>NC_090825.1:26802500-29302500 GCF_028021215.1 Eschrichtius robustus
TGAAAATCCAAAAAAATTAGAGCTGTTTCTCTCAGAAGTGCCTGAGAGCCTTTCTGTTTTTAAGGTGAAGTGGCCCCATTCTTGCTTTTGTTTTTGTTTTTTGGCCATGTGGCTTGTGGGACCTTAGTTCCTCGACCGGGGATTGAACCCGGGCCCTCGGCAGTGAGAGCATGGAGTCCTAACCACTGGACTGCCAGGGAATTCCCATGAAATGGCCCCATTCTTGGATGAGCTTGATGCTAGATAATTGCAGGAAGTCATGCAACATGGCGAAGGTTGAAGACCGTGTATTTCTTAGTGGCAATGCACTTGTTGACATAAAACAAATAGACTGCCAGTTATTTTCTAAAAAAAAAAAATTTTTTTTTTTTTTTTGATCAGCAAAGAATTGCAATTTGGGGTCTTCACCATGGTGAGCCATGTACAAGTCCCCGGCAAAAATGGGAAGGAGAACTCTTTTATAAAGGGGAAGGGAGGTTGGGAGGGCTACAGGAAACAAAGAGTCCATGGATTTTCATTGGCTGGGTTGTGACATCCTCTCACTGGCTGAGCTCTTGCCAGGCAGGAAGAGGAAGTCTTTCTTCTTCCTATCAGGCTCTGCTATCGGCGTAGGGCACGAGGGCTCCCCCTTCTGATTTCCCCACTCTACTTATTTGAGGTTTCTATTTATTAATTTTTTACGCATTCATAGGTTGCTCTGTAGCTCCCCAGCTCCTTTTCTCTTGTCACCTTTGGGTCTTGTTCCCGGTTAAGTGTAGTGGAGTTGCCCACATCAGGCCTACGGCAATCCTGGCCGCGGGCTACCACGTAGTCCACGTGGGAAATAATAGTGTCTGGGATGGAGGGAGTGTTAGAGACACAGAAGGGCTGATACGAGAGAGAGAACATGTAAACTCAGTAGGACTGGGTGACGACTTGAATAGGGAAGTCCAGGAGGGTATGGAGAAGGACGCCTGGATTTCCAGCATGAACAGAACATCGCTTCTGTCGTTCACACCTGAGATCCATACTTAATGAATTTCTCCCGTGTGTCAGGGACTGTTAGGCCCTTTCAGATACTGAGCTCCTTCCCTCTCATAATTTATTTGGCAAAAGTCACATTAAGTCATTCCTATAAGCTCATTTCTAAATCTGATTTCCCCCCCCAAGGGAGCAGGGCTCTCCCTGACTTACAGGGACAGTGCAAACAAAACAAAAATAAAAACCTGAAAACCACAGCATTCCTTATCTACTAAACATGCCAGATAATCACAAACTTAAATGATAAAAACTCACAAAATAGTGTACCAAAAAGGATAAATTTTACTGTATGAAACTAATATAATGTTATAAAACAATTTTTTAACTAAAGTGTAATTGACCTATGACATTCTATTAGTTTCAGGTGTACTACATAGTGATTTGACATTTGTATACATTACTAAATGATCACTACAATAAGTATAGTTACCATCGGTCACCATACAAATTTTTTTTTTTAAATAAATTTATTTTATTTTTGGCTGTGTTGGGTCTTCATTGCTGCACGCGGGCTTTCTCTAGTTGTGGTGAGCAGGGGCTATTCTTCGTTGTGGTGCACAGGCTTCTCATTGCGGTGGCTTCTCTTGTTGTGGAGCATGAGCTCTAGGCACGGGGGCTCAGTAGTTGTGGCGCACGGGCTCCAGACGCGCAGGCTCAGTAGTTCTGGCACATGGGCTTAGTTGCTCCACGGCACGTGGGATCTTCCCCGACCAGGGCTCGAACCCGTGTCCCCTGCATTAGCAGGCAGATTCTTAACCACTGCGCCACCAGGGAAGTCCCCAAATTTTTTTATATAAGTTTTTTTCTTGTGATGAGGACTTTTAAGACTTACTTTCTTAGTAACATTCAAATTTGCAATAAAATACTATTTACTATAGGCCTCATGGTATACATTACATCCTCATGACATTTATTAAAACAATGTTTTAAAACTCTAAAACAGGGTTTCTCACTTTCAGTGTTCCTGACATCTGAGGCTTCGCCGTGGGGTCTGCCCTCTACATTGCAGGATGTTTCGCAGCGTCCCCGGCCTCTACCATTGTATGTCAGTAGCACCCACTCCTCCAGATGTGTCAACAAGAAATGTCTTCAGACATTGCAAAATGCTCCTTGGGGGGGCAAAAAAAATGCCCCTGATTTCGGACCACTGCTTTAGAGGAACGCTAAGTTTCTATATTAACTCCTTTGTACCATTATAAGTCTGAGTGCTAAGAAAATACGCTCTTTTGTTTAAGATTGTTCAGTATGTCATGAACTTCTGTTACATATAATGTATATCCAACTATATACATTTTTATATTCTAAAGAAAGGGCTTAAAAATTAAAACAAAAAAACACAGTTAACAGAGGGCTTCCCTGGTGGCGCAGTAGTTAAGAATCCTTCTGCCAATGCAGGGGACACGGGTTCGTAGCCCTGGACCGGGAAGATCCCACAAGCTGCGGAGCAACTAAGTCCGTGCACCACAACTACTGAGCCCGCATGCTACAACTACCGAAGCCCATGTGCCTAGAGCCCGGGCTCCGCAACGAGAAGCCACCGCAATGAGAAGCCCGCGCACTGCAACAAAGAGTAGCCCCTGCCCGCTGCAACTAGAGAAAGCCCGCGTGCAGCAACGAAGACCCAACGCAGCCAAAAATAAAATTAATTAATTAATTAAAAAGAAAAAAGAACAGTTAACAGAGACTAATGGGATTGGTGCCTGGGTTAGACATCAGAATCTAGAAGGGAAGAAAGGGAGTGATGTCAGCAGGGGTGGGAAGCCATTAACGGCGTGCTTTGCCAACTCTGTGTTTGGGATGAGTTGGTCCTAAGCCTAACGGGGTAGGGAGGAGGGACTCAGGTTACTCAGACTGGATCCTGGCAACATTAGAGGGTCATCATCATTATACCAAAGTGTTAATGGTTTTTCTTTTCTATTGTGATCAAAGGTATTTTTAAAATTGTGTAGAATAAATATGTACCTGATATAAAAAATTAAACTGTAAGAGCAGCAAAAAAGAACTATTTAATATTACAAGCATTTATTATCAGTGGTGAATTATCACCCTTAAAATATAGGGCAGGGTAATAGTAATTTATTTACCCTGTATTTCCTGTCATGCTTTTGCCCTCCTCTTCCACATTCAGTTCAGCTTCTGAGTTGGAGCAGTCTAGTACTGAAGGAGCAGAAACGACTAAGAAATAATCCGATATAAAAGCAATGCTACAGCTCTCTGGACTCGATAAAGATTCCTCCACTGGAGTAGGTGGAGTAGATGCCCTGAGTGCATGGAGGTTGATGGATTTCCAAGTAAGAGGACCTGGGGCTCCGCAGGGATGGGGGTGGGTGGCAGGAGACAGAAACCCTGGGAGCAGAGGGAAGTCTGCCTTTCTTCCCAGATGCAGCCCCAGGGATGTGGCAAGGCCCAGAGAGAAAGACATGTTACAAGGTGTGCTACGCAGATAGAGGTGTACCTGAGACAGTTGTGTTAGTTAATATCAGGTTGAGCTGTGAGTGCCTCAAAGTACAGAAACAGCAGTTTAAATGATTTAGAATTCCTTGCCCACCTAACATCTCCCCCTGCCTCTACCTTTCATGGCTCCCTACTCTTTTGTTTTTACTTCATACTTAACACAGTAAATATATGTGTATAATTAACTAATCAGGCTTCTCCTAATAAAGTGTAATCTCCTTGAAGGCATTCTATTAATCTGTGAAATTCACTATAATATCCCCAGTGCCTAGCACATGTGACGCAGTCACAGAGTACATATTGAATGAATGAATGTATGAATGAACGAATATGTACATAAACAAATAAGATGGAAATTCCTCATTTGGGTCTCAGGCATTCAGTTCAGCCTTAAAAGTGTTTGATATACTGAACATCCTTAAAATCAGTGCTGTGGAACTAGAAAGAAGATTGATGAGTCTTCCCAAAAATAAAAGAAGAAGAAAAGAAGCTTAAGAAACATTTTATTCATGAACCACAGAGGGGGAGAGGGAAGACACGTATGATCCCATTTATAGTTCTTAAATTTTTTTTTTTTAAGTTG
Organism: Eschrichtius robustus; assembly: GCF_028021215.1. Lineage (NCBI taxonomy): Eukaryota > Metazoa > Chordata > Mammalia > Artiodactyla > Eschrichtiidae > Eschrichtius > Eschrichtius robustus. The sequence continues at coordinate 26,806,558 of NC_090825.1, forward strand.
TATCAGAAAAAAATACCTACCAACGGGCCCTGTTGCAAATTCAGTTTTTTTTTTTTAATTGAAGTACAGTTGATTTACAATGTTGTGTTAGTTTCAGATGTACAGCACAGTGAGTCAGTTATAGTTCCCTGTACTACATAGTAGGTCCTTGTTGGTTATCTACTTTATATTATATATACTAGTGTGTAGATGTTAATCCCAACCTCCTGGGGAACACGTGTGAGCCTTGAAACTGTGAAGCAGGTTTTAAGAATACAGGCCGAGGAGAGGAACCAAGATGGCGGAGTAGAAGGACGTGCTCTCACTCCCTCTTGCGAGAACACCAGAATCACAACTAGCTGCTGGACAATCATCGACAGGAAGACACTGGAACTCACCAAAAAAGACACCCCACATCCAAAGACAAAGGAGAAGCCATAGTGAGATGGTAGAAGGGGCGCAATCAGAGTAAAATCAAATCCCATAACTTGTGGGTGGGTGACTCACAGACTGGCGAACACTTATACCACAGAAGTCCACCCACTGGAGTGAAGGTTCTGAGCCCCACATCAGGCTTCCCAACCTGGGGGTCTGGCAACGGGAGGAGGAATTCCTAGAGAATCAGACTTTGAAGCCTAGTGGGAAGTGATTGCAGGACTTCAACAGGACTGGGGGAAACAGAGACCCCACTCTTGGAGGGCGCACACAAAATAGTGTGTGCATCGGGACCCAGGGGAAGGAGCAGTGACCCTGGAGGAGACTGAACCAGACCTACCTGTTAGTGTTGGAAGGTCTCCTGCAGAGGTGGGGGGTGGCTCTGTTTCACCGTGGGGACAAGGACACTGGCAGCAGAAGTTCTGGGAAGTACTCCTTGGCGTCAGCCCTTCCACAGTCTGCCATTAGCCCCACCAAAGAGCCCAGGTAGGCTCCAGTGTTGGGTTGCCTCAGGCCAAACAACCAACAGGGAGGGAACCCAGCCCCACCCATCAACAGTCAAGTGGATTAAAGTTTTACTGAGCTCTGACCACCACAGCAACAGTCAGCTCTACCCACCACCAGAGCCTCCCATCAAGCCTCTTAGATAGACTCAACCACCAGAGGGCAGACAGCAGAAGCAAGAAAAACTACAATCCTGCAGCCTGTGGAACAAAAACCACATTCACAGAAAGATAGACAAGATGAAAAGGCAGAGGGCTATATACCAGATGAAGGAACAAGATAAAACCCCAGAAAAACCAACCTCCTAATTTATCCCGCCCCCTCCTCTTTTCCCTTTGGTAACCATAAGTTTGTTTTCTATGTCTATGGGTCTATTTCTGTTTTATAAATAAGTTCATTTGTATCTTTTTTTTTTTTTTTTTTTTAGATTCCACATATAAGTGGTATCATGATATTTGTCTTTGGCTTACTTCACTTAGTATGATAATCTCTAGGTCCATCCATGTTCCTGCAAATGGCATTATTTCATTCTTTTTTATGGCTGAGTAATATTCCATTGTATATATATGCACCACATCTTCTTTATCCATTCCTCTATCAGTGGACATTTAGGTTGCTTCCTATCTTGGCTATTGTAAATTGTGCTGCAATGAACATTGTGGTACATGACCTTTTTGAATTATGGTTTTCTCCAGATATATGCCCAGGAGTGGGATTGCAGGATCATATGGTAACTCTATTTTTAGTTTTTTAATGAACCTCCATACTGTTCTCCATATGGCTGCACCAATGTACATTCCCACCAGGAATATTCTCTGCTACCCAGAGGCAGCTACTTGGTTTCCATTTTAGGTAGTTACCTCTATGTGTCTAAATACTATGCTTAAAGTGCTATTTCTTGGTTTATCAACTTTAGACATTATCTCTTACTGTTTTAACATTAAGTAATGGATTTAAATCTCTCTTTCTTGTTCCAATGACTTTAAGCAATACCTTTTTTTTTTTTTCTTTAATTGGGGTATAGTTGCTTTACAATGTTGCGTTAGTTTCTGCTATACAATTAAGTGAATCAGCTATATGTATACATATATCCCCTCCCTCTTGGACCTCCCTGCCACCCATCCCATCCCACCCATCCCACCCCGAGAGCACTGAGCTGAGCTCCCTGCCCTATACAGCAGGTCCCCACTAGCTATCTGTTTTACACGTAGTAGTGTATGTATGTCAATCCCAACCCCCCAGTTCCTCTCCCTCCTCCCCGCCCCGTGTCCACACGTCCGTTCTCTACGTCTGTGTCTCTGTCTCTGCCCTGTAAATAGGTTCATCTATACCATTTTTCTAGATTCCACATATATATGTTAATATACAACATTTGTTTTTCTCTTTCTGACTTACTTCACTCTGTATGACAGACTCTAGGTCCATCCACATCTCTACAAATAACCCAGTTTCGTTCCTTCTTATGGCTAATATTCCATTGCATATATGTGCCACATCTTCTTTATCCATTCATCTGTCGATGGACACTTACGTTGCGTCCATGTCCTGGCTATTGTAAATAGTAAGCAATACCTTCTTGACTACTCCCTTTATTAAAACCCCCAAACAGGACTTCCCTGGTGGCGCAGTGGTTGAGAATCTGCCTGCCAATGCAGGGGACACGGGTTCGAGCCCTGGTCTGGGAAGATCCCACATGCCGCGGAACAACTAGGCCCGTGAGCCACAATTACTGAGCCTGCGCTCCGCAACAAGAGAGGCCGCGATAACGAGAGGCCCGCGCACCGCGATGAAGAGTGGCCTCCACTTGCCACAACTAGAGAAAGCCCTCGCACAGAAACGAAGACCCGACACAGCCATAAATAAATTAATTAATTAAATAAATAAACCCAAGGTTTAAAAAAAAAAAAAAAGTAAGCTGAAATATTAAAAACAAAAAACAAAAAACCCCAAACACTTGCCTTTCCCTTAAACTCTTCTCTCCATGCTCTACTTCCCAATTTCTGACATCGTAATTTTACTTTCCCATTGTCAAGGCTGGTAAGGTTTACGTTCTGTGTTGTAACCATAATTTGTTCTTACATACCCTATCTAGCTTGCATCTAAAAGGTGAAAATCTCGGCGTGGGGCGGGGCAGGGGGCATGGGGGGGAATGGAGAGCAGCGAGGAGAGAGGTTTGGTAGTTCCCTTGAGACAGGGTCTGACCTGAAGGGGCCACCTGCACAGGAATAAGGGGCTTTTCATTAAAGGGTTTTATTCGAGGACCTAGGAAGTGAGTGGGAGCTGAGTCATCACCTGCCTGGCGGTGGTCATTACCGGCACAGGGGGCTGTGCTTTGAGAACGTCTCTTCCACAGTAGGCAGCACCTTACCTGCAACATGATGACTCCGGTCCATCCCTAAACCTTTGTGCAGCCCCTATTTGACTTATCCTATATGGCTCACCCTCCTTTCATAACATCCTGGGACATCAATAAGTCCCCCAAAGGAGCTTTAAAACTCATCAGGGGAAACCCCCTGCACTGGCCCTGGAATTTGAGGGAGTGCCCAGGTACCAGCTTCAGACTCCCCGCTCCCCACCTGCTTTAGCCATTGCCCCTCCTCCCCTGGCCTGCAGCTGACTCCTTTTCCTCCTCACTTCTCCAGCTCCCTCTGTCATTCCTACAAGATACTGGGAGGCCATTCTCCATGGCACTTCTACACATTTTATGACCGCTTTTGTCCAGACAACCCTTTCCAGATTGTTTGCAAACATCCTTGGAAGCTAGAGATAATGTCTCTATTTGGGTTGGAGGACAGTTTTGTTTCCTACCAGTGTAATAAAGGTACTGGCTTCCCCTGGGGCATAGGTGGGGCGGGGCGGTTAGCTAGGGGTTTCCTTAAAGGATTGGGAGGTTTCCTCAGCTGTGACGTGGGCAGCATCCACCCTGGCCGGCTCTGCATCGCCCCCTGAGGTTTGGGGGACAGGCGGATCTGATGCAAACGGGGCTGCCACCGCGCAATGAGTAATAAACTATCTATAGCTCTTTGGGCTGGTTGTTTCCTTGCTGCCTGTGAAATGAGGCAAGGCAGTAGACTAGCAGCTGTGCAATCGTTACTGTTCAGGCTTGTCCACCTGGATACAGACCCTCTATGGAGCTGCGGGCTTCCTCCTGGGAGTCAGACCCTCCCCATTTATTCAAGGGAGAATCTTCCTCCGTTCTCACACCTCCAAAACCTCTTCACGGTGGATGCCTCCGTTCCATTCTCTTGACTGTCATTCAGATGAGGTGTCAGGTTTGGGGGGGTGGTAGATTATTTATGTGTATGCTCTGATTACCTAATTGGAATAGAAACTCTATTTGCATTTCTATATAGACTGAAGAAAGAATATGGAGAAAGCTTTCTGAGATGTCAGTAGCTTTGTAAATATCGTACAACATTCAACTTGTAAATTGCAAAGCATAATGCACCATAAAAAGGGATGTTTTTGCTGATTCCAAATCTCTCCCTCCTGCATGGCTTCTCAGCTTTTCACCATAGGGATTGGCAGGACCTTTTACAGGTCAGAGGCTAAATGGTGTTTTTCAGCAGCAGCAAAGACGGGAAAGCGGGGAGTGATGTTCTCCATGGTGAACCTTGGAGGTGGCCTGGTGGATTGGTTCATAGAACACCATTCCACATGTTCTTGTACACAGGGGCAGGAGAAGCCTACTATTACTAGACTCCTGTGCAGCTAAGGTTCCTCAGACAGCTCACCTGGGTGATATTTCAGGGTGCAAGTGAGAGCCTGGCTGAGGGCGAGAGGACTGCATCTTTCGGAAAGCACCACTGTGGACATTTTCGGTTCTTCTGGAACAGCTGTGATGGGGTTTCTGTGGTTTAATATCTGATGTCATGGGCATGGTTACTGCTCACCCATATAGCATCTTGGTATTAGTTAGAATAAGATACCTATTGCTCCTCAAGCACTTTAACTCCTTCAGTAAAAAAATTGTCATTAGTATACTGAAAAAAATTCTGTAACTATGTATGGTGATGCATGTTAACTAGACTTATTGTGATGATCAGTTGGCAGTACGTGCAAACTTCGAATCATTATGTTATACACCTGGAACTAACATAATGTTATAGGTCAATTATACCTCAATAAGAAATGCTTAAAAATTGTCATTAGTATACTAATATATTAGAATCAGACACCTGCTGATTTTACCATCTGCTGAAAATTGTAGTAAACAAATCTAAGATGTCTATAATGTGAGTAGCAAGATTGAGTAGCAAGCCCTGGGGATTATAAACAGAATCCTGGTTAGAGATGCTTAGTGGCCCGTGGTGGCAATAGTGAGGTTATTTACAGGGCTGGTTCCCTAGGCCAAGGTGGCTTTTCTCCCTAGGGAGTGTGTATAAGTCTAGCTAATACCCTTTAATGAATCCCTTTCTGCATAAACTAGCTAGAGAGTGTTCTTGTCGGCCACTAACACTGATCAAGGCATACACAAAAGACAGAGAAGGTACCAGCAGTGAGGAAGGGAGGAAGAAAATCAAACGAGTCTTTGGGGTCTGTAGGGAGAAGAAGGGCCCTCTAGGAAGAAAACCAAAAATGGAGAAGTCAACTTCCACTTAACTGCTAGGAAGGCAGTGAATTCCTTGAAAAGAACTCATAATATACACATATAGGGAAGGGTTATCGGTTCAATACAGGAGAAGAAGTGCATTTATTTGAGAAATGAATTCACTAGAGATTTAAAAATCAGCAAAATATCCCTTCTTCAGATGCATCATACTTTGCAATGTACTAGTTGAACGCTTTTGACATAAATAAACATGTGATCCCATCGGTTTACCCCTGTGTTGGAAAGGAAGTAGCTGTCTGATCCACACCACAAATGGATATGTGCTGATGAAACACAGATGCGGAGTCTGGAAGAATGTCCGTTAGAGGGCCCCCTGGGGGTGTGGGTTGGAGATCTGGGGGTGGATTCTTTCCTCTCTTTACCAGCTTCCCTGCTGGTTTTCCTTCCTGTCGTGAAAAACCTCAGTTTAGAAATACTTGAGCCAGATTGCCTCATCTTCCTTTGCTAGCCACCCTCTAAGTCATCTTGTTGGTTCTCACACTTCTGGTCAAAACTAGGTGGGGAGAGGGGCTAAGTCCTTGATTTTGTCATTGATTTAAAGACTGTATCTCCACATACAGCAACACCGGCTACTTGCAGGTGGAAAAATATAGGTCCCCTAGAAGATGATAAATAAATCTTTGCCTTCACTTTCTCCCCCTCCTTGGATTTCTTACCTCCTCTACCTCTGCACCATGGCTCTTCCTTCCCTTCCCACCTTTGCCCTCTCCCTCAGTTTGAATTCAGTCCCTCAGCTTCCTCTGCTTCTTTCCTGGATGGATCCAGGGCTTTGGGCCAGGAGAGTGCTGGGGAAAGGAATGGAGAGGCCTCAACAAGTCCTGCCCTCGGGACTGGAGGGAGGGATCCCAACCACTGACACTTCTGAGCTTAAGGGATCTTTAGGTTATTAGGTTAAGAAGCACATCTGCCTCATTTTGTTATTCTGATCTATTTTGTATTCAACCCCAGGAGGAAGAAGGGTAAAGGAGAAAAGTCTTTCCTGCTGCATAAAAAATATCGCAGATGCTAAGTGATGATTACAAAAGACAGCAAAGCAGGCCAAGAAATGTTATGGGGGGCGGGGTGCAGGCTGAGTGAATGTTCAGGGCAGGTGCTTGGGAGATAAAATTACAGAGAAGGAGGTTGTTGGTGCCATCCCCCCAGCCCTGCTCAGTAGGGCTGCGAGTTATTTCAAGCCAGTGGGAAAGAGAAAGAGTCTACACTATTTGTCTTTAAGAGGCACTTTATTTTCTTCCTTGCTTTGGAAAACGACACCCAGCTCTGCATGTCTGTGGGTGCCTTTTTCATGAAGTGTTACTGGGAGACTCAAAGTAAGGAAGAAAGATGGACGGGGCTGGTGTAGATTTTGCCTCTTCTGCAGCCATTCCCCCTCCTCTGGTAACAGCCCTGTGATTGTGTGTGGGAGCATCTTTCCTCATTCCCAGTCCACGCGGTCAGTGAGACTGACCCTCACTCGCCCCAGGGCCCCTACTGTAAGCAAGTGGTCACCGTGATTGTAATGGAATGTCCACGTGACTTGTTAGGATGGTGAGAGTCAACCCCAGGACGTTTGCTGTCACTTTCGTGAGAGAGGGGCTTGCTTTCTGCTGCAGGTGCTAAATGGCTAGGATATAATTCTGAAGTGGCTCCTGGCTTGTTTAGTGAAAGCGTGCCTGAGAAAGAGGTCAAGTAGAAGACATCCAGTTGTGTGATGAAGACAGAAAGCTCTGAGGATGTTGTCTGAGCATCTGCAGCCAGCTGCAGCTGGAAACTGATGCTACCCCAAGACTTTGTAGTTATGTGCACCTGTAATTTTCCCCTTGCCCCTCAGTTTTCACCATTTTGCATTTGGATTTCTGTCACTTGCACCCAAAAGGGTCCTACCTAATACGAGAGGCTTCAGAAAGCTCAGGAAAGCGGCTTGTCGAGGTTACTGTGGGGCAGAACAAAATGAGTGTTATTGCTGTGCCATTGCCTCTTGTTATGCAGCTCTTGCAGAGGATGGAGCTTGCAGGCTTATTTCCAGGTCATATTTGACTCAGAGGACACAACGGCCTCTGAGAAAGATTGCCAGTCAGGAGTCAGCCGCCAGAACTCAGCTGAACAATCGACATGTTCAATTCTGTGCTGTTGTACAGCAGTGTTCTCTGAGGACCCTCCTGAACAGAAATGAATGTCATAAAGGTCCAACATGCGTTCGGAAAGCCAGAGGCTCCACTTACACCCATGTGCAAAGGAATAATTGTTCTCAGACCCTCTGGAAGAGACTGCTCTTGGCTCACTGACACGAGCTGATGTGAAAATGTTCCTTGAGTGGAAGGCAGCAGGAAGCAGCTGTGAAGGGGATGGGCAATTAGAAAGGAGAGGCCACTTCAATATTTCTTTGTTTGCCCTGCAAACATTAATCGAGTGCCTTCTATTGTGCTAGGGATAGAAACACTAATAAAAGACAGAGTTCCTACTCTCAGGAAGGTTGCAGGTGGGTCAGGGAGTCAGGAAAGAAAAAATCGATAGATTAGTAATGTAATTCATGATACTTTAAATGGAAATAATAGAAGGGTGATGCCAACTCAGCAGCACCCTTCTCTTCCTCCTTAGTTCACAGAATCCCGATTTTGTTCTAGGAAGCAAGATGCTCAGGTAGGTGAGCCCTTCCCCAGGCTGAGGACGAGCCATGTTAGACCTAAGCCAGTGACTCTCAGATTCTGGGAGGCATCAGAATCACACTGCGGGCATTCAAAACTCAGAATCCTGGACCTCATCCCCAAAGTTTCTGATTGAGTAGGTCTAGGTGAGGCCCTAGAATTTATATTTCTAACAAGTTCCTGGGTGACGCAGATGCTGCTGGCCTGAGGACCACTTATCTAAATCAAACATGATTACTCGGTTCATCTGTTCTGGTGTTTGGTTTACAGTTGGGCACACCACCAAATCCTGGCCAACGAAGTAAAAGAGGAAGCCTACGGAGGACTTCCAGCAAGAATTTTTGCTTCTTCGGGAAAAGTACAACGGCAGGAGCCCTGCCCTTTGATCCCACTTGGAGTGGAGTTATGTGAGGAGATGCTGTGCGGAGCTGCTCTTATCATATTGTCACTGTGTGGACATGGCGGAACGACTTACAAAAATCCTGACCCAGAGCTGTGACCTTGTTGAGGAGTTAAGCAAACCCTGGAACCACTCACCCTCAGACTCTTTGTTGTGTGAAGTGATTAAATGTTGTTATTCCTATTTCACTTAGAGCTGGAAGCATCCCAACTGATTCAGAGGCCACCAGTCTGAGCCTGAGTGGGATGGAGTATCAGGAAAGGCTTCCAGGAGGAGGTGACTCATTCTGGATCCCCAGCTCTTCAGGGAGAATGGTTCCCATTTGTGCTTCGGCAAAATGACAGATGATGACACTTTATGGACTCACTTTATAGAGTAACTTTTGAACTAGCTAAACTAGGAATGTTAAATTTATGAATGCCAAGAATTTATTTCGTGTATAAAATACTGCACGGGAACAGAGAATGAAGAAACCGTTAAATCTACCTGGGTGAAGTTAAGGAAAAATTTGTGTAGGAAGTGATGTTTGGGCCAGGCCACTTCGAGCTGATACTGGGTGGGCGGAAAGTGTTGGGCTAGAGCCTGGTGTGTAGTGTGTACCCATACGTTTGTGGGGCTTAACTGATCTTAAGAACACATCATCCAGAGGAAATGGCACAGACGGTAGTCCAAGGACATGACAGAGTTTGGCGCCTCTGGGTAAGAGCACACACTTTGGTATGATGACCTAGAGGCAGTATGGGTTAGACTGTGCCATGATATAAAAAAAGTTGAACCTGCTGTATAAAAAAATAAATAAAATAAAATTCAAAAACAAAAAGTTGAAAAGCAATGGATTAAATTAGAAAGAAAAAAATCAACAATTAGATCAACCAAGAAAAAGAAAAGGGGTGGGGAGGGTAATATCCCAAGCCTCAAAGTCTTCTGAAACCCAACACTCTGAGCCTTCCCTGCCTCAAGAGGGGTACCTGAGGCAGTTCCTCCTTTGGAGTCGGAATTGTTTCATGCCTTACTTCTCACTTTACTATGCCAGTAACTACAATCTAAATACAGCTTGGCCTGGAGTGGAGCACGGTGGGGCAGAGAGGGTGTGAAATGAGCCAGGAAATGGTAATAGAAAATGATGAGATTTAAACAGATGAGATTGCTTCTAGCTGGAGGTGACCAGTGTAAGGGCTCCATTCACCCAGTCCCCACCCAAACACCGCAGCAGTGAGGGGAACAGTAGCTCTACTCATTGGGTAATCCAGTGCTTATTTACATTTAAAAAAGTCCCAGTGATGTTTCTGAGAATGAATTGGAGGATGGTTAAACAAGGATGATGGAATATAGTGTTAGTTTGGGCTGATATGAAGACATGAAGTAAAGCATTTGAGGCAAATGGGAGAAAAATGATTTAAAATGGTTTAAAAATGGACAAGATTTAGCAGCAGATTAGACATGGGAAGTGACAAAAAAGGAAAAGTCAAAGATGACTTCTAGTTCAGGGGATTAGGTGGATGATGGTCCCAATAACTGTAAGAAGGAACACAAAAGGAGGAGCAGATTTTGGTGGGAGAGGAAGATAAAGGTTTTGTTTCCTTTTTTTTGCTGTTCACTGTGGCTTGTGGCATCTCAGTTCCCCAACCAGGGATTAAACCCTGGCCATGGCAGTGAAAGTGCGGAATCCTAACCACTTTGCCGCAAGGGAACTCCCTAAGCGTTTTGTTTCTGATGTGCTGAGTTTGGGATGCATGTATCATGGAAAGGTCAGAGGCCAAGAGACAGTGGAAACACAGTCTGGAGATCAGGTGACAATTCAGATGGTATAGATTTTGGAGTTTTCAGGATATGGATAGCAGAGAGAAAGAGCGTAGGGTGAGAATAGGGCCTGAGATAGAAGCAACATTTAATGGTGGAAGGTAACAAAGCAACTATAAAAGAACAGGTAGATCTAAAGGAAAAGTGAACATGGTAACCACACAGTTAGTATAGGGAGACGAGGGAGGATGTCTGAGCCACACAATCACTCCTTTCAATAGGGCAAACAAATTAAATATTGGTGATGGCTGGCCTAATGGTAATAATGTGCTATTCTTCATAGCACATTAGCTAATACTCTTGACAGTGCTAAGGAATGTCGTTGAGCAAATGATGAATTTTCAGCATTTTACCTACTCATTTGCCTGATGATTCCTTAAAATCAGTGACTTGAACTTGCAAGATAATTGGATAGGTTGGGTTTGGGACCAAGGTCCAGAATGAAGTCACCTGTTGACTTCTGGATCCTTCTCTCTAGCTTCAGTTGCATGAAACTTCCCCTTCTTTGCCTAAATGTCACAAAATCCCTCTTCCCCTGAGTATCACAGGACAATTTGCAACCAGGTTCTTAAGTTGTAGCTATGTTAAATCGTGTCACATCATCCCCGTTGTTTTCTTCTCCCAGACCCATAACCTCAGTCTAATCCTGAGAAGACATCAGACAGACCCAAGTTCAGAAACATTCTACCAAATACCTGGGACTCTTGAACACTGTCAAAATCAAGAGAAACAAGAAAAGAAACAAAGAAAGACTGAGAACTGTTACAGACTGGAGGAGACTAAGGGGACATAGATGATGCAAAATGGGATCCTGGATTGGATCCTGGAACAGAAGAAATGATTTAGTAGGAAACCGTGAACATCCAAATAAACGGTAATTGAGTTAATAGTACTGTACCAAAGTTAATTTCTTATTTTTGAGAACTGTACCACAGTAATGTAAGATGTTAACACTGAGAAAGTGAAAAGAAAACCCATAATTTGATATATTAAAATAACTACGATATGGGGGTCACCCAGGTTCTGGTACTAGTCCTTTGATCTTATCTCGCGCCGTCTTTCCTTTGGTGCACTCTACCGCGGCCACCACGGCCTTCTTCCAGTTCTCAGGAAACGCTGAACCTGGCCCTACAGCAGGGGACTTGTGCTTGTCATTTCCTTTGTCTCGGAACGCTTCCTCTGCTTCTTTGCACGGCTGGCTCCTCTCCTTCAAGTCCCAGCTTAATGTCACCTTCAGCTTAATGTCCTCAAGGAAGGAGAGGTCTCCTTTGACCGCCTGTTCCATTAATCTCTGTCACAGCATCTTACGCATTTTTCCTCCTTGCCCTAATCACAATCTATAAGGTATTGATTTGTTACTGGTTTACTCCCTTCCAGAATGTTTGCTTCATGAGGGCAGAGACCCTGTCTGTCTTGCTGTCTGTTACAATCCCTGCCCCTAGCATGGTGCCTTTCCTGTAATAGTTGTTCAACAAATACTTGTTAAATGAATGCTGAAGGATAATTTTCCAAGAGTTAAAAACCTGACTCTCATTAAACATACAGTGAGCTTGTGTCAAGTATTTATTTAACTCACTCAGTGAAGGAAGCAGCAAAATAACAAAACCGGTTCAAGGAATACTCTAAGAACAGAGGTTTTTATAGAGTCAGGAGGTGTGCTGAGATAAGTTAGCTTGGTTAGAGGTAAATCTGGTTAATATCCTACGGGGCAATAAACTGTCATCTTTGGGGTTGTCTTTTCTGCTGAATAGGAATCATTTGTATCTCTAACAGAAGAAAACCTATAAATTAACAGGTAACTACACAGAATCTAGACCTTAATCATAATAATTAACAAGTCAAACAAAAGTGCATTCTTTTTTTTTTTTCTTTTACACTATTTTTTTTTTTTCTTTCTTGGCCTCGCGGCAGGAGGGATCTTAATTCCCTGACCAGGGATCGAACCCGTGTCCCTGCGGAGGAAGCGCCGAGTCTTAACCATTGGATCTCCAGGAAAGTCCCAAAGGTACATTCTTTAGAGAAATACTGCTTAGGTAGGTCAGTTAGGCAACACTCCAGCATGACATTGAAAAGATATGCAATTATCTTTTCCCCTTAATTCTAAGTTTTGGACAATGTAAAAAAACCCCCACCAAATGAATGAACAAATGTTGCAATTGAAAGGGGGAGGGCTCAGTCAGTTGGGGAACAAGGCACTAAACATCTGTTTCATCATGTCCTCCCGAAAGCCATCATCATTTGATCCAGCATCCATCTTAAGAGTCAGCCAGTGTTTCACATTCTCTGTGAAGTCTGCCTAAAGTTTTCTCTCATCCCCTGTCAGGCAAACTAAGGTACTCAATTCTTGCTATTAAGATGTTGGTTGTTATCGAGGCCCTAGATTTTTTTCCTATGACGTGTTTAGCCCTGGTTTATGCCAAGACACCCTGCTCCCATTGTAATCCTGGTTTCCCAGCTCATATTTTTGTTTTGTGGATATACATGAGACACTCTCTGGGGAGTCCCAGAAATAATTGAGGTGGGGTAGGGAGGAGACTTTGAAGGTGGGAGCCCCGTCCCTGCCATCAACAGATGAGGGCTGGGCAGGGGTCAGGACAATGTAAGCAGAAATGTAAAGATGACCTCGTTCATATCCCACCCAATGAAACCAGCTGCACACTGGTTAGGCAAGTATCAGAGCTGTTTCCTCACAGCTCTCTCGCTCCCGTGAGATGCTACTCTGAGAAACAGGTCCAGAGGCTAGCCTCACACGTGTATCTTTCTCTGGTTTTAGAATTGACTTTATTGGGGAGGTGGTCTAACAATTTTAGGGACCAAAGTCCTGAGCATTGAACCAGGGACTATCCTGAGAAGAAATCAACTCCAAGGCAAATAATGACTCAACTTAAGCTGAAAACAGTCCCCTTAGTACCTCAGAAGGGACCTTGTGGCAAGGGGCGTCTTGCCAGGAAATTGACTCAAAACAAATCTCTAGCAGCCCAGAGGTGCTGGAGGAGAGTTTCAGAAGCAGTCAGCACGGAAAGGACTGTGCAACAGCTTACAGGAATTGCCTCACTCACGCTTTGATGTTCATCCTCTGCAGAGCTCTGCCCATCTCTGTGGCTTCAAAACAGCACACAGGAAGCAGAGCCAGTTACATCAGGAGGAGACCTTGGAGACCTGCTATTGCACCTCTTTCATTGTACAGGTAAGGAAGCCAAGGCACAGAGAGAGTAAAGGATTTGCCCAAAGCTACACAGCAGAGACCTGTGAGCAGAACCTGGATGTTTTGTTTCATAGTTAAAGTATTTCCAATCCATGGTATCCTATATATTATTTAGGTAGAAGGTGTGGCGACCACATGCATTTGCTTTCTTGCTCATATATCTCTATTCCTGGTGCAGAGCTCAAGCATCAAGCAACAAACAGTGGGAAGAGATAGACGTGGCCCCCGTGTACGGGAACAGCATGTGACAGTGTGTCAGCACAGACATAATTTAAAGCAGTGCCATGGCAACCAGCATTCACTCTGGCCCCAGACGGCACTGTGCGCTCCGGAGTGTAATTGAAAATGGCTTCTCACGTGCTGAGAGGAGTGCTCCAGGTTCTGTTTCCCCTGCAGTGAGTGACTCTAAAATAGACCAAGTGCTGAGCTCAGAAACAGGACCCGTCCAGCTTCTTTACCAAGGGTTGGGGGGTTTCTCACAGAAGAAATAAACTCAGCAGCCTTGCGAATCCCCAAGAATCACTGTGTCTGGCAGTATGGTTTTGCTTCCTTTTAGAGACAATTTCAAAGTATGTTCCTGGAACAACAATGTTCCAAAGAGATGCCCTAGATATGAGGGACAGGTAAGGGGGAGGGACACCACTGCTGGTATCTTCCTTACACACTGAAGGTTCTGCTGCTACCCCACCCCCCCCCCCCACAAAAAAATCATAAACCAGAGCAGCAGACCAGGAGAAGTCTGAACTGAGTTAAACTTCATCAGTAGGATTGATTATATAGGCCATAGTACTGAGATGCTGACACCTCCTTCTTGATTTTAACTTGAATTCTCATGTAATCTGTCAGTGGAACTCCTGAAACAGATCATTTGGCATCCCCCAATATATGATCTCCCTTCTTTTTCTGAGTTTCTAATTGGGCACATTGGAATAAAGACTTCCAGCTTCCCTGACACGTAAGCATGGCCTTGTGACCAGTTCTGACTATTGCTCTGCGAGTGGAAGTGTGGCTTTCCAGGTCCCTCATCTTGGGACCTGCCCCTCTTCTCTTTGGCTGGTTTTCCATTGCAGTGGTGACAAACCACGTGGGCCATGAGGATGAGGGCAACACCACAAGAATGGCGGAGCAATCAGACATAATTTAATGATAATTCAAAAATATTGCTACTTATTTGATCACTACTAAAAAAAAAAAAATTAAGTGGGAGGTACCCAATGTGCTAGGTAGGTGAAGCTTGGTTCTGGGCAAAGCTCTTGAACCCGAACTGCCCTACCAGCCCTCTCTCTCTATATGTACTTAAATTCTTTCTGTATTAGCAGTGGAACCAATATCCTATAACGCCCTTACCAAAACTTCCAATGCTCATGCTGAAAGTATTATTTAGGATGCTTTGGACTATAAGTATCGATAACATCCAATCTTGCTGAAAAGTAGCTTAAGAACACAGGAATTTAAAAAATGATGTCATTTCACAAGAAATCCAGAGGTAGGGAGTTCCCAGGGTTGTTTCATTGTTAAGTTGCTGTTGACAAACTGCTGCTATGACAAATTATCACACACTTGGTGGCTTAAAACAACCAAACTTATTCTCTTACAGCTCTGGAGGCCAGAAGTCTGAAATCAGTTTCACTGGATTAAGGTCAGTTGGCAGGGCTGGTTTTTTTCTGGAGGCTTTAGGGGAGAATCTGTTTCCTTGCCTTCTTTAGCTTCTGGAGGCCTTCTGCTTTCCTCAGCTCATGGCCCCTGCCTTGAATCACTCCACCTCTTGCTTTCTATTTCTGTACTCAAATCCCCCTCTGCCTTCCTCTTTCATGGACCCTTGTGATTGCCTTTAGGGCCCACCCAGATAATTCAGGATAACCTCATCTCAAGATCCGTAACTTAATCACACCTGCAAAGTCCTTTTCCTTACATAAGGTAAGATGTACAAGTTCAAGTACAAGTAGGATCTTCAAGGCATCCTACTTGCACACTCAGTCTGCCATGGCTGTTAAGCGGCCAGGCTCTTTTCATTTTCCTCCTCTGCCATTCTCAGTGTTTTGGTGCTATCTCCCTTCATGGTTTTAAAATCACTTTGGGTTCCAAGCATCACATCCTCACCAGGCCTTGTCTCCAGCAGCAAGGCAGGGGTCTTCCCATCCTGCCTCTTCCGTTATTAAGGAGGACCTGCTTTCTCAGAGCTTCTCAGGAGAAGCCACAGCAGGTCCCAAGACTAGGTCACCTGCCTGTGATCTAGCTGCAAATGAGCCTGATAATTTGCTGGCCTGGCAGGTTTAACATCTACAGCAGGACATGGATGAATGACATCAATTCATCCATGAGGGAGAATGACAGCTAGGGAGGCAACTACTCACTCTTGAAGGTCCTGCACGGGATTCCACAAGCATGAGCATCACCAAAGAGCCCTTGTCTCTGGGCAGCCGTGAAAAGCACATGTGCTGAGAAGATAATCATGTTTACTGTATTTACAAAAGAATATTCTATTTAACCGTCAACCATGAATAGAAGAAAAGATGTTTAATATTTGTGTGTGTGTGTGTGTGTGCGTGCGTGCATATATGCAAAGCACAAACATAATGTCTAACAATTTTGGTCACTAAACACAAGGATAATGTGTGACAATCAAGTTGTCCTTTTATTGATTCAACCAACATTTGAATCACCTTCTCTGTGCCAGACTTCTCCATCAAGGGCTGAAGTTACAAATATGAATAAAAAAAGATCCCTGGGGCTTCCCTGGTGGTGCAGTGGTTGAGAATCTGCCTGCCGATGCAGGGGACACGGGTTCGAGCCTTGGTCTGGGAAGATCCCACATGCCGCGGAGCAACTGGGCCCGTGAGCCACAGCTACTGAGCTTGCACGTCTGGAGCCTGTGCTCCGCAACAAGAGAGGCCACGATAGTGAGAGGCCCGCGCACCGCGATGAAGAGTGGTCCCCGCTCGCCGCAACTAGAGAAAGCCCTCGCACAGAAACGAAGACCCAACCCAGCAAAAATGAATAAACAAATAAATTTATAAAGTTCCTACCAAAATTCTAAAAAAAAAAAGATCCCTGGTGTCAAGGAGGTCCTGGATCATTGTGAGAGAGACAGACAATCTAAGTGAAGGAATAGCATAGCTCTGATGGAGACAGAAGATGCTGGGGTGATGCACAATGATGCTTTGTGGATCCCAAATGTTGTCAAACTTCAAGAAGTATGGAAGCAGGAAATGAAGTATCAGGAGCCAGGACTGGCAGATCATGTCTCACTTTCCCATTTCATGGTTTCTTCCCTCCACGCCTTCTTTCCCTTTCTCTTTCTCTGTCCAGCCACCTTACAACTAATGGGCCCCCCTACAGTGGGCTGTCCCACTATAGTGTGGTGAGGTCATACTATACTATAGATGCTACAGCCAAAGCAGGAGGCTTGAAAGGCACCCACAGGTACCTCTCAGAGATGATGAAAGGGAAGAGGAAGTGGAGGGCAGGCAGAGGCAGGGGTTGTAATCTGAGTCACTTAAGCTAGCTGTCTGTACCCACTTTCAGGCAGCTCGCTCCACTTCTTTGAGCCTGGAAAAGAGTGAACAAAGGCCTTGCTGGGTTTGGAGGAGGAAGGAGCCGTCCACTGCTCTCTCTAGGGGGCACCAGCAGAGGCTGCCATGCAGAGGCTCAGGGCCAGTGTAGAGATGGGGGCTGGCACAAAGCCAGAGCCTGTGGTTTTTTTTTGGATCCAGTAGGAAAAGTTCCTGCCCAGAAATAAGAGACTGGAGAATGTGTGTGGGATTTTCTCTTACCCTCAGCACGTCTCTACCTCCATCCTGGCCTCACTTAGGAAAAAGGAGGCTGGAGTACTGTTGCTGCTAGCAGGCCACTGTTATTTCTGGAGCTTGTGTACAAGTTTCACTTCCAGGACCAATTACAAGGCAAACGCTTTTAGTAGGAGTTAGTCTTTTGTGGGTAGACATTTCAGGTTGCAAAGGCCCTGAATCTTTAGGGAAGCTGACCTTTGTCATTGGAGAAGGTGAGAGGGGTAGAAATGGGGACACCATCTTAGCTGTGATTAGCTGGCATTTCTCCCAAAAGCTAACATGTATTTCACCTCAACTTCACTAAAAATGATGTTGGTAAGAATACTTGGGTAGAGTAGATGAGAAAACTTGTTTTGTTTTAATGCGGAAACATCACCCCCTTTCTCTGTAGTCAGGAGCACCTCAGGCCCGCCTTACCTGGGAAGGAATTCACTGGGTCTCCTTTCCCCTCCAGGGAGAGAAGGTGAAGCCCCGTGTTTTTAAAAACGGGCTTCTCCCTGCCCTGGGAGGAGAAGCGCTGTTTCTAGCTGTTGTTTAGGATCTTTATTTGAAGGGGTTATGGAGGTCGTTCCTGCTGGGGTGTTAAAGGCAATTTTGAGGAGAATGAAAGAAGGAAAGAAAGAAAGAAAGGAAGAAAGGGAGAGAGAGAGGGAGGAAGGAAGGAAGGAAATATAAAAAAAGAAAGTCTATATGTGTATAACTGAGTCACTTTGCTGTACAGCAGAGATTGGCCCAACATCGTAAATCAACTATACTTCAATTAAAAAAATTTTTTAAAAACAAGGAAAGAAAGGAAGAGAGAAAGAAAAAAGAAAATAAGATGTTCAGGGGGCAGAGCTGGGGATTCTGAGGAGAAAATCTGGAGGCAGTGGTGAGAGGGGTAGCTGCCCAGGAGGTGTGTGAGGGGCCCCCAGAAAAGGACCATTTGGAGGCTGCTCTTGAGTTCAAGTCTTGCCAGCCTCCCATGTAGCTTATACAGTTTTCACCGCACATTCTGCCTTCCTTTATTTTCTATAACAACTTAATTCTAAGTGCCTAATCCTCTGGGGCTGTACACTTAATACCCCGCAGCTTCTACTGGCGCCCGCCATTGATTTGCTTATTTATTTAAATCTGCATCTGCAGGACCTTTGATGGTGGCAGCGAAGGCCTGTGTGATCTTCAAGGCCCCTGTCCGGTAGGTGTCTGCCAGGACTGTCCCTCCAGCACACCAGCTCATGCAGGTTGCCCCTGGGATGCTCCTCGTTCTGTCCACTTGGTTCCTTCAAGTCCCAGGGCCTTTCCTACGCAATTCTGCGAAGGAATAGGAATCCCCCGACCCGGGAGCTTCCTCTCTGCAGCAATCAGGGCACAGAGCCTCGGTCTCTGGGCCTCGGGGACATCTGTCCAGTGACATATGCTTGTCCCTCCTTTTCCCCAGCGTGAAGCAAATTTTTTGTGGTGTGGAGCAGTCCCCTTCTCCCCCAAATCCACTTCCAAACATTCAATACCACCATGGGCTTTAGGCTTTTAGAAGCCACTGTTGGGAAGAAGTCTGTCTGTCTGTCTCTCATTCTCTATAGCTTTCCATCCTCTCATATCCCTGCCAAATGGCCATGGGCATGACATCGATTATCTGCTGGAAATGGGGAATGGGCAAAAGAGAAAAATATATGGAAAAATTAGTTAAGGCTTCAAAGTATCATTCTGCACACATGGAGGTGGGAACCTGTTGTCCTCATCCCGGGACTAAACCAGCTGGAACCTCTGGAATCGGAATCACCTGTTCCTGAGTTGTACTTGTTCTCAAGCTGGTTCTGAGCACCATTTAATACGTGTTCAAATCACGCGGGGGTCTTGTTCAGTGGGGTGGTGGGACCTGAGATTCTGCATTTTTAACAAATACTGCTGGTGGTCGGAGGACCACACTTTGATTGGCAAAGTGCTAGAGTGGAGTGCTCGTGTGTGAGTCTGTGCGGATCCTCTGTGAGTCTCCGCAAGTCCCTGGCGGCGGCGGTTTGCTTGCACTGGGATTGGACATTGCTACACCCTCATGGATACCGTGCTCTGTGGGCTGGGCTTTACCCACTGGTCATCTAGACCCACTCTGCCTCCTTGCTTCACCCTCCCCTCCCCTCGCCCACCCCCTACTCCCACCTCACTGCTACCCCTGCGCTGCCTTAAGGGCCAACTCTACTGCTACGCCCTGGTCTTCCTCACTCTGTGGGCCTCCTCTGACTGTAGATGAATAACTGAACAGCTCCAGAGAATCTTCAAATGTGCTAACACGATGAAGTCCTTCTTCCTTCTGGGGGAAAAGGGGAAGTGAAACTTGAGCAAGCAAGTAAAGGTGAGTCAGGAGTTCTTTTTTTCTCTCTAGGTCCACTGTCAGTGGAAAAAAAATTACAACTTTCTACGCTAGCCTTGGCTTTGAAAGAAGAACTGAGCCTGTGGGAACTCCTGCCCCTTTCTGATAGGTGGAGGGAAAAGAGAACTGACCCCATACATGCTTGCAGGGCCTGTGTTTGTCCCTCAGGTCCTTGGGGAGTGGTGGGGAGAGTTATAGAATATAAGTGGTGAGATTCTTTTCTGCAGCCATGGGGAACTTCTGGTGTTCAAACTAGCATGGCTTTGATCTCTGTTACTTAATAGTAAGAAAGCAGGTCTAAAGTAGAGAGATAGGAAAAGACTGACTTGTGGGGCTCTCCAGACATGGAGAATGATCAATTGCATTGAAAGATCTAATGGTTGGAGTGAAGCCAGCAGTGGCCAGTGGACTGTAATGCCAGTGGATCCAGAAAGAGACCCCTGACGATATGGTTGCTGAACTGTGGTTCTGGACCGGGATGAGAACCCCTAAGGCCTGAGGGGCGGGGTAACCATTAAAGTCACCAGCCCTGTGGCCAGACAAACAAAGACAGCATCTCTCAGAGCAGCGGCACCCAGACTAGGGTCTTCAGAAAGCTCCATCAGCATCACCAGGGGAAATTTGATAACAGTGACTTCAGTGCCTACCTTAGAGAGGCTGATTCATCAGGGCCCAGTAGAGAATATTTTTAAAAACACTGTTTGGGCAATTTTTGACATGCAGTCAGTCAATGCCTTAGCACACGATTTGCCAAATTTTTTAGCAGAAAAATACATTTACTAGATAAGTACTTATTGAACAACTACCGTAAGCCATGTATTGTTCTAAGTCCTGGGCAAGCTGTGAATAAGACAGATTCCTGGAGTTTCGAAATATGAAACAAATAAAAATGAAGAGTGGATTTTTCAGGAATTTGAAATATTCATTGTTTGGCAGAAAATGCTGTTTTTTTGCTGAGCGTCTGAGGCACCACCAGATTCTGTGGCACATAGTCTCAGTAACATTGTCACAGAGGCCCGGGAAGCAGATTGGAGCAATAAAACTAGCCCAGGTGTCAGTTTCTTGGCCGATTAGGTGGGGACACTTCATGGTCTTATTCTGTGCACATAAAGCGTGGGATACAGTACACAGCCTCCAGAGGGCCCTCGTGGCGTTTTTGTTCTCTTTTCCTTCTCTTTGCTTGGGGGCAGGTTAGCTGATCTACCGGGAAACTAGGAGGAGGAAACAAGAGCATAGTACCTGAAAGTGTGTTGCAAGAGAGATCTGCAGATCAAGTGGGGTGATGAGGAGAACAAAATGCAGAGGCCAAGAAAGGGCCCAAGTGCTACCGTAGCAAGGAACACGCATAGAGCCAAATGGTGCAGCTGCTCTGGGAAACAGTCTGGGAGCTCCTCAGAAAAGTGAAACATAGTGTCACCAAATGATGCATCAAATCCATTCCGAGTTATATATCCAAGAGAAAGGAAGAAACACATCCACACAAAAACCCGTACACCAAAGTTCATAGCAGCAGTATTCACAACAGCCCCAAAGTAGAAACAACCTAAATGTCCATCAAGTGATGAATGGATGAGAAATATAACATATCATATAGTGGAATATTATTCAGCCATAAAAGGAATGAAATACTCATATATGCAACAGCATGGATGAACCTGGAAAACATTACAGAAAGTGAAAGAAGCTGGTCACTAAAGACCACATGTTGTATGATTCCATTTATATGAAATGTCCAGAATAAGAAAATCAAAAGAAACAGAAAGTAGGTGAGTGGTGTCCAGGGACTGGGGGAAGGAAGAGATGTGGAATGACGGCTATTGGGCATGGGGTTTCTTTTGGGGTGATGAAAATATTCTGAAATTAGTAGTGGTGATGGCTGCACTATCTTGTGCATATACTCAACCCCCCTGAACTGTACACTTTAAAAGGGTGAATTTTGTGGTGTGTAAATTATATCTCAATTTAAAAAAAGAGAAGAGCAACTAGGGAGAATAAAGACAACCCATGTTCTGTGGCTAAGAACTAAGAAGATGCTCAGAGCCTTTTGCACCGCTGGTAGAACCCACCAGAGGTTGCAGAAAGGGACCCAGGGTTCAGATGACAAACCTGGTGATTGCCTTTCTTTGCTGGGGCTTGAAGAATTTATCAATCTCTCAGAAAAGAGGGATCAGTGATTCACAAAACTATGCCTGTTATAATAATCATTTTTTTCTGGGCCTACATTGTTTACATATGTTTATATTCCAGCCTTTGGAATGGTTTGTTAATTTTCAAGTACTCAATTTTTCAAAGACCCAGTTCTACAAGCCCATTCAGGTTGTTAGAGGAGTTGAATGATGGGTCTGGTGCAGTACAGGTTGGTGGTCTTGGGGACTAGACGTAACCTTTAATGCTAGCCCACCAGACACCAGGATACAGGCCTTGATGGTATAGAGCACTCCTTGAACAAGTCTCATAAGCTCCTGTTGGGTGGATGAGGAAAGTATTTTCAGGAGAAGCAACTTAAAATTTACATGCTGTATGAAAATGCGTTAGGGAGACAGAAGGTGTTTTTAAGCATGAAACGCTTGGCTCATTGATGGGAATAAAGGCCTGTCAGTGCGTCGTTAATTCCACGTTCTGGCTCCTGATTGCCTTCGGGTTTTCTCCCGTGGATGGTTCTGACAATGTGCCATTTTACTGAACGTGTCACTGTCACTTCCAAGCTGCCACATATGCTCTGCTACACATCTGGGATTATTGCACAGGTTTGCAAAACCGATTAAACAAAAAAATCTTTTGAAGTTTGCCTTTAGCGTTTTGCAAGGAGGTTGCTCACCATCTGCTTGTTTATACTCTCTAGTGATTGTTTTGCACATTATCAATGAGTAGCATGCAATTACATCATTATAATGACAAGTAGTAAACTGAATATCCAGCAGGGTGTTTGTGGGGGAAGAGATGTACTCTCTCTCTAGTCCTAGTGCCCTGAGGAGACTCCACAGTTAGACAAGCCAGTGGCTTCAGGGAGATGAGGGCCCTGTGGTCAATTGCTAAAGCCTGGGGATTCTGGAAACCCTCACCAGGCCATTAGGCAGCAAATCTCAAAGGATGATGGGACTGCCTGACTGAGGTTTGCCAAGAGGACCCATCTAAACCTCTTGCTACCCATATTTCTGACCCAAATTATTCAAGGTAAACCTCCTTTCTGGAATTGACACTGAATTAAAATGATCCCAATGATCTGGATATAATTAGAATCTGATTTGTTCATTCATTTTTTAAAAACAGCTTTATTGAGATATAATTCATATACCATAAAAGTCACCCTTTTAAAGAGTACAATTCAGTAGTTTTTAGTAGTTGTAGTTTTTAGTTTTAGTAGTTTTCCTAACCCCTGGAAACCACGAATCTACTTTTTGTCTCTATGGATTTGCCTCTTCTGGACATTTTAGAAACAGAATCATACAGTAAGTAGTCTTTTGTTACTGGCTTCTTTCACTTGGTCTAATGTTTTCAGGTTCATTCATGCTGAAGCATGTATCAATACATTTATTCATTAAACATTTAAAAAAATTGTGGTAAAATACATTTAACATAAAATTTACTATCTTAACCATTTTTTTTAAATGATTGCATTTTTTTTAAAGATTTATTTATTATTTATATATTTTATTTATTTTTGGCTGTGTCGGGTCTTCGTTGAGACGTGCAGGATCTTTGTTGAGGCATGCGGGATCATTCGTTGCAGTGTGCGGGCTCTTTGTTGTGGTGCACGGGCTTCTCTCTAGTTGTGCGTGCAGGCTCCAGAGCGCGTGGGCTCTGTAGTTTGTGGCACGTGGGCTCTCTAGTTGAGGCACGCAAGCTCAGTAGTTGTGGCACACGGGCTTAGTTGCCCCACGCCATGTGGGATCTTATTTGCCTGACCAGGGATTGAACCTGTGTCCCCTGCATTGGAAGGCAGATTCTTTACCACTGGACCACCAGGGAAACCCCCTATCTTAACCATTTTTAAGTGTGTTGTTCAGTACTGTTAAGTACATTCACATTGTTGTGCAACCAACTTCCAGAGCCCTTTTCACCTTGCAAAATTGAAAATCTACACCCATTAAAAAGCAGCTCTTGGGGCTTCCCTGGTGGCACAGTGGTTGAGAATCTGCCTGCTAATGCAGGGGACACGGGTTCGAGCCCTGGTCTGGGAAGATCCCACATGCCGCGGAGCAACTAGGCCCGTGAGCCACAACTACTGAGCCTGCGCGTCTGAAGCCTGTGCTCCGCAACAAGAGAGGCCGCGACAGTGAGAGGCCCGTGCACTGTGATGAAGAGTGGCCCCCGCTTGCCGCAACTAGAGAAAGCCCTCTCACAGAAAAGGAAGACCCAACACAGCCAAAAATAAATAAATAAATTAAATTAAAAAAAAAAAGCAGCTCTTCATTCTTCCCTCCTCCCAGGTCCTGGCAACCACCAGGAGAAACCAACTACCAGAAACCATTCTGCTTTCTGTCTCTTTGAAAATGACTACTCTAGGTGCCTTATATGAGTGGAATCCTCCAGTATGTATCTTTTTGTGACTAGCTTATTTCACTTAGCATAGGGTCCTCCAGGTTCATCCATGTTGTAGCATGTGTCAGAATTTCATTCCTTTTTAGGGCTGGATAATATTCCACTGTATGCACATACCACATTTTGTTTATACATTCATCCATGTTGATGGACACTCGGGTTGCTTCCATCTTTTGGCTATTGTGAATAATGTTGCTATGAATATGGGTGTACAAATATCTGTTTGAGCCCCTGCTTTCAACTAATTTGAGTATATACTCAGAAATGGAATTGCTGAATCAGATTTTTAATTTTTTGAGGACCCACCATACTGTTTTCTAGAGTGGCTGCACCATTTTATTTTTCTACCCATAGTGCACAAGTGTTCCAGTTTCTCTTATATGTCTCCAGCACTTATTATATTTTTGGTAGTAGCCAACCTAATGGGTGTGAGGTGGCATTCATTCACTCTTAATGAACATCTGACATATCACGCAAGGTGGGTGGGAAGGGGGCTCTCAGTAAAGAAAACATGTGAACAAGATAGTAAACATAGTCCTTGCTTCAATCTTAGAATCCATTTAGGGAAGTAAGATCATAATTTTAACTTCAACAATTTTAAATTAATTACTATGTGCCAGACACTGTGCTAAGTTCTTAATGTGTTTTCTCTCATTTAGTCCTTTCAACAGCCCTGTGAGGTAGATATGTTTGCTGCCCTCTAAGAGGGCAGGAAACTGGGACACCCCAGTGATTTGCCAAATGTCTCCAGGCCAGAGTTCAAAGCCTAGGTGAGCTACCCTCTCACTCTGGAGCCTCTTTGTTAACCAGAGGATGAGGTTAGCCTGATCTTGCAGGGCTGGAGGGACTGGCCTGGCCTTCAGAGGTGAAGGACAGACAGTGCCAGGGCCCACATTTGACACATTAATTATCTGCTGTAATGCACTTTTATCCCACTATCTAGAACTAGAGCAGAATTTATTTGTAAGTAGGAAGGGATGGAGAATTCACCTAGATGCCCTCCATTCTCTCCATTGCTATTTTTACAGAGGAGGGAAAAAGGACCCCAGGCCTCTAGCTTGTGTCTTAACCAATGTCATATAGATACACACAAGGAGAGGTGGGGGACCAGGACCTAAACGTTGGCCTATTGACAAGGCTGATTCTTGCTTAATCTAGGATTGTATTGTTGATTCACTCTTCTACTGATATATATGTATTTACCCTGTGAGCCATTTCCTTCCTTCTTTGGTCAGCTATCACAGAGGTACCCAGAGGTGAATCATGATGGAACCCATTTCCCTATCTCAGGATTAGACTAGGATTGGGAGTGTGACCCAGTTCCAGCTGAGAAGATAAAGGGGAAGTCTGTTGATGGGCACCTGGCAAAAATAATTTTTCCTTTAAGAAAAAAATTGGAGCCTATCTTGCAAAACTCTTTTTTTCCTTATGCCTCTACTCTCCTTCTCAGAGCACTAGTGTGAAGATGTAGAGCTTGGAGTTGTAGCAGCCGCTACATGACAATGAGGTGACAAACCTAAGGACAAGAAGCCGAAAGGATGTTAGAAAGAGGATGTGTCTTGATGACAGCAGATATCACTGAGCCCCAAAACCAGCTCCAGGACTGCGGACTTCCAGACTTCTTGTTACTGCAGATGAACCAAGGTCTACAAGGCTTAAGCCACCGTTGCTCAGGAATTCTGTTACTTGCAGCCAAATATATCCTAACTGAATTATTCCCCAGCTGGGTTTTAAGTTCCTTGAAGCAGGGATACTGTATTAAATTTCTTTGTATCTGTCATAATACTATGGAAGGTTTCATCCATAGAGTAGGCACAAATATATTGAATTAATACATGAATAGACAGAAGAATAAAGAACAGCTATCCAAAATGCTCCCTCCTAAAATAAGGGTCAGGTTGGCCGTGGATTGGGTGAGGCATCCTGCAGTCAGAGGCCACGTGCCAACGCGCTAATGGAATCAAAGACTCTTAGAGCTACAGACCGCTGGGCCTACCCCTATCATTTCACAAACAAGGAAACTGAGGCCTAAAGATATAAAATGCTTAACTGACATTTGTCAGTGACAAACATGGGGCTAGGTTGCCCTGCTCCCGGAATAGTGGTCTTTCTGTTACATTGTATTTCTTATCTTGGCTGGTGAGCCCAACCCAGGCCCCTTCATCCCAGAATAACGCCAGGCTCCTCACAGTGGCACTGCAGTAATTCTTGGCCTAGAATCACTTGAAGGCTATAGCTGACCCTCCTGACTTTGAACAAGTGACAAAGGCTAGCAAGCCCACATGCAGGAGGGGTTTGTGCAGGCTTTGTGAGCACTTGGGAAGGAAATGGGGGGCTCCAGTAGGACTTGTAGCTGTAGAGCAGGCTCGAACAAAATGGCAGTGGAGGGACTTCCCTGGTGGTGCAGTGGTTGAGAATCTGCCTGCCAGTGCAGGGGACACGGGTTCAAGCCCTGGTCTGGGAAGATCCCACATGCCGTGCAGCAACTAAGCCCGCGAGCCACAACTATTGAGCCCACGTGTTGCAACTACGGAAGCCTGCACGCCTAGAGTCTGTGCTCCGCAACAAGAGAAGCCACCGCAGTGAGAAGCTCGCGCACCACAATGAAAAGTAGACCTGCTCGGGGCAACTAGAGAAAACCCGTGTGCAGCAATAAAAACCCAACGCAGTCAAAAATAAATAAATAAATTTATAAAAAAAAAATAAAAAAGATGGCAGTGGACAAGGCATGTGGAAGGCAGAACCTCCCATTTACCCATGGGTTCCCCAAACCCAGACCATTACAGAGAGGCTCCCTAGAGGCAGCTGCCCGTACCTTAGCTCTGATTCAAGTCTTATTGAATCTGGTCCCATTCCACTAGGTAGGATTGTAGGACTGCCGTGATGGTCAGTTTTATGCGTCAACCTGGCTAGGCCATGTCTAGGTCAAACACTAATCTAGATGTTGCTGTAAAGGCTTTTTAAAAATTAATTAATTAATTTATTTTTGCCTGCATTGGGTCTTCGTTGTTGGGTCTTCGTTGCTGCACGCAGGCTTTCTCTAGTTGCAGCAAGCGGGGTCTACTCTTCATTGTGGTGTGTGGGCTTCTCATTGAGGTGGCTTCTCTTGTTGCAGAGCTCAGGCTCTAGGTGCGCAGGCTTCAGTAGTTGTGGCACTCAGGCTCAGTAGTTGTGGCGCATGGGCTTAGTTGCTCCATGGCTTGTTGGGTCTTCCCAGACCAGGGCTCGAACCCATGTCCCCTGCATTGGCAGGCGGATTCTTAACCACTGCGCCACCAGGGAAGTCCCAAGTCTTTTTTAAGATATGATTAACATTTAAATCAGTAGACTCTGAGTACAGCAGATTACCCTCCGTAATGTGGGTGGGCCTCATCCAATCAATTGAAGGCCTTAAGGGCAAAGACAGAAATTCCCCAAGGAAGAGGGGATTCTGCCTGCAATCTGCCTTTGTACTCAAGACTGCAGCATCGGCTCTTCCCTGGGTCTCCAGCCTGCCTTGCAGATTTCAGACTTGCCAGCCCCCAGAATCGCGTGCGCCAACTCCTTAAAATAAATCAATCTCTCTCTGTCTCTCTCTCACTACTCTTTCCCTCCCACTCTCTCTCTCTCTCTACATACACACACACACACACACACACACACACACACACACACACACACACTATTGATTCTGTTTCCTTTGGAGAACCCTGACTAACACAACTACCCTAAAGTCCAAGGATATATGGCTTTTGTGCTCCCTATTACACGGTGTTAGGGAGGATATTTACAGCTGGTGGGAGTGGCTTAGCTCTCAGGCCTGGTCTCACTGGGGACAAGCCTGCAGGAAAAACCAACAGGAGGCATGGAAAGAAATACAATGCACATTGACAGCCCAATTTAAACAGTACCAGGAATCTTTACAGCAGCCTGCTTTGAAAGAACCTTTTTTTTTAAAATCATGTTCTTTTTCCCCATTATAGCTTTCTGTCTATTCATCCTTCTGATGCTGTTTTTCCCACTCTTGTGGGGAATCCGCCATATAGCAGCCCCCCTCCCAGGCTTACTTATGGGGTAGAGTGCCAAAGCAACAACGGTCCATCTCTGTTCTATACTAGAGCTCATCACCAGGCCAGCTGTATAGGAGGCAGCAGGGGAAGTGCTTTAAGGATGCTCAGAGGCCTGGCTTAAAGCAATTTAAATTGATGTTCCTGAGAGGAGAGAGCTGCAGAGTGGCAGCTGCAGGCAGAATCAGGAAGGGAGGAGATTGGGCTGGCACAGGGGGCGGCGGGGTGTGGGGAGAAGGTGGGCCTGGCAGGCCTGGGCCCCTTTTTGAGCAACGTGATTACCTTGAAAGCCGTGAGACAGGACACAGGGGCTGCAGAGAGGGCAAGTCTGACAGGCAATCTCTCCCCCTGCACATCCTTTCTGGTGATAGAGGCGGTTAAGGAACCATTATCCCTGTACCATCATGGAAGCCAGATGCACAAGAAGTGACACTAATCACTTTCCTGCCTTATTGTGAGCATCTAGGGAAATGACTGTGTCGAAGCACCCGAAGCTATACCAACGCCATCCATTTTAATATTACCTTTGGTACCCCGAGGAAAACTAACTCCTGTCGCTGGATTGCTATAGCAACATACAAACAATACTATCTATCTATCTAATACTATAAATATAGATATGTACTAATGTATCTATAAAGTTCAGCACTTTAAAAAATTACCACCTAGCTGATGATTTCCACTGAAATTCTCTGATTTATAAATTTTGAAAGATTATTAGTTGTAGCTGTTGACATCATTTTTCAGACAAGAAGTGTAGGATGAGGGAACGTTTGCGGTGCGTTTTTGTGCACGGAGCAGTACGTGGTGTTTGGAAGTCTCTCTGAGGGGATAGCAGGGCCCCTTACTCCTTCCTCCTCCACTCAGTCAAAGATCCCATATAATATGTAAAATAAACACTTGTAGTGTTCTTTTGGATATCATTTTAGGATGACTAGAATGATGAGTTAGTTACTGTTCAGTGATATGTCATCGTAAAGAATGCTATCTCCTTTCTTCGCATTCAGAATTCACAGGAACATCCTATAATGGGAAAGTCACTTTGCTTAAGTCAGCTGAAGCCCTGACAACCCCCTAAAACTGGAATTCTCAAGCAGGGACTATTTTGCCCTACCCCCCACTCCTAGCGGGGGGATGTTTGGCAATGTTTGGAGACTTTTTTGGTTGTCGTGACTGGGGAGGGCGGCCATCAGCGTCCAGTGAGTAGAGCCCGGGAATGCTGTTCAACACCCTGCAATGCACAGGGCAGCCTCCAGAGCAAAGGTTTATCCAGCTCCAAATGCAACACTGCCGGCGTTGAGAAAACCTTCCCAAGAACAAATCAGCAATCCTTCATAGCGGCCCCTCTTCCCAGTCCTTGTGGGAAACATGAACTTAAAGTGTAATTACAAACTTGTCTGGCTTCTCTCTTCCTCCTGCATTTCTGGCCTCTCTTCTCCTTTCTCCAGGACAGCCTCCTCAGCAGAAACTGCCAGTGTTTAAAAGGAATAAAAACAAATACTCCTATTTAGACTTTGATACCTTTAACCCCTATGTCTTTTTCAACTTGCTTTGTTTTTCCACTGAATCAACAAAGGAGCCGCGCACAGGCAGTCCTCGGGATCAAGGTCACGTGGGGGTGTGAGCAGCCAGCCTTCCTACGTGCCTCCCTCGGTCCTCAAAGAGAAGTGTGCAAGGGTCCTGCAGGCCCCAGTGCAGGGAGGAATCCATCAGGCTGGGGCTTCCTTTTACGTTTTTTTGGGCTGCGTTGGGTCTTCGTTGCTGCACGTGGACTTTCTCAAGTTGCGGTGAGCGGGGGCGGGGGGGTGGTGCTCCTACTCTTTGTTGCGGTGAGCGGGGGCTACTCTTCGTTGAGGTGTTCGGGCTTCTCATCGCGGTGGCTTCTCTTGTTGCAGAGCAAGGGCTCTAGCCGTGTGGACTTCAGTAGTTGCAGCATGCGTGCTCAGTAGTTGTGGCTCGTGGGATCTAGAGCGCAGGCTCAGTAGTTGTGGCCCATGGGCTTTGTTGCTCCACGGTATGTGGGATCTTCCTGGACCAGGGCTTGAACCCATGTCCCCTGCATTGGCAGGCGGATTCTCAACCACTGCGCCACTGGGGAAGTCCCCTTTTTACGTTTTTTGAAGGCACTTGAACTTTGAGGAAAGTTAACTTAAAGCAAATGGCAGGAGACATCCAGCTTTTGTTTGAGGGCTCCCCTGGGTGAGGCGATGCCTTGCCTCATCAAATTGTCTAGACTCAGAAATAAAGGTGTCTGTCAGGAGTCATGATGCGGGGGAGGTTGATAAAGTATACAGCTTAAAATATCTTTCTTGACATTGCTCAGGCCTGGGTATACTCCTCAAAGCCTAAGCAAGCCTTGCTTATCTAGAAATTCCCAGGGCTGGGACCAGGGTAAGAGAAAGTGAGGTGTCTAGGGCACAAAATTAATGGATGCACTCAGTCACAGAGTCCTGCAAGTTCAGGTTCAGGGCAGCACCAACCTGAGAGTGCCCCAGGCACCTCTCTTGTTTCATTCTAGTCCTGACCCTGAGGTTCCCCAACCTTCACAAGCTGCCTTACGCCATTGGCAGAACATCAGAGGACGCTTATAAGCAGACTTCCCCAGGACTGTGAGTGATCTCAAAACTCCTTTTGTCCAGCTTTGGAGATAAACCCTAACAAGGCTCTCAGATTCTTCCTTCCAGCTCTGACACATCCTATTCTTCGTCCAGGATTATTTTACTCGGTTCCCTAAGATGTCTGTATTATCTTTCCATTTCCAAATTGTTTATACTCCTCTTTCTGACTATCCAAGCAGTATCTCTCTTTTGATCTTCTGAATCCCTGTGGTTCTCAGTTTATTCCTTATTCAAGGCATTTGCCAATGTTGTCATCCTTTTTTTCTTGCACTTATTAATTTCTAACTTACTACTTGTAGTAGGTTAAATAATGGCCACCAAAAAAATCTGTGTCCTAATCCTTTGAACCTGCGCATTTTACCTTACATGGCAAAGGAAGGGACTTTGTGGGTGTGATTAAGTTACGGATCTTGAGATGGGAGGTTATCCTGGATTATCCGGATGGGCTCTAAATATGATCACAGGTGTCCATATAAAAGGAAGGCAGAGGGAGATTTGACTACAGAAGCCATGTGATGGTAGAAGCCAGAGGTTGGAGTGACTTGAGGAAGGGGTTTGAGCCAAGGAATGTGGGCAGCCTCCAGAAGCTAGAAGTGAGGAAAACAAGGAAACAGATTCTCTCCTCAGAGCCTCCAGAAGGAAACTGCCCTGCCAACACCTTGACTTTATCTCAGTGAGAATGATTTCAGACTTCTGGACTGCAGAGCTGGAAGAGAATAAATCTACGTTGTTTTAAGCCACCAAGTTTACGGTAATTTGTTATAGCAGCAACAGGAAACTAATACACTATCCTTGTATTTTAGTAAATAGTTTTACTAGACCATGCACTCCGTGAAGGAATCAGCATAGTCCAGGATTAAAAGTACTGGTCTGGAGGCAATCAAACCTGGGTTTAAATTCTGGCTGACCCCTGTAGTAGACTTTTGCCAATGTCTGGTCTACCGGGCTTTTGAACTTTCTTCCTAAATAAGGCAGACAGTGTTAGTTGTTCATTTTCCACTTTTCATTACAAACAGAGCTCTAATTTTGTATATGGTGGTAAATGTGACTCTCTTAAAAATAATCACGTTTCACAGTCTCCCCTGAGGCTACAAGCAGCCTCTTGCCAATGGTCATCTCTGGGAGGGATTTCAGAGAAAGCTCTTTAAAAAGGGGTTGGGGATTGATTTATCTGGCATGCTCCTTTGTCCTTGGACTTATCCTTCTTAGAATGTCACATGCTAAAGATGGTGGAGTGGAAAGTTAGACATATCTTGGGTCCCTCATGGAATCATGGAGACAGTGTTCCAGCCCTGGTCTTCTTACCTCCAGGCCTCTTGCTTCGTGAGAAGAATAAGCTCCTTCTATGGTTAAGCCCCGGTTTTCGTGTTCTCTGTTTCATTAACTCTATGATTCATTATTTCTTCCACTCTTGTGGAACTTATTCATTTCTATCTCTGATTCTAGTATTCTAGTACATTGTGCATGGGTCTCTCACCAGGTTCTAAACAACTTGAAGGAGGCAAATTACCAGTGGGTAGGAGCACAGGCTCTGGGGTCCTGTACACCTGGTGTATCGGTTAGGATGAGTGGTGCTAGGTGCCACAACAGATGAAACTCAAGGTCTTTGTGGCCTCAACAATAGAAGCTTAACTCTTGGTCCTATGAAGCCCTTTGTGGTACACGCTGTCACTCAGGGAACTAGGCCCTTACTGTCTTATAGCTCTTTACAAATGCCTAATCCTGTTAGAGTGGTTTTCTGATGTGTGTAATTAAGAACTTGGATAGATAGAGCTACTTATTAGATTGAGTTGTAAGAAACTGACATTTGAACACAAAAGTAGCCTACAAAATGGCAGTTTCATATGATTCTACCTAATTTTATATGTGTGATTTTAAGCAAAAGACTCTCTACATCCATTTCTTCAGCTGTAAAATGGGGTACTCATACTCCCTTCCTCTAGCGAGGCTATAAAGATTAAATAAGAGGGTGAATGCAAAGGACACACAGTAGGAGGCTCAAATGATTAATTATTTTTTACCCAGTGCCTAGCACAGGATCTCTGGCACATACTAGCTACTCCTTAATTACCTTTTTAAAAATTGAGATATAATTCACATACCATAAAATTCACCCTTTCAAAGTGTACAGTTCAGTGGTTTTTAATGTATTCATAAAGTTATACAGAAATCATCACTAAATCCAGGACATTTTCATCATCCCCCAAAGAAACATTTTACCCAGTTAGCAGTCACTTTAATTATCTCTTGAATGAATAACCTTCGTCTAAAAATGGCTGAGAATATCTGGCTCATAGGACTCACTCAGTATTTATTGATTTTATTGGCACCTACTATAGAGTTAAAGAACAGTCCTTGTTTATTCAACAATTCGATAACCTAATTTAGTGTGTGTGTGTGTGTGTGTGTGTGTGTATAATCACAAGCATCCCACATTTAAGCTCAGGAAATCAGATTCTCCCACACCAGAATAATAAAAAGACAAAATAGTAACAACAGCCATAATGATGTTGATAGTAATCCTGGCTGTGTATTGAAGACTACATGAGGAAGGTGTTGTGATACTGTGAGGCTTCAGGACTCTCCTCCTCCACGTCGGGGAGACAATTCCCCAGGGAGGTTGCAAGGAAGAGCTCCAGTTTCTAGATTCTTCTCACCTGAACTGACCTCCTTCTTATTCTCCCGCTGGCAGTCACTGCAGCTCTTGTGGCTGCAAGAGAATAAACGGAACCAGTATTCAGGAGGGTACCTCGAAAGCTCCTCAACTGTATTAATCTTTCACTTCAGAACATTTTATAAATAGCTCTGTTTTGGGCACACACAAAGAAGGGCAAGTCAAAGTGAAAATAGCCTACTTCTTCTTCTTAGCTAAGAATGCTTACTTTCCACACCTGTCAGACTGGACAGGATGTGTCACTGGGGGAGTTTGCCTGATTCTGTTCAGAGTGATAGCTGCAGAAGCAGATGCATTTTTGCCTACTTTACATTCTTAAAGAAAGGTCATCCTGGAAAACAGCCCGATTTAGTGTTTATGTTACTCTGCTCTGGTGATGGTTCCAAAAGGTTAATCACTGTACTATACTTATTTTGGAGACGGTTCATTGCTTATTTCGAAACAGCCCAGTTCTCTTTTGCACCTGCTGTGGCTACCAGGGCATCGTTCCGGTGTGGGTCCTTCCTTAAAAGTGCGAGCTGCTGTCATCTTAGAAGGAGCAAGAAATACTGTGCACTGCATGAAAATTGAAATATAGGCATACCTCAGAGACATTTCGGGTTCAGTTCCAGACCATAGCAATAAAGCGAGTCGTGTGACTATTTTGGTTTCCCAGTGCATATAAAAGTTATGTTTATACTATACTGTAGTCTATTAAGTGTGCAATAGCAGTATGTCTAAAAAAGCAATGTACATACCTTAATTTAAAATACTTTATTGCTAAAAAATGCTAACCATCTGAACCTTCAGCAGGTTGTAATCTTTTTGCTGGTGGAGGGTTTGAAATATTGTGAGAATTACCAAAATGTGACACAGAGACATAAAGTGAGCAAATGTTGTTAGAAAATGGCACCAATAGACTTGCTCAATGCAGGGTTACCACAAACCTTCAATGTGTAAGAAATGCAATATGTGCAAAGGACAATAAAGCAAAGTACAATTAAACTGGTTACGCCCGTAGTTCCATTATCTTAACACCTGATGCCTGAGAATGAACAGATACAACAAAGAAAACTTTGTTTAAAAAGTTTAAAGAAAAAGAAAAGTTTAAAGTTTAAAGAAAACTTTAATTGTGGATGTGACCAGTCTAATGGCAAAACATTAAAAAAAAAAGGAACAATCAAAATAAAACTTACACACCAGACAAAGAAGCAAAAGTGAAAATAAAAACAGCCCATGGTGGATCCAGCCAACTGGTTACACAGTTGTCTGGAATCACACGGAATATCTCGTGTGACCGTTGACAGAGCAGGAAATTGAGGCTCAAAGGGGTGAAATGACTTGCCCTATCCCTTTTCTGGTCAATATCACTTTTGGCCTCTGGACTCGGCTCTTTAGCATTTTTCTGTCACTCTATACAGCTCCACATGTATCAATTCTGAGTGACAATAACAGAGTTTGGGTACCTGTAACCCCTCTTACCTTGAATTCAGCTAGCTTAGTACTTATATTCAGCTGATGAAGTCTGGAGCAGCCCTGAGTAGGTTTGGGAATCAGGTGGCAATAAAAACCCTCCTTGGTATCATGGACTATGGGTTATGCTTGATATTTGGGCAGAAGCAATTGAGATCTAACTCCAGCACCTTTGTTCACCAGCTGCGTGATGCTGGTGTTTACGTGTCCTAGAGTTGCCAAAAACAAATTACACAAACTGCGTGTCGTAAAATAACAAACATTTACTCTCTCACAGTTCTGGAGGCTAGAAGGCTGAAAGCCAAAATCAAGGTGTCGGCAGAGCCATGCTACCTCTGAAGCCTTCAGGGAAGAATCATTCCTTGCCTCTTCCAGCTTCTGGTTACTTCTAACAATCCTTGGTGTTCCTTGACTTGTAGATGTTTTATTCCAATCTCTGCTTCGGTTGTCACAGGGCTTTCTTCTCCATGTCTCTATATCCAAATTTCCTTCTCCTTTTTCTTATAAAGGCACCAGTCATTGGACTTACCTAATTTAGGATGATTTAATCTTAACTTGGTTACATGTGCAAAGACCCTATTTCCAGATGAGGGCACATTAACAGGTACTGGGAGTTAAGACTTGAACATGTGCTTTTGGGGACACAACTCAACCCACAAACTTGCGTAACTCCTTTTGCCAACCTGTCTGCCTTTCCTTTCTTTGTATAAGGGGATAAAATACCATCTTTCCCGGGGCTGACGTGAACACTCAATGAGATAACGTGTAATGTGCCTGGCACATAGTAGGTGCTTTATCAATGACACCAACTTCCCATCAGGCCTCTTTGTTCCTAGAGTCAAGCTCCATGACTAACACATAGAAGGTACTCAGTAAGTTTACTAGTGTTTGGTTTTTCAGATCAGAGCGGTTAATTCCTGGTAGACTAGGCACCAGAGGGCCTGAAGAAGGACCAGCCATTCGTTCTCTAAGTGTCTCTTCACAAAGCATGACTCTCCTAGTCCCTCTTGGAGAATTGCTGTTGAGACACATTTTCTGGTTCTACATCCTTTCTACATCAGATCACAATGGAATATGATCCTTTTTGCAAATCTAAGGTTCTGCTTGGATTTAGCAGTAACACTTTGATATTATATTATGAGGAAGAAATCTCCACTTTCTGTGTAGAGTTGACACAAAGACATTTGCACTATTGAGTTAGGGCTCCTAATTTGGCTTTATAGGTGAGTCTAGGTTCAGAATACTAAAGAATTAATTTAAATTGCATATATTTTAAAATTGCATAAATGACCTAAAGAAATGTGAATTAGTATAGTGTTTAAAATGGGCAAATTTTATTAGAGAACTGTGTCCTGGAGAAGAACTGTTCAAATTCATAGATGAAATATCTCATTTTAAAAAAAGATCTAGATCTTCAGAGCAAAGAAATTAGTAGTCTGAGTAATGAGTAATCTGCTAATATTTTAGCAGAATCTAATATGGTAAGATGTCTCTAGAAGTTTGTTTGGAGGCAAATTTTAAGCAGCAACTAAAAACAAGGAAAAGCAGAAAAGTAAACAGTGGAGTAATAGAAAGGAGAATTGTTGAGGAATTTGTTTCATAATTATGACAGTTGATGTTCTTTTAGAAAATACATTTAAAAAATTATCTGGACAGAAATTATTTACCAATGTTTTTTAAACCATTTAAAATAGCTTTTTATTTATTATTATTTCTCTAAAATTTTTAAAAATTTAAAATTTATTTTATTGAAGTATAGTTGATATACAGTGTTGTGTTAATTTCTACTGCACAATAAACTGATTCAGTTATACATATATACATTCTTTTTCATACTCTTTTCCATTATGGTTCATCCGAGGATATTGAATATAGTTCCTTGTGCTATACAGTAGTACCTTGTTGTTTATCCATTCTATATATAATAGTTTGCATCTGCTAACCCCAAACCCCCAATACATCCCTCCCCCACCCCTCCTCCCCCTTGGCAACCACAAAAGTCTGTTCTCTATGTCTGTGAGTATGTTTCTGTTTTGTAGATAAGTTCATTTGTGTCATGTTTTAGATTCCACATATAAGTGATATCTTATTGTATTTGTCTTTCTCTTTCTGACTTACTTCACTTAGTATGATAATCTCTAGGTCCATCCGTGTTGCTGCAAATGGCATTATTTCTAAAATAGCCTTCTAAATAGGGTGAGAAAAATCATTCATGTTTTTCATCAAAAATAATTAAAACAGAGATGATGGTGCTGATTTCTTCACCTTGCTATGTCCCTCTGTGTGTAGGTCCATGTTTTCCTAATTGGTTCTATATCCCAGTCTGACTTAGTTAGACATACTTATACTTGACTTTCCAAATTCAGCATCATTGGCGATATAAAGCCTAGATCCTACTGTGGAAGAACAAAAGTATTTAGGTCTTGCAGTCTAGGCCTGGTAATCTAGCAGAAGTCTCTGAGGGATAAGGATGTCCCTGTAAGGTGTTACTAAAAAGTAGGCCTTTTTAAAAACAGAGACACGAGAAGCTATACACTTGTCTTGCTTGATTAAACATAGCTAAATTTTTGAAACTGAAAGTAATGAGCTGATTTTTTTCAAACAACACATGTTTACTAAAGAGACAGTGATGTGAAAAGACCACAGTTCTGAATGAGATAAAGTGGCATTGTCATCTTGACCCTGGGCTGTTGGTTTCTGTGATGGTCCAGAGTCAGATATCCTATGTAGCTATCCTGAACTCCAGTATTCTGAGGTGTTGTCAGATTGGGTTTTTTTGAGTTTTCTCAACACAGGCATCATTCAGCCCTGAGGTCTTGGGTTACGTGGCTTTGCAGGGCTGTTGGTGGATTGAGTTCTTGTTTCAGCAGAGACCATGACAGTATTTGATTGTCTTTTTAATCACTATTCCTAACTTCTTGGCTGATACAGTTCATGCTGTACTTCTGGACAGTCTCCCTAGGGATGTGATGGTTACCCAGCCAGGTGAATCCTAGCATTGGGCCCCAGCTAAAGAGGAGAATGCTTGGATTAGATTTTCATATTGGTTTCATTGACTGTCACAGGCATAGCAACATAGGATGCATGTTAAGTTTTGAGGACTCCAAAAAGTTTACCTAAGCAAGATGACATCTAAATGGACTGTCCTCCACGGTGAACCCTTGGGAGGTTGTTGAAACACTGATAACACATTTACAATCACCTTTTTTTTTTTTGAATTGCCAGCAGGGCCATTAATGATCCATATAAAAATATCATTTTGTGAATGTCTTAATCACTTGTATTACTGATCATGGATCTGAGAAATTTTTTTGCCGTTTACAAATATAAATTGACCTCAAAAGCTAAAGATTTCCTGTCACAAGTGACATATAAAAAACCATGCCTCAAGCTCTGACAGTTATTCTTAAAACAGAGTTCTAAAATTCACTTTGACCAATGTCAGAGTCATTGCGATGATTATATAGCTTTAAAGAAAATGACTTTTGAAGGGGAAAACACTCAGTTGGATGTAAGTTATGGCATATTTTCTAGAAACTAATTATATTGTTTTATTGAACATTAAAGAAGTCAGGTATAGATAGTAAGATGAGTTATGCTATTCACCTAGTAAAAATGGTATGTTTATTTTTGCCATTATACAATGCATTCTTCTATAAAAGGTGACAGTGAAAGCTGGATCTAATGAAAGTTGGATCTAAGGATAGCTCTACTACCAAGTTCAGAAAATTCACCCTAGGGGAAAAATGCTTAGCAGTTTGTATTTAAACAGCTTTCTTAAATATATTCCTGTTACTCATTGCATATGACCTTACATATAATTCATGTTTATTTATAACTACTTGAGTGAGAAGGAGTATTAAACTTTTGGAATTACAAATTATTAACTTTAATAGTGTATTATGAAAGTTAATTTCAGCAGATACATAGAAGGCCTGCAGCAGCTTGTTTGATAAGAAGGGAATTTTAGTGAGTAGGTCTTAGCCCTGCCTGTTCAGGAGCAAATACAGCCCTTCCTTCTCCTGCCTCATTCATATCATCTTGTTCATTTTGGTCTTCAGATGACCAGCATTACCTATAGCTGCTGACAGAGGAATTTTGTTCTCTTTGCTTTTGATTGCTATGGCCCATTGAGTTGAATTGTTATGTCCCATTGAATCCAAGCCCACATAACACCAGGTAAATATTCTTGCTGGTTCCTCCTTCCCATTCTGTCTCTAGGCCTAACTCTCCAGACTTTTAGCAGGATAGGAAAGGGAGATAAGAAACTACTTTTCCCACCTCCTTTAAAGCCTGTGAAACATGACTTTTTTCCCTTAGCTTTTGCTCACTTCACTGTGTCTGAGGAATGTAAATCATACCCTGCAAAGATAGATGCTTCCTTTTTACCACCCCCTTTACATTGTACCTCTCCCTTCCCAACTCTTGAGGAGGGATGCCCAGGGCTCCCTGTCATTTGTTTTCCCATTTGCATGTAAGATCCAGTTGGCCCCATCCTAGGTGTTCCCAAGACCTCTAGACTTCCAGAGCCACCAATCCTTTAATATTCAAATGGAATGATTGTTGTTTCCACCTCATGTGCCATGGGACCTCCAGCATTCTCCCTTAGTTTTCCAAAAATTTTTTGGAGAGAGTTAAGATCTGGTCATTTGGTGCTGTGGTCTGCTTCCCTGCTTTAGCCTAAGTGAGGGGCTGCTGGCCTCCCCCTGTGCCCACCCCATCCCTTGCACACAACACTGCCCCTCTTCCTTTATTTCTTGTTCTCTCCTCTTTGTATGTTTCAGGTGTGGCTCTCACGTTACAAACTCAGGCTGAAGAGAAAGGTGACTTTCTTAATTTTTCTACGATTGTGTCTCGTGATCACCATTCTATCCAGTCAGAAGCTTCATCTTAGCCCATTTCAGGTTAAACTCATGATTTATCCCCTTCTGTCTTTCTCCCCTTTAAATTCTGGGCAGGGGTGGGATGGGCTTAGATGGTGTCAGAGCTTCGAGGGTGGTGGTGGGGTGTGGCCTTTCTTCCCCCATCTGTTCACACTGGTCTTCATTTGAGTTTATCTTGTCTGGTTTTGTCCCTCTTACTTCTTCACCCTGGCATTTGTTGAGATGTTCTTTGTTCTGTTCACTCTCTTCAGATCAAGGCTGGTGAGATCTCCTTGCCCTGACTGCAAAGCCTCCGGGTCTGCTGCTTGTCAGTGCCACATCTTTGCTACTCTTGGCCAGTGAGGAAGATATTCTGCTGAGTCCTGCAGCACCCTGAGGAGTCCCAGGATTCAGTGAGGCTGCCTTAGGCTTGCCATCCTTGACGTGTCACATAGACATCTCTACCCACACCCTGGGGGTGCAGAGGACCTCTAAGAGGGTGCGCATCTGGAAAGCAAGGCACTGGTTCGCTTTGCTCCCAATCCCCAAACTCTGCGGGGATCTTCCCCAGGGCTGGTCTGGGGACAGGGAGCAGAGATGTTTTTCTTTTCTTTTCTTTTTTTAAATATTTATTCATTTTTGGCTGTATTGGGTCTTCGTTGCTGCGTGTGGGCTTTCTCTAGTTGCAGCGAGCGGGGTCTACTCTTCGTTGCGGTGTGCGGGTTTCTCGTTGCGGTGGCTTCTCTTGTTGCGGAGCACGGGATCTAGGCGCACGCCCTTCAGTAGTTGCAGCACGTGGGCTCAGTAGCTGTGGCTCGCGGGCTCTAGAGTGTAGTGTCAGTAGCTGTGGTGCACAGGCTTATTTGCTCCGCAGCATGTGGGATCTTCCCGGACCAGGGCTCGCTCGAACCTGTATCCTCTGCATTGGCAGGCAGATTCTTAACCACTGCGCCACCAGGGAAGTCCAGAGCTGCTTTTCAAAGGCACTAAAGAAAAGTTTCATTTCTCTTCTCTCTGACCTTCCCTTTCCCTAGTCCAGAGAATAGGGAAAATCTCGAAGTGGGAGTAGGGGCAGAAGGAATAGAATTTGACTAATTACATATTATTTAAAATCTATAATTTATGCCTGGAATCCTAAGATTTTAAACGCCAAAAGCCAAGAATCTGACCCCTTTGCTCTGCTCCGACATCCTTCTCTTTGTGTAATGCCGGAGCTGAGAATATGGGGATGTGGGAGGAGGAAGGTCAGAAAGGAGGAAGTGCTGGAAATGGAGCCACAATGGGTAAGGTTTCAAAATAATATCCTGCTGCTTGTATAAATCTTTTTCTGAACTTTTGGGAGAAATGAGTAATGGAGGGTGTTAACGGCGCAGTGAAGGGCAGGGAACCACTTAAAAGTCCCCCCAACCTCTCCAGGTCTCCAGGAATTTCTCTCTAGCTGTCTCTTCCTCAAGTTCTGCTCTTTCACAGTTCCTGAGCTGTTTCCCTCACTCTTTTTCTTCTCCTCCCATCTCCCCAAGCCGCCTCCCTTTCTGGTCTGCCTACAGATACTCCAAGTTCAATTCATTTACTTAGCCTCCTTTTTGTATTATTCACTGCTTCCAGACCCAGGCCTGGACAGGGTGGGGATGCGGGGGAGTCCTTTCACATCCAAAGATTCCCTCTAGGAATTTTCTGTAAAAGGAGCAACTCCCCATCCTCATCCTCTGCAAATGCATGTGAATTACGCCTCCCTCTTATTTGAAAGCAACTGCAGTCCTATTTTGCTGTAAATAAAATTTCCCCTTTCTCTTTCACTCAAATGTAAACATTTATTTTTGTTTATTTTTTGAATTATATTTACTTAAAAGTAATGGAAATCACTTCTGAACAAAGATTTGCTAGTAGTTTCACCAGGAACCACAACCCAGGAAAACGGAGCCAACTAAATTTGCATGCAGAGCATCACATCTCCCTGCTTCTAAAAATTCATACTTCCTTAACCGTTCTCCACCTCCTGGGGCTCAGAGAATTGAAACCCAAACCTACCACAGGCACACCGCCCAGTTCCCTCAGTGACACAGAAACTGAATGAAAACTGCTGTTAAAGGGGCAAGGGATGGAGGCGCCGAGGACGCTATATTCATTTACGTGTTCTTGGTTTACCTCGAATGTTAAGCATGATTTTGAAGTGGGCCAGATATGTCACCCTAAAATATGCCTTAAAATTGATATCAACGTTATTTTGAGCTAAAGGCACTTTAAAAACCAGCACGTACAAGAAGGATACTCTGATCCTCCCTCCCCTTTTTCCTTCTAAAAACAGGGGATAAAACCCTCATATGGAAGATGTCTTTCCCATACCAGAAGGAAAGTAGCCTACCTGTCATCAAGCCTGGAAATTGAGACTGAGAAAATTCGTACAAATAGACCTTGTTCAAATAATTCTTATCTTCCTTTAGCCTCTCAGCGGGATTTAGTTACTTTGCCACAATTACCATTAATTCAACCTAGTATAAAAGCATCTAGATTTTGCCACTTCCTTGGGTCTTCATTTCCTTTTGAGGGTTTCTGTGTTATGTATATCATATGCTAAATAAATGTGTATGCTTCCCTCCAGTTTATTTATCTTTATTTAATTCTCAGTCTCAGTGAAGACCCTAAGAGGGTGGAGGTAAACTTTTGGCTCTCCTACAACTTCTTTAGGTAGGTGCGTGTGTGAGAGAGGGGTGAAGGTGTGCAGGGGCCCGAGCCAGCAGACCAGCTCAATGTTTATTTTCATGGCCTTTTTTTCCCCCTCT
Source organism: Eschrichtius robustus (assembly GCF_028021215.1). Classification (NCBI taxonomy): domain Eukaryota; kingdom Metazoa; phylum Chordata; class Mammalia; order Artiodactyla; family Eschrichtiidae; genus Eschrichtius; species Eschrichtius robustus. The sequence goes on from NC_090825.1 coordinate 26,849,226, forward strand.
TTCTTTCTTTCCTTCATTTTAAAAAAAAATTATTTATTTATTTATTTATGGCTGTGTTGGGTCTTCGTTTCTGTGCGAGGGCTTTCTCTAGTTGTGGCAAGCGGGGGCCACTCTTCATCGCGGTGCGCGGGCCTCTCACTATCGCGGCCTCTCTTGTTGCGGAGCACAGGCTCCAGACGCGCAGGCTCAGTAATCGTGGCTCGCAGGCCCAGTTGCTCCGCGGCATGTGGGATCTTCCCGGAACAGGGCTCGAACCCGTGTCCCCTGCATTGGCAGGCAGACTCTCAACCACTGCGCCACCAGGGAAGCCCCTCCTTCATTTTTTTAATTGAAGTATAGTTGATTTACGATGTTGGGCCAGTCTCTGCTGTACAGCAGCAAATGACTCAGTTATACACATATAGACATTCTTTTTTTTCATATGCTTTTCCATTATGGTTTATCACAGGATATTGAATATAGTTCCCTGTGCTATACAGTAGGACCTTGCTGTTTATCCATCCTATATATAATAGTTTACATCTGCTTATGGTTACTTTATTTCATTATGATTCAGAGTTTCGCAAAATATGTTTTTTAAGGAATTAATTTGTATTTTTGTCTGCATTTATTCTTTTAAACGTCAAATAGCACTAGAAGGGGAAAGAGTCTGGGGAGGGATGTTTTCACATTAATGTTCAGACTTCGACTCAGTCTCCTGCAAGTCTATTTGCCCCTCTATCTCTTCACACATACCATCCCCTCTCCGATTTTTCCAGAAAAGATACAACTCCCTTTCTCCTATGAGGGTGGGGTGGATGGGCACCATGGATCTAATTGCTCCATATGTAGACTCAGTTGTTCACTTTTTAATTCACCCACATCCCCTGCACCTCTCAGACTTCCATGGTGTCTCGTGTTCGTATTCTGAGCTTCTCAGGATTCTGCTTCTACTTTGCCAAATCCCTAACCATCCCTCTACCTGCTGTTTCTCTTCATAATTTGGGCTTCTGCACCACATACATTTACTGCTATAGTGGCCACGAGAAGGCTCTTCTTGTATCTCCCACTGCCGGGAGTGAGATTGATCCAGGGCGTGGTGGTCACCACTGAACACTGTTTTTACCAGGTGTTGTCCTGCTGGGGTCCATGGCCTCCTCTCTCTCCTGGGTACGGAGTCCTCTCTTGTTGCACACTGGGGCCTAGGAATTTATTTTTGGTGGCCGCCTTGAGCCCACACAATTCCACAGCTGTGCTATAATCAGTGGTAAAGGAGGAAGGTTGCCTCGCTCCTCTCTGCATTCAGGCAAATGGGTTTCAAAGCAGAGTTACTTGGACCTAGTGGTTTAAGTTTAGAAGAACAGATCTTTCTTCCCCTTATTACTCCCAGTGCTCCCTCTGTTGGACCCACACATGTGCACAGACATCTCAGCTGGGGCCAAGTCCAAATGAAAGTCACTTTGATATTGTAGGAATGCATCACGTCTTACCAGGGCAGTTAGAGCAACCTCCTCTACAGTGTTCTAGCTTCCAGCGCTTCCTTCTTTTTTCAACCTGTCAGGCAGGGGAAATGTCCCGCCTGCCCCTCTTCGTTCTTCTGGCTGGTCTAATAACTAACTTGACACAAGACAGATTAACAGGAGAAAAATTTAATTTGTATGTATGGGAGCTCATGGAACATGAGACTCAAATAAGTGACAAAAGCAGGAAAATTTTTATACGTTTTAGACAAAGGAACAATAAATTTGTGAAGAATTGACAAGACAAAAAAGTTTGTACTTGGGGTAGTAAATTAGTAAAGAAGTAACAAGGTTTGTTTATACAGCCTTCTTGGCCTTGAAGTCCCTGTCTCTGGTGATAAGGATGTTTCTCTATTTCCTGGTACAGGGAGGGTACCTTTCACATGGGAGGTTTACTTCCTGCTTTCAAGGGGACAAAGAGGGTCAGAATGTCCTTCTTTTTTTTTTATAAATTTATTTATTCATTTATTTTTTGGCTGCGCTGGGTCTTCGTTGCTACACGTGGGCTTTCTCTAGTTGTGGCGAGCGGGGGCTACTCTTCATTGCGGTGCGTGGGCTTCTCATTGCGGTGGCTTCTCTTGTTGCGGAGCACGGGCTCTAGGCGCACGGGCTTCAGTAGTTGTGGCACATGGGCTCAGTAGTTGTGGCATGTGGGTTCAGTAGTTATGGCTCGTGTGCTCTAGAGTACAGGCTCAGTAGTTGTGGTACACGGGCTTAGTTGCTCTGCGGCATGTGGGATCTTCCCGGACCAGGGCTCGAACCTGTGTCCCCTGCATTGGCAGGTGGATTCCTAACCACTGCGCCACCAGAGAAGTCCCTGAATGTCCTTCTTATATCTGCTGTTTCTTAAGTAATTTTAATTCAAAATAATTGATGGGCCAAAGTGGCATATTTTGGGGCTGCCTGCAATCTTTATATCACCCAAGACATGCCACACTCACTCTCTTCTTTTTCACATGGGATAAAATCCAAACTCCTTGGACTTCATTTAGGGCCCTTCACCATCTGGCTTCACCCCACTTTTCCAGATGAATCTCCTACTCTTCCTCTATGCCAGCTCTCTACACTGACAAGAATTGACTGCTCATAGCCTCTCAATGTGCCTTACTCATTTTGTGGTCATACCTAGCTCAGAGTTTTCCTCTTTTCCCACTCCAAATGTTCTCTCTCATCTCCCTAGGTCAAGCTTAAGGCTGTTCTCTTCAAAGCATCCTCAGTCTATTCCAATTCAGAGGTCCAGCTCTCTGTGAAGCATTTGATAGCATTTATGGTTATAGCTTTCATTTGACAATTATATGGAGTCTTGCACTATTTCATGTATAGTGATACCTCAAAAAGCAAATTCTCGGCTGACATAGATCTATTCATCTGAGCACAGACCCAGCTGGAGGGAAGCTGCGGGATTCCTTGGTGCTAATTAGTGGTAGTAATAGGTGAGGAGGAAGAGGCAGTGATAGGTGAGGAGGCGCTGTCTTGGATCTTGGAGAAAGGCCAGAACTGGGCTCCGGTAACTCTGCAAAGCCAGCGCTTCCTGGGGCTTGGGCAGCCCTGGCACTGAGCCTAGGGAGGTACTGTGTGGGCTCCGCCTCTGTACAGCCCATGGTCTCCAGTGGAGTTCCACATCAAGAGGATTTTCCGTTCTTTAGACTCATCTTAACCCTAGGGTCTTTGCACAGCTGCTTTCTCTGCTTGGAACCCCCAGCACCCAAATTTTACCCTGGCTGCTCTTTTCATTAGGGTCCCTGCCCGAATACTCCCACTTCATCCCTTTCAGATCTCAATTAACCTCATCCCAACACTCTTTACTGCATCATCCTGTTTTTCTTTTATTTTTTATAGCACTTATCTGAAATTACCAACTCTATTTAATTCTTTACTTGCTACTGTCTGCTCCATGAGTTTACAGTGACCCTGTCAGTCTTGTTCATTCCTGAATTCCCAGCACTTAGAGCAGCACTGGAGTATAGTAGGTGCTGAATACATTGTTTATGAAATGAGTGAATAAACTGGGGAAGGACCTTTGGGCAGTTTCCTACACTTGAGTAAAGAGAGTTGTAGCTCTTTCTTGGAAGATAGGGAGAGGAGGTTGTGAGTCACATGACTCCAACCAGTGCCCTGAACTCTGTCCTTTCTCATCCAGCATCCAGGTTTCGAGAGAGAACCATATCCATGGCTACCAGGGCCCAGGCCACCTGCTGATCTTCTAGTTACCCCACTGTATTAGCTCATCCAATCAGACACCCCCTACAAAGTCCAAGGGAACTTAGGTCAGCTGGCCATAGTCATTGAAGGTGCTTCCTTAACTGCATTTGGGTGTGTAAACTCCAGGCTGGCAAGCTACCGTGCTGGAACAGTGGTTCCTGAGTGAGTTTCATCTTTTTACAGTCTAATTTTCATATTTTTATTTTTGACTTTTTCATCTTTCTCATTGAAGTGTATCTTGTATAATGTAAGATGCACGAATATTAAGTGAAATTTTTACATCCGTACATGCCTGTCTAACCACCACCCAGACCAAGATGTATTCAGCATCCCCACAGGTTCCGTCATACTCACTCCAAGTGATATCCCCCAAGGGTAACCTGAATCCCCATGGATTATTTTTGCCTTTTTTGGAATGTTGTATAAAAGGAATTATACAGCAAGTGTTTCATTTTTAAAAAGTGGTCATCTAATCTGACACTGAATGAATAGAAGTGGCCTAGAGCATTTGCAATCTGCCTCAGTCTGCAGTAAGCAGTGGGACTCAGGCAGTGCCGGGTTTGAATCATGATTCACTCCCTGTATAACCTAGAGCAGAGCTTATTTAAACTTTTTGACCCTTGGTCTCTTCATCTAGAAAATGGAGAGAATAATCATTCCTACGTTGGAAAGTGCTTGTTAGGATGATAATTATATGTAAAGTGCCTCATTGCAGTACCTGGAACATAGTGGGTGCCTGATAAATGTGTGTTGAATATATATTCTTGGCTATAGTCGGCATTCTTTAAATATAGATTCAAAGACTCTATTAGCCATATTCCTGCTTGTAGTATGGATTTCTCTTGCCTTCTGTGAACTACCTTACACCTCCAGGACTTCAGTTTAGGTACTTTTTTTTTTTTTTTGCCCAGTGGCTTTCCGGATCTTTGTTCCCTGACCAGGGATTGAACCCAGCCCTGGCAGAGAAAGCGCCGAGTCTTAACCACTGGACCGCCAGGGAATTTCCCAGGACTTCAGTTTAGGAATGTGTGTGGGTGTGTGGCCAAGGACTTCTGCAAAGACTTTTCGCACTTTCTGGCATTAAACGTTATGACTTTGGCTTCCTTCCCTCGGATTTTACTAGCCAGGATTAAATACCAGAGTAGGGGGTGGCGGGCAAGGATCATTTCTCGGAAAATGGGCCAGAAGTGTTGACCTTTTTCGATCTTTTTCAGACATTTCACTTTAATACAAGAAACATTTATGGAACAAGTGCAAAGCTCGGTGCTTGTCATTCATGTTTTATTCGTTCCCTCACTCACTCACAAGTCAAATCCAACCTTCGCTGCATCTCACTTCCGCGGCATCGGTTCAGGATGAGGGGCGGTCCCTTTAAGGCCCTGGAAAGGGTCTCGGTGTTGGTTTCGGAGGGGAGGCCACGCCCCATCACGTGCGCGTGGTCTCAGCGGGGCGGGGCCGGCGTCTCTTTGCTGCCGTCACTTCCGTTTCTCTGTCAGTAGCGAGCGAGCGAGCTGGAGGCAGTTCGGCTACAAGAGCGGAGCGTGAGTGCTCGGACCCCGCCCCCACCCCCTCGAAACCGCCCTCGGCCGGCCCTCACCTTGCCAGCCCGGCGGCTGCGCACCCGCAGCGCCGGTCCCTCTCGTCGTCGACGACGGCCGCGGGAAATGGCGGCGCTGCCTGATCTCCCCCATGCTTCCTCGGCCTCCCCGGTCCCCTCCTCGTCCCCGACCCCGCGCCCCACGCGCTTCAGGCCTCTCGGCCCCCGAAGCTGGCCCCCGGGAACGACCCAGGGGCGGCGGGGGAGGCGGCGCCGGGCGGGGGCGAGGAGCCGCGGGAAGGGGGCCGGGGTGCCCCCGGGACAATGCAGCGGCGGCCCGGGCGGGGGCGCGTGCGGGGCCTGCGCCTCCCCAAGGTCTCTCCGGGGTCCTCATCCCTGCCCCCAGGAGGGGGCACCCGGTCGGAGGAAGGCCGGCGGTGCGGCGGGGGAGACTGGCGCTGGGGGAGTGAACGGCTGCTTTGCTGGGGGGCAGTGAGCTGTTCGAGGGAAGAAAATGGCGCTTGGTGCAAGTCCCTCCTCTCCCACGCCGTCTCCTCCGCACTTCGCCGCCTCCCACGCCCCCTCCGACCGACCTGTCTCCCACCGCCCAAGGCGTTGTCAGCCCCGGGGTTCTGGCGGCTGCCTGGCGTCGCGCGGCCCCCTTCCTCCGTGTTGGTGCTTATCACCCTCGTACCGAATTCGCGTGCCTTTTAGTCCTAGTTTGTTTTCACCTCTTGTTTTCTAATCCCTCCTTCCCCATGCCTTCATCAGAGATCGGAGATTTCATTTTTTAAGTTGTGTTTTGTATATATTCCACACCAGCGCTGTTAGTAGCGCCTTGCCAGAATTGCGAGCCTGCCGCCCTGCCCCCGCTTTTTTCCCCTTGAACGGTAAAGGCTCATTAAGTAAAAGTGAAAATATATTTTGTTAGAAGTTCAAACAGCCTGGGTTTAGTTACCGTTACCTTGTTTTCGTGTCGGATGGACTTATTTGGGTTAAACACGAGGTGGTTCTTTGAAATGATCTTAGGCCCCCAGGAACCTTTCATGAACAGATGGTATAGTTATGCCTGACCGTTTCAAAGTGAAAAACAGGGTACGTTCAGTTGGATTACCTTTTAAAAAAAATGCTTCTTGGCATTATTAGCTAGCATGAAAAACAACTAAATTGATTTTGGAGATTAGGTTGGAAAGCGGAGCAGTAACAGGATTAATGTATAAAACGTGGATATAGATGTTGCTTGCTCCCCTCTGAATTTACTACTCTTGGCATCAAGAAATTGCCAGATAAAATCAACATGGCTGGCTTGGGCATGGTTTGAGCTTTTTGAATTTAGTGGCTAGGCTAGGGATGGCCCATTTCTTTTTCCTTGACTTCCTGTTTTGGGATACATTCAGTGCCCTTGCTAATGGCAAGTTTAGTCGAGATCTGGATTATTTATGGTTTTTTTGAAGTCTTTTTTTCCCCTTTTTTCAGCAAACATTATAGTGTGTGTTGTGTATATTGGACCCTTTAGGGCATACAGAAGTTAATAGGACTCAAGTCTCTACTGAGATGGAGGTGGAGAGAGCAAAAGATACTTGTTTTGAAAATAAGCATTTTACCACTTGGTATTATAAGTGCTTTGAAAAGAGGTACAGCGTGAAATTCCTTGAATTTTGGGAAACATAGAAGCACAACACTCTGCCTTGCCCTCAGGCACTCTGTAAACATCCACAGGGAAAGCAAGGCACTGGCCTATGTACCTCTGTCTGGGGGGACCTGGGGAACTAGGGTCATAGTAGGAATTGGAGGAAAGGTTTTGCCCCTCCCATAAGCAGATTCTTCAAATTTTAGTTGTATTCCAGAGTAGAAAATCAGTGTAAAATGTAAATGAACTGTGAATTTGTATAACTTTGATTCAGTACTTGCTCCTTTGATTGGCATGGTCAAAAAGCCAAAAAAATTAAGAACATATACAAAATATGAAAAATAGGATTATAATGGTAAAATTAATTAGATATCCACATCTGTATAGTACAGTTGGTTCACCATGCTGTGTGTAAGTTGATATCAGTTCTGGCAGTGAATAATTGTACATAAGTCTCCTCAGTGGCAAGTATAAAGCAGTACTGAGAATTACTCACATTTCTTCTTGGTTTTAACAGTGATTGCTGTCAGCTGCCTTTTTGCAGTTTACCCTAAACATAAACATCTAACCCTGCTAAAATGAAGTATAAAAAGCCCCATTGACTTTGAGAAAGAGAGAGGTGTAGGAGTATGAGATGTGTATGACATTTAGTTCTTCTTGCTGGGTTCAGAACTCTTCACTTTGCATGTTATTTTCAATTTGGAAGAGCATAGATTAAGAACATAACTTCTGTGCTCAGTGTAACAACTCCAGTACCAAAAATGGTAGAAAGAACTGTGGAACTTCTTGAATCTTTGATTGGGGGAGAGTTAAGTTGAAGGTAATAGAGCAAATTATGAATTATTTACATAATGTATTTTTCTTTCAGAATGCCGAAGTCAAAGGAACTTGTTTCTTCAAGCTCTTCTGGCAGTGATTCTGACAGTGAAGTTGACAAAAAGGTGACTATACACCATGTGATTTTTGTGATACTTAATTCAGCAGTATTGCCCACATCCAGTTCTGAAGGACTGCACAGCATATCAGAATTTTAAAATGAGAGCCAGGATGGATGTTTCTGAAAGTGCAGATGGCCCCTGAACCACTTGACTAAAGTGCCTAGGGTGCTTGTTGTACACGCACACGCCAAGCCCCACGTCAGACTTGAGCAAGTCTTCTGACATTAACAAGCTTCCTGTTGTGGCTTTTTAGGACTCCTAACGCTCCCTAGAGGAATAGCACTAGATTTAGGCCAAAGCCATTATTTGCCATTATTTAGTAATCTTCCTAATCTGTAGGTATTCTGTGTAGTTGTTGAGCCAAATTATCTGAACTCCTTGAAAGCAGATGTCAGTTTGACAGTCTTCTCAGCCTTGATGTTTATCCAGCCTTCAAGGATTACATAAAATTTGGCTTGGTACGTTTTAAATTAGAATGTTATTTACTCTGGTCCCCTCCTTTTAGTTAAATGAACACCCAGCAAAGCTAACATGAAATTACCCATTTTGATGGAAGAGGCTTTTTCTGCATTAGGTGATAATTGTGCCGTAAGCTTAACTGTGCATTCTGCTTAACTGAGCATCTCACACTGTAGTCAGGGCTTCTTCCTCGCAGAATTGTCCTTTATCTCCTAGAACCTTACGTAGTTGTGTCTCTGAGCTCAGTTAGCAGTGTTAGTTAAAAGAAAAGAGAGCTTATATGAGAATCTTGGAGGAGATGGACTTTTATAGGGAAGTACATAGTATAATATCACCTGGAAGGTTGAAAAAAAACTTCAAAGAGCATGCATGGCTATATTCGAGAAGGGAATGTCTCTTAGTTTTTTAACTTGCACACAGTATAGCATTTGAATACATGGATTTAACAAGTTTTTTATTGAGCTTTTATGTGCCAGGTATGTGCCATTCCACAGGGACTATATAGACCCTGACAAAAAGAATAATTGCTTTCTGCTTATTGAGCTGAGGTAATTTTTGCTATTTATCCCAAATAATACTGTTAATCCTGTAAGCACTTACATTAAATGAATCCAGTCTTTCAGTTTGTATACATAAATACATACATCATATCAGTATTTTACCTACCGTCACATAATTTGGTAAAACATTAATAGTTTATACCTTCCACTAAGGAACATGACTGCCCTCTACTGTTTGGTTTGGGAACTCTACTGGATTTCATGGACTGTTGGCTCATTTTTAAAATAAATAAATAAATAAAATTAATTAATTAATTTGGTTGTACCGGGTCTTAGTTGTGGCAGGTGGGCTCCTTAGTTGTGGTTCCAGGGCTTCTTAGTTGCAGCATGCATGTGGGATCTGGTTCCCTGACCAGGGATCAAACCCAGGCCCCCTGCATTGGGAGTGTGGAGTCTTATCCACTGCGCCACCAGGGAAGTCCCTGTTAGCTCATTTTGAGAATGAAGTTATATGAAAAACTTTTAGAGTAATGCTGCTCTTAAAACATTGTTTTGATTTTGAATGCTAGTGTAACACATTACTGTTTATCTTAAGTGATTTTTTTGTGATGAGGAAGTTTTGTGATGAGTTGTTGACCTCTGGTGCCCAGTACAAAATACCTTTCTTAGCTTTGCCTACTCATAAACTTGCTAAGCCAATTTAAGTCCCTTTTGGAATTGGCAGAGGCATAAATAATCATAAGTTGGTTGTATTCTTCCTAATTAGTACATTTTCTTTGTAAAAATAAGTAACTGACTAGTTTACTAGACTTGTGGTTTCCAAAAGTTTAAGTTTATTCAAAAGCAGCAGCCCCCGTACCCCCATCTTTTTTCTCTCCCAAGGAAATTTTATGAGGGATCCCAGTCTATAAAATAACTGTTTCTCTGGTGAATACCACTCTAATGCCCGAAATATCTTTTGGGTTTCTGAGAGCACAGTTTGAAAACACTATTAGATAGCAGTGCTAGGTTAGTTTCATAGTTCTGTTGTCAAGTGAAACTTGCTTGTGTATATATTTGTGATTTTTTTTATTAATAAATGGAGTGTTTTGATCCTTTAAGTCTTGAAAAGTAATGGAATGTTTTGAACCTGAGATGTGTTTTGTTCTTATGCAGATTTTAACCATATTCTTGTTTTTCTTTCAAGTTAAAGAGGAAAAAGCAAGTTGCTCCAGAAAAACCTGTAAAGAAGCAAAAGACTGGTGAAACTTCCAGAGCCCTGTCATCTTCTAAGCAGAGCAGCAGCAGCAGAGATGATAACATGTTTCAGGTAAAGTGCGTTATTTCCTTAGTTCCAGAGGAATTATTACCTGGCTTGATCTAAAGAATGTTAAAAGTACCTTAATCTGATAATGCATAATAATCTTTTATGTATGTTATAATTCTCTTGACTAAGGATATTCCTTGAAATATAATAACAAGTTAGTAGAAATGAAAGCAATTTATATGATGCTAGATGATTGTTGAAATCTAGAGTTCTGTAGTTTTGCTGTATTTAAAACAATGGGAATTTAAAAGTTAGAGAAATGCAAAAAAAGATTGAGAACTGCACGTTTAGAGAGGAGGTAGGTCTAGTATTGGTCTAGTATTGGTCTAGAACTGCACCTTGGAGGAGGTAGGTCTAGTATTGGGCTGTGAAGTATGGATAGGATGTTACTGGAGGGGAAACAGCAATATGACCTGCCTAGTTTTGGCTTGATAACAGAAAGGGTGAATGGGTTTACTAAAATGGGCCCTCAGTTTATATATTGTGGGGATTAAGGTTGAGTAGTGAGGTAAAGTGAGGGAAGTTCATTAGAGGGCTTTGACGAAATTACTCAGGACTGGCATAGCTTCTTTCCTTGGGTTTCTTATCTTGTTTTAGGGAGACTTGTTATTAGCATCATGGTACAAGGAGGATTTATGGGAGAGGCAGTGGGGATAAATTATGTGAGGTGATAAGGGCTTAGATGGTTTTTCCAGAAGATGAAATAGTGATGATTAAGATCGCTGGTGAGGAAGAATGGACTAGAGGAATGAAGCAATCAGTGAAGACTGGTTTTAAATTTGAGGGACAATAGAGATGAAGGTTTCATTGATAGATATGAGGAAAATAAATTAGTTTTAATGGCAGAGGTGGTCAAGTTTGGCTTTTTGGATCTGATTGTAAGTGTGATAAAGTGTCTCTGCTTTAGAACCTAGAAGGCTTAGTTGGGAACTGTTCATGTGGGATCATTAGTATGGTTGACTGAAACCTTCCACTGAAGTATGAACCAGAGGGAGAAGAGGAGGTGACTGAGGACATGTCTTGTGATACTCAGGATGGAAGGAAAAAAGGATATAGGTTAGAGAAGGTGAAGGAAAATAGGAAGAGTACAGTAATGGGAGCAAGAAAAAAATAAGTGCTTTGTGGGAGCATAAACAAGATAAGCGTTTCAAGGAGACATTAGTATTAGTCGAAGTCAGAAGATTGGACAAAATGAGACTGCAAACATTTACTTGACTAGAGACAGTACCAGGATTAATGTGAGAATGGGAAAATAGAAGTTGGATATTTTTACTCAGTTTTGTTATAACTCTAGATAAAGAAATAGACACATGCTAGCTATGCTTAATACTGTATTGAACATTGGAGATGTACTAAGTAGATTTTCAGGCGCACTGATCATACAAAAAATGGTAAGTATAAGGAGAGGATATGTTAGCTTGAGTGTAGTAGTCTTTCACTCGGAATATGTACATTGAATACTAAATCTTAAATACATACATTTTTAAATTAAAAATTATGTAAAAAAGAAAAGTGACAAAATGCAGATCGATTTTTACGGGTTTTAGTCTTCTGACTTTTGTATATTTTAGAGGAACTAGGAGCAGATTAGATTAATTTGATAGAGAATGTGCAGATGCCTTGAAGTGGGAAAGAGCTTAGATTGTGCAGGAATTATGAAGCCCTTGTGCCTGGAGCCTAGAAAGTTGGCTGAGAGTGTAGGTAGGAGGTCTAGTTGATAAGGAGGGTGAAGGCCAGATCTTTCAGGGCTTTCCTGTTGGGAGACCAGTTTTAGGAGTTTTAGTTTTATTCTAAGTGCAGTGGGAAGCTATTTTAAGGGGCAGAATGAAATGTAAAATCTGCAAGAAAGTATCCCTTCCTTTCATAGACTTTCCTTCTATATAGAATGAAGGACTGCTTTGGAATATTTCAACTTAATGTTTGTACTAAAGGTAAAAGCTTTCAAGTATTTGCTTGGCAATTATCTTGGGCTTTTCTCTGATCAATTCTGTTCACTGTATGCCTGCTTGTACTTGGATAATAGAGCATCTGTGGCCTATTAATGGATTTCATCTTGTCTCCCTTACTCCCGATTGTACAGATAAAGAAACTAGGGCCCACATTTAGAGATTTTATTCTATTAGAGCAGTTTTGGGAAACCAGTTCTTTTTTTTTTTTTTTTTTTTTTTTAAAATGGTAAACTTACTGACACAGGATATTTAATATTTTTTTTAATTTATTTATTTTTATATTTATTTTTGGCTGTGTTGAGTCTTCGTTTCTGTGTGAGGGCTTTCCCTAGTTGCGGCAAGTGGGGGCCGCTCTTCATCGCGGTGCGCGGGCCTCTCACTGTCGCGGCCTCTCTTGTTGCAGAGCACAGGCTCCAGATGCACAGGCTCAGTAGTTGTGGCGCACGGGCCTAGTTGCTCTGCGGCATGTGGGATCTTCCCAGCAGGGCTCGAACCCATTGTCCCCTGCATTAGCAGGCAGATTCTCAACCACTGCGCCACCAGGGAAGCCCCAGTTCTTTTTTTATAGGGAGGTTATCTCACCAAAAGAAGTGAGTTCAGTTCTTAAGCCCTCATTTGGAAGGTTCCCAAGCCTCAAAGGCTATTAGACTCCTCACCCTTTTGAAAGTGTCTTTAGGAGGATCATATAGGCCTGATTTTCAGAGTGACTTTTCACAGACCTAGTGAATACATTGGTTATGTAATTTAAAAAGAGGACTTCATTTTTATTAGTAATAATGGTTTGATAATTTTATTAGGAAAGACAGGTGAAGGATGGGGTTTTTGGAAGGAAAATCAATTATGCTCATTGTGTTTTGTAAAGTTTTAAAAAATTCTATTTATTTAATTAAAAAAATAGAGATATATATTTCCTATATTTTTCATTTACAAGAAATGCCTTGAAGACAGCTCCCAGAGTGGAACTTTTTTAGACATTGCTAGTATCTTTAAGGACCTGGGTTATCAGGTATACTTTACCAAAGACAAATCTAAAATCTAAATTAAAGTTGTTTGAGTATTGCTTAGTAGCCATAAGACAGGGTTTTTTTTTTTTTTTTTTTTAACCTAAACACCCATCTCTTGAGAATAGAACTGGAGGAAATGATCTTAAATTTTGGAAAAGCAATGTGCATCAAACATAAGCAGCTCTCTGAATGTAATATTTGAAGAGAATTGTGCCCAAGGAAAGTCACTATGCTAATCTTTTAAACTGTGGAATGATTTGGGCAGATTCCTGAGTAGAGAGGAGATACTACTAGATGCTTGCTTTTGTCTGGTTTCTTCAGCTCTGAATTTTGAGAATTTGGTTCCAAAGGGATGTAATTTACCTGAGATGACTTATGTGATGTGGATTGGAGAACTATCTTGTAATTACTTAGTACCTGTGTCTTAAAAGGTCAGAATGATTGAGGCAGGGGACTTTGATCCCTATTCTTCTTCAGAGGGATCCCTATTCATCTTCAAAGTTCAGCACAAAGGATCAGTAATACTGCTTTAGTTGATTTGATGATTTTAAGGATAAACCTGTTACTTTTTAAATTATGTTATTACAGAGTCAAGTGTTCTTAACCTGGGGGTTTATTTTGGGAGTCCATGAAATTAATATTTTATTTGGATTTTTTTGTATTGAAGGGATTATTTATAACCATCAGTACCCCAAAGGGGACAGGAAATCAAAAAAAATTTAAGAATCACTGTTCTGTATGACGTACATATTATTTTTTTCCTGTTAACCTCCAGATTATGTGTGTGTGAAAATACATACATTCTGTTGTGTGATTGTTTTCTCCTATGACATGTAAGTGCAGTGATCTTTATTCTTTCTACCTTTAATTATATCTATACTACTACCTCCTCATTTTTCTGTGGTTTTTTTGTTTTTTGTTTTTGGTAAGAATTTGTCAGCTTTATTTCTCCTCAAGGAAGAGGTGACTATTGGGCGAGTTCTTTTCTTTTTTTAAAAATAAACTTTATTGAGATACAGTCCATATACAATAAAATGCACACATTTAAAGCATAATTTGGTGAGCTGTAAAAAAAAGTACATGCTTTTTAAATTTTTATTTTATTTTTGTTTTAATTTTTATTGGAATATGGTTGATTTACAGTGTTGTGTTAGTTTCTGCTGTACAGCAAAGCGAATCAGTTGTACATGTACATATATCCACTCTTTTTATTGGGTTGGCCAAAAAGTTCGTTCGGGATTTTCCTAACATCTTACAGAAAAACCCGAACGAACTTTTTGGCCAGCCCAAGTCGATTCTGTTCCCCTATAGGTCATTACAGAGTATTGAGTAGAGTCCCCTGTGCTATATAGTAGGGTCTTATTAGTTATCTATTTTATATATAGTAGTGTGTATATGTCAATCCCAATCTCCCAATTTATCCCTCCCCTCCCTCCCCCGACTTGGTAACCATAAGTTTGTTTTCTACAACTGTGACTCTATTTCTGTTTTGTAAATAGGTTCATTCGTACCATTTTTTTAGATTCCACATATAAGCAGTATCATGATATTTGTCTTTCTCTAAACGTACATGCTTTTGTAGTGAGGCCGTTTCCATCACCCTGGAAAGTTCCCTCTAGACCTCCCTTTATAGTCCATTCCCTTTCCCCAGGTAAGCACTGATGTAATTTCTGTCCCTAGAGATTTATTTCGCCTGTTCTAGAGCCTCATATAAATGGAATCATACAGTCTGTATTGTTTTGTGTCTGGCATCCTTTGCTCACCATAATGTTTTGGGATCATTCCTTGTTTCAAGTATCAGTGGTTCTTTTTTATTGCTGATTGGTATTCCATTGTATGATTGTACTACAGTTCGTTTATCCATCCATTTTGGGTGGACATTCGGGTTGTTTCTAGTTTGGGGATACTAGGAATAAAGCTGCTGTGAATATTCTTGTACAGGTCTTTTTGTGGACATTTTCGCCTTTTGGGTAAACACCAGATGTATTTGCTGGGTCATAGGCTAAGTGTATGTTTAACTTTAAGAAACTGTCAAACTGTTTTCCGAAGTAGCTGTACCATTTCACAGACCCACCAGCAGTGTATGAGATTCCAATTGCTACACATCCTCACTGGGTATCACCAGTCTTAAAAATTTTATCCACTTTAATTAATGGATGTGTAGTTTTACTTTGTATTTCCCTAATGTCTTATATTTTTGTTTGAAGATTCTATTCAGATCTTTTGCCTATTAAAAAACGGTCATTTGATTCATTGAATTTGAGGGGTTTTTAAAAAATATTTTAAATACAAGTCCTTTGTCAGATACAAGTATTGTGAATATTTTCTGAGTCTGTGGTTTACTTTTTTAATTTAAGTATCTTTAAAAAGCTTTGATTTTGAAAATGTCCATTTTCATCAATTTTTTGCTTTTTTGGTTAATGCTTTTTGTTTCCTGTTTAAGATATAGTTCTCGACCCCAATGCCACAGAAATTTTGCCAATGTTTTTTTTGCTACACTTTTTATAGTTTTAACTTTCATGTTTAGGTCTCTAATCCATGTAGAATTAGTTTTTTCTGTGTATAGTGTGAGATAGGGGTTGAGACTGATTTTTCACCCCTGTACAGATAATCGAGTTGTTCCAGTACCATTTGTTCAAAAGACTATTCTTTTCCTGTTGAATCACCTTGGATCTTTAAAGAAAATCAGTAAATATACAAAATATTTATCTGTTTCTAAACTCTGTTGTAGTCCATTGATCTCTATGTTTGTCTTTAGTACCACACTGTCTTAATTACTATGCTTTTATGGTGAGTCTTGAAATCAGGTAGTGTAAGCCCTTTAACACTGTTCTTCACTTTCAGAATTATTTTTGCTATTCTATGTATTTTGTATTTTCATACACATTTTATAATCAGCTTGTCAATTTTTATCAAAAAGTCTACTGGGATTTTGATTGGGATTGGGTAAAGCTGAAGATCAATTTGGGGAGAGTTGGCAACTTGACAATATTGAAGTTCCTGTTCATGAATATGGTATCTCTGTCCATTTATTTAGATCTTTTTTGATTTCTCTGTTTTGTGATTTTTCTGGTACATCTTTTGCTAAATTTATTCCGAAGTATTTTGTGTTTTGATTCTATCGCAAATGTATTGTTTCTTTTTTTTTTGATTTATTTTATTTTATTTTTTTAACATCTTTATTGGAGTATAGTTGCTTTACAATGGTGTGTGAGTTTCTGCTGTATAACAAAGTCAGTCAGCTATACATATACATATATCCCCGTATCTCCTCCCTCTTGCGTCTCCCTCCCTCCCACCCTCCCAATCCCACCCCTCTAGGTAGTTACAGAGCACTGAGCTGCTTCCCACTAGCTATCTGTTTTACATTTGGTAGTATATATTAAGTCCATGCCACTCTCTCACTTCGTCCCAGCTTACCCTTCCCCCTCCCCGTGTCCTCAAGTCCATTCTCTACGTCTGCGTCTTTATTCCTGTCCTGCCCCTACGTTCTTCAGAACCACTTTTTTAAAATGTGTTGTTTCTTAACTTCATTTTCCAGTTCATTGCTAAACAATATGTACAATATTACATAATATATGTTAAGTATACATATAACATATATTCTATATTTTATATATTTATATGTTACATATGTATTTTTTAGGACTTCTTAGATTTCTCTGTTGATGATTTT
Source organism: Eschrichtius robustus (assembly GCF_028021215.1). Lineage (NCBI taxonomy): Eukaryota > Metazoa > Chordata > Mammalia > Artiodactyla > Eschrichtiidae > Eschrichtius > Eschrichtius robustus. The sequence continues at coordinate 26,865,926 of NC_090825.1, forward strand.
TGTTTTTACATCATCCTTTTCATTTTTTTTTTAAAATATTTTTATTTTTAATTTTTTTAAATGCTATTCTTGTCTGCTTACATTCTTTTTATGTATGTATGTATGTATGTATGGCTGTGTTGGGTCTTCGTTTCTGTGCGAGGGCTTTCTCTAGTTGTGGCAAGCGGGGGCCACTCTTCATCGCGGTGCGGGGGCCACTCTTCATCGCGGTGCGCGGGCCTCTCACTATCGCGGCCTCCCGTTGCCGAGCACAGGCTCCAGACGTGCAGGCTCAGTAATTGTGGCTCATGGGCCGAGTTGCTCCGCGGCATGTGGGATCTTCCCAGACCAGGGCTCGAACCTGCGTCCCCTGCATTGGCAGGCAGATTCTCAACCACTGCGCCACCAGGGAAGCCCATCCTTTTCATTCTTTTTCTTGCTTTATTGCTAGTATTTCCAGTACAATATTGAAAAGAAGTGGTGAGAGCAGACATCCTTGCTTTATTCCTGATGTTAGGGGCAAAGTATCCTTCTGACTCTTCTTTTTCCTCTAATGCCTCTATTGCTTAAACTCTGGAATGAATGTGCATACTGTGGATTTGGTGCTTTGGGCTGGGAGAATGAAAAGTCATAGGATAAACGTGGTGCAGTTTTCTGTAGGGCCCATCTTTATTTGAAAATTCGCGTTAAAGCTTTTTATGCTAAAATGAACACTGGAGAAAAAAATTAAGTGAACACTGAATATATTAAGGGGCAGTATACAAAAGAAAACGCACAGTAAGTTTTTGGTTACAATAAGGGGTTCAGATGTTGGTAGAGCAGCGTCGGTCTGCGTCCTCAGGCTTCCCCTCCTTTCACCCCCACAGTTCTTTGGTGCTGGTGTTCCCTGAATCATTATTGCCAGATTTTAAGAGAGTCAGTTTATTGACCTATACCTTTTCCCTACTTTGTATAGTTTCTTATTTAGAATAGTCAAACACAAGTTATTTGAAGAGTGATTAGGGACTTCAACATGTAAATTCACAAAGTTTTAAGTACGTGGAGGGTCAGTCACGTTTGGGAGAAAGAAAATGCCTCTTTTTAAGTTCATCTGTAGCAAACAAAAACATTTATACACACCTCATTGAAACTGTGGGTGAGGAAGCTTGTTAGAAGTTTCTAGGGATCTAGGGTAGAAGTGAAGCTAGCTAACAATGTGTTGTGTTAACTGTATTGTACCATGCTTTTTACATAAAATAACTGAGTACTTGTTATTACTAATTTAAGACTGGTAAAATGCCGTTCATATACTTATAACTGTTTTTTAAAAAAAGGTTGCTTTCAGTCTTGATCTTTAACTTTTTTTCTAGTGAAATTTTAAAGTTGTAACCCTGTTTTTCTGCTTCTGGTTTTCTTTTTTTCTTTCTTTTTTGTCCTTAGTTCAGGGACCTATAAAGGCTTCAGAATTCTCTTCCTGGCTTTTCAAGTCCTTTTCAGTATAGCTCCATCTATTCAGCCTTTTGAATCTCATCAGTATTGTATCTTTCACTTTTTTCTCCCTTTTGCTTAATTAATGGCCTGTCATTTTTCAAGGTCAAATTCCACCACTGGAAGTCTCTTCCACTACTCAAGCCCACACTGAATGCTTACTTGACTTACCTGATCAATATTACTCTAGTAGGTTTTCAGTGTATTTTAATTTTATCTGTTCATCTGTCACATGAGCTTACCTTAAAAACCAAAATGAAACAATGTTCAGTTCAGTGCTGTAGGTGCCTAAGATACTTAAAAATATGTTAGGAATTAAATCAGTGTTATAAATCACTATTGGGAGTTTCACTGTGATAATTATTTTGGTCTTATTTATTTAGTTCATCCATTAAAACAGTTTGCTGGGAACCTGGTATGACAGGCACTAGGGGACACAAAGAGGACTGTAAAAAATAAGCCGTTAGGGCTTCCCTGGTGGCGCAGTGGTTGAGAGTCTGCCTGCCAATGCAGGAGACACGGGTTCGAGCCCTGGTCTGGGAAGATCTCACATGCCGCTGGGCCCGTGAGCCATAATTACTGAGCCTGCGTGTCTGGAGCCTGTGCTTCGCGACAAGAGAGGCCGTGATAGTGAGAGGCCCGTGCACTGCGATGAAGAGTGGCCCCCGCTTGCCACAACTAGAGAAAGCACTCGCACAGAAACAAAGACCCAACACAGCCATAAATAAATAAATTAAAAAAAAATGCAAACCTTTAAAAAAAAAAAGTAAGCCGTTAAAAATGACAGTAAGATCACTGGTGACTTTAGCATAGGCATTGGGAGTTTAATCAATGGAAACAGCAATTCTTGCCTTTCAAAGGTTAGCAGTAAAGGGAGGAAGGAAACATGAGGAAAGTTATACAATGCAGATTAGGGAAAATGCCTTATAGAAAGAGGAGAATGAGCATGTTTGGAAATGGTAGATAAGAAACCAGCGGAAAGGGAAAGAATGTACAGTTGACCCTCAAATAATGCAGGTTTGAACTGCCTGGGTCCGCTTGTACACAGATATTTTTCAATACTAAATACTGCATGGTTTGTGGTTGGTTTAATCCTCGGATGTGGAGGGCCGAGGTATAAATTATACTTGAATTAACCTCTGAGTTGTTCAAGGGTCAGCTGTATATGCAAGAAATGGGATACAAAAGGTAAAGAAGAACTTAAGAATTGATGAAGATGTGGGTAAGTACTGAGAAGAGAGATTTGAAGGCACTTAACCACACCTGATGGACTGTATTTTCTCCATAAAGCATGAGGCATACCCTGCAAATAGGGGCCACACCAGTGGGACGAGAAATTTGAGAACGAAAATGAACAAGACCCGAGACAAGAAAAAGCAGCCTGAGAGGACATAGGCAAGATGGAAGCCATAAATGTGTACTTGTATCAGCACAAGTGTGCTTCTACTATAGCAATACTTGATATCCCAATAAAAGGGATTATTTAATCATTAAGGGACCCAGGTTTGTAGGGAAAGCAACTTTTACACGATGATGTGTTTCAAGCACAAGATCATAGCTAGTATTTAAGTCAGGAAGATTGAAGAGTACGTTTAAAATGAGTCAGATAGGTAGAGGTAGTAGAGGTTTTGATCAGATACCCTGTAAAGTGCTTATAGACACTTAGTTGAGTAAGCCTTTTCCTTCCCTGTGCAATCTGTAGTTTGTGTTAAGCAGCAGTAGAAGGTTTTTGAGAAATAGTTTTCTGTGGACAGTTTTAAGTTCTCAGCTTGAGACTGTAAGTGGAGTGTAATTATTTTTTAGGACTTCTTAGATTTCTCTGTTGATGATTTTTGTTTTTACATCATCCTTTTCATTCTTTTTCTTTATTGCTAGTATTTCCAGTACAATACTGAAAAGAAGTTATTTGAAATGAATGTCTAAAAGGAAAAGCTATCTCATGTTACTATTGACTGGAACTTTGGATTCTTATATTCAGAATGGTTGCTAAACCAATGTAGCTAGCTGAGTCTATGGATTCCTGTGGTCGTGGTTTGTGCAAGATTTTGCTTTGTAATGATCTTTATGGTAAAAAAAAAACAAAACACTTAACATAAAACTTAACCATCTTAACCATACAGTAATGTTAAGTATGTTCACTTTATTGTGAAACAGAGCTCAAGAATATTTTCATCTTGTAAAACTGTTACATAACAATTCCCCTTTTCTCCCGATCTCCCCCCAGCCCCTGGTAATCACCATTCTACTTTCTATCTTAATCTGACTATTCTAGGTACCTCGTATTTTTTTTTTAAAGCATATGAAATTTAAAAAAATTTATCTATTTTTTGGCTGCGTTGGGTCTTTGTTGCTGAGCGGGGGCTTTCTCTAGTTGCGGCGAGTGGGGGCTACTCTTTGTTGCGGTGCGCGGGCTTCTCACTGCGTTGGCTTCTGTTGTTGCAGAGCACGGGCTCTAGGCACGCGGGCTTCAGTAGTTGCAGCACGTGGGCCCTAGAACGCATGGGCTTCAGTAGTTGCAGTGTGTGGGCTCAGTAGTTGTGGCGCAAGGGCTTAGTTGCTCCGTGGCATGTGGGATCTTCCCGGACCAGGGTTCGAACCCATGTCCCTGCATTGGCAGGTGGATTCTTGACCACTGTGCCACCAGGAAAGTCCCTAGGTACCTCATATTAAGTACTGGAATCATCCAGTATGTATCTTTTTGTGATGAGCTTATTTCACTTAGCATAGTGTCCTCAAGGTTCATCCTTGTTGTAAATAGCATGTGACAGAATTTCCTTCTTTTTTAAAGCTGAATAATACTCTGTTATTTATGTCCCAATTTAATGTAAAAGTGATTGGAAACGTGAGATATGCTTTGTTTCATCTTTTTAGAAAGATTTCTTTTTAACAGTGATAGTTCCTTTGGTGTAGTTTTGATATTGAGAATAGTAATTATTTTTGTGACTAAAAGTAGAGTGAGTGTGCAGCAAGTGTGAATATAAATATGGATGCCATTGTTGAACACCTTTTTATGTTTTTGTTTCTTTTGCAGATTGGGAAAATGAGGTATGTCAGTGTTCGGGACTTTAAAGGGAAAGTCTTAATTGATATTAGAGAATACTGGATGGATCCGGAAGGTGAAATGAAACCAGGAAGGAAAGGTAAGATTTAATTTCCTGAATTTGGTCCTAATGTTGGGACTAAATTTAAAATTATCTAAGCTTGAAATTGTTTGGACTTTATTTGAAATTGAAATAATGTTGATGGTGCATAGGGCATGGGAGATCCTCCTTGAGCTGATTCTCTTTATCTTCTGTAGCCTTTTTGTTTTTGTTTTTGGCTACACTGTGCGGCATGCAGGATCTTAGTTCCCTGACCAGGGATGGAACCTGTGCCCCCTACAGTGGAAGCGTGGAGTCTTAACCACTGGACCACCAGGGAAGTCCCTGTAGCCTTTTTGGACGTGACACTTAACTTATTTTAATGAAATGTCTTAAATAAAGCTTGTTGAAATATCTCCCTCCCTCCCCCCAGTAATACCCCTAATATCACTTCAGTTGGCTGCTAATTTACTTGAATGTACCTTTAAAAAGATTACATCAATTCTGAAGTAGAATGGGGGCACTGGGAAGGTGTAAAATCAGGAATGGAAAATCCTGGTTTACAGTGTTTCCTTTTGGTTCATCTCCAAACAGATATTCTTTAGGGTGGTATCCTTTAAGTGGGTCTTTGTCCTCCTTCCATTTTTGCTTCATCCAGTCCCAAGCATGTCATCATCACAGAAGCATGCTTTATTCATTCACCAAATAGCTACAGAACATTTGTGTACCAACAGAAATTCATATATTTGGCTGGTTAGCTGCTTTAGGTTGATCCTTAGCTAATGAAAAAAATGCCTTCTTATTTTCTTCTACTCTGCCTGCATGTCATTTTGAAAAATACCACTTGTTTGCTTCATGTAATTTTTGACTGTATTAAACTTAACCTTTATATGTTTTCCTACCCTTTTCTTCTTCAGGCTAATTTTGGATTGATCATTCAAGTTGTCCCAGTGTAGCCAATGCCAGATTTCTTTTCTTGTTCCTGCAAACATTTACTAAAATGATTTGATTAGCCCTTCCTAAGTATTGCCCTAATATATTCTCCTCTTTCCTCTCAATTTCATGGCCTCCCAGCAGTTTTCTGAGAAATTCATTAATCTTCCAATTCTAGTTTATTTCTGTGCTTGTAAGGGTCAAGCATTAGAACATTGTAAGTTTAAAGCACAAAGTACTTTCTGTTCATACTTTTACGTCTTAAATAGGAACATGTCATTAGCTAATGTTTTAAATGTTTACGTGTCTGGTGATAGGCTGAGATCTTATTCACATTAGCTAATTTAATTATTCACACAACCCTTTGAGTTATAAGCAGCATTTTACTGATGAGGAAACTGAGGTTTAGAGGTAATTAATTTTTTAAAGGCCATAGAGTTAGTGGCAGTGAGGCTGGGATTTGAACCCTGGCAGCATGACTCCAGAGTGCATTCTTAACCAGTATGCACAGTCTAAGAAGTCCTGTTTGGATCGTGTCTCGGGGATTTTTCCAAAGTGAAGTGAGTGCTTCTGGAAGAACTCAGCACAAAGTCATTCATGCTGAGTTCCTGTGGAAATTTTGAGCAAATGTTGGAAACAACTGGTTGTAGAAACAGGGTGTCACATACCGAATCTGGGTCTGGCCACATAGCCTGGAAGTTTGCAAGCACTTGTGAGATAAATCTTCAGATCATCATTTGCGCTCACTGGGTATAATAGGCATTATGCAGGATGCAGTGTTGAAAGTAAAACTGGGTATAAGATTGACCTGCTAAGGTAATTGTGATGAATGTGTAATTAACAAATGTAAGGGATTTGATTCTTAATGTACTATTGTGCCATTCAAAATGGCAATTTAGATAAAACAATATTTTAGTTGGAAGTATGAAAATCCTCAAGAGAGCTTAAGTAGATACTCAATTTTTGATTTTTAAACTTCTTTTTTAGGTATTTCTTTAAATCCTGAGCAGTGGAGCCAGCTGAAGGAACAGATTTCTGACATTGATGATGCAGTAAGAAAACTGTAAAATCAGAGCCATGTAAAACCTGTACTGTTCTAGTTGTTTTAATCTGTCTTTTTACATTGGCTTTTGTTTTCTAAACATCGTTTTCCACGCTATTGTATATTTGGATTGCAGAACAATTTGTAAGATGAATACTTTTTTTTAAATGCGCATTATTAAAAATATTCTGAGTGAAGCTAATTGTCAGTTTTATTAAGGAGGATTGCTTTTGTGTCCACCACCTAGTGTAAAATAAAATCAAGTAATACAATCTTAACTGTTGTGGCCTTCTTTGATCAGAAAAGTTGGTACTTTTTAAGGCCAAAAGTAACAGTTTATCGACCTTTTAGTTTCAACTCAGCTTTTACGTTCAAAAGGATTAGCATTGCATTGAATTTAGAAAATTTTGGTTTGTGAAATTCATGGTTGATCTGTTTCCTTCTAGTCAAATATCCGGACTTGTTTGATTTTTTTCTTTTCCCCCCACCCCAATGATATTTCACTTTCCCCTTTTTTTCTTCACTTCATTTTCCTTTTAATAACTTGTTATGTTCAGTTTTCATTTTGCTTTTTGCTCTTTTTCTTGAGTATATTATGCTAATTTGGAAATTCTGAAACTGTCAAAATGTTACTTATCTCAATAAGGTACTTGTAAGTAAAATATTATATGAGAACTACAATCACTAATTCTACTGTATTAAATATTAGGCGATATAGTTTGATAAACAACATGGCTTGTATGAAAACTCCGAGCAAGTAAATGTATGTATGTCATTACCTATAGTGTTCTGTGTAGTTGTTATCTTATTGCTTAGTCTGCAGAAAATAATGACTTAGATGTCTGATTTGCTTTCACTTATTAAACATATTCACCATGGGATGATGTCTATAAAATCAGATATTGTTAAATTAGACTAGGATTTAATAAAAATTGTGAAAGCTTACTGGCCTAACATCTTATTTTATGACATTGAGTATGGATTATATATAGCCAGAGATATAACTGAGCTTAACTGTCATAGTAGATAATGTGGTCAGTTTTTAGGGGAAAGAGCACAAAGAGCACATACTTGTGTTTTTTGGCCTTTGCTTCAGTAGACTTGGTTTTTTTGCAGTTCATTTATGGGACAATGGCATTCTAGACTTAATGTTACTAAGTTTTAGCAGGCACTCTCAAGTGATTTTCATTGAACCATAATGATGAAGCAGACATAGGTTGAGACACAGATTTCAGGGGCTTTGCAGCAATAAATAGGGCATGGTGTGCCTTAGGAGAAGAATGTAAAGAAACTATAACTGAAATTTAAAAAGGTGGCAGTGAAGAGGAAGCAATTCTCTTCACACTAAATGATAACACATGATATTTTGATCACATTGATAGGACACAGTTCTAGATAGAATAGTAAAAAGAAAGGTTTAAAGACATGTAAAAAATTATTGCTGACATTTGGTAGCTAATCTCAAATGGTTACTGCCATATCAGAGAGTTGCACTATTATACCAAGTTTGATTACCATGTCTAAAACATTTTATAGTAGAGTTGTCAAGGACTTCATTTCAAAACCATCTGCCAGGCCACATAGAGTTATCAGTTTTTTTCTGGCAGCTGTTCTAAGTGTTTCTTTTACATTTTTAAGATTTTTAAAAAGTGTTTTTTAGCAGTAACCCTAATATGTGCATAATTGGGGAAGTAAATCCTCTTTTCTGGTATTTTAGCTTTCATCACATAATAGATACCAAAGTGTTCAGAGTACGTATTTTAGACAAATCATACTTGTTTGAAAACTTTCCCCTTATTTGGGAACATATTAACTGAATTGGGTAGATTTGTAAAGTATTCCTTATTGTATATACAGAAAGGGTAGTTAGAAAACAGAACTCTGATCTTGGTGTAGATGAAGAGGGAATAATGGGTAAATTTCCTAGGTTTATGTGAAATTACAAGGTGTATGCATTTTGAAACAATCTGTTAATACAGAGATGTGCCGAAATCTGTTACCTAGGCATTTTCTAGCTGTTTAGTATTATGTCATTAAAACTTTCAAATAAGGAGTGTTTCTCTGGCAGATTTTGGTAATGTTCTTGGTAAATTCATTTAGTACATTACTGGATATGTAATATACAGAAATTATTAATCTCGTGTGTGTGTAGAAAAGGATGAGAACTGGGTTGAAAGAAGAGACTTTTTAAAGTAACTTGTGCTGGAAAGAAAAGATAGGGTATATTGTTTTCTATTTAAACTTTACCTTCTTGGTAAGATTTCTTCCAGGAAGAAAGTGTGACATTTTCAGGCACTGGTTTCTTACCTGATAATGCCAAAATGAATTTAATTCACGCCAGCCCATGAATCTGTGCGGTAGCAGGGCCTTTCTAGTGGATTTTTGTCTTTGTCTTTTTAAAGTACAAGCAGCATTTGACCAATTTCTAATGCTTTTGGCGTTTGAAGAACAACCACTAATGAAAAACTCTTATAATTTTATTCTTTTTTATTTTGCTTCATAAATTCTTAAGAACTTCTTTTGAAAGAAGAATACTCCTACCTCATTAGCTAGTCAAGATGCTGTGATGGTCAAGCCTATTCTTCATAATGTGTTTAGGAAAAAAGACAGGAAAAGTAAGTACGTCCTGGCTTGGCTATTGAGGGGAAAAGAGAAGGAATTGAGTATTAATTATTTAAATGTTCCTGATGGGGGTATGTTAGAAGAGAACTATAAAAGTTTGAAATTTTAAAAAAAGTGCTAATATTTAGGTATCGCTCCTTAAATTCTTTGCAACTCACTTTTTATGGAAAATCCAGTGAAACACTCAAAAGTTTTTGCTTTTTTTCTTTAAAGCGGTGTTTTTCCAGATAAACTCTAGGGGTGTAAACATTCACATAGTAACAAATATGTAATTCTGTAATTGTGGAATACCTGTCTGCTTGTTTGGTACATCTTCCATGGAGATGTCAATGAATATACTGCATCTGTGAATATTTTAAATGTTGAAATAAAAACAAGAAATGTGCCCTGTGTGTCATCCCAGTTTCACAAACCCAAAGGTGAATCGCTAAGTTATCTGTTGAATGGGTTTTATTAACAAATAGGATACCTTTCTGTGTGAATGCTTTGGAATGTGAATTAGCCTTTGAGTGTTAAATCTTCTGAGGACCTCTGGGACTGGGTGCTGTGGTCTCATTTTTTTCATCTACTTGATCCAAATGAAAAAATGCAAATATTAAGCTGTACGTGGCCTCTTTTACTTTACCTGTATGAGTGCTTTGTGGTCTGATTATTCCTTGTTATAATTAATGTATAAAGTCTCTATTTTTCTCTTCTTGATTAGTAGTTTTGTTTATTAATATTGAGATCTCTCATTGTTTAAATTTCTATTTAGGGAAATTTAGGCAGGGATAGAGAGATCCATGGAAGGTTACTTATAACTCTTGTTCCACTTTGAATTTTAGTGAAACATATTGACTTAAAAATCTAGTTAAGAAGAAAATAGTACTTGAAATTTATACAGTTAATCACTGACTTTCCAGTTTTGTTGTATGGTTCAAAGGAGTTACGGGATAGAAAAGGAGTTTGAAAAGTGTGAAACATTAAAAAAATTATGTGAAATTATTTACTATATAACATTTTATTCAAGACTTACGGCCATCTGTGTCAAAGATCTTGCTACACAGGCATTCCCCTCTTCCCCCACTCACTTCGTGTAAATTCATCACAGAGTTCAGACCTTCTCAGACCTCCTTTTGCAGCCATTTAGTCCTGGACTAACAATGACCTACTGTTTCTACCTCAAGTGAAGCATCTTATTTCACTCTTTGGCTCTTGATAGAGTTTAACTAGTTTATCTTTCTGCTAGATAACTTATTTTAGCATGGAAATGATTTAGGCCACTTCCTTTTTCTAAACTCTGCTAGAAAAAAAAAGCACTTATCCTGAATCTCAACAGTTGGATACTAAAACCTGCCTTGGTAACAGAATGCTGTATGCAAGGCGCTTCTCCTACCAGCCAAGCCAGAACTTAACTAAAATTGTGTGTGTTGTAGCTCATGTGTTTTGGAAAGTGGTGTGAAGTTCCAGTTTGGCCCTCTTCTGATTAAGCCCAGTGTACTGATTGCTCTTACTCTGGCTTTGTTTCTCAAATGAGTTATTGCAAGAATGATACAGAGAATTCCCATATATCCCTTCACCCAGAGATTCCATTCAGATTTTGCCAATTGTTCTAATAATGTCTTTATAACAAAAGCTTCCAACCAATTTCATTGTTAGTCTTCACTCTGACACAGTTCTTCACTTTTTCCTTTGCTTTTACAACACTGACGTTTCTGGTGTTTTGGAGGTTCGAAGGTCACGAGTGATGTAGACAAGGGTGGACAAGGCCTAGAAGCTGGTTGACTGAGGAGTTGGAGACTTAGCTTGGTTGTGAATGAAAAGTGGGATGGCAGCTGTGGAAGCATGTGGGATCAAGGGCGGTTGTCTGATTGAAAGAAACACAGTGTGTGCAACATCTGTGACATGCAGAGTTGGCTGCGTTCAGTACATGTTTAAATTGACCTTTGATGTCAGCTACAATTTCAATCACTTCCCACTTTTGTTTTCTGGTGACTTTTTCATAAGTGCCGCCTGAACTGTGAGTACTTCTAATAATTTTTTTTTTAACATTTAATTGGAGTATAATTGCTTTACAATGTTGTGTTAGTTTCTTCTGTATAACAAAGTGAATCAGTTATATGTATGCATATATCCCCATATCCCCTCCCTCTTGCATCTCCCTCCCACCCTCCCTATCCCACCCCTCTAGGTGGTCATAAAGCACGGAGCTGATCTCCCTGTGTTATGCAGCTGCTTCCCACTAGCTATATATGTCGGTGCTACTCTCTCACTTCGTCCCAGCTTACCCTTCCCCCTCCCCGTGCCCTCAAGTCCATTCTCTACGTCTGCGTCTTTTTTCCTGTCCTGCCCCTAGGTTCATGAGAACCTTTTTTAGATGCCATATATGTATTAGCATACGGTATTTGTTTTTCTTTCTGACTTATTTCACTCTGTATGACAGACTCTGGGTCCATCCACCTCACTACAAATAATTCAATTTCTTTTTTTTTTTTTCAATTTCTTTTCTTTTTATGGCTGAGTAATATTCCATTGTATATATGTGCCACTTCTTCTTTATCCATTCATCTGTCGATGGACACTTAGGTTGCTTCCATGTCCTGGGTATTGTAAATATTGCTGCAAAGAACATTGTGGTACATGACTCTTCTTGAATTATGGATTTCTCAGGGCATATGCACAGTAGTGGGATTGCTGGGTCATATGGTAGTTCTATTTTTAGTTTTTAAGGAACCTCCCTACTGTTCTCCATAGTGGCTGTATCAATTTACATTCCCACCAACAGTGCAAGAGGGTTCCCTTTTCTCCACACCCTCTCCAGCATTTATTGTTTGTAGATTCTTTGATGATGGCCATTCTGACTGGTGTGAGGTGATACCTCATTGTAGTTTTGATTTGTATTTCTCTAATGATTAGTGATGTTGAGCATCCTTTCATGTGTTCGTTGGCAATCTATATCTTCTTTGGAGATATGTCTGTTTAGGTCTTCCGCCCATTTTTGGATTGGGTTGTTTGTTTTTTTGATACTGAGCTGCATGAGCTGCTTGTATATTTTAGAGGTTAATCCTTTGTCAGTTGCTTCGTTTGCAAATACTTTCTCCCCTTCTGAACGTTGTCTTTTCATCTTGTTCATGGTTTCCTTTGCTGTGCAAAAGCTTTTAAGTTTCATTAGGTCCCGTTTGTTTGTTTTTGTTTTTATTTCCATTTCTCTAGGAGGTGGGTCAAAAAGGATATTGCTGTGATTTATGTCATGGGGTGTTCTTCCTGTGTTTTCCTCTAAGAGTTTGATAGTGTCAGCCCTTACATTTAGGTCTTTAATCCATTTTGAATTTATTTTTGTGTATGGTGTTAGGGAGTGTTGTAATTTCATTCTTTTACATGTAGCTGTCCAGTTTTCCCAGCACGACTTTTTTTTTTTTTTAATGTTTGTAAAGCGTGTTTATTTTTTTAATTTTATTTATTTATTTTTCGCTGTGTTGGGTCTTTGTTGCTGCGCGCGGGTTTTCTCTACTTGCGGTGACTGGGGGCTACTCTTCGTGTGGTGTGCAGGTTTCTCATTGCAAAGCACGGGCTCTAGGCACACGGGCTTCAGTAGTTGTGGCACACAGGCTCAGTAGTTGTGGCTCGTGGGCTCTAGAGCACAGTCTCAGTAGTTGTGGTGCATGGGCTTAGTTGCTCCACGGCATGTGGGATCTTCCCGCACCAGGGATCAAACCCGTGTCCCCTGCAGTGGCAGGCAGATTCTTATCCACTGCACCACCAGGGAAGCCCCCAGCACCACTTACTGAAGAGGCTGTCTTCTCTCCATTGTATATTCTTGCCTCCTTTATCAAAGATAAACCCACACACATATGGTCACCTTATCTCTGGGCTTTCTATCTTGTTCCATTGATCTGTATTTCTGTTTTTGTGCCAGTACCATACTGTCTTGATTAATGTAGCTTTGTAGTATAGTCTGAGGTCAGGGAGCCTGATTCCTTCAGTTCCGTTTTTCTTTCTCAGGCTTGCTTTGGCTATTTGGGGTCTTCTGTGTTTCCATACAAATTGTAAAATTTTTTGTTCTACTTCTGTGAAAAATGCCATCGGTAGTTTGATAGGGATTGCATTGAATCTGTAGATTGCTTTGGGTAGTGTAGTCATTTTCACACTGTTGATTTTTCTAATTCAAGAACATGGTATATTTCTCCATCTAAACAGTATTGTCTTTAATTTCTTTCATCAGTGTCTTATAGTTTTCTGCATACAAGTCTTTTGTCTCCATAGGTAGGTTTATTCCTAAGTATTTTATTGTTCTTTTTGTTGCAATGGTAAATGGGAGTGTTTCCTTAATTTCCTTTTCAGATTTTTCGTCGTCAATGTATAGGAATGCAAGAGATTTCTGTGCATTAATTTTTTATCCTGCTACTTTACCAAATTCATTCATTAGCTTTAGTAGTTTTCTGGTAGGATCTTTAGGATTCTCTATGTATAGTATCATGTCATCTGCAAATAGTGACAGCTTTACTTCTTCTTTTCCGATTTGGATTCCTTTTATTTCTTTTCTCTGATTGCTGTGGCTAAAACTTCCAAAGCTATGTTGAATAATAGTGGTGAGTGGGCACCCTTGTCTTGTTCCTGATCTTAGAGGAAATGGTTTCAGTTTTTCACCATTGAGAATGGTGTTGGCTGTGGGTTTCTCATATGTGGCCTTTATTATGTTGAGATAGGTTCCCTCTGTGCCCACTTTCTGGAGAGTTTTTATCATAAATGGGTGTTGAATTTTGTTGAAAGCTTTTTCTGCATCTATTGAGATCATATGATTTTTTTCCTTCAGTTGGTTAATATGGTGTATCACATCGATTGATTTGCGTATATTGAAGAATCCTTGCATTCCTGGGATAAACCCCACTTGATCATGGTATATGATCCTTTTAATGTGCTGTTGGATTCTGCTTGCTAGTATTTTGTTGAGGATTTTTGCAACTGTGTTCATCAGTGATATTGGCCTGTAGTTTTCTTTTTTTGTGACATCTTTGTCTGGTCTTGGTATCAGGGTGTTGGTGACCTCGTAGAATGAGTTTGAGAGTCTTCCTCCCTCTGCTATATTTTGAAAGAGTCTGAGAAGGTGTTCGCTCTTCTCTAAATGGTTGATAGAATTCACCTTTGAAGCCATCTGGTCCTGGGCTTTTGTTTGTTGGAAGATTTTTAATCACAGTTTCAATTTCAGTGCTTGTGATTAGTCTTTATATTTTCTGTTTCTTCCTGGTTCAGTCTTGGAAGGTTGTGCTTTTCTAAGAATTTGTCCATTTCTTCCAGATTGTCCATTTAATTGGCATATAATTGCTTGTAGTAATCTCTCATGATCCTTTGTATTTCTGCAGTGTCAGTTGTTACTTCTCCTTTTCCATTTCTAATTCTGTTGATTTGAGTCTTCTCCCTTTTTTTCTTGATGAGTCTGCCTAATGGTTTATCACTTCTGTTTATCTTCTCAAAGAACCAGCTTTTAGTTTTATTGATCTTTGCTGTTTTTTCCTTCATTTCTTTTTCATTTATTTCTGATCTGATCTTTATGATTTCTTTCCTTCTGCTAACTTTGGGTTTTTTTTGTTCTTCTTTCACTAATTGCTTTAGGTGTAAGGTTAGGTTGTTTATTTGAGATGTTTCTTGTTTCTTGAGGTAGGATTGTATTGCTATAAACTTCCCTCTTCGAACTGCTTTTGCTGCATGCCATAGGTTTTGGGTCATCGTGTTTTTATTGTCATTTGTTTCTAGGTATTGCTTGATTTCCTTTTTGATTTCTTCAGTGATCTCTTGATTATTTAGTAGCGTATTGTTTAGCCACCATGTGTTTGTATTTTTTACAGTTTTCTTCCTGTAATTGATATCTAGTCTCATAGCATTGTGGTTGGAGAAGATACTTGATATGATTTCAATTTTCTTAAATTTACCAAGGCTTGATTTGTGACCCAAGATATGATCTATCCTGGAGAATGTTCCATGAGCACTTGAGAAGAAAGTGTATTCTGTTGTTTTTGGATGGAATGTCTTATAGATATCAGTTAAGTCTATCTTGTTTAATGTGTCATTTAAAGCTTGTGTTTGCTTATTTATTTTCATTTTGGATGATCTGTCCATTGGTGAAAGTGGTGTGTTAAAGTCCCCTACTATAATTGTGTTACTGTGGATTTCCCCTTTTATGGCTGTTAGCATTTGCCTTATGTATTGAGGTGCTCCTATGTTGGGTGCATAAATATTTACAGTTGTTCTGTCTTCTTCTTGGATTGATCCCTTGATCATTATGTAGTGTCCTTCTTTGTCTCTTGTAATAGTCTTTATTTTAAAGTCTATTTTGTCTGAAATGAGAATTGCTACTCCAGCTTTCTTTTGATTTCCATCTGCATGGAATATCTTTTTCCATCCCCTCACTTTCAGTCTGTATGTGTCCCTAGGTCTGAAGTGGGTCTCTTGTAGACAGCATATATACGGGCCTTGTTTTTGTATCCATTCAGCCCGTCTGTGTCTTTTGGTTGGAGCATTTAATCCATTTACATTTAAGGTAATTATCAATATGTATTTTCCTATTACCATTTTCTTAATTGTTTTGGGTTTGTTTTTGTAGGTATTTTCCTTCTCTTGTGTTTCCTGCCTAGAGAAGTTCCTTTAGCATTTGTTGTAAAGCTGGTTTGGTGGTGCTGAATTCTCTTAACTTTTGCTTGTCTGTAAAGGTTTTAATTTCTCCATCAAATCTGAATGAGATCCTTGCTGGGTAGAGTAACCTTGGTTGTAGGTTTTTCTCCTTCATGACTTTGAGTATATCCTGCCACTCCCTTCTGGCTTGCAGAGTTTCTGCTGAAAGATCAGCTGTTAACCTTATGGGGATTCCCTTGTATGTTATTTGTTGCTTGCTGCTTTTAATATGTTTTCTTTGTATTTAATTTTTGATAGTTTGATTAGTATGTGTCTTGGCGTGTTTCTCCTGGATTTATCCTGTATGGGACTCTCTGTGCTTCCTGGACTTGATGACTCTTTCCTTTCCCATATTAGGGACATTTTCAACTATAATCTCTTCAAATATTTTCTCAGACCCTTTTTCTCTTGTTTTTCTGGGACCCCTCTAATTCGAATGTTGGTGCGTTTTTTTATTATTAATGAATTTATATTTTATTTTTGTCTGTGTTGGGTCTTCGTTTCTGTGCGAGGGCTTTCTCCAGTTGTGGCGAGCAGGGGCCACTCTTCATCGCGGTGCGCGGGCTTCTCTGTCGCGGCCTCTCCTGTTGCGGAGCACAGGCTCCAGATGCGCAGGCTCAGTAGTTGTGGCTCATGGGCTTAGTTGCTCCGCGGCATGTGGGATCTTCCCAGACCAGGGCTTGAACCCGTGTCCCCTGCATTGGCAGGCAGATTCTTAACCACTGTGCCGCCAGGGAAGCCCTGTTGGTGCGTTTAATGTTGTCCCAGAGGTCTTTGAGACTATCGTCAATTCTTTTCATTCTTTTTTCTTTATTCTGCTCTGTGATAGTTATTTCCACTATTTTATCTTCCAGGTCACAACCGTTCTTCTGCCTCAGTTATTCTGCTATTGATTCCTTCTAGAGAATTTTTAATTTCATTTATTGTGTTGTTCATCATTGTTTGTTTGCTCTTTAGTTCTTCTAGGTCCTTCTTAAACGTTTCTTGTATTTTTCCATTCTATTTCCAAGATTTTGGATCATCTTTACTATCATTACTCTGAATTCTTTCTCATGTAGACTGCCTATTTCCTCTTCATTTGTTTGGTCTGGTGGGTTTTTACCTTGCTCTTTAATCTGCTGCATATTTCTCCGTCTTCTCATTTTGTTTAACTAACTGTGTCTTGGGTCTCCTTTTCGCAGGCTGCAGGTTTGTAGTTCCCGTTGTTTTTGGTGTCTTCCCCCAGTGTGTGAGGTTGATTCAGTGGCTTGTGTAGGCTTCCTGGTGGAGGGGACTGGTGCCTGTGTTCTGGTGGATGGGGCTGGATCTTGTCTTTCTGGTGGGCAGGGCCACGTCCGGTGGTGTGTTTTGGGGTGTCTGTGAACTTAGTATGATTTTAGGCAGCCTGTCTGCTAATGGGTGAGGTTGTGTTCCTGTCTTGCTATTTGTTTGGCATGGGGTGTCCAGCACTGGAGCTTGCTGGCCGTTGGGTGGAGCTGGGTCTTAGCGTTGAGATGGAGCTCTCTGGGAGAGCTCTCACCGATTGATATTAAGTGGGGCCTGGAGGTCTCTGGTGGTCCAATGTCCTGAACTCAGCTCTCCTATCTCAGAGGCTCAGGCCTGGTAGCAGGCCAGATCACCAAGACCCTTGTCAGGCACACTGCTCAGAAGAAATGGGAGAAAAAAAAGAAAGAAAAAACATTAATAAAAATTATTCAAATAGAAAATAATAAAAGAGCAACGAAACTAATAAAGAAATCCACCAATGATAACAAGCGGTGAAAACTATACTAAGATAAACATAAAAAATCAGAAACATATCAGTCTCAGACAGCAAACCCCAAGTGTGTAATTTCTCCCAAAGTCCACTGCCTCAATTTTGGGATGATTTGTTGTCTACCCAGGTATTCCACAGATGCAGGATCCATCAAGTTGACTGTGGGGATTCAATCCACTGCTTATGAGGCTGCACAGAGAAATTTCCATTTCTCTTCTTTGTTCACACAGCTCCTGGGGTTCAGCTTTGGTTTTGGCCCCTCCTCTGTGTGTAGGTCACCCTCAGGCATCTGTTCCTGCCCAGATAGGACGGGTTTAAAGCAGCGGCTGATTAGGGGGCTCTGGCTCACTCCGGCCCGGGTTGGGGGCGGGGGAGGGAGGGATACAGTAGTTAAAATTGAAATGCGGGGCAAGCCTGCCGTGGCAGAGGCCGGCGTGATGTTGCAACAGCCTGAGGTGTGCCGTGTGTTCTCCCGGGGAAGTTGTCCCTGGATCACGGGACCCTGGCAGTGGCGGGCTGCACAGGCCTCCCGGGCGGGGAGGCGTGGATAGTGACCTGTGTGCTCGCACACAGGCTTCTTGGTGGCTGCAGCAGCAGCCTTAGCGTCCCATGCCCGTCTCTGGGGTCCGCACTGATAGCTGCGGCTCGTGCCCGTCTCTGGAGCTCCCTTAAGCAGCACTCTGAATCCCCTCTCCTCGCGCACCCCGAAACAATGGTCTCTTGTCTCTTCGGCAGCTCCAGACCTTTTCCCGGACTCCCTCCCGGCTAGTTGTGGTGCGCTAACCCCTTCAGGCTGTGTTCACACAGCCAACCCCAGTCCCCTCCCTGGGATCTGACCTCCGAAGCCGGAGCCTCAGCTCCCAGCCCCCACCCGCCCCTGTGGGTGAGCAGACAAGCCTCTCGGGCTGGTGAGTGCTGGTCAGCGCCGATCCTCTGTGCGGGAATCTCTCCGCTTTGCCCTCCGCACCCCTGTGGCTGCGCTCTCCTCCGCGGCTCCGAAGCTCCCCCCTCTGCCACCCACAGTCTCTGCCCACGAAGGGGCTTCCTAGTGTGTGGAAACCTTTCCTCCTTCACAGCTCCCTCCCACTGGTGCAGGTCCCGGCTCTATTCTTTTGTCTCTGTTTTTTCTTTTTTCTTTTGCCCTACCCAGGTATGTGGGGATTTTCTTGCCTTTTGGGAAGTCTGAGGTCTTCTGCCAGCGTTCAGTAGGTGTTCTGTAGAAGTTGTTCCACATGTAGACGTATTTGTGGGGAGGAGGGTGATCTCCACCTCTTACTCCTCCACCATCTTGAAGGTCCCCTACTTTTAATAATTTTAAAGAAAAATTTATTACCTACTTTACCCTGTTTTAACATCAGGAATCTGATCATTTTGGTTCTCAAACCAGTCTCCGCTACTCCCCAACACACACACACACACACACACACACACACACCTGCACTTCTTACTTTTGGCCCATGGACTTGTCCAACACTGTGGGCAGCTGTGTGGTCATGTTTGGTGTGTGAGCCAGTCATGAGCCTCCCCAGTTTATTGTTTTTTAAAGCATAAGCTCTGTTGCCTCTATTCACTATTGGCCTTGGAAGATAAAAAGAAAACATTTTCATTTATTCACACCTGAGTGATCCAAAAAGATGAAAGGGTAGTGAGAATATATATAGTAGAAATCTGAGGATTTTGAGGAGTTTAAGAATTTCAGTCCTCGATCTAGGATCGCAGTAGTGAGGTTTGAAGACTAACTCTTTAAAATTTTTTTGGTAAATATTTATTTATTTATTTTGGCTGTGCCGGGTCTTAGTTGCGGCATGTGGACTCTTAGTTGCGGCATGAATGTGGGATCTAGTTCCCCGACCAGGGATTGAAGCCAGGCCCCCTGCATTGGGAGCTTAGAGTCTTACCCACTGGACCACCAGGGAAGTCCCTTTTTAAATTATTAATTGAAAAATAATTTCAGAAGCCCTATGGTTTTCCTTAAAATTCTTGGTTCAGAAACAAAGGTCTTTTGGTATTCAGGCACTCATAAATAGGTTCTTTTTTGATCTGTAACTTTTTTTCCCCTGAATATGGAGAAATGCTTCTTGCTCACTGCAGAGTGGTTAACTGGTAGGCAGAGAAAGCTCTTAGAAACAATTGAGAACATTTTCAACACATTGGAGTCCTGTGACAATGGTTCTTGAATTTTTAAGTTGAAAGAAAGCTATTACTTGCTGTAAAGAAGTACTCAAAACAGTGTTGTCAGCAAGCCACTTCCATTAGAAAACTGCCTCCAGAAGGTTAATGGGTGTGATAACTTTAAAAGAAATAAAAAAATACTTTATAGTCTGGGTTTTGCAACCTTTTTTATTTTTTATTTTTTATTTTTGGCTGCGTTGGGTCTTTGTTGCTGTGCGTGGGCTTTCTCTGGTTGTGGCGAGCGGGGGCAACTCTTCGTTGCAGTGCACGGGCTTCTCATTGCGGTGCTTCTCTTGTTGCGGAGCATGGGCTCTAGGCATGTGGGCTTCAGTAGTTGTGGAATGCGGGCTCAGTAGTTGTGGCATGCGGGCTTAGTTGCTCTGCGGCATGTGGGATCTTCCTGGGCCAGGGCTCGAACCGCTGTCCCCTACATTAGCAGGCGGATTCTTAACCACTGAGCCACCAGGGAAGACCTGGGTTTTGCAACCTTTTAAACTCTAGCAATCTCTAAGGGGGGAAAAACTAGAGTGCTTACAACTCTTTGCTATAAGTATTGGAAAGGATTTGGGTTAGACCTTCCCATGTTTGAAAATTTTTTATCTTTTTTATCTTACTGTATTGTAAGTTTATTTAAACCATCCCTTATCGTAAACTACCCAGTGGAATAATAACTCCATTTGTTGAGTGCTAAGGTGGAGAAGTGTCGACAGTGGCAGATATTGGGAATTTTATTTATTTTTCCATTTAATATTCATCATCCCATGAGGAGGTACTCTCATTACTCACATTTTACAGGTGGAAATGGAGGTTTCCAGGGAAGAGTTGATTTGGTCAAAGCGACACAGTAAGTTGAAGAAGCAGGATTGGAATCCACATCTGGCTGATTCCAAAACCTGAGGCTGTGTTTACCTCACTGTGTTCCTATGGTATATACCTTAGACAGTGGCAGAATTCTCTTGTGGTTCACTGATTCAGCAATGGACTCTATTGGAAGTAACCCTCACCCTGATTTCCCCTGTCCTCATAAGCTAGAATTAGTGCCTGACCCAGCACTTCTTGTTGAGTTTCTCAAAACCATTTCCCCACATTCCCAGCAGCAGCAGAAGGGGCTGTTGTCCATACTTGCATCCTCAGCACCTGGTAGCATGTCAGGGTATGTTAATTTGCTGAACCCTTTAATCAAGGCTAAACTCTATGAAAGTTGGTGTTGGTTTGCTACAGTTAGATTTTGCCACTAGCCACAATTCCTGAAACGGGTAGGTTGAATTCTTCTTGAGTATAGTGACTAGGATTTCCTTTTGGCCACCAACTTGAGGTACCACAGGCCTTGTGATTGTGTAGAAAAGCTTAACTTGTAATGAAGACACTGGGAAAGAGAAGAGAATTATGTAAAATCAGACTTGATTCTCTTTCCTCCCAACTTTTTAATGGTTATAATGAAATTGAAGCCTAGAGGCTCTGTATACCGTATGTGGGCTGTCTTCTGGGCACCTTCAGATCCACTCTCCGCCCTCCCACTCTGGTTGGCTGGCCTGGATGGACATGGCAACAGGCTCCCCTGCTTTCTGGCTCCTGGCTGGCTTTGGCCAGTGCAGAGCCCCACTAGGAAATTGGAGAGACGGAGGAACGGAGGTCAGATATTTATTCCTCTGGCTCTCTCCCTTCAAGGTCACCTTGGGCTGGCTTTGTCCCTCAACTAAATGTGACCTCTTGAGGGGGCCTCTACCCAATTCTCTTCTGATTTCCAGTAGTCCCTTCCCTGTCCCTTTGAGCCTAATGTATTAACTATCCCTTCGGTTTTCCTATACTCATAGTTGTAATTGGTCTCTATTGAAGTCTCCTCAAGTCGTGATTTGTGTGCCATCTGCTTCCTGTTGATACTGTGACTGCTACAGTAGTAGGCACCAGAGATGGCCCCAGGAAACGTCAGAGTGGGGGCAATGGGACACTAGTAAACTGTGGTATGTGGTGGTGTCACAACCACTTAAGCTAATCAGTGTGGTAGCATGGAAGGCTTCCAGTTGGAGGGCAAGACTTCGATAGACCAAATGGCTGTGGCACCTCGTCACTATGGCTAGTTGTGACTATAAAGATTTTGCAGACACCTCGCTTTTGACAGTCCTGAGAAGGCACTGGGGAAAGAAGTAGTAAAAGCTGTGAACATAGAAGAAGTAAGACACATGAGGAGCTAGAGAGCCCCTATGGCAGCTTTGAAGGGGTCCCTCATATGTGGTCACAGCAGTTCGGGGACAAGCCCAGGCAAGGGATGCATAGTTGTAACACCAATTAAATGCTCAGTCCTATGAGACCTCTAAGGGCGCTAGTTGGGAAAGGAGGTGGCATTTGGGCTCCAAATCTCCCTGGGCCTCTATTGCCTGCAGAGGCAGGCCACACTACCCCTACTGCCTCTAGTTCCATAACTCCCAACATGTCCCGGTTAGACTTACAGGGCCTGCTCCCGGAGGAGAACCTATAAACAGAGGAAGACATTTGAAGATTTCTCCAGTCTACTGGAGGAGCCTAGAGAGCCTTTGTGGGAGTAGCTGCTAAGTGTGTGAGGTCAGGGGGGGTCATTGGTGGGAGTGGCTCCTTACATCTAGTGACCACTTGAAGAGTGCTTGTTCCATCCCAGTGACCTTAGACTTGAATATCTCCCTCCACATATTTTATTTTGAAACTTTTCAAACCTACAGAGAAGTCGAACAGTAAAAGGAACGCCCTTATATCCTTCACCTATTAATTCGCAACATTCTGTTTCCCTTTTTGCTGAACCGTTTGTAATGATGTTTGGGTTGCAGTATGTGAAGAAAATTCAGCCTCCCAGAAATATGTAGTTGGAAAAGGGAGGAGTATTTTAATAGACTTTTCAGATAATTGTGGATACTCTTTGATAACAACCACAGAACTTGACAAGTGGTAGTTTCTTAAAGGTCAGTTGCACTATGTAATTTTTGCTCGAAAGCTTGAATTACACCATTGGCAACAAATGCTGTCAGTTGTTTTCCTTGAAGTGACGAGTTCAGTTTGTTCGTTTTTGAGAGATGTCTGCTAATTCCACAAGTCAGAGTAATCATGGTTTGTCAATTGTTCTTGCAAATAAAAGTGGTGCTCCGTAGAAAGAAACGGTAGTTCAGTTCATGTTCTAGACAGCTGTGCTTTTTCTTTTCCTGTGCTTAGGCTTAGGCTTTTTCAGCCATTGAACTTCAGTGTCTTTCCCAAGAATAAAGACATTCTTCTACCTAATCTATTAGCACAACTTGGGAAAATTCAGTAATTTTATCTAATAATCAGTTTGTATTTAAATTTCCCCATTTGTTCCCCCAAATGTTGTTTCTTCCCCGATGCGGTATCTAATCAAGGTTCATGCCATTCATTTGGTTATTAGTCTCTTTTAATCTAGAATAATTACCTACTATTTATGTTTTCCATAACATGACTTTTTAAAGAGTCCAAGCCAAGTATCTGGTAGGATATCCCACATTCTGGATTTGTCTATTTCCTCATGGCTCAAGTCAGGTTAAATGTCTTTTTGCAAGAATACTACAGAGGTGAGGTCCTGCACTTCTTGCCTCACACCGGAAGGCACATCAGGCCAGGTTGCTTCACTCTGTTTGATCACTAGGCTAGTTACGGTGGGGATTGCCAGATCTCTCCATTTTAAATGAAGATACCTTCTTCCTTCATCCTTTTTATTAAATTCTTTGAAGAACATGTGAGTTTTGGGGACTTAGTGTGGAGGGGAGGAATGGTTCCAATGAATTGGCAGTGGAGATTACCCTCTGGCCATCTTGTGCTTCTCATGCCACTGACCAATAATAGGCAGAATAGGGAGGTTTTGTATGGATTGAATTGATTGATCTTGATTGTCTCGAGGAAACTAGGCTGTGGAGAACTATGTTTGGAAACCAGGGATTTATTGATCTTTTATACTCCCTTGACCAGTTGTCCTGGTAAGTAAAAGACTGCGGTGACTCACAGAGAAAAGACTTCCAAGAACACAGACACTGTAGCAGTGAAGAGTTTGGACTCCCCATCTAGTAAAGAACCCTGGTCCAGCCAAGATGCTGGGAGAGGTTAAGGGGCACATGGAATGGGCAGTGGGAAAAGACAGCTACAATGACCAACACAGACCTTTTGATGTCAGGAGTGTCACAACAATGTTTTATGTAACTTAATTGTTTCTTGTCTCCCTCCTTTCCTCTGAAGTAAGTTATATGGATAACAACAATGCTAGCAAAGTTTTAGGGTTTTGTTATTTATTTATTTAGGCTGCACCGGGTCTTAGTTGTGGCACACGGGATCTTTAGTTGAGGCATGCAGGCTTCTTAGTTGCGGCATACATGAGGGATCTAGTTCCCCGACCAGGGATCTAACCCAGGCTCTGTGCATTGGGAGCGCGGAGTCTCACCCACTGGACCACCAGGGAAGTCCCATGTTTTAGGTTTAGATGGGAGTATAAGAAAATTGATACCAATTTGGTATCTGACATGGTAGCTGATAGAACTTCATGCCCACTCAGTGATGGGGGCTCAATCTTTCCATTAGATGAAGGACCAGAAAGGATGCTGAGGGCAAAAAGGCGTGGGTGGTATCTCTAGCTCTAGATCTGTATCTCATATCTATCTACTACCAGTCATCTATCTATATTGTGAAGTGTATACATACACACACACACACAGCACACACACATATATGTATATATATGTATATATAGATATGTTCTATCTCTCCAGATCCATCGTACCTGTTCTATGTCCTGGGAGGCTGCTGTGTATAGATTACATCGGTGGGCTGTGCCCTCTCATTTCTGGTTGGGGTTGGTCCATGGTGAAAGGAGACTGAGGTGGAGTTGGGGTCACATCAGGCTCCTCCTATGTGAGTTTCTTGTGTTGGGCTCCAGTGACTGCTCCTGTCCTTCACCTTTTGGCTGTGGAATGGTGACAGTTCTTCCATTATTAGTAGTTCAGGGTTATAACATGGTTACCCTTTGGTTTTTCTGACCTTTACCCACTCTTTTGTAAATAATCTATTTTAATAAACATACTCCTTGAATTAGCTTAATTTGAGTATATCTTTTCAAATTGGGAAACTGGTAATTGGCAAATAGAATTAGCAGAGAGAACTGTTTTCGGGAAGAATCTCTGTTGCCTGGCCCTCTGAGTGTGTCTTCAAATCTCTGTCTTTGGCCTTGCAAAAAACTTTGTTCACTTATTTTTAGAGTGTTTGTTCCTCTCGTGCTGTGTGGCTTCTAAAAACAGTCATATACATGACCATAAACATCTCCTAAAATCATCAACCAGAAATCAATCCAAGAAAGAAGAGTTTTTCAAAGTCTAGTCCCCTAATTGAATTAGGCAAACTCCTCTCTACTCCAAAGCTACATATTCTCTTTGGCCCATCTCAGTACCAGAGAGAATCACAGCTGTCAGGGGGACACGAGATTACTGGCAATCGCTAGGGTGGCTGCCTGCCGCTGTGCAGGGATGAGTGCCAGGGGCTGCCATTCCACTGCACACGTCCCTTGACGGAGAAGCGGTTCCCAGCATGTTCAGCCCCCAAGGTTGGTTGCCAAGTGGCTCAAGCAAACGTGGTCAGAGTTAGATAGGGAGACGAGGGCGTTTCTGAGTGCTTGAAAGGTGTGGGAGATGTTGGCCATCTTAAAGCATGGCCAGAGTAAATCCCCAAGGCGGGCACCCAAGTTGGACATCAGAATCCCAGTCTCAAGTGGCAGACCTGGAAGCCTGGATACTTTATTACATGAGGTGATGTCAACTTTTGGCCGCAGACAGGTTTTCATTCTCCTTGTCTGCCCCATGGGTACAAATCTTTTTACAGGGGAGGAATGTACTGAAAGCCAAAGGCTTTGGCAGTTTATAAAGCCCAGCATCCTAACCACTAGGCTACCAGGGAATTCCTACAACCCTGTATTTTTAAATACAGGAATATTCTGTGAGTGGCTTCTGAGGGAGTGGCAGTCAGTGTCACGGGGAGCCGTGATGACAGCTGTTTTAACAGCTTTAGTGTATAGATATGTTCCTGTGCATGCAGGAAGCCTGTCAACAACTGGCAAAACATTTATATGAACACCCACATCTTCCTTTGTATCAGTCTCAACATTTACAAAATGTCCCATATGCAAGGGTGACCGAATTGCCTTCTCTATGGGCTTGACAAATAGGAAAGTTCTGACAACTGTGCCAGGCTACACTGGAAACGTTTGTAGCATATGAAGTGCCTTTTTACTTCTCCATTGGAGGTGCCATTCCAAAGGTCACGCAAGCAGTCAGGGAGAAGATCCTTGGTCACCACCTAGTGGCCATCTAGGGAATGTCGAGGGTGATAGTGCTGCTCAAATTATCTGCGGTGAAAGACTTGTCATTTCCAACCGGTTGTGGACCAATACTTTTGTAAAATACAACAAAAAGTTGTTAGAAAAGTTATGTAAAAAATACAAAATGCAAGTTGAAATTTTTTATTCGATTCAACACACATTTTAATAAATGTAATCAGAACAAACAAAACACGGGGAAATGAAAATAAAAACTGTACACATAGTTCATTGCAAGAGTAAACAAAACTAAACAGAGTGAAACAGCTCTTTCCCCATGTTAAATGCCTAAACGCAGTTTTGAACAAACACCATATGTACCAACGTTCAAGTTTTCTACCAAGTATTTGATGTAAATGAGTATCAATGTTTGTTATGTAGAAATAATAGGTTTTTAATGTGTTAAATAAACTTGTTTCTCACTCATTAAAATTTATCTAATCTAGATTGAATTGATGACAGTGTTACTGATGGGGGTAATGTACATATAAACTATTTCTGTGTTTTGTTTTAATAACATATGTAGTAGAGAAACCAGTTCACAAGGACAGGTTCAAGATACTAATTTTTGACTTTTATGTATAATGAAGCAAGTGAGGCTATATTTCCAAAATTGATCTTTAATTCTTCATAAGTAGTCAATTCTAACAACTTACTCTGTATTGTTACAGTTAAATTGTACATTGACACGAAAGAGATGAATTCAAGATACATTTCCATCTTTTGATGAAAAATGTAATTAAAAACATTCTATCCAGTATCTAAACTATTGATTGATAATTGTTAAATTATGGTAATGTTATTACAGTCTATATAAATTTTGTTTTCCCAAGTTGTAACACTTTGATCTAATTTGCCATTGAAAAACATGTTGCATGAAAGTATTAAAATCATTAAAAGTACTGAAGCTATCAGGCAAATAAGTAGACATGGCTGTTCAAATTGTATCATTAAGGGCTTCCCTGGTGGCACAGTGGTTAAGAATCCACCTGCCAATGCAGGGGACACGGGTTCGAGCCCTGGTCCGCGAAGGTCCCACATGCCGTGGAGCAACGAAGCCTGTGCGCCACAACTAGTGAGCCTGCACTCTAGAGCCCACGAGCCACAGCTACTGAGCCCACATGCCACAACTACTGAAGCCTGCACGCCTAGAGCCCATGCTCCACAACATAAGAACCACCACAATGAGAAGCCCGTGCACTGCAACAAAGAGTAGCCCCCGCTCGCCGCAGCTAGAGAAAGCCCGTGCGTAGCAACGAAGACCCAGTGCAGCCAAAAATAAAAATAAATAAATTAATTTAAAAAAATTGTATCTTTAAAAAGTAGAAACCAACTTTTAAAATTAAGAGTTTGTTCCTGAGTTCAAACATTCCTATTTCAGTAACTACCGTACTTCAGCAAACAGAAATAGTTGTTTATGATCAGCTTCTGTA
Source organism: Eschrichtius robustus (assembly GCF_028021215.1). Lineage (NCBI taxonomy): Eukaryota > Metazoa > Chordata > Mammalia > Artiodactyla > Eschrichtiidae > Eschrichtius > Eschrichtius robustus. Next base: position 26,893,383 of record NC_090825.1, read on the forward strand.
TTACCACATAATAAAGGTAATATTCTTGATGTCAAAGCATTAGCTTTTACGTCATTCACAATTTTTGCTCTGTCAATAAACATACTAAGAACATCTGACTTTATATATGTATATGCACAAATTTATAAAGTAAACTGGTGAAATATTAAAAATTGGTGAATCTAGGTTAAAGGGTTTATGGGAATTCTTTGCACTATTCTTGCAACTCTTCTGAAAGTTTGAAATTATTTCAAACTAAAAAAAAGTGAAAATAAATGATTATTTGATTGGAGAGTAACCAAACTGCCAAAATTTTGTCTACTATCATGACTGTAAACATTATTAAATCCTTTAAAATAGTAAATCCTTTAAAATGGTACAAGTTAGTAACATAAATTGCTTCACTAATTTAGGTGGTAGTGTAAAACCATAGATTGAAAAAAATTAACCTGATTAAAAATTAACATTATTGTAAAAATTACAGTTATAAAAAGAAATGCTTACATCTAGAATCGTATTGGGTGGGCCAAAAAGTGCCTTCAGTTTTTTGGGGTTTTTTTAAACATCTTTATTGGAGTATAATTGATTTACAATGGTGTGTTAGTTTCTGCTTTATAACAAAGTGAATCAGCTATACATATACATATATCCCCATATCTCCTCCCTTCAAAAATATGGAATGCTTCACGAATTTGTATGTCATCCTTACACAGGGGCCATGCTAATCTTCTCTGTATCGTTCCGATTTTAGTATATGTGCTGCCGCAGCGAGCATATGCCTTCAGTTTTTTGGTTTTTTTTAATATTTTTATTGGAGTAATATTCCATTGTGTACATGGACCACTTCTTCTTGGTGCATTCCTCTGTTGATGGACATTTTCGTTGCTTCCAAGTGTTGCCTATGGTAAATATTGCTGGAGTGCAGGATTGCCCCCCTGTGACTTTTTTTTTAAATTAATTAATTAATTAATTAATTTTTGGCTGTGTTGGGTCTTCGTTTCTGTGCGAGGGCTTTCTCTAGGTGCGGCAAGCGGGGGCCACTCTTTATCGCGGCGCGCGGGTCTCTCACTATCGCGGCCTCTCTTGTTGCGGAGCACAGACTCCAGACGCGCAGGCTCAGTAGTTGTGGCTCACGGGCCCAGCTGCTCCGCGGCATGTGGGATCTTCCCAGACCAGGGCTCGAACCCATGTCCCCTGCATTAGCAGGCAGACTCTCAACCACTGTGCCACCAGGGAAGCCCCTTCAGTTTTTTAAGTAAAAATAAAAGACACATTTTTCATTTTCCCAAGGACTTTATTGAGCAACGACATACCCTTTTGTTCCACTACCTTAGGCCATTTTTTAGGCAACTTCATAATTCCATCTTCCCAAAACTTTTTATCTTTTTGAGCAAAGAACTGTTCCAGGTGCCTTTTACAGTCTTCCAGGGAATTGAAGTTTTTTCCACTAAGAATTTTGTAAAGACCAAAATAAGTGGAAATCCGAAGATGCAATGTCTGGTGAATATGGCAGATGAATCAGAACTTCCCAGCCAAGCTGTAGCAATTGTTGCCTGGTCATCAAAGAAACATGTGGTCTTATGTTATCTTGATGGAAGATTATGCGTTTTCTGTTGACTAATTCTGGACGCTTTTCGTCAAGAGCCGCTTTCAGTTGGTCTAATTGGGAGCAGTACTGTTGGAATTAATCGTTTGGTTTTCCAGGAAAAAAAAAAAAAGAATTTTTGGGCTGGGACTTTGGGTAAATAAGCTGTAATTTGGGTACTTGAATTCAAGATTTCAGAGGTGGCTGAGGAGACGCAGAAAATTTGCTCTAGATAGTCAGGGAAAGGAGAGACGATATCGAGTGGATGAAGTCATCTTTGATAGTGACCAGGAAGTCTGTAACTGACGGTAACATGGAGGCTTGGTGAGGGCCTTGCAGACTGCAATCTGTAGTTTAAAAACCTTTTAATTTTTTCTGAAATAATTTCAGACTTTAAAAAGGTACAAAAACAACACTAAGGATTTCTGTAAGCACTCCACTCAGATTCTTACAGTGTTAATATCTGATACAACCGTATGATTATAAAAATCAGGACACTAACATTGATACAGTACAATTATGTAATCTTACAGACATTATTCAAATGCACCATTGTCCCACCAGTGTCCTTATTTTTGGTCCAGGATCCAATCCAGGATCAGACATTGCATTTTTCGTCATGCCTTCTTGGTCTCCTCTAATTTGAAACACTCAATCCTTCTTGACCTTGAAATTTTGAAACATACCGGCCAGTTATTTTGTGCAGAATGTCACTCAATTTGGGTTGTGCGATGTATGCTGATGATAGGTTCAAGTTCTGCATTTTTGGCAAGAATACCACAGTAGGGATGTAGCTTTCTCAGTACATTTTATCAGGAGGTACATGATGTTTATTTGTCCCATTACTGGTACCAAATTTGACAGCTTGGTTGAAGTGGTGTCTGCTAGATATTGCCAGGTTAGTTTTTCAAGGGGCGAGGAAGGAAATGTGGTGTGACAAGGGGCATACTTTGGAAGGAGGAAGGAGGACCTCTACCCAGCCTCTTGCCTCCAAGCTACCTGGCAAGTGAGGGAAAACCCCAGCATCCGTGAGGAAGGCTGCAAGGTCATTGTCCTCAGGGGGCACCACATTCTCACTTAAAATTATTCCTCCCAGATTTTCTGCTTGTTTTCTTGGCCACCATTTTGTTCTTTTATTGCCACTGTTGAATATTGTGTGTTAAAGACATTTTAAAAAATTCACTTCTTTAGGTATTGGAGAAGAGAGAGTCTGTGATCTTGCATTCCTCTTCTATCTTTGCCTTTTAACAGCTTTTTTTCTGTTGTTGTTATGATAGATGTGGGTGAAACAAATATACAACGTAAAGTAAACAAAACTATGGAAACTCATTCTAATCAAAGATCATAAGATGTTCATTATTTTGCCAGAAGGTGGTAGCAAAGTTACAATCAGACCTTGGGTAAAAATATTCAAAGTGTCAACACTCAACAAAAAACAAACCAAACCAAATGAAAACAAACAACAAGAACAAACTGGGAAAACAATGAAATGTCACCTACTTATTTAATATTTGATTTTTATCTTATAGTCCTGTTGTAGAACTCAGTATTATTAAAAGAGAAAAAGTTATAAAGTAAATACAATTCTTACATTGTAAGTTTGATGAAACAAATGATTATTTAAAAATTCTTCAAGAGTCAGAGGATCTTTATCAAACTAAATTTTCTTTCTTTTTTTTTTTTTTGGTTGTGCCATGTGGTTTGCAGGATCTTAGTTCCTCGACCAGGGATTGAATCCAGGCCACGGCAGTGAAAGCGCCGAGTCCTAACCACTGGACTGCCCGGGAATTCCCTCAAACTAAATTTCTACTTTGTTGGTAGTACTCTCCACTGAATTAAGAGGTTGGATATGAAAATGAAATTAATAGTAAACCCATAAAATTCACTGCATTCTATATATTTTCACAGTGGTATGCTATTTGGTGTCAAATTATAATATTGAACATGTTCTGCAACAGGAAAATGTTGGGAAAGAAATTAAGATCTAGTAATTAAAACATTCTCTATGGAGACTATCATAATTAATTTATGAAATATTGGAGTAGAGAATGTTGAGAAGAACCTAAACAAATATGTTGTTTTCTTGCTCCTATTTTCTGTCCTGTTCAGGCTATTTTAAGCATTCCCTTATCTCCTTTTCCACTGTTGCCCATCTGATGAATCATTCATTCATTCAAATCAGTCATTACTTATTCTTTATTTAAAAAAATTATTTTTTAAATTTATTTTTATTTATTTATTTATTTTTGGTTGCGTTGGGTCTTTGTTGCTCTGCACGGGCTTTCTCTAGTTCCAGCGAGCGGGGGCTACTCTTTGTTGCTGTGCGTGGGCTTCCCATTGTGGTGGCTTCTCTTGTTGCGGAGCACAGGCTCTAGGTGCACGGGCTTCAGTAGTTGTGGCATGCAGGCTCAGTAGTTGTGGCTCGCGGGCTCTAGAGCACAGGCTCAGTAGTTGTGGCACACGGGCTTAGTTGCTCCGCGGCATGTGGGATCTTCCCGGACCAGGGATCAACCCGTGTCCCCTGCATTGGCAGGTGGATTCTTAACCACTGTGCCACCAGGGAAGTCCCACTTATTCTTTATTGAGTTTACTATATGGTAGGCACTCTTCTAGATGCTAGAGAAGTCACAGTGACAAAGAAAATAAGGACCCTGCTTTGATGGCGCTTTCGGTCTAGTGCAGCGCTACCCAACAGAGTTTCCTGAGGTGCAGGTGATGTTCTCTGTGCGTCCATCACAGCAGCTGGTCACATGTGGCCACTGAACAATTGAAACGTGGCCTTTGTATTGGACAGGTAAGTTCTAGTGAGTGTATTGGACAGATAAGTTCTAGCGCAAGCTGATAAACAAATACACTGGAGAATTTTGGAAAGTGATAAGCAGTACAAACAAAGTGGTTAATGGGATGGAAAGCTGGAAAGGAAAACAATGTTAGTTTCAGTGAGTCAGAGAAGGACTTCGTATGCACAACAACTGAGGTGAGACCTCATGGAGAAGCCAGTCATGAGATAAATGGAGAGAAAAAGTGTTGTAGTTCATGAAAAGGTGCTCGATGGAGGGATAATCTTGTACCCAATAGGAGTCACTCCCAATTCCTCCTCTCCCCTCAGCCATCGGCAACCTTTATGTTTGTTGGTTGTCTCTCCGGGTTTGCTTATCTTGGGCATTTCATATAAATGGAATCACACAAAATGTAAACTTTTGTGTCTGGTTTTTTTTACTTGACATAAAGTTTTCAAGTTTCATTCATGTTGTAGCATTTATCAGTACTTTATTCCTTTTTATTGCCAAATAATATTCCATTGTATGGATATATGCCATGTTTTGTTTATTCATTTATAAGTTGATTGACATTTGGTTTGTTTCCACTTTTTGGCTATTATGAATAATGCTGTTATGGACATTTGTGTGCAGGTTTTTGCATACATGTATTTTCAGTTCTCTTGTGTTTATACCTAGGAGTGGAATTGTTGGGTCATATAACTCAATGTTTAACATTTTGAGGAAATGCCAAACTGTTTTCCAAAGTGGCTGAACCATTTTATGTTCATGTTAGCAATGTTATGTGGCTTCCAACCTTTCCACATCCTCACCAACACTTGTCATCTGTCTTTTTGATTATAGTCATCCTAGTGTATTACTAGTTTTTAACAAAGACTAAAACAGAAAAATTTAAATCTAATATTTTCAGAGGATAAGCCTATCACCTAAAACCTTGTGTTAACTAGACTTTTAGAATTTTGTGAAACCTAGTCTCTTTTTGCTGTCAATCAACAAACAAGCTCCTGTTGAAGGCATGATTGGATTCCTTTGTGCTCTAGACATGAATGCAAGAATCAGTTGCACACAGGGTCTTTCTTTCCTTTTCTGTTTATGGTTTTTCTTCAGAGCTGACCATATAGTCATGGGGTTAGGCAGAGAAGCATCCTTTCATCTCGGTCCTCCTCACAGCCCACACCCTCACACACTGAAGAAACCTCGCCCTGTGCACATGCTCGGAAGTGTGCCATGGACTATAATTTACTTTCTGAGGATTTCCACGAAATTTCCTGACTCTAAGACTTGTGAGACATTGAAAATTGAAGCTCTGTTGCCAGAGGCATCTGTGGAGCAGACATTGGGATGAGAAATGCCTTTTAGCTCAGTAAAGAGATACAAGTCTAGTTGTCAAGAAAAAAAGTGGGCCAGGACTTCCCTGGTGGTGCAGTGGTTAAGAATCCGCCTGCCAATGCAGGGGACACGGGTTCGAGCCCTGGTCCAGGAAGATCCCACATGCCACGGAGCAACTAAGCCCGTGCACCACAACTACTGAGCCTGTGCTCTGGAGCCTGTGAGCCACGACTACTGAGCCCGCGAGCCACAACTACTGAAGCCCGCATGCCTGGAGCCCGTGATCCGCAACAAGAGCAGTCACCGCAATGAGAAGCCCATGCACCACGACAAAGAGTAGCCCCCGCTCGCCACAACTAGAGAAAGCCCGCGTGCAGCAGCAAAGACCCAACACAGCCAAAAATAAATAAATAAATAAAATAAACTTAAAAAAAAAAAAGTGGGCCAAAGTTTTAGAACAATCTATCTCAAAGGATTACTTTTTAAGATGTACTTTTCTACCTCCAATGTTCTCTAATTTATGTAAGGTACTTACAGGCCAACCAGCCAAAGCTCACACCCAACCCAGGGATCCCTTCTCTTACCTGCCTGTCAGATCTGTGTTGCTCTGGAACGTTTGATACAATGGGAGGCCACTGTGACTTCATGACACAATTCTATTTTTGGAAGTGGGTAAGTTTAAGTAACTCTCTGTATATCAAGCTGAAGTTTCTTGCTCGATGGGGTCACCTAGTTTTATGCTTTGAGATCTAAAAAGGAAGAATCTACGCTTCTTTTGACATGAGGAAACCCATCAACACCCAGGTAAAATCCACCCGGGGGTCCCCAGAGGTTGTGTGGAGGGAGTCTCCACAGGATGCTGGCTCCATTGCCCATGCCTTTCTCCCTAGGGACCCCCTTACTAATTAGAGCATCACTAGCTCATTGGCCGTGTGGGGGGTTGTGTCCTCCACTTATTGGAGGGGGGCTGTGCCCACCCCAACACTTCAGTGCTCCTGCCCATTGCCCTTATTTCCCTGCAGTACAGCCAAGACCAAGAGCAGGTCCCTCCCACCGTTCATAGGTTTTTGGTAAACACAATGATTTTCAACAGCGTCTTGTGTTTGCTCCCAGGAGGCCGAGGAAAGAGGGCGTGCTCAAAGATTGTATTCCAAACCCAGTTTTCTTCCAAATTCCATCCTGCTCCCACCCCCTCACAGCTTTTGGCCGAGGCTCAGTGGGAGCCAGCCGTCCAAAGGCAAAGGCAGTCAGGTTGACCCAGACCATGGGTTCCCCTCAGGCCGGTAGGCAGGTGCTCTAAGTAGCCGGGTTCGAGGAGACGCGGTGGGAAGCATGGAGGCCAACAGCAGGTCTGTGGCTGGGTCCTCACCAGCCTTCCCGCCGCCCACCCTTCTCGGTCACCTCCCAGTTGCTGTTTCCTTTACACCTTCTCTTGATTTGTCAAGGACAAGGTGAAATCTACTTAGAAACCCTATCACGGCCTAGTTACTGGTTCCAAAAGGAAAAGAACGAAAAGTTGAAGAAGAGAAGTGAGTAAAGGAAATATTTATGTATTTTCTTCTTACACATGTCTCTCTGGAGAGTGAAAGATCCAGAAGGGGCAGTGTGTTAGGTGCTGTCAGTAGAGGTTTAAATTCAGGCCTGCCTTGGGCGGGACCAGACTCGGAAGGTTTCTTCTAGCCTTAAAATTCTGTCATTCTATTTCCACTGGACAAAATTCCACAGACGCCTTTGGCAACAGAGCTTCAACTTCCAATGTCTCCCAAGTCTTAGAGTCAGGAAATTTCGTGGAAGTCCTCAGAAAGTCAGTTACGGTCCATGGCACCCTTCCGAGCATATGTGCACAGGGTGAGGTTTCTTCAGTGTGCGGAGATGAGAAGCAAGGAGAACCAAGGAGAGGCTGTGAGGAGGACCAAGAATGAAAGGATGCTTCTCTGCATCTAGGAACTCATTAAATGTGAATTCTTAGCCCAGTGGTTGGAATGCTGTAAGGGAAGGAGGAAAATAAAACTCTGAAAATATGAAAAATAAAACTTGGGGAACTGCACACACTTTGCTTCAGAGTTGCAGGCCTCTCTGAAGTCTATAAAGGAAGACTTATCTCCAGGAACTGAGGCCACGGTACCAGGGCCCCGTGGTGGGTGCAGAAGCCACATGTGGACCTCAGCATACTGTGTGGACCAAGCCTGTCTTGCACACTAGCGTGTTGAACGCCTTACAGAACTCATCCGAAGAGCTTCAGTGGTGTTTGCTTTCAGAAATGGCTCCATGTTTCACAACAGGACGACTTTGTTCGCCTGTCCGGTGTTGTCTCCTTATACTGTCCTCACCGTGACATCAACACAGAATTTGGAGTCAGGAGACCTGGATTTCAGTCTCAGGTCTGCCACTCATGAGCAGTGGGGCCTTTATCAAGCTGCTTAACTTCTCAGAGCCTCAATGTTCTCAAATGCGGAAAGGGGATGATATTACTAACAGTACCGTGGAAGTGAAATGAATGCTTTATCATATATGAGCATGTACAGTAAACACTGTACAAGGGATTATTCTTGCTTTTCTCCTTGTAGGATCTTAGGACAACACAGTAAGGCAAGTGGCTGATCAAACTAGCTCATTATGTGGTGCAACCAGCTGTATTCCCTCATGCACCAGTGTGCACGGGCTTGTCCTCCACCTTGGATATTGGTTGGAGTTTGTTTTATAACCATCCAGCAGGGTTTGAGAGGAGAGGTTTGGGTCATGTTTAGAAGCAGAGGGGGAAGTGGAGAAAGAGCTTCTGTTGCAAGCGTTTTGACAGAAGCACAAGCACTGCCAGCTTTAGGAAACCATAGCAGCCAGTCCAGACGGAGTCATAAAGCAGTTCTTCCTTTGATCTCCTCACCTCTCTAAGCAGCCCTCTATGCCCCAGGGGCCGTCCGCTCCACTGCTATTTCTCCTTCAGGGTCTCTGCCTTCACTGGCATCCTAAGGAGGCTCTGGGCTCTCTCAGGAAAGGCCTTAAGATCAACCCACCCTCCATTCATAGAAACCCTTTCTTTCAAGGGTTTACTTTGTTTTCTAAGCTGGTCCGTAGAATATGTATTAGCACAGTTCAGCCCGGCAAGTGAGGAGGGGCCAATATCTATGCCTCCCAGTTCCCCTCTGTGCTTCCCATAGTCTGAGGATTTGAAGGCAAGAGGCAAGAGGTAGAGAAGGAAGGCTCTGAAGATTGGTCACTTTTGTCTCCTCTTAAATTTCCGCACTTACATGACATCCTAGTGACTTCCTGTGCGCTGACCATCGGGAGTAGAAGAGAGAGGACGAGAGCCTGGGGACTTCGAATCGTTGGGCCTGGTCAGCTTCTCTGCTCAGAGGCGGTGATGTCCTTGTGGTGGAGATGTGCTAACGAACGAGCACCTGCAATGAAGATGCCTGCTCTGATCCCAAGGGAAATAATAATAGACCAGCACTTGCATGTGGGCAACGAAATCTTTCAATCTGATAACCTCTCTTGGTCTAGACCTACACTGTCCAATATGCCATTATTTTAAACAATTACAAAAAATTAAATAAAAATTAAAGTTTGTGGCCACATTAGCCACATTTCAAGTGCTCAGTGAGGCTAGTGGCCGTTGTCCTGGACCACACAGGTTAGACTAGCCACCTGTGAACATGGGAGGGCGTTATCATTCTCACCTGGTCCGCTAACCAACATTGGATGCGGATAAGAGGCCACAGACTCAAAGGCCTTCAGGAGCCAGACAGGGAAGGAAAAGGAGTGGGGGGCCGGCTGTCCTAGGGGAGCGATGGGGATGGGCAAATTGAAGAGTGGACGCGTGGTCCAGAAAGCAGCTGCTGCTTGGCTTTGGCCAGAAGTTGCCATTTGAAAATGGAGGCCCAGGGGCGCCAGATCTTTCCTTTTTTTTTGACATCGATAACGAATTTTTAAAAATTCAACATTAGATGAGCCCACAAACCCCCAGATTTCAAATTCTGCGGATGGACCAAACACCTGAAACAACTTTCGTGGAATCACCTTCCGTGTGGAGAGAGGAGATTGTAGGAATGTTGTCTGTAAGAGCCCAGAACTTGTGTGTGATCTTCTAGAAATGGGCAGACTAAATAAAGGAGATTGTGGCAGGAGAAAAAAATCCTAAACCCTCCGAACAAAAACACAAGCTGCTCTTTTTTTTTTTAAGGATCAAAAGCCAGAGAAGTTTCCAGTGTTTGCACAGGCTGATGGAGAACAATGGGGATCGGCCTCCAAACATGAAGGAGCCCGAATTATTATTATTTGTTTATTTTATTTTTGGCTGCATTGGGTCTTCGTCCACGGCATGTGGGATCTTTTCAGACCAGGGCTCGAACCCGTGTCCCCTGCACTGGCAGGCGGATTCTTAACCACTGCGCCACCAGGGAAGTCCAGGAGCCTGAATTAGAGGTGATGATTTTCCCCACTGATCATAACTTTTGTGTGTCAACAGTTTCCATGCCCCAGTGCAGACAGTTTTAGTTGCCTGCCACACCCTGCAAATCTTCATTGTACGACTTCAAAATCATAGTACAGGAAAACAACTCAAAATAACAATACAAACATTTCAACAAAAGGAATGGATGAGGGGGAACAATTTAGTTTAGTTATAGAGACGTCACTTAACTAATGATCATTATGCTGTTATGTGATGAAAGTTATTGCATTTCCAATTCAGCCCGTTGTTCTGACTTATAGGGGTTAGAGACAGCCTTCAAATTATCAAAAGTAAAGAGCATCATACAGAAAGTATCCGTTTTACGAATTCAACACTGCAGAAAAGAAAAGCTGTATGTTAAAGTTCCAGTCTCTTTAATCATCTGTATTACTAGACTGTATTTGCTATGTGTTTCTGGTTCAGAACATTTAAGAAAAAAATGGTTTATTTGCATTTCAAATTCCTGGGTTATGTCTTAGTTATGACTCAGATGTTCTGCTGATTGTCTTAAGACTGCTGTTTTATAATGTTTTTCTGACACGGCGCCAGGAATGTTGCAAAAACAAACAAACAAACAAACCAAAAAAAAAAAAAAAAAAAAACCAGATTGAGAAAAACCTGAGTCAGACTGAGGCAAACATGAGCAACCTCATCCAAATGTGAAAGGAACTAGCAGTTTTCTCCAAATATTTCAAATGGCTGGGTGTTTGTTTTGTTAAATGTCAATGTGTAAGCCAACATTTATTGAGCGACTATTGCATACCCTCTATTAAGGGCCCTGGGGATGGGACATAGGGATAAATTCAACACTCTCATTCCTACCCTTAGCAAGTTCAAAATTCAGAAATGCAGTCATAGTATTTTCTTCTGAAGTTCAGTTGAAGTTGACGAATAATGACTGAGGGTCTAGTGTGTTCCAGGCAACATGCTAAGCATTTGGAAGTCCCTACAGGATGCAGACAGGAATACGTAGCTTGCTGAGTAACACTGTAAAAAGCCACCATGGTGTTTACAGATACCAGAATTGATTCTCTCTCAAAATGTGGATGTTTTCTGGAAAAGGAAATGCTGTTAAAGCACAAAGATGCTATCGTCTTTCGATCATGGAGTGCCTTTTCCCCTGGGAGCCTTGGAGCATGTACTGCACTTTGTTCAAACCAGTAGCAAGTTTGTTAGATGCCTCTTTTCCAGGTCCTTGGAGAACTTACTTACATTATCCTGTGAAGATGTCGGGTTTTAACAGGCACCTCAGCAAAAGGCAAGACTTGTTCCAGGTGCTAGGGGCCTTGCCTTCTGGATTAGTCTGCTTGGGCTGCCGTGGCAAAATACCACAGGCCAGGTGGCTTAAACAACAGAAATTTATTTTTCTTTACAGTTCTGGATGCTAGGAGTCTGAGACTGAGCTGCCATTGGGCTTGGTTTCTGGTGAGTCTGCTTTCCTGGCTTGTAGAAGTTGCCCTCTAGCTGTCCCCTCACATGGCCTCTTCCCTGTGGGCCCGCGGGAGAGAGATCTCTGGTGTCTTTCCTTTTCTTAGAAAGACACCAGTCCTATAGGATTAGGGTCCCACCCTTATGACCTCATTTGACTTTAATCACCTCTTTAAAGGCCCTATCTCCACATACAGTCATAGCGGGGGTTAGGGTTCCAACATATGAGTTTGGAGTTCAGTCTATAACAACTTCTTTCATTATCCATATCAGATCGTTTCATCTAGGAAATGGTGTCTGTACGTAATTGTCCCCCACCCCCAATTTTATTAAAAAAAAAAAACCCCCAAAAACCCAATAACCAGATCATTCAAGGTGAACCCTGGAACGAGAATTTCCTGGAGAAGAGGAACAGCTGGATCTTATAGCTCTGTTGTTTGTCCCCACGTTCCACTGTCCTGGGGGGATCTCTCATAGGCAACCCCAGCACCACCAGCACCCCCATGGGGGTAGGGGTGAAGGTGGGGAGTATCATTTCCCCTTTGACAAAACTGACCTAAACAGGGAAGCGTGACCCTTCCACTCACGCTCGATAGCACAGCCAAGGTCATGTCACTGGAGAGAGGCTTTCCTAAGAGCTAGGACATGACAAAAGGCAGAGGATCATTGAGTGCAACAGGAAGCACCATAGTCCTTTGGCCAAATTGTCCCTGTTTATGGTCCACTGGAGCGAGCTGCCTTGTTCCCTGATTCCCAGGGTATGAGAGATAACTAAAGCTTCCAAATTCTATCCCACGAGAGAATTCTAAGCTCCATTTTTTCTATTTCCCATTGCCCCGCCAGCTGGCTCTCCCAGCAGTGACCACCCCTCTGCAGAGGAAGTCATGATGCGGAACCCCCCTTTCAGGAGGCCCCTCAACATTTTGGAAGAGGATGGCCCTTTGCCGGGAGTCGTCACCCCTTTGTCCCCATGGATGTGGCTCCGTGGTGTCTCAGCCGTACCTCCCCAGTGCTCCAGACCAAGCACCACGATGTGCCAGGCACCCTTTATGGACTACATTGCTCACGTGTCATCTTTCTCTCTGGGTCCTAGATAGTCACCACTTTCCTCCATCTAGTCACTCTTGCATTATCCTTCCTTCCAAATGACAGACATCCATGTGCACAACACAGAAGTCGAGAGGGAGGAGACCAAATATTTATATCAGAACTTGCTTAGAGAGTTTATCTTTCATAATTACTAAACAACCTCAGACAACATGAAAATCCACCCTAAAATCCCTATAGGCTCCCCCAGAGTTGCATGGCAATCATGAAAGGACTAAAAATATACATTTATGCCTAGACATTATGTGAGTCTAATCTTTGTGACAACATTCAAAAAAATACTGTTTTTCATACATTCCTTTTTATCTACCAAATGAAAATTGAAAGAAAAATTTTCGTCTTGTAAAGGAGACTTTTAACAGCAAACCACCAAGGTTTCATTTATTTTCCTGAATCAGTTGAAGCTATAATTGTCAGCCTTCTGATGTCACTCTTCAAAGCTGGTCCCCAGTCTGAGATCTGGGAGATGACGCCAATTCCTGATTCAACTCCTGACTCTCGTGCACAGGAGTCTTCTTTGAGCATTTTCTTGAAGAACTTAAACTAATTTACTTTCTTAAAGAGAAAATTACAGAAACTTAGAGCACTGTGTTGTGGTCTTAGTTGAGACAAATGTCCAAAAGGAGTTTTTTGGTGGTGGTGGTTTTTGTTTGTTTTTGTTTTTATTTTTATTTTTAAACAGGCAGTGATAGAAAAGGCCAGGAAGACAGACTCAATTTTTCTTCAAAAATGTTTAATTTCCAGGTTTCCTGTTTTGAGTATTTGGGCCTGGCGATAGCTATGAGTGAAACCTTTTAAATGCACTAATGTCCTTGAATTAAAACAAGCCTCTCAATCATTCATTCCTACAGTAAGCATTTATCAAGGGCCACCTGTATGGGTAGCAGTGTACCAGGTAGGTCCTGAGGGATGCAGAGTGGGAAGGGGCGCCCTCCTAGCCTTCGGAGGGTGAACTGTCAGGACCTACGGTGGGGGAACAGTGCCCTGAAGGAGCCCACTTCAGTAGTGTGGCCAGTTTCGTGGCCTTGGCGGGGAGAAGGGTGGCTACTAGGTTTAGAGCAGTTTGGAATGATATGGGGTTGTGTCCTTTAGGACCTGAGCTGCTGGCTGATCCACAGCAATATGAAGCAGGATGTGAGGTTGTGACTAAGCAGGGCCCTATGGGGCCTTCCTGGAACGGACCTCCACCCCCCATGTCCTCAACGTGCCTCTTGTCTGTAGGAAAACTTTAGCCTCCTAGGCCTTCCCTGAGTTTCAAAGAGTAAATTTAATCAGAGAAGTGAGAAAAGGCAGAAAGAAAGGAAAACAGTCAAGCAAGACAAAATAATAATAATTTAGCCATTAAGCAAAGTCAAGGACCTTTAATTCCTTCTCAATGACTATAGATAATATTCTGAGCCACATCCTTTCAGCTGGTTTGCAGAGACTGAAACCCCCCACCAGGTGGGAGAAGTTAACTGTATGCTGCCCACAAGCATGTAGACCCTAGACCGGTTGGAACCAGAAGGTTGACCATGTTGACTCCCGATTACCTCACCACCAACCAATTGGAAGAATGTCCACGAGCTGATCACACACCCCACAACCCCCTCCCTCACCCTGTCTTGAAAACCTTTCCCTGAAAGCCTTCGAGGAGTTCAGGCCTTTTAAGCACTAGCTACCTGGACTCCTTGCTCGGCGCCCTGCAATAAACGCTGCACTTTCCTTCACCACAACCTGGTGTCAGTAGATTGGTTTTACTGTGAGTGTGGGCAAGTGACCCAAGTTTGGTTCGGTAACAAGGGGGAGACTGCAGCTTCGTGGCTCCCCAGGTTCAGCAGGGGATTTCAGAAAGAAAGTTATTTAGATGACTCAATAAAGAGAAGAGATAGGAACCCAAACCTCTTAATCAAACATGACTTACTCGCAGGAGGATGGGGCAGGGAGAGAAGAAGTGGGGGAGAAAAGCGTGCATCTGTACATCAGTGCAAAGGCAGAAGAGTCTAAAAGGCAAATGGAATTGACTGGAAAGGGAAAACCTCAAAGTAAACACCACCAGAGTGAGCTGATGAACACAGAAATGTTCTGGTACGGGGCCTAGCAGGGCCAGCATCCCTCCTGGAAAACACTCCAAGGCCTTTGTGATACTATGAAATGAATTTTTATTGTCTATATCACTCTATAATATTTAAAAATCTCTGCGATCTCGCTTCTGCTATTAGTCTCTCTCTCAACCACCCATGGGAATTTCTCCCGTCATTTACATTCCTTTGAGTCTTCAAAGCTGAGCTCATTCAGTTTTGTCTGGGAGGTGGCTGTGTCTAACTCAGTCAGCAGATGTCACTGTCGAGTAGTTATGGAGTCCTCCCCACCAAGTCTTAGGCCGGAAGCTTCAGGTTCCCTTGGATGGATTTACTCTCTACTCGGTTGGCTCTGTAAGGTCTAAAA
Organism: Eschrichtius robustus; assembly: GCF_028021215.1. NCBI lineage: Eukaryota > Metazoa > Chordata > Mammalia > Artiodactyla > Eschrichtiidae > Eschrichtius > Eschrichtius robustus. The sequence goes on from NC_090825.1 coordinate 26,908,465, forward strand.
CCTGACAGTGGTGTGGCCACCTCTTCATTTCAGATATGACGTTTGGGATGTGATTTGCCCTGGGGTCTGCAATCCCCGGCTTTCACCGGCTGCCAGCTGCAGCACATTGCCTCATGCCCCAAGAAGCCACAGTTGCCCTTCAAGGCTGATTCAATGGCATCTAATAGTATCTAACCCTGGCCCATTGCCCTCTGGACTTAGATCTTGAAATTGTGGCCAAAGTCTTAGCTCCGAAGATGGAGATGGGATCAGGTACCATAAGGTTCTGAGCGCAGGAGCCAGTCTGAGTGTGTCCTGTCACTTGATCGCAGACAGGCACTCTTCGTCAGCTACTCAGGACTCCAGGCGCCAGGAAGTAAGTTGAGGTCAGGGAGTTTGTTTTATCTACTGATTTGGAAAAATATTTAGCCTCCCTGGAACAGGGATGTGCGTTCCGTGTGCCTGAAGCCATGAAATTTGGCAAGTCCCATATCAGATGCCTAAAACTGTTATACAACTCAGTCTAATTTAGATTGTAAGGCTTCCAGAGGGAACCAGGTCTCTCCCTTGGTCCAAAAGTCCCCTCTGGCAATTCTTAGGGCCCAACACTATCAAACCATAACAATAAAAATGATAATGATAATAATATTCATTGCCCAGATTTGACCTACAGTTCAAGACACACAGTTTTGGGTAATCAGAAGTTGATCTGGCCCAGAGGGAAATATGAGTACTTGTGCAATAATTTGGCCATCCTACAAATGAAGACAAAGGTACTGACAGCGTCAGTTGTAGTGAAAACATCTCCCAAGCTAGTGTTTCTTCCACAGTTTGCTCTGGCAACCAAAAAAGAAAAGCCATCTTTCTCGTAACTTTTCAAAGGAGAGGTTGTTGCATATCTCATATAATTTTTATTCAGAATTGTCTTAAAAAGATTTAATCCTACTTAATGTTGCATGGTATGTACGGATCTGCAAGAGCAAGCACTAAAAAAAACAAAAAAAAACCCCCAAAACCCTTTGTTCTCTAGGAAAGTAACACTTAAAATAAAAGCAAATTCAAAACCAGAATGTCTAACACTTACCTTCCAAATTGGGATTGACATGTATACACTGATGTGTATAAAATTGATGACTAACAGGAACCTGCAGTATAAAAAAACAAACAAACAAAAAACAACTAATACTAAACTTTCTTTGGGTTATTTGTATGGAAATATGTTAATATAAATGTTTCAGACATTACATGAAATTTCTAAAAATCTTGTATGTTCTGGTATAATGTTATAAGTCATAATTCTAGCTATTACTTTAAAATGTATATCTCAGAAATAACTAAATTTCCTTGTCAATTGCAAAAAAAAAAAAAAAAAAAACCAAAAAAACAAAAAACAAAAAACAAAAAAACCCAAAAAAACCTTTGTTCTCTAGGAAAGTAACACTTAAAATGGAAACGCAAACTCAAAACCAGAATGTCTAACACTTACCTTCCAAATGATTTAATGGTACTTGTGTGTGTATATGTGCACGGAACCGTAGAAAGAACGTACGTTTTAGATTTAAGTAAATCTAGGTTCAACTTGTCACTCAGCAGATTCTTCAGGTTTCTCTGTTCTGTTCCTTATACCAAAGTGTATTCTGCTAATTTTGTAGAATAGGAAAAAAAGAATCACAGGAAAGAAAAAGGAACAAATGTTAATTAAGTTTGGGAGATGCTGGCTTGAATAAAGTTCAACTGGCTTTTTAAAAATTAATTAATTAATTAATTAATTTTATTTTTATTTTTCTGCCTGCGTTGGGTCTTCGTTGCTGCGCATGGGCTTTCTCTAGTTGTGGCGAGAGGGGGCTCCTCTAAGTTGCAGTGTGCAGGCTTCTCATTGCGGTGGCTTCTCTTGTTGTGGAGCACGGGCTCTAGGCGCATGGGCTCAGTAGTTGTGGCTCTCGGGCTCTAGAGCACAGGCTCAGTAATTGTGGCTCACGGGCCTAGTTGCTCCGTGGCATGTGGGATCTTCCCGGACCAGGGCTCGAACCCGTGTCCCCTGCATTGGCAGGTGAATTCTTAACCACTGCGCCGCCAGGGAAGTCCCTCAACTGGCTTTTTAATTATAGGGTCACTCAGAACCTTTAATATATTAAAATAGAATGAGACTATCGAAGAGGGGAGCAATAGATAAATTAAAGCACAATGAATATCCAAGAGTTGCCCAAACTTATCTACGGAAACTTTTTCTCCTAGAGCATCTCATGGAATTCAGGAATTCAGGGAAATAATGACAACATTCCTCAGGACTCTTCGGGCTGCAAATAATAGAGACCAAACATCAACTTAGAAACCATTTGCTCGGGGAACCAAATCGAAGGTAGGACGTGGGTGGAGGTAGCCTCGTGGCCAACTGCAGCAGCTTCTAATAGTTAATATTTATTGTGGGGTGACCATGTGCCAGACACCATTCAACATGCTTCATGTGCATTAATTTGTTCAACCTCACAACAGCCCCGTGAGTTAAGGACTATTATTACCTTCTTTTTACAAAAGTAGAAACTCAGGTTCAGAGAGGTTGTTTCCTAGGCAGCCTGTCTCCAAGCCCACACTTGGAACCACTATTCATTGTGTGTCTCCAGGGACTTAAATGCTGTTAAAGTTTATTCTCTCTGTGTGACTCTTGTGTCCTTGAGCCTATTTCATTCTCTTCAGCTCTCCCCATAAGATTAGAGACCCGGCTCCCACCTCTGAGCTTGCCCCCTCACCTCATTTCCAAGAAAGGGCTCTTCCCCCTTAATGTTCTATTAAAAACCTTCTGCAGAAGAGCTGCGATTAGCCCCTGACTTGAGGTCAGGTGCCTGATCTTGGTGGGCAGGTGGGTGGGGTATTCTATTAGCTCAGCTCATGTGCTGCTACTGTGGCCAGGAGAGTGAGGAACCGCGATTAGCCACGTCCGCTATATCAACATGGTCTTTACAGGGTGATGGGAGCAGCTCTCTGAAAGGTGAAGGTGTGTTTTCCAGAAGAGGCCTGGGGCACTGACATTCTGAGCTCTGACACACCCAGGAACTTTTAGGATCACAGGGGAGATGTATGTAGAGCTGCCCACATACTTCTAGGCACTGGAGTAGGTTGTCAATTCATCGTGGCTACTCTTCTATGCAGGTTGCAGAAGAGAAATATTCTCCTTTGAACGATGATGCTAAACTAAACAGGTGGAAGAACTAGCTGTGAAGTGTTTTAGATTTAAGTAAATCTGGGTTCAACTTGTCACTCAGCAGATTCTTCAAGTTTCTCATCTTTATGTTCTGTTCCTTATACCAAAGTGTATTATGCTAATTTTGTAGAATAGGAGAAAAAGATCACAGGAAAGAAAAAGGAACAAATGTTAATTAAGTTTGGGAGGTGCTGGGTTGAATAAAGTTCAACTGGCTTTTTAAAAAGCCAGTTCAACTGTGCTTCATATGAAAGCCATGGTGTTATAACAAGACGTGTCTGTCAGGTCAAGGTCTAGGTCTCAGAGGTCAGGCCAAGCTGGAGGACAAACAAAACCAGGTTAGAAGTCCAGGGAATGGGGCAGCGAGATCCAAATTTGTCATAAAATGCAAACATGCTCAGAGGAAACAGGCCAGGAGTCAGCTTCCAGAGATCCCATCTCAGTGAGAGCCACAGGCAGCCCAAAGTGAGGTCTGGATGTGCGCACTTGGGCTGGAGTGTAGGATTTCAGGTGGGTGAAGGTCAGGGAGCAGTCCCCAGATGTAGAACAGGGAGACAGAACAATCCTGCAGATTCCAAAGTCTGGGACTCACTGGAGAGCCAAGTGATGCCAGAGAGAATTTCCTCCAATGCCTTGAAGGGAAAGTCAGAACAGACAACGCATTGATTTGTTTCAACCAACTATACCCACTAATTCTACAGGTCACCATGGACTACTTGTAGAGATGGGTTGTCAAATCCCAGAGAGTGATACACATGGGGCCCTTGGTGCCAGTGGCTTGGGTTCTGGTGGGCGGTCTTCAGGACAGCCTTCGCAGCAGCCACTTTGTTCTCTGGATGAGTACGGAGTGGGGGGCCTCTTCCTTGTCATCCTCATCCACCTTTGTCATTGTTTCATACTGCTCCTGCGATCAATTACCATGAACTCAGAGACTTAAAACAACATGAATTTATTATCTCATGGTTCTGGAAGTCAGAAGTGAAAACGGGCTAAAACCACTGAGCTGAAATCAAGGTGTCTGTGTTCCTTCTGGAGGCTGTAGGGGAAAGTCCCTTTCCTTGTCCTTTTCAGCTTCCAGAGGCTGCCTGAACTCCTTGGTTCATGGCCCCTTCTTCCATCTTCGAAGACAGCAGCCTAGCATCTTCCAGTGTCACTCTAACTCTGATCTTCCTGCCTCCCTCTTATAAGGACTTTTGTGATTACCTTGGACCCCAAATCTTCCAGATAATCCAGGATAATCACCTCTTCTCAAGGTCCCTCACTTAATCATACCTGCGAAGTCCCTTCTGCCATGTGAGAAAACATATTCACAGGGTTTGAGGAATAGATATGGACGTCTTGGCAGGGGGGGTATTAATTAGCCTACCACAGCTGTCATGTTCACCTTTAAACCTCCAGACAGCTTTGGCTGTTTGTCATGTATATATGTCATTGCCACAGTGCTTCCATTGGTCTGTTGCAGATTTTAGAAGCACCTGCCTGGGCGCCTGCAGGATGAGAGCTGCACGCCCTGGATGTATGAGGTCTCCTTGTGGAGGAGGATAGGGCTGGAAGGGCCATGCTGTTCCCCCAGTGAGGTGGGCTTCTGTAACAGCCATTGCATACAGGAGAGGCCCAGGCTACCCAGAGCCTTCCGGGACCATTATGTTCTCCTCCACGAAGGGAAGAATTTCTCAGCAAACTCTGGTTGCTAGCTACAGCCATATATATTGCCATACTTAAGCAACCTTTATGGAAAAGCAAATGGGATGGATAGATCTCTCTGGAAAAACTCTGTTGCCTGTGTTCCAGGAAAAATGCATGAGAATATTCACCAAAATCTTGTTTGTAATTGTGAAAAACTGCAAACAACTAAAATTTCCTTCAGTAGCAGAATGGATAAACTATTGCTATACCCTACAGCAATCAGCATGAATGACTTAGGAGTATGCATAATGATATGGAAAAATATTAAAAACATAAGGTTAAGTGAAAAAAACCCCAAGTTATAGAATTATATTGTTTATGTACATAGGAGGTAAAAGTGTAATAGTATGCTTGGGACGGAAACATTCCAGCTCCAGAATAGTGGCTTCCTCTGGATGGGAGGGAGGAAATGGCATTGGATAAAGCCACACAGAGAACAGCGGCCGCATAGGTAAATTTCACCTCTTTAACAAAAAAACTGAAGTGAATATGGCAAAATGGAAATATTTGTTATAGCCATGTGGTAGGGACACTCTCTATACTCTTCTGTATATTTTGAAACATTTAATAATAGAGCAATAATTAATTTAAAAATCTAAGCATAAGACACAATATAGTTATTTGGGTTATTTTTAAAAGCAACATTTTTTTCTATAATAAAATGTTAAAAAGAAATTTGAACTAGTTTCATTATGGAGTCAAACTACATACCAAACCAATGAATGATTTACAGTTTTTCAACACTGTACCCGACTTAAAAATTGATTTGACTCAAATTTCAGCTCTTCAATTATTGTATAATTAGTAATTTGCCTACTTGTCTTTGTAAACAACATGGTCAGTGAGAATGTATTCTCTTGTTTTCCTTTTATACAAAATTCCACGTGAAAAGGGAATTTTTTTTTTTGTATCAACAGTAATTCTTACTGAAAACCTCTCTAGTATGGTCATTCCAGCAAGGACTTGCTTTAGCAGGGTAAATCAATGTTCCAGAATTTTACCCCCAGGGACTTATGCAACAGATGTTAATTTTCTCCATGGAATTAGATGCAGACATATGTTAGGTAAAATTTTTATATTGAATACAGAACTTCTTCACTATGGTAGTATTGAATATTGAATATGACTTTATCCAAATGATAATATGAAAATCCAGCTTCACCAGTTCTACATTTCTGCCTTATACAAAATGCTACCGGCAAGTGTAAAAGCAACTGTCATGTAGAAATTTAATCCAATCCTCCTGGCCGTTCTTCTCCAGTCACCTGGTACTTTGTACAGTCTTTATTCTGAGAGTATCATGTTGTGCTATTTCTCCAGTCTTCCCAAATTACAAGGGTGAGGTTCCTGACACTCTGCAGGGAAGGAGAATTTATAGTTGAAAAACAAGATTTTAAGAACTGGGACAGTGTAGTCAGAAGTGAACATGTAACAGTTCTTATACAATTTTGTGTTGTTCACTAGAGCAGTAAAGATAATACATTCAGGGCTGTTGCCAGGTCATACAGCTCCTCTGTGCAAAATTTAAAATGCACTCTTTCTCTGGGTGGACACAGCCACAACTGGCCATGTGCCCTTGTGCAGTGCACAACCTGCCCAACCACACATGGCAGCTCTGAGAGGGATTATCCATAGTGTTTTATACATCCTAAAATCGTGGATATGTTACAAACTATTTAAATGTGCAACCCCTTGCTTGGCAGAATTTTTTTAGGGTCTCTTTCCTCTGAACTTGCAACAATATGCATGCAAATGTGTTCGCTTTGCTGAGATAGCATGTGCAGTAAGAGGCATTTTTTGTTCCTCTGCATCTGCATGTCATTCAAATGGTCTTTGAGTCAGGACTGTTGAGTCATTTCTCCCACTCACCCATTGTTCCAACATGATGGCCCCAATAGAGCCTGGGGAGGGGTGGTGGGAGCAGGCATGTGTTCAGGGCAGTGATCCACATGGGGCTCAAGCAGCACGGGAACAGAGAAGTGCGGTGGTAAATTGGTTCTGCACACAGACGGCACCCTTGAGTAGAAACAAAATAACCTGAGCGCCAAGCTATGTCTCCCAAATAGTTTTGCAATGCCCACATGAAGGCTCGTCCAGTCAGTTGAAAGTCAGCAGTCCCAGGCAACTGAAATTCTGAAACTCAGTAAAGCATGGAGCTGGGAGCTTCTTGTGGATGGAATACGAGATGGATTTCTTTTATTATTTAATATGCCTCCCTATAATTGGCTGGGATTAGAAAATTCCAAAAGGAAAGAAAAGCTGGGGATGTCCTGTTGAATTTTTTCAGACCATTGTCTCTGTTTCAATCAGAATTGAATTAGTGTTTCTATATGCACTTTAAGAAATATATATGTATATACATAATACACACACACACATATATATACATAATTTTGGACAATCACACAGAAAAGTTGCAAGTACAACACAGAGAACTTCTTTACCTCTGAAACTTCTCTTTCCCCCTTTGTAATTAATAAGTATTTTGTGGGGAGAGAATCTGAAACTATGTAAATGCGTTCTACCTGTAAACTTACAATTCATTGGTTGTTTTATCAGTATGAATATGGGTACATGTGTTTGGGTAATAATCTATTACTACCATAATTTAACTTGATATATTATCCCTGTTTTGCCCCCTATTCAAACTGGCTTTTGTGTCCTTTTGGCATGTCCCCTCATTCTTTGAGCACCTCTTGCTTTTCTGGCATAAGATGCTCCAGGCTTACCTTCTACTTTCCCTGCCCCAGCCTAGAGTCACCATTTCCTCAAAGAGTCCTGGTTCCTTTTAGTGGAGAATGGTGCTTAGGATTCAAGAACTGGGGACTTAGGTGTGCTCATTGCTATTGGGGTGTTGTTGCTCCCAGGCCCTTTTAGTGGATAGATTTTCTGCCTGTCTGTATGTCTCTCTCTCAATTGATGTATGTATATAAACACACACTTCCATCTAAGTTTATTGAAAACCGTGACTTCACACCAACATCACCAATTCCAATCCATCACCACTGAGTTCATTCAGCCCTTTCCATATTTACACCTCTCTTCTACATGAGAAACCTGGCTCCATTATCTTTATTTACTCCTTTGATCAACCCTCCTGTATATTGTCAATCTACCATCTCTGCTGCCATCCCTTCCCCTGCCCAGAGGCCCTCCTTACTGGTGCTGACATCCCTTGCTGGGCTGCCTTTCCACAAAGACATCCTTCTCACCCTTGCCCCTAGGCCCCACCTGACACCTCCTCTGCGGGGACACCCTTTCCTCCCTGTGCAAGAGCTCTGATTCCCCCCTGGCTGTCCCCGTGTGTGGGTACCGTGTTCTCCTTGCTGAGCTCTGACACCTGCTCTGGGTCATCGCGGCTCTTTCCTCTTCTGGTGCAAAGCCGCCTTGTCCTGCCTCACCTGAAAGCCTTAGAACTGCACTGTTTGAGAAGGAAAGAGATGGGAACCAGAAGGAGGAGGAAGAGGAGGAGTTATATGCACTTTTTAATAATAAAAAGCCCCTAACCCTAACCTCACTAAATAAATGTTGAGCCATTTTTAAAAATAGCATTGGTTTGAAGACGTGCTACATTGTTGGCCTTCCCGGGCACCTTGTGTCTCTGCTCAGCCCTGGCTGTCAAGCCCTCTTATGTATGTCTTAGTTCCTTCCTTCTGTACGATTCCAGAGCACAATTCTAAGGAAGTAGGCTTCTCTCAGCTTCCTTTATCTTCTTAAGGGCTCACTGCAGAAATGCTCTGTGATTTACCTTCGTTTTCTATTTTCAACAATCCCACTTCCACCCCTGTTCTTCCTTATCTAAATATGCCCGTCAGGAATGACTTGGGTTTACTGGAATCAAAATTCTCAGGCTTGCCAAAGAGATGGATAGCAGTCAAGTTTTGTTGCTAGAATTTGTCTACCAGGAACTCGTGACTGAATTCCTATACGTGTTTATTCCTGAGTCTGAAGCTTTTTTTAAGTAATAGTTTTTGTCTTTTAAGACTTGGCATTGTACCTGGTACATAACAGGCAGTCAGTGTATGTTTGTTGGATTAAAACAAGTGATCTTGCTTGATATTATAGCCCACAATGTTCCAACACCTGAGCCGAAACTAGAAAAACTGTCATTTTCAGTCTTCTGACTTTTAACTTTTTGAGTAGGTTGTCCCTTTGTTCTGGGGAGAACCAGTCAGAACGGCCTTTAGTAATGAAAGGTGGAGCAGAGACCCTCTTCTGGAATGGAGAGGTGCGCGCTAAATGATCTGTCGAATCGTGCACACAAGGGCCATTACTGGGCCGAGCTGTCTCACTGCTCTCTTCGCTTCAGGGAGCGGAGGGCTTCCTAGGTCCAGATCCAGGCTGTGTTGTTTTGTACGTCGCTGCTCCAGATATTGGAACAATGTGTGTTCTTCAGGGTCTCTTCAGTGGAGATCCTGAAGAGCCTGGGAACACACACAGGCCACATCTTCCCTTCCCTTGTGCTGGAGGAGAGACTGTGTCAAGGAACTTTGCTGGGAGCAAAGGGACCGGATGGGATTATGGCTGACCCCACATGGTGTTACTAAAGAGTGAATAACCCACTTGGCAAACATCCTGATCTAGAAATGTGTTCTGATGTCTTTTGGAGCTAAGGAACAATATCCAGTCCTGGGGGTGGAGGCTGGAGTCTCCCCTGAAAGGAATGGAGAGTCTGACCACCAGTCATCCTGAGAAGAGGTTAGTCCCGGGGGAGGAGGTGGGAGCATAAGAGGAGGGGGAAGAACGTCCCTTCTCTCCGAGGCCTTGGGTCAGTCAGGCCTGCATGCTGACCAGTGGAAGCAACCTTGTGTGGAGGTGGGGTATGCGGGGCTATGTGACCTGAACACAGATGGCGAAGGACCCAGAACAGGCGAAGTGTTCGAATCTATTCTTTATGTTGTACTTCTTTTCTGTGATTTTGAAAACACACACAGACAGACACATAAATACAGAATTCAAGTCACCTAGGTTGGAAAAAAAATCCCTGGAGCTATGGGTAGAGTTCATCACCTATTAATTAAAGAAAATATGACAGGCCACATAGGGTTGCTGTGTGGATTAAGTGGGGGTAACCTCAGAACACCTGTAACTGTGCTCACTAAATGTGAGTTTCCTCTACTTTGCACAGTGAGCTGCTTTAGGAGCTATCTCCAGGGAAGCCTCTGTCTCACAGACTCTTAGACCTGCCTTGAGCCCTTCACTCCAACCAACCAAAGCCAGCTCCTTACTCCACATTCTTTTTTTTAAATTTTTATTTATTTATTTATTTACTTATGGCTGTGTTGGGTCTTCGTTTCTGTGCGAGGGCTTTCTCTAGTTGTGGCAAGCGGGGGCCATTCTTCATCACGGTGCGCGGGCCTCTCACTGTCGCGGCCTCTCTTGTTGCGGAGCACAGGCTCCAGACGCGCAGGCTCAGTAATTGTGGCTCACAGGCCTAGTTGCTCCGCGGCATGTGGGATCCTCCCAGACCAGGGCTCGAACCCGTGTCCCCTGCATTGGCAGGCAGACTCTCAACCACTGCGCCACCAGGGAAGCCCCACATTCTTTATTTTGATACACATGCTCAAGTGTGTCATGGTGGCTCGCAGCATTTAATTATCTGGTTCATCCAACATAAATGTAAAGAAACAATGACAGAAAATAAAGTGATGAAATGTCCGAGTGAAAAGAACTTAGAGATGATCTAGTTTAGTTCCACAATAGGGCTCTGTTGGTTTTCCAGACGTAAAACAAAAACAAACAAAAACTTTGTTCATGGGACTATTCCCCCTGCCCATCCGCCCACCCCGTTACAGGGCATTTAGCGTTTTTGATTCTCTTAGTTTTTGTGCCAACCGAAAAACACCCCACACATTTCCAAATGACCCCGAGGTGGGAGGAAATAATGTTCTGTTGAGAACCATTAAAACCTTCATTTTCACTTGAAGATAGGTAGGGCTGATGAAGTCATATGACATGTTGAAATTACAGACCAAATAAGAGAGCTAGAAAGGAAACCTACAGGTAAATCTTATTACCCCCTTTACCTGGATAAAGGAATTGAAGTTCAGAGTGGTTAAGGACATGCATTACATCACACAGTTCATAAATGACAAAGCCTGTATTCAGCCCCAGACCTAGCTGGTTTCAAAGCCCACACATTGTACTTCATTACGTGGTGCTCATAAGCTGATTCACATTCAGTTAGAAAATGAAGACCCTGACATGCCTGATACTTTCTGCTGGATGTTTCCCCCACCCGTAACTCACAACTAACCCAGGGATAAGCCAGAGATTTTCTGGTGTTTTGAAAATTACCTAATTTCCTCTTGTAAGTTACTGTAATTTTCACTCATAAGTTACCGTAAAAGTGATAGAAAATATAGAAACCTCTAGAGAATTTTTTTTTGTTATTACCTACCTAGTAACTCATTTTGAATTGTGCAAATAAACTTGCCCAATCCTACATTCTTTCAGTATGACCAACTTCATCACGGGAGTTTTCATACAGAGATATAAAATGTCAGTGGAACTTTTTACCCTAAATGTATTATTAATAAAGGCCAATTCTTTGAATATCTGACTCTGGAAGTTAAAGATAATTATATTTCGTAAAATGAAACTAAATATTAAGAAGAGATTTCTGTATAGCCTCTCGTAACAAACCTAGCACTTTAACTATTGATAGCTCTGTTAATATGTCATCAGAATCATTCTGTCATTTATAATAAAATCAGCACACACAAGATTGCCTTTTCTTATATGGATGATATGAGAGCTATTCTTCACCGAAATATTCTTAGTGCTATCTGTTCATGTTTCCAATATACTTGTAAACAAGGCATAATTATGAATTAAAGAGAGTGATTTCACCAGTGAAAATAAAAAGATTTCTCATTGTTATAACACAGGTGATCATCCAAATAAACCATAACATACTAATATATAGTTTTTTGAGATTATTTTAGAAATATAAAGGCAAAATTTAAACATTCTTGGGACACTCTTATCTCACATATGAAAACATTTCTTCACAGCTATCAGTGCTCTGTCCTTTTTTTTTTTTTAAGATGCTGTAACTCATAGTGTAACTCAGCCATGTAATTTAGAATAATTGTTAGAATTTATTTAGAAAGACAATGCATGTAAAATTTGGTTGTGTCAAGGACCCTCAAGATGGTGGAGGAGTAAGATGTGGAGATAACCTTCCTCCCCACAAATACATCAAGAATACATCTACATTTGGAACAACTCCTACAGAACACTTACTGAACGCTGGCAGAAGACCTCAGACTTCCCAAAAGGCAAGAAACTCCCCATGTACCTGGCCGTATGGCTGACAGGGTCTTGGTGCTCCAGCCGGCTGTCAGGCCTGAGCCTCTGAGGTGGGAGAGCCGAGTTCAGGATATTGGACCACCAGAGACCTCCTGGCCCCAAGTAATATCAATTGGCAAGAGCTCTCCCAGAGATCTCCGTCTCAATGTTAAGACTCAGCTCCACTCAACGACCAGCAAGCTCCAGTGCTGGAAACCCCATGCCAAATAACTAGGAAGACAGGAGCACAACCCCACCCATTAGCAGAGAGTCTGCCTAAAATCATAGTAAGTTCACAGACACCCCAAAACACACCACCAGATGTGGTCCTGCCCACCAGAAAGACAAGATCCAGCCTCATCCACCAGAACACAGGCACCAGTCCCCTCCACCAGGAAGCCTACACAACCCACTGAGCCAACCTTACTCACTGGCGGCAGACACCAAAAACAACAGGAATTACAAATCTGCAGGCTGTGAAAAGGAGACCCAAACACAGTAAGTTAAGCAAAATGAGAAGACAGAGATATATGCAGCAGATGAAGGACCAAGGTAAAAAACCCTCCAGACCAAACAAATGAAGAGGAAATAGGCAGTCTACCTGAAAAAGAATTCGGAGTAATGATAGTAAAGATGATCCAAAATCTTGGAAATAAAATGGAGAAAATACAAGAAACGTTTAACAAGGACCTAGAAGAACTAAAGAGCAAACAAGCAATGATGAACAACACAATAAATGAAATTTAAAATTCTCTAGAAGGAGTCAATAGCATAAAAACTGAGGCAGAAGAACAGATAAGTGACGTGGAAGATAAAATACTGGAAATAACTACCACAGAACAGAATAAAGAAAAAAGAATGAAAGGAATTGAGGACAGTGTCAGAGACCTCTGGGACAACATTAAACGCACCAACATTTGAATTATTGGGGTCCCAGAAGAAGATGAGAAAAACAAAGGGACTGAGAAAATATTTGAAGAGATTATAACCGAAAACTTCCCTAGTATGGGAAAGGAAATAGTCAATCAAGTCCAGGAAGCACAGAGAGTCCCATACAGGAAAAGTCCAAGGAGAAACATGCCAAGACACATATTAATCAAACTATCAAAAATTAAATACAAAGAAAAAATATTGAAAGCAGCAAGGGAAAATCACCGAATAACATACAAGGGAATCCCCATAAGGTTAACAGCTGATCTTTCAGCAGAAACTCTGCAAGCCAGAAGGGAGTGGCAGGACATATTTAAAGTGATGAAACAGAAAAACCTACAACCAAGATTACTCTACCCAGCAAGGATCTCATTCAGATTCGACAGAGAAATTAAAACCTTTGCAGACAAGCAAAAGTTAAGAGAATTCAGCACCACCAAACCAGCTTTGCAACAAATGCTAAAGGAACTTCTCTAGGCAGGAAACACAAGAGAAGGAAAAGATGTACAATAACAAACCCCCCAAAATTAAGAAAATGGTAATAGGAACATACATATCGTTAATTACCTTAAATGTAAATGGATTAAATGCTCCAACCAAAAGACATAGACTGGCTGAATGGATACAAAAACAAGACACGTATATATGCTGTCTACAAGAGACCCACTTCAGACCTAGGGACACATACAGCCTGAAAGTGAGGGGATGGAAAAGATATTCCATGCAAATGGAAATCAAAAGAAAGCTGGAGTAGCAATTCCCATGTCAGAAAAAATAGACTTTAAAATAAAGATTATTACAAGAGACAAAGAAGGACACTACATAATGATCAAGGGATCAATCCAAGAAGAAGATATAACAATTGTAAATATTTATGCGCCCAACATAGGAGCACCTCAACACAAAAGGCAAATGCTAACAGCCATAAAAGGGGAAATCGACAGTAACACAGTCATAGTAGGGGACTTTAACACCCCACTTTCACCAATGGACAGATCATCCAAAATGAAAATAAATAAGGAAACACAAGCTTTAAATGACACATTAAACAAGATGAACTTAATTGATATCTATAGGACATTCCATCCGAAACAACAGAATACACTTTCTTCTCAAATGCTTATGGAACATTCTCCAGGATAGATCATATCTTGGGTGACAAATCAAGCCTTGGTAAATTTAAGAAGATTGAAATCATATCAGGTATCTTTTCTGAACACAACGCTATGAGACTAGATATCAATTACAGGAAGAAAACTGTAAAAAGTACAAATACATGGAGGTTAAACAATACGCTACTAAATAACCAAGAGATCACTGAAGAAATCAAAGAGGAAATCAAAATATACCTAGAAACAAATGACAATGAAAACATGACAACCCAAAACCATGGGCTGCAGCAAAAGCAGTTCTAAGAAGGAAGTTTATAGCAATACAATCCTACCTCAAGAAACAAGAAAAATCTCAAATAAACAACCTAAACTTACAGCTAAAGCAGTTAGTGAAAGGAGAACAAAAAAAACCCCAAGTTAGCAGAAGGAAAGAAATCATAAAGATCAGATCAGAAATGAATGAAAAAGAAATGAAGGAAACAACAGCAAAGATTAATAAAACTAAAAGCTGGTTCTTTGAGAAGATAAACAAAACTGATAAACCATTAACCAGGCTCATCAAGAAAAAAAGGGAGAAGACTGAAATCAACAGAATGAGAAATGAAAAAGGAGAAGTAACAACTGACACTTCAGAAATACAAAGGATCATGAGAGATTACCACAAACAACTATATGCCAATTTAATGGACAACCTGGAAGAAATGGACAAATTCTTAGAAAAGCACAACTTTCCAAGCCTGAACCAGGAAGAAATAGAAAATATAAACAGAGCAATCGCAAGCACTGAGATTGAAACTGTGATTAAAAACCTTCCAACAAACAAAAGCCCAGGACCAGATGGCTTCAGAGGCAAATTCTATCAACCATTTAGAGAAAAGCTAACACCTATCCTTCTCAAACTCTTTCAAAATATAGCAGAGGGAGGAACACTCCCAAACTCATTCTACGAGGCCACTATCACCCTGATACCAAAACCAGACAAAGATGTCACAAAGAAAGAAAACTACAGGCCAATATCACTGATGAACATAGATGCAAAAATCCTCAAGAAAATACTAGCAAGCAGAATCCAGCAGCACATTAAAAGGATCATACACCATGATCAAGTGGGGTTTATCCCAGGAATGCAAGGATTCTTCAATATAAGCAAATCAATCAATGTGATACACCATATTAAGAAATTGAAGGATAAAAACCATATGATCATCTCAATAGATGCAGAAAAAGCTTTTGACACAATTCAACACTGATTTATGATAAAAACTCTCCAGAAAGTAGGCATAGAAGGAACTTACCTCAACATAATAAAGGTCATATATGACAAACCTACAGCCAACATGGTTCTCAATGGTGAAAAACTGAAACCATTTCCACTAAGATCAGGAACAAGACAAGGGTGCCCACTCTCACCACTATTATTCAACATAGTTTTGGAAGTTTTAGCCACAGCAATCACAGAAGAAAAGAAATAAAAGGAATCCAAATTGGAAAAGAAGAAGTAAAACTGTCACTGTTTGCAGATGACATAATAGTATACATATAGAATCCTAAAGATGCTACCAGAAAACTACTAAAGCTAATCAATGAATTTGGTAAAGTAGTTCTGTGCAAAAAAAATTAATGCACAGAAATCTCTTGCATTTCCATACACTAATGATGAAAAGTCTGAAAGAGAAATTAAGGAAACACTCCCATTTACCATTGAAACAAAAAGAATAAAATACCTAGGAATAAACCTACCTAAGGAGACAAAAGACCTGTATGCAGAAAACTATATGACACTGATGAAAGAAATTAAAGATGATACAAACAGATGGAAAGATATACCATGTTCTTGGATTGGAAGAATCAACATTGTGAAAATGACTATACTACCCAAAGCAATCTACAGATTCAGTGCAATCCCCATCAAACTACCAATGGCATTTTTCACAGAACTAGAACAAAAAATTTCACAATTTGTATGGAAACACAAAAGACCCCAAATAGCCAAAGCAATCTTGAGAAAGAAAAATGGAGCTGGAGGAATCAGGCTCCCTGACTTCAGACTATACTACAAAGCTACATTAATCAAGACAATATGGTACTGACACAAAAACAGAAATATAGATCAATGGAACAGGACAGAAAGCCCAGAGATAAATCCATGCACATATGGTCACCTTATCTTTGATAAAGGAGGAAAGACTATACAATGGAGAAAAGACAGCCTCTTCAATAAGTGGTGCTGGGTAAACTGGAGAGCTACATGTAAAAGGATGAAATTAGAACACTCCTTAACACCATACACAAAAATAAACTCAAAATGGATTGAAGACCTAAATGTAAGGCCAGACACTATGAAACTCTTAGAGGAAAATATAGGCAGAACACATAAGTCACAGCAAGATCCTCTGTGTCCCACCTCCTAGAGAAATGGAAATAAGAACAAAAATAATCAAATGGGACCTAATGAAACTTAAAAGCTTTTTCACAACAAAGGAAACGATAAACAAGATGAAAAGAAGAATATTATGAAAAAATATTTGGTTATTTGAGTTGATCTTTTTAAATAGAGCAGAATGTCATTTAATCTTACTGGATGAGAAATATTTCAAAATCAAGTACTGTGTTTCACAATCACTAGTCAGTGAAATTCTCCACATGTGCATTTACTTAGGAGAATAGCTAATTATTAGCAATTTCATAACTAGAAGAATGGTCTGAATCTTAAACTGTACTCATGAACTCAATTTACATGCTTTTTTATACAATTTGACAAATATATATTAATATATTCATGGAAATTAGAGCTTTCACCTACTTAATAGAGATTATCAGAAGGCTGTAAGGTATTTTTCTTTTTAAAATACACTTGCAGAATATCAAGGGCCTAAGAACTATCAGAATGCATGTGGAAATTTTACACCAGATACCTATCTAGGAATTCATAGCAGCAAATCATTGTCATACCCTTCAAAGGGTTTATCTTAGGAGGGTACACATTTATACGAAGGGTGATGCCATTGCTCTAAACCACTTTTTCCCAAACTGGGGGTCATGATTCCTGGGGTTCCAAGGACATAGTCTCAGATCCTCCATGAGATAGTTTAAAAGTCGCATTTATATTTCTAAGGTATCTCAAAAATTTCATATCAGCACTCAGTTATGATCATCTGAGTGACCAACTCATAACTGAGAAGTGCCAAGAATTTTTACGCCTCTATTTGCATTTGGGTTTTCAATTCATTACCAGCAAGTAACACCACTCTAATGATCATGGGCTAATAGGAAGAGAGCACAGATATTTTCACACCAAGCGAAGGCAAAGTAATGAACTGGCCCAGCTGTCGCAAGGTTTCCCAGTGGATTGAAGGGATAAATATTGGGGGAATTGAGTCATCATAAGGCACGTAGTGGCATAGCAATGCTGAGCTCCAGGATGTCCGCAGTATAGCCATCAGTACTACGTTCACGTCGGGAGTCGCAGCTCAGTTTCAGAAAAATATCACCTGTCAAGTTAAACTTAGGTAAGTAATTTGAATTATATTGGTTTTGCCATTTTGTTTGAATTGAGTGGCTTGTTGTGTTAAACCTTGTTGTGGCTTTATAATTTTATAAGTGCTATAAATCCAAAGATTTTTACCCCTAGTTTTATGTTGGTACACATCTAAGTAACATTGCAGTAAAAAGGTAATTGAAGACAACACTAGATGATCCACGAGGGTGTTTGTTTTATAATCTTTTATGTATTTTTTTAGAAGTGGTCCTTTTGCGAAACAGTGCTCTAAATGCTTTGGACTCTTTCTTTAGCAATTGCCTCTTTGTGCATTTCTTTGAATATTTTCAAGAGTATAAATCTTTCTCTCTGATCATGGATGTGTTAAAGTCATTGCAGCAGACCTTTTGCATCTGCTTGCCTAGCACCCGCGAAGCCTCCTTTTGGTTACTTCCACTCTGTTTTCCTGTCTGGAATGCAGTCTTGGTGGAGCTGCCAGTCACGGTGCCCCATCCTTCCTCCACC
Source organism: Eschrichtius robustus (assembly GCF_028021215.1). Classification (NCBI taxonomy): domain Eukaryota; kingdom Metazoa; phylum Chordata; class Mammalia; order Artiodactyla; family Eschrichtiidae; genus Eschrichtius; species Eschrichtius robustus. Next base: position 26,926,667 of record NC_090825.1, read on the forward strand.
CCCATCCCCTGGCGTAGGGCTGGACAGAGGATCCAGATGATGTCAGTCATACTCTCCCTGGAATTTGAGGCTTGAAGCAGAGTGACACAAGGACTGAAAATAGTTGAAGCTGATTCATCCCAATGGTTGAGGCCTCAAGAGTCTGTCTACTACTTCCTGTTACCTTATTCCCTGGCTTTGCCTGGATTCTGTCCTTTCCAAGATTTGCTGGTCAGCTGCTGCTTAAATTCTGTGGACTAACCTGACCTTTCAACAAATCCCTTTATTTTTGGTAAATTTAGCCAGAGTTGGTTTCTGTTTAACAAGCAACCATTGATGGGGATGTAAGAGTGAAGTCTGATATAAAGGGTTAGTGATAATTCCAGGAAATTTTGTTCGGGGTCAGTAAAATAATGTGGAAATGCTATGGATAGCGTTTACTGGGGCTCCTCATCTGGCTATTCATTCTATAAACACTACTGCAAGAAGCCATGGAGGCTTGTGGCTTTAGCGTCAAAGAGCTGGTTCTTTCACTTACCAGCTGTGTGACCTTGAGCATGTTACTTATGTTAAACTCTCTAAGCCTCAGTCTCTTCATGGATAAATGGGGGATTAAAATGGTGTATACCACATGGAATTGATGTGATGATTAAACGAGACAAGGTATATAAACCATATAGTAAACATTCAAAATATAAAGATTATTGCTACGATAATTTTGATATCATAAGAGGTGTTTTATGAGGCCACCGTTGAGCTACATGCTGGGGCTGCAAAAATAAAAAAAGAAATTAAATCCACTCATATTATTCTTGGAAAAAGCATTGACTTTGTTTGAAGCAGCACACTGATATTCTATTTCAGGTAGAAAGCAAGGAATTAAGTACCCCCAAAGAAATGCATAATTAATAGTCAAGTGAGCATGGAGAGAGAAGAGACATTAGCTAGGGAATGACAGATTAGAGATTTTAGACTGAAAAGTGATGTAATATGATCCAGCCCATGTAAAATGAGGGGACAGTTGCCATCTGTGTTTAATTCTGGCGTTCTATGTGGGATTATTGAACTAAGGGACAAACCCAACTATAATTTATATTCGTTCACTTTATACATAGAAAACAGATCCTTGAAACAGATTTTGGGATTGGGTTGTGTGTATGTTCAAGAAGCGCAGAGATTACTTCCTTGACAGGGGCCAGGGGAGTATGGGCCGTGGGTAGTTCATGGCCTGGAGTGGCATCATGACTATTCCAGTCATCACTGCATGGTATCCAGGAGTGAAGTGCAGGTGGCAGGAAAGGCATGGGGAGATCAAGTGGCCGTGGGACTTAGTTGCTATAGTGACAGTAGTGTTTGTAAAGACTGTGGAGTCACTTGGCTTCTGAGAACCCTAGACAGTACGAGAGAAATGAAAAGCTATGATCATAGACTTAAGAATACTCATAGGGAACCCGAAGGCCTCCACACAGCTTTGAAGGAATTCTCCATCCCTTCTAACTTCAGGATTGATACAGCTGAGGGGTAAAGGATGAAGAATTGTAAGTCAATTAAATGCTTAAATTGCTAGGCTTCTTAGCCTAGGGTAAGGGCACTGGTGGGGCTCGAGTGGGACAGGAGCCGTGGCTTGAAGACATTAGGGCAAGGCTGAGAACTTGGAACCTGTAAATTCCCCTCGACTCCCTTGCCAGCAGAGAAAACCTCACCCCTCTCCGAGGGAACAAGCCTTCCTCTGCTAAAAACCTTTAAAATGGAAACATCTGGTGATTGCCTCCTAAGCTAATGTCACCACTTATTGCCTTGAGGCCTGTAACAAGAGTTAAAATCCAACAGAGCCCTGATGGAGAGGCACAAAGGCCAGTCTTGGAAGAGAGAGTTTATACAGAGTTACAAGATGTCACTGATTAGGCTTGGCAAGAGTCTGAGGAGCATACATGAGAGTGGATTCTAAAGGTGTTAGACCAAATAAGACAACATTTAAGGCTCTTTTGGCCTGAATTTATGAACATTGGAGCATTCTTACAGGATTCCAGATTTCACGTGCTGGCTAGACTCAGCCATGGTACGGCAGCATGGTGTATTGTCCAAGGTGTTTGGAATATATATCCCATCCCGTATATGTCAGTTCTCTTGCTATCACAGTATAGTTTGGAGAAATAGTGGTCATTCTGATATTCCCATAGTAGTTGGAATTATGCTAATGGGACTTGGTGATCAGGAAGTAGAAAATTCTTTTGGTGCCTTTGCATGCCCCAACATGAAAAATAAACCCTGAGAAAGATTAGGGCTTTGCCATCTTGGTGAATTTCTAGAGTCCAGTGATCTGGGTATTTGGGGATATTCTTTCTACAGTGGGAGACATGTTGTTGCACCATGCCTTGCTCACCAATAAGAACTGGTGAGCTTCTGTGGATTTTGGAGGCATATTCCATAGGGCAACAGTTTTGAATGGGGCCTGGAATAAGAAATGGTTCTGCAGAAGGTCTAGGCTCTGACCCCAGCTGACCCTGGCTGCCCTGCCACTGGAGCCTTGTGACCCAGCAGAACCAGCAGTAGGAGAAAATTTCTTTGGGAAAAGAAACTCCAGTATAATAAAATTAAAATTAAAATAAATATTTTTATCGTCTCATCTTTTCTCATTATTTTCTCATTTTTATAAAATAATACATACTTATTATAGAAATTTTAAGAGTATAAATATGGAGAAAGAAGAAAATAAATTAACTATAATCTCACAGCCCATATCTATGGTGGATCCCATCTTGGTGCATATTCTCTGTATCCTCCCAGCCTTTTTTTTTTTTAATGCATGTAAATACATTTTTTTTTTTTCAGAAAAGCAGATCACACAGAACACAGAATTTTGTAACTTACATTTTTCATTAAGTATATTGAAAATATTCATTGTTCTTCAGCAACATTATTTTAAATACCTGTTTCATGTTTCATTGTATGGATATCTCATGATTTACTTAATCTCTTAGCTTTGGGTATTTAGATTGTTTTCAATTTCTAGTTACTCTGATAGGTTTTGCTGATAAACACATTTTAATTTTTATTCTATTCAACTAAACCACAGCTTAGAAAAGAAGGAAAACTGCTATTGGAAAAGTAATATACCTTTAAATAAAAAATATTAATGTGGAAAGAAATATGTACATATGTACAGTTTTTTTTTTTTTTTTTGGCTTAAGACAACAGAAATTTATTCTCTCACAGTTCAGGAGGCTAGAAGTCCAAAATCAAGGTGTCAACAGGGCCATGCTCCCTCTGAAGGCTGTAGGGAGAGGATCCTTCCTTGCCTTTTATAACCCTGGTGGTTCCAGGCGTTCCTTGGTTGGTGGCAGCCTCATTCCAATGTCTGCCTCTCTATCCATATATACATTCTAAATTGGGGAGGAGGATGGTAAAGCATCCATCTATCCTTACAATAATGTAAAACTTCCTGAACTTAATTACACTTCTGTGATTTAGGTGATAAGTTCAGTAATATATTCTACCAGCAATGATCAATGTTTGGGACAGAACCACATATAAAATCCAGAGATTGTATAGATTTCCTCTTTTTTTTTTTCCGTAAGACTTAATGAATATCAAAGAGCAGTTCTACCATGCTATTTTGTTTCTGGTTAACTCCACCAAAGAACAACTTACCTAATAGTTGCCTTTTGTATTAATCATGATCTTTATTTGCTTTGACATCTCTGGCAGCCCTTGCTGGCTTGGGAGAGACTGCCCCTCCAGGATGAGTTGCTTCCTAGAGATAGCAAACAAATTTTCCATGAGCTTAACTTTCGTATGCACACTAACCCATCCGAAGATCCTGTCCCTGGCCACCTCCTTTGTTTAACTCACACACCAAACCAATTTCCTTGCCCTCAAAATCAGATACTGGACAACTGGAGACCACTCCAACAGCCCATAGCCCTACAAATTATTCAAATGATTCAATTCTACGCTTGTTCAAACTTGCCAACCCTGCCTTGCCCATTCCTTCCCTCAGAAACCACAATAAAGTCTCTGGCCATACTTTTTCCTTCTCTCCTTCTGCCTCCTGACCGACCGACTTCGGTGCTTCCCCACGTGGCCCTGCGTGGTGTGTCAAGCCCCCTTCTCTTGGGAAATGTAAGCAATAAACTCTTCTTTCAAAGGCACTTGTCACTTCAGCATACCTGATTAAAACAAATCCCGGGTACATTTTAGAACACCTTCTTTCTCTTCTTAACCATAAACACTCTAAAGCTGCCTGGGGTCCCAATTCTATGCCAATCCTCAGCACGCTTTCCCAGGTTATAGCTACATCCCGGCAGGGTCAGTGTGCATCTGAGGTTTTAGGATTGCCCAAGCCCTGAGGCTCTGCACACTGTGTGGGCAAAGTTTTTTCCATAATACAGAATGCCTTTGGGATATTGCAATTTGTTTTTTATTTTTCTTGTTTTTTAACTGGGTCTTCATGGTTCTTCCTTGTTCAAAAGAAGAAGAAAACAATCTATTATTTTGCTTCATCATCTTTGAATAGCTGAATGAAACAAGAGGCCCCCTGGATTTTCTATGACGAAAATATGTCTACGGCTACCCAAATGCAAATTTTACACAATGTGAATCTTTCCCCAAAGTCCAGTAACTAGTCATGTAAAAGATGTGTCAGCCAAAGCCTCCGTTTGATCTTTGTGGCTCTGGCAGCTTAAAAATAACTCCCGTTGAGAACTAGAAGAGTGTCTACTCATGATGACACTAGGAAACACAGGAACTTTTAAGAATGAGTGATTCATTAGGAGGATAAACCAAATAGAAATATAACCCTATTAAAACCATTATTCCTGAAAAATAAGATGTGTAGATTTTTAAAAGTGACTTACTTGATAAAAGGCTGAATATAGAAAATTTAGAAAATTAGGTCAAATACTAAACAATCACCGAGTAACACCTCCACACACTTCAGGCTCAGAACAAAAATCTCCAAAGTTCTTAATAACAATGTATGATAACACAATAAGACATATCCTACTGAGGGATGATAGAGTCGTGATGCCTTGCTTCTTGGCTTGGCTTCATTTGGTGGCACTGGCCATTCACCGAACTTCTAGGCTCTCCTTCGTCTGTGAAATGAAAAGATGGGACTGGCTGAATTCTTCTAAAAATCTGACATGTTAATAATTTACTTGGGATTCGTTCTATGACAGTTCCAAGCCCATCTTTAGGTCTTAAAATAGAAGCCCCCAGTAGTAGAGACCTTTCCTCTTAATTTATTAGCAGTACCTAACACTTTTGATATATGCTGAAAAATAGATGCATGAACTTACATTTTGTAATAAATGAAAAATGACCTGATTTCCACAGCAAGAGGCAGAGCTCTGAACCCCATCCATATCACCCTAAAATCAGGAGGGGTGAAGGTTGGGGAGGCTAAGGGAAGAAAAGCCTGACAAATATTCATTGCAGCCATCACTCTGGCCTCTCGATTTTCACCCTCAAGAGTATCCCCATACCTCACAGCCAAACAAGAAAATCACCTAACATGATAAGTTATTCCTCATGTACCTAAAAAGGCACTCACTCTTTCTCCTGAGGAAGAACAACTCAAATCACACTGGTGATAGTGACCAGATTCTGGGTCAGGATTTCTCGATAGGGTCCATTATTTCTCTAATTCTGTGGTGATCCCGTCTCAATATTCCACAGCTGATGGACCACATTGTAAAGTTATCAATGTGACAGTGGAGCAAACAGAGAGAAAAAGAGAAAGTAGGTAAAATATACAAACATACACGGGATAGAATGAGGATGGAAACATGAGTAGAGATTAGAACCCTCAAATCTGTACCAAATCAGGAGGTCATAATTGGGTTTAGGGACTTCGCCATGCCGTGGATCCTTTGACTTCAGCCGGTATCTCAGCTTGTTAGTGCTCTTCACCTGATGAATTGACCCCAAAACCTTTAATCCACTGGAGTCTGATTCCTTGGCTCAGATATGCTGCCTGTGTTCTGGGGGTTCTGGTAGTCAGCCCTGTCGGCTTATCACTGGTATTTTCATGCAAGGAGGACCTCATGGGAGCCCTTTAATTCCATTCATATTTCTCCTGCTCCTGCTGTGTTTCGGCACACCTAGTTCCCCTTAATAGTTAGGATTAACCCTTCTAGACAATATAGGGCCAACTTAGGACTCATCCTATTTTTTGCTTATTTACTCATTGGTACACAGTTCCCAAGTAGCCATTGTCAATTGTGAAATCATTCCTTCCTGGGTTCAAAACCAGCAGAACCCAGAGTCACAGAGATGGCAGCATAAAATTTGAAACTGGGTCATTAGGAGTAATAATGAAATGTGACAATCCCATTTCTGTCCCTTCATTCCTAGAGCCATGTATTGTGGCTGTGGAAGCAACAGCGACGTATATTGATTGACCCTTAAATAGGTTGTTCCTACGTTCTTTAAAACTAGCTGTTTCTGACAGATAGTGAGTACGTGATAAAACCTGCAGATCTCATGGGAATGAGATTATTACCCACCGTTTTTCATTGTAAAGTTAATTCCTTGGTCATAAGTAATGGTGTGTGGGATACCATGACAGTAACTCCATAGATGATGGAGCTGGCAGAAGCATTGTGATAAGGAAATCAATCCAAGTACAGAATAAGTATACATTGCAGTGAAAATATTACATTGCTACCCAGAGGAAGGGATTCAGTGTAGTTAGCTTCCCTTCAGAGAGGTGGATGTTTCACCCTGAGAATGGTTATCTCTGGGTTGGTCCCTGCTGTTGTCAGACTGGGTACTGCTACTGCTAGCAGTCTTTCTGTTTAGCTGGGTCACTGTAGCAAACCCAAACACAGTATACAGTGCCTCCAAAATTCAAAGAGGCCCAGCTAGTGAAATGTATCTTTCTTTCTTAAGGGTATGGAGTATAAGATGCATAAATTTGTCCTTTATTTTACAGTGCAAATACATGTATTTTCGTGGGCTCTATCTTCTGTCTTCACCTAAGCATATATTTTAAATGGTCTGAATAGTATTTGTCGTGTTATGTTTCCAGGTACACTTAATATGTTACAAAAGTACTTGATCAGTGTGATGACCTATGAGATATTAAGACAGTCAAGGTCCCTGCAAAATTAATTGTTTCAAGCTAATGAGTTGAAATACACCTGAGGTGCTGTCATAAAAGTATACTGCTTTCCCTGCCAGGTCAAAGAAACTTGATCTGGGGTTTTTAATTTATTAGGCTAGAGCTGGTGTCAGCAAATTACAGCTTTCTGTTCTTGTAAATCAAGTTTTATTGGAACACAGTGATATGCATTCATTTATGGATTGTCTATGGCTGCTTTCATGCTACAAGGACAGAGTGGAGTAGTTGAGACATACTATATGGCCAGCAAAGTCTGAAATATTTACCATCTTTATTGGAAAATTTTCTAAATCCTGGGTTGGAGAAATAACTTGTTAAGTCAGTAGTTGCATAACAGTTTCGAGGGGGCTGTTTGGTTTGCCCACATCTGTTTAGATGACTACAAATGCTGTCTCTACCAGATTGAACATCAAATAATTCACTGTCATTTTCCCAAGATTATACTCTTTTCAATCCTGCCGAATTGGACATATAAATGGACATGAGATAGGAATCATCCTCTTCCCTCACATATAAAAAATATTTCTTGATGCCCCCAATCTTGGTAATTTCTCAGAAATGCAGAATTGCTTTTGGCTTTCAATTTTGGAAAGGAGGGGAAATCCTTGAGTTTCCACTTGGTCTTGTCTACTAAAATAGTCCTTACTCTATGGGTTAGAAGGCAATGAAAGTATTCTTGAGTTGCTGAGGACATCCATATTTTTTGTAATCATGGATAGTATGGCAGTCCCATTGGACCTCTGGTGAGGTGGATAAAGTTAAAGAAAAAGTCAGCATATCATGTGTCCTTTATTATCTCTACTGTGATTGGTAGGCTGTAGTGATATCTGGGAGCTCTGGGAGTTAGAATTACCCTTGATTCAGTGTAACAATAGTTTTCCAAAATTTTGGGTATTTCCCTTTTTTCCTAGTGCATGGTTATACTGATGAATAGCTAAAGGTCCCTTTGGAGAAGAGTCGGAAGAAGAGTCACAGTACCCACTTGTGGTGTTACTTCAGGTTCCTTCTTTCCTCAATGGAACCCAGACTTTTCTTCACCAACTCTGTGAATGGATTCAGGACTGAAAATTGGGCAAAGCATTGTTACTCTTAGGACTTTGTGTTTTTTTATTCAAGTCAAGTAGGACCTTAGCAGTTTAACTTTATATTTTTATTCTAGGGACCAAATAATAAATTAAAAGTCACCAAAGTTTCACATGGATCAGAACATTTTAATTACAATGATGACTTTACTGTCTATAATAGCAGCAAGGGGAGTAAGGCAAGGCAAGCAAGGTGCCTAGGATACAAAATTTAAGGAGGCACTCACTCTCGGGGGTAACATGAGTGCTAAGCCCTTCACTGGCACAACCTTGAGAGTGAATGTCTCCTTAAATTTTGTGTCCGGTGTGTCTTGATTGCCTCGCCCTAGTCCCAGGCCTGTAGAATAGTAATCAAGTGTTTCTACGTTACCTTGGATTGCTATGTACTGCTTCTGGGTCTCCAACATCTCTAACACATTGGATTCATTCATTCCTGTTGATACTGAAGAGACCATTTCACTTGCGGTGTCTCCCCGGCTATGGTGAATGTGTGCTGTGCTTTCCAGATCCTCGTTCTAGGGCAGAGACACACTCATTCCATCAGCTGCTGGGAATGTTGGTAGCTGAGGACTGTCAGCTGAGTTGTTCTCCAGGAATTGCCTTTATAAGCTGAAGAAAGCCACTTCATCCAAGGTCATGCCTCTCGTAGGGGTCAGACTTCAAGGTGAAGCTGGATACCTTGCTTCAAACTTGGGCATCCTAGCTCCAGAACTCTTGGTGGGATTGTATTGCAACTCAACCCCTCTCTCTGCCTAATTCTCCTGCTTCACTCTCCCACAGATGTTCTCATCATGAAAACATTTACCAGGAAACTTTCTGCATACAAATCTTCTCTTAGAGTGTGTTTCCCAGAGAACCACATCTATGAGAGTTGGTGCCAGGTGTGGTATGAGGAAGCCAACCCTACAATGAGATCTTGGAGCAGGATCATCTGCCAGCTGACTGGCACTGAGGACAGCATCACTGGTGGCAAGTGGAACATGGATCACCCCAGGCTTGTAGCAATGCATTCATTAAAACTGTCACGGCTGGTGTACTGGGATGGGATACCAATGGAAAGGAACTTATGGGTGGATTGTGGAAAGGAATGCAGAGGTAGGGGCAATACCACAGGTGTCTGAGAAGTTTGGTGGAGGTAGTAATTATAAGAACTGTGGAATTGGATGGCGATTCCTGGGGAAAATTAATCAAATAGAGTAAGACAATGAAAACTGAGGGATATTAATTATTAATTAAAGGTTAAGTATGAAAGACAGAAGGCCTTTGGGGCAGCATATAAGCAGACGCCTCCTGCAGCTGGAGGGCAGAAAAACCAAAGGGATCAGGCATAGTGCATATAAGAATACTAGTGCTCCAGAGGTGGTTGAATTTTTAACATTAGAAAGTCTGTGACACCAAGGCCGTGGCCCTGACTGGGAAAGAGTAGTAGCCTATGACATGAAATGGGGAAATCGGAACTTCCTAGGGCTGCAGAAAGGGCACACTACTCCCTGTTAAAGGACCTTCCCTCCCACCCTCTTGCTTGAAAACAACTTGGAAGCCTCTGCCACGCAAGAAAATAAGAAGTCCCCTCGGGATCCACACCCATCTCATATCCTGGCTACCAGGTCAATAATTAGGGTAAAATCACAATAAAACTCATCTGTGGAAGTGCTGGCCTGCTAAGGAAGGATAGCAACTCTACCTGGAAGTGCAAGAACTTACCAACATGGTAGCTGCTGCCGGGAGGATGTGTATGGAACTGGGTCCTGAGGGTGCTGCATGAAGGGAAGTTAGAACATAATAAAGGCGTTTATCACGGGAGCACGCTTCCATGATACGTGATTTAACAATATTGGCAATGACCCTGAAAAGAAAGGGAAGGCTCACACCAAGCGAAATAGAAATCCCAGAGCTGCTGTGGTAGGCAGTGAAAAACAGATCAGAAGTTTCAGAGAAGAGGGCATGCTAGAATAGACATACAATCTAAGGTCAGCGAGCCCATTAGCTGATTATGTTCTGGGAAAGGGCTCAGAGAACAGTCTATTTATCAATGTATTAAAAAAATGCTCTGGTAAGAGGGCACCAGATTCACTGAAATGCTCACTGGTATTTGTCCTTGATGATAGGAGATGCTGATATAGAACTGAGCTTCCTGGTAACAAGGGGATAATAGGATTCTAAAATAATAAAGACCTGTTGGTCTTTAATCATCAGAAGCAATGAGGCTACAAAATCAGAGGGGCATGGGGTGAGTGCGTTTGACCTCTAAGAAGGCTCAGAGTTAGTTAATAGAAGATGTCTTCCCTAGGAGCAAGGCAGAAGGCAGGCAATAAGGGTATTGCTTAATTTATGCAATCAAGAGAAATCAAGGATGGATGATAAAAAGGCTGAATGTAGCCAGACCCAAAAGTCATGATCCCTTGCTCAGTTTCCAGACCCCGAGCTGTTTTAAGACCTAGAACCCCTGAATTAAGGGAGAGGCCATATCTCCAGGAGGAAGGACCCTGCAATACCATGGCAAGTGTATATGGTAACAATCCCCCTAGTCCTTTCCCAAGGACACCTATGGCATTTACGCAGATAACCAATCACTGGGGAAAAGGCAATACCCAAACATTACAAGGACTGTTGGACCTGGGGTACAATTTAACATTGCTATCCAGGGAACCAAAACATTTTTGTGGACCACTTTTATAGTGGGGGCAAATGGGAGACCAGGTAATAAATGGAGTCCTGACTCAGGTCCATCTCACAGTGGATCTGAGGGTTCTATAGACTCACCAGTGAGGAAAGTCTTCAAAGGACTTTTCTGTATAACAGGAAAGAACAAAAGGAAAGTAAATACCAAGTTTCAAGAAACCACAACAGCCCAATTTACATAATACAAGTTATTCAACCTACCTTGATGTACTAGTTAGGACTATGTTCATGTGGTTTGACCAAAAACTCAAACAAAGAATGGCATAAAAATATGAATTCATTCACTCTTGTAAAAGAAGCCTACAGGTCTATCATAGGGGACTCAGACACTGATTTTTCTATTCTACCATCCTTAACATGAGGGCTCTATTTTCAAAGTCATTTTATAGTCTGATATGATTGCTGGAGCTCCAGCCATCATGTACATATACCAGGAAGGAAGAATAGAAAGGATCAAGGGCCTTAGTGTATGCCCTCCCTTTAAAAAGAGCCTTGCTGAAATTTTTACCCAACTTCTAATGTAACTTGTAGTTACATTTGATTAGCCAAACTTCGTTTCACATGGCCATGCCAAGTGTCAAGGGAGGATGATCAATAATAGTTTATCAGCAGAGAAGATTGTTTCCTTGAATAAAGTGGGGTTCTAAGGACAAAGGGGAGAATGGACATTGGATGGACAATAGCCCTGTCTGCCATTGCCATAGATGGCATCCATGGCTCAGAAGCTATATTCAGTAGATGTCCTTCAGCTTTAAAGAGCTGGGAAAAATCCAAAGCCACATTGCCTGTATTTTGTCTGTACCTTGAGCTCCTCTCCAGAACCCATGGGGAGTTTTCATCTTAGAACCCATCACCTCAGTGCTCCCTCAGTCTCCCACGCTGGCTCAAGCCAGAAGAGACAAATTTTTGTCTTGGCTTGTCCTACTTGGTTTCAGTTTTTGGCCAGGGAGTCATACCTCTTCCCTAGGTGACTCTCAGTAAAACTCACCATTTTAGGGTAGTATGTTGTGGAATTTTCTGTCCTCTAGCATGGTAGATTCTTATTTTAATGGCTGCCAATGAATCATGCATCTGGTACTCACTCCCTTATGTATCGCCTTCCCACACTGACTCTGGCCTTGGCCATGTGACATGCTCTGGCCAATGAGACATCAGCAAATGTCAAGCCAGAGACTTGATATGTGCTTTTGTACTGGGGCTTGTGTTCTTGGATCACCTGTAAGAAAGTGTAAGAAAGCTAGGCCATCTTGTTGGAGAGGTTGCATGGATGAGAACTGAGACTTAGCAGCCAGCAGCTCCAGCTAATCTCCAGGCATGTGAGTGAGGCCCTCTTGGATCTTCCAGCCCTAGATAAACTACCAGATGATTGTAGCCACGTGAGAAATCATAAATGAGAAAAACCCCAGAACCACCCGGCTGAGCTCATTTGCAGAATCATGAGTAAATAAATGGTTGCTGTTTTAAGCCATTATATTTTGAGGTGATCCTTTACGTAGAAACAGAAAACTGAGACATATTGGAAATTGCTCAGAGAAGTTATGGCTAGGGTTAGGGTTATGGGTTGGTCATATCCCCTAACCACAAAGCTATGGTTTTAAGAATGTGCTCTTCAGTAAGCAAGTGTTGTTTTTGGCCACCCAGCATCCGTTCCTCCCTCGTTTGTTAAGAACACTAGGATTTTACTCAGGGAAATCAATTATTCAATTCTCACATGTGATTCCTTTGGCCACAGTGTTTAGACAGGAAGAAGTAGGTGACTTAATTCAGACAATTAAACATGTGGTCCAGGACTTGTTCAAACTCTCTTTTCATTTAGAAAGCAGACTCTGAAGTTATGAAAGATCTGAGGAAACTGGTTTGGCCCTCCTCTTTGGTAATGGAGACATACCAAATAGCCACTAGAAACATACTGAATTTTTACTGTAAAGAAGTTCCTAAAGGAAACCCTCATGTAGAGCTGGAGGGAGTGTAAATTGATGCTGTCATTCTGCTGTAATCTGGCCATAATAAGTAAAGTAAAAGCACATATACACGTTGATGCAGCAAAATATACCCCAGGGAAACTCTAATATAAGTCCAAAAGGGGACACAGATGAAGATCTTCATCAGAGCAGTTTCTGGTAGCAGAGAATGGACGCAGGTATCAAAAACTAGGAGAATGGGAGTTCCCTGGTGGCCTAGTGACTGGGATTTGGCACTGTCACTGCAGTGGCCAGGGTTCGATCCCTGGTCGGGTAACTGAGATCCTGTTAGCTGCACAGGGAGGCCAAAAAAAAAAAAAAAAAAAAGAAACTGGAGGAGTGAACAAGTAAAATATGGTAGAATACTATGCGGTATTCAAAAGTAATGATGTAGGCCAGCAACATGGCAGGCTAGGAGGTCTCAACGCTTGCCTGCTCAACAAAAACAACAAAACAATAAATAAACAACTACAAACTGATGAAAATAGCTCCGAGAAAGATCTGGACTGTAATGAAGAAGCAGTAGAAACTCTACAGGGCTCAAAAATGGAGGATGGCCACATGGAAAAGAGTAGGAAGCATTTTGCCTGTGTCACCCATCCCCCAGTCCAAAGCAGCTTGGCACTGAGCGGGATCCCCTTGGAGGGATTTTACCCCAAGGGGCAAGGGAAAGCAGTAGAAACCCAGCAAGCCTCATTGCTGTGGACGTTTGCTACTGAGGACCCCACAGTCTTCACCAGCACCAAACCCAGCTAATGGAGCTGCCCAGAGTCCCCACTGCTTTGTCTTCCCCAGGGTTGAAACTGTCACTGTGGTGACATAATAAAGGCTATATATGACAAGTCCAGAACTAGCATCATGCTCAACATTGTAAAGTTAAAAAGACTTCCCCCCTAAGATCAGGAACAGCAGATGGCCACTCTCACAAGGCAAAGGCAAGGAAAAGAAATAAAAGGCATCCTTAATAGGAAAGGAAGAAGTAAAATTATCTCTGTTTTCAGATGACATGATCTTATATATAGCAAACCCTAAAGGCTCACTAAAAAACTGTTAGAACTGTACATGAATTCGGTAAAGTTGCAGGATATAAAATCAACAAACAAAAATCAGTTATGTTTCTTTACACTAACATTGAACTATCTGAAGAGAAATTAAGAAAGCAATCCCGTTTACAATGGCATCAAAAACAATAAAATACTTAGGAATAAATATAGCCAAGGAGGTGAAAGACCAGTACACTAAAAACTATGACACTGATGAAAGAAGTGGAAGAAGACACAAATAAATGGAAAAGATATCTCATGTTCTTGGATTAGAAGAATTAATGTTGTTAAGATGTCCATACTACCCAAAGCAATCTATAGATATAATGCACTGCCTATCAAAATTCCAATGGCATTTTTCACAGAAATAGAAAAAACTGTCCTAAAATTGTATGAAACCACAAAAGACCCCCAATAGCCAAAACAATCCTGAGAAGGAAGAACAAAGCTGGAGGCATAATACTTCCTGATTTCAAACTATATTAAAAAGCTATAGTAATTAAAATAGTATGGTTCTGGCATAAAAACAAGCATATAGATCAGTGGATCAGATTTAAGAACCTAGAAATAAACCCATGCATATGTGGTCAACTAATCTTTGACAAGGGCACCAAGAATGGAGAGTCTCTTCAATATATGGTGTTGGGAAAACTGGATATCCACATGCAAAAGAATGAAATTGGAACTCTATCTTATACCACTCACAAATAGTGACTTGAAATGGATTAAAGACTTAAATGTAAGACCTGAAACCATAAAACTCCTAGGAGAAAACAGGGAAAAAGCTCCTTGACATTGGTCTTGGCAATGATTCTTGGATAAGACACCAAAGCACAAGCAACAAAAGCTAAAATAAACAAGTGGAACTACATCAAATTAAAGAGCTTCTACACAGCAAAGGAAACAATCAATAAATTGAAAAGGCAACCTGTGGAATGGGAGAAAATACCTGTAAACCATATATCTGATAAGGGGTTAATATTTAAGATATATAAGAACTCATACAACTTAACAGGAAAAAGGAACTAACGAAAAAGCAAATTATCCAATTAAAAACTGGACAAAGGACCTGAATAGACATTTTTTTTTCCCAAAGAAGACATACAACTGGCCAATAGGTATATGAAAAGATGCTCAACATCACTAATCATCAGGAAATGCAAATCAAAACCACAATAAGATTATCACCTCATACCTATTAGGTTGACTCTTACCAAAAAGGTAAGAGATAACAAATGGTGAGGATGTGGAGAAAAGGGAACGCATACACTTTTTGGTGGAAATGTAAATTGGTACAGTCATTATGGAAAACAGTGTGGTGATTCCTTAAAAAATTAAAAATAGAGCTGCCATATGATCCAGCAATGCCACTTCTGGGTATATATCCAAAGGAAATAAAATCAGTATCTCAAAGAGATATCTGCATTACCATGTTCATCACAGCATTACTCACAATAGCAAAGATATGGAAGCAACCTAAATATCCTTCGATGGATGAATGAATAACAAAAATGTGATATATATGTATATGTATACGTATGTATGTATTACAATGAATATACAATGGAATATCATTCAGCCATAAAAAAAGGAAATCCTGCCATTTGCGACAACATGGATGAAAATTCAGGGCATTATGTTAAGTGAAATAAGCCAGAGAAAGAAAAATGCTATACACTGTATGGTATCACTTATACATGGTTGATTCCATAGAGAAACAGCGAATAGAATAGTGATTGCCAGGCGCTAGGAGGAGGGGGTTTGAGAAGATGCCAGTCAAAGTGTGTAAACTTTCAGTTATAAGAAGAATAAGTTCTGAGGATCAAATGTACAGTCTGGTATTGTACACTGGGAAGTTGCTGAGAGTAGATTTTAAGCATTCTCACCACACACACACACATACACACACAAATGAGTTACCTCTATGAGGTGATATATGTGCTAATCATCTTGATCTTGGTAACTACTCCACAATGTATATCACACCATCACGTTGTACATTAAATATGTATAATTATATTTGACAATTATTTGTCGATAAAGAGATGACCAGTTCTAAAAACTAAACAAAATGAAACTAATGATGTAGATTTTCCCCCTAATAGTTTTGTTAAGATCAATCCTTGACACCCTCTGTGAAAATAAGAAGTAACATAATACAGTTTCTGTATTAGAATAACACATGTATGCACAAGACACACTCTTTTTTAAGAATATAGACTTATCCACAGCATGTATTAAACACGTAAAGAGGATCTTATAGAGTGAAAGGTATATGAAGGGAGCAATGAAGAGGAGAACTTAAAATAAGACAAGAACCGTACAGATTGATCATGGATGTGCCAAGAATTGAGGATATAGTTAATTAAAACAGTTGTACCTGAGGTTAAACAAAAACCCCAAAATGATTCACTAGAACATGAATGACTTGCAATTTGAGACAATTTGTACACTTATATACACTTGAATATGACAGTTTGCTCAAGTGGAAAGTCATTTCCATATCTCACCTCCAGACTTCCAAAAGTCTGCAAAGCAACAGGGTTTATGTTAAAATAATTCTTACTATTTTCCCCAGGCAGTTAGTAAAGGGAAAAAGAACATAAAGGCTGAAAAGGGAATATTTTTGGGGGAAGAATGAAGAGAAAAGGAGAGCATTTAATGTAGAGGAATTACCAACAATTGAAAAGTAACAATGTTAGCTTGATGAAACAGTTTTCTCCACTAATGTCAGGGCGAAATTTGATGTCACAACATGATCACCAAAAATACGAGAGGGCAAATGTCAAGAATTTTCCTGATGTTTTCCTCATGGCATTCTATTCTATTTTAGTCTCATGCATCAGCTTTCCAAGATTTAATACCTCTTGGAATGTACTTGCTGGAAAGAAATAAAAAACTATATCTCACAACATTGTACATGGTGGTAACACAGATTTTCCTCATAATCTTTAATTCCTGTTCACAGCGTTACAAAAGATAGTGTACTGATTTTTTTTTTTTTTTTTTTAGAATACTGCATTTTTCTCTTAGCGAGGAAATAATCAAGAATTAGGTATGGGTGATGAGGTGCTGGTATGTCAATGTGTTAAGCTCTCTTGAAGTTAGTATTTAGGATCTTTGGCTTCTGATACTGTTTGCATAATCATAACTCCAACATGATATCTGAATATTTAAAAAGTTATTTTAGAAGTTATGTATATGAATATATATGAGCTAATTTCTCTTTGAATTATCTTTTTTCCCTTCACTGCTTTATTATTTCGCTTCTAAATTCTGTTTTATAGGAAACTTGCATTTTTTGGATTTATCATTGGTGAAATGAAATTTCAAATGCCTACTACATCATTTTTTAAAAATTAATTAATTAATTATTTAATTTTATTGCATTATTTATTTATTTAGTTATTTAATTTATTTATTTTTATATTTATTTTTGGCTGTGTTGGGTCTTCGTTTCTGTGTGAGGGCTTTCTCTAGTTGCGGCAAGTGGGGGTCACTCTTCATCGCGGTGCGCGGGCCTCTATTGTTGTGGAGCAACAAGACTATCGCGGCCTGTCTTGTTGCGGAGCACGGGCTCCAGACGCGCAGGCTCAGTAGTTGTGGCTCACGGGCCCAGTTGCCCCGCGGCATGTGGGATATTCCCAGACCAGGGCTCGAACCCGTGTCCCCTGCATTGGCAGGTGGATTCTCAACCACTGTGCCATCAGGGAAGCCCTACATCATTCTTGAAGGAGAGAATGCAGGATTAAAGAAAAGAAAAATATCCCAGCCCTCATGGAGTTTACATTCTAGTGGATTAATGCTGATTAATTTGGAGTATAAACTGCTCAATATTGTGATGTAATAACATCAGGAAAATGAATTTTATAAGATTTTTACAAAATGTTATGTTTATAAGATGAAATTTGATATATTTTTGTCCTGACAATGTTTCTCTTAAACTTTGCACATTTGACTATTATAACATGATTGACTATCACATAGATTCAAATATAACTTGGGTCAAATCATATCCCCAAATAAAACAAGTGAATGTCTGATGCAATAGGTTTAAGCTATAGAACACCATTGTCCTTGACACACTGTAGATGTCTAAAAAGGTTTTTTGAATTGGACAAGAGCATTAAGCCCTGGGTCTGACCATTTTACAGCCTGGGTTTTAATACATTAGGACATTCTACTCTTTTCTCATTACTTATGATAATATCCATGATCTAGAAATTAAATACATTCCTTCCAGTACCATCCTCTTTGTGCTTCTATACAGTTTGCATTTGCTCCCCTTTATATTGAAGGTCTGGCCCCTTGCAGGCATCAGCCACTTCTATTTCTTCCATTTTTAAAATTGCTCTCTGATTTACCCCATCTCCCCTTGCTCCCTTTAGCCTGAGTTTCTGGAGGAGCCTTAAAGCTGTGAAGGGCAGTGGTGGGCATGAGCTCTTGCTCTCTTTGCCCCACTATGCAGAGGAAAGAACACTGAACAAGCTCCTGCCTCAAGCTTATCAGGAAATATCTGAGTCTGGGAATCCAGGGCCAATATCAAAGTGATTGACAAAACGTTTCCTCCAAAAAAGCCACTGTTAAAGTTAAAAAAGAAGGCTTATTAAATAAAGTCTTTTGCGATCAGGCAATAGATAATTCCAAACAAGGTACGCATAAACCATCTTGGTTTTGGGTTTTAAATTCATTCATTCACTCATTCCATAATGAATTTATGGAACATTGATCGAACACTTACTTGGTATAGTACTCTTCACCAGGCATTGAAGGGAATGTAATAGCAAGAGCTGCCATTTATTAATTTCCTACTGTATACGACGCCCTGTGCGTCTATCAATATTTTTTGTTTTTAAATTTATTTATTTATTATTTATGGGTGTGTTGGGTCTTCGTTTCTGTGCGAGGGCTTTCTCTAGTTGCGGCAAGTGGGGGCCACTCTTCATCGCGGTGTGCGGGCCTCTCACTATCGCGGCCTCTCTTGTTGCGGAGCACAGGCTCCAGACGCTCAGGCTCAGTAGCTGTGGCTCACGGGCCCAGTTGCTCCGCGGCATGTGGGATCTTCCCAGACCAGGGCTCGAACCCATGTCCCCTGCATTGGCAGGTAGATTCTCAACCACTGCGCCACCAGGGAAGCCAATATTTTTTTTTTCTCTTACTTCTACAGCACCAGGGCAAGACCATTATCTCCATGTTAGAAGGAGAAAACTGAGGGAAACGAGGAAACTGAAGGGCAAATAGGTGAGGAGATAATCTCGGGACATGTTGTGAGGCTTCCAAATGCGTGCTGTTCCCGCAGGACACTGCTCTGAGGACTTGATCCCTATCCAGACTGCTTCCTCGTAAATGGAAATAAAATTGAGTGTGATCACGACCCCGAGGGATGCTGTGGGAACTCAGATGGGAGAGGTGACTGTTGTTGAGGCTTGCAACTGTTAGTAAAACCTTAAGAAAAAAAGTAGGAGAGTAGGATGCAATGGCTGTGCCTTTTGCCCTGAGAAAAATTCTCTAAAATTCCATTTTATATTTTTACATACCTTCTTAAGTCCTTTTTGGAATAATGCCATGTACAACTAAATAAACCAATTAAATGGAGTCAGAATTGTTATGGATAGAGTTGAGGCACATACACTTGTTTTTGTGAATCTAATGATTTATATTAAATGACTTGTCTATAAATCAACGGCGAGAATTCTTGATGTAGCTTGCAAATCCTAGAAAACCTCATGCCAGCAACTCAGGTTAAATCACAGATGAGTTCTACATTTCTCAGAAGTGTTTCTAATGTCATTTTATCTCAGAACATCTCCAAAGAAATGAAGAGAGATTGCGGTTGATGGAAACCTAGGAGGACAGTAATACAGAAACAAATCTGATCATAAGGAGATAAATCTGCTAGAGCTGCATTTTCAAAAGAATCCCTCGAGGCCACATTTAACTGCATTTTCTGATGAAATTAAATCATAAGTTTAAATAGAAAAAATATGTAATTGCTTTTACTTACAGTGCTGGCAAAAAATTGTAGATTTGTATAAAAGAAGAAAAGGATCAATTAACAGAGTCCCTGCTAAGGAAAGCTAAAACCTAGAGGCAAGGTTTCAATTTAATTTTTTGCCCTTTATTGATTTTCCTTCCATGTCCTGAATGGATGGTTCCCTCTAAAAGATCAACTATATGTTAAAAACAAAATCTCAACACTTATTGAATTACAGAAATGTTCTTGAATTATGTGTAATATTCTTTCATCTTTTCTGCCTCTAGGGGGAAGTGTGTTTTCAACAATTCTGTCCCCAGAGGACACTTTCTCTGTGGGCTACAGGCTTCATAGGGTTATTCTTCAATATGACTTCAGGGCTGGCTTAACAAGGGAGAGGAGATACTCTTTGAAAGGCACTTTAGAGATTGCTGCCTGGATTCTGAGGGAGATCATACAGACCGTGACAGTTGGTGGAGAAAACTTCCTTCTGATGGCATTTCTAACACATTTCAAAGAATCACCGGTTGAGGTTCCCTAAAGAATGTTGTCTTCCCTGGTGGCAAAGGAATGCCATAGAGACATGATTTCATTTCACAGATGGAAAGCAAACAGTTGAATACTTTATAGAAAACTTGCCACTTGATTTTAGTAACAAAGTTAAAAAATATGATTTGTGGATATTGATGAGAGTTCTAAATCCTATAAAAAGTCCTTTATTGATATTTTCTGTAATATCACATTTAGGGCTAACATTGCTTTTTATTTGGCTAATTTTATTTTATTTTGCAGCATTTCCCTGTAACTTTCTTTTGTTTTCATTCAGTAATTGTAGCCAGAAAGAATGCACTCGGTGAAAAGGTTAGCAATCTTTTGAATGTTAAAAAAAGTGCTTCTTTTTTTCCCCATTTCAAGTTTTACAGAATTGAAGGGAACAATATTGAAAAGTTGAGTCCAAGGGATGAGTTATTTCTATTTTTTCTTTTTTCCTACCTTCTTGATTTGATTCATCTTTGTGATTACGATGCTGCAAAAGTTATACTATAATCTATTAGTAATTGTGTTACTATGCTGCATATTTTCAAAACAGCTTCATATAAAATCAAAGTTTGATATAAAGCATGTTACTCCTTAATGAAATTTAACTTTGTTCCCAACACTCTTTTACATGGTGTAATAAATATTTATTTCTAATCCAATCCCATTTAAAAATATTCTCTGGGGATGAAGAGGTATTTAAGTATGCCATTTATATTCTCTGGCCTAGATTCTTCACGTAGAGAGTGAAGGGGCTCAGGCTAGGTGACTTCTAAAATTTTTCCAGCCCTAAGATTGGAGAACTTCATGATATTCATGATACGCACACTTTCAGCTGCCTGGGAAAATCTAATTTGATGGAAAGTGAATAAACTGGTAATGTTAAATCCATATACATATATTACTTGGCAGGTCTTCCTATAATCTTGTGGCTATTTTCATTTGAAAAACTTTCTTCAAAAATCTTAATTTCTATAAAATGATGTCATGGGGATGTAATGTACAGCATGGTGACTAGAGCTAATAATACAGTATTGCATATCTGAAAGTGGCTAAGAGCAGATCTTAAAGTTCTCATCACAAGAAAAAAAGTTTTTATAATTCTATGGTGACAAATGTCAACTAGACTTGCGGTGGTGATCATTTCACAGTATAAACAAATATCAAATCATTGTGTTATATCCCTGAGACTAACATAATGTCATATGTCAATTATACCTCCATAAAAAAATCCTGCTCAATGGAACAATGTAAGGGGTGCTTTGAGCATCAGCAAGAGAGGTAACACTGGCTTTTCTGGTTCTGCTGCCTAGTTTGGGGGCTCTCCCTAACACGGTTTGTCAGTGCTCTTGAATGACAAACTGGAAGTTGAGAGCTCTGATCCAAAGGCCACTGAGAGGCTGCGATACTCGCCCTAACATAAATGCACTGACTACCCTGCCCGTGACCCTTGGCGCGAACGGGCAGCGCCTGTTAGGGGAGAGGCGTTCACACCCGGTGCCACTGAAACCCCAGCCTTTCCGACTAAGCCCACGTTACACAGTGTGCGGAATCATATCGCCGTTGGCCAGTGTTCCCCAGACACGGGGCATAGCGAGCAGTAATAGTAAACCTTGGTTCCTTCACGTCTCCTGGCAACCAGTTTCGAAATCCATTAAGACCCTTGGAATTCGGGATTTAGCTTGTTTCTCTCTCTCTCTCTTTTCCCTCCCTCCCTCCCTCCTTCCCTCCCTCCCTCCCTCCTTCCTAGGAGTTAAGGGGGGGTTTCATCGCTGTGAAGCTCTAAATCTCAATTTCCAGTATGTGAGGACTACCCTTTGTGTGGAATTAAATTGTATACAGATGCCTCGTTTGCTACTGGTTAGCAGCTGTAATAAAATAAATGAAAGTTTTCGCAGGAGTAAGAAGGTCCTACTTGAAGATTCAGGGATCACAGTGCATAATCTGAACTCTAAATGCCCCGGAGGATGAGACGTTACTCATAATTACATTTACGGTGCCAGAAAGAGCGATAAGGAGGGTGCTGTTAAAGGTGACGAGCGCTGATGCCTGAAATTGCCACATCTCCGGAAACCCCAATTTGCCTTTTTATCGTCACAAATGAGAGCGACTGCTCTTTGAGGCCTCGGCGTTAAACAAAGAAAAATAAAACAAAGACCAAAAAGCAAACTCAGCGCCTGGGGTGGTGGCATCGGGGTTACAAGTCGGTTACAAGTTTCTGCCGAAAGAGGGCGTTGGTCTAAGACTAATAGAAATTTGTGGACACGGACGCCCAAATGAAAGACCATTTTAAAACATTCTCAATTTATTTTAATTTGTGGGACTTCAGTGTCAGAATTCACCCGTCCAGTGTAGTACGTTCCCACTGCAAATGACCTCGGTATGTTACCACGTTCAGAGGGTCAAGCTCCATTCGGACCTGCCCTGCAGCGCGGCGGACTCCGGCGAGGCTCCTCTGGCCACGGACTTCTCCACGGCCGTTTCCACTCTCGTCTCCACCGCTCCTGTGCCTGTGACAAGTGGCAAGACTGGGTCTTGGATGCAGGACCTTCCTCGGCATTACCGAAGCCGGAGCACAGGGTCTCGCGCTGCCCCTAGGAGAAGCGGTGGGATTTCCGAGCGCACGAATTGGAGCGGAGGACGCGCCTCCACCCGGGGGACCCTCGGGGTAAAGCTTTAGGGAGAAGGTCTCTTTATTTAATTACCTGGCTTAGCAAGTAAAGCCCAGAGGACGCCTTGGAGATGCTTTTCAAGCTTTCTGCCACCTTCAGAAGAACTGCTCTCTCGCCTTTGGAAGCAACAAGTTTAGCTTTTCTGCTCGCAGCGCGCCGGCGGAGGTGTCCGTGCGCGGGGACACTGGATGCCCGGCAGCACTGCGACTCTGGCGCGAACTCGCGCGGCTCAGGGGGAGGAGGCCGGCGGGGGTGGGGAGCGCGGGAAGGAGGGATAGCGGGGACGTCCGGGCTAGCTGGGCGTTCCAGGTCCGCGACCGACCCGTCTGCCCCGGGACCTTGGTCCCTGTTCCCTGACCTTGCGCCAAGGGACCGGGAAGGTCGAGTGCACGCCCCGAGTGGGCGCGTCAGGAGGGAATGTGGCTGGAGTGAGAAAGAGGTGAGAGTCAGCGGGACCTAGGGTGGTTTGTTGTTTTTCTTTTTTGCAACGAAACCACCAATTTCCAGGGCCACCCCCTTCCTTTAATCCTGTTGTTTTTTGCACGGCGTGGTGTGTGTGTGTGTGTGTGTGTGTGTCTGCGCGCGTTTCTTTACTTTCAAACATATTTCCATTTTTAAAGCCCGGAACTGGAAAGAGAGCTGCCGCTTGCGGGGCCAGGGAGAGGCGGGGACCCCGCTACACCCAGGTGGCGGTGTAGCGCGTTGGGGGCTCCCGCCGGTACAGAAGTGAGCGACTGTGGCTTTAAGGAAAAGGCCCAGGTCTGGCGGGGAGCGGGAGTTAGGGACAGGGGAGGGGTGGGAAGAGTAGGGGTGCGGGGAGGAGTCCTGATGTAAGAATGTTAATGAGAGGCTCCCCTAGCCCAGCCGCCAGCCCCCCCCCCACCCTCCCCACCCGCTGGAAATACAAGCCGGGCCTCGGCGCGCCTTGTGTGGTAACACGCTCCGCCGCTGCCACGCTATTTAAACGCGGGTTATGGATCCAGGAACCGGCGCGAATCAATGAGATCAAACGCGAGGGAGATGCACCGTCAATTACAAGCACTTGGACAAGTCTAACTTTTTCTTCTTTTACAAATACGCTTTCAAAAGCAACCTTAGCAATGCCCAAATAAGAAGCCACCTCTAAGCAAAATCGTATATATAAAGGGAGGGCGAATATATATATTTATAAAAAGTATATATATAAATATATTACAGGCGTACAGGTTTACACCCGGTGAACTTTTTCTTTTTCTTTTTCTTTTTTTCAAACGAGTGGCATTGCAAAGGAGGACTCTTCCTCTCTATCTTTTGGCGAGTTAGTGAAGGGGGTATTCTGTTTTCTTAGAGCGCCCAAGGGGGCGCAGGGACCTCGGAGAGAAGAGTGGGGAGGAAAGAGGAAGGGTCGGTGGGGGGCAGAGGGCGAGTCCGCAGCGAGGGCTGGCGCTTTCCTGCGGCACGATGCCGTCCCTGCTGGTGCTCACTTTCTCCGCGTGCGTCCTGCTCGGTTGGGCGTTGCTGGCCGGCTGCACGGGTGGCGGTGTCGGCGGGGGCG
Organism: Eschrichtius robustus; assembly: GCF_028021215.1. Taxonomy (NCBI): domain Eukaryota; kingdom Metazoa; phylum Chordata; class Mammalia; order Artiodactyla; family Eschrichtiidae; genus Eschrichtius; species Eschrichtius robustus. Next base: position 26,951,257 of record NC_090825.1, read on the forward strand.
CGGGCCCGGGCGGCGGGCGCCGGGAGAGAGAGGCGCTGCCGCCGCAGAAGATCGAGGTGCTGGTGCTGTTGCCCCAGGACGACTCGTACCTGTTCTCCCTGGCTCGGGTGCGGCCGGCCATCGAATACGCGCTGCGCAGCGTGGAGGGCAACGGGACCCGGCGGCGGCTTCTGCCACCCGGCACTCGCTTCCAGGTGGCCTACGAAGACTCGGACTGCGGCAACCGCGCACTCTTCAGTCTGGTGGACCGCGTGGCGGCGGCGCGGGGCGCCAAGCCCGACCTCATCCTGGGGCCTGTGTGCGAGTACGCGGCGGCGCCGGTGGCCCGGCTAGCGTCGCACTGGGACCTACCCATGCTGTCGGCCGGGGCACTGGCAGCCGGCTTCCGGCATAAGGACACGGAGTACTCGCACCTCACGCGCGTGGCGCCCGCGTACGCCAAGATGGGCGAGATGATGCTCGCCCTGTTCCGCCACCACCAGTGGAGCCGCGCCGTGCTGGTCTACAGCGACGACAAGCTGGAGCGGAACTGCTACTTCACCCTCGAGGGGGTCCATGAGGTCTTCCAGGAGGAAGGCTTGCACACGTCCGCCTACAATTTTGATGAGACCAAAGACTTGGATGTGGACGACATCGTGCGCTACATCCAGGCCAGTGAGCGAGGTGAGCGGGAGTGCGCCTCGGGCCCCAGGCCCTAACCCAACCGCTCTCCGCGGCTCTCCCTACACGCCCGTCCGCTCCTCTGGGGACCCCACTACCCGCTGCGGCACTGAGGACCCGGGGAGGGCGCGTGCGCTTGGACTCGCCGGGCTGTGCGCTGGCTGGCTGCGAAGACCTTTGACCATCACTCACGGCTGTGGTGGGGTGTACGTAGAGCGTCCCGGGGAGGTGGTGGAGCCTGGGGGAGGGGCATGTGAGCCCGCAACTCGCTAGTGCTCTGGTCCAACAGGTGCTGTCAAACCTCCTGGGGTCTTTCTTTCTCGCTTCCCTGGCTCCGGCGCCGGGCTTGTGGTTAGGGGCTCACTACGGGTGCCCTTCTCCAACCAGGGTCTGAAAGCTCGACGAGGCCGAAAGAACTTGTTACCCGGCCTTTGCCGACGTGCGCCCCCTCCGAGTGCGGAAGCGTACGCTCTACAGCCCACGCTCCGCCTCACGGGCCGCTCCGGTCTCCGGGTTTCCCGGCTGCTCCTTGCACAGATCCCAGCTTTCTTTTAAAGGCTCATTGTATCGCCCTTCTCATTCCTTCCATGGCCCCTCCAGCCCTTTATGAACGGGCTTCTGTGGTTTCCATCAAAAATGCCTCGCAGTGTCTGGACTCTGGCGACACTCACTGCCCCCGGCGCGTTCGGCATCGCGGTCTAAAGCGCCGGCAGCCAGGCTTTGTTAGAGCGCGCGCGCTGGAGAAGCGGGCGCTGAACCTCCTTTCCACGTCCCCCCCGCCCCCGCCCCCTTGTAGTTTTCTCCTTGGGTCTTTGGGGGTTTGAATAACCACCCAACTGGCCAAAGAGCTCAAGGTTGAGGATAGTGTCTATGGCTACAGGGAATGGGAGGAGAAGCGGCTGGTCACGGATACATAATCGCGGACCCCCCCCCCCCCCCCCCAGTGCGGCTGGCTCATTGTACTGCAGAGTAGACCTGCGGGATGGCGGGCGGAGATCCCAGCATAGCGCAGCTCCCTCCTTACCGATGTCAGGTTTGGGGTGCATAACGCTCAGGGAATCCTGCCTGCTCCCGCTCGGCGCGCACGCGCCTCGATTGTCAGTGGGGTGCAACCCCAGCAAAGCTCCCCACTACCCCACGCGGGGAGACGGAAGGGGAGAGGGGCCGAGCCGGGCGCGGGGCTAGCCCGCGACTTGGCAGGGCTGGGCACCTGGGCGCTGGCCGTGGGAGACAGCGCAAGCGGAGGCAGGGGGCCTCAGGAACAGGTGAGAGTGGGTAAAGGTTCCAAAGAGGATGGCGCTGCGGTCATCCCCCTTCCCAGTTTGACTACTTCGGACTCGGCGTGAACGCACTCTTTAGAGCGAAGCGGCGGGAAGTGTTGAGAGTGGGGATGCACGGCCAAGTTTTGAGCGTTCGAACTCCAGGCTGTCTGCGCCGAGTTCCTGCCAGCCAAGCAGGCAGGGCGCCGGCTTTGCTGATTATGAAAAAGGGCACTTGTATACAATGGCTGCGGATTCGCCACGCCAGGCTGAGAAAGCCACATCTACTCTCCCACACCCAGTCCCCAGGTTACTGCAGACCCCTGCAGACCTCGGGCTGCTCTAGCCCCCGAACCTGATTATTCAGCTCTCACTCTCGAGGGCCTGGAGCGAGGAGTTGGAGACTTCCCAGCTTGGGCTGGGGATGGGGGTGTGTCCCCGGGAAGCTGGGCTGGTCCTTGCTATTTAACTGAGCACGTTATTCACTCAGTCAGTCTCTTCCCCCTACGGGCGAGATCCGCGGTCTCCCAATGCGTCCGAGATGCTACTGCCCTGAAGGTCTCAATGCCGGCGGTGACCTCCTCGCACGTGGCCTGGGATTCGTGGCCGAGGTCAGCCCAGAAGAGGGCAGATCGAGGCCACCGGGGGCCCCTCAGCCTCGCAAGGGTGTGGCTGAGCCAGAGGGTAGGGAGGGCGTCAGGGCCCTAGGGGGCTTCAAAGAGCTTGGGCTACAGTCTTGCTGCTGATTATTTTTTAATTCCGAAAGCCTCGTAGGTGTTCCCAAGCCTCTTTACTTTTTTTTTTTTTCTCCAAGTTTGAATCTAGTGGTGAAAGTTTGCTTGACTGACCGGTATGTTTTACAGGTGATAAGGTTACCATTCTTACTCTAAAATACATTTCCAACAGTGACTTGGCAGTTGTTCAGAAATGTAAAACAAAATAATATCTCCCCTAAGCCCTCCTCCCTCCCCTGAAATTCCCTACTCTCAGGAGAGAAAGCTGCTTGATAACAAAGCTCTCTCTGGGGGTCTTTTAGTTTTACTAATCACCTTTGTTTCACCATAAGTGGTTAATGGGTTAAATAGGGGTCCAGTACAAGGATTTAATGGAGTTTGAATTTTCAGAGTTCTTGGCCTGGCTGAGGCATTCACTGGGGAGGGAGTTTGGGCTGCTATAAACCTCTGTGCCTCAGGCTTCTCAGGTAAAGTGGGGGGGTGCTGGGAGGAGTAAATGAGCTATCTTACAGGAATGCCCTGAAGCCCTGCAGATGCCTACTGAGTGCTCAATAAAACTAGGTTTTATTATAGTCGTTATAATTATTTTATATGTATGGTGATAATCTCCTTTACCAGAAGGCGAGACCATGTCAAGCGTGAGAAGCAGACCCTCTGGATCTGGCGGCTGCACTCAGCTGCTGCAGGGCCTGCCCAAGTCACTTACTTTCTCAGAGGCTGAATTTCCTCCTCTGTGAAACTGAGGTGGGATGACAATCAGGCCTCTTCAGACTGGTATTTGGTGGTTCTGATTTCTGCTCACTCAAGTGTAAAATGGAACTGACTCTATTTTTGTCTTTGAAAATTCCATATTAAATATCATAGACCTAGAGAGTCTCCCCCCCTCCTTTGAAGATAATGCTTTTAGCACCTTTTCGGACTTAAGTTCATCTTTAAAACCAGATCACAAAAGTTTTAATCTCTCTTTTTCTAAAAAAATAATTAATTAATTAATTTTTTGGCTGCGTTGGGTCTTCGTTGCTGTGTGCAGGCTTTCTCTAGTTGCAGGAGCAGGGGCTACTCTTTGTTGTGGTGCACAGGCTCTAGGCACACAGGCTTCAGTAGTTGTGGCACAGGGACTCTAGAGTGCAGGCTCAGTAGTTGTGGCGCACGGGCTTAGTTGCTCCACGGCATGTGGGATCTTCCCGGACCAGGGCTTGAACCCATGTGCCCTGCATTGGCAGGCGGATTCTTAACCACTGCGCCACCAGGGAAGTCTCAAAAGTTTTAATCTCTTAAAGGGTAAAACTGATAATGCCACCATCTCTAATAATAATATGACTAAAATTTCATTTGGCTATGTGTGTGCTATAGAATGAAAAACTGAGGGGTATTATTTATTCTTCTTAGGGATTTACTATCAAAATCAATAATTAACATTTTTTCTCTCATGTTTTTAGCTAACATATATCACTAAAATACACACACCTGAGCATATATTATTTTTAAAAAGTCAACTACTACCCTCAATATTCTATACTCAATGATAAATTTATTTTTAAAAAGGGAAGTTTAAAAATAAATATTTTTTTAAGCAATAAAAGCCAGCAGTTGTTTTGTTGATACATCTCATAAGATGCAGAGCTAGAAGTGTGTGCACACAACATTTTTGTATGAAGAAGTGTAGTTTTATCTTTTTAGTTATTAATATGTCATTATTCTTGGCCTGCATAACAACTGTAGTGATAACAGTATTTAATCAGTAGAAGAGTCATTTATTTTTAGAATTAGGCTGGGGTAAATGACAGAGAGGTTGATCAGAGTTTTTAAGCAAAGAACCCATGATAAATGTAAAATAACTAATTCACAGCAGGGGGTAAAAGAAGCATTGCAGGCTGCAGTGTAGAAATTCTGAAAGTCTTTGGAGTAGATGGAACTTTGTGAACAAAAAAAATAAAGGTGCAGTCTCTATTTTGCAAATGAAACCTATTGCTTATGTAAAGTAAAAACAGCCAGAGAGAAATATATTTTTTAAAATAATAGATTTTATTTTTATGAAAGTTATACAGCTATGTAGTTTAAAAAGTCAGAAAACTACACAAGTCTTACTAGGAACAAGAGTTTCCTATCCCCTGCTCCCCATATCTCACCTCCCAGAGGCAACTATTTTCAACTCCTGTAGCTATGTCTGTAGGTATTTGACTTCATACCTCTAAATAACATTATTTTTTATTTTTTTCAGGTGTAGGTCTTATTTCTTGCCATCCTAGGGGAAGGTAGTGATTTAGTTTTCTTCTACTGCCTGTTAACCACACACTCAAGCTTTCCTTCCAGTCATCCTTTCAATATGATTGTGTCAGGTTTTTTTTCTGGTTAGCTCAGTATTCAGTGTCTGTATTATTATTACCTTGTAAATGCTATATGTAGTTGAGCCATATAGCTACTACAATGGTATTTCTTTATTGCCCTACTTGTTTTCCTTGGGGTTAAAAAGATAGTCTATTTTTGCTTAGTTTCCTATGAACTTATAACTAAATCATCTACCAATTCTCTATTTTAAGCCTCCTGAGTTGCTCCAGTTTGGTTATTTTCTAAGCATACCACATGGTTGCCACTCTGGATTCTTTCTTCAACATCCTCTGCAACTCTATCACCTCTCCCTTTTGAGCTAGATCCCTATGTGTTCCTCTTTCTTGGTTTATGCCCTTCTTTTGGTGGAGCACATCCTCCGGGAGCTTTCTGAGAAAGGATGGATGAGAGCTAAAGTTTGAGACCTTTCATGACTGAAATTTCTTCTTCCTACCCTTATACATAATTATAGAATTCTCGGTTGGAAATAATTTTTCCTCAAAATTTGAAGAATTGTCATTTACATTTCAGTGGTGCTATTGGAAAGCTTGATTTGATTAGGATTCTTGACCTATTGTTTGCTATTTGCTTTTTTTTTTCTGTAAATTTTTAGAATCCCCTTTTTCTCCCAGTGTTTTAACATTTCATTCTGATTGTACTTCCCTGCCCGTATTTTGCCGTATGCCCTTTAGGGTATTGAAGGGTAAGTCTCTTCCGTTCACAAACTCATGTCTTTTAGTTCTGGGAAAACTTCTTAAATTATTTCTTATATCCCCTCATTTTCTCTGTTCTCTCTTTCTACAATTTGTTTTATTTGGATATTAGGCTTTCTGATTTGGGACTCTGTTTTTCTTATCCCTTTTCTCCTATTTACCACCTGTCTTTTAAAAAAAAGTTCCTCTTACTTAGATATTTCTTTGGCTACTCCCACAGTTACTATTGAGTTTTAGTTTTAAATTTCTGCTGTCATATTTTCAGTTTGCAGCACATGGCATATCTTGTTTTGCTTCCATGGAATAACCTCTCTTTTCCCTTGTAAGTTTAGAATTAAATAGAAGATGGATGCAAGAGTCAGATGGAGAATATGAAAATGTCATTTTTATTATTGATAAAAACCTATTGGAGAACATGGGTTTAGATCTGTTGCCAAAAGGGCCTGCCTGCTATTACTTCCCCTCATAATTAGGCAGGGTCATCCACTAAATCACAGGTAGTGCTGCAGGCCCCCCTCCAGGACAGGCCCCTTACTACAGGGTGAAAGTTGCCCGTAATGTGTACTCTCTGCAAGCAGACACACCCCAAAGAGGAAGGAAGAAAGGGCTGAGTCCAGGATGCCCAGCTGTCTTTTCCAGACTCAGCAATCAGACAATTCCCTCCTTCTCCTCCCCCAGGGGAATGGGGGAGAGGGACAAATGAAGGCACATGGGGAAATGAAGATTGTCCTTCTGTCAGAGGTTGCTCCAAGTGTAAGCCTGAAAGGGGGAAAGGGTATCACCCTAACTCAGGTATGCTTCCTGGATTGTTTTGGGGTCTCTGAACTGACTTCTCTAGCCACCCCTTTGTACTTCTCTCTGCTGTTCTTAGAGTGATTGCAAGAACGTTGCAGTAGGGAGAAGCCACTTAACAGAAGACATTGTGGGAATCAGATAGTGGAGGGTAACATGGAACATCACAAGTTCTTTGGCAAGGAGGAAAAAATAGAGCAGAATGATGAAAAGTCTATCCAGAAACTTGGAATCGCATCATCATTTCCTCTTCTAGAAGTTTAACAATTTGACCAAAAAAGTTAGTACTTATATATTTAAATATATATTTAATATACTTAATATATATTTAAATATTTATATATTTAAATATACTTAAGTATAGCAGAAATTATTTTAATTGACCTCCACTTAAGCAGCTTGCAGGATTAGCTGATGCTCTCCTTTTCTCTATAAACTTTATTGGCTGTTGGTGGACGCTGGTAGCTGGTATACTTCTCCCATGTTTGCCAGCACATTTCTCATAAATCTGTTTATACCAGTTGTACTTATTATTATAAGTATGCAATTTAATTAGTTATTATGTAAACTGATGAAACATGAGTAAGAAGAGAAAGCTGTTTCAGTGAAAACTATTTTAAACCTTCCAAAAGATTGTATAGAGGCATGTTGCTAAAAATACTTGCTGTTGAATTAGGCATGAATGAAAAAGCCATAAGAGATTAGGGAACATTCTAGAAGGACTCTGCATTCTGACTGCTCAGCCAGTGTCTTTAAGTGCTTGCTCCAACTTAAACTGGGCGATAATGTGCACTAGGGGTTAGTTTTGTGGAAGAAAAACAACACCTGGCCCATGAAGATGGGAGTTAGGATTTCCTTTTCAGAGTTGGACCACATTGTCCACACAAAACAGATGAGATCTACAATAATTCCAGTCTGCTCAGATAGGCCCAGTGCTGCTCCGGGTCACTCTTTTGGTCCAAGCAGGTACTGACATTTAAAGAAAGAATGTGTCTATCACAAGGGGTTGGCCTTAAGGGTGATGGGAAGGGAGAGAAAGAGAAGGGCCAGGGCTGTAAAAATAGAAAAGAAGTGACAGAGAGGCCAGTGTTGGGCACAGCCCACCCAGGACTTGAGGAAGCCTGTGCTCCGGCCTGAGGACACAGCCTGTTCAGGCCTGGGCCAGGTGTAGCTCTTAGACGGATGCTTTGGGTTATCAAGACCTGACGCCTTTGGATGCTTGAACCCTGCAGCTGATCTCCCTGATTCTGACTTCATCCTCACTAACATCCTTCTGCTTATAATTTGGCTCCTCAATTAGCACTCCCAGGTCTCTGTCGGCACAAACATGTTTGTGACCATTTTGGTCCCCATTGAAATTAATCTTCACTTCGGATTATCTAAAAATATCTGAGTTAGGTTGTCGGGACTCTGCTCCCCCAAGCAATGACTCTACTCTTTATGTGCTGACAGAGTCAGGTTCTGTGTCTTAAGGTTTAGAGCCAGACTCTGGACTATGGTCAAGTGATCAAAAAATGACGAGTTCTGCCAGTGGAGAGTCAGCCGGAGCCTCCTGGCCCCGCCTGGCGACGCCCACCCTGGGAATCCACACTCTTCAAACTTGTCCAGCCTTAGCCCAGGCTGTTTCGTGAGACACCTTGGCTCTTTTGTCATTTAAAGGACTAGAATCAAATCGGAGCTAAAACAAGTGTCTAGGTCATAGTGAGTAATGAGGAGTTTCTTCAAAAGCTTCCTTACTGAGACATCTTGAAATTTGACTATGTATCCCAAATATATAACTATATTTCCAGGCACAAACAACACCTATTCCCACAGTTATAAATCTTTCGGAGTTTTGTATTGTTTTAAAAACTTGTTCTGCAGACTTTCAGCCTGTCCTCTGAGCCCTTTTGTCGTAAGAAATGTCAGAGTCATGATCTAACATTCTGAATTAACCTGTGCAGTAAACGAAATGTCAACAAGCGCCTGGCCCTTCCTGCAGGCTGCCAAGGAGGCTTTGGCACAGCCCGAAGTTTGTTCTGCATCTTTCAGCACCCATGCTTTTACAAAGAACATACACAACCTGAAGGGCTGGCACGCATGGTGATAATGTGGTCATGGCACCCAGGCTTCTCCTCTCCTCCATGTGTGCAGAAAAGCACAGCGGGCACTGTCTCGGGGGCCAGGGGCCATCAACAATGATCAAAATAACTGGATGAAGGCCAGGTCCCCACTTCCCTCTAGTCCGTTGCAGCTCTTACGTGGCAAGCAACAATATTCTGCAGCTGCTTAAAGCCTCTCAGCTCTGACAGTGTGGTTGTGAATTGAGAGCACATGGGGAGGGACCTGGAATCTTGGTAACTATTTCCTATATCTGTTGAGACAGCTTGAGAAAAAGGGTTCTACATTCAGACTGCAGAAAGCCTGTAGCACTCGCTGCATCCTCTGATTTGCCAAATGAAAGCTTTCTCAGGAAAATGTGTGTACTATGCTAGTAAAAGCATAAAAAGCAGTTGACAAGCCTCACTATCTTATATTGGGCAAATCTGGGAATTTATTTGAAGTATTTTTTTAAAAAAATTCATTTTGAAACAATTGTGTATGTTTGGAAAAGATGTAAGAACGTATAAAGCACCTCCGTATAGCCTTCACCCAGATTTTCACCAATGGTTAGCATTCTGCTGCTATGCTTTGTCATTCTAATCTCTCCCTTCCCTCCCTTGCCCCTCCAAATATATACACATGTACATATACATGCACAAATATTACTATCTTTTTATTAACCATTTGAGAGTAAATACAGCTATCATGCTCTTTTACCCCTGAAAACTGAAGTGTGTTTCCTAAGAACAAGGACATTCACTCATATAACCACAGTAGAATTATGAAAAGCAAGAACTTTAACACAAACACAATACTATTACCCAATTTACGGACCTTATTCAAATTTCTCCAGTTGTCTCAATAATGCCCTTTATAGAAAAACTTTTATTATTATTTTTCTAAGGTCCAGGATCCAATCCAGGACCACACACTGCAGTCAGCTTTCTGTTTCTCTAAGTCTCTTTTAGTCTAGAACATTTCCTCAGGCCATCTTTGTTTTGCATGAAAGTGACCATTTTGAAGGGCGCAGGTCCACTATTCTATACACTGTCCCCCAAGCTGGGTTTGCAGCGGCTTCCTTCTGATTAGATTCAGGTCACCCACTGTGAGGTTTGGGGCCCGGGGTGTGTTACACCAGGGGACTCCTGAGTCTGCTCCCATGGTGGGTGATGTTGACGTCCATCACTTGGTGATGGTGGCGATGGATAGCTTTCTCCACTGTCAAGCTGTTATTCTGCCCTTTGTAATTCATGAATAATTTGTGAGGATTCTTTAGGACTTTAGCCGTGCCCTGTTCCTCGTCAGATGCTGTCCTCCGTGCAGGGGCGTTTCACGCGTCTGTTTGTTCCTCCCCCGCAGTGGTGATCATGTGTGCAAGCAGCGACACCATCCGCGGCATCATGCTGGCGGCGCACAGGCACGGGATGACCAGCGGAGACTACGCCTTCTTCAACATCGAGCTCTTCAACAGTTCTTCCTACGGTAACTCTGCCTCCGCTTTCCCCTCCCGCTGCCAGGGTGTCCAAAAGGGATTGTGAGACAGGGCCAATAACTTGAGTCATCTCAGTGGATTTGATTTCCATAGATAGGGTTTTAGAAATTTGTGATTCTGAACACTCCCACTTCTCATAAGTTCTCAAGCTTTTCTCCTCTGAGAACTCAGAGCAAAAAGTTACCACCACCTGTGATGCCAAGGAACTTGGGGAGAACATAGCTCACTCCAGCGCCCCAAAGGATCATAAATCCAGGCCCTGAGGACCCCTCCCCAGTGCATTTCCAACTTTGGGTTGCCACCATGATGGACTGCTGGAATAATTTTAGAGAGATTTGGGCAGAATTTTTAGTAGCATGGAATAGACTCGAACACATCAACATAATAGAATAGAACATGTCAAGGTGTGTCACACATAGCATATGTATGGTTTCATACAACTTTTATTTTAGTAATATGATTACATGTTTGTGTGTATATATTTATGCATGTTACACATGTATTTGTAATGGGCCACAATGTGAAATAAATAAAATAACCATTACTGTAAACTGAGGTAAAAAATTTTGAAAGTTGCTGCTCCCAGCCCCTCCTCCTTCCAGATTACTGTCTCTTAGCTTCTCTTATAAAAAGTTGGGAAGCCACTAACAGTTACAATCGAAAGTATTTAACTCCTTAAAATGGATCTGGGGAAGTTCCCAGGGTTCCTGTGATGGTGGGTGTTCAAGGAAGTCATCAAGATCGCAGGCATAAAACATTTTCCCCAAATGTGGTTAGGGCTCTCTCTGAAGTAAACAGTGTAGGGCTATGGAACATTTTCTCAAGTACTGCACATTGGCAGTTATAGGGGAACTGTAAGTGTGTGTATCACGAACATCATGTTCATGCTGAGCTCCACTTCTCAGTTATTGTGGTCGAGATATAGTTAGATGGGATCTAAACCTTAAAGCATATGCCTCAGTTTCCTGCCCTGATAAGCTCCTGGCTTACTTAAGCAGTAGATCATTGTGCATAAACGTAATGAATCACACTTCTCACGGGAATATAGCAAAGTTGTTGAAGCAAAAGTAACCTCTGCTTCCTGTAGCGAATAAAATTGAAGATTTGAGGCTTGCAGGATAAACACCCAGTTTTCCTCTGCTTGCTCCCATCACTGTCTTTCCCCCTATCTTTACACAAGCAGAGTGGCAGTTTTGCTTCTTGACCCAAGATCAGAATGTAATTACATCATTGGTTACGGTATTGAATTCATTGAGATAGTGGTAGAGACTGGTGAAAAATGAAAAAAATTTATTCTGAGTTTTGCAAGTTGGCTACTGCAAGCATAACATTTTGAGGCAATGCATGTGAATGCATATTATAAGTGAGCAAGTACAAATTAGGTACTGGAATTCCTTTCATCCACGGATAAGCTTGCATTACTTTTCCCTGCTCATTACAATACACAAGTATTGTAGAAAATTTGAGAAACATAGAAAAGCATAGGGAAGAAAATAAGTTACTGAAACTCTGCCATGCAGATAAAGGTACATTGATAATATTTAGATGTCCATCTTGTCTATTTTATTACAAATTATATATTTATGAAAAAAATTTCAATAAAATGATCATACTATCTATAGTATGAATACATAGTATTTTATAATGCTGATATGCCATCTTTCTTAATCAGTCTTTTGTTTTTTAATATTTATGTTGTTTCCAGCTTTTTGCTATAAGAGCAATGCTATGTTGAGTTGCCTTGCCATGTGCATTCATGTGTGCACATACATACACACATATGTATGTGTGTGTAATCTGTAAGACAAGCTTCTAGAAGTAGAATATCTGGGTCAAATGTTATATGCATTTAAATTTTGATAGATATTGCCAAAGTTGTCCTCTAAAGAGGTTTGCCAATTTACATTTTTGCAACAGTGTATGAGATATTTTGTTTTCCTGCATCTCTGTCAACCCTGTATCATCTAACTTTTAAATTATTTTATTTATTTGAATTTCTTTTTATGTCCATAAGCAAAGTTCTGCAGTTTTCTTTATTTGAATTCTGCACCATTCTTGCTGAGTTCATTCTTAGACATTTTATGTTTTTTGGTTGTTATTATGTTCATGATCTTTTCCTATTACATTTTGTAACTGTAGTTGTTATATAGAAAACAAGAATTCCACATATTAAATCCTCTGTTCTAATAGATTTTTTAAAATCACTTTCAAATAATAACAATAGTTATTCCTCCATTTTGATAGTTGAATGTTATATTTATCTTTCTTTTCTTACTGCATTGGCAGTAGCCTCTAGAATAATATTATATAACAATGGTGATACTTAATTTCTAATATCTTGTCAGAAGTAGATGTTAAAATATTCTTTAGTTTATTAAGTGTGGTTTTAAAAATTGGAAGTGAGTGATGAGTGTTATCAAATACATTTTATCTGTACTTTTAATAAATTTCCTAATATTGAGTCATTATAGTATTCTTGGAATTAAGCATAGTTTGTCATGATTTTTTTAGATGTATTGCTGATTTTAAGTTTTTAGTGTTTTATTTACGATTTTTGAATCTATACTCATGAGATTGGACAGTTTTCTTGCCTTTAGGTGGTATTGTCAGATTTTAATATCAGGTTAATAGTAGCTTTATAAAATTAATTGGGACACTTTCCATTGTTTTTATGCTCTAGAGCAGTTTATATACCATAAGAATATTCCTTGAAATATGGAAACAATTCAACTCTCTGTCTGGACCTAACTTCTTTTCAGAGGTAATTTTTGGAAAATTAAAAAAACAAATCTATTTTGAAATAATTTTAGATGTACAGAGAACTTTAAAAAAAAAATAGAGTTCGTGTATACCTTTTACCCAGATTCCTCTAATGTTAACAATTTAAATGCGCATAGTACAATTATCAAAATAAGAAAATTAACATTGGTACAATACTACTAACTAAACTACAGGCTTTATTTGAAATTTACCACCTTTCCTCCTAATGCTCTTTTTCTGTTCCAGGATCCAATCCATTTAGTTGTGTGTCTTCTTAATCTTCTCCAGTCTGTGACAGTTCTTCAACCTTTCCTTGTTATTTATGACCTGACACTTTGGATAAGTCTGTTATTTTGTAGAATGTCTCTCAATTTGGATTTATCTGGTGTTTTCAAATGATAAGTTGAGTTTACACATTTTTGTCAAGAATACTACAAAAGTGGTGCTGTGTCCTTCTCAATGCAAAATATGAGTGCATAAGAAGTCATGTATATGTATATGTATATACATATGTATATGACTTATTATTGGCTTTATGTATATATGACTTATTGTTGGTGATTTTTGGGACAACTTTTTAAAACTTATTTTTCCATTAGTTCAGTTTTTCTGATTCTTGAAAACTGAATTGCATGGAGTTATACAATGTGCTCTGATACAATCTACCAAGTATCCTTGGTTTTTCTTTTTTTTAATTTTTAAAAATTTATTTATTTTATTTTATTTTTTTAAACTTTTTACTTTATATTGGAGTATAGTTGATTAACAATGTTGTGATAATTTCAGGTATACAGCAAAGTGATTCAGTTATACATATACATGTGCCTATTCTTTTTCAAATTCTTTTCCCATTTAGGTTGTTACATAGTATTGAGCAGAGTTCCCTGTGCTATACAGTAGGTCCTTGTTGGTTATACATTTTACTTTTTATTTTTTTATTTTTTTGGTTATACATTTTAAATATAGCGGTGTGTGCATGTCAATCCCAAACTCGCTAACTATCCCTTCCCCCCACCCTTTCTTTCTGGTAACCATAAGTTCGTTCTCTAAGTCTGTGAGTCTGTTTCTGTTTTGTAAATAAGTTCATTTGTATCATTTCTTTTTAGATTCTGCATATAAGCGATATCATATTTTATTTCTCTTTCTCTGTCTGACTTACTTCACTCAGTTTGACAATCTCTAGGTCCATCCATGTTGCCACAAATGGTATTATTTCATCCTTTTTAATGAATGAGTAATATGCCATTGTATATATGTGCCATATCTTCTTTATCCATTCCTCTGTCGATGGACATTTAGGTTGCTTCCATGTCTTGGCTATTGTAAACAGTGCTGCAATGAACATTGGGGTGCATGTATCCTTTCAGACCATGTTTTTCTCTGTATATATGCCCAGGAGTGGGTTAGAGGGATCATATGGTAGTCCTATTTTTAGTTTTTTAAGGAACCTCCATACTGTTCTCCACAGTGGCTGTACCAATTTACATTCCCACCAACGGTGTGGGAGGGTTCCCTTCTCTTCACACCCTCTCCAGCATTTATTGTTTGTAGATTTTTTGATGATAGCTGTTTTGACAGGTGTGAGGTGATATCTCACTGTAGTTTTGATTTGCATTTCTCTATTAGTGATGTTGAACATCTTTTCATGTGCCTCTTGGCCATCTGTATGTCTTCTTTGGAGAAATGTCTATTTAGGTCTTCTGCCCATGTTTTGATTGGGTTGTTTGTTTTGATGATATTAAGCCGCTTGAGCTGTTTGTAAATTTTGGAGACTAATCCGTTGTTGGTCACATCATTTGCAAATATTTTCTCCCAATCTGTGGGTTGTCTTTTTGTTTTATTTATGGTTTCCTTTGCTGTGCAAAAGCTTTTGAGTTAAATTAGGTCCCATTTGTTTATTTTTGTTTTTATTTCCATGACTCTGGGAGACAGATCAAAAAAGACCTTGCTGAAGTTTATGTCAGAGAGTGTTCTGCCTATGTTTTCTCTAAGAGTTTTATAATGTTCAGTCTTACATTTAGGTCTTTAATCCATTTTGAGCTTATTTTTGTGTATGTTGTCAAAGAGTGTTCTAATTTCATTTTTTTTACATGTAGCTGTCCAGTTTTCCCAGCACCATTTATTAAAGAGACTGTCTTTCCCCCTTTGTATAGTCTTGACTCCTTTGTTGTAGATTAATTGACCATAGGAGTATGGGTTTATTTCTGGGCTTTCTATCCTATGCCATTGATCTATATTTCTATTTTTGTGCCAGTACCATACTGTTTTTTTTTTTTTAAACATCTTTATTGAAGTATAATTGCCTTACAATGGTGTGTTAGCTTCTACTTTATAACAAAGTGAATCAGTTATACATATACAATATGTTCCCATTTCTCTTCCCTCTTGCATCTCCCTCCCTCCCACCCTCCCCATCCCACCCCTCTAGGTGGTCACAAAGCACCGAGCTGATCTCCCTGTGCTATGCGGCTGCTTCCCACTAGTTATCTATTTTACATTTGGTAGTGTATATATGTCCATGACACTCTCTTACCCTGTCACATCTCACCCCACCCCCTCCCCATATCCTCAAGTCCATTCTCTAGTAGGTCTGTGTCTTTATTCCCGTCTTGCCACTAGGTTCTTCATGGCCTTTTTTTTTTTTTTTCCTTAGATTCCGTATATATGTGTTAGCATACTGTATTTGTTTTTCTCTTTCTGACTTACTTCACTCTGTATGACAGACTCTAACTCCATCCACCTCATTACAAATACCTCCATTTCATTTCTTTTTATGGCTGAGTAATATTCCATTGTATATATGTGCCACATCTTCTTTATGCATTCATCTGTCGATGGACATTTAGGTTGCTTCCATGTCCTGGCTATTGTAAATAGAGCTGCAATGAACATTTTGGTACATGACTCTTTTTGACCTATGGTTTTCTCAGGGTATATGCCCAGTATTGGGATTGCTGGGTCGTATGGTAGTTCTATTTGTAGTTTTTTCAGGAACCTCCATACTGTTCTCCATAGTGGCTGTATCAATTTACATTCCCACCAACAGTGCAAGAGTGTTCCTTTCCTCCACACCCTCTCCAGCATTTATTGTTTCTAGATTTTTTGATGATGGCCATTCTGACCGGTGTGAGATGATATCTCATTGTAGTTTTGATTTGCATTTCTCTAATGATTAATGATGTTGAGCATTCTTTCATGTGTCTGTAGGCCATCTGTATATCTTCTTTGGAGAAATGTCTATTTAGGTCTTCTGCCCATTTTTGGATTGGGTTGTTGGTTTTTTTGTTATTGAGCTGCATGAGCTGCTTGTAAATCTTGGAGATTAATCCTTTGTCAGTTGCTTCATTTGCATATATTTTCTCCCATTCTGATGGTTGTCTTTTGGTCTTGTTTATGGTTTCCTTTGCTGTGCAAAAGCTTTTAAGTTTCATTAGGTCCCATTTGTTTATTTGTGTTCTTATTTCCATTTCTCTGGGAGCTGGGTCAAAAAGAATCTTGCTGTGATGTATGTCATAGAGTGTTCTGCCTATGTTTTCCTCTAAGAGTTTGATAGTGTCTGCCCTTACACTTAGGTCTTTAATCCATTTTGAGTTTATTTTTGTGCATGGTGTCAGGGAGTGTTCTAATTTCATACTTTTACATGTACCTGTCCAATTTTCCCAGCACCACTTATTGAAGAGGCTGTCTTTTCTCCACTGTATATTCTTGCCTCCTTTATCAAAGATAAGGTGACCATATGTGTGTGGGTTTATCTCTGGGCTTTCTATCCTGTTCCATTGATCTATATTTCTGTTTTTGTGCCAGTACCAAACTGTCTTGATTACTGAAGCTTTGTAATATAGTCTGAAGTCAGGAAGCCTGATTCCCCCAGCTCCATTTTTCGTTCTCAAGATTGCTTTGGCTATTCGGGGTCTTTTGTGTCTCCATACAAATTGTGAAATTTTTTGTTCTAGTTCTGTGAAAAATGCCAGTGGTAGTTTGATAGGGATTGCATTGAATCTGTAGATTGCTTTGGGTAGTAGAGTCATTTTCACAATGTTGATTCTTCCAATCCAGGAACATGGTATATCTCTCCATCTATTTGTATCATCTTTAATTTCTTTCATCAGTGTCTTATAATTTTCTGCATACAGGTCTTTTGTCTCCTTAGGTAGGTTTATTCCTAGATATTTTATTCTTTTTGTTGCAATGGTAAATGGGAGTGTTTTCTTAATTTCACTTTCAGATTTTTCGTCATTAGTGTATAGAAATGCGAGATTTCTGTGCATTTATTTTGTATCCTGCTACTTTACCAAATTCATTGATTAGCTCTAGGAGTTTTCTGGTAGCATCTTTAGGATTCTCTATGTATAGTATCATGTCATCTGCAAATAGTGACAGCTTTACTTCTTCTTTTCCGATTTGGATTCCTTTTATTTCTTTGTCTTCTCTGATTGCTGTGGCTAACACTTCCAAAACTATGTTGAATAATAGTGGTGAGAGTGGGCAACCTTGTCTTGTTCCTGATCTTAGTGGAAATGGTTTCAGTTTTTCACCATTGAGGACAATGTTGGCTGTGGGTTTGTCATATATGGCCTTTATTATGTTGAGGAAAGTTCCCTCTATGCCTACTTTCTGCAGGGCTTTTATCATAAATGGGTGTTGAATTTTGTCGAAAGCTTTCTCTGCATCTATTGAGATGATCATATGGTTTTTCTCCTTCAATTTGTTAATATGGTGTATCACATTGATTGATTTGCATATGTTGAAGAATCCTTGCATTCCTGGGATAAACCCCACTTGATCATGGTGTATGATCCTTTTAATGTGCTGTTGGATTCTGTTTGCTAGTATTTTGTTGAGGATTTTTGCATCTATGTTCATCAGTGATATTGGCCTGTAGTTTTCTTTCTTTGTGACATCTTTGTCTGGTTTTGGTATCAGGGTGATGGTGGCCTCGTAGAATGAGTTTGGGAGTGTTCCTCCCTCTGCAATATTTTGGAAGAGTTTGAGAAGGATAGGTGTTAGCTCGTCTCTAAATGTTTGATAGAATTCACCTGTGAAGCCATCTGGTCCTGGGCTTTTGTTTGTTGGAAGGTTTTTAATCACAGTTTCAATTTCAGTGCTTGTGATTGGTCTGTTCATATTTTCTATTTCTTCCTGGTTCAGTCTCGGCAGTTTGTGCATTTCTAAGAATCTGTCCATTTCTTCCAGGTTGTCCATTTTATTGGCATAGAGTTGCTTGTAGTAATCTCTCATGATCTTTTGTATTTCTGCAGTGTCAGTGGTTACTTCTCCTTTTTCATTTCTAATTCTATTGATCTGAGTCTTCTCCCTTTTTCTCTTGATGAGTCTGGCTAATGGTTTATCAATTTTGTTTATCTTCTCAAAGAACCAGCTTTTAGTTTCATTGATTTTTGCTATTGTTTCCTTCATTTCTTTTTCATTTATTTCTGACCTGATCTTTATAATTTCTTTCCTTCTGCTGGCTTTGGGGTTTTTTTGTTCTTCTTTCTCTAATTGCTTCAGGTGCAAGGTTAGGTTGTTTATTCGAGATGTTTCCTGTTTCTTGAGGTAGGCTTGTATTGCTATAAACTTCCCTCTTAGCACTGCTTTTGCTGCGTCCCATAGGTTTTGGGTCGTCATATCTCCATTGTCATTTGTTTCTAGGTATTTTTTGATTTCCCCTTTGATTTCTTCAGTAATCACTTCGTTATTAAGTAGTGTATTGTGTAGCCTCCATGTGTTTGTATTTTTTACAGATCTTTTCCTGTAATTGATATCTAGTCTCATAGCGTTGTGGTCGGAAAAGATACTTGATACGATTTCAATTTTCTTAAATTTACCAAGGCTTGATTTATGACCCAAGATATGATCTATCCTGGAGAATGTTCCATGAGCACTTGAGAAAAATGTGTATTCCGTTGTTTTTGGGTAGAATGTCCTATAAATATCAATTAAGTCCATCTTGTTTAATGTATCATTTAAAGCTTGTGTTTCCTTATTTATTTTCATTTTGGATGATCTGTCCATTGGTGAAAGTGGGGTGTTAAAGTCCCCTACTATGATTGTGTTGCTGTCGATTTCCCCTTTTATGGCTGTTAGTATTTGCCTTATGTATTGAGGTGCTCCTATGTTGGGTGCATAAATATTTACAATTGTTATAGCTTCCTCTTGGATCGATCCCTTGATCATTATATAGTGTCCTTCTTTGTCTCTTGTAATAGTCTTTATTTTAAAGTCTATTTTGTCTGATATGAGAATTGCTACTCCAGCTTTCTTTTGATTTCCATTTGCATGGAATATCTTTTTCCATCCCCTCACTTTCAGTCTGTATGTGTCTCTTGGTCTGAAGTGGGTCTCTTGTAGACAGCATATATATGGGTCTTGTTTTTGTATCCATTCAGCCAGACTGTGTCTTTTGGTGGGAGCATTTAATCCATTTACATTCAAGGTAATTATCGATATGTATGTTCCTATTCCCATTTTCTTAAATGTTTTGGTTTTGTTATTGTAGGTGTTTTCCTTGTCTTGTGTTTCTTGCCTAGAGAAGTTCCTTTAGCATTTGTTGTAAAGCTGGTTTGGTGGTGCTGAACTCTCTCAACTTTTGCTTGTCTGTAAAGGTTTTAATTTCTCCATCGAATCTGAATGAGATCCTTGCTGGGTAGAGTAATCTTGGTTGTAGGTTTTTCTCCTTCATCACTTTAAGTATATCCTGCCACTCCCTTCTGGCTTGCAGAGTTTCTGCTGAAAGATCAGCTGTTAACCTTATGGGGATTCCCTTGTGTGTTATTTGTTTTTTTTCCCTTGCTGCCTTTAATATGTTTTCCTTATATTTAATTTTTGACAGTTTGATTAATATGTGTCTTGGCGTGTTTCTCCTTGGGTTTATCCTGTATGGGACTCTCTGTGCTTCCAGGACTTGATTAACTATTTCCTTTCCCATATTAGGGAAGTTTTCAACTATAATCTCTTCAAATATTTTCTCAGTCCCTTTCTTTTTCTCTTCTTCTTCTGGGACCCCTATAATTCGAATGTTGGTGCGTTTAATGTTGTCCCAGAGGTCTCTGAGACTGTCCTCAGTTCTTTTCATTCTTTTTTCTTTATCCTGCTCTGTAGTAGTTATTTCCACCATTTTATCTTCCGGGTCACTTATCCTTTCTTCTGCCTCAGTTATTCTGCTATTGATCCCATCTAGAGTATTTTTAATTTCATTTATTGTGTTTTTCATCATTGCTTGGTTCCTCTTTAGTTCTTCTATGTCCTTGTTAAATGTTTCTTGCATTTTGTCTATTCTATTTCCAAGATTTTGGATCATCCTTACTATCATTATTCTGAATTCTTTTTCAGGTAGACTACCTATTTCCTCTTCATTTGTTAAGTCTGGTGTGTTTTGACCCTGCTCCTTCATCTGCTGTGTGTTTTTCTGTCGTCTCATTTTGCTTATCTTACTGTGTTTGGGGTCTCCTTTTCACAGACTGCAGGTTTGTAGTTCCCGTTGTTTTTGGTATCTGTCCCCAGTGGCTAAGGTTGGTTCAGTGGGTTGTGTAGGCTTCCTGGTGTAGGGAACTAGTGCCTGAGCTCTGGTGGATGAGGCTGGATCTTGTCTTTCTGGTGGGCACATCCACGTCTGGTGGTGTATTTTGGGGTGTCTGTGGCCTTATTATGATTTTAGGCAGCCTCTCTGCTAATGGATAGGGCTGTGTTCCTGTCTTGCTAGTTGTTTGGCATAGGGTGTTCAGCACTGTAGCTTGCTGGTCATTGAGTGATGCTGGGTCTTGATGTTGAGATGGAGATCTCTGAGAGATTTTTACCGTTTGGTATTACGTGGAGCTGGGAGGTCTCTTGTGGACCAGTGTCCTGAAGTTGGCTCTCCCACCTCAGAGGCACGGCCCTGATGCCTGGCTGGAGCACCAAGAGCCTTTCGTCCACACGGCTCAGAGTAAAAGGGAGAAAAAATAGAAAGAAAGAAAGAAAGAAAGAGGCTATAATATAGTGAAGTAAAATAAAGCTATTGTAAAGCAAAGCTATACAGACAAAATCTCACCCAGAAGCATATACATATACACTCACAAAAAAAAAGGAACAGGGGAAAAATTAATATATCCTGCTCCCAAAGTCCACCTCCTGAATTTGGGATGATTCGTTGTCTATTCAGGTATTCAACAGATGCAGGCACATCAAGTTGTTTGTGGAGTTTTAATCCGCTACTTCTGAGGCTGCTGGGAGAGATTTCCCCTTCTCTTCCCTGTTCACACAGCTCCTGGGGTTCAGCTTTGGATTTGGACCCGCCTCTGCGTGTAGGTCGCCTGAGGGCGTCTATTCCCCGCCCAGACAGAACGGGGTTAAAGGAGCAGCTGCTTCGGGGGCGCTGGCTCACTCAGGCCGCGGGGAGGGAGGGGTACGGAGGAGGCGGGGCGAGCCTGCGGCAGCAGAGGCCGGCGTGACGTTGCACCAGCCTGAGGCGCGCAGTGCGTTCTCCCGGGGAATTTGTCCGGGGATCACGGGACCCTGGCAGTGGCGGGCTGCACCGGCTCCCGGGAGGGGTGGTGTGGAGAGTGACCTGTGCTCACACACAGGCTTTTTGGAGGCGGCAGCAGCAGCCCCAGCGTCTCACGCCCGTCTCTGGGGTCCGCGCTGATCGCCGCGGCTCGCGCCCTTCTCTGGAGTTCGTTTAGGCGGCGCTCTGAATCCCCTCTCCTTGCGCGCAGCGAAACATAGAGGCAAGAAAAAGTCTCTTGCCTCTTCGGCAGCTGCAGACCTTTTCCCGGTCTCCCTCCCAGCCAGCTGTGGTGCGCTAACCCCTTCAGGCTGTGTTCACGCCGCCAATCCCAGTCCTCTCCCTGCGATCTGACCGAAGCCCGAGCCTCAGCTCCCAGCCCCGCCTGCCCTGGCGGGGGAGCAGACAAGCCTCTCGGGCTGGTGAGCGCTGCTCGGCGCCGGGCCTCTGTGCGGGAGTCTCTCCGCTTTTTCCTCTGCGCCCCTGTTGCTGTGGGATCCGCGCTGTTAGCTGCGGCTCGCGCCCGTCTCTGAAGTTCGTTTAGGCGGCGCTCTGAATCCCCTCTCCTCGCGCACCAGGAAACAAAGAGGGAAGAAAAAGTCTCTTGCCTCTTCAGCAGCTGCAGACTTTTTCTCGGACTCCCTCCCGGCTAGCTGTGGTGCGCTAACCCCTTCAGGCTGTGTTCACGCCGCCAATCCCAGTCCTCTCCCTGCGATCCGACCGAAGCCCGAGCCTCAGCTCCCAGCCCCCGCCCGCCCCGGCGGGGGAGCAGACAAGCCTCTCGGGCTGGTGAGTGCTGGTCGGCACCGCTCCTCCGTGCGGGAGCCTCTCCGCTTTGCCCTCCGCACCCCTGTGGCTGCGCTCTCCTCCGTGGCTCCGAAGCTTCCCCCCTCTGCCACCCTCAGTCTCTGCCCGCGAAGGGGCTTCCTAGTGCGTGGAAATCTTTCCTCCTTCACAGCTCCCTCCCACTGGTGCAGGTGCCGTCCCTATTCTTTTGTCTGTTATTTCTTTTTTCTTTTGCCCTACCCAAGTACGGGGGGAGTTTCTTGCCTTTTTGGAGGTCGGACGTTTTCTGCCAGCGTTCAGTGGGTGTTCTGTAGGAGCAGTTCCACGTGTAGATGTATTTCTACTGTATCTGTGGGAAGGAAGGTGATCTCTGCGTCTTACTCTTCCACCATCTTCTCTCCTCCCCCCACATACTGTTTTAAAAAAAATTTATTTATTTTTGGCTGCATTTGGTCTTTGTTGCTGTGCATGGCTTTCTCTAGTTGTGGTGAGTGGGGGCTACTCTTCGTTGCAGTGTGCAGGTTTCTGATCACGGTGGCTTCTTTTGTTGTGGAGCATGGGCTCTAGGCTCACGGGCTCAGTAGTTGTGACTTGCAGGCTGTAGAGCACAGGCTCAGTAGTTGTGGCACACGGGCTTAGTTGCTCCACAGTATGTGAGATCTTCCTGGACCAGGGCTCAAACCTGTGTCCCCTGTATTGGCAGGCGGATTCTTAACCACTGCGCCACCAGGGAAGCCCAGTACCATACTGTTTTGATGACTATAACTTTGTAATATAGTCTGAAGTCAGGAAGCCTGATTCCTCCAGCTCCGTTTTCTTTCTCAAGATTGCTTTAGCTATTCAGGGTCTTTTGTGTCTCCATAAACATTTTAAGATTTTTTTGTTCTAGTCCTGTGAAAAATGCCATTGGTAATTCGATAGGGATTGCATTGAATCTGCAGATTCCCTTGGGTAGTATCGTCATTTTGACAGTATGGATTCTTCCAATCCAAGAACATGGTATATCTTTCCATCTGTTTGTGTCTTCTTTGATTTCTTTCATCAGCATCTTTTTTTTTTTTTTTAAGATTAGTTATAGCCTATCTTATTTATTTATTTTACTTTTGGCTGTGTTGGGTCTTCGTTTCTGTGCGAGGGCTTTCTCTAGTTGCGGCAAGCGGGGGCCATTCTTCATCGCGATGCGCGGGCCTCTCACTATCGTGGCTTCTCTTGTTGTGGAGCACAGGCTCCAGACGTGCAGGCTCAGTAGTTGTGGCTCACGGGCCCAGCCGCTCCGCGGCATGTGGGATCCTCCCAGACCAGGGCTCAAACCTGTGTCCCCCGCACTGGCAGGCAGACTCTCAACCACTGCGCCACCAGGGAAGCCCTCATCAGCATCTTATAGTTTTCAGAGTACAGGTCTTTTGTCTCCTTAGGTAGGTTTATTCCTAAGTATTTTATTCTTTTTGATGTGATGGTAAGTGGGATTGTTTCTTCAATTTCTCTTTCGGATCTTTTGTTGTTAGTGTATAGGAATGCAACAGATTTCTGTGTACTAATTAACTTTGTAACCTGCAACTTTACCAAATTCATTGATGAGCTCTAGTAGTTTTCTGGTACCATCTTTGGGATTTTCTATGTATAGTATCATGTCATCTGCAAACAGTGACAGTTTAACTTTTCTTTTCCAATTTGTATTCCTTTTATTTCTTTTTCTTCTCTGATTGCCATAGCTAGGACTTCCAAAATTATGTTGAATAAAAGTAGTGAGAGTGGACATCCTTGTCTTGTTCCTGATCTTAGAGGAAATGCTTTCAGCTTTTCTCCATTGAGTATGATATTAGCTGTAGGTTTGTCATATATGGCCTTTATTATGTTGAGGTGTATTCCCTCTGTGCCCGCTTTCTATAGAGTTTTTATCATAAATGGGGCTGGATTTTGTCAAAAGCTTTTTCTGCATCTAATGCGATGATCATATGGTTTTTATTCTTCAATTTGTTGATGTGGTGTATCACACTGATTGATTTGTGGATTTTGAAAAATCCTTGCATCCCTGGGATAAATCCCATTTGATCATGGTATATGATCCTTTTAATGTATTGTTGGATTCAGATTGCTAGTATTTTGTTGAGGATTTTTGCATCTATGTTCATCAGTGATATTGGCCTGTAATTTTCTTTTTTTGGTGACATCTTTGTCTGGTTTTGGTATCAGGGTGATGGTGAGCTCATAGAATGAGTTTAGGAGTTTTCCTTCCTCTGCAATTTTTGGGAACAGTTTCAGAAGGATAAGTATTAGCTCTTCTCTAAATGTTTGATAGAATTCGCCTGTGAAGCCATCAGGTCCTGGGCTTTTGTTTGTTGGGAATTTTTAAATAACAGTTTCAATTTCAGTGCTTGTGACTGGTCTGGTCATATTTCTGTTCTTCCTGGTTCAGTCTTGGGAGATTGTACCTTTCTTAGAATTTGTCCATTTCTTCCATGTTGTCCATTTTATTGGCATACAGTTGCTTATAGTAGTGTCTCATGATCCTTTGTATTTCTGTGGTGTGAGGGTTTTTCTGATTATATCCCCTTTCTTTTCCCTTTTACTGCCTTGTTGCTTAGGCTTTGCTCTCGGCTGTCAGCCTGCCTGAGAGTCTGTGCCATGTACTAGCTCTTGGCAAATTGACATAACCCTGCCCTTCCCCTGCAAGTCTCAGTTTCTTCTAATGATAATAATAGTACTTATCTCATCGCATCAGGATGAGTAATAAATGAGGTGGTGTATATGAGAGACACAGAAAACTTCTTGGAACATGATGAGTGTTTAGTAAATGTTCACTAAATTTACTATTAATTTTAGTTTACTTTGACCATTACATATAGTACTTTAAAAATGATAAGTTAAGTTTGTACGTTTTCTTGTGGTGCAGTTTTATAGCTTGATTTAGGCCATACATTTTTTTGTTACCAAATTAGTCAACTTTTATCTAGTACATCCTAAGGACCTGGGTGCATTAGGAATTATATCTGCCTGCAAATAACCAAGACTTCCAGCTATAGTAATTTAAACAAATGTAGAGGTTTATTCTCTCAACTGTAAGAAGTGCAGAGGTGGGCAGTCTGGGGCAGAATGATGGTTCCATAATGTCATCAGGGATCCAAGCGTCTTCTTGTTTTCTGCTCCCTCAATCCTAGTGAATGGCATCCATCCTCAAGATCATAAGATAATGGCTAGGATTCCAGGGATTGTGTCTTAATTCTAGGCAAGACAGAAGGGGAAAGATGAGAGGCAAAAAGAGATCCTTTTCAGTTGACTCAGTTCTGTTTGAAGGGCTCTCTGGAAGCCCCACTCACTAACTTTCGCTTACGTATCATTTGCTACCCGTGGTTGGGAGGGGGGCCAGGAAATGTGTGCTTTTAGCTGGGCTCACTGCTACCTCACATCAATTCAGGAATCTGTTACTAAGGGAGTAACAGAGAAAATGGATGGGAGAATGGATGTAGGGAGGTTTGCCGCAGACCCTGAAGCACTTTTCCTCTTCAGAGTAGAAGCAGTAAATAGAATCTTATGGCAGGCACAGTGACCTAGACCAAGGTTCTGGTGTCTGTCGCTCATAAAGGGCTCCCTCTGAGATTTTTATACTCTAAGAATCAGATATATGTTCATGAAAAGTTCTCCAACCTCCTCCTCTCCCTGTGCTTCCTCACATCAAAGTCTACACCAGTTCTAGAAAAAGACTCTGTTTTAAATAATACTTGAGATTGGTTTTTTAAGAAAACATATTGATAGCATGTCCATATTTACTGATTATTAGATTGTCTTGGTGAGCACTCAGAAAAATTCTCAGATCTGCCCCAATTATATTGTTACAGGAGTTCTGAATATATTATGAGGGAATTCAAGTGATGGAAAATAAGATTGAAAGGATAGGTTTTAAAAAAATCCAGAGTGAAGATGATATATATTGCGCTGCAGAGTTTTGAATAGCACCTGTTGGCATTTTCATTCACTGGCATTATGTTCTTTGGATGTAAGTTAGGTGGAAAGTCATTTGCGCAATCTTGTCTGGGACTGTAAGGTTATTGTAGAGCTTTCCTGACTTCCTGAGAACACAGAGGCACTCATTAAGGTGAGGATGGGAGTATTCCAGGGCTGGTAATGCACATAAATTACTTGACTCACTAAAAGTAGAAAAATGGCAGAAAAACTGGGGAAGGATTGGATTTATATTTTGCTATTAAAGTGATATATTCATGTTATAGTCAGTTTAGGGTAATGAGAAAAGAGAAGGAATTCTCACACAATCTTTCAACTGTAACAGTTGTTAAACCACGTTTAGACACTTCTTCTTCTGATCTGTCTTCCTCTGTTACTTTTATTTTTAACATTTTTGTCCTCCACTGAATTTGAAGTCTTAAATCTTAGAACACACCAAACTTGGATGAGATGAATGAGCAGCAGACACAACACTGGAGTTTGGAGGCTGGCTTGAATTTGAATCCTGCTTCTATTTATTAACCAAGTGACTTCGGGCATGTTAATCTCCTTGAGCCTCAGTTTCTTATCTGTCAGATGGGTATCAAACTTAAATATTCCTCATAGAGCTTTCATTAGGATTAAAGAATGAAATGCTTCAGGCAAAGCCATTCACAATGGCATCGCTCAGTAAGTGGTGCTGTTATCACTGATGGGAGAATCTGGACCAGCCTAGCTCAAGGCAAGCATGTAACTCCTGGGTATTTGGAGAGGTTGGGGTGAGGCAGGGTGGCCAATGCTTTTGTCTCACTTAATTGGCTTCCAGAGGTCAAGAGCCACGTACTCTGCAGCCAGCCCAGGTGTACTCCAGGCATCACTTCTTGGATGTAGTCTGTGATGTCTCAGCTCGTCATTCAGCGCACATTTACCAAAGGCTTTCTATGTGCTGGGTCCTTGGTAAGTACTGAGAGCTACAGGATGACACAGTTGTCCCAGTACCGCCGGCTCTCACCAGCTCCCTGGCCCCAGGATTGCCAAGCACAGGGCTTGGTGCTGAGCAGTTTTTTTCCTCTTTCACAAATATTCTGTACCCTTCTCACTCTAAATGCAAGCTTGGGGCTCCATGATGTTTAAAACCAAACAAAACAAAGAAAGCAAATTCACTTTCCCTTATTCCTGAAACAACTGCAAGAATCACCTTCTCTGCCCTACTTCTCATTAGCTGACTTCTTTCTCCTCTTCTTAATCCCTTGTTCAGGACCATTGTAAGAGTATGACAACAAGACCCACCACTCCTCTGAGAGTGTTAGGTCACCGCTGACCTTCCCATCACCAAAGCCATCAGCCTTAGTGCAGACCGTGCCTACATGCCTCTAAAGCAGTGCTGTCCAGGGGAACTTTCTATGATGCTGGCTGTGTTCTACTCTGTGTTGCCCAGGACGGGAGCCACTGGCCACATGTGACTATTGCACATTTAAAATGTGGCCAGTGCGAGTGAGAAACTGAAATTTTAATTTTATTTAATCTTGAGTAATTGAAATGTAAGTAGTCACACATGGCGCTAGCGGCTGCTATAGTAGAGCTATATACAGCTCTAGTCCTTGCCATATTGTTTCCGTCCATTTCTTTCTGGAAACCCTGTTTTTCTTAGCTTTGGTGGCACAGCATTCTTCGGGCTTTCTCTTAGCTCTTCTGTCTCCTCTTAGTCCTTTGCCCACTAAAAACAGCGTCCCCAAAGTGTGTGCTCACCCTCTGCCCTCTCCTTCTGGGTACTAAGTATAAGACATATGGACGTGACATCCAGCACTCTCTCTAGCCCTCACTCCTCTTGCTGGCTTCAGACCCCTCTTTCCAACCCCAGCCTGGTGCTGCCACTTGGGTGTTCTGTAGTCAGTCACCTTGGATTGACCATGACCCTAACTGAAATCACTGTCATTTCCATGTCCACCTAACCCCTCCTCCTCCCTCTGGCTTTGCTATTTCGTCTGACAACCATTTGCTTTTCCTCTCTGGCATCACTGGTGACGCGCGTCCCTCTCGGCTGTCGTTCACTCCCTCACTCTTGTAGAGTCTTCAGATTCCTCTCGCACAGCCCTCTGCATTCATTCTCAAGGGCCCTCCCTCTTTTTATGATTATAAAAGCAGTAAATATACTGCTGAAAATTTGCTAAAGTCAAAAAAACAAATAAAAAAAGAAAAGAAAAGAAAAGATGCCTGTAATTCTAACCACCCGGAGAACCATGTTCAATTTTTTGGGGGTGTGACTTCCCACATATAACCTCTGGTAACCCCTTGCCTGGATTACTGTGGCTGTGAACCCTCAGTGTCTCCCCAGCCTAATCCATTGCTATTTCCCAAGGCATGAGTCTGATCATGTCATTCTTCTGTTCCGCTCGTAAATCTCCAGAGGCACCCAGTGTCTGCTGAATTAAACTTGTCCCCACTGATGGGGCATCATGCCAAGCCGACCTCTGCTTTTCCTAGGGTTCAGTGGCCCCGAGAGGTTACTGACACGGTACAATAAGAGACACACACAAAGCAGGAAGTCATAGTATTGGTTATGGTTGTGACTAGATACATATTTAGTTTGGCTTACATTTACTAAGCACTTTTGTTTCCATTCTTCTTTCTCTCTTTTTTTAAAAATTTTTGTTGTTTTTTATTTTCTGGCCATGCCACGTGGCTGTGTGGGATCTTAGTTCCCCGACCAGGGATCAAACCCATGCCCCCTGACCACTGGACCGCCAGGGAAGTCCCGTCATTCTTTTTTCTAGAAAACGAAACTCCAAGATCATTACCTTTTAGATTGTGGTAGACAGATTTATTGTACTGTATTTCACTTCTTTCAAAATGGAAAAAAAAAAAGTTTTTTCCATATTAGTAACTAAGATAGTTGCCGTTTCCAGTTCTATGTGTACTTTCTAATTACACAGCATAATACCCTATAGGGTTATTTCCTTTCTTGTGCCCGGAGGGGACTCTTACCCAAAGCTGAGAAACTCTGATCCTCTCTGCCTAAGAAACACCATTCCTGCTGATTCTTGATACCTCGGGTCAGTTAAAAAAGAATCAATACATATGGATTGCAAACCTAGAAGAAATGGGTTCCTTCATGGGTTGAAGATGGACATTCTTAGAATTTGGGGTCTTGCTGGCTAATGGATTTGGCCCCTTGACAAAAGGCCACGTTGTCCATGACTTGAGCACCCGGAGGGGTTGGCCCTGGCCGATGACAGTGCCACACAGCTCACTTGCCCTCTGAGCAAGCACCGGCATAGCTGTGGCCTCACTGGTGTTTGGGAGGTTTCATAGTGGAGGAGGAGGAGGAGGAGGACTTCATCAAGTTTTGTTCAGTGGCTTGAAATTTAATCTTGTGCTCATTGCGAATGGATCTAGCCCTTAATGAATTCTGTCCTTGTCTCTGTCTTATTTATCTTTTAACAGCTCCCTGGCACATACTAAGCAATTAATAAATGGCTGCTATTATTAGGATTATGATTAAACAGATGCCTCCACAAGCAAATTCTTTGTCTCTGCCTTTTCTCATGTTCCAGACAGAGGTTCCCAGCTGCCCACTGGATGTCATACACATTTGCACCTCTGCCTGTGCTGCAGATTCTGCCAAGCATGCTTTTCCATCCTCTTCTCCTCTTATGAAAATCCTATTCACACATTTAGGGCCAAGCTGATGCCTCTTCCTGGCATGAAACTTCCCTCTTTGGAGCTGGTTACCTCTTCCTCTCTATTCTGCGTGGTTTCCATGTACCACCCCCCGCCCCTCATAGTAAGCTAACTGCTACCCTGTAATGACTTCAGGTGTTTACATGCCCATCTCTAAATCCCTCTCTTGAAGGTGGTGGAGACTGTTCAAAACATTTATGATGCCCACTGTTCCAGCTGTCACAGAAACTTGCACGTAGTTCAGTTAATCCATGTTTGTCTGATTTAAGCTATGATAGAAATTCCAAAACCACCAGCTCTTAACTGAACTTTTTCTGTAAGAGTAGAGCAAGGGCCACGGAGCCCTGGCTACACATTCCAGAAGCATCCTCTCTGTTTAGCCGCTGGGCTCTGGGCATCTGGGCTCAGGGCAAACAAATGACTGTGATGTTGGACTCTGGTTGGTTGAATTCCTTGTGGTATTTTCAGAGATCTCAAGGAATCATAATGATAATTCACAGAATTATTATTATTATGGTCAAAAGTTAGAGGTCTATATTTCCTTTTGGGGTCCTGCAAGCCACATGTTTTCTCAAAAATGAAATAATAAAGAGAAGAGGAATGATTCTTATCCATGTAATTTGCCTTTGCTTTTGTGAAAGGGAGAGCCGTGAAGCAGCGGGGTACCCAGCTTCTGAGTGCCTCAGTTTCCTCATCTGTAAAATAGGATAATTGTACCCACAGTCACGGGATCTTGTGAGGATTAAATGAGTTTATAAATATAAAGTGTTCAATAACTAGGCTTTTATTATTATTATAATATATATATATACTCAATAAATGTTAGCAATTTTTATTTTATTACTATTGATGCACAGATCGACTTGTCCAATAAATAAACTTTCTGATGTTGCCAGCACTAGAGAGATAGAAATCCTCAAGTTCACCTAGGCTACTTTTCAGTCTGAAGAGATTTGAGAAACATTTCAAGAAATATCAGTAATCTCAAACCTTTTTCTTTTAGCACCAACTTTATAATACTTGTGTAAATCTGTTGTCGTATGTAGCCATCCCTGCCTTCCACATCTATGTAGCGTCGGGTTTACTGTAGCGCAGTAACATCTTGGTTGACCTCCACAGTTGATTAAAAAATATTAAAAACTAAGTGTGAATGGAAAGGAATAGACCTACTGCTTACTCCTGCAGTGCTGCAATTCTTGGCGGCTGAAAATTACAGTTACAGGGTTATTATAAGGCAATTAACCCAACAGTGCTTTTCTTTCTGCCTCACATTTCAAAGGAACACGTGTCCAAAGGGCCTTCTTCTCCTTTGAGGATCTTGACATTGTCACTTTCTATCCAAGTGCAACACTGTGACAATACCTCCTGCCCCAGCCACCAAAAGAAACATGTAGAGACACATCGCAGTTGAAAAGGGAGAATGGCCCCTTTATGGTGACTGGCTTGGAATTATAAATATTTTTACTTCTCCCGTAGGAGATGGCTCGTGGAAGAGAGGAGACAAACACGACTTTGAAGCTAAGCAAGCGTACTCATCCCTCCAAACAATCACTCTACTGAGGACAGTGAAACCTGAGTTTGAGAAGTTTTCCATGGAGGTGAAAAGTTCTGTTGAGAAGCAAGGGCTCAGTGAGGAGGATTACGTAAGTAATTGATTATGAGCCTAGACCTTCAGCATCCTGAAAACAGTCTTCGAATTAAATCAGGTGTGATAAAGCGTCCTGTTCTGAACCATTCCTAGGTTCACGTCTGAATGTCACTGTTGCTTCCTGTGTGTGTGTTTTTTTTTTTTTCTGGCCAGCTCTCCTCCCTCCTCCCCACCAGGCGCCCATCACCCCCACGCTTCACTTACACTTTGCCAGCTGCTGAAGGAAGGGAAATTGCTTTCTGTGGGTACTTGTGGTCATGCTGAGCAGAGATCTGGAGACTTCCATCGCCTATTCTGCTAGGAGAGTGTTAGGGGAGAAGACGGATGAAGGATTGCCAAAGTTTTGCATGCCTGATTTTTCCAGAGCTTGGTGGAGGAAGGTATTTTGGATTCTAGAAGGCTCCTTCTTTTGGCAATCTGTCTTAGCTTCGTGGCCAGTCTGCTTCTCTCCTTTGTGGCCGTGTTGTCGCCTCCTTCTGCTGCAGGCTGTTCCCTACTGAAGGATTCCAGAGCGTCGCACACCATTAGTGCGGTTGTTATTCATGCATCTTCCAAGAGTGGACAGGAGTCAGGAGCTCAGGCCAGGCTCAGGATTAAGTAGAGGGACATCTAACTGTGTGATCTGGGGCAGATTCCTCAGTCTCCCTCATTCAGATGAGGATGGGAGGATTACAGATAATCTAGCTGAAGTCCTTGGCACTGTCTGGTCAAAAAGTTGGAACTCAATGAATGGTGCCTCTTTTGTACTATTGTTATAAGATCATACCTGTCTTTATAGGAATTTGCTACTAAACGACATACAAAGGGTCTTATAAACATGTGTTAATGTCTTAAATGCAATTTATATATTATACACATATCATTTAAAATACCTTTTGACTTTCTAAATTAACACTGTCTTCTAGATATGTAATGTGAGCCACAAATGTAATTAAAAAGTTTTTAGTAGCCACATTAGAAAAAGTTAAAAAAAAACAGGTGAAATTAATTTTAATAATACATTTTATTTCACTTAAATAGAAAAAAATCATTTCAACATTTTATCAATGTAAAATTATGACTGAGATTGTATATTTTTTTTCTTGTATGAAGTCTTTGAAATCTAGTGTGTATTTTACCCTTACAGAGTATCTTAATTCAGTTCAAGTGCTCAGTAGCGATACGTGACCAGTGGCTGCCATGTTGGACAGGGTGTTCTTAATTATGAAAGAAGTAGAGCCCAAGTTTACAGAAACCTATGATAGTATTGTCATCATCCGAATCTTTTGCCTCAGGAATGTGAAAGGACACCAAGGACATTGTAGTTCTCTTCAGTAGTTCTGCCAGAGGTGGCCTGTGTCAATATTGAAAACATACAAGTCTTTAACCTATGCCACTGTATGTTATTTTACTTTACTAGGTTCATATTAATTTTCTGGTTTAAAAACTCAAAAATGGTGTCATTTTGTCTAACCTCTTTCCTAAGGTTGTTGAAGTTCAAGTATTCCAGTATAGGTTGTCAAACATGATGATACTTAGTGGGCAAAAGTTGGCATTCCATTGCACTATCAGGTACATCTTCTTGGTCATTAGTTATACTGTGTTCAGAATATTAAATCTTATTTTAATGGTAGTCTAGGCAAAATCTCCCTGGAAGGGGTACCTACTACAAAGATCCATAATACATTCCAAACCAAATACTGCTGCTTTAGAGATTATTTGTAGTTGTAGATTACAATATGGCTTCCCTCTGATGGTGGGATCATTAAAACGGATTTTATAAATAAATAAAAATGATAATGTAAAGTAGAAATTGGAGCTCCTCATAATGACTTATTCTGTCTTTCATAGTTATGTGTGTTTTAGCTGTGCTCTTTTGAGTGCCACTGCAGCTGTTTATCAGGTTAGTTTAGACAGGTGGTTGTGGTGAGTATCGTGGAAGAAGGAGATACGGGGCCTCGCAGAGGCTAGAGTTTGATCTCCTGCAGTGGGAGATGCTGGAGTGGAGTAACAAGACTTGGTGGTCTTCATCCTAAGCCTCAGTTCTTTCCTCGTTCTTGCTGCTTCTCTTGTTTGTACTAATAGGTTGTCTCATCTACTTAGAATTTCCGTTAGTGACACCCATCGTGAGCTCTTCAGTCCTTGTTACTGGATCTCAAATCCAGCAACTTTGGTGGACTCTATTCTAAATTTTTACCATGCATTTTCTAAACAACCACAAGACGTGTGAATAGTAACAATTTTGTTTCTTTTCAGTTCTTCTTTTAAGTATGCTTAATTAAGAGATATTTAATTACATTGTCTATTAAATTAAGTATAATTAATTAAATTAAAACTTTTAATGCTACTGGCTAGGATCCCAATACAGTATTGAATATAAGTAGTGGTAGTGGGCGTCCTTGCCTTGTTCTGAACTTTAAAGTGAAGAGCATATAAAAGATTTCATATCTGTTCATATCACCATTTAAGTGTGATGTTTACTGTGGGGTTTTGGGGAAAGAGTCTTTATTAGATTGTGGAAGTTCTCTTTTATTTGTTTTTATTTGTTGGTGAAGTTCTGTTCTGGCAAAATGATACCCTTTATTAGGATAACTGAAACAAAAATAGCACAGAAAACATAAAGATTCACATAATGTAGATTAGGAAAGGATCTGGACGCAGGTTTTTTTTTAATTGAAGTATAGTTGATTTACAATGTTGTGTTAATTTCTGCTGTACAGCAAAATGATTCAGTTACACATATATATATATTCTTTTTCATGTTCTTTTCCATTATGGTTTATCACAGGACATTGAATATAGTTCCCTGTGCTATACAGTAGGACCTTGTTTATCCATCCCATATATACTAGTTTGCATCTGCTAACCCCAAACTCCCACTCCATTCCTCCCCCACCCACCTCCCCCTTGGCAACCACATTTCTGTTCTCTATGTCAGGACACAGCTTTTGATTATAAGCATTGTAAACTATATGATATCCTTGACCCCATGTCGTGTATGCTAGTATCACTGTTATCAGATTAGCATGTGGTTGGCGTCTTTGGAAAGCTTGGGATCTTCTCAAGATGCAAAAATTTGGAGCTTAAAAAATTTTATAAGGTTATACTGAAACATTAGAAGGATGGAATGGCAATGGTGTTTTTTAATAAAATTATTATTATATATTTTAAACTTACCAAATTTTGTTATTAATGTTAATTTGTTTCTCCCTCCTCCCTTCTTCTCTCTCTCCTTCTCTCTTTCTCCCTACCTTCATCTCCAACTCTTGCCTTCTCTTTTTTTAAAGTGACTTTTTAACTGAGATGAGTGCAAATTTACATGCAGTTTTAAGATGCAATATGGAGACATTCCTCATATATAGTGCCTAGTTTTCCCCAGTGGTAACATTTTGGAAAACTATATGTAAGATCACAACCAGGATATTGACACTGATACAATGCACTAATTTTACTCACATTTCCTCAATTTGGTTTGTACTTATGTGTGTATGTGCATGTGTGTGGGTATTCAGTTCTGTGGAATTTTATCACCTGTGTAGGTTGGGGTGTTTGAATATTATCAAATGCGTTTTCTACATCTATTGAAATAATCAGATATTTTTCTCTATTCTGTTATAATGTGGTGAGTTGCATTACCAGGGTTTTCCCCCTGAACCCCAGTTTTATTGAGATATAACTGACATATAACATTGTATAAGTGTAAGTACAACATAAAGATTTGATATTTGTATATATTGAGAAATGATCACCACAATAAGTTTGGTTAACATTGATCATCTCACATAGTTACAAACAAATTTTTTTTCTGGTGATGAGAACTATAAAAATCTACTATCTTAGTAACTTTCAAATATACAATACAGTATTGTTGACTGTGGTCATCTTGCTGTACATCTCATCCTTGGAATGTATTGATATTTATCTTATAATTGGACATTTGTATCTTTGAACCACCTTCATTGCTAGAGTTTTCTAACTTTAATAATCTCTGCACTCCTGGAATAACTCTGCTCTCTCTCTATACCAAGTCTTGAACTCCTCGATTTCCCAGTTCATATCTTGGAGAATATAATTGTGGTTGAACCTGTACAAGTTTGCTTGGTGGAGCTTTCCATGCTGGGTTGTCTCAAAGGCTATTGGCAGCCTGTAGATTAGGCTCTCTGGGTTGGAAGTCCACTCTTGTTTCACTCATCTCTGGTGGGTAGTTGGGTGGGTACACGTGTGTGATGCGATGGAAAATAGGATTGCTTAGGGCTGGGCTATCACTGGGGCTCTGGGTATTGCATGTAATGTAATTGTCTCGTTATTACCACATGTATCTATGACAGTGTCTCCGCCATTCCTAGGGGTACTATTATAGTATTTTTTAAAGTATATTTGTCCTTTTACTAGTGAACCTGGTGGAAACCTAATCTATTCTGATGCATCATCTTTTAATAGGGCGCATTATATTGGGAGATGGTATAGCCTAATGGTTAAGTGTGCAGGCTTGGGGTTTCACAGACCTAGCTCTGCGTCTTTACTGCTTTGGTCTTGAGCATGTTTCTGAAACTGTGCCTTAGTTTACTGACTCTAAAATGGGGATAAATAATTTTTAACTGACAAGGTCACTGAAAGAACTCAAGCATTGCATATAAATAATATTGAACACAATGCCAGGCACTAAGTAAATATTCAATACATGGTAGCCATTATTTCTCTTACTTTTGTTTCTCATATTCCAGACCCATGTAACCAATGTATATGAGGCTCCTGCATGTCAATATCCTCCCCAGCACCCCCGCTCATCCCTCAGATGTTAACTCAAATACCATTTTCTCAGGATGTTTTTTCCTGACACTCCAGACGAATCTCACACACTCTGCTCCTTTCTATCATAGCACGCCTCTCTGGTTGTAACCACAGGTCTATGTGTGGGATTTTTTAAGTTAACCTTGGCCTGACTCCTAGTTAACTAGACCTGACTCCTTTGCCAGACAGTAAGTTCCATGACAGCAGCAACCGTGTCTGTTTCTGTTCACTCTCGCATCCCCCTTACTGTATGCTTAGCACAGAGGACGCAGCCAATAAATGTAAGCTATTATTATTATGCTTATTATTTGGGGTTATTATTGGACCAGAAGACCTCAAATCCAACCCCCTTCCTGTACAGTGGTGAAAACTGAGGCCCAGGGAGGTGAGGTGGCTTTTCCAAATGTAACCACTATATTGCAGTCAGTACAACGATGTTGGGTGGTGACAGAGTCCTGTGCTTAGACCTTATCAGGCACACAAAGCCAGGAGTTCAAATCAACTTATACTGTGGGAGATGGTACTGGGGGGTAGTAATGGGTTTTTACGGTGGGGATTCTGAAGACCATCTAGCGGGGGTCATCAGAAATCTAAAGTTAGAAGTAAACCCCTACTGGAGAGGCCCTCAAATATCAGTGGGACTCCCAGCATGGCTCAGACAAGTGCTTGCCAAGTGTCTGTCTAGCCTCCTCTGGTGGGGTTGTTTTGTAGCCAGGGTGGTCTTTATTGCCTTTCCCTTGGGCTAAGCCAGCACAAAGTCTTTCTGGAGACTCAAGCCCCACAGCAGGAATGGGAGGCGAGAGGGGCTGGGCCGACAGGAAGCCCTGCTCCGATGTCTGGGTCAGGCAGAAATGGCCCTTGTACCTTGGTCCTCTTGAGGCTTGACGGGCCTGCTTGGCCGTGACCATGGAGCTGAGGGGAAACCTGTGCTGACTGGAGAAATCTCAGGCTCACAGGGTCCAGTAGGCGTAGATGAGGGTCCGAAGGAGGAAGATGGCCACAGACAGCAGCATTTACTTCTGGTTCTCCTGCCGAAGCAAGTGCAGCTCCTTCTCATAGTTGGAGGCTTTGTTCATCAGGTGGCTTTTCTCCTTCTCCAGAGACCTCCTGGCCTCTGAGCTCAGCTCCGCCTCATAGAGCCTGGAGTTCACAGCCTCCAGGTCTCTCCGACGTTGTGACAGCTTCTTCTCCAGCCCATCGATCTCTAGAGCGATGCCCAGATTCTCCAGCTTCTTTTTAGTCATGTTACTTGCCGGGTTCCCGGAGTCATTATTGGACGCTCTCTGGTGGTTTATATTGGGTCGCCCACATGTGCAGTGGCTCTCACTCCAGGGTGTCTGGATGGAGCTGTTTGGCCTCTGCCACCGAATGGTTACAATTCTAGAGCACTGGTATTTGGTTTTAGAATGCGCTGTGTGGTGGCCAAGCCAAGATTAGTTGCATCCCCTGACTCCTGGTCAGTGGCTTTCTTTATCCACTACATCAGTCTGACCTTTTTAACAACAATGTGCCCAAGATGGGGGCAAACCCATGACCCGAAGATTAAGTGTCTCAGGCCCTACAAGTGAGCCTGGCAGGCAGCACAGGCAGGAGAACTTCCTTTACCTGCCCCCTGCCTGCCCAAACACACACTTTTAAGATATCAGTTTCTCTTTACTCTTTCACATACTT
The DNA here is from genome assembly GCF_028021215.1 of Eschrichtius robustus. NCBI lineage: Eukaryota > Metazoa > Chordata > Mammalia > Artiodactyla > Eschrichtiidae > Eschrichtius > Eschrichtius robustus. Next base: position 26,989,051 of record NC_090825.1, read on the forward strand.
GACAAAGTCCAGCTAGGACTCTGTCTCCTCTCCATCTGCAGCGATCTATTTTGCCTGTTTTCTTCTGAAGTGTAAACCACCATTTCCTAAAACAGCAGATGCTGTTTACTGAGCACCCCAGGGACCATGGCTGTGAACTTGATCCTGGACCATGTAATGGTCCCATCTTGGGTGGGATCTTCATCACCTAAAAATACTTGAGCAAGTATATAAATATCCATGGCCATGAGCTCTGGGAGGCTACAAGAGCTGCATTCCTGTGCCAGCACGGATGTGAAACATCATTCACTTCAGTGTCAGCACTCTGACACACTGATGGCATTCACACAAGTCTGGACAGTTTATCTTGCAGTAGACCAAATGCGGCACATGTGTGAAAATATCCATGTTTCTAGAGAAATGAAATCAAACACGGTGGAGTGGGTTCACTTAGTTCTTTAGCAGGAGGCTCCCTCCAAATTCATCCAACTTTCCATGACCTCTTTAAGTGGATGAGGGTTTCTTGAGTTAGGGTGCATTAACTCTTTACAATTCTGTGCAAAATTTTGTATGTAAGTGCACATGTGTATATTTCTGGAGAGAGGGGCCAGCACCCTTCATCTGATTTTTAATGGGGCCAGTGTCACAAAAAGGTAAGAATCATTGAACTAGACCAGGGTTGGTCAGCATGCCATTTGAGCAGTTACTGTCCCAAGCCCTATCTACTCATGGATAGGGTACAACATTGTGCAAGCAGGGCTGCATTGAAAAGTCACTCCCCTGGAAGAAAATGAAGAGACACCTGAATGCTCTAATATTTTTTAATCTTATATTCTAAAACCATTAGTTTTATTTCTGAGATGAAAGAGATACTAATTCATTTATTTATTCCTTCATTCTGAACTAGGGAGTCAGTCCAGTCTTTACAACTACCAGTGTTTTCACATGATGTCTTTAAGAGGTAGACTTAAATTTGTCCCAGCTACTATTTCTCAGTTTAGACTGAGCCAATGTTGGAGACCTCTTTTCCCCTCTGGCAGCTGCTCTGACTTCTCGGTCCTGTAAATCCCACTCTTGGCTTTGCCCCATTCTCCTATTGTGTTTGGCACTTCTGAGACCCATTCACGGGCTGGCCCTTTAACAGTTGGCTCTGCCCTTGGGTGAAGCTCACCCTCTTTCCTTGATGTTGTAGTTGTTTAAATCAAAACAATACATGATTTTTTAGATTGAATATAATGAAAGAAGACCCACACTGAATTAAAAATAAATTCATAATACTCTGAGAGTTAAGACAAACACAAGTCTCCGATTCTGCTCTTCTCCACTCCTGACTCCCATTCTTTGAAGTCCATAATCCTTAACGTTTTTATTGGCCTCTGCTCTTTCCCTTTATATTTCTAAAATAGCTTATTTATATTGATGTTTTGAATATTAAAAATTTTGATATTATTTTGTGATTTTGTAAAATGGAAAAAGATTTAGCTCCTTTATACACTCTTCCTCTACCAATACTTCTTTTTCCTCCCATCCTCCCAATATTTTATGACATAATTTTTAGTTAAATGTATAGTCACAAAATAAAATTTGAAGCTAAAAAAATAGAGCTTTTATTATTATGACATGCATATATATATATATGTATATGTATTTACAACTGAATTATGTAGTGTTCTATGATTATATTTCCTTTCCTGCCTAGCTTTTCGTTTTTTCTGCAGTTAGTGATTTCCTTGGTTTTTTATTTGCTTCCATGTAATTCTCACTATTTCATTCTTATTCCCTCAGCCAAAAATTTTGGATAATGTTTCTTTTTTTCCCCCTTTGTCTTCCTGCTCTAGTTTAGAGTAATTGCTTTCTTCAATATCAACCTTTAGCTCTCTCCTGTACCGGATCCTCTTTTTCTTGGACATCAAATCTCCTTCTTTGTTGAATTTCACCTTAGTTTTGAAGGACAGTGATGCAAGGATTCTTCAGTATATGCAAATTGATCAATGTGATACACCATATTAAAAATTGAAGAATAAAAAGAACCAGCTTTTAGTTTCATTGATTTTTGCTATTGTTTTCTTTGTTTCTATTTCATTAATTTCTGCTCTGATTTTTATGATTTGTTTCCTTCTACTAACTTTGGGTTTTGTTTGTTCTTTTTCTCTAATTGTTTTAGGTATAAGGTTAGGTTGTTTATTTGCGATTTTTCTTGTTTCTTGAGGTAGGATTGAATTGCTCTAATCTTCCCTCTTATGACTGCTTTTGCTGCACCCCATAGGTTTTGGGTCATCGTGTTTTCATAGTCATTTGTTTGTATATATTTTTTGATTTCGTCTTTGATTTCTTCAGTGATCTCTTGGCTATTTAGTAGCATATTGTTTAGCCTCTATGTGTTTGTGTTTTTTTACAGTTTTTTTTTCCTGTAATTGATTTCTAATCTCACAGTGTTGTGGTCAGAAAAGATGCTTGATATGATTTCAATTTTCTTAAATTTACTGAAGCTTCATTTGTGACCCAAGATATGATCTATCTTGGAGAATGTTCCATGAGCACTTGAGAAGAAAGTGTATTCTGTTGTTTTTGGATGGAATGCCCTCTAAATATCAATTAAGTCCATCTTGTTTAATGTATCATTTAAAGCTTGTGTTTCCTTATTTATTTTCATTTTGGATGATCTGTCCATTGGTGAAAGTGGGCTGTTAAAGTCCTCTACTATGATTGTGTTACTGTTGATTTCCCCTTTTATGGCTGTTAGCATTTGTGTTATGTATTGAGGTGCTCCTATGTTGGGTGCATAAATATTTATAATTGTTATGTCTTCTTGGATGGATCCCTTGATCATTATGTAGTGTCCTTCCTTGTCTCTGTGACAGTCTTTATTTTAAAGTCTAGTTTATCTGATATGAGTATTGCTACTCCAGCTTTCTTTTGATTTCCATTTGCATGGAATATCTTTTTCCATCCCTTCACTTTGTCTGAATGTGTCCCTAGGTCTGAAGTGGGTCTCTTGCAGGCAGCATATATATGGGTCTTGTTTTTGTATCCATTTGGCCAGTCTGTGTCTTTTGGTTGGAGCATTTAATCTGTTTACATTTAAGGTAATTATCGATATGTATGTTCCTATTACCATTTGCTTTATTGTTTTGGGTTTGTTTTTGTAGGTCTTTTTCTTCTCTTGTGTTTCCCGCCTAGAGAATTTCCTTTAGCATTTGTTGTAAAGCTGATTTGGTGGTGCTGAATTCTCTTAGCTTTTGCTTGTGTGTAAAACTTTTGATTTCTCCATCGAATCTGAATGAGATCCTTGCTGGGTAGAGTAATCTTGGTTGTAGGTTTTCCCCTTTCATTACTTTAAATATATCCTGCCACTCCCTTCTGGCCTGCAGAGTTTCTGCTGAAAAATCAGCTGAAAACCTTATGGGGATTCCCTTGTATGTTACTTTTTGCTTTTCCCTTGCTGCTTTTAATATTTTTTCTTTGAATTTAATTTTTGTTAGTTTGATTAATAGGTGTCTCAGAGTGTTTCTCCTTGGGTTTCCCCATTTTTTCAACTCTTCCAATTTCTTTTATTTTCTGTGATTGTCACAACTTTATCTTCCAACCTGTCTATTGAATTTTTAATTTTTGATATCATATTTTTAATTTACAAGACCTCTTTTTTGTTCTCTGAGTGACTCTCTTTTTAAAAAATAAAACACTGACCTTGTTTCCTGGATGCAATATCTTCTTTTCCTGAGTATACTCTTTCATCAGTTCTAGAATATACTTCTTTCACATTTTAACTTATCTAAAGTTGAGATTCATTTTATAATTGGTGGGCTGTCATAATTTTTTCTTTCTAAGGGCACATATAACAAAGGTGCTTCATATAATTGCAGGTATTTCATATTTTTTGAGATTGTTTTCTTTTACTTCCTGCTTGCCTATTTCTTTCAAATTCCTTTCTAAAAATATTCATTTTGAATTCTTTCTCTTTCATATTATAAGCTTTTCTTAAACTGTTAGTAATCCTTATCTAAGTTCTGTGTGCATGGGAACTTGTCTAGTGGTGGACTTTATTGTAGGGTAATAAGGTGTCAAGTTGGCTTTTTCAAAGGGTTATCCCAAATATGATTATGTGAGGGTTGTTTCTCTTAGGCTGGTCAGTTTCAATAAATAATTCTCCTTCAAATAACTTCTTGAGAGTCATAAGTCTGCCCTACATTCTGGGAGCCTAGAGAGGGGGGACTCTCACCTTTAGGATTGAGGACTTTTCACTTACACCTCAATTTTCAGTATTATGCTTCACCCAATCTCCAGCTGTGACTTGTACCCTCCCAGTCGGATCTTTGTGCCAACATATTCAGACAATAAATCTCCTGTCTTCTGCCTGGATAGGAAGGGACAGTTTCTTCTCTGTGTAAGGCTTGGGGGTGCGGGATCTGACATTTAAGTGCTTCTTGTACAAATTTTCAACTAATCCCAGTATTTCCAACCCCACTGCATCCCTACATCCAGAGGTAACTAGTGTCTCCAGTTCTAGAGCCTCTGGACTGGAGTTCTTTGCTTCTTGTTGGAGCTCCCTGTCATGCTCCCATGCACACTTGGATTTAGGTTTCTCAGGTCTATTGAGTCACCCCTTTCCAACTTCCAAAATTTTGTTGACTTTCCTCATCTACTATTTCCTTCCTGTACTCTTTCAACTTGTAAATTTACATCTTAAAAATTTCATTGTCATCTTAGTGGGGATTTTGCAGGGAATGTATGTTTCAATGGTTGTGACTTACTGGAAGTCTCTCAGTACCATGAAAGTATGCAGAGATGGTGGTGCCATCTTTATTTTTTGGGGGAGGTGGTGGTTGTGGTAATCTAGTTATATTCAAAGCAAAGGAGGAAGAGGAAAAGAGAGAGAGTGTGTGTTTGAGAGAGGGATTCAGTGTATTTCTTTTAGTCCAGAATGCTCTTGCTCCTTTAGAATTTCCCATTTGGTTACAGTTTCTCTTCTAGTGGCTACTTAATCTTGATTTATTAGCTCAGTGCTTTCTTTCTTACCCTCACAGATATGCCTGCCCTCTGTGATTCTTCAAAAGCATTTGTACAGAAGCAACATACATTAACAATAATATATACTCACTAAGAAAAGGCTTGTTCTTTTACAGGTTTGTCATACTAGTGTATGAAGACTTTATTTTACTTTATGTCCAGGGCTAAACTGTTTCCTCTAATATAGCTCTTATGCCAGTGTCATTTGAAAAAGGAACACATATAGGAATATCATCTAGGAATCCTGTTGCCAGTGTAGGTAGAAGTTTAGGTTTTAAAGTGGATTTTTTAAAAAGCTAAGATTTAAGGTTAAAAAATGGAGTATTTACATAAAAATAATTGGACCTGTTTGTGTCCTGGTGGGTTATTTGTAATTTATAACAATGTAGTGGTAGCAATTTTGCACCCTTTCTAGAATCTCTTAGGACTCTCTTATTGTACAACAAAATACTTCAGAAAAAAGTGAAAACATTGGAAGACATAAACTTGTATGGAGGGTTCCAGCATGGGACTCAGTCACCTTCCAGTGCAACCTTGGGTAGTAGAGACCATCTCCTCTGAATAGGATCTGTTCCCTAGTAATCTCCAATGTTGCAGACAGCATTATTCTAGAACCAAAGGCAATCCAGCTGGGGAAGGAGCTGTAGGAGAGAAGGCAGAGCTCCTGACCCTGGACTTGGGCTGAGAAGGCCCTTGGCTGGGTCCCTTTACTTCTTAGGGCTTCCTCTGTTGTAAAACCAGAGATTGGGGTCACCGCCTCAAGGGGCTTTCCCATTCCCAGGTTTCTGTTATTATATGTTGAAAGTGTTTTTCTAACTTTAGTCTTAATTTAGATGTTGTATTTCATTGTCAATATCTGGATATGGAATTTACTTACCCTTTATTGAAAAATCACAATGTAACAATCATCACAACCCACCCACCCCCATTTTAGGAGGATTTTATTCCAATAAAGTATTCTGCTGCTTATAACATTACATCATAAAAGTCTCTTGGAAATTTTCATTACTCCAGCTTTAAAATACAAAGGACCAACTTTTCTTCAGCTACAGACTGGTCACCATTCTGCAGCCTGAAACCCTTTGTATATGCAAAACTCATCTTTGTGTACACAAACTAAGTAAGTGCAATGTTCTGCATCCAATTTGCATTTGCAGGGATCCAGCTGCAAGTGTCGTTCTGCAAACACAAAATTAGAGCCTGGTTTTTAAGAGTGGTTTAGATGCATTTTTTAAAAAAGTATTTCTCCAGTTAATCTCAGAGATGGCTTTTTGATGTTGTTGTTAAAGAAAGGTGTTTTAGTTATAGAGAATGTGCAGAGTCCATTTTTTAATGAAATAATGCTGCATCCTTGGTACTCTGGCTTTCTAATTCAGTTTCATACTTCTTAATGCGACCTCTGTTCTTGACTTGGGGTAGAATTTGGTAAATGCTGTTTTTATTTCTAACCAGGTATTCTGAGCAGGGGGTGATTTTATAAGCTTGGATATTTGCTCATTTGAGGTTAGCAGGCCACCCATAGCTTGTTTTTTCTCCTTATTTAAAAGTTGAAATTTTAACTAATTAAACAAATATTCCGGCAGTGTCTGATGCACAGCAGAATTGTTAGGGAGGTAGGATGTGTATTGGGCCATCCCTCCCTCCCAGGTTTCCCTCTGACACTCAAAAATGAAATGGGAGCCTGGAGCCTGCAGCGTATCTAGCCACAGTATTTGAACAGAGACAAGGTTTAATAAAGCATTGTTTAGATAGGCCAGGCATTACATTTTGGAAAGTCCAAAATGTTGAAAAACAACACTCTCATTTCCTTCAATGAGGGGAAGGCCCATCAGTAAAGCTGTCTAATCCAGCTTGTGTTTTGACACTGGCTTTGCACAGATGCAGTGTGGGAGGTGATATCAGTTGAGAAGTTATCAGCTCATCAGTGAAATCCTGGCCGGGCACTTCCCCCCTTATTGTCTTATATAATATCATTTAATTGGAACTGGATACTCTTACTGAAAATTTTCAGTTAGCTCTTCAGTAAAACCAATGAAAGAGAAAAAAAAAATGCAGCCGACCAAGCAGTATTTGCCCCACTTCTGGTGAGGGTGTGCACAGGCAGCCTTTTGTGTCTGCCAGAGCTGCATCAGAATAGGAGAATCCCCCCAACACCACCCTGCCCTGTGCCCTCACCCCCTTTCTTTAAAGTCAGCCAGGGAATAATTTGTCCAAATGAAAAGGCCCTTTCAGGCACTGGAGGGCTTTGCTAATTGTATTTGAAAGAATCAAAGCAAACCACAAGCTGGCTTTTAACAACAGAAAAGTAATGCGTTCACATACCAACATATTAATAAGATTAGTTTTATTAGGAAAATGTAATCAGGCAGAATAAGGACTGCAAGAGGAATGGCTTTTTAAAAGCCATTCTTTTATTTTCTAGCTAAAGAAATATCAGTCGGCTTTCAAAACGCATTTAAATAAAGATGTACTGAAATCTAAAAAAATACATCAATGTCACTTTCTTGACATAAAAGGGAAAAATGCTTTAAAATTGTTTATTTCTGTAACTTTTAAATAGCTTTAGTTGTGCTAAATTAGAATAGTAAAAAAAACTTGAGAATCTCCTGGCTAAAGTAGTTTTGTTTGATTGTAAATAGGTATCCATTTGCTTGTGATTTCTACATATTGGCAGGTGTGGATTTATTAATTGCAAAAATGCTGTTGAACTGGTGCAATTGGAAAATGTTCAAGGAGGATCCACAGCACCTATGAGAAATGATTTTTCCAAGCAGTAGACTTCATTTTGACCTTTCAAAAGACAATCACTGCATTTTTTTTTTCCCCATTATGTGCGGTGATGTAGTTTCAGTTAGAAAGACATTTTGCAATAATGGTGACAATATACTCAAATGCGCATGACTAAAATAGCAATGCAGTGTGGAAATAAGTTTCACAATCCAAAGGCCAAGCTATTTTCCTTTGTTTTTCTTCCTGTATCGTCACTGAATGGAGTAGAAGGGCATTTCACGCATTTGGCCAAACTCTTTACAGCGGAAGCACATTCTTTCTAGAAGAGTCAGGTCACTTAAAATATGGACTAGAAAAAAAAAAAAATATGGACTAGAGATGCATTACCAGTTCAGCTTGCAGAAAGAACATACATCAGCTTGAACAATTATACCCATTAGCATAAGTGAAGAAGCATGGGGCAGAACTGTAGAGGATGAAAGCTCAGAGTTCTTTTTTCTGCCTTTCTCCTCCCTTCCAACATCTCTGTGCTCTGGGGGCCTCAGTATCCTTCTTTCTCCACTTGGTGAGGAACTCATTTCCACAAAGATATTGGGGGTTCAGTAGATTAGCTTTACCAGGATATTTCATTTAAAGGAGGAACCTGGAAAAAGAAGACAACATAAGTAAACTTAAAGGTGATACTTTTCTGTTCCGTGGAGGAGATGAGTGAGTCTTTCAAGTGCCAGGCTTTAATCTTTCTACCGGAGAGCTCTGCTCAGGAAACATTTATTGAGTCAGGCCACCCTGTGGCTAGAGCAGCGTGGTACTTTCTAAACTTACATGAAGCTTTGCATTTTACTAATAGAGCAGCAGCAAAATGGCTGCATTTCACATAATTTAACAGGAACCAGAAAGGAGTGCCCATGTGTTCAGCCTTCCAAGTTGGAAGACGGGAGGGAGGCCGATGGGCCCCGTCGGTTTCGTTGGCCGCTGTGCTAACAGAGGACTCTGGTGTTTGATGCTGACTGCAGCCACAGTTATGAAAGTCCGTGGGCAGAGTCAGGTTCGTAAGGCCTGGCCATTGATGCTTCTGTCCGTATGAGTGGATATGGCGGAGGAGCCCAAGGTAGTGGTTCAGTAAATGTTAATTGATAGGCATTAAAACAATCGATGACCCCGGGGCATGCCATCTTGTGTGCAGAAGACGTTAATCTGTGAAATGGAGAAAACCACACCAGGTTGCTCTTGGAAGTTATGAAGAATGATTGTAAAGGGGTTTTCGAAGCTTAAGCGCTTTGACTGATAGTGTCCGAAGAAAACAGCCCCAGCTGCAGAGAGCAGAGCATCTCCGTGGCCCTGTGAGCAGTGTGCAGTAGCAGTGTCAAATGGCATCCTTTCTGGGGTCCAGCCAATTGTTAAAAGGGAGGAACTAGAATAATATATTGCTGGGGGCTCAACCCCTTCCTGGTTATGAAATTCGCAAGTGGCTTAAGCTGTAGGAAATTATTTTGGATTAGTCTTTATCATCTGATTTCCCCCCTGGAGAGAACTTGCTTCATTTTATAAGGTTCTAAAAATCTTTTTTTTTTTTTTTTTTTTAAAACAAGAGGCATCAGCCACCATGTCCCTCTCTCTTCTTTTTTTAAAAAATTTTATTTATTTATTTTTGGCTGCGTTGGGTCTTCATTGCTGTGTGCAGGCTTTCTCTAGCTGCAGCGAGCGGGGGCTACTCTTCGTTGAGTGGGCTTCTCATCGCGGTGGCTTCTCTTGTTGTGGAGCACGGGCTCTAGGCGCACAGGCTTCAGTAGTTGTGGCACACGGGCTCAGTAGTTGTGGCTCACGGGCTCTAGAGCACAGGCTCAGTAGTTGTGGTGCACGGGCTTAGTTGCTCCACGGCATGTGGGATCTTCCCGGACCAGGGATCGAACCCATGTCCCCTGCATTGGCAGGCAGATTCTTAACCACTGCGCCACCAGGGAAGTCCTGGTTCTAAAAATCTTGCTCCCACAGACTGTGGTTTACAGATAAGGAGGAGGTGAGCAGAGAATTTGTGTGTGTATAATGAACAATTTAACAACTGGCCTAAATTTGGGGACCTGTGTAATTTCCTTTACCGTTATCTCTATGTGGGATAATTACTAAATCACTGAAGTAAGCCAGCTCTGTTTTTACCCTATCCTAAAGATCTTAAAGAGATTTCATTTATTGGTAAATAGTCCTGCATCCGATTGGCACTCTAACTTGCCCATTGTTGCTCTACAAACTACATTCATTTCAATTTGGGGCCATTTTCTCTTTTCGTAACTCAGCAGTGACTGAAATATACTCAACAGTATATTTATGGCAACCCTATGTCTAAGAATTTCCTGGGTAGAACAGATTTCAGATACAGCACATATGCCCTCTAGATGCACATGCGTTTTTGTTGATCATTTGACCCTATGTATCACCAGGCATACAGTTAAGCCTGCAGACAGTTGTTCATTGAAGCTGTATGCCCACCATTGCACACTTACTGAGCGCCTCCTTCAGGCAAGGCACTGTGTCCTGTGAGGACAATTCATCACTTGTGTGGGTGGCTCTTGAAGGATGGGTAAGAAGAGATGGGTACAGAAGAGCCTCCTCAGAGAGGCCAATATAGGGAATCCCAGCTTAGAAGAAGGAGGCAGTAGACACATTTAGGGAATAGTGAGCAAAATCACCTGGCTTGAATGAGGGGATTTTGTAGAGGAGGAGTTTGGAAAGGTCTCTCTTTTTTGAAATTTGCTCCTCCCTTGGCTGCCAAGACACCACCGTGTCTAAGTTCTCTGCCTACATTGTGGACTTTCCTGGTCTCCTTTCATGACTCCCCTTTTCCACTTGCTCCACAAATATTAGTGTTTCCCAGATTCTTTCCTTGGCCCTTTTTCTTCTCTAAACTCTTTCTGGGCAGCACATCCTCTCGCCTGGGTGGGATATTCATCTTGATGTGGATAACACCTAAATTTCTATCTCCAACTCCAGCCTGTCTCTGAGTGGCAGGCCCCGAGTTCCAATTGCCCATTGGCACCTCTGCCTGAATAACACTGTGTCTACCTGCCTCATCCTTTCATTCAGAACTGCTCCATTCTGAGCTCTGCTGGACCAAGCCTAGAGGGGGAGTCAAGGAGGATGGAACTCCGAGTTCAAAGAACTTATTCTGCACACAGAAGAAAGTAGAAAGTAGGAGACTGTAGTCAAAAAGAGATTTTCGGGCTTCCCTGGTGGCGCAGTGGTTGAGAATCTGCCTGCCAAGGCAGGGGACACGGGTTCAAGCCCTGGTCTGGGAAGATTCCACATGCCGCGGAGCAACTGGGCCCGTGAGCCACAATTACTGAGCCTGCACGTCTGGAGCCTGTGTTCCGAAACAAGAGAGGCCGCGATAGTGAGAGGCCCGCGCACCGCGATGAAGAGTGGCCCCCACTTGCCACAACTAGAGAAAGCCCTTGCACAGAAACGAAGACCCAACACAGCCATAAATAAATAAATAAATAAATAAATTAAAAAAAAAAAAGAAAAGAGATTTTCAAGGATTTTGAAAGTAGAGCAGTTCTGGGTGATGATATGATCTTTGCTACTCAAAGGGTGGTCTATGGACCAGTGGCTTCAGCGTCACCTGGGAGACTGTAGAAATGAGGAGGTGTAGTGCTCTATCCCTCAGACCTGCTGAATCAGAATCTGCATTTGAACAAGATTTGCAGGTGAACTGTGTGCACAGTTCTGAGAAGCTTTGGCCTAGGGTATGTGCATGAGCGTGAATTGATGAAGTTCAGCGGAGATGAAATTCATCAAATAATGGCAGTCAGCGAACCAAGAGGCTACAATGTTCAATGAATGGATAATGTACAGGGAGATTGAAATGGTTCAGTACGAATGCAATAATGTGGGTGGAGAGGAAGAATGTGAGCTGACTGCCAACCTCCTTAATGCATTCATTATGCCTTGGGAGTGAGGGAGGGTCCTTGCGTCAGATGACAGTGATATTTGACAGGATTTTTGACGTCTTAGTTCTTTGAGAACAGAGCCTCTGATTAGGATTTTTCCCCTTTAAGTTCTGTGCCTCAGCTCTTAAAAAAGATATAGCAGATCCTTAAATAATGATGAATTGACTTTACCAGCAGTGGGCTTAAACAGATTAAGCCTTTTGGTCAATTTACATTTTTTTAAAAGGGAACCTGGAGCTAACTTAAACAATCTGGTATCCAATATCACCTTTTCTCCCCCCTCCTTTGATTATACTTTCCAGACAGTTAATTAAAAATGTGTTTGCTAGGGCAAACTTCTTCATTCTTTTTTTCTCTCTCTTGATGTGCATATAACATCTTGGAAATCCTATACATGTTAGAGAACTCATATTGATGCTCTATCCTTGGGTGTGAGTTTGGTCTTTAAGGAGGTGCCTTGCTTGATAGACAGATCAACACTGATGATGCAGGTACTGATTTGGAGCCAGGAGACTTGAGTTCCAGTCGCAGCTCTGTTCTTACTATCTGTGCAACGTTGAGTGAATCAGGCAACTATTACAGGCTTCAGCTTCTCATTTACACAATATGCTGGTTGGACTATATGAGCTCTAAATTCCCTTCGAGTTGTAAACTTGTGATTCTGTAATTCTTTTAGGCTGTTAAGAATGCCTGTGAGGTTAAAATGATGCATCTCCCTAAGATGTGTACCCAAGGGTCTCTCTTGTATTGTGGCCAATATATTTATGGAGCTCAGTGTCATTCTATCCATGATTCAAAATCATGATACATCTGCATCTAGAGTACTCTGCATAGTTCTGGTAACTTTCTTAAGAGAAACAAGTTTCCTCACATTAGTAGAATATGTTAGCCCTAAATGTTTTTAAAAAGAAATAGAGTATCTTTTAATTGCCCAAAGGAGTGAAACAATTTTTTTACGAAATAGACTTAAAAAGATCAATCTCTTTGAAATGTTGCACCATCCAACCTTGTGAGGACCATGGGGCATTTCTTGAAATCTGAAGACTTAACTGAATTCTCAATCTGTAGACCTGAAGGGATACTTTCAGGATAATGACAAGGAATGACTATTTTTCCTGGTAGTTAGTAAGCATATGAAACTCATTACTTGCATAGTTTCCAAAGGCTGTCTTAACATGGGTTCCAGAATGATTTAGTTCAGTTCATTATGCTGGATCCCAAATGGGATTCAGAGCGTGTTGATATTTTGGTGTGAGGCCCTATTCTTTAAAGTTGGTATTTGAGATATACAAATACCTTTAAAGAATTATTCGTTTAAAAATTAAAAATGAATTTAGTTCAATGATAGAAAACAGAACTGGACTGGACAAAACATGAATGTTGACCTTATGATTATGTATTTTCATATGTTCTTATAGAAGCTACTGTGGAAAGTTTTCCACAATTTTCCAGACTTGGGATATTCATTTAGGGAATTAATAAAGAAAATTTTTATTATGGGAAATTTTAAGTACATACAAAAATGGAGAGCACAGTATGTGAAACTCCGTGTCCTCATCACTCAGCTTCAATAATTAACCAAGTCAGTCTAATTTCATCTCTAACTTTTTTCCCACCCTTACCCCTAGGCCCTGGTAATTCTGAAGCAAATCTAAGGCATCCTCGTTTCATCTTAAGCATTTTAATATGTATCTCAAAGATAAGTTTATTATTTTATTTAAATAAAATTTATACACAATGAAATCCATAGTTCTTGATTGTGGTATTTGATCACCTCTGATAAATGTGTATGTCCATGCAACTACTACTCCTGTTAAGATATAGGAGATTGCATGACCACATGCAGTTTCCTCATGTCCCTTTCCAATCAGTTTCTACCCCCATAAGCAACCACTCTCCTCCCCCCACATCTTTAATGAGCTATAATTGACAAATAAAGTCACATAAATTTAAGGTGTACAACATAGTGATTTGCTATATGTATACATTGTGAAGTGATTACCACAATACGGTTAGTTAACACAATCACCTCATATAGTTACCTTTTCTATTTTTATTTTCTGGTGGTGAGAACATTTTAAGATTTACTCTCTTAGTAAATTACATGTATACAATACAGTATTGTTAACAATAGTCACCATGCTGTACATCAGAGCCCCAGAACTTATTCATCTTATAACTGAAAGTTTTTACCCTTTTACCAGCATCTCCCCATTTCTCCCACTCTCCAGCCTCTGGCAACCACCATTCAACTCTCTTTTTCTATGAATCTGACTTTTTTAGATTCCACACAGGTGAGATCATATAGTATTGTCTTTCTCTGTATGGCTTATTTTACTTAGCATAACGCCCTCCAGATTCATCCATGTTGTCACAAATGGCAGGATTTCCATATTTTTTTATGACTAAATTCTATCTGTCTCTCTCACACATTTTCTTTAATCATTCATCTGCCAGTGGACACAGTTGTTTCCATAGCTTGGCTATTGTGAGTAATGATGCCATGAACACAGAGTGCAGTTATGTCTTCCAGACACTGACTTCAGTTCCTTCAGATATATATCCAGAAGTGGGATTAATAGGTTTAATAGGCCTTTTTATTCACAGATGGGGCAAGGGCCACTTTAGCTGAGTCAGAAATCCTGATTCCCTTGATCTGAGCTGCTGGTTTAAGTATCTGCTTAACAGTTAGCGTGTTGCCTCACGTCCCCTCTCCTCTTTTCTTCTTCCATCTTCTGCCCTCTCGTTCCATCTCTAGGTGCGGGTTCTGTCCCTCCCTCATCTTCAAGTACATTGTTAGTCTTCTCTTTTATAGACCCTCACTGGTCTTTCCAGCCTACGTGCTCAACTTGTAGAACTCCCCAACTATTAGCCAGTTGGAAGCAGAAACCAGAGCACAAAGCTGTTTTACAACCTTAGCTGGCTGAACATATGTGCCAGTTGGATAGACGTCATAACTAGGCAAGCCTGGTTTGGACCCCTACTTGAGAACTTGCCCACCCAACATTTTCTGCAGTTTTGACCCCATCCACCGACAAAGATCTCTCGTTTCTGTTTAGGATGTTAGAGTGTCTCTTACAGGATAATAACAGTGTCCATCTATGAAGGTTTTGTAAGGACTAAACACAGTAGAACTTAAATTCTATTAAGTTCAGCTCCTAGAATATAGGATTTGTTCAATATCATAGTTAATACCTGGAAGTAAAGAGAACTGCTTGACTTTGTTCGATCTAGCATTTTGTAAACCTGTTTAACCATGATAGTGCTATTTCTAGAGCCATCTGTTAATATTTTAAGGAATGCTGCTGCTGTATGGAATGCAGCTTCGGAAACTCTGAATTAAGAATTGAACAAAATTAAGCTGCTGACTGTTCACAGTGAGTGAATAAACCAGTGCTGCTTGAACTGGGAGTTGGGCTTCTGGATCTTAACTCAGTCCTCACCACACCTTGAAACTGCTTGAATAAGAAGGAGAGGTTTCATTTTATGACACAAGACAGAAATGAAAAAAAAAAGTCATCCTTATACAAAGCCTAGACTTTTGTTTATCTCTTCCTTGTAATCACATCTCCAGGTGACTCAAGAAATTTAAGGAAAGCTATCTGAAGTTCTCAGGATCAGCTTTCAAGGATGTCGTCAAGGTGGATAAAGTAGAGTCTACATGCGTCTTCTGATTTTGGCCTTTCAGAAGGAGTGAGGCCAGAAATTGTCCCCCTGTGTTCCCCGGTCTCCATCTCACTCTGGCTTGGTCACCCCACTTGCAGTCTTGGGGCTGCCTCACCGTCCAGCAGAGTGAGCAGGGCACTTGCTGCCTGCCTCGGCCCTTCCCCTTGGGTTTGGTGTGTGTGTTTACCCACATCGACATTGTGCCCGACAGGAACATAGACCCCTGGAAAGAAGGCCAGCAAGTGTCCAGAGCAGTCTGTGGGGGTCGGGTCCCCAGGCTTTCCGGAGGCACATCTGGTCGGGCACTGGTGGGACATCAAGGCCAAGGACAGACTTTGCTCACCTGATCATCTGAAAGCCAGAGCCGATTATGTCATTAGGTATGTGCATTTCTCAACTAAGCCTTCAAGAGTGATAGGTGATGAGAAGCATCCTTATGTGACGTGTGTGTGGGACACATTCAAAGGGCACATGTATCAGATGACCGAGTTCCCTGTATGAGCGCTGGGAGAACTTTAAAAAGTCATTCTCATGCTTGTGCTCCACACCCACTAATTCCAGGAGTCCAGTTCCACGGAGTTCTCCTCCACCTCGTTTCTCGGGGCGGCTCTCCTGGCTGAGGCTGCCTCATGTAAGTGGATGCCGTCCACCAGCACCGCGGCACCTGCGCGCAGCCTGCAATGCTGTTCCCGTCATTAGAAGGGCAGTCGATTGCGGTAGCATGGGAGACACCTGAGGGGTCAGAACTTGACTGAATGATCTTCCCAGGACTGCTTTTGTTTAATGATCCGTTTTGTTTTAGGTGATGAGAGAGAGAAAAAAATTCTGCTTCTATTTGCATGCAGCCACACTTTAGGCTAGGAGACCCAAGTTAGTTTCCCAGTCTAGGGCATTACTATAGGGACAGAGCTGAGCCTGGGATGTAGACAGTCATCTGGGCAACTTAGGGCCCATCCCCACCCCAAAGAAGTCTGCCAGACGATATGGCAATTCTTCGGCCAAGCACAGGGCTGGACCCTGGCTCTCTCCCAGGTCTGCTGCCTGACTGTTGGCAAGCCACTTGCCCTTTGCATTTCCTCGGAGTTACTAGGATAAGGGTAAAAATTTTCAACTTCACTCTCCTCAAGGCTAAAATAAGTCACCAAGTGTGAATTCCATGAAGGTAGGCCCAGTATAGAAGAGCAGACATTGGGGTGTATGCCAGTAAGAGTGAGAACCCCTCTTGATGTTGAAGAATTGGTGACATCACTTGATTTATGGAAGTTCCTGCTGTTGTTACTCTATATTGTAGATTTTAAATTTTATGATTCAAAAGAAAAGGGAATGAAAACAGATAGGATCTATATTTTTATAGTATGGAGGTCATGTGTGCAGTGTTCATCAAATGCATAATGTCCTTTAACCTTCTGCCTCCCCATGCAGCATGGCCAGGCCACTTTCTTCTGCGTCTACCATCTCCAGTGTCCTAGAAGGGCAGGGCAAGGTTCATTTTCAGGGTCTTATTACTAGTCATTCAAGATGAAGCTGCCATTGTTTCTGCTGTGATAGGGAGAGGCAGGTCCTGGACCATCTCTCCTCTTATCTGCCTGCCATCAAAATGTCCTTGTCCCCGATCTCCCCTTTAACTGATGGGGACGTTAAGGGTCATGTCTTTTCAAAAGACTCTTGAGAAACACTGCCCCAAACCCTCTGCTTTCCTCATTTGCATTTGGAACCGTTGGTTTGTGGTGAGAAAGACAGAACCACCTTACGATATGCTTGAGTACATGTGAATACCTCAGTGAAGCCCTGGGATAGCCTAGCCTTGTGCTTAACTTTGGTAGCTTTCTCCCACTAGTCTCCATTTGAGAGCTTTACAGGCTTTTTCAGATATCCAGACGACCCTGGTGGTGAGATTACTGCCGGGTTGTCCACTCTTACTTTACAAGAACAGCTGAGGCATGTAGCATTCTCTGCTGTCTTGTTTGGAGCACAAGCATTGAGGAATTCACCTATGAATTTGTCTCCCCAAAGAGAAATGAGAAAGACTTTGCTCACCGTCACAGATAGGAGCCATGTCAGGAATGGCAACTCTTTACGCTCAGTTAAAAAAGAACTAGATTTCTTTTTTTTTTTTTAATTGAAGTATAGCTGATGTACAATATTATATAAGTTACTGGTGTACAATATAGTGGTTCATGATTTTTAAAGGTTATATGCCATTAATAGTTATTATAAAATACTGACTATATTCCCCACATTGTACAATGTATCTTTGTAGCTTATTTTATACCTAATTGTTTGTACCTCTTAATCCCCTATTCCTATATTGCTCCTCCCTCCTTCCCTCTCCCCACTGGTAGCCACTGGTTTGTTCTCTATATCTGTGAGTCAGCTTTGGAAAAGAACTAGATTTGTATTCAGCTTTTCCCATGATAGAGAATTAAAAAGAAACCACACTAACAAATAGACATGGCTGACAGGTGATATCAGGGAGAAAGGCCGAAGGCAAAAAATGGCTTTCTTTTATGTGGAATAGCTGCCACTGGCCAGCACCAGAGGACAAAATCAAGGGAACTGAGATGAAATGACGGGAGAGCATGCTTCCTTGTTCTGGGCAAACTCCCCAGAATGAGCGGAAGATGGTGAACGATTTCCATCTTGTTTGAAGGATAGACACTTTGATGCACAGCACAAATCATTATCATCCTGGAGCTGGTCCCTCATGGGGGTCGACTTCACCAGCTGCCTTGTGTGGAGTCCATCTACGCGCCAGTGGGGGGCGGCGGTGCTGTTTGGTGGAGACAAAACTCCTAGGGCTCACGAACTGTATTTGTTCTCTTAACTCTGGCATCGAGCAGGGGAATGGCTGCATTTAGGAATTTAACGAAGACTCATGACTAGTGACAGTAGGGAAGGGCTTTCCGGCTAGAAATGAGGCTTACTACTAGAACAGGTGGGTCAGAAGAGGGAACCCTGTTTTCTTCCTTTAGTGACCACCGCCTGATCTGTCAGGCAGGAGTTTGAGGTCCCAGTGTTGTTCTGGCCAGAGGCGGGGGGACGGACCAGATGACCTCGTTCCTTTCAGCCTGGGGGTCAGCGGAAAGTGTTCCAAAGGCAACTTAATACTCTGGATTTATTTTTCTCCCTCATTTTTTTTAAATTGGCACTTCCAATTTTCAGTGTCTATAATGTGCTAATGGGCTTTCCTCCCATTAAAAAACACGTGTGGATGTGAGAATGTTCTCCTCGAGAAAAGACGGTCTCTGGGGTTTTGCTTCTGGCTTGAGGTCCTATGAGGTAGGTGTTATGAAATGTCCCCCGCAGCGGGCTGGGGTGTGAGTGAACCTCAGTGGGGGCCAGCAGCTCTCCTGCTAATTTTGGCAGGAGAGGGAGACACTCAGCCACTTTGAGAGGAAAGAAGGTAAATTTTGTGATTCATTTGCAAACCCAGATAAAATGAGTTTTCGGACGCGGGCATGTATTGAGAGCCTATCTATTCTCTTCTACCATTAAGCCTGTTAGGACAGAAGTAATCCAAGTTCATGTTTTTCAGCCAGATAATTATTCTTCCCATCCTGATTGTAGAGGGGCAGCTCAGAGGGCATATCAAGAAGGAAGGAAGCTCAAGAGCCAGACAGGGGGTGGTGCTGGGACACGTGTCCAGTGCTTTGGGTGGCCAATGGCAGCGTGGTGGCCCAGGGTTAGGATTTTGAGAAGGAGGAGGGAGAGAGGTGGACAGGTGATGTCCAGCAGCTGGTACTTCACAGTCTAAGTAGGGGCTGTCTTAGGCTCCCTCAGAACAAGGACTATAGATGGAACAGCTCTCACTTACAGAATGCAGGGAGATGGCACGTGAGCAATGTCTTTAGGTTCTCAAAGTAAGGAGTGGATCAGACCAGGGCTTTTCAAAGGCATCTTATGTTTCCCATATTCCACGATCCTATGATGCTTCCCTCTGTAGCAGGGTGGTTTTTATACAATTATCAAAGGGAAGATTGATCTTTTGAAAAAATAGTTTTTATTGTGGCCTGAGGATTAAGTTACACAGCTAAAGTCCACTCATTAAAACTCATTAACTCATCGGCATGCTACTTTCTCAAGCCATGATGACTTCGTGTCCTAAGTGAAAATTTCATATTCCTCTGGAAAATTGAATTAGCATAGCACAATCAGCAGAAAATTATCTTTGACTAGTAGATTTTATTTCTACACCATTCTGCTTTGCCTAAAAAAATAATGACTCTGAGACTTAAGCTTGATGGCTAACAGTAAGAGCTAATGTCTACCATTTGCTTTCACAGTCCCAAGAACTGTTTTAGATGTTTTACATGCACTCGTTCACTTAATCCCCAGAAGAGCTCTATGAGATGAGTAGATACTAACCTCCCATTTAGTCGATAAGGAAATTGAAGACTAAAGAGATCAACTAACATGTCAGGGCCAGGATTAGACTTTGGGTCTAGCAGCTAACTGAGGGGTCTCCTGTAAACCATACTCTTCTGTCCTCTGCCTCTCCCAGAGGGTCAGTGGAATTGACTAGCTTGGGCTGCACCCATCGCAGTTGGGTGGAATTAAGGACGTGACTTTGTGGAAAAGAACTGTTTGGAATATGAAAGCATGAACAAGGAGGCTTAGTTTCCATTAAGTGTAAAGTGGGTCAGTAAGATATGTTGTAATAGTAAGTAGATCCCTTATTTTTTTGAACACTGCTATTAGGAATTAGAAGCTAAGCAGGATTCCTAGGTTTATAATTCTCTGTCTCTAGACAATAACAACAAAAGCTAACAGTGAGTGCTGACTTTTACATATTTTACGTCTATTAGTTCACTTAAACATGACAGCAACCTCTTGAGATAGGCACGAATATTTCCCTCGTTTTCCAGATGGGGAAAACTGAGACCCAGAGTGGTGCAAAAACACAGCCAGGAAGTGGCAGAGCTGGGTAGTGAGCCCAGGCTCTTTAACCATTATTCTAGCCTGCCTCTCAGCACTAGGCTTTGGCAATTCTGAAATATTTGCTCTTCTGATGCAAACAGGACTTACTGTCCTTCAGGGTTGGACGAGGCCAAGAAGAACTGGACGTTGAGCCATATCTTCTGTGAATGTTTGTGTATTTGAACCAGGTGGCTCTCTTCCTCCGGGGTCTCTTTCTAGGACTGGGGCAGGAATGCCTCTCTCAATGCCTCACCGTGGTTGTCTGTGGGATGCCCAATTCACTCTGCTGCATGGAATTCCATTCTTGATGCTTTCTTCTGAAATAAGGCGGCTAGAATTTGGGGGTACTCTTATACCTAATCTGTAAGCTACTAAGTGTTTCAAGATTGTATTTGCTCAGTTCATGTTCAATGAACGTTACAGTGGGTTTAAATGTGGTATCAGAACTTGCCAAATGGTGCTTATAGAAGGACACAAGGCTCAGAAGGATTAAGTGACTTCTCCAATTTCACATGAAGTTGTATGTTTCTGAGCACAAGGGCTATCTTACTTGAGCCAGGACTCAACTGAGATAAACCAAGGGCCTGTTTCCATTCTTCTCCTTGGAGCTTGGCAGGGACTGGAGGTAGGGAGTGGTCAGATGCCCTGGAACTACTCAGAACACAAATAGGAAAGAGAAACTGAGATGTTGATGCTGGTAGAGGAGAGGACAGAAATGCTGGGCAGGCAGGGATGGCAGCGTCCATTCCTCTTTGCCCCCTTTGTGCTCTACTAGGCGTTCAGTAGTATTGAATATGAATGAATGGATTCCTACTGTTTTTTTAGCCATGCTCCACATTCAGAGCATGGAGATCACAGGGGCTGGTGAAGATGGAGAAGACCTCAGGGGGAAGGTTGGACTCTAGTTGGCTTGAGGTAGAGAGCAGACGTGGGAAGAAGGAGGGCACGTGTGCAGAGGCATCTATGGGCAAAGGCTGATGCACCTGGAATACTTAACCTGGCCCACAGGTACAATGTTCTTGACTTCTGTAATATCTTGTCTGCTCTCCAAACTCCCAAACGGGGGAAGGGTTTTCCTGACTAAGCCAGTGCCAGGAAAATTGTGGCATGAGTCTTGTTAGCTACTCTTTTGCACACCTCTGCCGTCGCTTACGGGCCTCGAGTCTAACTTGGATTTGCCCGCATTATTCCCGAATGTGAGTCATTTGTTGTCCGGGCTCACCCAGCTGGGCTTTCCTTTCCAGGTTAACATGTTTGTTGAAGGATTCCACGATGCCATTCTCCTCTACGTCCTGGCTTTACATGAAGTACTCAGAGCTGGTTACAGTAAGAAGGATGGAGGGAAAATTATCCAGCAGACTTGGAACAGAACATTTGAAGGTGAGGTTTCAGTCTACAAGACAACAACACTCTGCAGCTGATCAAGCTGCTTCTTTCCTGGTTCTGTTTTTCTCTCTTACAACTTTGGGACCATGCCAGTGTCTTACTTTTCTCAGCAGTAGAAGAAGGATCATAAGTCAAGATCAACCCACTTCACAGGCTTGTTGTGAAAATTAAATGAGATAAAGCTTGTGAAAGAGTCCTACTGAAATAGGAAGTGCCTTGTCTCCTGATTACTAGACAACTCTAGGCTTCTTAAAATTAATTACAAGCCTCATTCACAGCAAATAATCAGTTTGTGAAGAGTTCTGTGATCAATTTTAAAAGGAATAATCCCAGATATACATTCCTCTTTTCAAAACTGGGAGGTTTGAGATGATAAGCAGGTCCATTTGAGCTCTCTGCTTATATTTTATTCTTTAAAATGGTGAATACTAGCTGTTGCTTAAGAACAGAGAAGTATAAGAACAACAACAACAAAAAAATGGCTCGTCATCTCATCACTCAAGCAATCTCCATTGACATTTAAACATTGTACAAGAATGAGACCATTCTTGGCTGGAAAATTTGAATGCTACAAAAATGTACAAAATGAAAAGTGAAAGTTTTCCCTTCACACCCTAGTCCCCTGTCCCCAGTGTAATCACTATTAACAATTTCCTATGATTCAGCCTAAAAATATTTTATGCCTTCTGCCAGCACATATGCATTTGTATATCTTATCTAAAAAATTTACACAAAAGGGTCATTCTGTGAATGCCATTCCTCATCTTAGCTTTTTCACTTGTATGTCAAGTAGAAGAATTTTCCATATGAACGCTCATAGATTCAGCACATTTTTAAATGATGGTTCCATAGTTTTCCACTGTTTGGCTGTACAAGTATTTCTTTAGCCAGTCTCCTATTGATGGACACTTCAGTTGCTTACAGTTTTTGCTATTATGCAAAATGCTATTATGATCTTACACATCTTGATGAATTTTTGTGAGTACATCCAATAGGGAACATGCTTAGTCATGGCCTATCTGGGTCCAAAA
This sequence comes from Eschrichtius robustus, assembly GCF_028021215.1. Classification (NCBI taxonomy): domain Eukaryota; kingdom Metazoa; phylum Chordata; class Mammalia; order Artiodactyla; family Eschrichtiidae; genus Eschrichtius; species Eschrichtius robustus. Next base: position 27,011,711 of record NC_090825.1, read on the forward strand.
GTATGTTGGTACCTTTTAAAGTTCATTAGGTATTGCCAAATATCTTCCAGAAAGGTCTACCAGTCCATATTCTTGCTAACAGCATGTGGAGTGCTAGTTTCCTCTCACCTCCCCATCAGTCAAAAAAAAGAATGAACATGAGACTCAATATGAGAATGATCCAGCTGCTGGAGCCCTGTGGATATCAACTTCATATTCACTCATTCATTCATTCATCAGATATTCTTGAGCACTTACTATGTGCCAGGCACCAGTCAAGGTGCTGAGGATTCAGCAGTGAACTAAAGAAATTCCCTGCAATCAACTGAGCTTCCATGGTAGTAGGGGGAACTGGCGATAAATGAATAAATACACCACTTCAGGGGCTATAAAGTAAAGCAGGTTAGGGAGCTGGAAAGTGATGGGAGGGGTGTGGTAGGGCTGCTAATTTAAATAGAGTTGTCCGGGAAGGTCTTTCTGATAAGCGGTGGTTGAGTAGAGACCTCAGAGTAGTGAAAGAAATTATGTAGATGTTTGGGAGAGAATATTCCAGAGGCAGCAGCAAACACAGAGACCCTGAGTGTATCTGGCAGGAGAGTGCTGAGGGCCCCCGTAAGAGCAAGGAGGCCAGTGTGGCTGAAGCAGTATGTGAGCCGCAGTGTGATGGTAGCCAGAGTCAGAGAGGTAGAGGGGCCAGATCCTGTGGGCCTGGAAGCTGCACTGAGGACCTTGGGTTTCCACCTGAGTGAGATGGAAAGCCACCAGAGGGTGTCGAGGGACAGGATCTGTATTGAGTCTTTTTTAGATGGGGGCTTTCTGGGGGCTGAGGAAAATAAACTGTAGTATGCTGGTGGGTATCATCTGAGGACCACTGCCATACAGGTCACTGACCAGAGGTCAGGAAACCCACAACCTAGCCACTGGCTGTGACCTCAGTCCTTTGGGCTTCTTCTTTGTCATCAATACTAAGGGGGTTGGACTAGCTGATGACTGACAAAGACCCTTTCAGTTCTGCATCATGCCAACTCATCCTTTGAGCCCTTTAATGCACTGGGGCTATGCCTACATGTATTTATCAAGGCTAGATTTGGGGCACATATTTTTTTTTTTTTCCCTTGGGACTCCCATCCACTCCACTGCCTCGTCTTGCCCTTGGTTATTAGAAAGGGTAGGATGGTACAGAGAGGTCAAGTTCCAGCGAGAATTGTCTGGGCAGCAGCTATGGTGACATTTGGTGCATTTCATTTCTCCTTGGTGGTTTCAGTGGATGCCACATCTTACTCAAAACTAGAGTGACATCTGCTTTAACTTTGGACAGATTGTAGGACATGAACGAATAAAATAAGCCTCCAGGATTATCTTGCTCAACCTCTGACTGCTTCAGCTGAGGAGTTGGAATCAAATAGGATAAGTCGGGGGCATATTAGGACTGAGTCAAATTTCCCAGAAGTTGTGTCCTGTGCACTGAGAAACCGGCATGTGTGGACACGACCTTGGTAGGCCACATCCTGTTCCTAGTTACTCCTCACTACACGATGTGGTCATTTGCTCTTGGTCATCTGAGGGATGTTGTTAAGGGAAGGGCAGGTGCCCACAATGGCTGAAACTCAGTTTTGTTTAGAGGGCATGGACTAAATTTTCCCATAGGCCAACCTGATGCTTCCATTCTAGGGCTGGGTCTACACAGGCAATACGAAATGAGTCCCAAAACAATCAACTGTATAGTTCAGTCTAAACTTAGAATCTCATTTGTCCAAATGTAAAGATAATTGAAGCCAAGGTAAGTTTTGACCTTGAATTGTTTGAAGAGCCCATTTTATTTGCTAAACAATGATCAATCTGAGGGTAGTCCCCAAAAGAACTATAAAAAAAAATCCCCAACTGTTCTAAAATTAAAAACAATTTAAATTTTAATGGTCACTGTAAGTGACCATAAAGTTGTCAAGGGAAAAATACTCTGGACGTTATTTGACAGATTTGGATTTTATTACCGTGAAACCTATGACCAAATCTCAAGGCTTTCAATAAATGGCCTGGGAAGGCTGAATTTCCTCTCTGTGTGAGAGGTCAGAGTGACAAGGTAAATAGGACTGTGGCTCAAACCTTGAGCTCTGCTACAGGCCAATAGAAATGAGGGTGGAAAGTCTCATTACTTATGTACAGGAAAATTCTGCTGTCAGCCTGACGATCTCACCTTATGTACAATATGCTCAGGTGAAGTTTCACTTGCTGATTGGCCACCCTGAGGGTTCACACTCCATTTCTTGGCAGAATTGTAATAGCTTAAAGTGTAATGAGGTCTTGGATTACTAGGGCCACCTTGCCTTATAAAATACTCTGCAAAACACGTAGCAGAACACACCATCATAAACACCTCTGAACAGAATGGCATATGGTTTTGGACAGCCAATATGTTTGGAGATAAATGTATATATATTTAAATGACATTAATTACTTAAAAGTTGTTTAGACTGTCAAGGATAAGCTAGCTTGAGATAGGTGTATCCTTTGTAATCAGTCTATGTTAAGAAGACAAAGAAATCAAGATGAATAGTAGCTCCATTCCATTTCCGGCAAAGTAGACCAAAGTCTGGAAAAATCAGTGGGCCTTCAAACAGCAACCCAGAGGACAGTAAACCCAAATACTTGCCCTCTCCAAACCACACTAGAGGATGGAGCTTTCCCTTGGGATCCCTTTTCCCAGACATTCATTTTACTTCCGGAGAGAACCACATCAGTAGAGGTGCCAATTAAGAATTACACTGAACTTTGCCACAGTTTAAATTGAAAGAAAACAAATACTTAGAATGTGGCTGACATATAAATTCTCTTAGTTAATGAAAATTGCAATATAGACATATTAATATCAACTAATAGTATATACGTATTTGCTTTTATTGATTAGCTGCTGTAAGCCACCATTGCTAACCAAAGTAAATCCAAATCCTTTGTGTGGCACTCAAGGCCCTCCATGCTCTGGCCACCCTGTTCCAGCTGTTCCAGCTTTACATCTCACCGTTCCCTTCCATACACATGGGCCACCTCCCCCAAAAGCTCACCATCCCTTGGGTACCTTTCAGCTTTGTGTCTCTGTAAATACTAACAGGGCTGCCTTTCTGCCTAGAACACTCCCACACTCTGCTGGCTGCTTGTCCGAATCAGAGGCTTCACCAACATTCCTATAAAAGACCTGCTCTTTTACTGAGTCGTCCAGGAGTCTCCAGCTAGATGTGCCAGCTCCTTCTCTGAGTGCTGTGGGCATAGTCAGATGTCCTCTCCCAGATTCCAGGCATAGCGATAGAAGTAATAACAAAATAAGAAGATGACCAACTTCTCTTAAACCCATGTTGAAAGTACTTTACCTCTTTTAGCTCACTTAATCTTTTCAGCAGCCTCTTGGCAGGGAGGTACTATTTTGCCTCCTTTACAGCCCTGGAGACTGAGGCTCAGTGGGCTAAATCCTTGCCCAAGGTCATAGGCTAGGAAATGTGAAAGCTGGGACTCAGATGCAGGCAGTTGGATTCCAGCGCCACCAAAATAAACCCCTTGTCCAGGCTGCCTCTCTCTTGAGCAGACACTGTGTCCAGATCATCTTTGCCTTAGCATTAAATTCAGCCCCTAGTTATCACTGGGTAAACAATGAATGCTTTATTGTATCTATATGAGGTGATGAATGTTAAACTCATTTCACAGTATCTGTAAGTCAAACCTTTATGCTGTACACTTGACACTCACACAGTGAGATATGTCAGTTACATCTCCATTAAACTGGAAGACAAAAACAAAACGCCCCAAGCAATGAACACAAGTGCGATAAAACTCGATCGTCTTTGCTCTTGGCTCCCATGACCTGCGAAGCAGGCCCTTTGCTCTCCTGGGCGTCCAAGGAGCCCATAGGCAAGCACATTCACTGAGTCCTGGGCCTGGAATGGGTCTTCTTTTATAATGTTTGCCCAGTGATAATGTGAACCCATGACAAGTCTAGGAACTGTACTACAACTCCACTTCTCGCTCTGCATTTTTCAAAAAAATGAATACAAAACTCTGGGATAAGCATACTACTTTCAGGATTAGCCTTAATCTTTTTTTTTTCTTTAACATATTCCCCAAAGAAGGTCATTTGTTTCTTTTTCTTTTCATTTTTAAATGGAGAAATGTTAAGAATTTAGGAATGCAGACACAGATGAAATTACAATGTCTTTTCAAATGCCAACAAAAATGCTCCGAGTTTGATGAGATTCCCTGTGGCATGAGTTTGTTTAAAAAAAGTCCCGTCAATTCATTTTCTTGTTTTTGTTGGCGGACAGAGGCATTTTAAGTAACCAACTGGGTTCTTTACATCTCATCCTCTAGGTATTGCCGGGCAGGTGTCCATAGATGCCAACGGAGACCGGTACGGGGATTTCTCCGTGATTGCCATGACCGACACGGAAGCGGGCACGCAGGAGGTAAGCAAACAGGACTTCTGCCACAGCCGCTCCTCTGCTTGTTGAGATTCCAAGGAATGTATTTGTCCTGGTGTCCAAATAGCTGCCCCCAAAGCAGCCTCCAAATAAAAATGAGCTGAACACAGGGCGTTTCCAAGAGAGGGCTTCCTTCTGGTTGAGGGTATCAGGGAAGACTTCAGGAAATGGTTCCACGTTTATCCTAAGTGGGGAAATCCTACCTTTCAAAAGTGGCCAAGAATCACAACTCAGTCCTAAGATGCAGGACAGCATCAACAGCTGAGAGATGTAAAGTGAAATTGTGTATTTATTTCCTCCCTAAAAATTTGAAAAAAAAATTGTTTTTGGCAGGGGGTGTGTACAAACTGGACATGCATTAGTATTGCAAAAGATGATGGAGTTTCAGGATAGCATCACGAAGAGAAAAGGGGGCCCTGGACACCAAGAGGAGTTTCTGATACTTCCTGGGGTGCAAGCTCTTTGCCTCCGCTTCCTTGGCTGTAATGAGGAAATCATAATCTCTCCCTTGCTGATCTCACATGGCGATCATGAGCACCAGATAAAATGGAACCTAGAAAAGTACTATATAAACTTTACATGATAAATCTATAAATAAAGATGATAGGAATATGCAGTGTTTCAGGTCACATAAGCTGCTCCCTCTCTGCTTCTCTGAAGGCTCTCACCCAGAGTTGACGCTCCTGTCACACTTCATGTGACCCTGCATAAAGGACTGGCTCTTTTTCTCTTAGTCCACACATACTTGACCTTTGTGGGAGGGGCTGAGCCGGCAGGACCCGCACTTGCTGCATTTACTGCACGGTTTTTTACTCTTTGATGGTCTGAGTCTCGTGTATATTCGAGTCTCCCCCTCTATAAAAGGTGGATAGTAACAGTCTATTATAGATAGGGCTGTGGTGAGGATTCAGGAGTGCATGTGTGTAAAGTACTTGGTATGTGCTCAGGACATGCCAGTGATTGTTAGTTTGGCGATTATCTAGAATTCTTTTCATTCTGACATGAAATGGGCTATGAGAGCTTGCTGGGCCTCCTTCAGGAGAGAGAGGGGGAGGGAGTGTCACAGGCCGCTCAGGAGCAGGGTGCTGGTGCCCAGACAAAAGGGAAACGGATCCCGAGAAGCTGGGTGCGAGGGTACTTCTAGGTCAGGGCTCAGGGAGCTGATGAAAGGGCTGTTGAACCAGAAACTGAGCGTGAACCTTGAACTGACCCATAAAAGAATACTAATTTTTTTCAGGGGCCACAGGAACTAACTGAAAAGGAGTTCAGCTTGGAAGTGGGGTATAAATAGGGTAAATTCATCAGAGAGGAGAATGTAACCCCCGAAGTCAGGATGCGGAATAATTTTGCAACCAGAGGAGGGTGAAGTGGGCAGTTCCTAAAGACCCTCTTTAATGCTTGAACTAGATGCCAAGCTCATTAAGTGGTGTGAGGCCCACTTAGCCTGGGACCCTTAAGATGGGTCCTGACCTCACTCATCCCTGAAAGGAACTGGGGTCTGACAGATGGCTGACCATGTGGGCTGCTCTGTGGCAAGTGGGAGGAGCAGCCCCCTCTCCCGTGAGCAAGGGAAAAGCCGTGCCTTCCCTGCTTATTGCTTTCTGTATAACCACCTTCCCTGCCATGCGGAGCCTGCTCTCCATAAATTACGCTCACCTTAGGAGCGCTGTTGGCGCTTGCAAATCTTGACTTACAAAGTCCTCAGAAACACACCATCGTAGTCAGTGTGAAGGACAGGGGAGCCCACTCTGTGCCTCCTTTGGAACCGGATAACTTTGACCTTTCAGTGTGTATATGTATATATTTTTTGTCTTTATATAGGTTATTGGTGATTACTTTGGAAAAGAAGGTCGTTTTGAGATGCGGCCGAACGTCAAATACCCTTGGGGGCCTTTAAAGCTGAGAATAGATGAAACCAGGATGGTGGAGCACTCAAGCAGCTCTCCTTGCAAAGCATGTAAGTGTAGAGACTTAATTCGCTCTGTGTTTCATCATCTATGGTATCAGTATAATGCAGGGGTCATGCCCTGAAAGTGCAGATTCCTGTTTCTGATGTGGTAAAACCCATGGGAACAATTCACAAACTGGCATCCGCCTAAAGCAGAGGCTTCAGCAGAGCCTTCTTCCCTTCCATCCTTTTCCAAAATGGTAGAAGGCATCTCCCTATTTTTACATCTCTTACTATAATTTCTTAGTATTTGAGGTTTACACTTTTAGGGAAGATCAAAATATCAAATACTAAATGTCACTCACTTATTCATCTCTAGTTTCAAAGTTTGTATTTATCCTCTTACCCCTCAGAACCAGTGTTCCCTTAGGCACCTGAAAATTTACAAATTGGCAAATAAGTGTGAAATCTGTTATTTATGAGCAGCTTTGTTATAAATATAGAAGCAAGTGGAGGGTCTCATAAGGAGCTTAAAAGTAGGAAAATGGTTGGAAATCATTGCTTTAGCGAGACCCTTTGATAAGCTATTGAGGGAGGGCAAAGTGAGTATAGACCTTTCAGGGAATCTGTTCACTTTAGGCTAACGTATGTGTGCTCCTTATGTTTTGGGAACAGTCTTTAAACTATGAGGTATTTGTGTATATGCAATAATTATGGGAAAGCATAAGGCAGAAATATGTTAAGAACACAGTCTCTGGAGTTATTGGGCCTGGATTTGGAATCCCACCGTTGTCACTTACTGGTTTTGTGAACCCAGGAGCGTTCCTTCCATTTCTTTAAGCCTCAGTTTTCTCATATGTAAAATGAAAGAAATGTACCCCACTCTTAGGACTGCTTTGAGGATTAAACACGAATGCATATAAGACTGTGTCCTAAACTCTTCCTACACAAGCTAGCTATTTATCATTTTTATATAATAACTGGGACACTACTGAACTTGATTGTTTCAAACTGTTACATTTTCACAAAGCTATATAAGACATTTTGACATGAAACTCTGGCTTTGGTGAAAGAACATCTAAAAACAGAACATTAACCCAATGAATTTTTTCACCAAATCTTCCAGCACTTGGAAGTGTCACCATCCAAGTGACACTGAAATTGAGAAGAGCCCGCTCAGTCCCATGGTCCGCATGGTTGTCTTCTCTGACTGTAAACTCAAAAGAGTGTGGCTAGATCTGAGAACTTCAGTTTCCAGTTTTCTTCAAATCCTCCTTGAACCTGCTTTATTCCCACTGTGCTCACTTTTTTTTTTTTTGTAACAGTCATTCATCTAGTATTTTCTTAAGTGCTTTTTAAGCTTTGCACTTGGTTAAAAACCCCAAAACCCAAAACCAAACCGCAACCACCACTGCCACAACAACGAAGAGGATCCCCTAGAAAATAGTTCTGAAAAAGAAAGGAAAATTGGAAAATTTGCCCCAAGTGGGAAATTGAGAAATACCTTCCAATGAATGAAAGTTTTCAATGAATGAAACGTCAGAATGAGGGATTTCTAGCTATTTCTCAAAATGAACTCAGATTATCTCTGTTTCTTTTTCAAGCAGGTGGCCTAGAAGAGTCAGCGGTGACAGGAATTGTTGTGGGAGCTTTACTAGGAGCTGGTTTGCTAATGGCCTTCTACTTTTTCAGGTTAGGACCACTTTATAAAGTTTTAAAATTCACTCCCCTTAACTGCCTTTGCCACTTGCCTTTGAACGATCCTCCTTGTGACCTGTGCCTATCTTGCTTTTACCCAAAAAGCATGTGGTGAGAAGAACTGAGCCATTCCTTTGGTGTGACGCTGGTTTGGTGGTCAGTGGGTTAGCATACCAGGCAGTGGGTCAGGGTTTCTATTGCCTCCCCCTATGGGCACAGAGCCACTGCTGTCCTTGGCTCACAAATATTCTGACCCAATTCCTACCACCCACCACATGCGTAAGTGGAGAGGGAATCTGGACAAAGGGAGAATCAACTTCCCCAGTCTCAGGCTTCCTCCAGTTTAGAAACAGGTGCTGGGCTCACCTACTGTAGAGGACATAGTGGCTCCAAGCAGTCTATGCTCTCAGGACGTCTGTGCTCAGTATTTGAGAACCCGCATGCTTAGTGACCACTGTGGTTAAGCACCGAGTCTTGTAAAGTTGTAATATTTATGTGTGTTCAAGATACCGATAGTTTTGCATCTTGAGACCAGTTCATTCCTTTGCAATCTTTGGTGGTTGAATTTGTGGCTTATTCTTAAGTCAGTGGACCATGATTTTTTTCATTTCTGCCTGGAACTGTAACTCCGGGTGTATGTGACTCTTTGTGGGGACAATTGTATTCCTGTACGCTTCATCTGATCTTTATCTAGGGCATATCCTGGGAGCTGGGGAGAGCTTCTGTGGCAGAATAGACAAGACTTAACCCACGAGGCACACAGGAAGAAGGGGAAGGCTTGTTCTATGGCATCTGGGAAAGCAGGCCAATTTTCCTCCTTGAATAAGGGCACAATGCCTTAGGGCACACTACTTTAATCTTTGACCAGGGTTTCATATTGTGTCACTTCTCATTTATTAACCCAAACCCAGATGTCCCTTGAGGGCATTCTTTGTAAGAGAAACCATAGTATTTTGTAGCCAAGCGAGGTTTTATTACTACATTCACTTTCCCTTTACCCAGGAAGAAATACAGAATAACCATTGAGAGGCGAAACCAGCAAGAAGAAAGCAACGTTGGAAAACATCGGGAGTTACGGGAAGATTCCATCAGATCCCATTTTTCGGTGGCTTAAAAGGAAGCCTATTCTTTTGGCTTGAGATTCTTTAAGGAGATAAATGGGATGAAAGACATCAATGGAACAGAAGGGGCGCTCTTGAAAAACTCTTTCTTTTAAGCAGTTAGTCATTTTGTTGTAAAATTTCTTTAGAAGCTCAGGAACTGTAATTAATCACCGTATGCCTCCCGGCCTTTCATCTCATGACAAACAAATATAAGAATATAAGGTCACTTTGTTAAATGTTCATACTGTTTCAAGGGCACATGATCAGATTTATGTTTTGAAGGTCTGATGTCTTCATATCTTGATGGCTTTTGGGGGGATTTTATGCAAGGCTATAAAATGTGTTTTTCTTAAATGAAATGTTTTATAGCTAGAATAAAATAATTTTTACAAGTAGAATATTCTTGAAAAGAATTTAACCCCAAGAAGAAGAAAACGTAATGAAAAATCTCAAGGTAGGAAATACATCATTCCTTTCTCTAGTGCTGGTGGACAGATCTGAGGTTGAAAACTGCTCTGTCCGATGTATACATTCAGGTCCTGACTTCATATCTCGAAAAAGAATCCCCCTCTGCCCCCTGTCTCCTTCAGCATCTCATAAAAGCTACTCTGGAAAGTTGTAACTATTAATAAGTTAAGAGGATTTATACAAGAAAAGCAAATCTAAGATGTTTCATTTTTTAATATAAAAAAGCCCTATTTCACACTAACACTTTATTTTTAAGTATTTTAATCTTATATTTTACTATTAGAAAATGTGTCTATTTTTTCATTTTGAAGATTAAATTTCACTTATATTTTAAAAGCATGGGTAAAGTGTACAACAAACCAATAATGATGAAAGATGCCTCTCTTTTTCTCCCTGTTTTCCTCTTCCCCGTGGCTGTAGCCCAATACGAATTGCTGCTTTAATTACAGAGATCTGGAAATGTATTCAGATTATAGACTCTACAGGAATACATCAATTTACCTGTTTTAAATGCAACTTGTTTTAGGGATAGACTCCTTCCAGTTCTGGCCAATGATGAGTATCAAGACCAAGGATGAAATCTAATAGAATTAAGTCAGGTTTTATAAAAGGGAGGCGGTCCTTTTTTCTCAAGAAGAACTTTATAGAGTTAGAACTTGACAGTAAGCATAGAAACGACACAATAAATGACATTTTACTAAAATTCACAATGATGATTTTGGTTAAAAGAGGGAATCTAAATAGCTACTATATTCCCTTTTAGTAAACTCCAGAGAGCCTCGCAGTCGTCCACTAATAACCCATGTAACAGGGGTAGGGATATGAGGAATTTGGACAGGGTTGAATAAGTATATACCAAACCTCTACTTTGTGCCTAGTTCTCTGCTCATAGGTTTAAACTCAGGTTGCTGCTTTCATGTATAATTTGTGGAGAATATAGACAGTGAGGGAAGAATGGGAAGTTGCCAGATCAGTGTACCACCTTATCATGACGTCGCAAGGGTCTTTCCTCAATAATGTTTTGAGCAGCTGTAAAATAGTTTTAAAAATTATCTTAATGTCTGGAAAAGACCATCTATAGGAGGAAAATAGGGCAGTTTAAGAAAATAGGGGAATCCCGGAATTGGAGCAATTCCTAGGTAGTGATGGAGGCTGTGGCTCACGCTGGTAATGGTGGAAGTGAGGCAGGGCGAGTGAGAGCCGCGTGTCCTGGAAGTTGGCCTGAGCTTGCTTCCCTGGAGGCGTCCGCCACTCCTACTTCAGCCAGTCAAAGTGAATGGATTATTTCTGCGTGAGGCACATTTCCCCTCCATTGTTTAAGAATGGAACGCAGGGCTTCCCTGGTGGCGCGGTGGTTGAGAATCTGCCTGCCAATGCAGGGGACACGGGTTCGAGCCCTGGTCTGGGAGGATCCCACATGCCGCGGAGCAACTAGGCCCGTGAGCCACAATTACTGAGCCTGCGCGTCTGGAGGCTGTGCTCCGCAACAAGAGAGGCCGCGATAATGAGAGGCCCGCGCACCGCGATGAAGAGTGGCCCCCACTTGCCGCAACTAGAGAAAGCCCTCGCACAGAAACGAAGACCCAACACAGCCATAAATAAATAAACAAATAAATAAAATTAAAAAAAAAAAAGAATGGAATGCAGGCAGTTGGAGAACATGATAAAAGAATGAACTCTGATCAACTCAAAGAACTATGTTGCAGTTCTCCATGCTGGGCGTGAATGAAAAATTGCTGAATTCAAAACAGGATGGAAAAAGAAGGCAAGAGAGGCCAGCTCCAGAAATTCTGACACAGGAAGACAGTTTGGGAAGTAAAATCCAGGAAAGCGACGCGTGTAACATCTCAGGACTCCTCAACGTGAAAACAGAATGGAAGAGTTGCATCCATCTTATTTTTGAGAGTTGAGAGACTATTTCTCTCTCATTTATGTTTTTCAGTGATGTTTTCCATGTATTTTAGAGATACTCATTCTCTATTATCTTGTGTTTGTAAAAAACATTAAAAATTTGAGCCTATGTGCTTATTACAGGGAAAAAACACTCTTACCTGGCTGCAGTCTTTGGGTAGAAACATTTCTAACCTTTCTAGAATTTATATAAGGGCTGTTAACGCTAACCTTTTTAAAGCAAATATCTTTTATTTCTACTTCAGGTAGAGGAATAGTTCTAAACTTAATATTATATTCCCAGGTAAAATCTTAAAAATTTTAAGTGAGAATTTAGTCTTTTAAAAATGGTAGAGCAAATCATGAGGTTTCTGATATGTGGACGCCATTCTCTTCCAATCTTAAAGCGATTCTAGGGTTCTTAAGATTGTTTATTTACATGTCTGTTTTCTATCCTTTCTTCCTTGAAATTGTCGCATGAGTTACAAAACTCTATTAAGTTTTGAAAGCTCCCTTAAGTTGGGAAACCTTTGCTAAAAGTGTAGGTGTTTGGCCCAAGGTTACCCTGGGTTAAGACTTCTGGAGATTATAACTCGGGATTGAAATTCTTAACTGCTAACATGTTTGACAACTAGTTATTCATGTGGCAACTTCGCCAGTAGCCACATATCATATGGTAAAATAAATAGGACTTTAGTTCTTAAATCGTTCTATAAATTATTATCCTGAAATCCAGGGCGTTCAGATTTCAAAAGGGATACTTTATCAGTATTTTCTTATCTGGCGAAACATAAGCTGACATTGATACAGGTCAGAATGAGTATATATTTTTGTGTGTATACTCTTGGTGTTGGAAATAAGTATAGGTTTTTATGGTCATCATCATCATCTTAGATCTTTTCTTTTCTGGACTCAGAAATAAAAGCTTTCTCTAAGTGATCACTTCTATCCAGGAAGAACTTTCTGTGTAGAGTGTGGAGCTTTCCCCAGAATGACCACAGGTTCCACAAGGAAGTCCCTGTAAGCACTACATTTCTTGGAAGAACCATCAGCTTGTCCTTTCCTGAACTGCAGACATGGTTCCACAGGCTTTAAAATGGTTCTTTACACTTCAGAAGCTATATTTAATGGAGGAAGGGGAGAAAGGTATGGAAAGTTAATGCCTCCTTTTCTCTTCTTCCTTAAATTCAGTCTTTTGCTTTGGAATGTCAGGCACTTCTCCCTATTCACATGCTCCTGGTGTCATTCACTTATTCAAGGCACCTGTGCCCTTTGCTCCCCTAATTGACCACTTTCCTTCTGGTTGCCGCTGATTTGGGGAGTGTGAGATTTGTTGTTGACCGTGAAAGTAAGGCCATTGTATAGACCTTATACAGCCAGAGACAGGAATTCAGAGTAGGTCCAGTGGGCTTACCACCTTCTTGTGAGCGAGCATAAAGTAGCTGTTTGTGGAAGTCTCTTAGGAGACCAAATAGAATATTATGCCACTGGTATTAAGGGAGTGTTTATAAACTGAAAGGAAGACATACCTATGTTTCTTGGGACACAAAGCATTCAGATCCTGAGTGGATGCAGTCATAAAGCCAAACAACAACCAAAATCAGGTCCCTCGGTCTACATTTCATGGGTTTTGTTTAGTTACGCCGTGTGGTTCAGTGCTTCATAAGGAAGCTGAAGATGAGCTGAGTTTCTTCTTCAGTAGAAAAAATGGAAACTAATAACGTGGCTTATGTTTTGGGGGCAGTGCGGAAGCACAGAGAATGAGATGGTGCTATTCAGAGGAATCTGTTTCTTTTTCAGTGATCTTTAGAACTACAGAATGACCTAGAATTTAGTTCCTCTTCAGTGAGAAGCTTGGGACACACCCAGCAAGAAGAATCAGGATCAAGCTCTTCCGAAAGAAACAGAAGAGGGTAGTGTTGCCAGCTGCCAGCATCTTTGCCACCCTTCCCCCCACCCCCCATCCACTGCCCACCATGGCTCCAAAGATGCATCAGCATCGTGCCCACGCAGGTAGCAGCTTGCGAGTAGAGCCTCCATGCTTCCTCAGGGGGAAAGAAGACAACGTGCTGGCTGTAAGAATGTAGCTGGCTTTTGATCAGAACCCTCACCTAACTTGACCACGTGCTCCCAGGGCAGTTCAAGCCTCTGATGTGCATATACTCCAACAAACCTGGCTTCGGTTTGCAGCATGTAGAGCTTGCAGGTGTGCCCCCATAGCTAGACTCCAGGATTAAATCGCCTTTCAAAAGGTGCTGGATTGGAGTTTGTTCAAATTTCTCATTAACCACTAATGTTAATTCATACCAAAGGCAAAGCAATTCTAAACCAGCTGATGCTGTTAATGTGCATATTCTAAGCCACTTCAAGCACAGTGAAAGGGTTTCAGTGGGAGCTGAGTCTCAGAAGTAAAAATCCGTATGTTACAATAGCTCTTTGATGTATCAGGTGTGGGATGATGCCTAGGGGACATATTTGAACAAGCAGAATTAAGAGTTAGCAAAAGTGCTGCATTGCTTTGATTCACATGTTTAAAGACCTAAATTTCTACGTGCAAGGAATAAAGGGCCCATTCACCAGGGTAAGTCACAACATAGACTACCAAAGTGCTTTCTATTTGCTAGGAGAACAAAGCTGTCATAGCACATAATAATTGCACAGAGAAGGTTGAGAAAGAGGAAAATTTGGATTTTGAGACAGGATGTCCTATTTATTATTCAATGCCAAGATCTTAAAATGTTCAGTGTGGTGTGTCTTACAAGACAGCAATGAGGTGCCCGTAACAGCCTGGAGATGCTGTGAGTTTGCACATCTTTCTGCTGGGTCCTGGGAATCTGAGCTTTGTTCCCTGTGCATGGTGCATAATTGAATCCAAGAGGACACAGAACAGACACGTGGGGGATTACTTCTGCAGCCCTTGTCTTCTGGGCCATATTATTCACTGATAATTTACATATAGGACTACCGAACAATACATACGTACCATGAGTCTGGTAGAAAAGTAAAAGTAAAAGCTGACAACTACATACAGTTTATTATTCTAATGTAAGTAGAACTATCTGCATATAATGTGATTTAATTTATTGTTGTTTTGTGTAGAAAACGAGAATTAATGACTGTGGATATAACCCCTGTTTTGTATAATATATTTTATTTCTGGTGCAGATTGGTCATTTAAGATATCTTCATTTGGTGTTTGGATATAAATGTGTATGTGTTCTTGTAAATGTTTCTGTTAAGCAAGAATGCCACATGCTCACAGTATAACAATGTGTTCTCATTAAAAAAATACATCCCACAGAAACCTTTTCCTGTTTTTAATTCAACCAACATACACTGCACATATCCATATTCTCCGAGGACTTTCTGTTCTCCTAGGACCAGTTTAAGTAAAAGATTAATTAGCAGATGTGATGAATTGTGCTGTCTGAATGGTACCCATGAAAGAACTCAAGAATTTCTTCCCAGGAAAGGGAAATTTGCAGAAATAAGAAAAGAATATATTATTAAAATGAGGAGTAAACCTTGAATTGGCAAGTAAGGGGAGAAATCTTTGTGAATGATATCTTGAGTCTCTACAGCTTGAGGACACCACGTTGGCCTCATATTATTATGTCCCTTGCCCACTCTGAAGAGGTCCTAAGTCAGTTTTGTCATTCTAAAGAGCTCCTCAGTTTCTAGGGTACTAAACAAGTCAATAGCCTGGAGCATCTACAGGTGCCTCTGGCTTGTAAAAAGCTGCTTCACTCTCTGGGAAGTTAGTCATGATTTACTTTAAGCCCAAGAAACACATACCAATCCTTAGGGTTGGATCAAGGTGCCCCGGGCCCTGCTGCTGCTGCTGCCACCACCAGTGAGGTCCCCTGGCAATACCACCAATGACACATTGGGTACTGGAGTTTGAGAAGATTCTGCATCAGGATGCTGACTCTAGGGTTGGAGGTTGGAGTGGGGGGCAGAATGTGGGCGGTCCTGGCAGGAATAAAGGGCGGGGCCAGGAAACCTCCAGGAAACACAGGTGTCTCAGTCTACTTGGGCTGCTGTAACAAAATACCACAGGCTCGGGCTTATACAACAGAAATCTATTTCTCACAGTTCTGGAAAGTTTGGTTCCTGGTGAGGGCTTTCCTCCTGGCTTGTACATGGCTGCCTACTTCCTGCATCCTCACATGGCCTGTCCTGTGTGTGTGTGTGTGTGTGTGTGTATGTGTGTGTGTGTGTGTGTGTGTGTGTGTGTGTGTATGTGTGTGTGTGTGTGTGTGGAGAGAGAGAGGGAGGGAGAGAGAGAGAAGGAGGGAGGCTCTTTGGTGTCTCTTCTTATAAGGACACTAATCCTATGATGGGGCCCCATCTTTATGACCTCACTTAACCTTAATTGCTTCCTTGGAGGCAAATACAGCCACACTGGGGTTTGGACTTCAACATATGAATTTTAAGGGGGACACAAACATTCAGTCCATAGCACAGAGTATTATCACTACTTTCCTACATCACTTTGGGGACCATGGCCTCCCTGAATCTTTCCATTCCACATCCTACCCATTTTGAATTTCTTCATGAACACCCAACACCCCACAATAGGCCAAAGATGCCTCATGACTGCGACTAGCGGGGGGTATGTCCCTGGAAGAACCCTTGGGAGCTCCAAATACCATTGATTTAGGGCCTCACCCTAACCCTAAATCATGGGCTTCTGAGGTTGACTTAAATAGCATCTACTATTGTGAGAGGTACCAATGGTTGCGGGTCTTTAAAAAAATAACAATTTAATAAACCATCTATTATCACCGAAATAGAACCAAGAAAAATAATTCCTTTTGCAGGCTTTGTGCATCCCTGACTGTCATAGCTGCCAAAGGCCTCTCATTCCCATTTCATAGACGATGACACAGTGGAGCCAGACTCCTGGGGTTTATATCCTGGCTCTGATCCTTGCGGCTGTGTAACCTGTGTGACAATGGGGATAATCATAGTGCCGAGTTCATCAGGATGCTGGGAGGACTTCAAACTTGCCACACAGTGAAGCATTCAAGCGAATGATTACCACACTCTCCTGTTTCCTTGGATAAGGAGACAATACTCTCAGTTGGCCATTTTTGAGCCTTTTCAAGGCAATTTGGCTTGATGACACCTAGTCCTGCCTTCTTAGAGGATGAAACGAGAGACTATGAAGAGAAAGAGGTCCCTTTTCTGTACACTGTCTCCCTCACCCGCCAAAAGGTCCAGACAAGGGCCAGGAGGGGACAGTGATGGCCACATTTCCTCCGAAGATCTCAGAGGGCGTGAGCAGTTTCATTCAAATCTGTTTTCTCCTCAGCTGGACCAGTGTGTCACACCTGCCACACACATCCTGATTTCCGCCGCTGGCTGAGAGGACCTTAAGGACCGCTCCCTGGACCTCATCCCCCCTGGGCAACGACGCTAGCAGCTGTGATCAGTCAGAGCAGTACGTTCTCCCCTGCAACATGAGGGACTCTCGTGTGCCCTAAAGAGCATCTTTCCCACCCGGGGCTGCCCTCACCCCAGGCCTCCCCTGAGAATGCTGGGATTTTGTCCCAAATGCAACAGCGGCACCTCATAAGTGTGTTAGTGGATGGGGGGGGGGATTTTCCAGTGTAGACAGAAGGGAGTTCTTTTTCCACGGCCACTCCAGTGGGCCAAGAGAGACCAGGCATCATGCAGGCTGCTGGAAAGTGACCTCATCAAAGCCATGAAATCCCTGGTGCTTGTGGGGCTTCTCCCCACGGGACCTAGCGGCCCCAGAGACCAGATGAAGACAGAGCGTTCTTCTGGAAAGCCTGCCACAGTGCAGAGGGTCGGGTGAGGCAGGTCTGGGAGGCTGCATTCCAGGCTGTGGCCCCTCCTCCACATCCCTTCTCGCAGGGGCCAGTGCTGGGCACCCTCTGGCGGGGGTGGACCAGCTCCATAAACTGCTTGAGAAGCACCAGCTGTGCGTGAGGGCTGTGCTCCCCCAGCAGTGGCCGTCTTGGGTGCCGTCAAAGGTATTTTATGCTTTCAGGCAAAAATCCAGCAAGAGGCCCTATCTAAATAGAACTTGCCACCTGGTATCTTAGTCGTATACCCTTGAGGACTATTCTCAGCATTTTATTCGGAAGGAAAATGAAGAATGAGAAGGAGCGTGTGCCCACCTCAATCCGATCCCAGTGGCTATTTATGGAGAGCTCCCTACATGCCAAGACTGCGCCAGCACCTAAACTGTGCTCGTTTATTTCACCAGACATGGTTATCCATATGTCACCCCTACGAAGCAGGACTACGGTCATCCTCCTCACTTTAGAGGTGTGTCAACTGAGGCACAGAGAGGCTAAGTAACTTGCCCAAGGCCTCCCAGCTACTAGGCGGCAGGGCTGGGGTTTGAAGGCAGACTGGTGGCTCTAGCAACCACGCCAAACTGCTGAATCCCGCGGCTCGTGGTCAGTTCAGTCTCTATCAGTAGACCTCACACCCTTTTCACTTTCCACATCCAATCAGATTCTCATCCATCTCTCCCTCTCCATTTTTACTGCCACTAAACAAGGCCTTTATCACCTCACCCCAAATTAGCAGGGAGCAGCCTCCTAACTCTTATTTCTAAGCTCTCCTCTTTTAACTCATTTGTCTCAGCACTGCCATGTCAGTCTCCCTAAAATACTGCTGTGATAATGCTTCTCTCTTGTTCAGTAACCTATAATGACTCCCAATCCTCAGAGGTCAGCTTCCATATTCGGTTCCTGGTGTCACAGCCCTACCCCCTCAGTCTTCCTTTATTGCCTTATTATTCACTATTCCTTGTTCAGTCAAATTATGCTGAAATTGACTTACTCAAATTGATTTACTTGTCATCCACTAAACATTCCCTGCACTTTCCTGCCAGCAACGTTTTATTCCCAATGTTCCTCCCACCTGGAAAACCCTTTGCTTTCTAATCAGGTCCATCCATCCTTTATCTGCAGTTCACATCCCAACTCCTCTGTAAGCTTCCTCATCCACCCTCGCCTCGGATGAGCGCTGCTCTATTTTGTGGCATTTATTGTCGCAGGGGTTATGAATGGGTGGTCTGCAGATGTGTTTTGTTTGGCCAGCCAGTGTTTAGAAAGGAAAAAAAAAACAAAAGGAATTTGAATGTTTTTGGATGGGGCAAATGCTCTCCAGTTTGCCAGATCCCTACACTCTTGATGTTCTTACACCCAGTTTTCTGATTTACATCAGGGCTGGTTTACATCAGGGCTTTGGGGCTTGCAAATTCTGCATGTACAGCTAACTGGACGATCTCACGTGGAGCTTTGCCCCATTTCTTCTACTGCCACCTTACTTATCTTTTCAACATCATAACTTCCAAGCTGCTGGTCTTCAAAGATTTCTCTGATACTTTAGATTTGTTTCTCTTCCTTTATCATCTTTGTCAAGTGCTAAGTGATTCCAAAATAAAATATTTCTCCCCAAAGAGACTCCATGTAGTTTTGTAATGTTAATACTCAATCCATAATCTTTCTGCTTTGTGAAATGTTCTTAAAACTGGGATATTCTTAAATGTCTTCCCACAAGGAGGACTCTAGAGCTTAAATCCCTGCTTTTCTGTTTACTAGCTCTGGGGCCCAGCAAACCACAGGCCTCTCCCAGCCTCAGTTTCATCCTTTGCACAATCAGGAGAATATTAACTACTTTGTAGGGTTCAAGCGATGTCTGATATGCAGCAGCAGCTCAATAAATTGGAGCTGTTACTATTTTCATGAGGCAGCTTTACTTATTGCCTCAAGTTCTTGGGTTCCTGGTGTCAAGCCTGGTCCCAAACAGAGGACGTGGGGTCTTTTTGCCATGAACCTTGTGGTAGACAAGCATCCTTCTAACCTTATCCTCATTTCATAGATGAGGATGCGGGGGGGTACCAAGATTATGGCTCTGAGGTTCCTGGCACAGAGCAGCTGCAATAGCTCGCGTCTGTTGCACAGACCCTCTGCCAGAGGCTGTTCTAAGTCCTGTATCTTACTCAGTCCTGTATCCCACCACAGCCCTACGAGGCTGGCACTGTGGTCACCTCTGAGACACAGAGTGCTTCAACACCTTGCCCTGATCCCCAGTCAGGAAATGACAGCACCAAGGCGTGAAAGTAGCAAATCTGGTTCTAGAACCCGAGCTCTCCTCCCTCTGAAATACACCAGAGGCACACTCGGTGTCCTAATGTCCTCAGTATGTCTACAAGCCCCCAAAGACCCTCCACCTTTAATCCTCTGTCACCTCCTGTCCTACCACACATCAATCACTATGATAAGAAAAGGATAGTATGTTTATAGCAGAATTTAGGACTGTAGCTCAGAGGTTCCCAAGTATCAATACCATCTGCAGACTGGTGTCAATCCATGGAGTTTTACCAGTTTGTGCTGAAATAAGAAAAATTAGGGCAATAATAGGGAAATGTTCACAAACGCAAGTTGATTCAGTATTTAAAGCACTGGCTCTTTTTCTGAGATTATAACTTAGTGATTTTGTGTCTGAGTTGTGAAAAAAATACTTTTTCTAGTATAAAATGGTAGTGACACTAGTAGTGGGGTGTTTTTTTTTTGGCTGTGTTGGGTCTTCATTGCTGCATGCGGGCTTTCTTTAGTTGCGGCGAGCGGGGGCTACTCTGCGTTGCGGTGCGTGGGTTTCTCATTGCGGTGGCTTCTCGTTGCAGAGCACAGGCTCTAGGCGCGCGGGCTTCAGTAGTTGCGGCATGCGGGCTCAGTAGTTGTGGCGCACGGGCTCCAGAGCGCAGGCTCAGTAGTAGTGGCACACGGGCTTAGTTGCTCCGCAGCATGTGAGATCTTCCCGGACCAGGGATCGAACCCGTGTCCCCTGCATTGGCAGGCAGATTCTTAACCACTGCACCACCAGGGAAGCCCCGGTTTTTTGTTTTGTTTTGTTTTGTTTTAATGTCTTTATTAGACAAAATAAAAAGTTGGCAAATAATGGTTGAAATTCCTGAAATCCACCAGTCTAGAAATATAATCTGTTGTCTGATGGAATTACAAAATGTCCGCTTGTTTATTCATTGTTACATGAGACTGTATCTTGTCTTCTGGGCCAGCCTTCCCCCCTTTGTGTATCCCACGAGCTTAGAGATATTTTTTGAGTAAATCCCTGCTGGCTGATTCTTTTAAGGGCCACACAAAACCTATGTCCCAGCCCAGATTCTTAATAGTTTATCTTTGCCCTTCTTTGAGCGATCCCTCACATTCTGACTAGTCATGATTAAGTCATCTTCAAACCAAAACTGTTGGCAGAACAAACATCTCAGACTGAAGCTCTTTCCTTCAAAGATTTCATAGCTGTTTCTCAAAACCAGTCCCCAGTGTTGAACTTTTAGTTACCTTACAAGCAGCTTCTATAGTGAGACAGATCACTACTTATCAGCTTATTATAATAACAACAATAAGGATAGTGACAATACTGTGACAACACATTAGAGACCTCCACTTAGTGTGTCCTTCCAAACCATCACACTGAAACTGTTTTTTCTTACTTCAAGCCCTTGTAAACTTAGCTGCTCTGACTTAAGAGAAAAAAGAATAGCCCCTGATGCCCAAGTCCTGCATATCACTGTGGATGCTTTTTTACATTTTATTCTCATTTCTACCCATCTTCTCATTCAAGTAAGCCTTGGCTGAAAGCCTTTCTTAGATTTTATTTAAGAATTAATTAATTGCCATTCTCTGGTTCATCTCTGTCATATAAAGAAACCAAACCCACTGGTGGTGTGTTGGAGCTGGCTCCTACTGGCTTGTAAGAACAATTTATTACATTTTCAGGAACTCTGTGAGCTGGTTGGTAAACAAAGCCATTCTTAAAAACCAGATCACAATTAAATAAATCTTATTAAAAGCAAAGGAAATAAAGACTCAAACCATCACTTTCTAATTACTACATTTTCCCATTACCTATGCATTTGAGGTTATTTACATTACTCTATCTGTAAGGTATCTGTACGGAAATACAGAATAATGGTGTACATCTCTTCCCAGCTCCAGTAGATGTACATCTCTTCCCAGCTCCACCTTCAGCGACGTCACACAGGTAGCTAGAAATGGGCCATGGTACGAGTATTTACACCACGGAAATCAACAAACACTACAAACCATGGCACGTTCCCTTCAGAGACACGGTTGTTAAATGCTCACCAGCACACCACTGTCTGCCATTCTTGTCTTCCTAGTAGGTGAACCCAGAACTCAACCCAACAATGACACTTCTCTTTCACAGATAAAGAAATTGATGTTCTGAGAAGTTAAATGATCTGTTCAAAATCTCACAGCTGACAAACAATAATCTCAGGTCTAGAACCCAGGGCTTCAAAAGTCTAGTGCTTTTTTTATACTAGCGGATGAAAGACACCTCAGACCCTAAAAAGAATCTTGAGTGTTAGGATGAACTTCCCAGCTTAACAAGAGCCCTGGAGAGAGTTCTGCCCTAAGGGTCTGCTGAGAGAGTAAAGATTTCGATTCTTATAACAGAAATCCTTAAAATATGAAAATGTTTTTGCGGCCTCAGCTAATATTCCCAAATTGTTGTCTCACAAGAAACCCTTAGTATTTTAGTGAGGTTTGTGTATGGATTGCAAGTTGTGGGATGGCAAAGGGAGAATGGCACAAAAGGATGAGAATCCCTGGGGATCTGATAATTGGAAGCTTCGTTGTTGAACTTTTTAGACTCTCCCACCTCCTTAAATGTACACCCAACCCCACTCACCACATGGCACACATGGTAAAGTTGGCAACATGATAAAAAATATAGAAAATAAAAATCCAATTCAAGGGACTTCCCTGGTGGCACAGTGGTTAAGAATCCTCCTGCCAATGCAGGGGACACAGGTTCAATCCCCGGTCCAGGAAGATCCCACATGCCGTGGAGCAACTAAGCCCGTGCACCACAACTGAGCCTGCGCTCTAGAGCCCGCGAGCCACAACTACTGAGCCCCCTCGTGTCACAACTACTGAAGTCTGCATGCCCAAAGCCTGTGCTCCACAACAAAGACAAGCCATCGCTATGAGATGCCTGTGCACCGCAACTAGAGAAAGCCCGTGTGCAGCAACAAAGACCCAACACAGCCAAAAATAAATAAATAAATAATAAATAAATAAATAAATAAATAACTCAATTCAAAACAATTGAAATATAGTAGGCCTTCCAAGTAAGATCTCAGTCCATACCATTTGCATAACACTATCTTGTGACATTTTAAATATTGTATTCTAATGTAGAAACGATCTAAGCACACTCATAGTAGAGCAGAGAAATTTTTACAGGCTTCCCCAAGAGAAATGAATATAATTTCCTAAATAGAATGAGAAATCCATCATCAGCCTCCATCTTGGAAACCATTTGTGTGAACTATATAAACTCTCAGAGACCGGCTACCATCTTTTTTTAATCTCTTAGAGAGCAAACGGTATTTTTAATACACTTAATTTTACTCCTATAAAATCAATAAAATGACTGTAATAGCTGATAATAAGCTAATTTTCAGGGTATTTATCTGCATGGCCCAGCTACTGCCTCAAAGGACCGGCATTTTCCTCTCTCTGTCCTCACTGCTAAGCATGCTCAGTCCTCAGGCATCATATCTATGCTTCCGTGATGGAATTTCTGACTCAGTAGTCGACTCTCAATTTCATACCTAACCTCCAACAACCCAAACTTTATCTTCTTTTCTATCTTAGGAACTCAGGGACATTGTAAATGTTTCTGTTGATGAACCCAATATACAGTGTTAATACGGTGTTTACATAGATGCAATGTTATGCTAAATAAAAAAGAGCAGGGAATGTTCTTCACACCAAGCCATAGACTCAGGTATTCAAATTGCAATGATTACCTGAATTTTTAAAGTATGAATGACTCTTTCTGCTATATAAATCAAGGACTATGAATAGGCAAGAAAGAGTGAGTGCATTCAGTGGCCCTCTGGAGGGCTGGGGGCCAGTTAGATGTTCACATGATTCTCCTCTTTACAATTATTACATCCAAACAGGATATGGAGAAGCGTAGGAAGCGTAGTACACTGTTAGTTTAACACAGAACTCGAAGAGAGAAGATCTATCTGGGTAACCTCAATAGAGTTTATATTGCTGTTCTCATATATCATGTAGAAGATACAGAGTCCAGGCATGCCTTATCTCAATGAAAATCGCTAATTCTTTCACTCCACTTGGTGAGCAGGATTCCTGATGTGACCTGGCCTTCTCACCCCTTGCTTGAGAAGCCCATGGTAACTCAGTTGAACTGGTCAGTCCCCAAGGGCTTCATTCTTTAAATCCCATTTGAACATGTACAGGAGACATTCCTGCAGCTTTCTTAGGAAACTATTTCTTGAGGAACAGTCATCACATTTCTGAAAAATTATGGAGGCAGCTGATCCAAAATCTTGGCCTTGAACTCCAGCCAATGTTTTCTTGACTCCAAAGTGTCCTGCCAAAACAAAGTAATCGCACAGCTGACAGAACCTCTCTTGTTACCTCTTAGGAATGACCATAATTTACAGCCTGCAATGCCAGTGGGGGTCTCCCAGTGAACGTACAGCTACTCTGGGTGTGTTTCAGTGAGTCATCTCAGGGCTAATAAACTTCTCATGTTTACCTTCTCAGGAAAACACGGAATTCCTTGTTTAAGAACGAACATCACCGATAAGGAGTTCTGTTTTTACTGTAACTGTGCGCTCCTTTTTTCCTTCCAAGGTGCCTGCTGGTCTCCTGACCTGACAGTTTGGTGCCATGTCCTGAGACCTCCAAATTTTCTCCCAGATGCTGATTCCAGACTTGAGGTGGCCATGACCAAAGTTGTCACTATGGAGACTTGTTAAAGTAAACGCATCATATTTGGCTTTAAAAAGACAGGCTCCCGCCTTCTAAAAGGAATAATTGTTTAATTTTTCAGAAAGAACATTCTAGGCTTGACTGCTCATTTTAAGGCAAAGCAGGCTCTGAACTCAGGATCCTCTGGGCTAGAGATTCTAGACTCTAGGTGCCTGGGAGCGGGGCAGGCAGGAAGAGTGGATGATGTAGCCCTAAACTTTGTGAACCTGGGTGAGAAAATGAGGAGCTAAAGGCTCTCAGGTGACTAAATGCCCAGAGCTGGAGGACTCTGAGGGTCTCCAGAGTTTTAAAATTGTACTTAAGTAGCTTCAATGTCCTCTGCTTTCTGATAGAGATAAACATATCCAGAAGAACCACCAAAGAAAGTTCACCAGGTTCTTTCTCAGGACCAGTCAATGGGAAGAAAGATCTGTGCACTGGTTCTAACTAGAAGGCTAGAAGTCACCCAGGGTCACCTAAGAGAGACACCTAGTCATGGCACATTTTCTCGGAAACATTTATTCTCTGTTCCTGTCTGGCTAAAACCCAAGTCCTGGTTTCTGTAAACTGACAAATCCCCACCTGCTTTGAACCAGGGCTCATGTTTTTACTGCTCCAGTGTTCATTCCGTTCCTTATGCATTTTGGGTTCCTGAGCTTTCCATTGATTTTTTTGGTGAGCTCAGGTATGCATTTAAAGGAATGTTTGTTAGAGTTATCCAGCATTTCTAGCTGTTCTGCAGTGGGCAGTTTCTAGGTAATCCCATCCTCCATACTGCCAGAAGTGAAGTCTTTGAAATCTGATGTAAAGAGAATGGAAACAGATCAACAACAGATGCACCTTCTTACCCTTAGTAGAAAGTGTCAGGCATTGGTGAAGTCCTGAATCAGGGTCTTCGAGGTGAGGTGAGTTTCTGTACTGGGTGGTCTGTATTACTCCTGGGAAGATCTTTCTGACAGGGGTATAGGTGAGTTTCTGTGCTGGGTGATTTGTATTACTCCTGGGAAGATCTTTCTGACAGGGGTATAGGTGAGTTTCTGTGCTGGGTGATTTGTATTACTCCTGGGAAGATCTTTCTGACAGGGGTATAGGTGAGTTTCTGTGCTGGGTGATTTGTATTACTCCTGGGAAGAGCTCTCTGACAGGGGCATCAGTTACATTTTGCTGCAGGGATTCTGCATCTGCTGCCTGGACCACCTGACTGAGTCCCTAAACCTCTGTTGGTCATACTTCCCACCCGGGGAAGGGAGGCTCCTAGTCATGTCTATGGTCCAGACTACTGGTCTCTGTTTCTTAGGCTCTGACCCACTGCCTGGCCTTCTTTTCATTTCTTTGTAATCCTGTGGTTTATTGTGTTAGCCTGTGCCTGAAGGTTTTGAACTATTGCCTTGATCCAACCTAAAGAACCATGTGTTTCCACCCTTAGATGGCTCACCTACCTCTTGTGCTGTAGCTCTCAGGATGCAGTACTTTCTCTGAGTCTTCTCCCCAGCACGATAGAGGCAAATCATATGAAGACTCTGCTTTGAATTTCAGGTAGTACAGATTCTTAGGAGCACAGAGTGAGTGGGTGTGTGGTATCAAAATATGCAGATCTATCAAGAGATTCAGAATTGAGGAGACCTGAAGTTAGCAGGAAGGAGGTCTTGCATAAGCCTCTTCAATCCCTTTTGTATCCCAAGGTTATTATCTCAGCTCTCTCTTCATTTACGCTCTGCAGCCTCAATAGTTCCCAAGTTACTGGGAAGGACAGACAAATCCAGACCCCTTAAACTCTCCGTATTCTTTCTCCCATCCATCTTCCCATTACCTGTGAGGAAGTCTCTCACCCAGTCTCTCCTGAAAGTTAATTGCCAGTGAAGGAATTGGCAATGTCTTTTTTGTTATGGTGGTGGTAAAAAACACATAACATAAAATTTACCTTCTTAGCCATTTTTAAGTATACAGTTCAGTAGTGTTAAGCATATTCACGTTGTTGTGAAATGTATCTCCAGAACGTTTTTTATCTTGCCAATCTGCAACTCTTTACCCATTAAACAACTCCCCCTTTCGCCCTACCCCTAGCTCCTGGTAATCACCATTCTCCTTTCTATTTCTATGAATTTGACTACTAGATGCCTCAGATAAGTGGAATCATACAGTATTTTTGCCTTTTTGGGACTGACTTATTTCACTTAGCATAATGTCCTCAAGGTTCATCCATGTTTTAGCATGTGTCAGAATTTCTGTCTTTTTTAAGGCTGAATAATATTCCACTGTATGAATACATCACATTTTGTTTTTAGTTTCATCTGTTGATGAACATCTGGGTTGTTTCCATCTCTTGGCTATTGTCAATAGTGCTGATATAAACGTGGGTGTGCAAATATCTCTTTGAGATCCTGCTTTCAATTCTTTTGGATATATATACACAGAAGTGGGATTGCTGGATCATATGGTAGTTGTATTTTTAATATTTTGATGAAGCTCTGTACTATTTTCTATAGCAGCTGCCCATTTTACATTCCTACCAAAAGGGCACAAGGGTTCCAGATTCTCCACATCCTTGCCAACACTTGTTATTTTCTGTTTTTTTGACAGTAGCCATCCTAATGGATGTGAGATGGCAATATCTTTCTTATATTTCTTCATAAGATTCCTGGAATTATGGATGTTTTGAAAATATCCCATCAGTAAATCTCTAGTTGCTTAGTTCAGTTTTCAATGGCGATGGGTATTCAAATGATCTTCAAAATTAAAAGAAGTTGTTACAAATTAAGATTCTGATCAAGAGTAGAAAACATCCAGAAAGTTCATGTTTGCTTTCCATCCAAAATTATCACTCAATTAATGTTCACTACCAAATTCCACCTGGGTTCATTACATAAGCTTTATAGAGCTCTCCTTATAAGCCTTCTGTGTGTTTTCCTAATGATGGAAAGACCACTTCATCTTGGCTTCTGCTTTTCTTCTGTGAGCTCATGCTAGGGTCATTGTGCCATGTCTTTTCTATGCTTGGAACAGACTAGACTAGAACTATAGGAGTCCATTCCCTTCTGATTTTCAGTCTCGGTCTCTCCTCAAGCTAGGGTGGTTGGGCTTTTTTTGGAGGTCGCAAAGGTTGCCTTGGCTACCTTTAAGTAATGACTACAAGCAACATAGAACTTTTACTGCAAATGACTTTCTGTTCATCAGATTTTATTTGCAGTTAATATTGGATTAGAACCTGGTGTATTTAGCTTTGCAAGCTGTATTCCTGTCAGCATTATGCCATTCCCAAAGAGGGTATCTCATGGTGCATTTCTGCCTGGTGTGCCTCTCCTCAGAGCATGGCTCTAAAATAAGAAATTGTACTTCTTACATTCCCTTTTATTTCCTTATTATCTCTTGAGTTACAGCCCTGTACCCATTTAACACAACAAAGTACATGGCAAGGGGAGAATTTATGACTCACAATCAGTGAATATTTTATCTTATTGGGAGGTAGCCTGAAGGAAACACAGTGTGCCAACCTATTCATGACTGAACACTGTTAAACATTTCAGTCCAATACAACTGAATGCTTCTGACCTTGAAACTCATTGGCTGCTGCTGCTTTACAGATAAGTTAGTATGGGACCATGACCCTTTTTGGTCATGTGACCAGGGTGGTTGTTCTCAAAAATGTGCCCCTTGGTGAAGCAACATATCCCATGGACCCTACCTAATCACACTTGAAAGTGCCTTGCAAAATGCCCTCACCATAATTAAAAGACAAAATGAAGACACTTTAAATAACAGTTCAATGAAGGATTGATATGGGAAGAAAATTTTTCCTTCATGACCAAACTATGGTGAACATAAACCAGAAATCTTGAAAAAATTCAATGGCAGAGAAAAAAGATGGAAGAAAATTGGGTCCTTGAAGATGCTGATGATCCATCTGGAGCCGCCATTTTAAGGACTTCTTGTTAAGTGACATCATTATTAGTTAAGCTAGTTGAGTGAGGGTTCTCTGTTATTTGCATCCAAAAGCATCCAAAATCATGAAGCCTTGTGCAGGGTTTGGTCTTTAACTAATGAACAATGAGAAGCTGTTAAAAGATCTTAACGAAAGTGTGACATGGTCAGCTCTGAGTTGGAAAAAAGATGATCTAATTTCAGTGTGTGGAGATAGGGTTGTAGGTGTTTAAGGATGGATGCAGGGAGTAACTATAAAGGAGGACCAGGTTTAAGGGGGAAGATTATGAGGTACATCTTGGAAGTGTTGCGTTTTCCTAGTGGAGATGCCTAGTAGGCAGTGAAATATATGGAACTTAGAGATGAGATCTTGACTAGAGAGATAAATTTAGGAATCATTGATATTTATAGCTATTGAAGTCATGGGTATGGATGAATGGGCCTGAGATGAATATTTGAGGGACTTCAATATTTAATGACGGGGTAGAAGAGGGTGGGTCTCCAAAGGAGACAGAGAATGAGAAGCAATGTAGAAGGTCTAAATACCCTAAAGTCAGTCCATGGATTTCTACTTAAGAACCCATGGGATAAAGGATTGGACTTGAAGATTTCTCAGAGATTCTTGACTCTAAGATAAATCTGATTGCTCCTTATTGTGAAGTCAATGGCAAATACTACTGAACATTTTTTTGACTCCTGCCAATCCCAAATAATCCTTCTGCCTTCAAACTCACATTTTATATTACCTGTATTCCTCTTACGGCATATCTTACCTTGTATTGTGGTTGTATGTGACTATGTCTCATTTCTCCCACCAGGACTAGGCATTCTTAGAGGCCAGGAATTATGTCTTATTTATTTCCTATGTTTCTCTCCAAACTGCTCTCCCTAATTGGCAAGACATTTTGAATGTAGTTGGACACCAATACATTTTTTGGTGGATGAGTATTTGATATGTAATTAAATACACTGAGTTAAATTACTAAAAGTTTTCTTTTATTGAATTCTTGAATGTGAACTAGGAAGTCTGAATGAACTCCAAGGTAAGTAAAAAGCCCATCCTGAAGAGATCTAAGGGTCACGAAACATTTCCCAGAAGTCCTCCATCTGATGAGCATCCAGTTATCTGTTTAAGGTGGTAAGATCACTACCAATCACTGACTTCCAGATTTTTTTTTTTTTTTAACTTTGTGTTTATTTATTTATTTATTTATTTATTTATTTATTTATTTATGGCTGTGTTGGGTCTTCGTTTCTTGTGCGAGGGCTTTCTCTAGTTGTGGCAAGTGGGGGCCTCTCTTCATCGCGGTGCGCGGGCCTCTCATTATCGCGGCCTCTCTTGTTGCAGAGCACAGGCTCCAGACACGCAGGCTCAGTAATTGTGGCTCACGGGCCTAGTTGCTCCGTGACATGTGGGATCTTCCCAGACCAGGGCTCGAACCCGTGTCCCCTGCATTGGCAGGCAGATTCTCAACCACTGCGCCACCAGAGAAGCCCCTTCCAGATTTTTGATTCAGTCTAATTAGCAAAATATACAGAAGATAAAATAATCCTTACTCTGACTAGGCATTCTTATGTCCCCAAAGTTACTCATTTTCCTGTCTCCCATAGTTCTTCCAATTTAGATCCTTCCTCAGTTGAGGAAGAAAGGAATGCTGCATTTGATCAAAGCAAGCTTCACAAATGGCTGTAGCATCAGAGATTGGATAGTCAATATTCTCAGCTTAGTCTTACTATAGTCCAGTTTTGTGACTGTGTTTTTAACTGATGTTCATCCAAAACAACACATTTAACATTCAGCTTAGTTCATTACAAAATCTAAGAGTTGGCAAAGAATTCATCCATTATCATGGGACATTTGAATGAAGCACAGAATGGAAGATGAAATGAAACCTATATTTATTTTTACTTTTTAATTTTAAATTAAAAAAAATTTAACCTTTTTAATTGAAGTATAGTTAATTTAAAATGTTGTGTTAGTTTCAGGCGTCCAGCAAAGGTACATATGTATTTACTCAAGAATATATATAAGAATATATAAGATATATATAAGTATATATATTCTTTTTCAGATTCTTTTCCATTATAGGTTATTACAAGATATTGAATATAGCTCCCTGTGCTATACGGTAGGTCCTTGTTGGAAACCTACATTTGTTGATACCTTCTATTTGCTGGGCTCTTTAATATTGTTATTTCATTTGACAAGAGGAATAAAGGTATATGTACATTTGTTTTCTGGTTTTACCTATATGTTTCTAAGTAGTTAAGAATTTTGAATATTATTAGACCAATTATATGATAAATTTAAGATAAAAATTAAATTAAATGATTTAAAGTCCTAGATTTTTATGAAATCTAGGTTGGCTCTTCTGCTTTCATACATCCAACAATCCCTCAAAATTCCCTCTTTCTTAAAATAACAACCATTAAGTTACTCTTAAACCCACACTAAGTGCTATGTAACACAGGGGACAGAAAGCCAGATAGGCCTGGTTTTTGGTATCAGTAGTGTCTTTGTTGTGGACAGATGTCAGTTTCCAAATTCTCACTACACTGTACAGACTTGTGTACCTCAGGCAACTTTATAGCTCAAACCCTACTCCTTGGGGACTCATAGCAACTTGTAAATCCATGAGGAATTTTTCAGCAAAGTTCTATTTCTTAGTTTATTCATGGATTAGACTTGTAAGAGTAGATTCATGCTAAGGCCTTAATGAGCAGGGCTTTTTTTTTTTTTTTTTTTTCACACTGAAAAGAACACTTGCTTCTCTTTTTCCAACATTCAGCTTATGATGGTTTTAGCATTTATGTTCTCAGTTTTACCCCCATTGACTTTGAAATCTTAGAAAATACTCACCATGGTTCTTCCCAGAATCCAGCACTATTCAAAGCCTTTCTTTATGTAGCATTAGAAAATGGAGACCCACAAAACTATTTCACATGAATTTACTTCTAGGAACATTGGCTCTGCTCTTCCGACTAACAAGAAGTCATGACAGTGGTCTAATAACTGAGTAATGCCTGTTATTAGGGGTGGAGAACATGAAGAGGATTTCCACAGAGTTTCTCAGAGTTGGGTTAAAGGTAAATTCTTTTTGCTTTCACTGGAAAAGACTTGAGCTAGATTAAAAAAACACCCAAACGATGGATGTCTTCAGAACGAAGTCCATAAAACCAAAGGTGGGAAGTACTAATGGTCCCATTGCCCACTTGGCGGGATGTGCCAGCATCGTGTCTGTAATTGGTCTGGGTCATTTCACTGACTTCTATGGAGCCATCAGTATATGGGCTTTTTAAACTTTCTATTCTGAGCTGAATTTCCTTTTAGTCTTCAATACTTGCTCATTTCTGTTCCATTATGTCCAAACTTCATTCTTTTCTGCTTCACCTCAGCTCAAATGCATTTCAAGGGTATCTTCCTCTTTTTGGGCCATAGGGCAAAAAATACTTGAGCTGTAATGTTCCTTAGAGTTCAACCACTATGATATCCTAATTTTACAGGTGAGAAAAATTAGGCATAGAGAAGGGAAAGAAATTGCTGCTCACAATTTAATGGAAATTGTCTAATGGGATCCTAGTTCTTCTGAGTTCTGATTCAGCCACCTGACTAAAGGGGCAATATAATCTGAAGCAGAACAAAGGCACATGTCTGAACAGTTTGTTCCCTCACTGTGTGACCCTGTATTAGATTTCTGTGCCATGTCACAAATTGCTACAATCATAGTATCTTAAAACAGTATACATTTACTATGTCACTATTATATGTATATATTTACATACTATATATATTCTATACAATATGTATCTTACTATTTCTGTGGGTCAAGAATATGATCAAGGCTTAGCTGGATTCTCTGGATTCAGGCTGCAACAATCAAAGTATCAGCCAGGCTGTGTTCTCATTTGGAGGCCTGACTGGAAAAGTATCCTCTTTCAAGCTCTCTCAGGTTGTTGGCAGAATTTATTCCTTGCGGCTGTGAGACTAAGGGCCCTAGCTTCCTTCTGGCTGCTGGCTAGAGGCTATCCTCAGCTCCTAGAGGCCATCCTCACCTTTAGTAAATAAGGTTACAGATTACACTACAATACGGCAAATATATTGAAGACAGCTCACAAAACACTGTGTACAATTCAATGGCTTTTAGTATATTCACAGAGTTGTGCAACCATCACCATAATCTAATTTTAGAATATTTTCATTATCTCAGAAAGAAACCCTGTACCTATTTGCAGGCAACCCCCCTTCCTCCCTCCCCTAGCTCTTGGCAACCACTACTGTCGTCTCTATAGATTTGCCTATCATGGCCATTACATACAAAAGGAATCATACAACATGTGGTCTTTTGTTACTGGATTCTTTCACTTAGCATAGCATTTTCAAGGTTCATCCATGTTGTAGCATGGGTCAGTATTTCATTCATTTTTATTGCCAAATAATATTCCTTTGTAAGACAGGCCACATTTGATTTATCCATTCATCAATCGATGGACATTCCAGTTGTTTCCACTTTTGGCTATTATGGATAATGCTGCTTGAATGTTCCTGAACAGGTTTTTGTGTGGACATATGTCTTATTTCTCCTGGATATATAACTAGGAGTACATTGCTCCTCTTTGGTCTCAGACCACTGAGGTTTATTATAAGTAACAGAGCAGAGGGAACTTAGGTATGATGTCTCAGAAGCCTCTGCCATTAGAGAAGGAAGGAAAGCTCATCCCTTGCAATCTCAGAGGGCTGTGGGAAGGAGGAAGGAGCTAGAGTAAGATATGGAAGTCAGGCGTAAGGGCTTTGGGGACTTTATTCAAGACCAAAAATGCAAGGGCTGAAGAAATATCCAGATAGGTTTCCATAAACCCAGTCATATTGGGATGATTGGTCAGTTTCCTTAGATGCAGACTGAGATAACTTGCAAAATTCTGGAACTGGCCTCTCAATGGGTTGGGCAGCCGCAGTTTCCAATGTGGTGTATCCCTGACAGAGAGGCAGGTCGATGGAAGGACCAGACACACCACTTCCGGCCTCCTGTGATCTGTTTATTTCATTTTTAGAGCCCAGACATTCTCCCGTGCCCCAAGGAGGGCACATGGAGAAGCTGAGAGGACTTAGAGTGAAAACAAAAGTTCACAGTTATAGTGTTAGACCTTACCCGAACCCTGTGATCCTGGAAAACAAGTGAAGGATAAGAAATCCCCCATCCTTTTGTGTTCCAGGAAAGGGATCACCACAAAGAACCACCCTCCCTCATAGGACCTAGAAAAGAGTTTCTGATGCCACCTCGTTTACCTATGACAAGACCAGACACACAGTCTCCAAATTCCCATTTTTGCCTCATAAATGATTACCTAAACTGCTTGTGTATACTGATCAATTGGAACAAAATAACTTGTTAAGCAAACTGGTTTAGTTAGAGTTAGGATTCTCTCCTTCTCCCAGGTCTCTGAACTTTGGCCTACCCTCAGCCTGAGCCAGCATACAACCCCTCCTAAGAATAGGCTGGTCTCAGAGTACCATATACTCTCTGCTCTACTATTCCATCACACCATCCTTTCATCCTACTTCCCCACACCCAGTTCTTTTTAGCCCTGTTTACTCCTCTCTATAAAAGAAAAATTACTTTTTGCTGAATTCTTGAGAGGCTGGCAGACCTATGGTCACAGAGTCCCCCTATTACAATAGCCCCTCCTCCTTCTGCAATAGCCTTTCCCCCTTCTGCAACAATCCTTTGGATAAAGTCTCATCTTATTAAGTCTGGATTTGTTTTTATTTGACAACAGCATACGGTGAGTTTGTGACCAGAGGCAAATGGCCAGGGCTACTGATCCAGCCGTGGGTGCCAGTATGATACCCCAAGGCTCAGTTGGGGCCATTGATCTCTCAGGGATGAGCCTGGACAAGCTGCTCCATGGTTAGACCAGTGAGAACCAGAGGATGCCACTTGGATTTGGGAACCCTTTTCCATCGTCATGAGGTCTCATGATTCCCTCCTTCAGCTAGTTGACATCTTGGAGAAGAAGGGCTGGCGTGCCCCAACGGACTGAAAATTTACTCAAAAGAACTGAGTCAGTTTCTTCTGGCTTAAAAGTCTTCTTTAATGAGACATCATTACTGGAAAATTTATTTTTTTTCCTGCCACCCAGCAGGGTCTTATGAGGGTGACTAGCTCTGTTACCAAGTTTACAAAAGCCACATTTTCTTAGCACAGCTGAAGGCAGTGTGTGCAAATTTGTGACCAGCTACACTAGAATTATGAATCAAATAAAACCAGATGATGTTCCATAGCACTGAATGTAAGGTCCTGCTTTTGAGTTCAAAAATCCGTAAGTACAGGTTGTGAATATTTGGTTCAGGAACAGCACAGCAGCACTCAGGAAGAAAAAATTAGGGGTTGTTTTAGTCAGGAATTTTTTTGGTTGCAAACTTACAGAAACCCAACTGGAATTAGGCAAAAGGGCAGAAAGGGAATTGATTGGCTCTCGGAATCCAAGAACAACCAGACCGAGGGAAGGAAAGGAGGCTGCTGGGTTTCAGGGGTAAATGGGGCAAGGGACACAAGAGCCCCGGGGCTCTCTCCATTCTAGTCTCAGCTTCCCTTTGGGTGGCATTCTCTCCTTTGGGTTTTCTTCTCTCTCACTACAGACCATCCTTTTGCACTAGGCAGGGTCATGGCCCTTACATGCTTATGAGTCTCACGTCTTCTGACTTTTGCTATTGGACTTGAGAGAGGCTCAGAAAAATTCTGTGGAAGATTTCTGATAGGAAACCTGGTAAGATCTCTCCTGTAACCAGGGAAACAGAACCATATAAAAAAGGGCAGTTCTCAAAAGAGCCATTTAAATGTCCTTGAAATTCCAAAATTTCAAGAAGTAGAGGGAGTTTCTGGATAAACAGCCTCCTATAGTCTAAGCATAAGCGTGTGGTCAACACTGTTAATATTAAGTCAGCAAGAGAATGTGTTTTTCAGAGAAGCTGATGTGGCCGGAGACTGGGTCTGTGAATGTGGAGTTGCAGGTGCAGCTGTCAGTACACCTGGAGGCGGGGGTTCTGTTATGGGGATCACACTCAGAGGAGCTTGTAGACCAAGTGGAGAGAATTTTGAGGGAAGCAAGGAGACTGGTGGGGCAACTCAATCCATTCCATGCTATTCCTGATGTAGCTATCTCAAGGAGCCCCTGAAAACACTGAGGATGTGTAGACTGGAGAGGAGAAGGCCCAGGGACATAGCAGTTGTCGTCAGCTGCTCCTATTCTTTATGGACTAATACATAGAAGCTTCAGGGCAACAGACTTTGATTCAACATCAGGACTTCCTCACAGTTAAAGCTGTCCCGGATGACTGGGGGTATATGATGAAGCAGTGAGACAACAACATAAGGCAGTATGGGGTTCATTTATTTGCTCCTTCGACCCTTCATTTATTCTGCAAATATTTATTCATTAACGAACAGACAACATTAACAAATAGACAACAGGTTCTACAAGGCAGCTCATCACTGTACTACCTATACCTGGCCCAGAGTGCTAGCACTATATTAATATCTGTTACATGAATGAAAGAATACATGAATGAGCAAATAGGTGTGGTCACTGAGCCAGGTACTAGAGATGGCCATAGGACCCTCACCAAGCTGACAATCTCACAACCAAGGCAGCTGATCAAACAATGGTGACGCCCTGCACACAGCGCTCTGGTGGAGGTATGCACATGCTGCTTTGAAAGGGCAGAGGACTGGTACTGGCAGAAAGTGCTCCTGGCACCCAGAGAAGGGCTGGCAGAGCTGGAAACTTCTTATTGGAAAAGGTAAGCAAGGTGGAGAGGAATGGGAAGGACATTCCCAGAGGGAGAAAGAGTGGAGCGAAGGGAAGGAGGTGGGGCCACGGGTGGGGTGGGTGGCGCCTGCTCCTGGGCTGCTCCACAGCCTAATGGAAGCCTCACTGCAGCCCCCACGGCGCGCTGGCTCTGCTCTATCCACTTCTGCCCTGTACTTCCCGTTCCTGCCCCATGATGCACACTGGAGAGGAGCGGGGCAGCCAGGGAACTCCGGATGTGCTGAGGAGGGCTTCAGCCTGGTTTCTCCTCACCTTCATATGGGGAGAGTGCAAAGGTCTGGGATCACCAAGGTGCCCTCAGAAGAAGCCCTTTACCCACTCCTTCCCTGGAACATTTGTGTCCTCACTCCCACCTCTTCTCTTCTCCAACCTGACCTCCTTTATCTGCTGTGGGATGTGATGTGATGGCCGTGAGATGATGTGATGTAATAGACTCAGAATCATAAAGATGTACATGATGAACCAGATTTAATCTCTTAGCCATACAGTGTTCATTTACATTTTAATTAGAGAGAATAGTTTTAGCCAAACCAGTGACATCCTCAATGGGAAATTTTGAACATCTCTAACAGAAGTGAGAGGATTAAGAGGATTTGTGATAGGGATTAACTTCTTTATCCCCCACCCTGAGAGTGTTTTTTCACACTGTGGGTAGTGGATTGGGAAATCAATTTTGTGGGTCACAGCTAGCATTTTTTAAAAGAATGAAATAGAATTGAATAGAATGGAATAAAAGAGATGAATATCAGAGTTCACAGCATGTAATAAGGGTAAGTTATGTTTAACAAAATATATTTCAGGCAAATATATACGTGTGTGTAAGTGATGTAAAAAAATATATTTTTGCTGTGGGTTATAGTAAAAACAAAAGTTTGAAAAGTGCTGTCTTAGATTTACCTTCTAGAAACTACAATTTGATTTTGTTTGAATGAGTTGTTGGCTTTTTCTTAGAATTGGGACAGTCTTGGCTAGTGCAGCTTGCCTTGTTGTGGATTCTAAGCAGAATATTTTGATTTTTTTCTATGTCCTATATCAGAGGAGCGGAAGTCTCTCAGTTTTTCCAAGTCCTCTCAGGAAATGAATCAAAATGAAATACTAACAATTGTTTCCTGCCTATCTAAGCAAATGATTTTTGCCTGAGATTTCCCCAGGGACCATCATAAGAAATGAAAATTTGACTCAGTGTTTCTAAGAGCCTTTGAGGATTAGAGTCAATAATGCATATCTGCCATGCACAAGAGTAAACATGGATTTCCTACTGGACATTTCCATTTGTCGAAGGCAAAAGAATCAATGGGGCTTGTTTAAATCAAACAAGGTCACTGAATAACTAATCTCGAGGAAGAAAAGCTAGACCCACTACGAGTATCACAAAGCATTCCCCTGTCCCCAAAGGCAAAGGCAAGCTGAGCCCTTGAGTCTACAGCACCAGGTGATGGGAGAAGAAGAATGCACAGAAGTGTTTTTATTCATTCTTCCATTTTAAGGTAAATTCACCTGGAAATGATAGTCTGTAGAAACTTTTTTTTTTTTTCCAGAGAAGCCTCCTGAGCTCTGAAGAGGTACATAGAGAATTCCATTTCACCAGGTCAAGAGGATGACTGAAAATGCTAACTCTGTTAGGTTTAAGGTGATATAGATCCCACTGGAAATTTAGAAGGACACGTTTGAGAGTTTCTGCCTCAGGGAAACCACCCAGAATTGTAAACTGGTTGTTTACGTGATGTAATTTGCCCAGATTCTGTGCCACCCAGATGCAACAGCCCCCCCAAAAAACCAACCAAACAAAAAAACCAAAACTGAAAACCAAACAACCCCCCCCCAAATAAACCCCCCTGAAACTCACTCCAAAACAAAAAACCACAACTCCCCCCAACCCCCAATTCTTTGGCCAAACTGATGATGAGTAATGATTGACAAAGTGCTCTTTTCTTTGGTTAGACTCCCAGGAGAGAGACTTTGTTCTTCCAGGGGACTTAAAGAGGAGCTTGCCTTTGTGTGTTCTCTGTGTTCCAGGAGGGGTGAGGGCAAAGTGAATGCCTCTCCTACGGTGGAGTTCCCTGTCGTAGGTGGTCTTTACGGATCAGGCTGCTTCCTAACTACACTCTGATCATTTAAAAAGTGAAACTCCATTTTGTTTATGGTTTCCTTTGCTGTGCAAAAGCTTTTAAGTTTAACTAGGTCCCATTTGTTTATTTTTGTTTTTATTTTCATTACTCTAGGAGGTGGATCAAAAAAGATATTGCTGCAATTTATGTCAGAGAGTGTTCTGCCTCTCTTTTCCTCTAAGAGTTTTAGAGTATCCGTCCTTACATTTAGGTCTTTAATCTATCTTGAGTTTATTTTTGTGTATGGTGTTAGGGAGTGTTCTAATTTCATGCTTTTACATGTAGCTGTCCAGTTTTCCCAGCACCACTTATTGAAGAGGCTGTCTTTTCTCCATTGTATATTGCCTCCTTTGTCATAGATTAGGTGACCACAGGTGTATGGGTTTAACTCTGGACTTTCTATCCTGTTCCATTGATCTATATTTCTGTTTTTGTGCCAGAACCATACTGTTTTGACTACTGTAGCTTTGTAGTATGGTCTGAAGTCAGGGAGCCTGATTCCTCCAGCCCCATTTTTCTTTCTCAAGATTGCTTTGGCTATTCAGGATCTTTTGTGTTTCCATACAAATTGTGAAATTTTTTGCTCTATTTTTGTGAAAAATGCCATTGGTAATTTGATAGGAATTGCATTGAATCTGTAGATTGCTTTGGGTAGTATAGTCATTTTGACAATATTGATTCTTCTAATCCAAGAACATGGTATATCTCTCCATATGTTTGTGTCATCTTTGATTTTTTTTTAATCAGCATCTTATAGTTTTCTGAGTACAGGTCTTTTACCTCCTTAGGTAGGTTTATTCCTAGGTATTTTATTCTTTTTGTTGCAGTGGTAAATGGGATTTTTTCCCTTAACTTCTCTTTCTAATCTTTCCTCTTTAGTGTACAGAAATGCAACAGATTTCTGTGTATTAATTTTGTATCCTGCAACTTTACCAAATTCATTGATGAGCTATAATAGTTTTCTGGTAGCATCTTTAGGATTTTCTATGTATAGTACCATGTCATCTGCAAACAGTGACAATTTTACTTCTTTTCCAACTTGGTTTCCTTTTATTTCTTTTTCTTCTTTGATTGCCGTGGCTAGGACTTCCAAAACTATGTTGAATAAAAGTGGTGAGAGTGGACATCCTTGTCTTGTTCCTGATCTTAGAGGAAATGCTTTCAGTTTTTCACCATTGAGAATGATGTTAGTAGTAGGTTTGTCATACATGGCCTTTATTATGTTGATTTAGGTTCCCTCTATGCCCACTTTCTGGAGAGTTTTTTAAAAATCATAAATGGGTGTTGAATTTTGTCAAAAGCCTTTTCTGCATCTATTGAGATGATCATATGGTTTTTACTCTTCAGTTTGCTAACGTGGTGTTTCACATTGATTGATTTGCATATGTTGAAGAATCCTTGCATCTCTGAGATAAATCCCACTTGATCACAGTGTATGATCCTGTTAATGTATTGTTGGATTCGGTTTGTTAGTATTTTGTTGAGGATTCTTGCGTCTATGTTCATCAGTGATATTGGCCTCAGAATGGGAGAAAATATTTGCAAACGATGTGACTGGCAAGGGATTAATCTCCAAAATATACAAACAGCTCATGCAGCTCAATATCAAAAAACCAAGCAACCCAATCAAAAAATGGCTGG
Organism: Eschrichtius robustus; assembly: GCF_028021215.1. NCBI lineage: Eukaryota > Metazoa > Chordata > Mammalia > Artiodactyla > Eschrichtiidae > Eschrichtius > Eschrichtius robustus. The sequence goes on from NC_090825.1 coordinate 27,051,518, forward strand.
GAGATCTGAATACACATTTCTCCAGAGAAGACATACAGATGGCCAAAAAGCACATGAAAAGATGCTCAACATCACTAATTATTAGAGAAATGCAAATCAAAATTACCATGAGGTATCACCTCACACTGGTGAGAATGGCCATCATCAAAAAATCGACAAACAATAAATGCTGGAGAGGGTGTGGAGAAAAGGGAACCCTCCTACACTGTTGGTGGGAATGTAAATTGGTACAACCGTATGAAGAACAGTATGGAGGTTCCTTAAAAATTAAATATAGAAGTACCATATGATCCAGCAATCCCACTCCTGGGCATATATCTGGAGAAAACCATAATTTAAAAAGATGCATGCACCCCAATGTTCATTGTAGCACTATTTACAATGGCCAAGACATGGAAGTAACCTAAATGTCCATTGACAGAGGAATGGCTAAAGAAGATGTGGTACCTACATACAGTGGAATATTACTCAGCCATAAAAAGGATGAAATAATGCCATTTGCAGCAACATTGATGTGCCTAGAGATTATCATACTAAGTGAAGTAAGTCAGCCAGAGAAAGACAAATATCATATGATATCACTTATATGTAGAATCTAATAAAAATGATACAAATGAACTTATTTACAAAACAGAAGCAGACTCACAGATCACAAAATCAAACTTATGGTTACCGAAGGGGAAACGTTGTGGGAAGTGATAAATTAGAAGATTGGGATTAACATATACACACTACTATATGTAAAATAGATAGCTAATAAGGACCTACTGTATAACACAGGGAACTCTACTGAATATTCTGTAATAACCTACATGGGAAAAGAATCTGAAAAAGAATGGAGATATATATACATATAACTGTTTCACTTTGCTATACACCTGAAACTAACACAACATTTTAAGTCAACTATACTCCAATAAAAATTTTTAAAAAACAGTGAAACTCCAGGTAGCAGTGGCACAGTGAGCAATTCCTCTGACTTCTCAGAGCCCTCAGACCCAGGGGAGTAAGTGGTTACCTTAATGTTATAATATCAATATTTCAAGAGCTTCAGAACATAGCCTGGATGCTCCCTCCCTGAAGTTCCACCTTACATTAGCCCCAATGAAAATTTCATATACTGGAAGAAGTCACCTCTGAGCCTTACCTGTTATCTAAATTTTAGTATAAAAGGTATTTTAACTTAAAAGGACAAGGTTGGGGAAGGCTGGGAATATCAAATGTTACAGCATTTCTCTCACATTTGGCCCCATGCAATTTGAACAGACTTGTTTCATAGTTTAATAAATAAATGTTTATAAAGACGCAATGAAATTAAAAGTGGCAACAAGGGTCACAGTAACCACTATTTTAGGGAGATACAGACCATCATGATTATCAGGAGGGAGGATGGAGTGACTAACAATGCTGACTGAGAAATGGCAAAGGTGATCTTTTAAGTAGAGGTTTGCTTAGAAATGAATGGTCTGTCTCCGGTTCTAGCAAAGTTACAGGAATTACATCAAATATGATCCAAGTTTCACTGGAAATGATTTATGGACCAGAGAAGCGTGTTTGGAGAGACAGTTGAAGAAAATTCAGTAAAAGCTATGAAATGTAAGTGAAGTCTAAGAGGCTGGAGACTTCCATGAATGCCTGTGAGGAGTCTTTCAAGTAGGATAATTTGGGAATGTAATCCTGCATTCTTGTTTTCTTCACTGGGAGCCTAACCTGTCCATCTCTCCTCTCTGTGAGTTGGATATGTGTATATGTAACATTTCTCCTACTTCCCCACACTACTTAGCAGGATGCAGGGGTTCTATGGATAAAGGCTGAAAGGAAGGAAGGAAGAGTGAAAGGGAAGGGAAAGGGAATACAAGGCAAGGGATACAAGGAAAAAAATGGCAGGAAGGAAAAGAAAGAAAGTAAAAGAAGCAAGTCCTATTAGAGGCTAGAAAAGAGAATGCAGACAGAAATAGAGGCAGGCTTTGTTTATCCTGTTTGACCCTCAGGCTGCAGCCAGGACTGATGCCTGCTTCCTTGTCTGGGGAGCAGCAGGGATCTTGTCCATCTGGGATATGACCAGGAGTGGGATTCATAGAATGAGCAGTACCCACAAGTCCCCTTAGGAGGGCTGGTCAGATTGAATGAATTTAAAGAGGTAAGAAGAAGAAGCAAAGGAGAGAAAAAGGCCCAGAGGTGTTAGGTGGGAAATAAACGAGGCAAGTGAGTTTATTTCCGATGCACAGCAAATGTTTTGCAGGTTGTGCAAACTAATAGTAGATACATGAGGTTGGCCTTGGCACAGAGTAGGTAGTCTGTAAATGTCGCTGGGTGAGGTCTGATCATGGAAACTGGGGGTAGGCAGAGAAGTAGGTGCTAAAAGACTTAAGGGAATAAATTACTTTCAAGCATATTGGAAGCATTTATGTTTTGAATTGATGTGCCAGTTATAAATCTTTTTTTTAAATTTTTTATGTGAAACAGGATCTTGTTGGCAACACGTTCTTTTGTTCTGCTGTGGTCATCATGTGGACCACTTCCTAATTCAAGACTCTAAAGTATTTACTTCTTGTTTTGGAGGCCAAGCCAGAGGCTCATCTCCCTACGGGCATCACTGCTTCTGTGAGGGGCCACCTTTTCCTCCTCCTGTTTCCTGACTCCCCATTTCCTCCACTGTTGTCATTCAGCAAGGATGGGGACCACCATGTGAAATGTGGACAGCTGCTACTGCTTGCTGATGTTCAGTGAAGACCTCAGCTTCTGTTGCTGCCATCACCCCAAGTCTCCCCCTGGAACCCCCTTTCTGCTTTCTGGGATCCCCATCTCACTGTTGGGAATCCTGCAGACTACTGTGGCTGGAACAGGACAGTCCCAGCAACCACTTCCTGATGTCCTGAGTAGGAACTTGGAATGTTTTAATTTCAAAAGCAGAGTTGAAAGTGGTGATGAGATTTCATGGTACTCTTAGTGGACTGCTACACTCCAGGCACAAAATGAGTTAAGGAAGCATTCTGGGGGTTGGCTCAGAATCTAACCACAATGTTTCCATGGCAAATTGACTACTAATTTGCCAATAATCAACTTAGAAATGACTTTTAGAATCAAGACATATTCACTGAGAGCTAACCTAACTATTTCAGATTTTGCACAAAACTCAGATGGCTCTAATTTGTCTGAATTAGGGACTTCAAATAAAGTAGATTGAATACATCCTCTTCCAACATTCTTGCCCTCATTACAGGCCGGTTTGCTCATAGGGAAAGAGGCAATAAAGTCTGATATTCTGGTGGTACTAACACCTTCTGGATGTTTATAGAAGGAGCAACCTTGGACCAAGCGAACAAGAAAAGAAGAAGTTCCTGAACCACTTGCAAAGGGTTGAGGCTGAGGAACAGATGTCTCTGGGCTGCCCAGACGTCTGCCACATGGCCTAGCAGTGCTACCGCTGCCGAAACCCCAAGCCTACAACTCAGGGTGGTCTGGAAGTGACGGATTGTTTTCCCGAGAGTGGTTTCAAGAATGTAGCTCCTCACCTAATAAAAGGAATGTGCAACGATTAACCGAGTCTAATATTAGCATCTGCAAAATAAAGAGCAATTGGGCCTGCCATGAAAGAGAGCAAACCTCGCATGCACCCGCTGCCGGGTAAAATCTGTTCTTTTTCAGTCATAAATCTTTCTTGGAAGCCAGAGAAGCGTTTCACTTCCGTCAGAAACAGTGGGTGAACCAAAGAGAAAGAACATGCTGTTTTGGAGATGAAAGCACCTTGAGTTTAAAGCATCTTGTCATTTCTGCCTGTTTTGCTGGTTTCTTTCTGATGGTGTCCTTGACTTGGCCATGACGTGCACTGTTTTTCATAGGACGGAGCAGCAACAGGGAAAGGTCAGGGGGGCCATTTGCTTCTGGATTTAGCTTCAGTCAGAGAGCTAGCATCTGACATGGAATCTCACCGTTATCCAAGGTGTGCCCTTGGTTAAACTTCTTTGAACACCAAACCTTTGATAATTGTGAAGAATATACTAATGGAATTTATGGTTTTTCTATCTCATGAACACCACTAGTTGAGATGCAGAAGTTGAATTGACTTGTTCTTCACACAAGGTTACCACTCTTGCTGAACCAGAGATTCAAATCAGTGGTAGCCGCCTTACTTACATTATCTAATTTGTCTTCATGAAACCCTTTCATGTAGGGCAGTGGTTCTCAAAGTATGGTCTTCACAATATCAGCATCACCGGAGAACTTGCTAGAAATGTGCATCCTTGGGTCCCACCCCAGACTTACTGGGCCAGCCATCTGTATTTTAGCAAGTCCTCCAAGTGCTTCTGATGCATACTAAAGTTTGGGAACCACTGATGTAGGACACATTATGACTATAGAATTTATTATATGCTATCATATATTGGATCTTTGAAGTCCCTTATAGCTAAAACTTTCAAAGTTAAATGCTAGATTTCCAAGGATCTTCAGTACTATGCATGCAGTAGGCAGTCAATAAATGTTCCCTATAGATGCTTCATCTCTGAGGTAGTAGTCATCTTTTACTTTCCTCCCTCCTCTCTCCCCTCCTTCCTGCCTTCTTTCCTTCTCCTTCCTTTCTTTTTTTCTTCTGCCCTACGTCACTTTAGAGGACATGCTCTTCCCCTTTATGTATATTTTATTTATTTATTTTTGTTTGTTTGTTTTTCAGTATCTCTCTTAGTAACTCTTGTTCATTCCACAATCCAGAAATTCTTGCATCTGACTTGATTTCTTTCCACATCAGTTTTTTTTTTTAAAACATTTATTACAGATAGGGCCAATAATCAAGTGGATCTTATCTCACCTGTCACTTGGTGACACCAGCCACTTAACCCAGGCTGGCCAATCAAAGTGTTCTACTCCCTGGACATAGCGATTGGTCCCAGCAGGGCCACTGAGAATCTTCGGGGTGGGAGACAGCAACATGACCTCTATGAAAGAGAGACTCTCCCTATTCCTGACTTTGTGAGCATCAAGAGACTTGGTGCCCCTGGTGCTCACAGATGAACTTGGAACTTCTGGGAGGTATATTTCCTTCCACATGGAGACAGTCTGCCCGGGAATGCAGCCAACTCAGAGGAAGGCAAAGCCAAGTTTTGGAGGGAGAGAGGGCAGGGAGCTGATGTCATCTTCTGAATCTAGAGCTTCACCATGCTTGAAGCCAGAGTCTGCTCTCTCCATGGACTTCATATTCAATTCAACATTCCCTGTGAATACCTTATCCTAAGATCCTGGGGACGTTTATATCAATGACTTTTTTTCTTTTTGCAAAAGTAAGAAATACACATACAAATCTGAACTTAGAAGAACTGTGTCTTGTAGAAATTTAAAGTCTCTTTTGATCACTCCCACTTCCTTGAAAATCATGATACTATATGGTTTCGTGCATATTCCTTTAGATTTTTCTATCAATACACTAATGAAGTGGGATGTTAACTGAGAATTTTCTTGATGTCTCACTTTTTCTAGAGGCATAAAAAATCAAGGATAAAATAAGTGTGGGCTTCCCTGGTGGTGCAGTGGTTAAGAATCCACCTGCCAATGCAGGGAACACGGGTTCGAGCCCTGGCCCAGGAAGATCCCACATGCCGCGGAGCAACTAAGCCCGTGCACCACAACTACTGAGCCTGTGCTCTAGAGCCCGCGAGCCTCAACTACTGAAGCCTGCACGCCTAGAGCCCATGCTCCACAACAAGAGAAGCGACCGCAATAAGCCTGTGCACCACAACGAAGAGTAGCCCCCGCTCGCCACAACTAGAGAAAGCCTGCGCACAGCAACGAAGACCCAACACAGCCAAAAATAAATAAATAAAATATAAATTTATATTAAAAAACCCCCAATAAGTGTGAATACCTATATTATGGAGTGAGATTATCAGACCATTTTTGCAGGACTTGCAAAGTGAGTGATCCAGATCTGCTGCTATTAGCTCATATAAGAGGTTATATCTTTTTTAAAGGCTATGAATTAATGAGGAGGTTGACAAGATTAATAGGAGCACATTTCTGGAGAAGATTCTCAGCATGACCCTGGGGTGGGGGCAGGGAACACTCCCTTTCACCCTAAGCCAAGTGGGGGGAGGGGACTTCAAGAAAATCACTCCGATGACCTTCACTGCATCCACTGGAATCTGGGGGATGTGGTATCTGGTACCTCATTCATTCCTCATTCCTACCTGCAGGGCAGCAGGGGAAAGAGCAAAACTGAACTCATAATTTGATTTGATTTGACTTGATTTCCTCTCTGACTGCCAACTGTTTCCAATTTGGAACCGATGCAAAACATGACTCATCCAGGCAGAATGCATCTATCTGGTTTGGCTGACACTTGGGAAACCTTCCTCTATCGCATCCAATCCTGTATTTCTCCTTCAAACTCATGACCTTTCTTCTCTACTCTCCTGACTCACTGCTCCCATTCTGGGTTGTCTCCACTCAACCCTCAGGCACAGCACAAATGGGAGTTATTATTGTGTGAAGTGATTTTGTAGGACCAGCTACATGTACAATGACTTTAGTTATGAGTGCACAGACAGTGGAGGTTGTTACAACAATTTCCAGGTCTATGTCCCAGTTAACATCAGAACTTTCAGGAACTATAATTCTTTTTCTGGCCTCTACATCTATGTTTTCATCCTCAGTTTCTTCTCCCTGTACCCACATGAACTCTATAAAGTTTTGAATTCTGCCTCTTATCTCTCTCCTCACTGAATCCCCTCTTTCCTGAGGATCTAGCCTTCCTGCTCTACTCCCTTATAAGTAATGCAAGAACACTCTTTATAACAACCGTTTATCAACTTTAAATAAGTACATTTATGCCACATGATCTCATTTCCTCCTCATAATATCCCTGTGAGGTATTACCATCTCCATTTTGAAGATAGGAAAATGGAGGCTCAGAGGAACTGAGTGATTTGCCCAGCATCACACAGCAAGTTAGTAGTGGAAGTAGGACAAGAATTCAGATTTTCCTGCCTCACAAGGTTTATATTCTCTTCCTTACAACCCTATCTCCTCAGCTGCCTACTCTCTGAAGCCACAGGATTACATTCTGGTCCACCAGCTTCAGCTATTTCCCTCTTCTCTATAGCTCTATCATTTCTCTTCAAACTCCCTAGAGTTTCTTAAAACTCTTTCAGAAGTTTCTATTAGAAGAAGTTATATTTCAAGTAGTCTAACCCTCATCAGACTGAGGGCTACTGGTCTACAAAGGAATTCTGGGGAAGAGATTGCCTCTGCTGATCAATCCAACTTGAATATTTGAGTCTTCTGTTCAATTAACTTTCCTTCAGAGGTGTTTTCTTTTTTTTCAAGAAAAATGTTTCCTTCTGAACAGAACAGTCAAAATTCCCATTTACAGGATGAAGGAGGTTTCTTAAAAAAACAAGACTTGTGTAAAAAGCAAGAATTGAGCCAAAAACTGAAAAATGTTGGTAAGTTAAAATTTTCACTCAGGGACTTCCCTGGTGGCACAGTGGTTAAGAAATCTGCTTGCCAATGCAGGGGACAAGGGTTCGAGCCCTGGTCCAGGAAGATCCCACATGCTGCGGAGCGACTAAGTCCGTGCGCCACATCTACTGAGCCTGCACTCTAGAGCCTGTGAACTACAACTACTGAGCCTATGTGCCACAACTACTGAAGCCCGCGCACCGCAATGAAGAGTAGACCCCGCTCGCCGCAACTAGAGAAAGTCCGTGCGCAGCAACGAAGACCCAATGCAGCCAAAAAAAAAAAAAAAAAAAATTCACTCAAAAATCATTGTTTCATTATCACCGTGTATGTATATAACGTATTTACTTTCCTCTTCCCATGTTACTCTTGTCTGCTAGCATCTTTAATGAAATCTTTGTTCTGTGTAATTGTGTTTTGGTAACTTTTCAGTTAAGAAGAGAAAAAAGGATGATCTTTATTAGTATTATTTGTTTTTGATGTCATATTATTTAAAAATAGTCGACACTTCATAATAATGGATATAAAGAATAAAAAGGGCTATTTTTACTTGTACGTAACTGCCTGAACAGATGCTAAGTCATTTTTACAGCTGATTTCAGAATTTAAACCTGTCTTTTTAAAAAAATACCCTTTCAAGTACGTTAGTTTTTATCTTAATTTGTTTAAGTATTAGGCTTCCTGGTTTATATGTTCACTGAAAGTGGCTTGGATTAACAGTACTTATTCTTGGTTCTTGGATAAAAATGACATAACTTCTTAATTTCATATATTCAAAAACACGAGTCCCAAAACAGCATTTACAGTAAATGTTTACAGACATTAACCTCACTTGATCTTCAAAACAACCCAGTGAAAAATTATCATTATTTACAAGGTGAGAAGTCTGAAGGTCAGAAGGCCCTCATTCTGTAAATATTTATTAAGGTTTACAGGGCCAAAGAGAGGAGAGGTTCAATGAGGCCGTTTGGCCCAATCTGCAAGCTTAAGAGGGATGTTCATTTTGGCTGCTGTTAAGTGGAGATTTTGTCTATGGAAACAGGGTCTGTCCTTGTCTTTGATGTGAACTTTAACCTATAATTACTCTTCTATCTTTCTCAAAAGCCACACTGCTGTCATTTCGGAAACTGTGATGGTCACTCAGAGGTCCTGGGAGATGGCAAGATGGTAGGGTTGCCAGATAAAATATAGGACACCCAGTTACATTTGAATTTCAAATAAACAATGAACCTTTTTAAATATAAGTATGCCTCATGCAATACTGGGACATATTTATACTAAAAAAAAAAATTCATTGTTTATCTGAAGTTCAGTTTTAACTGAGTATCCTGTATTTTTAATTTGCTAAATCTGGCAACCCTACAAGCTAGCTTCCAAGGGCAAGAAACAGTTGGTGGCCTGGTCCGAGCTTTAAGGATAGCGAATCCATTAATAACGCAATGCAAGGCAGACAAATGAAGAAGCTAAAGCAGGACTTTGTTGCTTGGGTTCATCTTCTGGTTCCACTGCTTACTAGCTTAGTTCACTTTCTTAAGTCTCAGTTCCCTCCTCTGCAAAACAACAGATAACAGTCTCCATTTCCCTAGAATTGTTGTGAGAATTAAATAATCTAGCATACCTTTCACATGATAAGTGCTCAATAAACTTTGTTTGTTTGTTTTTAACATCTTTATTGGAGTATAATTGCTGTACAATGGTGTGTTAGTTTCTGCTTTATAACAAAGTGAATCAGCTATACATATACATATATCCCCATATCGCCTCCCTCTTGCATCTTCTTCCCACCCTCCCTATCCCACCCCTCTAGGTGGTCACAAAGCACCGAGCTGGTCTCCCTGTGCTATGCGGCTGCTTCCCACTAGCTATCTATTTTACCTTTGATAGTGCATATATGTCCATGCCACTCTCTCACTTCGTCCCAGCTTACCTTTCCCTCTCTCCGTGTCCTCAATAAACTTCGTTTTTAATGTTAGTATTTTCACATATGGCCTCCACTTCCCAGAGAACACAGAGATGATAACACTTTCAATTATCCATAATACATCTTATCTATGTCTATGTCTATCTCTGTATTTACATCTGTACTTATATTCAGAGTTTCTTACTGGCCAGGACACTTGTATGTAGTAACTGCATTGTCCGGTGTATCTCCTTAAAAATATTTTTCTCCATTTGTAGAAGGTTTTGTATTAAGTTGTCTATATTTATTATTGTTGGTTTCAGCTCTGGTTTAAGAAAAAGTATTCCGTTTTAAAATATTTCAACATAGGTATGTTTAACCTCATTTTTTGTTAGCTTCATCATAATATTTGTAAACTTTTAATGTATAATTATTATAAGCTTTTAATATAGTCAGAGTTTTATTTGCCAAATTAAAGTTAAAAACTATTCTTGATTACATATTAAATTTCCTGAATTTAGATATTAATTAGGAAATAATTTAGGTAAAAATGCAACTATTGTGTGCTCTGAATAGTGCAAGTATTTTAGTTTCACAAAATGTCATTCTCTTGTGTGTGTCTGTGTGTATACGTATATATATGTTTCTGAATTTGTCTCTTTATCTTTTAATTCATGGTTATCATAAATTCTACCTGAAACTAATAAATCTAGTAATAGCTACACATGAGGGTGAGAGGATAGGGTGAGGGACCTCAACGTGTATAAGCTGTTTGAATTTTTCTCATGCTTTTAGAAAGTCTGGTGATGTCTATGTACCTGTCACTGTGTCATGCAAAGCTGCAGAAAACCCAAGGGGCTTATGATTTGTTTGAGGGTGAAAGGTTGGGGGATAAAACATACATGAGAGTAACCACAGTAAAAGCAGCAAGTGATAAAGGACTTTGGATGAATACTGATAACGAATGTATGAGACCAGATGCGTTTGTCCAATTACAATAACAAGTGATAGCTCCAACTGCTACATGTGACAATGATGACTCAAGGTAAGATACTTTCCTACTGAGGTTTAATTTTCCCTTTCCTTTTCTTTTTTTCCCTTCTTTTTTCCTATCCTCTCCTCTTCTGCTGGATGCAGACTCGCCCATTAAGATCAACTCGAAAGGTGACGTTTTAAAATAGTGTCTGCTGAATGACATCACTAAACAGTATACTTTAATTTTTAAAAATTTTGGTTTTTAAAAATTGCAAAATATTTCAGACATACAAAAAGTACATAAAATAACATTTTAACCCAAATAAGAATAACATTAGGCTAACTTTTTTTTCCCTGTTAAATGAACAAAACTGTTGACTAGCACACAGTACCCGTGTCCACCCCATCCTCCACCCCGTGCCAAAGTGGATATAGTCAACCTGTCCTACCAGGATTTGCTGGTGGCGTTGGAAGTCACCACACCTTTCATCAAAATAATCTGTCAATGTACACTCAGAATCCCAGCAATGTTTATACCTTTGTCTCAGTAACCCTGCATCTAAGCAACTAGTTTAAGAGAACAATATAGGGAAGAGTCAGTTCTACATATGTAAGTGCATGTGTGCATGTATCCTCTGTTTATCTAAATCTATATGTTTATAGAAACTTGTAATTTTTAGCTTCATATCCATATTTCCTGTATTAGAAGAAAACAGGGCTGGCTCCGTGAGTGGGTGCCCAGTGCAGTTATACAGCGTCCCACATTCACACAAGGGTTCATGCTTGGAGTTTAATGCTCTGTGGTCACCATCTTGAAACTCTTAATTTTATCTTTGAATTTGTGTTTTGTAAGTGAAGTCCAATGGGACAGTGGAGCATGCAGAGGGGGGCTTGGAGCCTTGATTTACCTGTGCTCCTGTCTCCTGCCACCTCTGTTGGATGGGTTCTTGGCCTCCCACTCCCTGAGACTGCCCAGTTGTTGCTGCTGACTTCTATCTCTGGTGGGGGCATGGACGTGGTGGACAGAGGTTTGGTGGTCAAGCATATGCAATCCACATTTTGGGGTGAGGCCCCAGACACCTGTGAGGGTCTCCACTCACCTTGAAGTGCTCTGTTGCATGTGCAACATTGAATAGCCAATAAAAAAACACCTGAAAAAGGTTGAAAGAGAAACCACAAAAGAAATATCATTTTTCTCTGCTTTTGTGGACAAGGAACCCACATTTGCATTTTACACAGGGCCCCATAAATTATGTAGCTGGCTCTGGAAGAAAAATTCTAGTAGGTGAAATTCAGAGGGCTTAGGGTCCAATACAGCTTTACCAAAAAGTTATTCTAGATAAAACCAGACAAAGGCAAACTCATCCCCTTAGCTTCAGACCCAGGCAGCAGGAATCCAGCTGGGAAGAGAGAGAGTGAGCACAGAGCCCTTGGCATTCCCGTGGTCAGAGCTTATGGCTTTTCCCACACTGGTAAGAAAATGTCTTCAACTCTTGGCCCTGAGAGTTATTGCCCTTCTGGGGTGTGTGTGCGTGCATGTGTGTGCTTGTGTGTGTGTGTGTGTGTCTGTGTATGTGTGTAGGACGGAGGTGTGGAAGTCAGTGCTTCCTGAGTCACTTTCTGCAATATTTCTTGTGGTTTCCCTCTTTGTTTCCTTTTTCTTCCATTTAAAGAAATCATCCCATTATTTGAGATGAGATTTGTCCCAGAGCTTTAGTTCTTGTGTGTGAAGATTTTTCTTCAAAGAAAAAAAAAAGAGCTAAGGTAGATTTAGCACGCCAGACAGACCCATCAATCTTGCCTGTAATTGAGGCTGCCATTGGTGAGTAGCCACTTGGGAGGAAATTGCTCACCCACGTGGAGTGAATGAACTCTTTCAGGGCGCTGGACTCCGCAGAGGGCTGTGCGGTGGCCTCCTGCCAGACGGTATCCTCCTGGTGCCTGGCTTGGCTGTAGACTCAAGTTCAGACCAGGGAGCAGTTTGTTCCTTTGGTCCTGCAGATAAGCGTCTGTTTGCTCTCCCTCTTCCTGGTTCAGCAGGGCTGAAGTCCCTTTTCAGAGGCATTGACATTTAAACGCATGAGGGCTTTTGGCGATGGGAACAGGAATGTGTACCCACGAAGAGCTTTGAGTCCCTTCGTTTGATGGAGGGAAGAGCAAGCAACAGTAGTTTTATGACGTCAAAGTGAAGGCTGATGAGGCCATTCCTGCTTCCAGTCAATTAATCTCTGGATCATTTGAAGCCAACTGTTTATAAAGAAATGCCAGCTCTATTTACAATAGCCAGGTCACGGAAGCAACCTAAATGTCCATCATCGGATGAACGGATAAAGAAGATGTGGCACATATATACAGTGGAATATTACTCAGCCATAAAAAGAAACGAAATAGAGTTATTTGTAGTGAGGTGGATGGAGTTAGAGTCTGTCATACAGAGTGAAGTAAGTCAGAAAGAGAAAAACAAATACAGTATGCTAACACATATATATGGAATCTAAGGGAAAAAAAAAAAAAGGTCATGAAGAACCTAGTGGCAAGACGGGAATAAAGACACAGACCTACTAGAGAATGGACTTGAGGATATGGGGAGGGGGAAGGGTAAGATCTGACAAGGTGAGAGAGTGGCATGGACATATATACACTACCAAACGTAAAATAGATAGCTAGTGGGAAGCAGCCGCATAGCACAGGGAGATCAGCTCTGTGCTTTGTGACCACCTAGAGGGGTGGGATAGGGAGGGTGGAGGGAGGGAGATGCAAGAGGGAAGAGATATGGGAACATATGTATATGTATAACTGATTCACTTTGTTATAAAGCGGAAACTAACACACCATTGTAAAGCAATTATACTCCAATAAAGATGTTTAAAAAAACCCCAAAAAGCAACAAAAAAAACCAAAAAACAAAACGATAAAAAAGAAATGCCAGCTCCATTGGCAGTTTCTCCATAATTGTCCTAAAGAATTAGCTTTACTTTTTCTTTCCTCTAACATATTCCAAATAATGCCTTGTTGCTGGAGAGCTTAAGTAAAATAGTTACCCATCTCAATCAACAATGTGAGATCACCTCTTTTATCTGTCAGAAGCGTTGGAGATAAATCGATAAGGAGGTGGAATTCCTGTGTTTATACTTTCAGATGATTTAACTAAAGGAACATTTAGCTGCCAGTCGTTTCTGTTTTGAAAGAAGCCCCTGCTTAGGGGCCAATGACTGAGTTAACATCTTCAATATTCTACATAAAATCCTTCAAGAGAAAGACCTCTCCTCCTCTTGAATGAATTCCATGGCACAAAAGCTTTTGTGCTTCCTAGCTATTATTTGGAATGGCATGGTGCCTCGGAGAAGAGTCAAAATCTCCCAATGATCTTTATGATATAGGGACTCTGATGGAACTATAATAGAACAAACAGCTTTGTGGAAGACACACTTAGACTTTCCAAGCCCATCCATTAGAAAGAATTGAGGATAGGGCTCTCTTCTGGAAAGGACTGGGCTAAAGGAGGTATTTATATTGGGGGCACAGTGAAGAGTCTAAGAAGGCAAAATCACAGAGATGAGCCCATAATTTAGTTGTGGACAAGATTGTTGAAAAATATTCCAAAGCACATTGTTCTAAATCTCTCAGCAATAATCAGCTTGGATTATGGTTTTGTGTTGACTTGTTGACCTCTCCCACTTGCTAAAGTCCTCTAAGCTTAGTATTTGGAACAAACATAATCCTTAAAGGCTTAGTGAAAGACAGAATGGACGAAAAGACTCATTTCTATATGTTATGAGGTATAGAATACGGAGGAGCCCTCAGGGTGCGGTGATACCTAGTGCAAAGCACTTGATGTGTTCTTAAGGCCTTTGCCTCAAACAAGCCAAGATGAAAACGTTCAAGGAGAAAAGCGCTCCCTGAAGGGAAGGATGTATTGGCAACACCCAGCTTGTCTTAAGCAACATTAAACAATTTATAGCTCTTGATAGATGAGCTAGGAATTTGGAACATATATGCCCCTGGGAAATCAGCCAAAACCATTGCATGACTGTATATTTTAAATCTATAGCAACAGTGCAGACAAACTGAGGTTGTTCTCAACTCTGACCCTCATGGGGTTCCTCCCTGGCCAAAGCTGCTTTCTTTTTCCCTTGGTGTTCTCATTTTACTCCCTGGAAGAAAGCAAAATGTTCTGTATGGAATTTTCCCTGTATGGAATTTTATCTTTAAATTTCTGTAGCCAGTGAGGAGAGCTCAAGGGCACGTCTCAGGAAAATGGAAGGACCCAAGTGTGCAGCCTCTTCTTTTTCACAGTGACATAAAATTGACATGTGATTAACATTTTAATGGTCTAAATCAAGCACATTGAACTTGGGTCGTTTATCTAACTCAGGGAAAAAAATCATGTTTTGACAAACAAATTCTATACAGTTCAACTAAGATCAAGCCTGTTAACCAGAATTAAGGGCCATAGTCAACTGTCCTTAGTAAATCTAAACCGTCATCTAAATAGACTCTTGAGAAGACGTGGGTGTCTAGAGTAATGTTATTTCACAGGCCAACCTGACATGACAGGAACGTCTATCACGGAACGAAATTCATGTCAGGCATGAACATGTTCAGCTGTCTCCTTCAGCGCTAAGCTTGAATTTGTCACAGCACAGGACTGTGCTTGCGCACCTGGTTTACCCAGAGACCTTTTTGTGTTTGACAGTTGCAGCTGTAGAATCCTAACATCCTTCTGATTCCTCAGAGGCAGATTAAATTGTCTTACTCATTTATTTATTTATTTATTTTTGGCTGCTTTGGGTCTTCACTGCTGCACGCAGGCTTTCTCTAGTTGCGGCGAGCAGGGGCTACTCTTCGTTGTGGTGCGTGGGCTTCTCATTGCAGTGGCTTCTCTTGCTGTGGAGCATGGGCTCTAGGCACCCAGGTTTCAGTAATTGTGGCACTTGGGTTCAGTAGTTGTGGCTCGCAGGCTCTAGAGCGCAGGCTCAGTAGTTGTGGCACATGGGCTTAGTTGCTCCGCGGCATGTAGGATCTTCCCAGACCAGGGCTCGAACCTGTGTCCCCTGCATTGGCAGGTGGATTCTTAACCAGTGCACCACCAGGGAAGCCTCTTACTCAGTATTATATCATATAGAGAAGAGCATAGTTTGATGGGCTTGGCTAGCATGGTGAAAGAGCAAAAGCCTGAGAATCAGGAATCCTTCCCTTCTGGGCATCTTAGGTGGGACTGATTTACACCCATGCCATAAAACACAGTGGAATGATGATTCCTCCGGAATGATCAATTCCTTCTGAGTTTCCACTAGCCTCATCCTGCACCTGCCCCCTAGGGCTGAAACTGGATCTGCCTCTGGAGATGAGATATTGTCAAAAGGTGAAGGGGGCAATCAGGTTTACCATTGAATAGCCTCGACTATGAACCAGGGTAAGAGGCCTGGACTTGAAGTTAACAGATCTGGGTGCAAGTTCTGTTCTTGTCTTTATTTATTAAGTGTGTGTATTACTGGATTTTAGCAGGAAACAGAGGGTACACTCAAATCAGGTGATTTGAGGAGAATTTAATAAAAGGACTGTTTACAAAGCAAGAGCCAAGTTCAAGGAAAACAACAAATAATGCAGTATTTGGGGCTATTGACATGTTACCATCTCTAGGCCAGAAGGGGATAGGGAAGGGGGCCATGTCTGGAATGCCGAGGGGCCACCAGAAAGGAACGGTGCTTGGTTAGAGGGATAGAGCTCATGTGCTTGGCTAGAGGGATAGAGCTCATGCACTGAGATCCAGTAAGAAGGGAGCAAGAGAAATAAATGCCCAGGGCCTACTGTCCATTGCCCTCCCCTCTCCTACCAGTGGCTCCCGTTGGCCGAGCCCAGTGAGAAGCCAGAAGCCCAGGGGATGGTAGCTGCAGGCTAATGGCTTTCGAGACACAGAGGGCAGAGTAGGAGGAGTGGAGAAGGGAGGAGAATGGGTCTGGAGTGGCACACGGAAGGTACCCAGCACAAGGACCATGGAAAGACTCCAGTTGAGTAATTTTCTTCTCACCCCGGGAAGGGAGCTCTACTTAGCCCACACGGGGAGGGGGAAGGGTAAGCTGAGGTGAAGTGAGAGAGTGAATAGGTGAAATACAGAAAACATGCTTTGTAAACTGCAAACTGAAATATAGTTTAATTGAAAATATTCACTCTTCATTTCCAAGGGTAGGTTTTCATACAATTCAACCCATTTGCAGATCTAGGAAGAACTGCAGTAGACAGTGACACTGATTCAGTAGCAGGAAATCATTCCCATGCTGGCTATACTGCATTTTGATTTATTGGGGGCTGTAGATTGGAAAGGCCAGCTTTCAGAGTTACGAACTTGTGACCTGAAATTTCAGTTCTTTTTCATTTATACATAAGCATGTAGCACATTTTCTTCTGTGAGGGGCTTCAGAATTATAAGCCACTAGTTTAGCATTATTGGGAAGAATGGTGTCACTTGATTTATTTGCTCAATACTCATTAAAAAAAATCTATGTCATAGCTTTGCTAACTCCTACCATAGCTTTCATCTCCCTCCCAGTGGAAATTGGCAGGATTTCAGATCTTCTGGCGTAAAGAAAATGTGCCCAGACTCAATATCATTTGTGGGAAAGGAATATATAAAAAGTTGAATTTTGTTTTAAAAAACTAACAATTCTCTCATTTATTTTTTATTACTTTTAAATTTTAGTTCTATTATTTTGTTTGTGTATATGTATGTGGATGTATTAGACCTAAAAAGCTGGAGAGTTTGAATTTCCTGTGTCCCTTAGTAAAGGGCACTGAGGAATATGTGCTCCTAAAGCAGCTTCATCATTTAATTTCCTTTTCTTTCTCTCCCTTTCTCCTCTCCTTTCCCCTCCTCTCCTTTGTCATTCTCTTCTCTCTCTCCCTCCCTCCTGCTTTCTTCCACACAGTCATGCATGAGCACATTCACTTAATACATATTTACATGTACCAGGCACTTCTTGAGGCTGTAGAGATACAGCAATGAACAAACCAAGAAAAACTGCTGCTTATATTCTTGTGTGGGAGATAGACAATAAACAAGATATACAAGTACAACATGTTAGATGTTGGCAATTGCTTGGGAGAAAAATAAATGAAGAAAGGGAAATAGGGAGAGTTGAGTTGCACCTTTTCGAAGAGTGATCAAGGACTGTTCATATTTAACAGTATAGAGAGCACTTAACCAATGTAAAATGAAGTTGTACTATGTATTACAAACAGAAACAATTTTGGTTCTCAATCCTCTAACACAGAGATTTCTGAAAACTCAGTGAGGTTCTCTGAGTCCTGCATTTCTCACCTACAAAGTAACAGCGGTGGAGTGGGGGTAGGAAAGTAGAAGTGCTCTAACTACAGTGAAATGAATCTAGTGAGATATGTAAACATAATACTCAAAATCGCAGTCGGTTCTCTTGGCTCTGCTGTCAACATCTATCCAGAATCAGATCGCTTCTCCCACCTCCCTGCTACCATCTTGGTCTCAACCACCATCATATCCTGTCTAGTTTATCACAATGAATACCTAATGGCCTCCCAGCTCCTAACCTTACACGCATCAGCTAGAGTGAGCCTTCAAAAAGTTGGATCTTGTTGGTTCAAACCCTGCATTGGCTCCTAAAGTCCTTTTAGTGGCCTTTGAGACCCACTCTGACTTTCCCACAGCCCTATCCTCACTCACTCCCCTCTGGCCACACTGGCATCTTCCTTCTTTGTTGAATGTCAAGAATCTTCTGCTTCTTAGGCCTTTGCTTTATCTTCCCTCTGTCTGGAACTTAGCCACTTCACTAACTGCCTCGTCTTCGCTCAGTTCTCTTCTTTTCAAAGAGGCCTGTGTTGACTACCCTAATTCAACTTCTCAACCTCTCCGCCTCACCATGTCTACCCTTGACCCCCATCTCTGGCTTGACTTTCTTCTTATTTCCATAGTACTCATCATTTTTACACATCTGATAACATTGCTAAATAATTGACTTATTATGTTTATGTGTGTTGCCACCTGCTAGAAATAACTCCATGAGGGCAGCCCATGTGCCAGGAACAGTGCCTGGTCCTGAGCAGGTGCTCAATAAGTATTTGTTAAGAAATAATGAATGCCATATATATATATACACTCTTTTCCTACCTCCTCATTTTCTCTCATGCTGTTCTTGTTCCAAACCACTTTTCTCCACGCTCTTTAGTCGTACCCTACTGTTATAGGCTGAATGTTTGTGTCTCCCTGCCAGATTCATATGTTGAAGCCTTAATACCAGTGTGGCTATATTTGGAGAAGGGGCCTCTAAGGAAGTAATTAAGGTTAAATAAGCTCATAAGCATCATAATTCTATAGGATTAGTCCTTATAAGAAGTGACAACAGAGAACTTGCTCTCTCTTTCTATTCTTGCTCAGCAACGGCCATGTGAGCACACAGCAAGGAAGCTACAACCCAGGAAGAGTGCCTTCACCAGGAACTAAATCAGCTAGCACCTTGATCTTAGACTTCTAGCTTCCAGATCCGTGAGAATTAAATTCCTGTTGTTTAAGCCACCCAGTATCTGGTGCTTTGTTATGGCAGCCCGAGCAGACTAATATACCTACCCATATGCTTAGACTCACCTTTAATCTCTCTTCCTCCATTAAGTCATTGCCAACTATATTAGTCCACACGAACATCCATTTTGTGACTTTCAATAGCATTTTTAGATACATGACAATTTTCAGAGTTTGATTAGTTTGCATTGACTTGTTATCTGTTTTATGTGTGCACATTTAATCTCCCCACATGAAGTATAAGCTGTTTTATGAGGGTAGAGCCTGAAACAAATAAAAGTCCATGGTGCCAAGTTCTCTTTGAGGAAAGTAACTGTGCCTTATTCATAGACAGGATTATAGAATTATTTTATTGTCCAAGGTCACACAAATGGTCTTAAAATAGAATCGGATCCAGTTTTCATAAATCCTAGGCCAGGACTCTATTTTTGAGCAAGTACCATTTTGGAGCACCACAGAAGGTGCCCAAAAGGTAGACACTGAATTTATAAATAAATGAGACCTTTATAAAAATATATTTAGGGCAAAATGTAGTTTCTAAGTAGTTTCTAAGGACACCAAAGCAAGTCTTCCTGACACCAAGCTAAGGAATGAGTCACGGTATAAGAAATAAAATCCTGGATCTCATCTCATCTCTCAATTATCTATAACGTCATGTACCAATTTCATGCTGTGTGAAAAAGTGACAGAGTGGGACTGAAATAATGAGGAAGAACAGGAATCTAAGGGAAGGAATGTGAACTATGCGTTCATTGATCAAGCAGGCAGGCAACTGAAAGGGCTAAGAGGATAAACACATTTAGATAATTACCGCTGTGAAAAAAATAAATGACAGTCCTTTGGTGTATAAGATTATGGGAAAGGGGAGGCTGTTCTCCTGAATTAATCAGGAGCTTGCACAGACTGACTGGAGACATTATACATATATGTTTCCATATTATACATTTCCAGAAACTATACAAACTATCACCAACTAAAACAGGGTTTTCAAAATTCCTTTTCCTGGGTTAACATAGCATGTTCGGTGCTTGAGTTCCCAGGTCAGCCTGCAAAAGTCTCTTCAACCCCAAATAACCTGATTTTAGAGTAAAAACTAGATCAAACTGAAAATAATACAGTTTACGGTTAAGGAGAAAAATACTTCATTTGAGAACGGGGAGAAAATGGATGCACATTCCTATAGAAATTCTGGAGGAATTTTGGGTATCTCTCAGTCTTTGAATAGTGGTATTGTTTATTATGTCTACTTTTTACTTGTAAAAGCACAAATTTTGTTTTCTTTCATAGGTACCTGCCTAGTACTACTTTTTCACATATCAAACAAGTCAAGCAAAAATGAATGGAAAAAATAAGAGGAATTTTTAACAGGAAACTGAGCAAGAGAAAGCAAAGAGAAAGGGGTCACAGAAAATGTGGCTTAAAAAGAGAGTGTGCTTGATGCAAACTATTATATATTGGATGGATAAACAACAAGATCTTACTGTATAGCACAGGGAACTATATTCAATATCTTGTGATAAACCATAATGGAAAAGAATATGAAAAAGAATATATATATGTATAACTGAGTTGCTTTGTTGTATAGCAGAAATTAACACAACATTGTAAATCAACTATACTTCAATAAAATTAATTAAGAAAAGAGAACATACTTAATGAGTGAGCTGGAGATGTGTAAAAGAAAGGAAGAGACTGAGTGTGTGGATAATCCAGTGCAGGTTGATAGAAAGAACAATGCTTTGGAATCCAAATTGACTTGTATTTGCATTCTGGACAAATTGTAATTTGGGACAAATTACTCCCTTTACTTTTATGACTTAATTTTTTCATCTGTAAAATGACAAAGTCTTTGCCTTATAAGATTGATGTGAAGAAGGAACACTTCTAAACTCATTCTACAAGGCCAGTATTACCCTAATACCAAAACCAGACAAAGACACTACAAAAACACAAACAAACAAACAAGAAAAGAAAATTATAGGCAGCATCCCTGATGAACATAGATGCAAAAATCCTTAACGAAATATTAACAAACTGAATTCAACAATACACCAAAAGCATCACATACCATTATCAAGTAGGATTTATTCCAGGGATGCAAAGATGGTTAAATATCTGCAAATCAATCAATGTGATAAACCATATCAACAAAACGAAGGATGAAAATCATTTGATTGGGAATTCCCTGGTTAAGTGGTTAAGAAGCTGCCTGCCAATGCAGGGGACATGGGTTTGAGCCCTGGTCCGGGAAGATCCCACATGCTGCAGAGCAACTAAGCCCGTGCACCACGACTACTGAGGCTGCACTCTAGAACCCGTGAGCCATAGCTGCTGAGCCTGTGTGTCACAACTACTGAAGCCGGCATGCCTAGAGCCTGTACTATGCAACAAGAGAAGCCACTGGAATGAGAAGCCCACACACTGCAACAAAGAGTAGCCCCCGCTCGCTGCAACTAGAGACAAGCCCGCATGCAGCAACGAAGACCCAACGCAGCCAAAAATAAAAAAATAAATAAATTAAAAAAATCATATTATCATCTCAATAGATGCAGAAAAATCATCTGGCAAAATTCAACATCCATTTATGACAAAAACTCTCAATAAAGTAGGTATAGAGGAAACATACCTCAATATAATAAAGTCTTATATGACAAAACTACAGCTAACATCATACTCAATGGTGAAAAGCTGAAAACTTTTCATCTAAGATCAGGAACAAGACAAGGATGCCCACTCTGGCCACTTTTATTCAACATAGTATTGGCAGCCCTAAACACAGCAATCAGACGAGAAAAAGATATAAAAGGCATCTAAATAGGAAAGGAAGAAGTAAAACTGTCACTATTTGCAGATAGCATGATACTATATATAGAAAATCCTAAAGACTCCACCAAAAAACTCTTAGAGCAGTAAAATTGCAGGACACAAAATTAATATACAGAAATCTGTTGCATTTCTATACTCCAATAACAAACTTTCAGAAAGAGAAATTAAGAAAACAACCCCATTTACAATTGCATCAAAAAGGATAAAATACCTAGGAATAAATTAACCAAGGAGGCAAAAAAAACTGTACTCTGAAAACTATAAGACATTGTTGAAAGAAATTGAAGACAACACAAATAAATGGAAAGATATATACCATGTTCGTGATTCAGAGTTAATATTGTTAAAATGTCCATATTATCCAAAACAATTTACAGATTTAACACAATCCCTATCAAAAAATCAATGGCATTTTCCACAGAACTAGAACAAATAATCTTGAAATTTGCATGAGACCACAAAAGACCCTGAATAGACAAAGCAAACTTCAGGAAGAAGAACAAAGCTGGTGATATCATGCTCCCTGATTTCAAACTATACTACAAAGCTATAGTAATCAAAACAGTATAGCACTGGAACAAAAACAGAGACATAGATCAATAGAGAGAACAGAATAGAGAGCCCAGAAATAAACCCACACACATATGACCAATTAATTTACAATAAAGGAGGCAAGAATATACAATGGGGAAAAGACAGTCTCTTCAATAAATTGTGCCGGAAAAACTGGACAGCTACATGAAAAAGAATGAAACTGGACTACTCTCTTGCACCATATACAAAAATAAACTAAAAATGGATTAAAGACTTAAATGTAAGACCAAAACCACAAAACTCCTAGAAGAAAACACAGGCAGTATGCCCTTTGACATCAGTCTTAGTAATATTTTTTGGATCTGTCCCCTCAGTCAAGGGCAACAAAAGAAAAAATAAACAAATGGGACTACATCAAACTAAAAAGCTTTTGCACAGCAAAGGAAACCATCAGCAAAATGAAAAGGCAACCTACGAAATGGGAGAAGACATTTGCAAATGTTTTGTCTGATAAGGGATTAATATCCAAAATATACAAAGAAGTCATACAACTCAGTATCAGAAAACCAAACAATCCAATTAAAAAATGGGCAGGGAACCTAAATAGACATTTTTCCAGAGAAGATTTACAGATGGGCAACAGACACATGAAAAGATATTCAACATCACTAATCATCAGGGAAATGCAAATCAAAATCAGAATGAGATACCATTTTGAAGCTGTCAGAATGGCTATCAACAAAAAGACAATGAATAACAAGTATTGGTCAGAATGCAGAGAAATGGAAACACACTACTGGTGGGGATGTAAATTGGTACAATTATTATGGAAAATAGTATTGAGTTTCCTCAAAAAATTAAAAATAGAACTACTATATGATCCAGCAATTCCACTTCTGGGTATTTATCCAAAGAAAATGAAAACACAAATTCAAAAAGATATATGCACCCCAATGTTCACTGCAGCATTATTTACAATAGCCAAGATACGGAAGCAACCTAAATGCCATCAGTAGATAAACGGATAAAGAAGATGTGGTATATATATATATATATACACACACACACACACACACACACAATGGGATATTATTCAGCCATAAAAAGGAATAAAACCTTGCCGTTTGGGACAACACGGATATACCTAGAGGGTATTGTGCCAAGTGAAATAAATCAGACAGAGAAAGACAAATATCATATGATTTCACTTATATATAGAATCTAAAACACAAAACAAATGAACAAACAAAACAAAACAGAAATAAACATAGATACAGAGAGCAAGCTGGTGGTTGCCATAGGGGAGGAAGTTGGGGGGATGGGTGAAATGGGTAATGGAGATTAAGAGGTACAAACTTCCAGCTATAAAAAAAAAAATAGGGCGATGTAATGTACAGCACAGGGAATATAGTCAGTAATATTTTAATAACTTTGTATGGTGACTAGACTTATTGTGGTGATCATTTAGTAATGTATAAAAATATTGAATCACTATGTTGTACACCTGAAACTAATATAATGTTAGGTCAATTATACTTCAGTAAAAAACAAACAACCCCCCCTAAAACACTTAGTGGTTGAAACTAACGACAACAAGATTGGTGTGAGGATTAAATGAGAGAATGTAGCTGAGGCTGAGAGTAGGGGATTTCATAAATGATAGTCAGCAATAAAAGTACTTCTGATGCTGCTGTTGCTGTGAGCCAGCAGGGTGGGAGTATGCACAGAGGCAGTAGAGACAGAGCACTGGCTGGTTATTGTCTGGAATGAACTGGAAGAGAAAGGTGGGATGGGAGAGGGCATGGGAGGAGAACCAATGGAGGACCAGAGTATGCATATGTTGGACACTATTTCTATAGTACATGCCCACAGTGGAAGGAATAAATGCATAATGGAACGTATTATACTGTGCTCTGTTCTGCAGTGGAACTTAGTCTCAATTTATTTTCATTGAGAAAGCAGTATAATATCTCTGGGGTCTTTATCTGCAAGCACTGTTGTGTTGGTTGTAAATGTTATAAAGAAATTAGGGTTACAGCTCCAGGGCACCATCTCTGAGAAGCCTTGTGCAGTAAGGGAACAATAGAAGCAATGCTCTGTGAAGCATTGTATCTATTTATCATTTCCCCAGGGGACTATTAGAACACAACCAAGTCACAATGAGGTTGTAGTAAACAGTAAAGGACCTTTTCACATCTTTCCTAGGAGCAATTTCAATCTTCGCTTTGTGTCCAGCTTGGCCAATCCACAGCCTTGCTATCCCAGAATGATTTGTTCATCTCTTTTTTTTTTTTACCATAGGGATTCTCAGTTGGACTTTTTGGGGGGTGGTAGGGAGAGAGGATATTAGAAATAGGAGAGAAGCTTTTTCAAAATAAACACGCCAACAGCCTGTCCAGGTGGGCTTTGGTAACTGGCCCCCCAATGAGAGAAGTAATGATCACATCTAGGCCCAGTTTTTCCTTTCACAACTTGCAGGCAAATCTCTGAATCAGGTTCCTCTCCCTTATACCTGGATCTGTGGAAACCTTCTCTTTGCATTCCCCATCATTTCTCATCTGGCCTGAAATCCTCTGAAGAATCTCAGAGAGCCTGTTGCATTCAAGGAAAGATGGGCTTATTGATTAATTACTTATATTTTCGAGAGGTGATTGTAAGTAATTTTTAAAAGCTTTATTGAAAAAGAAATTGAAGATTCTCTATATGACAAGAGCCAATCTTCCAATTTTCTGTAGAAGCTAAAATTTATGGGAAAGAATGGAGAATTAGCTTGTGACTTGGTGGTGTGACCAGCACTCTTCTCTGGGAAGGAAAAAAGAAATCAATAGATGCAGGACCTGAAGGGACTTGCCAGGCCCCAGGAAATTCTGCGTAGGGACCTAGAGTTATGACAATCTTCCTATTCACTTTTACGGAGGTCCCACAGTCCAAGGCATCGCCTAGATATATTGTTTCCAAGGCAAGAAAAACCCACTGGGGTACTGAACAGAATATTCTAAGAATCTTTTAAATCAACAGCTCTGCCACTTGACCATGAGGAATGTGCCCTCCCCAGGGATGCCTGGAGAAGACGGAATGTGCACCAACAGTGGGGCCTTACCTCATCCTCCACCAATCTCTGTGGGCCCTTGCTCTGCAAGGTGATAGCTGGACCTCCCTGCTTCTTGCTTCTGCTCTCTGGGCCAAACTGCCAAGTGGACTAGTCTTGCCTTCCAGTCTATCCATTTCATACTCCAATGACAGTCTACACCCTCCTGCTGCCCCCTGGCTGCTCAAAACTTATTTTGGGGAACACAGTATATTAAAGTTTGCAAACCAATACACAGCCTGTTTACAGATGTTTTATCTCAAGAGTCTTTTAAAATTTTAATTAAAACTAGTAACCAACATTTGCAATTCAGGAGGCAAAATTCCACATTCCCAGCTTCTCATGAAAAAAAAAAAAATCCAAAGTTCTAGCTTCAAATTGCTACAGTCCTCACCCTTCCCTCTTAATTTATTTTTTTTAATTAAAAAAATTTTTATTTTACATTGAAGCATAGTTGATTAACAATGTTGTGTTAGTTTCTGGTGTACAGCAAAGTGAAGCAGTTATACATATACGTGTATCAATATCTACTCTTTTTCAAATTCTTCTCCCATTTAGGTTATTATGGAATATTGAGCAGCGTTCCCTGTGCTATACAGTAGGTCCTTGGTGTAAATACTCCCACCATGGCTGATTTCAAACTATCCAATGGTTTAACAATTGGCTCTTATAAGCCAGTATGAGTTGGTTCCAGCACGTGGTGTTTGTACAGACTTTTCACCATACAAGGTCCCTTCCTATGCACCTTCTGAGCAGGTACAGTTTGGAT
Organism: Eschrichtius robustus; assembly: GCF_028021215.1. Classification (NCBI taxonomy): domain Eukaryota; kingdom Metazoa; phylum Chordata; class Mammalia; order Artiodactyla; family Eschrichtiidae; genus Eschrichtius; species Eschrichtius robustus. The sequence goes on from NC_090825.1 coordinate 27,077,610, forward strand.
TATTATCCATTTCAGAAAGAGAAATTGAGGCCCAGAGGGCTCTGTGGTTTTCCCAAGATCACAGAGATAGTGAAGATAGTACCAGAGAACACGGCTTCTGACTCAATTCCAGAATTCTTACAAACATACTGTTTTGCACAGTACACCTTCAACTTTTTCAGACATTCAAGAATTCAAAAATTTACTACATATCCATATTTTGTAAGGAAGCTAGAAGAGCATGTGTTCCACTAAAATGTAGGAGGAAGCATGTGATACAGGGAATAGGAATCCCACACAAGGCAGAAATTAAGGTAATCCCAAGGATGGTGAAGGGAGTGATACACCAGGAAGTCATTTTATGAGGATAGCCTTGCAACAGGCTGAATGCTGAACAAATCCAGATTAGAGTATATCAGAGGTTTTGGGAGAGAATTTTTCATGAAGAAAAATTGAATAATGGATTATAAATGTACCCAGAGGGATTTCCAAATTGGGGGAGAGTTGGGTGATAAATAATAAATAGATGGAAAAATAAGTAAATGAAAACAAAATAATTATTAATTCCAGGAAAAATCAAAAGCAGTCCAAATAAGGAAAGCTCCTTACAGCATAATATATCTCAGTTCTAAGTAGCATTTACATTATCAGAATAATGTAAATATTAAATATTGATTCAAGCAATATTATGGTTTAGCTATATTGGGAGAAGAGGAACTAAGGGTGTATCCAAGTCGTGGGGATAAGGTGTGTGTGGCTGTGTGTGTGTGTGTGAAGGGAAATACTTTCTTTTTATGATTAAAATTGAAAAATCAAGAAGTAGCATTATGAGCATGTCATTGAATGATAAGTAATTGAAAATGTTTGCCTCTTGGAACCATAAAATAGTGTATGTGTGCAGTGGAAAGTTGGGGGGGGAAGTTGGAGGGACTGTAAAATTTCATAATAAGTGTGGTGGAATGGTCTGGTTCTTTGAATAATATAAAAATACATCTTTGATTAAAAAACAACTAAAATCAAATTACTAATAAATTAATATACTCATATTTTCTTGTAATAAAAAACCTAGTGCAGTAATATTAATACCAGGCAAAAGCAAATCCATGGACTAGGAGTATTAAAAGAGACAGAGAGAGACTTCAGACAAATGGAATAATCTACCATGAAGATGTAGCCATTCTAAACTATAGACCTTATCTCATAGCTTCAGAGTACTTACCAAGAAAAAAAAAACTACAACAATAATTTTGTAAATTGACAATAATAATTAAGCACCTTTATAGAATGTCCCAAAAACTCACAGATCAAGCAAACAAGGTAAGTAAGTATAGAAAAGATGTGAGTAAACTTGATCTGGTAATTGAATGTAGAATTTCAAATTTGACTACACATTATCTTTAAATATGCATAATATATTTACAAAATATTATCTAAATACTAGCCTAAATAGGACATCTTAACATAATATAATAATTTGATATCAAATATCAAATACAGGCTACGGCAGAGAGAGTCTAAGGTGGTTCCTTTTATAATATCCTTGATGTTTGGTGTTCACGCCTGAATGTAATTCCCTCCCCTTGAGTATGGGCAGGACCTGTGATTTCTTTCTAAATAATAGAATACGGCAAAAGTGAATGGATGTTGCTCCCATAACTATATTACATTATATATGACTATGTCTTACTAGCAGACCCTTTCTAGACATTCTAGCTGCCGGCTTGATGAAGTGAGTGATCATGTTGGAAAAAACCTGTGGACAGTCTATAGGAACTGCAGGCAGCCTCTAGGAGTTCAGGGCCTTTTACCTGACAGCCAACAAGAAGCTGAGCTCTCAGTTCTACAACCACAAAGAAATAAATTCTACCAACCTGAGTGAGATTGGAAACAGATTCTTCTCTAGTTAAGCCTCCAGACGAGAATGAAGCCTTCTGACACCTTGACTGCAGTCTTGTGAGACCTTTGGTATTATCATCCATCTAGAAAACCCAAGATAATCATTAAACAAACTATTAGAACTAATAAGGGAATATAGTCCTGAGTTACTCAGAAAACAAGTTAAACATATAACAACAATATGTACCAGCGATAATCAATTAGAAAATATAATAGAAAAAAAATCTCATTCACAATAGCAACGACTCTACAGTGCCTAGGAATAAGTCTAATAATAAGTATGCAAGAAAAACTATACAGAAAAAAACTATAGAGCTTTATTGAAGAACATGAAAAAGATCTGATGAAAAAGAACTATATACCATGTTTGTGAATGGGATGATTCAATACTGTAAAGTTGCCTATTTTCCTCAAATTAATCAGTAAAATCAGTGGGATCCTAATAAAAAATCCTTCAAAAAATGTTTATGCTACCTGACAACCTGAGCATCTTTTCAGTTTTTTCATGTGCTTATTGGTCATCTGTATAACTTCTTTGGAGAAATGTCTATTCAAGTCCTTTGCCCACCTTTTTAGTGTGGTAAAATACACATAATATAAAAATTACCATCTGAACCATTTTAAAGTGCATACTTCAGAGGTATTAAGTACATTGATATTGTTGTATAACCATCACCACCTTCCACCTTCAGAACACTTTTCATCTTGCAAAACTGAAACTCATACCCATTAAATGATAACTTCCTATTCCCCCCTCCCCCCAGCCCAAGGCAACCACCATTCTACTTTTTGTCCCTAAGATTTTGACTACTTTAAGAATCTCATATAAGTGGAATCATATTGCCATTCTGAATTGTGTTATTTGATCTTTTGTGGTTGAGTCGTAGGAGTTCTTTATGTATTCTGGATATGAACGACTTATCAGATATATGATTTGCAAATATTTTCTCCCATTCCATAGGTTGCTTTTTCACTCTGTTAATTGTGTTCTTTGATGCACAAAGTTCTTAAGTTTGATGTAGTCCCCTCTGTTTATTTTTGCTTTTGTTGCCTGTGCTTTTATTGTCATATCCAAGAAATCATTGCCAAGTCCAATGCCATGAAGCTTTCCCTCTATATTTTCTTCTAGGAGTTTTATAATTTTAGGTCTTATATTTAGGTCTTTACTGTTTGAGTTAACTTTTGTATATGGTTTAATATAAGGGTCAACTTCATCCTTTTGCATGTGGATATCCAGTTTTCCCAATACCATTTATTGAAGAGACTGCCCTTTCCCCATTGGGTGGTCTTGGCAACCTTGTTAAAGATCATTTGACCATATATGCCAGGGTTTACGTCTGGGTTCTGTATTCTATTCTATTGAGCTATTTGTCTGTTTTTATCCTAGAACCACATTGCTTTAATTACTGTAGCTTTCTAATGTTTTCAGATCAGGAAGTGTGAGTCCTCCAACTTTGTTTTTATTTTTTAAAACTGATTTGACTATTAAGGACCCTTTGAGAGTCCACATGAATTTTAAGATGAATTTTTCTACTCTGCAAAAAGAGTTGTTAAGATTTTGATAGGGATTGAATTGAATCTGTAAATCAATTTGGGTAGTATGGACATCTTAACAATATTAAATCTTTCAGTCAATGAACATGAGATGTCTTTCCATTTGTGTCTTCTTTAATTTTTTCAGCAATGTTTTGTAGTTTTCAGTGTATGTCTTTCACCTCAATGGTTAGGTTTATTCCTAAGAATTTTGTTCTTTTTGATGCTATAACAAGTGGCATTGTTTTCTTAATTTCCTTTTTGGATTATTCATTGTTAGTGTATAGAAATGCAACTATTTTTTTTGAACTTTTGAATTTTATTTTATTTATTTTTATATACAGCAGGTTCTTATTAGTTATCTATTTTATACGTATTAGTGTATACATGTCAATCCCAATCTCCCAATTCATCCCACCAGCACCACCACCACCCCCACAACTTTCCCTGCTTGGTATCCATACGTTTGTTCTATACATCTGTGTCTGTATTTCTGCCCTGCAAACCAGGGTTCATCTGTACCATTTTTCTAGGTTCCACATATATGCGTTAATATACGATATTTGTTTTTCTCTTTCTGACTTACTTCACTCTGTATGACAGTCCCTAGATCCATCCACGTCTTGACAAATGATTCAGTTTTGTTCCTTTTTATGGCTGAGTAATATTCCATTGTATATATACACCACATCTTCTTTATCCATTCGTCTTTCGATGGGCAATTAGGTTGCTTCCATGACCTGGCTATTGTAAATAGTGCTGCAATGAACATTGGGGTGCATGTGTTTTTTTGAATTATGGTTTTCTCTGGGTATATGCCGAGTAGTGGGATTGCTGGGTCATATGGTAATTCTATTTTTAGTTTTTTAAGGAACTTCCATACTGTTCTTCATAGTGGCTGTATCAATTTACATTCCCACCAACAGTGCAAGAGGGTCCCCTTTTCTACCCACCCTCTCCAGCATTTGTTGTTTGTAGATTTTCTGATGATGCCCATTCTAACTGGTGTGAGGTGATACATCATTGTAGTTTTGATTTGCATTTCTCTAATAATTAGTGATGTTGAGCAGCTTTTCAAGTGTCTTGGCCATCTGTATGTCTTCTTTGGAGAAATGTCTATTTAGGCCTTCTGCCCATTTTTGGATTGGGTGGTTTGTTTTTTTAATATTGAGCTGCATGAGCTATTTATATGTTTTGGAGATTAATCCTTTGTTGGTAAATTCATTTGCAAATATTTTCTCCCATTCTGAGGGTTGTCTTTTTGGTTTTTTTGTAGCTTCCTTTGTTGTGCAAAAGCTTTTAAGTTTCATTAGGTCCCATTTGTTTATTTTTGTTTTTATTTCCATTACTCTAGGATGTGGATCAAAAAAGGTCTTGCTGTGATTTATGTCAAAGAGTGTTCTTCCTATGTTTTCCTCTAAGAGTTTTATAGTGTCCGGTCTTACATTTAGATCTCTAATCCATTTTGAGTTTATTTTTGTGTATGGTGTTAGGGAGTGTTCTAATTTCATTCTTTTACATGTAGCTATCCAGTTTTCCCAGCACCACTTATTGAAGAGACTGTCTCTTCTCCATTGTATATCCTTGCCTCCTTTGTCACAGATTAGTTGACCATAGGTGTGTGGGTTTATTTGTGGGCTTTCTATCCTGTTCCACTGCTCTATATTTCTGTTTTTGTGCTACTACCATATTTTGTGCCACTACCATATTCTGTCTTGATTACTGTAGCTTTGTAGTATAGTCTGACGTCAGGGAGTCTGATTCCTCCAGCTCCGTTTTTTTCCCTCAAGACCACTTTGGCTATTCGGGGTCTTTTGTGTCTCCATACAAATTTTAAGATTTTTTTGTTCTAGTTCTGTAAAAAAATGTCACTGGTAATTTGATAGGGATTGCATTGAATCTGTAGATTACTTTGGGTGGTAAAGTCATTTTCACAATATTCATCCTTCCAATCCAAGAACATGGTATATCTCTCCATATGTTTGTGTCATCTTTGATTTCTTTCATCAGTGTCTTATAGTTTTCTGAGTACACGTCTTTTGTCTCCTTAGATAATTTTATTCCTGGGTATCTTATTCTTTGTGTTGCAATGGTGAATGGGATTGTTTCCTTAATTTCTCTTTCTGATCATTTGTTTTTAGTGTATAGGAATGCAAGAGATTTCTGTGCGTTAATTTTGCATCCTTCAACTCTACCAAATTAATTGATTAGCTCTAGTAGTTTTCTGGTGGCATCTTTAGGATTCTCTATGAATAGTATCATGTCATCTGTAAACAGTGACAGTTTTACTTCTTCTTTTCCAATTGGTATTCCTTTTATTTCTTTTTCCTCTCTGATTGCTGTGGCAAGGACTTCCAAAACTATGTTGAATAATAGTGGTGAGAGTGGGCATCCTTGTCTTGTTCCTGATCTTAGAGGAAATGCATTCAGTTTTTCCCCATTGAGAATGGTGTTTGCTATGGGTTTGTCATATACGGCCTTTATTATGTTGAGGTAGGTTCCCTCTATGCCCACTTTCTGGAGAGTTTTTATCATAAATGGGTGTTGAATTTTGTCAAAACCTTTTCTGCATTTATTGAGATGATTGTATGGTTTTTATTCTTCAATTTGTTAATATGGTGTATCACACTGATTGATTTGCATATATTGAAGAATCCTTGCATCCCTGGGATAAATCCCATTTGATCATGGTGTATGATCCTTTTAATGTGTTGTTGGATTCTGTTTGCTAGCATTTTGTTGAGGATTTTTGCATCTATATTCATCAGTGATATTGTAATTTTCTTTTTTTGTAGTACCTTTGTCTGGTTTTGGTATCAGGGTGATGGTGGCCTCATAGAATGAGTTTGGGAGTCGTCCTGCCTCTGCAATTCTTTGGAAGAGTTTGAGAAGGATGGGTGTTAGCTCTTCTCTGAATGTTTCATAGAATTCACCTGTGAAGCCATCTGGTCCTGGACTTTTGTTTGTTAGAAAATTTTTAATCACAGTTTCAATTTCATTACTTGTGATTGGTCTGTTCATATTTTTTATTTCTTCCTGGTTCAGTCTTGGAAGGTTATACCTTTCTAAGAATTTGTCCATTTTTCCAGGTTGTCCATTTTATTGGAGTTGCTTGTAGTAGTCTCTTATGGTGCTTTGTAGTTCTCCTGAGTCCATTGTAACTTCTCCTTTTTCATTTCTAATTTTATTGATTTGAGTCCTCTCCCTCTTTTTCTTGATGAATCTGGCTAATGGTTTATCAATTTTGTTTATCTTCTCAAAGAACAAGCTTTTAGTTTTATTGATCTTTGCTATTGTTTTCTTTGTTTCTACTTCATTTACTTCTGTTCTGATGTTTATGATTTCTTTCCTTCTACTAACTTTGGGTTTTGTTTGTTCTTTTTTCTCTAGTTCCTTTAGGTGTAAGGATAGATTTTTTGTTTGAGATTTTTCTTGTTTCTTGAGGTAGGCTTGTATTGCTATAAACTTCCCTCTTAGAACTGCTTTTGCTGCATCCCATAAGTTTTGGATCATCGTGTTTTCATTGTCATTTGTCTCTAGGTATTTTTTTATTTCCTCTTTGATTTCTTCAGTGATCTCTTGGTTATTTAGTAACGCATTGTTAAGCTGTCATGTGTTTGTGTTTTTTACCATTTTTTCCCTGTAACTGATTTCTAATCTCATAGCATTGTGGTCAGAAAAGATGCTTGATATGATTTCAATTTTCTTAAATTTACTGAAGTTTGATTTGTGACCCAAGATGTGATCTATCCTGGAGAATGTTCCATGCACACTTGAGAAGAAAGTGTAATCTGTTTTTTTTGGATGGAATCTCCTATAAATATCAATTAAATCTATCTGGTCTATTGTATCATTTAAAGCTTGTGTTTCCTTATTAATTTTCTGTCTGGATGATCTGTCCATTGGTGTAAGTGAGGTGTTAAAGTCCCCCACTATTATTGTTTTACTGTTGATTTCCTCTTTTATAGCTGTTAGCAGTTGCCTTATGTATTGAGGTGCTCCTATGTTGGGTGCATATATATTTATAATTGTTATATCTTCTTCTTGGATTGATCCCTTGATCGTTATGTAGTGTCCTTCCTTGTCTCTTGTAACATTCTTTATTTTAAAGTCTATTTTATCTGATATGAGTATTGCTACTCCAGCTTTCTTTGATTTCCATTTGCATGGAATATCTTTTTCCATCCCCTCACTTTCAGTCTGTATGTGTCCCTAGGTCTGAAGTGGGTCTCTTGTAGCCAGCATATATATGTGTCTTGTTTTTGTATCCATTCAGAGAGCCTGTGTCTTTTGGTTGGAGCATTTAATCCATTCACGTTTAAGGTAATTATCAATATGTATGTTCCTATTACAATTTTCTTAATTGTCATGGGTTTGTTTTTGTAGATCCTTTTCTTCTCTTGTGTTTCCCACTTAGAGAAGTTCCTTTAGCATTTGTTGTAGAGCTGGTTTGGTGTTGCTGAATTCTCTTAGCTTTTGCTTGTCTGTAAATCTTTTGATTTCTCCATCAAATCTGAATGAGATCCTTGCTGGGTAGAGTAATCTTGGTTGTAGGTTCTTCCCTTTCATCACTTTAAGTATATCATGCCACTCCCTTCTGGGTTGTAGAGTTTCTGCTGAGAAATCAGCTGTTAACCTTATGGGAGTTCCTCTTTATGTTATTTGTTGTTTTTCCCTTGTTGCTTTCAATACTTTTTCTTTGTCTTTAATTGTTTTCAGTTTGATTACTATGTGTCTCGGCATGTTTCTCCTTGGGTTTTTCCTGCCTGGGACTCTCTGCGCTTCCTGGACTTGGGTGGCTATTTCCTTTCCCATGTTAGGGAAGTTTTCGACTATAATCTCTTCAAATATTTTCTCTGGTCCTTTCTCTCTCTCTTCTCCTTCTGGGACCCCTATAAAGAGAATGTTGTTGCATTTAATGTCCCAGAGATCTCCTAGGCTGTCTTCGTTTCTTTTTGTTCTTTTTTCTTTATTCTGTTCCACAGCAGTGAATTCCACCATTCTGTCTTCCAGGTCACTTGTCCATTCTTCTTCCTCAGTTATTCTGCTATTGATTCCTTCTAATGTATTTTTCATTTCAGTTATTGTATTGTTCATCTCTGTTCATTCATCCTTTAATTCTTCTAGGTGTTTGTTCTTTAATTCTTCTCGGTCTTTGTTAAACATTTCTTGCGTCTTCTCAATCTTTGCCTCCATTCTTTTTCAGAGGTCCTGGATTTTCTTCACTATCATTATTCTGAATTCTTTTATTCGAAGGTTGCCTATCTCCATTTAGTTGTTTTTCTGGGGTTTTATCTTGTTCCTTTATCTGGTACAGAGTCCTCTACCTTTTCATTTTGTCTATCTTTCTGTGAATGTGGTTTTCCTTCCCCAGGCTGCAGAATTGTAGTTCTTCTTGCTTCTGTTGTCTGCCCTCTGGTGAATGAGGCTATCTAAGAGGCTTGTGCAAGCTTCCTAGTGGGAGGGACTGGTGGTGGGTAAAGCTGGGTGTTGCTCTGGTGGGTGGAGCTCAGTAAAACTTTAACCTGCTTTTCTGCTGATTGGTGGGGCTAGGTTCCCTCCCTGTTGGTTTTTGGCCTGAGGCGACCTATCAATGGAGACTAGCCAGCTATTTGGTGAGGCTAATGGTGAACTCTGGGAGGGGTCATGCCAACGGGTACTTCCCAGAACTTCTGCTGCCAGTGTCCTTGTCCCTGTGGTGAGCCATAGCCACCCCCCGCCTCTGCAGGAGACCCTCCAACACTAGCAGGTAGGTCTTTTTCAGTCTCCTATGGGGCCACTGCTCCTTCCCCTGGGTCCCAATGCGCACACTACTTTGTGTGTGCCCTCCAAGAGTGGAGTCTCTGTTTCCCCCTGTGCTCTCGAAGTCCTGCAATGAAATCCCGCTAGCCTTCAAAGTCTGATTTTCTAGGAATTCCTCCTCCCATTGCCAGACCGTCAGGTTGGGAAGCCTGACGTGGGACTCAGAACCTTCACTCCAGTGGGTGGACTTCTGTGGTATAAGTGTTCTCCAGTTTGTGAGTCACCCACCCAGCAGTTATGGGATTTGATTTTATTGTGATTGCACCCCTCCTACCGTCTCATTGAGGCTTCTCCTTTGTCTTTGGATGTGGGGTATGTTTTTTGGTGAGTTCCAGTGTCTTCCTGTTGATGACTGTTCAGCAGTTAGTTGTGGTTCTGGTGCTCTAGCAAGAGGGAGTGAGCGCACGTCCTTCTGCTGCACCATCTTGAACGCAAAAGCCAAAATGCAACTATTTTTTGCATGTTGACTTTGTATCCCAAATCTTTGCTGTACTTGTTGATTAGTTTCTCTTGTTTGTGGAATCTTTAGGTTTTTTTTGTGTGTGGGTGAGATTTTTAGGGTTTTCTACATGTAAGATCATGTCACCTATGAACAGAGATAATTTATTTCTTCCTTTCCCATTCGGAGACTTTTTATTTCTTTTTCTTGCTTAATTCCTCTGGCTAGGAATTCCAATATTATTTTGAATAGAGACATCCTTGCCTTGCTCTCTTAGAGGAAAAGCTTTCAGTCCTTCACAGTGGAGTATGATATTAGCTGTGGTCTTCTCATAAATGGCTTTTATTATGCTGAGTTACATTCCTTCTCTTCCTAGTTTGTTGAGTGTTTGGTCTAAAACTTTGATAATTATATGACGTTTGAAATGCTGTTAAAGATGAGGTGAAATGCATTTTTGAAGGGCCTTTCTGGAGAGCAGTTTGATATTATCTATTGAAACTAAAAATGTGTATAATTTATGCCCCAGAAATTGGCATTTACCCTAGCAAATGCTATCACAAATGTTTAAGGGAATATGTTTGAGGTTCATCGTAACATTGTTGTAATAGCAAAAATGTTGGCAGCAACCTAAATGGCTATCTGTAGGAGAACAGCCAAAAATAAAAGCAAAAGCAGAAACATAAACACAAATTAAACCATTGTGGAGCATTTATACTACAAAATATTACATGATTGTTTAAAAGGCAGGAGGCCAATCTCATTGTACCAAGATGCACAGAGTTCCAAATCATGTTTGAGTGAAAAAGTCACACTGCTTGAAGCCAATGTACATATCAACCAAATTCACATGTAGGTTAAACTGAACCTCAGCTTCAACAGATGTAGCCCTTGTTATCCATGCATTTTCCCCCATGTAACTCTCTTAATAGTTATGTGGGGTAAACAGTATTATTCTTACTTTACAATGAGAAAACTGAGCTCAGTGAGGGTAAGTAATTTGCTCAAGTTCACAGAAGTAATCATAGGTAAATCGGAGTAATCAGTTTTAGTGCAAAGCCTGGGCCCATAACCATTACAGCGTGCTGTCTTTACAATTTACAGGACTGTACTGTAGTCAAATGAGATGATATATGGAAAAGTACCATGTGCTTATAAGAATGTAACACACCAAGAAGGGTCAGTTAAAAAAAAAAAGTTGAATCTGTGAGTGGGAATACCAGAAATCATCATACTGTTTGAGAAGATATTGTAACATATTTTTTCAATGCTTTGTTTTAAATCTGACTTTTTCTCAGTTAAATAAAGATATCTGGGCTTGTAAGCTGACTCAGCATCCTTTTACTTGGCCATTAATATGTGAGATGCATAAAGATTAGGATTTTCCTTAAAGATACAGCTGATGTAGAAGAGAGTAGATTTTATGAGAAATAACACCTAGAGTCTGAATCCTTCCCAAAGGAGGGCAATTCCATTTCTTATTGAGATTAAAATCATCCTGAGAGGTATGGTGAATATTGGAAGAAAAAAACAGTTTTGAAAATATGTATACACCCCAGAGTTAAGAAATGCCTTTAATGCCAAAAGCTGAAGGTATAAGGGAAGAGTAGCAGAAACATATTTTATTCAAAGATTAGAGTTTAACTCATACTGTAGGGTAATTATTGACAGCATTGATAGACAAGTCTATCACAAAGTGTGATAATTAATAGTAATAATCTTTATTTGGTCTTTTTGATTTGTTAATCTGGAATTTTGAAATATAAAAGGATGGACGGATTAAAAAAGCAATTTCTTTGTGATCTCTTTTAGCCATGAACTCAGACTTCCAAAGGGAACAAACATGAAAACATGCTATTGGACATTTGTAAAGCTCTTACATCCCTCCACTAATTAGCACAACATATTGGAAAAGGAAAATGCAATTTCTATATTGCCCATGAGAAAATATAGTAAGAGATCAGCTATGAGAAAAATGTCACACAGCAATTCATAAACACTGAAGAAAAAAATCCCCTATCTGTAGGAATTACTGCAATGATAACTAGACCATATAATCCAAACAATAAATTTAATTAATATGTCACTACTGAACGGCAATATTAATTTAGAGACAGTCCCTAGGAATAACATAGAAATTTAGATCACTATTCATGCAATTTCTCCACCTTTCTCTCATTTTCATGTAAAATCTAAATTTTGAATTTTAAGGATGGATCGCTATGGTAGATATGTGTCCAAAGTATTCACTGATTTAGTCACCCATTCAATCCATTACCAAGAGATTAAGCTATCATATGCCAGACACTGTTCTAGGCCTACATGAGGATACAGTGGTGAAGAGGTAGAAAAGAACTTTGACCTATTGTAGCTTAGAGATGATGACACTGGACATTTACATCAGAACAACAGGGTGGAGTAAAGCCTATAGTAGGACAGATCTGTGAAATGTATAAGCATGTTTTAGAGTTTCTTGGAAATACTTGTGGAGAGGACTAAACTTTTGAAAGCACACAGGAAGAGGATTTAGACTCAGTTATTGGTCATTCATATGAGGGCTATTTCTCCTGTAGGTAGGAGAACTTGGAAGCATACATTCCACTTATTTTAGAAGAAAAATTAAACATTTGCACCAATTCAGGTTGGCCTTTGATTTAAAGAAAGAGAATTAAGTTGGCTTCAGACTTGTGCCACACTGGTCCAAACCTGTGACGCTAACCCAACGTCAAGGAATTTAACATGCTAGATTGAAAATATCCCTGCCCAATACATGAATGGTTATTAGTGTTTAATACCAGGCAATGGGCATTTAAAAATGAATTATAAAGAAAGCTGGAAAATCCTGTTAAAATTTAACTATCAGTTACATATCCTTTTTAAACCTTGCGACTTTACAATTATATTTAACTTGGAACTAACAGACTCCTGACTTCCTCTTCTTAAAAGAAGATGAATGTCTTAACTCTGCTCTCTTATGTTGGCCAAGTGTAGTGACAAAATACCAAATAAAGAACCACTGGCTGTCAAAAAACTAAGCGATACCAATTGCAAAATACTGAAAAATAGAAATTGAGCAACGATGAAGAGTTCTATTGACTTTATCCCTCCAAAATAATTTTGCATAAAATCTAGGAATTCTTCAACTTCAAAATTGGGGAAGAAAAATGGAGACGTGGACTATCATGCAAAAGTAAAGACCATGCCACAATTTCCTTTAAACATGATCATCCTTTTCTTCAAATACATGTGTTGAAAATAAACCTGTGTCATATCTAGGCAGGAAAATGTCAGAAATTTCAGGATTTGTGTCTTTCATATTTTTCACCTCCTATAACAGTCATATTAATCTAAATTTCCAAGATGCCAATAGCTGGGTTTAAGAGACATCAACACACTGAAAAGTGGACTCTGTTGTAACTGCTTATTAAAAACAAACCAGGCCAAACTTGTGGTTTAAAAATTAGGACCAGATGATGCTTAATAGGCATGAAATGCTTTCGGCATTACAAACGAGAACCAGGTGTGGAGAAAAGCAGCTTGGAGCTGAGCATGGCCACCTACAAGCAGGGTTCGTCTTCCTCCCAAAGGGTGAGAGTCGGTCATCAACTACACAACCTGGCCACTGTCTTGTCTTCCTGACTGCAGAGGAAAAACTGAGCATTTGAAAGTAGAGGAGAACATGAAGGCTGTCTCTTTAAAATTATGTTTGTGTTCTGAAATCAAACCGCCTAAAAGTAGACAGGGAGGAAATGAATCCACAGTGGCAATGCAGTTATTAGAGCTTCTGAATAGAATGTCTGCTTCCCTGAGTGCCCAGACATGAAGGGTACCAAATGATCAGCAAGGTGATTCTGACTTTTACTTTAACAAACCTTTCTCTTTTAATGAATGCTGGGGGGTGGGGGGGTGGAGGGCAGTGGGATTGGGAACTGGGTGACCTCTAGCAAGTCATCTCTCTGGGTCTCGATGTTCTCGTCTGTAAAATGTGGGGGTGGGGCCTTACACTCTAAGGTCACTCTCAGGAAGAGGGCTCTATGGTGTTATCTCCAAAATGTGTCTGTGCTCTGATTTATTGGCTCTGACTTCAAAGGAGCAGGATAAACAAATCTGTTGCCCAAGAAAAAAATCAGTTCTGCTGTTTTCCCCTCTAGTCATACAAACTCATTAAAGCAAAGTTTTCTAAGCCTGGATATCTCTCAGTTGTCCTTCGATGAGTCTGTTAAAGAATCTCTACCTTGCTGAGAAACAGTAGTAGGAGACAGACTGTGCTCTCAAGGGGCTGACAACGCTAAAACCCAGCGGCGGCCAATTTTCATCATATGCCAGAATCATTTGAAGGGCTTGTTAAAATACAGATAACTAGGTCCCACCTTTAGAATTTCTGATTCAGTAAGTCTGGAATGGGGCCCAAGAATTTGCATTTCTAACAAGTCTCCAGGTGATACTGTTGCTGTTGGTATCATATCAGGGCTCATACTTTAAGAACCATTGTCATACTGAGAACCTAAAGATACCAGTAGTCTAGGTGAACAAGCATGACATTATTATCTTACAGCCATTGCTATTTCTATTGGATCTTGAAATGTAACACTCTGTTAGGCACCACAGAATATAAATAACTTAAAATATGAAGATATCTTTCAAACTATGTGCCTGATATTTTTCTGCATTTGTGTAGGACTAAATACATACCTAAAAGGAGCCTACTGGCAAACTCATAGTATTGAGATTAAAGTTATATTGGCTGTCATCCCCAACTGTTCTCAGGACAGGTTACTTGAGCTCCTTGTTAAAAAATTAAGAATTTCAAGATGGTAACAGCAGAGTATTAAGCCAAGCACAGGGCCCTTCTGGGCACAGGACTCTGTGTAACTGCACAGGTCACACAACCATGAAGCTGGTCCTACCTTTTCCTACCCTTTGGATTAGGAACACGGGTTCTATAAGAACCGGCTTCTAGGAGTCAGAGTAAGGTTCTGAAGGGCAGCAGAGAAGACAGGGCAACCAGTGCTTCCACCCAGGAGTTACTGAGAACATTTGTCATCAATAACAAAAGTTAAGCACCTACTGAATAATTCAGTCCATTATATCATTCAAAGAGAGTTAAGACTCAGATTCTGCCTACAGAAATTTGTAATTTGATGGAAAAACAGAATATACATTTCAGCCCCATGAAGGCAAGGAAATATTGGGTTTATTTACCACTGTATGCCTAGGATCTAGCACAGTGCTTAAACAAAGTAGATGTCATTACACGTTGAGTGAAGGAGAGAATTCATCTCTAGTGACTGTTTATGGGCAGCGTATCTAGTTAAAGAATGAGAATTCTCAATAATTAGAATGAGAATGTTTATTGACATCAGGTTAGAGAGCAGTGGGTTCCTTTAATATATTCAGTACTCAATAAATATTTGCTGAATTACCTTGGATTGCAGGAGACAGCACAAACTGGTAAAGGAAGAACTTATCATTAAGAAAAAGAAACAAAACCTGAAGATAAAACCTGAGATCATAAGACTTGGGTTTGAACATCAGCTCTGTCAATCACTGTTTGAGAGAATTAACAGCATTGGTCATTTTTCTGAAGTCTTACTCTTAACTTTCCTTACCTGAAGAAATGAGAAAAGCAAGAGAGTACAATGTTGACATAGCCTAATTTCAAG
Source organism: Eschrichtius robustus (assembly GCF_028021215.1). Taxonomy (NCBI): domain Eukaryota; kingdom Metazoa; phylum Chordata; class Mammalia; order Artiodactyla; family Eschrichtiidae; genus Eschrichtius; species Eschrichtius robustus. The sequence goes on from NC_090825.1 coordinate 27,092,919, forward strand.
GACACATACCACCATTGCCTCAAATCCATATTTTCATATGAAATCTCCTAATTTTTAAACACTGTCAACTAAATAAAAATTGGAAAAACATTATGATGCTGGGAAGAAAGTAATTGTGGACCCCAGGGCTGCCAGTTTACCTTCTCTGACTTAGTAGGAGGGATGAGCTTGCACCGGTTAAGGTGAAGCTGGGGGATGGGTGTGAGGAGCAATGGAGAGGAGTTAGAACACAGAGGAGCTTGAGTGGCAGGCACGCTGGATATCAGAGAGTGGCAGGCCTGCAGGATATCAGATTAATTACTTAATCAAAGATAATTCAGAGACCTAATCCACACATATATTCATTCATTCATTTGACAAATATTCAGCCGTTTCTATGATGTGCCAGGCACTATGTGAAGCAATGGAGATGTACCATGAGTGTCTTAGTCAGCTCAGGCTGCAATAACAAAAAAAAAAAAATAGAGTGGGAGAGACCTTCAAGATGGTGGAGGAGTAAGATGTGGAGATCACCTTTCTCCCCACAAATACATCAGAAATACATCTACATGTGGAACAACACCTACAGAACACCTACTGAATGCTGGCAGAAGAACTCAGACTTCCCAAAAGACAAGAAACTCCCCACGTACCTGGTTAGGGCAAAAGAAAAAAGAAAAAAACAGAGACAAAAGAATAGGGACGGGACCTGCACCTCTGGGAGGGAGCTGTGAAGGAGGAAAAGTTTCCACACACTAGGAAGCCCCTTCACTGGTGGAGACAGGGGTGTGGCGGGGGGGAAGCTTCGGAGCCACAGAGGAGAGCACAGCAACAGGGGTGCAGAAGGCAAAGTGGAGAGATTCCCACACAGAGGATCAGTGCCAGCCAGCACTCACCAGCCTGACAGGCTTGTCTGCTCCCCAGCTAGGTGGGTGGGGGCTGGGAGCTGAGGCTCTGGCTTCGGAGGTCAGATCCCAGGGAGAGAACTGGGGTTGGCTGCGTGAACACAGCCTGAAGGGGGCTAATGCGCAACAGCTAGCTGGGAGGGAGTCTGGGGAAAAGTCTGGAACTGCCTAAGAGGCAAGAGACCATTGTTTCGGGGTGCGCGAGGAGAGGGGATACAGAATACTGCCTAAACGAGCTCCAGAGACGGGCGCGAGCCGTGGCTATCAACGTGGACACCAGAGATGGGCATGAGAGGCTAAGGCTGCTGCGGCAGCCACCAAGAAGCCTGTGTGCGAGCACAGGTCACTCTCCACACCTCCCCTCCTTGGAGCCTGTGCAGCCGGCCAACTGCCAGGGTCCCATGATCTAGGGACAACTTCCCTGGGAGAACACATGGCACTCCTCAGGCTGTTGCAAAGTCACGCTGGCCTCTGCCACCACAGGCTCACCCCGCATTCTGAACCCCTCCTTTCCCTGGGCCTGAGTGAGCCAGGGCCACCTAATCAGCTGCTCCGTTCTGTCTGAGTGGGGAACAGATGCCCTCAGGCGACCTACACGCAGAGGCCAGGCCAAATCCAAAGCTGAACCCCAGGAGCTGTGCGAACAAAGAAGAGAAAGGGAAATTTCTCCCAGCAGCCTCAGGAGCAGCAGATTAAATCTCCACAATCAACTTGATATACCCTGTACCTGTGGAATACCTGAATAGACAATGAATCACCCCAAAATTGAGGCAGTGGATTTTGGGAGCAACTGTAGACTTGGGGTTTGCTTTCTGCATCCAATTTGTTTCTGGTTTTATGTTTATTTTAGTTTAGTATTTAGAGTCTATTACCATTGGTAGATTTGTTTATGGATTTGGTTGCTCTTTTCTTTTCTTTTTTTAATATATAGATATATATATATTTTTTTCCTATTTCGTTTTTTTGTGAGTGTGTATGTGTATGCTTCTTTGTGTGATTTTGTCAGTACAGCTTTTCTTTTACCATTTGTTTTAGGGTTCTGTCTGCTGTTTTTTTTTTTTTTTGGTATAGTTTTTAGCACTTGTTATCATCAGTGGATTAGTTTTTTGGTTTGGTTGCTCTCTTATTTCATTCTTTTTTCTTTTTTTTATTTTTAATAATTAAAAATTTTTTTTTATTTTAAAATTTATTTCTTTTTCTTTCTTTCTTTTTTTCTCCATTTTCTTCTGAGCCATGTGGCTGACAGGGTCTTGGTGCTCATGCTGGGTGTCAGGCCTGTGCCTCTGAGGTGGGAGAGCTGAGTTCAGGACATTGGTCCACCAGAGACATTCCAGCTCCACATAATATCAAACGATGGAAGCTCTCCCAGAGATCTCCATCTCAACATTAAGACCCAGCTCCACTCAATGACCAGCAAGCTACAGTGCTGGACACCCTATGCCAAACAACTAGGAAGACAGGAACACAAACCCACCCATCAGCAGAGAGGCTGCCTAAAATCATAATAAGGTCACAGACACCCCAAAACACACCACCGGACACGGTCCTGCCAACCAGAAAGACAAGATCCAGCCTTATCCACCAGAACACAGGCACCAGTCCCCTGCACCAGGAAGCCTACACAAGCCACTGAACCAACCTTAGCCACTGGGGGCAGACACCAAAAACAATGGGAAATACAAACCTGCAGCCTGTGAAACGGTGACCACAAACACAGCAAGTTAAGCAAAATGAGAAGACAGAGAAACACACAGCAGATGAAGGAGCAAGGTAAAAAACCACCAGACCAAACAAATGAAGAAGAAATAGGCAGTCTACCTGAAAAAGAATTCAGGGTAAGGATAGTAAAGATGATCCAAAATCTTGGAAATAGAATGGAGAACATACAAGAAACGTTTAAAAACGACCTAGAAGAACTAAAGAGCAAACAAACAGTGATGAAAGACACAAAAAATGAAATTAAAAATTCTCTAGAAGGAATCAATAGCAGAATAAGGAAGAAGAACGGATAATTGACCTGTAAGATAACATAGTGGAAATGACTACTGCAGAGCAGAATAAAGAAAAAAGAATGAAAAGAATTGAGGACAGTTTCAGAGACCTCTGGGACAACATTAAATGCACCAACATTCGAATTATAGGGGTCTCAGAAGAAGAAGAGAAAAAGAAAGGGACTGAGAAAATATTTGAAGAGATATAGTTGAAAACTTCCATAATATGGGAGAGGAAGTAGTCAATCAAGTCCAGGAAGCACAGAGAGTCCCACACAGGATAAACCCAAGGAGAAACATGCCAAGACACATATTAATCAAACAACCAAAAATTAAACACAAAGAAAAAATATTAAAAGCAGCAAGGGAAAAACAACAAATAACGTACAAGGGACTCCCCATAAGGTTAACAGCTGATGTTTCAGCAGAAACTCTGCAAGCCAGAAGGGAGTGGCAGGACATATTTAAAGTGATGAAAGGGAAGAACCTACAACCAAGATTACCCTACCTGGTAAGGATCTCATTCAGATTTGATGGAGAAATCAAAAGCTTTACACACAAGCAAAAGCTAAGAGAATTCAGCAACACCAAACCAGCTCTACAACAAATGTTAAAGGAACTTCTCTGAGTGAGAAACACATGAGAAGAAAAGGACCTACAAAAACAAACCCATAACAATTAAGAAAATGGTAATAGGAACATACATATCGATAATTACCTTAAACGTGAATGGATTAAATGCTCCAACCAAAAGACACAGGCTTGCTGAATGGATACAAAAACAAGACTCATATATATGCAGTTTACAAGAGACCCACTTCAGACCTAGGGACACATACTGACTGAAAGTGAGGGGATGGAAAAAGATATTCCATGCAAATTGAAATCAAAAGAAAGCTGGAGTAGCAATTCTCATACCAAACATAATAGACTTTAAAATAAAGACTATTACAAGAGACAAAGAAGGACAGTACATAATGATCAAGGGACCAATCCAAGAAGAAGATATAACAATTGTAAATATTTATGCACCCAGCATAGGAACACTTCAATACATAAGGCAAATGCTAAAAGCCATAAAAGGGGAAACTGACAGTAACACAATAATAATAGAGGACTTTGGGGCTTCCTTGGTGGCGCAGTGGTTGAGAATCCACCTGCCAATGCAGGGGACACGGATTCGAGCCCCGGTCTAGGAAGATCCCACATGCCGCGGAGCAACTAGGCCCGTGAGCCACAATTACTGAGCCTGCGCGTTTGGAGCCTGTGCTCCACAACAAGAGAGTCTGCAATAGTGAGAGGCCCGTGCACCGCGATGAAGATGAAGAGTGGCCCCCGCTTGCCACAACTAGAGAAAGCCCTCGCACAGAAATGAAGACCCAACACAGCCATAAATAAATAAATAAATAATTTAAAAAAAAAATAGAGGACTTTAACACCCCACTTTCACCAATGCACAGATCATCCAAAAGGAAAATAAATAAGGAAACACAAGCTTTAAATGACACATTAAACAAGGTGGACTTAATTGGTATTTATAGGACATTCCATCCAAAAACAACCAAATACACTTTCTTCTCAAGTGCTCATGGAACATTCTCCAGGATAGATCATATCTATGGTCACAAATCAAGCCTTGGTAAATTTAAGAAAATGAAATTGTATCAACTATCTTTTCCAGCCACAACATTATGAGACTACATATCAATTAAAGGAAATAAAATCTGCAAAATATACAAACACATGGAGGCTAAACAATACAGTACTAAATAACGAAGAGATCACTGGAGAAATCAAAGAGGCAATAAAAAAATACCTAGAAACAAATGACAATGAAAACATGACGACCCTAAACCTGTGGGATGCAGCAAAAGCAGTTCTAAGAGGGAGGTTTTTAGCAATACAATACTACCTCAAGAAACAAGAAACATCTCAAATAAACAACCTAACCTTACACCTAGAGCAATTAGAGAAAGAAGAACAAAAAAACCCCAAAGTTAGCAGAAGGAAAGAAATAATAAAGATCAGATTAGAAATAAATGAAAAGGAAACGAAGGAAACAATAGCAAAGATCAATAAAACTAAACGTTGGTTCTCTGAGAAGATAAACGAAATTGATAAACCATTACCCAGACTCATCAAGAAAAAAAGGGAAAAGACTCAAATCAATAGAATTAGAAATGAAAAAGGAGAAGTAACAACTGACACTGCAGAAATTCAAAGGATCATGAGAGATTGCTAGAAGCAACTATATGCCAATAAAATGGACAAGCTGGAAGAAGTGGACAAATTCTTAGCAAAGCACAACCTTCCAAGACTGAACCAGGAAGAAATAGAAAATATAAACCGACCAATCACAAGCACTGAAATTGAAACTGTGATTAAAAATCTTCCAACAAATAAAAGTCCAGGACCAGATGGTTTCACTGGCTAATTCTAATCATACATTTATTTATTTTTATTTATTTAATTTTAGCTGTGTTGGGTCTTCGTTTTCTGTGCGAGGGCTTTCTCCAGTTGCGGCAAGCGGGGGCCACTCTTCATCGCGATGCGCGGGCCTCTCACTGTCGCGGCCTCTCTTGTTGCGGAGCACAGGCTCCAGACGCGCAGGCTCAGTACTTGTGGCTCACGGGCCTAGTTGCTCCGCGGCATGTGGGATCTTCCCAGACCAGGGCTCGAACCCGTGTCCCCTGCATCGGCAGGCAGACTCTCAACCACTGCGCCACCAGGGAGGCCCTAATCATACATTTAGAGAAGAGCTAACAACTGTCCTTCCAAAACTCTTCCAAAATATAGCAGAGGAAGGAACACTCCCAAACTCATTTTATGAGGCCACCATCACTCTGATACCAAAACCAGACAAAGATGTCACACACACAAAAACAACTACAGGCGAATACCACTGATGAACATAGATGCAAAAATCCTCAACAAAATACTACCAAACAGAATCCAACAGCACGTTGAAAGGATGAGACACCATGATCAAGTGGGGTTTATCCCAGAAATGCAAGGATTCTTCAATATAAGCAAATCAATCAATGTGATACACCATATTAACAAACTGAAGGAGAAAAACCATATGATCATCTCAATAGATGCAGAAAAAGCTTTTGACAAAATTCAACACCAATTTATGATAAAAACCTTCCAAAAGTAGGCATAGAGGGAACTTACCTCAACATAATAAAGGCCATATATGACAAACCCACAGCCAACAGAGTTCTCAATGGTGAAAAATTGAAATCATTTCCTCCAAGATCAGGAAGAAGACAAGGTTGTCCACTCTCACCACTATTATTCAACATAGTTTTGGAAGTTTTAACCACAGCCATCAGAGACGAAAAAGAAATAAAAGGAATCCAAATTGGAAAAGAAGAAGTAAAGCTGTCACTGTTTGCAGATGACATGATATTGTACATAGAGTATCCGAAAGATGCTACCAGAAAACCACTAGAGCTAATCAATGAATTTGGTAAAGTAGCAGGATATAAAGTTAGTGCACAGAAATCTCTTGTAGTCCTATACACTAATGATGAAAAATCTGACAGAGAAATTAAGGAAACACTCCCATTTACCACTGAAACAAAAAGAATAAAATACCTAGGAATAAACCCACCTAAGGAGACAAAAGACCTGTATGCAGAAAACTATAAGACACTGAAGAAAGAAATTAAAGATGACACAAACAGATGGCGCGATATACCATGTTCTTGGATTGGAAGAATCAACATTGTGAAAATGACTATACTACCCAAAGCAATCTACAGATTCAGTGCAATCCCTATCAAACTACCAATGGCATTTTTCACAGAACTAGAGCAAAAAATGTCACAATTTGTATGGAAACACAAAAGACCTCGAATAGTCAAAGCCATCTTGAGAAAGAAAAATGGAGCTGGAGGAATCAGACTCCCTGACTTCAGACTATATTACAAAGGTACAGTAATCAAGACAGTATGGTAGTGGCACAAAAACAGAAATATAGATCAGTGGAACAGGATAGAAAGCCCAGAGATAAACCCATGCACAAATGGTCACTTTATCTTTGATAAAGGAGGCAAGAATATACAATGCAGAAAAGACAGCCTCTTCAATAAGTGATGCTGGGTAAACTGGACAGCTACATGTAAAAGAATGAAATTAGAACACTCCCTAACACCATACACAAAAAGAAACTCCAAACGGATTAAAGACCTTTATGTAAGGCCAGACACTATAAAACTCTTAGAGGAAAATATAGGCAGAACACTCTATGACATAAATCACAGCAAGATCCTTTTTGACCCAGCTCCTAGAGTAATGGAAATAAAAACACAAATAAACAAATGGGACCTAATGAAACTTAAAAGCTTTTTCACAGCAAAGGAAAGCATAACAAGATGAAAAGACAACCCTCAGAATGGGAGAAAATATTTGCAAATGAAGCAGCTGACAAAGGATTAATCTCCAAAATTTACAAGGAGCTCATGCAGCTCAATATCAAAAAAACAAACAACCCAATCAAAAATGGGCAGAAGACCTAAATAGACATTTCTCCAAAGAAGATATACAGATTGCCAACAAACACATGAAAGGATGATCAATGTCACTAATCATTACAGAATTGCAAATCAAAACTACAATGAGGTAACACCTCACACCAGTCAGAATGGCCATCATAAAAAAATCTACAAACAATAAATGCTGGAGAGGGTGTGGAGAAAAGGGACCCCTCTTGCACTGTTGGTGGGAATGTAAATTGATACAGCCACTATGGAGAACAGTAAGGACGTTCCTTAAAAAACTAAAAACAGAACTACCATATGACCCAGGAATCCCACTATTGGGCATATACCCTGAGAAAACCATAATTCAAAAAGAGTCATGTACCACAGTGTTCATCGTGATTCTACTTACGAGAGCCAGGACATGGCATCCTGGCTAAGTGTCCATCGACAGATGAATGCATAAAGAAGATTTGGCACATATATACAATGGAGTATTACTCAGCCATAAAAAGAAATGAAACTGAGTTACTTGTAGTGAGATGGATGGACCTAGAGTCTGTCATACAGAGTGAAGTAAGTCAGAAAGAAGAAAACAAATACCATATGCTAACACATATATATGGAATCTAAAAAAAGAAAATAATCGTTCTAAAGAACCTAGGGGCAGGACAGGAATAAGGATGCAGAAGTAGAGAATGGACCTGAGGACACGGGGAGGGGGAAGGGTAAGCTGGAATGAAGAGAGTGGCATGGACATATATACACTACCAAATGTAAAATAGATAGCTAGTGGGAAGCAGCCACATAGCACAGGGAGATCAGCTCGGTGCTTTGTGACCACTTAGAGGGGTGGGATAGGGACGGTGGGAGGGAGACGCAAGAGGGAGGAGATATGGGGATATATGTATATGTATAGCTGATTCCGGTTTTTATAAAGCAGAAACCAACAAACCATTGTAAAGCAATTATACGCCAATAAAGATGTTAAAAAAAAAGTAAAAATAAATAAATAAATAAATTTAAAAGAAGAAAATAATAGAGTGGATGGTTAAAGAACACATTTATTTTCTCATTGTTCTGGAAACTGGAAATCCAAGATCAGAGTGCCAGCATGGCCAAGTTTTGGTGAGGGCTCTTTTCCTGGCTTCTTGCCGTGTGCTCATACGATCTCTACTTTGTGCATATGTGTGCAGAAGGTGGGAGAAGGGGCAGAGCGAGACAGAGAGAGAGAGAGAGACGGAGCGAGAGAGAGAAAATGAGGGAAAGAGAGAGAGGTAGAGAGAGAAATAGACAAGCAGACATGTTCTTCATATCTCTTATTATAAGGGCAATAATCCCATTATGAAGGCCTTACCCCTATGACCTCATCTACCCCTTCTTGCCTCCCAAAGGCTCCGTTTCCACATATCATCTCATGGGGAGGGGTGGTTGTGGCTCAATATATGAATTTTGGGGGACACATTCAGTCTATAATGATGAGTAAGAAATGTAACCTACTCTAAAGGGATGTGTAGTCTAGATAGGAAAATCAGATTGTGTGTGTGTGTGTGTGTGTGTGTGTGTGTGTGTGTGTATGTTTGAATCTTTGGTAGAACATGCCATAAGAAGTTACAGATAAACCACTGAGAATCCAGGTAAGTAATCTCTGTGTTGTGCTGGGCTAGGGGAGGGAGATATCTGAAGAATATCCAAGGAGAAGGTGGTTTTTACGCCAAGTCTCAGAAGTCTGTAAATATGAACACCAAGAGATGGGTGGGGGATTCCAGATATTGGGAATAACAAGAACAAAGACATAAATGTTAAATGTTTCTAGGGAATATTGGAAAATTCCATTTGACTGAATATAGAATGGCCAGTGGCCAGATCCTGGAGTGACTTTAATTTTAGGCTAAGGAGTTTGGACTTCATTGTATCAGGAGTGGGGCCATTGATTTTTGGGATAAGGAGTAAAGTAATAAAAACTGTGTTATGGGATGATTAATCTGAACATAATGCATAGGATGGAATGGAAGATAGGGAGACGAGAGCCATGAAATTCTTAGAGAACCTAGTAATACTTTTGGTGAGAATCCTAAAAGCTTGACCAGTGCAGTGGCAGAGGGAATGGAGAAGGAAAAATTACACAAGAGTTTTAGGGGACCAGATGGATAGACTCACTAACTGTTACATATGAGGGAGCAATAGGAGAGAGAATCAAAGATGATTCTGGGGTTTTAAGTTCAAGTGGTGAGACAGATGCTGGTGATCCAAACACAAACAGGGGATGCAAGAACAGGAGCCGGTCTGGAAGCTGGGCTTAGGGGAGAGTTGGGTGGTCATGTTGAATTCTATTGCACACGTGCTGAGTTTGAGGTACTGAAACGGAGCAGGACTGTATGGTCCTTGTCCCCCATGTCCTCTGCCTGCCTTTTGTCTGTGGAAAAACTTTAGCCAAAGAATAAGTTTAATCAGAGAAGTGAGAACATGCAGAAACAAAGGAAAACAGTCAAAGGAGACCAAATAATAACAGTTTAGTCCTTAAGCATAGTCAAGGACCTTTAGTTCCTTCTCAAGGGCTACAGATAATATTCTGAGCCATATCCTGTGAGTTGTCTTAAAGATACTTCTCCACCTGGTGGAGAAGTTAACTACATGATGACCAGACTGTAGCCATGATACATAAGCTGCCACAATTTCGAGAACTGGCCTCAAGAAATGGAAACAAACCGACCCTGGAATTGAAGAGTAACTGTACTTAAAACCATCAGGATGATGCTGGTCAGACCACCGATGACCAATTTCAAGATGACTGTCAGAGCTGACTGTGTTGTTTCTGCATGTAGCCCCCTCCCTCTGTCTACAAAAGCTCTTGCCCCCTGATTGTCGAGGGTAGGGGGGAGTTGGCCTTTGGACAGGAGTCCACCCTCCCCCCAGGTTGCCAGCGTCCAAAGTAAAGGAAACTTTCCTTTCCACCAGCCTTGCTTCTGTTTTGGCTTTTGCGTGGTGAGCGGCCGGACCCCACTTTCGGTCACTGTCCCTGCATGATGTCCAGGTTGAGCTGAGAAAGAAAGAATATTTGAGAGCAGAGGCAGGGCCTCTGCCCTCTTGGGAATCATTCACAGAGTGGCAACATTTGCAGTCTTGGGAGGAAATAGGGTTCCCCAAGAGAGACTAGGATAAAAGAAGAGAAGACAGACGAGGGCATGACAATACTGAGCAGGGAATTCTGCTGTTCGGTGAGAAAGAGAATGTGGACCAGGGAAAGAGGAATCAGAGCGATCAGAGAGAATCGTGATGATGCAGGTTTTTATATGCTTTTGCAAAAAAGAGTTTCAAGAAAGATGAGGCAGGTCATCAGTGGTGTCAAATGCTACTAGGACATCAAGGAGATTGAGGACTGAGAAGTGGCCATTGAATTTGGCAATTAGGAAATCACTGGTGACTTTTGAGAGGATTATTGGCAGAGACTGAATTGTAATATTTTCCCTTACAGGGATATCCTGCTTTAGCCACCTCCCACTCTTATGGGTATATACACGTGCATTCACATAATAAATCCAATGCAAACACATGACAAATGCAATATCAATGCACAAGGTAGACAGACATTTGTAAATGTTTTATACAATTTTTCTTCCTGTCAGAGGCAAGAGGGACACACAGTGCTCTTGAATTCAGAGTCTAAAGACTGAATGATGGCATTTGAAACTTTAAGCAATAAACAGTCAAAAATTCTTTCAGTTTCATTCAAATGTAGAAGATCTACACATCTGAAAGAGAGACTCCAACTGCTGGGCAGAAGCTGCCCTATAACTCAGACCCTCATTTCGAACAATCACTCAGTGAACAGCCTCTTTTCTGTGAGCTGTCTGGCAGCCAAACATGTTTATGAGCTTTTGAAAAAGAAATGCAAAGACATAAAGGCTGAGGACTGTAAATGTCATCACGGAGATCTCACTCATGTTCTAGGCTGCGCAGCTACAGGATGGGAGAATCCTAACCAGTGATACTTGCAAACACAAACAATTGCTGGGCTTTCTGCACAAGGCTTTGTGTTCAAACACCGTTGAAAGTGTTCATGTAGCCAAAGGCTGCCAACTGCAGCCTCCAACTGGGTGAAATCTGTGCCAGGAGAAAGGGTTGGAGGGCCTTTTCTTCATTTGGTAATTATACAGTAATGGGTATTCCATGCATTTTTAGAAATGGAGAGTGGGGTGAAGAGAGAAAGCAGGTACTTAGTGCAGTGACAGCTCTGGTGGTGTGGCTGGGCCTCACGGGCACCACCACCGTCTCTTTGGGGGCAGCCTGTCTGGCACTGGCCCTGGCTGGCACCAGGTATAAGAAGAAATGAGAGGGCAATCTGGCATTTTCATATTTGTTTATTTTAACCTCTCAGGCCTGCTGAAAACAACTGGAATCTTCTGAGTTGCTGAAAGCACATAGGCTTCTTTGATGGAGCTCTTGGCCCCTGCCACCCTAAAGCCAAAGGGGCTCATTGATTAAGTTGTCTGGTGACCATGCCCTCTGTGAATTCAGGTCAGACCAGAGGCAATGGTTAATAGCTGGCAGGTAACTGTCCCTAATGCAGTCTTTACTATAGCCTTCAAAGCTTAACATGAAAGAGTAGTCCACTGAAATCCAGACTGCAAATTGGGAAATGTTTTGTGTCTGGGCATCTGTCTGTGCTCCTTAGCAAAGGAAATGTTGGGAAAGCAAAGATAAAAGGTAGAAAGGAATGCTTCAACACAGCTGGAGAGAATCCAAGTAGATAGCCAAGCACAAGCGTCAAACGGAAACCCAGGGCTTACTTATTTATTTATTTTTTAAAGTTTAGGAGCAGATCAAGCTGGGGGAATGGTGGGCTATGAGGACTGGCTCACACGGAACCCCAGCTATTCATTTTTCCCCTGGTGATGGCCCCATGAAATGCGCTGAAGGGCCAGCTAGCCTTCACTGGACTGCCTTTTTGCATCTGCTTTTCTTCCAATGGGAAGGGGCCCTAAGGTGCTGGCTGTTAACTTTAGGCTCAATATTTAGTGTGGCTTTGATTGAGTCCAAGGACCAAGTGAAAGGTTTGTGAGCGGGTCTGCACCCTTCAGTTCCACAAGTTCTTTGAGGTTCCCACTGAAGAATTCCAGTTGAAGAGCTCATCAGGCTCCTAACAAGTTTACTCCAAATCAGATCAGGTTTACCATTACTTGGAAAATTTACTGGGCTTGGGTTTGGGGGAAATCTGAGAATTTCAGTACCCAAAGCATTGGAAATCTGGATTTATCAGCAATTAGCAATGTGACCCAGACCAGACCAAGGTATTTGCCCTTTCTCAATGATAAGGAACTACTTTATACTGAGCACTTGCTACCTACTAGGCATTGTGCTAAGTGCTCCACTGGTACTACCCACGTTTTTCTTCACAATACCCCCATGACAAAGGTACTCGGTTATCCTCCAGGGCTGTCTTTTACAGAAGTGGCCAGCTGTGTGATTTGAGACTGAATTTCCATTCTGCAAAATAAGGGGTTGGAGTAGAATGATTAAAAAATACTTTTCAACTCTGATATTTACCTGGGTTTTAAGTTTTAGAAGAGTAGCAACAAATTACTTTCTGGAAGTTGGAAAGAATCAGTCAAGGGGAAAAAAGAGAGAGATTTAAATAACTTGAAACCATTTTCCAAATGTAGATAACATCTACCCTGTTTTCAAAAGCAATCTCTTATACCTCTTGAGTAACTAATAGTTTTAATAGATGGCTCTGACATTGTATTACCTTGCTAGGCTGCCATAACAAAATACCACAGACTGCGGGTGGCTTAAACAACAGAAAGTAGTCTCCTCACAGCTTTGGGAGTCCAAGATCAAGGTGTTGGCAGGTTTGATTTCTCCAGAGGCCTCTCTCCTTGGCTTATAGATGGCTGTTTTCTCACTGTGTCCTCGTGTGACCTTTCCTCTGTGTGCTTGCATCCCTGGTATCTCTTAAATGTTCAAATTTCCTCTTTCTATAAGGACACCAGTCAAATTGGATTAGGGCCCATACTAATATACTTATTTTAACTTAATATCCCTTTTAAAGGCCTTATCTCCAAATACATTCACATGCTGAGGTAGTAGGAGTAGGGCTTCAACATATGAATTTTGGGAGGACACAATTCAACCCATAACAGACATACCAATCATCAAAACAAGACTGGGTATCAGCAAGTCAAATAGTACTTTGGACTTATTTTACAGGTGAGAAAATGGAAACTCAGAATATGTAACAAGTTAAAAGTTATTCAGTCAGTAAGTGGCAGAGCTGAGACCAGGATCAGGTTTTCAGACCCAATCCTAGTGGTCTTTGCATAAGACCACACTGCTTCTCCAATATCATTAAGGAGTCTTGCTTGCTTAAGGACAAAGTGACAAACCTCTGGTTGTTTACTGGTCACTTGTAGCTTGTACACTAATGAAGAAGTTAAATAGCATTTGCTTCTCATAGATAGGAATCACTGTTGCCACAACATTCCTACATAGAATCAAGAGAGTGACATAATTCCCTATTTTCCTAAGATCTATGTTTTTTTTATAGATTTTTAAATGTGTTCTTGTGTTTTATATGAATATAGAAATTTTTTTTTTTTTTTTTAGCTTAAACAACAGAAATTTATTTCTCACAGTTTTAAAGGTTGGAAGTCCAAGATCCAGGTGTCCACAGGTTTGATTTCTTCTGAGGCCTCTCTCCTTGGCTTGCAAATGGCCTCCTTCTTATGCCTTCTTCACATGGTTGTCCCTCTGTGCATACACACCCTGGTATCTCTTTATGTGTCCTAAACTCCTCTTATAAGGAAACCAATCATATTGGATTAGTGTCTACCCTAACAGCCTCATTTTAACTTAATCACCTCTTTAAAGGCCCTATCTTCAAACACAGTCAAATTCTGAGGCACTGGGGGTTAAAGCTTCAACATATGAATTTGGGTAGGACACAACAGATGGTATAAGAAATACCTTGGTCTGAGAAATTCATCTCCCTTTTAGCTACCTTCCTGGAATTACTACACAACACTTCTGCCATCACCTCATTAGGTAGAAGTTGGTCATGTGACCACACATGGCTGCAAAGGAGGCTATAAATGTGGTCTTTTACTGGAAACATTACTGTACCAAATAAATTTGGGATTCTTTTTTTTAAAATTTTTTTATTTTTAATAAACTTATATTATTTATTTATTTTTGGCTGCATTGGCTCTTTGTCACTGGGTGCGGGCTTTCTCTAGTTGCATCGAGTGGGGGCCACTCTTCACTGTGGTGCGTGGGCTTCTCAATGCTGTGGCTTCTCTTGTTGTGGAGCACCGGCTCTAGAGCACAGGCTTCAGTAGTTTAGTTGTGGCACACGGGCTCAGTAGTTGTGGCTCACGGGTTCTAGAGCGCAGGCTCAGTAGATGTGCCGCACGGGCTTAGTTGCTCCGTGGCATGTGGGATCTTCCTGGACGAGAGCTCAAACCCATGTCCCTTGCATTGGCAGGTGGATTCTTAACCACTGAGCCACCAGGGAAGCCCTGGGATTCTTTTATTAAGAAAGAAGGAGAATTGGTATAGAATATATGCTACACTTTCATACCCAAGGCAGCTAGAAGCACTACCTCAATTATCGTGTCATTTCTACCCAGTTTTCCAACCACAGGTTTTACGGGTTCAAACAAAACTGCTGCTTCAGAGACACCTGAGCTCACTCTCCCATCCTCCCAAATCCCCTGTTCTAGACTATGCCTGAGTCATCACAACTTAGCATGTTTAATCTATGTCATTCTCTCACTCATTCATTCATTCAACAAATATTTTTTGGTTACCAATGATATGTGCAGCACTGTGATAGGCACTGGAGATAAATCAGAGAACCTGACAGATAGGGTCATGGTTCTCATGGAGCTCACATTCTACAGGGGTTGATACACTCAAGAATTAAGAGCCATTAAGAAAATAATATGGGAAAATGTGACAGAGGATGACTAGGGTGGGGAAGGATTTTCTGAAGACGTGACTTAGATTTAATATTCAAATAACAAGAAGTACATAGTCAGCAGTGGGAAGATATAGGAGCTGAACCCTCGAGGCAGAGGGAAGAGCAAGAAGAAAGGCCCTAAGATATGGGCAAGCTTGGCAGTTTTAGGGAACAGCTTGTATGCCAGTGTGTATTGGGAGGACAGTGTTAGAAAATGAGGTTAGAATGGTAGGAGGGGTCCAATAACAGAAGGTCCTGTGGGCCATGGTAAGGACTCTGGGTTTTGTTCTTATTATGATGGAGCCATTGGGTGCTTTCTGAAAGGACAGAAGTTATTATTATAATCTACTTTATTAAAGCTCATTCTAAATGTTCTTTGGAGGACAGACTGAAATAGAGCAACTGTAAGATCAAGAGACAAGTTTAGGAGGCTACTACAGACATGAGAGTGAGAGGTTACAGTCTCATAGACCACAGTCATCGCAATGGAAGGGGTGAGAAGGGGTTTGAAATGAGATGTATCTTGGAAGTACTGAACTTGTTGATGAAGTCCATGTTTGTGGTAAGGGATAGAGAGGAATTAAGTGTGTCTCTTGGAA
The DNA here is from genome assembly GCF_028021215.1 of Eschrichtius robustus. NCBI lineage: Eukaryota > Metazoa > Chordata > Mammalia > Artiodactyla > Eschrichtiidae > Eschrichtius > Eschrichtius robustus. The sequence continues at coordinate 27,108,840 of NC_090825.1, forward strand.
TGTGGATTTTTGCAGCTGGGTTAGGGTGGTTTTCTTTGATGGGGAAGTGAATGGAGGACCAGTTTTGGTGAAATGCCAGGATACTGACAGTTCTGTTTTGACCATGTCGTTTGTGGAGCCTGTGAAAAATCTGGGTGGGGGGCATGTGGTTGGATGCATAAGTCAGGAGATCCTGAGAATATTCTTGGCTGTGGCAAAAAAAAAAACCCAAAACAAAACAAAAAAACAAGCAAGCAAGCAAACAAACAAACCCCCACTGTACCGTTCAATCTGAAAATACATGTTGATTCCACATATGAGCATGATACAGCTCTAGATTCTGGAAGGGATACAAAGACATATTAAAAACCAACTTCACTGAGCTATAATTTATGTTCAACATAACGCATCCATTTTTTTTTTTTTTTTTTTTTGGCTGTGCTGCACGGCTCGTGGGATCTTAGTTCCCCACCCAGGGATCGAAGCTGGGCCCCTTGCAGTGAGAGCACCAAGTCCTAACCACTGGACTTAGTTATAAGGCTAGGGCTCTGGCCTGCCAGGGTCTACTAACTGTCAGAGAAAAAAGATATATGTCTGCCTCCATGTGTTTGTGTTTTTTAATGTTTTTTTCCCTGTAATTGATTTCTAATCTCATAGCATTGTGGTCAGAAAAGATGCTTGATATGATTTCAATTTTCTTAAATTTACTGAAGTTCGATTTGTGACCCAAGATGTGATCTATCCTGGAGAATGTTCCGTGCGCACTTGAGAAGAAAGTGTAATCTGTTTTTTTTGGATGGAATGTCCTATAAATATCAATTAAATCTATCTGGTCTATTGTGTCATTTAAAGCTTGTGTTTCCTTATTAATTTTCTGTCTGGATGATCTGTCCATTGGTGTAAGTGAGGTGTTAAAGTCCCCCACTATTATTGTGTTACTGTTGATTTCCTCTTTTATAGCTGTTAGCAGTTGCCTTATGTATTGAGGTGCTCCTATGTTGGGTGCATACATATTTATAATTGTTATATCTTCTTCTTGGATTGATCCCTTGATCATTATGTAGTGTCCTTCCTTGTCTCTTGTAACATTCTTTAAAGTCTATTTTATCTGATATGAGTATTGCTACTCCAGCTTTCTTTTGATTTCCATTTGCATGGAATATCTTTTTCCATCCCCTCACTTTCAGTCTGTATGTGTCCCTAGGTCTGAAGTGGGTCTCTTGTAAACTGCATATATATGGGTCTTGTGTTTGTATCCATTCAGCAAGCCTGTGTCTTTTGGTTGGAGCATTTAATCCATTCACGTTTAAGGTAATTAGCGATATATATGTTCCTATTACCATTTTCTTAATTGTTTTGGGTTTGTTTTTGTAGGTCCTTTCCTTCTCTTGTGTTTCCCACTTAGAGAAGTTCCTTTAGCATTTGTTGTAGAGCTGGTTTGGTGGTGCTGAATTCTCTTAGCTTTTGCCTGTCTGTAAAGCTTTTGATTTCTCCATCGATTCTGAATGAGATCCTTGCTAGGTAGAGTAATCTTGGTTGTAGGTTCTTCCCTTTCATCACTTTAAGTATATCATGCCACTCCCTTCTGGCTTGTAGAGTTTCAGCTGAGAAATCAGCTGTTAATCTTATGGGAGTTCCCTTGTATATTATTTGTCATTTTTCCCTTTCTGCTTTCAATAATTTTTCCTTGTCTTTAATTTTTGCCAATTTGATTACTATGTGTCTTGGAATGTTTCTCCTTGGGTTTATCCTGTATGGGATTCCCTGCGCTTCCTGGACTTGGGTGGCTATTTCCTTTCCTATGTTAGGGAAGTTTTCGACTATAATCTCTTCAAATATTTTTTCGGGTACTTTCTCTCTCTCTTCTCCCTCTGGGACCCCTATAATGGGAATGTTGTTGTGTTTAATGTTGTCCCAGAGGTCTCTCAGGCTGTCTTCATTTCTTTCCATTCTTTTTTCTTTATTCTGTTCTGCAGCAGTGAATTCCACCATTCTGTCTTCCAGGTCACTTATCCGTTCTTCTGCCTCAGTTATTCTGCTATTGATTCTTTCTAGTGTATTTTTCATTTCAGTTATTGTATTGTTTATCTCTGTTTGTTTGTTCTTTAAGTCTTCTAGATCTTTGTTAAACATTTCTTGCATCTTCTCAATCTTTGCTTCTATTCTTTTTCCGAGGTCCTGGATCATCTTCACTATCATTATTCTGAATTCTTTTTCTGGAAGGTTGCCTATCTCCAGTTCACTTAGTTGTTTTTCTGGGGTTTTATCCTGTTCCTTCATCTGGTACATAGCTCTCTGCCTTTTCATCTTGTCTATCTTTCTGTGAATGTGGTTTTTGTTCCACAGGCTGCAGGATTGTAGTTCTTCTTGCTTCTGCAGTCTGCCCTCTCAAACATAGAAATATTTTTCTCCAAACCATTAAAAGTTGTCTGAATTTTGGATTCTAAATGTGGCGAAATATATAGCCCAAATCACATCTTGGTTCTTGGAAGTTCCTATGAAGGAAAATAACTCAAAAAAATTTACATCAAAAGAAGTGATAGAAGGAGAAGAGAAAGATGATCAACCATAGATATTACATCATTTTCTTCCACAGTATAGGTTGTTTGCAGTATTTTTTAGCCTTTTGGCTTTAAGAATGTTTTTTCAGAAAAATACACATAAATATACAACATTTTGCTGATAATTTCTGGAGTTTCATGGACCCCTAAATCTCACCCATGGGTCTTGCATTTGAATTTGACGATGTTTTTCTTGATTTGGAAACAAAATAGAAACTGGGAGTAGAAAAATGTATACTAATGGAAAGGCAAGAAATTCAAGTTCCAGATCTAGTCCTGCTGTTATATTGTGTGCTCATCAACTTTTGTTTTCAGTTTGCTCATTCATAAAAGGAATGACTTTTATGACAATTAAAACTTGAGTAAATCTAGATTAAATATATTTCAAAGTTGAGCCTTGAAATCTCTCTAGTAGATGATTGAAGGGAAAAAAAACAACTAAATTTTTGCTTTACTTCATGTTCCTAGAAGAAATCAAGTATATTGTACCAGCCTGATAGATGCAATATTTAGGCCTGATAGATGGTAACATCCACACAGCTACAAATTCTTAGTGGAAAGCTTTGAATGCCAAGTGTTAATTCTATCCTAACTCCTCCTTATACCACTTGGCTTTCCCTTTGAGAATGCCTGAGAGCATTTCTCTTTCCCAACAAGGGAGAAAAAGTCTTGCTAATTCCCATCTGAGGAAAGGTAGATCTAGGAAACCTGGATGTTTTAGGCCAAGTTAAATCCTGAGAGGACCATGGCCCCTAGATGCAGCATCTCAGAAGTTGAAACTGCTGAGGCTACTATGTTTTTATCATCTGCTAAATGGGAAAAACAAAAGGTGCTTTACACAGTTCTGAGGATTAAGTGGGCAATTCTATGAAAATGTCTGGTATATAGAATGCCCTCAATAAGAAAGGGGTGGTTTTGAGATATTTACCCAATTATTACTATACATTTATTTCACTATTTATTCTCTCAAGTCTAACTTTGGGACCAAAAGCAAGTGCACAAAATGCCTATGCTGTACATAAAGTGTGTGCTGAATAAATATTGTCTTTTACATGATTAATGAGGGGTCAGTGTTCCTGGTTTTGGCCAAGGAACCCAGGAATGTTCACCGGCTTGAACAGAGATGAGGACTCTAGTGTTGGCTCCATTATTACTGCTCTCACAAACTGAGGTAATTGACCGTTCTAATTAAGGTAGAGAGGAGACCCGCTAGGGTTCTGAGACACTTTCCTATAAGCAGATGGCTAATTGGGTACTTCAAAAGCCCTCTGTGCACTCAATACTTTGAGTGATTCTTGGATGATTCTAGGTTGGCTCTGCCTGAAACATTTAATAACTGTTACGTTTCTTGGTTACCCACCATCTTATCCATACCTTCTAATCTTAAGACATGCAACCCCAAATGGAAGGGGAAGAAAAGAAGGCACCCTTGTTTTATGTCTACTTCATGGCTGTAGAACTTCTTGAACAGCTCTGCCACAATGTAAGATTTTGTTTGAGTTTTTAAAATAAGAAAATGTCTTTGAAAAGACCATGTGTGATTGGGGGAAGTTGCTCCAATAAGATGTCTAGGACATGGTTCAGAGGGTGAAAATGTATACCATATGATGTGTGAGCCTCATTAATAGGTGGAATCTAGGAGCATTAATAGGTGGTTTGCTAAAGCAAATCTCTTGGATGGAGTCAACATCCCCAGGTAATATTAGTCCAGCCTGTTTGATGAGAGGAGTTGGAAATAGCTTAAAGAATGCTGTGCCTGGTTGAAGTGGTGTGAGCCAAGAAGGACATTTGAAAGAGATTAGGTCTTTCTAAGCTTATTTGTGTTGATTGGAATTCCCATTTACAATATGCCCCTGGCTGAAGCATCAAGCGGCCATGTAACATAGATGGAGATTTTCTTCACTAATAGAAGCTTTCTAACAAATACAATGAATGTAATGAACCTCGAGGGGGTTAGCAAACGTTAAATGTGTGTCCTTATAGATGACTTTGAGAGGAAAAACATTAAAGTAACTGTATTTTCCCCTTGGGTGCTGTGTACTGTCTTGAGTATAGAAATGGGGTTGGTGTCTCTATGCCTTATTTTCCTTCTGAGATTCTTCCCAACAACTGGATGGCAGCAGCTTGTGAACAAGATATCTCCCCTCCTCATAAAACTTAAATAATGAACTCCACTCCCTACTCTGAACAAGAAAACCTGGGCTTTATAAATGTTTATTTCATGATTTATTAACAAGTGATAACAATACCTTGTGCCTCCTAAAGACTAAAGGTGGGAGCAGAAATGGAGAGTAAAGGGAACTCTTTAAGAGAAACTGAAGATCAGAAAGAATGACTATTAAAATTATATTGAGGGAACAGCCAGCAGCTATAAAAGAATTATTTGGGCTGACTGGCAACAACTCAGTTTAGAACCTGTTTTTCACTAAAGAACATTTTGGAGGCCTATTAATTGACTGACCTAGGCCATGTTCTGGTAACTAAGAAACCTCAAATCTCTGTGGTTTAAGACACACACACAAGTTTTGTTTCTTGCACCCATTATATATCAATGTGGGTCAGTGGGGGTTGTGCATTACCCAGTCACTCATGGACACTGTCTGACAGAGGTTCCACCATCTTACTATCTGGGTACCAGCTGGGGTACGTCACCTTCTTGGTTGCTACAACAGAAGAAGGGAGAATTGCAGGTCTTTAATCGACAAATAAAGGCTTTGACCTAAAAGTGACGCATGTCACTTCTGTTCACAATCCATTGGTCAGTACTAGTCAATGGGGACCCACCTATCTGCAAGGGAGTAGGAAAATATAATTCTCTTGTGTGTCTGTAAGGAAAGGAGAACTCAATATGGAGAAACTCCAGTGTAGGAAGGAAGGGAGTAAGAAATAAATGAAGGAAAGAAAATAAGCATTTATTATAACAGAATGAACCCTTAAAGGGAGTGTCTGGCAGTCACCCTAGGGTAATATCCAAACCCCTTACCCTGGTCCCTGCCCATTTATATGACCTTGTCCATTTTTCTCTCACCCTTGCCTATGCTGCTCCAGCCTTCAGACCTTTTGTTCCTTCTATGTATCAAGCTTGTCTTACCTCAGGGATTTTGCATTGACTGTTCCTTCTGTCAGGAATGCTTTTGTCTCCGATATTTGCACTCTTGTCATCCCAGACTCTGCAATTATCTTCTTAGAGAAGCCTTTCTTGATCCCACTACCTAAATAAGCCACCCTCCCTAGCTATTCCCCATCAATCCAGCTATTATACCTTAGTTTCATCCTACTATTTTTCATTATCTGATATTTTCATATTTATTTGTTTCTTCTTTATTATTTGCTTTCCTCCATCAAGATATGTTCCAAGAGATTAAGGACCTTGCTTGTCTTGTTCAACATTGTATCTCTTGTACATAGTAGGCATTTAACAAATATTTGTTAAATGAATGAATTCATAAGGGGTTGAACGTCTCTAAAGAAGACACACAGATGGCCAAAAAGCACATGAAAAGATGCTCAACATCTCTAATTATTAGAGAAATGCAAATCAAAATTACAATGAGGTACCACCTCACACCAGTCAGGATGGCCATCATCAAAAAATCTACAAACGATAAATGCTGGAGAGGGTGTGGAGAAAAGGGACCCCTCCTACACTGTTGGTAGGAATGTAAATTGGTACAGCCACTATGGAGAACAGTAAGGAGGTTCCTTTAAAAACTAAAAATAGAACTACCATATGACCCAGCAATCCCAAAAGGGGCTGAACAGAATCCTTTGGAAGCTAGAATCTCCAGCGGTGCTCTGGTGTCTGTAAAAATAGGTATTTCAACATGAATCTGATAAGTTTTACCTGGAAATGAGGAAGAGAAGACATGGTATCCACAAGACCAAGGAGAAGAAAGAGCTACCCAGCTTGGGTGTGAAACAGCAAAAACAATGATAACAGATCAATTATGCCAAGTGGTTGAGGGAAACTTTGGACTCAATGAATAATTTATGTATCCACAAATGACTTGTCAGTATATTGCTTACACCTGAGTGTGACAGCCAGCTACTGAGATGGTCCCTAATAATCTTAGTCTCCTATTATTTATGTAGTTGTGTGGTCCCTTTCATGCGGAATCAGGGCTGGCCTAGAGTGACTAACAGAATACAGAAGAAGTGATGGTGTGTGACTCCCAAATCTAGGTCATTAAAGGCATTGCAGCTTTAGCCTTGCTCTTTTGGATCATCTGTTCTGGAGAAATGCCATGAAGACACTCAAGCAGTCCCAGTCAAAGGCCAGCACTGACTTGCCAGAAAACTGAGTGAACTACCTTAAATGTGTCTTGCAGCCCTAGTCAAGCCTTCAGATGACTGCAACCTCATGAGAGTCCCTGAGCCAGAATCACTCCACTGAGCAGATTCTGAATTTCTAAGCTATAAAAATTGTGAGAAATAATAAATGATGATTATTATTTTAAGCCACTAAATTTGGGTATGTTACACAGCAATACTAACTGGAACACTGAGATTTCTTAAAATTTCTAAGAGTTTTCTACTCTCACGGATGTTCATCTTCTTTGAAGGAGAATGAGAGAGAAATACGGAAGTGAGGGGTAGAAGTGTCATGAGCTTAGCCAGTCAGATGAACCAAACCAACTCTGTCCATTAACTGAGTGACGGATGTCTCAGACTGACTGCTCATCATGTATCCTCACACTTTGTGGCCTCACAAAACCACTGTAACTATGAATCTTTATCAAAACTAATAAGTTAAGTAAATAAAGAATATGTCAAATTAAATGTTAGGAGCTGTGTCTATGCAAGTGGCTGATTGAGTGAATTTTTCATTTTAGAACCCACTGGCCAACACACAGGAAGTTCTTCTGTTCAAATTTTAAAGCTCAAAAACATACACTAGATTTTTTTCTGAGGAGGGAATCCCAGTTTTATAGTCTTGTTTGGGTTTTTAGAAGTGTAGTTTGGAATAAGTTCTTCAGACTTTAATGGGACATGTGATATGGATCTGGTAACAGGAATACAGTGTGTCACTTTTGGACGGTAAGCTGGAACTTCAGATGTCTTTCTTAAAGATTGTTCTTTAAGAAATCTTAAAGATTGTCCAAATCTCAAATGTCCAAAGATTTGTCATTGAAAGAGCTGACCTATTATGTATGTACAAAAATTCCTAAATTTTGGCCTTCCTATGAAGTGATCTGCCAGTTCATAAAGTATTGTTCTGTTTCCAGACTTCAGGGAATTAAAAATGTCTGTGTCCATCTGTTTGAAATTCTGTGAAGTTCTGGGTTTCGTGCTCACCTTTGACTCTTTCATCTCTGACCTGATATGTTTATCTTAGTGGATTTCTGAAAGACTTTTTAGATGTCAGTGTGAAGGAGGAGATTCTTTAGTCTCTATAGTCTTCATTAGTAGAGCGTCATTCTTCCAGAACTTATTGTTTTTCCCTATGGCCATGAACATAGCTTGCTATTGAGTGGCCCAGCCTCCTGACCTATTAGGCCATAGAATCAGAAAAAGGCCTTGCCTCTACTTGCGTTTTTCAAGCCATTCCTTATATTCCTATGACATCTTAATGAAACCATTCTTTTTTTGCACAGCAGCTCTTTTGACCTCTTTTGGGAACCTACTCTAATACTCTGTGGCTCTTGTTCGTAAGAACATTCTTTCTCCTAATATCTAGTCTAAACTTTTCCTTCCTTAGCTGAAGGCTTTTTGTCTCCCATTTTTTGAAACTACAAGTGATTCCCTTTCCTCACTGAAGACTAAACTTTATACCTAATAGCTAGAATGTCAAACAAACATTAATCTTGTCTCCTGCCTCTTTACAGATGGAGGTATGCCCAAAAGCAATTTAGCCTTAAACAGCATAAGTATTTGTGTAGTGTTATTTAACCTCTGATTCATCTTCTCAAATCATCTTGGATTAAGTTTTATTTCTCAAAGATGCCAACAGCACAAGAATCTGCCTTGAAACTTCATAATCATTCCATATTTCTACATTTCATTTTAAGTTATGTCTCTCCCTTACATAAGCTACCTACTGTCAAAAGGATACTTATACATTTGCAAAGGACCATTTATATGCCTCAGCAATACATGTATCAGGTTTGAAATTTTCTCTTCATAGATAAGGCCTACTCTAAGACCACTTAATATGCAAAAAATTCATACTTTCCAAAGAGCTATGTAAGAGGCAATTGTTCACATCCAGGCAAACCTCCCCACTCCCCCCGACTCCAAACACACATACACTTGGGCCAGTCACACTGAAATTCCACCTTTGGGAAGGTAGCCCTTAGGGATAACTAGCTCAAGATTTTAATGCAGATCCCTTGGGAGGACACTGGCATTTCTTGATACTCTCCCTTCATATTTTTATTACCAAATGAAGGGGAAAGGAATTTCAATATAAAGAGCTGAAAGTAGAATGAGCTAGTACATTGAGAAAGGAGTCATTTATCCCTTTTAGAGTGAACTAGTTTACTCTTTTATTCTTAAAATAGTTAATTAAAATCCTATTTTTGAGCTAATTGGAATCTTAATGGGGGAGTGGATAGTGGTTGAGGATTGTATCACCACAGGGGCTGGTGATGATGAGCAAAAGACAATTTTCAAGTGAGTGGGAGGACTGACTACTTTAATAAGAAGTTGGGGACAGTTAGAAGGCAGAAGAATTGTATGACAGGACATCTGCTCTCTATCCTAAGTTGAATCTATTGCACCCTCCTTTAATTGTCTACTGCATGTACTTGAAAAATTCTAGAAACTATGTTGCAGTTACTGGTTTGCTTGTTTTTCATCCCTGGTGAACTCCTTGAGTGAGGATAAGAAACTGGAGGACACAGGAGGATGCAGGTGCTGCGGGAGTTGCAGTATGGGATAGGGTAGCAGGAGCATGGAGGCCTGGAGGAATAAGAATAAACAATTTCATAACAGCAGCTGTAGAAAGTAAAGCCAAATAAAAATTCAAAAGAACTACCTCAATTAGCTAAGAGGATTTTCAATGATGCTGATGGTAGCCTATCCAAATGTGGAGTGTACTGCATGAAGTTTTATGCTTACAGAAATGGAGTTAAAGGGGTTGAGAAACATTGCTTCACACCTCATAAAAGAAAAAAAGGAGTTAAATGGTCCAGAGAAGATAAAGGAAGTTCAAATGGTCTGTTGAAAGACATGGTGGTGGCGGCAGCAGTCAACATTAACTAGACTTTTGCTGTGTCAGGCACTGTGTTGACTCCTTTTTATAAATTATTCTTTAATCCTCACAACAATCCTGTGAGATTGGTATTATTATTATTATTCTGACTTTTCAGATTTAAAAAGCTCTGAGACTTGGGGAATTGAAGTAAGTTGTCTAAGGCCACAGAGTTAGGAAATGGAGGAGGCAGACATTGAACCCTGGCATCCTAACCTGCAGAAAGGATTTGATTCCCCATATTCTAGTTAAAATGAGCCCATACAGGTTGGAAAGTCCACCGTCAGAAGAACTTGTTTTTTGGCTGTTTCTGTAATAGTAATGCCATCAACACTTCTCTATGAAATATCTTTGTGGACAATATCAAATCTTGTGAAATGCGTGCCTATGGTTAAAAATGTATAGATTGCAAGTATGAATGTTCTCAGTGTTTGCTTGCAGTAGCAGGTTGGGACTTGATGTCACTGTCCCCGACTTATTACAGTGACCCAAGTTAGTGATTTCATATTTATAGTGCATTGCCAGATATAAACATGTTACCACTTATCAAAGTTATGGCAGGCAAAAGCAGACAATTATGAGGAAAATTTTGAAAACACTGGATATAGCAGAAAATTAACAACTGATTCCCAAGGCTATATTACCCCATGAAACTTAAAAAAAAGCGTAATAGCAGGACACATAATATTCCTGGATCGGGTTTTCAACAGCCATTAAGTGGTTCGGCATTTCCTTATGGATGTCTGTCAGAATTTCCTCACATAAGATGTTCTTCTAGATGTGGCACATATATACAATGGAATATTACTCAGCCATAAAAAGAAACTAAACTGAGTTATTTGTAGTGAGGTGGATGGACCTAGAGTCTGTCATACAGAGTGAAGTAAGTCAGAAAGAGAAAAACAAATACCGTATGCTAACACATATATATGGAATCTAAAAAAAAAAAAAATGTTCTGAAGAGCCTAGGGGCAGGCCAGGAATAAAGATGCAGATGTAGAGAATGGACTTGAGGACACGGGGAGGGGGAAGGGTAAGCCAGGATGAAGTGAGAGAGTGGCATCGACCTATATATACACTACCAAATGTAAAATAGCTAGCTAGTGGGAAGCAGCCACATAGCACAGGGCGATCAGCTCGGTTCTTTGTGACCACCTAGAGGGGTGGGATAGGGAGGGTGGGAGGGAGACACAAGAGGGAGGAGATATGGGGATATATGTATATGCATAGCTGATTCACTTTGTTATACAGCAGAAACTAACACACCATTATAAAGCAACTATACTCCAATAAAGATGTTTTAAAAAAAATGTTCTTCTATAATGTTGAATAAAATTGAGGGAGGAGTCACAAAAATAAGAATTTTGTATGGTTTGGTCATCTAAGTTATTTTATTAAATAATATTTTATATTTATTTATTGTCTTGGCCAGGTCAATAATGTTAGTTTAAAAATGCTTTCCGTGGAAGAAGTGACACCTGGTCCTTGAAACCAGAAGAGCTAGCATTACACTGTTTCTTAGAAAAATCTGGTTTCATGTACAAAATTTTTAATTATGGCATATTTTCCAGGAAAATAGCCTGTTATAAGATTAAGGACTGTTTATACTTAACTACCAGGAATCAAACAATATCTGACTTATAATAAGAATGCAATCATGTTTTTAAGGATGATAGTGTAGCCTGCGTTTCTCTGAAAGCAGAGCCTGAGACTAAGACTTGCATGCTGGTAGTTTATTTGGGAAGTGGTTCTGGGGAAGGACAGGCGAGTGAAACAGAGAAGGAGGGAAAGTTCCTGCTGGGAACTTCTGATGAGTCCTTTGACATATGTCTCAGACTGTTGCCTAGAACAAGAGTTGGCAAACTATGGTCTCTGGAGCAAATCTGGCTGACCACCTATTTTTGAAAATAGAGTTTTATTGAAACAAATCCATGCCATTCATCTATGTATTTTCTATGGCTGCTTTCAGGCTATGACGGCAATGTTAAGCAGCTGAGACAGGGACTGTATGGCCTAAAAAGGCTAAATTATTTTCTCTCTGGCCCTTTACAGAAAAAGTTTTCCTATTTCTGCCCTAGAGGATGAAGGGAGAAAGGATTTATCCATCAGCTTTCCTCCCCAGTGGTCAAGGGCTGCCTCAGTGGAGTAAATTCCCCCACTTTTCTGGGTTACTCTCGTCTTATAATCAGATTCCCATACCTTGGCATTAGAGAAGCCTCAGTTTAAGAAATGAAAGATCCATTGTATGGTCCAAGGTGAGTCACTGTCATATTAAAGCCAGGACTATCTGGTCAAAATCTGTGTGTAATTAATGGCTGCAGGATGGTCGGAGTAAAGGGCTGGCTGAAAGAATATGAAGTGTGTACAAAAGATGTCTGATGTTTAACAAAAATGGTGTGATGACAGTTTCGTCATTCATTACAAATTATTTATTGAGCATCTATCACATGTCAGGCTGTCTTCTAGATGCTAGGGATATAGTGGTGAACAAAACTGACAAAAATCTCTGCCCTCATAAAGCTTACAATCAAGTGTAGGAGACAGACAGTAAAAAATTTGTAAATATGTGGTGTGCTAGATAGCAGTGGGTACAAAGAGCTTTCCAGGCAAGAGCAATGGCCCTGAGGTAGAAGAATGCCTGCTGCATTTGAGAAATATTCAGGTAGAATGTGATTGGAATCCAGTGTCAGGCAGTTGGAGGAGATCGTGTAGGCCATGGTAAATAGTAAAGGCTTGGGCTTTCTCTAGGAGTGAGATGAGAAGCCAGCCATCAGAATGTTTAAATAGAGAAGTGATGTGATCTGACTTGAATTTTTTTTCTGAAGAATTAAAAAAATTGAGACATAACTTGAATGCAGTACACAAATCTTAAGTGTATAGCTTAATAAATTTACATATGTATCCACCCATGTAACCAACACCTGGATCAAGATATAGAATATTGCCATCAACTCAGATTTCTTGTCCCTCTCAGTCCATTCCACATCTTCCTCAACAAGGCAACTGCTCTTTTGACTTCTAACACCACTGATTAGTTTTGCTTGGTCTTAAACTTCATTTAAATGGAATCACAGAATATGTACTGCTTTTCTGGCTTTTTTGGCTTAACTTTGTATTCTGAGATTCACTGATGTTGCTGCCTATATCAGTGGCTCTGCTCTCCCTCTGTCTCTCTCTCTCATTGTGAAGTAGTGTTCCACTGTATGAATATACCATTATTTATCCATTCTCTTACTGATGAGCATTTGTGTTGCTTCTGGGTTTTGGCTATGATGAATAAAGATGTCGTGAACATTCTTGTATATATTTTTTGGTGGATATATGTATTAGTTTTTCTTGAGTATTCCTAGGTTGGAAATGCTGTCACAGGGTGGACATATGTTCAGCTTTAGTAAATACTGCCAAAAAGTTTTGAACAAAAGCTGCTGAACAAATTTACACCCCATCAGCAGTATAAGAGAGTTCCAGTTGCTAGACATCCTTGCCAGCTCTTGATATTGTCAGTCCTTGTTGTTGTGGGTTTTTTTTTTTTCCATTCTGGTAGGTGTGCATTGGTACCACATTTGTGATTTTAATTTGCATTGTTCTGATAGGTAATGATGTGTGCTTTTTAATAGGCTTATTGGTCATTTGGATATGAAGCAGGTGTTCAAGTTTTGTCTGTTTTAATTGTTTTCTTTTTCCTTACTGATTTGTAGTTCTTCATATATTCTAGATACAAGCCTTTTCTAGCTACATGTATTGCAAGTACAGTTTTCCAGTTTGGGGCTGGTCTATTTGCTTTCCTAATAATTCATATTAATGAACAGAAGTTCTTAATTTTAGTGAAGTCCACTTTATCATTTTTAAAACTGGTTACTGCTGTATGCGTCCCACTAAGGAGGTCTTTGCCTAGGCCAGAAGCAAAGATCTGTTTTCTTCTAGAAACTTGATTGTTTAAGCTTCTATAGTTAGTCTATGATCCATCTTGAATTAATTTTTATATATGGTTTGAGGTAGGGGATATGAATGTTTTTCCCATTTTGATATCTTATTCCTATAGCATTATTTATTAAACACACTATTCTTCATTGCACTGAACTGCAATGGCGTCTTTGCTGTAAATTAGAGTGGCAATGTATATATGAGATTCCACTACTGAGATGGGAAAACTGCAGGAGTTGGAGGTTTGGGAGAAATACTAGGAGCTTGATTTGAATGGACTAATTTGAGATGTATGGTCACATCCAAGTGTATGGTCAAATAGATGGCTGTATATATGGTTCAGGAGTTCAGGAGAGAGGATAGACTAGTAACATAAATTTGGCATTCATCAGCACATATATTGTATTTAAAGCCATGAGACTAGAGAGGATCATCAAGGAAGCAAATGGAGACATAAAAAAAGAAGTTCGAGGATTAAGCCTTGATGAAACATTTATCAATAACATATATTTATAAAGATGAACTTAATTTAATAAAAGTCACCTCATAGGCAGCCTAATGGGGAATGGTGATTGGAAGAATCCCTATTTTTTGACAGTCTATTAACGTTTATGTAAATTTATTATTTAAGAAAATTTTTAAAAATAGATTTATTTATTTATTGGCTGCGTTGGGTCTTCGTTGCTGTGCGCGGGCTTTCTCTAGTTGTGGCGAGCGGGGGCTCCTCTTCGTTGCGGTGCGAAGGCTTCTCATTGCAATGGCTTCTCTTGTTGCGGAGCACAGGCTCCAGGCGCACAGGCTTCAGTAGTTGTGGCTCGCGGGCTCTAGAGCGCAGGCTCAGTAGTTGTGGCGCATGGGCTTAGTTGCTCCAGGGCATGTGGGATCTTCCTGGACCAGGGTTCGAACCCGTGTCCCCTGCATTGGCAGGCGGATTCTTAACCACTGAGTCACCAGGGAAGCCCACTTTTATGTAAATTTAGACACTACATGCTAACCAGGTGTTTGAACAAATTATTCCCTGATTCTAGGTCTCCACACACGAATAAGACTGTGATTAGAATTTAGTTCTAACATTCCAAAATGATGAAAACCACCTGGGCAATTTATTAAATTTAGAAGACATTTCTTTGTAGAAGCTCTTTTGTGAATCACAGGGATACACGTGTGAAAAAAGAGTAAAAATATCATTTATGTTTACTGATGACATTGGGGCTTATAAAGTGGCACAAATTCAGTAGGATTTAAGAGACTTCATGAAGTTCCCTTCAGAACAATTTTTAAAGAGCTGCCCTACTAATCATGTGCACAGTTTTTTTTTTTTTTTTTTTTGGCTGCACTGGGCGGCATGTGAAACTTTTCCAACCAAGGATCGAACTCGCGCCCCACTGCTGTGGAAGCGCAGAGTCTTAACCACTGGACCACCAGGGAAGTCTAAACATACACACAATTTGATCCTTTTGAACATTAAGGCATTTTCTCATTTGGAACGGCATATTACGGCTCAGCTCAACTATATTTTTAAAAATAATACATCAGGTGAGAAATGCTACTTTTAATGATTTGAAAATCTGAGCTTTAGCATTTTAATTTATAAAATCAATACAGTTTCGTGCATATTTCAAAGTGTGACTTCTTTCATTTTCAGTTCTGTCTCCATATCCTAGAGCTCTTAAGGGACAATACAGTATTCCCCCCTTATCCATGGTTTCACCTTTTGTGATTTCAGCTACCTATGGTCAACCATAGTTAGAAAATATTAAATGTAAAATTCCAGAAGTATACGATTTATAAGTTTTAAATTGCATGCCATTCTGAGTAGCATGATAAAATCTCACCCTGTCCTGCTCCTTCTCACTTGGGACATGAATCATCCCTTTGTCCAGTTATTTCTGCCCCTTAGTCACGTAGTAGCCATCTCAGTTATCAGATCTACTGTCATGGTATCACAGTACTTGCGTTCAAGTAACCCTTATTTTACTTAATAATGGCCCCAAAGTGCTTCCTTTAAGTGAAAAGGTGCAAGTTCTCTATTTAATAAGGAAAGACAAAAGTTGTGTGCTGAGGTTGCTAAGATCTACAGTAAGAACGAATCTTCTATCCCTGAAATTGTGAAGGAAAGTAATCTGTGTTAGTTTTGTTGTCCCACCTCAAACTGCAAAAGTTATGGCTGCAGTGCATGACAAGTGCTTAGTTAAGATGGAAAAGGCTTTAAATTTGTACAATAAGATATTTTAAGGGAGAGAGAGAGATCACATCCACAAAACTTTCTTACAGTATACTGTTTATAATTGTTCTATTTTATTATTAGTTACTGTTGTTAGTCTTCTACTGTGCCTAATTTATAAATTAAAGTTTATCATAGGTATGTATGTATAGGAAAAAACATAAAAAATATTATATATATTATATATATATACAGTTTGTTTGGTACTATCTGTGACTTCAGGCATCCACTGGGGGTTTTGGAACATATCCCCGGTGGATAAGGGGGGCAGATACTGTAATCTAAAACTGTAGCCAAAAGCCTGACACCACTTATGATAAAAATGGCTTGATTTTTTCCCTCAAATATATTATCTGATTTTTCTCTAAGGGTAATGGATGGATTTCAGACCAAATGCTTCAACTGGGCCCATGAAGTGCGTAGAAACTTTTAGTGACCACCTCCACACTGCATTACCACAGTCCTGTTATTAGCAGCTATCTGGTAGAGGGCATAATGGGAACACAGCAGAGTCAAGAGCTTGTAGGAAAAAGTTGGTGTTATACTGAAGGGTTTTTACTCACAACAGTAAATCACAGTGAAAAATGCTCAAGAGTCAGAACATGAGTTCAACTCCAAAGATATTAATCAAGGAGGAAGTGGTCATCTTAATGGTGAAACAAGGCCAAGATAAATGCAGTCACATGAGAAACTATGAAGTTTAAAGTTATAGCTGTGGTTATATAAGAGAATATTCATACTCTTAAAAATATACACCAAGATATATAGGGGGAAAGGGGCGTGATGTATGCATCTTACTCTCAAATGATTCAAAAAATAATTTTATATATGTGTGTGAACATATATACAGATAGATAGGGAGTGAGAAAGGGAGAGACGAAGAAAGCAAAGGAGAGAGAAACACGTAATTGATAAAGTAAACGGGGCAATTTGTTAACAATAGGTGACATTTCTTGCATTTTCTGAATATTTGAAATTATTTCCACAACCAAAGGTGAAAAAAGTATATGAACACATGCACATACACAAGCTCACACACGCAGAGGGAAATGTATCATGAAGGTTGCTGCCTAAGCTATATTCCCCACTGTCATTCCTCCCCACGCCCAACCACCTCAAGAATGTCTTTGGCATTTTTCTAATGACCAAGCTCCTCATGCATCCTCTGAGGTACTAAAGAATATCAGTCTTCCTTTGTCACTCCCTGTTCCTTTCTTCAGAGGCCACGACTACTATGACTTCAGAGAAGACAAATCTGGAGGACAGAGGTCACCCCTCTGAGACCACAGAACTCAGCTGCAGAATGTGCTATTTGTCAAAGCTTTGCTGGGGATTAGGCTCCTAAGTGCTCATACCCCCAAACTCCCCAGGTTCTGCTGTGGGCCTTCCTTGCCTCGCCCCATGTCTCTGCTAATGGCCTAGAGGGTGGCAGTGGCCCTTCTGCCTTCTCTCTTTAAGGGGCTGCTTTGAATGCCCTGTGATGCCCTCTTGCATGTTTTCCCATAAGGAAAATTTGTGTCAGACTTTAACTTTTCAGGGGTTAGTTTCCTATTATATAGATATTCAGATTATATTTGTTAGTTGACTCACAGATTCATTTTGAAAAAGGCTGAGTGCTACAAAGTATAATGTCATGTTTGAAAATCAAACAATTCAAAGCAATAAAGCAAGCGATACCATGAAGGTGGTGTGGAAAAGTCAAAGGAGGTTCAGCCGGCAGATCGCAGGGCCTCTCACACTTTAATGTGCTATGGTCCCCCGGGAATCTTGCTGAAATGCAGCTTCCAGTGGGAAGTCTGAATGGTGCCTGAGCTTCTGTGTGTCTAACCAGCTCCAGGTGATGCTGGCTTGTGGTCACTGAGTAGTGGGGCACAATGAGGATACAGAGGAGGCGGGGAGGTCGTGGTGGCCTGGACAACTTTATGAAGAGGAAGATTCTAGATGAGCTGTGGAAGGAGAGTGAGCAGAGTTTAAGCAGATGAAGAGGGAACAGAGCACTTCAGGTGCAGAGATAGACTGAGCAAAGGCACAGCGGTGGGAACGAGCTTAACTTGCTAGGAGAGCTCTCGGCATGAGCTTGGCTGGCATGGTTTGCATGGGGGAGAGGAGAAGGTAAGTTGAGAATGGAAGCTTTGAATATTGGGCTGAAGAACACAGGCTTTACATGCTGGCAAAAGAAAGGCAGAGAAGGTGTTAGGGAAGGGGAGTATGTGACAAAAGTCTGTTTGGACAAGGCTACCCCAGATGTTTAACCTCTCTGGGACACCATCATTATAATCCATTTCCTGTGAATGGAATATTTGAAAAACAGCAGAAGCTACAGAGAAATCATCAGAGGAGATCTCTCTCTTAAATATTGTCTGGCTCTAAATTCTTTTTCTTAGCTCCCACCAAATAACTAACTGTTGGGGGGAGGTTTAAATTCAGTATGCTCAAGGTATATTAGAGAAGTGATCAATATTCTGTTGTGTGAAACTGAACTCACATCAGAGAGATTGAATATCTATAGGCTCAGGTGGGAAAAGAAAGATCTAGGATTCTTCACAGCTATAGGATTAATAGGAATTAGTAATGCAGAGCTATGGTTGCTTATTTTAAAAAGTCTGTCACTTAGGTATATAACAATTTGTAAGGTATTCTCATAGCTCTTTCACTGCTATTGGCAACTGGAAACTTCAAGTAAATAAAAATAGATATATAACACAGTACTAACTCCCTAGTTACAGCTATAAAAAGATTTACTTTACTATTTTCTGTTTCCCAATTTCCCCAATTGTCTCCCCAACCTTACCTACTAATCAGAAAGTAGGGCAAAAGAGATTTTTATGCAGTTTTCCTATGAGATGATAGGTATTCTTCATTGGCTTCCACCAAAGATATTTCTCTCTCTGCCTCTCATTGTTTTTCTCCTTTAAGCTCAGTGCCCCCATGCTCCTCTTGGGAACACAGCCTTTTACTGGCTTGTGGGGACCTTTTAGGCACCTGTACTACAGGATAGTTTCTATTACAGTCTGAATTGTGTCCTCAAAAAATTAATATATTGAAGCCCTAACTCCCAGTACCTCAGAATATGACTGTATTTAGAGATAGGGCTTCAAAGAAGTGATTAAGTTAAATGATGTCAGTAGGGTGGGCCCTATTATAATATAACTGGTGTCCTTATAAAAAGAGAAAATTTGAGCATAGCTATAGAGGGAAGACAATGTGAAGAAATAGGGAGGAGATGGTCATCTACAAGCCAAGGAGAGAGGCCTCTTAACCCTGCCTTCATGCTGATCCTGGACTTCTAGCTTCTAGAACTGTGAGAAGATAAATTTCTGTTGTTTAAGCAATCCAGTCTGTGGTAGTCTGTGATGGAAGCCATAGTAAACTAATATAGCATCATTTCCCCTTCTTTCGTCCCTTTAATCAGTCAACTAAAGAAATATATGGAACATCTGCCATAAGCAAGATGCTGTGCTGGGCACAGAGGGAGATAGAAACAAGTATAGGATAGAGAGAAACATGAGCCGTAGATTTGTTCTGAAGAAGGTGTCATTCCAGTGAGGGACAGAAGCCACACACACATTTTAATATAAATATCTTTCTAATAGCTAAAAATATATAGCCATATTTTCTCAGTTCCTTTATTCACTCATCCCTTCAACAAATATTTAATGAGTACAAACTTAAGTGCCCAGCACTGTTCTAGATGCTGAGGATATAACAGAGGATAAACAAGGGGCTTACATTCTAGAGCAGATATACATATATAAAAAATTTACCAAATGGTGACAAATGTTATGGGAAAAATATAAAGCAGACTAAGGGCACAGAGGGAGACAGGGTGAAAGAGGCATGATTTGAGTTTGGATGGTCAGCAAGGGCCTCTCAAATAAGACGGCATTTGGGCAGAGACCTGTGGATATATGGGAAATCAAGCAGGTATTATGTTCTGAGTTCTGTGTAGGATCAGAGGACCCAAGGAGAACCCACAGTCCATGGAGAGGTGGACATTTAAACTGAGAATTCCAACATAATTAGGTGTTATAGTCAGGCCATACATAACTAAGTGCCAGGGAGTCATAGTTGGTCTCAATAAATATTTGCTGAATGAGTGAATAAATGAATGAATGTTAGAAACAGTAATAAAATAGGAGTCCAGAGGAAGAAGGAAAATATTTTTGAGCAGGGCAGTAGTGCTGAAACTTAGCTCTGCCTATCTCAGGGGTTCATGAGTCCCTTTCATGGGCAGCTGTGGGGTGATGGGGAGAAGAAGATAGTCAAGTGGGGCTCTGGGCCCTCTACATACATGTCAACAACACTTTATCTGCTTTGCCAGTGAGTGCCCATAGAGGATTATGTCTGAGCAAAGAGAGCTGCAACTTGTAAATATTTGAGAGGCACTGGGCTGGGAATCAGGAAATACTTGCTCAGAGTACTGAGGGAAGATAGAATTTGAACGAGAAATCAGGTGCTGGGGAGGACAACAATTCTGCCAAGTGGGGGGGCCACCCGCATTAATTATTTTACCCTTTTAACCAAAGAAGAACCTAAAAAGAGCAAGGTTTCAGGAAGAGTAGAAGCAGGAAAGGGTTAAAGTGCACTTTGTTTACTAGTCTAAAACCTCACAAAAGCACCCCGACCACAATTTAGGGTTAGAAGAGCCTAGGTGAGCTTAAGGTTATCTTGCTTTCCTGCCAAAAGCCATTAACACATCTATTAGGGTTCCAGAGTGTGAAAATTATCAAAGGTCTTGTAAACATTCTTTACATCACTTTTCATCTTGAAGGAAAATGGCTCGATTTGCAAAACAGGGAAAAGGGGCCAAAAGGGAAGTTGAATGTGCACAGTGTTAGTATATAAATTCTGAGAAACCTGGAACAACCCCTTATCCAAGCAATAACAGTTTACATACCCCTCAGTTTTACTTTAGCAGTGCATTTTAAAAGATTCAGTCAAATATCTTTTTACTATAATGTCTGTAAGAGAGAAGATGCCACAAACTTAACAGATAGTCATTAATGATTCTTGAGTCACTTGTGCTCATGTGATTGGTCTGCTTTTCAGATAAATACCCAACCATATTTGGATCAGATCCTTTGACTAAATGTAGACTTCGAGAAGTCAGAACAGAATCATATCTTTTGCCTGCCTAATTTCTCATTAAATCAGAAGATTTAAGCAGATGAACATTAACCAGCACTAACCAATGACCTCATAGTTCCAGGAAGCACAAAGCCATGTAGTAGAAGGGAAATATATACGTCATTATGAACAAGATGGTGTCAATTGCCCAGGATAGAACTGCCCTTTGAACTCTGAAGTGTGTATGCTCCCTTAGTTAGTATGAATACTATTTAGTGATCAATTCAAATCTTCTACAGGCACAAATATTTTCTCCTATAAAGAGAACACAACTACACACAAATACAGTTTGTGTTAACGTAGCATGTTGTTATCTAAGAACAATGAATATTTGGCCAAAAAAAAAAAAATGGAAAAGAAAAGAGAAGTAACTTTTGCTACCAATGAAACATGTACCTTCACTTTCCCTGTGTGTTCTGGTCGCTCTTACCTTAGTTGGATGGTAGGATCTTGGGTGACATTCATTCCAGGAACTCATGTTCATTCCTAGACTATTCTAGCCCTGTTTTCTCTTTGTCTGCAAAAACTGAGAGTTGACAATAGAGTTCTAAATAACCACGAAAATGGTGAGTATTTAAACAAGACACACAGTTAAATACACTAGCCCCATGGACAACACTGGTCAAAGTTTAGGTTTACACGTTGCAGCAGTGTGTTATAGTGGTATTGAAATACTGTGAAGACAAACCGCCGAGAAAGTTTCAGTGGAGGAACACTTGCTCACAAAGAGAGTTTAGGAAGAATCATGATGGCTGGATGGATAGATGGGATTTAAAGATTAATCCAGCTGAAGTCATCTTTTTTTACAGGGAAGAAAATTGGGGGTGCAGGAAGATCAAGTGGTTTACACAAGATCACACAGTCTGATAGAGACGAGGGAAGAACTAGAAACCAACGTGTCTCGACCCAAGTTTTTGTATGTTTTACTACCGTGTCCATTTGAAATCCTTTCTCTGTAGCTTAATTGAAGAATCCCCAAGTGGAAGTATTCAAAATGCTATTTTTCTAATTTGTAGGCCATGATGCAATATATTTGTTTGATGAACAAGACTAGTGATCATTCTCCCAGGACCACTTGAAAGCCTGACATGGTCTCTTTGCAATTTAGATCCGTTTCTATGTTTGAGTCTTAAGTTTTAGATACACATAGAAAAAAGCTTATCTGCAAGGGGTGTGTCCAAAAGCACCTATGATATAGACAATTTCTTAGCTTAATCAGAAAAAATTCCAAGTCAGTGTCCAACACAGTCATGCAGCTCTGTCTTTATCATTTGGTGTTTCTGCTCACCCAGTAAAGGACTCCAGAGAACTTTATCACTGTCTAGCTATGTGACCTTGCCTAAGTCAGCAGACCTCTCTATGCTTTTTTTCTTCCCATCTGTAAAATCAGGCACCGTATAGAGTAACAGAATGGGGAAGTTTATATAGGCTTTGGGGCTATACAAGTTTTTGCGAATGATAGAAACTGAACTATGTGTTTGTGGCTACAATCTGCATAATTTAGGATATATATTGTCTAATCCAACCATCTTTAAGACTGCCTTAAAAACTGGAGTACTTCTCCCTTCTCAGTCCCTGAATGCTCCATCCATAGTCTACATTCCATTATAATCCCAATTCCTTTCCTTTTTTCTTCCCTTGCTCACAGATTGCCACATCCTTGTTAAAGCAATGCGTTACAGAGGAATGGTCCTTCAGGAAGATTTGTTTCAACAGATCCAAAACTGGGAAGCCAAGTGCCCCTCATCTCTTCCTTTACCTCCTAGAGTTCCTCCTATTTTAGGGACACAAGCTGAATGTGGCCCACAGGGTAAGGCAGAAAGAGCACCAGTGCCACCACCTGGATGCAAGGAGAATGAGGCACCACATAGAAAAGAAAGGTCGCTACGTGTCCAAGGGTGAGCAAGCTATCTTACTTGATTCTTTGCTCTTTTCTTTTAATTTTTTTATAATTTGTCTTTCTATTTTTCTTCACTTCTTTTTACCTTTCCTACACATACATGTTAATGCTTCCTCAGTTTCACCTGTTACCCCTGGTTTAGGAAAAGTTCCAGACCAGTGAGAGGCCCACCTTAAACTGAGAGATGAGGGAGACCAGAATAAGGCCACTCTTCTTTTGGTGAATTCATCCAACAGGCTTTATGCCTAGATGCAGGTTTATATGTTCTCCTGAATTTAGAGGAAAAGCCTCCTTGTGAAGCTCTTCTTCATGCTGCCTGAGGTTCAGTTAAGATCTATGAAATCGTTAGCTCTGAAATTAAGGGGATAGATTCAGCAATTTTCTCATTCTAGAGGAAAGACAACATGGAGCTCAGTGCTCATCTGCCTTGTGACATGTGTGTTACGTAATGCTCCAGGATACAAGGTTCTAGTCTACGTGATATGGTTCTGTAGACTAACCAGGGATTTAGGGTATTGACTACAAACGTTCCTTAGAGTAAAAAATAGGGAGACAAAAAAAACTTCTTAAGTGGAACTTCTTGGCATCCTTAGAGACTTTCTTCTAGATCAGGGGTCCCCAACCCTCAGGCCGCTGACTGGTACTGGTCCATGGCCTGTTAGGAGCGGGGCCGCATAGCAGGAGGTGAGCAGTGAGCAAGGAAAGCTTCATGTGGGGCTCCCCATTACGCATTACTGCCTGAAACATCCCCTCCAAAAACCACCGGTCTGTAGAAAAATCGTCTTCAACGAAAACGGTCCCTGGTGCCAAAAACGTAGGGGACCGCTGCTCTAGATAGTTCAAGTAGTTATCCAGGTCATTATAGATCATCTACCAGGAGTCAGGCACTGTTCTCAAAACCAGTTTAGAATCAAAAGAGAAGGAACCAACTCAATTTTCTAATTCAAGGTTAGTTTTAAATTTTCGTACTTTAGATAATCATTTCTGATGCTGAATATCATTTTTAGTAATCCCTGTTAGGCATCCAGGGATCCCAAGAGAGATAACTGGAGAAGCCCTGGAGATAATTAAGACGCTATGGGCTGTAACAGAGGGAGGGCGGAGCAGTTTGAGGACAGGGTCTTATCTGTCAATTAGAGGAGCTTTACTTCTATCGGTTTTCTATATTGATATTCTGAGATATGTTTATTTTCAAGAGAAATTTTCAAAGGGTTTTAAAAGATTAAATATAGAATTCTTCAACATATGCAAATCAGTCAATGTGATACACCATAATAACAAATTGAAGGAAAAAAAACATATGATCATCTCAATAGATGCAGAAAAAGCTTTTGACAAAATTCACACCCATTTATGATACAAACTCTCTAGAAAGTGGGCATAGACGGAACCTACCTCAACATAATAAAGGTCATGTATAACAAACCTACAGCAAACATCATTCTCAATGGTGAAAAACTGAAAACATTTCCTCTAAGATCAGGAACAAGACAAGGATGTCCACTCTCACCACTATTATTCAACTTGGTTTTGGAAGTCCTTGCCACAGCAATCAGAGAAGAAAAAGAAATAAAAGGAATACAAATTGGAAAAGAAGAAGTAAAACTGTCACTGTTTGCAGATAACATGATACTATACATACAGAATCCTAAAGATGCCACCAGAAAACTACTAGACCTGATCAATGAATTTGGTAAAGTTGCAGGATACAAAATTAATGCACAGAAATCTCTTGCATTCTTATACACTAATAATGAAAGATCAGAAAGAGAAATTAAGGAAACAATCCCATTCACCATTACAACAAAAAGAATAAAATACCTAGGAATAAACCTACCTAAGGAGACAAAATCCTGTATGCAGAAAACTATAAGACACTGATGAAAGAAATCAAAGATGACAGAAACAGATGGAGAGATACACCATGTTCTTGGACTGGAGGAATCAACATTGTGAAAATGACTATACTACCCAAAGCAATCTACAGATTCAATGCAATCCCTATCAAACTACCAATGGCATTTTTCACAGAAGTAGAACAAAAAATTTCACAATTTGTATGGAAACACAAAAGACCTCGAATAGCCAAAGCAACCTTGAGAAAGAAAAACAGAGCTGGAGGAATCAGACTCCCTGACTTCAGACTATACTACAAAGCTACAGTAATCAAGACAGTATGATACTGACACAAAAACAGAGAATAGATCAATGTAACAGGATAGAAAGCCCAGAGATAAACCCACACACATATGGTCACCTTATCTTTGATAAAGGAGGCAAGAATATACAATGGAGAAAAGACAGCCTCTTTCAATAAGTGGTGCTGGGAAAACTGGGCAGTTACATGTAAAAGAATGAAATTAGAACAATTCCTAACACCATGCACAAAAATAAACTCAAAATGGATTAAGACCTAAATGTAATACCGGACACTATAAAACTCTTAGAGGAAAACATAGGCAGAACACTCTATGACATAAATCACAGCAAGATCCTTTTTGACCCACCTCCTAGAGAAATGGAAATAAAAACAAAAATAAACAAATGAGACCTAATGAAACTTCAAAGCTTTTGCACAGCAAAGGAAACCATAAACAAGATGAAAAGACAACCCTCAGATTGGGAGAAAATATCTGCAAATGAAGCAACTGACAAAGGATTAATTTCCAAAATATACAAGCAGCTCATGCAGTTCAATATCAGAAAAACAAACAACCCAATCCAAAAATGGGCAGAAGACCTAACTAGACATTTCTCCAAAGAAGATATACAGATTGCCAACAAACACATTAAAGGATGCTCAACATCATGAATAATTAGAGAAATGCAAATCAAAACTACAATGAGGTATTACCTCACACCAGTCAGAATGGCCATCATCAAAAAAATCTACAAACAATAAATGCTGGAGAGGGTGTGGAGAAAAGGGAACCCTCCTGCACTGTTGGTGGGAATGTAAATTGATACAGCCACTATGGAGAACAGTAAGGACATTCCTTAAAAAACTAAAATTAGAATTACCATATGACCCAGCTATCCCACTACGGGGCATATATCCAGAGGAAACCATAATTCAAAAAGACACATGCACCCCAGTGTTCATTGCAGCACTATTTACAATAGCCGGGACATGTACGCAGCCTAAGTGTCCATCAACAGATGAATGGATAAAGAAGATGTGGCACATATATACAATGGAATATTACTCAGCCATAAAAAGAAATGAAATTGAGTTATTTGTAGCAAGGTGGATGGACCTAGAGTCTGTCATACAGAGTGAAGTAAGTCAGAAAGAGAAAAACAAATACCATATGCTAACACATATATATAGAATCTAAAAAAAAAGGGGGGTTCTGCAGTCAAATGCTCTACCCCTGAGCTATACCCCCTAAAAGGGGGGTTCTGAAGAACTTAGGGGCAAGACAGGAACAAAGATGCAGATGTAGAGAATGGACTTGAGGACAGAGGGAGGGGGAAGGGTAAGCTGGGATGAAGTGAGAGAGTGGCATTGACATACATACACTACCAAATGTAAAATAGATAGCTAGTGGGAAGGAGCCACATAGCACAGGGAAATCAGTTTGGTGCTTTGTGACCACCTAGAAGGGTGGGATAGGGAGGGTGGGAGGGAAACACAAGAGGGAGGGGATATGGGGATATATGTATACGTATAGCTGATTCACTTTGTTATACAGCAGCAACTAACACAACAATGTAAAGCAATTATATGCCAATAAAGATGTTTTAAAAAAAAGGAAATCTATTCAAAGTCATGCCATCAATTATTTTGATACTTCATTAAAATGTGTTACAAATAAATTCTATGAAGATTTGAAATTAAAAAAAAAATCACCAATGGCATTTTTTGCAGAACTAGAATAAAAATTCTTAAAGTTTGTATGGAGACACAAAAGATCCTGAATAGCCAAAGCAATCCTGAGGGAAAAAAATGGAGCTGGAGGAATCAGACTCCCTGACTTCAGACTATACTACAAAGCTACAGTAATCAAGACAGTACGGTACTGGCACAAAAACAGAAATATAGATCAATGGAACAGAATAGAAAGCCCAGAGATAAACCCATGCATCTATGGTCAACTAATCTATGACAAAGGAGGCAAGGATATACAATGGAGAAAAGACAGTCTCTTCAATAAAAAGACAGTGTCTTCAATAAGTGGTGCTGGGAAAACTGGACAGCTATATGTGAAAGCATGAAATCAGAAAACTCCCTAACACCATACACAAAAATAAACTCCAAATGGATTAAAGACCTAAATGTAAGGCCAGACACTATCAAACGCTTAAAGGAAAACATAGGCAGAACACTCTTTGACATAAATCACACCAAGATCTTTTCTGACCCACCTCCTAGAGTAATTGAAATAAAAACAAAAATAAACAAATGGACCTAATGAAACTTAAAAGCTTTTGCACGGCAATGGAAACTATAAACAAGACAAAAAGACAACCCTCAGAATGGGAGAAAATATTTGCAAATGAATCAACGGACAGAGGATTAATCTCCAAACTATACAAACAGCTCATGCAGCTTAATATTAAAAAAGCAAACACCCCACTCAAAAAATGGGCAGAAGACCTAAATAGACATTTCTCCAAAGAGGACATACAGATGGCCAAGAGGCACTAATTATTAGAGAAATGCAAATCAAAACTGAAATAAGGTATCACCTCACACCAGTCAGAATGGGCATCATCAGCAAAGCTGCAAACCACAAATGTTGGAGAGGGTGTGGAGAAAAGGGAACCCTCTTGCACTGTTGGTTTGAATGTAACTTGATACAGCCACTATGGAGAACAGTAAGGACGCTCCTTAAAAAACTAAAAATAGAACTACCATATGACCCAGCAATCCCACTACTGGGCATATACCCTGAGAAAACCATAATTCAAAAAGAGTCATGTACCACAGTATTCATCGTGACTCTACTTACAATAGCCAGGACATGGAAGCAACCTAAGTGTCCATCGACAGATGAATAAATACAGAAGATATGGCACATATATACAATGGAATATTACTCAGCCATATAAAGGAACAAATTTGGGTCATTTGTAGAGACGTGCATGGACCTAGAGACTGTCATACAGAGTTAAGTAAGTCAGAAAAAGAAAAACAAATATTGTATATTAACGCATATATGTGGAATCTAGAAAAATGGTACAGATGAACTCGTTTGCAAGGCAGAAATAGAGACACAGCTGTAGAGAATAAACATATGGACACCGAGGGGGGAAAGCGGGGGGTGGTGGTGGTATGAATTGGGAGATTGGGATTGACATATATACACTAATATGTATAAAATAGATAACTAATAAGAACTTGCTGTATAAAAATAAAATAAAATTTAAAAAAAGATTAAATATAGAAAGTTATGCCTGTCAGAATCAATCCTAAGAATGACTGAGATATTCACCGAATGTTGTGTGATTGGTCTGATGCTTCAAGCTTTGACAGACAGTAGTGATTCATTTTTAGCGTTGGTCAGTGGTCAACGTACATGAGTCCTGAACTCCCTAAATATTTTAAGTGGTTTATTAGGATGCTTTTGTTTTTATTTTCTCAGTTTTTTTTTTTTTTAATTCCAGATTGGATTAAGGGTTAACTTCTGTTAGGCTTAAGGTACTTAGATGGAATTTAGTTGTCTCTTTTCTGGAGAAATTACAGTAAAATCCGAAACTCAGTACTCTCTTTAACCCTCATAGTTCAAACTTACAAATGAAAAAAAATGAGTAGGTGAGATCTAAATATTTTGATTTTAACTTAGACTCTTCTGAATGCTTTATAACACCTACTACAAGATTGGGTACTTAGTAGATGTTCAATAAATACTAGTGGGTTGAGCTGAATTTTTTAGATTCTAAAATTGAAAAATGCTGAACAGAAGATTTCAGAAACAGTACTACATAAACCAAAAATGTCCACCTTAATAAACCTGTTTAAAGCGTTCCCTATTGTAGGAGTAAGATGTAGGAATTGTGGGGGATCTATTCCTCCCTCCATCCCTGACCTTTCCTTCCTTCCTTCCTTCCTTCCTTCCTTCCCTTCCTTCCCTTCCTTCCTTCCTTCCTCCCTCCCTTCTTTCCTTTCTTCCTTCCTCTCTTTCCTCTGTTACTCTATCATGACCAGAAAACCAATGAGCTTTTAGAGAAGAAAATCAGGAAGGAAAGACTTGTTTCACCATATATAAAACTGTATTATAAACCTCTAATAGTCTTCAGTGTAGTATTGTGAGAAGAGATACATAGATCATTTGCACAGAAGAGAGAGCCATAAAAAAAGACCCACATAAAGAAAATTTATGCAAAAGACAGCATTACAGCTCATTGAGGAAAACACAAGTCATTTCACTAATGGTGCAGAGACAAGTGAATGTTCATACTGAAGAGAATGAAATTTGATTCTATACCACACCATATACAAAAACCAATGCAGGTGAATTGTGGACCTAAATGTGAAAAGCAAAACAATAAAGATTTTAGAAATTAATATCAGAGAATATTTTCACTGAATATCTTCACTCTGAATATTTTCAGAGTAGGAAGACATTTCTTAAATAGGATTAGTGCAAAAAGCACTAATCATAAAGGGAAAAACTGCTAAATTTGACTACGTTAAAATGAAAATTTTCTGCTTATCAAAAAGCATTATTAAGGGCATGAAAAGAGTTGCAAAGATATTTTCATCATATACAGTCAATGAATATCATTCCAGGGTATATAAAGAATACCAGCAAACATAGTTGAGAAGTAGGCTAAAGATTTGAACAGGCACATGACAATAGGAAAGCCAAATAGCTAATAAAGATATGAAAAGTTGTTCAATCTCACTAGTAACCAGGTAAATGCAAATCAAAACTATCATGAGATATACAGAAATCAGATTGGCAAAAATTTAAAACCCTAACAAAAAATGCCACATTTGGTGAGGATGTAGATCAATGGTAAATCTCATATATAACTGGTGAAGGTGTAAATAGGTAAAACCAATTTGGAAAACTCTAAGCATTGCCTACTAAAATTGAAGATACATATACATGATGATCCTAGGAGCAGAATTTCTGGATCATAAAGTATGTGCATTTTCAGCAGAAATGGATATATGTGTATACCAGCATGCATGAAAAATAACCCCAGCTATTATTCATAACAGCCCTAATTTAGAATTGACAATGTTTTATTTCCTGATTTGGTTGGTGGTTATACATGTATCTGTCTTATAATAATTTGTTAAGCTGTACATTTATGCTTTATCCATATTTATGTATCTATATTATTTTTCACAAGGTCAAAAAATAAAGTGAATCACTAAAAAATGATAACAGTTCCAGCATCCAGTTTATATTGCTCTATATAAGCAAAAAGTTATAAAATACCTGGTCAAATGTCCTGCTTAAGTCCAGATGCATTATATTTTTATGCATTACCCTTATCTTAGTAATTTTATCAAAAATGGAAATAATATTTCCCCAACATGAGTTGCTCTTAATGAACCACAGAACAGATCCACATGAGGCAGCGTATTGTAACATACAGAACATGAAAAAGAGAGTCAAAATGCTGCTACACCAGTTCTGGTTAGCTCAATGGCCTTGGTAAATCAATTGACTACCTCCCTCTTCTTTAAAAAGAGAACTTGAAATAGGTGATCACTTATGTCTTCTCTAGACCTAAACTTTTCAAGATTCAGTAATTCTGTGAATAAAGAATCTCTAGAATATCCTGAATTTCTGTTCTGAAAGTCCTCTATGATATTCAAGAAATAAGCAACTGGTATAATACAAAGGGGCAACACAGACATTCAATTCCAAATTATATTCAGTGATAAATAGTTTTAAAAAACTAGAAAATTTATGGCTGGAACATCTAAAATCTTTAAGCAAAATTTGTTGAGCAGTGTCAATGTAGAGTTCATGCTGGTGTTACAAGGTGGCTTATAAACACAGAGCTAGTCTAGAGAACTAGTCTAAAAGGCATTCTACTGTTGATTGAGAGTGCCTCAGTACACTTACTTCCAGAAGGCAAGTCGTAGGCACTGAGGTCTATCCACCTACCTCTCGAGTCTTGATTCCTGGAAATATTATCTAATGGTCATCATTCATTCACTCATTCAATCTACAAGTGTTTATTTAATTCCTATTATGTGTTGGCACTGTGGAGAATTCGAAGATGGAGGAAATATTATCCCTGGCCTCCAGTTGCTCACAATCTGCCTATTATTTTGGACAAATGTTTCTAATTTTGATTTACATGGGAACTTGAAAAAATGCTGTTGACAGACATTGATTTATTAATTGATATAACAGGAAAATAATTATCATCTGAAAGTGGACAGAATTACTTGACCAATTCAAAAATAACGGAGCAATAATTATCAAGCATATCCCGCCCTAAAAAGTGGTTCTAATAATGTCAGAAAATTCTTAGGCTATAACATTATGTTAGAAAAGGTGAATAAAAATGATCCCATGATCTCAACTATGGAACACAACAAAAGAAGAGTACATTTAGATGTGAACAGTGGTTATCTCTGGGAATAAATTTATTTACACCAAGGTTATATTTCAGAAAAATATATACATTTATTAAAAAAATAGACCAATAAGGTAATTAATGTAAAACTTTTCAAAAGTAAACAACAACAAAACCAAGTCTGTATTTACTTTACTTGGAATTAATCCTGTTGAGCCGGAGCCCAGAAGAACAGAAATACATAGCACTTAGAATTATAGGGCCACACTAGAGTTTATTTTTTTAAAAATTGCAGCAGAGAGACTGGAATATCAGAGAATAGAAGGAAAGGAAATGCGACCTATGATTGGGAAAAGATTTTGCTGAAAACAACTTGCCAATTTTTCCAGTAATAATATTGTTTTGCCTGATAATCATACTGTGTCTGCCAATGGCATTGTTCTCCAGTGACAGTAAGAGATAAAAGGGAGACAGATGTGTGACACACATTACTGTGGGGAAACATTTTCCCGTGCAACAGGAAGAACAGAGAATCTTAATCTTACCTCCTGGAGTCTTGAGAGGCTTTACTCACAACTCTGCAGAGTAACAGAGTTTTTATTTAATTTAATTTTTATTTTTATGGGTGTTTTGGTTAGTCTCATTTTATATTTTTACTGAAGCTTAATTCATATACAACAAAATACACAATTCTTAGGTATTTGGTTTGATAAGTTTTGACGACTGTAATAAGATAATAGAACAAGAAAGCTCCCTTGAGCTCCCTTTCCCGTCAGTTTCCCTGGCCCCCTCTTCAATCACTTTCTGATTGCCTTCACCACAGGTTAGTTTTACCTGCTTTTGGATTTCTTAAAAATGGAATCAGGCAGTAGATACACAGTAACAGAGCTTCGACAGTAAAGTCTTGTTTGAAATTCTTGCTCAAACAAGAATCCCAAATGTTATCAAGCTCTTCATACAAAATTGTAAATATCTCACTACAACAGCAGCTAAATTAGCTTAAAGCTGCTTTTTAACTTTTGTTCAGTTTTCCTAGATGGGAACTTCTGACCCTCAAGATTTCACCACTTTCAGGATGGTAAAAATTTACCATGAAATCCGAAGACTTGGGCTCCATTCCTATGAATTCTACTAACTAGTTTTATAGTCTTGCTTGTTATTTGCTTCATCTCTGTTCTCTTTAGTTCCTTATTCTTTAAAATGAGTATAACACCAATAGCTCCTACATACATAAAGAGTAGGGTTAAGGATTTCTTTCAAGGCTCCTTTCCCTCTAATACATGTAGGATTGGTGGTGAGAGTGTTTGGTCAAGGCGTACTCCTGCATCGGTCCACACTTTCCCAAGCACTGCCAGGGTCATCTGACTCCTAACTGTCATTGCCCAGATCACTTTTCCAATCTCCATTGGTCAACTACTGCACAGTAAGCAGCTTCTCCAGGATATTGCCATAATCCTGTACCATTTCACTCTCAGTGTAAACCCAATCTCCTTTAATTCCTCCAAAGAATAGCCAAGAAAAGGCTGCAATATTTCACTGAACTTTACTGAAGGCTTGGAGACAACGAAAGTTCAATATAGATTATCTTAGAATCAAGACAGACTCAGATTCTGTGGGGAATGAAACTGATATAATTCTGGGGCTCTCTGTAAGAAAAATAATACAAAAAAATTTTACTTTGCAAGTTTTGAAAACATGACCATATATACACATTGCTAAGGTTCCTCCCAAGACCTCTGAAGGGGCCCTGCAAAGTGAGGGACGCTGATGACTAAGCTTCATTGGCTTCATGGTGAATCCTTTGCTTTTAACTGCTCCAATAAGTACCCACCTCCAAACTCTGATTACATGTATAGCTCATCTTCCACGAGATGTGGAGCCACCTCAGCACCTTCCAATAGGCATTTCGGAGAATCATCCCCACAGGCTCTCTTTTCTTCCCCAGGATGAGTCATGGTAGGGAGATCCATTTCCTTCAAGGAAATGCCAACCCTCACGTCCAAGGTGCAGCCTGGCCCACCTGTCATGGACTTGGCAATCACAATAGGTCATGGTGTATGTACCAAAGCCTGAAGCCTGGGGTATTAAAGCCCTCAATGACACCAGGTTTGAGAAATCATTGGTTTAGCCAGTGCACTCCACACCCAGGTCTCATGCATTTCACAGTCTGTTGTTTAGGGTGACGTGAAAGAAAAGGTGAACATTGTTTGTTCCTCTTGACCATTAGCCCTTTACCTATGAGCCAGTGTTTAGGCAAGGATATAGATACATCTGCCAAGAACAAATAATATTTTTCAGCAAAGGGAAAATAACAAATTTTAAAATTTGTCTAAATCTTTGGTGTTATAGTCGTTAATGGATTTATTTTATTTATTTGCTTATTTACTTATTTTTAAACTTCTCTATTTTATTTTAATTAATTAATTAATTAATTAATTAATTAACTAATTATTTTTGGCATGCTGGCTCTTCAGTTCCCAGACCAGGGATTGAACCCATGCCCTCTGAAGTGGAAGAGCAGAGTCTTAACCACTGGACCGCCAGGGAAGTCCCAGTTAGTAGACTTATTTTACATTATAAAACAAATTTTTTAAAAAAATCAATCATTAATTAATTAATTTATAGCTGCATTGTGTCTTCGTTGTTGCACGTGGGCTTCCTCTAGTTCTGGAGAGCAGGGGCTGCTCTTCGTTCTGGTGCGTGGTCTTCTCATTATGGTGGCTTCTCTTGTTGCGGAGCATGGGCTCTAGGTGTTTGGGCTTCACTTGTTGTGGCACATGGGCTCAGAAGTTGTGGCTCACGGGCTCCAGAGCACAGGCTCTGTAGTTGTGGTGCACAGGCTTAGTTGCTCCATGGCATGTGGGATCTTCCCAGACCAGGGATCTAACCCGTGTCCCCTGCATTGGTAGGTGGATTCTTATTTTTTTAACATCTTTTTTTTTTTGAATTTTATTTTATTTATTTTTTTATACAGCAGTTTTTTATTAGTCATCCATTTTATACACATCAGTGTACACATGTCAGTCATAATCGCCCAATTCATCCCATCACCCACCCCCCGCCATTTTCCCCCCTTGGTGTCCATACGTTTGTTCTCTACATCTGTGTCTCTATTTCTGCCCTGCAAACCAGTTCATCTGTACCATTTTTCTAGGTTCCACAAATATGCATTAATATACAATATTTGTTTTTCTCTTTCTGACTTACTTCACTCTGTATGACAGACTCTAGGTCCATCCACGTCTCTACAAATGACCCAATTTTGTTCCCTTTTATGGCTAATATTCCATTGTATATATATACCACTTCTTCCTTATCCATTCATCTGTCGATGGGCATTTAGATTGCTTCCATGACCTGCCTATTGTAAATAGTGCTGCAATGAACACTGGGGTGCATGTGTCTTTTTGAATTATGGTTTTCTCTGGGTATGCACCCAGTAGTGGGATTGCTGGGTCATATGGTAATTCTATTTTTAGTTTTTTAAGGAACCTCCATACTGTTCTCCATAGTGACTGTATCAATTTACATTCCCACCAACAATGCAAGAGGGTTCCCTTTTCTCCACACCCTCTCCAGCATTTGTTGTTTGTAGATTTTCTGATGATGCCCATTCTAACTGGTGTGAGGTGATACCTCACTGTAGTTTTGATTTGCATTTCTCTAATAATTAGTGATGGTGAGCAGCTTTTCATGTGCTTCTTGGCCATCTGTATGTCTTCTTTGGAGAAATGTCTATTTAGGTCTTCTGCCCATTTTTGGATTGGGGTGTTTGTTTTTTTGATATTGAGCTGCATGACCTGCTTGTATATTTTGGAAATTAATCCTTGGTCAGTTGCTTCATTTACAAATATTTTCTCCCATTCTGAGGGCTGTCTTTTCATCTTGTTTATGGTTTCCTTTGCTGTGCAAAAGCTTTGAAGTTTCATTAGGTCCCATTTGTTTGTTTTTGTTTTTAATTCCATTTCTCTAGGAGGTGGGTCAAAAAAGATCTTGCTGTGATTTATGTCATAGAGTGTTCTGCCTATGTTTTCCTCTAAGAGTTTTATAGTGTCTGGCCTTACATTTAGGTCTTTAATCCATTTTGAGTTTATTTTTGTGTATGGTGTTAGAGAGTGTTCTAATTTCATTCTTTTACATGTAACTGCCCAGTTTTCCCAGCACCACTTATTGAAGAGGCTATCTTTTCTCCATTGTATATTCTTGCCTCCTTTATCAAAGATAAGGTGACCATATGTGCGTGGGTTTATCTCTGGGCTTTCTATTCTGTTCCATTGATCTATATTTCTGTTTTTGTGCCAGTACCGTACTGTCTTGATTACTGTAGCTTTGTAGTATAGTCTGAAGTCAGGGAGTCTGATTCCTCCAGCTCCATTTTTCTTTCTCAAGATTGCTTTGGCTATTCGAGGTCTTTTGTGTTTCCATACAAATTGTGAAATTTTTTGTTCTACTTCTGTGAAAAATGCCATTGGTAGTTTAATAGGGATTGCATTGAATCTGTAGATTGCTTTGGGTAGTATAGTCGTTTTCACAATACTGATTCTTCCAATCCAAGAACATGGTATATCTCTCCATCTGTTTGTATCATTAATTTCTTTCATGAGTGTCTTATAGTTTTCTGCATACGGGTCTTTTGTCTCCTTAGGTAGGTTTATTCCTAGGTATTTTATTCTTTTTGTTGCAATGGTAAATGGGAGTGTTTCCTTAGTTTTTCTTTCAGATTTTTCATTATTAGTGTATAGGAATGCAAGAGATTTCTGTGCATTAATTTTGTATCCTGCTACTTTACCAAATTCATTGATTAGCCCTAGTAGTTTTCTGGTAGAGTCTTTAGGATTCTCTGTGTATAGTATCATGTCATCTGCAAACAGTGACAGCTTTACTTCTTGTTTTCTAATTTGGATTCCTTTTATTTCTTTTTCTTC
The DNA here is from genome assembly GCF_028021215.1 of Eschrichtius robustus. Classification (NCBI taxonomy): domain Eukaryota; kingdom Metazoa; phylum Chordata; class Mammalia; order Artiodactyla; family Eschrichtiidae; genus Eschrichtius; species Eschrichtius robustus. The sequence continues at coordinate 27,145,165 of NC_090825.1, forward strand.
TCTGATTGCTGTTTGCCTGCTGTTTTTGCATCTGCTGTGATGATTCAGTGTATTTTTACTGACTGCTCAGTGTCTGGGCCAGGCTGGTTGTCAATACTGTTAATATTGCCCCATTTTTACAAATCAACAAGAGGAAAAATTCTTTTGGCTATGGCAGAAGGTTGTGTGAAAAAAGCCACTTGGCAAAACTCATGCTTGGAATGATCCTATTTTGTAAATTAGAGGAGTTTATATATTCCTATAAATAATAGGTAACATTTATTTAACTGTACAAAGTGGGTATAATTTAGTCTTTAAAATAACCTTATGAAGTAGGCCTTATAATTTTTCTCATTTTACAAATAAAGAAAGTGAAGCTCAGAGAGGTTTAAGAACTTGGCCAAAGTTATATAGTTAGGAAATAATGGAGTTGGCAGTCAGACTATATGGCCTCCTGAATATCTATTTTTAATTTTTGTGACTGTTTGGAAAGACAAACAAGAAAGTGGACAGTGTTGAGCACTGGTAAATTTGACTATGGGTAGCTGGGGATGGATTTAGGACAAGTGTGGAGGAAGGATGTTCTCTTTTCTCTTTGTCATTCTTTACTTTGTGTACTTTCCGATTATTTAAACCTCATTTTTCTAGGAGTATGTTGTACTTTTTTAAAGAGAAAAGTTAACTAAAATGAGAGAGCGGTAATTCAGCCTAGTTCCAACAGTCTGTCCTCGTGACAGTCTCTAGTGCAGAGAAGATGACCAGGAAGGAGCTCTGCCCAGTGAGCTAAGGGTTTAGGAATACTGATGTGGTTTGTGAAAACAAAGCCCCCACCTGTATTAGAAATGCTTTGTGTTTCTTTAACACCTAATCTGAGTTGCCCCAAAGGCTGAATAAATAGCTCATTTATCCTCAAAGCACCCTGTGAGTTCCCTGGTGTGGTCTGGGAGGGTGTGGAGTTGAGTGGTGATAGCCCAAGATTAACTCTTGTCCATACTTAGGGATTCTAGCCCCTGGAGGGAAATCACTTAAAGTCTGTGTGCCTCCGATCACCATCAACTAAATGCATCATCGTCTTCATATTAATAATTTCCAGCCTCAAAGGGATACTATTAATTATCCTAAATTTTTAAAGTGCTTGAGAATGCCAGATGCAAAGTACTGAATGAATGGGAAGTTTTACCCAAATGGTGTAGCTGGGAGTCTGAGGAGGGAAGAGGTTAGGTGACTTGCAGCCAGTCACACGAGGAGGCTAAGAGCAGAAAGGAGAACAGAATGGTCTCTGTCCTGGTGCTGAGCACCCTCCTTCAACCACACCAGACCACGTTCCCTGACTCCAGTAATTAGAAATTACTTCAGCACATAAGCAGGCACTTTATAATTTTTTTTTTTTTTACAATGGACAGCACGCGCCTCCTTTCCACTAAGAGAGGGGAACGAGTTTTGGCTTCTCACTGTCCCCACCTTCGCTACAGCCCAGCCCCTTATTCATGCACAGAGAAAGCAGCAGTCACACGGGAATATCTGCTCTGAACATGGCCCCCTGCCAGGGGGTAAACGGTAAAATGACTTCCTTCAACATAAATCACTGCTGTCTTTGGATGCCTTGAGTTCTCAGCCAGCAGCCATGGTGCCCTCCTCCTCTTCTCTTTCCCATTCTCCCATCAACAAGTTTAAGAAAGTTCTTCAGAGAAAGTCTCATTATTGACATGGACACTCTTGCTCAGAACACCCTTATCATATACCATTCTATCCACCGGTGAGTGATAACAACTCTGTCTGTGTTTAATTAGCTCTTGGTTAATGGGCAGTTTGTGTTGAAGACCTGGCTGTTTTAGTTGGTTATGCAGTTGGCAGCAATATATGTGTATTGATGTGGGTTCTCTGTATATGCCCTCTCAATGCTCTGATCTGAAAGCTCAACAGTCCCTTGTTCCACTACTAAACGGAGGCAAATTATTGGAACTTTTAAGCTTTAATTTCAATCCATAAAACTGGAATGATAATGCTTGTTCTCAGTCTCTAAATATCTGGCTGGGCAAATGTCCATATTGCTTATCACTAGGCAGAACTTCTAGATGAACCACGGTCACTGCTCTGTTTCACAGCACTGGAGGAGAGCACAGCTTTGGAGACTACTCTCCAGGATGCTGGCTATGTGCCCTGACCCTAAGTGTCATCTGCTTATTTCTTGAATGTTTATTTCTCTTATTTTTAAAATCATGTCCCTCATAGCATCCATGTCATGACTTATATTCATGAAAATGTCTAAAACAGAAGCATGATTATAAAGTAGTGGATTATTTTTTTAAACAAATATTACAGAATGTACTCATCTAAATGTGTGTTGCCCCTTTCAAAGCAATCACCTCTGAAAGTTGTACACATATTCCCCAAATGGTAATATTATGTAACATATTTGAGAAATTCTTCTTTAGAATTACCTGAGGTATAGTATATAAAAACAATATAAGATGAAAATTTTCTTAATTTAAAACTAATACATATTCATACTGAAAGCTTTGATTTTTTTGTCCTGTTTTTTATTGTTTTCTGAATTTTTACTTATAATTCTAAAACCTAGAGATAAGCATGGTTAACATATACTTCTTTCTAGTCTATTTTCCTAAGTTGTGGCCTAATGGATAGACTCAACAGTAATGAATCTTCATTCTCTGAGGGTAATTTTGTGCTTTGGAATCTAATTCCATTTCACTGAATTCAGTGAATATTGATTGAGTCACTCTACATGCAAGGAGCTAAGTGGAATAAAAAGATTAACAAGATGGGCTCAGATTGACTTTCTAAAGAAGCCATTAATGGTTCAGAAGGTGATGTCAAACAAAATTACAAAAAATATTTTGAACAATTGCAACATCATTGGAATAGGTGTGTAGTTTCCCAAGAGGACACACTGAAGAGGATGGTTCAAATAGTTGTTCAATGCCTGGAATGTTAACAGAATGAACATGGCCCACAGGATATGCTGAGTAACTGTCTGGGGTAACCAGGAGCAGCCACCACATTTCAGAACTAGAACCAGTCTGGTAAGGTGAAAAATAGGTAAGGTGATTCTTTATGCCAGTTTGCCTGGGATAGTCTTGGTTTACACCTGTGGTCTTGATGGTATTAGTAACAGTGCCCCCTTTCCTGTCTGAAGAACACTGGCTTGGAGGATAAATTAATGACCACTCTAAAAACAGAGACATTTGCTGATGGTACCTTCCCGCTATGCCTCCTAGTCCCCAAGGGCAACACTCTAGTTAGTTAGTTAGGCTGGTTGGTCCACCCTGAACAGTAAGTCTATTTCTTAGTCCTTCTTTTTCCTTTACTTCCATCAATTAAAACTTACACATGCTAATTTCTTTAAGAAATACAAAGAGCTAATAAACAATGAAACAATATTCAATCCCAACTTTTTATCAAAGAAAATCAGGTTTAAACGAGTCACCAGTAATGAAAGTCAGTAAGAGTGTAGTGAGATGAGTACTTTGTGAGAGGGTGAAATTATTAAAGCCCGAAAAGGTAATTTGGTCATAGGTCTCATATTATGTGGTAGTTAGGATTGTGGAATTTGGAGCCAGACTGTCCTGAGAGCAAATCCCGGCTCCCCTGCTTACCGATGGTACAACCCTGGGGAGTTCTTTACCCTCTTGGTGCCCCAGTTTTCTCATTAGTAAAATGGAGATAATAATCATATTTTTCTGGTAGGGTGGTTTAAGGATTAAATACTGCCATACTTATTACCTGCTATTACATCCCACATACACACATGAGGTCACTCCTAATGAGTAGAATGAGCATTTAATAAAAGTTATGAAATAACATTGAAAAATAACAACATTATCTATGTATTCACACATTCAACAAATGGAGTTTTAAGACGAATAATAAATCAGACACTATTCTAGACACAAAAGGATATCAATAATGAAAAATGTGGATTTATTTCCTATGCTTTTGCTGCCTGAAGGTAAGGAAAAACATTAAATAACCAAATATAACAAAAGTATAATGAGTAGTAGACTGGGGCACATGCATCAGGGAGGCCCACCTTTAGTACAAGGGGTCAGAAAAGCCCCCTGCTGAAGCAACACATGGGTTTTAGAGGGGAAGGTGTATGGAAAGCCCAGATTAATAAAAAGATTTTACACGTCTACTTTAACAGACCATATTCTAGTGTGGCTAAGTAAAGTCAGATTATTGTGAAGATTCTTAATCTAATGCTTTCATATACATACACAGTCAAATCCTGTATAGAGGTGGGGTGGTCTTTAATTCAGACTGAAGCATAAGTTAGACACCTGTTCAACTGAGTTTCCAAACTTAAGGATTCATTCCTAGTGTGGAAGCCCAGTCTCCTAAGCTTAGTCTGAGAATATAATTTCTTTTTATTTTCATATCAATCACACGAGAATGTAATTTCTTACATCTTCTTTTAGCAGCTGAGTTGTGAGAAGTGGAGTTCTGGGTTGGCTATCTAAGAGACATAGTCTGTTCATTTCCCCAGGTATCCTTCATTCTTGCCTTGGATCAACTGCATTTCCAGACAGTTTCAGAACCGGTCTTCACCAATTATCACACATTCATTTTTCAACTTGTTCTTTAATCTTACGCTTTGAGCATTTTATTGAGAGTTATCACCAAAAATAGTCATCCAAAACTCAATTCTTTTTTTTCCAAGTAACATATTTTATTGCATAATTCAAAATTTTTATTTATTTTGTTAATAGTTAACAGAATAGCTATGTGTTTTCTGTTTGCTCTGGTCATTGAGAGATTAATATATTTGAAAAAACCATACTTCAAGCAGAAACATTTTAAATAAGTGACTAATGTTTAAGAGAATACATACTAAAATATCCACATGCATAAACCCACTTCTTAATTTGCTTTAAATATACTGAGGATTTGGTTCACAAATAGCTCAATATCACTTATGTAAAGTCCTACGTACCACTCTATTTAGAATTTAGTACTAAAAATAGTTTTGTCTATTTTTTAGACACTGATATACTTCTTCTTCTCTGATGAGGATTATGGCCCTGGCTACAAAGGGGTTCATAATTAAATGTGAAGCTCAGTCATAACAACCACATTGACCCTTATGGCTGGTAAGTTTGCATTCTCCTCTTCCTCTGGCCCTGGATTTCTGTCTTATAAATTTATCATATATTTTGTTAAAAGTCATCCCAATCCTTTGTGATAAAAAGGATAGCTATACAAAGGGGAAAGACGGGTGAAGGAAGGGATAAATTAGGAGGTTGGGATTAATATATACACACTATTATGTATAAAATAGATAAGCAACAAGGACCTACTGTATAGCACAGGGAACTATACTCAATATTCTGTAATAAACTATAGGGCAAAAGAATCTGCTGAGCTGTACACCTGAAACATACATGATATTGTAAATCAACTATACTTCGTTAAAAAAATTTTAAAAAGATGGGCATAAATATATAATACATTGTTACCACAAATCAATACACATAAATAGACTAAATACAGTCTTGGAGAGTTTTAGTTACCATTAAAAAAAAAAAAGAACTTGGTAAGGCATAAATCAGTGACTGAGAAAATGAAACTCAGTAATCTTTGGTATAGGTGAGGGAAAGAGAGATGTTAGAAACCTGTTAAATCTGCCAGTTTGTGCCCAAAACTCAGGGGGTCCAACAGGTTTCATAGGTGTGCCCCACAGAGGATGTTGATCTCCACCCACATCTTTGGAACTTCACTGTCCTAGAAGGAGTTGGGGAAGGTCCAAAATGGAGGAAGACTGAACAAGCCTTCAGTCTCATTTCCATATACAATGTGTTCTCAGAGCTCACAATTTAAAAATAGAGCTCTGAAAGGCAGCATCCTTAAAGCATGCTGAGTCTTGGCTCTGCATGTCTTGTACCTTTCATCTGTTTAGACAGTAGTAGAAATAAAATGAACACCCTAAAGGTATATGAAGCATAGAGATATTTATTAGGCTTTATTAAAAGAGCAGAGGCATAGTGAATTATGGAGCAGGGAAGATTTAAACTTTCAGGATTAAGGATCATCTTGAAGATTGTCTAGGAATTTGTGGAAGGAAGAATGGAAGGAAGGAGAATCACATTTGTTAAACACCTACCATGTTCCAGGACCTGTGCTAAGTGCTTTTACATATACCTTCCTTTTAATTATCCATGACAATCTTTCTTTAAGATAGGCAATGGTATTCACATGCTTTCTTGTTAAGAAAGAAATAGAAAACTCTACCTTCCCCTTCCCCCCCTTTTTTTCTTTTGTTGTCATAGTATCATTTGCCTTATTGAAAAATAATAAAAACTTGAATCATAGGTTTTAAGCACTTGTGATTCATAATCTAACTTTAATTAATATTTTACAATAAATTTAAGAAATCAGCACTTCTCAATGTCAATTAATAGAGAGGCTCTTGTGAGGAAAATATTGACAGTTTAGTTTTTTAAAAAAGCCCTTCAATCAATGTTAGAGATATTGGCTGTATACTGGCTCTAGCAGATCAAGTTCTGGAGAATGGGTACAATTTGAAAATGTGAGAAATAAAACAAGAACAAAGATTGGATCTATTTGGACCACTTTTCATCACAGATGAAATCTGGCTTATGGTCTGAAACCAGCAATCACATTAAGTCACATACTCATGTTAGCTACTCCTCTTTTTTCTTGTCCTTTTATTGTAAAATCTCTACCTTGTTTTATTTATCTGTCTATCCATCCATCATAATGAATAATTAAATAATGTTTTCTCATCCTGAAATTTACTAGGTAGAAAAGCCCTTATCAAGGTGAAAAGGATTTTATACTGCTCTTACTCAAATTCCAAGTGCCATTTCATAGTTGTCAGTTTTCAAAGATGTGAAAATTCATTCACAGTGTATGCCAGGCAAATAGCCTTTGTATAGTCATAGAAACGTAGGAATCATAAGATCTTAGAAAAAGAAGGGAGCTTAGATATATTCTTGCTCAAACTCTTGATTTTTTACAGGAAGAGGAATGGAAGCTAAGAAGGCAAAAGGGAATCATTGAAAACAACAGCCCTGGGATTCCAGGGTTTCTTTCACCATATCATAATCAAGGATACTATTTTGAGTGTCATTTTGGCAAAAACCCTACATATACAGTGCTTTTACTTATTTTCTAAGTTGCACAGTATTATAAAGCTTGAAATAATTTCAGAGATCATCTAAGTCCAAACCTTTCATTTAGAGATAGGGACATTAAGCCCTAGAGAGGTGAAATGTCCAAAGTCACATAGCTAATAAGTGGCAGAGTTGGAACCGGAATCCAGCTTTCTTAAATTTTAGGCCAAATCCTTTTCCATTCCACCAACAGGCACATTAGCTCCATAAAATAGGGAGACTAACGAAGCTGTTTCCAAGCTCAAAATACTGTTAAGAAAAGAACTTAAAAGTGTTACTTCAACAGCATGAATGTCTCACCAAAGCCTGCAGCAATTAGGGATTAGCAGGGCTAATTTTACTTATTATTTATCAGTCCAGGATTAGAGGCTCCTCTTGGAATGTGCAGCTCAGCATTAGCATCGAGCTTTCTGCTTTATACCAGAGTTACACTGGGGCAAGCTAGACCACAAGGTCAAACAACTTGCCTCAAGGTTATGTATTAAGTCATCAGCTCAAACAAATCAGAACTCAAGGTCCTCTTGGTAAACCGAGACAAAATGATAAGGCAGAAGGTGTTTTATTTTCACTATCTCCTATTTTTCCCCTATGTATCTTCCCCTTCCTCCCCTTATTTTAGCATGCCAGCACTGGGATACATGGAACATGGGTATATGTTAGAAAGGAAAACCAGGAGCTGGGGGCCTAAGTGAGGTGTTGGTAGCAGGTCAATAGTAAGAAGTCAAGACATATAAATGTGTTCGTGGCCAGTTTAAAACCTTAACTCAGAAAACGTAGAATGGTACACGAAGGTTACAGCAGCCGTTCAGAATGCCATCCAGTGCTACCGTGTCATCTATGAAGAGAAAAAAAGAGCTACCACCCAGACATCACTGGATCATTTTTTCAAGACGGTAGATAGAATTGAATCCAGCAAGGAAGCAGAACCTCTGCCATCAGCGTCAGACGCAGATGTAGAAGGCCGAACCAAGATGGCGGAGTAGAAGGACGTGCTCTCACTCCCTCTTGCGAGAGCACCAGAATCACAACTGGCTGCTGGACAATCATCGACAGGAAGACACTGGAACTCACCAAGGAGGATACCCCACGTCCAAGGACAGAGGAGAAGCCACAGTGAGACAGTAGGAGGGGCGCAATCAGAGTAAAATCAAATCCCATAGCTGCTGGGTGGGTGACTCACAGACTGGCGAACACTTATACCACAGAAGTCCACCCACTGGAGTGAAGCTTCTGAGCCCCACGTCAGGCTTCCCAACCTGGGGGTCCGGCAACGAGAAGAGGAATTCCTAGAGAATCAGACTTTGAAGCCTAGTGGGAATTGATTACAGGACTTTGACAGGACTGGGGGAAACAGAGACCCCACTCTTGGAGGGCACACACAAAGTAGTGTGCGCACCGGGACCCAGGGGAAGGAGCAGTGACCCTGGGGGAGACTGAACCAGACCTACCTTCTGGTGTTGGGGGGTCTCCTGCAGAGGTGGGAGGTGGCTCTGTTTCACCGTGGGGACAAGGACACTGGCAGCGGAGGTTCTGGGAAGTGCTCCTTGGCCTGAGCCCTCCCAGAGTCTGCCATTAACCCCATCAAAGAGCCCAGGTAGGCTCCAGTGTTGGGTTGCCTCAGGCAAAACAACCAACAGGGAGGGAACCCAGCCCCACCCATCAACAGTCAAGTGGATTAAAGTGTTATGGAGCTCTGTCCGCCACAGCAACAGTCAGCTCTACCCACCACCAGAGCCTCCCATCAAGCCTCTTAGATAGCCTCAACCACCAGAGGGCAGACAGCAGAAGCAAGAAAAACTACAATCCTGCAGCCTGTGGGCCAAAACCCACAGTTACAGAAAGATAGACAAGATGAAAAGGCAGAGGGCTATATATCAGATGAAGGAACAAGAAAAAACCCCAGAAAAACAACTAAATGAAGTGGAGATAGGCAACCTTCCAGAAAAAGAATTCAGAATAATGATAGTGAAGATGATCCAGGACCTCAGAATAAGAATGGAGGCAAAGATTGAGAAGATGCAAGAAATGATTAACAAAGACCTAGAAGAATTAAAGAACAAACAAACAGAGATGACCAATACAATAACTGAAATGAAAACTACACTAGAAGGAATCAATAGCAGAATAGCTGAGGCAGAAGAACGGATAAGTGACCTGGAAGACAGAATGGTGGAATTCACTGCTGCGGAACAGACTAAAGAAAAAAGAATGAAAAGAAATGAAGACAGCCTAAGAGACCTCTGGGACAACATTAAACGGAACAACATTCGCATTATAGGGGTCCCAGAAGGAGAAGAGAGAGAGAAAGGGCCAGAGAAAATATTTGAAGAGATTATAGTCGAAAACTTCCCTTACATGGGAAAGGAAATAGCCACACAAGTCCAGGAAGCGCAGAGAGTCCCCTACAGGATAAACCCAAGGAGAAACATGCCGAGACACATAGTAATCAAAATGGCAAAAATTAAAGACAAAGAAAAATTATTGAAAGCAGCAAGGGAAAAACGACAAATAACATACAAGGGAGCTCCCATAAGGTTAACAGCTGATTTCTCAGCAGAAACTCTACAAGCCAGAAGGGAGTGGCATGATATACTTAAAGTGATGAAAGGGAAGAACCTACAACCAAGATTACTCTACCCGGCAAGGATCTCATTTAGATTTGATGGAGAAATCAAAAGCTTTACAGACAGGCAAAAGCTAAGAGAATTCAGCACCACCAAACCAGCTCTACAACAAATGCTAAAGGAACTTCTCTAAGTGGGAAACACAAGAGAAGAAAAGGACCTACAAAAACAAACCCAAAACAATTTAGAAAATGGTCATAGGAACATACATATCAATAATTACCTTAAATGTGAATGGATTAAATGCTCCAACCAAAAGTCACAGGCTTGCTGAATGGATACAAAAACAAGACACATATATATGCTGTCTACAAGAGACCCACTTTAGACCTAGGGACACATACAGACTGAAAGTGAGGGGATGGAAAAAGATATTCCATGCAAATGGAAATCAAAAGAAAGCTGGAGTAGCTATACTCATATCAGATAAAATAGACTTTAAAGTAAAGAAGGTTACAAGAGACAAAGAAGGACACTACATAATGATCAAGGGATCAATCCAAGAAGAAGATATAACAATTATAAATATATATGCACCCAACATAGGAGCACCTCAATACATAAGGCAACTGCTAACAGCCATAAAAGAGGAAATTGACAGTAACACAATCATAGTGGGGGACTTTAACACTGCACTTACACCAATGGACAGATCATCCAAAATGAAAATAAATAAGGAAACAGAAGCTTTAAATGACACAATAGACCAGATAGACTTAATTGATATTTATAGGACATTCCATCCAAAAACAGCAGATTACACGTTCTTCTCAAGTGCGCACGGAACATTCTCCAGGATAGATCACATCTTGGGTCACAAATCAAGCCTCAGTAAATTTAAGAAAATTGAAATCATATCAAGCATCTTTTCTGACCACAATGCTATGAGATTAGAAATGAATTACAGGGAAAAAAACGTAAAAAAGACAAACACATGGAGGCTAAACAATACGTTACTAAATAACCAAGAGATCACTGAAGAAATCAAAGAAGAAATCAAAAAATACCTAGAGACAAATGACAATGAAAACACGACAACCCAAAACCTATGGGATGCAGCAAAAGCAGTTCTAAGAGGGAAGTTTATAGCTATACAAGCCTACCTAAAGAAACAAGAAAAATCTCAAGTAAACAATCTAACCTTACACCTAAAGAAACTAGAGAAAGAAGAACAAACAAAACCCGAAGTTAGCAGACGGAAAGAAATCATAAAGATCAGAGCAGAAATAAATGAAATAGAAACAAAGAAAACAATAGCAAAGATCAATAAAACTAAAAGCTGGTTCTTTGAGAAGATAAACAAAATTGATAAGCCATTAGCCAGACTCATCAAGAAAAAGAGGGAGCGGACTCAAATCAATAAAATCAGAAATGAAAAAGGAGAAGTTACAACAGACCCTGCAGAAATACAAAGCATCCTAAGAGACTACTACAAGCAACTTTATGCCAATAAAATGGACAACCTGGAAGAAATGGACAAATTCTTAGAAAGGTATAACCTTCCAAGACTGAACCAGGAAGAAACAGAAAATATGAACAGACCAATCACAAGTAATGAAATTGAAACTGTGATTAAAAATCTTCCAACAAACAAAAGTCCAGGACCAGATGGCTTCACAGGTGAATTCTATCAAACATTTAGAGAAGAGCTAACACCTATCCTTCTCAAACTCTTCCAAAAAATTGCAGAGGAAGGAACACTCCCAAACTCATTCTATGAGGCCACCATCACCCTGATACCAAAACCAGACAAAGACACTACAAAGAAAGAAAATTACAGACCGATATCACTGATGAATATAGATGCAAAAATCCTCAACAAAATACTAGCAAACAGAATCCAACAACACATTAAAAGGATCATACACCACGATCAAGTGGGATTTATCCCAGGGATGCAAGGATTCTTCAAAATACGCAAATCAATCAATGTGATACACCATATTAACAAATTGAAGAAGAAAAACCATATGATCATCTCAATAGATGCAGAAAAGGCTTTGGACAAAATTCAACACCCATTTATGATAAAAACTCTCCAGAAAGTGGGCATAGAGGGAACCTACCTCAACATAATAAAGGCCATATATGACAAACCCACAGCAAACATCATTCTCAATGGTGAAAAACTGAAAGCATTTCCTCTAAGATCAGGAACGAGACAAGGATGTCCACTCTCACCACTATTATTCAACATAGTTCTGGAAGTCTTAGCCACAGCAATCAGAGAAGAAAAAGAAAAAAAAAGGAATACAAATTGGAAAAGAAGAAGTAAAACTGTCACTGTTTGCGGATGACATGATATTATACATAGAGTATCCTAAAACTGCCACCAGAAAACTGCTAGAGCTAATTAATGAATATGGTAAAGTTGCAGGATACAAAATTAATGCACATAACTCTCTTGCATTGCTATACACTAATGATGAAAAATCTGAAAGAGAAATTATGGAAACACTCCCATTTACCATTGCAACAAAAAGAATAAAATACCTAGGGATAAACCTACCTAGGGAGACAAAAGACCTGTATGCAGAAAACTATAAGACACTGATGAAAGAAATTAAAGATGATACCAACAGATGGAGAGATATACCATGTTCTTGGATTGGAAGAATCAACATTGTGAAAATGACTATACTACCCAAAGCAATCTACAGATTCAATGCAATCCCTTTCAAATTACCAATGGCATTTTTTACGGAACTAGAACAAATCATCTTAAAATTTGTATGGAGACACAAAAGACCCCGAATAGCCAAAGCAGTCTTGAGGGGAAAAAACGGAGCTGGAGGAATCAGACTCCCTGACTTCAGACTATACTACAAAGCTACAGTAATCAAGACAATATGGTACTGGCACAAAAACAGAAACATAGATCAATGGAACAAGATAGAAAGCCCAGAGATAAACCCACGCACCTATGGTCAACTAATCTATGACAAAGGAGGCAAAGATACACAATGGAGAAAAGACAGTCTCTTCAATAAGTGGTGCTGGGAAAACTGGACAGCTACATGTAAAAGAATGAAATTAGAATACTCCCTAACACCATACACAAAAATAAACTCAAAATGGATTCGAGACCTAAATGTAAGACTGGACACTATAAAACTCTTAGAGGAAAACATAGGAAGAACACTCTTTGACATAAATCACAGTAAGATCTTTTTTGATCCACCTCCTAGAGTAATGGAAATAAAAACAAAAATAAACAAATGGGACCTAATGAAACTTCAAAGCTTTTGCACAACAAAGGAAACCATAAACAAGACGAAAAGACAACCCTCAGAATGGGAGAAAATATTTGCAAACGAATCAACGGACAAAGGATTAATCTCCAAAATATATAAACAGCTCATTCAGCTCAATATTAAAGAAACAAACACCCCAATCCAAAAATGGGCAGAAGACCTAAATAGACATTTCTCCAAAGAAGACATACAGACGGCCAAGAAGCACATGAAAAGATGCTCAACATCACTAATTATTAGAGAAATGCAAATCAAAACTACAATGAGGTATCACCTCACACCAGTTAGAATGGGCATCATCAGAAAATCTACAAACAACAAATGCTGGAGAGGGTGTGGAGAAAAGGGCACCCTCTTGCATTGTTGGTGGGAATGTAAATTGATACAGCCACTATGGAGAACAATATGGAGGTTCCTTAAAAAACTAAAAATAGAATTACCATATGACCCAGCAATCCCACTACTGGGCATATACCCAGAGAAAACCGTAATTCAAAAAGACACATGCACCCGAATGTTCATTGCAGCACTATTTACAATAGCCAGGTCATGGAAGCAACCTAAATGCCCATCAACAGACGAATGGATAAAGAAGATGTGGTACATATATACAATGGAATATTACTCAGCCATAAAAAGGAACGAAATTGAGGCCTTTGTTGAGACGTGGATGGATCTAGAGACTGTCATACAGAGTGAAGTAAGTCAGAAAGAGAAAAACAAATATCGTATATTAACACATATATGTGGAACCTAGAAAAATGGTACAGATGAGCCAGTTTGCAGGGCAGAGGTTGAGACACAGATGTAGAGAACGGACATATGGACACCAAGGGGGGAAAACTGCGGTGGGGTGGGGATGGTGTTGTGCTGAATTGGGCGATTGGGATTGACATGTATACACTGATGTGTATAAAATTGATGCCTAATAAGAACCTGCAGTATAAAAAAACAAACAAACAAAACAACTAATACTAAACTTTCATTGGGTTATTTGTATGGAAATATGTTAATATAAATGTTTCAGATATTACATGAAATTTCTAAAAATCTTGTACCATCTTCTGGGTTTCTCATGCATGTTTTCGATGTAGGAAGATGCCCTTGAACCTGGAGATTTGGGACCCATGGGATGGGTACCACGCAAAAAAAACCAAAAAAAACCAAAAAAACAAAAAAAAAACTTTAACTCAGAGGCTAGCTAGGTATCCAGGCAAATAGATGGGCCAGGCACAGGTGAAAAGGTCCAGGGAGATATTTAGGAAGCAAAAAACCCATTAAGAACTAAAGAGGCAAAACAAGGTGAACTGGGGTAAGTAAACAGCTTTCAAGAGGCTCTTAGAAGTGGCAAAAGCCATTGCTTGAGACTCAAGAAACACTACAGATTTTTTGTTAGGGCACAAAGAGGGCCTGCTGGTGGTTAACTTGGAATTTATAGGTAGTAGCAGGTAATGAATACCCTTGGCTGAGGTAGGGAGTGTGTAATGGGGGAGAAGGCAGATTCAGACACAATACACCCAGTGTTCTCACATTCTTTCATTTACTGAACACGTTTCCTGATTTCCTACTATATGCCTGGTACAGTGCTAGGTTCTAGACATTTAGTGACTAATGTAAGAAAGCCCTTGACCTCCTGAGGCTTCCTTACTAGTACAGACAGTAGATGATAACAAATAAATGTATAATGTGAAATCCAGTATTCATAAGTGCTTTGAAGTAAAAGCAAAGAAACTAGTGGTGATGGTGATGAAACTAGTCTAGATTAGATGGTCAGGGAAGGCTTCTCTGAGGTGTCATTTGAGCAGACACCAGAGTGAAATGAATAGAAGGTCCCTCAAGTGTTTTTCACCAGCTACCTAATGCTCCCAATCCTTTCCACCTCCTCTGCACATCAAGTTTCTAGCCTGTTGCCTATTAGTTATTTTATCTGTTGTAAAGCCTTGCTCTCTGATCTCTAGGATGATGAATAACTAAACTGACTAGCTCTTCCATTCGATGGTACCCTTCAAACCACCCACTTAGATATTGGTGGGTGATTCTTGGTCCTTTTCCTCTCCATAGATCATTAGATCATGGTCATAACTATCACAGAAAGGAAGCAGGTAATGGGTAAGTCAAAATGAGGATTGAAAGAGTTTGCTGGATAAAATAAATCCAAGGCAGGCTGAGTTTCTGACCTTCATATTGCTCCCTCAACTGTCACTGCTCAGGAAAGAGGAAAACAGCTGTACCAGTTGAGGTGTCACCAGAAAAAAACAGAAATTACTTTGAGTATCTGAAACACAGAGCAAGGAGTAGTTACACAAGTGATGGAGAAGTGGAGAGCCAAAACAAGCCACGTGGCCATCATGCGTGAGCTAACGCAAAGGTTAGCTATTATCATCCCTTGTCTGGAAGGAGGTAGTATTAACTGTTCCTAAAGGGCTGCGATCATCTGACCAGAGCTGGAATCGTGGTGGGCTCGTCTACTAGAAGAAAGGAGATGCAGCTGCTGCCAGAGAAACCACCAAAGGCAGGGGCCGGGGAGGGGGTGGGGTATCCCTTGGATTCTCCCTGTACCCCTTGCTGTCTAACTTTCATAGCGCTTTCCATGGGTCAAACCCAAACTGTGATATGGAAGCCAGGGAAGATGGCCTGCAGGGGTTATTCCTTCTGCAATACAGAAAGGAAGAGGAGGGGTGAGGAACAGATCTGAGTGCTGGTGGGCTCAGGACCACCAGAAGAGCTGTCAAAATGTACTTAAATGTTCTTAAGTACCTACCATGGGCCAGGTGCTGTGTTAGTATCTCTCACAAACATATTCTTATTTAATTATAACAAAAGCTCTCTTTGAAGGTAGGAATAATTATTACCCTTTGAAAGACGAAAAAACCCAGGACCAGAGGGTGTGTGCAATCTGGTTGTGGTCAGACACTTAAGTGTGGTGAAGTCCAGATTCAAATCCACCTGTGCCTCATTATTAACCTCTTGCTCTTTCCACTGCATTCTTGACCCCTTAGGAGACTGGTGGCTGTTGGGGGAGGAGACACATCTCCTTCCTAACTACTCACTTTTCCTTTTCACCTCTCCTGTGGTTCCCAGGTCAATTCTGAGTAACACAGGCAGAGTCTCTGTACGCCATTCTAAGACTAGAGTACATGAAAATATAATATTTGATTTCAGTTGAAGCTCATTTCAGATATAATTGTTGAGGTTGGAAAAATGACCACGTTGAATCCATCTTTCTTGAGTAGATTTAGATACTAAATGCTTTCCTTTCCTGTACTGCAAAAGTGAGCGTAGATGGCAACGTCCACATTTTCAGAGACCAAGACTGATTTTTAAGGTGGTGTGGGGAGGTGTGTTTGCTGCAGGCAATGACGTAAGAGGCTAAAAGAATGAGGGTGGGGTCTTTCCTCCCCGGATCTCAGGTGGAGCTTCTAGGTTGACAGCAAAATCCTCCTTTCATTTATAAATGGACTATGTTTGCTCTGGAAGCATCTGAGAGGATAAATATGGGAGCCCGCAGAAGCCACAGTGTTATTTTTGCAGCGTCTTTTCTCATTATAACTTTGTCTCTTCTTTCCCCCCACCCCCCCAACCTCTGTTATTTTGCGGGAGGGGGGCCGTTGTTTCTCACGTGTGGATGCATGCACAGGTATGATTTGTGCACAGGAACACACACACAGAGCTAGAAGTTCTAATTAAGAATCCAAAATGTAAAAGCAGACCCTTTAAATACCTTTACCTGACATAAAGATGTTTATAGCATTACTTTGCTGAGTTTTTTCCCCTAGGTGAGATTATCCCTAAATGTAGTTCAAATGGGGTCAGATTTTATCTTGGAAAAATATGGAACTCTAAAGAACATACAAATTAAATAATGACTATGTGATGTTAAATATACTCTTACTTATTTTAAAAGACATTTCACAGCAAGCGCCATTTTGGTATTTACAAGAGGCATACTAATTTTTACCCTGAGAGATATCAGAATATAAGCAATATCTGGGTAAAGAAGCTCCTCCACAGTTTAAGTTTAAGGTGAAATTTCACCTGAATAAGCCATGTCTTAGATATCCTTCAGTGTAGGGGAAATAATGCCACCTCCCCCAACCCTTCCCCACCCCACCCCGACAAGGTGTCTATATCCTGATCCCTGCAACCTGTGAATATGTTGGGTTGCATGGCAGAGGGTAATTAAAGTTGCAGATGAATTTAAGACTGCTAATCAGCTGACCTTAAAATAGAAAGATTATTTTAGATTGTCCAGGTGAGCTCACTGTAATTACAAGGGCTCTTATATGTGGAAGAGGAAGGCAGAAGACTCAGTGTCAAAACGATGTGATACAGAGAAGACTCAACTGCCATAACTAGCTTTGAAGATGGAAGGGGGCAACAAGCCAAGGAATGTGTGCATTGTCTAGAAGCTGCAAAAGGTAAGAAAACAGATTCTTTCCTAGAGCCTCCAGAAAGAAATACAACTGTGCCAAAACCTTGATTTTAGCTTAGTGAGACCCAGGTTGGATTTCCGACCTGCAGAATTATAAGTAATAAATTTATTTTTTAAGCCACTAAGTTTGTGGTAATTTGTTACAGCATCCATAGAAAAGTAATACACCTTCCAGCTCAGGTTATGTCTGAAGAACACCAACAAAAGAAGCTTAAAAAATAACAATGTCAGTACATTAGTTAGGGTAAGCGATATTAGTTGCTACGACAACCACAGGAACAAACTCTAAAAAGTCTCATGACTTAATATAATTAAAATTTATTACTTAACCCAAAGAATTCAGATAGATGTTCTGGTCTGTTCACCTTCCATTATAGTTGTTTGAGGTTTGGTCATTTTCCATCTTGTGGCTTCAACTTTCTTGAAGACCTTGGAATCCTTTCCATTCACTGGCAGATGTGGAAGGAGAGAGTATGTGGAGAATTGTGTCAGAGGAGTCCATGAGCCTGGCCTGGAAATGACATATTGCTTTCACCCATATTCCATTGCCAGTGTCAGGTTAATGGTACATAATTGAAATGGAGGTCAGGAAAGGCAGTCTAGCTCTGTGTCTTTGAGGTAAAGGAAATCTGGAATTTGACTAATACATAGCAGTCTCAGCCACAATTGGGCAAGTCTATCTTTTGATAAAGTATAAAAATATAGAGGCAAGGAAAAATAATGAACAAATTCTAATATGAAGTACAGTCCATTAAATAATATGTAGTGAAAAGTATAATAGAGAGCAGCTATTCGATCTGGTTTTAAACACATGCTACATCATCCAATCACTGTACGATTTCTGTAAGTCACTTAATGTCTCCTGGTTTTAGTTTTCTCATCTTAAATACAGAAGTAAAAATCTGTCCTGTTTCAGACTTTTTCTATCTGTTCCAGCTTTTGCCAGTTTTCGGGTTTTTAGTAAAGAATGGAAAGACATTCTACAACAGGTTTACTTGTTTGTTTGTATGTACATGTCTAGAAAATATGTTCTACTATTTTTACTAATTTGCCCAAATTGACTAGTTTAGTTATGAAGATACAGTTTCTTTTCATTAGATTGAACCATACGATATAGTCATTTTTGTAGCTTAGATATGGCCAAATACCAGCAATTTCATATAGCTCCCCTTAATATATTACCTTAAAGTAACATTTTGGCTTCTTTGGTATAACCCAAAATGAATTAGAAGGCTGTTTCCGATTACTAAAAGTTTTCCTTATTATTTCCCATCACAGTATCCAATTTATTTCATCCTTAGAATTTTGTAATTTATATAATTTAAGTGTTTTTTGATTGTTTAATGTCTCTATTTCTGGAAGACTGTAAACCCATGAAGGCAGATACTTTATTCATCGCTGTATATTCAACACCTAGTACAGGGTCCTGAATTACAGGCTCAATAACAGGCTGAATATGAATTACAGGCTCAATAACAGGATCAATTACAGGCTCAATAACAGGCTGAATATGAAAAATTGAGTTCCTTCAAAGTTGTAAGTCTAATTGAGGTGACAATATCATATAGCTTTTAGATCTCATTGGAAATAAATTTCAATATATATTCCAGATAATATTTCTCAGTTGTTTTACTTTAATTTTTATAAAGTCCAGAATTGCTTCCACCTAATTTTGAATGCCAACTGAAAATACTATGCTATTTGAATACCACGAAAAAGTAGTGCCTACACTGCAATGAATACTTTTCCCTGAATTATTTTGGAGAGCTAAAGACCAAGACCTTGAAGCCCATAATGATTCAACATTACCCTGAGTTGCATATTGGGGAAAGGACATGGAGATCACTTAACTTCTCTTTACCCAAACTCTCTCAGACTGGTGCAAATCTATTCAATTTCTAACACCTTCCTCGAAGAAGATTCTACACCTTTTGGAACCACTTCTAATGTGTACCATATATCAGCCTTTATTGTCAGGACTTTCTTCCTTCTAATTTAAACCGTTGTTCTTAGGTTTATTTCTTCTTGTGAAGTGAAAATAGCTAACGGCTCTCATCTTTTAGGCAAAAATTCCTCAAAGCCCAGAAAACTGTCTTTCAATCATCGCTAGTCCTCATTGTCCCATGTTCATGTGGTTTTGAGATGTCTTAAATTAATTTCTAAAAAAAATCCCCCATCTCCAGGCAAAACTGGTAGCAAAACAGCAACCTTGATGTTGGTGTGCATGTTAAAACGTTGCTCTGACTCAAAGAATTGGAACGTAATTTACTATTGGGGATAAACTCTGTGAAAACACATCAACAATCGAAATAAAAGATGAAAAAAAGTATCTTTGGGCCCCAGGGAGAATTAGATCTGATGGTATCTGGTGCAACTTGCAGATGTGAATATTTCTAAGGGCAACAACAGGACCAGAATACAGCAGCCCAGAGAGTTGTACTTGAAAATGTTCTTGCTCATGTGGTGCGAATCAACAGTGAAAAATATAAGACGTTGGGTACATTTTTTATTTATATCAAGTACCTGCTTCTTTTTATTTCAATGAACGAAAAAGTTCATTTTGTTTTCTTTTTAACTTGTGTATTCTCTGGCTGCTTCTGCTACAATGGATGTTGCTGCTTGGCATGCAAATGTCAAGAGCTGAAGCAAAGAAGGAGGAGAGACCCACAAAGCCTTATATATCTATGACTCAGTAGGGCTTATGATAATATTTACAAGAGAAGACTGCCTGACAAACTAATTTCAGAAGAGGTGAGGATAATGTTTTCTGCTAGCAGATACAATGTCATATAAACATAGTGTTGGGTGCAAGGATAAAATCAGGAACACGGAAGTCCCCTGGGAAATGCGGCAGCAATGGGGACAGTGGGTGGTTGGAGCAGCCCTAGTAATGTGAGGGAGAGAGGATGATACTGCATTTGTTCATGAAGAAACAAGCTTTCTTGATGCATCTTTCTCAAAACACTTCTTTCCATCTTCTGTGACACTACCTTCTCCTAGGTAGTAGGTTCTCCTACGTAGTCTGTTTTACTCTATGCCTAATCTTCTATCTCTGGCCCCCTAATTGAGAGGTTTCCCTAGGGCCCCATCCTCACCCCTCTCTCATGATCTGTTTACATTTTCTCTCCTAGAATGAACCATGCTCTAGTCTCTAGCTATCACCCAAAATCCAGACCTGAGAGATATATATTGTAATAGATTATAAGGTTGAGTGAACTTCATAGGAATGAGCCACTCCTTTCAACAACAGATAAAATATACTGGTAACAATCTACACCTCAGGGCAGATGTTCTCTATCTTTTATAGAATCTAAATATAAGCACAGTATTCTGTTTTTTGGAAATTCTCAGTATAAGTTATTGACTGACTAACATGCATTCACATGAATTAATGTGAGTAAAACTTTATATAACAGATTATAGGGGATAATTACTAATATTTTTATGAGCTGTTCAAGGTCACTAGTATAGGGTTGGTCAGTGACAAAGAGAAAGTAGAATTTCTTGGATCCCATTTCTGTTTCTATCTTAGAGCTTGTCCTGACTCTGGGGCAAGGAAGCAGTGCCTTCGGTACTCCTGCACAAGTCAGCCACTGGCTGAGGGCTGCCTGGGGGGCTTCCAGCTCCCTGCCTGTGTGGGAGAGGCTCAGGAGCACTCTAGTCGTCCTCCAGAGAAAGTCATTGGTGTAAGCTGTTGGAAGCAAGAGCACACAGAGTCCAGGGGAGGGTCACACAGAAATGGTAGGCAAGCACTGGTAGTAGCCACTCCACCAAGAAAATAATGTCTCATAAAACAGTACTAATATGTCTACGTATGTCTCCTGAAAATTCCAGGAAATTTTGAAATACATTGGTTTCCAGAGTGACACTGTCACTACTCAAGACTTAACTTTACCACTGCTTTTAATGATACTACGATTAGACTCCTCTCCCCAACTTCCTCAGCTATGTAGCTTGAACAATTCACCTGGTGACAAGCATTTCATTAGAACAGCATACTGAGGAGCAGTCAGGGCAAAGACATTGTACCCGAGGGCTATTTGGCAAGCTGAGGCCAGAAGAGTTCTACTTTCCTTCCTGCTCACAGAACACTAAATTCTCAGTGTGGCTACAAGAGGCTGGCAATGATCGTAAGTGATGCCAGAGAAATTCTCAAGAAAAAATATTTGGATCTACTTTTGTGTAAAAAAGTAAGAGGTCTGGCTGAAAGAAAGAGAAATAAGACTTTTAAAAAAAATTCTAAAACAAGAAAAACTTAAACACATCAATAATATTGCTCTTCAAAATAGTGCCCTTAGGAACCCGTCTACACTATTGGTGGGACCACTATGGAGAACAATATGGAGGTTCCTTTAAAAAACTAAAAATAGAGTTACTGTATGATCCAGCAATCACACTCCTGGGCACATATATGGAAAAGATGAAAACTGTAATTCGAAAAGATACATGCACCCCAATGTTCATAGCAGCACTATTTACAATAGCCGGAACATGGAAGCAACCTAAATGTCCATCGACAGAGGAATGCATAAAGAAGATGTGGTGTATATATATATATATATATATATATTTATTCGGTGGATTATTACTCAGCCATAAAAAAGAATGAAATAATGCCATTTGCAGCAACATGGATGGACCTAGAGATTATCATACTGAGTGAAGTAAGTCTGACAGAGAAAGACAAATTTCACATGATATCACTTACATGTGGATATGCTACAAAAAATGATACAAATGAAGTTATTTACAAAACAGAAATAGACTCACAGACACAGAAAACAAACTTTATGGTTACCAAAGGGGAAAGGTGGGGGATGGATAAATTAGGAATTTGGGATTAACAAATACAGACTACTATATATAAAATAGATAAACAACAAGGACCTACTTGCTGTATAGCACAGGGAACTATATTCAATATCTTGTAATGACCTATAATGTAAAAGAATCTGAAAAAGAATATATATATGTATATATAACTGAATCACTTTGTTGTACACCTGGAACATTGTTAATCAACTATACTTCAATTAAAAAAAAAATAGTGCCCTTAGGGTTTGTCCCCTTTTTCCAGCACAGTGGCTGTGGCTCAATTGCCTCCAAGGGACAGTTATGGACCAGATAAGAGAATTCATATTTTTACTTTAAGGTTACACCTTGACTTGGTCTCAGAAATGTGAAACACAACTTAGTAAGATGTTTTACTTATCTGATTTCACTCCAAAATGACTTTCAATTGTTTACAAAAATTTTAAAAAATCATCCTCAAAATATGAAACATTTCTACCACTGAAGGCGTTATCTAGGTCTATAAGGCACTATGTAGAGGTGCCATCATCTAGATAAATATGGGTCCAAAGTTAGAATTACTTGGATATTTCATGGGAGTGTGGCTTTTTGGCCCACATTATCCAGATAATTTATTGATTTTCTTCTATAGTTCATAGTGTATTCTGACTTGGTCATGGTTAGTGTGTCTTGGCAGGTATTCAATTTTTCCATATTTTGTCATTTAAAAGATAATCACATAGACCATATAACATAAAGGTCCAAATCCTCTAGAAGCATGACAGAAGCACAAAAAAAATCAAAGTTCCCTCCAAAGTCCATGCCTTCATGTTTATGGAAACGTAACATTATATCTGGACTTCTGAGGCCTAATAACTAAAATGGGGTACAGATTAATTGAGGATCAAATGTATTCTTCACATTCATGACTATTGTACAGTAAAATCTATTGTTAGTTAAAGATTTACATCACACAGTAATTAATACCATTTTGTGGTATTTGTACATTTAACACAAGAACACACATAATTTTATAAATGTTAAAAATAGTTAAACCTTGATGGTGTATGCCACTTTGATTCATAAAAGAAAAGGGACAGAAACAGAAGAGGCAAAAAACCAAAAGGGTTTCGTGGTGTGTCACACCATATGTGGAGGTGATCTATTACTTTCCACTGATTTCAAGAACAGTCATTCTTGAATCCTTCCTAAATGAGACAGTTATATTTTATATGAAAATATCTACCCTAGAGAAGGAGATTTTAAAACTTATTTCATAATGTATTTCAATTACAGACAACTAAGAAATACTCACACTTTTATCAAAACCTATTTTTGCTTTTGTTATTAATAGAATTGATAATCAGGATTTATTGTCCTCTGAATAATTCTCTTACTTAAAAAAAAGACGTCATTCTGCCGTTTACCTATCTCCAGGTTTAACAGGCCTAGTACTTTAACTTATAAGTCAGGTGTAATTTGTTCACCCTTTTAACAATCTTTTCGACTCTTTTCCAAGCTTCGTTTATCTTAAAATAGACCTGGTTTTAGTTAATATTCTCCAAATTGTTAACAAATAAAGAACTGACATTATTTGTCCTTCCCAGTCTCTTGGTAGCATTCTCTAGAAGGCTGGCCAAGGTTTAGGAAGTGTGTTACATCCATAAGCCAATGAGAGAATAATTGGCTAAAACCATAAATTCACGATTGTAATTTTGTTTGCAGTAAGTCAAATAAAATAAAGTAGTATATGGCTTTGCAGAAACAAGACGGCTTTGAAGAAGAAAGGCGAGGGGGCGGTGAGGGAGTGGTCAAAGACAGAGTTGTTGGAAGAACCTAAATGTTTAGAGAATAGACATTCTACTCTTATTCTCACTGGTGGAGCTGAGGCTCTGAGAAGTTAATGGGAGACATCAGAGCATGTTTCTGTGCTGATGGAAGTCCTCCAGTGTAGAGGGGATAATCACAGAAGCAGTGACTGAGGAGGTAAGAGGGTATGGGATCCAGGTGGAGGGACGGGATTTTGACACAGCAATGATACTAAGTTCAGTTTATTTAGCTAAAGAAATGCAGAGTTTGGGTACTGAACACAGTTATAATTTGATAGATTTGATGGTGGAAAGCTGATGATGACTGCTTCTATTATCTCTGTAAATATCATCTCTGAGAATGATGGGAATGTTGGGGGAGTAGGAGATTTGAGGGTACAGGAGAAATGTGAACTAGTATTTTAGGTGAATAGGAAAGTGAATAAACGGGGCATGTGTGGTATGGTTGCCCATTTGAGGTTAGTAGTCATGAATTTAGAATGAGCTCAATTAACACAATTGTGTTCTTGGGTGGCCAGGGAAGTCTCAATTTTAGCTGTTAATGCTTTTAATTATTATCATTTGAGAGCTATTTCTCTTTGTCCATTGGCTGTTTGGATAACCTTTGGTCTTGGACAGGGAATGTCCAGGTCCACTGCTGTCTGGAATCATAACCTTGGATGGTATCACAGTGACAAGAGATAATAGAAACAGGAGGAGATGCCTGGAGGAGAGAGGCAGTTTTCTCTTAGCTGGAATATGCTCCCTACAAGTTGAAGATAAGAGAGCTACAGGGAGGCCAGGTTACAGGTCAAGAAGCAGGAAGGAAAGGTCTTAAGATGAATAGCCAACACCATCTTATCCTAGACAGCATGGCTCCATCCTACTGTTGATTCTGGGAGTTAAATGGTTTCCCTGGTTACTAGAGCCTGTTTATTCAGTCAGGCTAAAGAAACAAGTATGTTCACGCCATGGCAAGCATACAATAAGCTTTTCTTAACACCTTCTGTATCATCACATTCTCCTGGACCTTCTTCCATCTAGCTGCATTATTTCTGCTCTTTTTCTCCATGGCTCCTTGTTTCTTTCTACATTCAGCCCATATCTGGGGGCCTTCTCTAAGGTCCATCCTTGGTTCTGTCCTATGGTCTGTTTACACTCTTACTCTAAGAAAGATGAACCAACCATTCTCTTGGTTCTGGCTCTCTCCTGAGTTCTAACCCTGTGTTTCCAAATAGTATTTGGACATTTCTATAGAGATAAACATTAACTCATCATTTGTTCAAAATCAAAACCTTTACTTTTTCTCCTTTTGGATTTCCTACACTGAATTAAAGAGTTCATTCTTACAAGGCTCCAAACTGAGAACTTTGCAATTATCATGACTTTGTTCTTTTATTTCTCCATCATGTCCAATCTAACCCCAAGTCCTGCCCATTCCACTTATGCAATGACATTTTTCTGCATCCCTTTGCTATTTTCCTCAAGCTATTTCATACCTTCCTAACCTGTCTCCTAAGCTCTACTCTCTCTGCTCTAGGCCTTCACACTACCATTCATGCTACCATCCATGGCATTCCACTGCTGCCAAATAAAGTCCAACCTCCTTAACATAGCACTTATGATGTTCAGTTATCTGTCTAATCTTTCTAGCCTTATTTTATATAATACATGTATCCTCACCACATTAGTGGCATGACAAACTGAACCTTTGCTCAAGCATACCCTGTTCTCTTTCCCCCATGACCTTTCTCATGCCATTGCTTTCACAATCATTTCTTTCTTCTCTTACAATCCTTCCCCAATTAAATATTCCTGACCCCCTAGATAAATTGTGGATGACATTACAATGTATTGTTTCTATCTATATCTGTAATGTAAATATATGAAACATGACAAATAACATGTAATTAGCTTGAAAACATTATACAATATAATTACATAGACACACACATACATGTAATGTTTTCAAGTCAAGTATGTTTTAGGTTTTCATTACAAAAGAAATACCAGCATACTGAAGAAAATTTGAGAAATAACAGATAGGAAAGAGAAAGCCATAGCTCATGGAGTAGTCAACATAATACAACCACAGTTAGGATACTGGTAAATTTCCTTCTTTAGATGTTTCTAGTTGAAAGCATCGTGTCCACTTCCACCAGGTTCCTAGCACAATGTTGAATACACCAAAAAACCTTCACTAATCAGGTGATTTTGATTTGAACATGTAGGGAACACAAAGTTGTGCTTTCTTACTGGTGCTCTGATATTATTATTTTAATAAAAGGACCAAATCATTTTTGTCCAAAGCAACCAAATTAAATCCACAGAATGCACAAAAGATAAATTTGGTCAAAATCTTGACCAAAGCTTTGACCTTCTCACCTTTCTCTATGAAGACACTTTGACTATTGTACTAGTCTATTAGGGTGGCCGTAACAAAATACCTCAGACTTGGTGGCTTAAACAACACACATTTATTTTCTCATGGGTCTGGAGGCTGGAAGTCCAAGATCAAGGTGTCAGAAAGTTTAGTTCCTCCTGAGGCCTCTGTCCTTTAGCTTGTGATAACACCTTTCTGCTGTGTCCTCACCTGGCCTTTCCTCTGTGCATATCCCTGGTGTCTCTCTTCTTGTAAGGACACCAGTCATATTGGAATAGGGCCCCAACATTATGATCTCATTTAATCTTAATTACCTCCTTAAAGGCCCTTAATTACCTCCAAATATGGTCACACTGGGGGGTTAGGACTTCAACATATGAATTTTGAGGGGATCCAATTCAGTCCATAGCACCTATGAAAACTTATACCTGACCTCTTCAACATATGACAAAATATATAGATAGAAATCTCATTTTTTTCCTTTGCTCTGCTAATGATAAGGGATTCGAAATAAGAAAATGTAAAATGCTGCCACAAATTTGTATAAGTGTCAAATTGGAAAATTCTGAACCATTTCATATGGTTGAACACTCATATTGAAGTTTTGCATCAAGTAAAATTGTGAAAACATTTTCATTTTTAAATGAAAGAAATACCAAAGAATCCCAGTTACTTTAACTGAATTTGGTAACAATTCACACTGATACAAAAGGGAGGCAGTGTCAGTCTAGTAGTGTGCTAGCTGTTGTCACAGTTTTGCCCACTCAAGTTTCCAGTCCATCCAGAAGAGCAGTATCTTCCTTCCAAGAGATACTTTTATATTGTATTTGACATAAAGAGCAAACCCTGTTCTGATATGTGGAAAGTGTTGGCTTTCCAAAAGAAAGTCTCAGTGTGTTTTCTCCTGGGGTTGCCAACAAGCTCTGAATATGGGATCCAGAAGGGCAACTGTTCCTTCGATTTCTAAAAAGTAAAGAAAGTGATCCACACAGGAGGGTTAGTAGATGTAATTTGCCATCACAAGTGGAGGTGTGGAGAAGCAAAGCCATAACACTGTTTGTCACTGGGAGGAGAAAGCCAGCCAAGAATTCAGATAATAAAGGCTCTCAAAGAGGCCAAAAACAAATCAAACACCCAGCTGATCACACTAGAAAAATAAATTTTACAGCATAGCATTTGGTTCTTGGACTTGTTGGTTTGCTTTGTGAATGTCCTCAAGTTAGAAGCTTGATGTTGGAAGAGCCCCGTAGAGATGACATCAGGTAGGAGCAAATCAGGGCTGGAGCAGTGATCGACTGTTCATCACCAGCCAGTCCTCAGCACTTACAAAGAGGCTTTATTTCAGAGGCCCTCATGTATTTTGTAGCATTATGGAATTTGCTTGGAGGGTCTAATAAAGGTGCTTACAATAAAGGCAATCAAATCAGTGTAATAATTGCTATGGAATAAAAGCAGGATATATTATTAGACGTCCCAGAGGTCTTCAGATCTCATTTTACAGTTTTTCTGGAGCTCTTCTTCAAAAATCTTGAAGGAATTAAAAAAATACAAATATATTAAACAGTGTAACTTTCATCTCCATTGTTTCCTGGCAGCTCTCTTAGAGAGGTGTTAATAAACAATAAAATTGTCCCTAAGCAGGAATTTGGAAAGAGAGAGAAGAAAACCCAGGAATCAGGGCAACCCAAAGCCAGTTAATCACCTAGAATCAACTGTAGATTATAATCATAGTGGCCTTCTACAATGTCACCTGCAATATTAGTTTTTTCTCAAGCCGCTTGTCAAATGGCATCACAGTGCTAACGTTTTCACGAGGCATTCCTCAGCAGAAAATTTTCTAGGTAATAGCTTCTTTCTTTTTCTGTTTCTTTTTTTTTTTTTCTAAAGAAATGGAAAACATAGAATCCATATTTTTCTTAAAAGACAAACATACCACTGTGCTGTCTCTAAAATAGCTCTGGCTCAGGATGTGGACGCCATTCCACTCATTGTCATCACAATATTCTTTAAGTAGCCACTTTCAGGTGTAGAACTGTAGAACGACGTAACAGCCAGGTCACGGGGTGGTTTCAGTTTACCCTCTCTAACATGCAATTCCAATTACCAAAAAATAAGTGACTCTTAATGATGGGTTCGATAACAGTGGATGTGGAAGCACTTACAGATTCAGGACAGGTCAGGTTTTCCACCAAGAAATTAAATAATTGAAATGACATTTTATTTTTTTTAATAAGAAGTAGGCAAGTAGAAATGACTCACTATGTTTTCTAATTTCACTTACGACCTGGCTTTTCTGTGTGAGCAGGAAGTGAAAGAGTTTGTAGAGACTGTAGAATTTGATAAGTCTTATGAGTTTCTCATGGAGTCAATTTTCTGAAAACCAATAGAGCTTGTATTCTACAAAGTTTCACTGTGATATAAAATTAAAGCTATTCACTACTGGCCTTCATAGAGCATTGAATCCTGAAGCTAAATACCCTTTGAGTTCACTACGATATCAGTGGGCGTTTGGCCAAGGAAGGCCAGTTAAAATTGGGCCTCTTGCAGTGAGTTATAGATGAGGCATTCATCCTGTCATTCTTCATTACAAATATAGCATGAGGAATGGAGTTCAAGTGGAGCAGGAACTATCTGGAATTTGGGCAAGGGGTCACACACTAGTCCTGGACATAACTGGGACACATGATCATTTCCAACTTGATATCCCCAATTCAGGGAAGGTTCTAGAATCTTCACAGATGATTTAACTCAAAATCTCCTGTTGAATTTCCACTTATCTTTCAAAACTCAGCTCAAGTAGCTCTTCTATGAAGCATTCTTTTTGAATTCTTCCCCTTCCTGCATCAAGGCATTCTTTCCTTTCTGCATTTATTGTGCTCTATACATAACTCCATTACAGAACTCATCCCATTAAAAGAAAACTGTGTGCTTACTTGTCTGTCTCTTCCAGTAGACTGTGAACTCATGGTGGTCAGAGGTTTTCTCATTTGTCTTTGTACCTCCAGGATCTAGCATCATGTCATGTGCTTTAGGAGACTAATTAAAATCTGATGCTGATGACAACATAGTCAACTTTTCCAGAATATGGAAATTGTGAACATACTCCTGGATATCTCCCCTGAAAACAATGAATGCCAAGAATTCATAATGCTTTCACTCATACCACTGCAATATACCAACTGTTAATTATAACAAAGACTTATCTAGAAAGTAAGAAAAATGTATGTGTTTCAATCAAGGAAGAATAAGATGAGACATGAAATTGAGAGACAGGGGATGGTGACTTTTTTAAACAGGCATTTTCAGTATTTAGGGCAGACTATGCTTATCTGGATTTCTTATCTGTTACAGATTTGGCTGGTGATTATATGAGTATCTGGAAGCAGTTGGCCTCTTCAGGAAATCCATCCATTCTTTCAATCTGTTAGGTCCCTGATAATTCTGCTATCTTGGAAGGATCTGGTTACTGAGGCACTAGGAATGCTCTTATGAGTTCTCCTGCTATAATTTTTAAAAATCCCACCTCTAGAACAGGCATAACCATACATCACTACTGCAGTATCAGTGAAAGAGTGGGTTCATTTCACTAAGTTTAGGTATCGGTTTACATCTCTTTGTTTTAATTGTCTTTTAGTATTAAGTATTAAGAGCCACCAGTGAACGGCCAATGGAAAAGATTCAGGGAAATATAGCAAAGGGGAAGGCAGAATAAGGTAAAAGCATGAAGGTCATTGTAGAATAAAGAGGCTGCCAAATTTCACAGAACAAATGTAGAAACTATGAAAAATGTTTCAACAAAAGAAAAGGAAGTAAAAGAGAACTAACAGTATCTACTTCAGAAAAATGTCATTTATTGCTAGATTTCTCATTTCATTTTATTAAAAGAATAACTTAAGTAGAGAAGATAGGATCGATTCTATTTTCCTTAATATTTTTCATTTTAAACAGTTTCCTAAATATAGTATATTTTACTATTGTGAACTGTTAGACCCTGAATGTATTAAAATAAATTTTACTTAGCATCTCTTGTTATAATGTAAACTTTATAAGGCAGGAATTTTCCTCTGTCTTGTGTGCTGCTCTCTTTCTCATGATTTGAATAGTGTCTGGTGCATAGTAGGCACTCAATAAATATTTAATGATGGATACACAAATCTTATTCATTTTAATTTATTACTTCTAATTCATCCTCTACACTACTGTCAAACTAATCTGTCTAGAACACAAATCAGATCATATCATTACTCTGATTAAACCCTTCAAAGGCTCTTCATCATTTTCAGGTGAAAATTCAAACTCCTTAGCATGTCACATAAAGCCTTTCATGATCTGGCCCTTGCTTGACTCTTCAGCCTGCTCACTTTTAATTAATTAATTAACTAGCTAATTCATTCCTTCAACACATATTTATTAAGCGCTTACTATGTTCCAGCATTTTGTTAGATACTAAGGACATAACGGCAAGCAAAAGAAGATAGTTCTCTCACTTCTCATTATACCACTACTGAAGAAACTAGACTCCTACTGTGCTTGAAAATGAATCTGACTCATGGGTCAAAGAAGAGACCACAACGGAAACTAGAAAATATTTACAGCTTATTGATAATGAAGATACCAAAACTTGTGGGATACAGCTAAAGTGGTGCTTAAAGGAAAATTTATATTTTTAAATGTATATGTTAGAAAAGAAGAAAGGCACTCAACTTTATCAATTATCAGGCAGATGAAATCTAAAACCACAATGAGATATACTTCATACTAACCAGAATATCTAAAATGAAAAATAGGATGACATCCAATGTTGGTGAAGTAGAAAAGAAGAAAGGCACTCAACTTTAACAATTATCAGGCAGATGAAATCTAAAACCACAATGAGATATACTTCATACTAACCAGAATATCTAAAATGAAAAATAGGATAACATCCAATGTTGGTGAAGATAAGGAGCAACTTGAATTCTAACACATTGTTGGTGGAGGTCTGATTTGTTACAACTACTTCGACAAACTGGCAGTATCCACTCAAACTTGTGGTATAGTCATTGGCCAAGGGTTCACAAGTGCCCATTTCTTGCTCTCTGATTTAGCTGGACCAAACTTTAGTAAGGCTTCTCTCTTCCCTGCAGGCCCCTAAACTTTGGCTCATCCCCAAGTTTAAACAAGCACCAAAGCACTAAGGTGCAGAACATCTCCCCTTAACAGATCATTCTGAAAACTGGCTGACCACAGAGAAAAACAGTTCCTGTTGATGCACCCGGATTTTGCCAACTTCTCACCCTCACCTTGTGCCTGCCTCCAACACAAAGTTCCTTTTCATACTTCTTCCATATCAAAGAAAAGCCTTTTTCTGTTTGATTCTGAGACACTTGTAGATTTCTGAGATCAGAGCTTTGTTCTCATAGCGATAATCTTTTTGGATGAAGTCTTTTCTTATTTAAGTCCAGCTTTGTTTTCATTTGCTATCATACAATGGAACAGTAGATAAAAATGAGAATAAATGAGCCAGCTATATGTGACAACGTGGATGGATCTCACAAGTATAATGTAGAGTCCAAATGGCTAAAAACTGTATGATTTCATTTACATAGAGTTCAAAACAAGAAAAACTAATCTATGTTGTTGGAAGTCAGGGTAGTGGCTCCCTTAAGGGAGGTGGTTGCTAGAAGGGGACAGAAAGGAAGCTCTTAGGACACTGATAACTTTCTGTTTCTTGACCAGTATCATCATTATATGGAATGTGTTCAATTTGTAAAGTTCCATCTAGTGATAGACTTATAATTTGGAAAATTTTCTATGTGTTTTACTTCAATTAAAATTTTACTTAAAAATTGAATCATTTAAAATCACCATTTATTTTTCTCAAACTTGTATGAAGCAAAGACAAAAGGGCCTTAATGCTTTCTAATGAGAAAATGAACACATATCACATATATGCAACTTAGTAATGGAGTTAGAGAATAAAATAAGTTATCCCACAGGTAATAAGTTAATTGTCAAGATGCTGGTGTGTTTGTTACCACTTAAGAGACTAAATTCAATTTCCTATTAAACATAGTCTAAGATATAAAATATTTGAAATGATTAATTTTGCAATAATCACACCTTTTTATGCGCTGTGGAAAAAATGTTAATAGAAGAATATCAGGAGAAATCTTCTCATTATCAGAAAAAAAGAAGAAAAAAGAAACTTTCTTGATGACAAAATATGACAGTACAGATGTGTACATATTTAACTTAAACAAGAACTTCATTCCACCTTGCTGGTCCTCCGGTGTTTGTGTTTTATGGTCACAAGAATGTAAATGTCCTCTGGCCTTTATTTATCTTGTATAGTAACAAAGAACAATAACTAGTTCAGTTACATTTTCAAGAGACCTTTCTTAATGGCCTTATTCTTCATTAAAGAATAAAAATTGAAAACATTTTTCAACATTAAAACATTAAATCATGTTTTGACTTACAACTTAAGGTTTTAATTAAAATTTTAACCAAGGCTTTGCAAAACATATAGGGCTTATATTCTTCCATTCCTACAGGTTCCAGTGAAAGGATCATATACAATTAAATAATAGGTAATTATAAAATTAAACTTAATTACAAATTATTATCATCCCTACAAAGGAAAAGTACACAAGTGCTACAAGAACATATACAGGGGATTGAATTTGTATATTAAAAAGTTATTTCAGCTTCAGTGGGAAGATTGGATTGTAAAGCAGAGAAAATTGAATGCAGGAAGATGGATTGGGATGCTTCCGCAGTAGTGTAGGCAAGAAATGATAATAACTTACAAAAGGGTTTGGTATTTGAGATGGACGGAGTGGAAAATTTTGAGGCATTTGGAAGGTAAAAATCTCTCATCGTATCTCACACGGTAGCTACATAAAACTCTTTGCAGGTCCCAGCATATGCCAGCTTTGTATCTGTTTCTCCCCTGGACCATCTTTTCTGTAATGTTTCATCTAGCTACATCCCACTCACCCTTCTAAACTCAGCTCTTCCTTGCACTCCCATGGTTCCCTGTTTTTGCCACTGTTGTCAAACTTGTCACACTGTCTTTTAGTCATCTGCTTACTTGTTGGTTTCTCTGCTAGACGATGATCTATTTGAGGTCAGTGTTTGTCTATTTTGTTTCCGTAGCTCCAGGGCTATAGCCATGACTGGAACAGAGCAGGAAATAATAAATAATTAATTAATTATTAATAATAAATTAATAATTTGTTAAATTACTAAGTGAATAATAGATCCTTTCGGCAATCTAAATGATGACTCTTAAACTGTGCTTTCACTTAAAACAACAGAATGAAACAAATCTAAAGCAGACACCAACTCCTGGACATGTTCATTTTTCAGAGAAGAGGAGGCTATAATTGGGAAGAGGAGAAAGCAATACTAATGATTATAATGAGATAATGGGCAAAGAAAGCTAGAGGGACTGGCCAGTGCATCTTAATGTTGGAGCCACGCGGTGATGGGATTGGCACCTGCTTCACAAACCCTGCCCCTCCCTCAGCAATCTCCAAAATTCACAACTACTTCCAAAGAAAAGAAACAACTAGCCTTCTCCCTGCCACTGACATATTTGGGTAGTCATCCGCACCACTCTTCTACTCTTGCAAGAGTGGTGTCAGCTACACACACACACAGACACACAGACACACACACACACACATACACACACACACACACACACACACACACACACACACTCTACTCGTCCTGAATAATCAGCAATTTCAGCTAGCTCCTTCTATCCTTACCTCTTGATCTGAAGGCTCTAATCTTTTGATCTGAAAATAAAAAGTAGAATAGATTCTTTCCATGGAAAATGGCAAGTGAGCCTGTGTGAGATGGCTAAAAATCTTTGGAGTGAACCTGGAAGAAATCTAATGAGTGCGAAGCTCAACACGCATGGAAAGAAGCTATACTAACTTAAACGTGTAACTGTGAACTGTGTTAACTAGATGTTTTACTGTCATGAAGTCTGCTTAAGGAGACAGAGGGATTTTCAGTTGACTATTGACTTAAATGCTTCTTTTGAGATATCAATATCATCATTTCACATGCAAACTTGAGGGACTAGTTTTTTATTGTAAGTTTTGGCATCATATTTCCAGGTGA
Source organism: Eschrichtius robustus (assembly GCF_028021215.1). NCBI lineage: Eukaryota > Metazoa > Chordata > Mammalia > Artiodactyla > Eschrichtiidae > Eschrichtius > Eschrichtius robustus. Next base: position 27,179,711 of record NC_090825.1, read on the forward strand.
ATGATAAGGCCTTAGTTATGGCCTTTGGGTCTGAGTAGCTAGCCTTCTAGCTACTCTTATTTGCCTCTGGTGCTCTCTGAAATCAGACTGGAATGGGGAGCTGGGTTAATTATGATTATTAGCTTCTATTTATTGAGCACTAAATATGGGCCAGGCACTGTTATAACTACTTTCACATATAATTTCATATACTCATTACAACAAACCTGTGAGGAGGCTATTGTTATTCATCTCAATTTTACTGAGAAAACTGAGGCTTGAGTAGGTTAACTAATGTGCCCAAAGTTATTCACACAGTAAATGGTGCAGCCGGAAATTACTAATTTCAAAGTCAGTTAGTTCTCTCTTTTTTTTTTTTTTTTTAATTTTGATTGTTGCCTTTATTCACCTTTTGGCAAAGAAACAAAAGATATATTAAAAAGTGTACTTGAGTTGTAGTTCTGTGAATAAGGGAAATCAGCTACAAATAAGATCCTCATGTTTGATCAATAAAATATCTGTGGTTTCTTAGTAAATTTTGGCATTTGTCTTGAGTGCTAATAATTTTTTTTAACATCTTTATTGGGGTATAATTGCTTTACAATGGTGTGTTAGTTTCTGCTTTATAACAAAGTGAATCAGCTATAGATAATATATATCCCCATATCTCCTCCCTCTTGCGTCTCCCTCCCATTCTCCCTATCCCACCCCTCTAGGTACTGTTGCCTCTTCTGCCTTACAAATTGCCTTCCAGCTCCAGACGTGGGTAGAGAGAAGTAGGAACACCAAACTATGTTTGTGTATAGGGAAGCAAGGAGGGAGGGAGACATGTTGGGGGCTTTTGTTTGTACAAGGCCTGTCCTTGGCTTGGTCCCAACAAGATTCCGTTCATTTATATTTGATGCTCTGGATGAGTTTAAAATATTAAAATCTCAGAGATGACCAAATTACAAAAAAAAGACAGCAACAAAAATAATCTGAGAACCTGAGAACTGAGAAAATATTCTGTAGTGAAAGGAATAGGAACTAAAAGCATGTGAAAAGTCCTAAAATCGATTTACATCAAAGAAAAATAAGTTTAAAAAAATCAAGTGGTCTTTTTCTCCTCAGTGAAATGAAATAGGTTATTATTTCTATTAAATAAGATTAGGCCAAAATAAAATAGGAGACTAACAGAATAAAACAGTCAAAGAGATAACATTTTTCAAAGATGGCCATAAGAAGACTTGAAATTGAAGAAAACAGAACCAGTAATTTGTAGAAAAGTTTAGATAACTATTCTAAAAGTGAAGAAGGTTAATAAAAAACTGAAAAATAATAAAGAAGATAACCAGCATTGTGGAGAGATTACAGATTTCCAATCTGTGAAGTTATACATAATACCCTCTTATTATATTTTAAATGTGTATAGGATCTATAGTGATATCACCCTCTACAATCCTGATATTACTAATTTGTGCCTTACTTGTTTTTGATAAGTTTTGCCCAGAGTTTATTAATCTTATTAGTCTTTTCAAAAAATTAATTTTTACTTTGTTGATCCTAATATGTTAGTTTTCTGTACCATCAGTTTCTGCTCCTTTCTTCATTAGTTCTTCTACTTGTGAGGGATTTAAGTTGCTATTCTTTAACGAACTTCTTGAGATGGATGTTTAGATCATCGATTCTCAGGCTTTATTCTTTCCTAATATATGTGTTTAAGGCTATATCTCTCCCTCTAAAGCATGACTTTAGTTGAATTCCACATATATTTTCATTAAGTTCAAAATATTTTCTAATTTCCATTGTAATCTCTTCTTTGACCCAGAGGTTATTTAGAAGTATATTTTGCATTTTCCAAACATATGGGAATTTTCTAGTTATCTTTTTATTATATATTGGTCTGTGGTCATCTAATATATGCTATGTGATGTCATTCCTTTGAAATTTGTTGAGTTGCTTTATGGTCCAGCAATTTTAAAAATTTTCCACATGTATTTGAAAAGAATGTGTGGTTTGTAGCTGTTGGGTATACAATTACATACATTTTAACTGGGTTGTTCAAATATTTTTTATCACTTTTTGGTCTTGTTCTATCAGTTACACAGAGGTATTTTAAAAATCTTCCAGCATGAATGTGCTATTATGAATTTGCTATTATTGTGAATTTGCCTATTACTTCTTATAATTACATCAGTTTTTACTTTAAATGTTTTCAGGGTATACTATTAGGTGACACAAATTTATAATTATTATGTCTATAAAATTAAACCATTTTCCATAATGGCTCTCTTTTTTGCCTTAAAGTATATATATTTTTTCTCATTAATGTAGCTATACCAGTGCTCAGTACCCCCAAAACTTAGTAGTTTAAAACAACAAAATTTATTGTTTCTAACAGTTTAAGGGAGTCAGGAATATAGGAGCAACTTAGTCTCTCATGACATTGCAGTCAAAATGTCAAGTGGGGTTGTAACTTCATTAGAAGTTTGAATGGGACTGGACAATCTACTTCTAAGATGACTCACTTACATGGTTGTTGGCTGGAGGCCTCAGTTTCTTTACTGGCTGTTAACAGAAGCCTTGGTTTCTCATCACATGGACCTCTCCATAAGGCTGCCTGAGTGTCCTCATGATATGGAAGCTAGCTTCCCACAGAGCAAGAAATCTGAGGGAGTGAGGTCAAGGAGGAAGCCACAAAGTATTTTATGACCTACCCTCAGAAGTTACACACTTCTGCCGCATTCTATGCATTAGAAGTGAGTCACTAAGTGCAACCCACTCTCAAGAAGAGGGGAATTAGGCTCTGCCTTTGAAGGGAGAAGTACCAAAGAATTTGTGGGTCTATTTTAAAACCATCACAATTAGTATTTGCATGGTATATTTTTTTCATACTTTTACTTCCAGACTTTATATTTCCTTAAGTTTTAGGTTTGGCCCATAGTATAGTAAGCAAAATATACATATACTGTATGCCACTCTACCATTCTTCGTCTTTTAATTGGAGCATTTATTTCATTTTTACTCAATGTAATTATTGATACATTGAGTTTAAATCTCTAGTATTGTGACTTGATTTCTCTTGCTCCTACCTGTGTATGCTTATTTACTCTCCTTTCTTACCTTATTAAGATGACCTGAAGCTAGGCTTTAGTCCCTGTGATGACTGGTCTACTTCTGATTTACCACTGTTCCTAAGGAGCTGACTTTCAGGATCTCGACTGAAAACACTCTGAACTCCAACTATTTTCTCATGTGAGTCAGTTGAAAGTTCTGCTTACTTCTAGGGTCCTCAGTATCCTCTTCCAGTACCAGCAGATACTGGTGGGGAAAGAGTCCTCAAGCTGAGCTTACTTCTGTAGGTTTCTTTCTTTTCTGAGATTTTTGTCTCTTTAAGTCTTCACTGTCTTATTGGCTTTCCAGAGCTTTTAAGCAGAATACTTTAAAAACTATTTTCTAGTTGTTTGTTTGGGAAGGTTGGTCTGAATTTCTTAGTTTGCCTTCATTAGAAGTGAGAGAAGTCATTTAATTTTTACAAATGGTAGAGTATTATTATTATTCCATTTTATTGGTGAGGAAACTGGTCTCAGACAAGCCAAGTAAATTGCTCAAGGTTACATTTAGAAAGTGGCAAACTTAGAATTTGAACATATATCTTTCTGTCTCGAAAACAAAACAAAACAAAAAATCTCATGCTATTTACATTAGCTAAAAGCAATTTTGGCTAATATCCCCTAAGTGGAACACACTATAAGAAGATTTATTACTGACAATCATACTTATACTTTTCATCACTTATAAATGTATGTTTGCAAATTGGAAGACTTTCTGTTTTATAGCAGTCTTTAATTAATTTTACTAAAATATAGTTAGTCTCAGTTTCCTAAGTATTTTGCTTTACAGTTTTACAATTCCTTACTGGTACTGACTAGCAATCAATGTTTTATAAAATAATGGTACTTTAACATGAAAGTCTAATATAATCCAATAAGTGGTTATTTTTAAAGTATAAGTAAAAGTTGAATCTTAATTTTTTTTATCCCCTAACTGCTATTTCTTCAATCCTTATCCAGAAGTCATTTTAAATAAATTCTGTCTTGCTTCAAATTTCATTTATCATCCATTAAACTTCCACTGCAAAACAATGAATTCCTTTCCATAAAGCCATAAAATTAGTAAATTCCACCATATGCTCTTTGTCTTTCACGGATGACATATTTTGGAAATCTATATAGATCTTTAAATAGTCAACAAATATATATTATATGACATACATTGTTATCAAGATGATTAATCCATTCACATTTAAGGTAATTATTGATATGTATGCTCCTATTACCATTTTCTTAATTGTTTTGGGGTTTTTCTTGTAGGTCCTTTTCTTCTCTTCTGTTTCCCACTTAGAGAAGTTCCTTTAGCATTTGTTGTAGAGCTGGCTTGGTGGTGCTGAATTCTCTTAGCTTTTGCTTGTCTGTAAAGCTTTTGATTTCTCAGTCAAATCTGAATGAGATCCTTGCCAGGTAGGGTAATCTTGGTTGTAGGTTCTTTCCTTTCATCACTTTAAATATATCATGCCACTCCCTTCTGGCTTGTAGAGGTTCTGCTGAGAAATCAGCTGTTAACCTTATGGGAGTTCCCGTGTATGTTATTTGTCATTTTTCCTTTGTTGCTTTTAATAATTTTTCTTTGTCTTTAATTTTTGTCAATTTGATTACTACGTGTCTCGGCATGTTTCTCCTTGGGTTTTATCCTGCCTGCGACTCTCTGAACTTCCTGGAATTGGGTGGCTATTTCCTTTCCCATGTTAGGGCAGTTTTTGACAATAATTTCCTCAAATATTTACTTGGGTCCTTACTCTCTTTCTGCTCCTTCTGGGACCCCTATAATGAGAATATTGGTGCATTTAATGTTGTCCCAGAGGTCTCTTAGGCTGTCTCCATTTCTTTTCGTTCTTTTTTCTTTATTCTGTTCTGCAGCAGTGAATTCCACCATTCTGTCTTCCAGGTCACTTATCCGTTCTTCTACCTCAGTTATTGTGCTATTGATTCCTTCTAGTGTATTTTTCATTTCAATTATTGTATTGTTTATCTCTGTTTGTTTGTTCTTTAATTCTTCTAGATCTTTGTTAAACATTTCTTGCATCTTCTCAATCTTTGCCTCCATTCTTTTCCCAAGGTCCTGGATCATCTTCACTATCATTATTCTGAATTCTTTTTCTGGAAAGTTGCCAATCTCCACTTCATTTAGTTGTTTTTCTGGGGTTTTATCTTGTTCCTTCATCTGGGACATAGTCTTCTTCCTTTTCATTTTGTCTGTCTTTCTGTGAATGTGGTTTTTGTTCCACAGGCTGCAGGACTGTAGTTCCTCTTGCTTCTGCTGTCTGCCCTCTGGTAGATGAGGCTATCTAAGAGGGTTGTGCTAGCTTCCTGATGGGAAGGACTGGTGGTGGGTAAAGCTGGGTGTTGCTCTGGTGGGCAGAGCTCAGTAAAACTTTAATCTGCTTGTCTGCTGATAGGTGGGGCTGAGTTCCCTCCCTGTTGGTTGTTTGGCCTGAGGCGACCCAGTACTGGAGGCTATAGGCCCTTTGGTGGGGCTAATGGAGGACTCTGGGAGGGCTCACACCAAGGAGTCTTCCCACAACTTCTGCTGCCAGTGCCCTTGTCCCCACGGTGAGCCACAGTCTCTCCCTGCGTCTGCAGGAGACCCTCCAACACTAGCAGGTAAGTCTGGTTCAGTCTCCTGTGGGGTCACTGCTCCTTCCCCCGGGTCCTGATGCACACACTACTTTGTGTGTGCCCTCCAATAGTGGTGTCTCTGTTTCCCCAGTCCTGTCAAAGTCTTGCAAAAATCCCACTAGCCTTCAAAATCTGATTCTCTGGGAATTCCTGCTCCTGTTGCTGGACCCCCAGGTTGGGAAAACTGATGTGGGGCTCAGAACCTTCATTCCAGTGGGTGGACTTCTGTGGTATAATTGTTCTCCAGTTTGTGAGTAGCCCACCCAGAGGTTATGGGATTTGAGTTTATTGTGTTTGCACCCCTACCATCTCATTGTGGCTTCTTCTTTGTCTTTGGATATGGGGTATCTTTTTTGGTGAGTTCCAGTGTCTTCCTGTTGATGATTGTTCAGCAGTTAGTTGTGATTCCAGTGCTCTTGCAAGAGTGAGTGAGCACATGTCCTTCTACTGAACCACCTAATGATCAGAGGACTTTAAATATTCAAAAGGGATCAGAAAATTAAGGGACCTGCCTGAGTTCTTTCCCAGGTTGGGAAAGAAATGCTAGCTGCTAACCCATTGAGCTAGTGTGAAGAGGAGCACTGAAGAAAAAAAAGTTGCTTTACAAGTACACCTTTTTGCATTTTGCTCCATTAAATACTGGTTCCAGCTCATCCAAATATCTCAGCCTCTACCAGTCTGTGTGACTCTGTTTAACCACGTGAAGATCAATTTCCAAATTGCCATGGCTCTTAGCTCACACCTGCTTCTGCAGGTTATCACCTACCCACCCATTCAATCAAGGTTTCTGTGGGTCACAGTCAGGAGTTTTCCATGGTCAAAGAGATTTCCAGGTTCAAAGAGATTCTCTGGGCCTCACAGACTGCTCTTCTTCTGTTTGTGCTTCCTCTGGGAAGTATATGGCTTGTGGGTCCTGAGTGAAGCTTTCATCTACTACCTTGGAAGACAGAAATCCTGCGTGTGGTAGGCTAGTCCCCAAAGATATTCACTTCATAATTCCTGGAACCTGTGAACATTATATTATGTGGAAATAGGGTCATATTTTGTTAAGATGATCAGATTGACTGAGTTGGGAGATTGTCTTAGATTAACATAGTGGGCCCTAAACACAATCACATGTATCTTTATGAGAAAGAGATATAGGCAGATTTGACACAGAAGAGGAGAAGGTGATGTGAAGACAGAGGCAGAGAGAGATTTGAAGATGCTGGCTTTGAAGATTGGAGTGATGTAGACGCAAGCCAAGGGATACTAGCAGCCACCAGCAATTGGAAGAGACAAGGAACAGATCCTGCCCTAGAGCCTCCAGAGGGAAAGCTGCCCTGTCAACACCTTGATTTTGGCCCCGTGGTAGTGATCTCAAACTTCGGGTTTCCAGAGGCATGAGAGAATAAATTTCTGTTGTTTTAAGCCATTAAGTTTGAGGTAATTTTTTACAACAGCTTTAGGAAACTAGTACACTGGGAGAGCAGTGCTCCCTTCTTCTCTGCAGGGCACAAACAGACACTATGGGGCATGCTCCATTATGGATTCAGTTTGGTCATCTGAGCCCCAATTCAGCACTGTTTATGCCCTGACTCTTACATGGAATTTCATGAAAGAAATTCTATTCTAATTCTTCCTATTTTGGGCCCCAAAACCAACCAATCAGGCTCGAGGTGTGAGTGGGGAGAGGTGAATGGATGAAAGGAGGCCAGTTCTTCCCCTCCATTGTCCTAGTTTGCTCTGTTCCCTTAGGCACCTGACCCAAATTCTTCTCAATCTTCCAGTAAAACACAAAACAAAACACAACTCTATATTACCCCAGAAATGCTTCCCATGCAGAGATCAACTGATATTGGGGGTGAAGCTGTCACTCTTCACTTCCCAGAGAAGCATTAGAGTTTGCTCAAATCCAGGCATATCACTTGAACCATCTAGATATATTCAACTGCCTATTCCTGGGGCATACTAAGTATTCAGAAAATGGTGGCTGCTGTAGAAGGAAAACTCTATATTAATATGAGTTAGTAGAACTGGGTCTGAATGCCCATTTGTGCCTCTTATTGGCACCGGTACTTTTCCGCATCTGTAAAATAGGGGTAAAAATATACGTCTCAAAGAATAGTTTTAAGAATTTAGTGAGCATAGAGCCTGGTACATAGTCAATACTCAATAAATGTGAATTCCCACTCACCAATCCCTTCACATCTTGACTATTCCCCTACTTCTCCATGGCATTTTAAATGTAAAGATTTTACCATGTTATTGCAGAAAAATATAAATGTTATTATTAATAATGAAGATAGAAATAATCTTTAAATAGTAATTGTGTAGCAATCCTACTCATTAGACTGAGTTCATAGAGGACACAGACTGTCTTTTTCATCTCTACCTCTATTGCCTAGCACATAGTAGGCTTCATAAATGCCTGCTGACTAATTGAATAATTAAAACATCTTCAGCAGCAGGACTGCCTTTCATTAGTAGTTCTAATCAGAAAAGCAAATTCAAGTTAGATTCAGATACAAAGTAACACGTTTGTCTTCCTATGAGAACGGAAGAGAACAAGAGCCTGGAACAGACTTCGAAAAAAAATAGAACCGGTTACCTGAGCAGATGTGTATGCCTAGATAAGGTGAGAACAAAGTGCTTGAGAAAAACCAAAAGCCCTCAGTGACCCAGCTCTGACCTGTGCTCATTTCATGGGGTGATCTTCAAGTGAACCTTTAAGACTGTTGACTCAACCCTCTACAGAGACACCCGGATTTTGAAAAAATTCAACCCATTGAAATCAAAACCTACTGATACATGAGGTAATTACCCCTGTTTCAAAAGGAATTTTCTCTTTACAAAATTATTACGTTCATATAGGGAGGTTCCTTAGAGCATTTAAAATATATTTCCAGAAGCTCTGCAACTTTTGAGCACACATCCATGGTGTAATACTCTGCATTTTGGTATAGTTTGTTCTTCTAATTCATCCACTCATTCAATTTCCTATTTGTTTAAAAATCTGTTCAACAAATTTGATACTTATCAAACATGACCACGAGAAAGGCTTAGTAAAGACTACATGATTATAGCAGTCTCAAGCAGCCCCAAGTAACTAATGAGCTGAATCTCTAAGCCCATGTGGCATCATATGCCATACAAAAAGTTCACATGTTTTAAGGAAAAGATTTGAGTTTGATTCCAGCACTACCAGTTGTAACACTTATGCTACCATGGAGAAATTAACTACCTTGAATCTCAGTTTCTCTATCTATAAAAAGGGATAATTCATGAGGTTGCCATGAGGATTCCTGAGATAAAGCATGCAATGTTTAATTTACAGCTGCCATTAAAAAATGTTAGCTTCTTCTTTACTTCATGATCCAGATATCCTTCCCATCTCTATTACTTCATCTCCTACAACTCACAGTTAGCTCTCTAACTCAGACTGAACTTTTTGAAATCTGCATTTTAACTGCATTCCATCAGAAAGTATTCTAATGGTGAGAAACAGCAATAGCAATAGCAACAACAATTGCTAATATTTTATTGAGACCTCAGTAAATACCTGCATTACCTCATTTAACTGTCACGACAACTCTTTAATCTAAATAATAATTTTTATCCTTATTTTAGAGAGAGGTTAGAGTAATTTGCTCAAGTGAGATGCAAACCTAAGTAATACATGCTATTAATGCATACTGATGTTATTTTGCTGCCTGTAAGTACACAAGGTAATAGAATTTTCATCAGTTGTATGTATCAGAAAAACTCTAAACTCTCTAACTAGTCCCCTACTCAGAAATGCTGTCACGGATAAGGAGAGGATGTTTCTTCTATGGCAAACCTGTACTGTGACAGCTCACAGCCAGAATGTGAAGGTGACATTTGACTTAGAGGCCTTCTCTGAACTACTTTCCATTTCAGGAACCCCCATTCTCACAGAACCTGGAATTTTCATTCTACCCAGAGACTTCTGAGTAGAAGAATATTAATGTGATCCCCCAAATGTTAGTTAATTATTATCCAGAGGAATTTTATAAGTGAACATTATTTTAAAAAATGTCTCAGTTATCCAGGAAGATGAATTTTTTAAAAATTTAAGTAATAGACTTTACTGCAGAGAGTTCCCATTCACCTCTTTTCTTCCCTGCCTGCCCCCTGTTTTCCCTATAAATAACATCTTGCATTAGTGTGGTACATTTGTTACAACTGATGAACAAATATTAATATATTATTATTAACTAAAGTCCATAGTTTATATTAGGTTTCACTCTTCGTGTTGTAGAGTCCTATGGGTTTTGACAAATGTATAATGCTGTGTATCCACTATTACAGTTTCATACAGAATAGTTTCTTAACTCTAAAATTCCCCTGTGCTCCACCTATTCATTCCTCCCTCCCCTCAAACCTTTGGCAATCACTGATCTCCGAGGCTTTGCCTTTTCCAGTGTCTTAATAGTTTAGGAATCAAATAGTAGGTAGCTTTTTCAGACTGGCCTCTTTCATTTAGCATTATGCATTTAAAGTTCCTCCATGTGTTTTTGTGGTTTGATAGTTAATTTCCTTTTATTGCTGAATAATATTCCTCTGTAAGATGTACCACAGTTTGTTTATCACTTCACCATTAACCTTGGTTATTTCCAAGTGTTTGCAACTATGAGTAAAGCTGCTATAAACATTTTTTACAGTAGGTTTTTGTGTGAACATGAGTTTTCAACTAATTTGGGTAAATGTTAAGAAGTGAGATTTCAGGGTTATACGGCAAGATTATGTTTAGTTTTGTAAGAAATTGCCGAACTGTCTTCCAAAGTGACTGTACAATTTTGTATTCCCACCAGAGATGAATGAGAGTTCCTGTCGCTTCATATTCTCACGTGCACTTGGTGCTGTCAGTACTTTGGATTTTAGTTATTTGAATTGGTGTGTAGTGCTATCTCATTGGTTTAATATGCAATTTCCTAACAATATGCAATGTTGAGCATCTTTTTAGATGCTTAGTTGTCATTTGTACATCTTCTTTGGTAAGTTTTCTGTTCAGATTTTTTGCCCATTTAAAAATTGATTTGTTTTCTTATTGTTAAGTTTTAAGAGTTCTTTGTATATTTTGGATACCAGTCCTTTAATCAGATATGTGTTTTGCAAATATTTTCTCCTAGTTCCCGGCTTGTCTCCTCATTCTCTTCACAATGTCTTTTGTAGAGCAGAACCTTTTATTTTTAATGAAGTTGCACTTATTAATTTTTTCTTTCATGCATGGTGCTTTTGGTGTTGTACGTAAGAAGTCATTGTTAACCTTAAGGTTAATTAGATTTTATTCTATGTTATCCTCTAGGAGTTTTAAAAATTTTGCACATTGCATTTAGGGCTATTATCCATTTTGAGTTAATTTTTGTGAAAGGTGTAAGGTCTATATCTAGATTCATCTCCTTTGATGTGCATGTTTAGTTGTTACCACATCACTGTTAAAAGAACTATTCTTTTGTCATTGAATTGCCTTTACTCCTTTGTCAAAGAGCAATTCACTGTATCTGTTTGGACCTATTTCTTGGCTCTCTGTTCTGTTCCATTGATCCATTTGTCTATTCTTTTGCCTATACCATACTGTCTTGATTATTGTAGCTTTATAGTAACTCTTGAAGTTGGGTAGTGTCAGCCCTCTGACTTTGTTCTTCAGTATTGCATTGACTATTCTCAGTCTTTTGTCTTTTGATATAAACTTTAGAATATGTTTGTCCATATCCACAAAATAACCCCCTGGAATTTTTATTGGGATTGCATTGAATCTACATATCAGTTTGGGAAAAGCTGAAATCTTAATAATATTTAGTCTTTCTATACATGAATATGGAATATCTCTCCAATTTTTAAGTTATTCTGTTGGTTGTGTACTTTTCCTCATATAGATCTTGTACATATTTTGTTAGATTTATACTTAAGTATTTCATTTTAAGGTACTAATGTAAATAGTATTGTTTTAAATTTTCAATTCCAGTTGTTCATTGCTGGTGTATAGGAAAGCAATTGGCTTTTGTATATTCACCTGGTATCCTGCAACCTTGCTATAACTGTTAATTAGTTCCAGGAATTTTCATTCATAGAAAAATTCTACATAGAAAATTGTGTCATCTGTGAACAAAGATCGTTTTATTTCTTCCTTTCCAGTATGTATACCTTTTATTTTCTTTCTTGACTTATTGTGTCAGGTAGGGCTTCCAGTATGTTGTTAAATAGGAGTGGTGATAGTGGACATCCTTGCCTTGTTCCTGGTCTTAGTGGGAATCATCTATCTTCTTACCACTAAGTATGATGTTAGGTGTAGGGTTTTTGAGATTTTTTTTTCAAATCGAAGGAAAATTGTATTTTAAATCACAGGTTTCAGGCATCAGTGAAGGATGTTTTGGGGAGCAGGGCGACTCTCAAATCATTCTTCACAGGGCTTCTGTTACCTATGAGAATGATGAGGCACTGTAAAAAAAATCTCTCCTAGATAAAATAAAAAATTTCCCAATCCTCCTTAAGGTTTCTCTTCTTCAACAAAAATAGATTCACTAGTCTACACAGTGAGTTCTGTTTCATGAATTCAACTCAAAAGCCTCTACTGAAACCTTTATAGCACTTTTCTACTGCAAAAATGCAAAGATAAGCAGAAAAAAAATTCCAGTACTCTAAGAGCTTACAGTGGAATGGGGCATTTTGGGATGGGGCAGGGTTTTTAAATTGGGAGTAAGATATGAGTACATATACCTAAAGTGCAAGGAAGAGTATTTTAGACTTTGAAATAGTACGTACAAAGTGCTTTTAAAAGGGAACCCTCCTATAATGTTGGTGGGAATGTAAACTGGTGCAGCCACTAGGGAAAACAGTATAGAGGTTCCTTAAAAAACTAAAAATAGAACCTCCATATGATCCGGCAATCCCACTCCTGGGCATATATCCAGAGAATACTATAATCCGAAAAGATACATGCACCCCAATTTCATAACAGCACTATTTACAATAGCCAAGACATGGAAGCAACCTAAATGTCCATCGACAGATAAATGGATAAAGAAGATATATATACACAGTGGAATACTACTCAGCCATAAAAAAAGAATGAAATAATGCCATTTGCAGCAACACAGATGGATCTAGAGATTATCATACAAAGTGAAGTCAGAAAGAGAAAGACAAATACCATATGATATCACTTATATGTGGAATCTAAAATATGACACAAATGAACTTATTTATGGAACAGAAATAGACTCACAGACATAGAAAACAAACTTATGGTTACCAAAGGGGAAAAGGGGTGGGGGAGAGATAAATTATGAGTTTGGGATTAGCAGATACAAACTACTATATATAAAATAGATAAACAACAAGGACCTACTGTTTAGCACAGGGAACTATATTCAATATCCTGTAATAATGGAAAAGAATATGAAAAAGAATATGTATAACTGAATCACTTTGCTGTACACAAGAAACTAACACAACATTGTAAATCAACTATACTTCAATAAAAAATTTTTTTCTTCCTGGTTACTTCTTAGAGCAAACTAAGGGATAATTAATACTTTTATTTCCATCAGATATGGATGGATGCAATAAATTTGCTGAACATATTCTCTTGAATGCAGTCCCTTTAGTAGGATTTTAAGGAAAGACTGATTCTTGCTATGAGCCTTCTTCTTGAATAAACTGCTGCAATCAGAGAGGTAAAAGACAGCAACATCCAGAGAAAAGAAAGAGAATGGGATTCTGGAGGCTCAGGAAAAAAAAAAATAATCCAAAATATCTCAACTTTTAAAACTGAAAGAAAAATTAGCTCCATTCAGGCTTAGGGAGTTTGTAGTCATCTGTTCTCTAAACCATTTTAAAAATGAATTAGCCAGAGTCCCAGAAGTCAGCTGCTGAACTAAAGATTATTACTTATAAAAAAGTAATTTTGTTTTGTTTGTTTTCTGAGCAAGGAACTAAGAGTCCCTCACATCTTGGAAACTGTCAGGGGAAAAATTCCCTGTGAGGAAAAAATGCAAAAAGAAAATATTGGAGTGGAGTCTTTCCATAAATTGAATATGTTTGCATTTGTTGAAGTTGATGAGATTTTTCAGAGTGATAGATAAGTTAGAACTGTTTGTTCTAAGAGAAGAGGAAGTGGTAAGATGTCCTCAAAATAATTCCATATGTTAACATGTGAGTCCTTGGAAAATTCAAAATATGTTCTATCATCTCAAAAGCAACCCCCCTGGGAAATGGCCTATAAGGGCATAAAAGAAACAGATACCAATGACAAAGCTGAAATGTGTATTTTTAAACATAGAGACCTAAAGATTAATTTAAAAAAACAAACTAGGCATTTGAATATTTTCTTCTCACCAAGAACTAGAAGTGTACAGGTTGGGACAGGGGGCATGTGTAAAAATCATCTACATTCCTTAGGAGAAAAATTTCCTGAACTATATTGCAAAGGAAAGATAACTAGAAGTGGATGTTAGAGAGGTGGAGCTAGTCCTGGGTGTATCAAATATGATCTATATACTTTATACTTTATTTCCCTTGACTTCATTTCTGTATATTTTCTGGGGATTGTTTTCACTGCAGAGCCCAGTGATCATCTGAGTTGAGTAGACAGAGCTGGGAGTCTGGGAAAACTAAAGCAGTCACAGTTCACAGGGCAGAGTGCCTTAGAGAAGCAAGTTGCACAGAAAGAGAAGGAGCTCTGAATCTCTGCAGAATGTCCCATTAAATTGTTCATTAGAATACTAATCAGCATATGCATGTGAGAAAACTACACACAGCTGAGGAAAGGACTACCTGAAATGAGCAGAGGGAACAATTTCCATATCTTATACTGGAAATAGTTCATTTCTAAACCAGCCAGAGTATAAAACCTCATAATTCACAAGGAAATGGATAAGTTACTCAGAAGATTGTTGAGTCAGTAATGAGGCAGAATTGGCTCTAGAATGAAGGCTGTCATGGTGTCATATAACAAAGCTTAAAAGCAAGTCTCATATACCTGTGGGACACCATCTAGCATACTAACATGGAGAAAGAGAAAAGAGAGAGAAAGAGTATAAAGAATACTTGAAGAAATTATAGCCCTAAACTTCCTAAATGTGATTTTAAAAACCCATTAATCTACACACTCAAGAAAATTAACGAACTTCAGATCAAATGAACTCAACAAGATCCGCATCTAGATACGTTAGAGTAGGACTGTCAAAAGATAAAGACAAAAGAAATCTTGAAAGCAGCAAAAGCAAAACCACACATCATGTTCAAGGAGTCTTCAAAAAGATTAACAGTTGATTTTTCATCAGAAACCATGAGGTCCAGAAGGCAGTAGGATGACATATTGAAAGCGATTAAAAAGAAAGACAGTCAACAAAGAATTCTATATCCAGCAAAACTACCCTTCAAAAATGAAGGAGAAATTAGGACATTTGTAGATTAAAAAAACAAAAACAAAAAAAACCTGACAGAATTAATCACTAGAAGACTTGCCCTATTAGGAAAACTAGAGTCTTTTAGTCTTAAATGAAACAACATTAGCCAATGAGTAAAATGCACATGAAAAAAATGAAGAGCACAAATAAAGGTAACTATACAGGTAAATATAAAAAATAGTATAAATATACATTTTTTGGTAATTCTTTTCTTCTCAATCTGATAAAAAAATATGGTTGCATAAGCAATAGTTTCAACACTGTATTGATGGGCTTATAATGTATAGATTTTGTTTGATTGGCAATAATAGCACAGAAAAGAGGGGAGGTGTCAGAGGTCTACCAGAGTAAAGTTTTTATATACTATTAAAATTAAGTTGGAATTCATCTTAATTAGATTATTTTAAGATAAGATGTTATTTTTAATGTCCTAGGAAACCACTAATAAATAACTAAAAAATGTAGTGAAAGGAACAATAAGGGAATTAAAATGGTAAACTAGAAAATATATGCTGACACAAAAGAAGGCAGTAATGGAGAAAATGGAGAACAAAAAAGACATAAGACATGAAGAAAATGATAGTGAAATGGCAGACTTAAACTACCTGATCAGTTAGTAAATTAAATATAAATGGACTACACACTCCAATCAGAAGGGAGAAACTGGCAAAATGGAAAAAAATACATATCCAACTACATAGATATTACAATAGACACGTGTAAGATTCAGAGCCATAAATCGGTTGAAAGTAAAAGGATGGATAAAGATTTACCATGCAAACCATAACCCAAAGAGAGTAGGAGTGGTTCATGCTATGGTCAACTAATCTATGAAAAAGCAGGCAAGGATATCCAATGGAGAAAAGACAGTCTCTTCAATAAGTGGTGCTGGTAAAACGGGACAGCTACATGTGAAAGAATGAAATTAGAACACTCCCTAACACCATACACAAAAATAAACTCCAAATGGATTACAGACCTAAATGTAAGACCGGACACTATAAAACTCTTAGAGGAAAACGTAGGAAGAACACTCTTTGACATAAATCACAGCAAGATCTTTTTTGACCCACCTCCTAGAGTAATGGAAATAAAAACAAAAATAAACAAATGGGACCTAATGAAACTTAAAACCTTTTGCACAGCAAAGGAAACTATAAACAAGACAAAAAGACAACCCCCAGAATGGGAGAAAAAATTTGCAAATGAATCAACGGACAAAGGATTAATCTCCAAAGCATACAAACAGTTCATGCAGCTCAATATCAAAAAAAAAAAAAAAACACAACCCAATCCAAACATGGGCAGAAGACCTAAATAGACATTTCTTCAAAGAAGATATACATATTGCCATCAAACACATGAAAGGATGCTCAACATCACTAATCATTAGAGAAATGCAAATCAAAACCATGATGAGGTATCACCTCACACTGGTCAGAATGGCCATCATCAAAAAATCTACAAACAATAAATGCTGGAGAGGGTGTGGCGAAAAGGGAACCCTCTTGCACTGTTGGTGGGAATGTAAATTAATACAGTCACTATTGAGAACAGTATGGATGTTCCTTTAAAAACTAAAAATAGAACTACCATATGACCCAGCCATCCCACTACTGGGCATATACCCTAAGAAAACCATAATTCAAAAAGAGACATGTACCACAATGTTCACTGCAGCTCTATTTACAATAGCCAGGGCATGGAAGCAACCCAAGTGTCCATCAACAGATGAATGGATAAAGAAGATGTGGCACATATATACAATGGAATATTACTCAGCCATAAAAAGAAACGAAATTGAGTTATTTGTAGTGAGGTGGATGGACGTAGAGTCTGTCATACAGAGTGAAGTAAATCAGAAAGAGAAAAACAAATACCGTATGCTAACACATATATATGGAATCTAAAAAAAAAATGGTTCTGACGAACCTAAGGGCAGGACAGGAATAAGGACACAGACATAGAGAATGGACCTGAGGACATGGGGAGGGGGAAGGGTAAGCTGGGATGAAGTGAGAGAGTAGCATTCACATATATACACTACCAAATGTAAAATATAGAGCTAGTGGGAAGCAGCTGCATAGCACAGGGAGATCAGCTTGGTGTTTGTGACCACCTAGAGGGGTGGGATAGGGAGGATGGGAGGGAGGCGCAAGAGGGAGGGAATATGGGGGTATATGTATACATATAGCTGATTCACTTTGTTATACAGAAGAAACTAACACAACATTGTAAAGCAATTATACTCCAATAAAGATGTTAAAAAAAAAAAAGACACACGCACCCCAATGTTCACTGCAGCACTATTTACAGTAGCTAGATCATGGAAGGAACCTAAATGCCCATCAACAGATGAATGGATAAAGAAGATGTGGTATATATATACAATGGAATATTATTCAGCCATAAAAAGGAACAAAATTGGGTTATTTGTAGAGACGTGGATGGACCTAGAGACTGTCATACAGAGTGAAGTAAGTCAGAAAGAGAAAAACAAATATCATATATTAATGCATATATGTGGAATCTAGAAAAATGGTACAGATGAACTGGTTTGCAAGGCAGAAATAGAGACACATGTGTAGAGAACAAACTTATGGACACCAAGGGGGAAAGTGGGGGTGGTGGTCGTGGTGGTGGGATGAATTGGGAGATTGGGATTGACATATATACACTAATATGTATAAAACAGATAACTGATAAGAACCTGCTGTATAAGAATAATAAATAAAATAAAATTCCAATAAAAAAATTTTAAAAAGAGAGTAGGAGTGGTTAACTTAATATCAGCAACATAGACTTTAAGACTAGAATAGTTACCAGAGGCAATGAAGGACATTTAATAATGATAAAGGGTCAATACATCATGGAGACATAATAATTATAAATATATATTCAACTTTCAATAGAGCCACAAAATACATGTAGCAAAAACTGAAGGAACTCAAGGAGGAAACAGAAAATTCTGCAAAATAGTTGGAGACATTAATATCCCACTTTCAAAAATAGATAGAACAGCTAGGCAGAACATGAACCAGAAAATAGAAGACTTGAATAAGAATATAATCCAGCTGAATCTATAGAAGAGTCAATGCAACAACAGAAGGATATCGATTTTCCTCAAATGAACATGGAAAATTTGCCAGAACAGGTCATCTGTTAGAACATAAAACAAGTCTCAATAAATTTGAAAGGATTGAAATAACAGGAAATATGTTCTTTGGACACATGGAATTGAATTAGAGATCAATAACAGAGAAATTTGGGAAACTCACAAATATGTAGTACTAGATAACAAACGGGTCAAAGAAGAAATCACATGGGAAATTAGAAAATACATTGAGATGAATGAAAATAAAAACATAGCATAACAAAACATATGGTATGAGGCTAAAGTGGTGCTCAGAAGGAAATTTATAGCTGTAAATGTCTGCATTAAAAAAATAGTGATTCCAAATAAATAACCTAGCCTTTTATCCCAAGAAACTTGAAAAAGAATCCAAACCTAACAGAAGGAAGGAAATAAAAAGATTAGAGCAAAAATAAAGTAGAGAATAGAAAAGCAATAGGGAAAAATTAATGAAACTAAAAGCTGGTTCTTTGAAAAGAACAAAATGAACAAATCCAACTAGACTTGCAAAGAAAAAAGAGAGAAGACTCACATTACTAAAATCAGGAATGAAAGAAGGGAAATCACTACTGGAATTACAGAAATAAAAACAAATATAAGAAAATGCTATAAATAATTATTTGCCAACAAATGGGAAGACCTGAATGTAAAGGACAAATTCTTAAAAAGACAAACCACAGAAACTGACTCAAGAAAAAACAGAAAGTCTGAATATACCTATAATAATGAAAGGTTGAATGAGTTCTTTAAAACTTTCCACAAAGAAAACCCAGACCC
This sequence comes from Eschrichtius robustus, assembly GCF_028021215.1. Taxonomy (NCBI): domain Eukaryota; kingdom Metazoa; phylum Chordata; class Mammalia; order Artiodactyla; family Eschrichtiidae; genus Eschrichtius; species Eschrichtius robustus. The sequence goes on from NC_090825.1 coordinate 27,198,727, forward strand.
AGATGGCTTCACTGGTGAATTCTGCCCAGCCTTTAACAGAGATTCATTTATTATGAATCTTTCACAAAATTTTCCCCAAAATATGAGGCCAGTATCCCTGATATCAAAACCAGACAAAGACATCACAAATAAGGAAAACTACAAATCAGTATCCCTTATGGTTACAGACACAAAAGTCATCAACAAAATACTAGCAGACCAGATCCAAACATACCAATATAAAAGGAATTATCCACATGACCAAGTGGGACTTAGCCCAAGTTGCAAGATTGGTTTAACATCTGAAAGTCAACCAGTGTAATACACCATATTAACAGAATAAAGTACAAAACATGAATATCCAAATAGATGGAGAAACAAAATCCAACTCCTTCTCATTACAAAACATTTATCAAACTAGGAATGGAAGGGAACTTCCTCAACCTAATAAAGGGCACCTAGGAAAAAACATACAGTTAACATCATACTTACTGGTGAAAGACAATGGTTTCCTCTTAGATCAAAAATTTTTTTTTTGCTCTTGACACATATTCAACATTGCATTGGAAGGTCTAGCCATGGAAACTAGTCTAGAAAAGGATATGGAAGTCATCTAGATTAGGACTTTCCATATATATCTCTATATTCAGGGGACATAATCTTACATATAGAAAACCCTAAATAATTTATAAAAAATATCCCTAAAAGTATCAAGTGAGTTTAGCAAGGTTGCAGGGTACAAAATCAATATGCAAAAATCAATTGTATTTCTATAAACTAGCAATGAACAACCTGAAAATGAAATTATAAGACCATTTCATTTATCAAAGTATTAAAAAATACTTATGGAATAAATTCAACAAAAGAAATGAAAGAGTTCTACACTGAAAAATACAAAACATTGTTGAAAGTAAAGAAAATTTAAGTAAATGGAAAGAAATCCCATGTTCATGGATTGGAGAACATAATTTTGTCAAGATGGCAATATTCTCCAATTGGTCTAAATGTTCTTATATTGAATGTAATGTCTATCACAACTCCAGCTTCCTTTTTTCCCCCCAGAAACTGGCAAGATGATCCTAAAATTCATATAGAAATTTAAGGGTCCTAAATTTGCTGAACAATTTTAAAGAGGAAAAAAAATGTTGGAAGACTCATAGTTCCCAACTTTTAACTTAATACAAAGCTACAGTAATCAAGACAGTGTGGTCCTGGCATAAGGATAGGCATATTGCCAAGACCTGTTGATGGAGAAAAACAGTATTTCAAGAAATGGTGCTGGGACAACTGGATATCCACATGCACAGGAATGAATTGAACCCCTTCCTCATATCATACACAAAAATTAACTCAAAATGGATAATACATGTAAATGTAAGAGCTAAAACTATAAAACTCTTAGAAGAAAACAGTATGCTTGATATTGTTCCAGAGGTCTCTTAAACTGTCCTCATTTCTTTTTATTCTTTTTTCCTTTTCTGTTCCACTACTCTGTCTCCCAGCTCCTGGATCTGTTCCTCTGTATCATTTAGTCTACTGTTAATTCTTTCTAGGGTATTTTTCATTTCAGTTGTACTCTTCATCTCTGTTTGGTTGTTTTTTATATTTTGTAACTCTTTGTTAAAAACTTCGAACTTCTTGCTCTCTTCATCCATTCTTCGCCCACGTTCTTTTATCATCTTTACAATCACTACGTTGAACTCTTTCCTGAGTAGATTGCCTATCTCCACCTCACTTAGTTTTTCTTCTGGGGTTTTACCTTGTTCCTTCACATGGAATATATTCCTCTGTTGCCTCATTTTGCCTAACTTGCTGTTTTTATTTCTAAGTATCTGGTAGGTTGGCTACATTTTCTGACCTTGGAGAAGTGGTCTTTTGAAGGAGAAATCCTATGTGTCCCGGCAGCACACTCCTTTCTGGTAACTAAAGCTATATGCTCTAGGGGTGCCCCTTATGTGAGTTGCATGCGTCCTGCTGTGGTGGGCTGACTAATGTTGGTGGTCTGGTAGGTGTGGCTGGTCTTTGGTCCTGCTGGTTGCCAGGCCCTGCCTTGTGTGGAGGCTGCTGGCACTGATTGGCAGGGCCAGGTCATGAGGCAGCTATCTGTAGAACCCTGGGGGCCCTGGGGCTAGTGCTGGTTCATCTGTAGACGGAGTCGGGAGTCCAGGAGATCCTGGGGCTGGTGTCCACACACCGGTGGGTAAGGCCAGGTCCTGGGGATAGTGCTGGCCCACTAGTGGGCAGAGGTGTATCCTGGGGTCTGGCTGCAGGACCCAGGGGTCCCAGAGCTGGTGCTGGACTACTGGTGGACAAGGCTCAGGCCCAGCTGGTCCCAGGGCTGTACTGGCCTGCTAGGGGGTGGGCTGAGTCCTGCCAAGGAGGGTTGTGGGCCTCTGGTGGTCCTGGGGCTTTGTCTGTCTGCTGGTAGGTGAGGCTGGTCCAGAGGCTAGAGCAAGCTTGATGGTGGGTGGGGCTGAGGCCCAGAGGATTCTGGGGCTGTTGCCTGCCCACTGGTGGGTAAAGCTGGGTCCCAGAGTCTCTGGTTGCAGAGCCCTTGGGTTTCTGGGACTGGTGCCTGTGCACTGGAGTGTGGAGCTAGGTCCTGGGCTCTCTGGAGGACAGGGCTGTGTCCATGGACAGCTGTGGATTCAGGGGGTGTTAAAGCATCCTGTCTGCTGGTGGGTGGGGCTGTGTCCCCACCCAACTAATTAGTGGCTTGGCCTGAGGCGTCCCAGTACTGGTGCCTCTAGACTGGTGGGTGGGGGCAGGGCTGGGTCCTGGGGCTAGTAAGCTGGAGGGAGGATTCCACAACAGTCCTTGTCAGCACCAGTGTCCACGTGGCAGAATGAGTGCCCCCAGATGGCTGCTGCCAGTGTCTGTATCCCCAGGGTGAGCTCTAGTTGCCTCTTGTCTCTCCAGGAGACTCTCCAAGATCAGCAGGTACGTCTGACCCAGGATCCTTTCAAATTACTGCTCCTGCCCTGGGTCCGGAGCATGTGAGATTTTGTGTGCACTCTTTTTAAGAGTAGAGTCTTTGAGTTTCCCAAAAGTAAGCACTGCTGGCCTTCAAAGCCAAATTCTCTGGGGGCTCATCTTCCAGGCCCAGGACCCCTGGGCTGGGGAGTCAGTGTGGGGCTCAGACCCCTTGCTCCTTGGGAAGAACCTCTGCAATTGTAATTAATCTCCTATTTGTAGATTGCCCACTCGGGGGGTATGGGTCTTGACTATATCACCACTCGGCCCCTCCTACCTGTCTTGTTGTGGTTCCTTCTTTATACCTTTAATTGTAGAAGATCTTTTCTGGTAGGTTCCAATCGTTTTCATTGATAGTTCTTCTGTACATAGTGGTAATTTTGATGTGACCATGAGAGTAGGTAAGCTCAGGATCTTTCTACTCTGCCATCTTGGGAACTCCCCCTAAAATATATTTCTTATGTAGGTTGCAGTAAAAAAAGTTTGAAAAGCACTGTACTAGTGCTTCATTCCCAAAGATATGTATGAAAATATATATCTTATTTCAGACCAGGTGCAACAAACTAATACTTAATGCATATTTACTGGATACTGCCCAATAAAAGGGAACTTCTTAAGTGGTACTCTGGAAGATCTAATGTAAAAGACTTGAGAAATATGTTAAGAGCTCATTGTGGAGCTATCTATCTTCCACGGCATTCAACATCTTCGTGAAAACTGAAATATTTGTCCATAAAATCCCAAATATGCAATAGGCAGTAAGGCAATATAGATTATAGTGTGACTAAAATTCTAAATGACTGATACCGTTTTTCCCCCTTCATCTAAACATTGGTTTCATGCAGTAAAGATATTGCCACAGATAAACTGATACTCTTTTGAGACTTGCTCTCTCATTCCAAACAATGTCAGAATTTCATTATTTTTTCCTCTTAGATTTGCAAAAGGCATCCATTCCAATCCTCCTGGGCTCATTGTATAAAACATAATGTGCTGCTCATGAGTGATAGGAAAAAAAATTAATTCTATATTTGGAACTAATTCATCTCCCTCTTCCTGCCAACTCACCTTGACTTGCGGGGAAAGAGTAAAGAACTCGAGAGAGACATGCAGTGGAACCTGCCTTCAAGGGGATAATTAATTCCTGATCTTTGATTCCTAAGTTCCTGCCCATAATCAAAGGCAGAGAAAACACTCTTGGATGCTCTGAGCACCCCACACCTGTTCTACATGTGAGCTCATGCTTCTAATTAACTTTAAAGATGCTCTAACATATCCCTTTGCTACAGTAGACACTATGCAAAATTTGTCTTCTCATGCCCTTCTCAGTCACTCTAATCATCTGCTCTCCAACATTCAGAACCTCCGCATGGTCCACCTTCACTATCTCAGGCATTCTGTTGAACATCCTCTATCATCTGCTCTTATTTACAGTATCAGATTCTCTAGAGACCTTTCCATCTCTTATAAAAACTCACCTGTTCTATGTGTCATTATTCTTCGACCTCTGTTTTCTGTTGGGTAATAATGAGTGGTAATTGGTTTTCCAGATAAATGAGTAATGAATATGATAATTAATGAGAATAAACCTGCTCAATTCCAAGTGCACTGCTCAAGTGATTGGTGCTATTATTAACTATTGCTATTATCTACTAGTTCTTCAACAATGAGAGCTAAAAGTGTTCTTATTGCCAGAGCTGGCAGAAAATGTAGAGGGCATTTCATGGGAGGGTGGGGAAGAGCACTGATGCTAGGAGGGGAAGTGATTAAGCCCAGATATTCCTTCTATCGGGTCCTTAGCCACTCAACTTACAGTTGAGCCTCAGAAACTACCCAAGTGACAGCTTGATGTAGCTGAGTCAGGACTCCTGGATTCTGTCTCTATTTTGTAAGGAGCCTACATGAATCCCTAATTCCTTTTCACTTCCTCATCTGGTTGAACAGATGACTACACTGTCCCTTCCAGCTCTCAATTTCTGTGTTCAAAGTAGTCTCAGGTGGCAAACTTCATCTTCCTGGCCCTCCACTTATGTGATTCTGTACTTGCCATCATGCTCTGTCTGCAGATGCCATGCTGATTTAGTTTCTTTGCTTGAAAAGGGAATTTTGCCGATGATTAGGTTGATTATTCATGCTAGTTTGCTGGTTCAGACCTGGTTTATACATTGTCCCAATGTAGATAATAATGGCACTCACTTATGCTTTCTAAGTGTCTAGCTTATATGATAAATTGTATGGCCACCTTACAGAGGCTAGGCTGGCAGACAAACTCTTAAGAATTATACACTGGTATCTATGTTGTCATCATTTTCATAGTCTGGAAGGTTTCAGAATTGCCAATAAGGTGATAAATACACATAAACAACTTTCTTTATCAAAGCAGGACTTTCAGCACATCTATACTAAAGTATATTTTTGTCTTGTTTATGTATAAACTTCCTGAATTGAAGTTCAGTTTAAGGTAAACTAACTCCTGTGATCTGATACAAATTCATTTCATGCCAGAGCCCCTTGAAGCTGGGCTCCTTCCTCCTGGGCAAAGCACAGACACACTTTCTACAGCTCCAGTAACCAGTCCTGTCTTGGGACTTATGGTATTTAGTCTACAACTCAGTAAGCTATAAGCTTTATTCCTGGAAAGAAGGGAAAAAAGTCTCAAAAAAGTAAGTAAAGCATTTCATTTGATTTTTCCCTAAGTGTTCCAAACTTAAAATGCAAATTCTTGTCTTGGGAAGAAGGTAGAAATATCATTTGCTTTCAATACTAAGGTCTAAGACCACAAGCAGGGAGGCAGAGATTAAAATAAAACCTGAACACAGTCTTTTATCTGTCTGTGCATTTCTATCTTAAAGAAGTCAGTGGAGTCTGGCTGAGTATTTTGAAAACCTGATTATTATTATACCTTGCATGTAGTAGAAACTCACTCTTCGCCCAAACACACCAGGCTTTTGCTCACAGTACATTTTTGGTTAATGGAAGTTCAGTCTTAGATTTTTCATATTTCCCTACCCCAAGCCCTGACACTTCTAAACAAGGACCCCGAAGTTGCTATTCTAGGGAATGTCTTACCTTTTTTTAAGAAGTTACTTTGAGAATCATCAGCCTCTGACAGAGCACTAAGAAAAACGGACACTTACTTGGGGTCTTAGGAATTAGACTTTAATGTTAATCTGGGAATCATAACACCTTGATTCAATCCTCACTTGATGTTTAGCCAGGGAAGTTTAGCAAAGTCAAAGTGGCAGGATGCACAGCAGTTAAGAGGATGAACACTGGATGGTACACTCCTGGCTCTGCCACTTCCTGATGTGTTACTCAGACATGTTACTTAACATTTTTGTCCCCGGGTTTTCTCATCTCTGAAATGGAGATGACAATAGTCTCTACCTCATAGGGTTGTGTGAGGCATGAAGGAGTTCTTAAATATGGGGCACTTGGAGCACAGCTTGACCCAGAATAGGAAGAAGAAACACTCAGCATCAAGTACCTGAATCTTTCTAGGTGTCCTTTTCTATATCGGCCCTCCCTGGTCCCCACAGGCAGATGGGGACCCTTCTTCTGGGCTTCTTTTGCACTCGAATCACATTGTTTAGTACTTATTTATGTGTTTCCTTTTCCTGAAAGGATGTGACCTCGGTAACTAGCCCAAAGCCTGGCATGTAGTAGATGCTAAATACATATTACTTGAAAACCTGAATGAATTAATATATAACATAAAAGAGTTGGACTAGATAATTCTTTAATCCATTTTAGCTTTATATTTCTATGACTCTGTGACTCAGTCTTGTGATTTTAATGGAATTCAGAAGCTTTCTAAATCAAAAAGAAAATTAACTTTAAAAAATGAGATGAAAATGATTCTTACAGTAACCAAAAGACTAACTGAAACTGTAATAACTCCCTCTATGTCAGGGCCCAGGGGGAGGACAGAGGTAGAGGAGGGTATCTCAGCAACAGTAAAAATAAGTAAATTAATTAATTAATTAAAAAATGCAGGTAGGCAGGTGTGCCTGCAGGAATTCTTATGAAACCACCCAAAGAACCTGATGTTTGATTTCATTGAATTCCCTTAGATGTTGAAGGGATCAATTCCACAGCTAATCCCCTGTGAAAAACAGGCACTTGGATGAGTTCCATCAAAATACAACAGAAGGACCTTGGACTCTTGAATAATGGGATGCTAGCACCGGCTGTTTGTGCTGGTGATAAGAAGTTTTGGAAAGATGAAATATGAAGAAAGAGGCAGAGAGTAAACAGGAGAGATAGAGAGAGATCTCAATGTGATCTGAGGGTGATTGTTAAGTATCTTCCTACCAAATCCTTGCTACTTTATTGTTTCTAAAAATCTAAGACAGAATGAAACCCGCTTCCACTACTGAAGTCAAAGAAGGTGAAAGAAGGTGCTTAAAGCCACTATGAAGGCCTGGCTGGGTTGCCTAGCCTGTAAGTACTGATACTTTCACCTCTTACAGGGGAGGAGACTTCTTGAGTTCAACAAACATCTATTGAGTATGGACTCTGGACAAAGACATTTGAGACAGGATCTCTGCCTATAAAGAGATTTTCCTTCTTTCTTAAGAGGAAAAGAAAAAGGAGACCTAAAGGAAGCCAATCTAGGAGAATCAAAATGACAGACTCCAACACAGGATCAAGAAAGAGCAAAAACAAGATTTAAATAGGTTGATATACTTTACCCATACTGCTTCTCCTGAATTCTTCCTTATTTCTCTCACGTTATTAATTCCTAAAGAAAGCAAATGCTATGAAAGAGGGATTTAGAGTAATAGAAGAAGTTATTTGAAATTGTCTACAAAGTGTAATCCCTTTTAATTTGGTTGATTTGCTTAAGGCTTTTTGTCCTTGGGCTACTATTTAGAACACGCTAACTTGGATTCTCTTAAGTGCAGATTGCTGCGGCCTGGCATTAAATCCTAGTGTGCTTCTGGAAAAATATGTTAGTGAAAAAATATACTAGTAAATAATATTATTAAGAATATTTGTATGTTAATACTGTTAACATATTCATAATATAATATTCTGGCAGAGTATTCCAGCTTGCAAAGGCTACTGTCTTTGAATGACTGGCTGAAGCATCACTGTAGTAGGTTTCCTACAGAGGCTCTGGGGGAGAGGGACTCAGTTGGGCCAACAGACAAACAAAAATGACTTTGCTGTGGCTAGAAAATAAACAAAAATTCAGTATGTAAGATGTCCTGAGTCTTTTCAATGTAAAGACAAACATAATGTGTATCATATTTTTGCTGCACATGTTTGTAGACCTGGAATTTGCAACTATCTATGCATATGGATGTGGTGACTACATATTTTTTTAATCCAATGCTGCTGATATATGGTCTGGAAGGAATTAAATTAACCATAGGGGAAATCAACAGAATCTCTGAAATCAGGTCTGATCCTCAAGTCCTGGACAAATGGTTGCCATATGTGTGGAGTAAAGATGAGATGCAGGCTAACTCACTGGATACAGCAAGGACCTTCCTGCAATCTTCTTTTTCTCAGCTCAGATTCCCCTAACCCACTCCTCTCCCCTGTTATACAGATGCAACCCTGAACAAATTACTTTTGCTTAAAAATTCCATGATACCATCATTTATTCATTTAATCATTCAACAAATGTTTGAGTGCTTTCTTTGTGTCAGGTACTACTCTAAGCATGAGGGAAGTAGCTCTGCAGAAAAACTCCTTGCCTTTGTAGAGCATTCCTTTTTGTGGAGGCGGGGGAGTCAATAACAAGTATCCAATATGTCAGATGGGATAAATACCATGGAGAAGAGCAAAGCTAAGGAAGGTAGATAGGAAAAGTTGATGGGGAGTAAGTGGGGTGCAGGAGATAAGGTGGGTTGTTATTTTATGTGATGTCACCAGGCGTGTCTTTCTGCTGAGGTGACATTTGTGTAGAGACATAGGGAAGTGAAAGAGGTAGCCAAGCAGACATCTGGAGGAAAGCATTTCCAGGAAGGGCAATAGCAGGAGCTGAGAACTTGAGCCAGAGCACTTGGTGAGGGTACCTGAAGATAGACTCCTCTGACTGCCAAGCCAAGGCAGCTATTGACATGCCCCATGAAAAAGGAATCAGGCCCAGAAAAGGAGGGCTCCTTTGTCCAGCTGGCTGCAGAACTCCCTATCAGTTCAGTTGGACTACACTGGGATAAATCAAATGGCTGGGATTGTGTTCCAGTTCCTCTGTTCCAGACATTCATAGATGTAGTCACAAAGTAAGGAAGAGTGACTACATTTTATGAGAGGTCCCTTCTATAACAGTGTCCTGGAGCAGGGGCTTTTCAAATACATATATTTCAAAAATATATATTTGAAAAAATATGTATATTTTGGCTACAGAACACTTGCTTCAAAGGAACTCTTATGATGAATCATAGACTAACAGATTATATCAAAGTGGCTCCCTCTGAGGTAGCCTGGGAGCCAGAACCCCCTGGCTTGACCTTCTTTCTCCCTTGTGATTAGACTGAAAGGGCCTCTCTGTGAAATACTATTTACAAACCAATGGTTTAAGCAGGGGTTTCATTACCATGCTGAGTAGAGCTCAGGGGTTCTTGGAAAGGGCATCTCAAGCAGCAGTGACTGGGGGTGAGGCGACAGGAGGCCTAGCAGTTGATATTAGGTCTCCATATGTCCACTTCACCTACCATGCCAGCTGTGCCTTAGGCCTGCCTCTGATTCAGTATGGGTTGAACTTGAAGAAAGGAGTCAATGGCTTAAAAATATTTGAAAACCACTAGTCTGGAGAGATGGAATAATCACGTGGAAATTATCATTGGAAAATTCTTTGGAGTACTTATAACCTAGATATTTCTTCTCAAACAGGATACTTTGTATTGAGAAGTGATTCCTTCAGAAGAAATCTTATGATACAATGGAAAGCTTAGTCTAGGAGCTGGAGCTCCTGGCTTCTAGTCCTAGCTTTGGCATGGATGATACACACCCAAGTCTCTGGTCCTCTATACCCATCCTTGAGTTCTCCCGGTGGTGGTGTGAGGCACAAGTGAACGACGTAGTGGGTGGGAAAGGGCTTTGTGCCCTGAGACTGCGATGTAGGTGTGACTCCTCCCAGTGAAGGAGAGAGGGAAGGAAGGAGGGATGGGGCTCAGAGTACACCTCGGTTCTAGGAAAGTTTCTGCCAGCCTATGGGGAGTCCTTCAGCCAAAGTCACGTATCCGAGGAGTCCTGCATCTTGACAGAATGGACCTGCCTTGTCACTCCTGCCATGTGCAGTCGTGGCCTGGGTTTGGGTTCATGGGGCCATAGCTCAGTCTTCCCTCAGCCACACTCCTGCAGTAGGACACGTGAGGAGCACATTTTTATGGCTGCCACGGGTTTGCACACTATTTCCTGATTTATTGTCCTAGCCAAGTTATAGTCTAAAGCAATAATTCCTGAAATTTAGACTAGACAGTGGTGAAATTAAAAAACAAATGAACATAACCAAAACAAACCAAAAAAGGATACATAATGAGTTTTTCAGAAAACTTACTAAAACAACTGTTCTTTGTTCTTAGTTTATGTCCTTCCTTACATTTTTTGAGCATTAAAATACCCTTTTATTTTTAATGAAATGAAAGTGATATTAAAACTGGCACATTTAAAAGTGGGCATTTCTATGAAGTCCCAACACAGTTTATTGGGTAGGTCAAAGAGACAAGGATTCACAGCTCTAAGAAAATTGCAAGCCATAAAGCTCAGTTCAAATGAAAAAGGTTTATTGTTAAGAGTTTTTTTTTTTCTTCTCAGACATAAGAGGGAAATAATCAGTATCAAATATTCATATCCATTGCAGCCTGATGCTGACCAGGGACCTTAGAGCCCCTAGAGCTTTGGGGAGTCTGGAGGAAGCTGTCTTTAGTCTGTCTGTCCCATAGCCTGCCCGACCCAAGCCCCGGCTCCTGCATTACCCTCTGGCTCTCTCCCTGCAGCCAGTTTCTGTTACCTGCAAATCCACACTCTGGCTCCACAAGGGAGAGTCAGTGAATATGAAAAAAGATAATCTTATGAAAATTGGTGAGTCCAGTTCCCTCATATTAGAGATAAAAACACTGATTCTTCTTTTAGGAGAAAAGAAAAAGTTGATTATTCTTGGAGTAGAGTCTGAAATGATCCAGATTAATCTCATTTCTCCCTTTTGCTTTGTGTGTAAGGCTCTAGACTCTGAAACCACGAGGAAGGAGGCAAATGCAGAGGGATGCTTTTGCCACTGGCATAAAGCAGAGCTAACAGCTTGATTTGACTAATGCGGCATTCTTTCACTGAGCCCCAGCACTGGCTCACAGAAAAGTAAAAAATCCACTCAAGGATACATATTATTTTTGTATTTCAGGACAAAGGCAGCCAAACAGCAAGTTTTTCTAAGTGCACTGATACTCCACAAGCCCAGGCATATTTCTGCTTGAGTAGAAACACAACATCAAATAGACTCTGCTCTTATAAATCCACATATAGGTATTTTAACATGACAGCATTACCAAGAATTAGTAATTAGTTGGAAGTACCTGGTCAAAATCAAATAGAATCAAGTCAACTAGCTCCCTGAATTCATTTAGTCTTTTTCAGACTTTATAATATTAAATTGCTTATGCAAAGTTGCTCATAGTAAAACAAAATAAAGGATGGCTTGAGGACATCTTGTCAGACTTTAATCATTGTAGATTAATTCTGTTTTTCAGAAATAAAACACATTGTTTGAGATGTCTCCGAGCTTGGCAACACCCAAGCCGGCATGTCAAAAGGAAGATCGGTTTAGGCAGGTAAATGTTTTCAGGTTACTTGTGGTTGAATGGTTGCCAGACTCTGTTCTCAGCAAATAGAAATTCTGATTCATGGGGCCAACACTGCTCTACTGGGAAGGAGGCACTGACAGATACCATCAACAGAAAAGTTTGTGTAAAGACGAAGAAAGCCACCAGGGGAATACTTCCAAGTGTTTACCTACAAAATTTTACTTGGCACTGCCAAGCTGCTAGTCACTGGCTATTTCTGAGCAGGATACTATGCATTTTTTGGATGGTATGGTTTGGATACCATGGGATTTCTTTTCCTAGTAAACTGGTAAGAGGGGATGAGGCAGCAGAGAGAAATCTAGAAAGCCACATCTCAGAGGGATATTTAAGTATCCATGACTGATAAGGTGTAAACTGATCACAGGTTAACAGAATTTATGAAAGTAATTTCTTTAGAAACTTGATTTGAATATGGTCTGTTTTTCACCGTTTCTCAGAGAAACTATTGTGTGGAGAGGTTAGGGACATGTTAAAGTACTCCTATAATAAAGCATCTAGTTAAGCATGTGGAACTTGCTACCTGGAGAGTTAGGACAGGAAGAAAATATAAACAAACTAGAGAAAAGTCTAGATTCATGTTGTGAATCACAAAAAAAGTAATGCATATTCAGGATCACCTCTAACTTTTTCATAAGGGTACTGAGAACATCAGACCAGGGAGGACGATAAGATGAGCAAAGGTGAGGCTGTACAGGGTAAAGGAGAGAGACACTACCATACAGCATTCTTCCAAAAGTTTCTTTCAGTATCCAGAGACACAGGTCTAAGACTGCAGACCATTGATTTCATAGAACCTCATCATTTTTATCCTTACAGAGGCTGAAAGTGCAAGTACTTCCTTAGCCCAGGGTCTCCTATGTCCTGGACTGTGCACAGAATGCAGGAGATGGGGAAGGTCTGTGTGTCCTATGAACTTGGATGAGAACAATGTACAACTGTTTTTCACAACTTCTAACTGAAAGTTAACCTTCCTTAAATTATAAAGGGAGGCAACAAACCACAGCAGTATTAATTCTTGTGACTTTGAACCAAGAGATAAAAATTATTTTCATATCATATTTCAGTAGGTGCAGGTATCTTGAATTATCATTTACACTCATCACATTTCCAAATTATAGTCAGAAACCTGTCACTAGATCTTGTATTTGATGCACTAATGACAACACACATATTAGTATATCACAAACTTGTTTTTTACTATTATAACTATAATTATAATGTATTTTGAAAGCATTTATTTCCTTTGTAATCCTTTTTCTTTTATGCAGTTATGCTTCTCAGACTGCCAGACATTTCCAAGACAGAAACAGATTACAAATTCCTGTCTGTGGGAAAAGCAAGGAGGCCTGGGAATCAAGAGGCTTGGATTCACCCCATAAGAGTCATTATTCATTTTTTTAAAACTTCACTTTTTTAGGACATTTTAGATTTACTGAAAAATTGCAAAGATAGTACAGAGAGTTCCCACATACTCGGCACCCAGTTCCATCTATAAATAACATATTATAGTACAGGTACATTTGTTTTAATGAATGAACCAATATTGATACATTGTTATTTACTGAAGTCCATACTTGATTCAGATTCCCTTAGTTTTTATCTAATGCCCTTTTTCTGTTCCAGGATCCCATACAGGATACCACATTACATGTAGTCATCATGTCTTTTGGCTGTGGAACAACTCATTTTTCAACCCAAGTTATTTAATCTCTTGATTCTTATGTGCTTTATCTACTCTGCCAGTTCTTCCCCCAAGCAAGTAAATGTTCGGTCAATACATACTGCTTAATTCATTGGTGGCCTAGTCTTCAAGGAACATAATTAAGGACAGAGATCACATCTGACAGACTTATTTTGTTCAGCAGGTATGAGCTTTTTTTTTTTTTTTTTTAATTCTTAAGGTCTTTTATTATTAGCATTATTGTAGTTGTTATTCTGGTTGATACACAGAAGCAGAAGAACTAAGTAAAAACCCACTGTAAGTATTATGTACAATATATGAGTGTTAAATTCACTGTTTCTAAATTCACTACCAGCAGTAGTCTGTTTATCAAAATGCCTTGTATTGAGAGATACTTTAAAGCCTATATTTAGGGAAAATAAGTCCATAATCAACTGTGCAATGAGTTATGAATTTTACTTTAAAATTTTCTTTGTTTTGTTTTAGTTTGGTTTGGCTTTTAATATAAATTTGAATTCTTTTAGGCAGAGTGAGCATGTTCCAGTTTGACCACAGCTCTGCCCTAACTACCCTTCTCTGCAAGTCCCTACTATATTATATACTGCCCTGCTTTACTCACTTCTGTAACTGGCCCTCACATTCTTTTGAGTTTTCAACTCGTTGTGTAATTTTCTGTGCTTTAGAGGTTACTGAATAAAATTCTAAGTTGTACGTTACAAATAAATGTCACATATCCAGAGAAGGGTCTCTGTGGGGATTGGGAGGAGGTGCAGCTGGACTAGCTGTTTCGTTTATTTTTACTGTGTCTTGTCTTCCTAACTAGAAAATGATTGCTTAGGACATAAATCATCTATTTCCCTTGGCATTTATAACTCCTTTCCTTCCCTTCCCCCTACTATGTCTGCCAGGGTTCTTGCTACATATTAGGGGCTCAGTATAAGATATTTCATAAATTGTCCTTGGTATTTTTTAATAGACTATTTTTAAGAGCAGTTGTGGGTTTACAGAAAAATTGAGCAGAAGGTATAGAGATTTCCCATATATTCCTTACCCCCACATATGCACAACCTCCCTCACTAGCAAAATCCACTGGAGTGGTAGATTTGTTACAATTGCTGAACCTCCATTGACACATCATTATCACTCAAAGTCCACAGTTTACATTAGAGTTCACTCTTGGTGTTGTATATTTTATGGGTTTATATACTGGGTTGGCCAAAAAGTTCCTTTGGTTTTTAAGTAAAAATAAAAGACACATTTTTCATTTTCACCAAGATCTTTATTGAACAACATATTCACCGTTTTGTTCCATTACCTTTTGCCATTTTTCAGGCAACTTCATAATTCCATCTTCCCAAAACTTTTTATCTTTTTGAGCAAAGAACTGTTCTAGGTGCCTTTTACAGTCTTCCAGGGAATTGAAATTTTTTCCATTAAGAGAATTTTGTAAAGACCGAAATAAATGGAAATCCAAAGGTGCGATGTCTGGTGAATATGGTGGATGAATTGGAACTTTCCAGACAAGCTGTAACAGTTTTTGCCTGGTCATCAAAGAAACATGTGGGGCTTCCCTGGTGGCGCAGTGGTTGAGAATCTGCCTGCCAATGCAGGGGACACGGGTTCGAGCCCTGGTCTGGGAAGATCCCACATGCCGCAGAGCAACTGGGCCCGTGAGCCACAATTACTGAGCCTGCGCGTCTGGAGCCTGTGCTACGCAACAAAAGAGGCCGCGATAGTGAGAGGCCCGCGCACCGCGATGAAGAGTGGCCCCCACTTGCCGCAACTAGAGAAAGCCCTCGCACAGAAACGAAGACCCAACACAGCCATAAATAAATAAATTAAAAAAAAAAAAAGAAACATGCGGTCTTGCATTATCCTGATGGAAGATTATGCGTTTTCTGTTGACTAATTCTGGACACTTTTCGTCGAGTGCTGCTTTCAGTTGGTCTAATTGGGAGCAGTACTTGTTGGAATCATTTGGTTTTCTGGAAGAAGCTCATCATAGAGGACTCCCTTCCAATCCCACCATGTATACAACATTACTTGCTTTGGATGACGACTGGCCTTTGGTGTGGTTGGTGGTGGTTCATTTTCCTTGCCCCACGATCTCTTCCATTCCACGTTGTTGTACAGTATCCACTTTTCATCGCCCATCACAATTTGTTTTTAAAAGGAACGTTTTCATTACATTTCAGTAGAGAATCACATGCGGAAATACGGTCAGGTTTTTTCACTTAACTTATGTGGTACCCAAACATCAAAGTGATTCACATAACCAAGCTGGTGCAAATGATTTTCAACGCTTGATTTGGATATTTTGAGTATGTCGCTATCTCCCACGTGGTATAACGTTGATTGTTCTCAATTAGTGTTTTGATTTGATTGATATCAACTTCAACTGGTCTACCCGACCATGGAGCATCGTCCAGCGAGAAATCTCCGGCACGAAACTTCGCAAACCACGTTTGACACGTTCGATCAGTCACAGCACCTTCGGCATACACTGCACAAATCTTTTTTTGCATTTCAGTTGCATTTTTACCTTCCTTGAAATAATAAAGCATAATATGCCGAAAATGTTGCTTTTTTTCTTCCATCTTCAGTATTAAGATGGCCACACAAAAATTCACCAATTTTGATAAGTTTTTTTAAAATGCACGCTGATATGACAGCTGTCACAATACAATCTAACAAAATTGTTTCAAATGAGGTTAAAGACAACTAAGTGCTACTAGAGCCATCTCACAGAAAAAAACAAAAGAATGCTTTGGCCCACCCAATATTAATATGTATCCACCATTACAGTATCATACAGAGTAGTTTCACTGCTAACCCTTGGTAATCATTGATCCTTTTCCTGTCTCCATAGTTTTGCGTTTTCTAGAATGTCATAGAGTTGATATCATACGTTGTAATCTTTTCAGATTGGCTTCTTTCACATAGTAATATCCATTTAAGTTTCCTCCGTGTTTTTTTGTTGGCTTAATGGCTCATTTCTTTTTAGTGCTGAATAATATTCCATTGTCTGTATGTACCATAGTTTATCTGTTCACCTACTGAAGGACATTTTGGTTGCTTTCCAAGTTTTGGCAATTAAGAATAAAGCTTCTATAAACATCCTTGTGCATGTTTTGTGTAGACATAAGTTTTCAACTCATATAGGTAAATACCAAGGAGCACAACTGCTGGATCATACAATAAGAGTATGTTTAGTTTTGTAAGAAACTGCCAAACTGTCATCCAAAGTGGCTGTACCATTTTGTAGTCCACTACCAAAGAATGAGAGTTCTTGTTGCTCTACAGCCCTGTCATCATTTGGTATTGTTAGTGTTTTGAATTTTGCTGTGTAGTGTTATCTCACCGTTGGTTTAATTTGCAATTATCTAATGACATATGATGTTGAGCATCTTTTCATATGATTATTTTCCATCTGCATACCTTCTTTGGTAAGGTGTCTGTTCAGATCTTTTGCCCATTTTTAAATTCGGTGGTTTGATTTCTTATTGTGGAGTTTTATGAGTTTTTGTTTATTTTGGATACCAGTCCTTTACCAGATATGTCCTCTGCAAATTCTTTCTCCCAGTCTGTGGTTTGTCTTCTCATTCTCTTGACAGTATTTTTCACAGAGCAGCTTTTAATTTTAATGAAATCTACCTTTCTATCAACTATTTCTTTCCTGGATTGTACTTCTAGTGTACAAAAAAGAAGTCATTCTAGTGTACATAAAAAGTCATTGCAGTATGCAAGGTCACCTAGGTTTTCTCCTATGTTATCTTCTAGGAGTTTTATAATTTTGCATTTTACATTTAGGTCTGATCCATTTTGAGTTAATTTTTGTGAAAGATGTAAGATCTGAGTCTAGATTCATTTTTTTGCATGTGAATGTCCAGTTGTTCTAGCACCATTTGAAAAGGTATCTTTGTTCCATTGCATTGTCTTTGCTCCTTTGCCAAAGATCAGTTGACTATATTTTTGTGGGTCTATTTCTAGACTCTGTTCTGTTCCGTTGATCCATTTGTCTATTCTTTCACCAATACCACACTGTCTTGATTACTGTAGCTTTACAGTACATCTTGAAATTGGGTAGAGTCAGTCCTCTGACTTTGTTCTTCTCCTTCAATATTCTGTTGACTATTCTGAGTTTGCTGATATCCACAAAACAACTTGCTGAGATTTTGATTGGGATTCTGTTGAATCTATAGATCAAGCCATGATTATTAAGCTTTTCTTGTGTCACATTTGTCAATATCTCACTGACCAAGAGCAAGTCAAATGCCAAACCCAGAGTCTATGGCGAGGACCACACAAGGATGTAGATACCAAACGTATGATTCATTGAGGTCCATTAATGAACAATCTACCAAAGTATTGTAACATTACTCCCCTTTATCAGTGACAGAGAGGTTTTACTAGATTTGCTTTTCAGATATAGAAATTAAGATTCAGAAATATATAAGTTCCTAGGGCCATTTGGCTAGTTAATAATAGTAAAAACATCATATAATATTTACTATGTGCCATGCACTATACTAAGCACTTAGCATATATCACTCAGTTAACCTTCACTATCCAAGGTTGGTATTACTGTTTTTTTTTTTAATGGTAGGATATATGATTTTTTTTAACATCTTTATTGGAGTATAATTGCTTTACAATGGTGTGTTAGTTTCTGCTTTATAACAAAGTGAATCAGTTATACATACACATATGTCCCCATATCACTTCCCTCTTGTGTCTCCCTCCCTCTCACCCTCCCTATCCCACCCCACTAGGTGGTCACAAAGCACTGAGCTGATCTCCCTGTGCTATGAGGCTGCTTCCCACTAGCTATTTACTTTATGTTCGGTAGTGTATATATGTCCATGCCACTCTCTCACTTTGTCTTAGCATACACTTCCCCCTCCTGTAACCTCAAGTCCATTCTCTAGTAGGTCTATGTCTTAATTCCCGTCTTGTCCGTAGATTCTTCTTTTTTTTTTTTTTTTTTTTTTTTAGATTCCATGTATATGTGTTAGCATATAGTATTTGTTTTTCTCATTCTGACTTACTTCACTCTGTATGACAGACTCTAGGTCCATCTACCTCACTACAAATAACTCAATTTCAATTCTTTTTATGGCTGAGCAATATTCCATTGCATATATGTGCCACATCTTCTTTATCCATTCATCTATTGATGGACACTTAGGTTGCTTCCATGTCCTGGCTATTGTAAATAGAGCTGCAATGAACATTTTGGTACATGACTCTTTTTGAATTATGGTTTTCTCAGGGTATACGCCCAGCAGTGGGATTGCTGGGTTATATGGTAGTTCTATTTTTAGTTTTTTAAGGAACTTCCATACTGTTCTCCATAGTGGCTGTATCAATTTACATTCCCACCAACAGTGCAAGAGGGTTCCCTTTTCTCAGCACCCTCTCAGGCATATATTGTTTGTAGATTTTTTGATGATGGCCATTCTGACCGGTGTGAGATGATATCTCATTGTAGTTTTGATTTGCATTTCTCTAATGATTAATGATGTTGAGCATTCTTTCATGTGTCTGTAGGCCATCTGTATATCTTCTTTGGAGAAATGTCTATTTAGGTCTTCTGCCCATTTTTGGATTGGGTTGTTCGTTTTTTTGTTATTGAGCTGCATGATCTGCTTGTAAATCTTGGAGATTAATCCTTTGTCAGTTGCTTCATTTGCAAATATTTTCTCCCATTCTGATGGTTGTCTTTTAATCTTGTTTATGGTTTCCTTTGCTGTGCAAAAGCTTTTAAGCTTCATTAGGTCCCATTTATTTATTTTTGCTTTTATTTCCA
The DNA here is from genome assembly GCF_028021215.1 of Eschrichtius robustus. NCBI lineage: Eukaryota > Metazoa > Chordata > Mammalia > Artiodactyla > Eschrichtiidae > Eschrichtius > Eschrichtius robustus. The sequence continues at coordinate 27,217,982 of NC_090825.1, forward strand.
TTTCTCTAGGAGGTGGGTCAAAAAGGATCTTGCTGTGATTTATGTCGTAGAGTGTTCTGCCTATGTTTTCCTCTAAGAGTTTGATAGTGTCTGGCCTTACATTTACGTCATTAATCCATTTTGGGTTTATTTTTGCATATGGTGTTAAGGAGTGTTCTAATTTCATTGTTTTACATGTAGCTGTCCAGTTTTCCCAGCACCATTTATTGAAGAGGCTGTCATTTCTCCACTGTATATTCTTGACTCCTTTATCAAAGATAAGGTGACCATAGGTGCGTGGGTTTATCTCTGGGCTTTCTATCCTGTTCCATTGATCTATGTTTCTGTTTTTGTGCCAGTACCATACTGTCTTGATTACTGTAGCTTTGTAGTATAGTCTGAAGTCAGGGACCCTGATTCCTCCAGCTCCATTTTTCGTTCTCAGGATTGCGTTGGCTATTCAGGGTCTTTTGTGCTTCCATAAAAATTGTGAAATTTTTCGTTTTAGTTCTGTGAAAAATGCCAGTGGTAGTTTGATAGGGATTGCATTGAATCTGTAGATTGCTTTGGGTAGTAGAGTCATTTTCACAGTGTTGATTATTCTAATCCAAGAACATGGTATATCTCTCCATCTATTTGTATCATCTTTGATTTCCTTCATCACTGTCTTATAATTTTCTGCATACAGGTCTTTTGTCTCCTTAGGTAGGTTTAGGCCTAGATATTTTATTCTTTTTGTTGCAATGGTAAATGGGAGTGTTTTCTTAATTTCACTTTCAGAGTTATCATCATTAGTGTATAGGAATGCAAGAGATTTCTGTGCATTAATTTTGTATCCTGCTACTTTACCAAATTCATTGATTAGCTCTGGTAGTTTTCTGGTAGCATCTTTAGGATTCTCTACGTACAGTATCATGTCATGTGCAAACAGTGACAGCTTTACTTCTTCTTTTCTGATTTGGATTACTTTCATTACTTTTTCTTCTCTGATTGCTGTGGATAAAACTTCCAAAACTATGTTGAATAATAGAGGTGAGAGTGGGCAACCTTGTCTTGTTCCTGATCTTAGTGGAAATGGTTTCAGTTTTTCACCATTGAGGACAATGTTGGCTGTGGGTTTGTCATATATGGCCTTTATTATGTTGAGGAAAATTCCCTCTATGCCTACTTTCTGGAGAGTTTTTATCATAAATAGGTGTTGAATTTTGTCAAAAGCTTTCTCTGAATCTATTGAGATGATCATATGGTTTTTCTCCTTCAATTTCTTAATATGGTGTATCACATTGATTGATTTGCTTATATTGAAGAATCCTTGCATTCCTGGGAGAAACCCCACTTGATCACGGTGTATGATCCTTTTAAGGTGCTGTTGGATTCTGTTTGCTAGTATTTTGTTGAGGATTTTTGCATCTATGTTCATCAGTGATATTGGCCTTTAGTTTTCTTTCTTTGTGAAATCTTTGTCTGGTTTTGGCGTCAGGGTGATGGTGGCCTCGTAGAATGAGTCTGGGAGTGTTCTTCCCTCTGCTATATTTTGGAAGAGTTTGATAAGGATAGGTGTTAGCTCTTCTCTAAGTGTTTGATAGAATTCGCCTGTGAAGCCATCTGGTCCTGGGCTTTTGTTTGTTGGAAGATTTTTAATCACAGTTTCACTTTCAGTGCTTGTGATTGGTCTGTTTATATTTTCTATTTCTTCCTGGTTCAGTCTTGGGAGGTTGTGCATTTCTAAGAATTTGTCCATTTCTTCCAAGTTGTCCATTTTATTGGCATATACTTGCTTGTAGAAATCTCTCATGATCCTTTGTATTTCTGCAGTGTCAGTTGTTACTTCTCCTTTCCCATTTCTAATTCTATTGATTTGAGTCTTCTCCCTTGTTTCCTTGATGAGTCTGGCTAATGGTTTATCAATTTTGTTTATCTTCTCAAAGAACCAGCTTTTAGTTTTATTGATCTTTGCTATTGTTTCCTTCATTTCTTTTTCATTTATTTCTGATCTGATCTTTAAGCTTTCTTTCCTTCTGCTAACTTTGGGTTTTTTTTTTTTTTTTGTTCTTCTTTCTCTAATTGCTTTAGGTGTAAGGTTAGGTTGTTTATTTGAGATGTTTCTTGTTTCATAAGGTAGGATTGTATTGCTATAAACTTTGCTCTTAGAACTGCTTTTCCTGCATCCCATAGGTTTTGGGTCATCGTGTTTTCATTGTCATTTATTTTTAGGTATTTTTTGATTTCCTCTTTGATTTCTTCAGTGATCTCTTGGTTATTAAGTAGTGTATTGTTTAGCCTCCATGTGTTTGTATTTTTTATAGACTTTTTCCTGTAATTGATATCTAGTTGTTGTGGCTGGAAAAGACACTTGATACAATTTCAATTTTCTTAAATTTACCAAGGCTTGATTTTTGTCCCAAGATATGATCTCTCCTGGAGAATGTTCCATGAGCACTTGAGAAGAATGTGTATTCTGTTGTTTTTGGATGGAATATCCTATAAATATCAATTAAGTCCATCTTGTTTAATGTATCATTTAAAGCTTGTGTTTCCTTATTTATTTTCATTTTGGATGATCTGTCCATTGGTGAAAGTGGGGTGTTAAACTCCCCTACTATGATTGTGTTACTGTTGGTTTCCTCTTTTATGGCTGTTAGCATTTGCCTTATGTATTGAGGTGTTCCTATGTTGGGTGCATAAACATTTACAATTGTTATATCTTCTTCTTGGATTGATCCCTTGATCATTACGTAGTGTCCTTCTTTGTCTGTTGTAATAGTCTTTGTTTTAAAGTCTATTTTCTCTGATAGGAGAATTGCTACTCCTGCTTTCTTCTGATTTCTGTTTGCATGGAATATCTTTTTCCATCCCCTCACTTTTGGTCTGTATGTGTCCCTAGGTCTGAAGTGGGTCTCTTGTAGACAGCATATGTACGTGTCTTGTTTTTGTATCCATTCAGCCAGTCTATGTCTTTTGGTTGGAGCATTTAATCCATTTACATTTAAGGTAATTATCGATATGTATGTTCCTATTACCATTTTCTTAATTGTTTTGGATTTGTTATTGTAGCTCTTTTCCTTCTCTTGTGTTTCCTGCCTAGAGAAGTTCCTTTAGCATTTGTTGTAAAGTTGGTTTGGTGCTGCTGAATTCTCTTAACTTTTGCTTGTCTGTAAAGTTTTTAATTTCCCCATCCAATCTGAATGAGATCCTTGCTGGGTAGACTAATCTTGGTTGTAGGTTTTTCTCCTTCATCACTTTAAATATGTCTTGCCACTCGCTTCTGGTGTGCAGAAATTCTGCTGAAAGATCAGCTGTTTACCTTATGGGGATTCCCTTGTGTGTTATTTGTTGTTTTTCCCTTGCTGTTTTTAATATTTTTTCTTTGTATTTAATTTTTGATAGTTTGATTAATATTTGTCTTGGCATGCTTCTCCTTGGATTTATCCTGTATGGGACTCTCTGTGATTCCTGGACTTCATTAACTATTTCTTTTCCCATATTAGGGAAGTTTTCAACTATAATCTCTTCAAATATTTTCTCAGTCCCTTTCTTTTTCTCTTCTTCTTCTGCGGCCCCTATAATTCGAATGTTGGTGCTTGTAATGTTGTTCGCGAGGTCTCTGAGACTGTCCTCAAATCTTTTCATTCTTTTTTCTTTATTCTGCTCTACAGTAGTTATTTCCACTATTTTATCTTACAGGTCACTTACCCGTTCTTCTGCCTCAGTTATTCTGCTATTGATTCCTTCTAGAGAATTTTTAATTTCATTTATTGTGTTGTCCATCACTGTTTGTTTGCTCTTTAGTTGTTCCTGGTCCTTGCTAAACGTTTCTTGTATTTTCTCCATTCTATTTCCAAGATTTTGGATCATCTTTTCTATCATTATTCTGAATTCTTTTTCAGGTAGACTGCCTATTTCTTCTTCATTTGTTAGGTCTGGTGGGTTTTTGCCTTGCTCCTTCATCTGTTGTGTGTTTCTCTGTCTTCTCATTTTGCTTAATTTACGTGTTTGGGGTCTCCTTTTCGCAGGCTGCAGGTTTGTAGTTCCCGTTGTTTTTGGTATCTGTCCCCAGTGGCTAAGGTTGGTTCAGTGGGTTGTGTAGGCTTCCTTGTGGAGGAGACTGGTGCCTGTGTTCTGGTGGATTAGGCTGGATCTTGTCTTTCTGGTGGGTAGGTCCACGTCTGGTGGTGTGTTTTGGGGTGTCTGTGGCCTTATTATGATTTTAGGCAGCCTCTCTGCTAATGGATGAGGTTGTGTTCCTGTCTTGCTAGTTGCTTGGCATAGGGTGTCCAGCACTGTAGCCTGCGGGTCATTGAGTGGAGCTGGGTCTTGGTGTTGAGGTGAAGATCTCTGGGAGATTTTCACCATTTGATATTACGTGGTGTTGGGAGGTCTCTTGTGGACCAATGTCCTGAACTTGGCTCTCCCACCTCAGAGGCACAGCCCTGAGGCCTGGCTGCAGCACCAAGAGCCTGTCATCCACAACGCTCAGAATAAAAGGGAGAAAAAAAAGAAAGAAAGAAGAAGATAAAATAAAATAAAATAAAATAAAATAAAATAATTGAAATAAAAAATAAGTATTAAAATTTTTTTAAAAAGTAATAAAAAAAAAGAGAGAGAAAGAAGAGAGCAACCAAACCAAAAAACAAATCCACCAATGATAACAAGTGCTAAGAACTATAGTTAAAAAGCAAACAAACAAACAAAAAATGGACAGATACAACCCTAAGACAAATGGTAAAAGCAAAGCTATATAGACAAAATCACACACAGAAGCATACACATACACACTCACAAAAAGAGAAAAAGGGGAAAAAATATATTTATCTTTGCTCCCCAAGTCCCCCTCCTCAATTTTGGCTGATTCGTTGTCTATTCAGGTATTCCACAGATGCAGCGTACATCAAGTTGATTGTGGAGATTTAATCCACTGCTCCTGAGGCTGCTGGGAGAGATTTCCCTTTCTCTTGTTTGTTCGCACAGCTCCTGGGGTTCAGCTTTGGATTTGGCCCTGCCTCTACGTGTAGGTCGCCTGAGGGCGTCTGTTCTTCGCTCAGCCAGGACGGGGTTAAAGTAGCAGCTGATTCGGGGGCTCTGGCTCACTCAGGCCGGGGGGAGGGAGGGGTACGGATGTGGCGCGAGCCTGCAGCTGCAGAGGCCGGCATGACATTGCACCAGCCTGAGGCGCGCCGTGCGTTCTCCCGGGGAAGTTGTGCCTGGATCACGGGACCCTGGCAATGGCGGGCTGCATAGGCTCCCGGGAGGGGAGGTGTGGATAGTGACCTGTGCTTGCTCACAGGCTTCTTGGTGGCCGCAGCAGCAGCCTTAGCGTCTCCGTGCTGATAGCCGCGGCTCGCGCCCATCTCTGGAGCTCCTTTAGGCAGTGCTCTTAATCCCCTCTCCTCGCGCACCAGGAAACAAAGAGGGAAGAAAAAGTCTCTTGCCTGTTCGGCAGCTCCAGACTTTTTCCTGGACTCCCTCCCGGCTAGCTGTGGCGCACTAACCCCTTCAGGCTGTGTTCACGCAGCCAACCCCAGTCCTCTCCCTGCGATCCGACCGAAGCCCGAGCCTCAGCTCCCAGCCCCCACCCGCCCCGGCGGGTGAGCAGACAAGCCTCTCGGGCTGGTGAGTGCTGGTCGGCTCCGATCCTCTGTGCGGGAATCTCTCCGCTTTGCCCTCCACACCCCTGTGGCTGAGCTCTCCTCCATGGCTCCAAAGCTCCCCCCCTCCCCCACCCGCAGTCTCTGCCCACAAAGGGGCTTCTAGTGTGTGGAAACCTTTCCCTCCTTCACAGCTCCCTCCCACTGGTGCAGGTCCCATCCCTATTCTTTTGTCTGTTTTTTCTGTTTTCTTTTGCCCTACCCAGGTACGTGGGGAGTTTCTTGCCTTTTGGGAGGTCTGAGGTCTTCTGCCAGCGTTCAGTAGGTGTTCTGTAGCAGTTGTTCCACATGTAGATGGATTTCTGATGTATCTGTGGGGAGGAAGGTGATATCCACGTCTTACCCTTCCACCATCTTGAAGCTCCTCCCGGTACTATTATATTTTTTCCATTTTGCAGATAAGAAAACCAAGGCACAGAGGTGCTAAACAACATGCCCAAGATAAGATGATTAATAAGTGGCATGATCACAATTCAAGCCACATACCAGAGTCCCAACTTGAAGCCGAATTTTTAAGACTAATGCTATTCCTGTGTTACTCCCAATCTGCAGATCTGACATTGTATAGTGTGACTTCTAGCATCTTCTGTGGGTCTCTGGAGGTTTTATTTGAGAGCATTAATAACTGAAGGATAAGATATCAGTCCCTACTAAGTAGGCCTCATCACACATTGTGATTTTGGCTCAAGAGTCCACGAATGAGGGAATCTCTTTACCCAAATATGACATATATTTTTCTTTTTTTAAACAGCTTTGTTAATCAGCATTAAATAATACTAGCTGCTGAAATAAACAAACACCAAATCTCAGTGCTTGATCCAGCAAAGTTTTATTTCTCACTTATAATCCAATGAGCGTCTGTAGTGGGGCTCTGCTCTCCCTATGCTGTGGTCATATTACCTTCAACTTTTGGCTTATTTAGGTTGCCTTAGTGTCATCTAACCAGCAGATGGAGAGAAAAGAAAACAAATATGGTAAAGTTACAGTCTTAATTTCTTCACTTTTATTCATTCCACGAGTAAGAATTAGATAGTCTAGAATGTTAATGGTCTGGTAAATGTAATTTAGCTGTGTGCCTAGGAGAATAAACAGATTTGGTGAGTATTTGGTCAGTCTCTGCTAACTAAAATTTTTCTATTTATTTAAATAAGTATAAAAATATACTTCATGTATAATATGAAGAACTGCTTTTCCTCAGCAGCCTTTTAAGAAGAACTCTGCTCCCTTAAGGCAATTTATGTTTTGAAGTGTTTTTGGTTTGAAATTATGTCTGGATGAGTTTCACAGACTTATAAGGACTCAGGAAAATGCCGAAGAGGGAGAAGTTTTTCCATCTAATAAGATCTATAGGAACTGCATATGACTTTTTTCACATAACCTTTGAAAGAGATTATAAAACAAGCATGCATATATCCAGAGTTATCATTAGCAAAATCATGAGGGAAGTAAAGTTGCACAATGCTTTCTTTCCCCTTTTCCTTGTTGAACTACTCCCTCTTTATCCTCCCATTTCTAGGTACCAGCACCCTCATGTTGGCTGTCAAGCACCACTTCCTCTCTTCTCTCAGAATTTACCAGCCTTATGTCCTGTGAGGGCTTTGTATGGTGCCTAATTGGAGAAACTACTTCATGGTGAGATATTGACAGCTGATTTAGCTACATGTGATATCACTTCCAGAAATATTTGCAATTCAACCTTTCTTGGCAATATAACACTTAAGAACAATGAAATCTCTGTCTATTCTGTTGGACTTGGAGGACTGCAGCAAGCCTACAGGGCTTTTTAGTGTGGCTTCCAATTCATACCATAGGCATTTGCCAAGAGGAGATATAAAGGGAGTCTACCCTGACCTTCATAAAGGCCTATAACACTACTGTGTGACTAGTGCTGTGGCTGGTGGTTTTCAATATCCTGCTTTCTGAATAATTCTATTACGATAGTGACTCACTTGTCAGTCATCTTTCATTCCTAGCTATTGCTAACAAGTACCTGAAAAGAAGGGGAAAGACCTCTGAGCTACTGAAGTAGCTTCTAGCAACACAAACTGAGGCCCTCAACCCCACTGAAGAGATCTTCTGACATGCAGCCAGGGTCAACTTTTATTTTATATAGAATTTTAATAAGGTAAGTGGTCTGATTTCCAACCCAAGAGTACATTGGAGGAAACAAATTAGAGGACACAAAAAGAGGGCTTTTATAAGTCAAGAACAATTTGGGCAACCCGCAGTGACAAATAACATGGACATGGAAGGAAGAGAAAACAAAATAAAACAAACAAACAAAACAGGCAGTCTGGAGGCATTTAAGGTGGAGGCAAACATCCTAATAACCTCTTAGAGCAGTGAAATAATAGCTGTTTAACAACATTTAGAATAGATGGAGATATGATTAGTATGTTCTAGTTAAAAAGGCATTGTTTTTTATCAAACAAATTAAAGTTTAAAAATTTGTGTAGGACAGCAGTATCTGTTGAAAGGAACAAAAATCCTCTAGGAGTGGGGCAAGTGTGAGGCAATATTGTAAAACTGAAGGTGGAGAGTTCCCTGTCTATATTCTCTTGGGCAGCCCTGAGTTACTGTACAAAATATGCAACTGTTAATCTGGCCTTTTTGTGTTTTTGCATATTCTCCATTCTTTCTGATGGAGAAAGTATAGTGCAGGGTTGTCCAGAATGTATGTTAAAATAAAAATACTTCTCTCAAAGCTAGTATTTTAGCAGTGTCTGGGGGTGCTGAGTCTTCACAACATAACCTATTAAAGAAGATCAAAGATTGTGCTGGCCCAAAGAATATTACATCAGAGGCCATATGCTGTGTGACCACAACACTTACCAAGGCCATAGTGATGGAAAAGGCCAACATAGACAAGCAAACTGAGCCCCACTTCAGTGTTTATTGTCAGAAATCTTAAATATTTGCCTTAAAAATAGTGACGAGGATTGCATTGAATGTACAGATTAATTTGGGAGAACTGATATGTTAACAATATTGATATCTTAACAGTATCTTCATTGGTATTTTAACAATCTTCCAATCCATGAAGAGGTACATTTAGGTTTTCTTAAATTTCTCTCAGAAATGTTTTACAGTTTTCTGCACTAAGGTCTTGTACAATATTGGGCAGATGTATACCTAAATGTTTCATGTTTTTATGTACGTATAAATGATATTTTTTATTTCAACTTTAAACTGTTCATTGCTAGTATACAGAACTACAATTGATTTTTATATATTGATTATGTATACTGAAATCTTGCTAAATTAACTTTTTAGTTCTAGTAGTTTTTTTGTAGAGTTTATTGGATTTTCTACATAGGTGATCACTTATCTGGGAAAAAAGACAATTTTACTTCTTTCTTTCTTTCTGTTTTCTTTCTTAGTACACTGGTCAGATCCTTCAGTATAATGCTGAATAGCAAGGGGTGGGAATGAATACCCATGTCCTGTTCCTGATTTTAGGGAAAAAAATTTAGTCTTTCAATATTAAAGTATGCTGCCTGTGATAGCTATTTTGTAGATGCCTTTTATCATACTGAAGAAGTTCCCTTCTACTCCTAGTTTACTGAGAGTTTTTATCAGGAATGAATATTTGATTTGTTAAATGTTTTTTCTGCATCTATTCAGATGAACTGTTTTTTTCTTTTCAGTTTTTTAATACATTGAACTACATTCATTGGTGTTCAAATGCTAAACTAACTCTGTATTCCTAGGATAAAACTCACTTGGCCATGATTTGATTTGCTAAAAATTTGTAAACAATTTTTGTGCCTATGTTCATGATATTGGTCGGAAGATTTATTTTCTTATAATGCCTTATTAGGTTTTAGTACTAAGGCAATTATGGCTTCATGGAATGATTTGGGAAATACTCCCTTCTCTTAATGTTTTTTGAAGAGTTTATGTGGAATTGATATTTCTTCCATAAAAGTTTAGTAGAGTTCTCCAGTGAATCATGGGGTTTGGAGTTTTCTTTATAGGAAAGTTTAACTACAAATTCAGTTTCCTTACTAGACAGGGCTATTTGAGTTATCTATTTTTTCTTCATTTTTTGTAGTTTGTACTTTCAAGTAATTTGTCTATTTCATCTGTTGTAGAATTCACTGACATAAAGTTATGCATAATATTCCCTTATCTTTTTTTTTAAACATCTTTATTGGAGTATAATTGCTTTACAATGGCGTGTTAGTTTCTGCTTTATAACAAAGTGAATCAGCTATATATATACATATATCCCCATATCTCCTCCTTCTTGCATCTCCCTCCCACCTTCCCTATCCCACCCCTCTAGGTGGTCATAAAGCACTGAGCTGATCTCCCTGTGCTATGTGGCTGCTTCCCACTAGCTATCTAGTTTACATTTGGTAGTGTATATATGTTGATGCCACTCTCTCACTTAGTCCAACCTTAACTATCCCCCTCCCCGTGTCCTCAAGTCCATTCTCTACATCTTTGTCTTTATTCCTGTGCTGCCCTTAGGTTCGTCAGAACAATTTTTTTCTTTTCCTTTTTAGATTCCATATATAAGTGTTAGCATATGGTATTTATTTTTCTCTTTATGACTTACTTCACTCTGTACAACAGACTCTACGTCCAACCACCTCACTACAAATAACTCAATTTCGTTTCTTTTTATGGCTGAGTAATATTCCATCGTATATATGTGCCACATCTTCTTTATCCATTCATCTGTTGATGGACACTTAGGTTGCTTCCATGTCCTGGCTATTGTAAATAGAGCCACAATGAACACTGTGGTACATGACACTTTTTGATTATGGTTTTCTCAGGGTATATGCACAGTAGTGGGATTGCTGGGTCATATGGTAGTTCTATTTTTAGTTTTTTTGAGAAACCTCTATACTGTTCTCCAAAGTGGCTGTGTCAATTTACATTCCCACCAACAGTGCAAGAGAGTTCCCTTTTCTCCACACCCTCTCCAGCATTTATTGTTTGTAGACTTTTTGATGATGGCCATTCTGACCACTGTGAGATGATACCTCATTGTAGTTTTGATTTGCATTTCTCTAATGATTAATGATGTTGAGCATTCTTTCATGTGTTTGTTGGAGATCTGTATATCTTCTTTGGAGAAATGTCTATTTAGGTCTTCTGCCCATTTTTGGATTGGGTTGTTTGTTTTTTTGATATTGAGCTACATGAGCTGCTTGTATATTTTGGAGATTAATCCTTTGTCAGTTGCTTCATTTGCAAATATTCTCTCACAATCTGAGGGCTGTCTTTTTGTCTTGTTTATGGTTTCCTTTGCTGTGCAAAAGGCTTGAAGTTTCATTAGGTTCCATTCGTTTATTTTTGTTTTTATTTCCATTTCTCTAGGAGGTTGGTCAAAAAGGATCTTGCTGTGATTTATGTCAAAGAGTGTTCTTCCTATGTTTTCCTCTAAGAGTTTTATAGTGTCTGGCCTTACATTTAGGTCTTTAATCCATTTTGAGTTTATTTTTGTGTATGGTGTTAGTAAGTGTTCTAATTTCATTCTTTTACATGTAGCTGTTCAGTTTTACCAGCACCACTTATTGAAGAGGCTGTCTTTTCTCCATTGCATATTCTTGCTTCCCTTATCAAAGATAAGGTGACCATAGGTGCGTAGTTTATCTCTGGGCTTTCTATCCTGTTCCATTGATCTATATTTCTATTTTTGTGCCAGTACCGTACTGTCTTGATTACTGTAGCTTTGTAGTATAGTCTGAAGTCAGGGAGTCTGATTCCTCCAGCTCCATTTTTCTTTCTCAAGATTGCTTTGGCTATTCGAGGTCTTTCGTGTTTCCATACAAATTGTGAAATTTTTTGTTCTACTTCTGTGAAAAATGCCATTGGTAGTTTGATAGTGATTGCACTGAATCTGTAGATTGCTTTGGGTATTAGAGTCATTTTCACAATATTGAGTCTTCCAATCCAAGAACATGGTATATCTCTCCATCTCTGTGTATCATCTTTAATTTCTTTCATCAGTGTCTTATAGTTTTCTGCACACAGGTGTTTTGTCTCCGTAGGTAAGTTTATTCCGAGGTATTTTATTCTTTTTGTTTCAGTGGTAAATGGGAGTGTTTCCTTAATTTCTCTTTCAGATTTTTCATCATTAGTGTATAGGAATGCAAGAGATTTCTGTGCATTAATTTTATATCCTGCTACTTTACCAGATTCATTGATTAGCTCTAGTAGTTTTCTGGTAACATCTTTGGGATTCTCTATGTATAGTACAATGTTATCTGAAAACAGTCACAGCTTTACTTCTTCTTTTCTGATTTGGATTCCTTTTATTTCTTTTTCTTCTATGATTGCTGTGGCTAAAACCTCCAAACCTATGTTGAATAATAGAGGTGAGAGTGGACATCCTTGTCTTGTTTCTGACCTTACCGGAAATGATTTCAGTTTTTCACCATTAAGAACGATGTTGGCTGTGGGTTTGTCACATATGGCCTTTACTATGTTGAGGTAAGTACCCTCTATGCCTACTTTCTGGAGGGTTTTTATCACAAATGGGTGTTGAATTTTCTCGAAAGTTTTTCCACATCTATTGGGATGATCATGTGGTTTTTTTCTTCAATTTGTTAGTATGGTTTATCACATTGATTGATTTACACATATTGAAGAATCCTTGCATTCCTGGGATAAACCCCACTTGATCATGGTGTAAGGTCCTTTTAATGTGCTGTTGGATTCTGTTTGCTAGTATTTTGTTGAGGATTTTTGCATCTATATTTATCAGTGATATTGGCCGGTAGTTTTTTTGTGTGACATCTTTGTGTGGTTTTGGTATCAGCGTGATGGTGGGCTCACAGAATGAGTTTGGGAGTGTTCCTCACTCTGCTGTATTTTGGAAGAGTTTGAGAAGGATAGGTGTTAGCTCTTCTGTAAATGTTTGATAGAATTCACCTGTGTTGCCTTCTGGTCCTGGGTTTTGTTTGTTGGAAGATTTTTAATCACAGTCTCAATTTCAGTACTCGTGATTGGTCTGTTCATATTTTCTATTTCTTCCTGGTTCAGTCTCGGAAGGTTATGCTTTTCTAAGAATTTGTCCATTTCTTCCAGGTTGCCAATTTTATTGGCATATAGTTGCTTGTAGAAATCTCTCATGATCCTTTGTATTTCTTCAGGGTCAGTTGTTACTTCTCCTTTTTCGTTTCTAATTCTTTTGATTTGAGTCTTCTCCCTTTTTTTTTTTTTTTTTTGATGAGTCTTGATAGTGGTTTATCAATTTTGTTTGTCTTCTCAAAGAACAAGCCTTTTAGTTTTATTGATGTTTGCTATCATATCCTTCATTTCTTTTTCATTTATTTCTGTTCTGATCCTTAAGATTTCTTTCCTTCTGCTAACTTTGGGGGTCTTTTTGTTCTTCTTTCTCTAATTGCTTTAGGTGTAAGGTTAGGTTATCTATTTGAGAGGTTTCTTGTTTCCTGAGGTAGGACTGTATTGCTCTAAACTTCCCTCTTAGAACTGCTTTTGCTGCATCCCATAGGTTTGGGGTTATCGTGTTATCATTGTCATTTGTTTCTAGGTATTTTTTGAATTCCTCTTTGATTTCTTCAGTGATCTCTTGGATATTTAGTAGTGTATTGTTTAGCCTCCATGTATTTGTATTTTTATAGACTTTTTCCTGTAATTGATATCTAGTCTCATAGCATTGTGGTCAGAAAAGATACTTGATACGATTTCAATTTTCTTAAATTTACCAAGGCTTGATTTGTGACCCAAGATATGATCTATTCGGAGGAATGTTCTGTGAGCCCTTGAGAAGAAAGTGTGTTAGGTTGTTTTTGGATGGAATGTCCTATAAATATCAATTAATCCATCTTGTTTAAAGTGTCATTTAAAGCTTGTGTTTCCTTATTTATTTTCATTTTGGATGATCTGTCCATTGGTGAAAGTGGGGTGTTAAAGTCCCGTACTATGATTGTATTACTGTTGATTTCCCCTTTTATGGCTGTTAGCAATTGCCTTATATATTGAGGTGCTCCTATATTGGGTGCATAAATATTTACAATTTTTATACCTTCTTCCTGGATTGATTCCTTGATCATTACGTAGTGTCCTTCTTTGTCTCTTGTAGTAGTCTTTATTTTAAAGTCTACTTTGTTTGATATGACGATTGCTACTCCAGCTTTCTTTTGATTTCCATTTGTATGGAATATCTTTTTCCATTCCCTCACTTTCAGTCTGTATGTGTCCCTAGGTCTGAAGTGGGTCTCTTGTAGACAGCGTGTGTACGTGTCTTGTTTTTGTATCCATTCAGCCAGTCTATATCTTTTGGTTGGAGCAATTAATCCATTTACATTTAAGGTAGTTACCGATATGTATGTTCCTATTACCATTTTCTTAATTGTTTTGGCTTTGATTTTGTAGGTGTTTTCCTTCTCTCGTGTTTCCTGCCTAGAGGAGTTCCTTTAGCATTTGTCGTAGAGCTGGTCTGGTGGTGCTGAACTCTCTTAGCTTTTGCTTGTCTATAAAGGTTTTAATTTCTCCGTCAAGTCTGAATGAGATCCTTGCTGTGTAGAGTAATCTTGGTTGTAGGTTTTTCCCTTTCATCACTTTAAATATGTCCTCCCACTCTCTTCTGGCTTGCAGAGTTTCTGCTGAAAGATAGCTGTTAACGTTATGGGGATTCCCTTGTATGTTATTTGTTGTTTTTCCCTTGCTGCTTTTAATATTTTTTCTTTGTATTTAATGTTTGGTAGTTTCATTAATATGTGTCTTGGCGTGTTTCTCCTTGGATTTATCCTGTATGAGACTCTGCACTTCCTGGACTTGATTGACTGTTTCCTTTCCCATATTAGGGAAGTTTTCAGCTATAATCTCTTCAAATATTTTCTCAGTCCCTTTCTTTTTCTCTTCCTGTTCTGAGACCCCTATAATTCGAATGTTGTTGCATTTAACATTGTCCCAGAGTTTTCTGAGACTGTCCTCAATTCTTCTCATTCTTTCTTCTTCGTTCTGCTGTGCGGTAGTTATTTCCACTATTTTATCTTCCGTTCTTATCCATTCTTCTGCCTCAGTTATTCTGCTATTGATTCCTTCTAGAGAATTTTAAATTTCATTTATTGTATTGTCCATCATTGTTTGTTTGCTCCTTAGTTCTTCTAGGTCCTTGTTAAACGTCTCTTGTATTTTCTCCATTCTATTTCCAAGATTTTGGATCATCTTTACTATCATTACTCTGAATTCTTTTTCAGGTAGACTGCCTATCTCCTCTTCATTTGTTTGGTCTGGTGGGTTTTTACCTTGCTCCTTCATCTGCTGTGTGTTTCTCTGTCTTCTCATTTTTCTTAACTTACTGTGTTTGGGGTCTCCTTTTTGCAGGCTGCAGGTTCGTAGTTCTCGTTGTTTTTGGTGTCTGCCCCCAGTGGCTAAGGTTGGTTCAGTGGGTTATGTCGGCTTCCTGATGGAGGGGACTGTTGCCTGTGTTTTGGTGGATGAGGTTGCATCTTGTCTTTCTGCTGTGCAGGACCACGCCCGGTGGTGTTTTTTTGGGTGTCTATGACCTTGTCATGATTTTTGGCAGCCTCTCTGCTAATGGTTGGGTTTGTGTTCCTGTCTTGCTAGTTGTTTGGCATAGGGTGTCCAGCACTGTAGCTTGCTTGTCGTTGAGTGGAGCTAGGTCCTAGCTTTGAGATGAGATCTCTGGGAGAGCTTTTGCCATTTGATATTACATGGAGCTGGGAGGTCTCTGGTGGACCAACTTCCTGAATTTGGCTCTCCCACCTCATAGGCACAAGGCATGACACCCAGCTGGAGCACCAAGACCCTGTCAGCCAGATGGCTCAGAAGAAAAGGGAGAAAAAAAGAAAGAAAGCAAGAACAAAATGAAATAAAGTTATTAAAATAAAAATTTTTTTAAATTATTAAAAATAAAAAAATAAAAGGTAATTAAAAAAAGAAACAAGAGAGCAACCAAACCATAAAAGAAATCTAACAATGATAACAAGCACTAAAAACTATATTTAAAAAAATATAGAGAGACAGAACCCTAGGACAAATGGTAAAAGAAAAGCTATATAGACAAAATCACACAAAGAAGCATACACATACACACTCACAAAAAGAGAAAAAGGAAAAAATATATATATCTATATATATAAAAAAAAGACGAGAGCAACCAAATCAATAAACAAATCTATCAATGGTAATAAACTGTAAATACTAAACTAAGATAAACATAAAACCAGAAACAAATTAGATGCAGAAAGCAAACCCCAAGTCTACAGTTGCTCCCAAAGTCCACTGACTCAATTTTGGGATTTTTCGTTGTCTATTCAGGTTTCCAGGGATGCAGGGTACATCAGGTTGATTGTGAAGATATAATCCGCTGCTCCTGAGGCTGCTGGGAGAGATTTACCTTTCTCTTCTTTGTTCGCACAGCTCCTGGGGTTCAGTTTTGGATCTGGCCCCGCCTCTATGTGTAGGTTGCCTGAGGGCATTTGTTCTTCGCTCAGACAGGAGGGGGTTAAAGGAGCAGCTGATTAGGGGGCTCTGGCTCACTCAGTCCATGGGGAGGGAGGGGTACGGAGTGCGGGGTGAGCCTGCGGCGGCAGAGGCCAGCATGACATTGCAACAGCCTGAGGCATGACGTGTGTTCTCCCAGGGAAGTTGTCCCTGGATCAGGGGACCCTGGCAGTGGTGGGCTGCACAGGCTCCTGGGAGAGGAGGTGTGGATAGTGACCTGTGCTCGCAGAAAGGCTTCTTGGTGGCTGCAGCAGCAGCCTTAGCGTCTCATGCCCATCTCTGGTGTCCGCACTGATAGCCATGGCTCGCGCCCATCTCTGGAGCTCGTTTAGGCGGTGCTCTGAATCCCTTCTCCTTGCACACCCCGAAACAATGGTCTCTTGCCTCTTAGGCAGGTCCAGACCTTTTCCCGGACTCCCTCCCGGCTAGCTGTGGCACACTAGCCCCCTTCAGACTGTGCTCACGCAGCCAACCGCAGTCCTCTCCCTGGGATATGAACTCCGAAGCCCGACCCTCAGCTCCCAGCCCCCGCTCGCCCTGGCGGGTGAGCAGACAAGCCTCTTGGCCTGGTGAGTGCTGGTTGGCACTGATCCTCTGTGCGGGAATCTCTCTGCTTTGCCCTCTGCATCCCTGTTGCTGCGCTCTCTTCCGTGGTTCCGAAGCTTTGCCCCCTCCCACCCCCCATCTCCACCAGTGAAGGGGCTTCCTAGTGTGTGGAATCTTTTCCTCCTTCAAGCTCCCTCCCACTGGTGCAGGTCCCATCCCTATTCTTTTGTCTCTGTTTTTTTTTGTTTTTCTTTTGCCCTACCCAGGTACGTGGGGAGTTTCTTGCCTTTTGGGAAGTCTGAGGTCTTCTGCCAGCGTTCAGTAGGTGTTCTGTAGGAGTTGTTCCCCATGTAGATGTATTTCTGATTTATTTGTGGGGAAGAAGGTGATCTCCACGTCTTACTCCTCTGCCATCTTGAAGGTCTCTCCTCCCTTATGTTTTTAATATCTGTAGAGACTGAAGCTATAGTGATATCATCTCTCATTCTTCAAATTAGCAATTTATGCCTTCTTTCCTTTTTCCTGGTCAGTCTGCGTAGAGTTTTATCAATTTTGTTGGTCTTCTCAAAAACCAGCTATTGGTTTCATTGATATTCTCCATTGTTTTTCTTTTAATTTATTTCCATTATAATATTTATTATTTCCTTAGTTTGTTCTTCATCTAGTTTCTTAAGGTGGAAGCTGAGGTTATGGATTTGAGACCTTTCTTTTATTCTACAATAGGCCATTAATGCTATAAATTCTTCTCTAATATGTGCTTTAGCAACATTCAATATCTGTGTTTTTTATTTTCATTCAATTCACAATATTATCTAATTCCCCTTTTGGTTTCTTCTTTCACCCATGAATTAAATAATAGTGTTATTTAGTTTTATTGTTTTTTCTTTTTTATTTAGAGATTTTCCAGATCTCTTTTGTTGATTTCTAATTTATTTCCACTGTGGTCAGAGAACATACTTTATATGACTTGAATCTCTTTTTTGGGGGGGGGGGTCTCATTTTATTTTATTTATTAACATCTTTATTGGAGTATAATTGCTTTACAATGGTGTGTTAGTTCCTGCTTTATAACAAAGTGAATCAGTTATACATATACATATGTCCCCATGTCTCTTCTCTCTTGCATCTCCCTCCCTCCCACCCTCCCTATCCCACCCCTCTAGGTGGTCACAAAGCACCAAGCTGATCTCCCTGTGCTATGCAGCTGCTTCCCACTAGCTATCTATTTTACGTTTGGTAGTGTATATATGTCCATGCCACTCTCTCATTTTGTATATGACTTGAATCTTTATGAATTTATTGAGACTTGATTTTACGGCCCAGAATATGGTCTATCTTGGTAAATGTCCTGGGTGGACTTGAAAAGAATGATGCTGTTGAGTAGAGTGTTTTAAAATGTCAGTTAAGTCAAGTTGGTTGTTAATATTATGAAAATCTTCTGTATCTTTGTTGACTTTTTGTCTACTTGTTCTATACATTATTGAGAGAACAGTATTGAAATCTCTATTTGTGAATATGTCTATTTCTACATGTATTTTGCAGCTCTTTTATTAGGCAGATACATGTTTAGAATTGTTGTGTCCTCTTGATGTTCTGACTACTTTAATATTATAAAATGACCTTCTTTATCCATGGAAATATTCTTTGCTTTAAAATCTACTTTCTCTGATATAATTATAGCCATTCTAGCTTTCTTTTGACTACTTTTAGTGTGGTATATCATTTTTCATCCTTTTACTTTTAACTATTTGTGTCTTTATATTTAAAATAATTTTTTTGTAAGCAGTATATAGTTGAGTATTGATTTTTTAAAAAGCCAGTATGAAAGCCTTTGCCTTTTAATTAAGGGTGTTTTTATTAAGTTTTTTTTAATGATTCCATTTTATCTCTTTTGCTGGCTTATTAACTATAACTCTTTGTTTCATCATATAGGTGGTTGCTTTAGGGTTTATAGCATACATCTTTAATCTATCACAATCTACTTTCAAGTGATATTATACCACATCACATATATTATAAGAACTATTCTGTAGTATACTTTCATTTTTGTCCTCCTGGCTTTAATGCTAGTTTTTTGTTCTGTATTTTATTTATACATATGCATCACACAAACATCATTATTATTGTATTTAATAAGATATTTAAGTAATAAGAAAAATCTTACTTATTTACCAATTAGTTTGCCATGTAGTTACCACTATGCTTTTCATTCATTTCTTTGTGTAGATTTAGTTTTCTATCTAGTATTATTTTTGATTATCTGAAGATCTGCTAGTGATGACTATTTATTCTAAAAGATATTTTTGCTGTGTTTAAATTTGTAGTTTGACAGCTTTTTTTTCTTTTAGTACTTTAAAGATGTAGCTGTTTTCTCATATTGTTTCTAATGAGAAATCTGATGTCATCATTATCTGTGTTTCTCTGTGCATAACATGTTGTTTATTCTTCTGACTGACTTTAGGATTTTCTCTTTCTCACTGGTATTCTTACTGGTTTTAAGCAACTTGATTATGATATACCTTGGTGTAGTGTTCTTCATGTTTCTTGTGCTTAGGGTTCAGGAAGCTTCTTGGATCTATGGGTTTATAGTTTTTGCATCACATTTGGAACATTTTTGGACATTATTTCTTCAACTATATCTTGTGCCCCATTCAGACTCAAGTTATGCATATATTAGGCTGCTTGAACTTGTCCCAAATCCCACTGAGAATTTTTTAAATTTTTAAG
Organism: Eschrichtius robustus; assembly: GCF_028021215.1. Classification (NCBI taxonomy): domain Eukaryota; kingdom Metazoa; phylum Chordata; class Mammalia; order Artiodactyla; family Eschrichtiidae; genus Eschrichtius; species Eschrichtius robustus. Next base: position 27,237,334 of record NC_090825.1, read on the forward strand.
AATTTCTCTGTTTGTCATTTGGATAGTTTCCATTACTTTCTCTTCAAGTTCACTAATCTTTTCTAAAATGCCAATCCTAAACAGTGTAATTTTCATCTCAGACATTGTTATTTTCACCTCTATCAGTTTGCTTTGGGTTCTTTTTATTTCTCCCCTGTCTCTACTTAATTTTTTTTAACATCTGGAATACAGTTATAATAATCACTTTGTAATGCCCATCTGCTAATTCTAACATCTGTGTCATTCTGACTTGGTTTGAGTTGATTTTTCTCCTCATTATGGGATGTATTTTTCTGCTTCTTTCTATGCCTAGTAATCTTTAAATATATGCCAACTTAATTGGCATTGTGATTTTACCTTCTTGGGTTCTGAATATTTTGTATTCTTAAGCTTTGCATTTAAATTACTTGGAAACAGTTTGATCCTTTTGAGTTAGCTTTTAAGAGTTGTTAGGTGGAATCAGAGTAGCATTTACTGTAGGGCTAATTTTAAATTTCTTTCCTTCTACTGAAGCAACTCCATTTTGACTTATTTCCCATGTCTTGTGAATCATCAGGTTTACCAGTCTGGCTAATGCAAAAAGGCACTATTTCTGACCTTGTATAAGTGCTGAGCACTGTATCCTGTAATAGTCTCTCTAACTGAATTCAGGTGGTTTCCTCATATTCATACACCAATCAGTACTCAGTTAAATACTTATCTCTAAAATTATTTCTCTGTACAGCTCTGCCCTGTTCAGTACTCTGTCCTTTTAACTTTAACTTCCTTGGCCTCCTGGACACTTAGGTCTGTCTCCTCAACTCAGGGAGTCTGCTGGGCTCCACTTGGGTTCCCCCACCTTGAATTGAAGACTGTAAACTCTCTCAAGGGAGTAAGCCAGGTTAATAATAGGGCTTGCTTCATTTGCTCTCCATTTGTCGGGCTCACTACCCTTTGTGTCTTGACTTCTAGTGTCTCAAGAATGGTAGTTTCATATATTTTGTCTGTTTTCTGTTTTTCTTTCTTTCTTTCTTTCTTTCTTTCTTTCTTTCTTTCTTTCTTTCTTTCTTTCTTTCTTTCTTTCTTTCTTTCTTTTTTTGTTATTTCAATTGGGAGTATAAATCTGGTCCCTGCTACTCAATCTATTCCAGAAGCAGAAGTCACTACACTTTTATTATGTTGTTTTTATTTTATTATAGATTTATAGATTATACTTTTTTTTAATGGTTAGTGCTTTTAGTGCCCTGTTTAAGCAATCTTTGACTCTTCCAAGGGAACAAAGATATTGTCTTTGTTTTCACTTAAAAGGCTTTATTTGTTTTACCTTTCACATTTAGATCTGCAATCAATCTGGAATTAATTTTTGTGTATGGTGTAAAGTAGGGGTCAAGAAACTTTTTTTTTTTTTTTGGTATGGATATGTAATTGACCCAGCACTACATATTGAAAAGGCCATACTTTCTGCACGTCACTGCAGTGTCACCTTTGCCATAAATCAGGTGAATGTACATATATTTCTTTGTTTATGGACTCTCTGTTCTGTTCCATTTCTCAGGTTGCCTATAATTTCATCAACACTACACTTTTATAATGATTATAGTTTATAGTGAGTCTTAATATATGATAGTAAGGTCTCTAGTTTTAAAATTTATTGTTCTTAAAGATTTACTTGTCCATTCATAAGCCTTTGCATTTACATATGAATTTTAGAATTATCTTATCAATTTCTGCAGAGAAGTCGCCTGTTAGGATTTTGAGTGGATTACACTGAATTGATAGATTAGTTTATGGGCAATAAACTTTACATATTTAATCTTCTCATCCATGAACTGGTATGTCCCTCTATTTATTTGTTTAGCTCCTCTTAACTTCTCTCAATAATGTTCTGTAGTTTTCAGTGTAAAGTTATTGTATATCCTTGGTCTGCTCAATATTTTAAAAGTTGCCCATATTAATAAGAAGCATTATCTCATTTTCTCCTCAAATATTTCCTAAGATCACACAACGGTAAGAAAAAGCAGACAGGGATTTGTCCTCATGAAACAAAGTCACTAAAAAGTTTGTCATATTCATAGGTTAAATAGTAAATTTGTATCACTAAAGAAACCATATAACTCACATTAAATTAATATTGAATTTTATGGATTTCATGAGCTTATTTTTGCTCATACATTTATTTAGGTTTCATTATATAAAATCAAACAGGTTTAATTAACATTATGATAAAAATATTTTAATGTTGGGGGATCCACAACAACTTTTTTCTTTTGCAAAATGTCTATATATCTCTGAAGTTTGAAAAACTGCTTAAGGAAATGTTTTTTGCCTAATTCATGTTAGTTGTCAAATTGAGTGTCAAATGTGTAGGTATATAATTGTGGACAAAATAAATCAAAGAACTTTCCAGAAATAGTCTCTAAATCTTTGGTCAAAGATTTTAGTTGCTGATGTTCTTCCTGAAGGTAGAAGAAAATATTCTCCAAAAAGCACTCTTTTATTAAGTGTAAAGTGTCAGAGGAAACATTCTGACATATCAAAAGACAGAGGTAAGCTCCAAGTCTATGGCCCATGAGAAATTAACTTGCGGTTTTTAGTCATTTGTATTTGGGCCATTGTTCATACCTGGTTAAAACACTGATGCTATCTTCATAGTGTTCATCTGAGAAAGAAAAAGTGTACAAATACATGAGCTCTTTGTTTTGGACTGAGCTCAAACTCAGTGGATTTTAGAGAATTTTTGTTGAGGTTTTGTTCTTTGTTTGGTTTTGTTTTTATATTTGGTTTAACAGGCTCTCCAGAACATTATTCTATGAACGCTTTGGGTGAGGTAATTAAAGTGTAAAGTAAGGCAAGATGCAAGGTATACCTATAGAAATACCCAATATTTGGTGAAAAGTGAAGAACTTAAAATTGATTAGATTTTTCCAAAGAGGTATGTTTGACATCATGTAATTTAAACATTCAGATCTACTACCAGTTTCCCCTCTTTCCCCCAGATGTTTGGCATCAGTAACCATGGTGATAATCTCAAATACCAGGCTCTGTGTTTTAGAAATATGTGTTGAATTGAAATAGATTTTGCTTATGAATGCAGAGAAAATCTTGTTTTTGTCTAAAAAACAAAATTAGTTCTGTTAACTCTTGAGAAGAAGCTGTATGAAAAATAATTTCTATAAAGGTAACAGTCATCTAACTATATCCATAAGCTCGTTATGAAAGATCTAAAAATGTGATACATTTGAAATTAGGAATAGGAGAGGCCTTGCTTTTTTCAAGATGTTATTCTCCAACTAGTGTGTGACTAATAGGGAAGGTATGTGACTCTTGGGGCATCCCTGCAGGTAGAGTGAATGAGCAAATTCTTAGCAGCATTATGACATCACCAGAGAGCGTGACTTAGGTCAAGAGCTTGGCAGGAGACTTTGGGAACAGTAGAATCAACAGCAATCAAGACTGGCAAGCTAACTTACTGGCCACCATAAAGCTGAAAAGGGAGCTTATTGTACCTCATGCACAGCAGCAGGTTTAACAGAAAGTAGACATGTTTATAGTCTCAGATTTACAGCACACCTTATAAACACCTTATTACTTAGAATCCAGTCTGCTGTCCTAGAAACTAAGAATGTGACTTTGTTAAGCAGTAGGATTTGTTGACATAAATGTCTTGACTAAGTTTGCCATTGTGGTTAACCAAAATGCATTTACTCCTGGGAAAGTAAACACAAGCAAACAAAATGCCTCTTATACTACAATACGGTAAGTTTCAAATTGACCAAGTTTAATGCTATGACATAAATATGCTTAATGTTTATGGAATTTTTTAGAAACATTTTGCCATGTTGGGCTTACCATCCTGTATAAGTCTTACTGAATGGGAAAGTGTTTTCAGAATTACATGTGCTTAAAGACTTCATCAGAAATATTCAGAAAACCTGCCATGAATACCAGGTCTGACCACGCAGCAAACAAAATGGTTCATGGTCTCCTTAGACATTGACGTGGACAATTCAGTTCTGCACCATGTAATAGCTACACATTGAAATGGTTAGCAACAATTAAAAATAGAGAACTAATGGAAAATAATGTTGAATAAATATTATAAAACCACATGAAACTATGTTCAAGGAAGGAAAGTATCTGGTTGAAACCCACACAGTTGAGAAAATTCCTAGGGAAGAATAAAAATTCAAACTGATCTTCTGGTGGTTAAAAATTCATCTATTTAACGGTAGATAAAACCCCTGGTTTGGAGGTGGATTTTTGAAATTACATACTCATAGAACCATGGGAGTATAACCAAATCAGCTTAGCAGGTTTCCTATTCTTTCAGGCTTATAGTTGGCCCTCTCCAAACCTTAAAAATTCTATAGCAGGAAAGTTCTTTACGTCAGACATAAATGGGTAGCCATGATTATATAGTTTGAACCTGAAATAATAAATTTTTTTGCAACAAAATTTATATCAACAAAGATCTATAGGACATTACTAAGAAGATGGTGTCTGTGTGACTGACAGAATAAAATGTGAACAAATATACAGTCATAAATGTACCAAATCCCATAAACTAGATCCTATAAATGACAAGGACCTGGAAATCTTTCTAACAAAATTGTGTGACTGACTTTATGAACCACAGCAAAGGAAAACGACCATATGAAACCATAAAAACATTTTTTACAAGTTTGAAACATGAGACATGTTGCTCTATAGTAGTCTATTCAAGATTATTGGGGTTTTGGTGACTAAGCTCCATGAGTCTCCTCCAAATCAAATGCAATTATAGGCCACATTAACAGAAACAGAATGTTCAAAATGAAAAAGTTGATGGTTGCTATCAAGATAGGAATTACTGTTCACAGTCCTGGGCATACAAATTAAAACTGACATTGACAAACTGAAGCAAACCCAAAGGAAAGATATTTGAATAAAGAGATTAGTACCATATATTCTCTCATTATGAGAAATTTGAAAAAAATCAGAGATACTTAGTTTGTAAAAAAAAAAAAAAAGTTTTCAGAGGAAAATGATCATTGACTCAAATATGTTAAGTAGAACACAATCTAGTTTTGTTCTAGGTTCAACAAACAGAAGTTATAAGGAAACCAACAAAACATACAAATGAACTTTCTGAATAAACAACTAAAGCTGTCCAAAAATAAGATGGCCTTCCTTGGGAGGAAAGACATCACTGGAAGTGCTGAAAGGTTGAATATTGTAGGAGGGAGCGAAACACTGGAGGGAAGAGGAGGTTGGACTATACAAAGTAGTTTTCAAATGGTTTAGTGGAACCTTAGTATCTTCAAAGAAACAAGAAGACTGAGTAATATGTTAGGGTTCTGCCTCCCTCTTCAGCCAAAGCATTTTTGACTAAATCTATTTTTATATGGTGCTCTACCCATGATTTCATTTTATAAAAGGCATGTCCTATTAAAAAATCTTATACCATTCGGGAAGATGATTTCTGAAGTCAATTCTGATGCTATGATTCAGATCTCTGGAAAAAATCCATCTTTATGGTGTGACCCATTGTCATTTTACTAAGACTAGAGTAGCTCTGTTTAATGAAGTGCTGGTACTCAGAGGGCTTGGAGCATCATACATGAAGGAATAGCAATTAACTTGATGTCTACTGCCAAGAATGTGGCTTGGGCAGGAGAGAATAATTCACAGAGATATGGGGAAGGTAATATCCAGGTAAATCAGAAGAAAAAATCTGCAGTCTAGAGACGTGGGATATTGGAGTAATTTTCAGTACCACATGAATGTCGTTCACAGCAGTGTGAAAGAGGAAACACCCTTGGCCTTCAAGGGGCATCTCAATGCTGATATTACTCAAATCAAATTGCATTTTCAGTGGAGCACTAATTTTATGAGTTACTTGTAGAAAACTTAAGTCTCTGAGGACAGGAAAGGAAGAAGGCTGAGTTCATTTTTTAGATATTTAGCATGTTAAGGCCTCTGGCATAATTCCAGAGAAAGTGTACATTCTTCTTTGGCCATCTTCTTCCACAAAAAAGCAGTTGATAATTTAGAAGTATTTTCCCAGACATGATCTCATTTTGTCTCTCAACGATGACCTAAGGGATACAGGACATGCATTTTCATTCTCATTTTCCAGATGAGGGAATTGGAGATCAGAAACAATATGTGACCAGCCCAGGTCACACAGCTACTAAGTAGAGGGGCCAGGATTAAATCTGTCTTGATCCTAAGTTAAAAAGTCTTTTGAAATATCTTCAGCACATGAATTCTTCAACTAAAGAACTCTGATAAAGCTAAGAGTGCCCCTAAACTTTGTCTTTTTTCTTACTATTTCTTTGTGTCTGATACACAGTTAACTGTTAATTTGACACAGCCTTAGCATTAGGATATATAAATGGACCAAAAAACCCCACTTGGATTCAAATAGTCACATCGCTATTAAAAATCAACAATCCTCTAGAAATAAAGAGGTCTATTTAAAAAAATCTTAATTCAGTGACCCAGCAAATCGTGCCATGATAGCTTTCAGTAATTACTTTATTTTCTTTTAACATCCTTATTGGAGTATAATTGCTTTACAATGGTGTGTTAGTTTCTGCTTTATAACAAAGTGAATCAACTATACATATACATATATCCCCATATCGCCTCCCTCTTGCATCTCCTTCCCACCCTCCCTATCCCACCCCTCTAGGTGGTCACAAAGCACCGAACTGATTTCCCTGTGCTATGTGGATGCTTCCCATTAGCTATCTATTTTACATTTGGTAGTGTATACATGTCCATGCCACTCTCTCACTTCGTCCCAGCTTATCCTTCCCACTCCCTGTGTCCTCAAGTTCATTCTCTACGCCTGCGTCTTTATTCCTGCCCTGCTCCTAGGTTCGTCAAAACCATTTTTTTGGGGGGGGGGATTCCATATATATGTGTTAGCATGTGGTATTTGTTTTTCTCTTTCTTACTTCACTCTGTATGACAGACTCTAGGTCCATCCACCTCACTACAAATAACTCAATTTTGTTTCCTTTTATGGCTGAGTAATATTCCATTGTATATGTGTGCCACATCTTCTTTATCCATTCATCTGTCAATGGACACTTGGGTTGCTTCCATGTCCTGGCTATTGTAAATAGAGCTGCAATGAACACTGGTACATGACTCTTTTTGAATTATGGTTTTCTCAGGGTATATGCCCAGTAGTGGGATTCCTGGGTCATATGGTAGTTCTATTTTTAGTTTTTTAAGGAACCTCCATATTGTTCTCCAAAGTGGCTGTATCAATTTACATTCCCACCAACAGTGCAAGAGGGTTCCCTTTTCTCCACACCCTCTCCAGCATTTATTGTTTGTAGAATTTTTGATGATGGCCATTCTGACTGGTGTGAGGTGATACCTCATTGTAGTTTTGATTTGTAATTCTGTAATGATTAGTCACGTTGATCATCCTTTCATGTGTTTGTTGGCAATCTGTATATCTTCTTTGGAGAAATGTCTATTTAGGTCTTCTGCCCATTTTTGGATTGGGTTGTTTGTTTTTTTGATATTGAGCTGCATGAGCTCCTTGTAAATTTTGGAGAATAATCCTTTGTCAGTTGCTTCATTTGCAAATATTTTCTCCCATTCTGAGCGTTGTCTTTTCGTCTTGTTTATGTTTTCCTTTGTTGTGCAAAAGCTTTTAAGTTTCATTAAGTCCCATTTGTTTTTATTTCCATTTCTCTAGGAGGTGGGTCAAAAAGGATCTGGCTGTGATTTATATCATAGAGTGTTCTGCCTATGTTTTCCTGAAAGAGTTTTCAGTAATTACTTTTTATTTTTGTTTTTGTTTTCTTAAGTGTCTATGGTAAGAGAAGCATGCAGAAAAACATCAGGCTTCGCGTGCCCTTTTATTTTCATTGTCTCTTCTACCACTTGAGAATGTCTGGCTTTCACCAGTCTTTTGAATGTCCAGCGAATGGATCAGTTTTGGTAAACCACCTTGAATTATATTAGCTGAAAACAAGTGTAAAGAGCTCATAAGAAGCTAGATGTCCCCCAAATGGTGTCCCTGAAGAGGGTCATTTTTTTTGACAGTTTAATCTCTAGTTTGAGACTTCAAAGTCCAGAATGCCAGCACCTTGGGTGCAAGGATTATTAATAAAAAGCAAATTCTAGAATGACGCCTATGGGAAGCAGAGAAAAAGCCACATGGATACTCTTATCTAATTTCATACTTGGAATTTTCTTCACTGTTTTCCCCAAGAAGAGACTAGATGGTGTCTATTAGAACATTTACTATTGCAACCAATTTCAGAGCAATTTCCACAAGATCAGTCCTGTTCCCCTGGGTTAGTCTAGCTGAAGATAGAGTTTCTCAAAGGGTAGTCCTTGTTCTGTGCAATACTCTGGCATAAGAGTTCCATTTTCAACCACATACTATACACTTCCTGTGCAGAATCATAGTGATATGAGAAATTCTATAGTTAAGAAATCAATGTTCTTTGTTTAACCTAGCATTTCTCAAAGCTTGTTGGCCATTGTGCTGATCCCTTGCTTGCCCTTTCTCTGCCCTCCCCCAACTGGGGGAGAAGTGGAAGGGAGAGGGCATTCTGGCAAGCTATGTTTTTTCAGGCTTCCATGGAAACTAGCTTCCTGCTGTGTTTGGCTAATGTCAGGCTATGATGGGAGACTGGGAGAAAGGAAGAACGAGAAACCAGGGTATTCTTCCTCCCCTGCCTCAGTGGAATTTCCTGCAACAGTGGTGTTTCCTTATGGTTCCAGCTCCCTCAGGACAGGACAGACTCTCACTGGTTCCAACTTCTAATGGGTGGCCCTAGATCCACTTCTTTCCTTTGCACTAAGGGTAGTTAGGGATTCCTGCTATTGGTAACCTATGAGTTGCTTTGCAAGTGGTGGGCCAGGTGGTTTTTCAGAAGTGTCCATAGCATTCTTCCTGCCAGGACTCACAGAACATGCTCACCTGTCCTGGCAGCAGAGCACTAGCTGCATAGAGGTCAGTATTGTAGAAATATTGTTTTGAACACTAAATGGCAGAGATATTATGGAAATATTTTAGTGGTTTCTTTGTACCTGGCCTAAACTTATAAACAATATGTGTAGTTGTATGTATGCATGTATATATACATACTTACATATTTATTTTTACAGAGACACTTGAAATTCTCATTTTTAAAAGAGATTTATTCACAAACATTCAAATTCAGCACTACCAAGAAAATAGCCATCTAATTTTCTAAGACTATAATAACATGAATTTCCTAAATATGAAGTCATTTAGATAAGCTTCTACATTAGAGAATCCAAATAATTATTAATTTATTCACCAATTTATAAATGCTCTACCTAATTGATAATACAAGTTTTCTATGACACATATCCCTGAGATGGTAGCTCTTAAAATATTTAAAAATCTGTAATGGTCATTATAAAACCACTACCTCAGAAAAAAGAGAAAAGTAGAAATAGTAAGAGAGAGAATTTAAATTGTATTAAAATATCTTGGGTTGGTTATGAAAAAAATACTTTGGGGATGGTAGCCTCTGCAATCTTAATAAGGTGAAAATAGGAAGAAAGTTGAGTCAGGCTAATAGGAAGAATTTCCAGATAGAAATTCTTTGTAGATCTGATTTAAGAAACAGATCTCATGACTGTATATTATCATTGATATTGTTACTTGAGGAGATTAAGATATTTAAAAATGTGTCACCTTGGATGCTTTAACTAATTTTCCTTTGACATTGTTTATATTATTATTTCCCTAAAAATATTCCTTCGAATAGATATTCCAGAGGGATGCTTCTGTCAAGCCTTTATCCAAATGATGTAGACTCTATAAGTGCGTCTTGGTCTGAATCCACAAGCTACTCATAACTTGATATCTTTATGTAGGCAGAGATAAAGAAGTCCACATCAAGGGCTAAAGATCAACAATGAGGTTAACGAGTGTTACAGAGATCTAATCTCCCTTTATACAGATGGGGGTCATAGAAATAGTTTTGTTTCTTGACATTATTGTGGCCTCACTGAGTGTCACAGAAACAGTACTCCAGTTTACAGAAATTCTCACTGGCTTAAAATTGCTTATATTTTAAGAGAATTGTCCCTCTTCTTAAGTCTAGATCCAAGAAAGAGTAGTGTACACGTGATAGTTACGACGTACTTGTGACACCTAAGCTGCTCCAAGGCCAGGCTTGTGGCGGTGGCAAGTGGAAGACACCTATATAACAGTTATGATGTACGAGGCACTGTTTCAGACAAATCAGGCCTCCCACAAGCAGCCAGTGAAACCCCAACTACTTCAAACACCTTTAAACTCAGTTACTGCATTACTGGCTGTCAGCTCTTTACAAAACTGCGTTTTTATATTTGCAGTAGAGTGAAATATCATTAGCTCTAGAATCAATTTGTTTCCACCATTTACTATTTAAATTCATAAAAATTAACCTCTTTCAGACTCAGTTTTCTCATCTTAAAACTGAATAGAAAACCTTCTTCCTCCCTTTCCCATGCAGAGGGGCCAAAGTAGCTCTGAATGGGATGCAATGATGTTAGAGTTGGAGTTCAGGTACTCCAAGGAGAAATTTGGCAGGAGGTATCAGCCTTTAGCTGGCCAGGAGCACACACAGAGGAGTGTAAGTCACTGTTCTCAACAAAGATAGTTAGCAATGTGAGATTTACCACCTGATGATACACCAGGGCTCGTCTGAACCCTGGGAAACTAAAACTACCAGTTCACACTTGCCTATTGTACAATTATCACACTTAGCTAAGGAAAGTATTGGAATTCTAAGGTTTGATAACACACACACACACACACACACACACACACACACACACACACAAAGAGAGAGAGGGAGAGAATGAATTTCCTCATTAACATACTTCAGGTGAGATGGAGAAGGCTAAGTGGATTTGCTAGCATGCACATTCCATTCTCTAAGGACAATTTACCCAAGAATGGGGAATTTATAAACTGGGAAAATATCCTAGAGGACCTTTGGAAAGGAATAGGATAGCTTGGATTAGAGGTCACATTCACTGAGTAACAACAAAATGATTAATTGCCTTTTAGCTGTTATTTTGAAACTATTAAAAAACACATTCAAGGCGAGACCTTCAAGATGGTGGAGGAGTAAGACATGGAGATCACCTTCCTCCCCACAAATACAGCAGAAATACATCTACATGTGGAACAACACCTACAGAACACCTACTGAATGCTGGCAGAAGACCTCAGACTTCCCAAAAGACGCCCTCAGGCGACCTACAGGCAGAGGCAGTGCCAAATCCAAAGCTGAACCCCAAGAGCTGTGCGAACAAAGAAGAGAAAGGGAAATTTCTCCCAGCAGCCTCAGGAGCAGCAGATTAAATCTCCACAATCAACTTAATGTATCCTGCATATGTGGAATACCTGAATAGACAAGGAATCATCCAAAAATTGAGGTGGTGGAATTTGGGAGCAACTGTAGACTTGGGGTTTGCTAACTGCATATAATTTGTTTCTGGTTTTATGTTTATCTTAGTGTAGTATTTAGTGTTTCTTATCATTGGTAGATTTATTGATTTGGTTGCTCTCTTCCTTTTTTTATATATATATAAAGATATATATATTTTTTACCTTTTCCTCTCTTTGTGAGTGTGTATGTGTATACTTCTTAGTGTGATTTTTTTCTGTATAGCTTGGCTTTTACCATTTGCCCTAGGGTTCTGTCTGTCCATTTTTTTTTTTTTTAATATAGTTTTCAGTGCTTGTTATCATTGGTGGATTTGTTTTTTGGTTTGGTTGCTCTCTTCTTTCTTTCTTTCTTTTTTCTTTTTTTAAATTACTTTTAAATTTCTTTATTTTTAATAATTTTTCAAATTTTTTATTTTAATAACTTTACATCTTTTTCTTTTCTTTCTTTCTTTCCTTCTTTCTTTTTTTCTCCGTTTTCTTCTGAGCCTTGCGGCTGACAGGGTCTTGGTGCTCCAGCCGGGTGTCAGGCCTGTGCCTTTGAGGTGGGAGAGCCGAGTTCAGGACATTGGTCAACCAGAGACTTCTGAGCTCCATGTAATAACAAACAGCAAAAGCTCTCCCTGAAAACTCTGTCTCAAGGCTAAGACTCAGCTCCACTCAACAAACAGCAAGCTACAGTGCTGGACACTCCACACCAAACAACTAGCAAGACAGGAACACAAACCCACCCATTATCAGACAGGCTGCTTAAAATCATGATAAGGTCACAGACAACCCAAAACACACCACCAGACGTGGTCCTGACCACCAGAAAGACAAGGTCCAGCCTCATCCAGCAGAACACAGGCACCAGTCCCCTCCACCAGGAAGCCTACACAACCCACTGAACCAACAGTAGCCACTGAGGTCAGACACCAAAAACAACAGGAACTACAAAACTACAGCCTGCGAAAAGGAGACCCCAAACACAGTAAGTTAAGAAAAATGAGAAGACAGAGAAACACACAGCAGATGAAGGAGCAAGGTAAAAACCCACCAGACCAAACAAATGAAGAGGAGATAGGCAGTCTACCTGAAAAAGAATTCAGAGTAATGATAGTAAAGATGATCCAAAATCTTGGAAATAGAATGGAGAATATACAAGAAACTTTTAACAAGGACGTAGAAGAACGAAACAGCAAACAAACAATGATAAACAACACAATAAATGAAATTACAAATTCTCTAGAAGGAATCAATACAGAATAACTGAGGCAGAAGAACAGATAAGTGACCTGGATGATAAAATAGTGGAAATAACTACTGCAGAGCAGAATAAAGAAAAAAGAATAAAAAGATTTGAGGACAGTATTAAAGACTTCTGGGATAAAATTAAATGCACCAAAATTCGAATTATAGGTGTCCCAGAAGAAGAAGAGAAAAAGAAAGGGACTAAGAAAATATTTGAAGAGATTATAGTTGAAAACTCCCTAATATGGGAAAGGAAACAATCAATCAAGTCCAGGAAGTGCAGAGAGTCCCATACAGGATAAATCCAAGGAGAAACACACCAAGACACATATTAATTAAACTACCAAAAATTAAATACAATGAAAAAATATTAAAAGCAGCAAGGGAAAAACAATAAATAACATACAAGGGAATCACCATAAGGTTAACAGCTGATCTTTCAGCAGAAACTCTGCACACCAGAAGCGAGTGGCAAGAAAGGGAAAAACCTACAACCAAGATTACTCAAACCAGCAAGGATCTCATTAAGATTCCACAGAGAAATTAAAACCTTTACAGACAAGCAAAAGCTAAGAGAATTCAGCACCACCAAACCAGCTTTACAACAAATGCTAAAGGAACTTCTCTAGGCAGGAAACACAACAGAAGGAAAAGAGCTAAAATAACAAACTCAAAACAATTAGGAAAATGGTAATAGGAACATATATATCGATAATTACCTTAAATGTAAATGGATTAAATCTCCCAACAAAAAATATAGACTGGCTGAATGGATACAAAACCAAGACCCATATATATACTGTCTACAAGAGACCCACTTCAGACCTAGGGACACATACAGATTGAAAGTGAGGGGATGGAAAAAGATACTCCATGCAAATGGAAATCAAAAGAAAGCTGGAGTAGCAATCGTCATATCAGACAAAATAGACTTTAAAATGAAGATTATTACAAGAGACAAAGAAGGACACTACATAATGATCAAGGGATCAATCCAAGAAGAAGATATAACAATTGTAAATATTTATGCACCCAACAAAGGAGCACCTCAATACCTATGGCAAATGATAACAGCCATAAAAGGGGAAATCGACAGTAACACAATAATACTAGGGGACTTTAACACACTGCTTTCACCAATGGACAGATCATCTAAAATGAAAATAAATAAGGAAACACAAGCTTTAAATGACACATTAAACAAGATGGACTTAATTGATATCTATAGGACATTCCATCCAAAAAGTACAGAATACACTTTCTTCTCAAGTGCTCAAGGAACATTCTCCAGGATAGATCATATCTTAGGTCATAAATCAAGCCTTGGTAAATTAAGAAAATTGAAATTGTATCAAGTATCATTTCTGACCACAATGCTATGAGACTAGATATCAATTACAGGAAAAAATCTGTAAAAAATACAAAAACGTGGAAGCTAAACAATACACTACTTAATAACCAAGAGATCACTGCAGAAATCAAAGAGGAAACCAAAAAATACCAGGAAACAAATGACAGTGAAAACATGACAACCCAAAACCTATGGGATGCAGCAAAAGCAGTTCTAAGAGGGAAGTTTATAGCAATACAATCCCACCTCAAGAAACAAGAAACATCTCAAATAAACAAGCTAACCTTACACCTAAAGCAGTTAGAGAAAGAAGAACAAAAAAACCCCAAAGTTAGCAGAAGGAAAGAAATCATAAACATCAGATCAGAAATAAATGAAAAAGAAATGAAGGAAACAATAGCAAAGATCAATAAAACTAAAAGCCGGTTCTTCGAGAAGATAAACAAAATTGATAAACCTTTAGCAAGACTCATCAAGAAAAAAAGGGAGAAGACTGAAATCAATAGGATTAGAAATGAAAAAGGAGAAGTAACAACTGACACTGCAGAAATACAAAGGATCATGAGAGATTACTACAAGCAACTATATGCCAATAAAATGGACAACCTAGAAGAAATGAACAACTTCATAGAAAAGCACAACCTTCTGAGACTGAACTAGGAAGAAATAGAAAATATAAACAGCCCAATCACAAGCATTGAAGTTGAAACTGTGATTTTAAATCTTCCAACAAACAAAAGCCCAGGACCAGACGGCTTCACAGGCAAATTCTATCAAACATTTAGAGAAGAGCTAACACCTATCCTTCTCAAACTCTTCCAAAATATAGCAGAGGGAAGAACACTTCCAAACTCATTCTACGAGGCCACCATCACGCTGAAACCAAAACCAGAAAAAGATGTCACAAAGAAAGAAAACTACAGGCCAATATCACTGCTGAACATAGATGCAAAAATCCTCAACAAAATACTAACCAACAGAATCCAACAGCACATTAGAAGGATCATACACCATGATCAAGTGGGGTTTATCCCAGGAATTCAAGGATTCTTCAATATACGCAAATCAATCAATGTAATACACCATATTAACAAATTGAAGGAGAAAAACCATATGACCATCTCAATAGATGCAGAGAAAGCTTTTGACAAAATTCAACACCCATTTATGAGAAAAACCTTCCAGAAAGTAGGCATAGAGGGAACTTACCTCAACATAATAAAGGCCATATATGACAAACCCACAGCCAACATCGTTCTCAATGGTGAAAAACTGAAACCATTTCCGGTAAGATCAGGAACAAGACAAGGTTGTAACTCTCACCAGTATTATTCAACATAGTTTTGGAAGCCACAGGAATCAGAGAAGAAAAATAAATAAAAGGAATCCAAATCAGAAAAGAAGAAGTAAAGCTGTCACTTTACTTCTGTTAGTAAGAAGTTTTTGTTCTGCAAACAAAAAAAGCTGTTTGCAGATGACATGATACTATACATAGAGAATCCTAAAGATGCTACTGGAAAAGTACTAGAGCTAATCAATGGATTTGGTAAAATAGCAGGATACAAAATTGATGCCCAGAAATCTCTTGCATTCCTATACACTAATGATGAAATATCTGAAAGAGAAATTAAGTAAACACTCCCACTTACCATTGCAACGAAAAGAATAAAATACCTAGGAATAAACCTACCTAAGGAGACAAAAGATCTATATGCAGAAAACTGTAAGACACTCATGAAAGAAATTAAAGATGATACAAATAGATGGAGAGATATACCATGTTGTTGCACTAGAAGAATCAACGTTGTGAAAATGACTAAACTACCCAAAGCAATCTACAGATTCAATGCAATCCCTATCAAACGACCAATGGCATTTTTCACAGAACTAGAACAAAAAATTTCATAATTTGTATAGAAACACAAAAGACCCCGAATAGCCAAAGCATTCTTGAGAAAGAAAACCGGAGCTGGAAGAATCAGGCTCCCTGACTTCAGACTATACTACAAAGCTACAGTAATCAAGACAGTATGGTACTGACACAGAAACAGAGAAGAGATCAATAGAACAGGATAGAAAGCCCAGAGATAAACCCACACATACATGGTCACCTTATCTTTGATAAAGGAGGCAAGAATATACAATGGAGAAAAGACAGCGTCTTCCATAAGATGTGCTGGGAAAATTGGACAGCTACATGCAAAGGAATGAAATTGGAACACTCCCTAACACCATACACAAAAATAAACTCAAAATGGAGTAAAGACCTAAATGTAAGGCCAGACAATATCAAACTCTTAGAGGAAAACATAGGCAGAACACTCTATGACATAAATCACAGCAAGATCCTTTTTGAACCACCTCCTAGAGAAATGGAAATAAAAATAAAAATAAACAAATGGGACCTAATGAAACTTAAAAGCCTTTGCACAGCAAAGGAAAACATAAGCATGATGAAAACACAGCCCTCAGAATGGGAGAAAATATTTGTAAATGAAGCAACCAACAAAGGATTAATCTCCAAAATTACAAGCAGCTCATACAGCTCAATATCAAAAAAACAAACAACCCAGTCCAAAAATGGGCAGAAGACCTAAATAGACATTTCTCCAAAGAAGATATACAGATGGCCAACAAACACATGAAAGGATGCTCAACATCACTAATCATTAGAGAAATGCAAATCAAAACTACAGTGAGGTATCACCTCACACCAGTCAGAATGGCCATCATCAAAAAATCTACAAACAATAAATGCTGGAGAGGGTGTGGAGAAAAGGGAACCCTCTTGCACTGTTGGTGGGATTGTAAATAGATACAGCCACTATGGAGAACAGTATGGAGGTTCCTTAAAAAAGTAAAAATAGAACTACCATACGACCCAGCATTCCCACTACTGGGTATATACCCTGAGAAAACCATAATTCCAAAAGAGACATGTACCATAATATTCATTGCAGCACTGTTTACAATAGCCGGGACATGGAAGCAACCTAAGTGTCCATCGACAGATGAATGGATAAAGAAGATGTGGCACATATATACAATGGAATATTACTCAGCCATAAAAAGAATGAAATCGAGTTATTTGTAGTGAGGTGGATGGACCTAGAGTCTGTCATACAGAGTGAAGTAAGTCAGAAAGAGAATAACAAATACCGTATGCTAACATATATATATGGAATCAAAAAAAAAAAATGGTTGTGAAGAAACTAGAGGCAGGACAGGAATAAAGACGCAGACATAGAGAATGGATTTGAGGACACGGCCAGTGGTAAGGGTAAGCTGGGACGAAATGAGAGAGTGGCATGGACTTATATATACTATCAAATGTAAAACAGATAGTTGGAAGCAGCCCCATAGCACAGGGAGATCAGCTCAGTGCTTTGTGAACACCTAGAGGGGTGGGATAAGGAGGGTGGGAGGGAGACACAAGAGAGAGGAGATATGGGGATATATGTATATATATAGCTGATTCACTTTGTTACAAAGCGGAAAGTAACACACCATTGTAAAGCAATTATACTCCAATAAAGATGTTAAAGAAAAATACATTCAAGTACAAAAATTACTCTCTACCTTGGAAAGCTGTATCTTTACAATGATTTAAAGAATATCAATTCAGCTCATGGTTGTTTTGTCTTTATTTGCATTCATATCTTAATGCAGACAGACACAAACATATAACTAAAATGAAATTTAAAAAAATTTTAAACTCATAACAGTGAGTATATTTTGGTTAAAAAAATAATAAAGTGGCTAGATATCCTGAAAAAATTTCCCACTAAAAGCATGTAGAGTGCTAAATGAAATATTTCACACATCTTTTAAATTTATGGCTCATTTAATTTCGCAAAGAAATCAGTGTGGGAAACTGATGCCAAATCTTCAGCCGCTCAGGGCATTTGATGACCTCTGTGCCCTGAAGCTTGGGTATGAAGGGGGGTGGACGGGCGGCTAGCAAGATATGGAGAAGGAACTGAGACCCCCAGATTAAAGCTGGGACTCCTGACGGCCTGCACCCTCAGTCAAAGTTTGCTGTATTATCTTTTATACTTTTTTGTATGCCTGGAATATTTCTATATATTTATTTTTAAATTTAAATAAATTAAATGCATGGGGAACTACATTTTTTTCTTGAGGGTTACATATATTAATTTTCATTTACCTAGCTAAATATTAGAGTGAATTTTTATTTTAACAATTTTTAATTTAACAGTTTTGACCAATAATAGTACAAAAAGCACTAGATAATTGGTTCTAAATGATGGAAAGTGTGACATGGATAAGCCCAAATACTGGCTATCTAAAACTAACTTCTTCTGAGGTTTTGACTTATGTTTGACTTATTCAACCAACATAAGTGGGATACAGGCTACTCTGAGTCATTGAATACATGTACTGCATAGTTCGAAGCCACTCCCTACTCATTCGAACATCTCCATTTTTAACTGCTCTTTCTGGTGTTGATCTTCAAGAAGTCTCCTTCAGCTATTTACCATCAGTGAGATAAAACCCATACTAGTGCAGATGCCCCCTTCCCCCAACCGGGAGCCCAAAGGCTTGTGCATGACTAGATTTTAGCTATATGTGCTCTTCCTTGATCTGGCTTTGGTGATAAAGCCACCTAGCAAGACTGGATGCATCTTTTCATATCCAGTGTTTCCTTGGAGCATAATCTGAAATAAGTAAGAGTGGGCACTAAAATGTTAGCATTCCTGAGAATGGATGTACATTTGTTTTCTCAATAAGAAAAGCAACCTTCATTATGTGCTAGGAAAAAGTCTAAACACTTTCACTTTATCTTGTTTAATCCTCAAAACATTCCAGAAGAAAATATAATCATTTCCATTTTATAGATAAGGAAATTGGGGCTCAGAGATGTTAAGTATCTTGCCAACATGTTAAGATGTTGACAGAGTTAAGTGGTGAAGCCAGGATTTGGACCAAGGCAATTCATCTCCCCAAATACAGAGTTCTAGGCCTTTTATCTTTTCAATTATGAAGGAAGATGGCTTTGCCAGGCAGATATATGGGTAGATTGGCTTCTTTCATCTTGGCTAACCTCGGGGAGTAAGTACTAGGGAAATACTTAGCTTATATGAAAAGAATCTTTTTGTTCTGGTTTTGATCTAGTTCTCTGGCAGGCTTGTTAAGATTTGTCTTAACACGTACATTTCCCTTGCCAAAGCACACGTGGTATGTTTGGACATATGGTCTCATTTTTATGATCTTTTAACCTTTACATACTTTAAATGCTTCATGATGGGGTTAATTATTTGTGGTGACCAAGATTGGCAGCAGGTCTGATGGGGCCATGTTTAGCATCCCTAAGGAATGAGAGGATTGATACCCTGTAGAACATACTTTCAAAGATAAATATATAAATGTAAAGGAGAAATTCTTGACACATTCATTAATAAGCAAAGTCTAGCGATATCTCATGGCAAATTGGTAAATTTATTCTGAGACCTATCATTATAAATGGCTTTGAGATTAACCTTACTGTACTTCTAACCATTTTTAAAATGGATAAATATTGGGTAATCTGAATTACTTAGAAAATCATCATTTAAGTATTGTTTGTCTTTATATGTACTGAACACAGTTGGGCTGGAGTAGTCAAAAAACCGAATACAGTAAGATTGGTTAAAAGATTCCAACTTTATTAAGCTTTAAAAATATGTCTTAGGTAACTTAATGGTGTGATCTCTAAATGTCACAGAATTATAAATAACTTTAAATCAGTTTTAACTGTAAAATGTGATAGTAAACCAAG
Organism: Eschrichtius robustus; assembly: GCF_028021215.1. Lineage (NCBI taxonomy): Eukaryota > Metazoa > Chordata > Mammalia > Artiodactyla > Eschrichtiidae > Eschrichtius > Eschrichtius robustus. The sequence goes on from NC_090825.1 coordinate 27,257,107, forward strand.
TTCTTATCCTTCTAGGAACCCTTTGACAAGGCAGTTAAAATGAAATAAAGAAAGTTAGTGAAACACCAAGTGAAGTCAAAAACAGATGCACGGTATTCAAAGACCTTATACAATATAAAGTTTATATGGTATATGCATAATATATGTTTACCATTGCTTCAACTGCTTGGCTTTAACAAACCATGTCAGTGGACATGAGCCTGCCTTTAGAAATAGTGAAGAGGCTAGATTCAGAGGTACAGGTTACTGAGGTTTGGATCCAGTGAATACGGTTGTGGGCCTAAATCCTGGATACCTGGATGGCTTGTTCCCCTACGCTATAAGCAGGGGGCAATTTTTTCCCCAGGGAACATTTGGCAATGTTTGCAAATATTTTTGTCACAACTGGGGAAGGGGGTACTATTGGCACCTATTGGGTAGAGGCCAGGGATCCTGTTAAACATTTGACAGTGCACAGGTGAGCACCCTCCCCCTGCCCATAAAGAATTATTCAACCCCAAATACAATAGTGTTGAAGTTGAGAAACTTTCTATAAATCAAGATGATCTAAGTTGGTTTTTATAGATGCAGGCAGCTTTCAGATTGGATCTCAGAAAAGTCTCTCATGCTGTGCAGCTCATTAAAAAAGTCAATCTGCCCTCCAAATGCTCTCACTCCACCCCACCTGGTGAGCAACCCTTGCCAGTGCTGGTGTTCCTCCAAAGTGGCTCCTGCTCTGGTGGACCAGCCCCATATGCCCACAACAGTTGTGGCCAAACCTCTCAGCCAGCCCGGCCAGGGACCAGCCTCACCCACCAGTGTACCTGCAGCACCAAAACAGGAGGACATGTGCAGCCCACACATGGGGTATCCTGGAGCATATAGCTCTGGTGACCAGGTGGAGATTGCATCACTGGGCACCACAGGACACCTTCTACGTATGGCCACTCTTTCAAAGCTGGGAAATGTAGCTGATATACATAATACATAGAAACAAACACAGAGAGTTAGACAAAATGCGGAGACAAAGGAGTGCCTTCCAAACAAAAGAACATCCTCCCACCCCCCAAAAAAGAACAAAATGAAATGGAGATAAGCAATTAAAGCTAATAAAGAGTTCAAAGTAACAGTCATAAATATGCTCACCAAACTTGGGAGAAGAATGGATGAACACAGTGAGAACTTAAACTAAGAGACAGAAATTATAAAAAAGAACCAATCAAAACTGAAGAATATAAAAACTGAAATAAAAAATACACTAATGGGAATCAACAGCAGATTAGAGGATGCAGAAGAATGGATCAACAATCTAGAAGACAGGGTAGTGGAAATCACCTGATCAGAACAACAAAAAGATAAAAGAATAAAAAAGAATGAGGATAGTTTAAGGGATCTCTGAGACAACATCAAGCATACTAACATTTGCATTTTAGGAGTTCCAGAAAAAGAAGAGAGAGAGAAAGGGTCAGAAAAACCTATTTGAAGAAATAATGCCTGAAAACTTCCCTAACCTGGTGAAGAAAACAAACATCCAAGTCCAGGAACACAGAGAGTCCCAAAGAAGATGAACCCAAAGTAACCCACACCAAGGGAACATTATAATTAAAATGCAAAATGTTAAAGAAAGAATCTTAAAAGCATCAAGAGGAAAACAACTAGTTATGTACAAGGGACCCCCCCCCCATAAGACTATCAGATGATCTTTCAGCAAAAACTTTACAAGCCAGAAGGGACTGACACTATATACTTAAAGCGCTGAAAGAAAACAAAAACAAAAACAAAAAACTTACAACCAGTAATACTTTACCTGGTAAGGTTCTCATTAAGAATTGAGGGAGAGATAAAGAGTTTCCTAGATAAGCAAAAGCTAAAGGAGTTCATCACCAGTAAGCTGGCCTTACAAGAAATGTTAAAGGGACTTCTTTAAAAGGAAAAGAAAAGGTCATAACTAGAAATAAGAAAATTATGAAGGAAAAAAATCTCACTGGTAAAGGCAAACATACACTAAAAGTAGTGGATCAACCACCTATAAAGCTAGTATGAGGGTTAAAAGACAAAAGTAGTAAAAATCATCTATAGCTACAATAATTAGTTAAGCAATACACAAAATAAAAAGATGCAAAATATGATGCCAAAAACATAAAACGTGTGGTAGGAAGGAGTAAAAATGTAGTGCTCTTAGAATGTGCATGAACTTAAGCAACCATCAACTTAAAATAGACTGCTATATACAAAGGTTGTTATAAATGAACCTCATGGTAACCACAAACCAAAAACCTATAACAGATATACAAGAAATAAAGAGAAAGGAACACAAACATAGCACTAAAGAATGTCATCAAATCACAAGGAAAAAGAACAAGAAAAAAATGAAAGGAGAACTGCAAAAATAACCAGAAAAAATTATCAAAATAGCAATAAGTACATATCTGTCAATAATTAGTTTAAATATAAAGGGACTAAATGCTTCAATCGAAACACATAGGGTGGCTGAATTAATTTTTACAAAGACCTATACATATGCTGCCTACAAGAGACTCACTTCAGATCTAAAGACACACAAACCGAAAATGAAGTGATGGAAAAAGATATTCCATGAAAATGAAAAGAAAAGCTAGGATAGCAATACTTATAGCAGACAAAATAGACTTTAAAACAAAGACTATAACAAGAGACAAAGAAGGGCATTACATAAAGGGATCAATCTAAGAAGAAGATATAACACTTGTAAATATCTATGCAACCAATATAGGAGCATGTAAATAAATAAAGCAAATAGTATTAAATATAAAGGGAGATGTTGATAATAATACAATAATAGTAGGGGACTTTAATACCCCCTTACATCAATGGATAGATCCTCCAGACAGAAAATCAATTAGGAAACATTGGCCTTAAATGACACATCAGACAAATGGACTTAATAGATAAATAGAACATTACACTCAAAAACAACAGAAAACAAATTATTTTCAAGTGCAAATGGTACATTATCCAGCTGAGATCACATGTAAGGCCACAAAACAAGTCTCAATAAATTTAAGAAGGTTGAAATCATATCAAGCATCTTTTCCTACCACAGTGGTATGAAACTAGAAATTCATTACAAGGAAAAAACACAAACACGTGGAGGCTAAGCCACATGTTATTAAACAACCAATGGATTGTGAAGAAAAAAAAATACCTTGAGGCAAAGGAAAATGAAAACACAATGTTCCAAAACCTATAGGACACAGCAAAAGCAGTTCTAAGAGGGCAGTTTATAGTGATACAGGCATACCTCAGAAAATAAGAAAAAATCTCAAATAAACAATCTAACCTCACACCTAAAAGAACTGGAAAAAGAAGAACAAAGCCCAAAGTCTATATACCAATAACAAACTATCAGAAAGAGAAATTAAGAAAACAATCCCATTTACAATTGCATCAAAAAGAATGAATACCTGGGAATAAATCTAACCGAGAATATGAAAGACCTATACACTGAAAACTATAAGACACTGATGAAAGAAATTGAAGACAACATAAATAAATAGAAAGATATGCCATGCTCATGCACTGGAAGAATTAATATTGTTAAAATGTCCATACTACTCAAAGCAATCTACAGATTCAATGCAATTCCTGTCAAAATATAGATGGCATCTTTCACAGAACTAGAACAAATAATCCTAAAATTTGCATGGAACCACAAAAGACCCTAAACAACCAAAGCAATCTTAAGAAAGAAGAACAAAGCTAGAGGGATCATGCTCCCTGAGTTTGAACTATATAACAAAGCTGTAGTAATCAAAACTGTATGGTACTGGCACAAAAACAGACACACAGATCAATGGAACAGAATAGAGAGTACAGAAATAAACCCATGCTAATATGTTCAAATAATTTATGACAAAGGAGTCAAGAATATATAATGGGGAAAAGACAGTCTCTTTAATAAATTGTGCTGGAAAAATTAGACAGCTATATGCAAAAGAATGAGAGTGGATCACTTTCTTACACCATATACAAAAATAAACTCAAAATAGATTAAAGACTTAAATGTAACACCTGAAACCATAAAACTCCTAGAAGAAAACATAGGTAGTAAGCTCTCTGACATCAGTTTTAATAATATTTTTTTTGGATCTGTCTCCTCAGGTAAGGGCAACAAAAGCAAGAATAAACAAATGGGACTACATCAAACTAAAAAGCTTTGTACAGTTGTGGAAACCACCAACAAAATGAAAAGTCAATCTACTGAATGGGAGAAGATATTTACAAATGATACACCCAATAACCAATATATACAAAGAACTCACACAACTCAATATGGAAAAACAATCAGATTAAAAATGGGCAGAGGACCTGAACAGCCATTTTTCCAAGGAAGACACACAAATGGACAGCAGGCACATGAAAAAATATTCAACATCCCTAATCATTAGGGAAATGCAAATCAAAACCACAATGAGATACCATCTTATACCGGTCAAAATGACTATTATCAAAATGACTACAAAAAAGTGTTGGCAAGGATATAAAGAAAAGAGAAGCTTGTGCACTGTTGGTGGGGATGTTAATTGGTGCAGCCACTGTGGGAAACAGTATGGAAGTTCCTCAAAAAATTAAAAATAGAAGTACCATATGATACAGCAATTCCAGTTCTGGGTATTTATCAGAAAACAAAAACCCTAATTTGAAAAGATATATGCACCCTTATGTTTGTTGAGGCATTATTTACAATAGCCAAGATATGGAAGCAATATCCATCAATAGATGAATAGATAAAGATGTGGTATGTGGTATATATATATATATATACACACACAATAGAATAGTAATGAGCCATAAAAAGAATCAAATCTTGCCATTTGTGACAACACTGATGGACCTAGAGGTTTTGCTAAGGTATTATTATACTTAGTGAAATAAGTCAGACAGAGAAAAACAAATACTGTATGTTTTCACTTATATGTGGAATCTAAAAAACAAAAGAAACAAACAAAAAAGCAAAGAAAGACTCTAGATACAGAGAACAAACTGGTGGTCACCAGAGGGGAGTGAGTGGGGTGTTGGGCAAATCCATGAGGGAATTAAGAGGTACAAACTTCCAGTTATAAAATAAATAAGTTAACAGAGATGTAATGTACAGCATAGGGAATACAGTCAAAAACATCATATTAACTTTGTATGGTGACAGATATTTACTAGACTTATCATGGTGATCAATTCACAATGTATATAAATCACTCTGTTGTACACCTGAAACTGATACATTGTTTGTCAACTATATTTCAATTTAAAAAGTCAAACTGGGACTTCCCTAGTGGAACAGTGGTTAAGAATCCACCTGCCAATGCAGGGGACACGGGTTTGAGCCCTGGTCCGGGAAGATCTCACATGCTGTGGAGCAACTAAGCCCGTGAGCCACAACTACTGAGCCTTTGCTCTAGAGCCTGTGAACCAAAACTACTGAGCCCACGTGCCACAACTACTGAAGCCCGCATGCCTAGAGCCAGTGCTCCGCAACAAGAGAAGCCATCTCAGTGAGAAGCCCACACACCGCAATAAAGAGTAGCCCCTGCTCGCCACAACTAGAGAAAGCCTGCATGCAGCAACGAAGACCCAATGCAACCAAAAATAAATAAATAAATAAAATTGATTCTAAATAAATAAAAAGTCAAACTGAATAAAGTGCCTGGGGCAGAATTTAGTCTCCAGATTGATTAATGACTATCCTGAAATATAAGCTTTAAATCTTGCTAAGTTTATTATTAACCATTCCAGACACTCTTAAACATTTAATCTGTAGAGAAAAAACCTTAACTCTTTGTTCTTGGGCAGGAACCTTTATCCAAGGTGTTCCACAGAGTGTTGGCTTTGGGGTAAGCTGCCCAGGTTCAAATCTAAGCTTTTCATTTACTAGCGAAAGACATTGAACAAGTTATTCCATATTTCTCTGCCACAGTTTCCTCATCTGTAATATAGGGATAATAGTACTTAACCCATAGGGTTGTTGGGGGAATAAATGAATAAATAAATGTCATATCTCCTCTAATGCTTCATATAGTGTGACAATAACAGAAGGAAGACTAAAAATAGAGTCAGAATTACAAGGGTCTAATCTAAACTCTGTTCCCAACTAGCTGTGTGACCTTGAACAACTGAGCATGATTATACAATTGGAGGGACTGAATTAAATAATCTCTGAAGCACCCTCTAGAGTTAACATTCTATAGTTAGGAGTATGTTTTCTACAAACCCTTGCTTTAGGTGGGGCCTCAAAATAGAGTGGAAAGAAAGCATAATAGAAAAAAAAGAGAAATATAAGGTGAAACATAAACAAAGAAGGAAAAGGTTATTAGGAAAGGAGTACAATGAGAAATAGAAGGTAAATGTATGCAGGTTCAATCAGACAACTGGTTGATATTTTCTATTTTTAAAAAACATTGGTTATACATACAACGGAATATTACTCAGCCATAAAAAGAAACGAAATTGAGTTATTTGTAGTGAGGTGGATGGACCTAGAGTCTGTCATACAGAGTGAAGTAAGTCAGAAAGAGAAAAACAAATACTGTATGTTAACACATATATATGGAATCTAAAAAAAAAAAAAATAGGTCATTAAGAACCTAGGGGCAAGATGGGAATAAAGACACAGACCTACTAGAGAATGGACTTGAGGATATGGGGGGGGGGGAAGGGTAAGCTGGGATGAAGTGAGAGAGTGGCATGGACATATATACACTACCAAACGTAAAATAGATAGCTAGTGGGAAGCAGCTGCATAGCACAGGGAGATCAGCTCGGTGGTTTGTGACCACCTAGAGGGGTGGGATAGGGAGGGTGGGAGGGAGGGAGACGCAGGAGGGAAGAGATATGGGAACATACGTATATGTATAACTGATTCACTTTGTTATAAAGCAGAAACTAACACACCATTGTAAAGCAATTATACTCCAATAAAGATGTTAAAAAAAAAAAACCAAACAAACATTGGTTGTATTTTGTAGTACGGCCTTCGCTTTTTCGTGGAGTCTCCTCACCCTGGAGTCACCGCTTTAGGAAATCAATTAATCTCTGGCTTAACTCCTCCCACGTCCTCTCCCTGATCAATCCCCTGCACTTCTAGAGATTGAAAAATAACTGCAGAGAAGAAAGGAAGGGGCTGTAGTAGAATCAAGGAAACCTTCCCTGAGAGGCCTCCTGGAGAAGGAGAATTTCCTGCCTTTTTAAGTGGGCTACCAAAATTGGTATTTCGCTCCTATCCCCAGAGCTTCGGTTGCTCTTTCACTTCCCACTTCCTCAAGAGCACCGGGTGACAAAGTTATGGAGAAGCACCTGCAGGAGGCCCAGCTGTACAAGGAGAAAGGGAACCAATGTTACCGGGAAGGGAAGTGCCGAGATGCTGTGCGTGGGCACCATCGAGCTCTGCAGCAGCTGCGGGGTCTCGATCCAAGTCTGCCCTCCCCGATGCCTAATCTGGGACCTCAGGGCCCGGCCCTCACACCTGAACAGGAAAACGTACTGCACACCACCCAGACAGACTGCTACAACAACCTAGCTGCCTGTCTTCTTCAGATGGAGCCAGTAAACTATGAACGGGTGAAAGAATACAGTCAGAAAGTCCTGGAACGACAGCCTGATGATGCCAAGGCCCTGTATCGGTCTGGGGTGGCCTCTTTCCACCTGCAGGACTACGACCAGGCTTGGCACTACCTCATGGCTGCTGTCAATAGGCAGCCAAAAGACGCCAGTGTCTGGCGGTACCTTCAGCTAACGCAGTCGGAACGCAGCAGCTACCATCGGAAAGAGAAGCAGCTCTACCTGGGCATGTTTGGTTAACAAAGAAGAAAGATACCCCTCCACTGGAACTTAGGTGACCATTAAAGACCCACCAAGGGGAAACCTGAGCCTCAGCAAGAGAAATTAACCCCATACCTCTGACAGAGGTGAACTTCTATTTTGTTTCTAGTTCTGCACAAACTCTTTATTGCTTACGTAGTCTGTGTCTGTTTTTGTTTCTCCATCTATGTATTTATATGGCTTTTAATCTGTGGTATTATTAGGGACATTTGCCTTGAGAAATACAACCAGAAAACATTCATCAGTTATGGGTGGAATTAATCATATCTTTGGCATAGATTTTAATGATAGATGTTGGTAGATGTAGTCATTTACAAAGGAGAAGGCTAGCAGAGGATGAAGTAATAAGGAAGGCAGAAAGGAGTTTCTTCCTGCGTTTCCTCAGATGCCCAAAGCCAAAGTTACACAGGCCGTAAACTGGCAAATATATATACTGTGAAACTAGACAATTATAAATTGGACCCACACGGCTCAGAATGAAAGATTTGAAATTAACCATCTTGATTAAAATAATTCCTTTTTCTTAATGTTCCACATACATTCAGATTCTTTTCCCCCCAAAAAGTATCTAGTTCGTCTTGTTTCTCTTGGTAATTTCTAGTCCTTGCTATTGTTCACACTCAGATCATTAATATAGTATACTTATTTATTTTTTTATTAAACCCTTCTGTCTTAAAACCTCTGGAGTCAAGCATTTAAGTATATATTTTGTAATCTTTTAAAAGCCCTCATGCCAAAAAAAACACTCGTAAACATTTTAATTTTTAATAGGTGCATATCTATAGTATGCTCATTTCTCTAAAAAAACATAGGAAAGACAGTTTACCAAGTCTTCTAGAAACAATACCATAAAAGAACAGGATAAGAACATAGATCTGTTCTTTACCTGTTACCCACCCCCTTGTATTTTACAAGAGCTCACTTCCTTAAAGAGGAGGGAAACGGTGAGGAACGGTTCTCTTTCCTTAGTGCCTTTTAAGCACCAGTGAACTTTCTGGAAGCTTTGTTGGGCATGGGTGCAGGCGCAGATCTGGTGTAGTCATGGCTCAGTAGGAGGCTTCATCAACTGGGAGCTCCTTTGTCATTCTGCTAATGTCCACAATATATGAGTTGTACAGAGTAGATGAGACCATAATAGCACTGCCTCTACCTTTATGAGTGAAGGTAATAAGCATGTGTCATTAGCCATCATATAACCACAGACAGATTTCCGACAAAACCCCCTTAGTCTTGCCAAGTGTACACGAGCTCTTCTCCCTTTATCAGTAATGCGTCTCTCTCAATGAGCTAGGCTCCTCTTTGAGTCTCCCTGTACCCTTAAATAATACAACCATCAACTTACAAACAAAAAGTTTTTACACCAAATAATCTTTTAAATCCAAGGACAGAACTAACAAAAGTTGAATATTTTATTCCTCTTCCAAGCTGCTTAAATTTCTAAGCCTAGACTGTTGCCAAATTATGTCATGGTTGTGTGTTATGCTTGTTTGGGGTTGGTTTTGCTTTCTGATTTTCTTTTTTTTTCCTAAGACTTGATGTTACAGTAAGCTGTGTTCTGCATCAATGAGGAGAAAATAAAACTGATATTTTAAAAAAACATAAAAACCAAAAAAAAAATTGGTTTATGCTACATTGTGAATGAATCATTTATTCATGAAAAAGACCTGGTTGATATTTTTAAATTAAGCACCCACAGTATGCTAGGTCCTGGGGATATGATGGACAAGCCCTCAGAGAATTTACAGATGATTATGGAATATGTAAACAGATAGCCAGAAAAAGAACACAAGAAGCTAACCTCATCTGGAGGGTCAGAGGAGGATTCCCTGAAAAAGGGTGGTGAAGGTTGGGCTAGAGCATTCTGGGCAGAGAAAATAGCATTCACAAAGGTCCTGAGATAGGAGCGAGCCTGCTTTTCAAGAATAGAATGATTTCATGTGCGGCTGCAACTGGGAAGAAAATGAAGCAAGAAAAGATAAGCACATCCTCTAAGGACCTGCTAGTCGGTTGAAATGAAAACCATTCCATTTCATCCCCTGTGTCTGCTATAATGTGGGATGGCCACATGCGGTTTGACCTTCCCCAACTATCAATCGTCCTATAATAAGGAATAACACAAATCTTAACCTGGTTACCCCCAGAGAATCCCTTTCAGGTCATCTGAGGGCAAAAAAACCCGGTGCATTTTGACAAGGGGAAATTCCTCAGGAAAGAAAAGAAGTAGGGAGAAAATGTTAAATATGCCTCCTTATGTTTCCTCCTTACCCTCATTCCTGTATGTATCTCGTGCAAAGTGTTCCCCCTTTTCCTTAGATTCTATCTCCCTTCCTCAAGAACAGCTTTTTCCCCTCTTTTTTTCTTTTTTCTTTCTCTTTTTCCCCCTTTGGCCCAAACCATAGTACTGAAAATGTAAAACCTGCAGTTTTGGGTATGTTACCAAAGGAAACAGTTTTACTTGTTTTTGCCAAAATATTTTCAAAGTAGCTGGAGAGCTGTCAAACCACAGTGGCTCTCAGCTGCGTTTCCTTCTAGCATTTCCCCAGGTTCTCCCAGCACAGCACTCAGTAACTGGATATTATTTGAGGAGGGGGGGGGGAATGCTGCACGAGACAGTTTGTAGATTTAAGAATTATCCTCTGGGTACTGAAGGCCAGAGGTCCAGAGGTGCTCAGTTGCCAAACTCCAGGGCTGCGTGACTGTGTGTCATTCCTAGATGTAGCTTTCAGCAAGGAGACATAGAGGAAATGTGCTGGCAATGATCAATATTTAGACTGTCATTCCAAAGTCTTTAGATTGTTTTCTGTCTTAGTCATGTGACTTTGAACAAACAAATTTATTCTCATAGAAAAAAAATTACTAAACACAGCTTGAAATGACATGCACTTTGGCCTTGTAGGTACTGACAGCCTTCCCCCATCCTTTACCATCTCTTCCAATTCTAGCTGGCATTTGTGGGCTTTATGTACCAGCAGAATAATTTAACAGTAAGCAATCACTCTTTATGCTCCTCTAACAACTTTCTTCCAAGACCTTGAAGGAGGAAAAACTCATTATTTAGGGACTTCTAGAAGTAGAGGCAGTAGTTACTATGTCTACTTAACTCATCCAGAAACTGAAGTTCAGGAAAGTGACATGGCCTTTCCAAGGTCATATAACAAGTCAAAGCTGTTTCTTCCTTATAATATACTTCTAATCCATTTGATTATAAGACATTATAAAATGGAACAAATGAAATATAATAAAAATAATTTAAATAACTGTATAGAAATTATGATAACTATCAATCCAAATGATAACCACTAATTGACAGTAGATTGGGCCTCAGGGTTTAAGTGCTATTACCACCAATCTATTTTTACCAGTTCTACTATTATGTCATTTGGATCCTGGCAAAAACAGATGGCATACTCTGAAGCAGTAATAGAATGGAGTTAAATGGAGTGGACAGGGTCAAGGGAACCAATGAGAGGTGGTAAAGCACCCAGGACTGGGAACAGTGAGAAGCGGTTGTCACTCCATCATTGCTAGGTCCAGAGAGAAGGAGCTGTGACCAGAGCTCATTGAAACCTCTCGCTATAGGAGAGGGGCTACCTGATGTGGACATGAGCAAGGGGGTGGGAGGGAGCCCCCAAACCCCTGACTTTGCTTTTCTCTTGTCTCCGCTCTCCTGCAGGTGTCTCCCAATGACCAAAACCAACAAGAAGCCAGAGGATAAAGAAGCCTGGGTGATGCTATCTGAAATGCTCAGATCTCTTCTCTTCTCTTTAGGTACCATTTATATGCTGATGACTGTCAGGTTTCTATCAGAATTTCTTGAATTTCAATTCAGTGAGTTGAATTTCAATTTCCTACTAGGAATCTCCTAACTGAGCACCTGCTCTTCTCCCAAATTCTGTTCCTCCCACAATCATCCCCATCTTAGTTGTTACCCATCTCCTACCAGTCAAAAGTCAAAAATCTTGGAGACATTCCTAACTTCTCTTTTTTTCTAATGACCAGCATCCTGTTCTTCAGCAAATCTTATTGACTCTCCGTCATTCAACATCTATGTGGAATCCTACCACTTCTCACTGTTTTAACACCACCACCACAATATGAGTCCTAATCACTACTTGCCTAGAATATTACACTAGATACACTGCTTCCACCCTTGCCCTCTTTAGTTTCAACAGAAAATAAAGTGATTCTTTGAAAAACTTAAGTTAGATCATATCAGACTTCTATATAGAATGTCTAATAGCCTCCCATTTTACTCAAACTAGAGGAAGTCAAATCCTTACAATGGCCTCTAAGGCCCTATAAGATCTGCCCATCCATCCTCTTAATTCTCTGGCATCATTTCCTATTACCTCTCCCTCTTTTATCCATTCAGCTAACACTAAACTCTTACCATGCCTAAAACAAACCAGGTACACTTTCACCTCTAAACAGTGTTTATTTACACTTGCTATTTACTCTACGTGGTACACTCTTCCTCCAAATGTCTGCATGGCTCAGCCCCTAATCTCCTTCGCATTTTGTTCAAATGTCACGTTCTCAATAAGACCTTTCCTGACTATCGTTTATTAAAATGTGACCCCCCCAACACCCTAGCATTCCCGACTCACTTTCCTATTTCATTTTTCTCCATAGCACTTATGACCATCTGACACATTTTATATTTTACTTTTGTTTGTTTGTTTGTTTATTATCTGCTTCTCCTCCTTGTACCTCCATCCCCACTATAATGAAAGATTTATGAGCCTGACATGCATAGGGTTATGAGGAGTCATGAGCAATTTTCAAAGGTTTCACTGCATGAAAAAAATCTACGTTTTTTGTCTTACTCATAGCACTTGACAGTATTTGGCACAGGGATGCATAAATGCTCCCTAGCTTGAAATGGAGAGTTTTAAATAAACCCAGAGTAGCCTAGTGACAAGGGGTTTAAGTTTGAAATCAAGGCAACATTTGAGCCTTCTTTAGAAACAAATTAAAGGGATCCTAGAGACCTCCTTGGAAGCTGGGAGGACCAAAGACAGGTTTCTTTCAAAAAAATATTATCAGTAGATTATCTGAAATCACTCAGGGCCGGAGCTAATCCCGAGAACAAAATATATGCTACAGCACTTCTGAAACCTGAGCCAGTGTCACAGGTTAGAGTTCAATAACTGTGAGAAAATGAGAAAGGCTTCATAGCAGTTGAGTCATGGAAGGATTCTCTATGTTCTATCTAGTCTTGGTAAATGTTCAGCCAATGAAAGGCCTGGCTATATTTCCCAACCACATTTTAATGTGTTAAAGCAATACCTGATAAGCTGATATTTGCTGAATCAGTACACAAAGATTTGTCCAACTTCAGCAGAATGGAAAACCTGAAAAGAAATTAATTACCAGTGAAGGTTTTCCTTATGGAAAGAATAGAATAGGCATTAGCCAAGTAATATGATTTCAGGGGCCAAAGAGGCCCCGAAGTAAAAGGAAATCCTTCCTATAAGCTTGCTGATAACTAAAGTTCTACATTCCACAATCTAACACTTTTACTTAAGGATTTGATCCTAATTAAATGCAGATTTCCCCTGGGTAAGGTCCCTCACCAGTTATTTATTCCTCAGAGTGAAAAAACAATTGGAGAATAGGTTTTACCAAAGGGTATAGGGGATGGATATGAGGGTCTTGAGAAACTTGTGATCCAGAAAACAAAGGATTAAGGGGCTTTGACAACAAACTTCACTTATCTCCTAGTTTTGCTTGGATTCAGCATCACCACATATGTTTTAAAGACGCCTCATCTCCAAGATGATATGTCTTTTTGGGTAAGTTGTCATTTCAGAAACCAGGTCAGCTTTCACATATATGGCCATGGAGTTGGGGATGGGCAGCAGAGTGGTACCTATCAGATGTGTGAATTACACCATCCTCCCTTTATTCCTTTTCTTACTCTTATACTGCTCATTCATATCTTTATAATGAATTCAGCACAATCGATGAGCCCATTAGCAAATTTAGTCATAGAAGAAATTGATAGTAATGACTAAAATCCATTCAGTACCCTCAATACCTGAGTGGACTTCAATTACTCAGTCTCTTTTTTTCCAATTATCTAAATTCCTGCACTGGAAGATAACTCACATTAAGATGTGTGTTCAGTATGCTCATCTTCATAGCAGTTCTCCTTCAAGAAACACTGGATTGCTTTATCACCACCAGATATTGAATTATATTAAAGGACTTATGAGGAAACATAACACAGTGAATGTAGGATTACAGAATCTTTCTACCCTAAGCATAAACTACTATGAAAATAAGAAGTAAAATAAAACAGAAATAGTACTCTTACAGGAAAAGACATACAATCATGAATTCTAAATTTTATAAAATATCTCTAGATAATGAAGATTTTGAGAATAATTCAAGTTTCTCTACCTATCACTTCCCTCTTCCAAATACAATACAATACACACACACATGAACACACACACACACACACAAAGAGAACAAGCAGAAGCTGTACCATGGGGAAGAAAGTAAGTGGACAAAATCCTGAAAAGTTTCTTGATGGCACAGGGAAGAGGACTGAGGGTGGGTGAATGAGAAGCTGAAAGAACTAAAAAGAGTCACAAATTTGTTTTTTCTGGCCCAGAGGAACATGAGTGAAATACCTCAGGAAGAATTATCCAGAACTAATTGTCTATAGTAAATAAAATTTTGTCAAAATAAAAGATCAGAATAAAAGGAAAATACCATTCCTCAAATCACTGGATACTTTTACATAGTAGCTAAAAAGCGTCACAATGATTGTTGGGAAAACCTCTAAATTTTGAGTATTTCTCTAACATAACCACAACTGGGAGTGAAGCAGAAGAAATGTCTGGGCAATGGTGAGTTAAGTAGTGGTTGTTTTCATGTAGCCAAAGATTTACTGAGGCCAAACTGGCAGACTCACTGTAAAATGAGGAAACAATCCAATACCCTCATGTATCTGGAGATGCCCCTCAAATAGAGTAAAATCTGGTAAAAGATGTTTAACAAACTTCCAAAGAAAGAGAGTAAAGACAAATGGAATGAATGGAATCAATACACACCTCCAGCTCTTTTCTCTCACCTTCATCCCACTACTGCCCCCCTCTAGGTAACTAAAAAGCCGAACATAGAATTCAGCCAAAGATTCAGAGAGATTTACAAGAAAGATCGGATAAAGCAGGAAGTTGGAAAGGAGAAACTAGCCACACATTTGGGAAAAGAGATGGAGAAGTTGAAAAGATAGGGCAACTACACTGAAACAATACAGATAAACGAAACAAAATTTTTAAAAAAATGTAAGTGTATATTTTGCAACCCATAAAAATAATTCATTCTGGATGAAGACATCAATAATCAAAAAAATCTTTGGGAATTAAATACAATTAAAGAAAAGCTGACATTTTTGAAAGAAGAAATCCATGGCGAAATGATGACAGCGAAATAAGGTAAAAATGAGACTGGAGAATGAACTAGGGACAAAATAAAATTATTTTAGAACCAATTATTTATAAATAGCAATTAATGAACAGTCACAGTGAAAGACCAAGTTGATGAAGAGCTCTAGAAAATGTTACAGAATGCAGCTAAAATAGACAAAATAGAGATGATCAAAGGGAATAAAGAGAAGTTATGATAAACAGACAAAAGGGACAAATCACATATAAATTGGTTCCCTTGAGGTAGTATACAGAACTAATGGAACAGAAAAAAATTTCAAAGTAAAATGAAAGAATTGAATTTGCAAGTGCAGTGTATTATTCTAGGATAGTTTGATAGAAAATGATCAATAGTGAGACATAGTCTATTGAAAATATTGGGCTTAAAGGATTTTAAAAAAAGAATCCAACTTCCAGTTTCAACTCCAACACATAAAGAGCGTGGAAGTCATCACTCCTGTCCTTACAGCAAGAAGAAAGTTGAACAAAGCACAGTTCAATGACTCCTTGGACCCACTAGAGAATGAGGTACAGGGCAAACAGACATCACACATTCTGAAGAGATGAGCTCCAGTATAATAACAGTGGATCATAGATGAAAGTCACAGACTCTACTTTAAAAGTGATTCTTAGGGAAACCCAAAGATAGCAGGAGAGACAAATGCAAGGACAACAGAGAAAACTGAAGGCCCTGGAACCTACAGCCAGAGCAAACATTAGGCACAGCCCAATTCCTAACCGGATTAATATAAAATCTCACACAAAGGCATATTTACCTCAGTTTCTACCACCTGATACATCATGTCCAGCTTTCAACAAAAAAAATCACAAATCATGCTAACAGGCAAGGAAAAAACAAACAAACAAACAAACGCCCCCCCCAAAACCCAAAATAGTCTGAGGCAAGTAAGTGGTAAATTCTCCAAGAAGACATAATCTTTAACCTGTGTGCACCTAACAACAGAGAGTAAAAATACATGAGGCAAAAACTGATAGAACTCTAAAGAGAAATAGACAAATTCACTATTATAGTTGGAGAATTCAACTTTCAGTAACTGATATATCAATCAGGAAGAAAATCAGTAAGAACAGAGTTCTTATCAAACAATACTATCAATCAACTGGATCAAATTGAAATTTACAGAATCTTCCATCCAACAACAGAAGGATACACATTCTTTTCAAGTTCACAGAGAACATTCACCAAGATAGACCATACTCTAGGACATAAAACAAATCGCAAAAAATAGAAATTGTACAAAATGTGTTTTTAGACTACAGTGGAAATCAATAACAGAAAAATGGTTTAAATCCCCCCAAATACTTGAAGATTAAACAGGAAACTTCTAAGTAACAGTTAGTTCAGTGACAAAGTCTCGAGAGAAATTAAAGTTGGGGTAGCTATATTATCTCTTTCTCAACACACACACACACACACACACACACACACACACACACACACACACACACAGATGTCCTAGTGGTTCTGCTTCTCTGATTGAACCCTGAATGATGCAGAATTTAGCACTGAAGATGGTCCCTAAGGAACATAATCTTAAACGTGAGTTCCTCAACTGATTCTGGGTTTTCTTGGTTCTCTGATCTGATCAGATTTAAAGGCATTAATGACTCTGCTTCTAGTGGTAAAGGCAACAATGGTAGTTGATGGCATGCAGTAGCAAAACAGTTACTCAAGCTACCAATTGCAGATACCTTTAATAATGTGCCTATAGAAGACAAGGCCCTGGGTGACAAAATATTTTTGGACACAGAAAATTTTAATGAAAATAAGAAGTATAAATGAGTTAGTGGGTTGCTCTGAAGTGTGCTGGAGAATTTAGGGAAAGAAAATTATGAAAGAAAGACTTTAAATTAAATAAAGTACTTTAAAATACTTTTAAATTAAAACTAAATAATAAACAAATGATATGAATAGGAAATCTGTAATAAAATTTCTATAACCATTTGGAAAATTGTTTAATTTCATTTGTAATGAAATAAATGAAAAAAATTTAAAGGTACCCCAAAGAGAAAAAGACTAAAAATATAACAATAGGGGTGCCTTCAAGACAGCAGAGGAGTAAGATGTGGAAATCACCTTCCTCCACACAAATACATCAAAACTACATCTACATGTGGAACAACTCCCACAGAACACCTACTGAACGTTGGCAGAAGACCTCAGACATCCCAAAAGGCAAGAAACTCCCCACGTACCTGGGTAGGGGAAAAGAAAAAAGGAAAAACAGAAACAAAAGAATAGGGACAGGACCTGCACCTCGGAGAGGGAGCTGTGAAGGAGGGAAAGTTTCCACACATTAGGAAGGCCCTTCACTGGTGGAGACGGGGGGTAGGCAGGGGAGAAGCTTTGGAGCCACGGAGGAGAGTGCAGCAACAGGGGTGCAGAGGACAAAGCGGAGAGATTCCCACACAGAGAATAGGTGCCAACCAGCACTCACCAGTCTGAGAGGCTTGTCTGCTCACCCACCACGGTGGGTGGGGGCTGGGAGCTGAGGCTCCGGATTTAGAGTCCAGGTCCCAGGGAGAGGACCGGGGTTGGCTGCATGAACACAGCCTGAAGGGGGCTAGTGCGCCACAGCTAGCAGGGAGGGAGTCCGGGAAAATGTCTGGAACTGCCTAAGAGGCAAGAGACCATTGTTTCGGGGTGCGTGAAGAGAGGGGATTCAGAGCACCACCTAAAGGAGCTCCAGAGACGGGCACAAGCCGTGGCTATCAGCGCAGACCCCAGAGACAGGCATGAAATGCTAAGGCTGATGCTACAGCAAGCAAGAAGCCTGTGTGCAAGCACAGGTCACTATCCACACCTCCCCTCCCAGTAGCCTGTGCAGCCCACCACTGCCAGGGTCCCATGATCCATGGACAAATTCCCTGGGAGAACACACGATGCGTCTCAGGCTGTTGTAATGTCACGCTGGCCTCTGCTGCTGCAGGCTTGCCCTGCATTCTGTATCACTCTCGCCCCATGGCCTGAGTAAGCCAGAGCCCCCTAATCAGCTGCTCCTTTAACCCCATCCTGTCTGGGCTGGGAACAGATGCCTTCGGGCGACCTACATGCAGAGGCAGGGGCAAACCCAAAGCTAAACCCCAGGAGCTGTGCAAACAAAGAAGAGAAATGGAAATCTCTCTGTGCAGCCTCAGGAGCAGCAGATTAAATCTCCACAATCAACTTGATGTACCCTGCACCTGTGGAATATCTGAATAGACAACAAATCATCCCAAAATTGAGGTGGTGGACTTTGGGAGCAACTGTAGACTTGGGGTTTGCTTTCTGCATCTAATTTGTTTCTGGTTTTATGTTTATCCTTGCTTAGTATTTAGAGCTTATTATCATTGGTAGATTTCTTTATTGATTTTCTGGCTCTCTTCCTTTATTTATTTTATATATATATATATATACATTTTCTTTTCCTCTTTTTGAGAGGGTGTATGTGTATGCTTCTTTGTGTGATTTGGTCTGTATAGCTTTGCTTTTGCCATTTGCCCTAGGGTGACTGTCCATTTTTTGGTTTTTTTTTGTTGTTTTTTTTTCTTAGTATAGTTTTTAGAGCTTGTTAACATTGAAGGATTTGTTTTTTGGTTTGGTTGCTCTCTTCTTTCTTTCTCTCTTTTTTTAAATTATTTTATTTTTAATATTTTTTTTGTATTTTAATAACTTTAATTTATTTAATTATTTAATTAATTTTTTTTTCTTTCTTTCTTTTTTTTTCTCCCTTGTCTTCTGATCCGTGTGGCTAACAGGGTCTTGGTGCTCTGGCCAGGTGTGAGGCCTGAGCCTCTGAGGTGGGAGAGCCGACTTCAGGACATTAGTCCACCAGAGACCTCCCAGCCCCATGTAATATCAAACAGCAAAAGCTCTGCGAGAGACCTCCATTTCAACACTAAGACCCAGCTCCACTCAATGACCAGCAAGCTACAGTGCTGGACACCCTATGTCAAACAGCTAGCAGGACAGGAACACAAACCCACCCATTAACAGAGAGGCTGCCTAAAATCATAATGAGGTCACAGAAACTCCAAAACACACCACCAGACATGGTCCTGCCCACCAGAAAGACAAGATGCAACCTGATCCACCAGAACACAGGCACCAGTCCCCTCTACCAGGAAGCCTACATAACCCACAGAACCAACCTTACCCACTGGGAGCAAATACCAAAAACAACAGGAACTACAAAACTACAGCCTGCGAAAAGGAGACCCCAAACACAGTAAGTTAAGCAAAATGAGAAGACAGAGAAACACACAGCAGATGAAGGAGCAAGGTAAAAACCCACCAGACCAAACAAATGAAGAGGAAATAGGCAGTCTACCTGAAAACTAATTCAGAGTAATGATAGTAAAGATAATCCAAAATCTTGGAAATAGAATGGAGAAAATACAAGAAACGTTTAACAAGGACCAAGAAGAATGAAAGAGCAAACAAACAATGATGAACAACACAATAAATGAAATTAAAAATTCTCTAGAAGGAATCAATAGCAGAATAACTGAGGCAGAAGAACAGATAAGTGACCTGGAAGATAAAATCGTGGAAATAACCACTGCAGAGCAGAATAAAGAAAAAAGAATGAAAAGAATTGAGGACAATCTCAGAGACATCTGGGACAGCATGAAACGCACCAACATTCGAATTATGGGGGTCCCAGAAGAAGAAGAGAAAAAGAAAGGGACTAAGAAAATATTTGAAGATGATTATAGTTGAAAGCTTCACTAATATGGGTAAGGAAATAGTCAGTCAAGCCCAGGAAGTGCAGAGAGTCCCATACAGGATAAATCCAAGGAGAAACATGCCAAGACACATATTAATCAAACCACCAAAAATTAAATACAAAGAAAAAATATTAAAAGCAGCAATGGAAAAGCAACAATTAACATACAATGGAATCCCCATAAGGTTAACAGCTGACCTTTCAGCAGGAACTCTGCAAGCCAGAAGGGAGTGGCAGGACATATTTAAAGTGATGAAAGGGAAAAACCTACAACCAAGATTACTCTACCCAGCAAGGATCTCATTCAGATTTGATGGAGAAATTACAAACTTCAGAGATATGCAAAAGCTAAGAGAATTCAGCACCACCAAACCAGCTCTAATACAAATGCTAAAGGAACTTCTTTAGGCCAGAAACACAAGAGAAGAAAAAGACATACAATAACAAACCCAAAACAATTAAGAAAATGGTAATAGGAACATACATACCTATAACTGCCTTAAATGTAAATGGATTAAATGTTCCAACCAAAAGACATAGACTGGCTGAATGGATACAAAAGCAAGACCCGTATATATACTGTCTATAAAAGCCCACTTCAGACCTAGGGACACATACAGACTGAAAGTGAGGGGATGGAAAAAGATACTCCATGCAAATGGAAATCAAAAGAAAGCTGGAGTAGCAATCGTCATACCAGATAAAATAGACTTTAAAATAAAGACTATTACAACAGACAAAGAGGGATACTACATAATGATCAAGGGATCAATCCAAAAAGGAGATATAACAACTGTAACTATTTATGCACCCAAATTAGGAGCACCTTAATACATAAGGCAAGTGCCAACACCCGAAAAAGAGGAAATCGACAGTAACACAGTAATAGTAGAGGACTTTAACCCCACTTTTACCAATGGACAGATCATCCAAAATGAAGAAAAATAAGGAAACAGAAACTTTAAATGATACATTAAACAAGATGGACTTAATATTTATGGGACATTCCATCCAAAAACAACTTAATACAATTTCTTCTCAAGTTCTCATGGAACATGCTCCAGGATACATCATATCTTCGATCACAAATAAAGCCTTGGTAAATTTAAGAAAGTTGAAATCATATCAAGTATCTTTTCCGACCACAATGCTATGAGACCAGATATCAATTTCAGGAAAAAATCTGTAAAAAATACAGACACATGGAGGCTAAACAATACACTACTAAATAACCAAGTGATCACAGAAGAAATCAAAGAGGAAATCAAAAAATACCTGGAAACAAATGACAATGAAAACACGACACCACAAAACCTATGGGATGCAGCAAAAACAGTTCTAAGAGGGAAGTTTATAGCAATACAATCCTACCTCAAGAAACAAGAAACGTCTCAAATAAACAACCTAACCTTACACCTAAAGCAATTAGAGAAAGAAGAACAAAAAAACCCCAAAGTTAGCAGAAGGAAAGAAATCATAAAGATCAGATCAGAAATAAATGAAAAAGAAATGAAGGAAATGATAGCAAAGATCAACAAAACTAAAAGCTGGTTCTATGAGAAGATAAACAAAACTGACAAACCATTAGCCAGAATCATCAAGAAAAAAAAGGGAGAAGACTCAAATCAATAGAATTAGAAATGAAAAAGGAGAAGTAACCACTGACACTGCAGAAATACAAAGGATCATGAGAGATTACCACAAGCAACTCTATGGCAATAAAGCGGACAACCTGGAAGAAATGGACAAATTCTTAGAAATGCACAACGTTCTGAGACTGAACCAGGAAGAAATAGAAAATATGAACAGACCAATCACAAGCACTGAAGTTGAAACTGTGATTTTAAATCTTTCAACAAACAAAAGCCCCGGACCAGATGGCTTCACAGGCGAATTCTATCAAACATTTAGAGAAGAGCTAACACCTATCCTTCTCAAACTCTTCCAAAATACAGCAGAGGGAGGAGCACTCCCAAACTCATTCTACGAGGCCACCATCACCCTGACACCAAAACCAGACAAAGATGTCACAAAGAAAGAAAACTACAGGCCAATATCACTGATGAACATAGATGAAAAATCCTCAACAACATACTAGCAAACAGAATCCAACAGAACATTGAAAGGATCATAAACCATGTTCAAGTGGGGTTTATCCCAGGAATTCAAGGATTCTTCAATATACGTAAATCAATCAACGTGATACACCATATTAACAAACTGAAGGAGAAAAACCATATGATCATCTCAATAGATACAGAGAAAGCTTTCGACAAAATTCAACACCCATTTATGATAAAAACCCTCCAGAAAGTAGGCATAGAGGGAACTTTCCTCAACATAATAAAGGCCATATATGAAAAACCCACAGCCAACATTGCCCTCAATGGTGAAAAACTGAAAAAATTTCCACTAAGTTCAGGAACAAGACAAGGTTGCCCACTCTCACTGCTATTATTCAACATAGTTTTGGAAGTTTTAGCCACAGCAATCAGAGAAGAAAAAAGAAATAAAAGGAATCAAAATCAGAAAAGAAGAAGTAAAACTGTCACTGTTTGCAGATGACATGATACTATACATAGAGAATCCTAAAGATGCTACCAGAAAACTACTAGAGCTAATCAATGCATTTGGTAAAGTAGCAGGATACAAAATTAATGCCCAGAAATCTCTTGCATTCCTATACACTAATGATGAAATATCTGAAACAGAAATTAAGGAAACACTCCCATTTACCACGCAACAAAAAGAATAAAATACCTAGGAATAAACCTACCTAAGGAGACAAAAGACCTGCATGCAGAAAAGTATAAGACACTCATGAAAGAAATTAAAGATGATACAAACAGATGGAGAGATATACCATGTTCTTGGATTGTAAGAATCAACATTGTGAAAATGACTATACTACCCAAAGCAGTCTACAGATTTAATGCAATCCCTATCAAACTACCAATGGCTTTTTTCACAGAACTAGAACAGAAAATTTCAAAATACTTAATGGAAACACAAAAGACCCCGAATAGCCAAAGTAATCTTGAGAAAAGAAACTGGAGCTGGAAGAATCAGGCTCCCTGACTTCAAACTATATTACAAAGCTACAGTTATCAAGACAGTATGGTACTGGCACAAAAAAAGAAATATTGATCAATGGAAAAGGATAGAAAGCCCAGAGATAAACCCACAAACATATGGTCACCTTATCTCTGATAAAGGAGTCAAGAATATACAATGGAGAAAAGACAGCCTCTTCAATAAGTTGTGCTGGGAAAATTGGACAGCTACATATGAAAGCATGAAATTAGGACACTCCCTAACACCATACACAAAAATAAACTCAAAATGGATTAAAGACCTAAATGTAAGGCCACACACTATAGAACTCTCAGAGGAAAACATAGGCAGAACACTCCATGACGTAAATGACAGCAAGATCTTTTTTGACCCACCTCCTAGAGAAATGGAAATAAAAACAAAAATAAACAAATGGGACCTAATGAAACTTAAAAGCTTTTGCACAGCAAAGGAAGCCACAAACAAGACGATAAGACAACCCACAGAATGGGAGAAAATATTTGCCAATGAAGCAACTGACAAAGGATTAATCTCCAAAATATACAAGCAGCTCATGCAACCCAATATCAAAAAAACAAACAACCCAATTCAGAAATGGGCAGAAGACCTAAATAGATATTTCTCCAAAGATATACAGATTGCCAACAAACACATGAAAGGATGCTCAACATCACTAATCATTAGAGAAATGCAAATCAAAACTACAATGAGGTATCACCTCACACCGGTCAGATTGGTCATCATCAAAAAATCTACAAACTATAAATGCTGGAGAGGGTGTGGAAAAAAGGGAACCCTCTTGCATTGTTGGTGGGAATATAATTGTTACCGCCTCTATGGAGAACAGTATGGAGGTTCCTTAAAAAACTAAAAGTAGAACTACCATATGACCCAGCAATCCCACTACTCGTCATATACCCTGAGAAAACCATAATTCAAAAAAGAGTCATGTACCACAATGTTCATTGCAGCACTATTTACAATAGCAACCTAAGTGTCCATCAACAGATGACTGGATAAAGAAGATGTGGCACATATATACAATGGAATATTACTCAGCCATAAAAAGAAATGAAACTGAGTTATTTGTAGCAAGGTGGATGGACCTAGAGAGTGTATCATACACAGTGAAGTATGTCAGAAAGAGAAAAATAAATACCATATGCTAACATATATATATAGAATCTAAAAAAAAAAAAAAATTTTCCTGAAGAACCTAGGGACAGGACAGGAATAAAGATGCAGACGTAGAGAATGGACTTGAGGACACTGGGAGGGGGAAGTGTAAACTGGGATGAAGTGAGAGAGTGACATGGACATATAAACACTACCAAATGTAAAATACATAGCTCATGGGAAGCAGCGACATAACACAGGGAGATCAGCTCGGTGTTTTGTGTCCACCTAGTGGTGTGGGATAGGGAGTGTGGGAGGGAGACACAAGAGGGAGGAGATATGGGGATGTATGTATATGTATAGCTGATTCACTTACTTTATACAGCAGAAACTAACACACTATTGTAAAGCAATTATAGTCCAATAAAGATGTAAAAATATATATATGTATAAAAATAAATAAATGGAGCCTCAGTGTCCTGTGGAATAATATGAGTGGTCTGTCAGAGTTGTAATATGAGTCACAGAAAGAGGATCAGAGTGAACTAAAAAACGTTTAAAGAAATAATGACCTCCAATTTGCCACATTTGATGAAAACTATAAGCTTACAGATAAGAGTCTCAACAAGTTCCAAGCAGGATTAGATAAAAAGAAATCCATAAAAAAGCAAATCATAAACTGCTGAAAAGAAGCACTGAAATTAAAAATTTTAAAGTAACTAAAGGTAAAAAAGACATAAAAAGGAACAAATAGAACACAGCAAGGAACAAAGAGTCCACAGACTGCTTGCCAGAACTATGTAAGCCAAAAGAATATGGGAAGATTTTTTTTAATGTTCAAAGGAAAAAAAATCTATCAGTATGGAATTCTATATCCAAGCAAAAAAATCCTTCTAAAATAAAGAAAAAAAATTAAACCTTTTTCAAACTTAAAGAAAAAAGCAGTATCTGAGCAAATTCATTGTCAGAGGACTTACATTACCTGAAATGTTAAAAAATATTCTTGAGGTAGAAGGAAAATGATAACAAATTGATATTTTTATCTATAAAAAGGGGTGAAAATGCCAGAAATTATAAAAATGTGGGTAAATGTAAGAAAATTTTATTTAGAATTAAAATTTTCTATTGTGGGGTTTATTATATATATGTGTATGTATGTATATATATATATATATATATATATATTTATATATATGGAAGCAACATGGATGACAACAATAGCAAAAGGGTGGGGGAAATTCAGGTGTACTATTGTGAAGTTCCTATACATAATATGGTATAACATTATTTGAAGATAGAGTGTGAAAAGTAAAGACAAAGTGATATCATAAAACCTAAAGAAACCACTAAAGAAGAAACAATGAGGCCTAGCTAATAAGCCAGTAGTAAAGGTAAAACTGAATTCTATAAAATATTTAAATTTTTGAAAAGTAGAAAAACAAAAAATTGGAAAAAATAGAAAATAAAAAGAAAGCTGGTAGTTTTAAACCCAACAACACTGATAATTATATTAAAATGAAATGGCCTAAACACTCCAAGTAAAAGGCAGTGATTGTCAGTATGGATAAAACGGTGAGATTTTACCATATCCATCTACAAGTAAACCCCTTCTAGCATGAGGTCAGAGATATATTTAAAGCAAAATGATGGAAGAGTAGATACCATAACAACTAGTTGAAAGGAAGCTTGAGTGACTATATTAATATTAGACAACAGATTTCAAATAAGGTATATGATTAGAGATAAAGAGGAATATTTCACAATGATAAAAGGGTCAATTTAAAATGGGCCAAGAAAACGTAATAATCCTAAATGTGTATGTCCCCCATAACAGAGCTTCAAAATTCATGGGGTGAAAACTGACAAAACTGAAAGGAGAAATACACAAATCTGTAATTTTATCTGTAGGTTTCAACTTTCTTTTCTCAGCAATTATTCAAACATACACACATGAAATGAGTAAGATTATAAGGATGTGAACAACACTATCAACCAGATTGACCTATTTCACACTTACAGACATTCTATAGAATAACAATTGTTTCATGTTCATATGGCCCATATTCTGGGCCATAAAACAAATCTCAACAAAATTTAAGAAACTATTCCAAAAAGTTGCAGAGGAAGGAACACTCCCAAAGTCATTCTATGAGGCCACCATCACCCTGATACCAAAACCAGACAAAGATACCACAAAAAAAGAAAACAACAGGCCACTATCACTGGTGAACATAGATGCAAAAATCCTCAACAAAATACTAGCAAACTGAATCCAGCAACACATTAAAAGAATCGTACACCACAATCAAGTGGGATTTATCCTAGGGATGCAAGGATTTTTCAATAACTGCAATTCAATCAGTCTGATACACCACATTAACATATTGAAGAATAAAAACCACGTGATCATCTCAATACATGCAGAAAAAGCTTCTGACAAAATTCAATACCCATTTATGATAAAAACTCTCTAGAAGGTGGGCAGAGAGGGAACCTACCTCAACATAATAAAGGCCATATATGACAAACCCACAGCTAACATCATACTCAATGGTGAAAAACTAAAAGCATTTCCTCTAAGATCAGGAACAAGACAAGGATGTCGACTCTCACCACTTTTATTTTTGGAAGTCCTAGCCATGGAAATCAGAGAAGAAAAAGACATAAAAGGAATACAAATTGGAAAAGAAGAAGTAAAACTGTCACTGTTTGCAGATGACATGATACTATACATACATAATCCTAAAGACGCCACAGGAAAACTACTAGAGCTAATCAATGAATTTGGTAAAGTTGCAGGATAAAAAATTAATGCACAGAAATCTCTTGCATTTCTATACACTAAAACAAAAGATCAGAAAGAGAAATTAAGTAAACAATTCCATTTACCATCACATCAAAAAGAATAAAACACCTAGGAATAAAACTACTTCAGGAGGCAAAAGACCTGACTCTGAAAACTATAACATCCTGATGAAAGAAATCAAAGATGACACCAACAGATGGAAAGATATACCATGTTCTTGGATTAGAAGAATCAATATTGTCAAAATGACTACTACCCAAGGCAATCTACAGAATCAATGCAATCTCTATCAAATTACCAGTGGCATTTTTCTCAGAACTGTAGCAAAAAAAAATTTTTAATTTGTATGGAAACACAAAAGACCTTGAATAGCCAAAGCAATCCTGACAAAGAAAAATGGAGCTGGAGGAATCAGGGTCCCTGATTTCAAACTATACTACAAAGCTACAGTAATCAAAACAGTATGGTACTGGCACAAAAACAGAAATTCAGAATTAGAAAGCCTAGAAGTAAACCCATGCACCTATGCGTCAATTACTCTATGATGAAGGAGGTAAGGATATACAATGGAGAAAAGACAGTCTCTTCAATAAGTGCTGCTGGGAAAACTGGATAGTGACATATGAAAGAATGAAATTAGAACACTCCTTAACACCATACACACAAATAACCTCAAAATGGATTAAAGACCTAAATATAAGACCGGACACTACAAAACTCTTAGAAGTAAACATAGGCAGAACACTCTTTGACATAAATCCCAGCAATATCTTTTTGGATCCACCTCCTAGAGTAATGAAAATAAAAACAAAAATAAACAAATGGGACCTAATTAAACTTAAAAGCTTTTGCACAGCAAAGGAAACCATAACAAACAAAAATACAACACACAGAATGGGAGAAAATAATTGCAAATGAAGCAACTGATAAGGGATTAGTCTCCAAAATATACAAACAGCTCATGCAGCTCAATATCAAAAAACAAACAACCCAATAAAAAAATGGGCAGAAGATCTAAATTGACATTTCTCCAAAGAAGACATACAGATGGCCAAGAAGTACATGAGAAGATGCTCAATGTCACTAATTATTAGAGAAATACAAATCAAAGCTACAATGAGTTATCCTCACACCAGTGAGAATGGCCATCATCAAAAAGTCCACAAACAATAAATGCTGGAGATGGTGTGGAGAAAAGGGAACCCTCCTACACTGTTGGTGGGAACATAAATTGATACAACCACTATGGAGAACAGTATGGACGTTCCTTAAAAAACTAAAAATAGAACTACCATATGATCCAGCAATCCCATTCCTGGGTATATATCCAGAGAAAAACAATTAGAAAAGATACATGCACCTCAATGTTCACTGCATCACTATTTACAACAGCTAAGACATGGAAGCAACCTAAACGTCTATCGACAGAGGAATAATGGAATATTCCATATATACAATGGAATATTACTCAGCCATAAAAAAAGAATGAAATAATGCCATTTGCATCAATATGGATGGACATGGAGATTATCATAGTAAGTGGAGTAAGTCAGAGAAAGACAAATATCATATGATATCACTTATATGTGGAATCTAAAAAATTATACGAATGAACTTATTTACAAATCAGAAACAGACTCACAAACTTAGAAAACAAACTTATGGTTACCAAAGGGGAAAGGTGAGGGTGGGGAGAGATAAATTAGGGGTTTGGGATTAACTTATACACACTACTATATATAAAACAAATAATCAACAAGGACCTACTGTAGAGCACAGGGAACTCTATTCAATATTGTATAATAACCTATATGGGAAAAGAATCTGAAA
This sequence comes from Eschrichtius robustus, assembly GCF_028021215.1. Lineage (NCBI taxonomy): Eukaryota > Metazoa > Chordata > Mammalia > Artiodactyla > Eschrichtiidae > Eschrichtius > Eschrichtius robustus. The sequence continues at coordinate 27,285,933 of NC_090825.1, forward strand.
AAGAATGGATGTATGTATATGTATAACTGAACCACTTTGCTGTACACCTGAAACTAACACAACATTGTAAATCAACTATATCCCAATATAAAATAAAAATTAAATTAAAAAAATAAAATAAAAAATAAAATAAAATTCAATAGATCTTGTTGTGTAACATGGTCAGATCACATTGTTTCTTATGTAGAACAAGGGGGATAGATGGTACATTCTGGAGTCCCTCCTATATCTGTGAGGCCCAAGGTTATAGGTGGAGAAAGGCTCCTTCCTTTTCTATTTTCTCCTGCATTCAGTTTCTGTTTATATGTTAATTCCACTTCTGAGGCTCCACATCAGTTAGGAGCTTATAATTTTAAAAGTTATTTTAGAACTTTCTTCCCTAACAATATACAGTACTTCTATCCAACTTTGTCCTGTGGTTTCATGTTCATTTCAGCCTAGTAAAACCCAGGTGATTTAAAAATAGCTCATAAGTTTAAAAGAAATGAGAGATTCCTATAGCATTGGAAAAAAGCAACGCTGTCAATTCTAATGATATTCTAAACTTGGTATGTTGGTTATTTTCTATTTGCCAGCATTCTCCTTCCTCTAATTCCCCAACTTTTTCTGCCTTGCACTGGGCTGGGAAGCTGACCTCTATGGCATAATCACCCAGGACCCCTTATTCTCTGGTTTTCCTTTGGGTTCTGCCAATGAGCAGCACCCATAGGAGATTGGAGAAAGGTTGGGATAGTCATTCCTCTTGTTTTCTCCCTGTCTTACTACCCTTCTGGTAGTTTCTGTGCCCCTAAGGCCACAGTTCCTCTCAGGTGGCCGTTTTTCTACTGTTCCAGTTCTCAGCAGCCTCCATTAGGAGAACTGTTCTTTCTCCTTGCCTCTTCAGGCCTGGTAGTGACAATGCTTTCTTGCTGTTAATAGTCCCTCGATGCTTCATCCTACCTCGCTGGTTGCCCTGGCTCTGCTCACACCTCCGTAAATAGTCTCATCCAAAATTTACTCAATTCAACCTTTTTCAGCATGTCATTTGTTTCCTGTAGAACCCTAACTGGCAGGCCTGGTATTACCACAGTGAATGTCTCTGAATCTAACTTTTTTTGTTTGTTTGTTTGTTTGTTTTTTGTTTTTTGTTTTGTTTTGTTTTGTTTTTAAACATCTTTATTGAAGTATAATTGCCTTACAATGGTGTGTTAGCTTCTGCTTTATAACAAAGTGAATCAGTTATACATATACAATATGTTCCCATTTCTCTTGCATCTCCCTCCCTCCCACCCTCCCCATCCCACCCCTCTAGGTGGTCACAAAGCACCGAGCTGATCTCCCTGTGCTATGCGGCTGCTTCCCACTAGCTATCTATTTTACATTTGGTAGTGTATATATGTCCATGACACTCTCTTACCCTGTCACATCTCACCCCACCCCCTCCCCATATCCTCAAGTCCATTCTCTAGTAGGTCTGTGTCTTTTGAATCTAACTTTTAATTCTACACTGCTTCTACATTGTTGTTAAAAGTATGAAGTATTTGGTAGCTCAAGGTTTATGGGATCCAGCGGGTTGTTTTGGAATCACTGGCAAATGAAAATTAAATTGCATTTAAAAAATGGGCAAAGCAACATGATTTAACCTGCCTTCTAGATATTTCTGAAAACACAAGAAACAGGGAATATTCTCAATCTATATACTACAACACTATCATTTAGCAATGAAATGATTCTAGAAAATTTAACTTGGGAATACTTATTCATTGCATCATAAGCACCATTTTAAGTAGAAATTGTGAGTTGCTATGGTTTCCACTAAATAAAACATTTGAAGGCAACTATCCTGAGAGATATCCAGACAGAACCATCTTCATAAAGCAGACTAGAAAGCTTACCATCATGCCAGGCCACTCTGTGGAGATTTGGGTGCTGACAAGACATTTTGCTCTCATCCCTTCACTGGGAAAAAGCAAATGTAACACAGATGTCACTTGGGACTGCCCTGACCTTTACAGAGAGTGTCAAACTCCCAATTTCAGAACCTGGAATGTCCAGTGGTCTCCCAACGACCTCTGTGAATATCTGACAAACATCCAGTGGATCTTTTGTTTTCATTCCAGAATCCACTCTGGTCAGTCAGATTTAGCATCTAGTACAAACTTGACACAAAACTTTTCTCCATTCCTGCTTCTGCAGGAAACTCAAACATATCAACCACATTATGATTTGCAGATTTAATGAAGAATTTTGGGATCACTGTGAGAGAATCACAGTGAAAAACATCCTTCCACCCACTCTCTGACTACCTTCCTCTCCTTGTCTCTCCTCACTCTCCCCTCCACTTTCTCTCCCTCTCCCTCACTTCCCCTCTTACTACTGCTCTCTCTCTTCTTCCTGCTGTCCCTTCCATAGGACTTGTTAACTGCACGTGACTGCACCTCTGCCTTTTGTGATAGTACCTGTCATCCAATTGTCACATCCACTTCCTTTTCCAAAGGAAATTCTTTTGTAAATATATTTTCTCTGCTTTGATGCACAAGTAATATGTAAATACAATTACTGGGAAAATGCCCAATTAATTCCTTAGAGAAACCTGAAGGTCTGCTACAAAGAATATGCCTTTAAGAAATTAACTAAGGACTTTGCTGGCGGTCCAGTGGTTAAGACTCCTTGCTTCCATTGTAGGGGGCATGGGTTCGATCCCTGGGGAACTAAGATCCTGCAACCCATGCCACGTGGCAAAAATAAATAAACAAACAAACAAATAATAAAAATTAAAAATTTAACTAGAGAATGAAGCTTAATAAAGGTACACTTTGAACCTCTCAACAATTGAAAGAGGCTCAGACATTTAAAATATAAAGTATTTCCAAATATTTTGTGATGGTCAAAATCTGTGAATTAATACATCTTGGCTGAACCCTTTAGAATAAACCAACATGTACACATGCTGGGGGCATACTAGGGACAGCAAAGATGGTACCATCCGAATTTGCTCTTATGAGTCAGAATCATTTTACAGATGTGCAGGTAACCCCTGTCATAGGTTGAGTTCCCAGTAGAGGACTATGATATGAAAATTTGTGTACAAAACTTTATTAAGGAAGTTCTAGAAGACAAGGAAGGAAAAGAAATCAAGCAGGTGAGTGATTTTAAGCAAAGTCTGTGGAGGGTAGCTTCATTTTAATCCCACAGGGTTAGAATGTGAGTTATGTTCCATTCTGTGAAAAAAGGGTTTCCCCATGTCACCTCCCCGGCACCTCTGGCTTGGGAGCAAAGTGGCTCAAGCTGAGGGCAGTCCTCCAAGGAAGAGTTGCAGCGGTAGACTCTTGCAAGCAAGGCGCTCCAAAGCTAGGGGAGGGGCACTGTATTAACCTTAAAACACCTCCGCAAATTCTCCAACACTGTTCCCACAAAAAGGAGCCCAATTCTCCTTCCCATAAATGAGGACGTGCCCTAATGACTGACTTCTAATGAACAGAATGCAGCAGAAGTGACACCACATGAATTACAAGGCTAGGCTCAAAAAGGTGTTACACTCGCCTGATTCTGACTCCCTCTCTTGGGTTGGTCTTGCCCTTAGAACTCAGGTCCCATGTAATGAGGAATCCCAGACCACACGGAGATGTCTGTCTCACAGTCCCAACTAAGATCTAAGCCCAAAGTCAGCAACAACCACAGACATGTGAATGAGGTAGACTTCTGGTGATTCCATCTTTTAGCCTTCCGGCCGATGCCCCAAACATTATGGGTAGAGGGCATTCTGCCCCTGCCATGCCTTGTTCAAACTCTTGATCTGCAGAATCCATGAGCATAATAAATGGTTGATTTCTGCCACTGAATTGTGGGGTAATTTGTTATACAGCCATAGGATCTGGAACAGGCACAGAATATGTAAACATTTCTGAGGGAAGTTTCTGAAGGAGTATGGGTGGAGTATTGGAATCTGTGACATTCCCAATAATATTTTATTGTGAATACCATTTCTGCCTCAGATGATTGGACAGACTCATGGGATAGTGTGATTTAGTGGAAAGAACACTGGTCATGGAGTCACAAGACCTGGGTTCAAATTCCAACTTGGTCACACATCTCTGAATCTCTTAGAACCAGAGTTTTCTTACCAGTAATATAGAAATAACTATACCTATCTGACAGGCTGTTTTTGAGGATTGAATAAGGTAAGATATGCAAAAGTATCTGACACACAGATACTATGTGTAGAGTCTCAGTGAATCTATTTTCTCCATCAAGTGTGCACCCACTTCATAAGACCAATGTTATTTCGCCCAATTGTGCAGGTGAACACAAAGTTCTCTTTGCTAATAGAGGAGAGGCTCAGATTCTTCTTTGACTTAGGGCTTTTTCTGTGTCAGAAAGCCTTTTTCTACCCAATTAATGATCTCAGAGGACACTTGGATGAACTTATTTTTTCAATAATAAATAGATGTTCTGTGCAGTTAAGTCTTAAAGAGAGTTCTCCTTTCGGGTGGCATTATTATTAAATAATGTGGCATTCTCCATTATAGAAACCATCTTGACTGTTGGAAGCATTGTCAAACCATATTTGGTAAACCAGGAATGAAATGCATCTTTATTAAGTTATTCAACAATTTCGAAGTTTGCATTTGGAACCATTCACAGAGTTCTTTTCAAGCTATTAATTTCACACGAGGCAAGGAAGACATGTCTAGACAAGTCTTCCTTAAAGGAAGTATCTTAAAATAAAGCCTTTTCTGAAATGGCTATATACTCTTGTGCCCAAACATTTTACTTTGAACTCACTGAGATATTTGCTTTCTTGAAAGCAATCTAATGTTCTAGCTTGCTTTAGAATTAACCAGACTTCAGAGAATTCTGATTTTTACAATGACAAATTTTCAGCATTGTGAAAAACAACTTAGTTTTGTTAACAAAAAGACTTTTCACAGAACATTTTTATGCAGATCTTTTTTAATTTAATGAGATTTATGGGCCTATGGACATACAAAATAATAGGGGGACCATATTCTGGTCTTTAGATAGGTCCAGTATGAATATACTGAAAAATCAAAATAAGAACCTTTACAATTTATAATGGTGTATCATTTGGTTATTGGTAAAATGACCTGCCAAGACCATGGAATTTTAAAATCTTATTTGGCTTCCTCACATTGCTGACTTTCTCCATGAGCTGTGTTTGGCCATATCAATATGATTCAAACAAATTGTTGATGACAAAGTAATTAATTCAGCTTAACTCAAGATTTTTGTGAAGCCGATGTATGACTAATTTTTCTCACCTGTGAGGGGTTTTCTAGGCAAATGCACTGGAGTCACATTCACAGCCACATCCTGCCTAATTATTTCTATCTTCTCCAGCACTATCTCTAGAGGGGAAAGAAGTTGCCCCTGAGAGAAGTGCCTTCATAAATCTCTTCTACACAAATTCTCATATCATGGTCTGAGAGGTGATCCAAGAAGTTGCCCCACTGCCATCATAGGTAAGATGAATGATAGTGAGATTTAGGAATTTTGGAGTCATGGACAGTTTGACTTCTTTATAACTCAGGTAACTCATTCATTCATGCAACAAATATTTATTGAGTACCTACTATGTGCCAGGCACAGTTCTAGGCACTGAGAACATACTGTGAACAAAACAGATAAAAATCCCTGCCTTTATGAAGCACATATTATAGGATGGGGAGGCAGATGATAAGCAAATAAAAAAACATATAAAATATCTGATGGTGTTAAGGAGCATACAGAAACCTGAGACAGAAAAGTGAGTGTGGAGAGTAGGAATTACTATTTTACATGGGGTGATCTGGGAAAGCCTTACCTATAAGGTAACATTTGAGCAGAGACCTGAAGGAGATGAGGAAACATGCCCTTCAGATACTTGGGGAAGAGCAGTCCAAGCGCAGAGAGCATCAAATGCAAAACCTCGGAGCGGAGAGTCGACTTGGCAAATACAATGCCAAGAAGACCAGTATGGCTGGAGCAGAGGGACAAAGGAGAGAACAGTAGGAGCAAAGGTCACAATGGTAGTGGACTAGACCTCAGAGTTAAATTCACGCAGTGAGTCCAAGAATTAAGGGAGTCTTTGAGGAGAAAGAACACAAGATGTCAAGAATAGAATTTATGGAAACACCACCATTTAGGGGGTAAAAAAGATAAGGAGGTAGTAAAGGATGTTAAAAAAAGATGTCAGGGGACCCCAGGAGAAAGCAGTGCCACAAAGCCTTGGAAAGCGAAATTAATAAAAGAGGGGCTGTTCAACAGTGTCAACTGTTCCATATTTTGCATGAAAACAAGAACTGAGTAAAAGCCTTTCAATTTGGAAATTAGAGGTTACAAGGCATCTTTGAGAGAACAGTTTCTCCTGAGTGGTAGGAATGGAAAGTAAGAAGAGTGAGTGGTGAAGAAAAGCAGGTACCATGTGTAGACTGCCTTCTGTGCCGCCGCCTCCCCCTCCTCCTTCTTTTTTTGATAAATTTAGTTGCAAATGGGAAAAGGAAGATAGGATGATACTTTGAAAGCACAGAAAGTATTTGCAAGAATAGCTATTGGCTTTCCGTCTTTGTGAATATATGGCCAATGAATCACTGCAGAAGTCTAAACCCGATGGTTGCAATCCATTTCGCCTAGGGAATGTACAGTAGCCTACAGTGACTCACGACAAAAAACTTATTGGGATGAGATGCAATTTCTCCTTTAGGTGGTTCTTGAGATAAAATTAGTTTTTGCTGGGGTTATTTATCCATCTCCTCCCACTGCAGCCCGTTGCTAATTTGACGGGAAAATTTAGTTATTCCAGTTCATCTTGGCACACTTGTTAAGACAGTGGGAGTAGTATTTCCTAAGCAGGTAATATTAAAATATTGATGATGAATTTTGGTGAAAAGGATTAACTAGACCTTTTAAGTTTCATACTACAGTGGTTATAAAGATACTTAATAGGTTTTTTTTTTTTTTAATAATTGCTTTAAAAAATTGGCAAATGTATGCTAAGCTAACTGGCAGGTACTCTAATTTTGTGCTTTGTTCAATTTCTAGGGCAGTGATTATATTCAATAAATGTTATGTATTAATATTAATATTTTCCATGTTGCCTCCATTAAAATTTTATACCCTAATTAAATAATGATTACACTGGAAGCAAACCAGATGACTGGATGATTATAAAATATCTCACCACCGAAAGTCAATGATCCACATGTTAAAATCCAATGCATGCTGTTCATAATCAACCAAAGAAAGCACATTTATGGCATTACGTATAAGGTGTGACTTCCTTTTCTTTCCTTAAACTGGGGAACAAAATGAACATCCAATGATGTTTTTGGCTGGTTGGCCTTCCCAGGATGTGCTATTAGAATATTTTTGAGTCAGCCACATTTTGCCTTCACACAAACAGTAAAAAGCTAAGCTTGAAACCCCTACCAGAAAAAAGAAATTTTACAGTAGAAATTAGGATCCATCTCACTGGTGCTACAACTTTTTCAGGTACTGCCCCATCCTAACCCAGATCACAGAGCAGAGAAAAAGGAAGATTAATGCCAAGAGGATCAATCATGCTAGTAAAGTTCTTAGCAGGGAATGCTGAGAACTATATAGTATCTCTTATTGATTAAGGTGGGACACCAGTGAAATTTCTGTACTAGAAATATCTTTTTAGAGAAAGGGGAAGCTTTCCATTCCAAATCATCTAAATCAATGCTAAATGTGAAGGAAGGTGAGGGTGAACAAAGAAAACAGTTTACAGAATATACACTGTAGAATCTAGAGGAAGACCACAAGGCCAATCTTAAACACTGACCATTAAAAATATTCTCCTAATTAAGTTTTCCAAATCTTTTTGAGAAAATGTCTTTATTTTCTTGCATTTTGTTTGTGACTCATTAGTTGTAGCATTAACTGTGTTTTGTTTTCAAAAACTGTAGTTTCCAAAAGATATTTGTATTACAATATCAAGCTGGGTGTTCTTAACTTAATCACTTGGTTAGAACGATCCTCTAAAATGCAGGTGTTTCCCCATCACACAGGGATGAAACAGCAAATTTTCCATCCAACAAAATTTTATTACAAAATGTATTACACTTTTACTGTAAATGGCTCAATGATCCATTTGATTTTATTGACAACAGCAAACTAGAAGTAGCCAAGAACAGAGAAGGTGTATATATTTCAAACTCTAAAGTTAAGATGGGGGGAGAAAAAACAGGAATAAGAATGCAAAAATGTTTGTACATCATTAATGTCTGACTGATCACCACTGTGAAGAAGTGATGGGTCTTCACAGAGGTATTGAAGTGGGAATGGGAAATAGTATAGCTTTCAGTTGTTTTCCTTCTTCCTTCAATAGGCTCTTGCCTCTTCTTTCCTCAGGTAATATATACACTAGAAACCACTGGTTGAAGAATGATTCAGAATTTATAATACACTCAAGTTCTAAGTATTGATTAATATCTGTGGTATGGAAAAAATTAACTTCATTTTACTGGAAGATGCTCATATATACTCCAGGTTGATACTGATTAGGACCCACTCTCTCTCCTGCCAATGGTGAAATATCTTCAGTGCAATCTCTATACCCAGTCACGGGACTCTGGTAAGCAGAATTTTAATAAAATAAATAATATCTATTAGAAGAAAGCTAGTCAGTATCTCTATAGGAAACCAGCAAGTTTCCTTAATGGCCTTAAGTGTCAGCTACATACCACTACTTTTCTGCTTCTGTCTACCAAATAGATTTACATGGCTTTTGATTTTCTGAGTATTGTGGAAGCTGTGATGATTAATGAGGATATTAAATCTGTTAAGAGTGATTTCCTCTTAATAGGAGGATAAAATAATTTAAGCCCATTTGTAGTCCCTAATCTCAATTAGCCATTTTTACAGCATGTTCTACATGACTATAAACTTATTGGAGAAAGGCAAAAATTATGGACACCCTTGTATTTCAACACTTTAAAAAAATATTTTCTCTGTTCTAAAAGGACATTTGCCTAAACATTCTCTACCCTTATTTCAGGTTTTCCCCTAAGTTCGTTTAGAATGTGTCACGGATTCAGCTCTGTGGAGGCTTTAGCTACAAGTGCAGATTGGAACAATGTGGTTAGAAGTACAGCCAATTGATAGTTAAAATGACCACACCTTTTTCCTCCTCAAATTCTTGTTTAAAATGGTTATTAATTAAAAGAACAATCAAGGCAGAAGTTTCAGTGGGCAACAATGGTTGCCGTGAGGTCAGAAAGCCTTTCCTTCTTAAAGTTGTTTTCCATAAACACACTGTGGATAACAAATGTTCTTCTGATCAATCACCTCTCAAAAGAAAGTCACATATTTAGGTTCCCAATTCCAGACATTCTTTCTTCTACGTCTTATGAAGTTGATTCTGGTACCAAACCAAAAAAGATTGTGGGTTCAAACTACTAGAAAGAAATTAGGCGTTGATGGAGTGTACCATCTGCTGGCATTATGGAGGATGAGGGCCTTGGAGCTGAGATCTTAGATCCAAAATTCGGTATGGCAGACCACCCACAAGATCAGTCTTCTAACAGACAACCCTCAGGAAAATGCCTACTGCAAGAGACCATAAGCCAAGGAATGAACTAAACTAAGCACGGTTTCCTTTAATAGAAAATCTCTCTCCAAACACACACACACACGCACACACACACAGGCACACATGCACACACGTGCAAACATACACACCCCTTATGGATATAAAGTCTATAATTCCTTCAATACCCTGTCTTTAATTGCTTCTCAAATATGACCAAACTAACTGACTTCAGAAAACAGGCTGCATGTTAGAATCATGGAGAGAGATGCACCATGCTAAGATGGGGATGCCAGGATGAGTAAGAAAACATTTTCTGTTCTCAAGAAGCTTAGAGTTTAGCATTGCACCAATGAATATATTTTTCATGCACTGATAAAGACAATATGTATACAATCCAAAGTGGAATTAAAATAATCACTGTAAGGGAAGTACCAAGTGTTAAGAGACTAAAAGGTGGATGAGATGTCTATTTGACTTTGTCACCCTTATGAATACAGCATATATAATTTAACCTTGAAGCATAACAAGGCACTTCAAATGCAATCTTATTAATGTATTTGTTTTCTATATGTATATAGTGCCATTCATAAGACTTTTATTAGTAGACATTATGATTACTATAATAATACTTCCCATGTATTGAACGTACCAGTGTGTATTAGGCATTTTATTTTTTTTATTAGGTGTTCAAATATTTTCAAATGAATGAATAAAATGCTAGAAATGGAACACCAACCAAGGAAATAGCTGACTCCAAAGCCTTTGCTCTTTCATCAAAACATGCTACCTTTCTAAATCAGTTGTCTCAATCTTGTCTACACATTGGAATTTTCTAGAGATCTAGAAAAAGTACTGATGCCTAGGTACCATGTCCTAAAATTCTGATTTAAATGGTCTGGAGTACAGCCTGGGCATTAGAATTTTTTAAAGCTCCTCAGGTGATTTTAATGTACAGTCAAGGTTGAGAATCATTGCACTAAATACACTCTTTTCAGATAAAAAATACAGAAGCTCAAGATTGCTATACAAGAGGTTTAACAGTTTAAACAAGAAACGCACAATTTTAGTGCTTAGGATGGGTTTAGAACATCTGTATATAATTAAACACTTTTCAACATCAGGGCTTTGTAAGCAGTTAGAAGATTCTTTAATATTAAAAAAGGGAATACCTCAACCAAAAGGTAGAGATATATTTAGGTGAACAGAACCAACATTAACTAACTATAATTACCTTATATGGCTCCCTATATGAAAATCTATGTGGTAATTAGTCACAAGGAGGGTTTTCTATTATTTATTTTAAGAATTTTTCAAATGTCTTAAGCAATGTATTTGTCAGATTTTAAAAATTTCACCTAAATTCTAGGGCCCCTCCATGTATACCCGAATTTGATCTAGAAGTTCCCGCAGACCTATCCACAGTTACTCCTTTTTATCCACTGCAGCACGTTTGGATCAAATGTGTAGTAATTCATACTAGTAAATTTATTGTCCAACCTACAAAAAAGCCACATGAAAGGAGGAAAAATCTGAGATCTATAATGTGGTCACTGCTAACTCAGCCAAGACTAACTCTTTGATATCTTTATGTTCTTAACATCTGCATTTTGCTCAGTCTCCAGTGTAGTAGGAGAGGTAACAGAGGAGACAGATGAGAAAAAATGGAGGAAAAACAGCCCTCCAAAAACAGTATAATAAATTATAATAATGTATCCTCATTAATCATGCTCAGCTATGGTTTCAATTATTTATTTTTCAGTGGAGATTTCAGGATGAGTGAGTGAGGCTTTCTTTCAAGCTGCTTTATGATTCTTTAAAAATCTGGGATGGAAAAAATTCTCAGGCTTTACTACTAAGCTCCTAATTGAAGCCTCGTTTCTACTGAAGCCGACAAGAGGATGAATCAAAGAGGTATCCCACCTTGGAACCTACAAATCCCTTTTAACTGGCACATGGGATCTGGTCATTGTCTCTCCTCAGCAAACTAACTTAGCTGTATTTTTTCTCATGTTTTAGAAATGATATTTATTTTAAACTCTTTCATAGAATTCTACTTCAGTGGTAGAAATGTTTTCTTCCTAGACCATCTAAACCAGAGTCCCTATTCAGTAGAGTGAACCTGTTTATTCTAGAATCAGTGCAAATTATCTCTGGTCTTTTCATGATTTTGTACTAGACTTCGACTTCAAGTCACAACATGACTTGAACAGTTTGAAAAAGAGCCCTCTCTTCCATGCCAGCAGAGGGTGGCCTTTTCTGGAAGCCCACAAGAGATGGAATGTCTAAGATCCTGAAGGTTTCTCTCTGGAGTATTAAGACAGTCCAGACTTCCTCAAAGATGGTGCCAAGTTCACCAAACTTTTCTTAAGTCTGACCCAAATTGTAGACTGTGCATAGGGCCAATCACCAAGTCAAACTCATCTGGTTCAAATGTATAATTTCATTCATAAAACAGGCTGCATCTGGCAAAGTGGACAGTAGATCCAGCACTGGTGTACAGCATGTGAGACCAGAAGCTGGGAATAGGCACAGGCCTAGCAGGAAAGGAGCTTGAACTGGGCCTGGAGCTCCGGAACTGCTAAAGGGAGGGAAGTAAAGTAGTAAGTGAAGCTAATATGTATTTTCACAAAATTGCCTATTTTCTTCAAGTTTGAGAAGTCTGGACAAATAATAACTAATACAACTTGCACCTCAAATAGTTTACCACTTTTGTAAGTTGGAGTTCTTTCAAGTGGCTGAGGTTGAAAAGGAAAAAGACATGGCCATGAGTCTAAAGACATGGCCTTAGAAATGGGGAGTGTCCCTGTCCAATCTCTGGGTGGGGGTAACATGCAAAAGGGACCTAGTGGCTTGGGACAGGTAATAGGTCCAAAAGTTAAAAACAGTGAGACCCTGGAATTCTATTTCATCACATCTGGTGACCACATGTTTCCTTCATACTTTGGGATACAGAAGCAGCAAATTTTCTCCGTCTCTACTTAATGAATATGTTCACATGACTATGTCCACAAGAGAAAACAAGAAGCCCTGTACCTTGAAACATGATTGAAACACTCAGGTTAACTCCTCCTCCTTCTCTTTTTTCTCATCATCATCATATTAGCCATTGGCTCAATACAGAGGAAGATAATTGGGTCAGGAAGCTAAAGAGTAAGGGACAAGTTTTTAAAAATTATGGACTATCAGCCATGCAGGCAGAAGATCAGAAATCAATAGAAAATAATATCATATTTAAGAAATGGTCAGAATCGATAAGCAAAAATACACTTAAAACTTGGTTAAGACTAAAATCATATGTAAGTCAAGTCAGGAAATCAATAAATTGTCATACCTTATATGAGAAAGAATAACAATAGTCCTGATCAATGATGTGAAGGACAATAAAAGCATTTATTCAACACTGTTGAGATATAGTCCCTATCCTTAATGCATTATAAATTAGTCACATAGTTGAGACAAATAAAAGTCAAAATTTCACGAAGATAACAAGGAATACAAGCAATAAAATAAATGCTGAACACAACAAACTATGGTATAAAGAACAAGTGCTGTGACAGTTGGGAGAAAGAGATTTATTATTCAGGGAATGGTCAGGGGAAGTAATACGGAGCTGTAGATGTAAACTTCACTGTGAAGGGTGAGTGAGATCAGAAAAGATAGAAAACGGGAAAAGTCATTTCACCTCAGGGTAATGATCTGAGCAGTAAAAGAGTAGTGTAAATTCACATGGAACATTTTGAAGAATATCAAGTAGACCACTCTGGGAAGAAAGTAAAAGGTACATGTAGATACACTTACAGTGATGTTAGAAAGAAATATGGGGAAACAGGTCTGAGGAAACTAAGCACCATACCAAGGAGTTTGGAATCAACCTATAGGTGAGCAAAGTCCCTCGGAAGATTTAGAGGGGAGAAGTGACATAAACAGAGAATTGTTTTAGGAAAACTAATTGGACAGTAAACTATAAACTAGAATAAAGAAAGAAAACAAGGACCAAACAAAGGACATTATTCAATGAATACTTTCTGAGTGGATTCTCAGTACAAGGAATTGTGAAAGATAATAAATATACATAGATGAATAAAGCATGGTCATTCCCCAGGAAACTCTTGCAGTCTAACGGAGGAAATAGAGCAGTGAATTTTAAAAATATACAGTTATAAAAAAAATCTATGGAGCCATAGTGGAGAGAGCACTTCATCTGAGTTTGAAAGGTCAACAGATATTCCTTAGGAGACAGAGTGAGAAAGGCCAAGAAATAGTGTGAACAACCATCCAGAGATAGAAAGGAAAGGGATATGGAGGCAAATGGAGGCAATTATGAATAGTTTTCAAAGACTGAAGTATACGACATGTGTTGAAAAGTCAGAGGTGATGAAGCTGGAGAAGCAAGTAAAATGCAAAGTGCAATAAATAGTTCAAACTGTATTGTAGACAATGAAAACTTAGAAAAAAATTTTAAGTAAGGGAGTAACATAATATGATAAGCAATTTAGAAAGATAACTCTACCAAGCAGTGTGAAGGAGCTTAATTAGAAGTACATAAATTGATGGAGGCCAATTAGCAGATTACTGAAATAGTTTAGGTAAGAAATAACGAGAGAGAAAACTCCCGCAATCACATGGGTATGGACATAAGAGAATGAATTCAATTGGAATCTAGGAGATAGAAACAGCAGAATTTAGTGACTGATCAGGTGTAGCTAAAAGAGGGAAAAGCAAGAGGAGATGATTTAAAGATTCCTGGCCTGGGTGACTGAGTGAATGATGGAGAGAAAGGACAGCCTTGAGAAATGGGCTGGGGAACTGAAAAGTGAGTTCAATTTGGGACATGTTATGTTTCAGGTATCTGTGAGTCAACTAAGTAAAGAAGACTATTAGGCAGTTGTAAATATGGTCTGGAGTCAAGGAGAGAGGTTTAGACAGGCTCTATGAGTCACCAGCATACAGGTGATCACTGAAACTAGGGAATAAATGAGATCATTCATGGAAAGAATAAAGGGAAGAAAAACTTGATGTGGACTTAATCCTAGGGAACATAGGACCTAAAGACCTAAAGTCAGAAAGAAACCAGAAGAATAGCTTTTAAAAAAACAGTCAAGAAAAAATGAGTTAAGGAGAACAAGAAGAAAGCATATAACGAAAATAGCTGAGAAATTCTGCAGGAAGAGGTGGGATTAGGAGCGATTCAAGGATCAGATGCTGGAGAAAATTCAAGTACAGGGGCGATGCCCAAGACTGCTCAGAAATGGTCAAAATTTGATGTTCTTTGGGCATCTTGGCAAGAGCAGTGTCAGTGCTGCGGTAGAGGCAGTCCCCTTTCTTTAACGACTGGACAAGCAGATTGGAAATGAAACTGGAAATATCTATTCTTTGGCTTACTCTCTTAAGAATGCTACTTGGAAGGAATGGGAAGCAATTACTGGAGGAGAATAAAGAGCAGAGAGAGGACTTTTATTTTACAGAATTTCTTCACAGACTGGGGTGAAAAACTCAGTAGAGAGGCAATGGGAATAAGGAGTACGTGGCAGGATTAGCATTAAATAGTAAAAGGGGAGCTCTTGTTTTGAGATAGTCTGAGAATTTCACATAGAAATTTTAAGGGTAAAAAGGGAAGTTAAGGGGGTTCTAATATTAATGAGTTGTCTTTCTCTAAGAAGTAGAGAACCAAGCCATTTCCTAAGAGTGAGTATGGTATAAGTAAGATAAAAAGCTTGTGAATATGGATCAGCCAGTGGAATGGCCAATGTTGGAAATGGAGGGACAATCTGTTAGGTGTAAGTAAAAAGAGTTTTGAGTAGTATAGAGTCCCTAAATGACCTAAGAAAATATAAATTTGTTATAGAACAAAATTACACGTGTTTCCCCCAAACACTTGGCAGTCTAGGTATATTAGTAAAGAAGGGAGATGTTTTGATTGATCCAGCTTTGATGACTGATGGAGTAGGTAGGATAAAAAGACAAAGAAATTCACAATACTGGTGAGAAAGTAGAAATGAGCTCTATTGTAGTGTCTGAATAGTCTCAGGTAGGGAATCCCTAGGAGAGAGAAAGAACCAAGAAAGACAGATACAGAGCTAAGCTAAGGTACAAACCCTCTGATCACTTCTGAACTTTTACTCAAAAAACACCTTTTTGGGGGCTTCCCTGGTGGCGCAGTGGTTGAGAATCTGCCTGCCAATGCAGGGGACACGGGTTCGAGCCCTGGTCTGGGAGGATCCCACATGCCGTGGAGCAGCTAGGCCCGTGAGCCACAACTACTGAGCCTGCGCGTCTGGAGCCTGTGCCCCGCAACGACAGGCCGCGATAGTGAAAGGCCCGCGCACCGCGATGAAGAGTGGCCCCCGCTCGCCGCAACTAGAGGAAGCCCTCGCACAGAAATGAAGACCCAACACAGCCATAAATAAATAAATAAATAAATAAATAAATCCTTCCCTTTAAAAAAAAAAAAACAAAAACACCTTTTCTCCCATTCCCCATCATTAGCCCAACAATTCTGCTTCCAGAAATTTATCTGACAAATATTCCTATATATATGCAAAGTACATTCACTGCAACATTGTCTGTATTAACAAAAGACTAGAAACAGCATGAATTTCCATCAATAGTGATCTGGTAAATGAATTACAGTGCAATGAAATAATGGAATACTAAGCAGCAATTAAACAGAATGAGGCAGGTCTACATGGACTAATATGCAACAACTCTTAAGATGTGTTAAGTGAAAACATAAGATGCAAATGAGTGTGTATTAAGTGCTACCATTTGTATAAAATTAAAGCAATGTGTGTGTATATACACACAAACATACACACACATATGTGCATAATATCTCTGGATGGGTAGAGAAAGTTTGAATATGGTAATTGCTTTTAGAGCTGATGCAATATGGCTGGGGAGTGGTGAGGAAGAAAGATTTACTCTCACCTTATCATGTATATTTTACATTTTTTCAATTTTTATTACATATACATACAATTACCTGGACAAAAAAGAGTTTTTAAATTATCTGCCATAATTAGATACTGTTTCCATTAGTGGTGAGGGCTAGTGGGGCAACATACTTAAATACATCTGTGCTTGCCTTTATCTGAGTCCTTCTGGACTAGTTGATTTTTTGTTACATTAGATAAAGTGAGGTAGTTTGGTATTGCAATATATGTTATGCCCTACACTAGCAAGACCTTCAGCTGAGGTTCAGAAGAAGATAGGGCTATTTCTGATAACAATGGCATGGAGAACGATTGTTCTACTGACAAATGCTAAGCTGAAAGAGAATTCCATAGAAACATACGTCCATCTTCTTCAGAGCTTAAGGAATAGAATGAATTTATAGATGTTCAGGCATAATTCTACTGAAATTTAAATATAATATTTTAAGTAGCAAATCTTTCTTGCTTATTAGGATTTCTCATAATTTAAGAAAAAAACTTTTTATTTAAACATTTCTGGGGGTATAGCTTAGCTATGAGAGAATGTACCTCGTAAGTGAAAATTGCTGGTACTTTTCTCCATTTATAACAAGCTAGAGACAGTCTGAAGCTGCTATCTGTACGGACAGCACTTATATTTCAGCCTTATTTCTGAAGAGACATAAGTAAGATTATGTAACTCATAGCTTGCTAAATAAGTCTGTATAGAATCCAGAGTCATATTATTTGGTGGGATATCCCAAAAGTTCTATGCAAAGCTATATGGGATATGTAAGACAGAGACAATACAAATATACTTTGGGAAATCCTGAAAAAAGTATAATGTACCACACAAGCAGCTTTTGTAATGCCCAAGTCTGGTGTGTTTTCATCACTCAAAACTAACAGCAATTACTGCCAAGGCCCACATTGTTTTTTGTGCTGATTTATATTGTGGTTGGGGTGGAGGTATAGGGAAGAGAAGAGAAAACTAGAGAGCAAGAAAGAGACTAAATTTTTATACCAAATATTGGTTTCAAGTGTTCTCTTCCCTGGCTTCTCTGGAAATCAGATTATTTTGAACCATTTCAGCAGGATCTATAGCCAGGTTCACCATTAGTGTACCTGTGCTTGGCTGCCAACTCAGAAGGTGAGCCACGGGTTCAAGGAGAAACATGAACAGCACTGGTCTTCCTGTTGATAATAAATACTCTTGTGCCTCTCTAACTTAAGACTCCTACTGACTGGAACATCATTTCTCTTCTTTTATACCTGGAGAGCTATACATCTTTCCAAGTTTGGTTCAGATGTCCTTTCTACAGTGCTCTCCCTGCTTCTCCTGGCATCATTCTTTGTCTTACTACAATTCTATGTTTACACACTATAGCACCGCTCACAGAATTCTATGATGATTAGTTTATGTTTATACCTATAACAATGAATATCTGCTGCATCACTGGACTATGAAGTCCATGAGGGCAGAGGCCTTATCTTTTTATCTTTGAATCCCCAACAGATGACAATGACTTGGGAGGCCACAATCTCTCTCAGCTTCAGTTTCCTCATATGTAATGCAGAAAGAATAATTTCAGTCTTGAAGGGTTGTTGTAAGGATTAAAAATAATACATACACAGTGTTCACAGAGGAAAACCAAGAGGAACTCAAGACCCAGAAAACACTTAGCAACCGTATTCTACTCTGGGTGGCCAGGTTTTGTCAGGCACCTTTAGGAGTAGAGAGAGAGAGTCTGCAGAGAGAAGAATGAACCAGATATGCAGAGAGAAGCAGGGATGAGAAGTGGAGTGAGGTCATGCATGGGTCTCCCTACAGCTTTCCAATTCAAAGTTCCAGTCTTCCTGAGGTCTACCTGCATTTTTCAGCATTAAAGTAAACAGGCTTAAAGCATAACATGCTCAAGAAAGAAACGTTTTTATTATTTAAGTGATAAACAGCTTCTAAAGAGGAGAACAGAAACCGAAGTAGCAAACTAGGAAGAGCTTATATCAATGATGTGTATATTATACCTTTTGGATGTCTTGGGATGATTTGTTATGAGACACTCGAGGTTTCCTTGAAACATATGCACAAACATAAAACATGCTGGTAACTGTCCCTAGTGTAGATTGTGCATTATGACTTCCAGTAGTTGGTATATAAATATACCCTGACTTGCCAACCAAATGGTAGGCTCCTAGAGTGGGGAAATAATATCTTCTTCCTTTCTATTCCCCATAGAGCCTAGTCCACTGTTGAACACATAATTAATACTCAGTAACTTCATCAATATTTGTTAAATGAATGAGTCCAACTTTAATTAAGCCCTGATACATGCATGAGATTTTTATATAATATATATAAGAGGAATCTAGAGGCCAATGAATCAAAGATGGATGTTTAAGCCTCTTAATCCACATACTCCTGGGTGATGTGATACATACCCAAAGTTTCAACCACTACATAGGTACTATGGTGTTCATGCCTTTATCTCCAGCCCATGCCTATAGCTTGTGCTGCAGACTCTCATTCCCATTGCCTGCGGTAGCTGGACATAATTGCCTAGAGGCATCCCAGTCTCAACATCATCAAACACTGATCTTCAAATATCTCAAAATATCATGTTCTCCTCCAAACTTGCCCCTCTTCTGCATCCTTGGTCCCAGAATATGGGCACCATCAATTGCCACTCAGTCTACCTCCCTGGAAAACTGTGGGTCATTCCTGACTCCTTAATTTTCTTCCCTTCCTGCACTTGGCAGGAAGAGCAGTGTATATAAAAGGGCATAGGCTTGGGACTTCCCTGGTGGTCCAGTGGTTAAGACTCCGAGCTTCCACTGCAGGGGGCATGGGTTCGATCCCTGGTCGGGGAACTAAGATCCCGCATGCCACGTAGTGTGGCCAAAAAAACCCCCCAAAACAAAAAAACCCAATAGAATGAATACCAGTGTATCCACCAACAGCTTAAGAAATAAAGGCTAACTTTAAAAAAAAAAATTAAAAAGTGCATAGGCTTAAAAATCTGCCTAGTCTGAATTTTCGTTCTGCCATTTACTAGTTGTGTGACCTTGAAAACATAAGGGTCCTGTTATTTTCATAATCTTTATTTGTAAAGCAGGACTACTAATGCCTATCTTAGAAGCATGTTTAACAATGAGATATAATGTACCTAGAGTTGTAGACCCCAACCCCCATTTAGTGCCCTGGACATGCCTTTATTGTGTTATAGAGCACAAAATGGTTTGTTTATTTGTAAGTCCATGAGACTCTAAGATCTTTGAGAAAGGGGCTCAATACCTCTCTCTTAAACTTTAAATTGAATGCATAGTACCTTAGTTTTTCCTAAAAGCTTCAAAACTACACATCAATAGAATAAAAGACAAGAAACGGTGGTAAAGTGGATAAGAATCTATCTTACTAGGTTTCATCTATAATGTTTGCATAAATTATTATTTATATGGCAACTATTTTTCAAAATCATTTGCAAAAAGGTAAGAAACATTGTAAGAAAGGAAGAATAAAGCTACACTTTTCAGAGTGGAAGGAGACTACAAAATATCTTGATAGACAATCTAATTCAGACAGAAATCCTTTACACAATCAAAAACACGGTTAACATGGAATGTTTGGTTTGGCTAGCTGGGGGGACGGGGTGGTGGCGGAAGGCACAGCCAAGAATTGCATTTCTGTGACTCACTGCTCCTACAAAAACGGTGGCTTCTGGGAAGTATAATTTAGGAAAAAATACCTATAATAAACTGTGTGGCGCCATACCAAAAATAACATTCACTTAGAGGGGGAAGCCCTCAATTAATTTCACCTAGAAAACAGAAACTGGAAATCGCTGAGAACCTACCTGAAGATCTCAGGAGATCTGTTCATTTAATGATTCACTCATTCACTTATTCAACAAATATTTATTAAGTGCCAACTACAAGCCAAGGCTGCGACAGGTATCTTGTGGGAACAAAGCAAGCACAGTTCCTGTACTCAGACAGATTATAATTTAACAGGAAAGACAGACAATTAAGCATTAAAAAGTGATATATCTTCCACTGAGTGCTATTGTGGAGTGCTGTGGAAGCAGATAGGATGAGCACTTAATGGATCTGGGGTTAGAAGGAAACACGTTCCTCAAGCTGAAGAAAGAGTGGAAAGGTTATCAAGTTTGGGGGCGGTATATGCAAAAACCTGAAGGCAAGAAGTGGCCCAATGAAGAAAACTTAAAAGTTCAAGATGAAACAGCTAGAGATTAGGCTGCAGAGAAGGTGGAAGTCAGGATATGAAAGGTCTAAAGTTTTTTAAAGGAATTGAATTGTATAATTTACATTCAATAAAATGCATACATTTAAGGTAAAATGAATTTTGACAAATGTATATAATGTAAACTACACTCCAATCAAAATATAGAACATTTTCATCTCTGCGGAAAGATTGTTAGCATCCCTTTGTACTCATCTCCCTTCTTATCCCCATCCTCTGACTTAGGTGAAAATTGATTTTTTTTTTTAAATTGCTTTAATGGATTTTTTTGCTTATGCTACAATTACCTATAAATAGAATTTGTTCTTTTACTCAGCATAATATCTGTGAGATTCCTCCATGCTGTGTATCAGTAGTTTATTCCTTTTCATTGCTGGGTAGAATCTGATTTTATGACATACTATAATTTGTTTATCTGGTTATTTACTAGACCCCATCATTGTTTGGGTTGTTTCCAATTTGGAGTCACTATAAATAAAGCAGCTATGAACATTCATGTACAAGTCTTTTTACAGACATAAGTTTTCATTTCTCTGAGTAAACACCTCAGAAAAAGATGTACTAGGTCATATGATAAGTACGTTCAACTTTATAGGAAACTGGCAAACTGTCCTCAGAAATGGTCATGCCATTTTACACGTCTCCATAAATGCATGAGAGTCCTTGTTTCTTTCTCCACACCCTTGCCAACATGTTATATTAACAGTCCATTTAAAAAAAATTTTTTTAACATCTTTATTGGAGTATAATTGCTTTACAATGCTGTGTTAGTTTCTGCTGTATAACAAAGTTAATCAGCTATACACATATATGTATCTCCATATCTCCCCCCATCTTGTGTCTCCCTCTCACGCTCCCTATCCCACCTCTCTAGGTGGACACAAAGCACTGAGCTGATTTCCCTGTGCTATGTGGCTGCTTCCCAATAGCTATCCATTTTACATTTGGTAGTGTATATATGTCCATGCTAATCTCTCACTTCATCCCAGCATACCATTCCCTCTCCCCGTGTCTTCAAGTCCATTCTCTAGTCTGTGTCTTTATTCCTGTCCTGCCCCTAGCTTCATCAGAACCTTTTTTTTCCTTTTGTTTAGATTCCATATATATGTGTTAGCATACGGTATTTGTTTTTCTCTTTCTGACTTACTTCATTCAGTGTGACAGTGTCTAGGTCCATCCACCTCACTACAAATAACTCAATTTTGTTTCTTTTTATGGCTGAGTAATACTCCATTGTATATATGTGTCATATCTTCTTTATCCATTCATCTGTTGGTGGACACTTAGGTTGCTTCCATATCCTGGCTATTGTAAATAGAGCTGCAATGAACATTGTGGTACATGACTCTTTTTGAATTATGGTTTTCTCAGGGTATATGCCCAGCAGTGGGATAGCTGGGTCATATGGTAGTTTTATTTTTAGTTTTTTAAGGAACCGCCATACTGTTCCCCATAGTGGCTGTACGAATTTACATTCCCACCAACAGTGTAAGAGGGTTCCCTTTTCTCCACACCCTCTCCAGCATTTATTGCTTGTAGATTTATTGATGATGGCCATTCTGACTGGTGTGAGATGATACCTCATTGTAGTTTTGATTTGCATTTCTCTAATGATTAGTGATGTTGAGAATCCTTTCACGTCTTTGTTGGCAATCTGTATATCCTCTTTGGAGAAATGTCTACTTAGGTCTTCTGCCCATTTTTGGATTGAGTTGTTTGTTCTTTTGATATTAACCTGCATGAGCTGCTTGTATATTTTGGAGATAAATCCATTGTCAGTTGCTACATTGGCAAATATTTTCTCCCATTCTGAGGGTTGTCTTTTGGTCTTGTTTATGGTTTCCTTTGCTGTGCAAAAGCTTGGAAGGTTCATTAGGTCTCATTGGTTTATTTTTGTTTCTATTTCCATTTCTCTAGGACGTGGGTCAAAAAGGATCTTGCTGTGATTTATGTCATGGAGTGTTCTGCCTAAGTTTTCGTCTAAGAGTTTTATAGTGTCTGGCCTTACATTTAGGTCTTTAATCCATTTTGAGTTTATTTTTGTGTATGGTGTTAGGGAGTGTTCTAATTTCATTCTTTTACATGTAGCTGTCCAGTTTTTCCAGCACCACTTATTGAAGACTACGTCTTTTCTCCATTGTATATTCTTGCCTCTTTTATCAAAGATAAGGTGACCATATATGCGTGGGTTTATCTCTGGGCTTTCTGTCCTGTTCCATTGATCTATATTTCTGTTTTTGTGCCAGTACCATACTGTCTTCATTACTGTAGCTTTGTAGTATAGTTTGAAGTCAGGGAGCCTGATTCCTCCAGCTCCGTTTTCCTTTCTCAAGATTGCTTTGGCTATTTGGGGTCTTTACTGTTTCCATACAAATTGTGAAATTTTTTGTTCTAGTTCTGTGAGAAATGCCATTGGTAGTTTGATAGGGATTGCACTGAATCTGTAGATTGCATTGGGTAGTAGAGTCATTTTCACAATGTTGATTCTTCCAATCCAAGAACATGGTATATCTCTCCATCTATTTGTATCATCTTTAATTTCTTTCATGAGTGTCTTATAGTTTTCTGCATAGAGGTCTTTTGTCTCCTTAGGTAGGTTTATTCCTAGGTATTTTATTCTTTTTGTTGCAATGGTAAATGCGAGAGTTTCCTTAATTTCTCTGTTAGATTTTTCATCATTTGTGTATAGGAATACAACAGATTTCTGTGCATTAATTTTGTATCGTGCTACTCTACCAAATTCATTGATTAGCACTAGTGGTTTTCTGGTAGCATCTTCAGGATTCTCTATGTATAGTATCATGTCATCTGCAAACAGTGACTCTTTTACTGTTTTTCCAATTTGGATTCCTTTTATTTATTTTTCTTCTCTGATTGCTGTGGCTAAAACTTCCAAAACTCTGTTGAATAATAGCGGTGAGAGTGGGCAACCTTGTCTTGTTCCTGATCTTCGTGGAAATGGTTTCAATTTTTCACCATTGAGAATGATGTTGGCTGTGGGTGTGTCATATATGGCCTTTATTATGTTGAGGCAAGTTCCCTCTATGCCTACTTTCTGGAGGGTTTTTATCATAAATGGTGTTGAATTTTGTCAAAAGCTTTCTCTGCATCTATTGAGATGATCATATGGTCTTTCTCCTTCAATTTGTTAATATGATGTATCACGTTGATTGATTTGCATATATTGAAGAATCCTTGCATTCCTGGGATAAACCCCACTTGATCATGGTGTATGATCCTTTTAATGCGCTGTTGGATTCTGTTTGCTAGTGTTTTGTTGAGGATTTTTGCATCTATGCTACGCAGTGATATTGGCCTGTAGTTTTCTGTTTTTGTGACATCTTTGTCTGGGTTTGGTGTCAGGGTTATGGTGGCCTTGTAGAATGAGTTTGGGAGTGTTCCTCCCTCTGCTATATTTTGGAAGAGTTTGAGAGGGATAGGTGTTAGCTCTTCTCTAAATTTTTGATAGAATTCACCTGTGAAGCAATCTGGTTCTGGACTTTTGTTTGTTGCAAGATTTTTAATCACAGTTTCAATTTCAGTGCTTGTGATTGGTCGGTTTATATTTTCTATTTCTTCCTGGTTCAGTCTTGGAAGGTTGTGCTTTTCTAAGAATTTGTCAGTTTCTTCCAGGTTGCCCATTTTATTGACATATACTTGCTTGTAGAAATCTCTTATGATCCTTTGTATTTCTGCAGTGTCAGTTGTTACTTCTCCTTTTTCATTTCTAATTCTATTGATTAGAGTCTTCTCCCCTTTTTTCCTTGATGAGTCTGGCTAATGGCTTATCAATTTTGTTTATCTTCTCAAAGAACCAGCTTTTAGTTTTATTGATCTTTGCTATTGTTTCCTTCATTTCTTTTTCATTTATTTCTGATCTGATCTTTATGATTTCTTTCCTTCTGCTAACTTTGGGGGTTTTTTGTTCTTCTTTCTCTAATTGCTTTAGGTGTAAGGTTAGGTTGTTTACTGAGATGTTTCTTGTTTCTTGAGGTAGGATTGCATTGCTATAAACTTCCCTGTTAGAACTGCTTTTGCTGCCTCCCATAGGTTTTGGGTTGTCGTGTTTTCATTTTCATTTGTTGTTAGGTATTTTTTGATTTCTTCAGTGATCACTTGGTTATTTAGTAGTGATTGTTTAGCCTCCATGTGTTTGTATTTTTTACAGGATTTTTCTTGTAATTGATATGTAGTCTCATAGCATTGTGGTTGGAAAAGATATTTGATACGATTTCAATTTTCTTAAATTTACCAAGGCTTGATTTGGGACCCAAGATATGATTTATCCTGGAGAATGTTCCTTGAGCACTTGAGAAAAAAGTGTATTAGATTGTTTTTGGATGGAATGTCCTATAAATATCAATTAAGTCCATCTTGTTTAATGTGTCATTTAAAGCTTGTGTTTCCATATTTATTTTCATTTTGGATGATCTGTCCATTGGTGAAAGTGGGGTGTTAAAGTCCCCTACTATGATTGTATTATTGTTGTTTTCCCCTTTTATGGCTGTTAGCATTTGCCTTATGTATTGAGGTGCTCCTATGTTGGGTGCATAAATATTTACAGTTGTTATATCTTCTTCTTGGATTGATCCCTTGATCATTATATAGTGTCCTCCTTTGTCTCTTGTAATAGTCTTTATTTTAAAGAGTATTTTGTCTGATATGAGGATTGCTACTCCAGCTTTATTTTGATTTCCATTTTCATGGAATATCTTTTTCCATCCCCTCACTTTCAGTCTGTATGTGTCCCCAGGTCTGATGTGGGTCTCTTGTAGACAGCATATGTATGGGTCTTGTTTTTGTATCCACTCAGCTAGTCTATGTGTTTTTGTTGGACCATGTAATCCATTTACATTTAAGGTAATTATCGATATGTATGCCCCTATTACCATCTTGTTAATTGTTTTGGTTTTTTTATTGTAGGTCTTATCCTTCTCTGTGTTTCCTGCCTAGAGAAGTTCCTGTAGCATTTGTTGTAAAGCTGGTTTGGTGGTGCTGAATTCTCTTAGCTTTTGCTTGTCTGTAAAGGTTTTAATTTCTCCATCAAACCTGAATGAGATCCTTGCTGGGTAGAGAAATCTTGATTGTAGGTTTTTCCCTTTCATCACTTTAAATATGTCCTGCCACTCCCTTCTGGCTTGCAGAGTTTCTGCTGAAAGATCAGCTTTTAACCTTATGGGGATTCCCCTGTATGTTAATTGTTGCTTCTCCCTTGCTGTTTTTAATATTTTTTCTTTGTATTTAATTTTTGATAGTTTGATTGATATGTGTCTTGGCGTGTTTCTCCTTGGATTTATCCTGTATGGGACTCTCTGCACTTCCTGGGCTTGACTGACTATTTCCTTTCCCATATTAGGGAAGTTTTAAACTATCATCTCTTCAAATATTTTCTCAGTCCCTTTCTTTTTCTCTTTTTCTTCTCGGATCCCTATAATGTGAATGTTGGTGCGTTTAATGTTGTCCCAGAGGTCTCTGAGACTGTCCTCAGTTCTTGTCATTCTTTTTTCTTTATTCTGCTCTACAGTAGTTATTTCCACTATTTTATCTTCCAGGTCACTTATCCTTTTTTCTGCCTCAGTTATTCAGCTATCAATTCCTTCCAGAGAATTTTTAACTTCATTTATTGTGTTGCTCATCATTGTTTGTTTGCTCTTTCGTTCTTCTGGGTCCTTGTTAAATGTTTCTTGTATTTTCTCCATTCTATTTCCAAGATTTTGGATCATCTTTACTATCACTACTCTGAATTCTTTTTCAGGTAAACTGCCTATTTCCTCTTCATTTGTTTGGTCTGGTGGGTTTTTACCTCGCTCCTTCATCTGCTGTGTGTTTCTCTGTCTTCTCATTTTGCTTAACTTACTGTGTTTGGGGTCTCCTTTTCGCAGGCTGCAGTTTTGTAGTTCGCATTGTTTTTGGTGTCTGCCCCCATTAGCTAAGGTTGGTTCAGTGGGTTGTGTAGGCTTCCTGGTGGAGGGGACTGGTGTCTGTGTTCTGGTGGATGAGGCTGGATCTTGTCTTTCTGGTGGGCAGGCCCGGGTCCAGTGGCGTATTTTGGAGTGTCTGTGAACTTAATATGATTTTAGACAGCCTCTCTGCGAATGAGTGGGTTTGTGTTCCTGTCTTGCTAGTTGTTTGGCATAGGGTGTCCAGCACTGTAGCTTGTTGGTCATTGAGTGGAGCTGGGTCTTAGCATTGAGATGGAGATCTCTGGGAGAACTTTCACCATTTGATATTACATGAGGACGGGAGTTCTCTGGTGGACCAATGTCCTGAACTCGGCTGTCCCACCTCACAGCCTCAGGCCTGACACCCGGCCGGAGCATGAAGACCCTGTCAGCCACACAGCTCAGATGAAAAGGGAGAAAAAAAAAAAGAAACAAAGACAGAAAAATAAAATAAAATAAATTTATTAAAATAAAAGAATTATTAAAAACAAAAATATAAAAAAGTAATAAAAATAAAGAAAGAAGGAAGAGAGCAGCCATAACAAAAAATAAATCCACCAATGATTACAAGCACTAAAAACTATACCAAAAAAAATGCAGACAGACAGAACCCAAGGACAAATAGTAAAAGCAAAGCTATATAGACAAAATCACAGAAAGATGCATACACATGCACACTCACAAAAAGAGAAAAAGGAAAAATATATATATTTATATATATATATAAAAGGAGAGCAACCAATAAACAAATCTCCCAATGATAATAAACTCTAAATACTAAGCTAAGATATACATAAAACCAGAAGTAAATTAGATGCAGAAAGCCAACCCCAAGTCTACAGTAGCTCCCAACATCCACCGCCTCAATTTTGGTACGATTCGTTGTGTATTCAGGTACTCCAGAGATGCAGGGTACATCAAGTTGATTGTGGAGACTTAATCCGCTGCTCCTGAGGCTGCTGGGAGAGATTTCCCTTTCTCTTCTTTGTTCACACAGCTCCTGGGGTTCAGCTTTGGATTTGGCCCCACCTCTGAGTGTAGGTCGCCTGAGGGCGTCTGTTCTTCGCTCAGACAGGACAGGGTTAAAGGAGCAGCTGATTCGGGGGCTCTGGCTCACTCAGGACAGGGGGAGGGAGGGGAACGGAATGTGGGGAGAGCCTGCGGCGGCAGAGGCCAGTGTGACGCCGCACCAGCCTGAGGCATGCCGTGTGTTCTCCCGAGGAAGTTGTCCCTGGATCACGGGACCCTGGCAGTGGCAGGCTGCACAGGCTTCCTGGAGGGGAGGTGTGGATAGTGACCTGTGCTTGCACACAGGCTTCTTGGTGGCTGCAGCAGCCTTAGCGTCTCACGCCCATCTCTGGGGTCTGCACTGATAGCCGCGGCTCACGCCCATCTCTGGAGCTTATTTAGGCGGTGCTCTGAATCCCCTCTCTTCGCGCACCCTGAAACAGTGGTCTCTTGCCTCTTAAGCAGTTCCAGATTTTTTCTCGGACTCCCTCCCAGCTAGCTGTGGCGCACTTGCCCCCTTCAGGCTGTGTTCATGCAGCCAACCCCAGTCCTCTCCCTGGGATCCGACCTCTGAAGGCCGAGCCTCAGCTCCCAGCCCCCACCTGCCCCAGCGGGTGAGCAGATAAGCCTCTCAGTCTGGTGAGTGCTGGTCGGCACCAATCCTCTGTGCGGGAATCTCTCCGCTTTGCCCTCTGCACCCCTGTTGCTGTGCTCTCCTCTGTGGCTCCGAAGCTTCCCCCTGCCCACCTCCCCGTCTCTGCCAGTGAAGGGGCTTCCTAGTGCCTGGAAACTTTTCCTCCTTCACTGCTCCCTCCCCAGGGTACAGGTCCCATCCCTATTCTTTTGTCTCTGTTTTTCCTTTTTTCTTTTGCCTTACCCAAGTACAAGGGGAGTTTCCTGCCTTTTGGAAAGTCTGAGGTCTTCTGCCAGTGTTCAGTAGGTGTTCTGTAGGAGTTGTTCCACATGTAGATGTGTTTTTGATGTATTTGTGGGGAGGAAGGTGATCTCCACGTCTTACTCCTCCACCATCTTAAAGGTCCCCTCCACCAGTCCTTTTAATTTTAGTCATTCTATAGGTGTGAAGTAGTATTTTATTATGATTTTAATTTGTACTTCCCTGATGACCAGTGATGTTGACCATCTTTTTACTTGATTATTGCTCATTTGTATTTTGTCTTTTATAAAATTTGTTTACTTATTTAAAAAATTGAGGTGATTGTCTTATTATTGAGTTTTAAGGGTTCATTATATGCTGTTGATTCAAGTGTTTTGTCAATTATATGTGTTATGAATATTTTCTTTTAGTTATAGCTTGCTCTTTCATTTTCTTGAGTTTCTCTCTTGAAAAGCAGATAGTTTGAATTTTGAGGAAGCCCAACTTAACAATATTTTCTTTTATGGTTACTGCTTTTTCCTTTTTCCTGTGTTTGCTCCTAGAAGGCTTATAGTCTTAAACTTTGCATGAAAGTATATAATCCGTTTTGAGTTAATTTTGTATATGTGTGAGGTAAGAGTGAAGAAGCTCATTGTTTTGCACGTAGAGATTTTGCACAATCACATTCCAATTGTTTTAGCACCATTTATTGGAAAGACTATCATTTTCCCATTGAATTGCCTTATAGAAAATCAATTCTGTTTCTATCGAATCTTTTCTTGACTATGTATTACATTTCTCTGGGTTTTTTTTTTTTTTTTTTTGATTGAATACTAGATATTTGGATAATACATTGTAGAGAATTAGGATTCTGCTATCTTCTTTGCTTTCTATTTGTCAACAAGTTGGATTACTGGCTAATTCCCTAGAATTTGTGTAGGCCTGATTTTATGCTTTGTTAGTGAGGAACTGTGGAAGGCCAAAGGTATTTTGCCAGCCCCCATAAGTTGGTGGGATTCAACCTTTAAACTCTGTTGCTCTATGGGTCTTTTTAGAGCTTGGTATTAGGGTTTCTTAGGGAAATCTATAGCAGATATTACTCTAGGACATGGTCCTTACTCCTAAGACATGGCTTTTTGGTTGTCTCCATTGGATGCCAGGGGTGTTAAAAAGCCTTTAGGGAAATCTCTCTGCTCTGGCAAGGTTGGAAATTCAATGTCTGCAGGTACTGCTTAACATCCAATATATTTGTCCAGATCTCAACCCTATAGCAGCTGCTAGCTATTAAACCTCTGGTAATTTTCCCTGAGAATCTACAGCTCACCCTCAGCCACAGACTTGAGGTGGTCCATCACAAAGATTTTTGAGATAGCTCCCTTCTCTGTGATGCCTCCACCCACCACATTCCAACTGCTTCAGGAACCCAGAACTTTCATCTCTGCCTCATTAGCTCAGTGGACCACTGTACTCTGCTTAGACTCTACTCTATGCTGTAGTCAGAAAACTGTTTCCAGACAGAGAACTAGGCAGTTGCAGGGCTTACTTCCTGAGTTTCCCTCCTCACGGATCACAGACTTAAACTGAGTGCTGTCCATTGCCAGAAAAACAGTTGCCTGATATGTTTTGTTCAGATCTAGGGATGTTTACGGCAAGAAGTCTAGCTTGGTACCATTTACTCCATGACAGCTGGAATCTGAAACTCTCTCTATTTAGGTATTTAAGCAGAGAAGTACAGTATTATATTT
Source organism: Eschrichtius robustus (assembly GCF_028021215.1). Classification (NCBI taxonomy): domain Eukaryota; kingdom Metazoa; phylum Chordata; class Mammalia; order Artiodactyla; family Eschrichtiidae; genus Eschrichtius; species Eschrichtius robustus. Next base: position 27,316,203 of record NC_090825.1, read on the forward strand.
GTACTTTAGAAGGATCAATCTGCCTGTAATGGCAAGTGAATTGGTGGGGAACGAGATTAGGGGCAGAAACACAACATATGGCAACATCAGTAATACTGGGAAAAATTACTTATTTAATAAATAAATATTTAATGTTCACTACATTCCAGGCATGATTCTCATTTTAGTATTAACTCACTTAATTATCACTGATCCTGTAATATAAATACTACTATTATCTCCACTTTATAGGTTGGAAAACTGAGGGACACAGAGGCTAAGCAATTTGAATTTGACCAAGGTAAGAAGTAGAGCTGGAATTGAACCCAGTTGCCTGACTCCAGAGTCCATGATTTTTTTTTTAAATGCTACCTTTTTATTTTATTTTTTAATTAATTGATTAATTAATTAATTAATTAATTATTTTTTGGGCTGCATCAGGTCTTCGTTGCTGCACACGGGCTTTCTCTAGTTGCAGCGAGTGGGGGCTACTCTTCATTGCTGTGCAGTGGCTTCCCTTGTTGCGGAGCATGGGGTCTAGGTGCATGGGCTTCAGTAGTTGTGGCGCATAGGCTCAGTAGTTGTGGCTCGCGGGCTGTAGAGCGCAGGCTTAGTAGTTGCAGCACACGGGCTCAGTTGCTCCTCGGCATGTGGCATCTTCCCGGACCAGGGCTGGAAGCCAAGTCCCTTGCATTGGCAGGCGGTTTCTTAACCACTGCACCATCAGGGAAGCCCAGAGTCCATGATTTTTAATACATGCAATGCTATGGTAAAGGAGCCTAGACTAAAGTAGTGGAAATGAGCAACCTCTGCTTCACGTGCCTGAAGACGATGCACTTCCTTTTCCAGACACTATTATCTGCAAATATTCTGTTTCCAGTGTGAACAGAGTAATAATCCAGGCATCTTGGGAGATGAGGAAGAAGATTCAAAGCAGAAAAGATTCTCAGCCTACAATCTAGATAAAGAATCTCAAAAAGACAGGAAATCATGAAATAAGTAATTGTCAAACAAATTAATATACTGCAGAGGAACTCCTGAAGTGCTAAGCAGTTGCTAAGGGAAGTGACAATTGCAAGGATAGGAAAGATTACCTATAAGTTATAAGATTAGAGTCTATTTTTTTTTATTAATGACTTTTTTAAAATTTATTTATTTATTATTTTTGGCTGTGTTGGGTCTTCATTTCTGTGCGAGGGCTTCCTCTAGTTGCGGCGAGCGGGGGCCACTCTTCATCGCGGTGCGCGGGCCTCTCACTGTCGCGGCCTCTCTTGTTGCGGAGCACAGGCTCCAGACGCGCAGGCTCAGTAGCTGTGGCTCACGGGCCCAGTTGCTCTGCGGCATGTGGGATCTTCCCAGACCAGGGCTCGAACCCATGTCCCCTGCATTGGCAGGCAGACTCTCAACCACTGCACCACCAGGGAAGCCCTAGAGTCTATTTTTATATGGGTTACATTTAACAAGACAAAGTCAGCCATAGTCCTGAGAGCAATTGCCAGGAAGTCTCTGATGAGAACTTGCCTTATAACCTATGAAAAGTCATTTGCCTCTGAATCAACTTCCCCAGCTATAAAATGGAATTAAAGATATAATAATCAAAGTATAAGTCACTTAATTAATTTTCATTTTTAATAAGTCCATGAAAGTCTCTGTAAAATGCATTTTGGTGCAACTGCTGAGGGAAAAAGTTGAAATGAATTGAAGAGGAAATAATAAACCTAGAATATGAAAAAATGATGAAAATTTGCCATTATTGAAGCAATGAATGAAACAAAATATTTGTTATTATGAAATAACCTCACTTAGAGGTCAGAAACATGGCAGCTGAGGCTAAAATAAGAATCCTGAGAAAGGTTGTGAACTCAGAACATTTGGGTCTAGGTCAACATGTCACGTGTACCAAGTTAAGGGTGTCTTCTGAATTTTGGTGATAAACAACAATTATGATTAAAATATTCCATAAAAACCATGTTTTCAAAAAGTGCTGTTTACATTCATCTGTGGAAAATTGTGTCCTGCTGATAACCCAAATGTATGACTTAAACCATCTGCCACTTCTGCTGATGTGAAAGAGAATGATACAAATGCCACCTACAGCAGTGAGTTGGTTTGCTGGAGAGTTGCTGCTCTTTTTTAGTGTTTTAACATGGTCAAATTGGACTAACTATGCTTCAGGCATATTCTCAAAAGGAGTTCCCCAGGCATCTCTCCTGGTAAAGGTGGGTTTACCTGGATGTATGCTAGAATGATAATAGCACAGGCTAGTATGAAAAGAGAGCAAGAGTCACCCTGTTTATCAATTTCCAACTCTACTCAAGATACACATGCAATCCAGAGAGCTTCACATAAGAGACAGTGTGATAGAAATAGCACAGATTTTGGTGGAAGATTAATCCAAATTCAAATTCTTTTATCTCATCTAGACCAAATTATGTAAATTCTCTGAATCTTAGTTTCTTTATCCATTAAAAAAAAGAAAAAAAAAGAAAAATCTTAAATGACTGCAGTGGGTTGAATGGTGGTCCCCATATGTTCATGTCCTAACTCCCAGGACCTGTGAATGTGACCTCATTTGGAAAAAAGGGTCTTTGTAGATGTAATTAAGTTAAGGATCTTGAGGCATGATCACTTGGGATTTTCTGGATGGGTCCTAAATCCAAGAACAAGTGTCCTCATAAGAGACACAGAGAGGAGAGACACACAGGGAGAAGAGAAGGCCGTGTGAAGATGACAGTAGATATTGGAATTATCCAGCCACAAATCAAGGAATGCTGGAGATACTGGAAGATGGAAGAGGCAAGGAAAGATACTCCTTGGGCCAAGCAAGGGCCCTTCAATACTCTGATCAAGGAACTCACTTCACAGCAAAAGAAGTGTGGCAATGGACCCATGCTTATGGAACTCACTGGTCTTACCATCTTCACCACTATCCTGAAGCAGCTGGTTTGATACAATGGTGAAATGGCTTTTTGAAGACTCAGTTAAAGCACCAGTTAGGTGGCAACACCTTGCAGGGCTGGGGCAAGGTTCTCCAGAATGCTGTATATGCTCTGAATCACCGTCTGATATATGTGCTATTTCTCTCACAGCCAGGATTCATGGGTCCAGGAATCAAGCAGTGAAAGTGGGAGTATCACATCTCACTATTACCCCTAGTAACCCACTAGCAAAATGTTTGCTTCCTCTTCCCAAGACCTTATGCTCTGCTGACCTAGAGGCCTTAGTTCCAAAGGGAGGAATGTTTCCACCAGGAGATACAACAATGATTCCACTGATCTGGAATTTAAGACTGTTATCCAGCCCCTTTGCACTCCCTCATGACTGTGAATCAATAGGCAAAGAAGGGAGTTACTATGCTGCCTAGGGTGATTGATCCCAATTACCAAGGAAAAATTGGACAATGTAGGTAAGGAAGACTATGTCTGGAATACAGGTGATCCCTTAGGGTGTCTCTTAGTATTACCGCTGCCTATGATTTAAGGTCAGTGGAAAACTACAACACCCCAATCCAGGCAGGACTGTTAATTGCCCAGACCCTTCAGAAATTAATATTTGAATCACTCCACCTGGTAGCAAACCATTACCATTTGAAGTTGCTGATGGCAAAGGTAATACAGACAGGGTAGTGAAAGAAGTTAGTTAAAAATACTAATTATGACCATGTGACCAGTTACAGAACTGAGGACTGTAGTAGTCATGAGTATTCCCTCATTTTAATATATGTTTACACAAAATCATTGTTTTCTTCATTCTCTTATCTGCTTATAAGAGGTATTGACTTTATATCATAGTATTTAAGTATTGTCAACTTTACATCATTGAATTTAAGTTACTGGATATCAAGAAGAAGAGTAAGCGTCACTCAAGGACTTTACCTCCTTTTCTGGGGAAGCGGCTAGTGTGGTTTTTGCTGTAGGCAGGATAGGTGTATCATGGCAGCTGGCATTTTGACCTTGTTATTGTCTTTATTTGGAGATTAAATATGGCTTAAGGAGATTTTTTTCTGTATCTATGATCTTTTTATTGTCTCCATAGTTTTGCCTTTTCAGTAATGTCATATAGTTGGAATCATACAGTATGTAGTCATTTCAGATGGGCTTCTTTCACTTAATAATATGCATTTAAGGTGCCTTCATATTTTTCATAGCTTGATAGCTCCCTTTTTTTTTAGTGCTTAATAATATTCCATTTTCTGTATGTACTACAGTTTTTTATCCATTCACCTACTGAAGAGCATCTTGGTTGCTTCCAGGTTTTGGCAATTATGAATAAAGCTGCTAATATAGTGTGCAGGTTTTTGTGTGGACATACATTTTTGACTCCCTTGGGTAAATACCAAGGAGCCTGATTGCTGTATCATATGGTAAACATATGCTTAGTTTATGGTACCAAGTTGACAAGGGTTGGATTTATGATGGTTAATTTTATGTGTCAACTTGACTGGGCCACAGGTTATTTGGTTAAACATTCTAGGTGTCTCTGTGAGGGTGTTTCTGGATGATAGCAACATTTGAATCAGCAGATTGAGTGAAACAGATTACATTCCCTAATGTGGATTGGCTTTATCCAATCTGTTGGAGGCCTGACTAGAATAAAAAAGGCTGAATAAGGGAGAATTCAGTCTCTCTGCCTGACTCTCTTTGAGTTGGGACATATGCCTTCTGCTTTTGGACTCAGGCTTAGACTAGAATTTACACTACTGGTGCTTCTGGTTATCAGGATTTGAAATCAGATTGGAACTTACACCACTGGCACTCCTGGTTCTCAGGCCTTTAGACAAGGGCAGCATCACTTCTTTAGTATTCCTGCTATGAAAGCATGAGCTGACACTCGTCCCAAGGAAACATCAGATGGACCTGGGGTAAAAAACATGCTTCCAAATGAAAGACCTCACTATTTTAAAACTCAAGATCATGAAAACCAGAGAAAGACTGAGGAACTGTTCCAGGTGTAAGAGCCTAAAGAGAAATGACAACTAAATGCAGCTCATGATCCGAACTGGATGCTAAAACAGAAATCAGAATGAGACACAATTGGTATAGGTAGTGAAATCTAAATAAGGTCTGTGGATTGGATGTAGTGTTGTAGGACTATTAATTTCTTTGGATGTCTGCATTTGGCTATGTAGGAGAGTGTTCTTATTTTAATTAAATTAAATTAAATTAATTAATTTATTTATTTTTGAAATATAAAACTGGAGGATTAAGGGGAAAGGAGGATTAAGGGGAAAGAGAGAAAACAAATGTTAGCAGAATGTTAACATTTGGAGAACTTGGATGAGGGACTATAGGAGTTTTTTGTACTATTTTATAATTTTTCTCCCAATTTAAAATTATTTTAAAATAAATAATATAAGAGGTTCTTAGAAATGTATATCTCCCACCAAAGTTCCCTGATCCATCACCAAACTAATTTATATCTCCATTTATTTTCATTCCCTTCTCCTTATTTCACCACTAAATCATCCATGTTTTTACCCACAATTTCCATATATGCCTTTCAAGAAAATTCCTGAGATTTATTAAACCAGAAACAGAAAAAAGATACAGCTTGATCCTTGGTAAATTGTCTTTGTGCATATCCCCGTTTTGCCCCCTTCTTAACTTTGAGAGTAGTACCTGAATCTGAGCAGACTGCAATACATCTGCATCTAATTTCTCCTTTTTAATAATTACATAGGCCAGATGAAGTTCACACATTTAATTCAGGGAGCTCCCAAATACTGGGGGCTGAAGTATGACCAAGTATATCTATAATCAGACTAAGAGAAAAATCATTCCAGTATAAGAGCATGCCAGAGACTCAAGGAAACTAGCTTCAAAAAGCAAGAAGCTAAAATATGGAAAAATATCACATTCTTCTCGGATGTCCCTAAGTCTAAAACTGGTGATGTCCAGTGGCATTTGCCGTGACCACAAAAAATGTTCCTTCCTTCCAGAAATGCACATTCATTTGATCCTTGTGAAACTGCAACTCTCCAATCCAAATCAGAATCCAGACCGTGGGCTTAGGAGACTGTTTTGATAACAACCAAAAAATTCAGAATGTTTTACAGACACCATACTGGGAGGGATCCAGTAAAGGAAATAACTTTACTCAACAGAAGATCCCCCAGGAGGACCCATATTACTATTTAGTCAATACCAGTCAAGAAGGTGGGTGGTAACAAGTGAGGTTCTTTACCCAGAAGCCAATTGTGCACAGAGGTAAAGAAAACAGTTAAAACAGATTAGAAGCTAGACAAATTCACAATCATACTTTGTCACCGGATCATATTCTAAGCTGCACCAAATATTTTTAATTCCTAATACTAAAAAAAGTAAGAAAGTAAAAGAAGGAAGAAACGTTGGCATGGAATATAAAGCATTCTTTCTCTAAGAAAATGGTGCACATTTTCTTCATATTTTCTCTAACATTTTTACAATTGGGGAAACACCTCAGCAGGCTACAAATATTCATGTATAGTCTAGCCTCTTCAAGCATTTTCCAGTTACCTTGCCTGATGCTTCATAGCATATGATGAGCTGATGGTGACTGTTTGATGAGTCTTTTCCAAAACTAAGTACTGAACCTCCTTGGTGGTTTAGAGTTGAATGGTGCATGTATTTCTATCATCCCTATAGCATATTACCACAAGATAGAACAAAATGTAAAAAATAGAACAAAAGCATTGGCCTTACTATCTGTATAGGCCATAGGGAACAGACTGTAAGAATTTCAGTCTCAGAAGCAGTATCTCCCATAAACCAGTTATAATATAAGGTGATAAGACATTCATATGCCAAGACTGTTTCACCCAGAAGCATTCATAAAAATGGCATCAGTCCACTTCTTTTTGTGCATAGTGCAATTCTGAATCATCATAGCCAAAAAGTGTTGAATAAATCTAAAAATGGGGTGTGAGGGTGGAAAAGATAAGAAATAAGGGAAGTTTGTATTTAAGTCATTGTCGAATGATTCAGACAATGACTGGTGGAAGATTCTAGTTTTTACTGGCCTTATGTCAGCACATGTTGCTCTTGCTTATCACTCTTGGTGACAGTGGGAGCATCTGCTACCCCTGCTGAAAGAAATCTGTATCACCAAGAGGAGTACTATAATAGCAATCATGATGCTGGCACAGTTGTTGAGATAGATTATAACATCTGGCAGAAACTACAGTATCAGGCAGAGAAACAGGAACTCATTTCTAGCTCCCCCAGCTTTCCAGAGAGACTAGGTACTTCGGGGAAAAGTGATCCTTACTTGAAGAAGTTCTCTCTTCTATGGCCAAGGGAAAGATCATAAAAGTTTAGTTTGAGAATCTCAGTCAGCTGGCCTAACCTAGCCTCACTCCTCCACTATGACACAGCCACCTTTGACAAGTAACCCTAACAATAGTCATAAACTTTATACATTTATACAAATTCTTCAGTGGTACCTGGATCACCATGATTTTTTCTTATAAATTATAGAAGTAACAACCAACTACTCTCCTTACTGCATTCCTCTATTCATATTCAAAATATCAGTATCATTAAAAGCATGAAAATTTCAGTTCCTAATTACACAGGGCTCTTGGCTGTGTGCAGAGTTATAGAGTCAGTTCCTACCCTTTAGGAGTTTCAAATCTAAAAACATTTTAAAAATGTAAAACAGAATCTATATTGAGAACACCAGCCACAGGAATAAAGAGTAGACTACCTATAATCTCTGTGAAGCTGATCTCATGGAGAAGCAGAACTTATACTGCCTCTTAAAGGATATGTAGGATCTAAACAGAGGGATAGGAGGGGTAAGGAGGGGAAGCAGGGGGTATGTTTTAGATGGGGCGAGGGGGGACAAAAACATACAGGTGAAAAGGTCCAAGTTTGGGCACTAGTGAGTTAGAGCTGTTTGATCAGAGCAGCGGTTCTTGTAGGTAAGCAGTTAAAAGATATCAAAAGGAGAGTTGTAGAGAACATTGAAAACAAGTTTAAGAGTTTGAACTTTATCCTTTGCTGGTGAGTGTCACCAAAGGAGACAGTTCAACAACAATTGAGGAAAACATGTCACAAAAAATTTACCAAGACTGGTGTAAGAGTGATGACCTTGGACCACCTTTTTATGTGATATAAATAGCACTAGCTATTCTAATAGTCACATAATCCTCTTTGCTTTTCACAACTGGCTGTTGATAGAGCTGCACTTGTGGCAAGGTCTCTTGGGCATGCCTTTTGAGTCCTCAAGTTGGTAATCTCTGAGCAGACATTCCAGAAACTTAGAAGAAAACCAAATCAGTCATAAATAGCATCAATTCAATTTTCCTAGGCACCTTTCCTCCAAAATGCTTTAAGTACTAAAGACAGCCTGGCTCTTCACAACACGGCCATGCTAAAACTCACTAAACAACTTCTTGCTTAAGACGGATAAAATGCTTGAATACATGCATCTGTAAACCCTCTGCCATCCTCACTGTGGCTTGAATGAGTCAGCGTCATAGCTCTGGAAGGTGGCCAGAGGCAGAATGTCTCAGGTCATAAGTGGAAGCAGAAAGGCTGCCTGTGGCAAGTGCTGCTCTCGGGTGGCTAAACCACTGCCCTAGCTGGCAGAGGCATACCGTAGCTCTTGGCTGGCATCTCTGGCCCAGAGAAATGAACCCCTGTCTTTGACTTTGGCTTTCCACATATCCTGACAGACTTATTTTCAGTGAGTCATTTAAAAAACAAACAGTATTGTATAATACTCTTCAATATTTCTACAATGCCTGAAAAACCAAGTTCAGACACAGTAATCAGATGTTTGAGGTGTGAGGTCTTTCCTGACTACTCATTGACCCACTATTTTCTTTCATTCCACTTCCCCTCTGCTCTACATAGGACTGTCTTCTCTTTATCCCAAAATATGTTACATTCATTCTTACCCAAATATGTTCTCTAATGGTAGATCTCTTTTCTAAAACATCTCTCTGTATAACCTATTCAACCTCCGTGAAGCCATCCATATCTATATTAATTCCTTACTGATTTCTGACTTCTAGCAGCATTTATAATTCACAAATATTATTCTGGGAGTTAATTATGTACTGTATTATTACACTTAATTCCTTTTTGTTAAATTAGGTTACAAGCTTCCAGAAGCAAGGGGTTATTTTTGGTAACTTCTTTCATGTTCCCCACAATGACTATGAAAATATAAAATATAATTAGGTGCTAATAAAGACCTATTAAATTGAATTATAATGAACAATCTTTGGTCATTGGTCTATGACATCAATAGTCAGAAAGGCAACTTGTCGTAATGGAGCTATTACAGGCTTTGGAGTTGAGAAGACCAGAGTTCAAAGCCCAGCTCTGCAACTTACTAGCTAGGGGACGCTAAAGTTCTCCTTTCTTCGCTTTAGTTTCCTTAGATGTAAAATGGGGCTACCTCTCAAGATTATTATGAGAATTGAGTGAGAGAGCCTCATATTACATTACACATAGTAAGTATTCAATAAATGTTAGTGCTTTACTGAGTACTCATGCAATATCTATTTATTATAGTTGTGAAGTAAAGAAGAGGCAGAAGAGTCCTTTTGGTAGGCCAGTTGACTGCTCTGACAGTAACCTGCAAGGTAGAAATTTGATTAAGGAGCCAATATGGTCCTCGGCTCTTCACACCCAGGAAAATCAATATTTTAAATAGACCAGCACACAGAAATGTCGATTCATAATAAGAATAAGAACAATTTCTTAGACCAGAATATTCTAATAAGGTGGTCAGAATATTCTTGCCCTATGGAAAAACTATAGGAAAGCCAAGTTATAATCAGTTTGCTAAACTTGAATTCAGAACAAGGGAAGGAAATAAATAAATAGGTAAATAGATAAAAATAAATAAATTTTATTTAGTGATTATAATGGCTTGTGACAATAGGCTAAAATACAGCTCCACTACAGAGGTAACATTTGCCAAGGGGAAGAGGAATTTGAGTACACTGGTCATTGTAACCTATGTTCTACACAATTTTGAAGAAACACAGCCAAATTATTATCTTCGTACTCTACTTTTTTGGTTCCAGTGCTTGCTATAAGTCAGCTACCTTTGGAAAGGGTTTAGGCTGTTTAGTCTCCATCTGCATCAACCCCTCTCCCCCAGATCAATTCTTTACCTTTCTCTTATTGCTTTGTGCTTTGAGACGCTGATCTCTACAGACTGCATCCTCTAAGTTCCCTTGCTTTATGGGTTTTGCATACTCCCCAAAAGATATGTTGAAGTCCTAACCTCTGGTATCTGTGAATGTGACCTTATTTGGAAATATGGGTTTTGCATATGTAATCAAGTTAAGATGAGGTCATTAGGGTGGGCCCCAATCCAATATGACTGGTGTCCTTATAATAAGAATACCATATTAAGAGAGAGACATGCACACAGGATGAATGCTATATAAAGATTGGAGTTATGCTCCACAAGCCAAGGAATAACCAGAAGCTAGGATAGAGGCCTGGAATGTACCCTTCCCTAGAAACTTCAGAGGCAACATGGCCCTAATAACACCTTGATTTCAGACTTCTGATCTTCAGAACTGTGAGACAATAAATTTCTGTTGTTCCCCAGTTTGTGATACTTTGTTATGGCAACCCTAGGAAATAAATATACCAGTAAAATAAAGCACCTAGAGCAGTGGCTCAGAGATTTTGCCCAGTGGGAGAGGCAGTCCATGAGAACAGAGAGCTCTGAAGTTCTCCCCAAAGGAACCGGTTTTATCTGAAACAGAGTATGGGAAAGTTCAAACCTAAGGGCACTCAAACAGTGGAGATTTTGCTAATAAGCATCTAAGAGGAGGCCGGTAGTTGTATGAAAGCAACAAATTATACCTTTGACCAGCTAGTTTACCAGAGAACTAGGGAAAAAGACAGCTAAGAAGACTCTTTCTGATTCAGAAAAAGCCTCAGATTGTTCTCAAAAACTACTTTCTTAAATGTAATTGGATCTGACTGTGAAGCAATGTATGCCCTAGGGCATAATTGAAAAAAATACAGCAATCTGCCTGAAATTGTCTAGCGTAATAGCTGGGTGTGATATCACATGAAGCAGACAGCTTAAAAATAGAGATTAGGTAAAGAGACAGTCAAAGAGGGCCCTCTAAAGCCACTATCATCCTAGGGTGACTGTGCATATGCCCATGGCATTGCCCTCTGAGGAATGTCATCAGAAGTTTCACACTGCAAGGTAAATAGACTTCATTAAAATAGTCTTTCCAAGTCCCTAAGCAAGTAGACAAAAAAGTAAAAATTAAAAATAAAGAAGCCCTGTAGAAAATGGAAGAGAATCATATCTTGAGTTGCTACAATATATTACTTACTATGTTCACCTTAAACAAAAAATTGAGACATTCAAAGAAACGGGAAAGTTAATAATCCATACACAAGAAAAAAAGCAGGCAAGAGAAATACCCTGAGAGGCCCCAGATGTTAGTCTTAACAAAGACGTCAAGGCAACCATTATAAATATTTCCAAGAACTAAAGGAAACCACCCTTAGAGAAGTAAAGGAAGCTGTGATGACAATGTCTTATTAAACAGAGAATATTGCTAAAGAGATATAACTTTTACAAAAGAACCAAATAGGAATACTGGAGTCAAAAGTTCAATATCCCTTATGAGAAATTCCTAAAACAGGCTCAACAGTAGATTTGAACTGGCAGATTAAAGAACTGGTGAACTTGAAGACAGATCAATAGATATTCAGTCTGAAGAAGAGAAAGGAAAGAAAAATAAAGAAACATGAACAGAGCTTCTGATAAATATGTGATGCCATTCAGCACACCAACATATGCACAAGGAGGGTACCAATCAATGTAATATGGGTTGGCCAACAATTTCATTCAAGTTTTTCTGTAAGATGCTACTGAAAAACCCAAATGAACTTTTTGGCCAACCCAATGCTTTACATTAACAAAATGAAGGATAAAAATCACATGATCATCTCAATAGATGCAGAAAAAGCATTTGACAAAATTCAACATCATTTCATGATAAAAACTCTCAACAAAGTTGGTACAGTGGGAACATGTTGCAACACAATACAGGCCATTTATGACAAACCCACAGCTAATGTCATACTCAATGGTGAAAAGTTGAAAGCTTTTCCTCTAAGATCAAGAACAAGGCAAGGATGCCCACTCTCGCCAGTTTTATTCAACATAGAATTGGAAGTGCTAGCCACAGAAAACAGACAAAAAAATAAATAAATAAATGAAAGGCATCCAAATCGGAAGGGAAGAATTGTCACTATTTGCAGGTGACATGACACTTTATGTAGAAAACTCTAATGTCTCCACCAAAAAAAACCCCCAAAAACCTATTAGAACTAATAAATGAATTCAGTAAAATTGCAGGATATAAGAGTAATATACAGAAATCTTGGGACTTCCCTGGTGGTGCAGTGGTAAAGAATCCACCTGCCAATGAAGGGGACACGGGTTCGACCCCTTGTCCGGGAAGATCCCACATGCTACGGAGCAACTATGCCTGTGCACCACAACTACCAAGCCTGCTCTCTAGAGCCCATGAGCCACAACTACTGAAGCCCACGCACCTACAGCCCGTGCGTGCTCCGCAACAAGAGAAGCCACCGCAATAAGAAGCCCATGCACCGCAATGAAGAGTAGCCCCCACTCGCCGCAACTAGAGAAAGCCTGCATGCAGCAATGAAGATCCAACACAGCCAAAAGTAAATAAATAAATAAATTAATTAATTAATTAATTAATTAAAAAAGAATAATATACAGAAATCTGTTGCTTTTCTATACACTAATAATGAACTATCAGAAAGAGAAAGCAAGGGAACAATCCCATTTACAACTGCATCAAAAAGAATAAAATACCTAGGAATAAACTTAACCAAGGAGGTGAAAGACCTATACTCTGAAAACTATAAGACATTGTTAAAGGAAACTGAAGATAATACAAATAAATGGAAAGACACCTCATCTTCATGAAATGATATTGTTAAAATGCCCATACTACCCAAAGCAATCTACAGATTAAATGCAATCTTTATCAAAATATCAATGGCATTTTTCACAGAACTAGAACAAATAATCCTAAAATTTATATGGAGCCACAAAGGACCCCAAATAGCCAACGCAATCTTGAATAAAAAGAACAAAGCTAGATGTATCACGCTCCTTGACTTCAGACAATACTACAAAGTGTTAGTAATCAGAACAGCACAAAACAGACACATAGACCATCAAAACAGGATAGAGAGCCCAGAAATAAACCCACACACTTACGGTCAATTGATCTACTACAAAGGAGGCAAAAATATACAACAATGGGGTAAAGTCAATCTCTTCAATAAGTGGTGCTTGGAAAACTGGACAGCTACATGTAAAATAAAGAAATTAGAACATTTTCTCACACCATATACAAAAATAAACTTAAGATGGATTAAGACCTAGATGTAAGACCAGAAACCATAAAACTCCTAGAAGAAAACACAGGCAGTACACCCTTTGACATAAGTTTTAGCAATATTTATTTGGATCTGTCTCCTCAAGCAAGGGAAAACAAAAGCAAAAATAAACAAATGGGACCTAATTAAACTTAAAAAGCTTTTGCACAGCAAAGGAAACCCATCTACAAAATGAAAAGACAACCTACTGAATGGGAGAAAATATTTGCAAATAATATGTCTGATAAGGTGTTAACATCCAAGATACATAAACAGCTCATACAACTCAATATCATAAAAACAAACAACCCAATTAAAAAATAGGCAGAGGACCTGAATAGACATTTTTCCACACAAGACATACAAATGGCCAAAAGGCAGATGAAAAGATGCTCAACATCACTAATCATCAGGGAGATGCAAATCAAAACAACAATGAGATATTACTCCATACCTGTCAAAATGGCTATCATCAAAAAGACCACAAATAATAAATGTTGGGGAGGATGTGGAGAATAGTGAACCCTCATGCACTGTTGGTGGGAATGTAAATTGGTAGAACCTCTGTGGAAAATGGTATGGAGGTTCCTCAAAAAACTAAAAATAGAACTATCATAGGATCCAGCAATTCCACTCCTGTATATGTATCCGAAGAAAACAAAAACACTACTACAAGAAGATACATGCCCCCCCAATGATCATAGCAGCATTATTTACAATAGCCAAGTTATGGAATCAACCAAAGTGTTAATCAATCAACAGATGAATGGATAAAGAAGATGTGGTATATATATATCCACATATATATATGTATATGTATACAATGGAATATTACTCTTCCATAAAAAAAAACAAAATGGCGCCATTCCCAACAACATGGATGGACCCGGAGGGCATTGTGCTTAGTGAAGTAAGCCAGACAGAGAAAGACAAAAACTGTATACTTTCACTTACATGTGGCATCTAAAAAATAAAGCAAATGAATGAATATAACAAAACAGAAACAGACTCACAGATACAGAGAACAAACTAGTGGTTACCAGTGGGGAGAGGGGAGGGGTGAGGGGCAAGATAGGGGAAGGGAATTAAGTGGTACAAATTACTAGGTATAAAATAAATAAGATACAAGGATGTAATGTACAGCACATGGAATATAACCAATATTTTATAATAACTTTAAATGGAGTATAATCTATAAAAATATCAAATCACTGTGTTTTACAGAAACTAATATAACACTGTAAATCAACTATAATTTAAAAAAAAGGTAAAGAAAACAAAATTTAAAAATCTTTAGCTAAACTGAACAAAAAGAATAAAAGAAAAGTCTTAAATTATAAAATGAGTTATGAAAGAGGGGACATTACCATTGACCCTACAGAAATAAAAAAGACTATCAGGAAATACTATGAACAGTTATATGCGAACAAATTAGATGACTTAGGTTAAATGGAAAAATTCTTCGAAAGACATAAACTACTGAAACTGACTCCAGAATAAAAAGAAAATTCTCAATAGGTCTAGAACAAGTTAAGAGACTGAATCTGTATTGTAAAAAACTACCATAAAGAAATGCCCAGGCCAGGATAACTTCACTGGTAAATACTACCAAACATTTAAAGAAGAATTAATAACAATTTTCCACAAATTCTTCCAAAACTTAAAAAGAAGAACATTTTCCAATTTATTCTATGAGGCTATTATTACCTTGATACCAAATCTAATAAAAGATATCACAAGATAAGAAAACTACTGATCTTTATATTGTTATAAATATTGTACTTTCATAAACTGCTGACCTTAATCAATGTAGGTGCAAAAAAATCCTAAACAAAATACTACCAAACCGAATGCAGTAAAATATGAAAAGGATTATACACCATAACTAAGCAGGATTTATCTCAGGAGTGAAAAGTTGGTTAAACATCCAAAAATCAATTAACATAATACACCATTATCTATAGAATAAAGGGCTACAACTGCACGAGCATCTCAATAAATGCAGAAAAAGCATTTAACAAAATTCAATACGCCCTTAGGATAAAACACTCAATAAACTAGGAATATAAAAGAATTTCTTTATCATGATAAAGGATACCTATGAAAAACCCATAACAAACATCACACTAAATGGTGAAAAACTGAATACTTCCCTCTAAGGTTAGAAACAAGACAAGGATATCTTCTCCCTCCACTTCTATTCAACACTGTATTGGAGTTCAAAGGACAAATTCAAAACCCTGGATACGATATGTAAAGCCTTTTAACATGTGTCTCAACCTAATGTTCATTTCATTTCTTCCCACCTTTTTAGTGGAAAGAAGCCTTCAGCCACATAGAAGTGCTCATCGACCATGGCATGTTCTATTACTACTCTGGGTCTTTGCATATCCTGTTCTCTCTGGAAAGCTCTTCATTCCTTTCTATGCTTGGTGAACTCCTATCCACTCTTTTAAACTCAGTTTAACAGCTTACTTTTACCTCTTCATGAGTTGGTTGCTTCCTCCTCTGGGAATCTCAGGTACAGTGAAGCTCTTTTAACTGATCTTCACTTAGTAGACTTATTAACCCTGGATCTTCATTTGCTCCATGTTATATGCCGATGTACATGGCCTTCTGCATGTTCTCTGGTATCCCACATTCTTCTGCTCCCACAAATGGGGACTGAATTGTGAACTTACTAAGAATAGGTTTCTTCCCAAACTAGTTGATAGTTGCACTTATAAATTTACTCTTTTTGAGGGGGAGGGGGTCTGTTTTTTCCCATTGAATATAAGTTCCATGTGGGCATGAATTTATCTGTTTCATTCACTGTGATTTGTCTTGTTCACAAGTTTTGTTCACAAGTATCTGTTGAACTGTTAAAATATTATGCAAATAAGTAGCAATACTTTTGGCTGTAAAGCACTTGTGTAAGTGAGAAAACATGTAATTGACAACAGTTTAAAAAATAGGGATTTATTTTCTGCACAACAAGAAGTCTGGAGGTAGAGCGTTGCTGTCACTGATTTAGCATCTTAATTATGGTAACATTTGGGAAGTTCTCTTGGCCTTTACCTCATGGTTGCAAGATGGCTGGAGCACCTCAAAGTATCATATCTTCATACCATATGGGAGGCAGGAAAAAATAGGAAGCAGTGCAAGACAGACCCCTTATATTTTACCAGCTAGAACTGTGTGTTAAATGAAACCTATCCTGGATGCTGGGCTAACATTACCCGAAATCAAGTTACTCTCCCTGATGTCTGAACACAATCAGAGTTTTGTTAGTGTACATCAGGGGCAAGTAGGGAATGTCTTTTGGGATAGGCATCAGGCAGTGGTCGACACAATATACAAACCAAAAAAACGTAAGTGGGAAAGAAAGTTACAATTACACATACACACACATAGCTGGTTATTGTTATTTATGGTATTTACGTTCTATAAAGTCATAACAAACACTGAATTAGTGAATACTGAACCATTGCTCCTAGGGGAAATATAGGGTTAGGTTCTTGTGAGCCTCTGGTCATGTTTACATCAACCAACCAATACACAACTTTGTTTTATGTGAGTTTCTGTTTAACGATAGCTTATTTAATATACATTGTGATTCAGTAACATCAAACTCACAGGCAACAGCACTGTAACTTGTGCCTAAACGAAACTTAACTGCAACATGTATTTTTTCCGTAAGGCACATCGCAGCCTTCTTGTGCTTAAGAACACTATATAGCACTTCAGAATTATGCTCTGTGGCCATTTTAACCATCAACAAAAAGCACAAAAATGTAAAAAATATGGTACTAAACAGACTGAAAAGTACACTTGTTTTCAGAATGAGAGCTGAAACAAGAAGGCAGAGCATTTTTGTCTTGTTCAGTGTCCACTGGGAATGTGTACAGTTGGGTGACTCAAATTTTTTTGCTGCTCTGTGTCCACAATGACTGTGGACATGTCCACAAATGACTTTGAAAGGACTGGGAATTATGATTTTTGGGTTACAAATACATTTTAGAAAGTAGGTGAATTCTTAAATATGGAATCCACAAAAAATGAGGATTTTGTTATAAACTTTTCATATTCTCTTTTTTTAACCATGTTTATTTTATCAGTGGATTATGGCATTGTCTACCACACATCTTTCCTTCTCCTTACAATAGCTTGACTACATTTTCTAGCTTTCCTTGGAGTTAGGCATGGTCTTGTGGTAGCCTTGCTGCCAGAGGAATGGACACAGAAGCAATATGTAGTATCTCCAGACTTGGCCCACAACATCTCCAAACAAGATTCTCTGTGCTCTTTTCCTTTTCTCACTGTCTGGGATGGAGAAAAACCCCAGGGCAGTCTTGGGAGTCCTGTGTTGAATTTTGGAGAGTCACAGGATGGCAGAAACCATTGAAAGGAGACCAGGAAACCATTATCCCTCAATCATCATTCTGAAGTAAACTGCCCAACATGAGGGAAAAATATGCTTTTGTGTTAAACCACTGAGATTTGGAGATTTATTTGTATACAGCAGCTAGTGCTACCTTAAGTAATACTGATCTACTACTATTCCAGTTAGAACACCTTGTCTATGTCTCTACTGCCTAATTCTCTGGAGAATGTACCTTAATTGCTCTGTAGGGTCTGATGAGGATATTATTTTACTCAACCATCTCTGGTCAGCTTCAGTATCAAGGCCAAAATGATAAGAAAGAAAGCTGAGTTACTGGCTACACATTCAAGGTAGTCTTCCATGCATAGATTAATGGTGTTGTTTGTTACTATCTATTGCATTAGAAAACTTAGATCCTGGATTATTTTATTAATTCACAAACATTCACTGAACTGGTAGAGATATATGATTATTTCTCTATCTGCTACATTAGACAGATAATTTGGCCTAAAAGAGACAGCCTTCATAGGGAAACCCAAGATGAGTTCAATAGGTCAAGCAATATTAAATGCATGAAACCCAGGATGTGAGGGGGAAAGTTATACATTTTAACTCTCATAATACTTCTGAGATGTCTTTAACTTCTGGCTCAGTATTCTCCCTTCACTCAATCTCCTTGATTTCTCTTCACAAAAAGTGTGATTTAAGAATGTGTTGGAAAGTAGCATATTAAAATAACTCCAGAAATGTTTATTTCCCTTCAATGATAGCACTTTGGGGGAAAGAATTAAAGTGGTCCTGGAGACTTCCCTCATGGGCATGCTCTCTGTCCCAGACTAGTTACTAAACCTTTGATCATGAACTGAGAGCCTCCGCATCTCTTGGACAGATTTTCATCTCCCTGGGAAGTTTTCCTTGCATCAATAAACATTTACCAAGAAACTGTGTTTCAAGCTTCATGTTAGGTACTACACTAAGAATTCAAAGATGACAAAGTCTCTGTTCTGAGGAACTAGATACCTGAATCACATATTTAACAACGTAATAAGTACTATAATAGAGATATGTACAGAATTCCACAAGAAGAACAATGAATTCTGGGACGATGGGGCAGTGAATTAGGGTAGATAAGACTCCACAGTGAAGGAGATATTGGAGCTAGCCCTTAAAGGCTTTATGGGATCTTCCTGACATGCAGAGGCAGGAGAAGAAGGATTCTGGACAGAGGGTGTAGTCACTACAATGTCTCCAGAGACAGGAAAAAACAAAATGTGTTCAAGCCATGGTGAGGAGTTCAGTACGACTGGAGGGTAGTAGGAGGAATGAAGGGGAAAACTAGAAATAAAAATTTAAAAAGTAGAAATGAGCCAGCCACAAAGGTCTTGTATGCAACCTGTATCGGGGGAGAATGCAATGTATGATCCCTCACTGCTTTCTGAGGAGGGTGGAACTAGCAATCAAAGGGTCTTTATTATTTCCTGAATGAGGTAATGAGTGTGCCTATGCATGTTTGGTATATCTGGTTCATTACAAGATATATAAGAACAAAAATAGGTAGAGAGAGTTATAGGTACAAAAGAAAGGGATTGGAAGATTTAGGGCCTTCATGCTGGAGGAACAACAACAACAAAAAAGCCCATAAGTGGTCACACAGCTGAAAAAAGACTGGAAGAGATTGAAAATTGTGATGAGGATAGGATTCATTGAGCTATTTGCCATGAGATGAATGACCTCTGCCTCTCCTATAAAATTGTAGGTAACTTCTACATTGTTTGTTAATGTTTTGGTATGACAGTATTATTTACTGAAGAAAGCAAAGAAGTTCTGGGTTCACCTATTCTGCGGGGTTGGCACTGGATGAAAATTGAAGCTGTCTACATGGAAATCACTTATTTATGCTAAATTTGATGTTGAATCTCTAGGCAGCCAGGACCATAGATTTTAAACAGATAGGTAGTATCACATTGGAGTTTTAGGACTAATAAGTCTAGATTAAAGCATGTTAAACAAATGATGGTGTAGCAGAGATTGTAAGCTTTTCATCATAATCAATGTTCTCACTTTCTTCCTGCCCCCACAGCTAGAGCTACATTTTCTAGGCTTTCTTGCATCTAGATGTCATGATGTGATTGAGTTCAAACAAACAGAATGTTGAGCAGAAATGATGGACACCACCACTAGGTCGAGTCTATTAAACACATATTTCACTTTCTTTCATACTCTTTTTTTTCTAGGTTGGCTGGAATGGAGATGGGCCACAGGACCATGTTGAAACATATATTTAAAAAAACAGAAAAGCCTCCATTATTCTGGGCCCCTGAACGACTCTGTGGAAGGGGATCCCCCAACCAACTATTTATAATAGTGTAGTAATGTGAGCAATAAGTAAACTTGTTTTGTGTTTGAAACACTATAAATTTTGGATCAATTTCTAATAGCTATTGGGTGACCCTAACTAACACAGATGGGAAAAAATAAGATGCTTTAAAAACAATCCAGGGAGGTGGGATGAAAACCTGAACTGAGGTAACGACAATGGAAACAGAAAGATGCTACCAGTTCATGACCTAACCATTTCTCACCAATATACGTTAGTCAGGTATTGCTGTAATATCAAGTAACAACCCCCCACTTTGGTGGCTTATAACAACAAGCATACGTTTTTCTTACTCACAAGTCAAGTCTGTAGATCAGTTGTGGTTTAGCTGATCTCTGCTGGGCTTAGGTGGGTTTGGCTTCAAGTTGTGACGTGGTTCAGGTCTATCCTAGATGTCTCATTCTGGGGCCTTCAGTGAACTGGGGAATACTCTTCTCATGGCAATGGCAAAAGCACAAGAGAGTAAAAAGAAACACATGATTTTTCTTAAGGCCTAGCTCAGAGCTAGCACTCAATCACTTCTCTCCACATTTCATAGTGAAAGCAAGTCACATGACCAAGCCCAACATCAATGGGATATGTAAGTGTAATCCTGTCATGAAGGAGGGCAGGATTCATGGCAAAGGGAAAGAAGGGAGGAAAAATTGTGAACAAAGAATACAAGGTACTTCAAAGTGTATTTCAAAATTGTTCTCTTTTGTGAAGCTTTCCACAATTATTCCAACCTACCTTATTCCTTTTATATCTATTGTCAGTTATCACATTGCTCTGCTCATTTTACAGGAGTTTGCTTTATTCTATTTTCTTAACTGGTTAAGAAGCCTGCCATATACCTAGATATATTGATAGAAGTGACTAGCTAATGGTCTTAAGGCAAACACTTTTCTAACATATTCTCAAAGCAAAAATACTGCTCCTTATTTTGTGTGGCTATGTTAGGCAAGGGAGAAATAGGGCAGCCAAGCTCAACAAGAAGCAAGTTATGAAGTTTAAAGTACATGAATAATAATGTCAGGAGGCATTAAGTTGGTGCTACTCTTGGGAAAGGGAGATTAATACTAGATTAGGTCCACAAAGAAAGTTATCAACAAGGTGTTCTGTAACTACAAAGAAAATGTATATCTTAACAGTGAATATATAACTATGAATTTTGTGATTTAAAGGCAATAAATTTAGAGTACATATGTGTCAAGGTAGAAGGACAGTGGGGCTCTTTTCAGGGAGCATGAAGGGGGAAAATCTTGACGCTATTTAATAAATTGGGCCATAATAGAGACGGAATAAGGAAGCCTCACTACCTATACCCAGCCCCAAATAACTATAAATGGGATTGTTTGAGAAAGAAGGGCAAGTTCAATGAGACTTAGTAATGAGCAGCCTATCTCCAACAGTGCCAGTAATAACAGAACCCAAGAGAGGCCCCAATCTGGAACCCACACAGCAAGATCACATGATCAAGATCCCAGATGAATATAAAACAGAAGCATATGTCAAGGATTCTTAACAAAAATAACAATAATAGTTTCTTTTAAATACTACATAGGGCTTATGTGAGTCTTAATCATATAGGATAGGTTCAATACATGTTGTAACATATCAATAAAATTAATTAATTAAAAAATCACTTGATTAGCCCTACAAGTTGTTATCTCAATGATTCATTATGACTTAATTAAAAAAATTCCAAATGGCATTGCTCAACTACATTATTGATCTAACTCTGAATATTAGGATCAAATACTTTTTGCTATTTCCCTCAACATGAAATCTACCTGTCTAAATGATCCAAAGAAGTATTTGAGAATAATTAAAATAACAAGATTAAAATAATTATTTAAAAATTAAATTTTGTGTTAAAATATGGCACAAATATTATAAAAAGGCAAATAAAGATTACATAGGTAATTGTAACACATGTATGCTTTGTATACTATGGATTCTTTGTATATTATGTATACTTTGTATTCTTTGTATACTAGCCTTAACATATAAAATCTTCCTATAAACAAAGAAAAAAGATGACATCAACAACAGAAACATGGGTAAAGAAGTTAATAGGCAACTGATGAAAGTAATAAAATGAGCAGGATACATAAGTCTAACCCATTAGTAATAAAAATAAAATGCTCCTGAAAATGAAATAGCATTTTTAACTTCCTAAATTAATAAAGACTTTAAAAATAATATTTAAATTTAGCAAGGGTTTAGGGAATCGGGCATACACTGCTGGGGGATAGTTTATATGCATCCTTTTTATTTGATTTTACTTTAAGTAAGTTAGTTTAAGGAAATAATCCTGAATGGGAACAAAAATTTAGTTATAAGCATGTTTACTATAGTGCTCTTTTTTAATAGGAAAAAAAAAAGAGAAACAACATGTGTCCAACAGTGGAGAATTGATTAGATAAGGTACATTATAGCTATATAATGAATTTCAGATGGAAAGATACTCACACCACATTTTTGAAGGGGGTAAATAATTTCAGAACAATATTATAGTATGATCCCATTTTTTAAAAAGAATTATCTTTCTCTTAAAAAGTAGAGGAATACAAACTAAACAGTTAAAAATTATAATTTCTAGGAGATTAAAATATAGATGGCTCAAATTTTCTTATTTTGTTTATCAAAGTTTCAAATATCCTATGATGGATTTATATCTTTGTGCCACTAGAAACATACTAAATGCCATTAAAAAAATTTTTTTTTCAAAAAAATATCTAAAAGACAGTCTAAAAGATGACTTTGCAAATCACTTTTAGCAGTGGAATAAGGGTATAATCTCTAAAAATTACTATCTTAAAAGGACAACACTCATTCAAAAACACAAATTCTGAGATGATAAATAAAATTATACTACTTGAGAACCAAAAATTCTACTTAATTAACTAGCTTATTAAAAGCTGGGTATTGATGAGGTGAAGTAGTCTTCTTGCTGAGGAAAAACAAGCACACTGGCCATGATGTCAGAAAAAATAATTCAGAAAGCAGAGGATTCCTAGAAATAGTTAAAATTACATAAATGTATTCTCTTGCTTAATTATGTCTATTAATTTTGGCCTCTGTTGTTCATCTCCAGAAAAAATGGTCAAAGTCTGCCAAAATCAGTCTAACACTGCTGCATTCAAAGGTGTAACAAAGAATGTTTGCTAATACTGATTATGCCATATATCTGCATCATGCTTTATAAATTATAAAGCACTTTCATATACATTTCATATCCCCAAAGCAATTTTTATTTTAAGCCTGGAAGTATAAGAAAGAATAAAAAAGAAAGAATAACAATTTTAACCAGTGCTTAGCTCCAATATCACAAGCATCTACAGATATTTATTGACTACTTTCTGTAGATAAGATATCTTACAAAGAAATACCTCCTCCTAGACTGATTCTTCCATGTGAAATGAAACCTGGCCTTTAGTATCATTGCATCTTATTGCAGTTACTTTGTTTTCTGTTTCCTCTCCCACACTATTGAGCACTACAAGTCTTATTCATGTTTGTTTTCTAACATTTAGTAGAGTGCCTAGCCTATAGTAAGTAGAAAAATCAATGTATTTTGAATGTTGAATGACACTTGTTTTAAGCAATTAAATCAATGTTTTCTATGTAATATGTCAATTATATCTCAATAAAGCTGGAAAAAATCAATGTTTTAGCAATTGTTATTAAATTGATTTAGTAATTGATTGGTATTTCTTTTCTAATGATTTGAGCATGTTCCAAATACTAGCTGAAATATGTCAGTAAAGCTCAGCAGAAAAGCTGCTAACAACATAGACATGGTAACATTAATAGAATCTCTCTGTCGTTTCACAAGATTTGTTTTTTCCAAGTCTAAGTGTATAGAAAGCTGTTTCAACTCTACAACCTCTGGTTTTGATTAGATGGACTGTGTTTTCTCCTCTGGTGTTGAATTTCAGCTCTGAACATTGTTAAGATGTCTCCACAGTTTCATTTGCCAAAATAGGCAGTTAATGTTGTTCTCATCAGCCTTATAAGAATCTTTTCCTTAATAATACATCTCTTATTTAGAGAAGGCTTATTGAGCAGATAGGCTGCCACATTTCTATAAGAATTCAAACTTCTTTTGGAACGATGTGAATTTAGAATGATAAGTAATTTCTAATGTATCACAAATGTAGAGGTATGGTTATCAACTGTATCTATGGGAGATAGCTTCTCTCCTGCCCAAATTTTACTTCAGTTTAAATTAAGGATGTTGATTCTTTTTCAAGTGAAAATTCTCTAGCTATTGGCAATCATCTGGGCTTCAGTTTGTTGAATGAGTCTCAGATCCTTTCCTGAAATCAATTTTTAATAAATTACCAGACTCTAATTATTCAACCTATGGAAAATATGAAAGGGGAGACGCACTTTACCAAATTTGCAGATTCGTCCATGGCAGGCTGAACTTCTCCAAAGTCAAATAGTAACCTTTTAAATCAATCATAACCAGCTGTTACTGATCTCTGTCTTAAAAATGAGAGGGATACAATTTTCTAATTCCTTTGGTAGAAAACAGGCATATACCATAATATTCAAGAGCTTTCTCTAGTAATAAAGTTTGCAATTTGAATGAATCCACTGTGACCAGTCTGCTTTGATCAAAACCAAGTGAGAACTTTTAAAACGCTCTTGTGACCCTTCCTATTTCAGGGGTAAAATTCCTCCCAAACTAGCTGAAAACATAACTTCATTCATCTATAAAAAGAATTATCTTATTTGTATTTTATCTCATACATTCCCAGGGGACAGAGAATTCACTTCCGTAGACAATACAGTGGAAAGTTGATTTTTTTCCTTTAAGAAGATGTGGTACTTATATCTGATATAAATATGAATTAAGATTGTAATCCAACTGTATAGATTAAATAAAATCTATTAGAATGGTTTTGATTTGGAAAATTTACTCCTGTTCTTACTTCACATTCATACTCCAGCAAGAAGTCTTTTTTTTTTTTTTTAAATCAAATGAATTACTTGCTATAATAATTCAGTCTTAAAATGGAGCGTGTGACGTTGAAGGACTGCTGTTTTTCTGTTTGGTGCAGATTTTAGCATAAGGAAGGGGATGTCATATACGATCTTTCCCATGAAGTAGTCTACTGTGGAACATGACTGTTCTCCAAATCATTTAAGGAAAAAAAAAAAACCAAAAACCTAATGAATTAACATAGGGGGAAGGCTGTTTCCATGGCAATTGAACTATCAAAAAACCCAAAGAACAGAGACTCTTTCTCTAGCTAGTTTACGTAGTACCATTTTTAACTCCTTGCTACTGGCAGTCAGAATCAACAGGAGCTAAAGCTATCCAAGTAAGTGTTTCCTTTCCAAAACAACAAGAAATTTCATGATCCAGTTATTATTTCTTGAAAATATGATCAATATTTCCTGAGAGAGGAGAAGAAAAAAGGAGAAATTAGAAAGATGCTTATGAAGCACTTTGGGCAGAGGGCAGTGAATGTTAAAGAAGATACAACATGACTCCTCAGTTGTGTTTAACAAACATGTACTGATTGCCAACTATTTAGGGAACACAAAGATGAGAAGGAAAGATGGTCTAGACCTCAAGAAACTCACAGCCTACCACAGGAAGTCATTAAGGAAAGAGAAAATTCCTAAGCACTCTTGTAAAATCTATGGTAGTGATGCAAGCAAGGTGCTGGAGAGCATTGATGAAGGGCACTAATTTCATCTGGGGTGGGGTTGGGAGTTGCCAGAGAGGTGAAGCCTCTCAGGTTTTAAAGGATGAGTCAGAGGTGGATAAGTCAGTAAGAATGGAAAGAGCACCGTAGGGATCAGGATAGGTATGAGCAAAGGAAAAGCAGAATGGTTTGTACAGGAAAGAACTCTAAGCAGTTAGTTTTTTCTAAAGCAGTTAGTTACTATAGTATCAAGTGTGAAAAAAAGGCCAGAGTTCTGATAGAAAATGAAAGAGTCTGTGACAGAGGAGGCTCTGTGACTTTGGATTTTTTCTAGATGAGACGCTATGGAGGGTTCATATTACTTTCTTGGTAATGGTAATGACAATATAAGAAGTGACAATGATAACTATAGCTGCCTCTTATTAAGTACTTCTTATATAATAGGCACAGAATTAGCACTTAATGTAATATTATCTAATTTAATCTTTATCTAACCTGTGAGGTAGACTCTATTATTATCCTTTGTAACATAAATGTATGACCAACTCATCAGCTTTTGAAATTCCATTGAGAGAGCTAAATATTTGTTTTCACAAATTCCTTAGATGGGGTGGGACACTCTGTCCAATAGGGCATAAGTAGAAATCTGGGGAGATTGCTGCAAGATGGAGGAGTAGAAGGACGTGTGCTCACTCCCTCTTGCATGAGCACCGAAATCACAAAGAACTGCTGAACAATCAACGACAGGAAGACACTGGAACTCACCAAAAATGATACCGAACATCCAAAGACAAAGGAGAAGCCACAGTGAGAAAGTAGGAGGGGCACAGTCACGGTAAAATCAAATCCCATAACTGCTGGACGGGTGACTCACAAACTGGAGAACAATTATACCACAGAAGTCCACCCACTGGAGTGAAGGTTCTGAGCCCCATGTCAGGATTCCCAACCTGGGAGTCTGGCAACAGGAGGAGGAATCCCCAGAGAATCAGACTCTCAAGGCTAGCGGGATCTGGCTGCAGGACTTTGACAGGACTGGGGGAAACAGAGACTCCACTCTAGGAGGGCACACACAAAGTAGTGTGTGCACCAGGACCCAGGGGGAAGGAGCAGTGACCCCAAAGAAGATTGAACCAGACCTCCTGGCTAGTATTGAAGGTCTCCTGCAGAGGCAGGGGGGTGGGGGCGGCAGCTGTGGCTCACCACGAGGACAAGGACACTGGCTGCAGAAGTTCTGGGAAATACTCATTGGCATGAGACCTCCTGGAGTCCACCATTAGCCCCACCAAAGACCCTGTAGGCTCCAGTGCTGGGTCGCCTAAGTCCAAAAAACCAACAGGGAGGGAATTCAGCCCCATGCATCACCAGACAAGCAGATTAAAGTTTTACTGAGCTCTGCCCACCAGAGGAACACCCAGCCCTACCCATACCAGTCCCTCCCATCAGGAAGCTTGCACAAGCCTCTTAGGTAGCCTCATCCACCAGAGGGCAGACAACAGAAGCAAGAAGAACTACAATCCTGCAGCCTGTGGAACATAAACCACATTCACAGAAAGATAGACAAGATGAAAAGGCAGAGGGCTATGTACCAGATGAAGGAACAACATAAAACCCCAGAAAAACTAAATGAAGTGGAGATAGGCAAGCTTCCAGAAAAAGAATTCAGAATAATGATAGTGAAGATGATCCAGAACCTAGGAAAAAGAATAGAGGCAAAGATCAAGAAGATGCAAGAAATATTTAACAAAGAACTAGGAGAATTAAAGAACAAACAAACAGTGACAAACAGTACAATAACTGAAATGAAAAATACACTAGAAGGAATCAATAGCAGAATAACTGAGGCAGAAGAACAGATAAGTGACCCGGAAGACAAAATGGTGGAAATCACTGCTGTGGAACAGAATAAAGAAAAAAGAATGAAAAGAAATGAAGATAGCCTAAGAGACCTCGGGGACAACATTAAATGCACCAACATTCACATTATAGGGGTCTCAGAAGGAGAAGAGAGAGAGAAAGGACGAGAGAAAATATTTGAAGAGATTATAGTCAAAAACTTCCCTAACATGGGAAAGGAAATAGCCACCCAAGGGACACTGGCTGGGACAAGGGACAAGAAAGTGCAGAGAGTCCCAGGCAGGATAAACCCAAGGAGAAACACGCTGAGACACACAGTAATCAAACTGACAAAAATTAAAGACAAAGAAAAATTATTAAAAGCAACAAGGGAACAATGACAGATAACATACAAGGGAACTCTCCTAAGGTTAACAGCTGATTTCTCAGCAGAAACTCTTCAAGCCAGAAAGGAAGGAGTGGCACGATATATTTAAAGTGATGAGAGGGAGGAACCTACAACCAAGAATACTCTACCCAGCAAGGATCTCATTCAGATTCAATGGAGAAATCAAAAGCTTTAAAAACAAGCAAAAGCTAAGAGAATTCAGTACCACCAAACCAGCTCTACAACAAATGTTAAAGGAACTTCTCTAAGTGGGAAACACAAGAGGAAAAAAGGATCTACAAAAACAAACCCATAACAATTAAGAAAATGGTAATAGGAACATACATATCGATAATTACCTTAAATTTGAATGGATTAAATGCTCCAACCAAAAGAAGCAGGTTCTCTGAATGGATACAAAAACAAGACCTGTATATATGCTGTCTACAAGAGACCCACGTCAGACCTAGGGACACATACAGACTGAAAGTGAGGGGATGGAAAAAAAAGATATTCCATGCAAATGGAAATCAAAAGAAAGCTGGAGTAGCAATACTCATATCAGATAAAATAGATTTTAAAATAAAGAATGTTACAAGAGACAAGGAAGGACACTACATAATGATCAAGGGATCAATCCAAGAAGAAGATATAACAATTATAAATATGTATGCACCCAACATAGGAGCACCTCAATACATAAGGCAACTGCTAACAGCTATAAAAGAGGAAATCAACAGTAACACAATAATAGTGGGGGACTTTAACACCTTACTTACACCAATGGAGAGACCATCCAAACAGAAAATTAATAATGAAACACAAGCTTTAAATGACACAATAGACCAGGAAGATTTAATTGATATTGATAGGACATTCCATCCGAAAACAGCAGATTACACTTTCTTCTCAAGTGCATACGGAACATTCTCCAGGATAGATCACATCATGAGTCACAAATCAAGCCTCAGTAAATTTAAGAAAAGTGAAATTATATCAAGCATCTTTTCCGACCACAACACTATGAGATTAGAAATCAATTACAGGGAAAAAAACATAAAAACCACAAACACAAGTAGGCTAAACAATACGTTACTAAATAGCCAAGAGATCACTGAAGAAATCAAAGAGGAAATTTAAAAATACCTTGAGACAAATGACAACAAAAACACAACAATCCAAAAACTACGGGATGCAGCAAAAGGAGTTCTAAGAGGGAAGTTTATAGTAATACATCATACCTCAAGAAACAAGAAACATCTCAAATAAACAATCTAACCTTGCACCTAAAGGAACTGGAGAAAGAAGAACAAACAAAACCCAAAGTTAGTAGAAGGAAACAAATCATAAAGATCAAAGAAGAAATAAATGAAATAGAAACAAAGAAAGCAAGAGCAAAGATCAATAAAACTAAAAGCTTGTTCTTTGAGAAGATAAACAAAATTGATAAACCTTTAGCCAGACTCATCAAGAAAATGAGGGAGAAGACTCAAATCAATAAAATTAGAAATGAAACAGGAGAAGTTACAACGGACCCAGCAGAAATACAAAGCATCCTAAGAGACTACTACAAGCAACTCTATGCCAACAAAATGGACAACCTGGAAGAAATGGACAAATTCTTACAAAGGTATAATCTTCCAAGATTAAACCAGGAAGAAACAGAAAATATAAACAGACCAATCACTGGTAATGAAATTGAAACTGTGATTAAATATCTTCCAACAAACAAAAGTCCAGGACCAGATGGCTTCACAGGTGAATTATATCAAACATTTAGAGAAGAGCTAACACCCATCCTTCTCAACCTCTTCCAAAACATTACAGAGGAAGGAACACTCCCAAACTCATTCTAGGAGGCCACCATCACCCTGATACAAAAACCAGACAAAGATACTACAAAAAAAGAAATTTACCAACCAATATCACTGACGAATATAGATGCAAAAATCCTCAACAAAATACTAGCAAACAGAATCCAACAACACATTAAAAGGATCATACACCATGATCAAGTGGGATTTATCCCATGGATGCAAGGATTCTTGAATATACGCAAATCAATGTAATAAACCATATTAACAAATTGAAGAATAAAAATCATATGATCATATTAATAGATGCAGAAAAAGCTTTTGATAAAATTCAACACCCATTGATGATAAAAACTCTCCAGAAAATGGGCATAGAGGGAACCTACCTCAACATAATAAAGGCCATATACGACAAACCCACAGCAAACATCATTCTCAATGGTGAAAAACTGAAAGCATTTCCTTTAAGATCAGGAACAAGGGGGCTTCCCTGGTGGCGCGGTGGTTGGGAGTCTGCCTGCCAATGCAGGGGACACGGGTTTGAGCCCTGGTCTGGGAAGATCCCACATGCCGCGGAGCAACTGGGCCCGTGAGCCACAACTACTGAGCCTGAGCGTCTGGAGCCTCTGCTCCGCAACAGGAGAGGCTGCGATAGTGAGAGGCCCGTGCACCGCGATGAGGAGTGGCCCCCACTCACCGCAACTGGAGAAGGCCCTCGCACAGAAACGAAGACCCAACACAGCCAAAAATAAAAAAAAAAAAAAAGATCAGGAACAAGACAAGGATGTCCACTCTTGCCACTATTATTCAACATAGTTTTGGAAGTCCTAGCCATGGCAATCAGAGAAGAAAAAGGAATACAAATTAGAAAAGAAGAAGTAAAGCTGTCACTGTTTGCAGATGACATGATACTATATATAGATAATCCTATAGATGCCACCAGAAAACTACTAGAGCTAATCAATGAATTTGGTAAAGTTGCAGGATACAAAATTAATGCACAGAAATCTCTTGCAGCCCTTGATACCAACAACAGAAGATCAGAAAGAGAAATTAAGGAAACAATGCCATTCACCATTGCAACAAAAAGAATAAAATACCTAGGAATAAAACTACCTAAGAGGGTAAAAGACCTGTTCTCAGAAAAGTATAAGACACTGATGAAAGAAATCAAAGATGACACAAGCAGATGGAAAGATATACCATGTTCTTGGATTGGAAGAATCAACATTGTGAAAATGACTATACTACCCAAAGCAATCTACAGATTCAATGCAATCCCTATCAAATTACCAAAGGCATTTTTTACAGATCTAGAACAAAAAAATCTTAAAATTTATATAGAGAAACAAAAGACCCTGAATAGCCAAAGCAATCTTGGAAAAAAATGGAGCTGGAGGAATCAGACTCCCTGTCTTCAGACTATACTACAAAGCTACAATAATCAAGACAATATGGTACTGGCACAAAACAGAAACATAGATCAATGGAACAGGATAGAAAGCCCAGAGATAAACCTATGTACCTATGGTCAACTAATCTATGACAAAGGAGGTAAGGATAGACAATGGAGAAAAGACAGTGTCTTCAATAAGTGGTGCTGGGAAAACTGGACAGCTACATATAAAAGAATGTAATTAGAACACTCCCTAACACCATACACAAAAATAAACAAAAAATGGATTAAAGATCTAAACGTAAGACAGGACACTATAAAACTTTTAGAGGAAAACATAGGCAGAACACTCTGATATAAATCACAGCAAGATCTTTTTTGACCCACCTCCTAGAGTAATGGAAATAAAAACAAAAATAAACAAATGGATCCTAATGAAACTTAAAAGCTTTTGCACAGCAAAGGCAACTATAAACAAGAAAAAAGACAACACTCAGAATGGGAGAAAATATTTGCAAAAAAATCAATGGACAAAGGATCAATCCCCAAAATATATAAACAACTCATGCAGTTCAATATGAAAAAAACAAACAACGCAATCAAAAAATGGGTGGAAGACCTCAATAGATATTTCTCCAAAGAAGACATACAGATTGCCAAGAGGCACATGAAAAGCTGTTTGACATCACTAATTATTAGAGAAATGCAAATCAAAACTACAATGAGGTAGCACCTCACACCGGTAAGAATGGCCATCATCAGAAAATCTACAAACAGTAAATGCTAGAGAGGGTGTGGAGAGAAGGGAACCTTCTTGCTCTGTTGGTGGGAATGTAAATTGCTACAGCCACTATGGAGAACATTATGGAGGTTCCTTAAAAAACTAAAAATAGAATTACCATATGACCCAGTAATCCCACTACTGGGCATATATCCAGAGAAAACCAAAGTTCAAAAAGACACATGGGGGAGGAGCTTCAAGATGGCAGAAGAGTAAGACGTGGAGAGCACCTTCCTCCCCACAAATACATCAGAAATACATCTACATGTGGAACAACTCCTACAGAACACCTGCTGAACGCTGGCAGAGGACCTCAGACCTCCCAAAAGGCAAGAAACTCCCCACGTACCTGGGTAGGGCAAAAGAATAAAGAAACAACAGAGACAAAAGAATAGGGATGGGACCTGCACCAGTGGGAGGGAGCTGTGAAGGAGGAAAGGTTTCCACACACTAGGAAGCCCCTTTGTAGGTGGAGACTGCGGGTGGTGGACGGGGGAAGCCTCAGAGCCACGGAGGAGAGTGCAGCAACAGGGGTGCGGATGGCAAAATGGAGAGATTCCCGCATGGAGGATCGGTGCCGACCAGCACTCACCAGCTCGAAAAGCTTCTCTGCTCACCCGCCGGGTCGGGCGGGGGCTGGGAGCTGAGGCTCGGGATTCAGAGGTCAGATCCCAGGGAGAGGACTGGAGTTGGCTGCGTGAACAGAGCCAGGAGGGGCTAGTGCACCACAGCGAGCCAGGAGAGACTCCGGGAAAAAGTCTGGACCTGCCAAGACAGGAGACGTTTTCTTGCCTCTTTGTATCCTGGCGTGTGAGGAGAGGATTTAAGAGCGCCGCTTAAAGGAGCTCCAGAGACGGGTGCGAGCCGCGGCTATCAGAGCGGATCCCAGAGACGGGCATGAGATGCTAAGGCTGCTGCTGCCGCCACCAAGAAGCCTGTGTGCAAGCACAGGTCACTATCCACACCTCCCCTCCCGAGAGCCTGTGCAGCTCGTCACTGCCAGGGGCCTGGGATCCAGGGACAACCTCCCCAGAAGAACACACGGCACGCCTCAGGCTGGTGCAACGTCATGCTGGCCTCTGCCGCCACAGGCTTGCCCCGCATACTGTAACCATCCCTCCCCCTGCCTGAGTGAGCCAGAGCCCCCGAATCAGCTGCTCCTTTAACCCCGTCTTGTCTGAGCAAAGAACAGACGCCCTCAGGCGACCTGCACGCAGAAGCGGGCCAAATCCAAAGCTAAACCCCAGGAGCTGTGCGAACAAAGAAGAGAAAGTGAAATTTCTCCCAGCAGCCTCAGGAGCAGCGGATTAAATCTCCACAATCAACTTGATGTAACCTGCATCTGTGGAATACCAGAACAGACAACGAATCATCCCAAATTTAGGAGGTGGACTTCGGGAGCAAAGATATATATATTTTTTCCCCTTTTTCTCTTTTTGTGAGTGTGTATGTGTATGCTTCTGTGTGTGCTTTGTCTGTACAGCTGTGCTTTTACCATTTGCCCTAGGGTTCTCTCTGTCCGTTTTTTGTTTTGGTTTTTTGTATAGTTTTTAGCACTTGTTATCATTGGTGGAATTGTTTTCTGGTTTGGTTGTGCTCTTCTTTCTTTCCTTCTTTTTTTTTTTAATTACTTAAAAAAATTTTTTAATGATTATTTTTTATTTTTTTATTTTAATAACTTTATTTTATTTTACTTTATTTTATTTTATTTTATCTTCTTCATTGTTTCTTTCTTTTTTTCTCCCTTTTATTCTGAGCCATGTGGAGGACAGGCTCTTGGTGCTCCATCCAGGCATCAGGGTAGTGCCTCTGAGGTGGGAGAGCCATGTTCAGGACACTGGTCCACAAGAGACCTCCCAGCTCCACGTAATATCAAATGGCAAAAATCTCACAGAGATCTCCATCTAAACGCCAAGACCCAGCTCCACTCAACGACCAGCAAGTTACAGTGCTGGATACCCTATGCCAAAAAAATAGCAAGACAGGAACACAACCCCATCCATTAGCAGAGAGGCTGCCTAAAATCATAATGAGGCCAAAGACACCCCAAAACACACCACCAGACGTGGACCTGCCCACCAGAAAGACAAGATCCAGCCTCATCCACCAGAACAAAAGCACTAGTCCCCTCCACCAGGAAGCCTACACACCCACTGAATCAACCTTAGCCACCGGGGACAGACACCAAAAACAAAGGGAACTACAAACCTGCAGCCTGCGAAAAGGAGACCCCAAACACACTAAGTTAAGCAAAATGAGAAGACAGAGAAACACACAGCAGATGAAGGAGAAAAGCAAAAACCCACCAGACCTAACAAGTGAAGAGGAAATAGGCAGTCTACCTGAAAAAGAATTCAGAATAATGATAGTAAAGATGATCCAAAACCTTGGAAACAGAATGGAGAAAATACATCAAACGTTTGACAAGGACTTACAAGAACAAAAGAGCAAACAAACAGTGATGAACAACACAATAAATGAAATTAAAAATTCTCTAGAAGGGAGCAATAGCAGAATAACTGAGGTAGAAGAACGGATAAGTGACCTGGAAGATAAAATAGTGGAAATAACTACTGCAGAGCAGAATAAAGAAAAAAGAATGAAAAGAATTGAGAACAGTATCAGAGACCTTTGAGACAACATTAAACACACCAACATTCGAATTATAGGGGTCCCAGAAGAAGAAGAGAAAAAGAAAGGGACTGAGAAAATATTTGAAGAGATTATAGTTGAAAACTTCCTTAATATAGGAAAGGAAATAGTTAGTCAACTCCAGGAAGCACAGAGAGTCCCATACAGGATAAATCCAAGGAGAAACACACCAAGACGCATATTAATTAAACTATCAAAAATTAAATACAAAGAAAAAATATTAAATTCAGGAAGAGAAAAACAACAAATTACATAAAAGGGAATCCCCATAAGGTAAACAGCTGATCTTTCAGCAGAAACTCTGCAAGCCAGAAGGGAGTGGCAGGATATATTTAAAGGAATGAAGGAGAAAAACCTACAAACAAGATTACTCTAGCCAGCAAGGATCTCATTCAGATTCGACAGAGAAATTAAAATCTTACAGACAAGCAAAAGCTAAGATAACTCAGCACCACCAAACCAGCTTTACAACAAATGCTAAAGGAACTTCTCTAGGAAGGACACACAACAGAAGGAAAAGACCTACAAAAACAAACCCAAAACAATTAAGAAAATGGTAATAGGAACATACATACTGATAATTACCTTAAATGTAAATGGATTAAATGCTACCACCAAAAGACATAGACTGGCTGAATGGATACAAAAACAAGACCCATATATATACTGTCTACAAGAGACCCCCTTCAGACCTAGGGACACATACAGACTGAAAGTGAGAGGATGGAAAAAGATATTCCATGCAAATGGAAATCAAAAGAAAGCTGGAGTAGCAATTCTCATATCAGACAAAATAGACTTTAAATAAAGACTATTACAAGAGACAAAGAAGGGCACTACAATGATCAAGGGATCAATTCAAGAGGAAGATATAACAATGGTAAATATTTATGCACCCAACACAGGAGCACCTCAATACATAAGGCAAATACTAACAGCTATAAAAGGGGAAATCGAGAGCAACACATTCATAGTAGGGGAATTTAACACCCCACTTTTACCAATGGAGAGATCATCCAAAATGAAAATAAATAAGGAAACACAAGCTTTAATTGATACATTAAAAAAGATGGACTTAATTGATATTTATAGGACATTCCATTCAAAAACAACAGAATACACATTTTTCTCAAGTGCTCATGGAATATTCTCCAGGATAGATCATATCTTGGGTTACAAATCAAGCCTTGGTAAATTTAAGAATATTGAAATTGTATCAAGTAACTTTTCCGACCACAACGCTATGAGACTAGATATCAATTACAGGAAAAAACCTGTAAAAAATACAAACACATGGAGGCTAAATAATACACTACTTAATAATCGAGATATCACTGAAGAAATCAAAGAGGAAATCAAAAAATACCTAGAAACGAATGACAATGAAAACACAACAACCCAAAACCTATGGGATGCAGCAAAAGCAGCTCTAAGAAGGAAGTTTATAGCAATACAATCCTACCTTAAGAAACAAGAAACATCTCAAATAAACAACCTAACCTTACACCTTTGCTTTCTCTAAGCAATTAGAGAAAGAAGAACAAAAAAACCTCAAAGTTAGCAGAAGGAAAGAAATCATAAAGATCAGATCAGAAATAAATGAAAAAGAAATGAACGAAACGATAGCAAAGATCAATAAAACTAAAAGCTGGTTCTTTGAGAAGATAAACAAAATTGATAAACCATTAGCCAGACTCATCAGGAAAAAAAGGAAGACTCAAATCAATAGAATTAGAAATGAAAAAGGAGAAGTAGCAACTGACACTGCAGAAATACAAAGGATCATGAGAGATTACTACAAGCAACTCTATGCCAATAAAATGGACAACCTGGAAGTAATGGACAAACTCTTAGAAATGCACAATCTTCCGAGACTGACCAGGACGTAATAGAAAATATGAACAGACCAGTCACAAGAACTGAAATTGAAACTGTGGTTATAAATCTTCCAACAAACAAAAGTCCAGGACCAGATGGCTTCACAGGTGAATTCTATCAAACATTTAGAGAAGAGCTAACACCTATCCTTCTCAAATTCCTCCAAAATATAGCAGAGTGAGGAACACTCCCAAACTCATTCTACAAGGCCACCATCACCGTGATACCAAAACCAGACAAAGATGTCACAAAAAAAAAAACTACAGGTCAATATCACTGATGAACATAGATGCAAAAATCCTCAACAAAATACTAGCATACAGAATCCAACAGCACATTAAAGGGATCATACACACCATGATCAAGTGGCGTTTATCCCAGGAATGCAAGGATTCTTCAATATACGCAAATCAATCAATGTGATACACCATATTAACAAATTGAAGGAGAAAAACCATATGATCATCTCAATAGATGCAGAGAAATCTTTCGACAAAATTCAACACCCATTTATGATAAAAACCCTCCAGAAAGTAGGCATAGAGGGAACTTTCCTCAACATAATAAAGGCCATATATGACACACCCACAGCCAACATCATCCTCAATGGTGAAAAACTGAAACCATTTCCACTAAGATCAGGAACAAGACAAGGTTGCCCAGTCTCACCACTATTATTCAACAGAGTTTTGGAAGTTTTAGCCACAGCAATTAAAGAAGAAAAAGTAATAAAAGTAATCCAAATCGGAAAAGAAGTAAAACTGTCACTGTTTGCAGATGACATGATACTATACATAGAGAATCCTAAAGATGATATCAGAAAACTATTAGAGCTAATCAATGCATTTGTAACGTAGCAGGATACAAAATTAATGCACAGAAATCTCTTGCATTCCTATACACTAATGATGAAAAATCTGAAAGTGAAATTAAGAAAACACTCCCATTTACAATTGCAACAAAAAGAATAAAATATCTAGGAATAAACCTACCTAAGGAGACAAAAGACCTGTATGCAGAAAATTATAAGACACTGATGAAAGAAATTAAGATGATACAAATAGATGGAGAGATATGCCATGTTCTTGGATTGGAAGAATCAACACTGTGAAAATGACTCTACTACCCAAAGCAATCTACAGATTCAATGCAATTCCTATCAAACTACCAATGGCATTTCTCACAGAACTAGAATAAAAAATTTCACAATTTGTATGGCAATACAAAAGACCCCGAATAGCCAAAGCAATCTTGAGAAAGAAAAATGGAGCTGGAGGAATCAGGATCCCTGACTTCAAACTATACTACAAAGCTACAATAATCAAGACATAATGGTACTCGCACAAAACCAGAAATATAGATCAATGGAACAGGATAGAAAGCCCAGAGATAAACCCACACACATATGGTCATCTTATCTTTGATAAAGGAGGCAAGAATATACAGTGGAGAAAGACGGCCTCTTCCATAAGTTGTGCTGGGAAAACTGGACAGCTACATGTAAAAGAATGAAATTAGAACACTCCCTAACACCATACACAAAAATAAACTCAAAATGGATTAAAGACCTAAATGTAAGGGCTGACACTATCAAACTCTTAGAGGAAAACATAGAAAGAACACTCTATGACATAAATCACAGCAAGATCCTTTTTGACCCAGCTCCTAGAGAAATGGAAATAGAAACAAAAATAAACAAATGGGACCTAATGAAACTTAAAAGCTTTTGCACAGCAAAGGAAACCATAAACAAGACAAAAAGACAACCCTCAGAGTGGGAGAAAATATTTGCAAATGAAGCAACTGACAAAGGATTAATCTCCAAAATTTACAAGCAGCTCATGCAGCTCAATATCAAAAAAACAAACAACCCAATCCAAAAATGGGCAGAAGACCTAAACAGACATTTCTCTAAGGAAGATATACAGATTGCCAACAAACACATGAAAGAATGGTCAACATCATTAATCATCAGAGAAATTCAAATCAAAACTACAATGAGATATCATCTCATACTGGTCAGAATGGCCATCATCAAAAAATCTACAAACAATAAATGCTGGAGAGAGTGTGGAGAAAGGGAACCCTCTTGGACTGTTGGTGGGAATGTAAATTCGTACAGCCACTATGGAGAACAGTATGGAGGTTACTTAAAAAACTAAAAATAGAACTACCATACGACCCAGCAATCCCACTACTGGGCATATATCCTGAGAAAACCATAATTCAAAAAGAGTCATGTACCAAAATGTTCATTGCAGCTCTATTTACAATCGCCAGGACATGGAAGCAACCTAAGTGTCCATCAACAGATGAATGGATAAAGAAGATGTGGCACATATATACAGTGGAATATTACTCATCCGTAAAAAGAAAGAAAACTGAGTTATTTGCAATGAGGTGGATGGACCTAGAGTCTGTCATAGAGTGAAGTAAGTCAGAAAGGGAAAAGGAAATACCGTATGCTAATGCATATATATCGAATCATAAAAAAAAAAATGGTCATGAAGAACCTAGGGGCAAGATGGGAATAAAGTCGCAGACCTAGTAGAGAATGGACTTGAGGACATGGGGAGGGGGAAGGGTAAGCTGGGACAAAGTGAGAGAGTAGTAGTGTATTTATGGACATATATACACTACCAAATGTAAAATAGATAGCTAGTGGGAAGCGGTCGCATAGCACAGGGATATCAGCTCGGTGCTTTGTGACCAGCTAGAAGGGTGGGATAGGGAGGGTGGGAGAGAGGGAGACGCAAGAGGGAAGAGGTATGGGGATATATGTATATGTATAACTGATTCACTTTGTTATAAAGCAGAAACTAACACACCATTGTAAAGCAATTATACTCCAATAAAAATGTAAATAAAAGAAAAAAAATAAGTCACCATAATATGTCAAGAAAGAGAAAACTATGACCTCAACTTGAAAGGAGGCACAGAAAGTGAATTTAAAAAAAAAAAGGACCAATATCAGTATCAATTGGAAGCAATGCTTATTGTTAACAGTTTGGGTTTTTTAAAATAACTTTACCAAACTTTTAACATATATTCTTAGACAACTGATCAGATACTTGTGGCTGTGCCCTTTAAAAGCCTTTTCTGAGAATGACTGATGTGGAATAAATTGCAGATATTCAGACAACTTTGTGAGTTTCAGTGTATGTGTACATCTGTAAAACCATCATCATAATCAAGATAATGAACATATCCATCAGTCTCTAGGGCTTCCTCAAGTCCCTTTGTAATCCATACCTCTCTTCACCCCTAAACCCATATCCACAGGGAACAATTGATATGCTCTCTTATACCATAGATTGGTTTGTTTTTTCTAGAATTTTATATAAATGAAATCACACACTGATTCCTTTCTGGGTTCTTTCAATCAGCAATATTTTTGAAATGCTTCTATGTTGCTCAGTAGTATTCTATTAAATAAATATATCACAATTTGTTTATTCATTCATCTATTGATAGACATTAGGGTTGTTTCTAGGTTTTGGCTATTGTAAATAAAACCACTACAAACAAGTCTTTGTGTGGACAAATGCTTTCAGTTCTTTTGGGTAAATGCATAATATTGCAATGGCTAGATGGTATGGTAGGTGTATGTGTAACTTTTTAAAAAAATGCTGGGAAAACAAATCTAAACCACAATGAGATGGCACTTCATATGCAATAGGATAGCTATAATTTAAAAATGGAAAATAAGTTTTGATGAGGCTACAGAGAAATTGGAACACTAAAGCATTGGTGGGAATATAAACCACTACAGCCACTGTGGAAATAGTTTGGTGGTTCATCATAATGTTAAACATAAAATTATCATATGACTCAGCAAATCTACTTCTGGGTATATTATCTAAAAGGATTGAAAACAGGTTCTCAAACAAATACTGGTTTACACATGTTCATAGTAGGACTTAACTATAACCAAAATGTGAACACAACCCAAATGTATATCAATGGATGAATGGATAAACAAAATGCTAATACATAGAATGAAATGTTACTCTGTCATAAAAAGGTTCAAGTACTGATACATTCTACAATGTGAATTAACCTCAAAAACATTAAGTGAAGAAGTTAGACACAAAAAATCACATATAGTATGACTCCATTTATGTGAAATATTCAGAATAGATAAATCTATAGAGGCAGAAAGCAAATGAGTGCTCGTTCCCGCAATGGTGGGAAGGATAAATAGGAAATGATTACTTAATGGGGATGAGGATTTCTTTTGGAGTGATGAAAATGTTTTGGAACTAGATAGAAGTGATAGTTGCACAACATTATAACTGTACTAAATCCCACTGAAGTGTACTCTTTGAAAACATTAATATTATGTTATGTGAATTTCACCTCAATTTGAAAAACCTTTTGAAATATTTTCCAAAGTGCCTTTACTATTTAAAATGGATGAGAGTTCCATAGCTCCACATCTTCACCAACACTTGGTATGGTCAGTCCCTTTCATTTTAGCCATTCAATGGGAATATAATGGTAGTTTATTGTGGCTTTATTTTATATTTCCCTAATAACTAATGATGTTCAGTATCTTCTTTTGCATTCATTTACTATCTGTATATCTTCCTTACTAAAGTGTCCTT
This sequence comes from Eschrichtius robustus, assembly GCF_028021215.1. Lineage (NCBI taxonomy): Eukaryota > Metazoa > Chordata > Mammalia > Artiodactyla > Eschrichtiidae > Eschrichtius > Eschrichtius robustus. Next base: position 27,357,322 of record NC_090825.1, read on the forward strand.
CAAGGACTTCCCTGGTGGTCCAGTGATTAAGATTCCGCACTCCCAATGCAGGTGGCCTCAGTTCGATTCCTGGTCAGGGAACTAGATGCTGCAATTAAAAAGATCCCGCATGCCACAACTAAGTCCTAGAGCATTCAAGTAAATAATTTTAAGTGTCTCTCAAATAGTTTGCTCAACTTTTAGTATTTTTTTTTTTTTGGTCCTCTAATTAAGTTGTGAGAGTTCTTTACATATTCTAGGTATAATTCCCTTGTTGGATAAATATTTTAAAAATATTTTATCCAGTTTGTGGGTTGACTTTTAATTTTTGTAACAGTGTTTAGAAGAACCAAAGTTTTTATATTAGATGAAGTCCAATTTATTAATTTTTTCTTTTCTATTTGTCCTTTTTGTGTTCTAATTAATAAATCTTTGCCTAATCCACGGTAACTAAACTTTTCTCCTGTATTTTCTTTTAGAATTTTGATAGTTTTAACTCTTATGCTTAGGTCACTGATCCATTTTGAGTTAGTTTTATATACGGTGTGAGCTATAGGTCAAGACTCTTTTTTTTGTTTGTTTCTTTAATACCCAATTGACCTAGCACCATTTGTTTAAAATATCACCCATTTTCCATTGAATACCTTGGCAACATTTTAAAAAATCAATTGACCATATATGTGTTGGCCTATTTCTTGAATCTCAGTTCTGTTCTAATGACCCATAATGTCTATATTTATGCTGATGTCACATTTTAATAAAATACACATAATTTTAAAACTTCTATACTTTAATAACAAATTATATTTTATTAATATTTTTATTTTGAATAATTTTAGATTAACAGAAAATTTGAAAGACAGTACAGAGAATTCCCATATATTCATTTCCTAGTTTATCCCATTGTTAACACCTTATACTACCATGATACATTTGTCAAAACTAAGAAACTAATACTAATACATTACTAGGTACTGAATTCCAGACATTTAGATTTCACAGGTTCTTCCATTAATAACGTCTTCTGTTCCAAGATACAACTGAGGGTACCACATTGACTTTAGTTGTCATTTCTCCTCTGGACTATTACAGTTTCTCAGTCTTTCCTTGTTTGTCAAAACCTTGATAGTTTTGAGGAGTACTGGCCACATATTCTATAAAATGTCCCATCCACGCACCAATTTGAACTGTGTGTTCTTTTTCTCATGATTAGACTGAAATTAATGGAGCTTTGGAAAGAGTAACACAGAAGTGAAGAGCCCATCTCAACACTTCAGATCACTTCATATACATGTAATATCACTGGTTATGTTCATCTTTATCACTTGTGTGATGTATGCCAGGTTTCTTCACTGTAAAAGTTACTATTTTATTCCTTTTCCTGCTTTGCTCTTTGGAAGCAAGTTACTAAGTCTAGCCCACCCTCAAGAGAAAGAAGGGTGAGAAGTAAGTTGCACCTCATGGAAGAAGGTATTTCTACACATATTATCTGCAATTCTGTCAGAAAGTTTTGCCTCTTCTATCCTATTTAATTACTTATTTATTTAATCACTTATTTATATCAATATGGACTCATGTATATTATTTTACATTATAAGCTATGATCCAATACTGTTACTTAATTTGACAAATTATTCCAGCTTTGGACATTGGTAGCTCATTCAGGTAATCCCTATGTCCCTTAGGTATTCTGCCATCTTTCTGTTTATTGAACATTTCCTAACTTTCTGGTACTATGAAAATGTTCCATGGTAATCTTGTATTTTCTCTACCCAGCCTAAAATCATCCATTTCTCCAAGGAGTGCTGGCTCCTTTAATTGAGTGGTATTTAGAGACCAAGATCTTGGTGCTTGGTCTATACTTTTTTATTCTCTTTTCCTTTAACATCATTATTGGAGTATAATTGCTTTACAATGTTGTGTTAATTTCTGCTGTAAAACAAAGTGAATCAGCTATGTGCATACGTATATCCCCATATCCACTCCCTCTTGCGTCTCCTTCCCACACTCTTTACTCCACCCCTCTAGGTGGTCTCAAAGCACCGAGCTGTTCTCCCTGTGCTATGTGACTGCTTCCCATTAGCTATCTATTTTACATTTGGTAGTGTATATAGGTCCATGCTAATCTCTCACTTCATCCCAGCATACCATTCCCCCTCCCCATGTCTTCAAGTCCATTCTCTAGCCTGTGTCTTTATTCCTGTCCTGCCCCTAGCTTCATCAGAACCTTTTTTTTCCTTTTTTTTAGATTCCATATATATGTGTTAGCATATGGTATTTGTTTTTCTCTTTCTGACTTACTTCACTCTGTATGACAGACTCTAGGTCCATCCACCTCACTACAAATAACTCAGTTTAGTTTCTTTTTATGGCTGAGTAATATTCCATTGTACCTACATGCCACATCTTCTTTATAAAACCAGCTGTTGATGGACATCCATGTCTGGCTATTGTAAATAGTGCTGCAATGAATATTGTGGTCCATGACTCTTTTTGAATTATGGTTTTCTCAGGGTATATGCCCAGTAGTGGGATTGCTGGGTCATATGGTAGTTCTATTTTTAGTTTTTTAAGGAACCTCCATACTGTTCTCCATAGTGACTGTATCAATTTACATTCCCACCAACAGCGCAAGAGGGTTCTCTTCTCTTCACACCCTCTCCAGCATTTATTGTTTGTAGATATTTTGATGATGGCCATTCTGACCGGTGTGAGGTGTTACCTCATTGTAGTTTTGATTTCCATTTCTCTACTGCTTAGTGATGTTGAGCATCTTTTCATGTGTATGTTGGCAATCTGTATATCTTCTTGGGAGAAATGTCTATTTAGGTCCTCTGCCCATGTTTGGATTGGGTTGTTTCTTTGTTTTGTTTTGTGTTTGATATTGAGCTGCATGAGCTGCTTGTATATTTTGGAAATTAATCCTTTGTCAGTTGCTTCATTTGCAAATATCATCTCTCATTCTGAGGGTTGTCTTTTTGTCTTGTTCATGGTTTCCTTTGCTGTGCAAAGCTTTTAAGTTTCATTAGGTTCCATTTGTTTATTTTTGTTCCTATTTCCTTTTCTCTAGGAGGTGGGTCAAAAAGGATCTTGCTGTAATTTATGTCATAGAGTGTTCTATGTTTTCCACTAAGAGTTTTATAGTGTCTGGCCTTACATTTAGGTCTTTACTCCATTTTGAGTTTATTTTTGTGTATGGTGTTAGGGAGTGTTCTAATTTCATTCTTTTACATGTAGCTGTCCAGTTTTCCCAGCACCACTTACTGAAGAGGCTGCCTTTCCTCCATTGTATACTCTTGCCTCCATTATCAAAGATAAGGTGACCATATGTTCGTGGGTTTATCTCTGGGCTTTCTATCCTGTTCCATTGATCTATATTTCTGGTTTTGTGCCAGTACCATCATGTCCTGATAACTGTAGCTTTGTAGAATAGTCTGAAGTCTGGGATCCCGATTCCTCCAGCTCCATTTTTCTTTCTCAAGATTGCTTTGGCTATTTGGGGTCTTTTGTGTTTCCATACAAATTGTGCAATTCTTTGTTCTAGTTCTGTGAGAAATGTCATTGGTAGTTTGATAGGGATTGCATTGAATCTGTAGATTGCTTTGGATAGTATAGTCATTTTCACAATGTTGATTCTTACAATCCAAGAACATGGTATACCTCTCCATCTGTGTGTATCACGTTTAATTTCTTTCATCAGTGTCTTATAGTTTTCTGCATACAGGTTTTTTGTCTCCATAGGTAGGTTTATTCCTAGGTATTTTATTCTTTTTGTTGCAATGGTAAAAAGGAGTGTTTCCTTAATTTCTCTTTCAGATTTTTCATCATTACTATATAGGAATGCAAGAGATTTCTGTGCATTAATTTTGTATCCTACTACTCTACCAAATTCATTGATTGGCTCTAGTAGATAGCAACTTTAGGATTCTCTATGTATAGTATCATGTCATCTGCAAACAGTGACAGGTTTACTTCTTCTTTTCCGATTTGGATTCCTTTTATTTCTTATTCTTCTCTAATTGCTGTGGCTAAAACTTCCAAAACTGTTGAATAATAGTGGTGAGAGTGGGCAACCTTGTCTTTTTCCTGATCTTAGTGGAAATGGTTTCACTTTTTCACCATTGAGAATGATATTGGCTGTGGGTGTGTCATATATGGCCTTTATTATGTGGAGGTAGGTTCCCTCTATGCTTACTTTCTGGAGAGTTTTTTTCATAAATGGGTGTTGAAATTTGTCAAAAGCTTTTTCTGCATCTATTGAGATTATCATATGGTTTTATCCTTCATTCTGTTAGTATGGTGTATCAAATTAATTGACTTGCATATATTGAAGAATCCTTGCATTCCTGGGATAAAACTCACTTGATCATAGTGTATGATCCTTTTACTGTGCTCTTGGATTCTGTTTGCTAGTGTTTTGTTGAGGATTTTTACATCTATGTTCACCAGTGATATTGGCCTGTTGTTTTCTTTTTTTTGTGACATCTTTGTCTGGTTTTGGTATCAGGGTGATGGTGGCCTCGTAGAATGAGCTTGGGAGTGTTCCTTCCTCTGCTCTATTTTGGAAGAGTTTGAGAAGGATAGGGTTAGCTCTTCTCTAAATGTTTGATAGAATTTGCCTGCGAAGCCATCTGGTCCTGGACTTTTGTTTGTTGGAAGATTTTTAATCACAGTTTTGATTTCAGTGCTTGTGGTTGGTCAGTTTATATTTTCTATTTTTTCCTGGTTCAGTCTCAGAAGGTTGTGTTTTTCTAAGAATTTGTCCATGTCTTCCAGGTTGTCCATTTTATTGGTATAGAGTTGCTTGTAGTAATCTCTCATGATCCTTTGTATTTCTGCAGTCTCAGTTGTTACTTCTCCCTCTTCATTTCTAATTCTGTTGATTTGAGTCTTCTCCCTTTTTTTCTTGATGAGTGTGGCTAATGGTTTATCAATTTCATTTATCACCTCAAAGAACCAGCTTTTGGTTTTATTAATCTATGCTATCATTTCCTTCATTCCTTTTTCATTAATTTCTGATCTGATCTTTATAATTTCTTTCCTTCTGCTAACTTTGCTTTTTTGTTGTTGTTGTTCTTCTTCTTTCTCTAATTGCTTTAGGTGTAAGGTTAGGTTGTTTATTTGAGATGTTTCTTGTTTCTTGAGGTTGGATGGTGTTGCTATAAACTGCCCTCGAGAACTGCTTTTGCTGCATCCCATAGGTTTTGGGTTGTTGTGTTTTCATTGTCATTTTCTAGGTATTTCTAGGTTTCTAGGTATTTTTTGATTTCCTCTTTGATTTCTTCAGTGATCTCTTGGTTATTTAGTAGTGTATTGTTTAGCCTCCATGTGTTTGTATTTTTTACAGGTTTTTTTTCCTGTAATCGATATCTAGTCTTGTAGTGTTGTGGTTGGAAAAGATATTTGATACCATTTCAATTTTCTTAAATTTACCAAGGCTTGATTTGTGACCCAAAATATGGTCTACCCTGGAGAATGTTCCATGAGCACTTGAGAAGAAAATGTATTGTTTTTTTTGGATGGAATGTCCTATAAATATCAATTAAGTTCATTGTGTTTAATGTGTCATTTAAAGCTTATGTTTCCATATTTATTTTCATTTTGGATGATCTATCCATTGCTGAAAGTGGGGTGTTAAAGTCCCCTACTATTATTGTGTTACTGTCGATTTCCCCTTTTATGGCTGTTAGCATTTGCCTGATGTATTGAGGTGCTCCTATGTTGGGTGCATAAATATTTACAATTGTTATACCTTCTTCTTGGATTGATCCCCTGATCATTATGTAGTGTCCTTCTTTGTCTCTTGTAATAGTCTTTATTTTAAAGTCTATTTTGTCTGATATGAGTATTGCTACTCCAGCTTTCTTTTGATTTCCATTTACATGAAATATCTCTTTCCATCCCCTCACTTTCAGTCTGTATGTCCCTAGGTCTGAAGTGGGCTTTTGTAGACAGCATGTGTACGGGTCTTGTATTTGTATCCATTCAGCCAGTCTATGTCTTTTGGGTGGAGCATTTAATCCATTTACATTTAAGGTAATTATCAGTATGTATGTTCCTATTACCATTTTCTTAATTGTTTTGGGTTTGTTTTTGTAGGTCTTTTCCTTCTCTTGTGTTTCCTGCCTAGAGTTTTTTAGCATTTGTTGTAAAGCTGGTTTGGTGGTGCTGAATTCTCTTAGCTTTTGCTTGTCTCTAAAGATTTTAATTTCTCTGTCGAATCTGAATGAGATCCTTGCTGGGTAGAGTAATCTTGGTTCTAGGTTTTTCCCTTTCTTCTTTAAATATGTCCTGCCACTCCCTTCTGGCTTGCAGAGTTTCTGTTGAAAAATCAGCTGTTAACCTTATGGGGATTCCCTTGTATGTTATTTGTTGTTTTTCCCTTGCTGCTTTTAATATTTTTTCCTTGTATTTAATTTTTGGTAGTTTCAATAATATGTATCTCCGAGTGTTTCTCTTTGGGTTTATCCTGTATGTTACTCTCTGTGCTTCCTGGACTTGATTGACTATTTCCTTTCCTATGTTAGGGAAGTTTTCAACTATAATCTCTTCAAATATTTTCTCAGCCCCTTTCTTTTTGTCTTCTTCTTCTGGAACCCGTATAATTCAAATGTTGGTGCATTTAATGCTGTCCCAGAGGTCTCTGAGACTGTCCTCAATGCTTTTCATTCTTTTTTCTTTATTCTGCTCTCTGGCAATTATTACCACCATTTTATCTTCCAGCTCACTTATGTGTTCTTCTGGCTCAGCTCTTCTGCTATTGATTCCTTCTAGAGTATTTTTATTTTCAGGAATTGTGTTGTTCATCACTCTTTGTTTGTTCTTTAGTTCGTCTCGATCCTTGTTAAATGTTTCTCGTATTTTCTCCATTCTGCTTCCGAGATTTTGGATCATCTTTACTATCAATACGCTGAATTCTTTTTTGGGTAGGTTGCCTAATTTGTCTTCATTTATTTCTCTTGTAGGTTTTTACCTTGCTCCTTCGTCTGTAACATATTTTTTTGTTGTTTCATTTTTTTTTTGTCTTTTTGATGGATGGTGCTGTATTCCTGTCTTACTGGTTGTTTGGCCTGAGACATCCAGCACTGGAATTTGCAGGCACTTGGATAGAGCCGGGTCTCGGTGCTGAGATGAGAACCTCCGGGGGGCCTTACTCCTATTACTATTCCCCAGGGTCTGAGGTTCTGTGTTAGCCCAGCGGTTTGGACTCAGAGCTCCCACCACAGGAGCTCGGGCCCGACCTCCAGCCTGGGAGCCTAGATCTCACAAGCTTTGTGGTGTGGTAAAAAAAAAAAAAAGAAGGAAAAAAGGAGCAGTACAGTATCAAAGAATAAAGAACAAAATAAAATTAGAAAGATAAAAAATATATTAGGAAAAAGAAAACTGTAATTGAAAGAACTGCAACAAAGTAAAATAAAACTGCAAAAGAAAAAAGAAAGAAAAAGGGGGGGGGGCAGGGGCGAACAAGCCAAAAGGAGAGAACAATAACAAAGTATAAATAATAAAATAAAATTAGAAAGATAAAAGATTTATTAGGAAAAATAAAAATATATACGAATCAACAACAATGGATCAACAAGGTAAAACAGGACCCCAATCTCAAAGAGCAAAAAAGAAAAAGAAAAAAAAAAAGCCTTGGCTATACAGGCAGAGTTTAGGCAGGGGTGGAACTTAGGCAGGGGCAGGGTTTATGGTGGGGCTGGACCTAGGCGGGTGGGGAGGGTGACGTTTGAGCATGGGGCGGGGCCTAGGTGGGGGAGGTTCAAGCGTGGGGTGGGGCCGCTGCTTAGGACCTGCGCAGAAGGGGAGAGGCAGCACGTCGAAAGGAGGGCCTCTGGAGTGTGGAGTTCTGGAGTTTCGAGATAGGGCCCTAAGTGAGGGTGAGGGGTGGGGCTTGGGCTCTGTGCAGCAGGAGGGTGGCTCTGAGGGCAGAGAAGCACTGGCCGCATTCCCTTCCGTTCCTTCCTGCCCCTCCCCCACCATCTCCCCCATCACTGCTGGACTGCTAACCATAGGTTGGTCCTTCTGTGTGTAGGAACTCCTCCCCTCCCCCAGCCACCCCTCAGGGGTGCCGGTCCCGTAGGTCCAGCCTTTACTTTTGCTCCCCCTTCCCTCCCTCCCACTCCCTCAGGACCCACGGGGCTGGAGGGGGCCTCAGTGGGCAGAGGATCAGGCCTGGGATCTCAGCAGGCTCCTGGGAGTCTAAGTGGGCAGGGGAAGCCTGGCCACACTCCCTTTTGATCCTCTGCCCTCCCAGTGGTTCCCCAATTTCCCCCTTCTGGTGTGGGATCCCTTCCCCTCCCCCAGCCGCCCCTCAGGGGTGCCAGTCCTGTCCCGCCTGACTTCTCCCCCTTCACTCCCCCCATGCCACACATCCTACCTGTCACTGGGGGTTCCTCCCGTCCCCTTAGGTGTCTGTGGTCCCCCACCAGTGCATGGTAGGTGCCCTAGTTGTGAGGAGATGTGAATTCCACGTCCTCCTAGTACACCATCTTGACTCCACTGGACTATACTTTTTAAAAAATTATTGTAGTTTTATCATATATATTATAATCAGGGAATATAAATCCTTCATTTTGGGGTCTCCTTATAAAAATTACTTGGGCTATTCCAGGTCCTTTGCCTTTCTCCATACATTTTAGTCTCATCTTGTCAATTTCCAATTTCTGCTTATATTTTGTTTGGAGTTGCACAGAACCTATATATAAATTTGAAGAGAACTGATATCTAAATAATATTGGGTCTTTGGATATATGAATAAGGTGTATCTTTCCATTTACTTAGGTCTTTGATTTCTCTCTCCATTGTTTCATAGTTTTTAGTACGTAGGTCTTGAATGTCTCTTGTCAGAATAATCACAGGGTATTACATATTTTTGATGTTACTGTAAATAGTACTTTACTAATTTCATTTTCCATGTGGCCATTGTTAGTATATGAAATATGCCACATTTCTAAATTCATTTACTAGTTGTAATAGGTTTTGGCTAGATTACTTAAAATTTTCTACATAGATGATCATGGATCTACGAATAAAGTCAGCTTAAATTTTTTTCATTCCATTATATATGTCTTTAATACTTTTTTTTGTTTTATTGCACTTGCTCATATTTCCAGTAAAGTGTTCAAAAGAAGTGATGAGAGTGAATATCTTTGCCTCATTCTTGATCATAGAAGGAAAGCATTCAACCTTTCATCTTTAAATATGATGTCAGTCCTAGGTTTTTCATGTATGTCTTGTATTAGGTTCATAAACTTTTTCTATTTCTAGTCTGCTGAGAGTTTTATCAGGAATGGATGTTGAAATTTGTGAAATTCATTATCTGCATCTATTTAGATGATCATATGATTTTTATTTTTAAAATATTAACATGTTAAATTGTACTGATTGATTTTCAAATGCTAAACCAGTCTTTCATTTCCGGGATAAACCTCTCCTGATTATTTATTATTTATTTATTATTAAATTAATTATTTAAAATTATTTATTTTATTATTTATTTAAAATTATTTATTATTATTATTATTATTATTATTTATTGATATTAGCTTTTCAATACACTTTTGGATTCCATTTGCTAAAATTAAAAAAAAAAAACTGTCTCTGGGTCAGTGAGAGATATTGACCTGAAGTTTTCTTTTCTTATAAAACCTTTGATATTGCTTCACTATCTTCTGGTTCACATTGTTGTTTCCCTTATGAAATCTGTTGTCATTATCATCTTTTTTCCTTAGTATAAAAAGTGTCCTTTTACCTCTGGCTGTTTTTAAGATTTTCTCTTTAAGCAATTTGATTATGATGTCCTATAACTTTGTTTTTACTTGGGTTTTGTTTAGCTTGTTCCTGTGGCTTCATAGTTCTCATAAAATTTGGAAATTTTCATCCAATATTCTTCAAATATTTTTTCTGTGAGCCTTCCTACTCATCTTCTAGGATTCCAATTACACACACTCAGGAAGAAGGGGAAAATGAAATTTGGGTGTGACCAGAAATCTCTGTCACATGGATATTCTAAATCCAACAACAGATCCTGTTCCAGTTTTTGCACTGGCTTTATCTTATTTAATTCTATAGTTCACAATTGCCATGTTAGATCTTTTTATTTTCAAATATTATGAGGTGTAAGCAAATATTTCTACATACCTCAGAACCACAGCTCTTTCAGTATAAGAGAGTGTTCAATAACTATTGTTATCTGACTGCTTGGATCTCTAATTTCAGATGGATGTTTTCCTAAGCAAACAGAACTTCTCTCCACCTGGGCAGAGTGTACTGTCACCTTCTTGGGTGTTTACCTGAAACACCTGTCCCATTCCCATGTGAAGTCACAATATAGTAGGTTATGTGAAATAATAGAATTATAACTGATAAATAGAAGAAACACAAAGGAAGAAGCACTTAGCTCAGTCACAGATGAAAGAAGCTTACAGAAGGCTATCAACAGAAGGAAATCCTGAGTAGGAGTCTGAAACATGCTCACCAGTAAACTAAGAAGGGAAAGAATATATTAGACAGAGTTATAGAAGCATAAGAGAATCTGCTGTGATGGGATCACTGAGAACCTTTCAGTACTGTGGTAGAACAAAATGGGAAGAGTAGGTAGGAGATTGAGGTTGGAAAGGAGAATGCTTTGTATGCCATGATGGGGAGTCTGAATATAACCAGGGGAGTGACATGGTTGTACTTACATTTCAGAAAAATTACTCTGATAGCTATGCAGGGAGGAGAAATAATAGAGGATAGGAGATTTGTGGAAGAAAACCATAACCCAGAAAAAATACAATGAAACCTTAGATTAAGGGAGCAAGAAGAAATAAGGTGGAACAAATTCAGGAGATAATTTTTTAAATTACTTACTATATGCTAGGCACTGACCTAAATGCCTAAAATGTTATTAACACATTTCTTTCTACACATCATCCTTATGAACTAGGTACAACTTTACACATAAAGAATCTGAGCTCACATAAATGTGTAACCAGAATTCAAATGTAGGTATTCTGACACCATGGTCCATATTTTTGACCTTAGGAAAGCACAATCAACAGAATTTGGGAACTGTTCTGTTGGATAAAGGACCAATAGATATTCCTACCAGCACCTAATAGGTATTGAGTAAAAGGTAATAAATGATTAAGAAAGAAAGAAATGACCAGATACTCCACCAGAGTGCCATACCTTGCATTGATTTTATGTATTCCAAATATGGAATTTTCTATAGGAAATGTCAAGTCCTGTAGAAATTATGGGTTGTATTATTTCCTCAAAAAACTTTTGAGCAGAACACAGAGCTAGAATTCCATATGCTGAACTGTAAGCTTATTTTGGATACCCTGGAGTAAAAACCCTCCTGTGCCTCAGAACACAAGTCTGAATCCCATCCCAAAACATACACATACTCATGAACATTCCCTGATGAAAGAGGTGACAAAAATCACCCCTCGCTTACTCTCTACTTCTCATTGTTAGCTCTGACCAACATGTGGCTTCTCAATTATTAAATAGACCTAACAGTTGGGCTGATTATCCAGGGAAGTGTGGGCTCTTCATAGACAGGGCTGAAGTTAGCTGACACCATCATCTACTGGTCCTTTAGCACAAGGTATCATGTTCATTTCTAGCCTCTAGCAGCACATTCACAAGTTGACCCCATAATTAACTAAATGGGCCCTTTCATTTAGGAGTGCCTCAGTCCTGAAGTCTCATTCCTGTCAGACAGTCATCTCTTCTAGCCTATTTACTGAGGAGAGAAGGACTATTTATAAAAGCCAACTTATCTTTGACGTGAATCAGCACATTAACATGCATTTCAAATTAGCATCAATGGACCACATTCTAGCCTCTTAGCCTCCACTGGCTCTGAAAAAACAGCCAGGCCCATACAGTTTCATTTACATCCTGTCAGGCACTCCATTACCTGCTATAGGCTGGGGAACCCAGCTGCTGAGGAGAGATTCCAGCTGGCTCGCAGATTTTCTCACCAAGCAATATGCTGAGTTAGCTCTAAGATACATATCTCAAGAAAAAAGCCTAAGTATACAAGATGAGAGTTTAATTAATACAAGAATGCCTCCTTTCCCTATGTGTATCATGTTATGTTACTGTATATATGGCTGTGGGGGGGTGAGTTATCTCCCAGCAAAGGAGTAGAGAACATTCTTCCATATCTTAATGCTTGTGGATTTAATTCAGTCTAGTTAATTAAATATTTGTTGATTGTCTACCAGTTAGTTTCCAAGTATTGTGCTTTGCAGTGGGTATGACCAAGAGAACTAACATAATGTTTCTCCCCTTAAGATGCTCACCATCTATAATCTAGCAATTCTACTTCTGGGTATACATCTAAAGGAAACAAAATCACTATCTCAAAAAGATCTGCACTCCCATGTTCACTGCAGCATTATTAAACTAGTCAAGACATGGAAACAGCCTGGATGTCTATCAGCAGATGAATGGCTAAAGAAAATGTGGTATATATATACAACGGAATATTATTTGGCCATAAAAAAAGGAAATCTTGCCATTTGCAACAACATGGATGGACCTTGAGGGCATTATGTTAGGTGAAACAAGTCAGACATGGAAAGACAAATACTGTATGATCTTATTTGGGAGGCTGAAAAAACTGAACTCACAGGAATGGAATGGAGAACAGATTCGTGGTTGCCAGAGATGGGGCTTGGGGGTGGGGGAAACAGGTGAACGTGATCAAGAGGCACAAACTTTCAGTTACAAGATACATAAGTTCCGGGGATGTAATGTATAGCATGATGGCTGTAGTTTACAATACTGTATTGTATATTTGAAAGTTGCTAAGAGAGAAGATAGAAGCAGGGACAAATCCACTACAACAGGAATTAAAGCAGAGAATATTGGCACAGATTTGAATAGGTTGGTACATTTTGCTGTTGGGAATATATAGGAATTCACATCTGATTTTTTTTTTTTTTCAGTTAATAAGATATAAAGTCATCAAGCAGTAGTGAAAGGGGAGGAGTGTTGTTAAAGTATGAATTACAGTTTGCATATTTTGTGAAACCCTTTGACCAGTTTCTTTTTCTTGGTGTCCTGGAAATACCCTCTTTTCCTTAGTATGGGGACTTCCCTGGTGGCACAGTGGTTAGGAATCTGCCTGCCAAGGCAGGGGACACAGGTTCGATCCCTGGTCTGGGAAGATCCCACATGCCACGGAGCAACTAAGCCCGTGTGCCACAACTACTGAGCCTGCGCCCTAGAGCCTGCAAGCCACAACTACTGAAGCCCACATGCCTAGAGCCCGTTCTCAGCAACAAGAGAAGCCACCACAATGAGAAGCCGATGCACCACAATGAAGAGTAGCCCCTGCTCGCTGCAACTAGAGAAAGTCTGCATGCAGCAAAGAAGACCCACTGCAGCCAAAAATAAATTAATTAATTAATTAATTAAAAAAAAAAACAAAGTATGGCCTAGTCCAGAGAGTGCTCATAGTTAACAATGGAAGACTGTAAAACATCACTTTTTCTTTACTATCAACTTGAATTTATCTATATGTATTTACATAATTCTACTGTAAAATTATAAATATTGACATTTAATAAGACTGTAAAATCTTAAATATTGAATGTGTAGGAGGCATTAGAGATTTTCTACTCATAGCCCTTTGTTACAGATAAATCTGAGTCAGAATTTCAGCAATTTGCATAATATAGATATATAGTGGTAAAAAAGAACAGATCCTATATATCCTAATTGTCATTCCAATGATATTCCATGCCTCTCATGTTTCAGTAACTTATGAAATAATTTTCTAGTTGGCATTGAGATATACATTATTTTTGCAGACCAAATGGCTGCTAATACAGTGTCCACCTTTACATCTATCATAAATCCAAGGCATTCCTTTATGAAGTATTCTCTGAGCTCTTCAAGTATTGGCTGTTTCTCATTATTCAGGTATCACTTCAAATGTCATTCTCGGGCTTCCCTGGTGGCACAGTGGTTGGGAGTCTGCCTGCCAATGCAGGGCACACGGGTTCGAGCCCTGGTCTGGGAAGATCCCACATGCCGCGGAGCAACTGGGCCCGTGAGCCACAACTACTGAGCCTGCGCGTCTGGAGCCCGTGCTCCGCAACAAGAGAGGCCGTGATAGTGAGAGGCCCGCGCACCGCGATGAAGAGTGGCCCCGCTCACCGCAACTAGAGAAAGCCCTCGCACAGAAACAAAGACCCAACACAGCCAAAAATAAATAAATTAATTAATTAATTTAAAAAAAAATGTCATTCTCTCAGAAAGGTCTTTCTTGACCACACATAACCTTCTGTGACTGCCACTAGCACACCATCTTATTTTATTTCCTTCATAACAATATACCTAATGTAAGTTATGGCACTTGTTTCCTTTTATATTGTTTCTGTCCCCTATAACACACTCTCCCTTTACAAATGTAAACACCATGAGTGCTAGGAGACTTGTCCATCTCAATTATAACTATAAGCTCAGAGCCTTGTATTTAGCAAACTGACAATTTAATCAGTGATTAATTTAACTAACTTAAATAATAAACAAATACATGAACAAACCAGAGTTTTTAAACACCTGGAGATTATATAAAAATGTTACATATATTTTTAACTTACACTCTAGCAAAATGTCAAACCCCTAAAGCAGCTATTTTAATAGTGATTTTGAAAGCAAATGGTACTATTTTATTTTTATATATTTGAAACTTTTTATTTAGAAATAATTTCAGACTTACAGAAAAACTACAAAAATAGTACAAAGAATTCCCACATATCCTTCACCCAGATTCCCCGATTGTAAGAATTTTACCACATTTGCTTTGTCATTTCCTCCCCTCTCCCCCTCCCTACAGATGTGTTCACTCTTTACCCCTAAATACATCAATGTGTGTATATCACAAAACCAAGGACACTTCAGACACAACTTTAGTGCAGTGATCAAAATCCAGAAACTATCACTGATACATTATTATCTAACCTATAGGCCTTATTCAAATATTACCAATTGTTTCACTAATGTCCTTTATAGAAAAATGATTTTTTTTCCTGGTCCAGATTCCAATCTAAGATCATACACTGGATTTAGCAGTCATGTCTCCTTTATTCTAGATCAGTTTCTCAGTCTTTAATGACTTTAACATTTTGTAGAATATCCCTCAATTTAGCTTCACTTGATGTTTCCTCAAGGTTAGATTCACTTTTCCACTTTTGGCAGGAATAACACAGAAGAAATTCTGCGTCTTCCAGGCACACATTTTCAGGAAGCACATGATATTCGTCCCATTACCAGCAACTTGGTTGTGGTGGTTTCTGTCAGGTTTGTCCACCATAAAGTTACCATTTTTCTTTTTATAATTAATTAGTATTTTATGCAGAGATGCTTTGAGATTATGTAAAAATCTCACTTCTCATGAGGAAACTTTTGTCCATTAGTTTTGTTTTATTGTGCTTCACCTTATTGCCCTTTGCAGATGTTGTGTTTTTTACAAATTGAAGGTTTGTGGCAACCCTGTGTTGAGCAAGTCTATTTGTGCCATTTTCCCAAAAGGATTTGCTCACTCTATGTGTCACATTTCGGTAATTCCTGCAATTTTTCAAACTTTTTCATTATTATTATATTTGTTATGGTGATCATAATCTTTGATGTTACTGTTGTAATCATTTTGGGACACCACAAACTGTGCCTATATAAAACAGCGAAGTTAATAAATGTGTGTGTTCTGAGTGCTCCATCAACTGGCCCCTGTCTCTCTCACTCTTCTTGGGCATCCCTATTTCCTGAGACAACGATATTGAAATTGGCCAATTAATAATCATACAATGGCCTCTAAGTGTTCAAGTGAAAGGAAGAGTCTCATGTCTCTCACTTTAAATCAAAAGTAAGAAATGATTAAGCTTAGAAATGATTAAGCCAAAAGAGGCCAAAAGCTAGGCCTCTTGATCCAGGTAGCCAAGTTGTGAATGCAAAGGAAAAGTTCTTGAAGAAAATTAAAAGTGCTAGTCCAGTGAACACACAAATGTTAAAAAGTGAAACAACCTTATTGCTGATATGGAGAAAGTTTTAGTGGTCTGGATAGAAGATCAAACCAGCTACAACATTCCCTTAAGCCAAAGCTTAATCCAGAGCAAGGCCCTGACTCTTCAATTCTGTGAAGGCTGAGAGAGGTGAGGAAGCTGCAGAAGAAAAGTCTGAAGCTAGCAGAGGTTGGTTCATGAGGTTAAGGAGAGAAGTCGTCTCCACAACATGAAAGTGCAAGGTGAAGCAGCAAGCGCTAATGTATAAACTGCTGCAAGTTATCCAAAAGATCTAGCTAAGATCATTAATGAAGGTGTCTACACTACACAACAGATTTTCAATGTAGATAAAACAGCCTTCTATTGGAAGAAGGTGCCATTTAGGACTTTCATAGCTGGAGAGGAGAAGTCAATGCCTGGCTTCAAAGCTTCAAAGGACAGGCTGACTGTCTAGTTAGGGACTAATGCAGCCAGTTACAGTGCTCATTTACCATTCCCAAAATCCTAGGACCCTTAAGAATTATGCTAAATCTACTTTGCCTGTGCTCTATAAATGGAACAACAAAGCCTGGACAATAGCACATCTGTTTACAACATGCTTTACTGAATGTTTTAAGCCCACTGTTGAGACCTACTGCTCAGAAAAAGATTCCTTTCAAAATATCACTGCTCATTGACAATGTATCTGGTCACCCAATAGCTCTGATGGAGATGTACTAGATAAATGTTGTTTTCATGTCTGTTAACACAACATCCATTCTGTAGCCCATGGATCAAGGAGTAGTTTCAACTTCCAAGTCTTATTATTTAAGAAATACATTTTGTAAGGCTAAAGCTGCCATAGATAGTGATTCCTCTGATGAATATTGGCAAAGTTAATTGAAAACCTTCCGGAAAGGACTTACCATTCTACATACCATTAAGAACTTCTCTGATTTATGGGAAGAGGTCGAAATATCAAAATTAACAGGAGTTTGGATGAAGGTGATTCCAAACCTCATGGATGACTTGGAGGGGTTCAAGACTTCAGTGGAAGATGTAACTGCATGTGGTGGAAACAGCAAGGGAACTTGAATTAGAAGTGGAGCCTGATGATATGAATGAATTGCTGCAATCTCAGGATAAAACTTTAAAGGATGAGGTGTTACTTCTTATGAATGAACAAAGGAAATGGTTTCTTGAGATGGAATTTACTGCTGATGAAAATTCTGTGGAGACTGCTGAAATGACAATGAAGGATTTAGAATATTACATAAACTTAGTTGATAAAACAGCGGCAGTTTGAGAAGACTGACTCCAATTTTGAAAGAAATTCTACTGTGAGTAAAATGCTATCAAACAGCACTGCATGCTACAGAGAAATTGTTTGTGAAAGGAAGAGTCAATCAATGTGGCAAACTTCATTGTTGTCTTCTTTTTCCTTCCAGTTTTATTGAGATATACTTGACATATAGCACTGTGTAAGTTTAAGGTGTAGAGCATAATGATTTGACTTACATACATCATGAAATGTACATCATGAAACTTATGACAGTAAGTTTAGTGAATATTCATTATCTCATATACATACAAAATTAAAGAAATAGAAAAATATTTTTCCTTATGATGAGAACTCAGGATTTACTCTCAACAACTTTTATATATAACAGTGTTAATTATATTTATCATGTTGTGCATTACATCCTTAGTTCTTACTTATAACTGAAGTTTGTACTTTTTTTACTACCTTCACCCAATTCTCCCTCCTCCCCACCCCCTTCCTCTGGTAACCACAAATCTGATCTCTTTTTCTATGAGTTTGTTTGTTTTTGAAGTGTAATTGACCTACAACACTATATTAGTTTCTGGTACACAACACAGTGATTCACTATTCTATACCTTTCAAGATGATCATCATAAGTCTAGTTACCATATGTCAACATACATAGATATTACATAATTATTGACTATATTCCCCACATTATATGTTTCATACCCATGACTCATTGATTTTTGTAACTGTAAGTTTCTACCTCTTAATCTCCCTCATCTATTTCTCTCATGCCCCACCCCCTCCCATCCGGCAACTACCTGTTTGTTCTCTGTATCTATGACTCTGTTTCTGTTATGTCTATTCATTTGTTTTTGTTTTTATTTTTATTTTTTGATTCCACATATAAGTGAAATCATACAGTATTTGTCTTTCTTTGTCTGACTTGTTTCACCTAGCATAATACCCTGTTGTCTCAAATGGCAAGATTTCCTTCTTTTTTATGGCTGAGAAATATTCCATTGTACATATATACCACATCATATTTATCCATTCATCTATTGATGGGAACTTAGGTTGCTTATCTTGGCTATTGCAAATAATGCTGCAATGAACATAGGGGTGCATGTATCTTTTTGAATTAGTGTTTGCCTTTCCTTTAGATAAATACCCAGGAGTAGAATTGTTGGGTTATATGGTAGTTCTATTTTTAATTTTTGGAGGATTCTCCATACTGTTATCCACAGTGGATGCACCAGTTAGCATCCCCACCAATAGTACTCAAGGTTCCCTTTGCTTTACATCCTTGCCAATGCTTGTTATTTGTTGTATTTTTGATAACAGCTATTCTGACAGGTGTGAGGTGATATCTCATTGTGGTTTTGACTCACAGTTCCCTGATGCTTAGTGATGTTGAGCATACTTTTTTTAATGTGCCTGTTGGCCATCTGTATGACTTCCTTGAAAATTGTCTATTCAGGTCCTCTGCCCATTTTTTAATTGAGTTGTTTGGTTTTTTTTGATGTTGAGTTGTATGAGATCTTTGTATATTTTGGATATTAACCCCTTGTTGGATATATTGTTTGCAAATATCTTCTCTCATTCAGGAGGTAGCCTTTTCATTTTGTTGATAGTTTCCTTTGCTGTGCAAAAGCTTTTTAGTTTGATAGATTCCCATTTTTAAATTTTCGCTTTTGTTGCTAATGCCTGAGAAGACATATCCAAAAATTATTGGATACATCAAAAAGCATACGGCCTATGTTTTCTTCTAGAAGATTTATGGTTTCAGGTCTTATATTTAAGTATTTAATCCATCTTGAGTGTATTTTTACTTATGGTGTGAGAAAATAATGCAGTTTGATTCTTTTGCAGGTAGCAGTCCAGTTTTCCCAACACCATTTATTGAAGAGGCTGTCTTTTCCACACTGTATATTCTTGCCTCTTTTATCATAGATTAATTGCCCTTATAAGTGTGGGTTCATTTCTGGGCTCTCTATTCTGTTCCACTGATCTATGTGGCTGTTTCTGTGCCAGTACCATACTGGGATTTTTGGGTTTTTTTTAAAATTTATTTTTTATACAGTGGGTTTTTATTAGTTATCTACTTTATACATATTAGTGTATATATGTCAATCCCAATCTCCAATTCATCCCACCACCACCACCTGCCAACCCCGCTTTCCCCCTTTGGTGTCTATATGTTTTTTCTCTACATCTGTGCCTCTATTTCTGCCTTGCAAACTGGTTCATTTGTACTATTTTTCTCAATTCCACATATATGCATTAATATATGATATTTGTTTTTCTCTTTTTGACTTACTTCACTCTACATGACAGTCTCTAGGTCCATCCACATCTCTACAAATGACCCAATTTCGTTCCTTTTTATGGCTGTGTAATATTCCATTGTATATATGTACCACATCTTCTTTATCCATTCGTCTGTCAATGGGCATTTAGGTTGCTTCCATGACTTGGCTATTGTAAATAGTGCTGCAATGAACATTGGAGTAGATGTGTCTTTTTGAATTATGGTTTTCTCTGGGTATATGCCCAGCAGTGGGACTGCTGGGTCATATGGTAGTTCTATTTTTAGTTTTTTAAGGAATCTCCATACTGTTCTCCATAGTGGCTGTATCAATTTACATTCCCACCAATAGTGCAAGAGGGCTCCCTTTTCTCCACACCCTCTCCAGCATTTGTTGTTTGCAGATTTTCTGATGATGCCCATTCTGACTGGTGTGAGGTGGTACCTTATTGCAGTTTTGATTTGCATTTCTCTAATAATTAGTGATGTTGAGCAGCTTTTCATGTGCCTCTTGGTCATCTGTATATCTTCTTTGTAGAAATGTCTATTTAGGTCTTCTGCCCATTTTTGGATTGGGTTCTTTGTTTTTTGGATATTGAGCTGCATGAACTGTTTATATATTTTGGAGATTAATCCTTTGTCCATTAATTCGTTTGCAAATATTTTCTCCCATTCTGAGGGTTGTCTTTTTGTCTTGTTTATAGTTTCCTTCACTGTGCAGAAGTTTTTAAGTTTCATTAGGTCCTATTTGTTTATTTTTGTCTTTATTTCCATTACTCTAGGAGGTGGATCAAAAAAGATCTTGCTGTGATTTATGTCAAAGAGTGTTCTTCCTATGTTTTCCTCTAAGAGTTTTATAGTGTGTGGTCTTACATTTAGGTCATTAATCCATTTTGAGTTTATTTTTGTGTATGGTGTTAGGGAGTGTTCTAATTTCATTCTTTTATATGTAGCAGTCCAGTTTTCCCAGCGCCACTTATTGAAGAGGCTCTCTTTTCTCCATTGTATATCCTTACCTCCTTTGTCATAGATTAGTTGACAATAGGTGTCTGGGTTTATCTCAGGGCTTTCTATCATGTTCCATTGATCTATATTTCTGTTTTGTGCCAGTACCATATTGTCTTGACTACCATAGCTTTGTAGTATAGTCTGAAGTCAGGGAGTCTGATTCCTCCAGCTTCATATTTTTCCCTCAAGATTGCTTTGGCTATTTGGGGTCTTTTGTGTCTCCATACATATTTTAAGACTTTTTGTTCTATATCTGTAAAAAATGCCTTGGGTAATTTGATATGGATTGCATTGAATCTGTAGATTGCTTTGGGTAGTATAGTCATTTTCACAATATTGATTCTTCCAATCCGAGAACATGGTATATGACTCCATCTGTTTGTGTCATCTTTGATTTCTTTCATCGGTGTCTTATAGTTTTCTGAGTAGAGGTCTTTTACCTCCTTACGTAGGTTTATTCCTAGGTATTTTATTCTTTTTGTTGCAATGGTGAATGGGATTGTTTCCTTAATTTCTCTTTCTGATCTTTCATTGTTAGTGTATAGGAATGCAAGAGATTTCTGTGCATTAATTTTGTATCCTGCAACTTTACCAAATTCATTGATTAGCTCTAGTGGTTTTCTGGTGGCATCTTTAGGATTATCTAAGTATAGTATCATGTCATCTGGAAACAGTGACAGTTTTACTTCTTTTTCAATCTGTATTCCTTTTATTTCTTTTTCTTCCCTGATTGATGTGGCTAGGACTTCCAAAACTATGTTGAATAACAGTGGTGAGAGTCAGTACCATACTGTTTTGATTACTGTAGCTTTGTAGTATGGGCTGAAATCAGGGAGCAAGATACCCCTAGCTTTGTTCTTCTTAAAATTGTTTTGGCTATTCAGGGTCTTTTGTGTTTCCATGCAATTTTAGAATTATTTGTTCTACTTCTGTGAAAAATGTCATTGGTATTTTGAAAGAGATTGCATTGAATCTGTAGATTGCTTTGGGGAATATGGTCATTTTAAGAATATTATCTTCCAATCCATGAACACAGTATACCTTCCCATCTCTTTGAGTCATCTTCAATTTCTTTCATCAGTGTCTTATACTTTTCTGAGTACAAGTCTTTTACCTCCTCAGTTAGATTTATTCCCAGGTATTTTATTCTTTTGATGTGATTGTAAATGGGATAGTTTTCTTAACTTCTCTCTCTAATAGCTCACTGTTAGTGTATATAAACGAATAGATTTCCATATATTAATTTTGCATCCTGCAAACTTTACCAAATTCATTGATGAGTTCCAGTAAGTTTTGGTGGCATCTTTAGGATTTTTTATGTATAATACCATGTCATTTGCAAACAGTGACAGATTTACTTCTTCCTTTCCAGTTTGGATTCCTTTTATTTCTTTTCCTTGTCTGACTGCTGTGTTTAGGACTTCCAATACTATGTTGAATAAAAGTGGTAAGAGAGGGCATTCCTGATTTTAGAGGAAATGCTTATTTTAGCTTTTCATCATTGAGTATGATGTTAGCTGTGGGCTTTTCATAAATGGCCTTTATTATGTTGAGGTATGTTTCCTCTCTACCCACTTTGTTGAGAGGTTTATTTGTTTTTTTCATTTTTTAAAATAAATTTATTTATTTATTTATTTATTTTTGGCTGTGTTGGGTCTTCGTTGCTGTGCACAGGCTTTCTCCAGTTACAGAGAGCAGGGGCTACTCTTTGTTGTGGTGTGTGGGCTTCTCATTGTGGTGGCTTCTCTTGTTTTGGAGCATGGGTTCTAGGCGCATGGGCTCAGTAGTTGTGGCTCGTGGGCTCTAGAGCACAGGCTCAGTAGTTGTGGTGCACAGGCTTAGTTGCTCCATGGCATGTGGGATCTTCCCAGACCAGGGCTTGAACCCGTGTCCCCTGCACAGGCAGGCAGATTCTTAAGCACCGCACCACCAGGGAAGTCCCAGAGAGTTTTTATCATAAATAGATGTTGACTATCTTAAGAAATTGCCACCCCAGTCTTCAGCAACCACCACCCTGATCAGTCAGCAGCCATCAACATCAAGACAAGAACTTCCACCAGCAAAAAGATTATGACTCACTGAATGCTGAGATGATGGTTAGTAATAAAGTATATTCTAATTAAGGTATGTATATTGGGTTTTTTTTAGATATAATGCTACTGCATACTTAACAGACTACCGTATAGTGTAAACATAACTTTTATATGCACTGGGAAACCAAAAAATTCTTGTGACTCACTTTATTGCAGTGGTGTGAAACTGAACCCACAATACCTCCAAGGTATGCCTGTATTCATTTATGTATGTATATAAGTAAAAACTCATGGATTTTAATATATCATTATGTATTTTGATGCTCATTTGCCCAAGACTTGGACAGTGGGAGCCCTTAAACTAGTTCCTGCACCCTTTTGATATGTTTCCGTCACTATTTGAGCACTTCCTTCCTTACTGGCACACATGCAAAAAGAAGTGTTCTAATCTCAACTTGAACTTTAGCTACACTAGCTCCAGAATTGGTCACTTTTCTAAGGATCCCTGGTTCTTTTTAGTGAAGAATGGTATTTAGAAACTACTATCTGGGTGCTAGGGATGTTTATTAGTATTAGAATGCATTGTTTCTAGGTCATCTCAGTGGACAGAGATAGGAAATATATAAATACATAAACATCTGTATCTGTATCTGTTTCTGTATCTATCATTATATTTAAAACCATGAGTCCATACTGACATCTCCAATCCCAATGTAACATCAGAATTTTGTTCTAGTCGTCCTCCTGAACATCTCTGTAACTTGCTTCTCTGACAATTAGAAACCTTGCTCTCTTAATCCACAGTGTATTTACTTATTTGCTCAGAACTAGGATGCATTTCATATATTTCAGAATTGCTTAATCTATACCCCTGTGAAAAACAAACCCACTAACTAGAATCAATATTTGTTTAAAGTTCTTTTTGTATGTAACCTGAAGGTATGTAATCAAATTACAGTGCTGGAACTAGTTTAAATTTAAAATGTGTGTGTCTGAATATACTTACTCAGTTCCTATTGATGAAAACTGAATACATATTGCCAAATTAATCCCCACAGAAATCGTACATTCCCACCATGTATGTATGAAAAGGCCTATTTCCTCACAGCCTTACCCACATAGTGTATTATCTAACATATTTAACACTAATTCTTAACAATTTCACAGGTGAAAAAATGGCATTACAATGTAGTTTTATTTTATACTTATGAGTGAGTTGAGCATTTTCATATGTTTAGGAACCATCTGCGTTTCCTTTTCTGTGAACTGTATTTTCATAGCCTTTACCCTGATCTGGTATATTTCCAAATAATTATTTGAGCATTGGGTTAGGGTTCTGTAATGAATACAATGCTGGCCCTTGAGTATAATTATTTCAGGGGTAGAATGATTAGATGAGACCAAACATCTGACCTAGAGGAATGAAATTCATAGGCAGAACTGATCCAAGTAGATTTCTTCACCTCAAAACTTGAACTGGGGGCTTCCCTGGTGGCACAGTGATTAAGAATATGCCTGCCAATGCAGGGGACACGGGTTCGATCCCTGGTCCGGGAAGATCCCACATGCTGTGAAGCAACTAAGCCCGTGTGCCACAACTACTGAGCCTGCGCACCTAGAGCCCGTGCTCCGCAGCAAGAGAAGCCACCGCAATGAGAAGCCCGCGCACCACAACCAAGAGTAGCCCCCGCTCACTGCAACTACAGAAAGCCTGCGCACAGCAACAAAGACCCAACACAGCCAAAAATAAAAATAAATAAATAAGTTTATTTAAAAAAAAATTTGAACTGGACCAAGACGGAGTCACTTAGACGTTCATAAGCCCTTAAGATAAAGTATCTTGTAGATATAGGATGTCAGTTTCTGTTGGAGCTGGTACCATGATAAGCCAAAGTGATCTGCTGAGTGAAGTTATGAGTGAAAGCAGAAATAGACAAAAATGATGGTCAAGAAGAAAAAAATGGGAAAGATACTCAGTGAGAAATGGTATGAGTCTATGGAAGATGTGAGGAAGAGGCTTAGGTTGCCTCCGTGCGATGAGAATTTTCTTTTTATCACTGTCTTTGGGATGGTCTGTTGTAGCCTTTCAAAAAAAATTCCCTTTTTTTTCTTTGAACTAGTTTTTGTAGGTTTCTTTTTCTTGATTAAGATACTTTTCCTATGACTAACATTAGTTTTGTTCTCTATTGCATCAAGGGTTACAAGAACAGCCAAAGGATGAAGATACAACGAATCAGAGTAGCTCAACTGTCCGGTTTATGGAATAGACTGCCTCAGGTAGATGAGTGTTCTCTTTTATTGAAACTATTCCGGTATAGCCTGGGCAACTCCTAGGCAGGGATGCCAGAGAGAGGATACCAGCATCAAACAAGTTATTGATTGATTTAAGCTTTCTTTCATAAGAAAGAAATTCAAGATTCTATAAATACAGTCTTATTATCTATTTAATGTCTGCTTATTGAAAAAAAATAAAGACTTTAAAATAAAAATATATTTCATTACAATAAAATATATTTTACTATTGGAAGGAATAATTCTTCTAAAACATCTAGAAGCCAACTTTCTAGTTAGTGAAAAAGAAGAAACTGGGAACCAGAATCAGGGAACTGAGGTCTCACATAAGGCCGGGCTTCACTGTTGTTAAAAAGCTTGCCTTGTGCTCACAGCTGGGCCACGTGTTCCCCCATTGTACATAAATAATCTCACGTGATACCAACCTCAGACAAGGTCACTCTGAGACCATGATAGTGTGAGATGAAACGAGGTCACCTTATAATTTATCTAAGCATAGACAAAATCAAGGTCACTGTGCCACCCACAAAATACCAAAATTCCCTCTCTCCTGGCTACTATGAGTGTTTGCTGCTTCTTTACCAATTACAGCTTTATCCACTCTCTTGTCTGTTCCATCTACCTACTGACATACCCAGTTATGGAACTGTGCCCACTTTCTGGCAGCACCCTATCTAGAGTGAATCCCTGTTTTAGATCCTCCCTCAAATTACCCAAATGCTATAAAGCCCAAATGCTATAATAGATTCTTTCTAATAGCCTTTTATTATTCTTCTCTGGCTGCCATAACAAAGTACCATAGACTGGGTGGCTTAAACAACAGAAATTAATTTTCTCATGGTTCTGGAGGCTAGAAGTCTGAGATCAGCGTGCTAGCATGGTCAGTTTCTGGTGAAGACTCTTCCTAACTTGCAGATGGCTGCCTTCTCACTGTGGTCTAACATAGTGAAGAGAGAAAGATCTCTGGTGTCTCTTCTTAAAAGGGCACTAATCTCATCACACGTACCCTACACTTACAACCTTGTCTCATCCTAATTACATCCCAAAAGGTCCCATCTTCAAATACCATCAAGTTTGGGAGTTAGGACTTCAACATATGAATTCTGGGGAGATTCAAACATTCAGTCCATAATATCTTCTTACTGAGATGCCCCATGATTCCATGATGATTCTATGGTGTGCATTTTCTCTTACTGTACCAAGTAATAAAAACAACTTGTTTAGCTAAAGGTGTGTTCCTGGTGGTCTTTGGCTGGAGGGCATTTGCATTAGAAAATACTGCTTTTTGCAAAAATTACTGCCACCTTGTTTCATCAAGTTTGGAGTATTAGGCAGGTGGAAAGATTTTAGCAGAAAGTAAATATTCTTTGGAAGAAAAATAAACCAGAGTGCTGAGAAAATTGCTTAAATGGCACTACTAAGACCAACACCCTGATATTTCCATTGTGTCTTCTTTTCTCCATTTGCATCACCTGTACTACAAGTGAGATGAGATTTTGGAGGATGAAGTTGTCATTTAATTAATCAAACCAATTACTTAACGTAACCACCACTTGCATCAGTAGATTTCAATCTGTCAGCTGCCTGGTTCACATTGATATAATTCAACCTCCTAATATTTGTCTAGGATATTTAGATTAATACATTCTCTTCGGTCCTACATTTAGTGACTATTACATCCTTTAAAAATATCGACAGTTCTTCAAATGTCCTCAGGCAATGATAATGAAATGCATAATTCTCAAACCTATAAAAGCATAATTTAAAGATTTTTCTTAAAACTTGTCCTTTCTATCATGGGTTTATTACAAAGTACTAGTAGAGTAACCTCAAGCAGTCTGAATAAACAGTCATGCCACAAACATTCCTTACAGTCAAAGGTACCAGAATTTCAGAAGTATGCCTTCTCTCCCCGGGTATATAGAGTACAAATATCTGTAAAAACTGACATCCCCCATAAGATTCATTCAAAATTGCATAATGACTTTTATGCCCAGAATGTTTAACAACAAGCTAAATCCAAGATTCAACAAATTTACTTTGTTCTGTATAACTGATGAAACTGGCTACTTACATGTGGAATAGACTGCCTCTATGGTTCAACTTTAGAGGAAATAGAGGCCCTGGAGCTCCATACATCTTTCCCCCATATTCATTAATGCCTTAAATTACACAGAAGTCTCATGTTTTTGTAGTTTAAAGCTTAAAGCCTTATAGCTAAATGCAAACACTGGGCTATTAAGCTTTAAACTGGGTAGAATCCCCACCTAGCAGAACATCATGTAGAAAGTGCTTATGAATAATGTAGGAGAGGGGTACCTTAACCAGGGCTACTCAAACTTAATATGCATAAGAATTATGTGATCTTGTTAAAATGTACATTGTGACTAAGTGGGGTTCTGCCTTTCTAGCAAGCTAACAGATGATGCCATGCCATGTTGCTGGTTTGTCATTTATTCTTTTTTCTTTGATAGTAAATCCATAAGTCTGTTATTTTGTTGTACAAATCAAAATACCATTTGGAATTTTCCTCTTCCTCTCACCTTCTCATCTACTCCATCCTTTGGTTAAGCGCACTTATGTAGTATAAAGCACAATTTGGGAACTGAACTATTGTACTTCCTAGAATAGATCAGAAATCACAAACCAAACCAGGGACTTCCCTGGTGGCACAGTGGTTAAGAATCCGCCTGCCAATGCAGGGGACACGGGTTCGATCCCTGGTCCAGGAAGATCCCACATGCTGCGGAGCAACTAAGCCCATACGCCACAACTACTGAAGCCCACACACCTAGAGCCCGTGCTCCACAACAAGAGAAGTCACCGCAATGAGAAGCCCACACACCACAACGAAGAGTAGCCCCCGACTGCCGCAACTAGAGAAAGCCCACACGCAGCAACAAAGACCAAATGCAGCCAAAAAAACCCCAAACCAAACCAAACCAATATGGTGTGCATGGCATACAAAGTCAAATGCTTCTCATTAATTTCTTCTGATCATCACTAAAATTAAAAATAATTTGTCTGACATCTCAAAACTAGATATATGCTTACCAGAAAATAAAGCAATTTTACAAATGTTGCATAACACAAAGATTACTAAATAGTATCCAACCTAACTCTGCCACTATTCATATATACTACCTCCTATAACAACATTATTCTTTTTTTATTATGAACAAAAAATTTTTTAAATTATGATCATTTGTAGAACACATTAAAAAAATCCTTCCACAATACTTGTCATTCTTCCCAGGCTGGAACAATTAATATTTGTACTCATTCTTCAATCCAACTCAAGTTCTGAAATCAATAATGAGTCCCCCTGAAGAAGAAGACAACAAATTGTCCATAGCTGCATGGAATTCAAAACCTAAATATATGAAGCCAATATATTGAACTGAAAATTAGTGAGTAATCAATTTTGGTTTGATTAGTCCTTTTTCTCTTTGAATTGCCAAATGAACTGAGGGCATTTCCATTATCCTAGGCTCGCTTCCCGAGTATTTTTAACTAAATTTTAAAGTTTAATGAAGACTTTACCAAAATGACATTTTTGTCTGCTATTTTCCAATTCTAAGGATAATGGTGGGGGAAGTGTATTTTCTAAACTATTGTATCACAAAAACTGATATCACCTTTCAGTTTCAAATATTCTTCTTGTTATTTGACAACTGGCTGTAAAAGCCTTAGGGTGCCTCTGTTTTTCCTTTCATTTATATTAATGTTTTCTCAAGGAAATTCAATTTTATATAACATGTTTTTCTAACTAAAAGAAAGGCATGAGTGATTCACAGAACAAATGTTTCTGTTGCAAATTCAATGTTTCCTACCACTACTGGAGGACTAATGGAAAAAAACAAAGAAATATGGCCATTAGCTATTTATGGTCAACCTTATGGTGCCCCACAGGTCTCTCTATCTAAAACCACCACCACCACTAAGATCAAATAGCATTGAATACACAACACCCAGGTTTAGCATTGGTGCTAGGCGCCACAGCGTTGCCTTTTACATATTTCTTGATTTCTCCTCATCATTGGTAGCAATCTCTATTTTCCTTCTAGCTTCCATACTTCCTTAGCCCTGAGAAGTTAACTGAAAAGACATTATCATTATTATTAACAAGGGAAGCTACCCACATTTAATCCAGAACACTTATAATAAAACCAGTTTAACATGATTATACACTCTTTAAGAAGGCTTCTTGAGAGTTCTATATATATATATATATATATATATATATATATATATATATATATATATATATATTAGAACACATATAAACATTAGAGTATATATATATATATTATATATTATAATATATATAATTATACATATATTAGGAGTGGTCTGGAGATTCTTATGTATTGACTGAGTGATCCAAATTAACTTTGAATGAGCAGATTAATGACTAGATTAGTGAATAAATAAACTACATCTGCCAGGACGTAATGAGAGAAAATAACAGACTCTCATTCAAATATATTTTATCTTTCAAATGATGTTGCTTTTCATTCTCTTTATTTATTGTTTTTATTTATCTTATGAATATCATTATATCCTCAAGAGAAAAATCATACAACCTTTAAAAACATAAGAACGTTCAATTTTCAAGAAATTTATTTGTATTAAATTAATTGATTCTTGGATGTTAAACCAACCCTGCATTCCTGGGACAAATCTCACTTGGTCATGATGTATAACTTTTTATATGTTGTTAGATTCAGTTAGATTCAGTTAGATTCAGTTTCTTAGTATTTTGTTGAGGATTTCCATGTCTTTTTTCATAAGAGATATTGGTATAGTGTTTTCTTGTCATATATTTGACTGGTTTTGATTCTGAGCAAATAAAAGCCTCATAGAATGAGTTGAGTTCTTTTTATGGAAGAGATGATGAAGAATTGTTATCAATTCTTCTTTAAATGTTTGGTAAAATTCAACAGTGAAGTAATATGAACCTGAGCTTTTCTTTGTGGATAGTTTTCTTGATTACTAATTAAAAGTTTTTACTGGTTATAGGTCTGTCAGATTACCTATTTCTCCTTGAGTCAATCTCAGTAGTTGCTGTCTTTCTAGGACTTTGCCCATTACATCTATTAACTAATTTTTTGACCTACAATTATTTGTAGTATTCCTCTATAATCCTTTTATAAGGACAATCGTGAGCTTCTTTCCTAGTGAAGCACACTCCTAGAAGCTGAGCACTCAGGAGACTGGAAATGAGGGGAGAGAAGGCAGCAGGAATCAAGGTCTTTTGGGCTTGGATCCCTCAGTGAGAAACCCACAGCCCAGGAGGTGTGGTAAAGGTAATCAGGTCCCCATTATTCTCACCAGCACCACACCAAAGGTAGACAACTTTATCCCATGGAGGGGCTGAGTGGAAGAAGAGAACCCCAACCTCTCAGCCGCACTGACCTAGAACCTAGTCTCAGCAACAGGTGAGAGAAGGAATAAGAAATGTTTAAATCCTGCCCTTCTCAGGAAGGTAGACCTCTTGCTGGGAGCTGGAAGGAGAGAGAGAGCCCCTTGTTCTTGGTTGTACCAGTCTAGAGTATAGTTTCTGTCTTACTGAGCTGGGCAAGTTAGGGGAAGACGTGGATTTTTGTTCAGATATCATAAAACCTTGCAGTTCTTACCTAATTTTAGCAGATTTTCATGAATAAATGCTTCTTCATTTGCATTATGCCCTTAGGGCCATTTCCAGAGACTTTAAAAAGTTCTTTCGAAAAAAGAGCTTTTTACACTACTATGTGGAAGGGGAACCTTGACATTTATTTTTATATATGTATGAGTTTTTTGAGGTATAGTTGATTTACAATAGTATATTAGTGTCAGGTGTACAACACAGTGATTCAGTATTTTTATAGATTATACTCAATTTAAAGTTGTTATAAAATAATGGCTATATTTCCCTGTACTGTACAATATATATTTGTAGCTTATTTATTTTACATAGTAGTTTGTATCTTTTAATCCCCTAGCCCTAACTTGCCCATTTCCCTTCCCTCTTCCCACTGGTAACCACTAGTTTGTTCTTTATTATCTGTGAGTCTGTTTCTGTTTTGTTAGATACATTCATTTGTTTTATTTTTAAAATTTCACATAAAGTATTTGTTTTTCTCTGCCTGACTTATTTCACTAATCATAGTACTCTCTAGGTCCATCCACATTGTTGCAAATGGCAGAATTCCATACTTTTTAAATGGTTGAGTAATATTCCACTGTGTGAACATTGGGGTGCATATATCTTTTCAAATTAGTGTTTTCATTTTCTTTGTGTACATACCAAGAGGTGGAATTCCTGGATCATATGGTAGTTCTATTTTTAGTTTTTTGAGGAACTTCCATACTGTCTTCTACAGTGGCTGCACTGATTTAAATTCCCACCAACAGTGCACAAGGTTCCCTTTGCTTTACATCCTTGCCAACATTTGTTGTTTGTAGACATTGTGATGACAGCCATTCTGACAGGTGTCAGGTGGTATCTCAATGTGGTTTTGATTTGCATTTCCCTGATGATTAGTGATGTTAAGCATCTTTTCATGGTACCATCGGCCATCTGTACATCTTCTTTGGAAAAATGTATATCCAGGTCTTCTGCCCATTTTTTAATCAGGTTTTTTTTTATATTGAGTTGTAGGAACTATTTATATAATTTGGATATTAACCCCTTATTGGTCATATTATTTGCAAAATTTCCTCTCATACAGTAGGTTGTCTTTTCATTTTGTTGATGGGTTTCCTTTGTCGTGCAAAAGCTTTTAAGTTTAATTAGGTTTGCTTTTGTTTCCTTTGCCTTAGCAGACAGATGCAAAAAAATATTGCTACAATTTATGTCAAAGAGTGTTCTGCTTACGTTTTTTTATAGTAGTATATGGTTTCCAGTCTTACAGTAAGATTGTTAATCAATTTTGAGTTTGTTTTTGTATATGATGTTAGAAAATGTTCTAATTTCACTGTTTTAAATGTAGCTGTCCAGTTTTCCCATCACCACTTACTGAAGAGACTGTCTTTCCCCATTGTATATTTTTGCCTCCTTTGTGGTAGATTAATTAACCATAAGTGGGTGGATTTATTTCTGGCTTCTCTGTTCTGTTCCATTGATCTATGTATCTGTTTTTGTGCCAGTACAATACTGTTTTGATTACTGCAGCTGTAATTTACTCTGAAGTCAGGGAACATGAGACCTCCAGCTTTGTTCTTTTTTCTCAAGATTGCTTTGGCTATTCTGGGTCTTCTGTGGTTCCATATAAATATTAGGATTATTTGTTCCAGTCCTGTTAGAAATGTCATGAGTATTTTGATAGGGATGCACTGAATCTGTAGATTGCTTTGGGTAGTATGGATATTTTAACAATATTAATTCTTCCAATCCTTGAACACAGGATATTTTTCCTTTTCTTTGTATCATTTTCAATTTCCTTCATCAATGTTTTATAGTTTTCAGAGTATAGGTCTCTCACCTCCTTGGTTAAATTTATTTCTAGGTATTTTATTCTTTTTGATACCATTTTACATGGGATTGTTTTCTTGTTTTTTTTTTCTTTTGGAGAGTTTATTAGTGTATAAAAAAGCAATAGATTTCTGTATATTTATCTTGTATCCTGAAACTTTACTGAATTCATTTATTAGTTCTAATAGTTTTTTGGTGGATACTTTAGGGTTTTCTATATATACTATCATGTCATCTGCAGATAGTGACAGTTTTACTTCTTCCCTCCCAATTTGAATGCCATTTATTTCTTTTTATTGTCTGATTGCTGTGGCTAGGACCTCTGATACTATGTTGAATAAAAGTGGTGAGAGAGACATCCTTGTCTTGTTTCTGATCTTAGAGGAAAAGCTTTCAGCTTTATCACTGTTAAGTATGATGTTAGCTGTGGGTTTTTCATAAATAGCCTTTATTATTTGAGGTATGTTCCCTCTATACCACTTTGATGAGAGTTTTTATCATGAATTGATGTTGAATTTTGTCAAATGCTTTTTCTGTGTCTGTTGAGATGATCCTGTGATTTTTATCCTTCATTTTGTAAATGTCATATATCACATTGATTGATTTGCAGATATTGAACCATCCTTGAATCCCTGGAGTAAGTCCCACTTTATCATGATGTTTGATACTTTTTATATTGTTGAATTCAGTTTGCTAATATTTTGTTGAGGATTTTTGCATTTATATTCATCAGAGATATTGGCCTGTAATTTTCTTTTTGTAGTGTCTTTGTCTGTTTTTGGTATCAGGGTAATGTTGGCCTTCTAGAATGAATTTAGGAGTGTTCTCCCCTCTTTAATTTTTTGGAATAGCTTGAGAAGGATAAGAATTAGCTCTTCTTTACATGTTTGGTAGAATTCCCCTGTGAGGCCATCTAGTCCTGGACTTTTGTTTGCTAGGAGTTTTTAAATTACAAATTCAATTTCATTACTAGTGAACTGTCTGTTCAGATTGTCTATTACTCCCTAATTCAGTCTTGGAAGATTGTATGTTTCTCAAAATTTATCCATTTATTCTGGTTGTCCTATTTGTTGGCATAAAGCTGTCCATAGTATGATTTTTTTGTAGCGCTATGGTATTGGTTGTTATTTCTCCTCTTCCATTTCTTATTTTGTTTTTTTGGGATGCTCTCTCTCTTTTTTCTTGATGAGAGCTAAAGGTTTATCAATTCTTTTATCTTTTCAAAAAACCAGCTCTGGTTTCCTTGAGCTTTTCCATTATTTTTTTGGTCTGTATTTGATTTATTTGCTTTCTGATCTTTATTATTTCCTTCCTTCTGCTGACTTTGGTCTTTGGTCTTCTTTTTCTAATTCCTTCAGGTGGTAGGTTAGGTTTTCTATTTGCGATTTTTCTTGTTTTTTGATGTAGGCGTATATCACTATAAACTTCCCTCTTAGAACAGTTTTTGCTGTGCCCCATGGATTTTGGAAAGTTGTGTTTTTATTCTCATTTGTCTCAAGGTATTTTCTGGTTTCCACTTTTTTTCTTCATTGACCCATTGGTTTTCTTAGTAGCTTGTTGTTTATTCTCCACATGTATGTGTTTGTCCCATTTTCTTCCTGTAAATGATTTCTAGTTTTACACTGTTGTGGTTGGAAAAAATTCTTGATATAATCTCTATCCTCTTAAATTTATTAAGACTTGTTTTGTAGCCTAGCATGTCATCTGTCCTGGAGAATGTTCCATGTGGACTTGAACAGAATGTTCTGTTCAATTCTGCTGTTTTTGGATGGAATGTCCTATAGATATCTATTAAGTCCAATTGGTCTAAAGTGTCATTTAAGGCTGTTGTTTTCTTATTGATTTACAGTCTGGATGATATATCCATTGATGTAAGTGGGGTGTTAAAATTCCCTTTGATTATTATACTATTGCCTATTTCTCCCTATGTGTATGTTAATATTTGCTTTATATATTTAGGTGCTCCTATATTAAGTGCATGTATGTCAACAAATGTTATATCCTCTTCTTGTATTGATGCCTTTATAATATATAATGACCTTTGTCTTTTGTTTTAGACTTTGTCTTAAAGTCTATTTTGTTGGATATGAGTAGTGCTACCCAGCTTTCCTGTAGTTTCCATTTGCATGAAATATCTTTTTCCATCCCCTCACTTTCATTCTGTGTGTATCTTTAGCTCTGAAGTCAGTTTCTTGTAAGCAGCATTCAGATGGTTCTTATTTTGTATCCAATCAGCCACCCTACATCTTTCGATTGGCACATTTAGTCCATTCACAATTAAACTGATTATTGATAGGTATGTACTTAATGGCTTTTTGTTACTTGTTTTCTGGTTGTATTTGTAGTTCTCTGCTCTTTTCTTCTTTTAGTTTCTTCCCTTCCTTCTTTAGTTTCTTCCCTTGTGGCTTTATGATTTGCTTTAATGACATGCTTATGTTCCTTTCTATATTTTGTGTATCTGTTGTAGGTTTTTGATATGTGGTTACCATGGGGTTCATATATGTTGATATATATATATATATTTACACACACACACACACACACACACACACATATATATATTTGGATGCCACTTCAAGACTGTGATAAGTAAATATTTCACCTAATTTCATAGAGACAGAGAAAGTTAAGCAAAATGAGAAGGCAGAGAAATTTGTTTCAAACAAAAGACCAAGAGAAAACCTTGGAAAAAAACTAATGAAACAGAGACAAATATCAATAATTTACCATATTCACAGTCTGTGTGCCCAGTGGATTTGGTGGTGGAAATGGATATGAAGTGAGCACAAGTCACATCTTCCCCCAGGGTGTGCTGGCAGCTATCATCTTGTTAAGAGGTAGGGCTGGAGATGGAGGAGCTAAAGCCAGAGCTAGGTGTGAGCCAAGGCTTCTCCTCTGTTCAGTGGTCAAGACCACCCTATTGGAGGTGGAGTCACGTATCAAGCTGCTGGAGCAGAAGCCCTGAGGGTCAGGTCTGAGCTGGTTCTGCTCCTTCTAACTGTGTACTCTACCCCCTTGCAGCATTGGTACCTCTGTCCCAGAGGGAGCAAGGCTGGAGCAAAAGGGGCCTGCGAGGGCACTTGGTGTGGGCTGGGGTGCATGCTGGGGTGGTCTTAGCATGGCAGAGTTTCAGACCATTCTTGATCTGCTGCCTCTGTGAAAGCCAGTATGGCTGCCCTTACCCCCTTCAGATGCCATGTTGGGTTTGAACCACCTGTGTCCCCCACAACTGTGCACTCTCCTTGGCTTTGGCAGCCTTCACCTTAGTGGGGAGCTGTGATGTGGAGCAAGATGGGCCGGAGTGGGCACTCAGCTCAGGTTGGGGCCCAAGCTGGAGCAGTCACAGGAAACTGACCAGAGTCCCAAGCAGTTTCAATCTGGTTCCTCCACCTTGTTTTGGGAGTAAGCAAATATGTGTGCACTCTTCACAAGCAGAGTCTAGGTTTCTTACAGCCCCTGATTTCAAACGAGCTAAGGGAACTCATCCTCCCAGTGTCAGACCCCAGGGCTGGGGCACCCAATATGCTGTTCAAACCACTCACTCCCCACAGAGGATCTCCCAGCCCATGTGATCCTCCTCTTCTTCTGTATCCTCTCCTAGGGGTGTGGGTCCTGACCTGATTGCTTCTCTTCCCTTCCTACCCAACTCCATGTGGATGTTTGTTAAAGCCTTGGTTGTATAAGAGTCTTTCTGCCCATCTCTAGTTTGTTTTCAATGAGAAATGCTCCACATGTAGATGTATTTTTGATGTGTCCGTGGGGAGAGGTGAGCTCCATGTCCTCTTACTCTGCCATCTTGATCTCTCCCCTTCTCTTTGTAATTTTCACTGTAGTTTGAGATGCTTCACCCTTTTTGTATTCTAGGTCACTAATTAAGTTTTCAGTATTCACCTCCTCTCCTTCAACTTAATTGCTCAAAATTTTAAAGTAAAAAAATTGTGCATTTAGTTGTTGTTTTTTTTTGCACATGCTATTTACTATATTGACCAGTGTTCTTCAGAGAAACAGAAACAATAGGATTTACACACACACACACACAACTAGGAGAGCTGATGGTATGGTCCCAGTCTGAAGGCCTACAGGCTTGAGAGCCAGGAAGAGCTAATGTTACAGTTTTAGTCTGAAGGCATTAAAAAGTTGATATCCCAGTTTGAAGGCATTCAGCCGGGAGGAAATCTCTCTTACTCAAGGGAGGGTCAGCCTTTTTAGTCTATTCAGGCCTTCAACTGATTGGTTGAGGTCCACCCACATAATGGAGGGCAACGTGCTTTACTCAGTCTACTGATTTAAATGTTAATCTCATCCAAAAACAACTTCACAGGCATACTCAGAATAATATCTGACCAAATATCTGGCACCCCACAGCCCAGTCAAGTTGATACATAAAATTAACCACCAAAGATATTATTCAAACTTGCCTATCTCTTCTTGCAGTTCTGTTAAAAAGAAATTGCCTTTTCTGGCAAAACTTGATAATACATGGGTGTAAATATTCAGATGTGCTGTATTGATCTTAATTAGTATCTACTCGTGGTTGATTCTTAGTTTTTTATTAATTCCAAGAATCATAAAATCATCCAGATACCAAGAAGAAATCTGGTTTTAGTTTAATATCCATCAGTTTTCATAATAACTATGACTCCTCCACTTCATAGTTTCATTTATTCTTTCTCAGGAGCATGGCTATTCTCAATGTTGACATTCAGTCCTACACACTAAAATGGCCAAACCAGTTGTTAAAATATTTGAAAACTTTTGTATAAGTAAGCAAAGAATTACTACCTAAAACCTCCCAGGTGACATACCACCACTCTAGTCTCCCAGGCCCCTCCCCCAGGATCCTAGTGATTCCTACTTTCCAACAAATAAAGGCATACTGCCTGTCATAGCATGGGATCTTCAGGACTCTGTTTCAGTGCTATGGCTGTGCCCCTTTTGATTGGTCAGTGTCCATGCTCTACAGGTTTTTAAATATCTCAAATCTCACTTCTGATTATATTCTACAGAATCAGAATGTATAATTTAGAAGTGGAAAAACTGAGATACAGTCTTATAAATCCTTTTCCTTTCTCATAAGTGGTAGGCAAAACTGACCCTTGTAAGCACAGGATAGAAGAAGTCCTGAAGGGGTATTTTCTGACCACCTGTTAATTTCCAGACACTGTATTGTTCCTCTGTTTCCCCTTTCTGTGCCCACCATTAATTCAATAAGATTCCCTTTGTTGGGCAACAACAATTGTCCTTTTTGTGAAATGGGGATAAGCACACCCACTTCACGGGCTTTAGGAGCACTTGCACTGTAATGACAGTTATTTGTTTACTTGTCTGTCTTGCCTATTAGACTGTGAGTCCTTGAAGTCAGAAGCTATGTTTAGTTACCTGTGCATAATCAGATTCTAACATAGTGGCAGGCACACAGTTGATGCTTCATAGGTATTTCTGAATGAATTGACTAAGCATCAATTATTCAATGGATTAATATATCTGAAATGTTTAGCATGCATGCTTATTGTCTTATTCTATCTCTTCCAAAAATAATGTTCTTCTAATGATTCTTTTAATAATCGATGTTACTATCTCTCCTGTGATCCTCTACATTTTAAGGGAGACTCCTAGAGATACAAAGCCTCAAACTGAAAGACTCAATTTCAAGCAATAAGACAGGCCAGTGGTGGAAAAGGTGGCTTTTGCATAAAGCATCAAAATTAACCATATCCTCCACAAAAAGAATTACTGGTGATTTGAATCTAATTCCAAAACTCTACATTCTCAAACAGCATAATCTTTCTCATTCCTGACTTCATGGGAAAAGGACTTTCTATTATTACCCAAGATATGTATGGCCTTGGAATTAATGTTCCATTGAGACTCTCAGTATCCATCACAGTTTCAAGGACTGAAGGTTGTCCATTTGCTCACGAACCTTCAATTAAAAGAATAAAATAGCACACTTCCTTCCTTAAAACCAAGCAATCAATCCAAATACATAAGATCTGCTCACTTTGAAGCCAATCTTATCTAGATAGCAAACACTAAAAAAGGTGGAGGAAAGAAAAAAGTTAGTCATAGAATCACAAGAATCATCTGATATTTTTCTTAAAAACAAATATTTAAAAAATGATATGCCTATCTCTGCCCTTACCATTATTCCATCTCTATAATTTAAAAGCAAGTACAATGGGAAAGAGAAACAAAAAGATAAATCAGAACAGATGAGCAGAGAAAATTGCTGATTCCCAAGAAGCAAGGAAGGGTACAGTGTAAACCCAAAGCTTCTCTTAATATGGAAATAAATGTTTAAACCCTGCTTCCTTGAACTAATGACAGAAAATCAGGTCTGTCCTGATGTATGACAGGACATGGTCCTGGGGACAATTTCTGTCATAGGTCTTAACTCACAGCTTGTTGACAACAGGGTACTGAAGGCTATTTAGAGTCAATACTTATTTAGTCACACCAGGGAGAGTAGAGCGATTTTGATATAGAGCATTTCACAGACTGACAATATTAAAACTCTTTTTAAACTCTCTTAAATATTTTTGTCCTTTCTCTTTTTCATAGGATGCATATGTCATTCATAAATACCTGCTGTAGATATAAGAACAAATACGATGAAAATCTAGTATTCTGGAATATCCAAACACAGCCAGGTAGTGAGGGCTTGAACAACTGCAGGTTAGTTTTTAAAACCAATTTTCCTAGAGTTGTTTCTCTTAAATCTGTTGTTAAGTTGCTTTCCCCCTTAAAGAATCTTTAAACATGGACCCACATATTGAATAAAATTATGTATTGTCCTAAAGTGATACATTTACTATGTGAAATCTTCTCAAAATATGTCATGTGGAACTGCATTTCAATTGAGAAAAAGATTATCAGTCTACTTCTAATTTCCCCTTAGATACTAAATGAGAGTTCAATTAGCAAAAGATTGAATCTATGTTTATTTATTCACATACATATGAATAATATATTTTGTTTGGACATTTGCAACAAAACTGGAGGGCAAGCCTCGGGTATTTAGGTGGCCTACCTAAAATTCACTCTCAGACAGAGACAGCTGGTACTCACCATAATCCACACTGTTCTCTTACTCCTGGGCACACAGCTAGAATACATTTTGCAGTCTCCAACGCAGCTACATGTAATGATGTGACTGACTTCAGATCAACAGAATGTGAACAAAAGAGA
Source organism: Eschrichtius robustus (assembly GCF_028021215.1). Classification (NCBI taxonomy): domain Eukaryota; kingdom Metazoa; phylum Chordata; class Mammalia; order Artiodactyla; family Eschrichtiidae; genus Eschrichtius; species Eschrichtius robustus. The sequence goes on from NC_090825.1 coordinate 27,396,848, forward strand.
TGTGCACACTTCTAGGCCTTGTTTATAAAATCCTACCTCATGTGATTCTCTCTCTATTCTCCCATGTACTCCCTGAATGGATAAGAGTCCAAGGAATGAGGAAAGATACAGCCACAAGATGGAAGGAGCCTGGCTTCTGGAAGGTATGGCACAAGCCCTTGGCAAACTGCAAGAATTTATAGAAGCAAGAAATAAGATTTTATTATTATATGTCCCTGATATTTTGGAGATTGTTAGAGCAACCCAAATTATCACAACTAAAATAAGTTTGGCTACTTTTTTTCTTTCATAAACAGTAGAGTGCAGATGGCCAAGAGGCACATGAAAAGATGCTCAACATCACTAATTATTAGAGAAATGCAAATCAAAACTACAATGAGGTATCACCTCACACTGGTCAGAATGGCCATCATCAAAAAATCTACAAACAGTAAATGCTGGGGAGAGTGTGGAGAGAAGGGAACCCTCTTGTGCTGTTAGTGGGAATGTAAATTGATACAACCACTATGGAGAACAGTACGGAGGTTCCTTAAAAAACTAAAAACAGAATTACCACATGACCCAGCAATCCCACTACTGGGCATATACCCAGAGAAAACCATAATTCAAAAAGACACATGTACTGCAATGTTCATTGCAGCACTCTTTACAATAGCCAGGACATGGAAGCAACCTAAATGTCCATCAACAGAGGAATGGATAAAGAAGATGTGGTACATATATACAATGGAATATTACTCAGCCATAAAAAGGAACGAAATTGGGTCATTTGTAGGGATGTGGATGGACCTAGAGTCTGTCATACAGAGTGAAGTAAGTCACAGGGAGAAAAATATCATATATCAACACATATATGTGGAATCTAGAAAAATGGTATAGATGATCTTATTGGCAAAGCAGAAATACAGACACACACATAGAGAACAAACGTATGGACACCAAGGGGGGGTGGGGATGAATCGGGAGATGGGGATTGACATATATACACTATTGATACTATGTATAAAATAGATAACTAATGAGAACCTACTATAAAGCACAGGGAACTGTACTCAGTGCTCTGCAGAGACCTAAATGGGAAGGAGATCCAAAAAAGAGGGGATATATGTATACGTATAGCTGATTCACTTTGCTGTACAGTAGAAACTAACACAACATTGTAAAGCAACTATACTCCAATAAAATTTTTTTTAAAAAGAGTACAGTGGTACATCATTTTAAAGATTTCAATGAGTTATTTTCAGAAACTTCTATTTTTTGAATTCTGCTCCAGTTTTTATAAATCTGAGTTCCAAATTTTCATTAGTTCTTCACCATCTGACTGCCATCCAAGAATATACAACTCTTAGTTTTATATGAGTAAAGGCTAAATGGTAAGGGGAGAGAGAAGTAAAAAGAGTCTAAAATTCTCTCTAAAGGAGATAATTATTTGAAAGCCAGTCCAAAGAGACAGGCTCATTCAGGAGCCAGTTGTAATGATGTCCTTTGTGAAGAACGTTTGGGGGCCCATTGAGAGAGGTACACTCTCATAAGGGCAAAGAAGATTAAGAACCAACGTGAAAAATATTAGAGCAAACAAAGAGGCAAACGGTAATTTTTGAAAACAGTTATATTCAAGATATAATATGCTGTGACTGCTTTTGCAGAGGCAATTGAAGCCAAAGTCCAGCTAAAGGGACATTAGATTGCTGATTCAAAGAAGCATGCCGTATAGAATTAAAATGCTCTTGGTTAACCTCCCCTAACTGACCCTCCCCACCCTCAGCATCCTCTTTTGTCCTTAGCTGAAGATGGTATTTGAGGGCTTTGGCCATTTTGGTGAGTTACTCAGTTTTCCTGGGTCTCTCCCACGTATACACGTTATTAAACTTTTGTTTGAGTTTCTTTTGTCAAAAAAAAATTAAAGTGCTATGGACAAAGCAATAAATGATTTCAAAATAATGATGCTAAATTAAGTATGCTGAAGAAATTAAAAGTCTATTGAATGTCTGGAATTTTTTTGGTCAATCCCTAAATCAGAATGCAGAACCTCAGATTACACGCAATTCCATTGTTTAATCATGTTAGATGCAGTGAAATTTAAAATAATGTGACAAAATCCAGAATTTAGAGATTTAAAAATAACAGAAAAACCTGGGAGTTCCCTAGTGTCTAGTGGTTAGGATTTGGTGCTTTCACTGCCATGGCCCAGGTTTAATCCCTGGTCGGGGAACTGAGATCCCACAAGCTGCATGGCCAGAAAAAAAAAAAAAAACAAAACCCCAGAAAAACCTATAATTGTGTTCTTCAATGGAGTGTAATAAAGGAAAAACTCTTACTTATTCCTAATGTCTCTGAATCCTTAGAACTACCCCCTACCCCTTTGCTTTCATACGTCAGTAGTTACCAGTGAGTGAGCATATGTGCCATGATCCTTAATAAGTTACAACATGAAACTCTGAAATGCAGGTTGTTTTGCAATTGAGCTGTTTCTTGCATGGGCATTTTTTAATGTTTAATGGCAGGGACTTAGTCATAGGAGCCCCAGATAGCACGGAGACAAATGAGGCATGTAGAGAAGATTTGCTACAAATATTTAAATTACTGCAATTATAGAAAGTTTTAGCAATATTAATACCATATTTCACTGATTCTAAAACATTTTCCCGTATTATTAACATTTCTGAAATCAGGATCTTTTACAGTAGATGGCATCTTATAATCTCTGCCAAACAGGGACTGGTTGTTATCTAAAAACCTTTTACTGAAATCTTGCCAACTTCAAAATTGGCAGAATGAGTGTCCATGACTTGGAAGAAAATACTTGAGGTGATACTGGAACACCGTTTTAAGCAACGCTGTAATATCAACGTTTCTGATGACAGAAAAGATATGTATGGAAAAAAAAGATAGTGATAATTCTGAATTTAAAAGTGACTCAGATGGATTGGACTTTGAATGAAAAGACTTTGAGGAGTGTAATAAATGTATTTTGTTCATATTTTCTTTTTACATGAATGCCTAAAAGCAATTTTTAAAATATGTGTAAATGAGTTTATAATAGCTCTTTTAATAAGTATAAAATCAAAATTCTAAGCAGAAAGAGAGTATTATGTCACAACTTAGAATATTTTTCTTTCTTGGTAGTATATAAGGTATATCTTCCAACAGAAAGAATCTTTGAATCACTGAAGTCTGAAAAGAGAGCTACTTTTTCAGTATAATAAACCAAGTTAGCTCATTGGCTAGTACATCTTTGATTAAAGTTTTCTAGGAAGTTTTAAATTCACATTGAATTTATATATACATGATGTGACTAGAACATAATGAGATTGAACAACTCTAAAACTAGTCTAATTACTTAATAGTATTAATAAATCTCTATCTGTATTGATTCATTTTATTTAATTTTATGCATAAAGGTTAATTACCAAATTTTTGTGATTATGTCATGTGTGTATAATCATAAAGCAATCAAATTTCAACATGTTCTGCTTAACTGGTGGGCACTGAAACATCAACAGTTTTAACCTTACAAATTCATTTGCAAAATGACACTCATTTTCCTAGCTGCAGTTAAAACAGCAAAATTGAACATTTGTCCAAATCTCTGAGCAAACTGAACTCAGCACAGGATCATTTTCTTCCTTGAATATCCACAATAGAGGTTTGATGAGCTATATTATTACCATATGTAATAAACAGTTGAGAAAGCACTTCCTGAAAAAATAATATAAAAGATAACATTTGAGTTTTAGTGGCAAGAATTTGAGATTTTTTAATACCAGAAATGGTCAGTATATGGAATAAGTAGTTCATGTAAAAACATTTTAATAAGTTTAGGATATTCATAAAATAATCCCATAAATGGGGTGCATGTGTTAGAGTCACTATTGGGCAAATTATAAATCGCCTGGCTGTTTTACAAAACTAACTAAAATGAGGTGGAAAGTTATGTTTATAACCAAGGGGAAGAATTATCTAAGATTAGAACTCATGTTCAACTTGGAAAAAATGTCAAACTGACTTTAAACACTGACTAAAATTAAATATTTTGTCTACATGCTATTTTTCTATGATCTGTATGGAAATAAACACAGCAGCTCTGAAGAACAACTGCACATTATTCTACAGTCTTCAATCTATACTAAGAATTTAATAACACTAGTCTTCAAATGTCCTTTCTGTCAGTGGTGTATTTCCCTAAATGGAACCTCTCTGATAAGTGCTTTATGTTACTCCTCCTTCCATTTCAAGATGTTATCACTGTTCTCAGAAAAGGGTCCTCAGACTGAGGAAATCTCTTCAATCAGCTCTTCTCTACTATCCATAAATGCAATAGAGCTGGGCACCTGACTGACCAAATAAAAACATTCAATATGGCTGACATTCTGAACACAGTCAGAGGTGAAGCCACACACTATCACACTTCTGTTGCTGTTGTCCATGTTTCCATACCTTTCATCGTGGGAGATAATGCATCTCAATACTGCTGAGAAAATGTTTCCTTCTATACTCTATAATATGACACATTTAAACACAGAGACACATTTAAAACTATTTTTAAGAACTATTTTAGTAAACAGATCTGTAATTGGTACCTTTGCATTGGCCAGTAATCAGATAAACACAGACTAATATTGCTTTATAATTATGTATATGCCCCAATCTTATTTTTTCTACTTTCCAAATATGAATTCCTTCCTACTTGTCATTTTATTTACAATGGTATGTTAAAAAAAAAAAAAGAGAGGGTGCAGGATAGGAGGAAGCTCAAATGGCTTCAGTTATAGCATGAGAACAAAAATAAAATAAAGCTACTATTGAAAAATATCTATGGAAAACAAGCCTTCTCTTGAACTGAGTCTAAGAAAACACCATGAAGAGAAAATTGTCTATTGCATTCCCATGGTAATAATGAGTAATTTACTAAATATAGAATCGTCCCTTCACAGATACTTTTAAGGGTTCTAAGGAACTCAAAAAGAAAATTGTTATTCTAATTAATTTGTTTAGGACACATTCCTTCTTAATATAACTTGGCTATTTCTGCCTTACCATGTTTGTGACACATGGCATCACAGAAGGCAAAGCACAGAGTAAATTCAGGGTCACTGCATAACTAACCACATTGCTGGATGCCTTTTCAATGAAATGGGTTAAAGGAGAAAATGGCCATGTTTTTAAATGGTACACTTCACTTCAAGATGACAACTCAAATTTCAACAAATGAAATATTTATGTGAGCTCAGATCTTAAATTTCAAATGAAGAAAGATAAATTCACCCTAAAATCATGCCATCCCAGGGAAAAAAAAATTTTTCATCATGCTTCCAAATAAGCCACATCAAGAATCATAGCAAAGCTTACAAACCTAAAAAAAGAAAAAGAAAAAAAAAGCCTGACAGAGCCAAATCAAGAGTCACTTATCTACAGGGATTTTCTCCTGAGATTTCTTTTCAGGATAATAAATTCATGAGAACTTGTTTTCTTCTATTAAGAGAGTGTCATGTCTTTGGAAAGGTTTCACATCTCCCTCAATACTTAGTGATTCTAAGAAAATTTATTGAATAGAATTCTTTTTTATTCCATAATGCCACCACATCTATTTTCATTTCTAAGATGGTGGTGGATGCCAATGGTTTTACAGTCAACTCCTCATACAGGAGGGTAAACTTCTATAGATGGTAAATTTATCACAAGAGAGTACCTCTAATGGTAGCTATCTCAGGCCAGGCTGCTTATCCATGGAGAAGACAGTTTTAAGCGAAGAAGCTTCTCAGCACCTTTCAATTTGTACATTTTAGATGCTGTCTGCATGATCAGGCAGTTCTATGCAGAAGTACCTCAAAAACACATGTACACACAATCTTGCTTTGCATTTGTATGACCTGGACTATACATATAAGGCCTATGTAAACTGGAGTATGATGGCAGGGAAAGAAAATGGCCCAAACTGCTTTTCTTTACTTTCTAATTGTGCTCAATATCAAGGTCTGTAACAGAAGAGAGATTTTCTGCATTTTTTTCTGCATGAGGTTTTTATTCTTGAATGTAAAAGCTATCAGTGGAACACAAGAGAGAAAGTTCCAAAACAGACTGAAGTACATATGAGAATTTAGTATATGACTAAGGTCTCCAAACAGAGAGAATAAGATTGATTATTTAACAAAGGATGTTAGCATAAATGGCTATCCAATTAAAAGAAAACAAAGGCAGACCGCTACTTCATATCACTGACAAAAATAAATCTCACATAAATTGAAGTTTTTAAAGGAAAATTAAAATAAGTAATAGAAGAAAAATTAGGGCAGTCATTCTAACCTTGGGATAGGGGAGACCTTTCTAAACAACATAAGAACTCAGGATCATATGAAGAAGAATTTACTTAAAGATTAAAAATATTGAGGCATAACAAAGACATGACTAACACAGGGCTTTCTGTGGTACCATGATATCTTAGTGGTAGGAGGGAAGAAGACACAAAATGCATTGTCTTCTACCCTCATCTTTCCATGCTGACATCTGCTGAGAAGCAGATCATCATACCTCACTATAGCCCCATGCTCTATGGGCTGCACTGCTACTCATAGAGGACAGCAAGGTCATGTCAGGTCTGACTGACTCAGTTTCAAGTACTTCCATAAAATCTAAATGTGATAGGCAGAATAATGGCCCCCACAAACAAAATTAGGATGTCTACATCCTAATCCCTGGAACCTGTTAATATGTTATCTTACATAGCAAAAAGAACTTTGCAAATATGATTATGTCATGAATTTTATGTCATGAGATATAATTTACAATCCATCAAAATTTACCACTTTAAAGTATACAATTCAGTGTTCTCAGTGTATTCACAGACTTGTGCATCCATCACCACAATCAATTTTGGAACATTTTCATTATCCTCCCCCAAAATTTCATATCCAACAGCAGTCACTATCCATTTCCCTCCAACTCTCTGAGTCCTTGGAAACCATTAATCTACTTTCTGTATCTATGGATTTACCTATACTAGACTTACATATAAGTCGAATAATACATTATGTAGTCTTTTTTGACTGACATTTTCATGTAGCATAAAGTTTTCAGTGTTCATCCATATTGTAGCATGTATCAGTACTTCATTCCTTTTTATTGCCAAATAATATTCCATTGTTTGGTTATGCCATACTTTATTTATCTGTTTATCAGTTGATGGACATTTGGGCTGTCTCCAGTTTATGGCTATAATGACTAATGCTGTTATGAACATTCATGAACAAATTTTTGTATGACATGTTCTCATTTCTCTGAGGTCTGGCCTAGGTGTAGATTTTCTGGGTCAGATGGTAACTCTATGTTTATGCCAAACTGTTTTCCAAAGAGGCTGCACCATTTTATATTACCACCAGCGAGGCATGAGGATTCCAAATTCTCCACATCCTCACCAACACTTGCTATTACCTGTCTTCTAGGTTATAGCCAACCTACTGGGTGTGAAATGGTATCTCATTGTGATTTTGATATGCAATCTCCAAATGGTTAATGATGTTGAGCATCTTTCCATGTGCTTATTGGTCATTTATATATTTTCTCTAGAGTAATATCTATTCAGATCCTTTGCCCATTTTTAAGTGGTCGTTTGTCATTTTATTGTTGAGTGGCAAGCATTTTTTATATATTCTGGATGTAAGTCCCATGTCAGGTATATGATATGCAAATATTTTCTCCCATTCTGGGTTGTCTTTTCACATTACTGATGGGTCCTCTGAGGCACAAAAGTCTTATATTTTGGTGAAGTGCATTTTACCTGTTTTTCTTTTGTCACTTGTGATTTTGATTGTATCTAAGAAGGCTTTAACTAACCCCATGTCATGAAGATTTACTCCCATGTTTTCTTCAAATAGCTATATAATTTTAGCTCTCACATTTAGGTCCATGATCCACTAGGAATACTTTTTTTTGTATGATATAAGAAAGAGGTTCAAATTCATTCTTTTGCATATATATATATATATATATATATATATATATATATATATATCCAGTTGTCCATTTGTTGAAAAGACTACTCTTTCCCTATTGAATTGTCTTGGCACCCTTGTTGAAAGTCGAATGAGTTACATCTATATATTAAGAAAGTGCTTTCAGTGATACACTGCTAAATGAGGAAAACAAGTTACAGAGTAATGTGCATAGTGTGGTCTTATTTTAACAAAAATCAAACATAACTTTATGTGTGTGTGTATATATTTATACTTGTATTTATATGTATGCCTGGGTATGCCTTATTTGTAGTTTCTTGGAGATGCATTTTGCAGTCCCGCTTCCTGGCTGTTGTTTCATTCTCTTCAGAGGTCCTAAACTCCCATGATGCACTGATCATAGTCAGTGCAGCTCCTGTTTGTACAATTGACAGTTACTTCTTCCCAGCTGTAGCAATGTTTATATTGCCCTTTGCAATGTCAAAGGGCTTCCACGCATGTCTAAAATCCTGCTGAATTTACAATCTGGCCTCTCATACATTTCCTTTTGTGTACTCTCTTGCCTCCAGCCAACGAAAATCTTCATTTTCACAAATTATAAGATTCTTCTTTAGTACTCTTGCTGTACTGCCGGCCAAATCACTTGCATGCTTTTTATCAGGCACTGTGGGTCTAAACTTTTCACCTTGACATAAATTAACGGCAGAAAGGAAGATCATGTTGGGATAAATAAACAGGTTAAAAAACTTAAAAAGGAAAAGAATTGGCTCAGTGGCCATGATGCAAGCCAGCAAAAGCATGGGATGGAACACTGATATTTACAGGCCTAAAGCTACAGAGCAATATGGAACAGTTACTCTGATGGCTATAATCCTTTGATCATGCTCTCTGGATTTTGCTGGATGATGAACCATAAGAAAAATATATTTATTGTGCTTTTTTTGGTACTGCAATGGATCTATCTATCTGGGTGCTAAACTATTTTGGGAAATGACCAACTTAATAAACCATTCAAAGGGGAACATATTAGTCTGGAAATTGCAAACTTCTTAACGATTAACTAACTCATGTTAGCCCTTCAGTAAACCATTTAACTCTTTGTAAATGGCCCTTATAATACCCACATAGCTAAGTAATCATCTTTTGGTAAGTCACACACATAATACCCAACCCATGTGTGCATAAACTAAGATTATATATATTGATTAGCTCTCCCTAACACCAAAACATACTCTTTCCACATTAAATATTTCCCATTAGAAATAAACCAACTTATAACCTATTGCTGATTCTGTAATACCTATCCTCCAGCGCTGAGTATTTCACAGGAATTTAGTTATATTTACAAAGTAATATTCTGCTACCGTTCAGTCATGTTTCCTCAAAATAACATTGTGAGGTGGTTGTCTAAAAGAAAAAAAAATGTTCAAGTAAATTTCCCATTCTCTCTCTCTCTCTCTCTCTCTCTCTCACACACACACACACACACACACACAATTCTGCATTAGAACTTAGTATCTAGGGTACAAATTATTCATTATAAAAATCACCAAGTGTCGGACTTCCCTGGTGGCGCAGTGGTTAAGAATCCGCCTGCCAATGCAGGGGACATGGGTTCGAGCCCTGGTCCGGGAAGATCCCACATGCCGTGGAGCAGCTAAGCCCCTGCACCACAACTTCTGAGCCTGCGCTCTGGAGCCCGCGTGCCACAACTACTGAAGCTCACGTGCCTAGAGCCCATGCTCTGCAAAAAGAGAAGCCACCGCAACGAGAAGCCTGCGAACTGCAGGGAAGAGTAGCCCCCGCTCGCCACAACTAGAGAAAGCCCGCGCGCAGCAACGAAGAACTAACACAGCCATAAATTAATTAATTAATTAATTAATTTCTAAAAATTGTTTTTAAAAATCACCAAGTGTCCCAATTTATAACATATCAAGTTAAAAGAACAAAAGCCAGATCTATAAGGAAGATAGTTTCACCTGCTTAACATTCACTAAATATTGTTTGCTTGTCATCAACAAGTCTCCTAAGTGGATTTCAACAAAACTGCTTGCTCTGACTCAATCCCAAAATTTACTTAACATGTATTAGGTGACAGGAAACACAAAAGTAAAGATATGATCTCTACTGTCAAGTTTATTTGGCAAACAGACATGCACACACTGAGAACTGGGTCAGAGAGGTGATCAGGGTGATATGGAACCAAAAGGAAGGAGGTGATTTATTCAGTCTAGCTAAGGACAAGGCACAGGGGGGAGGGAGAGAGTCATGAAAGACTACTAGAATAGGTAGCATTTAAGCTAGATCTTGCCTCTCCAGATGAGTATGATTTCACCAGGAAGAAAATAAAGGAAAGGACATTTCAACCAAAGAGGACTATAAGGGAAAAAATTAAAATTAATATAGGTATTTATAATAAATATAAAATTAGATAGTATACTCATAGAATCCCAAGTAGAGAGCCAGTATGTATTTATAAAAAAGTTATGCTGGGAAAGATGGTAAAGCTCTTCTGGGAAGTGTTCAATTCATCGTTAGAAAAAAAATCAGTGTGTTCCTATGTAATGTATTTCTGACCTGTCCTTATGCACCAACGGAATTGGCAAAGGGCAGAAATGAGGCAGGGAGCAAAACTAAAGCAGGAGGCAACCTCTGGATTCACTGAGTGCACTGAGTGATGGGGTCAAGACAACCCAGTGAGTGACCCTGGTAGGAGGCCTGTAGAAGAAATGGCGGGTGGGGGGGGCACATATAAATTAGAGAAAGCAAAATAGAACTTAGAGGTTCATGGAGGATAACACAAGCAGTCCTTTGGCCACTTGCTCTCCTAAAAATAGAAGCATCACCAGAGACATTTGGCAAGATGCCAACGACCCTGGAGCTCAGAACTCAGGGAAGAATTCTTCAGTTAGAAATGCTTGAAGTCAAAGGTGAACGACTGTTTTAATGAGAGGCAACATGATTTAGTGTTCAAGAGTTTAGGCTCAGGCCACCACTTTCTGTTGGACTTTGAACAAGCAACTTAATCTCTATTTACCTTGGTTTATTCATTTCTAAAATTGGGAAATAATAGTGTCTACCTCATAGAACTGTTATATAGATTAGAAAGGTAATATATGTAAAGTACTCAGAACAACCAGGATCCAGGCAGAGAAGCCAAACTCTGGGAATCTATTTTCAAGTATGTTGGATGTGCTGAAAGATTAAACAGGGGAACATGAAGCAATCCAGAAATTAACAAGTACAGGAAGTCTCTCTACCCCATAGGACTGGAAAGCAAAGGGAGGAGGTAGTTTTAACAGTGCCTAAGAGCTGGAAGAAGCTGGAACCATGAGAAAGACATAGCCAGTTCCAGAGATCCTACTGGAAACATAAAGATGAGGATATACCCTGTCTCCAGTCCTCCAACCTTCCGCCGGTGCCTATTTTCTGAAATGTGCTAGAAGCCAGTTGGTAAGGGAGTCTAGAAAATATAGTTATCTGGGAAAGGGGAAGGGCTGGAAATAGGTCTGATGCCAAGTAGGCAAATGATTGGAAGGCCTCTCAATAAATGTTAGCAGCTATTACTATATTTTATGTTTGATCTGGCATACAGCAATCACTTTGCTTCCCTCTACCCAGGAAATGGTGATTCTGGGCTGATTCTAAATTCTTCTGTGAGAAGATTGCAGTTATAGCTATAAATAAAATCTGAAATTCAGAATAAAAGTCAACTCCAGAGGAATCAGACAGTAGCTGACATCATGAGATCAGCCATAGAGTACATAGAGAGGTAAAGAAGATTTGAAGATGGAGCATTAGGAAACAGTGACATTTAAAAGGATACAAATCAGTAATGGAGTATAATCTGTAAAAATACTGAATCACTATGCTGTACATCTGAAACTAATATAATATTATAAATCAACTGTACTTCAATTTTTTAAAAAGCATCCAAATTGAAAAAGAAGTAAAATTGTATCCATTTGCAGATGACATGGTATTATATATGTAGAAAACCCTAAAGACTCCACACACACACAAAAAAAACCTGCTAGAACTAATAAACAAATTCAGTAAATTTGCAGGACTCAAAAGCAGTATACAAAAAAGCAGTTGTGTTTCTATGAACTATCAGAAAAAGAAATCAAGAAAACAATCCCATTTACAAATACCATCAAAAAGAATAAATACTTAAGAATAAATTTCAACAAGGAGGTGAAAAATCTGTGCACTGAAGATTATAAGACATTGCTGAAAGAAACTGAAGAAGGCACACATAAATGGAAAGATATTCCATATTCATGGATTGGAAGAATAAGTTCTGGAGATCTAACGTACAACATGGTGATTATAGTTAGTAATACTGTATTATATACTTGAAGTTGCTAACAGGGTAGATTTTAAATTGTTCTCACCACAAAAAAGAAGTGGTAATTATGTGATGTGATGCAGGTGTTAGCTAATGGTATGGTGGTAATCATTCTGCAATATATGAGTGTATCAAATCAAAACACTGTATACCTTAAACATACAGAATGTTATATGCCAATTATATCTCAATAAAGCTGGAAAAAAATAAATAAAAGGAGGATCCTTTTCTGTCATCCCTTGCCTGAACTCCTATTATACTTATAGTTGAACCTGAACAGTTTTACTGTCTCTAATATTTTCAGATATACTAATTTTTGTGTTCCCAGATTTCAGCCTTACTGGGATTGGATCTTATATTTATTTTACAGTCGTCACCTCCCCAATGTGCCCAAAACACATTTAGCAGTCAGTGAATAATTTAGGAGTGATTTTAGGAACCTCTAAAGAAGGAAATAACAGTTTCTTTTGGCAACTCAATAACAGACCTAGAAATCCCTGAGTTATCCAACTACTCTCCCCTTTCCCTCCAACTCTGAAGTTAAAACAATCTCTGCTTTCTTCTTCCTAACCCATTGGACTGACTTAGCTCTCGTTATTCCCCTGTGCAGGTAACCAGACTGAGGATTAGGGCTAGGTGGGATGAAGCAGAACTAGGCAAGACTGAACAACTATATGCCTTAACTTCAACCTTACTTGCTCAGATTTAGCCAGCCCCACTTCCAACCTGACTGTATCTACTCCTATGATTATCAGTCACTGCCTATATACTTCAACTGTCAGGAAAGCCGTATTTACAGAAATTCAGCCTAACATTCCAACGTCTCCATTTAGAAATGGCCATGGGATATGGATTATAGACTAGGTTTCAAATTCTATTTCTGTCACTTACTAGCTGAGTGACTATATATTAATTTCCTAGGGATGCCATAATAAAATACCATAAACTTGGAGGTTTAAAACAACAGAAATTCATTATCTCACAGTTCTGCAGGCTAGAAGTCTAAAATCAGAATGTCAGCAGGCCCATGCTCCCTTTGAAATCTGTAGGGGAATCATTCCATGCCTCTGCCTAGCTTCTGGTGCTCTAACTAGTCTACCTGCTAAACTGTCTTCTGTACGTGTGGATATGCCTGCCTCCACCACACACACGCATACCGTGTTATCCTGCTCCCTCCTCACCACTGTCAGAAATAACATGTTGCGCCAATCTCTCTTCTCTCTGCAAATATTCAGATAAACACAGGACAGAATGCATCAGATCATCCCAATGCACTGAGTCTTGCCCAAGCCCTCAGTGCTGTGACTCAAGTCCATTTCCTTAGTATTAAATATATTACAAGGTAATATTTAAACGTGACTGAGCTCACTACCATTTTTTTTTTTTCCTTTGAAGAATATACTGAAAGCAACGGCCTTCCCTCCAGATGGAAAATAATTCAGTGGGCAGCACCACTGTGTCCAGCCTCTTTTTCACACCCTCATTTCTCACTCATTCCTCTAATTCACTGAAGCTCAAGGCTAAAGAGAGGAAGCATTCTTTCCTCTAGACAGGCAAGTGTATAGTTCAGCTCACTTTCTGTTTCTATGTTAAAACAAGATCAAGGGTTACTGGAGGCGAGGATTTTCTGTTCATGTGCAGTGATAGCACCTTCCAGTTTTTAATAAATCTAAAACAATCTTGTTTTCTTTTCTATAATTAGGACGTAAGCCAGTGCCCGTCAGGATGACTCATTCAGCTCCCCATGCACTGCGACCAGAGTGTCACTGTTCCAGAACTGTGCTACTGAGTGCCTTTGTCTGGGTCTGTGGCAAAAATAGAACAAAGGAAAAGATTTTCCTGAGAGAAAACCTTGAAAGCCAAGAAATGATAACCTTTTCTCACACTGAGGGCTGGGGGTAGGGGTGAGGGAATAGTCAAACAAACCCATGTCCTTCCTCTGGCTTTCCTGTCTTCAAAGGGAGTCAGGGCCCACATGAGTTCCTTCCCAGGCATTGGCTGACAATGTTAAAATTGCCCAGCAAGTTCCCCATACCATAAGACAGTTAGCCAGGTTGTTAGGTTACTTCCCTAGAAGACAAATATCCTAACCTAGTACCTCTTTCCTCCAGTATTCATGTACAAGGAAACTTGTAAAGAGTTTAGAGAACTTAAAGAGCCATTTGCGTATCCTCTAGGGTTACTCCTCATTTGACAAGAGGCAGCCTTGGAAAGAGAAGCATCTTACTAACTGTTAGGAAGTAGGGTACACAGGAAATAGTCACTCTCCCCTATGTATTAAGTGGGTGCCGCACTTTCCTCCTTTCTCCTCTGAAGCCTTCCCTAATGAACCTTAAATGCTCTTGTCACTTAACTATTGGCATCCCTTAGCTAATAAGTGACATAGTCATATAGTCACCTCTGTTAGTTTGTACTTACGTCTCTATTCTGCTTCCTCTGTGAGCACTTTGCTTTCCTGTTGCAGGTCTTAGTTAGCACCCTCAGTCTTGTAGCATAGCTCAGGGTATATAAGCCTGTATCTCTCACTATATTGTAAATCCTTTAACATAAGGGATTCTGTGCACCACTCACCCCCCTGCCAAGGCCTTGCATTCTTGCTCAAAAATGCTTGTTGAATGAAAAATTAACAGGTGCTTTTATAGGCCTTTTTCATTTATATGTCCATAAATTCTTGATCAACACTACTATTTCTTTAGAAACACCTATTCCCAGTATGCCACTCTCTTCTTCCCATCTACCAACACACCCATACACACACACACACACACACACACACATTCACACTTTGTAGTTTAAGCAAAACTAGCAACCAATTAATAAATATTTCATGAGCTATACCCAGTAAGACCACAGCCCTGTTGCTCCTCGATGTGTATTGGGTTGGCCAGAAAGTTCATTCGGTTTTAAGTAAAAATAAAAGACACATTTTTCATTTTCACCAAGAACTTTGGGTATTCATTAACCAAACGAACTTTTTGGCCAACCCCATATTATCTTTCTGATCTATGTGCATATATGCATTTAAAGAATGAAGAAAGCAAGAACAACAACAACAACAAAAATCAAGCAGCCAAGAAGACAAAACCTACTATCTTATTCCTGCGATTCCAGGAAGCGATCCTAATAGTACCATCATATAAAAATAAATGAGTACAAATAAATACCCTAATCAGGTCCTTAATTATATCCAACCTGCATAGATATTCTTTAAAAAATATTTATTGAATGCCTACTATGAACCACACAGTATTCTAGGAGCTGGGGATAAAGACCTTGTATCTTGGGAGCTCATATTCTATAATGGGTGGGAACAGACAATAAACAATATATACATACAAGAGGTCAGGTAGAGTCAGTGTATAAAGGAAAACACAACAGTTCAGGGGATAGAAGGAGGAGCATAGAGGCAAAGCTTTGATTTTTCATAGAAACTTGTTATTAAATTTAATTTTCTATAAATACACACCTTTCTCTCACCCTTATCCACTCTGGAGAGGAACAGACAACTTCCCATCCCCTCCATGTATACATGGGGACTTCCACGTATACTGCCTGGGATGTGAGGATGGCATATAAAAATACTATTTACAAAGGGGAAGAAGGTATCTATTGCTACCTTCACCTTCAGACACCCTCCCCAGGCCCCTTTTGCTCCTTTAGAAAAAACCCCTGGGAATCCATTTGAGTGTAGAAAAGCCTTTCCTCTAGAGAGGCATTCAAACCCCAATGTGGAATAAAAGGCTCTGAGATTAACTGAGGAAGAGCGAGAATGGCTAGCCCGACAGATCCTAGCGGGGGAGGGGATTTACACCTCCATTACCCTGAGGTCAGCTTGAATAAAGTGAAAGCTGAGCCATGTAGATACATGGTAGAAGGGCATTTTAGGAAGAAGAAAGAACAAATGTAGAGTCACTTAGAGGGGAAGTGTTCAGTACATTTGAGCAAGAGCAATGGAGCCAGCATGGTTGAAAAGGAGTGAGAAATGGAAGGAGATAAAGGGGAACCAGATGGCACAGGGCCTTGCGTAGTGAATGACCCTTTAGAAACTGACATTAATTTTATCTCTGAAAAAGGGAGAGGCTTGAAATAAAGTAAAACCAAAGGAGGACGGGAGGTGAGAAGAAAGAGCAAGGAAAAAGTCCTAAGACTACATACAAGTAGCTTTCCTTCTTTGTTGTTAATGGATGTGTTAAATTAATTTCAGGAAGGAACTTGTTAAAGTCTCTCCGCTCATCTCTCTTACATCCCCCTTCCTCTCTAACCCTAATGTCAATGTCTAACTTCTGATGTCTTCATCTACAGCCATAACTATTTACAAGCCCCAATGACTGGTTTCCCTCTCCATTCTATCCCATTTCACCACAACCACATTGCTGTCACAGCAATCTTCCTAAAATCGGTATCTTATCATGTTTTTCTCATCTGAGTCTTCCTTTTAAGTTTCCTTCTCTAACCCAAGTACCCCACACTCTATACCAAGCTGCAGTCCCCACTCTAGATTTAGTAGTTATTCCCTGAACACACCAGGCACTTTCACACTTTTATCCATACTTCACCTGGAGTGCTCCTCCCAATATCTCTCATTCTATACATCCACTCCAATCACCCTACCTCTATAAACCTTTGACAACATCCCCATGTGTATTCCATCGCCATGGAAGAATTCATCATTTCCTCCCATATGCTTGCATGATACTTTACATATGTCACCACTGTAGCTCTTATCACATTTTATCAGAATGTGGTTATTAGATGGCTCTCTTCCTTGCAGAATGTGAGTTCTTTTAAGGTCAGGAACACCATACTCTTCATTTTTGTTTCCCAGATACTTAGCGGAGTAACATATTTTAAAAGATGTTTAATAACTATTTCTTGGATTAAAAACTAGAAATAATAGGAAATGACATGAAAATGGGGAAAGTCTCAAAGGAAAATTAGAAAACATGAGAAATCAAGATGGTAAAGAGATTTGCAAAGTCAGCAGAAAAAAACATCACAGAAGATTAAAGCCAGAACAAAACTTTTATCTTCTTTAATCACTTAATTTGATAAGGGGTAGAACTGGGATTCAGAGTGCTCAAGCAGCAAGTAAGTAGAAGACCTTGAACTCAAGTCTCATTGTTTGGTCCACAGTTCCTAGAGAACAATACAAACCACAGACACAAAGCACCTGTAGATTGTCCTGCTCACCTGTAGACTATGCCTCTCTAACTGAGATGGAAAAAGGTTGAAGCAATTTTAATGCACCATCAAGTTCTTTTAAAGCATTTTAACTTTATTTTTATTTACTTAAAAACTTTTTTCATATGACAATTTTACTCCCCTGCATACACTCTGTATATGTATATTGGTATACCACTTCATGGTTTATGAAGCAGTAACCTATCATTTCACCAGGTTCTCACAACAGTCCTTTGCGTTTTTGGTTTCAATTAGTTATTTTTCCCTTCACTGTTCCACTGCTTCCTATAACTATAAAAGGTCACTTAAGATATCACATAGGCAGCTGAAAATACCGTCTGCACTTCTATAGTTTAATATAGATGCACTGAAGGCGGGACATCTGGAGCACTGGGTTCTGATGCTGCTCTGCCAACCTTGAGCTGTCACTTAACCTTCTGTGCCTCAGTTTATGCATCCAGAATTCAGGGAGGCTTGACCAGATCACTGGTTTTCAAATCTGGCTAGGCATCAAAACTATCTGGAGGCCTTAATAAATTTAATCCTCTAGATCCCCTTCCCAGAACATCTCAGGGGATGAGGACCAGAAATCTGTATTGTAAAAGCTCTCCAGGTGATTCTGATGAGCTTCGGGAAATCTCTAAACCAGATGATGTCTCAAGTCCCTGCTTGCTCTAAAACTATGAATAAATCGTTTTTCTCTTTTGTATCCATTGCTTTTTGTGCAAATCAGTCTTTAGATCCAGACACTGGGTGCCTCTCTGTGGCCTGGAGAAAACAGACTTAAGATGGTAAGACTAGCAAGACCTCAGAATTAATGGCTTTGACTATATCCTGGCCAACAGGACCACATGAGAGCATAGTTTTCTTTTCTTTATTTTCCAAGAGTAGGCTTCTTAAGTGAAAGAACTCACATATTTTCCAGAAGAGTCTGACTGTTCTCAACAATGTAAGGGTTTATTATTATTATTTTCATCTGTTAACATTTCCCGTTGGACTCTAAAAGCCATCTAAAATACTGAAGAAACTCAATGTCTTGTGTCTTATTTAACAAAATACACTAAAATGATAAAATCAAGATGGAGTTTTCAACAAATTACTGATGCACAGATGGTGTTAAGGAGAAAACAACAAAGACAAGGAAAGAGACGCCTTACCGTTATAAATTTTAAAACTTTAGTTTTATTTTTTTTCTTTTTAGTTCAAATAAGAATTTTTCAGCTTCTGCAAAGTCAAACTAATAACCCAACTGAAAAAAAAAGTAATACATAAACCACAAAACTAACTTATTGGTTGGTATAGCAAAGGGCATAGCATAACTTAGGAAGTCTAAAACTTTAAAGACTACCAGGAGTTGAATACATGTAATTAACTAATCTTAATCTTCTTTTATTTCTCTCTTTAACTCACTGATTACACAGTATAAGATTAACTTTAAGACAAAGCCTTAAAGTCTTTCACTGGAGACTCCCCTCCAAATTCATACTGCCCAATCACCTTCTGGGCTAATGAGTGATTTCACCAACCGTAAATCCACTGTTACTAGATCCAGAAGTAGTTCTTTATCTTATTAACAATTATGTCATGAAAACAGTCACGTCTTTCTAAAATCATGATACTCAATATTCATTTATTTGTTTAACAAGAATTTATGACTTAGGCAAATAAAATGATGACTAAGTCTCTACCTGTTTTGAACATTCTAGAAGAGAAGGCACGTAAGCAAATAACCTGACAGTGCAATTAGTGCAATAAAAAGTAAAATTTTGTAGGGTATCAGGGATAGTTTCGTAGCAAAAGAGATATTTGAACTAAGTCTTGAGAAATAAGTAGAGTTTGCCCTGTAGTCAAGGAGGAAAGCACTTCCAAGCAGAGAAAGCATGGAGTAAAAAGCTCCTGAAGGAGTGTGGGGGGCACACTTGGGGAGATAATATGAGTCAGGTGATGGCTAAGAATAGCTGGGCAGCATTCCAACTATAGCTTTTTCTGTTACACTTATGATATCTTCTTTTTATATCGGTCTTCCTTTCAAGAATTAGTTTAAAGCCTCTAAAACATTAACAAATTCTTTGAAAATATTTTCTTCTAGGTTGTCCAGAAATACATTACCATTTGCCATTCCCTAGTATTCTGGTCAAACACCACAGTCCAGAAAATCAAATCTTTTTTATTAATCCCTCTACGTAATCAGTGTCCACTTCCCATATCCTACTTTTTTCTGATTCTACCTACCTCCCCCACTTCTCTGCACAAGTTCTTTATTTTTCTACAAAGAATTTCAAAGTCAATTAAAATACATTTTAGGCTTCCTAATGACTACATTAATATTCTGAAGAATATCAAATAGGTAGTCCTTAATAGATTTCATAAAAGTCAAGTTTTAGACATATATTTAGTAATAGTTGCGCTTTAGAGTGTGACTAAAGTTCAGACTTCGATAGAAAAGAAATTGAGTAAAAAAAAAAAAAATCCTTTAATTCAGTTGATTATTCCTCTTAGAAGCCTGGCTGTTCAAACCTCAAGCCCCTCATGTAAGTACCACCAGCCTTTGATTGTAGTTTCTATAAATGATATCACTTTAGAAAGAAATAGATAGCATTGGAAATGTTAGAATTCTATAAAACCAAAAATTACACTGTTAACACTAATTTTCCACTCAAAATTTCAAAATACACACACACACACACACCCCACACCCCAATTTGGTCCTGAACGAATTTGCCAGCTTTGTTGTCAGTGGCAGGACTCAAAAGCTGGCAGGCCCAAAGCATGAAAGCATGTTCACCTCCTGACCTATACAGGCTCAACTAAAAATGACTGAGGCTCTTCTGTTCCAAATTTAAAACATGTAAAAGAATTGAGACGGAACACTTGCCTCACCTAGCATGGCCTTGATCAGTTTTCCTGATCTTTGTCATGAAAAGTTGCACAAGCAGACTTGGAGGGTTTTAGAAACTTAGGACTTGCTCAAGCCATGCTCGACCTTGGTTTTATCTGACCTGGTGCTTTCTTTGTGATCATCTATTTGTATGTTTTTCAATAATCCTCTTTTGATGTGGGCAGCTAAAAGATTTTAGTCCAGAACATCTATAAAATTCAAATGTACCATTTTAATATTTTTTAATTTAAAAATAATCACTCTGGATACAGGAGTTCCGTAATTTTTTATTTGAAATATCTTGTTCGTTTCCTAGCACCCTTTGTCTCATAACAGCTCCTTAATGCCAACAGAAAATGACCACATTAGAACCAAATCCATCTATCCTCAAGTAACAGACATTGGTAGACACACTACATTCTGAGACTGTTCGTCAGCCTTTGGCTGGTAGGGTTTAAATTCTGATTTACATTGGTTGCTCCAGAGATAAGACTTACAACTTCACAGTCACTGAGATGGGCTCTGATTCTTTTCATATAGACAGAGAAATGGGAGAGAATGGTAGGGCAAAGAGTGGGGAAAACAGTTCAAAATTCAGCGGTAAAAAGAAAGACACATACAGAGGGTATGTGTATATATGTCGTCTTCATTTACTCTATTTCCTTTAATTTACCTTAACTTACCCAGGTTTTACTTGCTCAGAATGAGGTCACAGTGTAATGTAGATTCTATAGGCCCAGCAGGAGTATAGAGTTTTAATATTTTTTTATAAAGCCTTGAAAAACTATTTGTGGAATTTACCCCAATAAAATGACTTTTTTTTGGCCATGCTGCACAGCTTGTGGGATCTCAGTCCCAACCAGGGTCTGAACCCGGGCCACAGCAGTGAAAGCCTGAATCCTAACCACTAGGCCACCAGGGAACTTCCCCCAAAATGACATATTTAGAGGCAGAAATAAAAATACAAATTTAGGGACTTCCCTCGTGGTCCAGTGGTTAAGAATCCACCTTCCAATGCAGGGGACACAGGCTCGATCCCTGGTCGGGGAACTAAGATCCCACATGCCGTGGGGCAACTAAGCCCGCGCACCACAATTACTGAGCCCACGCACCACAACTACAGAGCCCACGCACTCTGGAGCCCATGCGCCACAACTAGAGAGAGGCCTGCGCACCGCAACTAAGAGCCTATGCAGCCAAAAATAAATAAATAAATAAATATTTTTAAAAATACAAATTTAATAGCTCACATTGCCTTAAATTTATGTAGCTTCAAATTTTTTGTTAGTGTGCCTTTCCAATTAGAGTTTCTTTTTTTACCATGAATGTGACAGTATTAATATATATCATATCATAATTCATCATGAATGTAACACATTATTAATATTATGATAATGCATTTTTGAACAAATGAAGAGTATGCATGCTAGATTACTCGCTGTGGAGAACACTGATTATACAGGAACTGGTTTAATGTTTGAGGTACACTGTACTCTACTAAGCAAAATCAGTCTGCTTCATCCATCAAATTAATTGTTTCTTCTTTGTGTTAGACCTCCAGTATTTTGGCTGCCCTTCTATACTGCCACTATCTTCCTTAGGAACTTGCTTAGAAAAGAAAGAAGATGTATGTTCAGAAGTAATAGAGCTTCAAAGGTATGACATGAAAGGCTACTCCTGTCTGTAATGAGACTATGCTTAGAAGTGAGAGATCCTAGGATGACTATGATCTCTTTACTGATGTCTCATCTTGGCCTATGTCCTAATTTGTTCCCAAGATGTCTCACCAGCCTTTTGGGTTATGCTTATGCAAGACTCTTAGTCCACTCTATAAATATATCCTTGCCTTAACCCCATACCAAGAGTGTTAATCTTTCACTATTCCTTCCATTTCCACCAAAGACAATACAGTTAGCTTCTTTCAGTACACCAGGTCTCTATTCCAGGGCCCTGTCCTCTTTGAATTTAGATCATTCTGCACTCACTCTGCAGCCGTCTCTTTGCATTCATTCCTGGCCCTATATGAGAAAGGGTATTTCCCACATAACCCTATGGTGTTCTTCTCTGGGAACCAAACAACCTCAATAGACTTTATAATCTCCTTCCCTGAAATTAATTTTATCTGAATTCTAGGTGCAGAAATCAGACCCCACATTTGTTTTCTCCCTAGCCAATTACCTTTTTGCATATTTTGATTCTTTTATCTGACTAGGCAGTCCTTAGTTAGTTCCTATGGTTGGTCAATTATACTCTGAGATAGGTCACAACTCCTCATCTATTTTTCTGGGCCCGGTTTCTTAAATTGCCATGCAGTCAGGACTATGCTATTCCTCTTGTTCTGTATCTACTTGTTTCCTCCTCTAACATGACAGCTTCTCTTGATGCCCCAAAAGAATAATGAATTCCCTTCCATGCAACTGACTAACTTCCCGTTACAGACTGAATGACTGTGTCCCCCTGAAATTCATACAGTGAGCCCTAACCCCCAAAATGATGGTGTTTGGTGGTGGGGCCTTTGAGAGATAATTAGGCTTAGATGAGGTCATGAGGATGGGGTCCCCTTGATGGGATTAGTGTCCTAATAAGAAGGGGAAGAGAAATAAATTTCTGTTTAAGCTGCCCAGTCTATGAGATTGTCATAGCACCCTGAGCAAACCAAGGCACTCCCTTCATACTCTCCACTAAGAATTCCAGAAATGACTGCTTTCTCAGCCTCATCACTACTGACCATCCAGAAGACTGCCTCTCTCTCTTCCCAGGGGTCTAGAGAAGACGTTCCAATATCACCTCATTGCTTTTTACTGAACATTCTATTTGAACAATTTTTTTGCTTTAATGTATAAATCTTCCCATGAAAAGGTGTATGGCATTTCATCACCCCCATTGTTCTGCTTTATATCAAGCCAACCCTTCAGAGGCCAATTTCAGGCTCATTTTCTCCAATGAATGTTCCCTGATGGTTCCTTCCATTTTAATCTCTCTGTTTTCTAAACTTCTCTGGTATTGTCTATACCAAATAAGTCAGAAATTTAACAAGCTTGTGCATTCTCTTCTCTTCTTGGGACTTCCCAGCAGTCCTGTGTTTCCTTCTGTACTTTTGCACTTAAGTGTTACTCTCAGTCAGCTGCTAATCTACCATGACCCCTCTGTTATGTTCTAGTTTCATACCATATGTACATACATATATTCCTACAGTCTTCTGTTTCCAGCTAGTTCTTCAATTTACCAAAGATATTTTAGGGTCTAAGCATTTCTTTACTTTTTTCAGCACCTTGGTGACCTTGGTAAGCTAAGGGACTTTTATACCATCCCTTCAACTAGGCTGTTGATATTGTTTTCACATGGCCTCTCTCTGAGAGAAATTAGTAGGATCAGTCTAGGCCTCCCAAGAGCCTTTAATATGGCTCCTGATTACCTAAGTTATTTTTCTTTTTATTTTTGAAGGAGTGAGAATGTGGGAACAAAAAATAGCAAGGGTTCTCTAGAGTGCATTGTGCCTATTCAGAAATAAGAAAACAAAGAAAGGAAGAATCAGTGAGCCAAACACCTCTTGTACCATTGTCCGTGTTCCCTTTCTAGAGCTGGTTCAGTGGATAAACCAGCAGTCACTATTCCCAGGCCTGTTATTCTGAAATTTAAATGTTTCTCCTGAATGTGTGAGTTTGGGTTTACCTGATCTTCAGGAGTAGCATTACTTTTCTTTATTGGCATTGGGAAGACTGGATGGAAAAACATTAGTTGTTTTCATCATAAACATTTATTTTGTTTTTAAGATCATTTTACTAGGCGCCAACCTAGTAAGATGGAAACAAAGAGGAAGAGTTTCTCCTCTTGAATTTTAAGTCCTACATGTGCCAAATCACACAATAAAATACACATATAAAACACAACAGATGTCCATAAAATCTTCATTTGTTAAACAAACACTTTCCATGCATGCAAAAAGGATCATGCTAATAAGGGAGAGCACACTCTTGTATAAAACCAGTAAATGCCCCTGATCAGGCTTTGGAAGTTTCAATATAAACAGGTGTGCACTGAATACCCAACCATTCATTTCCCAAGTGTCTGCTTTATCAAATATATGCTTAACAGTACGTGAATTATCCTCTCATAAAAAACTTGTAAGATACGATCCCCATCTTCAGGAACACTGTAAAGAAACTTTATAATCTCACAGAGGGGCAAGACATACACAAGACACACTACAAGAAAATAATGTCTAACAAAGTCATTATCAAGGGTACAAATGCAGGGTAGGAACAAAGGTATAAGATGATCTATATTGCCCTCCCAGCTCTGAATTACATACTGCCGAGAAGTGGAACACAGGTATGGTAAAAACCTAAGGCTAGCGTATATTTAGCTTTGGAATATATGCAGTAGGGAATTACCTTTCCTGCTTCTGCTTGCCTTTGGTCAACCCAAGATTTCATCTTCAAAGCTTCTATCAGTTTATCATGGAGACAGGTAATGAAAAACAAATCAAGTATCTGAGGAAAGCTGATTGGGGATTCAATATTAGCAGATCATTTGCTATTCATAGCGGACATTTTAATGACACATTATTAATTCACATGCATTATTGGTCCTCTTGGCAACCCTTCGATATAAACAATGTAGATATTATCTGATTTTATAAATGAAGAAAATAAAAGGTCGGAGATAGTTATCTGACTTGTCCAAGAACCTAAATGTATCTGTTAGCGTTCTGACAGGAAACAGATGGCATACCTAAAGGATTTGACTGAAAATAATTGATTGAAGGGGCCAACAAAGGGAATGTAAAACACTCAGGGACTAAAAAGCAGGAAGTCACAACTACCCTTAGGCCTGAAGAAGGGAGAATAATGTTCCCAGAGCTTGGTGAGAGGTTCCACTGTGAAAGAGGAGTTGCCTGACAGGATGGTGGACACAGATACTGCCAGAGCTGTGGCAAAGCAGAGTACTGTAATGCCAGTGAAGAAA
The DNA here is from genome assembly GCF_028021215.1 of Eschrichtius robustus. NCBI lineage: Eukaryota > Metazoa > Chordata > Mammalia > Artiodactyla > Eschrichtiidae > Eschrichtius > Eschrichtius robustus. The sequence continues at coordinate 27,422,175 of NC_090825.1, forward strand.
TACCCAGATCCTTTTCTTTTCTCGCCCTCCACTCCTCTGCCAGCATCCCCCATTGACCAAAATAAACCAGAAGCTAAAGAATAAAGATACTGGATGATGCAATCAAAACAAGTTAGGTACAGAAGTGAGCAGAGGAGGATGGGATGGATCTGGAGGAGGTGAAGAGAAGCAGCATACTAGGTAAAAATACCCAGTTTCACATCTACAAATCCAATGCTCTTTTCCCAATAGATACTACTCAGATACATCGGTGTTAACTGTAATTATTTGAAAAAAAAAAAACAAAACTAGGAAAGAGACTTCAGTCTTACTGAGATATATTTCTTCTTTGGGTTAGGCTAAAGACTCTGCATTTTCTGATGGCTTATGGCTATTCTGGAATCCTTTCTACTTGGACAGAGTCTATTCTTTATAACCTGCCCTCTTTATGGGTGTGTATAAGTACATCTTTATCTCTTCAAAAAAGATTCAAACCCCATATTATTGAGTTTCAGTATAATGCAAAGCTCTACAAAGTCCTATTTGAACAACAACAAAAACAAAAGTTGAAAAAGATAATGGAAGACTGGCTGGGTGCTCTATATGACAAACACTGTCAGAAAAAATGTTCATGCTTCCATAGGGCATGAGATCTTACAGGAGTATAAACTTCCTCTGAGAAGCATTGAAAATGAAATGAGACAGAATGAGGTAGTAATTCAGCCTACTTCATGCATTACTCAGGAGAAATAATCTTCCTTTAAGACCTCAGAAACAGATTTGGAACCCAACACTTTGAGTCTCACTGGCATCCGCTGCACAATTTCATTCGCTCAGTTAATCTTCTCCATAAGTGCCTGCTCATCTCTTCCACTTTGGTCCGCAGGTGTCTGAAAATCTCTTAAGTTAAAGCACATTCCTTTCTAAGTATTAGTACAAAGATCCCTAGAAACAGTAAAAATAAATAAATAAATAAATAAATAATAAATCCCTGTGATTCTATCACCTTAGTATGAATTCAGTTTACCAAACTACCATCCTCCTTTGATTAGAGAATTTTAAACTACAAAAGGAAAACACACAAAATGTTTTTAACAATTAAAAAACAAGTAATTAAAATGTCTTAAGCCTTTGGAAAAAAATGGAGAAAAGAAACCTTGGAATTGAGCGGGAGGATGAAGAAGGAGGCAGTGAGGGTTGGGGGTGCAGTTGAAGACAAACTTGATGACTCATCTGCTCAGAGAAGGCCCTAGTCCTAGCTGTTCATTATCCTGGCAGATCCTTCTGCGGACTGCCATCACCAGGCTAGCAAGCATTTGTGACTGCGCTGATCGCTAAGCTCACTGTCACCAGGTGTCTCACCTTCCCCACACAGCACTTTGGCTTTTATTTCTTAAAGGAATCAGTCCAGTTTCTTTAAGAAAGATTTCCTCTGGGCTGAAACTACTAACTACACTTCCTTCCACTGCTTAAACCAAGGCTCAGGCTTATCCACTGTCATTTCCGAATGTTTGTTTTCTTTTTCCCCAGAACAATGAGAATGACAGCGAGTTCTGGCTAAAGGGTTCCAACACCTGAAATACTCTTTGCCAATTACACTACTTGGCAGGCTACAAAAGAGTGACAAATGCAACCTTTCATTAAAAAGAACATTTAAAGAAGAAAGAATATCAAGAGTCTCCAGCAAAAAAATTAAGTAATTAAATAACTACAACTGTTCAACTTTATAACCACTCAGACACAATAATATGATTGGCCTTTTCTGACCTATCTGTCAATTAGAGCAGGGTCATAGATCCTGGAATAGAAGAAGGGCTTGGTCAATATCCTTACAACTTATTTGTTTTTTTTGTTTTGTTTTTCAAATAATTTGTTTTTAAGTAGTCCAGAGTATCAAGCAGGGTACTTGGCCATAGGCCATAGCTGGAGTTCTCAGAGAAAAAGGGCTTTTTCTCCCCCTGGGCTTTTCTTCTGCTTCAGTCAGACTTTCACTGATGTACATGATAAAACACTGCCTATTATCAGCCAAGATATCATTCTGACTGCTGCTGGGTCAGGCATTTTAACCCAGGAAAGATCTTTGTGAAACAACTGTCATTACATATTTTGATTAAAGATTACATAATTTGGTATAACCATTTATCCTATCACAAGGTTCTTCAAATATCCAAAATTCCCTTTCTGTAAGGTCTTCTCTATCTAAAAGGATGTGGCAGTCTCAAGGCTCTAAATGATGTCAAGAACTCTTTTAGATAATGTTTCACTATTTTCAAATGTAATATAAAAGAAAAACAGAGCTGGAGGAATCAGGATCCCTGACTTCAGACTATACTACAAAGCTACAGTAATCAAGACAGTATGGTACTGGCACAAAAACAGAAATATAGATCAATGGAACAGGATAGAAAGCCCAGAGAAAAACCCATGCACATATGGTCACCTTATCTTTGATAAAGGAGGCAAGAATATACAATGGAGAAAAGACAGCCTCTTCAATAAGTGGTGCTGGGTAAACTGGACAGCTACATGTAACAGAATGAAATTAGAACACTCTCTAACACCATACACAAAAATAAACTCAAAATGGATTAAAGACCTAAATGTAAGGCCAGACACTATAAAACTCTTAGAGGAAAACACAGGCAGAACACTCCATGACATAAATCACAGCAAGATCCTTTTTGACCCACCTCCTAGAGAACTGTAAATAAAAACAAAAAGAAACAAATGGGATCTAATGAAACTTAAAAACTTTTGCAGAGCAAAGGAAACCATAAACAAGACGATAAGACAACCCTCAGAATGGGAGAAAATATTTGCAAATGAAGCAACTGACAAAGGATTAATATCCAAAGTATACAAGCAGCTCATGCAGCTCAATATCAAAAAAACAAACAACCTAATCCAAAAATTGGCACAAGACCTAAATAGACATTTCTCCAAAGAAGATATACAGGTTGCCAACAAACACATAAAAGGATGCTCAACATCACTAATCATTAGAGAAATGCAAATCAAAACTACAATGAGGTATCACCTCACACCAGTCAGAATGGCCATCATCAAAAAATCTACAAACTATAAATGCTGGAGAGGGTGTGGAGAAAAGGGAACCCTCTTGCACTGTTGGTGGGAATGTAAATTGGTACAGCCACTATGGAGAACAGTATGGAGGTTCCTAAAAAAACTAAAAATAGAGCTACCATATGACCCAGCAATCCCACTACTGGGCATATACCCTGAGAAAACCATAATTCAAAAAGAGTCATGTACCACAATGTTCATTGCAGCTCTATTTACAATAGCCAGGACGTGGAAGCAACTTAAGTGTCCATCGACAGATGAGTGGATAAAGAAGATGTGGCACATATATACAATGGAATATTACTCAGCCATAAAAAGAAACGAAATTGAGTTATTTGTAGTGAGGTGGATTGACCTAGAGTTGGTCATACGGAATGAAGTAAGTCAGAAAGAGAAAAACAAATACCATATGCTAACACATATATATGGAATCTAAAAAGAAAAAGAAAAAAATGGTTCTGAAGAACCTAGGGGCAGGACAGGAATAAAGACGCAGCCATAGAGAATGGACTTGAGGACATGGGGAGGGGGAAGGGTAAGCTGGGACGAAGTGAGAGAGTAGCATGGACATATATACACTACCAAATGTAAAATAGATAGCTAGTGGGAAGCAGCCGCATAGCACAGGGAGATCAGCTCGGTGCTCTGTGACCACCTAGAGGGGTGGGTTAGGGCGGGTGGGAGGGAGACGCAAGAGGGAGGGGATATGGGGATATATGTATACGTATAGCTGACTCACTTTGTTATACAGCAGCAACTAACACAACAATGTAAAGCAATTATACTCCAAAAAAGATGTTGAAAAAAAAAAAAAACAAAAGGACTCTTCCACATATCCGGTTAAAAATAAATAAATAATAAAAAATAAAACGTAATATAGTCACATTACCCCAAATCCTATACTTACTTGTTAGTAACTGTCTAAAATGCTTTATACATGTGTTCATTCATTTGATGGGCACACAATAAAATCTCTTTGTTTGTTTTTTAGATTTCACTATCAATTAAATAACTCCCAGGTGCCAAGCATTTTTTACATACAGTCTCATGTATTCTCTCCTAAATTCATCACAACAATACTGAGTAGGTGACAGCACCTTCAAGAGAGCTTGCTATGTGTACAGGGAACAGTATTATTAAGATGCAGGTCCTGTTCTATACAAATACAACTAAATTCTAATTAAATTTAAAATATCTAATCCTTAGCATCATTTAAAAATTTCTTTGCAAGTTTCTTAACCAAATAGTCACAGCTTCACCTTTGTAACATTTTCCACTCTGTTTCTGAAAGCCTGTGGCATCAGTATATGGTGAGCAAATCCATTCCAGAACACACTTACTCCTGGTGAAGGTCTAGTAAAATGCTGCATGCTCTTGATCACAAAGAAGACTAAAAGGCATTAGATGATTTGACCCAAATTAATCACCTATAATGAAAGCCACTCAATGTACACAGCCCACTGATACCGAGATGCTCATGTCACTTTTACATATAAAGACCCTTTTTTCACTTTAATGTGTCAGCGTGCTGCATTAACCTCACAAAGTGAGAGATGTATCAGTATTTTGCCACTGTTTACAAAGCAAGTGAAAGGCTGTAAATGAGCTATAAATATCTAGGATATTTGAAGTTTAATGGGAGAGGGATTCTCAAGTGCATTTTACAAGCAAAAAACGTGAATGACAAAAATGAAATTACAGAGATATATATAATGCTAATGTATTCAAGGCCACAGATGAAATTAATTAACAGGGGTTAAAATGCATTGCAGCGACACCATTACCATTGTCACCCTCGAGATTTTAAATCGTCCTCCAACCTTCATTCTACAGGGATCAGATCAAACTAGCCACTGTCAAGACTCGGTTTAACTCGACACCATTGCCGAGTAATTTGGATTACCACCTGGTTATTTCCTAACAATTATTAAATAACTGGACCTCAGTCATCTTTTATTTAAATTAGAGGAGGTTCGGTTCAGATTTTCAAAAAGTTTAAGAAAACTCATCCAGGTTAAGTTCTGTTACTTAAAAGAATATTGTCTCATTTTCCTACTATTTTTTTCCTCCAAAACTAGGAAAACTCTCTAGGCAATGAAGGCTTCTTCCTACTCTTCAGATCTACACTTTCTTTGTAGATCTGGCATGTCTCCATGAATCCTTTTAAATGAAGTGTGATTTTTAAACATTTTGGTTCAGACCTGGGGCAGAATATACTCTACTCACTCATAAAAGAACAAATTAAATTTTAGCTCAGGGCACTTGTGGATACAAGGCCTATAGATTTTGCCAATGCCAGGCGGGTATATTCTTCAGTGTCTCTTTAAATCTTTTTAATGTATAAATGACATTTAAAAGCTCCCTTTTCATTGCATCTGGCAGAGTACCTAAGACCATAACAAGTTGCTTCCCCAGTAAATGTCATTTCCCTTAACCACAGGGCTACAATTCAAAAACTGTAGATTTTTTTAAAAGAGAAGTGTTAAGGGAAAAAAAAGAAATAGAAGAAAAAAAACCACCCTCTGGGAACGAAGCCTAGGATTTCCCATCTATGAAAAAAGGGAGTTGTTACAGAGTGGAGGACTGGCTAGAGGCCAGGGGCTAGAGTTACTGCTTTCAAAATGGCTTTCCATAAATATGTGTTAGCATACGGCATTTATGCTAACACATATATATGGGATCTAAAAAAAAAAAAAGGTCATGAAGAACCTAGGGGCAAGACAGGAATAAAGACGCAGACCTACTAGAGAATGGACTTGAGGACATGGGGAGGGGGAAGGGTAAGCTGGGACAAAGTGAGAAAGTGGCATGGACATATATACACTACCAAATGTAAAATAGATAGCTAGTGGGAAGCAGCCGCATAGCACAGGGAGATCAGCTCGGTGCTCTGTGACCACCTAGAGGGGTGGGATAGGGAGAGTGGGAGGGAGGGAGATGCAAGAAGTAAGAGATATGGGGATATATGTATATGTATAGCTGATTCACTTCGTTATAAAGCAGAAACTAACGCACCATTGTAAAGCAGTTAATACTCCAATAAAGATGTTTTAAAAAAAAATGGCTTTCCAGCCAACTATACCAGAGGGAGGGGTCCTATGTATACTCTAGCCATGGCAAATTGCAGGGAGCATGAAACAAAGAGAAGGCAGGTGGCAGGAGCTTAGTGCAATGCCACGGTTAAGTATATACACTTTGGAGCCAGAAATCGAGGTTCAAATGCGAGTTCTACTACTTACTGACTTAGTAACCTTAGGCAAGTTAGTCTACTTCTTTGTACCTCAGTTTCCCTGTTGTAAAATGGAGGTAACAATACACAGGTATATTCATTTTCTATCGCTGCATAATAAATTACCACAAACTTAGCAGTTTCTGTAGATACAAATGTACTACCTCACGGTTTCTGTGGGTCAGAAGGCACATTTTAGTGACTATATGTACAATGCTCAGAGTTTCACAAGGCTGAAGTCAAGGTGTCAGTGGGGTACGTCCATGTCTGGGGTCCTGACTAGGGAAAGCTCGGCTTCTAAGGTCCTTTGGTCATTTCCTTTTGATGATATGACTGAGGTTTCCACTCTGTTGCTGACTGTAAATCAAGGGGCCATTGTAGGCTTCTAGAGGCTGCCTGCTATTCCCTGCTACGTGGCCCTCTCCACAGCATGGCAGCTTGCTAGATCAAGGTCAGCAGCAGAATCCCTTCTTTTAGGGTGGACCCAGTCCCTTTTAACAGCTCACTGGATTAAGCCAGGCCAACTTGGATAATCTCTCTTTTGATTAACTCAGAGCCAGCTAATTAGGGACCTTAATAACATCTACAAAATTCTCTCACCTTTTAAAGTAAAATAATCACAGAGTGGTAGCCTTCATACTTATAAGTTCTGTTCAAACTCAAGTGTGTGTGGAGGGATCATATAGGGCATAAACACAAGGGGGCAGGAAGCTTGGGGAGCATTTTATTTTATTTATTTTTTTTATCGAAGTATATTACAATATTATATTAGTTCAGGTATACCAAAAAAGAATTTGATATTTTTATAGATTACACACCATACAAAGTTATTAGAAAATATTAACTATATCCCCTGTGCAGTACATATCATCCTACTTACCTACTTTATAACTAGTAGTTAGTATCTCTCAATCCCTTTCACCTATTTCACCCCTCCTCCTACCTCTCTCTCCTCAGGTAACCATTAGTTTGTTCTCTATATCTCCGTATTTATTTGCTTTGTTCTTTAGATGCCACATATAAGTGAAAACGTACAGTATTCATCTTTCTCTTTGACTTATTTCACTAAGGATAATGCCCACTAAGCATAATGCCCAGGTCCATCCATGTTTTCACAAATGGCAAAATTTCATTCTTTTCAATGGTTGAGTAATATTCCATTGTATAGTGTGTATATGTGGATATATATATACACACACATATATTGTATGTATATATACATATATATTGTATGTATATCTTGGCTACGGTAAATAATGTTGCAATGAACATAGGGGTGCATATATCTTTTCTAATTCGTGTTTTCATTTTCTTTTGATAAATACCCAGAGGTGGAATTGTCAGATCATATGGTAGTTCTATTTTTAGCTTTTTGAGGAACCTCCATACTGTTTTCCACAGTGACTGCTCCAACGTATTGTACAATCCCACCAACAGTGCACAAGGGTTCCTTTTTCTCCACATCCTCACCAATACCTGTTATTTCTTCTTTTTGATGATAGCCATTCTGACAGGTATGAGGTGATATCTCATTGTGGAGCATTTAGAATTTTGTCTAAGACCACAAGCTTCCAGGACTCCTTGAGTGGATTAACTAAGTTACAATAAATGTAAAACATTTAGTGCCTAACTAGGGATAAGCATTATGTAAATTTTTACCATTTTTATTCTCCACAGGCTGGATTTCTTAGGAGGAAACATTGGTTCTAAATGACCTGTCCAATCATTGTGTTACTGTGCTAGAAGTCGGGATTAAATCCAGAGCTCTCCTGATCTGTTCAAGCTTTTCCTCCTCATTCTACATCCTCAATGACATTTGACCCAGGATGACCTTCCTGGAAAATGCTTCTCCCTGCAGCTCTTTCCTCTGCTTCTAAAGCTGCTATTTCAGAACAAACAGAACCTCCTCCTCATTACCTTGAATCAACAGGTAACAAACCCTTCTTCATGGGACCACTGTGGTGGGTAGGCTCTGCTATCTAGGCCTCAAGGAAAGGGTGGGAGACAGGAGTCACATGCCACAATGTCCAGGCTGCAGACTTTGTCTGCATAAATCACTGCAGATGTAGTGTTACCTGAGAAGGAGCGAGCCAATTAGAGCCAGGATCATATAGTATTTAGAAGAGGTCTGCGTTTCCAAAACTGCTTCTCTTCACCAAAGTGTAAATCACAGTTTGAGTCTGTAGGCAGGCTGGTCCTGTCAGCTGACCCAAATAAATATACACTCAAATAAATACATAAAACTCCCACAGTCAATTTGGGGAAGAAAATTCTTTACTTCGATTCAGGAGCATATTCTGCATTCTGAAGGCTGGAATATGCCTACAGTGGTGTACCAAACCTCTCTTTTGTGCACATCTCAGCAGGATGTCTCTAAACAGAAACTTAAAAATAATAATAATAATGATCACTAATCCCTTCTCAGTCAGCTGCTCTCCTCCTCAGGGAGTCACTGATATGCTGGACAGACATTGCACTGACATGTACTGTGAGCCCCTGGGAGGTCTAGAGTTTCCAGGTGTTGACCCCCAATGTCAGTGGCATAAAGCAGGAGAAATGGATGCGGGGGAATGGATGGAATTATAGCAGCCTCATGTTTATAGGATAAGAAATTTTGAAATCATGTGCTTCTTAGTATCCTATACCATGTGTATTAGCTTACTAGGGCTGCCATAATGAAGTACCACAGACTGGGTGGCTTAAAAAACAGAAATTTATTTTCTCATAGTTCTGGAGACAAGATGTCCAAGATCAAGGCGTTTGCAGGGTTGGTTGGTTTCTTCTAAGACTTCTCTCCTCTGTATGTAAATGGCTATTTCTCTCTGTCTTCACATGGTCTTAGTTCTATATGTGTCTGTGTCCTAACCTCCTCTTCTTATAAGGACACCAGACATATTGGATTAGGGCCCACCTACATGACCTCATTTTACATGAATTGCCTCTTTAAAGACCCTGTCTCTAAATACAATCACATTCTGAGGTGCTGGGACTTAGGACTTCAACATATGGATTTTTTTAAGGGGGGTACACAATTCAGTCCATAACACATATACTGACAAAGTGAATCACGTTCCCATTTATTGTTAAAGTGGAGAGATGTAAATGTTGCTGCATATTAAGTGTTGATACTCAGGCTCCCCACCTTTGGTCAGACTTGACATGTTTTCCACTTGCTCAAATTAATGTGAAACAGAGTTGACAACAAATTGATGTTTGTTGCAGGAAGCAGGTAGGGGTTGAGTCTTTGATGAGGTAGACTCAAAATGCAGATTCAAGGCACTGATCACTTTGCCTCTGTTGTTCACTGATGTATCTTTATAACTTTGAACAGTAACTGCACTTAGTAGATATTTAATAAATATTTGTCAAATGAATAAGAAAGTATTGCTGAAAGGCAGGCAGGGAAGTAACTAAAAGAGGAGTGAAGCGATGGCAAAGCCAAACTACCATTTTTACAAGGGCTTCCTCCTCTAGAATACGCTGATAACAGAAACAGCATTGTGTTGTACTATATCTTTTTTTCCCCCTAAAATCTGCATGTCTTTTTAAAACCCAGCTTTGATCTCAGCATATGTTTGGTATATATAGTAGGAATTCATTAAACACTTATGAAATGAATTAGAAGTCCTCTGATGTAGGAATTGTTTAATTACTATTACCATGGGTGTTTTGCAGTAGATCAAACAAAAAATAGTTGCTGAAATCTAAACCCTGCTCTATTCTTTCTGCTTCTCTGCAAACACAGAAGACCACATAACAGTATCTTGCATACACAATAACACTTTACATTTCCTCCTTTCTTATTGCCTTTGTCTTCTTTTGTTGAAAATAAAGAATCATAATTCTTTAACACTCCTGAACAATCCACTTATATTTGTGACTTACATAACCATTACATTATTAAATCATGTGACTACAATGTTCATCACAGCCATCTTCTCTAGAGTATTCCTGAGAAATGAGCGAACACATTTCTGCTTGAACAATCCAGTGATGGGCAAGTCACTGCCCTGAAAGCCAGCCTATTCCAATTCCACTTCATTACTGAACCAGTCCAAATATATGAAAGGTTTTTCCATTCCTTGTACTTACATCTGTCTCCTATAACATCTACCCAATTGTCCTGATTCTTCCCTTTGTAACCACACAGAAGTTAAGTCCATCTTTTAACGTTGTGTATTTTGAATATTTCAAATTATCTTTTCTCTAAAGAACCTCTATCTACTCTTTCTTTCTCCAGTTTTATATTCTACATTTTAATTTTTGTTTTTACAGGGCATGCTGCTGAATAGTCTAGAACAATGAGAACAGAATATATAAAGATTGTGAAATTTTTTGAAGCTGGGTGGAACCAAGAAGATTGTCTAATCTAATCAGCACATCTATCATGGGGAAAAGGAGTCCCAGAGAATCAATATATATGTGTATATATATATATATATATATATATATATATATATATATATATATATATATGCACACACAAAGTTAGAGTCCTAAAAAATTGAGGGCTAGAATTAGAATACATGTTGCTAGTCTCCTTGCCAACATGTGGCTTCCAATTTTCAGTGCTTAATGCTTTCAAACAGTATACATTAATTTCATTCTCACAACAACCATGTAAGAAAGATAGGACATGTTTTTTAATCTTATTTAATAGATGAGGGACTAAGGCTCAATGGATTTTCATAAGGAAAGAGTTAACTAATAGAAGAACTGGAACAGGAATCCAAGTTTTCTAGCTTCCAGATCCATTAGAAGTTTTCTAGCTTCCAGATCAATATTATTTGAATATATAATACAAAATCAATAACCTCCCACTAAAAATTTAATAAGTACTGCATTAGTGAGAGGCCTAGCACAAAAGAGATGGCACAATAAAGAGGGCTTAACTGAAAAGAATTGAATGAAGGGACTATTTACAGAGTAGTGTACTGAGTTAAGGGAACCAAAAAGAGATGGTGAGGCATCTAAGGACCAACAGGAGTAAAAAGTCTTTACTATTCCTTCTTAGGTCCTAAGGAGCAGGGGGAGGAAACAGGGTTTCCAGAGCTCCCACACTGGAGGAAGTATGGCTGACCCAAAGAAACTGGGGTCTCACAGAAGGAGCCACTGCCAGAAAGCAGGGAGGATGGAGGACTGGGGTAAATATCTTGGACCTCTTCTTTTTGCTGCTTCCCTCCGCTTGCTGTTGTCTCTCATTAGCGAAATCTACCCAGAAACCAGGGAACAAGAGGGCTTTCTGGTGCACAGGGAAGAGAATGAATTGGGCATGGAATAGAGAAACTAATGACTGCAGGTACAGAGTAGAGGAACATCAACAGGAACAAGAACTTTCAGTCAAGCTCCCTTTATAGCTAGTGGTTAACTACTTGATGCTTTTAACAGCCTAAGAAAATCTGAAGGGATGAGGAGATATCCTAGATCTGAGATTCTAGAATCTTCAAAATATAACTTTTAAGAGAAAGAAGTGAAAAAAATATATATATACTTGTTTGTTAAAATCACTCTCATCAGAAAAACAAACTGTGCTATTTATTATGTCACTGTTAACAAATGAAACTTGTCTTGTGTCCTTACCTGGCCTAAAATTAATGGGCTTGCCTCTTTAGTTTCAACCAAGCCTGTAGTTCCCTCCTGGCTCCTTTTCAAAATCTGTTATAAGCACCTCATTGAGCCTGAACCTGTCCCAGAAATTAGTAGACTTTATTTTCATTTTAAGTTGTGTCAAACATTCAATGTCAGTCACCCTCCCTTGACTCCTCCATCCTCCACTCTTACTGGCTTCATGGAAGTGCCCCTATCCCAGAATATATACATTATTACTCTAGTTAATGAATATTAGGGTTTTTCGATCTTGGGTCCACTGCCATTTCAAGCCAGATGATTCTGTGTTGGCGGGGTGAGGCGGCGCCGTGGGGGGCGACTTGTGCACGTGGCTGTTTAGCAGCACCCCTGACCTCGACGCAGTAGATGCCAGTAGCACTGCCCCAGCTGTGACAGGCAAAAATATCTCCATATGTTGCCAAATGTCCCCTAGAGGGGAAACTGTCCCTGCTTGAGAACCACCACTGTATTTGCTGGGAAAAGGAAATCCAAAGCTCTAATTCATCTGGCTGCACCCAAGCTCCTCCAAGGGCTTTGTATTTGTAACAATCCTTGCTAGCCCAATTAAGTACAAATAAAATGAGGCAAAGATCATAAAGCATTTAAAGGGGAGAAATGAACTGAACTCCATTTTGTTTTGTCAGCCAGAAGGAGAAAAACCCACATCCAGGTGCTGCTTAACACACACACACACACACACACACACACACAAACTTATATGCAGCAAACCCCACAAACTCTAAATTTGGCTTTATGAGGTGTCAGGTTGTGAACTGACTCTCCCTAGCTACAATCCCTACCAAGTGGTATCATGTGGCTTGTAACTCAAATGTTTAGACTGAAGGAATCAAAGAAGAGCCGAATCCTCACCAGCGCTGAACTGAAGCCTACAGAGCCGAGTCACCTGGCTGTGAAGTCTTACACAGACCAACCCACATCCCACAGAGAGGAAGTTAGGACCTTCAAGAGAGTCTTCTGAAGGTGACTGAAGGGGAATGTAGTACAAGGACATTTGTGTTTTCAAAACCTTGTAAAGTTTTTTCCCCCCAGGGGCATTGTTTTAATTTATCTCTGTGATGTAAGCAATCTTTCTAACCTAAAGTACTGGAGATAACTCAGTTCCAAAATGTTTTATCTACAAAAGAGTTTAGCTGGACAAAATACCCTTGAATGGCCCTCAGCCATTCCCATGGGGGAGGGAGAGATTTACTTCTGAAGCACCAAGTTGAAGATTAGAAAACTGTAGAATACAAGGAACCTTAGAGATATATTTAGTTCAACAGTGTAATTCTCAAACTTCTGCTTGTGGAAGAGTCACCTAGCAGTGGAGAGCATTACAAATGCAGACTGCAGGGCCACACCACAAAATTCTGATTCAATAGGGCCGGATGGGCCCAGGAACCTGCATTTGTACAAGCATTTTGAGCCTGATGTAGGTGGGGTAAACAGACACTGTTTAGAAACACTGACGTAGTCCAACTCTGTCACTTTACAAATGAGTAAACTGAGGCCCAGGGAAGTGACACCAGCAAATCAGAAACAGAACTGACATGAGAACCCAGGTCTTCTGGTTCTGCTGTTCAATGCTGCTTCCTCATCTTCACCATGCAATACACCATAAAATGATAAATGACATCATACCTCAAAATACTGTATCGTTACCCACAAAGGCCATGCCAAGAGAGTTCAGCCTGCAGACCCTGCCTTTAGAACCAATGAGCTGTTGGGGGACTCGGGGCAGCTGCCCCTTGTGAACAGTCTGAATATATGACACAGGCTTGCGTTGCCACTGAACTCAGTGCAGCTGCCCTGTGTTTTGCAGCCAATCATCTGCTGTAGGCATGGACCCCAGAGGTAAAAGGAGGTCGTGTAACCGAGGCTATCCTCTCCAGAAATCCTACTTGTCACCATATGCCCAATCGCGGACAATTTTCTCTTCTCTGGGGTCCCAGCAAATACTATGATATCTTCACCTATGATGTACTCCACTGAATATTTGTGAAGTTTTACTCAGTTGGTATCATATCAAACACATTTTTCTTTCTCATTGGTGCGTAGTTCACATAAGTGAATCAACATGTTCTTTCCAGACTCCACTGAAGACATCACAGGTGCCTGCTCAGACATACTGTCTCCTTGCAAGTAAATGCCTGTTGACTCACACAAATGAAAGAAAAAAAGACAACAGTAGAATTTTACATTTCAATAGAAACTCTGGTGACTGACACTAGGGTGTCATATTTTTCTTTTTCTTTTTTCAAGTAAAGACAGCAAATATATGACTACCTACTCTCACAACCATTTCATAAGAGAAACAGCATTTAATGCCCATTAATAGAAAGTAATCACTTAACTTTTAAAAAATTATTCTTCTGAGAAACTCACTATCCTGTCCCACTCTACTACAGATAGTGAAATTTAAGAACAAAAGAGCAACAGACCTTGGACTAACATTTGTAGACCCAATATGACATCTGGCCATATTGAATAAATGACTTCATAGAAGGATCTCATTGGTCATTATCAGAATTCTTGTATAACTGCCCTTCATGTCCAATTTATTTGTTTGTTAAATCAGGTATGCCCCAGCTGTCTTATCCACTGACTCCCCAGAATTTGAAATGGTATTTCCCAGAAACTGAAGCTGCTCTGAGTTGCAGGCAGGTCATACTTTTTTTTTTTTTTTTTTAAGAAACTAATTTCATTAGTGTTCTGTTCTGCTTGTTCCTCTGTTATTGGTCAAGGTATAGAAGGAAAAATAAACATGACAAGTGATACTGGCTGCTGGATAACAGGAACTTTCTATCTAAGCATTCTCACTGCAGGGCAGAATGTACACTCTTTTTATTCTGACTTTGAAAACCATTCATTGGATCAATATCTTCACCAAACAGAGAAATAAGATGCTTCCAGTTCCTCATTATGTCAGTTTTATTGGAAGTAGTACTGAGATAATGAAAGATGTTTAATATTGGTTGCTTTTCAAATGTGGAAATTGCTGTTGTCCACTGAGAAGTAAGTGTGGTGAGAAAAGCTGTTTTCAGCTCATAAAGTTGTGGTTATTACTTCACATTTTTATACAACCCTAAATGCACAGGGTGTTGACAATATTTGCAGTGGAGCCAAGCAAATCAAATTTTGGTCCAAAGCAGGCAGAGTCCACATACAGACCCAATCCAATACCAAACCAACAACTCAAAATAAACACGGTATAGCTCAGGGCCATTGCAAAGGAAGGGCTATGGAAGAAGTGGTTTTAGGCTGAAGAAAAGAAGGGATATCCCTAAAGTATAATAAAGTAATAGAAACCCTTTAAATAGGCCCTAGAGCCTCAAAACGAGTTGTCCAAACCAGCATTTTCTTTAAGAAGCCTCTCACCCTCCATTTTCTCAGCAGAAAAAGCAAGTCTATACTACTCAGCCATAAAAAAGAATGAAATAATGCCATTTGCAGCAACACGAATGGACTTACAGATGATCATACTAAGTGAAGTAAGTCAGAAAGAGAAAGACAAATACCATATGCTATCACTTATATGTGGAATCTATAATATGACACAAATGAACCCATCTATGAAACAGAAACAGACTCACAGACATAGAGAACAGACTTGTGGTTGCCAAGCCGGGGGAGGGGGTGGGGTGGGCTTGTAGGGGAGGGATGCATTGGGGGTTTGGGGTCAGCAGATGCAAACTACTATATACAGAATGGATAAACAACAAGGTCCTACTGTACAGCACCGGGAACTATACTCAATATCTTGTGATAAACCTAAATGGAAAGGAATATATAAAAGAATGTGTGTGTGTGTGTATATATATATAAAAGCGAATCACTTTGCTGTATAGCAGAAATTAACACAACATTGTAAATCAACTATACTTCAAATAAAAAATAGATAAATAAATGTCCACTCCAGGACAATAAATTGGATGTCAAGCATACACATGCATAATACATCTTGATGTGGGTAAACTGATCTTGAGACAGAGAGCCACTCCATCTTCATCAGTTATTGAACTAGAGCCTGGAAAACACCCTCATTTAGAGGTGCAAATAATGCCTTTCTCCTTAAGCAAAAGGAAAAAAACCCTCTAAATGGTGGAGGTTCTTTGAAGCTTGTTAATAAATCAATCCAAGAATAGAGTACTGTGTTCACAACATGATCAATCAAAAGCCACACACAAATGGAAAAAAGTCTTCCAGAGCAGCGCCAGAGGCCTTATCATAATTGCTTCCTGACAGAAAGAGTGGATAAACAAGCTCAGGACAAGGCCAATCAAAGACTGGTCCAGAGACCTTGTTTCTCATTGCTCTAGGTATCAAAATAGGAAGTAAACAGCTTAGAAACAGTTCTGAGAATTGCCTGGAGGAAGTGCTGCTTCCTCTCCCTGCACTTGCTAAGTTTGTTTATCTTTCATCCTCTCAGCACAGCCTTTTGCAAGCTGGCTGAGTGAGACCCCTTAGCAAAGACCATCTTTTCCCATCTGCCTCTGACCTAATGCCATCCAGCCGACCCAATACATCCCCTCTCCTCCCCAGTGACCACAATGTGATAAGGAAATGAAGGCACAAACAAGCGCCACAATTTCCATGAGATGGATCCCCTTAAAAAATGCAGACATCTGGTTTATGGAAATATCTACCACTGTGGAAGAAAATGGGCACTGAGGTTGGCTAGGTTTTCCAGCACCACCGAAGCAGTATCTCAGCATGACTGAACTACTTCATCAGGCTCATCAGGAGTAACTAATAAACAGCTCTGGAGCTCATTAACTGTCCAGCCTAGTGTTGGTTCTTACCAAAAACAACATGTAAGCTTATTTTACAATGAGGCTGGACTTGTGTTACCGCCTATCAGATGATTTTTAATACACCATCCTCACCAGCCTGGCACCTGACACTTACATAAGGCTTTTCGTGTATGTATGCCCACAGAGTATTAATGCATCTGGCTGTCCAAGTCCTTCTGTGAGCCAAAGAAAGCTCTGGTATTCACTTGGTTGCCTCTGCTTGGCTTTACATATCCTAATTCTAATTCATGTAAAGGTGTTCATAACGTCAGTCCTAGGTCATCTGAGTTCCATTTAACCTGAGGTTTTTGATATGAAACATTAGTGCTGTAAATTGGAGGCAATTAATAATTCAAGATTGTCTCAGAGAAATGAACTAGCTCCCTGGGATAGGTGCATCACCCATCTTGGCCTTCGTTCTCCAACTTCTACAAAATGTTTCACGCTGGATTGTCTTTTAAATGTCTGAATGCTTTAATACTGCAAATGCTTTGAAACCATAGAAAATCTGGATTTTTAAGACATACACTTATGCCAGCTTTTTATTAGCCTAAGGAGGACAAATTGCTGGATGTTATATTTATTTTATGTTTTCTTTACAATCCAATTCAGTAAATCATTCTTTAACAAAACTTACCGGAGGATCGACCTTTATGTTAAAAAAGCTGAGACCATCATGGCTTCTTTAGAGCTCTGTCAAGGCAGAGGTGCAAAGAGCATGTGCATTGCTTTCCACAGAGCACTCACACGACCACACGGTATCTGAGGTATTACCTTTACAGTGTTGATCATATAAATATTATTTTTCTGTGGCTTTGCAGTGAACTAATCACATCTAACATCATATTAAGGAAGTCATTTTCGTAGGAGCTTTATTTATGGAGAAAATTTCAACCAAAGTATATGCCGAAAAATTACTGATATTATGATTTTGTTGGAGAAGCAAAAACACATGCTAAATGAAGCCTGAATTTCCTAAATGCTGCTCTATGGGGAAACAGGAAAATTCACTTGGACTGAATATTTAATTTCCCACATTGAACTGTTAAGAAGTCATTCTTCTCCATGTATTGCATTAATAGAAAAATATAGGAGCCCTCCAGTAGACAAACTCAATATCCTCTTGGAGGAAAACTGAACTCACTGGGAATCAAATGACTGAACAGAAGTAAGAGTCTCAATGAGAACCGTCACTGAAGACCTGACAAATTCAGGTGTCCACCTAAGGTCCTTCAAACTATCACTGGTGAGCAGTAACTTAGGGATATAGGAGGAGGGAAAAAGTGACAGCTCACAGGCCAGTCCTAAGCATATCCATAAACTATGTCTCTGCAGGCCAGTCCTAAGCATATCCATAAACTATGTCTCTGTTTCTCTTCTTCAATTCATTCCCACTCTCTCTCTCCATCAAAAAAACAAAACCCATTCCCACCAGTCAAGGTCCAACCACGAAAATAGAAATGTGGGAGTGTAATAGAGGGAATTTTGTTACACAGATTGAAGAAGGACTAAGGAGCAAAACAGGGGACTGTTATAGGTAACCCAGGGGTTAACAAAAGCAAGAAGCTGCCACTACCCTAAGCTAGAGGACCAAGTATACAACTACAACTAAACAACTAGACTGATTCATTAATACCTACTCCTAACTACATAACGGAATCCATGTAGCCATATTTGTTCATTCCACACATCACTCCTCCACATCCCTCTCTTTCTGGTGAATATTTCATCACTTAAATAGGAGGATAAGTTTGGATAGTGAATAATTTACCAAATGATAGTACTTTGTCCTCAATGAATTCAAAAACTCTAATCCATGAAAGCATAATTCCCCCAGAAGGATGCTGTGGCTCCTTCATTGACATGTCAACATCAGTGGTCTCTTTCTGAAGCCTTGTAAGACAAGCTGAGGATACATGAAAATTGACATGCACTTTCATTTACTTCCACTCAGTCAAAATATAGAGCAATGGTTTACACAACTTCAACTTTTCTTGCAAGAGCTTCAGAAGTTCAGACCATCATTACAAGTTTCTCTCACCTTCGGAAGAAATAATTTCAATCTCTAAATTAACTATGTTGGCCCTTCCTCCAGGCTGGAGCCTGTTATCCAATTTGCTGAAACTCTATACCAAGAGCAATTACCTTGTCTCACTAACAGCACAATAGGGCCTATCAACCTTACAAACATATCATCAACACTCAGGAAGTATTTCAACATTCAGTTCTGCTAAAGGAGTGGACAGTCAAGACATATTTTAGTATTCAACTTTAGTGTGTAAATTAAAATGGTAATGGATTACTCCATTACAATGCAGTTGAATAATATGATGTTTACAACTGGATTCCAGTGAGTCCAATTGGGATTTTTGCATGGTCTCCACCCTGGAAAATCAGCTCGAATTCTTGTACTCAGGCCAGATTTCAAGAGACATCATAATGAGATCCCAGAAGAATACACTGCAGCTGAAGAGGATGTCCCCTGCAGAATTATATGGGGGAAAGGCTGGCCAAAGCAGTGTTCACATTCATGCAATTATCCAATTAATTGCACAAGGTGAATGGAGTCAGTATAATTATGGCTAAGGTCACGCTAGGATTAGGATAGTCCTGAAAAAAAAAAATAGTGTATTTTGAGAAAGAAAACATAATGCTGTGGCAGACTCTCCATCAACATCCCATGTTTCATTCCCTTTTGCAACACTCAAGTGAAAGTTCATTGAAACAAAGGTTTCAGCAGATCTTAAAGCATATTGGGAAAAGTGACCCAGTGTAGGACATGACACATTTTGACCAGCTCCACTATACCTCTCACTGGCCCTTATGTGAAAGACTATTCATGGACATTCAGTTATAATTACTTGGCACTTTAGTCAAACTACTTGCGGTTTTAAATAAAGGAACTCAACAGGAGATTCTTGCAGCAATATTATGAAACAGGAAATATTTGGAGGGGGTGGGGGAGTTGAGCAAGAAACATCTTTATTGTGTTTTCTCTGCATTGGGGCTTGTGTCAGGTGCTGTTTTGTGTGTGTGTTTTCTCATCTGTTACCTTATTAATTAAAATTTTCAGCTCAACCCAAAAAACATTTACTGTGTGCCTGTTGAGTGCGAAACCCTGTGAGACAGCGAACATTTAAGTTAACAGAAATTATTGGCCAATGTTAAAAAGACTAACAAATTTTAAATACTACAAAGAAGCAAGTATGTTGCTTCTTGTATACTTATTCATTCTTTCAACCTCTTTTACAATAAACAGCATTTCAGCAACTAGGGGTAAAGGAAAATCTAATATTGTTTTAGTAGACTTAAAAATAACAGATTTCATTTTGTTAGGTAATAATTTGAAATTCTTTACTTCATATGGATGTTGTAATCTTAAGCTTTAAATTTATTTTTCCTTGTATAATTAAACGAAGTTGTTTACATTTCATGTAACTATTGTTAAATTTATATAAGTATGTAATAATTTCTGATAAGGCCTTTAGCTTTTGAGGGGAAAAATGGTATCATTTTATGCACAAGACATGATGCTTGGGGTATACAAGAAAATAAAACACATAGGTTCTTCCCTCTAGGAAATTAAAATCATGAAGATAAAATGTTTAAACTACTTAACCTTAAAATTAAATTCAGCAAAATTAAATCACATTCTGATGGCATAGAAAGCATATCAAGATTTTACGGTGTCTCATAGGAAGTATTAGAAACAACTGTTTTAAATGCAAAACAAAGTACCAATCAATAGAAATTATTGGTCGACCAAAGGTCAGAAAACTAAGGGGGCATCATTTATATTGGGGAATATCCTAACCGGTAAACCAAGTTAAAGGAAGTTTAATAGGCTAGATCCTTTGTTAAACCTTTTTTTGGTGGGTATGAAAGCTATTATAATTATTTAATTATGTAATCTCCTAAAAACTGTTTAATAAAAATGCCAGATACATCGCTTATTTTATTCTACAAAGTTGTAAACTCTTTCAATGTATGTAGCACATTTCCTAATTTTTCAATACTACCCTATGAAATAGGGGAGATAGCATTATTCCTGTTTTAATGTTCCTATTTGACTAGAGCACAAAGGTTAAATACAATCTCAAGGTGTCAAGGTAATTTGAAAAAACCTGGGTTCCAGTCCTAGATTTACTTTGGATTCCTGAGTTAAGGTCAAAACTTGTTCTAAAGCCATAATAACAACAATATTGATGCTTCCATCTCTCAGGAATATAGCTATGCTGTGCTCAATGAATTTTGTACTTGATATAAATCTAGTTAAGGTACAGGATTACATTGTCTTACCTATATTTGATGTAACTATCGAATAAAGAAAATAACATTTAGTGTGTGGCTAATGAAACCCTGCCTCTTTATTTTATAGTAACATCAAAGACATGTACACAAGTTACAACAAAGTGAAAATGGTACTTCTTTCAAACTCATCCAAGCTTTGAAAACTGTGTTGTCACAACACCATAACAAACAGGCTTGTTCCAGAATTACTGGCTGATGAGTAGCTGTGACAAGAAGTACCAAAGAGTTCATTATTCCTGATTCCCAGAAATAAGTATTTTTAAAACCTACATTTATTTCTAAGCATATAACACAACAAAGAGGTCCCAGCTATGCATAGTTGGCTTTAGATATCTCTTGATGAAAAAGGATTAATAAGTTACTATGAGAACTTGCACCCTTACTTTCTCTCAGGGGTTTTATTAGGGTTTATGTAGCAGTAGGATTTTTTTAAAAAGCAACTTTAATCTCCTTCCCAATATGCAGTCCCAGTCCCTCCCCTCCACAACTGCCCAGATTTAATAATGGACCAATTTTAAGTAAAAATGGTTAGATCTCATATATAATTTCTTACTTCTAAGAGGAGACTGAAAAAATGTCAAAATATGACAACATGCATTACAAAGATTGAGAAAAACTTTAGTAGAAAGATTTAGTAGAAGACAATAATCAATGAAAGGAAACCTCTTTTTAGAAGGTTCCATTATGTACTCTCTAGGTATTAGCTGACATCTCTAGCTCTATGGGTTGTATTAATGCATCAGTCTGGTATTGTAGGGGATAAGGGATAAATTAAATTGCCTCCTTCATTTGCTTCTTCTTTAACCAAATTTTTTAAAATTCAAATTTAAGAATTCATGAAATCTCTCAAGAGTAAACATATTAAAATTTGTCCAGGAAATGTATTACTAGTTCTCTTTTAATTTCTGAGTAAAAAATAGCACCTAATCAGGTGTTTCTTCACTAAGAAACACGTTCATTACAAGTAAAGTAAAGTAAATAGTAAAGTTGGAAACTGTTGTGAAGGCCTTTTCCACAACTTATAACTTGATTTTCTAAATGTTAAATTGTTCAGAAGACAAATGACCAAAACTAAACAGTTGAGGTTAATTTGTGAATTATAGCAGATCTAGGAACAGAGGAGTGAGTAGCATATTTTGCAGTGTTTTAGTCATTTCATTTATTCATTCACCAACACTGCTGTTATAGTTGACCGTCAACTATGTACCAGGGACTGTTCTAGGTGCTGGAGATGCAATAGTAAACTAAACAGTTTCTGATGGAATTTACAAATCTATTTTGAAAGATAAGTTCCTCTTGGAAGACATAGCCAAGAGTGGATGCAATTCTTACCAATAATCTCTCTTCATGGAAAACCACTCCAAGTGGAATCATAGACGCTCAAGATTAGGAGTTTAAAGATTATGTAGTACAATGATTAATACAAGGATTTAAGACCTCAAGTTGAAAATCAAGAAGCACTGGTTATTTTTCTTATCAGCACTTTTAAAATAAACCTTGATGAGATAATTCACACAATTTTTAGTTTTGGTAATCTTGAAAAGCTAAAAAGAACACACCAGTAGCAAGGAGATTAAAACCTAGCACAATAAAATAAATATTTGGAAAAGATACAGGAAATAGCAGAAACATAAGTAAAGCAAGTACTTAACCACTTTTCCAATTAATCCCATTTTATTATTTCATTGTCTCATGAGAAGTTAAAATTTTAAGAGCCCTCTTCTCCAGAAAGCTTAATGTGCCTTGCCATAAAGACATTTAAAATTATCCTCTAGAGGCAAGGTTCCCATGATTTCATTTTAACAGGCAAAAAGGAAAATGGACAAAATGGCCTTAAGATAAATTTTATAGTTAAAAGGTCAGCTATTTACATTCATTTTTGTAAACTGAAGCATAATTTATAGTCAAGTACACAAATTTAAGTATACAGAATGATAAACTGATATATAAGTATCAATATACAGATCAATATACAGAATATCATCAGTCCTCCAGCAAGCCCTTATGCCAACTCTCAGATACCTCTAAATGTAATCAGCATTCCAAAGATCAACTACTTTGATAAATTTAGAAAGTCCTAGAGTAAATGTAGAAGAACTGATGAATCTCAATCCAAGTTTTACAACTAACTAAAGTGTGATAAATTCTACTTAGATTGACTTCTCCCAAGAAAGAAAGAATGGTGAATTTTACTATTTATTACACTATGCTAAGCATAGCAGCAATTATATCAGATTGGTAGTTTGGGGAAGACTTTCAAGAAGAGGTGATTTTAGGGGCTGATTTTTAAAGGACACGTAAGAGTTATCTAGAAGAAGCTAGAAGAGGGTGATGTTTTGAAGAAAGAAGATAATTGCATGTGTAAAAGTATGGAGGCATGGAACAGCATAAGACATTGAGAAAACTTTGTGTGGCTAGAACAAAGGATTCAGGTGGAGAAGCAGTGAGAGATAAACTGCAGAGGTAAGAAAGAGACAGACCATGAGGATCATGGGTATTAAAATAAAAATTAAGGACTTCCCTGGTGGCACAGTGGTTAAGAGTCCGCCTGCCAATGCAGGGGACAGGGGTTCGAGCCCTGGTCCAGGAAGATCCCAGTAGCGGATCAACTAAGTAGCGGAGCAACTAAGCCCGTGCGCCACAACTACTGAGCCTGCACTCTAGAGCCCACGAGCCACAACTACTGAGCCCACACGCCACAACTACTGAAGCCACATGCCTAGGGCCCATGCTCCGAAACAAGAGAAGCCACCGCATTGAGAAGCCCACGCACCGCAATGAAGAGTAGCCCCCGCTCGCCGCAACTAGAGAAAGCCCACGCGCAGCAACGAAGACCATCAATCCAAATGTGAAGTTAGATAAAGAAAAGTTCTCAAAAAAAAAAAGAAAATTAAACTTCACTCTGCACATTAAAATGGAACTATAGCTTGAACTCAGGCAGTCAAGAAGGAAGATGGCATCTAGATAGACAGATAGATAGATATAGATATAAGATATTCATATCTTAAGAAAGATTACAGTGTGGCAGATGGATTAGTTATTGGAGAAGTTGGATGACTGGAGGCAAAGGAAAGAAGTGATTGCAGTAATCTGGACCCTGGGGGAGGGAATGTTATGGATATAAATAGCCAGGAGCAGGGGACATGGAAATGAAGGAATTAACTAGAAAAATGTAAAGAGGTAAAATCTAGAGGACATAGTGACCAATTGGAAATAGGAAGGGAACGAGTGCTGTGTTCTGGCTTGGACAATGGTGGTACCTTGCACTGAACAAGGCATGCTTTTCATTATATTTGGAGGAGCGATGATGCGTTTAATTTTACACATAGTGAATTCCAAATGCCTACTGGACAAATTGAGAAGTCTAGAAATCATTTGGA
This sequence comes from Eschrichtius robustus, assembly GCF_028021215.1. Lineage (NCBI taxonomy): Eukaryota > Metazoa > Chordata > Mammalia > Artiodactyla > Eschrichtiidae > Eschrichtius > Eschrichtius robustus. Next base: position 27,446,558 of record NC_090825.1, read on the forward strand.
TAATAATAGCTAAAACTTATTGAGTAGCTACTGTATGCCTGCAGTTCCTTCTAAAGAATCACACTATATAAAATAAGCAGGGATTCAAATTTAGTAAATCTATGTTGGGACCAACAAAGAGGCATTTTTAACAACCTTGTGGCGATTCTCATGTGGGGAGACCACACTTTGAGAAAGACTATCATGCCTGAATATCTTGAAAATGAGGATAGGGACATGGAGGGTTTTTTTCCAGTTTTGCAAAGTCCCTTTAAAATATAAGGGTCTGGAATTCATCTGCATTTGGCAAAGTCTAACTTTCTGTTTCTAAGAACCAAAGGCTAGCAGGAAAGGTCTTTTTGGACACTAAGTGATTCTTACCCAACTCCAGCTTAATTAGATGTCTAAATGAATATGAAACACATGGTTTAAAACATATGGGGCATTTTTAAGTAAGGAGAAGAGCACTTCACAAAACTAGATGGGAGGTTTCAATGAAACCTGGGCACTACAAGAAGTTTCACAACCCCAAACCATGACAGTCTCCCCTGTTTTCTAAAGGGTATGTTTTCCCTCAAACCATGAGTGTGTTACACTAAAAGAAGCAAGCATAGGTCAAGAACCTCAATTTGATAGGCTGGGGGTCAGCCTTTCAAATTTGTTTGGATGGGCATATTTTTGTTTACTATATCTCGTGTTCTTTTCCAGGACCTAAAGGGCAGTCAAAAAGTTGAAACTCAAAAAGTTCAGTAAAAGGAAAAAAAAAAATATATATATATATATATATATGTGTATATATATATATATGTATACATATATATATATATATGTATATATATATATATATATATACATATATATATATATATATATATTCTAGATGGCTTAGTGCTGAATAAATTATGAATGTTGAACATCTATTACTACTGTGCCTCCATGCCCTCTGCCAGCTTTATATCGTAAAGTTCAAGAACAAGCTAGCTGCCCTCACCCAAAAAGTCCCCTGATGAAAACACATTCTTCTTGCAACAGCAGCTTCTCTGCAAAAATTGAACACAGAAGTTGAGTTCTAAATTGAGGAATGACATAGAAGGAATGTTAACAGATGAGACACCCATTTTGCCATTCACTGTTTTTCAATTCTGGCTGGAAAAAATAAAAGGACAAATACTAATAAGTGAGAAAAAGAAAAATGAATGTGTGTATTATTGGGGCAGCAGATACCCTGTTGGTGTGAACAGCTCCCACTGCTCTGTTCTGCCATTAGATTATCGGTTTTACAAAAATAGAGATTACGATTTTTTATATCCTATAAACATCCTTAATAATGTTTTATACATGTATACTTCATTTTATATAATTTATTTTTCCTGATGAATTTGGTATAAAATATTTACTTTTTAAAATGCACAAGAGGAGCTCCCTACTTAAGGGGAAGTTTTCTTTACTTCCTAAAGGGAAAACAAAACAAAACAAAAAAGTACTACCAATACTTTTCTCCTAATTTATCTGATTTGCAAATTTGCCTCAATGTTGATCAGACTCCCTTAATGTACATCATTCCATTATTAATGTTAGTTACTGCAATTAAGCATTAAGCATTTATTAATGTTAATTAATGTAAATCGTGTGGCAGAGGTCAATTTCATCATCTTTATGGGCTATAAATTAGCATTCTTCTCTATAAAATCATAAACCATGACTTTAGTCACACTTGAGGATCAGCTATATCAAGGTGGTTGAATCAAGTAAGAATTCATCACTCCTGAAAAAGACTTGACTGTGTCACCACAGGGCTTAAAGTTCGTCAACGGCTTCCCCTCATCCGCAATAAAGTCCAGGCTGCTTTATATAAAATGAGATCTCTCTGTGACCTCACCTCTCCCTACTCTGCAGCCTCATCTCCCCTAACTCCCCTGTTTAACTTTAGGCTGTAGCTCCCCACACTGCTGTCTCTTGACCTGGTGCCACTGCAACTTTGTTCTGCCTCTAACGTACACAAACTCCCACCAGCCCCCTTCTATTACCACGACCCATCCTGGCTTGGCTAGTCCCAACCACTTAACACCTCAATTGGGATGCATTTCCTAACACTAAATCTTATCTAACTCCACCAGAGTACACTAATATTTTTGATACTTAAGTACTTACCAACTTATTTTACAATTAATATCTTTTTTTTTTTCCTAGTGTCTGCCCTACTAGACTAAGAGGACAAGGACTAGACCTTATTTAAGGCTTGAATGCTAAGTACTGAGCACAGTGCCTGGCAATGGGCTCTCATTAAACTTTTGCTGTGGAGGAAGGGAGGAAGGGAAGAAGGAAGGGAAAAAAGGAAGAGAGAATGAAGGAAGGGAGAGGAAAAGAGGGAGAGAGAGAAGGAAGAAAGGAAGGAAGGAAGATGGAGGGAGTGAGGGAGGAGAGAAGAGAAGGGAAGAGAAAGGAGTAGGGAAGGAAGGAGAGAGGGATAAAATACATAGCTTGGATCCTCATGATGGATCTGTCTACATCATGTTTAAGGTGAAGCACACGAACAAAGTTGATCAGGATACTTCAGATAATTAATATTAAAATCAATAATTAATCAATTCATACCAGTTCACCTAAATGGGATGGAAATAAACTAGTTCATGCTTACAACTTGCCAGGCATTCTAAATATTTTAACTCATTTAATCTTCAAAACAATTCTATAACATAGGTACTTTTATAATATGTATTTTACAGATGGAGAAACTGAGACACAGGGCAGTTAAGTAATTTTTCAAAGGACTCACAGCTATGTGTTGGAACTGAAATTTCATATCCAGGCAGACTGACTCCAGAGCCTATGCTCAAAAAATATTTGTTGAATGCATTCAGCAAGATTCCTATACGAAAGGGGTCACCAAACCTTTCATGAGAAAATAACTGTTTTTAGCACCCCTGAGTTGAGACTTTTTAATTTAACATTGAGTGGGAAGACATGATCATCACCACCCCTAAAACAGGGGGTGCTTGGGATCATTATTTCAGCCCAGTGAGATGATCACTCCTGATATAAGACAACAAAGAAATACTGTTTATTTTAAATCTTTTAAATACTGCTTATTTTTAACACTGTTTCATAATAAACAAGTACCCCAAAGGTTTCACAATTAAAGGGAAAATTATCTGAGCCTACTATATCATATTTTCTTTTAACTTTTAATAAAGGCAAAAATATTTGCTTCTCTTTTCAAGAATTTTTTGTTTTTTTGTTTTTTTAATATTCTTTACAATTTCTCAGGTTTTTTTTTTCTTTTTTTTTTGGCCACGCTGCATGGCATGCGGGATCTTATTCCCAGACCAGGGATAGAACCTGTGCCCCCTGCAGTGAAAGCATGGAATCTTAACCAGTGGACCGCCAGGGAAGTCCCTCTTTTCAAGAAAGTATTGATAGTATATATCTATCACAATACAATTTTATTAAGTGGAAGATCCAATAATTTTATCTTAAATGTACCCAATATATTCTTGACTTCTCTGTTTTTCCACATATCTGAAACGAGCTTTAATAGAGAAACTTGCCCACTGCTAATCATCAAAATGGAGAAAAGAACATCTTTATTTATGAATCCCAGTTTAACACCACAATTCCTAAAGCCAACTTAATTAAATAATATGACTCACCAAAGTCTGGGAACTCAAAAGCATGTAGGAAGTATGCTGTGGTTCTGTAGAATCAAGAGTCCAAGCAAGTGCAGCATTACTATCTGATCATGTCAAAGAATCCCATCATGTTAGAGCTAGATATTTAATGAGGACTTTGCTAATGAAGACACCTGGTAATCATAGTAAGAAACCAGAAGTTCCTGTGAAAGGAGTCAGGTCTACTAAATATTTCCCCTTTAGAGATCTGGAGAGAAAAAAAAAAATTAGACTCTGTTATGGGCTGAATTGTGTCCTAGACTAACACCCAACTTCCTATGTTGAAATTCTAACCCCCAGTACCTTAGAATGTGACTGTATTTGGAGATAGGGTCTTTACAGAGGTAATCAAGTCAATATGAGGTCATTAGAGGGAGCCCTAATCCAATGTGACTAGTGTCTTTGTAAGAAGAGGAAATTTGGAAACACAGATGTACAGAGGGAAGGCATGTGAAGACACTGGGGGAAAACAGCCATCTGCAAGCCAAGGAGAGAGGCCTGGGACTGACCTTTACCTCGTAGCCTTCAGAAGTAACCAACCATGCCTAAACCTTCATCTCAGACTTCTAGCCTCCAGAACTGTGAGACAAAAAACTTCTGTTGTTTGTCACCCAATCTGTGGTGCTTTGTTATGAAAGCCCTAAGAAACTAATACAGATTCCTTACCAAGTTGAGCTTTTACTAACAGTTTTTGCTAAAATGTGTATGTGAGGGTAGCATAAGCAATGCTGATGTATTTATTTAAGGATTTTTCCCCCCCGGCAAATTCCAGCTAGACAATAATGTCTAATATACTGTCTGGTGAATCGGAAAATCTCCTGAATGAAATCAGATCCTCTAATACTCAAAAGGGATAAAGTGAGTCATCACTACTGCCTGTGAATGAAAAATAACTGCTCTGAGAAAACACATGTAAAAAAATGACACCATGTGGATTAAATAGGGAAACACAAGTGCACACAGATAAGTTGGGTGTTTCCCCACACCAATTTAATTATCCTATAATTCTAAGATTATAAATCTTTACTCTTGCTTTCTCTTGATTTGAGTACCTCAGCTTTTTACAATCAAACGTTATTTACCTTTTTCTTATGACTTTATATAGTGATCCAATTCTACCATTAAAAATAACCTTGAGGGGACTTCCCTGGCTGTCCAGTGGTTAAGACTATGCACTCTGAATGCAGTGGGCACGGGTTCCATCCCTGGTCGGGGAACTAAGGTCCCAAATGCCACGCAGTGCGGCCAAAAAATAATAATAAATTAAAAAAAAAAAAAAACACCTTGAAAATAAAGTTTGAAATAAAAAGAAAATAACCTTGAAAGCCCATTTTTGTTTTTTGCCTGAAAAAAAAGGTGGTTTAGCCCAACTAATGGTCTATTATTTCAAGTAATATTTGATCACAAAAATTCTATTAAAACATCAGCTCATCTATTCTCATGCTCTAATCCATCCTCCATTGCGCTGCCAAAGATATTTTTCTAGAATACAGATCTGATTGCTTCCTTTTCAAATCTAAAAACCGTCATCAGTCTCGCATTGCCTATTGGCTGAGACACAAAGTCCTTAATCTGGCAGAATCTTCAAAGCCTAGACTCAATTCTGTATTTTCAGCCTCTCTACAGTCAACCCGTACCCCACAACCATGTACTTTATTTGCTAAAAATATCTGGTTATGCTCCATTCTCCAAACATTGTTCCCATAGCACTGTATGCCTGGTGGTTATGCCTAGACACGGTATGAATATGACATATAATACTGATTTTGTCATCAGATTATAACCACCTTATGGTCAATGACCAGGTCTCCCATGTTTTTTCAGTGGCCCAAAGGCACTTGGCACAGGGACAGTAACACTCACCCGTTTTACTCACCTCCTCAGAGAGGCCTTCACTGAATTCCTTAGCTAAGACAGCAATTCTCTCTCCCGATGCTACCCTCTATCCCCTTGGACCTACTTTACTTTTCTTCTCAGCACGTACTAACACCAGATATATTACATATTTAATTGTTTGTTATTATCTATCTCTTCCCATTTGAAAGTAAATTTCAAAAATCCAGTACTTTGGCCTATTTACTGCTTTATCCCCAGTGCCTAGATATTTGACACATTATAGACACTCAATAAACTTTGTTTTAATAAGTGAATTCATTCAGCAAATATTTATTGATAGCTTACTATGTGCCATAAAACATTCTAAAAGCTAGGAATTCAGCAGTTGAAAAAAAACAAAATCCCTGCTCTCATGGAACTTGATACTCTCGAGAGGAAGCAATAAAAAAGGAAACAAAGATCTTATTTTACATAATTTCACATAGTGATAATAGGTGTTCAATTACTGCTTCTGCAATTGAATCAAACTTATACTGATTTTGGGATTCACAAATATTTTGTGAAACAAATTTGTACAGGTATAGCTATGCTTTACCAAAACATAATATATAAATTGATCTATTTTTGCAAATACTAAAGTCAATAAGAGAATAAACCACATAAAAGAAAGTCATAATGTAATATCCCTTTACTAATGAAAAATTATGTTTTTAAAGACAATTTTCAAATATGTCAGATAAAACAAAAGCAGCTAATATGAAACATATTACATCATAAACATTTGCTAAAAGGAATTTTGACTAATACTTTTAACAGAACATTTATATAAAAGGACAAAATTGGGACAGAATTTTCATAACATGTATTATCACTGCTTAATAAGAATGATAGTTCGTTTATGTACTACTTGGCAATCCATCAGTGCAAGTGATATGATTTGTATTCTTCCTCCTATTTTAGAAAATCCAAGCTTTCCTGTGGCACTAATCTGGTATTTGATATGTCAACCCCTGTGTTTGTTGTCATTTTTGAATTGGAAGTCTGGCTCTTTATGTGGTCAAAAGTGATTTAATTGTATTTTTAGGTTACAAAAAAGAATCATAACTATAATAGGAAGAATTCTTTAAGATGACCTATTTAATTGAAGGCTTCTACTTCTGATCAGCCTGGTCATAGCTTCTATGAATGTGGATTAGTGACTCAGATCTGGACCTCATTAATAAGAAAGGCTGAAAAAAAAAAAAAAAAGAAAGGCTGGGTTTCCTAGGGAGAAAGAGTTGTTATCAGGGATTGTCAGGGACTAGAAAGTCAGAGTATTTCTTTAATGAAATATGAAAGGTGAGGAAATATAAGTAACACCAAAATCAAAATGTAAGCATAGTAGTGTAAACACTGAATTCTGATCATGTAAAACTGAAATAGATAGAAACTGTAAATACCATGTTTCCAAAATTTTTGATAACTTTCATATAATCATGTTGAGCTAATATTTTTAGCATTTTAAGATGTAAGGAATTTTTCATTTTAATTTTATTCCTACAGAAAAGGGGAAAAAAGAGATCCACGAAAAATTTTTTTAAATAAGTACCACTCTACTAATTAAAATTTGGCGATGGACATTACTTCTACTTCCCTCAAATATTATCACACAAAAATCACAGAAGCAGGGGGCTTCCCTGGTGGCACAGTGGTTAAGAATCCGCCTGCCAATGCAGGGGACACAGGTTCCAGCCCCGGTCTGGGAAGATCCCACATGCTGCAGAGCAACTAAGCCCGCGTACCACAACTACTGAGCCTGCGCTCTAGAGCCCGCGAGTCACAACTACCGAACCTGCGTGCCACGACTATTGAAGCCCATGTGCCTAGAGTCCGCGCTCCGCAACAAGAGAAGCCACTGCAATGAGAAGCCTGCGCACCTCAACGAAGAGTAGCCCCCATTCACCTCAACTAGAGAAAGCTTGCGCACAGCAACGAAGACCCAAGACCCAACACAGCCAAAAATAAATAAATAAAATAAATAAATTTTAAAAGGTTTTTTTAAAAAGAAGCAGGAAAACAATTTTTAAAGCAATGCAAGGCAATTAATTATTTGAAATACAACTACATCAAGGAAAGCCAGAACATACCAAAATCCACCTGGGCTCATAAAAAAACAAATCCCTATTGTTTGCAAACATCTTCCAAGTCAACTATCTATTTTCCCTATTATTTGCAAACATCTTCCAAGTCAACTATCTATGTTTTTTCCTATAAGAATACAAATAATAAATAAATCTTTTAAATGCAAACAGGTAAATATCTTGAGACTCTGTACACAGTACTTAGGATATTACTTTGATATACCCATCGTTTATCTCTTTTTTTCACCTCTCCCTACTTCCTTTCTGTTCAGACAGACCAAAAGTTCTCAAATTTGACTAGTTTCACATGGAAGCTAAAAGACCAAATTCAGGACTACATCTATAAAGAAGAGTCACCTGGGATGAGAAGGTGAAATCTGCAATTAGTCTGCTTGTCTCCCACTCTGGTTGACTTCCAGTATTTATTAATGTTATTCTCACTACAAAAGAACTCTGATCCAGTGTGCCATACTAGCTCAGCACCCTTCAAAGCTCCCCATCCCCACCACAAACACCACAGAGGTCCAACCAGACCACCATAACCCTAAGATATATTCATAAACAGGGAATAGTAAGGGCTTCACACCCTCTTTTTTCTAGTACTTCCCAACATCACCCACCCTGCCCTCCCCCCGCCACCCCATACACACACTCACACACCCCTAGATAGAATTACAGTTGTTGCTATTTCAATGGGAACAAGTGATTTGGGGCAGAAAATGAGAATTCTGTTAGATGAGAAGAGCAGTCATCTCATACCAAGATTTAATACATTCCTTTTTCATTTTCCTATGACTCATACTTTCTTCCTGGCAGTTTATTGGGGCAGGGATACGACGAGGAACTCTGTGTTTTGAGCAAAACAAAAAAACAAACAAAAACCTTATACAAAAAGCAATTGAAAAACTATGGGAAATACAGGAAAGAAACAAGGGCTGATGGTCTAAAAATCTAGATAGTTGGCAACTAGGTGGTTTAGGTAGCCTCAATTAACAGAATTCGTGTTTGCATTTTGAAAATGAAGGATCCAGGAAATCTAACTCAAACTTACTAACCAACAGATTTCAAAAATAAAGGCAAATCTGACTTTCTGGGCCAGCACTGTGGGGAATGATAATACCTTAACATTAGTTTGTAATAGGAAAACAAGAACTAACTAAACTATAAAAATTTGCTGACCTGACAAAATATTCTAATGAATAGATGAGAGCATGTATAGTCATGGTTGAAGAAAAAAAAATTTTTTAAGAACATTTTCTCCAAGGAGCAGAAAATGGAATTTAATTTTAGAAGACGGGGATTGAGGAGGGGATCATTTAGTCATTCAATAAATAGTAAGTGAGCCTCTACTATGTACTAGACACCAAAACTTTACACAAATGCTTCATAAAGTCAGAGATCTTGTTCTCTGCTAAACCCATATTATTCTTTTCCTCCTCTGGGTTTCTGCTTTGTTTCTCTGGGTTGCCTTCTTTATACAATACTAAATCCTATCCAACTCTCATGATCTACCTCAAGTCCAACCTCCTCCCCAAGACATTTCCTGATAATTAGGAAGCATATTGCTCCTTCTTTTTACCTATATATACTTAGGGTAATCAATCAATGTTGGGTCAGCCATTTCTTCATCAAAGAACTTGACATTCTGTTGGTTGTAGAAGTAAGTGCTAAATACCTAATTCTGGTATAAATCCATAGGAAGAAACATCTTTTAGCAAATTCATAAAGCTTCCTGCAGTTGTACTTCAGCATTCCTTTAAGTGGTGGTTTATTCTTGCATTCAATTTGTTAACATATAAATATATTCTCTCATTGAGTTTCCTGGACAGAAAGTAGTACTTGTGAAATTAAAACTGTTTCATTTATTAACACTCATTATATACTCTTTCTTATTAAGAAGAAATTTAGGGGCTTCCCTGGTGGTGCAGTGGTTAAGAATCCGCCTGCCAATGCAGGGGACACAGCTTCGATCCCTGGTCACAGAAGACCCCACATGCCGTGGAGCAACTAAGCCCATGCGCCACAACTACTGAGACTGTGCTCTAGAGCCCGCGAGCCACAACTACTGAAGCCCGCACGCCTAGAGCCCGTGCTCTCCACAACAAGAGAAGCCATGACAATGAGACGCCCACATACCACAACGAAGAGTGGTCCCTGCTCGCCACAACTAGAGAAAGCCCACGCACAGCAACGAAGACCCAACACAGCCAAAAATGAAAACAAATAAATAAATAAATTTATTTAAAAAAAGAAGAAATTTAAAAGGTACTTTTTATTTTAATAAAGTGAATGGTGAGTGTTATAAAAGAAATGCCATTCAATGAGAGCGTGTAACAATGGAATCTAACCTAAACTGGATGGTCAGGAAAACAGGAAAAAAGTGGTTATGTACAGTTATCTTCAGCAACTAGGACCATTCATTCTCCACTCAACTGGCATGTGATACTGATAACCAAATATTTGTTTCTCAAAATATATGAAAAAAATAGACAAAAGAAATATACACAAGTAAACATGAGATTATTCCTTACTCCAAATAGATAGTCACAACTCTCAGAATGCCAAGACTCACATTTGTCTTAAGAAACATTTAAGTGAATTCTTATTTTTGTGTAGTTTCAGGTCTCTTTTCCAGAAGTTTTCCGAGTCATAACTGACAAGCTGGCTTTAACAAAGCAAAGATGGGCCCATTATTCCCATTACTTCAAAAGTTTCAGAGTGCTGAAAAGTTAATATCTCTAGAGAAAACTAATCAGAAGCACAGCTGTTCAGTAGGAATGAGAGGTTATGGAAAGCAGAGACCCAGGAATGTCAGCAGCCAGAAAGTTATGGATGATTTTCCAGTAGAGTACTGCTTGAAAATGAGTCAAGAACATTTGGTGTACTGGTCAAGTGAATGTCTCATGTCACTTATGACAATAGATCCCCATCATGATGTAACCACAGTGGTGAGGACTTAGGACTGGGTCTTGGAGGTACCAGTTTGTCACTGTGAAAACTAAGTATTGATAAAACATAAAGCTAGATGTCATTACGTTTGATACCTGACATTTGTAAGAAACAAGGGACAGGGATGCTGGAGGCTTAACTAAGAGCAAAAATATAACACTAAAACGTGAATCTTTCAGCTGACTGACAGCATTCTCCATTTTCTTCCCCCCAGATCCAGTCCAGATCAGAGTTCTGTGGCCCACACATAATTGGACATGATGGGGATGAGCCTGGGAGAATGACCCCATGGGACCATCTGGCCAAACACAGCTGCAAAAAACATGTCTCCCTGTCCGGAAAAAGCTGTAATGGACAGAGAATTGGAAGGGCTTCCAAGAGAAATGGTGGATTCCTCACTAGAAACTCTCAGTACAGGCAGAGTACACAGCAGGGGCCACTCCAACCCAGCACAGGGTATAACAGGCTTTTCCAGTGGTGACTGATGCAGTTTGTCCTTTAGGACTATTCTCCCACATTACAGTGGGGAAGATGGGCCATTAGAGTCACAAAATTGTTTCCATAGATGTATCTCCGTACATTTTTTTGGAACTTGAGATTTTCTGACACGAAATTGGCCCCACATGGCTCCTGTGAATGTCAACGCAATTCAAAGTCTGGAAAACAGGGAGTAATCAGCACAATCCAGTTCTGTTGCTTAAATTCAGCCCTGTCCTCAGTTAACATCAGGTCAGCATCAAATGATTTCTAATTTCCTCTCCAGAACAAACCAACCTTACTTTTTTTTTTTTTTTTTACCAACTTCGAGTAGAGGCAAAAAGTAAAGACCACTCAAAGCAAACATGTCATCATCTCCCTAGCTAAGAGCAAGTGTGAGAAATAGGATACAGTCCCTCTGAAGTCTTCACAGGAAGCCCTGAATGTTGATTCCTTATATTGGTGCTTCAAGAAATGAAACCTGATAACAAACACCATTTACCAAGATAAAGGCATGATTTTCTTTGTCAAGATTTTGTTGGGTGAAGACTATGGAGAGAAAAAAACAACACATGTGGGAAAAGTTCTACACAAATGTATTGAAAAGGAACCCTCTACTATGCACAAAGGAGAATCTGATTAGAGAGTAGGAGAGCTGAAGTTCTATGTTTAGGATATGGGAATGAAGTTCTAATGCACAACGACACCTGGGAAAATAAGAATAGACTGGAAAGGAACTAAAATGAGGAGAGCAAAAAGCAGAAAGCCCTAGTTTCATTCAAGAAAAGTTTGGAATGCCTATACAACACCAATTCAATTCAAAACAATGAAACAAGCCATCAAACAAGCCATCTCCTCTAAGTCTAGCATTGTGCTTGAGAGTACAAAGTTAAATAACAAATAGTACAACTCAAAAAATGAATAATTTGCAGAAAGAAAATTTGTACATTTTATTACTTAATATGGTCCTACTCATTCTTCACTTTAGTATGGTCTTGGTCAAAATGGCATACTGAAAAGACAGAATTTGGAGTCACCAGACCTGGATTCAAATCCTGCCTAAACAATTTGTAAGTATAAATAGAGATAATATTTTGGCTTGCCTGAAAAATGGGTTGAAATGAGGGTACGTAAGAACTGCAAAGCTCATACACTCTGTTGTTCACAACAGTAGCACAATAAATGGATTAATTAAATGGTTTAAATTTGCTTTATGTTATATAAATAGATCCTTGGAAATTAGCTGTCATTAAAATCCATTTATCTAGATAGTTAAAAGCACTTTTTCCTCTCCAATTTTAAATCCAAGTACTTCAAATAATGCTTGGAAACTGGCATCTGGGTCACTTAACAAAGTTATTGGTTTTTATATGTTGTGTCTGCTTCCTGATCAATAGAATTTTCTTTAGTGAAAAGTGGTTAATACACAATAATTTGTTAAAAGACCAATGGCCTACCTCTTTACACCAGAAGGACTGCTAGCGAGATCAGCTTGTTTCCACTTGCCTTCATCTGCTTAGTGAATGCAGAATCTAAGATAAGTATCTAAGCAAACAGGATTCGGTTGGCCAGGATTATCTGAACAAAAGTGTAATCATTTCACAGTCATCAAATAATATCAATTATTTTATAGAAGTACAAAGTAATTCACAGCTATCAGAGAGGGTAATAACTATGATAGGGTGGTGAGAAAGTGAAGGCTAGCATAAAAATCACTATTCTAAATTTTCAACTCTTGGCAACTTGAAGGCTTTTCTTTCTTTCTTTTTTATTAATTTATTTATTTTATTATTTTTTTGGCTGCGTTGGGTCTTTGTTGCCGCACATGGGCTTTTTCCAGTTGCGGCGATTGGGGGCTACTCTTCGTTGCGGTGTGCAGGCTTCATGTTGTGGTGGCTTCTCTTGCTGCGGACCACGGGCTCTAGGTGTGCGGGCTTTAGTAGTTGCTGCACGTGGGCTCAGTAGTTGTGGCTCGCGGGCTCTAGAGCGCAGGCTCAGTAGTTGTGGCGCACGGGCTTAATTGCTCCACGGCATGTGGAATCTTCCCAGACCAGGGATCGAACCCGTGTCCCCTGCATTGGCAGGCGAATTCTTAACCACTGCGCCACCAGGGAAGTCCTGAAGGCTTTTCTTAAAGACTCTTTCAAAGTTAAGGGGGTCTTTCAGGGGCATGGGCCTAGGTGTCCTAAGAGTATAAGAGTAGAAATTTACCATGAAATGGGAACTGTCATCAAATATTCAAATAAGTAATGTTCCTGAAATAAAATATCTTGATATACTCTGTCAGATTTAATTTTGTAGACAGACATTGGAAACGGTTTTATAAATAGGAAAAATGTGCTAGCTGAAATAAGTCAAAATATTGGAAATATTACTTTTTCCCACCTCTCATTTTTTTTTTTTTTTAACAAAGGCTGACTATACAGCCTTCCCCCAAATATAGTTTGGCACTGTTAGGAAAGCATCTCTGGTATGTAACAAATCATACCCAATTGTTTTGCTTTGGAGGAAAAATCAATATTAATTGTTACTGCTAAAAATTCTATCAGCAGAGCAGCATTTTCACTCTCTGCCCAGCTACTACTTTCTAGAAAAGTGATGTTATTTATTATACTGTTTGTTCCTTCTTAAAATTCATCCTATTTTTTCCCAAAATAAAAATAGAAAGATGGAGGCTCTTTAATAACAGATCATGGAAACTGAAATACAGAGAACAGAAATAAATCAATAAATCAATTCTATGAAAAATATTTTAAAAATAAAATATAACATTATGGTTATGTAATTTGTTATCATTGCGGGAAGCTGAGGAAAAGGGGCATGGAAACTCTCTGTACTATTTTTGTAAGTTCTATGTGAATTGAAAATCATTTCAAAACAAAAAGCTAAACAATACAAAATTATGTTTTTTGCCTAGGTATGAAAGTCCTGAGTGAGCGGAGATTATGTCCTTTGTCATGCATCGTTCCAAATGCTCTACTAGGACTAGGGTTTAGACTTTATATATTTAGGATGCTATAGTTTCTGTAGTTGTTGAATAGAGGAGAGAGCACTACAGTGAATAACAGACAAAACAATACCCAATACCTTTAGTCACTTGACAAAGGAAAGACTAAATATAATCTGTACTGACAGGATTATTAGTCATCCTTAGGAATTTCAACAGCAGGATTTCCATAGATAATAAGGGATCATCCCAGGGCCAGAGGGAGAAACTTGTATAAAACCTCAGGAATAAAGAATTCTCTTACACATAGGGAGGTTCTAAACTATGGCCATTCTTCACCCATATTTGTATACGAGTAAATCTGCCTTCACTAAAATTTTGAGCTATGTACAATATTGAGCAAACACAAGGTTAAAAAATATAAATATATTTGTCCGGGACAGAAAGAAAATAATAAATGTGTTTGTCCTAGCAGTTTTAAGTACTATTTCTAAGAAATCTGAAAGTGAGTAGCCATTTTTTCTTCTTCCTCCTCCTCTATCAGTTCCCTCATTGTTTACAAATGAAAGTAATACACAGCTACCCTGTACTCTAAGCTCTGTATCTTTTTTTTTTTTCCTTTTTAATCATTCGGGGCCCCTACAGGATATAGACAGCACACTCAACCAGGATAATTTGAGGATAAGTTTGTTTACAAATAGACTACGTACTAAGGTGCAGGAGGGCGTGGGGGAATCATAAGGTAAGATGTAGTAACTAGTAACACAGAGCTTTTTACACCAGAGGATCTGTTACTACTCTTAGGCACAAAAGAAGAAGGGTGAGGTAACCAGAACCCAGAAGGGCAGTGTATCATATCAGATGATAACCTCTGAAAGAGGGATGCAGCCATCCAAAGTAAAATTTTACGGAGAACACCCTGAACTACTGCCAAAGTTCCCAGTGGCTAAAAGACCAGAGTCAATTGACTAGTCCATATCTGTCAGGCCTCCAGGGTGAGAGCAGGCAGAAGCTAGGTATGGCTGGGAAGAGACACACCTGGAGAGATGAATGCAAGCTACATCTAGCACACGTTTGACACCTTATAAGCAATATGCTAAACCCATTCTTGCTTTCCTGATGGTATCAATAAAGAGTAATTTAAATCACCAGAAAAGAAAAAAATTAATACAGAATTTATGCTTTATTATCTGTATGTGGGTATTCATAATATATCTATAATCTCAGACACTTATGTAAAATAACCTCCAAGTCATCATTTAATGTGTTTGGGGGAAAACCTTTTAAAATTAGTCTAAATAAAACTAATTAGTGAAGATATGCATATAATCAATTGCAAAAACAAATAAATGATTTTGAATTATCTTTTTTTATCATCCGAGCCATTAAACTCTGACATTACCATGAAGAATCAGGTATTTCCTGAATATACCCTATTTTTAAGAAACATCCTTTCTCATATATCATATCCTAAGGAAGCAGAGGATGGAGAACAAAGCAATGAATTAAAGATCCAAGGATTGAATTCCAAATTACACACCACTCCTGTAGAAATGAGGCATGCCAATAATGCCACTTTTTCCATGTGCAAATACAAACCAGCCTCTCAGAAAAAGACTTGAGAAGATGTGATGAGAATCATGTGCTTACTAAATATTTACTATTTAGTAATTGGGCCCATAATGAGAGCCCCCAAATATATTTACTCAGTCCACACATGAACCAGTATAGTCATTTTTTCAAAACAGCCAATAGCCATAAATAAACAAAAGAACCTTCTTGTTTTATTTTCTTTGAAACATTTTTCCTTCTCTCAATATAAAATATTTGAAATAAATTAAAATAATCTAGTTCACTTCCAAAGGGAGGCTTAATAACTATATGCTGAATGACTAAAAAAAATAAGTAACAGTGGTACTCCCCAAGTCTGAGTTCCTCTAACATTTACAGTTTATGTCCCACAACCAAGGACTCAACAATTAAATGTTTGCTTCCCTGGTGGCGCAGTGGTTAAGAATCCGCCTGCTAATGCAGGGCACAGGGGTTCGTGCCCCGGTCCGGGAAGATCCCACATGCCGCGGAGCAACTAGGCCCGTGTGCCACAACTACTGAGCCTGCGCGTCTGGAGCCTGTGCTCCGCAACAAGAGAGGCCGCGATAGTGAGAGGCCCGCGCACCGCGATGAAGAGTGGATCCCGCTCGCTCCAGCTGGAGAAAGCTCTCGCACGGAAACGAAGACCCAACACAGCCAAAAATAAAAATAAATAAATAAATCTATTAAAAAAAAAAAATTTAACCACAGTCTTGTACCAACTGCTTTACTCTGACACTCTATGAATTCAACCTCACTGTGCTTAAAAAATAGGAGGTTGGTGGGAAAAAGATCAAATGTCTGCTGAATGCAGGAAATCCACACCAGGCTATAAACGAGAAAACATCAAGAACTGCACCAGAAACTCTGTACAGATGAAAACTAAGATACTTCATTTTTACTACTGTTTGAGAAAGGCAGTAAATTCAACCCAGGAAACACAACTTGTACTCTCTCATCAGGATCTCCTCAAAAATATGTACAGAAAAGATTGCTAAAATGCTGCTAGGCTTGCTGGGGAGGAAAAAAAAAAAGTATGTATTTGGATAACTTTTAAAACAGCACTGAACACACTTGCTCCCAACACCTGGAGAGGTGAACCTGAGGAAACCACCATGGTGGTGGCATCTAATTGGCATCAAACTTCAAGGAGAGCTAAAACAGAAAAGAAAGTCTAAATACATGGCTGAAATACTATATGGGTGCTTAGGTTTAAAGTGGCCTCGGGAGACCCTGGCTGATATCAACTGATTCCCAGGACGGAGAACTTGGGTGTTAATTAAACATTCATATTGGAGAGACCCTGGAGGTCTGACTATGTCAAATATTTTCAAAATCCCTAACCATAAGGTGAGAAAGTCAGAGTATAAGGGTTAAGGAGGAGAGATGACTGGACTCCCAGACAAATAAGACAAGTATATGGCTGCCTATCAGATCAAGATGATTCCCCAAATGAAAAGGATTCTCCGTCTGACCAGACTTGTAGACTGGAGCCAAACATTCTCCAATTTCATATTTTAGGCAGGCAAGACATGGTCCTAAAAAGAAACAGCCAAAATCTCACTGCCACTTTCCTCCTGCCCACGATTCTTCTTTGCCCACCGGGTGACCAGACTGTGTTGTGTGCCTCTGTCTGTGTTCAGTGCACAGGCACAGTGTACAGCTGTACATTCTGTTGAGAACACATAAAAGACTCATGCTGGTGCCTCTCAGAGGCAACTCTCCTAAGAGGAACAGAGCTTGGGAAGAAAATCAATGTGAGCTTACTTTTCTATTTCCACATCTCTGTTATTCTGATGAAGTGAAGTTTGATTAAAATGGACATCATGGACAGTGATGAATTTTAAAATAATATAATGAAAGGACAGCTTGAGAGTGAAATGACAGAAATTCTATCTCTTTTGGCCTGAAACACTGAAATTGTGAAATAGTTATGTTCAGATAACTGTAGGTCTTTTTGTGCAACTGCTGGCAGAATGACATCGTTCTCCCTGTCACCCACCTCCCTATTTTCCTTCCACCAACACACAAAGAATAGAGAAGAAAGTCTAGGGAAAATTCTCTTAATATGTAGAGACAGCTCTGATTATAGGACCCACAAGCACTACTAGGCTACTAGAAGAGTGAATCTTGAAGCAGATACTAATGAAAATGATACAGGATTCCAGTTTAAAATTAAGCATGCTTAAACTTCAGTGATAAACACCATGAAGATTTTAATTCTCTATGGCAAATTAGCTTACTTAGTGAAGTCCAGTGAGACCGAGGTAATGGTTTTCAGTACTTTATAAACCAAATCTGGTTTGATTGATTCCATGACTACAGACTATACTAGCAATTTCACAAATTGTACCAAAGACAACAGGCAAGCTCATATAGGTTAATTCACCACAACAGAAAACAGTCCAAAAAGCCTAGACTTGTGGTCAGAAATCTTAGGTTGAGAGTAGCCTTGGACAAGTCACTTAATCTTTCCGAGGCTTAGCTGCCTCACCTGTGAAACGAATATTTAAAATATCTATCTTATAGAATTGTTATGAAGATCAAGTGAGTCATGTATATGATAAATATTTGGTAAAGTGTGCTCTACCATCCAATAACTGGTATGTAAAAACAAACATTATTGAGGAACTACCTCACTTAGCATTATCTGAGATTAGAATGAAACACAGAACAGCATAAATTTGCATAATCTATCACTCTAATTTTATAAGTGTTTTGTTGAGTTAAAGAAAGAATAAAGGAATAAAGTAATATTTCTGTACTTTCAAGCAGAGGATTTCTTTGCAAGTCAACTTACTTAGCCTAGTGGTTTCCAAGGCGTGTTTTTGTAAAAGCACAAGGATCTCTGAAGGGGCAGCTACTCAGAGCAAAGGGGAAGATAAGTAGACAGAGCTCCAGAGCTCTCACCTGACTTCAATCAGAGCATCTCCTGGTGTAAATAGGGTCTTCAAACTTGCAAACGTTACAGCAAACATTCAGTTCACCCAGAGCTGCCTTGTGTATCTCTATACTTGAATCCTGGCCAGTGGATCTCTGCTGGATTCCAGCATTTCTTTGGTGTACCTCTCTTAAAATTTAAGAGGAAATATCATTGATTTTATAGTTCACCAAACATCCTAAATCCCAGACAGGTCTAAATCTGATCATCAGAGTGAAGAATAAATACTCTGATGTCTCTAAGGAGACAATGGTTGAAGCAAAATACTATCTGATAGGCTCTGAAAGGACAAATGGAAGCGCTTAACTGTTATTTCCTGTTTTTCTGATACCTCCTTTTGTATGTGCACATGTGGCCAGTGGGCTGTCTCAGGAGGCCAACTGACACAGTGGGAGAAGTACTGATTTGAAAGTCAGGAGATGTAAACTCAGGCACAGCTCTGGGACTAACTCATTATATAGTCTTTAACCCTAGAGGAGCATACCTGTTGCAAGACAATTTTACCCCACACGCTGTGGAGGATATATCATATGTTAAGACTTCATGAGCAATATAGAAACACTCTGGTGATTGACTCAAAGATTTATCATGGTGCTTATAGCTCACAGTGCTGGAAGAACTTTCCTTGGAATGTAGAACACAACAGTATATCATTTTCTCATAGACTTGGCAAGAATGGTTTTGCTTCTTGAGGGAAAAACTGGCTCCATTAAGAAAAATTGTAGGATAGTATCCTGTTAACCCCATTTTTCATATAAAAAAATAAGGGGGTTATACAGATGCAATACTATTTCTCTTTAAACTGATGCAAGGCTTTTACTAAAAATAAAATTTAGCGTGGAACATGTATGAAAATACACAGATTTACTTATTCTTCTCGAGGGCAATGGACCCCAATCAAATACTATAATCATGATAAAGATTATGCTTTGCTATGTGCTTTATCTTGGCCCTAAAGAAAATCTTCATCTATTTATATTCAGTCTGTTCCTATCATTTTATTTAGACTTAGATACAAAAGTCCTTTGCCTGCTTGTCACTATCATTGCTCACAACTCCTTTTTTAAAGATAAATAGACATCAGAAACCCAAACTTCATCCATTCATTAATCTTCTGGCGCCGCATTCTGGGAGGTCAGTATCTGGTCACAGTCTTCAGTTTCATATGATATGCAATATTTGTATCACGTGAATCTATCTAAATAACCCAGTCTTGGATATCAATCTAAGGAGGTCATTTGGTTTAAAAAAATACTACTTGGACTACAAAATATCCACTGACCCTGCACAGGGAACTGACGCTGCCCTTCACTCATCCTCCCCAGTCCCACAGAGCTGACCATAGAAGAAAGAAGTAGCATTATCTATGAAGTATGTTTAAGCAGTGGCTTTTTACGTCGAAAGAGCATTCCTCGCTGCCTGTCACTACCCTTTTATATCTTGCGTTCTTTATGTCTTGTAGGTTTTAGGCTCTTCAGGAATTTCCTCTTAAAATTCAGGTACCTGAAGACAGGGGAAGGGGTTGGGGGTGGGCAGATCATTGTAGCAGCTCAAGAGTTGAAGAACTGAAGAATCTGAGAAAAGACAGACATGCTGCAGCAGGATATGAGAAATCACCAAAAATCAACATTGCCTGTCTCATAATTTTGCCATCTCCTGTTATTTATCCCTGCAAAAAAAATGCAAACCCATTTGCTTTCAGCAAACACTAAATTTCTATGTTCAAAAAATAAGCAAAACCTCTCCAAATGATAAAAGTTGAAGACAGGTCTTACTTTCCCCTACTGACTTAGCAATTTTCTGAGTTATAATGAAAAGTCACTGTATTTGGCCATCTTTGGAGCTCTCCTCTAACCTGAGCAATTAACAATAATTAAGAAAATGTAAATGGTGGCAGCTTGTGATAATTCTCTTTCTGATCCTGTTTATCAGGGTGCTTCATTAAACTCCCACAGTTGATCCATTAATCCAGTGGTGTTCAAAATGGCTTTATAAATAATTTTATTTCCAAGTCCTCAATTTCCACATATTCAATTTACTAAAGCTGATCTGCCTGAGAATATGCCTACAGTTGCTCTTTCACAATCTCCTCCCTTTTTACAAAAGACAGGTGAAACTTTCACCCAGCCAGAATCTTACCAGGCCATGGTTCATGACCAACAAAACTCTGGAACATGACACAAAAAAACTTTTTCAAATATCTGCATCAGTACTGAGAAAATGAATTATTCTAATGACGACACAGCAAAACCTTTTGTAAATCAGGTGGTTTTAAATTCTTTGTTTTTAGTAAAACTGGAGGACCAAAATCAACTTGTCAGTTGATAGAGCATTAAAATTAATCTTGATAAAAGTTCACTGTGTGAATTTTGGCACTTACTACAGAAGAAAAATGAAGAACTGAATGAATATTGCTATAACAAACTTCCTCCATTCTCATCTACTTATTTATCAGCATTTATGCATTTAAAAACAGAATAAAATTGATGCCAAATCCCATTTCACCCTAGCAACAAAAAGTATCCACAGATACACAAATTGATAGGGAAAAGACCTGCTCTATCTATATCATTAGGGTATTTCTAATAATTTTTTGTTTTTCATGTTAATAATTATCAAAATTTGTAATGTATTTATTTTGTTTTGCTTATCATGTTCTAACAATAATTGTAGTGACAATGCAATCCAGGGGAATGCTTTTAAATACTTTTTGTTTTTAAATACCTGGTACTTTATAGTCACAAGAAATTAATTTTTTTAAATTTTATAACAATGAATATGTATCTTTTTTAAGAGGAATATAATAACTGGTCCGTAAAGGACACTAAGCAAAAGCTACTTACATTATGACTGCTGGGAGAAAAATGGAATGGGAATTGTAGTTTCAGGAGAAAAAGAGAGATAAAAAATTTCCAACTGCTAAAAAGAGCTTATTCATGAATTTTTTTAACAGATTAATGCATTTTAATAGATAATTGCATTTATATGCCACTGGACACATTTCAAAAAGTGACACTGGCATCTTTATTTTAATATGTCAGTATTTACAATACAAATGGCAATTCCATCATTTGTAACTATTTCACTTTTAATAACAATTTTGGATGTCAATTTTAAAAATGTATAAGGAGAGTTACAGTGTTTCAAAATTCTCTTGGAGGCAAAAGCAAATGTTTGATATCACTGCATTAATCAATAGTGGAGTAATTTTGTGACATGTTGAGCAGGTTATAAGTACATTTGGAAAGAACAATAAGCCTTGAAGGCTCAGGAGGCCCATTTGGAACCATTGTCCTTCTACTATCTAAAATGCTAGCATACACTCAGAGGTCTCACTGGTATCTGAAATTACTGCAAGTTCTTTTTCAAGTACTTAATTCACATTTCACTCTGTTATCAAAGGATGGACAGTATTTCACTAAATCTTACCTGAAATTATTTATTTATTTTAATTTTTAAGCAATATCATTGTCACTAACAATGTATCCAAGACCCAGCTCAGCCAATACCCAATGAGTGAACTTAAACAATTCTGGCAAACTAGGCGATTTCAGTCAAAGGAAGAAACGAATATTTTCCTTGCTATTTTGCTGGGTTTTTGTAAGAAAAGATACGTTACTTCTTGTGAGACTCTAAAGATCTATGTAAAACTGAAATTATTTTCATTATTATTATTTGATCAAAAATGATTACTGATTATTTACTATGCCTCTAACCCTATGCTAGACACTACTGGGAAATAAAAATACATCATCCAATTTCCATCTTTAAGGAGCTTCCAAACTAGTTGGAGGATGTGGGAGTAAGAGGGGTGCTGGTACAGTAAGAATAAACTCACATAAGATAGAAAGCACTACTGCTGCTCTGACATTCACCTTGCCCGTTTTGGTATTCAGTAAGAGAGAATGAATATTCTCCGTCAAACACTGGCCAACCCACTGGGAACACATCCCATGAATTTAAGAATTTTTTTTCTGCCTTTCAGCACAAATATGAACTATAAGAAAAAGAGAGCTAGCTATGTGCTCTCTTACCATCTCAATTTCCCAAAATTATAGAGACTTAAAAATAAGGCAAAGGTTTTTCCAGTTTACGCATATATTTGTATATTACTTGGAAGCTTTGGGGGATTGTTGAAGAGGAAATTAAATAAAAATGTGACATTGTTTACAGAGGGTGTTTCCCTAAAATAAAAAGTTAAATAAAACAAAATTTGCCCCACTTAACACATCTTTAATGAATAGTGGAGAATATGACAGAACAAGTCTCTACCCTTATGGAGCTTATATTCTAGTAGGACAAGAGAAGCAATAAAAAAGTAAATAAAAAATAAGATAATTCCATTTAGAGGGTGACATGTGGGTGGGTGAGAACAAAGGTTTAGGGAAAGAGTCAATAGGCATAAAGACACGATAACAAATTCAAAAGCCATGAACCAGGAGTATACACAGTATGTCCAAATCCTGGAGAGAGAGGCAGTGTAACTAAAGCACAAAGAGAGAACAGTGGGAAATGAGGTTCTAGAACAGGTCTGGGCCAGATCAAGTAGACCTCTGTAGGCAGAGGCATAGAGTCTGACTTTCATTCTGTGTATTGGGAAGCCACTGAAAGGTTTTAAGCAAGGTGATATTATTTGGTTTACATTTTTAAAAGATTGATCTGGCAGATTTGTTGATATGGAAACTGTGAGAATATTCTGATTGATATGTCTTAAATAAAAAGCAGCCTCAACAAAAGAGAAGGAGAAGGGGAGAGATGGGAGAGAGGCTGGAGCAAGGGATGAGACACCAAGGGAAATAGCTCAGAGATAGAATACAGTGTCAGTCCGTGATGCCGTTACAAAAGCAGTTTGTCCTTAGAAACGGATCTTCCTTTCCTTACCCCTTTATCCTCCTTACTCTAGATTCCTTAGGTCCTTAGGTGCCCACTGCCCTTGTCTGTCTTCTAGCTGTCCGTATATCGCCACTGCTTATACCTAATGTGCCAAATTAATCAACAATTTCTTCTACAAATCCCTTTTTGAAGAAAAAAGTTTATTCCCTCAATGAGGTTCACTTCAGGTAGGTGTCAGAAGGGAAGCAATCTGATTCTACTAACACTAAGATGACAGTTTTCTAACATATTTTAAAACCTTTTATACACATTAAAAAAAAACTTGTTGAAACACATGATAGCAACTGAGAAAGTTTACATACCTATGTAATGAATTTTACACAATATGGGAAAATGGCAGGAATAGACAAGAGTATGATGAGGGGCATTCTCTATAGTTAATTCACCTCTGTATATTACAGTATCTAGCATAGTGCCGGGTATATAGGTATTTAGGAAAGAATAAATTAATACATTTCTTACAATGGAGTACATTTTTGCCCTTGTTTCAAAAATAAGATCATTTGTACTCCTTATGATGTGATCACATCAGTATATTTATCTACCTTTAGTCCCAGAAAGCAGATAACAGAAAACTGTAATTAAAGAAATTAACTGTTATACCAAAAAAGAAAACTATCAATGCCTGAGTATCTCACCTAAGGACAAGTTCAACTAACACTACTCTATGCCATTGATACCGAAGCCTGGTGACTCATAAACCATAAGGTTAAAATGTAAAGCAAGTTATATTGCTACAACTTTTTTAAAACCTGAAGAGATAAATAAGAAAAAAGGAAGTTATACCGAAAAAAAAGTTTAATTAAACCAGCACAGTGATCTCTAAAGTGCAAGGCACTGTGGGTAAAGGAGAGGATACTCCAAATTCATTTGGAGACTAACTGTAAATTTAGACAGCCCTGATCATCTTGCAATGACCTATTCCGGCAGCACTTACATTCTGAGAGACACATGGATTCACATAACTACTTATCAGCCAATTCCTTTCATAATTATAGACTCAGACCAGACACTTGCTATTCCTACCAAGATGCTTTAAGGTGTCTCATGGTGCAAATCAATAGGGGACATTAGCTCACATTTGAAAGTGTTTCCAAATATAACCACTCTTCATTTTTCAGAATCATCTGAGAATAAGGAAAGCCATATAAATAAAATTTGACATATCTGAAACATGTTTACACGCTAAAACATGTTTTATTTATTTTCAAATATATTGAAACATTTAACTGCTCTCCAACAGAGGATGTGGTCATAATTGGAGCTTTTCTTGATTCAAATCATGATTATGAGTATCATTCATTTTACTGTAATATCCTCAGTGATGAAGTATGAAGTATGATTTTCTCCTATACTCATTACCTGGAGAGTATCCTTTCCCCTCATTTGGCAGTAGCTGTAAAGAGCAGACCTTCCTTTTTACCACCATCTAATTTGCTGCTTCTAGTCACCAATAAAGTAAGAAATCGTGTTGCCCCTGATATCCTTTATGAGAAAATTCGTCATGAATTCATACCAGTATTTCCAATTCAAAAATATGAGTGCAGGGGGCTTCCCTGGTGGCGCAGTGGTTGCGAGTCAGCCTGCCAATGCGGGGGAAATGGGTTCGAGCCCTGGTCTGGGAGGATCCCACATGCCGCGGAGCAACTGGGCCCGTGAGCCACAACTACTGAGCCTGCGCGTCTGGAGCCTGTGCTCCGCAACAAGAGAGGCCACGATAGTGAGAGGCCCACGCACCGCGATGAAGAGTGGTCCCCGCTTGCCACAACTAGAGAAAGCCCTCACACAGAAACGAAGACCCAACACAGCCAAAAATAAATAAATAAAAATATGAGTGCAGAGCTTTTACTTCTTTGACTGTATATTTTATCTCTTTCTCTTACACTGAAGATAGTGATTAGTAATGACAGCAATGTACTTATTAGTGTTATCCTACTATATATTATACATACACATATATAATAGGTTGGTTCAAAATAACAGTACTAATATTATTATTACAATATGATTACTAAAGACAGTTTAATATTTTTTTTTGCAGTTTGTTTTGGCCGTCGGATACATCTCACTAGGGGTGTGCAGTCAAATTATTCTGTTTTAAAATCACTGAAACAATTCCTCTCTATGTGCTTAAGCCAGTAATGCAAAAAGTAATTACATTTTAATTTCATTCTCCTTTCTTTAAAGGACTTTTTTTTCTTTATTTAATTTGTCTTATAATTACATAAAACATTTCAATGGTTCGGCTGATTTAAATCTACAAAACAAGGTACATTAGGAGGCTTCTAGTTTCTATATCCCTATTGCCTCTATCCTGTTCCCTCCTCCCCACTGTAAGTAAATTTTTATTATCTTCTGGCTTATCCTTTCATTTTCTTCTTTATTCTTTTTTTAAACTTCATTTTGGAATAATTATTGGTTTTCAGAAAAGTTGCAAACATAGTCCTGAGAGGAGCTTCCCCCCTTGCTGACACCTTACATAACCATGGTACACTTGGCAAAATGAGAATGAACACTGCCACAATACTATCACAATACTGCCACAATACTATCAACTAACTACAGACTTTTTCTTCAGATTTCACTGTTTTTCCATTAATGTCCTCTCTCTGTTCCAGGATATAACCCTGATATCCCATTGCATTTAGGCCATTTTTATAAAAATAAGCTAGCAAGCATATATTTTAATTTTATATTTATATACTTATTTCTTAGAGAAAATGTGGCATACTATATACATTTGTCTTCATTTTTCTTTTTTAAATTAACACATTTCCTGGAGATTATCCCATAGCAGTATATATAATTATTCCTCACTCCTTTTTATAATATTTTGTATTCCACTGTGTAGATATGCTACACATAAATACTTTAGCTGTTCAATAATAAACTGAATTACTGTGGAGAGTGTTTTGAATAATAAAATGGTGAATTACTAAAAGACATTCATGTCTATAGCATATTGATTAAAAACCCTACAAGTAAGCTATGACATGATTAAACCTCACAAAAAACATAAGTTAGTACCAAAACATCACCACTGGGCAAGTACAAGCAACAGGTTTAAGGTGTTACTACATTTTTTTTAATACATATGGACCCCTTCTTAGAATAATGTTTTTAAATGCATACAATAAAATACATAAAGTTAAAAATGAAACCAATTATAATGAAACACACTTATCAAATCACTAAAAAAATTTGTGAGATGGTAATATATGTGCATCTCTACCAATGCATTCAATAACAAGATCTAGTGGCAGTCTAACAACTATCAATTTCAAAGTAGTCATGAATATAAATCATGTTTCAAAATTTCTGTAACTCTCATAATGTGACATGAAAAATATCTGTGACTCTTACTGGTGACAAAGTCTCTAGTATTGCCAATATTGCTATTTGTAGCCTACATTTATAATTAAAGGAAACGCAAAATTTCAGTTAAAGGTTAGTGAAAATAAAGATGTAATTTTTCCCCATCCACATTCACAGAACAACTCTGATTTCTACTCACGGACCCCAAGTTACAAACCTCTGCCTTAATGTCAGGAAAGAGCAGTGAAAGAAAATACTACCTAGGTATCTTGCTGATTTGCTGTTTTGAGAAGCAGGAAACTAAAGTTTATTGAACATCTGTTATTTACCAGGACTTACTCACTCATTGGGTTTTGTGAGAATATGTTAAAGCTTAATCCTCACAAAACTCAGTGTGTCTAGCAGAAGTTTAGTCACTTGCCCATGATCACATGGTTGGCAAGAAGAGACTCAGAAATCAAGGTCTGTATGATTTCCACTGTATCATGAAGCCTTAGACAGCAACATACCAGGAATGTTTGCATTTTAAAAGAGAAAGCCTACAGAAAACTGTGTTAGAAAGAAAGAAAAGGAGGAAGGGGAGAAAGAATTGCTTTAGTGATAAAATCTCAGGCATCAGAAATGAGCCAGAAGGGATATTCTTCGGAGGTTAACTCCTTTCTTAAAACCCTTCAGATTACTCTGCTACTCCATACATGTGCAAGAGCAGCCTCACACACCACCTTTGGTTATCTTCCATGAGAGTGGCTTGCCTACTGCCAACACTCTAGAAATATTTCAATTAAAGGAATGAAATACATATAGAACAATACGGTAACTTTTGAAGAGCTCTCAGTAATCACTGCCATGTTTTAGTCACATCATTTACTAGGCTGTTCCTCACTGCTGTATTAGAGGAAGGTCGTGTAGCTAGAGCTCAGAGATCCCAAATGGTGAAACTTGAAGAGCTGGCATTATAAAAGACAGGACTGGAGAGACAGGAGCATTGGAATTCAGCCATGTGATTACTCATGTGCACACCTCTCCGGGCTACAGCTGATTCAGCACACGTTCTATCATAGGCACGGTCACATCTCTACTCACAGCTCACATTCCAGAGTGAATGCCTGATAGGAACCTCTCACCCAAGCAATCCAGTTGGTGCAGTATGGGATGGTACAGTACCAACCTTATCAAGAAATATCCACAATGTCTCCTTTAGAGCTAGTTTACTAATGTTGCTAATCCATTGGGTTGCAAGCACCAAAAAGAATTTATTTTGCAAAACCTCATAGTCTTCATTTTTTCATTGCTTACAACACCATTTTAGCAGCCAAAATGTTTGCATAATAGGTATTTTTGCAGACGGCTTCATTTCATATTTGAATTTTTTTAAGCCCATGAGGTGCTTAGCTTGGGAAAAGTCTTTTTGTCTCAGTCTGATAATGTATCCAAATTGAACTGTAGCCTGTTGATTTCAGCCTTTGCTTGCAATAAGGGAGAAACTCTAGGGAAAAAAAGCCTAGTTCTGTCCACTGGCTGAGTTGCAATGAGTAGTCCCCAGAGCCATCTAAAATCATCACAGAAAGTCTCCCCACCAACTGCTTCACACTCTTTTCTTTGGCTGCTGTTCACAGCTTGAGTTTGCTCCAGGGCACATGGCCTTGTGTTAGTAGCTCATCTTACCACTCACTGCAACCTTCTGTATAAATCCTCTACCTCATCAGCACTTCACTTCCCCGTTCCCTGCGGTAGACTGTTTGCAGGAATGGTCACAATTCCTCCCATCTCATATGCCCTTTTGTGCTGTGACTTTGTCCTCCTTCCCATTAAGAGATGGAGTCTATTTCCCCTCTGCTTAAATCTGGGCTGGCCCTGTGACTTGCTTTGACCAGCAGAATGCAGTAGAAGGAATACTGTGTGACTTTAAGGGCTAGGCCTTCAGAGGTCTTACAGCTTTCATTTTTCTCTCTCCTGGAACCCTGAGACCACTATGCTTTGAAGTCCAGTCTCACCACAGGGAGAATAAGAGACCATGTAAAGGAGAACCAAGGTACCCCAGCTGACTGCCAGCACCAATTTCCAGAAGTATTAGGGAGGACATCTTGGGCCTCCAGCCCCAGTCAAGTCATCCTATGAATATAATCATGTGATCTCAGTCAAGACCAAAAGAAGAACCATCCAGACAGCCAATCCAGAGAATTTTGAAAAATAATAAATAGTTGTGACGTTAAACTACTGTTTTGGGGTGGTTTGTTATACAGCAGTAGATAACCGAAAGCCCCTCTTTAGCAATCTTTCCTCAGCAACAGTCATCCAACACTTTACCTCAATCTTTTGTTCAAGAGAGAAGAAAATCTCATTCTTTACCAAAACACCTTATCTTTTTTTAATCACATATGGGTTGCATTTTATGCCAAATTTTGGTCAATCCAAAGGTAGGGATGTGGCCTACATGATTAGGAAGCCCCCCAAACAGCTAGCTGTTAATAAAAGCAATAGAAAACACTGAGTGGTTAAGACAGAAGAAATAGAATATAGGCATTAAAGTAAGGAAAACCTAGATTGGAATGGTAGCTCCACCACTTTTAAGGATTGTATTAATATGAACTGACAGTTCTTTTCAGTATATAGAAGAATCATCTTTCTAGGCTGACAAAATGGAGTTTTGTAGAGTCTGGCTGTGAGGATTGCCCAACCTGTCATAGAAAGAGCCCTGAGTCCTGTATTTCCTAATCATTTTTTTTTCCTTTTCCATTCATGGTGGTTTTTCAGCTTCATAGCTCTTATGTTACCAATACGTTGAATAGAGTTCTTTACCATGGCTCTATATGCTATCTGTGAACACCCTAAATTGTAAGCAAAATTTGGGAACATAAAGTATATTGGTTTTTTTTGTTTTTTTTTACTTTTTAAAGATTTTTATTTTATCTAATTCTGGGCACTGGACTTTTTTTTTTTTTTTTTTTAAACATCTTTATTGAAGTATAATTGCCTTACAATGGTGTGTTAGCTTCTGCTTTATAACAAAGTGAATCAGTTATACATATACAGTTTGTTCCCATTTCTCTTCCCTCTTGCATCTCCCTCCCTCCCACCCTCCCCATCCCACCCCTCTAGGTGGTCACAAAGCACCGAGCTGATCTCCCTGTGCTATGCGGCTGCTTCCCACTAGTTATCTATTTTACATTTGGTAGTGTATATATGTCCATGACACTCTCTTACCCTGTCACATCTCACCCCACCCCCTCCCCATATCCTCAAGTCCATTCTCTAGTAGGTCTGTGTCTTTATTCCCGTCTTGCCACTAGGTTCTTCATGGCCTTTTTTTTTTTCCCTTAGATTCCGTATATATGTGTTAGCATACTGTATTTGTTTTTCTCTTTCTGACTTACTCCACTCTGTATGACAGACTCTAACTCCATCCACCTCATTACAAATACCTCCATTTCATTTCTTTTTATGGCTGAGTAATATTCCATTGTATATATGTGCCACATCTTCTTTATCCATTCATCTGTCGATGGACATTTAGGTTGCTTCCATGTCCTGGCTATTGTAAATAGAGCTGCAATGAACATTTTGGTACATGACTCTTTTTGACCTATGGTTTTCTCAGGGTATATGCCCAGTAGTGGGATTGCTGGGTCGTATGGTAGTTCTATTTGTAGTTATTTTAGGAACCTCCATACTGTTCTCCATAGTGGCTGTATCAATTTACATTCCCACCAACAGTGCAAGAGTGTTCCCTTTCCTCCACACCCTCTCCAGCATTTATTGTTTCTAGATTTTTTGATGATGGCCATTCTGACCGGTGTGAGATGATATCTCATTGTAGTTTTGATTTGCATTTCTCTAATGATTAATGATGTTGAGCATTCTTTCATGTGTCTGTAGGCCATCTGTATATCTTCTTTGGAGAAATGTCTATTTAGGTCTTCTGCCCATTTTTGGATTGGGTTGTTGGTTTTTTTGTTATTGAGTTGCATGAGCTGCTTGTAAATCTTGGAGATTAATCCTTTGTCAGTTGCTTCATTTGCAAATATTTTCTCCCATTCTTATGGTTGTCTTTTGGTCTTGTTTATGGTTTCCTTTGCTGTGCAAAAGCTTTTAAGTTTCATTAGGTCCCATTTGTTTATTTGTGTTCTTATTTCCATTTCTCTGGGAGCTGGGTCAAAAAGAATCTTGCTGTGATGTATGTCATAGAGTGTTCTGCCTATGTTTTCCTCTAAGAGTTTGATAGTGTCTGCCCTTACACTTAGGTCTTTAATCCATTTTGAGTTTATTTTTGTGCATGGTGTCAGGGAGTGTTCTAATTTCATACTTTTACATGTACCTGTCCAATTTTCCCAGCACCGCTTATTGAAGAGGCTGTCTTTTCTCCACTGTATATGCTTGCCTCCTTTATCAAAGATAAGGTGACCATATGTGTGTGGGTTTATCTCTGGGCTTTCTATCCTGTTCCATTGATCTATATTTCTGTTTTTGTGCCAGTACCAAACTGTCTTGATTACTGAAGCTTTGTAATATAGTCTGAAGTCAGGAAGCCTGATTCCCCCAGCTCCATTTTTCGTTCTCAAGATTGCTTTGGCTATTCAGGGTCTTTTGTGTTTCCATACAAATTGTGAAATTTTTTGTTCTAGTTCTGTGAAAAATGCCAGTGGTAGTTTGATAGGGATTGCATTGAATCTGTAGATTGCTTTGGGTAGTAGAGTCATTTTCACAATGTTGATTCTTCCAATCCAGGAACATGGTATATCTCTCCATCTATTTGTATCATCTTTAATTTCTTTCATCAGTGTCTTATAATTTTCTGCATACAGGTCTTTTGTCTCCTTAGGTAGGTTTATTCCTAGATATTTTATTCTTTTTGTTGCAATGGTAAATGGGAGTGTTTTCTTAATTTCACTTTCAGATTTTTCATCATTAGTGTATAGAAATGCAAGAGATTTCTGTGCATTTATTTTGTATCCTGTTACTTTACCAAATTCATTGATTAGCTCTAGGAGTTTTCTGCTAGCATCTTTAGGATTCTCTATGTATAGTATCATGTCATCTGCAAATAGTGACAGCTTTACTTCTTCTTTTCCGATTTGGATTCCTTTTATTTCTTTGTCTTCTCTGATTGCTGTGGCTAACACTTCCAAAACTATGTTGAATAATAGTGGTGAGAGTGGGCAACCTTGTCTTGTTCCTGATCTTAGTGGAAATGGTTTCAGTTTTTCACCATTGAGGACAATGTTGGCTGTGGGTTTGTCATATATGGCCTTTATTATGTTGAGGAAAGTTCCCTCTATGCCTACTTTCTGTAGGGCTTTTATCATAAATGGGTGTTGAATTTTGTCGAAAGCTTTCTCTGCATCTATTGAGATGATCATATGGTTTTTCTCCTTCAATTTGTTAATATGGTGTATCACATTGATTGATTTGCGTATATTGAAGAATCCTTGCATTCCTGGGATAAACCCCACTTGATCATGGTGTATGATCCTTTTAATGTGTTGTTGGATTCTGTTTGCTAGTATTTTGTTGAGGATTTTTGCATCTATGTTCATCAGTGATACTGGCCTGTAGTTTTCTTTCTTTGTGACATCTTTGTCTGGTTTTGGTATCAGGGTGATGGTGGCCTCGTAGAATGAGTTTGGGAGTGTTCCTCCCTCTGCAATATTTTGGAAGAGTTTGAGAAGGATAGGTGTTAGCTCGTCTCTAAATGTTTGATAGAATTCACCTGTGAAGCCATCTGGTCCTGGGCTTTTGTTTGTTGGAAGGTTTTTAATCACAGTTTCAATTTCAGTGCTTGTGATTGGTCTGTTCATATTTTCTATTTCTTCCTGGTTCAGTCTCGGCAGTTTGTGCATTTCTAAGAATCTGTCCATTTCTTCCAGGTTGTCCATTTTATTGGCATAGAGTTGCTTGTAGTAATCTCTCATGATCTTTTGTATTTCTGCAGTGTCAGTGGTTACTTCTCCTTTTTCATTTCTAATTCTATTGATCTGAGTCTTCTCCCTTTTTCTCTTGATGAGTCTGGCTAATGGTTTATCAATTTTGTTTATCTTCTCAAAGAACCAGCTTTTAGTTTCATTGATTTTTGCTATTGTTTCCTTCATTTCTTTTTCATTTATTTCTGACCTGATCTTTATAATTCCTTTCCTTCCGCTGGCTTTGGGGTTTTTTTGTTCTTCTTTCTCTAATTGCTTCAGGTGCAAGGTTAGGTTGTTTATTCGAGATGTTTCCTGTTTCTTGAGGTAGGCTTGTATTGCTATAAACTTCCCTCTTAGCACTGCTTTTGCTGCGTCCCATAGGTTTTGGGTCGTCGTATCTCCATTGTCATTTGTTTCTAGGTATTTTTTGATTTCCCCTTTGATTTCTTCAGTAATCACTTCGTTATTAAGTAGTGTATTGTGTAGCCTCCATGTGTTTGTATTTTTTACAGATCTTTTCCTGTAATTGATATCTAGTCTCATAGCGTTGTGGTCGGAAAAGATACTTGACACGATTTCAATTTTCTTAAATTTACCAAGGCTTGATTTGTGACCCAAGATATGATCTATCCTGGAGAATGTTCCATGAGCACTTGAGAAAAATGTGTATTCTGTTGTTTTTGGGTGGAATGTCCTATAAATATCAATTAAGTCCATCTTGTTTAATGTATCCTTTAAAGCTTGTGTTTCCTTATTTATTTTCATTTTGGATGATCTGTCCATTGGTGAAAGTGGGGTGTTAAAGTCCCCTACTATGATTGTGTTGCTGTCGATTTCCCCTTTTATGGCTGTTAGCATTTGCCTTATGTATTGAGGTGCTCCTATGTTGGGTGCATAAATATTTACAATTGTTATAGCTTCCTCTTGGATCGTTCCCTTGATCATTATATAGTGTCCTTCTTTGTCTCTTGTAATAGTCTTTATTTTAAAGTCTACTTTGTCTGATATGAGGATTGCTACTCCAGCTTTCTTTTGATTTCCATTTTCATGGAATATCTTTTTCCATCCCCTCACTTTCAGTCTGTATGTGTCTCTAGGTCTGAAGTGGGTCTCTTGTAGACAGCATATATATGGGTCTTGTTTTTGTATCCATTCAGCCAGCCTGTGTCTTTTGGTGGGAGCATTTAATCCATTTACATTCAAGGTAATTATCGATATGTATGTTCCTATTCCCATTTTCTTAAATGTTTTGGGTTTGTTATTGTAGGTGTTTTCCTTCTCTTGTGTTTCTTGCCTAGAGAAGTTCCTTTAGCATTTGTTGTAAAGCTGGTTTGGTGGTGCTGAACTCTCTCAGCTTTTGCTTGTGTGTAAAGGTTTTAATTTCTCCATCGAATCTGAATGAGATCCTTGCTGGGTAGAGTAATCTTGGTTGTAGGTTTTTCTCCTTCATCACTTTAAGTATATCCTGCTACTCCCTTCTGGCTTGCAGAGTTTCTGCTGAAAGATCAGATGTTAACCTTATGGGGATTCCCTTGTGTGTTATTTGTTGTTTTTCCCTTGCTGCCTTTAATATGTTTTCCTTATATTTAATTTTTGACAGTTTGATTAATATGTGTCTTGGCGTGTTTCTCTTTGGGTTTATCCTGTATGGGACTCTCTGTGCTTCCAGGACTTGATTAACTATTTCCTTTCCCATATTAGGGAAGTTTTCAACTATAATCTCTTCAAATATTTTCTCAGTCCCTTTCTTTTTCTCTTCTTCTTCTGGGACCCCTATAATTCGAATGTTGGTGCGTTTAATGTTGTCCCAGAGGTCTCTGAGACTGTCCTCAGTTCTTTTCATTCTTTTTTCTTTATCCTGCTCTGCAGTAGTTATTTCCACCATTTTATCTTCCAGGTCACTTATCCTTTCTTCTGCCTCAGTTATTCTGCTATTGATCCCATCTAGAGTATTTTTAATTTCATTTATTGTGTTTTTCATCATTGCTTGGTTCCTCTTTAGTTCTTCTACGTCCTTGTTAAATGTTTCTTGCATTTTGTCTATTCTATTTCCAAGATTTTGGATCATCCTTACTATCATTATTCTGAATTCTTTTTCAGGTAGACTACCTATTTCCTCTTCATTTGTTAAGTCTGGTGTGTTTTGACCCTGCTCCTTCATCTGCTGTGTGTTTTTCTGTCGTCTCATTTTGCTTATCTTACTGTGTTTGGGGTCTCCTTTTCACAGGCTGCAGGTTTGTAGTTCCCGTTGTTTTTGGTATCTGTCCCCAGTGGCTAAGGTTGGTTCAGTGGGTTGTGTAGGCTTCCTGGTGGAGGGAACTAGTGCCTGAGCTCTGGTGGATGAGGCTGGATCTTGTCTTTCTGGTGGGCACGTCCACGTCTGGTGGTGTATTTTGGGGTGTCTGTGGCCTTATTATGATTTTAGGCAGCCTCTCTGCTAATGGATGGGGCTGTGTTCCTGTCTTGCTAGTTGTTTGGCATAGGGTGTTCAGCACTGTAGCTTGCTGGTCATTGAGTGATGCTGGGTCTTGATGTTGAGATGGAGATCTCTGAGAGATTTTTGCCGTTTGGTATTACATGGAGCTGGGAGGTCTCTTGTGGACCAGTGTCCTGAAGTTGGCTCTCCCACCTCAGAGGCACGGCCCTGATGCCTGGCTGGAGCACCAAGAGCATTTCGTCCACACGGCTCTCAAAGGCATCTGCATGCCAAATTCAGAAATTCTGTTTGCATATTCCACTGAAGATTAACTAGCCTGTCACAGATCTTTATTTCGTTGATGGGTGTTGGGCTGCACCCCCGCTGGCCTACGAGGCCTGCACTTGCCCAGCTTCAAGACCGAAGAAAGAGCCCAGAGTCAGTGAAAGACTCATCAATAGTTTAATGGATGGCAGAGCTTAAATGTCTGAAGCACGGTCCTGGAGCGACACCCCACCATGTGTTGTGGACGACAGGCAGGACGTGGCGGCCGACGTCGCAGGGGAAAGTATATTGTTTTAATCAAATTCTCAAGCAAGTCTTTTGACACCTCCCTCCATTCCTCCAAAAAAGAATAAGAAACACTGATTGGAGAGTAAAGTGTCTCTTTAAAGCAGTTTTTTTTAAAATTGCTCCTATTTAATGCTTCACTTGAAAATTAGTAACTCACTCATTTAGGAAAAATTATTAATTCTTAAAGGGATAAACCAATATGAAAGCGTATCTTTCACACAAATAACAAGTATATGAATTATGAAACTCAGAACATCTGGAATACTGAAGATCTGGACTAATTGTTTAAAAATAAATTCTTCAGGGGACTTCCCTTCTAAGAAGGTGTAGTAGATGCACTTTTCCCTATTCCTCCCACTAAATACAATAGAAAACCATGGATATTATATATAAAACAAACGTAAGAAGACTAGAAGCTGAAGAGAAGAAGGCAGATGGGTGAGAAACCTCAGGATCCAGGTAACAACACTTGGGGGAGTTCTCTGCATTTTCTTTTTGCCTGGTATATCCCAGACTTGAAGGTGAAGAAGTCAGCAACCTGGAAACACCAGTGAATAAAAGAGACATAAATATCGAGACTAGCCTGCTTTCTTTAGCCAAAGGTCCAGGAAAGGGGTAGTGTAACAAGAGAGAAAATGTTTAGAAAATAAACACTAAAGAAAATGAACACCACAGAAGAAACTGACCCTACCTCCATCCTCACCCTCACCTCCACCAGCGAAAGACAAGAGAGGACCCTAGACTACCACTGTCACCAGTCGTAACAAGGCAGCCCAACACCCACCACCATGGTAGTATCAAAGAAATAAGTAACAAACTGGGACATTCATCTCTGCTGGGCAGTAATGAGCCACACTCTCACATACATACCCACAATGTCTGTGGAGACCATATAGCAGCATGGACTTCTAGCCTCACTCAGCAGTAATATGGTATCCCTCTGTCTTCCTGCTAGAATGGTGTCAAAGGGGCTCTAGGGGAGAACAGGGACTTCTGCCACTTTCCAGGAGAAATGAGGCCACTCCCCCTCTCTCTGTTGTGTCAGTGGTGGCCAGATAGATAGCAATAAGGAGGCACTCCTACCCTTCCCAGCCAGAAGGATATCAGTGAAGACCTAGTGGGGAGCTGGAATACCCATTCCTGTCCAGTAACAAGGAATACCTAGCCTTGAGTACCAAGGAGCCAGAGTGGGGAACCTGGATGGAATTCTACCCTCACCTGGCAGTAAGGAGATAGCACCTCTCCTTCCCTTGGTGTCAGAGAAAGCCATATAAAACACAGATTCAAATAAGATCTAGAGCCTTATAACATAGTACCCCAAATATCCAAGTTTCAATTGATAGCTATACATTGTACCAGGAACCAGGAAAATCTAAAACTGAATGAAAAAAAAGTCAACAGATGCCAATACAAAGATGATAGAAATCTTACAATTACTAGACAAAGATTTTAAAGCAGCCATGATAAAAATGTTTCAATGAGCAATTACAAATACACTTGAAACAGAATAGAAAGTCTTGACAAACAATAGAATATATAAATAAGAACAAAATGGAAATTTTAGAACTGAAAAATATAGTTACTGAAATAAAAAATTCAGTGGATGAGCTCAACATCAGAATAGGGATAGAAGAAACAGTGAACCAGAAGATAGAACAACAGAATTACCTAATTTGAGAGAAAATAGACTAAAACAAATTAAGAATCTAAGGGACCTCAGGAACTATAACAAAAGATCTAACATTTATGTTTTGGAGTCCTGGAAGGAGTGAAGAAAGAGGGTGGGGCTAGAAAAGCACTTGAAAAAAATAATAGTTGACTGAAAATACCCTAAATTTGTCAAAATACATAAACTTGCAGATTCAAGACGGGTTACCCCAAACAGGATATACCCAAGGAAACCCACACTATTATGCATCATAACCAAATTCTCAACAAACTAAAGAAAAAGTCTTGAAAGCAGCAAAAAAGTAGCACCTTACCCATAAGGGAAAAATATTTCAAATGATAGTGGATTGCTAACAAAAATCCACAGAGGCCAGAAAGAAATGGCATATCATTTTTAAAAAGCAGAAAGAAAAAAAATTGTCAACCCCAAAATTTATCTGATAAAAATATCTGTCAAAACTAAAGTAGAAATCAAAACATTTTCAGATGAAGGGAAACTAAGAGAATTTGTCACCAGTAGACCTACTCTAAAAGTTTTCTACACAGAAAGGAAATTATAAAAGAAGGAACCTGAAAACATCAGGAAGGAAGAAAGAATATGGTAAGCAAAAATATGAAGAAATGAAGTAGACTTTCCTTTTCCTTTTAAGTTTTCTAAATTATGTTTGATTGTTGAAGCAAAAATCATACTATCTGATGTGATTCTAAATACATGTAGAGGAAATATTTAAGATAATCATTTTGTAAATGAGGGAGGCAGTAAGATGTAAAGGGAGGTAAGGTTTCTATATTCATTCAAACTGGGAAAATGATGGTACCAGTAGACTGTGATGAGCAATGTGTACATAATATAATATCTAAATCACTAAAAAAGCTACACAGTTACACTCAAAAACACTATAGAAAATAATAAAAAGGAGTGAACTATTGATATGTACAACAACCTGGATGAATTTCCAGAGAATTATGCTCAGTAACAAGTCAATCCCTAAATGTTATATACTGTATTATTCCATTTACATAACATGTTTGATATATATTTAAAAATTAGAGAAATGGAGAACAGATTAGCAGTTGCCAGAGGTTAAGGAGGGGTTAAGGGCAGGAGGGACCTGGATATGGCTTTTATAAAAGGACAACATCAGAAATCTTTGTGGTGATGTGATATTCTGTATCTTGACTGTATCAGTGTCAGTATACTGCTGTGATATTGAACTCTAGTTTTCCAAGATATCACCACTGGGGAAAACTGGGTACACTGAACCCCTCTGTATTAGTTGCAACAACTGTGTATAGATCTATAGCTATC
This sequence comes from Eschrichtius robustus, assembly GCF_028021215.1. NCBI lineage: Eukaryota > Metazoa > Chordata > Mammalia > Artiodactyla > Eschrichtiidae > Eschrichtius > Eschrichtius robustus. Next base: position 27,485,139 of record NC_090825.1, read on the forward strand.
TCAGAATAAAAAGCACTTAATTTAAAAAATTCCATAAAGGTGAACAAAAATAAGTAAATAAATTATTCCTGAAGAGTTACTATGGCCTTCTAGTTTACTTCTCTTTCTGAGGCAAAATCAATGTCACCATTGACTGAAATTTTGTGAAAATATAATGACAAATAGGTATACTTGGCTAGAGTGAGAATAATACAGTAGTGAGCAAATTTTTAAAACCTCAGACTAAATTCTGTCTCTTCGACTCTCTTTGAAATTTAAAAATACTAAACTATTTAAACACAGGTATTAGAAGTTCTACCACAGAAAGCAGTTGAGGGCGCTTTTTTGAGGGTCCTGAGCAGGACTCTCCTTGCTTATTTGCTATCATAGCTCATGTCTGGAAACAATAATAGTGACAGAATTCCAATAGGCAAGCTAAACCTGCCATTCCAACTCTTAATTTTATGCCAGTTCTACCTCCATAGGGTGGGCCCAAAATCATCAAGTGAGTCCAATTCCCTACTCTCAACTTCAGCCACTGGACTTGCAAATATCATTTTCACCCATCACTCATCCTCTAAGACTTTCAATAGCTTTTCTTTTCCTATAGGAAAAAGTGCAAACTTCTTAGTCTAGCACACAAGGCCACCATCTAGCCCCCATCTTGTCCCCCAGAAAACCATCTACCTTAGCTAGAATGGTCCGTTCATTTACACCAAACTTCTGTTCAGCTTCCTGCCTCCCTGTTTTTTTATCACACTACTTCTACCTGGAAAGCTTCCCGCTACCCCTCTCTGCTTCACTAAGTTCCATTCTTCTTTCAAGACCCACTGCCATTCCAAAGACTACCTTAGAGATGTCTTTCTCAACTAAACACCTTCTCTTTCTGCCACCATTCATTTTTCTACATAGCATACGTTGCTTTTGTCATTTATATTTTTCTGCCTAAATCCTGTCTCCCTATTCAGATTGTAAGACACTCAAAGGATCTTTTATCTCTATAGATTTCTGAAAACAGAAAAGAAAAATGTTTATGGTGATGATTGCAAAGATTTTAAATTAGATCTTGAGCAGGAGTAACTTGCCCTCCCTCTGGACTTCAAATTCTTCAGAAAAAAAAAAAAAATGAGGAAGGTGAATTAGACCAGTGATTTTTAACCAGAGATATACACTAAACTCATCTGGGGCTATCTTTGAAATATACATGTCGAAGTTCATCTGCCCCCCAGAAATTTGGATTCAGTATGTCTGTGGGGAGTCTTGGATTCTGAATTTTAATGCTCACCCAAATGTCTCCCTACTCTGCTTGAGACCACTGTCTTGTATGATCTCTAAAGTCCCTGCCAGGTGTATTAGGTGACTGTGTTTTTATTAAAATACACTTTTGTTCCAGGAACAATAAACTGATAGCTATTTCAGCTTACCTCTCTCTGATTGTGTGATATATGCATGAAAATCAGAATTCTCTATGAGTGTAAAACATCATACTAAACTTTCAAGTGAGTAACAGATTTTAATTCAGTGAAGGAAAAAATGTTGTGGTTAATGCCAAGCTCTGGAATTTCTTGTACTGGAGCTCAGATCTGCCACTGATTAGCTATGTGACCTTGAAAAAGTGACTTAAACCCTTTAAGCTTCTCTCTGTACATTTATAAAATGGAGACAATGGTAGTACCTACCTTATAGGACTATGAGAATTAAGTTAGTTAATACATGTAAGGCAACTTTGCATAATTTCTGGAACATATTAAGTTCCCAATACACTTGTAGCTGCAGCTGAATATTATCAATAAAACCCAATTCACTAGGAGGTATTTATCATCCTACAACAATGGCTCCCAATTTATAGTTTTGGGGAAGCTACAGAAAACCTGTATCTAAATCTCTAGGTATGTCTAGTACTATCTCTCATCTAAATACATGATATATTTTGCTCATAGAAGTACTCATATTTTTTCAAATATATGTGTATGTTTTGTGACTAATAAAACACTAATTCAAGTAAACAGTATTACTGAATTTATAGTAGCTCTTTGTCATTATGTATTTTCACAGTCAACACATAATATAAATATAACTGTTATCATGCAAAGTTCCTTCAATTTATTTTCTTCATTTTAAAGGTTTCAAACAGACTGGGAAACACTACTCTCAGAATATCAAGTTACTATCAACATAATTTCCTAAAACTATTCACCATCCTGTCTCACAGTTCTGGGAAAAGAGATTTATAGTCACGACATAATACACAAGGAAAAAAAAAGGTGTGTCAAAACCATAAAAAATATATACATAAACTGCTGAGTAATCTTTATTTTGCAAGGGACAGATTTGATGAAAAGAGAGAAAAAATAGACTATGGTCAATGTGCTATCCAGTACTGCTATAGTCTTTCAAGCAGATCTAAGTCTTAGTGACTCTCTGGAATTCACAATTCAGTAACTAAACACTCGAAGAAAGAAAAACCAAAGAAAGTATCATTATATTAGTATATCACAACACCCATAATTTTTGTGCAGGTATATCAAAAAGTGGATGAGGCTGAATCCACAAATCTTTCCTGTTTAAATCAACAAAAGCAAAGCTGAGGTGGAAGATGGCTCCTTGTTAAGTATGTTCTTCTAGCATCTTGCAAACTGGAAAAACCATTATAAATAACTAAGACATAAATTTAGAAGAAAAATTAACTCCTTAGAGAAAAAATAACAATGAGCTAGATTTCTATAATATTATTTTAGAAAATTAAAAAAAATTTTTACTCCATTCTCTCCTTAACTTTCTTGTATTTTTTTTAGTGAAATATTTTAAGAAGGGCAAAATATTACTTAAACCCATTTTTAAGAAACAGAGAACTTAAATCACAAAAAGTTTGATCACACATGATTCCCCAGTTGCCCAAAGCACCCTTGCTCTAGAGCTCATTGGTGATAAGGGAGCTAGAACTGGTTTAAATATTTCATCCTTCTTATGAGATTCTATTTATTTATTTATTTGGTAAATACAAAGCAATCCTGCAAACTCCCATTTAGTTGTGACACCCAAGGCAGACCATCTAAGTTTACTCAAAAAAAAAAAAAAAAAAAGGCAGCAGCCCAGTGGAAAAACAAGGGATGGGAGTCTGGAGACTATTTTGGGGGTAAACTTGTACAAATCACTTAACCTCTCTGGATCTCACGTCCTTAGTTGTAAAATGTCCTTAGTTGTAGAAGCTGGTTTGCTCAGGGATTGCTAAAATCTGATTCAACAATCAACAAACCATATAGCTAGTAACTCTAGATCTCTTCCCCTGGATCTGAAGATGTAGTAAGGACAGAACCTTCTTGAATAAACACAACCCTTCTCACATAATTTTACTCCCTCAGGCTAGGCCTGTAAGCATGTCATCCAGGGTGAAAAGAAAGAACTCTGATGAAACTAGGGCAACTATGACCCCAGGGGTGATTAGAATAGAGTGATTCTGTCCTCTACTAAAGGATGACTTTTTGTTTTCTAAAAAACTTCAGGCTTATCTATGATGAATCTTCTATGAAGAGATCCAAAGTGTTTCAAAGCAACATAGCTACGTTCCTTTTCATCTAAACGCTATCACAGAAAGAAAGAAGTACAGCACATTCAGTACCAGCTGCAATTAAATTCAAATTATCAATATTAAAACAAATGTTAAAGGTGATGGTGCCATCTAGCTGCTGCAATGGCAAGACATAACTTATTTTTATAAACTCCTGTAAGGAAGCAATACTGTGATAATTTTATGTAGGCAGTGAAAGACAATCTTTCTTCTGTCATGTCTCCATATACAGGTAAGGAAACAGAGTCACAGAGTGGGTAAATTTTGCTTAAAGTCAGCTAATCACCAGCAGAACTAGGATCAGAGCACAGTTCTTTTGATTCCTAGACTTTTAACTCTGTCCACAGCCTCACCACTAATGAAAGAGAGATCCCTAGGCTTCAATGCATGCCCCCTTTTCACCAATCACCTCTCCCCACACCAAATAAATCACTATATTATAAAAGTATTCTCCCCTTTTACACATGTGGTAAAATTATCCACTAATCAACTCTCTGAGAACCTATTTCTATGAAGATCGCACAAAAAAGAAGTCAGAGACCACTTCCAAAATAAGTGACTAGACAGATCTCGTTTTCCACTTGAAAATCCCTCGAACCCGGTTCCAAAACCACCAAAAGGCTTGTTATACAAGTATTGAAGAGTTTCTCTCTCCTAACACTTGGGAAGGCTATCTGCACTAGAATAGGAGCATTCCTTTTCCTTTTTCTTCTAGTCACCCTAGTGTTGGTGCCGCCATCAAAGCCTCGGCAGAAGGAATGGAGGGAAATCTTGTTCAGTGTCATAACTCCTGAGGTCCTCTCCTCAGCCTCTCATCCATGGAGAAGCCATTCTCCTGGAACAGAGCAGCAGTTCTAAGAAAGTTCCCCAATAAACAAACACCTGGACTCATATACGCATATCACTACCATTTTCTTTGAAACCCAAGATATATACATTTTAAATTTCTAGAGCAGTATTTGGGGTTTTTTGAAACAATTCAAACAATATAGAAGCAATTAAAGAAAAAAAAAATTGTCTCAATCTCCCCTATCCAATCTCATTCTCTTGACAAAATCAGTGTTAATAATTTGGTGTATACATTCTTTATGCTTTTTATGCTTACATAACTATGTAAAACATAGTGTTTTCTTTTTTACGTACATGAAATTATACTGACCATTTTACACTGAAACTTGCTTTTTAAATTTATCAATGTATTCTGGATATCTTTCTATGCTAATATATATAGCTTTAACTCATTTATAATAATACCAAAATAAGTCCATAATAGAGTCATTAAATTTTTTTTATTTTGGCAAAATACACATAAAATTTATAAATTTATAAAATTTACCATCTTAACCATTTTTAACTGTACAGTTCAGAGGAATGAAATACATTCATAAGGTTGTGCAACGATCATCTTGTGCAACGATCATCACCCTCTATTTCCATAACTCTTTTCATCTTGTAAAACTGAAACTGTACCCATTAAACAATAATCACCCCATTCCTCCCCAGCTCCTGTAAACTACAATTCTACTTTCTGTCTCTATGGTTTTGACTACTCTAAGTACATCATATAAGTGGAATCACAGTATTTGTCTTTGTGACTGGCTTATTTCACTTAGCATACTGTCCTCAAGGTTCATCCATATTATAACATATGTCAAAGTTTCCTTCCTTTTTAAAAGGTTATTAATATTCCTTTGGATGTATATACCACGTTTTGTTTATTCATTTATCTGTTGATGGACACCTCAGTTGCTTCCATATTTTGACTACTGTGAATAACGCTGCTATGAACATGGGTGTACAAGTATCTCTTCGAGACCCTGTTTCAATATTTTTGGGTATATATCCAGAAATGGAACTGTTGGATCATATGGTAATTCTATTTTTTATTTTTTGAGGAACTGCTATACTATTTTCTACGGTGGCTGTACCAGTTTACATTCCCACCAACAATGCACAAAGTTCCAATTTCACCCCGTCCTCACCAACATTTGTTGTTTTCTGGTTGTTTGTTTGTTTGTTTTTTGATAGTAGCCATCCTAATGGGTGTGAGGTGGTATCTTGCTGTAGTTTTAATTTGCATTTCCCTAATGATTAGTGATGTTGAGCATCTTTGTATGTGCTTATTGGCCATTAGTGTATCTTCTTCGAAGAAATATCTACTGAAGTTCCTTGCCCATTGTTGAATCAGGTTGTTTGTTTTGCTGTTGTTGAGTTTTAGGAGTTTTTTTTAATATATACTGGGTATTAATCCCTTATCAGATACATGATTTGCAAATGTTTTCTCTCATTCTCAGGATTGCCTTTCTATTCTATTGACAGTGGCTTTTATTGCACATAATTTAAATATTTTTGTGAAGTCCAATTTGTCTATCTTATCTTTCATTTATTGTTGTGCCTTTGGTGTCATAGTCAAGAAATCATTGCCAAATTCAATGTTGTGCATTTTTTGCCCTACACTCTCTTCTAAGAGTTTTATAGTTTTAGGTCCTACATTTAAGTTTTTGATCCATTTGGGGTTAATTATTGTATATGTTGCTTGGTAAGGGTCCAATTTCATTCTTTTGCATGTGGATATCCAGTTTCCTCAGCATCAGTTGTTGAAAAGACTGTCATTTTCCCATTGAATGGTCTTGGCACACTTGTCAAAAATCATTTGACCCTATCTATACCGTTTGGTCTATATGTTTCTCTTTATGCCAATAACACACTGTTTTAATTACTGTAGCTTTGTAATAAATTTGAAAATCAGTAAGTGTGAGTCCCCAGCTTTGTTCTTCTTTTTCAAGATTGTTTTGGCTATTTGGGGTCCCTTGAGATCCCATAAGAATTTTAGTATGGGTTTTTCTATTTCTGCAAAAAAAGTCATTGGGATTTTAATAGGGATTGCATTGAATTTGCAGATCACTTTGGGTAATACTTCCAATCCATGAACATGGGATGTGTTTCCATTTATTTATGTCTTTAATTTCTTTCAGCAATGTTTTGTAGTTTTCATTGTACAAGACTTTCACCTGCTTGGTTAATTCTTTTTTATTCTTTTTAATACTATTGCTAATGGAATTGTCTTTGTAATTTCCTTTTCAGATTGTTCATTGTTAGTGTATAGAAATGAAACTGATTATTATGTGTTATATAATAAAGCTATTTTTTTAACCATAATGCATTGATGAGTATTCATGTTGTTGTTTCTAGTTTATTTTCTTGCTTTCCTCTTTTTTTTTTTTTTTTTTTTTTCTGGACTCTCCTAAAGATCATCCTAGAAACATCCCTGTGTACATCTATTCTTATGTTCTGGTGATCTTATTTCTGTAAGAGAGATTCATTAAAAGTGGTGTTCCAGTTACCAATCTTTATATAACAAATCACCCTAAAACAGCTCATGAATTTATAATTTGGACAGGGCTCAGCAGAACAATTCATGTAGCTTAAGCTGGGGTAGCTCAAATGGCGTTAAAGAATTCTTTTCCAAACAGCTCACTCAAATAGCTGGCAAGTTGTTGCTGGCTGTTAGCTGTGCACTCAGATGGGACTATTAACCAAAAATTTCAACTCCTTTCCACCTGGACTCTCTGTGGACTGCTTAGGCTTCGTACAGCATGATGTCTGGTTCTAAGAGCAAGCTTCCCAGAGAACAGAAATGGAAACTGCTAATCTCTTAAGGCTTGGTTCTGAAACTGGCGGTGTTCCTTCAACCATATTCTATTGGTCAATCAGTCATAGAGCCTACCTAGATTCAAGGGGAGGGGACATAAACCTCACCTCTCAATGGGAGGAGTCCAAAATAATATGCAGCCAACTTTAATTTACAAGTAGGAGTGATGAGTGAGTGAAAGAATCTGCTCATTTTTAGTATGAATAAGTACTGTCATATTCTTTTCCAAAAGGGTTTAATTCACACATTCAGCAAATATTTGGGGGTTATTACTTGACAGGCACTGTGTTATATATGGAATCAAGCAGTTATCAAAGCAGACCTAAAAACTTTTTACCCTTACAGAGCTTAATTTTAGTGGTGGTAGATAGATAATATATCAGTCAATCAATAGTATGCCAGGTGGAGATAAGTGTCATGAGAAAAATAAAGCAGGGGAGGAGACGAGAGAGTATCTAGGAAGAAAGGGTGAAATTTTAAATAGGATAATCAGCAAAGGTTTCAATCTCAATATAATAGAAAACAGCAAGTGAAAGAAGGAGGAGCATGCCTGCAATTTTCAGAGAACAGCAGCAAAGCCATTTTGGTAGGAGGAGAGTGAACGTGAGGGAGGTTAGTGAAAACTAAAAGGTAAATGTGGGTGGGTCAGATTGTGTTATGATAATTCACCCTCCCAGACCCCTGCCTACTAGTGATAAATCCTACAAGCATATATTTATTGGACATTTGCATGTTCTTTTCTGTGAATGGCCCCTCAAGATGAAGTAAAATATTAAAAAACATACACCAGCAATATAAATTACTTATAGGAAATTAATCAATTTTTGATGAGGATGCTGAGAGAATAAGATTCAAAGCAGGCTATCTGAAAGAAGACAGCCTGAAATATGCTGCCCAAAGGCTTAGGTTTGACATGGTAGTGATAGTTAGGTAGAAGATGGGAAGGCAGCCTCTGGAAATGGTATATAAGGGCAGTAGATATCCTGGAGTAAGGTATAGCAGAAGGTAGAAGAGGCCAGAGAACTGAACAGGGATAGCAGGCCCAGAAAAGACAAACTTCATCTGCTTGCAAAATTTTTATTAGCATCAACCTTAAAAAAACTTCAACTTTCAAAGTTGAAAGTGACTGTTTTAATTAGTTTTATAATTCTTCAATAATTATTTTCCAAAAGAAGTCTTCAGAACTCCCACATGCCTTCTTTACTCATGGTAAAAATCCTGTTCTTGCTACAGTTAAAAATGTCTTTGAGTTTTACCAAAAAAATGCTTCTTTGCTTAAGTCTATAACTTAGAAAATATCCACTTTGGGAAGAAAAGTCTATAATAAAACATCTTGAACCAAAAGCCTTTGTCTACTAGAGTTCTTCTAAATGAAATCCAGTGAAAGGGTATTAGCAAGTTTCACAGTTTATCTGTAACTTGCCATCAGTTTTCAGGAACATGGCATTCACATCCCTTAACTGGTTCAACAGTACTTTATTGTTTGGTAATATCTGAACTTCTGAGATCTTCAGACCCCTGAAGTTGAAGTCAAAATGCTTTAAACAAAACAACATTTATTCAACTCATAAAGATAATTAAATAGCATTTTTCTCCCAAGACAGGAATATTGGTGGTCATTTCCCAACCTCTATGTTTACCATATTCTAAATTGCAGCTTGTAGAAGACCTGCTGACTAAATACCTTTAAGTGGACTTTTCTATCAGGCCTTTATCAGGAGACTTCTCTGAAAATTTCTGTAAATTAAAAGCTTAAGAATTCTTCAACCATCCTGGTCATAAGGGAATGAAAAATACATCAGAAACAGACCTTACACCCTTTACAAAAACTAACTCAAAACGGATCATAGTACTAAACATAAAATACAAAACTATAAAACTCTTGAAAGATAACATAGGAAAAAATCTAAATGGTCCTGGGTGTGATGCCCTTTAAAATACAACACCGGGGAGAGGAGTCAAGATGGCGGACTAGGAGGATGCAGAATTTGCGTCTCCACACAGCTAGGGCACCTACCAGGAACCGACGGGGGACCATGGACACCTAAGGGGATGGGAGGAACCCACAGCGACTGGGTAGGATGTGGGGCATGAGGGGGGAGTGAGGGAGGAGGAGAAGTGGAGGCGGGAGGGGACTGGCGTCCCTGAGGGGTGGCTGGAGGAGGGGAGGAGTTCCTACACCCAGTGGGATCCACCCACGGTTAGAGGTCCGGCAGCGACGGGGGGAGACGGTGGGAAAAGGGCATGAAGGAACAGAAGGGAATGGGGCCAGTGCTTTCCCTGTCCACTTAGGTACGGGGGAGGCTGTTGGACTCCCGGACCTAATCCTCCGCCCTTGGGGCCTTCCTCCTGCTGCTCAGAGCCCAAGCCCCGCCCCTACACCCCCACCCAAGGCCCTACCTCTATACTTAGAGACCGCCTCCGAGAACCCCTCCTACAGCGCTGGGCCTAAACCCCACCCACATACCCTCACCCTGGGCCTTACCTCCAAACTCCCGAACTCCACACTCCAGAGGCAGCCCTTTGGACCTGCTGCCTCCACTCTGGGCGGGTCCTAAGCAGAGGCCCCGTCCCACACTTGAACATCGTCCCACCTAGGCCCCGCCCCAAAGGCCCTTTCCGGCTAGGTGGGTCCTGAGCCTAGGCTCTGCCCCACTCTCAAATTTCACCCCCCCACGCCCAGGTCCCGCCCCATCCTAAACCCCACCCACGCCTAAGTTCCACCTCCGCCTAAATTCTGCCCCTCCATAGCCAAGGTTTTTGGTTTTTTTTTTTCTTCTTCTTTCCTCTTTTAGACTGGATTTCTGTTTTACCTTGTTGTTAATTCATTGTTGTTGATTCATTTATTTTTTCTAATAAATCTTTTATTTTCTAATTTTAATTTATTCTTTATACTTTGTAATTGTTCTGCTCCTTTTGGCTTGTTCCCCTTTTTTTTTCTTTTTTCTTTTTTCTGTTGTGGTTTTGTTTTACCTTATTGCATTTTTTTCAATTATATTTTTATTTTTCCTAATATATTTTTTATCTTTCTAATTTTATTTGTTTTTTATTCTTTGTTATCATACTGCTCCTTTTTTTTTCTTTTTTTCTTTTTTTTTTTTTTTTTTTGCCTCATCACATGGCTCGTGAGATCTTGGTTCCCAGGCTGGAGGTCAGGCCCAAGCTCCTGTGGTGGGAGCTCTGAGTCCAAACCGCTGAACTAAGAGAGAACCTCAGACCCCAAGGAATATTAATCAGAGTGAGGGCTCTTGGAGGTCCTCATCTCAGCACAAAGACCCAGCTCTATCCAACTGCCTGTAAACTCCAGTGCTGGATGCCTCAGGCCAAACAACCAGTAAGACAGGAATACAGCCACACCCATCAAAAAAAAAAAATTAAATACAAAAAAATATGTTACAGATGAAGAAGCAAGGTAAAAACCTACAAGACCAAATAAATGAAGATGAAATAGGCAACCTATCTGAAAAAGAATTCAGAGTAATGATAGTAAAGGTGATCCAAAATATCAGAAACAGAATGGAGAAAATACAAGAAACATTTAACAAGGATCTAGAAGAACTAAAGAGCAAACAAACAGTGATGAACAACACAATAACTGAAATTAAAAAATACTCTAGAAGAAATCAATAGCAGAATAAATGAGACAGAAGAATGGATAAGTGACCTGGAAGATAAAATAGTGGAAATAACTGCTGCAGAGCAGAATAAAGAAAAAAGAATGAAAAGCATTGAGGACAGTCTCAGAGACCTCTGGGACAACATTAAATGCACCAACATTCGAATTATAGGGGTCACAGAAGAAGAAGAGGAAAAAAAAGGGTCTGAGAAAATATTTGAAGAGATTATGGTCGAAACTTCCCTAACATAGAAAAGGAAATAGTCAATCAAGTCCAGGAAGCGCAGAGAGTCCCGTACAGGATAAACCCAAAGAGAAACACACCGAGGCACATATTACTGAAACTATCAAAAATTAAATACTAGCAAAAAATATTGAAAACAGCAAGGGAAAAGCCACATATAACTTACAAGGGAATCCCCATAAGGTTAACAGCTGATCTTCTAGCAGAAACTATGCAAGCCAGAAGGGAGTGGCAGGACATATTTAAAATAATAAAAGGGAAAAACCTACAACCAAGAATACGCTACCCAGCAAAGATCTCATTCAGATCCAGTGGAGAAATCAAAAGCTTTACAGACAAGCAAAAGCTAAGAGAATTCAGCACCACCAAACCAGCTCTACAACAAATGCTAAAGGAACTTCTCTAAGTGGAAAACACAAGAGAAGAAAAAGACCCACAAAAACAAACACAAATCAATTAAGAAAATGGTAATAGGAAAATACATATCAATAATCACCTTGAATGTAAATGGATTAAATGCTCCAACCAAAACACACAGACTGGCTGAACGGATACAAAAACAAGACCCTTATATATGCTGTCTATAAGAAACCCACTTCAGACCTAGGGACACATACAGACTGAAAGTGAGGGGATGGAAAAAGATATTCCATGCAAATGGAAATCACAAGAAAGCTGGAGTAGCAATACTCAAATCAGATAAAATAGACTTTAAAATAAAGACAGTTACAAAAGACAAAGGACACTACATAATGATCAAGGGATCAATCCAAGAAGACAACATAACAATTATAAATATTTATACAGCTAACACAGGAGCGCCTCAATACATAAGTCAAATGCTAACAGCCATAAAAGGAAAAATCGGGATAGGAGATTCAAGATGGCAGAAGAGTAAGACATGGATATCAACTTCCTCCCCACAAATATATCAGAAATACATCTAGATGTGGAACAACTCCTACAGAACACCAACTGAACGCTGGCAGAAAAACTCAGACCTCCCAAAAGGCAAGAAACTCCCCCACGTACCTGGGTAGGACAAAAGAAAAAACAGAGGCAAAATAATAGGGACAGGACCTGCACCAGTGGGAGGGAGCTGTGAAACAGTAAAGGTTTCCACACACTAGGAAGCCCCTTCGCGGGTGGAGACTGCAGGTGGCGGAGGAGGGAAGCTTCAGAGCCACGGAGGAGAGAGCAGCCGCAGGGGTGCGGAGGGCAAAGCGGAGAGATTCCTGCACAGAGGATCGGTGCCAACCAGCACTCACCACCATGAGAGGATTGTCTGCTCACCCTCTGGGGCAGATGGGGGCTGGGAGCTGAGGCTCGGGCTTCGGAGGTCAGGTCCCAGGGAGAGGACTGGGGTTGGCTGCGTGAACACAGCCTGAAGGGGCTAGTGCACCACAGCTAGCCGGGAGGGAGTCCGGGAAAAGATCTGGAGCTGCTGAAGAGGCAAGAGACTTTCTCTTGCCTCTTTGTTTCCTGGTGCGTGAGGAGATGTGATTAAGAGCGCCGCTTAAAGGAGCTCCAGAGATAGGCAAGAGCCGCGGATATCAGCGTGGACCCCAGAGACGGGCATGAGATGCTAAGGCAGCTGCTGCAGCCACCAAGAAGCCTGGGTGCAAGCACAGGTCACTATCCACACCTCCTCTCCTGGGAGCCTGTGCAGCCTGCCACTGCCAGGGTCCCGTGATCCAGGGACAACTTCCCTGGGAGAACACATGGCGTGCCTCAGGCTGGTGCAACGTCATGCCTGCCTTTGCCGCTGCAGGCTTGCTCCACACTCCATACACCTCCCTCCCCCCGGCCTGAGTGAACCAGAGGCCCCGAATCAGTGGCTCCTTTACCCCGACCTGTCTGAGCAAAAAACAGACGCCCTCAGGCGACCTACACGCAGAGGAGGGTCCAAATCCAAAAGCTGAACCCCAGGAGCTGTGCAAACAAAGAAGAGCAAGGGAAATTTCTCCCAGCAACATCAGGAGGAGCGGATTAAATCTCCACAATCAACTTGATGTACCCTGAATCTCTGGAATACCTGAATAGACAACAAATCATCCCATATTGAGGAGGTGGACTTTGGGAGCAATGATATATTTTTTTCCCCCTTTTTCTCTTTTTGTGAGTGTGTATGTGAATGCTTCTAGGTGTGATTTTGTCTGTATATAGCTTTGCTTTTACCATTTGTCCTAGGGTTCTGTCTGTCCGGTTTTTTTTGTTTTATTTTGTTTTTTTAGTATAGTTTTTAGCACTTCTTATCATTGGTGGATTTCTTTTTTGGTTTCGTTGCTCTCTTCTTTCTTGCTTTCTTTCTTTTTTTAATTATTTTTCAAAAAATTTTTTTAATAATTATTTTTTGGTTTTTATTTTAATAACTTTATTTTATTTTACTTTATTTTATTTTATCTTCTTCTTCCTTTCTTTCTTTTTCTTCTCCATTTTATTCTGAGCCGTGTGGAAGACAGGCTCTTGGTGCTCCAGCCCGGCATCAGGGCAGCGCCTCTAAGGTGGGAGAGCCAAGTTCAGGACACTTGTCCACAAGACACCTCCCAGTTCCACGTGATATCAAACGGTGAAAATCTCCAAGAGATCTACATTTCAAAGCCAAGACCCAGATCCACTCAACGACCAGCAGGCTACACTGCTGGATACCCTATGCCAAACAACTAGCAAGACAGGAACAAAACCCCATCCATTAGCAGAGAGGCTGCCTAAAATCATAATAAGGCCACAGACACCCCAAAACACACCATCAGACGTGGACCTTCCCACCAGAAAGACAAGATCCAGCCTCATCCACCAGAACACAGGCACTAGTCTCCTCCACCAGGAAGCCTACACAACCCACTGAATCAACCTTAGCCACTGGGGACAGACACCAAAAACAAAGGGAACTACAAACCTGCAGCCTGCGAAAAGGAGACCGCAAACACAGGAATTAAGCAAAATGAGAAGACAGAGAAATACACAGCAGATGAAGGAGCAAAGCAAAAACCCACCAGACCTAACAAGTGAAGAGGAAATAGGCAGTCTACCTGAAAAAGAATTCAGAATAATGATAGTAAAGATGATCCAAAATCTTGGAAATAGAATGGAGAAAATACAAGAAATGTTTAACAAGGACCTAGAAGAACTAAAGAGCAAACAGTGATGAACAACGTAAAAAATGAAATTAAAAATTATCTAGAAGGGATCAATAGCAGAATAACTGAAGCAGAAGAACGGATAAGTGACCTGTAAGATAAAATAGTGGAAATAAATACTGCAGAGCAGAATAAAGAAAAAAGAATGAAAATAATTGAGGACAGTCGCAAAGATCTCTGGGACAACATTAAATGCACCAACATTCGAATTATAGGGGTCCCAGAAGAAGAAGAGAAAAAGAAAGGGACTGAGAAAATATTTGAAGAGATTATAGTTGAAAATTTCCCTAATATGGGAAAGGAAATAGTTAATCAAGTCCAGGAAGCACAGAGAGTCCCATGTAGGATGAATCCAAGGAGAAACACGCCAAGACACATATTAATCAAAATGTCAAACATTAAATAAAAAGAAAAAGTATTAAAAGCAGCAAGGGAAAAACAACAAAGAACACACAAGGGAATCCCCATAAGGTTAACAGCTGATATTTCAGCAGAAACTCTGCAAGCCAGAAGGGAGTAGCAGGACATATTTAAAGTGATGAAGGAGAAAAACCTACAACCAAGATTACTCTAACCAGCACGGATCTCATTCAGATTTGACGGAGAAATTAAAACCTTTACAGATAAGCAAAAGCTAAGAGAATTCAGCACCACCAAACCGGCTTTACAACAAATGCTAAAGGAACTTCTCTAGGCAGGAAACACAAGACAAGGAAAAGACCTACAATAACAAACCCAAAACAATTAAGAAAATGGGAACAGGAACATTCATATCACTAATTACCTTAAATGTAAATGGATTAAGTGCTCCAACCAAAAGACATACACTGGCTGAATGGACACAAAAACAAGACCAGTATATATGCTGTCTAGAAGAGACCCACTCAGACCTAGGGACACATACAGACTGAAAGTGAGGGGATGGAAAAAGATATTCCATGCAAATGGAAATCAAAACAAAGCTGGAGTAGCAGTTCTCATATCAGACAAAATAGGCTTTAAAACAAAGACTAGTACAAGAGACAAAGTAGGACACTACATAATGATCAAGGGATCAATCCAAGAAGAAGACATAAAAATTGTAAATATTTATGCACCCAACACAGGAGCACCTGAATACATAAGGCAAATACTATCAGCCATAAAAGGGAAAATTGACAGTAACACAATCATAGTAGGGGATTTTAACACCCCACTTTCCCCAATGGACAAATCATCCAAAATGAAAATAAATACGGAAACAAACACTTTAAATGATACATTAAACAAGATGCACTTAATTGATATTTATAGGACATTCCATCCAAAAACAGCAGAGTACACATTCTTCTCAAGTGCTCATGGAACATTCTCCAGGATAGATCATATCTTGGGTCACAAATCAAGCCTTGGTAAATTAAAGAAAATTGAAATCATATCAAGTATCTTTTCTGACCACAACGCTATGAGACTAGATATCAATTACAGGAAAAAATCTGTAAAAAATACAGACACATGGAGGCTAAACAATACAATACTTAATAACCAAGAGACAACTGAAGAAATCAAAGAGGAAATCAAAAAATACCTAGAAACAAATGACAATGAAAACATGACGACCCAAAACCTATGGGATGCAGCAAAAGCAGTTCTAAGAGAGAAGTCTATAGCAATAAAATCCTACCTTAAGAAAGAAGAAACATCTCAAAAAACAACCTAACCTTACACCTAAAGCAATTAGAGAAAGAAGAACAAAAAAACCTCAAAGTTAGCAGAAGGAAAGAAATCATAAAGATCAGATCAGAAATAAATGAAAAAGAAATGAAGGAAACAATAGCAAAGATCAATAAAACTAAAAGCTGGTTCTTTGAGAAGACAAACAAAATTGATAAACCATTAGCCAGACTCATCAAGAAAAAGAAAGGAGAAGACTCAAATCAATAGAATTAGAAATGAAAAAGGAGAAGTAACAACTGACACTGCAGAAATACAAAGGATCATGACAGATTACTACAAGCAAGTCTATGCCAATAAAATGGACAACCTGGAAGTAATGGACAAATTCTTAGAAATGCACAACCTTCCGAGACCAGGAAGAAATAGAAAATATGAACAGACCAGTCACAAGAACTGAAATTGAAACTGTGATTAAAAATCTTCCAACAAACAGAAGTCCAGGACCAGATGGCTTCACAGGCAAATTCTATGAAACATTTAGAGAAGAGCTAACACCTATCCTTATCAAACTCATCCAAAATACAGCAGAGGGAGGAACACTCCCAAACTCAATCTACGAGGTCACCATCACGCTGATACCAAAACCAGACAAAGATGTCACAAAGAAAGAAAACTACAGGCCAATATCACTGCTGAAAATAGACGCAAAAATCCTCAACAAAATGCTAGCAAACAGAATCCAACAGCACATTAAAAGTATCATACACCATGATTAAGTGGAGTTTATCCCAGGAATGCAAGGATTCTTCAATATACGCAAATCAATCAATGTGATACACCATATTAACAAATTGAAGGAGAAAAACCATTATGATCATTTCAATAGATGCAGATAAAGCTTTTGACAAAATTCAACACCCATTTATGATAAAAACCCTCCAGAAAGTAGGCATAGAGGGAACTTTCCTCAACATAATAAAGGCCATATATGACAAACCCACAGCCAACATCGTCCTCAATGGTGAAAAACTGAAACCATTTCCACTAAGATCAGGAACAAGACAAGGTTGCCCACTCTCACCACTATTATTCAACATAGTTTTGGAAGTGTTAGCCACAGCAATCAGAGAAGACAAAGAAATAAAAGGAATCCAAATCGGAAAAGAAGTAGTAAAACTGTCACTGTTTGCAGATGACATGATACTATACATAGAGAATCCTAAAGATACTACCAGAAAACTACTAGAGCTAATCAATGAATTTGGTAAAGTAGCAGGATACAAAATTAATGCACAGAAATCTTTCATTCCTATACACTAACGATGAAAAATCTGAAAGTGAAATTAAGAAAACACTCCCATTTACTATTGCAACAAAAAGAATAAAATATCTAGGAATAAACCTACCTAAGGAGACAAGAGACCTGTATGCAGAAAATTATAAGACAGTGATGAAGGAAATTAAGGATGATACAAACAGATGGAGAGATATACCATGTTCTTGGATTGGAAGAATCGACACCGTGAAAATGACTATACTACCCAAAGCAATCTACAGATTCAATGCAATCCCTATCAAACTACCACTGGCATTTTTCACAGAACTAGAACAAAAAACTTCACAATTTGTATGGAAACACAAAAGACCCCGAATAGCCAAAGCAATCTTGAGAAAGAAAAACGGAGCTGCAGGAATCAGGCTCCCTGACTTCAGACTATACTACAAAGCTACAGTAATCAAGACAGTATGCTACTGGCACAGAAACAGAAATATAGATCAATGGAACAGGATAGAAAGCCCAGAGATAAACCCACACACATACGGTCACCTTATCTTTGATAAAGGAGGCAAGAATATACAGTGGAGAAAAGACAGCCTCTTCAATAAGTGGCGCTGGGAAAACTGGACAGCTACATGTAAAAGAATGAAATTAGAACACTTCGTAACACCATACACAAAAATATACTCAAAATGGATTAAAGACCTAAATGTAAGGCCAGACATTATCAAACTCTTAGAGGAAAACACAGGCAGAACACTCTGACATAAATCACAGCAAGATCCTTTTTGACCCACCTCCTAGAGAAACGGAAATAAAAACAAAAATAAACAAATGGGACCTAATGAAACTTAAAAGCTTTTGCACAGCAAAGGATACCATAAACAAGACGAAAAGACAACCCTCAGAATGGGAGAAAATATTTGCAAATGAAGCAACAGACAAAGGATTAATCTCCAAAATTTACAAGCAGCTCAATATCAAAAAAACAAACAACCCAATCCAAAAGTGGCCAGAAGATCTAAACAGACATTTCTCCAAAGAAGATATACAGTTTGCCAACAAACACATGAAAGAATGCTCAACATCATTAATCATTAGAGAAATGCAAATCAAAACTACAATAAGATATCATCTCACACCAGTCAGAATGGCCATCATAAAGAAATCTACAAACAATATATGCTGGAGAGGGTGTGGAGAAAAGGGAACCCTCTTGCACTCTTGGTGGGAATGTAAATTGATACAGCCACTATGGAGAACAGTATGGAGGTTCCTTAAAAGACTAAAAATAGAACTACCATATGACCCAGCAATCCCAGTACTGGGCATATACCCTGAGAAAACCATAATTCAAAAAGAGTCACGTACCAAAATGTTCATTGCAGCTCTATTTACAGAAGCCAGGACATGGAAGCAACCTAAGTGTCCATCAACAGATGAATGGATAAAGAAGATGTGGCACATATATACAATGGAATATTACTCAGCCATAAAAGGAAACGAAATTGAGTTATTTGTAGTGAAGTGGATCGACCTAGAGTTGGTCATACAGAGTGAAGTAAGTCAGGAAGAGAAAACCAAATACCGTATGCTAACACATATATACATGGAATCTAAAAAAAAAAAAAAATGGTTCTGAAGAACCTAGGGGCAGGAGAGGAATAAAGATGCAGACGTATATAGTGGACTTAAGGACACAGGGAGGGGGAACGGTAAGCTGGGATGACGTGAGAGAGTGGCATGGACATATATACACTACCAAATGTAAAATAGATAGCTAGTGGGAAGCAGCCACATAGCACAGGGAGATCAGCTCGGTGCTTTGTGTCCCCCAAGATGGTTGGGATAGGGAGGGTGGGAGGGAGATGCTAGAGGGAGGAGATATGAGGATATATGTATACGTATAGCTGATTCACTTTGTTATACAGCAGAAACTAACACACCATTGTAAAGCAATTATACTCCAATAAAGATGTTAATAAAATAAAATAAAATAAAATAAAATGGAGCAACGACCGTAATAGCTTACTGAAGAAGATACACAGATGTCAGATAAGCATACAGAAGCTCTACATCATATCATCAGGGAAATGCAAATTCAAACAACAATGAGATACCACTGCACACCTATTAGAATGGCCAAAATCCAGAACACCGACAACACCAAATGCTAGCAAAGATAAGAAGCAACAGAAACTCTCATGGTGGGAAGGCAAAATGGTACAGCCACTCTGGAAGATGGTTTGGTGGTTTCTTGCAAAACTAAACAAATTCTTACCATATGATCTAGCAATCACGTTCCTTGGTATTTACGTAAAGGAGTGGAAAACTTATGTCTACAAAATATCCACACACGGATGTTTATAGAAGCTTTTTTCATAATTGCCAAAAGTTGGAAGCAACTGACATGTCCTTCAGTAGGGAATGGATAAATAAACTGTAGGATGTCCAGACAATGAAATATTGTTCAGTGCTAAAGAGAAATGAGCTACCAAGCCATGAAAAGACATGAAGGAATCTTAAATGTTCATTACTAAGTGAAGAAAGAAGCCAATCTGAGGAGGTTACATACTGTATGATTCTAACTATGTGACACTCTGGAAAAGACAATACTATGGAAACAATAAAAAGATCAGGTTTGCCAGAGGTTTGGGAGGGAGAGATGAAAAACAGAGCCAGAGAATTTTTAGGGTGGTGAAAATACTCTGATGATATCATAATGATGGATATATGTCATTATGCATTCGTCCAAACCAATACAATGTACAACACCAAGAGGGAACCCTAACGTAAACCACGGACTCTGGGTGATTATAATGTGTCAGTGTAGGTTCATTCTTAGAAAAAAATGTACCATCCTGGTGAGTAATGTTGAAAATGAGGGAGGCTATGTAGGTGTGGAGGCAGGAAGTATATGGGGAATCTGTGTACCTCGCTCTCAATTTTACTGTGAACCTAAAACTTCTCTTAAAAATTGTCTTTAAAAAATCAACTGCAAATGTGGGGAAGAGAGGACACCTTGTTTAACATAATTCTTATGAACGAGGCATGTAGGTTTTAGTTATTTACAGACTCGCTGTGTGAAACAATGGGCTATAACTACCAAAACGGTAAATAAATTCTATATTAGGCTTCATTAATAAAGAAGAATAGTGTCTTGATCCAAGGAAGTAATTTTCGTACTTTTCCCTAATCAGAACACATGTATAACATTTTGTCCACTTCTTGGTGCCACATAAATAGAAGGTTGAAAACCATCACTTATTCAATAGGTGATGATATAGATCAGTGGGTCTCAAATTTTGCCACACAATTAGAATCCCTTGGGGAGCTTTTAAAAATCTTGATGCCCAGGTGACACCCTGTGACAATTAATCAGAATCTGGGGGGGGACGGGAACAAATATTTCTTTAAAACTTTCCAGGTGATTCTAACGTATGGTAAAGTTAAAACCAAGACAGTTGATATCACTCTCTTCTATTCATCTCCTGTGTCCATTATCCATCTCCCTCCCTCCCCACCTCTCCACTCCCATCTACACCCTCTCACTTTCTCTCATTCTTTCTTCCCTTACTTTCTGTCTTTCTTCCTGTCTTTTTAGTTTTTCTGTCTTTGTCTTTCTTTCTGTCTTTCCTTTCCTTTTTTTCTTTTCTCTTCATCCCTCTCCCTCTCCCCCATTTCTTTCTTAAGTACAGACCCCCCCCAAAGTTTTCCTAAATTACCTTAGTAACCTAAATAGGCTCCTGGATTCTAGGTTTGTTTTACTTTCTCCCTTTACCTGCTGCCAAGGGTGATCTGACTAAAAAGAAAATGTGATCAAGTTACTTCCCTGCTTAAAATACTTCAATGACTATCCATTGTATTCCATATAAAGTTCAAACTCCCTTAAGAACACAAGACTCTTCAAAGTCCGGGCCTGTGTATGATCTATAGTTCCTTCTCTAGTCTTCTTTCCCATCACTACACCACATGCTGTTTTCACTCTTGCCATATTTCACTTGAATGTGTCACACTGTTTCATATTTCTACACTTCCGCTATTGCTCAGTCCAAATATCTCTTTTTCTTCAAGTCCCAATTCAGGTGACCCTTTAAGAGAACAAAATATCTTTAATACATCTTCTATGCATTCTGCAGCGTGTAGTACATACTTTTATTTAGTGTGAATCACATCTTTCCCATCACACTGTAAACTTTTTGAGTTTAGTATCTTAATTCTCATCTGCCTTCATAACTTCAATTCTAAATGTGCAAAAGAAAGACATTCCATTTTGTTACAGAAGACCATCTAGAATAAATGACTAGAAACTACACTAAGTGTATTTTTGCTCAATATATAAGTAGAACTTTTACAAATTGGATGGTTCCCATGAGGTAGGATGTTTACTCTCAGCAGAACCGTTCAAGAAGAGTTTGAATGTATTTCTTCACCAAATGGAAGGTAGATAAAGAATTTCTAAGATTCCTTCCAACTTTAAGGTTTTTTATTTTAAAATGAACATTTAGTAAACAAATCATAAAACATTTTTAGTTAGAGGAACTATTCCAAGAGGAATGAAGGCTAAAGCAGAAAGAAGTTGTCCATTAAAAAAGCACCCTTTATTGTATACCTAACGTTAAGATAGGGGCACCAACATACTTAGAAAAAGATACACTGCTATTCCAAGCTATTGCTGAAGTCCCATAAATCTGGTAAAATTTTGAGAGCAAGTGGATCAGAGAAAAAAAATAACTGCTGTTTATACCAACCTCCTACCCTAAACCCTAAAAGCTTTATGCATTGACAATGACTAATTAAGAGGACTAAAATACCAAATCAAATCACTTATATTCTAACTCTTTTACTATCCAAGAATAGCCATATCTTCCAATGAAGGAAAACTCAATAATTTAGAAAGAGCAGCTCAATCACCCAAGCAGCTCCTGGCTGCCACCAGAAAGATCAGAGGAAGTTATTATTAGAAACTTAGGAAAGACAACATATGAGAAACCACAGCAAAGAGCTTGGACATTTAAAAACTCAAATAGTTTCCATCTGAGTTCAAAGTCATAACCAAATTTGCCCAAACATTGAATACATGGGGGAAAGAGATAAATTAGATGCAAGATCTATAAATAAGAGATACACAGAAAAGAAAACCCTTAGAAAATGTAGATGTAGATACCGAAGAACTAAAAGTGAGGGCAGGGGGTACAGAGGGCATTTTTGATAGGGAAAATTGCACACAGTTCACTTCTTCTGAGCTATAAAGTTCTGCATTTCACACAAAAATTGCAGAACTTTCCTAGCAAATAAAGCAAGGAAAATGCTTTATTTCACCATAAATATTTATATTTTAAGACATACTCCAAAACCCATAACAAAAGATTTTAAAATATCCAGGCGCTGAAAGAAATCTATGTTTAGCTCTTCCCTAAAACTCAAAAAAAAAAAAAAAAAAAAAATTCAAATAAGCAAATTGTGGAAACATCCCCAAAGGGCCACAGAACATTTGTCAGAGGCCTCTAGATGAGCCTGTATCTCTCCACACGGTGGCTTTACCTCGCCTTTACTTACCTGGGCTTGATACCAAACCCCAGAAGCTCTCCTCCAGGAAAGCTTCTTCCCTAAAGGTCAACATTCCCACCTTCTTACGAGACATGCAGCATTCTTGTACATTCACCAAAAAATGCCTACTGTAAAGACTAGCACATAGTGTGTTCTCAACAAAAGCTTGTAGAATTTATGAGTGAACAAATTCACCTGTGATAAATGGACGTAATCAGGCCCCAGTGCCCTCTCCTTTTAAACAAATTTAAAACTCTCTAGATACAAATATTTTGGAATTCAAATTCATGTCCTCTAGCACAGGACAATTATGATACAACCCCTAGACTATATCCATTAGCACATCTTTGAAATATATTTTCTGAAATCATTCAAAATAAGAATCATTCACATACAGAAATTCTATGTCCTCAAAATTATTCCTGAATTTTGTTACTATAATCTCAGCCTCCTAACAAGTTCCATAAAACTTAAGATAATGCTAATGAACGTGTAACATCTGCACATGCGTGCTTTTTCAAGTTATTTTTCCCCTTGTAGAGATAATGAATTTTCACTAATCCATCCAAACACTTGCCCCCATCTGGGCTCTTCTTGGGATCAAAAAGAGGACTTTTTAATGTATCTGGCCCTTAATTAAGGTTGTAGTCATGGCCATGAATGTACTTTTCCTCTTACCCATGTAACTGACCTTTACAGAGTGTCTAATACTTTTATTGAATGAACACAGATTCCCAAATCTCAGTCCTTCCTGTAGTAGCAGCATATGAGACAGAAGATTTCCTTCACATATAGTGAGTCTCCTTCCTCTCCTATCCCAACCACACGTACACCTGAATAAAATTCCGTCAAAACCAAGCCTGCGGGACTTCCTTGGTGGTCCAGTGCTTAAGACTTCGCCTTCCAATGCAGGGGGTACGGGTTCGATCCCTGGTCGGGAGCTAAGATCCCACATGCCTCGCGGCCAAAAAACCAAAATATGAAACAGAAGCAATATTGTAAGAAATTCAATAAAGACTTTAAAAATGGTCCACATCAAAAAAGCCTTTTAAAAAAAACCAAAAAACAAGGCTGCAAGGAAAGATGAGCTAGAAAGAGTACATGAAATTCTCTTTTAGGCTTACAGCCTGGTTTTCATCATCTTCGCACAGATTTCTTTTAGGGCCTGGCTGTTTTGAAATCTCTTGTTATGAGGTTTGGAGAATGTCTTAAAATATAAATATTTATGAAGAAAGCCAAAGTCATACAGTTTTACAGTCAAAACTCCTCCCTGGACATTACAAGCTTATTTATTGCAAACGGGTTTCTCCCAGTGTAAGGAAAGAAGCAAGGGCATGCGGTATATCACTAAAATATCTAAGGATAAATAGCCCAGCTCTATGTTATATTCACAGTCACCAGTGTTACTATGCAGTGTCACTTAATTCCCCATAGGCAGTTTGCTAATGCTCTTCCTATTTTATCTTTTTCAAAGCTCCATAAACCCCAAAACTACAATAGGATCCCACATGGGTTGAGGATAAGTTGGAAATTATGAGCAACTGAACTACAAAAGAACTCCAGGGCAGCAGCCCCTTGACTCTGTCCCTCTATAAGACATCCCTTAACCACTGCCTTTGGCCACTGCCAAAGCTAAACTTACACCTTCCAGACAACCTTGTTCCTCAAGCAGCTAGTCTGGACAATTGTGTCCTGTTCTGCCTCAGCAACCTCAGCTCCCAACGTAACTTGCTAACCATTAAACTGTTCCTCTAATATCTCTTCAGGGACCAAGTCCAGGCTGCAAGCAATACAAAGCCAGCCTACTGGAAAGAGCTGTATACAGCAGAAGGCAACCTGGCTTGAGGTCAAGAAAAAAAGAACAGAAAACAAGAGCTACAAAAGACAGAGTGATTACATTCATATATCACTTCTGTAGTTCTTTTCAGCCTTTGCTCTCAAAATTGTAAAAAAGCATATTTTAAAACCATCCAGTCCATGGTTCCCTCTATTTTTTCATTTTGAGTCCTAACTCCACACATTCAGAAACTACCACATGGTTATGAAATGCAAGGCGTGTATAGCATATATATTTTTTTAAATTCCAAACACATTTTAAGAGACCCTAAAGGTAAATGACACACTGAACCATGTGTGTTAAGACAGAAAAATCTCCACCATGGACTATGTCACTTAAGTAAATTATTAACTTATCCTAAGCCAAAGCTAAATACAAGTTGCAATATGCTGGTAAATATCAGAGGGTTTTCCTCTTACCGAAAAGATATGGCTACAGGGACTTCCCTGGTAGCGCAGTGGTTAAGAATCCTCCTGCCAATGCAGGGGATACGGGTTCGAGCCCTGGTCGAGGAACATCCCACATGCTGCGGAGCAACTAAGCCTGCGCACCGCAACGGAGAGTAGCCTCCGCTCGCCGCAACTAGAGAAAGTCCACGAGCAGCAATGAAGACCCAACGCAGCCAAAAATAAATTAATTAATTAAAAAAAAAAGATATGGATACAATCTTATCCAGCTATAGAACTGAACTCCAAATATGTAATTATGCTTGAAGAATGGAGAGCGCTAAAAGCTACAGGTACCCGATAGAAACATCTAGATTACTACCTGAATTTCTCATTTGATTCTTTCTTCTCACTGATCATTTTTTGCCCAACATCATTAAATCCTCTTCTAGAAAGCAATTATCATGTTTGACTAGCCTGTGTGTGGTACAAACTTTTCAGACGTTTTCTCTTAGAGAAGAAATTGGACACACAGTTTACCTTTGTGGACCATCTATTTGCCCAGCACCCCATATCTGAATTAGAGACAATTTTATTTATTTATTTATTGTAAAAGAGCTTGAGTAAGATGTTAATGACGAGGGAAACTGTGTGAGGAGTATATGAGAACTCACTGTACTATCTTTGAAACTTTTCTGTAAGTTTAAAATTATCCCAAAATAAAAAGTCTATTAAAAAAAAAAGAGAGATTGACCTTCTCAATCAGACACGGGATGAAATGTTGGTCCACCCTAACCAGGCTGTGATAAGAGGCAGATTAGTTGTATTTTCTTTAACTGTTTTTATGTTGTTTTGACATCAAGGAATATCAGTCTCATAAAATGAATTGTAAAACACTGCCTTATTTTCTTTGCTGTGAAATAATTTGTAATAACATAGGTTATTGCAGGTATGTATTACTCAATAACTTTTAAAATCCAATGAAGTATTAATGTATAAAATGTAAATTATAGGGACTTCCCTGGTGGTCCAGTGGTTAAGAATCTGCCTTCCAATGCAAGGGATGCAGGTTAGATCCCTGGTTAGGGAACTAAGATCCCACATGCCACGGGGCAACTACCCGCACGCCACAACTAGAGAGCCTGCGTGCCACAACTACTAAGACCGAGTGCCGCAACTACTGAACCCGTGAGCTCTGGAGCACACGTGCCACAACTACTGAGCCCACATGCTCTACAGCTCGAGCTCCACAACTAGAGAGAAGCCCATGCGCAGCAATGAAAAGCCTGCACACTGCAGCGAAAGATTCTACATGCCACAAAGAAGATCCCGCATGCCACAACTAAGACCTGATGCAGCCAAATAAATAAATAAATAAATATTTTTTTAAAATGTAAATTATGCACTACAGTAATGTGTTACGAGAGTATATCCAGTGCTCTTGACTAACCTCAAGCAGAACTAGAGCAACAAGTAGTGACAAAGAATTTTACTGACCAGAAAATCCTCATGTCCCAATAAAGAACACTAGAACTAATATTTTCATTATCAAACCACTCATTATTCCATCCAGAAAGACATAGTTCACCAACCTGCAAGCATGAGAAGCTGATAGAAGGCAGATGCCTCTTCTGCTAGGGTTTAGTTGACAACACACTCCAGTTTCCTTCCCAACTCCTCTTATTTTTATAAAATAGAACCCTCATTTTGGGGAAGTTCTTCCTTGTGACTAAACAGAAGTCCTCATTTTGCTGTTTAAGAACATTTGAGAAACCGTCTTCCAAAGGAGCCCTCCAGACCTAACAGAAAACTTTTCTTTAGAAATCAAGAGTGGAAAATGAGATTGTGGCAGATTTACAGACAATTCAGCAAAGATATCCCAGCTGAAAGGTATTGCTCATAAAATATCTTTCCCTATTCCATCAGAGCCTGCCTCTTCCTTAGCAATGTGCTTTGACTCTAATGCACAGAAGCTGAATAACACAACGACTGAAACAGAATGATTCAACTTAATTGCATAGACACGTATCTAAAATAACATGATTGGATTTGTTCTATTAAAATAGTTTAAGATCAGAAAACTAAAGAGAAAATCAGTCCAAATGCTCTTGGGTGGAGGGCAGAAGACACAAAGAGAAAAGGAGTAGGTTTCATCCTGAGCTTCGATCAAGAGCTTTTGCCCCAGTGAAAACCAGTTTTTTTCCTCCCCTGTATATTTGTACTTAATTCTGACACTGTTTTGAATTGTATCTTGAAACAGGCTGTTTGCGCTCAAAGTTTACTATGTCAAGCAAGCATGCTCCTTTGCAACTGCTGTTCCCTCCAGGAATGCTCTCTTCAACACCCCACCCTGCCACTCCCCAAAACATACACAAATCCAGCTCCCTCACTTCTTCACATCTCTGCCCAAACATCACCTATCAGGTCTTTTCTGATCACCTTATCTAAATAGTAGCTCTACCCCATGACTCTCTCTAACCTTAACTTTTTCTCCACAGTACTTATTGCCCCGAGACATTTTATATATATACATATTTTTTTTAAAAAATTGTCTGTCTCTACCTATTTAAGTTCCATGAAATCAGGGACTATGTCTGTTTTGTTCCCTAAAGCCTATGCCAGTCCCAGTAAATAATGAATAATCAAAAAGTATTTGTTCTTAGCTGGAGATAGGTAAAGTATACCAAGGAAAAAGGATTTCTGTGCTTTTGGTTGCAGTATACAAAGTATGACTATACTACATGTGATTTATTTTATTTTTAACACATACACACACACCAAAACCTACACATCCAAATGTGTATTGTCCCATCTAAGGTCTGCAACTTTGGTAGCTATACACATATTCTCTTTAAGTTGACCCTACTTGAAATTTGTCAGAGCTCTGTTTTATTATAGACATCATATCAAATTCTTTTGAATAGTCTCAGTTGTAGCAAAAGCTCATCCTCTGAAGGTAAATTTGATTTTTTTAAATAACACAAAATCACTCA
Source organism: Eschrichtius robustus (assembly GCF_028021215.1). NCBI lineage: Eukaryota > Metazoa > Chordata > Mammalia > Artiodactyla > Eschrichtiidae > Eschrichtius > Eschrichtius robustus. Next base: position 27,513,039 of record NC_090825.1, read on the forward strand.
GAGTAAGGGATAGCAATGAAGTGGATAAGCAGGTTGGGTGATACTAGTTGTGGTCAAATATTAAAGATGACTGTGAAGTAATAAGAGCTCAATTTTTCAGAAGCTGGATTTGAAAAGTTACTCCCCCAAAAGAGCTACAAACATTTTTACACAGTGGCCATATTACCAGAGTAAGTGCACCATCCTTCAGAGTAATCACTCTGAGGGAAACCTGCCATTTTAATGCAAATACTCAAAAGTCATTTTATCCCCTCCCCCCCATACGGTAGTCTCAGATTTTCTTCCCTAAAGAGTCAAATGGAAGTTTAAAATAGTGTCCATGAACTTCACTTCCCTCAAACTCTTAGAGGACATATTTTAAAGTATACATCCTCACACTGTATTTTTGATTTATGGGACATTATTTTCCTTCTCCTTAGAAATCTAAAGCTGTGTTAGGGCACTCATGATTAGGTCCTGCAGTGAGAACTATCAGAGGAGAGCATGTCCAATATAATAATCCCTTGTGTTTATAGCAATTCATAGTTTACATAGGAACTTGTAAAATGAACTAAAAGAAACGTTTCCTGATTCCATGAGATTTCTGAAAACTATCAGTACTTGGCATGAACCAAACCAAAATATGGCATCTCCACCGGTCACAAACACAAGCTGATCACAAAGCCTTGGATATCCCAAAACTTGAAAAGTCCATTAGCTCTTTTTTTTTTTTGAAAGTTCATAATAATGCAACTGACAAGGAAATTTAGTTATTTCTGAGATATACATTTTAAAGTAATAACTAGAATTATGGAAAAGTCCATTAGCTCTTGACTTGGTTATTAAATACAGCATGGATGTCCAATAATGTTTCCAGCTAGTAGACACATGGGATTAAGTGATCACTTGGTCTTTTTTCCTCAAAATTAGTATCAAATGCAAACAACTTATGGTAGGCATGACCCCTAAAGACACCAGGAAATGCTTTTAAAAAACAGGCCTTTTGGATTTTACGGTAGGTTGAATAATGTCCCTCAAAGATATTAGACTTTAATCTCTGGAACCTGTAAATGCTACCTATAAGGAAGAAGCATCTTTATAGATGTGACTAAGGATCTTTAGATGGAGAGATTATCCTACATTATTCCCGCCGTAAATGCAATCTTATGTATCATGTGTCATTGTAAGAGTGAGCAGATACATAGATACAGATACACAGAAAAGAAGGAAGCAGTGTGACCACAAAGTCAGAGATTGGAGTGATCAAGCAAAGGAATGCCAGCAGCCACCAAAAGCTGGGAGAGGTGTCAACCTTAAACAGAGCAAAAAGCAATTTTATTAAAGCAAAAAATGAGATTATTTGGGAATAGCAAAGGAATTGAAATTCAGGACAAGCAAACTATGGTGAACCATAGGCAAGTCCAGAGAATAAAGGAAAGCATTCTTTCATAGAAGAAAGGAGCAAGTTGGGAGGGTTATTTTGAACAAAAATTCATTACATGAAACTGAAAGTTCCAAGTAGTGGTGGTTTCTTATTGACTGCAGGCAATCGAAGTGGTGGGGACTTCCTGTCTGCACATGAGAGCAGCTTGCTGTTGCCATGTGAGAGAGGAAATCTCCCTTCTTCCTGTGGGGCTGTGTGGCTGCTACGAGTGCCATGTGTGTGGGAGCCCTCCCTTCAGGTCTTCCCAATGCCAATTTTGAATTAGGTTTCCTTAACACATTTTCACAGAAGCGAAGAACGAAGTTTCTCCCAGACCCTCTGGAGGAAGGGCAGCCCTGCCAACAACTTAATTTCAGCCCAGTAAAACTGATTTTGGACTTCTGGCCTCAAAACTTCAAGGGAATAAATCTCTACTGTTTGTGGTACTTTGTTATAAGAGCCTTAGAAAATGAATATGGATTTCTTTTGCTTCCCCTCATTTTTTCTTTTCCTTTTTAAAAAAATAAAACTGCTTTATTGTGATACAATTCACACACCATACAATTCATCCATAAAGTGTACAATTCAATGTTTTTTAGGGATATTCACAGAATTGTGCAACCATCACCACAATCAATTTTAGAGCACTGTCATCACCTCAAAAAAGAAACCCCATACCCATTAGTTAATTGCCATTTCTCCACAACCCTCAGACCTAGGCAAACACTAATCTCCTTTCTATCTCTATAGATTTGCCTATTCTGGACATTTCATAGAAATAGAATGACACAATATGTGGTTTTGTGACTGGCTTCTTTCATTTAGCATGTTTTTTCAAGGTTCATATCAGTAGCACATATCAGTACTCCATTCCTTTTTATTGCCAAGTTCTGTGTTGTTCATTTATTTATTATTGCCACACTATTCCACTTCATGTCTGTATCACACTTCGTTTATCCATTCATCAGTTGACGGATTTTGGGTTGTCTTTTTTTTGGCTATTGTGAATAATGCTAATATGAAAATTCATGCACAAGTTTTTGTGTGGACATAAGTTTTTTCATTTCTCTTGGGTATATACCTAGGAAAAGATTGCTAGCTTTATATGTTTAACATTTTGAGGAACGGCAGACTATTTTCCAAAGCAACTGTACTATTTTACATTCCCACGAACAGTATATGAGAGTTCCAATTTCTCTATATTCTCACCAACACTTATTATGATCTGTCTTTTTTATTATAATCATCCTAGTAGGTATGAAGTGCTGTGTTGTTGTGGTTTTTATTTACATTTTCCTGCTGTATGTTCATCAGTGATACTGGTCTGTAATTTACTTTTTGTGTGGTATCTTTGTCTGGTTTTGGTATCAGGGTGATCGTGGACTCATAGAATGAATTTGAGAGTATTCTTTATTCTGAAATTTTTTGGAATAGTTTCAGAAGGATAGATGTTAACTCTTCTCTAAATGTTTGATGGAATTTGCCTGTGAAGCCATCTGGTCCTGGACTTTTGTTTATTGGGAGGTTTTTAATCACAGTTTCAATTTCAGAAATTATGATTGGTCTGTTCATACTTTCTATTCCTTCCTGGTTTAGTCTTGGGAGATTACACTGTTCTATGAATTTGTCCATTTCTTCCAGGTTGTCCATTTTATTGGCACATAGTTGCTTGCAGTAGTCTTTTACAATCCTTTTTATTTCTGTGGTGCCATTGTAACTTCTTTTTCATTTCTAATTTTATCGATTTGAGCCCTTTCCCTTCTTTTTTGTGGTGAGTCTGGCTAAAGGTTTATCAATTTTGTTTACCTTTTCAAAGAACAAGCTTTTAATTTCATTGATCTTTTCTATTGTTTTCTTCATCTCTATTTCATTTATTTCTGCTCTGATCTTTATGATTTCTTTCCTTCTACTAGTTTGGGTTTCGTTTCTTCTTCTTTCTCTAGTTACTTTAGCTGTAAGGTGGTTGTTTATTTGTGATTTTTCTTGTTTCCTGAGGTAAGATTGTATTGCTATAAACTTCCCTCTTAGAACTGCTTTTGCTGGATCCCATAGGATTTGGATCGTCAAGCTTTCATTTTCATTTGTCTCTAGGTATTTTTTGATTTCCTTTTTGATTTCTTCAGTGATCCACTGGGTGTTTAGTAGCATATTGTTTAGCCTCCACATGTTTGTGTTTTTTTATGTTTTTTTTTAATTTATATTTTTTATACAGCAGGTTCTTATTAGTTATCTATTTTATACATGTCAGTGTATACATGTCAATCCCAATCTCCCAATTCATCCCACCACCACCCCCCACCCTGGCTTTTCCCCCCTTGGTGTCCATACATTTGTTCTCTACATCTGTGTCTCTATTTCTGCCTTGCAGACCGGTTCATCTGTTCCATTTTTCTAGATTCCACATATATGCATTAATATATGATATTTGTTTTTCTCTTTCTGACTTACTTCACTCTGTATGACAGTCTCTAGGTCCATCCACGTCTCTACAAATGACCCAATTTCGTTCATTTTTATGGTTGAATAATATTCCATTGTATATGTGTACCAAATCGTCTTTATCCATTCGTCTGTCAATGGGCATTTAGGTTGCTTCCATGATGTGGCTAATGTAAATAGTGCTGCAATGAACATTGGGGTGCATGTGTCTTTTTGAATTATGGTTTTCTCAGGGCATATGGCCAGTAGTGGGATTGCTGGGTCATATGGTAGTTCTATTTTTAGTTTTTTAAGGAACCTCCATACTGTTCTCCATAGTGGCTGTATCAATTTACATTCCCACCAAGAGTGCAAGAGGGTTCCCTTTTCTCCACACCCTCTCCAGCATTTGTTGTTTGTAGATTTTCTGATGATAGCTATTTTGACTGGTGTGAGGTGATATCTCATTGTAGTTTTGATTTGCATTGCTCTAATACTTAGCGATGTTGAACGTCTTTTCATGTGCCTCTTGGCCATCTGTATGTCTTCTTTGGAGAAATGTCTATTTAGGTCTTCTGCCCATTTTCAATTGGGTTGTTTGTTTTTTTAATATTAAGCTGCATTAGCTGTTTATATATTTTGGAGATTAATCTTTTGTCTGTTGATTCGTTTGCAAATATTTTCTCCCATTCTGAGGATTGTCTTTTGTCTTGTTTATGGTTTCCTTTGCTCTACAAAAGCTATTAAGTTTCATTAGGTCCCATTTGTTTATTTTTGGGGTTTTTTTTCCCATTACTCTGGGAGGTGGGTCAAAAAAGATCTTGCTGTGATTTATGTCAAAGAGTGTTCTTCCTATATTTTCCTCTAGGAGTTTTATAGTGTCCGGTCTTACATTTAGGTCTTTAATCCATTTTGAGTTTATCTTTGTGTATGGTGTTAGGGAGTGTTCTAAGTTCATTCTTTTACATGTAGCTGTCCAGGTTTCCCAGCACCACTTATTGAAGAGACTTTTTCTCCATTGTATATCCTTGCCTCCTTTGTCATAGATTAGTTGACCATAGGGGCGTGGGTTTACCTCTGGGATTTCTATCCTGTTCCATTGATCTATAGTTCTGTTTTTGTACCAGTACCATATTGTCTTGATTACTGTAGCTTTGTAGTATAGTGTAAAGTCAGGGAGTCTGATTTCTCCAGCTCCTTTTTTTTCCCTCAGGATTGCTTTGGCTATTTGGGGTCTTTTGTGTCTCCATACAAATTTTAAGACTTTTTATTCTAGTTCTGTATAAAATGCCATTGTTAATTTGATAGGGATTGCATTGAATCTGTAGATTGCTTTGGGTAGTATAGTCATTTTCACAGTTTTCTGGGGTTTCATCTTGTTCCTTCATCTGGGACATAGTCCTCTGCCTTTTCATTTTGTCTTTCTTTCTGTGAATGTGGTTTTCGTTCCACAGGCTGCAGGATTGCAGTTCTTCTTGCTTCTGCTGTCTGCTCTCTGGTGGATGAGGCTATCTAAGAAGCTTGTGCAAGCCTCCTGATGGGAGGGACTGGTGGTGGGTAGAGCTGGGTGTTGCTCTGGTGGGCAGAGCTCAGTAAAACTTTAATCCGCTTGTCTGCTGATGGGTGGGGCTGAGTTCCCTCCCTGTTGGTTGTTTGGCCCGAGGTGACCCAGCACTGGAGGCTACAGGCTCTTTGGTGGGGCTAATGGTGGGTTCCAGGAGGGCTCACACCAAGGAGTACTTCCCAGAACTTCTGCTGCCAGTGTCCTTGTCCCCACGATGAGGCACAGCTACCCCCCGCCTCTGCAGGAGACCCTCCAACACTAGCAGGTAGGTCTGGTTCAGTCTCCTATAGGGTCACTGTTCCTTCCCCCTGGGTCCTGATGAGCACACTATTTTGTGTGTGCCCTCCAAGAGTGGAGTCTCTGTTTCCCCCAGACCTGATGAAGTCCTGCAATCAAATCCCACTAGCTTTCAAAGTCTGATTCTCTGGGAATTCCTCCTCCCGTTGCCAGACCCCCAGGTTGAAGCCTGACATGGGGCTCAGAACCTTCACTCCAGTGGGTGGACTTCTGTGGTATAATTGTTCTCCAGTTTGTGAGTCACCCACCCAGCGGTTATGGGATTTGAGTTTATTGTGGTTGCACCCCTCCTACCATCTCATTGTGGTTTCTCCTTTGTCTTTGGATGTGGGTTATCTTTTCTGGTGAGTTCCATTGTCTTCCTGTCAATGGTTGTTCAGCAGTTAGTTGTGACTCCAGTGCTCTCGCAAGAGGGAGTGAGAGCATGTCCTTCTACTCCACCATCTTGAACCAGTGTCCTGTGTTTTTTTTCTTGCAGTTGATTTCTAATCTCATAGCATTGTGGTTGGAAAAGATGCTTGATGTGATTTCAGTTTTCTTAAATTTACCGAGGCTCACTTTGTGGCCCAGCATGTGATCAATCCCGGAGAACGTTTCATGTGAACTTGAGAAAAATGTGTATTCTGCTGCTTTTGGATGGAATGCTCTACAAATATCAATTAAGTCCATCTGATCTAACGTGGCATTTAAGGCCTGCATTTCCTTATTGATTTTCTGCCTGGATGATCTGTCCATTGATGAAAGTGGGGTGTTAGTTTCCCCCAGTGTTATTGTGTTACTGTTGATTTCTCCGTTTATGCTGTTAGCATTTGCATTAGATATTGAGGTGCTCCTATGTTGAGTGCATATATATTTACAATTGTTATATCTTCTTCTTGGATTGATCCCTTGATCATTATGTAGTGTCCTTTGTCTCTTGTAACAATCTTTATTTTAAAGTCTATTTGGTCTGATATGAGTATTGCTACTCCAGCTTTCTTTTGATTCCATTTGCATAGAATACCTTTTTCCATCCCTTCACTCTCAGTCTGTATGTGTCCCTAGATCTGAAGTGCATCTCTTGTAGACAGCATATATATGGGTCCTGTTTTTGTATCCATTCAGCCAGTCTATGCCTTTTGGTTGGGGTACTTAATCTGTTTACATTTAAGGTAATTATCGGTATGTATGTTCTTTTTTCTTTTTTTTTTAAAAATTTTTGGCCATGCCACATGGCATGTGGGATCTTAGTTCCCTGACCAGGGATTGAACCCGCACCCCTTTTATTGGAAGTGTGGAGTCTTAACCACTGGACCAAAGAAGTCCCGCAATTGTATGTTCTTATTGCCATTTTGTTAATTGTTTTGGATTTGTTTTTGTAGGTGTTTTTTCTTCCCTTCCTCCTCTGTTCTCTTCTCTTGTGATTTGACGACTAACTTTAGTGTTGTATTTGGATTCCTTTTTCTTTTGTGTGTGTGTATTTACTGTGGATTTTCAGTTTGCACTTATCATGAGGTTTTGATATAGCAGTCTATAAACAGGATTGTTTTAAGCTACTGGTCTTTTAATTTCAAATGCATTTCCAATATCCTGCATTTGTGCTCTCCTCTTCTCACAATTGCTGGTTTTGATATCATATTTTTGTGCAGATGATTTCCTACTTTTACTGTATGTTTGCCTATTGGTGAGCTTTTGCATTCATAATTTTCTTGTTTCTAGTTGTGGCCTTTTCTTTTCTGCTTAGAGATGTTCCTTTAGCATTTGTTACAAAGCTGGTCTGGTGGTGCTGAATTCTTTTAGCTTTTGCTTATCTGTAAAGCTTTTGATTTCTCTGTCAAATCTGAATGAGAACCCTGCTGGGTAGAGTATTCTTTTTTTTTTTTTTTTTTTTTTTTTTTTTAAACATCTTTATTGAAGTATAATTGCCTTACAATGGTGTGTTAGCTTCTGCTTTATAACAAAGTGAATCAGTTATACATATACAATATGTTCCCATTTCTCTTCCCTCTTGCATCTCCCTCCCTCCCACCCTCCCCATCCCACCCCTCTAGGTGGTCAAAAAGCACTGAGCTGATCTCCCTGTGCTATGCGGCTGCTTCCCACTAGTTATCTATTTTACATTTGGTAGTGTATATAGACCTACTAGAGAATGGACTTGAGGATATGGGGAGGGGGTGGGGTGAGATGTGACAGGGTAAGAGAGTGTCATGGGTAGAGTATTCTTGGTCGTAGGTTCTTCTCTTTCATCACTTTAAATATATAGTGCCACTCCCTTCTGGCCTACAGAGTTTCTGCTGAGAAATCAGCTGATAACCTTATGGGAGTTCCCTTGTATGTTATTTGTTGATTTTTCCTTGTTGCTTTCAATATTTTTCTTTGTCTTCAATTTTTATCAATTTGATTACTATGTGTCTCAGCCTGTTCCTTCTGGGGTTTATCCTGCCTGGGACTCTCTGCACTTCCTGGACTTTGGTGACTGTTTCCTTTCCCATGTTAGGGAAGTTTTCAGCTATTATCTCTTCATAGATTTTCTCAGGTCCTTTCTCTCTCTCTTCTCCTACTGGGACCCTTATAATGTGAATGCTGGGTTGGTTTAATGTTGTCCTGGAGGTCTCTTAGACTGTCTTCATTTCTGTTCATTCTTTTTTCTTTATTCTGTTGTGCAGCAGCGATTTCCACCATTCTGCCTTCCAGCTCACTTAACCATTCTTATGCCTCAGTTATTCTGCTATTGATTCCTTCTAGTGTATTTTTTATTTCAGTTATTGTATTGCTCATATGTGTTTGTTTGTTCTTTAGTTCTTTTAGGTCTTTGTTAAACATTTCTTATATCTTCTCGATCTGTGCTTCCATTCTTTTTTCCAAGATCTTGGATCATCTTCACTATCATTACTCTTAATTCTTTTCCCAATAGATTGCCTATCTCCGTTTCACTTAGTTGTTCTTCTGGGGTCTTACCTTGTTCCTTCATCTGGGACACATTCCTGTGTCACCTCATTTTGTCTAACTTTCTATGATTGAGTTTTCCATTCTGCAGGCTCCAGGATTGTAGTTCTTCTTGCTTCTGCTGTCTGCCCTCTGGTCGATGAGGCTGTCTAAGAGGCTTGTGCAGGCTTTCTGGTGGGAGAGACTGGTTCCTGCCCACTGGTGGGTGGAGTTGGGTCTTGTCCCTCTGGTAGGCAGGGCCATGCTCAGGAAGACTTTAAGTAGCCTGTCTGCTGATGGGTGGGGCTGTGCTCCCACCCTGTTGGTTGTTTGGCCTGACGTGTCCAAGCACTGAAGTCTATCAGCTGTTGGGTGGGACTAGGTCTTGAGGAGGAAACAGCAGCCTCCAGGAGGGCTCACACCAATGAGTACTCCCCAGAACTACCACTGTCAGTGTATTTGTCCCCGCAGTGGGCCACAGCTGCCCTCCATCTCCACAGAAAACCTTCCAATACGAGCAGGCAGGTCTGGCCCAGTCTCTTATGAGGTCACTGCATTTTTCCCTGGGTCCTGGTGTGCACAAGACTTTGTGTGCACCCTCCAAGAGTGGAGTTTCTGTTTCCTCCAGTCCTGTGGAATTCCTGCAATCAAACCCTGCTGGCCTTCAAAGCCAGATTCTCTGGGGGCTCCCCCTCCTGTTGCCAGACTCCCAGGCTGAAAAGCCTGATGTTGGGCTCAGGATTTGCACTCCTGTGGGAGAACTTCTGTGGTATAATTACTTTCAAGTCTGTGGGCCAGCAGGTATGGGATTTGACTTTATCACGATTGCTCCCCTTGTATCATCTCGTTGTGGCTTCTTCTTTGTCTTTGGATGTAGGGTATCTTTTTTGATAGGTTCCAGCATTTTTTTGTCAATGGTTCTGCAGCAGTTGTGATTTTGGTGTTTTCATAAGAAGGGGTGAGCTCACGTCCTTCTACTGCACCATCTTGAGACCAGCTCCCTGTCTGCTCTGTGATTTATTTGTTGGCATTACATGTCAGTTCCTCCCTCTGGACTGTGGGCTCCTCAGATGCATGAACCTTGAAATCTATCCTTTAAAGCACAAAAGGTTTTGATTTTGGTGAATTCCAATTTACCTATTTTTTTCTCTTTCTTCATGCTTTTGGTATAATACCTAAGAAGGCTTTGCCTAGCCCAAGATCATGAAGACTTATGCCTGTATGTTCTTCTAAGATTTTTATAGGTTTTATAGTTCTTATATTTACATCAATTTTGAGTTAATTTTTTGGTATGGTGTGAGGCACGAGTCCAATTTCATTCTTTTTCATGTGCATATTCGGTTTTCACAGCACCATTTGACTGAATTCTGACCCAATAAAGCATCCCTAACATCCAAATCAGCTTCAGGCAACACACCAAATGCTCAGAGATATGAAAAGTTTGGTAGACCCCAGAAGTATTTTGTGGAGCTGAGGACTACATTAATCCATCCTTTAGATCCCAACAACAATAAAAGTTATTTTTTTCTGATTGGCACGGCCTTTATCTCCATCAATACAGAAAATGGGCTTATACTACAGATGACACTTTATACATTAGAAATGGGGGGTGGGACACTTATTGAAAGTAAAGAGTAGCAAGCTTTAAACTTCAGTAAAAATGGGATTTGTGGACTTCTGAAGCTAGCAAAGATGCAGTAAGCTACTAAAGCCTATCTCTCCCTTGGACAAAACACAAAAAGGAAATACCTGACAATTCTAAAAAGAAACAAAAGCAGTTGTAAATAAAAGATGCTTTGGGAACTGAAGTAAAAACTTGAAGAATACCCTGTACATGGGTTGTGAAGTTCCTGTTTTTTATTTTTTCATTTATTTATCTTCTGGATTTAACCTGAAGGTGGCATAAATTGGGGAATGAGTTTAGCACTGTCACAAGATACAGTGTAAATATAGAAAATCAATTATGTTTCTATATACTAGCAATGAATCACTGGAAATTAAAATTGAAACATAATATATGTCATTTTCAATAGCACCAAAAATTACATAGGTATAATTGCATGAAAATACATTCAGGATCTGTTTGCTAAAAACCACAAAACACTCATGAAAGAAATTTTTTTAAAAAACTAAATTAATGTTCATGGACTGAATGACTCAATATTGGTAAAATGGCGTTTCAATACAATCCCAATCAACATCCCAGAATGATCTTCTATATATATAGACAAGGTGATTCTAAAATTTAAATGGAGGAGCAAAGGACTTACAATAGCCAAAATAATTTTGCAAAAGAAGGACAAAATTGGAGAATTCATACTAATTGATTTCAAGACTTATTATAAAGTTAAAGCAAATAAGATATTACAGTATTTCTGAAAACACAGAAACAGAACAATGGAACTGACAGCACAGAAATAGACTTACACAAATATGGTCAACTGATTTTTCACAAAGGCGCAAAGGCAATTCAATGCAGAAATCATACTTTTTTTTTTTTCTTTTTGAAAAAATATTTCTGAACCAACTGAATATCATATGGAAAAATGAACCTTGATGTAAATTTTATTTATTATACAAAAATTAATTCATAGTGGATCATATACATAAATGTAAAACATAAAACTATTAAACTTTTAGAAGAGAACATACGAGAAAACCTTTGTGACTTTGGGTCAGGCAACAAGTTCTTAGATACAAAACCAAAAGCAGAATGCATTTTTAAAATTGATAAATAAGACTTCATCAAAATTTAGAACGTTTGCTTTGCAAAAGACACTATTAAGAGGATGAAAAATGAACAACAGATTGGGAAAAAATATTTCCAGATCACATTTCTGACAAAAAAACTTATATCTAGAATATATAAAGAGCATACAAAACTCAACAATAGTAAAACAACCCAACTTTCACAAATGACAAAAATATTTGAACAGAAATTTCACCAAAGGAAAAATAGGGAAGGCAAATATGAATATGAAAAGATGATCATGATCACTGACCATTAAGGAAATGTAAATTAAGGCAGTAAGGAATATCATTATTTACTTATTAGCATACCTACTTATAATACCAATTGTTGACAAGGATGAAGAGCAAATAAAACATTGCTAATAGGAATGTGAAATTGTACAGCCACTTTGGAAAGAGTCTGAGCTTTAAACATACACTTACAATATGACCCAGCAATCTCCCTCCTGGATATACATCCAGGTGAAATGAAAACTTACATTCATGTACATAAATTTTTATAGCAGAATTATCAATTATTGTCCCAAACTGAAAACAACCCAAATGTCTCTCAACTGGTGAATGAATAAATAAACTGTGGTACATCCACACAAGTGAATACTACTCAACAATAAAAAAGGAAAAGACTATTTATAGACACAATAACATAGATAAATCTCAAGTGTGTTTTACTAAGCCAGATTTTAAAAGCTTCATACTATATGATTCTATTTATATGACATTCCAGAAAAGGCACAACTATAGGGATGGAGAACAGATCAGTGGTTTCCAGGCGTTCAGGATGGGAGGAAGGCTTAACTGTAAAGGGTTAGCACAGGGAGTTTGGAGAGAGATGATGTAACTGCTCTGTATCTTGATCATGGTGGTGGTTACACAATTCCTTGCATTTGTCAAAACTTGTAGAACACCTCCCCCTGCCCCCAAAAAAGGTGAATTACTATATGTAAATAAAAATTACATCTTCAAAAGTTGGGAAAGGGTGGGGGAGATTTGTAAAAATGTCTTTTCTGAAAATGTTTAAGAACAAGAGGGATCACCAGCAGTCCTGAACGTTTTTTCGAATCCAGTAACCTATGGAGTACTTCAATTTAGCTTTTTATGTTGATTTAAAAGCACTAGTTAATAACAGGGATATAGCTCTGGTTTTCATTTTATCCATGAAAGTAAAGAGGTTGACAAGGCATTGTGAAAATCATGTGTTCTTTTGCTCTATCTCAAACAAAGCCTGATGCAACAAAGCAGCTTCCATAGTAATGACACCTTTTATTCAACACCAAGACAAATAACTATAAAAATACATAGTTAGACAATGCAGAAAGCATACACGGCAGAACTAAATGAGGCCTCTAGGGAAATGACTGGCCACTTTAAAAAAAAAATTCCTTTCTAAGAGCAAAGTTAGTCTCTTAATCTTACTTTCACTTTCCCCAGGATGAGACCCTGAAGGCCTTTCTCTAGCTCTCATCTGTCACTGAAAATGTAATGGAGAGAGGTCATCCAAAACATCTGGTGGAGAAGGGGGTCCCACTACCTATATCTGAGCATTGAATGTATATGTATGTTTTGGGGCGGGGAGGTGGAATTAAAGATGAATAGTTAATGGATTAATAAGAACTGCTTTGTTTGCCTTCAAGAATTTACAAATGAGTCACATAATCAAAGGACTTGGCATTGCACAGAATCTTAGAGACCATCTAATCCAACTTGTTTCAGAGATGAACAAGCAGTGACCAAGTAAGTGATCATACAGCTGGGTTGTGGCAGAGCCAGAACCAAAACCCCAATCTTCTGACCCCTAATATTCTACCCTGGGGCCAGCCTCATGGGCATGTGACCTATAACATCTCATAGAGCCTCATACTCAGAAGGGCCCCACTCTTGGTTTAATGCTCTGCTGCTCCTATTTTGAAATTCTTAGTAATTTTTGAACAAAGGGCCCTATACTTTCATTTTACAGTGGGTCCCACAAATTATGCAGCTGATTCTGACCCCACAGTTCCCCTCTCAAAGGTTGTCTCACAGAAAGAAAACTTCCTATTCCAGCCAATAGAAGGAGAAATTCAAGAGATAAGGGGATTTAAAATAAAACAAAACAAAACAAAAAAACAACAACAGGCAAAGTTTATAAAGAGAAAATCTTCTTATGTATCCAAGAGAACATCAACCAGCATGGGACTGGAAAATGGTTTTATGGGAAGTAATGAAGAGACAACCTCAACCAGTTTTACTAGTGTTCAACTCAAGTTCCTAGGGAATCATCAACAGCAGTGATTAAGTGGGAGGGTGGTAGGGTATATTCAACTAAGTATGTAATTCACTTGAATGTTCTCTTACCAACCAGGCCTTAATAGACCTGGTTTGTCTTCTCATTCTGGAATCACAGGAAACATCTTATCATGTGGAACAAACCAGTCTCTAGAATGGTGGCCATCATGAGGTGTTTACACATTGAAGTGCACACAGATTATCTGCCACTGGGGAACTGGGGGAGTCTAATATTGGGTTTGCTTTACTAAAGAACGATTTGGAGCCTTAAAAACACAAACTCAACTTTAAATCCCAGTGTTATCACTCACAGTGTTATTATTGGCAAGTTGTGTAAACCCTCTAAGCCTCAATATCTTTATCTGTAAAATAATGACCATAAACCTATCTTGCTTAACTTGTTAGATATGTTAGCTTACAAGGATTTGCTTTTCCCAAAGTGTGTTCCACAGAAGACAAGTTCTGGAGAATAGTAAACGAGATCTGGGGATCAAATTAGTTTAGGAAACAGAGTTAAAACTAATCAAATCAATTTATTTAACACAAAGCTTCTCAAAGTTTTTAATATAATAATTTTCTAAGTGAATCAACAAGAGGCAGATACCATGTACAGCATTTCTCAAATTCATCTGATCAGAAAAAAAACTTTTTTGAAACTAGTGTTGCATGGGAGCACATTTTTGAGAATGCCGAATTAATTACATAGAGTAAATAATAAATGTTACTTCCATTTATGTTAGTTTCATTATCTATAAAAATACAAAGATTCTTATTATTACAACACATCATACACTGAAAAGAAAAGTTTTCCTTCACTGTTTCAAACTGTTCTCCTCCTGATAAGCATGTTGTTGCTGTTGCTGTTTTTTTAGAACATCACCTCTGCTTCCTATTTAATCATATGCTATTGCTCCAGTCTTCCCTGGATTTCTATTTGAGAAGAATGTACATTATCACTGTGCTTACTTGATCTAGGGTAAATAGCTACGGACAAATGCAAAACCTCAGTTCTAATACCACCTCTGCTACTAACTGTATGACTAAGTTTGGGGTTTGGTTTTTTTTCTACTTTCCTAGACCTCTGTAAAATGAATGAAATGTAATTGTTCTCAGATAAAATAAAATTTTATAACATTCTAGAACTGGATGAGTTGACTTAAAAGACTTTAGAGACTTCTACTTTCCAGTCCAGCATATAAGGGGCTTGGAAGTCACCACTCCCATCCGCATAAGAAAAAGTTGAACAAACTGAAAATAAACAGCTTTTCTCAGATCTATCAGAGAGTCAAGATCACAAAACAAATCACTTCCCCAAAATTTTGAGAGGCAGACAGGCAGAAAGAGAGAATCACAACTTACTAGAGCAGAAACCCAGGAGCAGAAACCTCCAAGGGAATCAGTGTCAGGGTAAGAAAATCTAGACTATAATTGATGAAATGGTGGAAACTCAGAGTGGACAAGTTTGAGAGTTAAAAATTCCAGGAAGGGCAGTCTTAGGTGGGGCCCTTACTCTTTGTAAGTATTCCCTCCAGGAGCCCTAGGAGGTTCTCACAGAGATGATTAGAGAAGAATCTCCTCATGCTTCCATCACAGGGAAGGAAAAAGTAGTCATTTTGAATCCAGCACAGAGCATTCTGTTCTTCTTAACAAAATAAACTATTTCACCAGAGCCTAACAGACCTGGGAGAAGAGAAATACCCAGCTCCATTTCCCTCTAGCCTTTGATGTGGAGGAAGGAAAATATACAATTGCAGCCTCTTCTAGTCTTCCTGTCTCACTTAAGTGTGTGTGTGCCTGTGTGTGTGTGTGTGTGTGTGGAGGAGAGGGGGAACATGAGAAGAACTTTTAAATCTCACAGCCCAGAGGCATAGGCTCACTAAAAAACTGAGACCTAATCATAGGACTATGGAATGCTACCCCTCCCCCACACCTTACTACCATATCAATAAGGCCTATATACTGAAGTTCCCTCTACCCAGTATATCAGGTCCAGCTTTCAACAAAAGAAGTTACAAGGCATACTAAAAGGCAAAACGTACACTTTAAGGCAAGTCAGAACAAGACTCAGATACAGTAGGGATGTTGGAATTATCAGCAGACTGAAAATTTTAAATAACTATAATTAATATAAGGGGTTAAGAAGATGAGAAGACAAGCCACCAACTTAGAGAAAATATTTGCAAGATACATATCTGATAAAGGACTGCTATCCAAAATATATAAAGACCTCTTATACCATGACCAAGTGGGATTTATCCCTGGCTTGCAGGGTTTAACGTATGTAAATCAATCAATGTGATATACTACATTAACAGAATGAAAGATAAAAACTACATGATCATCTCAGTAGAAGCAGTAAAAGCATTTGATAAAATTCAACATCCATTCATAATAAAAACTCTCAATGAAATAGGTATAAAAGGAAATTTTCTCAACACAGTAAAGGCCATTTATGAAAAGCCCACAACTAACATCACAATCAATGGGGAAAAAATGAAATTTTTTACTCTAAGATCCAGTACAAGGCAAGGGTGCCCACTCTGGCCACTTTCACTTAACATAGTACTGGAAGTATGAGCAAGGGCAATCGCACAAGAAAAAGAAATAAATGCACCCAAGTCAGAAAGGAAGACATAAAATTATCTGTTTGCAGATGACATAATCTAATATATAGAAAACCCTCTGGACTCTACCAAATAACTGCTAGAACTAATAAATGAATTCAGTAAATTATGAAAAGTTTTTAAAATAAAAATGTATTTGTATGTGCATGTGTGGGCACACACACACACACACACACACATACCACAAACACTGTAAAGGAAAAGTTGCAAAATTTGATTTTATTGGAAGGGTATAAAAACAGCCACAAGATAGGAGAGAATATTAGCAACAGAAAGCTGTTTATATTTGTAGAAACTCATCAAAAAAAAGAAAAAGAAAAAGACCATCCAATAGAATAGAAAAATAAAGGCTAGAGACTTGAGCAAGAATATTATGAGAGAAGAAATCCAAATGACAAATAAATATATGTATCAACCTAATATCTGATCTCACAAATATAAATCAAAACCAGAATGAGATACCACTGTACTCTAAACCAGTTAGGAAAATTCAAAAAGTCTGAAAATACCATGTGTTGGGTGAGGAAATTGAACAAATTTAGAAACTCTCAAATTGTGCTGCTGGGAGTACAGATTGGTACAACCACTTTGGAAAAGCAAGTGGGCACTGTCTACTAAAATTGAATATGTGCATATCCCATGATCCAGCAATTCTGCCCCTGAGTACATCCCCTAGAGAAACTCTTGCATATTTGCATCCAGATACATATACAAGAATGTTCCTAGCAGTCTTCTCCTCAACAGTCCAAAACTGGAATTTTGGAAACAACAGTGTCCATCAAGAGTAGAATGAATGAATTCTAGTATATACCTCTAATGAAATACTACACAGCAATAAAAATTAATAAACAAAAACTATACACTACAAGATGACCAGCTCTTAAAAACAAAATATTAAGCAAAAGAAACAAAGATGACAAGATAAATACATGAATCCATTTTCATGAAGTTTAAAAATAAGCAACACTAAAATTATTATTATTACTTAGCAATATATACCATTAAAGTAAACTTTTCAGGTTCTTTAGTTATAGGTAGGTATCAAAGTTGTTCGTTTTTTTTGTTGTTTTTTTTTTTTTATTTTACACACAGGGAAAAAGATACCTAGAGGCCTATTCAAATATTTATTCTTTGTAGGTACATTTTATAGGAAAGGAGAATGCTAGGTAGTCATTTTTAGTCTAGATAGCTAAAGATGAGGGCCTGGTTAAAGGTAGCAGATTTTTGACTGACAGTCAACTGAAAACCAAATTGACTGGTGAGTAATACATTTCCAAAACAAATCCCATTAAAGTTCACCAGAACTTTTGTTCAGGCACTCTATCAGGAATGCTAATCTTCTCTGAGAAAGTGGTTATAAATTACATCACACAAAAAGTTTCTATTCCAGAGCAGGCTTGAACAATTTTTCTTTTACAGTACAGAGCTAAAAAGAAACACGAGGCAATCACTGCCATGAAACGCAGGACAGTGAGTACCTCAAGCACAACGTGAGAGGGTGGCTCTTGGGAAGACACACATAGGGCTTCTAGAACACTGTTCACATTCTCTAATTACAATCACATTTGTGGCTTTATTTTATCTTATTGATTCATTAAACTGTTTTGCATTACGCTATTATTCATTAAACAGTTTTGGGTACTTTTCTATATATGTGTTATATTTTTCAATTTGAAAGAAGGTGATAAAGGGTAGATGAAAATCTGAGGAACAGAGTGATTGATTTATATATTTCATACCCACATGAAATGCATTACATGAGCACCAAACTTTATACCATAGAGCCTTAGTATAAAGCTGGTTACTCTAGTCCTCCAAAAAGCCTTCACATTCCTCCCCATCCCACAGTGACTACTTCCTCCTCTGCTCTCACAGAACTCATTGTTCAGACCTCTCACTGGCAATTAAGTGAATATGCCTCACAACCATTCCTGTGCTGTTGTTCAGCCTTTCACATTTGTATGCTTTGTCTTTCAGTTTATGGTTTGGCACATAGTATTCCCTTGACACATTTTTATTCATAAGAAGCAAAACAGAGTGCAAGTGTGAATCTCACATCAGAACAGGTCATGTCAAAGCAATGTTCCAGTATTTATCACCATCATTTCTAAAACACTTTTCCCAAGTCCAGCTCCACGTGTTGGACATGAAGTCTCATGCCCCTCTTTCATCAGTAGAAAACTCTCCTACTCTTTCTATAAACCCAAAGACTGGTGATGATATGATAGCACTTGTTATCCAATTATGTGGCAGCTCCTCTAGGGACTCACAAGGGCTTTGAGGCTTAGAAATTGCTGACCAACTCCTGTGCATAAAAAAGAGGAAAAAAAGCAATACCTTGGGTAATAGTCTAGTGCAGAGCAAGGACACAATTACCTTATTTGTACTGTCCTTGTGAGGGGTGGACTTAATTCTGACCATGAACTGCTTTCCTAATATGAATTTACTTTGCAGTTTCCATTCAAGGCACAAAATTCAATCCTTATTTCAACAAATATTTGTTAAGGATCTACTATGTGCATATTGCCGTGCCAAGACCTGAGGATATGACATCCTGAATTTTCTTTTTTCTCCCTGTCAAACATATTCTCATTCATTGATAGTCATTACCAAAGCAGAAATACACAATTCATTAATTAGCCCTCCCCTTTGTAACATGATGTTGCAACCAAGGCATGAAAATATAATAGCTATGATATTCAGGGTGAAGTACCAGGCCAAGATGCAAATTTGCAAAGGTGGCAGTCCCCCACACACACACAGAAAGATGGTTGCAAAACTCTGGAACCCCTCACTTGCAACTAGGGCATAAAAGATGGAGGAAAACTAGGGCTCAGGGAAAAAGATTTCCTGAGAGAATGCTATACTTTCTCCGGCTTCTTTTCCTCCATGGAAGAGATATGAGAGAAGTACTAGCTCCTACAATAAAGTCTAATGAGAGGGCTTCAAAGACATTTCCCAGGGAGAATTTCTAAAGATTTCTGCAGAGAAAATTCTTGACGTTCTTTGAGCCCACCCCTTCCAAGGACGAAGTGAATTCTTCCTTCTTCACTCCATCAGTAGAGACAGATGACAAAGAGAGCACTCAGAGTAATTTATCATTAATTTCCTTCTGTTAAGAAGGAACCCAGTGAACTGGTGTCTGACTCTGGCCTGGAAACTCTAAAGAGCAAGAGATAGGTTGGTTTGCAGCTTTGGCAGTGGGACAGAAGTTGCTACTGCATTTACTGTGTTTACTGAAGCAACGATGAAGGAGGAATTCCCATGAACTAGATGTGGGACATATACTACTGAGAATCAGCAGTTTAGGTCTGGTCAAAAGGAGCTCACTGGAGAAAACTGAAGACAAACCCTCGGATTCCCAGGTAATTTACTAACCTGTCTCCCTGCTTCTGTCCTTGTCCCCTTCAGTGTATTGCACACAGAAGTCAAATGTTTCACTAAAACGTAAGTCAGATCGTGTCACTCCTCTACTCAAAACCCTCCGGTGGCTTCCCATGTCACGTGGGGTAGAAGCCAAGCCCTCACTAGACCCATGAGGCTCTACACAATCAGACTCCATGCCGCACGCCCTTATCTCCTCCCCTCCCCTCTGCTCTCTGCAATGCAGGCACACTGGCCTCCTGTTCCTCACACTCCCCAAGGCCTCTGCACTCGCCAGGCTCCCTGCCTCGGATACTTCAACACCTGGGAGTCCAAGGCACTAGAAACAGAATTTCCACAAAGGCAGAGATTTTCATCTGCTTTGTTCACTGCTGTGTACTCAGGGCCTAAAACAGTTCCTGGCACGGAGTAGTTGTTCAATAAATATTTGTTGACGGACTGAATGCATTTTAATAAAATTTTTGTAAATGATAATATTTCCTAGGTTGTTGTTCCAAGGGGAGACCAAAGGGGAAGAAACTTTCTTCTCCCCAGAGTAGAAAGTTACCAAATCCACATATAAGTTTGCTGGAAGCAGTATGCTTGAGCCTATTTGTCCCTTCCTCTCTCACGTGCCTGGCGTATAGATTTCAATCAGTGATGATTATGATCTACGTTGTTCCCGCTTTGTTTCCCTTTTGTTCTTGGTGTTTAATAAAGAAATCTGCAATTTCACCATTAGAACATCATAAATCACCCTCATTACACAGCCTGCTCAGGCAGCTCTGATAGGAACCTCCTGGGCAGGGGGAGAGCTCAAACAAACCAGGAAATGTTTGTACAGATGCAAAGGCAAACGGGGAAAAATCCTAGGGCATGAATCATGTGGGATTTTAATTTCCCTGATGCTAAATATGAAAACTATCATAATTTCTAAGTAGTATTGAGAATACATATTTTACTTTGACTCCAAAATTTTCTAGAAATGTGTTCCTACCATTAAAAATCCTGAGTCCAGAGTTCCAGTGTTACAGGGGGCAAAGTTGCCAAGTGACAAAGGAGTGCAGAGCAGGAAGACTACAATGTTAAAGCGGCCTTCTTACCTCCCCTTCCGCATGACTTCTCGTACAGTTTCTTTCAAGATAACCAAGAAACCCCAGGGTTTTAAGGAAAAGGAACACAGAATATTAAAATTAGCTGAATAATATATAAACATTATCTCAGATCCAAATAAACTGCTTAAAACACAACCACTCATGCACACACACGAACACACACATGCACACACTCATAAGCACCCACACAAGCATATTCTGAGGGCCCCTCATTCCAACATGTCACAAGGGAACCACAACTTTAAACTTCGCAGACTCTCCCAAATGTCATGGTTTATTATACACAGGAGTTCCATTCATTCTACTTTGTGCCCCTCTCAACCCATTTCTTCACAATGAGGCTAGAAGAAAACTGAAATTACAAATGAATGTGCTGGAGGCTTACTCAAAGCCAGAAAAAATTCTGAAGTATAAGTACAGTAGTGGTAGTAGTAGTACTAATAATAGTAGTAGTAGTCATGACTATCACTATGGACCATTAATGCAGATAAGTGCTTCTAATGCACTACGTCATTTGAATCCTCACATTCCCTTAGATTATGGGGCTCAAAACATTTATTTCATAAGAAACCATCGTCTAGTGTAGTTTTAAATTGTGAACTCTGACAACTTAGCAAATTATAGAAATGAAAAAAGATATAAAAGAAATGTTTTTAAAAATTCAATTACAGAGTACAATGTTGAATAGAAGTGGCAAGAGAGATTAACCAAGATGGCGGAGTAGAAGGACGTGCTCTCACTCCCTCTTGCGAGAACACCAGAATCACAACTGGCTGCTGGACAATCATCAACAGGAAGATACTGGACTTCACCAAGGAGGATACCCCACATCCGAGGACAGAGGAGAGGCCACAGTGAGATGGTAGGAGGGGCGCAATCAGAGTAAAATCAAATCCCATAACTGCTGGGTGTGTGACTCACAGACTGGCGAACACTTATACCACAGAGGTCCACCCATCGGAGTGAAGGTTCTGAGCCGCACGTCAGGCTTCCCAAGCTGGGGGTCTGGCAACGGGAGGAGGAATTCATAGAGAATCAGACTTTGAAGCCTAGTGGGAATTGATTGCAGGACTTCGACAGGACTGGGGTAAACAGAGACCCCACTCTTGGAGGGCGCACACGGAATAGTGTGCGCCGGGACCCGGGGGAAGGAGCAGTGACCCTGGGGGAGACTGAATCAGACCTACCTGCTAGTGTTAGAGGGTCTCCTGCAGAGGCGGGGGCTGGCTCTGTTTCACCGTGGGGACAAGGACACTAGCAGTGGAGGTTCTGGGAAGTACTCCTTGGCATGAGCCCTCCCAGAGTCTGCCATTAGCCCCACCAAAGAGCCCAGGCAGGCTCCAGTGTTGGATTGCCTCAGGCAAAACAACCAACAGGGAGGGAACCCAGCCCCACCCATCAACAGTCAAGTGGATTAAAGTTTTACTGAGCTCTGACCACCACAGCAACAGTCAGCTCTACCCACCACCAGAGCCTCCCATCAAGCCTCTTAGATAGCCTCAACCACCAGAGGGCAGACAGCAGAAGCAAGAAAAACTACAATCCTGCAGCCTGTGGAACAAAAACCACATTTACAGAAAGAT
Source organism: Eschrichtius robustus (assembly GCF_028021215.1). Taxonomy (NCBI): domain Eukaryota; kingdom Metazoa; phylum Chordata; class Mammalia; order Artiodactyla; family Eschrichtiidae; genus Eschrichtius; species Eschrichtius robustus. The sequence continues at coordinate 27,535,325 of NC_090825.1, forward strand.
AGAAAAGATGAAAAGGCAGAGGGCTATATACCAGATGAAGGAACAAGAAAAAAACCCAGAAAAACAACTAAATGAAGTGGAAATAGGCAACCTTCCAGAAAAAGAATTCAGAATAATGATAGTGAAGATGATCCAGGACCTCAGAATAAGAATGGAGGCAAAGATTGAGAAGATGCAAGAAATGATTAACAAAGACCTAGAAAAATTAAAGAACAAACAAACAGAGATGACCAATACAATAACTGAAATGAAAACTACACTAGAAGGAACCAATAGCAGAATAACTGAGGCAGAAGAACGGATAAGTGACCTGGAAGACAGAATGGTGGAATTCACTGCTGCGGAACAGACTAAAGAAAAAAGAATGAAAAGAAATGAAGACAGCCTAAGAGACCTCTGGGACAACATTAAACACAACAACATTCGCATTATAGGGGTCCCAGAAGGAGAAGAGAGAGAGAAAGGACCAGAGAAAATATTTGAAGAGATTAGAGTCGAAAACTTCCCTAACATGGGAAAGGAAATAGCCACCCAAGTCCAGGAAGCGCAGTGAGTCCCATACAGGATAAAGCCAAGGAGAAACATGCCGAGACACATAGTAATCAAAGTGGCAAAAATTAAAGACAAAGAAAAATTATTGAAAGCAGCAAGGGAAAAATGACAAATAACATACAAGGGAACTCCCATAAGGTTAACAGCTGATTTCTCAGCAGAAACTCTACAAGCCAGAAGGGAGTGGCATGATATACTTAAAGTGATGAAAGGGAAGAACCTACAACCAAGATTACTCTACCCGGCAAGGATCTCATTTAGATTTGATGGAGAAATCAAAAGCTTTACAGACAAGTAAAAGCTAAGAGAATTCAGCACCACCAAACCAGCTCTACAACAAATGCTAAAGGAACTTCTCTAAGTGGGAAACACAAGAGAAGAAAAGGACCTACAAAAACAAACCCAAAACAATTAAGAAAATGGTCATAGGAACATACATATCAATAATTACCTTAAATGTGAATGGATTAAATGCTCCAACCAACAGACACAGGCTTGCTGAATGGATACAAAAACAAGACCCATATATATGCTATCTATAAGAGACCCACTTTAGACCAAGGACACATACAGACTGAAAGTGAGGGGATGGAAAAAGATATTCCATGCAAATGGAAATCAAAAGAAAGCTGGAGTAGCTATACTCATATCAGATAAAATAGACTTTAAAATAAAGAATGTTACAAGAGACAAGGAAGGACACTACATAATGATCAAGGGATCAATCCAAGAAGAAGATATAACAATTATAAATATATATGCACCCAACATAGGAGCACCTCAATACATAAGGCAACTGCAAACAGCTATAAAAGAGGAAATTGACAGTAACACAATAACAGTGGGGGACTTTAACACCTCACTTACACCAATGGACAGATCATCCAAAATGAAAATAAATAAGGAAACAGAAGCTTTAAATGACACAATAGACCAGATAGATTTAATTGATATTTATAGGACATTCCATCCAAAAACAGCAGATTACACGTTCTTCTCAAGTGCACACGGAATATTCTCCAGCATAGATCACATCTTGGGTCACAAATCAAGCCTCAGTAAATTTAAGAATGTTGAAATCATATCAAGCATCTTTTCGACCACAACGCTATGAGATTAGAAATAAATTACAGGGAAAAAAACGTAAAAAACACAAACACATGGAGGCTAAACAATACGTTACTAAATATTCAAGAGATCACTGAAGAAATCAAAGAGGAAATCAAGAAGTACCTAGAGACAAATGACAATGAAAACACGACGATCCAAAACCTATGGGAGGCAGCAAAAGCAGATCTAAGAGGGAAGTTTATAGCTATACAAGCCTACCTAAAGAAACAAGAAAAATCTCAAGTAAACAATCTAACCTTACACCTAAAGAAACTAGAGAAAGAAGAACAAACAAAACCCAAAGTTAGCAGAAGGAAAGAAATCATAAAGATCAGAGCTGAAATAAACGAAAAAGAAACAAAGAAAACAATAGCAAAGATCAATAAAACTAAAAGCTGGTTCTTTGAGAAGATAAACAAAATTGATAAGCCATTAGCCAGACTCATCAAGAAAAAGAGAGGACTCAAATCAATAAAATCAGAAATGAAAAAGGAGAAGTTACAACAGACACCGCAGAAATACAAAGCATCCTAAGAGACTACTACAAGCAACTCTATGCCAATAAAATGGACAACCTGGGAGAAATGGACAAATTCTTAGAAAGGTATAACCTTCCAAGACTGAACCAGGAAGAAACAGAAAATATGAACAGACCAATCACAAGTAATGAAATTGAAACTGTGATTAAAAATCTTCCAACAAACAAAAGTCCAGGACCAGATGGCTTCACAGGTGAATTCTATCAAACATTTAGAGAAGAGCTAACACCTATCCTTCTCAAACTCTTCCAAAAAATTGCAGAGGAAGGAACACTCCCAAACTCATTCTACGAGGCCACCATCACCCTGATACCAAAACCAGACAAAGACACTATAAAAGAAGAAAATTACAGACCAATATCACTGATGAATATAGATGCAAAAATCCTCAACAAAATACTAGCAAACAGAATCCAACAACACATTAAAAGGATCATACACCAAGATCAAGTGGGATTTATCCCAGGGATGCAAGGATTCTTCAATATACACAAATCAATCAATGTGATACACCATATTAACAAATTGAAGAATAAAAACCATATGATCATCTCAATAGACGCAGAAAAAGCTTTTGATAAAATTCAACACCCATTTATGATAAAAACTCTCCAGAAAGTGGGCATAGAGGGAATCTACCTCAACATAATAAAGGCCATATATGACAAACCCACAGCAAACATCATTCTCAACGGTGAAAAACTGAAAGCATTTCCTCTAAGATCAGGAACGAGACAAGGATGTCCACTCTCACCACTATTATTCAACATAGTTCTGGAAGTCCTAGCCACGGCAATCAGAGAAGAAAAAGAAATAAAAGGAATACAAATTGGAAAAGAAGAATTAAAACGGTCACTGTCTGCAGATGACATGATACGAAACATAGAGAATCCTAAAACTGCCACCAGAAAACTGCTAGAGCTAATTAATGAATTTGGTAAAGTTGCAGGATACAAAATTAATGCACAGAAATCTCTTGCATTCCTATACACTAATGATGAAAAATCTGAAAGAGAAATTATGGAAACACTCCCATTTACTATTGCAACAAAAAGAATAAAATACTGAGGAATAAACCTACCTAGGGAGACAAAAGACCTGTATGCAGAAAACTATAAGACACTGATGAAAGAAATTAAAGATGATACCAACAGACGGAGAGATATACCATGTTCTTGGATTGGAAGAATCAACATTGTGAAAATGACTATACTACCCAAAGCAACCTACAGATTCAGTGCAATCCCTATCAAATTACCAATGGCATCTTGTACAGAACTAGAACAAATCATCTTAAAATTTGTATGGAGACACAAAAGACCCCGAATAGCCAAAGCAGTCTTGAGGGAAAAAAACGGAGCTGGAGGAATCAGACTCCCTGACTTCAGACTATACTACAAAGCTACAGTAATCAAGACAATATGGTATTGGCACAAAAACAGAAACATAGATCAATGGAACAAGATAGAAAGCCCAGAGATAAACCCACGCACCTATGGTCAACTAATCTATGACAAAGGAGGCAAAGATATACAATGGAGAAAAGACAGTCTCTTCAATAAGTGGTGCTGGGAAAACTGGACAGCTACATGTAAAAGAATGAAATTAGAATACTCCCTAACATCATACACAAAAATAAACTCAAAATGGATTAGAGACCTAAATGTAAGACCGGACACTATAAAACTCTTAGAGGAAAACATAGGAAGAACACTCTTTGACATAAATCACAGCAAGATCTTTTTTTGATCCACCTCCTAAAGTAATGGAAATAAAAACAAAAATAAACAAATGGGACCTAATGAAACTTCAAAGCTTTTGCACAGCAAAGGAAACCATAAACAAGACGAAAAGACAACCCTCAGAATGGGAGAAAATATTTGCAAACGAATCAACGGACAAAGGATTAATCTCCAAAATATATAAACAGCTCATTCATCTCAATATTAAAGAAACAAACACCCCAATCCAAAAATGGGCAGAAGACTTAAATAGACGTTTCTCCAAAGAAGATATACAGACGGCCACAAAGCACATGAAAAGATGCTCAACATCACTAATTATTAGAGAAATGCAAATCAAAACTACAATGATGTATCACCTCACACCAGTTAGAATGGGCATCATCAGAAAATCTACAAACAACAAATGCTGGAGAGGGTGTGGAGAAAAGGGAACCCTCCTGCACTGTTGGTGGGAATGTAAATTGATACAGCCACTATGGAGAACAATATGGAGGTTCCTTAAAAAACTAAACATAGAATTACCATATAACCCAGCAATCCCACTACTGGGCATATACCCAGAGAAAACCGTAATTCAAAAAGACACATGCACCTGAATGTTCATTGCAGCACTATTTACAATAGCCAGGTCATGGAAGCAACCTAAATGCCCATCAACAGACGAATGGATAAAGAAGTTGTGGTACATATATACAATGGAATACTACTCATCCAGAAAAAGGAACGAAATTGAGTCATTTGTTGAGATGTGGATGGATCTAGAGACTGTCACACACAGTGAAGTAAGTCAGAAAGAGAAAAACAAATATCGTATATTAACGCATGTATGTGGAACCTAGAAAAATGGTACAGATGAACCGGGTTGCAGGGCAGAAGTTGAGACACAGATATAGAGGACAAACGTATGGACACCAAGGGGGGATAACTGTGGTGGGGTGGGGATGGTGGTGTGCTGAATTAGGCGATTGGGATTGGCACGTATAAAGTGATGTGTACAAAATTGATGACTGATTAAAAATAAAAAATTTAAAAAATTAAAAAAAAAATTCAATTACAAGGGAATTCTCTGGTGGTCCAGTGGTTAAGACTCAAATATCGTATAATATATTAATGCATATATATGAAATCTAGAAAAATGGTACAGATGAACCTATTTGCAGGGCAGGAATAGAGATGCAGATGTAGAGAATGGACATGTGGACATGGATGGGGGGCAAGAGGGGTCCGGATGAATTGGGAGGTTGGGATTGACATATATATACTACCATGTGTAAAACACATAGCTAGTAGGAACCTGCTGTATAGCGCAGGGAGCTCAGCTCGGTGCTCTGTGATGACCTAGATGTGTGGGATGGCGGGTGGGTTGGGGGAGGTCCAAGAGGGAGGGGATATATGTATACATATAGCTGATTCACTTCACTGTACAGCAGAAACTAACACAACATTGTAAAGCGACTATACCCCAATTTAAAAAAAAGAGAGAATATACAAGGACCTCACTGCAAATTGTTAGCAGTAAATTAGGAAAAAGGCTACAAAGTCCCTGGACACATATTTACCTACACAGTGGAAGCCATCAATAAGTGTTTGATGAATGCATAAATGAGTGAATAAATAAATTAGTGAATGAACAAACAAGTCAAATAACCGGCACTCCTCTTTGTATTCTTGGTTGCCTGAGAAACACTGACTCTTGCTCTTGAATAACTTCTCATGCTGGATCTCGGTATCTCTTCAAATGCAGCTAACCCTCCAGTGTTTTTTTGGATATTAACACTCTAGAGGGACTTCCCTCGTGGTCCAGTGGGTAAGACTTCATGTTCCTAATGCAGGGGGCCGGGGTTCGAACCCTGGTCAGGGAACTAGATCCCGCATGCATGCTACAACTAAGAAGTCCACATGCCGCAACTAAGAAGACTGCATGCCACAACTAAGAAGGCTGCAGGCCAAAAGTAAGAGCCCACATGCCACAACTAAGAGTCCACATGCCACAACTAAAGATCCCACATGCTACAATGAAGATCCTGCATGCCACAACTAAGACCTGGTGCAGCCTAAATAAATAAATAAATAAATATTCTAAAAAAATACTCTAGAGTCCTCTGATATTCAGAAATAGACAGATTCTACCCCTTCCATTCTATTCCCACTGCCACCATCCTCATTCAGTTTCAAATCCATATCACAAAATCATCTGCTTTCACACCACACTCCAATACATCTTCCACACTGTCCCAGATTAAGCTGCCTTTTATATCACTTTGCTTATATCATTCACCTTCTCAAATGGTCTATATTGCCTACACAAAGCACAGCTCTACTCTGACATTCAAGGCTTTCAACAACCTGACACCTACCCACATTTCCTCCTTTATCCCCTTCCACTTCTCAACATATACTTTAGATGCAGCTATTTTTGACAGTTCATAATTTCCCAAAACCTACTGCACTTTCCCTCTGTTCATGTCTTTATTCATGCCATTCCTTTTATCCATAAATGTCTCCACTCAGCTCCAACTATGAAAATTCTACCCATTCTTCAGATTCTAGTTCTGATTTTCCTCCTTCAATATGCATTCCATGCTTGACTTAGTTGGAGAGATACCTCCATCTTGTCATCCCCAGAGAAAGCCTCTGAGATCAAAGAACACAGTCTTTTTGCATAACTGCAGAGGCAAATATTATTCAGTGCAATGTTTCACTAACTGTGCTCCAAAGAACAATGTCTCATGATTCTTCAAAAAAACATAACCAAAACCAAACCAAACCAAAACAAACAAGAAGAGTAAAGGCCCTGGTCAAATAGTGTTAGAAAACCCTACACACTCTACCCTTCTCCTGGAGATTCCTGGTGCATATGAGCATATCAAAGGCTCTGAGAATCCTAAGGTGAAGAAATGTGATTAACTTGGTTTAACCCAGTATTTCCAAAATATATTTGATCAAATTTTCCAGTTTTCACATATTAATATATCTTTCTTGGAAAGCTAGTTCTCCATGGAACACAATCTAGGAAACACTGATCTAATACGACTCCCTCAAGGGAAGAGATGATGAAATTGAGCTCTAGAGAAGTGAAGTAACTGAATAAAAGACCATGAGCTAATTTGTAGAAGAGCCACTAGTACACCCGGTCTCTTGTCTTCCAAACCAATGCTCCTTCACTATATCACTATGATCAAATTACTTACAGTACAAAATTGTAGAATTTTTATTTTATACCTTGCCAAACTTCTTAGACATTGAAATCCAGTAATTTGGTTTGGGAAGACTGTATCAGAGCCACAAAATAAAGCCATTTTTTTAGCCCAATAAAGAAGCTCGCTATACACACAAAAAGAAATTAATCAGGGAAGCTAACATCTGTATAGTCCCCAAGGATTAGAATTCATATTACCAAATTGAATTTACAGGAATCCAAAATTCTGTGATACTCTATGGACAAGGGGGTTAAGAAACATTAAAAGATACCCACAAAATAAAAAATAAAAAGCTACCATTAAAAAAGAAAGACAAATTCAGTATCATACTACTCAAGTAGGCACAAATATTAAATAAATAAATGAGGAAATCCTTCCCAGAGCTCACTGTACAGTATTTGTTCCCTTATCACAAAAACAAAAGCAAAAGCGTATTCTTGTCTAGTGAGAACTAAGCTGGAATTATCACTTATGGCAGATACTGTTGATTGCCTATTCAATGGCTTCCCCTCCCATTTTGTTTTCCCTTCTTGATATGCTCAGGAAAGGTGAGCTCCTCCCCCATTTTCCAAAGATGAACCATGATTGGTCCATGCCAATCTTGATTAGTCTTACTGCATTTGCCAGTGGATTTAAAAGTGGGACTACGACCAATATATACGGAAAGTATATTGGGGATTCTGGAGATTTTTACCCCCAGTAAGAGAGAGGGGGTGGGTTAGGGCCACGTTTTATACCTTCCCATGTTCTTATAACTGTATGCAGTTATAATGAGGAAGTGATGTCGGGAATCATTGAAACCATCTTGATACCATAAAGAATGAGCCTAAGAACAAAAACTAATACATTAAGGCTGGCAGAACAGGAGGTTCTCAGAACAGGAAGCTGCTCTCCCCTCACACAGTACTCCCTGTTTTCTCTCTTCTCTTTCCTTTTATTCCTCTAGGCCATGCACTCTAAATCAACCTCTCTTTGGCTTCTCTCTGTTTCTGCCTTCACTTCCAGAAACCAGTAGTTCTCTACAAGTCCACATTGTCACCTCAGTGCAAATATTTAAAGACTTAAGATCATACATTTGCTATACATAGCAACATGCACCACTCTTCAACCTCCCAGGCTGGAGTTCTCTCTCCTTCCCACACATCAGCACCTTTTGGAAAGCATATTTTAATGAAAGCAACAAAGACAAATTCACAGTTTTACCCAAGGCCACCCTGCCTCCATAACACTCCTTGGTGATAGACTATCCTAGATCTCTTTGTATCCACTGCAGTATTTAGCAGTACATTTATTAGTGCTCAATAACTACTTTCTGATCAATTTACCAAAAAAAAAAGTAGGCCCAATTAATTTATTTCAAGAAAAAAATTAAAAGTCCAGGAAAAGACGTTTGATTAATTGAAAGGAACTGCTTGAGTAAAATGACATGGAAATAAGTTCTATGGATCCAAGGGTATTTCAACAGTGATTTCAGAACTGACACGTTGAAAATATGAGGACCTTAATTACAATATCTCATATTTGTATAGTGTTTTATGACTTACAAACAGCCTTGTGTCTATTACCTCATCCGAGCATTCCTCATGTGATAAATTACTTTTAGGTATAACAAGTTTGTACAATGATATTGGTAAACAATTTGAGAGATGGCATATGATCAGAGGTCACTCACAAACATATTTCAAATATAAGTTGATTTTAAGCTTAAAAAAAAAAAAGAAAAGAAAAGAAAAATGCAAAATAAACTTTCCAGAATAGAATCCAGTGTATTAGGCCGGATCTGGGACACTATGTTTATTTCTGAACATTATACTGTAAAAAAAGGACATTGTCAAAACAATGTATCTAGACAAAGGCAACCAAGATGATGTCTGGAAATTATCTCAACTGTAGAATGAGAGAACTGGGAGTGTTCAGCCTATAAAAGAAAAAATTTTAGGGATGAAATCATAGACATCTTTAAATTCAAAGTTTGTTAAGTGAAAAGGTGACAAGATCCTTTCTATCATGCTTCTGATGGCAGAACTAGTGCCAATGAGAAGTTAAAATGACCAAGTGATCAACATAAAAACATTGAGGATTTTCTAATACCCATCTCTACCACTGTTCTCCAGCCTTCCAGGCTGTTCAACACAAAGAAGAAATTTTCTTAAATCCAAAGTTGTTTAAAATAGACTGGACTACTTTGAATTAGAAATATCCAAAGAGTTTCTGGTGCCCTTCTTCAGGAATTCTATGAAAGGGATTCCTATATTGGCAAGGTTAACCAGATAATCTCTAGAAACCTTTCCAGTATGAACACTCAATGATTCCATACCCTGAGAGCAGCCCAACATACAACTGTCAAGCCCCACTCAATATATTCATGTAATCAATCTTTTTTTAAAAATTTGTATTGGAGTGTAGTTGCTTTACAATCTTGTGTTAGTTTCTGCTGTACAGCAAAGTGAATCAGTTACATATACATATATCCACTCTTTTTTATATTTCCTTCCCATTAAGGTCACCACAGAACTTTGATTCTCCAAAAAAGACATACAGATTGCCAAAAAACACATGGAAAGATGCTCAACATCACTAATTATTAGAAAAATGCAAATCAAAACTACAATGAGGTATCACCTCACACCAGTCAGAATGGCCATCATCAAAAAATCTACAAACAATAAATGCTGGAGAGGGTGTGGAGAAAATGGAACCCTCTTGTACTGTTGGTGGGAATGTAAGTTGATACAGCCACTATGGAGAATAGTATGGAGGTTCCTTAAAAAACTAAAAACAGAACTACCATACGACCCAGCAATCCCACTCCTGGGCATATATCCAGAGAAAACCATAATTCGAAAGGATGCAGGCACCCCGATATTCATTGCAGCACTATTTACAATAGCCAGGACATGGAAGCAACCTAAGTGTCCATCAACAGATGAATGGATAAAGAAGATGTGGTATATATATATATACAATGGAATATTACTCAGCCATAAAAAGGAATGAAATAATGCCATTTGCAGTGACATGGATGGACGTAGAATTTATTCAGGTAATCAATCTTATCTTTCGAAGTAACAGGATCAAATATATAATTTGCAAAAAATATGGGTAGACAAAATCTAAACTATAATGGTTGGCACTGAGCATCCCCAACACCTAGAATAATACCAGGCACAGAGCAGGAACTCACAAATATGTGTGATTTAATGAATGATATAACTATCTGAATGTTAGGTAATTCTGACAGGTCTCTAACCTTTTTCACACACCCTGGCTCTTTGAGGCTGTTGTCAGCAACAACCCTCTAAGGTAGGCTAGGCAGGTTGCTATGCCCCCTTCACACACCTTATTTTATTGCCCTCTCCCAAGAATGCTCTTCAATTAACATTATGACTTTATGTTTCACTAAAGGTTGTTAAAAGAAAAAGTTATCACAACAACATCTTATGTAAAACCATGACTGAAACCATCACTGTCCCTCATGCCCCTCACGTGAGAAACAAGATAAATTCCTCCTGTAATTAATACCAAGAAAACACTTGCCTTGCCATACAAGGCATACAAATTTGTCTGCTCTCCCTTTCCTTCCTTCCTTCCTTCCTCCCTCCCTCCCTTTTTCCCTCCTTCCCTCTCTCCCTTCCTTTCCTTTTCTTCCTAAACAAAATAATGGAGATTCTGTAAACAAACATGGTTCCTTTTTATCCTCAGAAGTTTCCAGGAAGTTCAGTCAACCTTGTGGTTCTAACTTTGACATCCCAAATTCCTAACATAAATCTGTCCGACATTACAACAAATAAAAACTTAGGAAAAAAAAATTTAAACAATGGTCTCTGGTTTGAAAAAAAATTACTTGGAATCTTGATACATAAAACAGATAAAATATAACTTGAGAAAGGAGTTCAGAGCCCTACCAACTAAGCCTCCCTCAAAAATCCCCCACCTCCAGTGGCCCTAGATTCCTTAGGGTTCCAGTGATTGTCATTTGATCATCATTTGAAAACTACTGCTCTACAGTATTTTTAAAAATTATTTTAGCTGCCTTGTTTTGTGTATTTTTATGATAAACCACAAGAAAACGTCTTAGCATTAGGCACATAAAAACTGTGTGCATTTCCATACATGCTTACATATGAGAAGATCAAAACATTAGATATTAACAATAGTTAGCAAGTAGGTAGAGCCAAGATTATAACCCAAAACTGACTTTAGACTCAAGCAGTACTTACGCTGGAATCTCAGCTTCTCACTGTTTAAGGTTGAAAAAGTTACTTAACCTCTCTCAGCTACAATTTACACACCTGTTAAAACAGTTACAATATCTACCTTACAACACCGCTTTGAGGATTAAATGAAGTAAAGTGTATAAATAACACTGTACAGTATTTGACTCATAATAGTTACTTTTTATTATCTTGATTACTTTTTGACTCCTACCACTCTAGTCTGATCAATATGTAATGTCAATAGGAAATTTAAATTAAACAAACAAAAAAAAAAGGAGACACTAAGTCTGGAACCAGGAAACCACAGGGACAACTGACAGCACTGAAAAGCAAGTGCAGGATGAGACTGGCCAAGAGAAGGAGTTGGCCTGGTAGTCATCAATGCCGTTGAGAGAAAGGTGTAATCGTCAAACTTTGCTAACAAAAGAAACTAGGTCATCATAAAAGGCCAAAAATGAGTCAAAGACTGAAATTTAAAAAAAAAAAATAATTAAAGATTTTGTCACTAAACCAACCATCAAATCCAATAGATAAGGGAAAGTTTTGGCTTTCTTGAGCCATGTCCCAGCCATGTTACTTTCAAGGAAACACGTTAAATTGCCTGCATATGAAGAATTACAACTTCAGCAGAGCCATCAGGAAAAACACTGAAGAGCATTTATTGGCCTAGCCCAGCAAGACTCTCCTACAGCTCCTCTGTCAGACCCCTCCAACAGGAAATCTTTTAAAGCAATGCTTTAGCTCTACCACTGACATCTCCCTATAAACTAACGTGATGTTTGGCATGGAAGGTTGTTTATTTAGGTGTGTGAAGGTTCTGGCTGTTAACTTGGTGAGAAAAGTTATTTCTCTACCTCCCTACAGAGACCATCCAAGTACTTCTTAGACAGAGTGAACACCCATTACACACAAAAGAGGAGCTGGACAAGACTTCTGCAAAACTGAGTAGGTGAACCTGTGTCTGACACTTCCTTCCCACCTCTTTTGGCTGTGAGCCCTATTCCCTACTCCAAGCTGTCCTACTGCTAAACCCAGGTATCTACCCTGGGCTCTTGTTGCCAGGATTTTGTTATCATCTAATTATCAACTGACACCCTTTCTCTCTTTGTCCTATCCTTTCAAGCAGGTTACAGTTGATAAGTTTTCCCAGGAACACTTAAATTTTAATTGTTACTTAGGAATGTTAAAAAGTCTTTAGAATTTAAAGGAATAAAACCAAACTGATAGAATTTGAGGTTACATAATGGGTCTGAGCGTGATGTTTACAGGCACTCAAGGCTGACCTGGGAAGAGACAGTCATTTCCCTAGAAACACCTAAGAGGAGAAAATTATAACACAAATATAAATAGATATAAAACCTATCTATACTATATGTATATTATCTATCTATACTATATACATATATATAGGAAATACTATATGCATATATATAGGAAATACTATATATATGTAAATATATGGTATACTTAGTACAGTATATAGTATATTTACATATATAGTACATATACACATATATAGGATAGTTAACACAAATATTGATATAACATACACATAAAGCATATACACATATATAGTATATACTATACTATACTATATGTATACTATATGCATATATATGATAATGTGTGTGTGTGTATATATATATATATTTTTTTTCTTTTCATGCACACCTAAGCCCTGTAAGTTTTTGAAATGTATTTAGGGAATTCATCTTGTAGGTCATACACATTTTGCAAATGTTACCATAATTATACCTTGGCTGGCTGCAGAGTCATTCTGCATCATTAATTAAGGATGTTTCTGCACTAACAGTTCATTTCCAAGAATATTCCAGAATAGTGTAGCTAGGCAACAAGGTGACCGCCAGAGAGCAGGCTCTCAAATTCCCATGAATATGGTTCATAAGGCTGAACTGCGAGAAACAGCAAGTCACAAACTCCATGCCTCCCACCCTTTTCTTTATCCTGAAGAGTATAGGATACCCCACAAAGCACAGACACAGGCCAAATACCCAGGGATGATTTCAACACTGACAACAAGTTCAAATCATTTAAATCCAGCAAAGTAGATGCCTTGGTGTGGAGAGACGTGGGATGATATGGAGAGTTGGGAGGAATGGAAGCAAAGGCAGAATATGAAGAGGAAGGTCTGTTAAGCACTGGGAAGACCGGAGAGGGAAAAAATGGAATTCAAATTCTTCATGTGTAATTATCACAAGAAGGTGACAGTGAGTATTTTTTAACAGACTTAAAGTGGAGACTCAGGCCAAAACATCTGCGGAACCGAAAGGGAATAAAAGGCTTTATGATTGCCAACATCTCCATTCTGTTCTCCTCCCTCCTCAGCACCAGCAATGAGCAATAGATTAAAAAGGTGTTTGGACTGTCAGAAAATGTGATTGATTTTTCTACCATGCTATAAGAGCTGCTACATGCTGGAACAAAAAGCAAATGCTTTCTGCACATCCAGGTCTGGGTGGAACTTTTATATTATTTTAACACCCATCAAGGGATAGCCATGGAGACAGGAAAAGTAATCTATATCTACAGAAAGGGTTTTTGGCCTTTCATTGTTCCTCTTTCCCTCCAGAATCCACTGGAATCTTACTTAAGACTAGAAAACCCCACAATGGAAAATTAATACAAATGGTCTATCTACTTGCAGGACCAAAATGCGATGAAGAAATACGAAAGCCTGGATTATCTGAGAACTGAGCCCTGTAGGATGGAAGCAAAGCTGGGTGGAACTAATCATTTCAGAATAAATGAGGCTACACTTAACGTTTTGTTTTTCCATCCATCAAACTGACAGTCAAGTCACCAGAATAGAATTGATCATTGCTGAACTAGGAAAAGAAAGGCAGAGCTTGGAGCCACATGCCAGAATTAAGGATCAGGTGTCTTTTAAATTAGTGTGGACGGGCAGATGGTAAAGTAATTACAATTAAGTAGTTATATAATTGCTTACTTAAGGTGAAAGGTCACACCTCAGTCTGTAACTTTGCCAGAAATAGACTGTCAGAAAATGTTAATCTTAGAAAAGACAAAAGGGCCAGATGTAATTATAAACAGTTGTATAATATAAATTCTGAATTCAGATTTTATATTATGCAACTCTATATTATCCTTCAAATCCACTAAATAACTGGTTTTTGAAGGACGTAAGTTTACTATAAAGGATCAATAATTAAATCTAAGCAACATCTCCCAAGGGCTTTTGCAAACATTAATGTCATTATTTCCAGTTCATACGGTACAGTTTACAGTTAATTCAATGGTAATTTTTTAATTGTTTTTCTGGGTCCCTGTAAGGTCAAGTTGCATGGGATAAAGAGTGAGGGGGGCAGTTGTATTGGCTTGCTGTAATCTGGTTTATTACTTTACTTTTAGAATGGAAATTGGATATAAGGAGGCTCTTACCTGGAGACTTTCTGGGGCAGGCAAAATTTATGGTAGTGGTACCTTTTCAGTGACTGTTCTGTGTTTTTAGAGACTGAGAAACATCTGGAAGAAATGTGAGTTACAGGGGAAAAAACCCTCAAGGGATATGTGCCCTATGATCTGAGTGATTATTAGCATTTAGGTTTATTTCCAAAATGTAATGGCTGGAATTTGTTCTATTAGAAGCTATTATTGCTCTTGCATATTACATATTGGATAGCTGACACTTGATCAGGACTCCTGCTACCTCAGTTTTTTTGTTTGTTTGTTCTGGAGGAAGAAAAAAGAAAATTATTAACCATCAGGTCTGGAGTAGTTTAACAACCGAAGAAAAAAAAGTGCCCAAAAGGTCAATAAAAGGTTTGTCTGCTCTATTTTCCAGTCAATAAGAATTAAGTTTTGTTTTTTTTTTTATTACTTATGTGGGTAAAAAAGGGAGAAGCCAAGAGTATTACTGCTCATATTCTGGGAATAATTAGCATTTTATTAATTCTAACTAGCCAACATAGTATTATATTCCCCATACTGAACTTACTAAGACAAGAAAACAAACTTTCTCCAACAAGCCTAGGCCAAGGTAACCTCTCTTTCTTCTTAACTTTTGTAATATCTACCATACTATAATAGTCATTTGGGACATATATAAGCCACCATCTCTATCCAACTCACCTGTCAAAGATAACGCAAGACACATCGGCGAGACTGCCGCCTCCAAAGTTTCCAAAGAAGAAGGTAGAGCACAAATTCCTCTATTCTTGGACACCTGAAAATCTCTAGGGGAATGTTACTGTGTCCTCTGCCCAGCCTCACCCGCACTGGGATGCTGAGAGCGGAATTCTACCAAGTAAACTAGCTGAGATTTGACTGTATTATATTTCCAAACTGAATCTCCATGTTCCATCTCTGTATGCAAAACAACATAAAACCAAACAGGCATCCTAGGGACTAAAAAGAGAATTTTTTCCCTCTCTCAGTACTACTCAAGACAAACAGTCTCTTGGTATCTTTAGTATATCAATTTCTGATGCTCTAACCTGTCCTTCCTAGTCCCTGAAGTCCTTAACAGAGACACTGAACCACATGCATATTATTTGATCAGTTCTTCATATGGGCAGAAAAATATTCAACAGCCCTCAAAGGATACGAATCAGCTTGTCCTTCATAAATATAAAAATGATTAAAAGCGACGGTGCTTTTATCTATCCAAGGAAAATATCTATCAAAGAGCAATCCAATTCTGTAGAACTTGGGTCAGCTTTCTAAGTCTAAATACAGCTCATGAATATAAAAATTCCTTCCTGCATCCACAGTAGCTGACATTCATTACTGACCTAAGGCCAATAGATACATGGATGAGAGAAACCAATGATTTCTTGCCAGCCACATGGTAGACACTCATAAATACATTTTTCTTAATGGATCGTTTCATTTTCAAGCATTCCCTCATGGAGTGACATATGCCATACAGGACGGAACTTTTTTCTTTTAAGTTAAGGAGGATCCATGAACCAGGAAATTTTGGTGCTCTATAATGAAATTTGCATAGAGAAAATTTTTTGAGAGTACAAACCCTTTGCTGTTACTTATAAACGTTTTCAGATTTAATCATAGGCAGCATGGTCTGAGGCTCAGAACATTGTATGAAGCATTCGAATTTATTACGCTTTATCATCTTGGTGATAGCTATGTTCTAACAAGACACTTCTTGTGAGCTACAGACAAGGAGAGTGAAAAAAATGAAATGTGCACCAATCTTTGTCATTTTTTAGCTTTAATTAGATCCAAAAATATGCATAATGAATGAAGGATTTTTATGGGTAAAACACCACCAGTACTCTCACTGAATGACTCATAATGATAAATAGGACACATTTTCTAGACTGAAAAAATTTCTCTCACGTATGTTTTGTTATTTTTCAAATGTATGAAGCAGCGATTTTGTTTAATAAAATACATGTTCACTAAAAAGCTTTACTACACTCGTAATAGCTCATAGTCCATAACCCACTATGGATTTTCTCAAGTAACAGCTGAAAAGTAAAACTAGTATTATGTATGTGTGTAGGTATGTTTGCAGGGGGGGAGGGGGACGGCATAACATTCTGACGTAGTCCTCATTCTGAAAAAGATTCCAAATCATTGCTATGTGATTTGCGGCATAGCTTCTTCGGGCACAGTCCCTACTGTGTACAACCCACTGTCAGCTATCCGCATCATGATTAACAACTAGCACATGAATACGGTAGCCAACGGAACATGAACAGATTCAACCTGAGTAAATATCAAAATAAACATTTACATTTATAAGAATGCTACTTCGTTCTCTTTTTAAGTATTGTATGAATTGTAAGATGCTGCAACAGGCTGTTAA
Organism: Eschrichtius robustus; assembly: GCF_028021215.1. Taxonomy (NCBI): domain Eukaryota; kingdom Metazoa; phylum Chordata; class Mammalia; order Artiodactyla; family Eschrichtiidae; genus Eschrichtius; species Eschrichtius robustus. The sequence continues at coordinate 27,552,500 of NC_090825.1, forward strand.
AGGAGACTCTGACGTAATCTCTTCCAGTGGAGATTTTAAGGGATTTAATAAGAGAACGAATGAGAGGCTAGCTTAGGTGGAGCATTGGGCAGTCATGCCTGGTGATTTTGAATGTGCTAAATGGTGTTTTAAGGTTACTTACAGCCAAAAGTTAATAAAAACACAAGTCAATCATTCCTTACTCTTAATGGACTGTTAGTTTCATACTTAACTTGGAAAATTTATTAAACTGTATGTGAATTTCAAGTAAAGGTTTTAAGGAGAAACTTTTGATTTCTGAAAAAAAATGACGCGTTGTATTCACTCAAGTAGTTCCAGAATGGAGAAAATATTGGCAACGAAATTGTAAGGGCTTCTTTCCACTGAACATTCAAAGCAAGGAAAGCCATCAGAGACCTTTTGAAGAGAAGGTTCAATTTTAATGGAGCAAAATTTATTTCAGGGACACAATAGCTTCCTGGGGAAGAGTTTGTAGTAGTTAAAAAGCACTAACAAAATAAAATTAAAAATGGATTCTCCTTCTTCATACCTTGTATACATATAAAGGTCTACAAATGTTGGGGTGTGGGGAAGGTATTAGAACCAAAAGAAAATGCCCCAGTCTTTCCTATTGGAATCCATGTATTTCACCCAATCAATCCTTTCTCATTTACAAAGGCCCCAACAAAGCCCATCATGCAGCAAGCTCTAGAGTTAACGTTACCATCCAAACTCACTGTGTCTTACCCTCATTATGGTTAGGTATAAGCCCAGCCCTCTTGATTAGAGACAGAAGCCACCATGTAAAAAAAGAGATTGGTGCCCACTGGTCAACTTTCTCTCCTATAATAAATGAAAACAATCTTTTGCTATAAAGTGGACTTAGTGGAAATAACACATTGCTATACTCAAAAGACTTAAATAGGACACTTTAAAGACTTAAATGGATGTAAAAAATGAAACATGAGTCATTTCTCTAGCAGTGTCTAGAGAAGACGTTACCCAAACCAGCCAACAGAATGTTTGAGATCTACCGGTACAAAAATCGAAGTAATAGTTGTTAACGCAATAATCTACTAACTTATTTTTTTCTGAGCAACAAGATGTTTGGAGAAGTTGGAAGAGTTAAATAAGAGAAACTAGCATGCTGTTCCCTTGCTAAGAGAGCCATAAGAGAACAAATACAGTTGGATAAAAATAGTTAATATTTATTAAGAGCTTACTATGTTCCAGGCACTATACTAAACTATCATGCATTATTTCATTTAATCTTCACACTAATACTACCATGTAGGTACTACTATTATCCAAGTTTTACAGAAAGAGAAATTGAGATTCATAGAAAGCTTGCTCGAGTTCCTACAGCAAAGAAATAGTATAATTCTACTTCCAAATCCAGTGCATTTAAGCATTACTCAAAGCTGCTTCTGTAGGATAGGTGGCTTGTCGGTACTTCTTGTCAGCAGTGTTACATGGACTTAAATAGAATTCTCAGGCCCAATTTAATACTGTGATCAGTTTTAAGGGCACAGAATATAAAATGCATCCTTAAATAGAATGTGTAAAATGAGACTGAGACAAAAATTAAGTATATAATCAACAATCTTTCCTAGGTATCCCTATCCCTACATGAAGGTCAAAAAACATGAGTTTTATATTTCTTTGTTATGTATCTTTTGTAGACAGACTCTTTCAGCTATAATTCTTGAAATAAATCATTATTCTGATGTCATCACTTACAAGATTGTCTGGCATACTGAATGAACTGCTTGGACTAAAGTCAAGCCCTGTACTACAGATACTTTGAGCTATCTGAATGATATCCGCCATGTATTACCATATAGTCTCAGTGGAAATCCAGTCACCATCAAATCAGCTCTTGTATGATATTGCTTCTTTTCCAGATTTGTTGTAACATGATACGGTTTGCATCTTGAAACAGCAGGAATAATCTCTTTTTCAACTATCTAGTCTCCCTCTTAAGTAAAACTGAGCAAAAACAAAGATTAGTTGCCTCTCTAATTTTTATTTTCACATTTCTCTAATATGAAGCTGAAATTGAATATTCTTAGCCACCTGGGAGGTGAACATCAAGTTTGCCATTGAACTAAAGACAGCTCCATGGTGTTATTATGCCTATGACAGGGCCCTGCTGCAGTTAAACTTCTGCTAATGCATATTAAACAACAGTTTAACTTTCTGGTTCCTTGCATCTTAACCCAGGTTTATTATTTTTGACCCTAGTTTAAAAGAAGGAAAAAAAAACCTTAGAACATATAATCTGGAGGCCAGGATAAAAGAGGGACTTGATTATGAAAAATAAATTTAAACAAATTTATCCACAGGTTAACACAAAAAATGGGCAAAGTGCATAGTAACCACACATTCATTATGAACTGACATGCCTGTGCATGTGACAGTGAGCAGGAGGGAGGGGGGTGGTGGAAATATTAAAAGTACATGTTTCTACTAATGTAAACAGTATTTATGACCCTATTCATGGGCCTTTAAAGACAGTTGTTAGCACTGGGCACTGAATCAGGTTCTAGCCAGGGCCTGGCAATAGCATAACTCTAACAGTTAATATACACAGTGAGAAGAGGTTATGAATTTATGCCTCCTGAGAATTACTGCATTCACAAATGACCACTTCAGCACAGCAGTTTTGGCCATCTCTCGGGAAAGAAAGCACCATGAGACTAGTTTGAAACAGGAAGAATGCCACCTTCCAGGTAACCAACAGACGTGGTGTCCTTTCTTGGGAAGGCAGGAGGACCTTGAAAAAACAGATTTTCTAAGTGCCAGTAGGTAATGTAGAAAGAGAAGGGGGGAAAAAAATGAAGAGAGAAAAAGAACCCTTGTAGTTTTAGGCTGTCACATAAAATACATAAACCAAACAGGCCCAAAAGAACAATATAGATGAGAAAACCTTACTCACAAATGAGGAAAACCATGAACTCTTTCCTGTCTTCTTTAGAGTCCCTGGAGGTGAAAGGGCGGTCAAGCACCACAAGCTTTTACTTTCTCTCGCAGTGCATTTAATTGTGGACAGATCCTGTCAGGTATAATCCCTAAGAATGCATAAGATCCAGGGCTATTTACTAAAAATGTAAAAATAGCAAATGTTTCTGATACCAATTAGAGCTAAAAAATACAGAACTGCTACTACCTTATGTCTTGGAAAGTTAGAAGCAGATCACCTGACACTCATGGCCTAACCCCTGAAGGGAGCTATTGCTCAGTCAACGGATGAGCACAGACTGAATTCCACCTTCAGCTCAACATTGCGCTGGGTGCCATGAGAGCTAGAGAAGCAAGTTCATGCATTCTATGTGGTGTCTGTCCTCAAAGAGCTGAAAATACACTAATGCATGTAAGAGAATCTGGTAGCAAAGCAAGATACTGAATAATTAAGTCCCAAAAGAAGTAGAGCAGAAAAAGGGTGTGAAATTTCAAAGGCAGCTGATTAAGGCCTGGAACCAGGGACAGTCATATTGAAATAAAGAGAACAAAAATAGTAGCTAAAACTTATTAAGTACTTATTAGATGCTAAGCCCCATCCTGAGCACATTTGTATTAATGCACTTAATCCTCATATTACTACCACAGGATATGGTTATTCCTATTCTGCATATGAAGAAACTGAGATGCATAGGCATTAAGTACTGAATTGCATGCAGTTTTACTTTTGTCATAACTCATTTAAGTGACTCTGTTTTGGAATCTCTTCTGTTCTATTCGTCTATTTGTCTATGCCTGTCCCAGTATCACATTGTTTTAATTATTATAACTTTGTTCAAATTTATATACCTAAAAATCATCAAAGCCAGGATTCAAAAAAAGACAGTTGAGCTCTAGAATCCCCTCTCTGAATCATTTTATTATTTGGAATTTGAGGAAAGGGAGAATTTGAGAGGAAAAAGGAACAGAGACAAGGCCTTACGAGCAGAGCGTCTTTTTCTAGGATTAATCTGACCTGCCTGCTTTCACTCCTACAGCCATCACTTGTAACTTTTGACCAGTTTTTTTCTACTCTGGCCATTGGAGGAATACAAAATTATCTGTCAGCCTTATCTATAATTTTGGTTTTCAGAATTTTTCTTAATTGCTAGTAAGCACAAAATCAGGTTTAAAAAACCCTTCCTGTTTTCTCTCCTTTCTTTATACTTAGATCCTGATGAGGAAGACCAAAACATTTTAAGATCCCTCTGAGTCCACAAAAGGAAAATTTATCCACTCACACAAAAAGGGTCCTTAAAGCTTTTCTCAGAGGACTGAAATTTTGGGATTGAGATGTAATTGGTAAACGGGCAGGAATGTGGCTTAGAGCACTGGGGCTAGAGACACATTTTGAGTTTCTCATGTTACCCTTTACAGTCACGATCTCCATTGCTTGCAGCTATGTTCTGAACTAGTATTGGCATCAGGAGAAGAGCAAAGATCTGAGCAGATGAAGGAAGATCCTACGAAGAGGAACTGTCATGAGAAAGAAAAAGACGGAAAGGAAGAAGAAAGTTCCATACCTTTCCCTCTTGCAGTCATCCAATCCTGACACTAGCAAACCTAACCTGGACAACATACTAGATGAAGCAGAAAGCTAACTAGCTGCAAGTGGTGAGCTGGGGGTGGAGGCGGCTGTTTAGTAGAATACAGGTTCACACTGTGGAGCCCCAGAAGGATCGGGAACTAGATGCATCATGGGTCTCTAAACATGGAAAATACTGGTAAAGGATTCATTTAAAAAAAAAAAAAAAAAAAAAAAAAGTTCTTCTCCTGCCACACAGAAGCCTGAATATTGATTTTTTTTTTTTTTTTTTTTTTTTTTTTTTTTTGGCTGCGTTGGGTCTTAGTTGCAGCACGCAGGATCTTCGTCGAGGCATGCAGGATCTTTCATTGCAGCACGCGGGCTTCTCTCTAGTTGTGGCGTGTGGGTTTTCCTCTAGTTGTGGTGCACAGGCTTCAGGGTGCATGGGCTCCAGAGCGCGTGGGCTCTGTAGTTTGCGTCAGGTGGGCTCTCTAGTTGAGGCACATGAGCTCAGAGTGCATGGGCCCTCGGGCTTAGTTGCCCCAGGGCATGTGGGATCTTAGTTCCCTGACCAGGGATCAAACCTGTGTCCCCTGCATTGGAAGGTGGATTCTCTACCACTGGACCACCAGGAAAGTCCCTGAATATTGATTCTCATAAACAGATTGAAACTGAAAGACTATAGACTCAGAGACATCAGGCACAGCTGAAGGCAGCAGTTCTATACTGTAAACAATAGGTTAAGTAAAAGTCTATTACTCCCAGGTTCTTGTTCATAATGCTAAAATCTAGGTTATATCTCTACGGCAAGACATGAGAGAATTCTTCTCTGGGGCAACAAACCACTCCAAAGGAAAGATCCAAGTAACGTCCTCTTAATACTAAGAGTCAAAGAAAAAGTACTTGAAAAAATGGTCAGGTTCTCCCCTGATCGTTCTACAGTGACTTGTATTTTGACAAGCCCATTCCACATCCACAGAACTTTTTAGAGTATTTCAGTAAAATATGAATGGAAAGCCAAATATCACGCAATGTAGATAAAAGCATATATGGAACACCAACAAAACAAACTTGAAAAAGAAGGGAATATGTGGGACACCAGCAATGCAGCACAGAGATTTGAAGAAGGAAAAAGGTGAAAGTGAATAGATATAAAGGATAGACGGAAAAACTCCAACATGCATCCAAAAGGAGTTCCAGAAATATTAAAAAATAGAGAATGAACGAGAGGCAGCACATCGACAGCACCTAGAGAGTTTGTAACTACAAATTCCAGGCTCCGTATCAGATCTACTGCATTAGAACCTCCATTGTTGGAACCAAAGCATCTACATGGTTCTACAGTTTTACAGGTGATTCTAATGAACAATAAGGATTAAAAATTACTGCTTAAAACTGTGTCAAGTAATCCACGTAACTAATTCCCCCCTGGACCTTCATATAGTGAAAGAGCACTGAGCTAGGAGTTAAGAATCTCAGAATGAAATCCCACTCTCAATCATATATTAGTCATATGAAGAAGTCCCTGTTAATCCTCTGGGAGCTTTAGTTTCCTCACCTATAAAGTTCAGGAAACAATACACCTTCTGTCTCACAGCTGAGGAGGGACAAATACCCACTCACAATGCCACGGGCACTGAGTTAAACGCTTAATGCACAATCTCCTTGGAACTTCACAACAGCTCTTTGAGATAGTGCCATTATCAGTCTTACTTTATAAATGAAGTAGAAACCCAACACTTTAAAAAACTTTCATTTGAAAGTTACTAATATTAAGTTACCTGAATTTCTCTCTCTAGCAATTCACTCTTGCATATAAGAGTATCTATACAGAGTAAGAAATTCAAATATCTTAATATTTTCCCCCATTCTAAAAATTAGAGTAATCCAGTTATAAAAATCAGCACAGTAACCTCAAGTTTTCTAAGAAACACTAAGACTAGCCTAAAGAAATCCATCTGCAAAACTTGTAAATCCCTCCCCAAAAAACTGAAAACATGCCCCCATCATCACTTTAACACCAATTAGTCAAGGGAGTGCTGATGACTGTGTGAGTGAGTGGGAACGCCAAGTGTAAAAGGCCCTTTGAGGACTGTTCTGGAGGAAGAAAACCCTGAACATTTATGGAAATGTTTGCTCAGCTTAGTAATAAATGTCTGCAGCACTGGAGTGTCTGCCAGCATCTGTCTCTTCACACAATGGCTGCGTAAGCAGTTTTTAACGGACTTACAATCAAACTGGCACTAAGGAAGAGCAATAACCATAAACTGAATTCTCAATAATACGTTTGCAGGCAAAGGGCTACATGACTATTTCCAGATTTGATTGCTATGATTCATAAATTCCGAAGGCCTCATGCTTCTCCGTATCACAATGTTAGTTGGGTTTCACTAGTCCCTGTGGAGAAGTAGAGAATTAATTGCTTACAAACCTTAGGAATAAAGCCATCAGTTTGGACCCAATGAGACATAGAGACAAGCTGGCACCTAAGCAGAACAGGTAAGAAAGCTGGATGCAAGCCTGCTATCTATGTACAGAAATATGCCTTTAAAAATTGGTTTTTGCAGCAAAACACTGCAAAATAGAACATGCACACAATATGATTATTCACATTTTAACCTAATGCAGGACTTTTAAGGCGAATTGCTGCCAAAAGACTCGTGGGTGTAACAACTCTTTTGGTCAATGCCAGGGGTAAAATGAGCCATAAAAAGCACAAATTTCAATGCTGGCAAATGTCATTGTTTCTAAAGATTGTTTTCCCCGAAAAGGGGTTTTAGATGAGATTTCTTTGAGTTTTCTGTGGGCTAATGGAAAGGCCAAGTTAATAGGATTATCTGAGCCTCACTCTAGATAATGGTCAAAGAAAAACTAAAAAGCCTTCAAATGTGAGGGAAAACTTAAAAAGGGGCATTACACATGAGTAGGCCTATGGCTCCCAAATCTGAAGTGTGCACGGAGCAAGAGGAGCAGTTGTTCAAAGACCACTTGGCCATTTGGATGCTGCAGTATGACGGGTTTTACTCTGCAGAGAGCCAGTAATGACAGCTACAGAAGTCATCAGAAAACCTGACTCTAGAATATTTGAGTGTGAGGAAAGTGAATGAATGGAGGAATACTAAAGTCATTAGTATTTTTTACTTGACCTTGAAACCTTTAGTAACTCAAGAGAAACAGTGAAAAGAAGCTGTGACTAAGAATCTAAAAGCCTTTATTAAGTACCATATTAGCCCTGGTCAAACCAAAGCCAAAGAGGATTAATAACAGCAAGAGCTCCTATACTCTGTGCCAAGCTCTTTATGTGCATTAGCTCGTTTAATTTAATCTTCTAGCAACATTATTAATCCCATTTTACAGAGACACAAAGTTAGGCTAGGAGACATTAAGTAACTAAATTGCCAAGGTCACAAAGCTTGTAAGGGAGGAGGCTAGGATATGGACACAGGTCAGTCTGACTCTAACATATGTCATTTAATGATCCCTGAAAGAGATTTGAATTTCAAAAATTCATTTTATTTATCAAAAACATTTTTCAAAGACCAACTATCAGTCTAAAAAATTCCAAATAAGATTCAATTAGCCTCCTAACTGTATGAAACAGAAACTCAGTCAACCATACAGGAATAAAATTCAATCAGAGACAACATGGGGTTATCTCTGATAACAAATCATGTTCAATTAGAACCTCTCACAGGGCTAGGGACTGCACCCTACAGTCTGTGCTATTGTTGGAGAGTTCTAATTACTATTAAGTTCTCAATACTGAGTTGAGAGACTTCCCTGGTGGCGCAGTGGTTAAGACTCCACATTCCCAATTGCAGGGGGCCCAGGTTCGATCCCTGGTCAGGGAACTAGATCTCACATGCATGACGCAACTAAGAGTTCGCAAGCCACAACTAAGGAGCCAGCGAGCCGCAATGAAGAAGCCAGTGAGCTGCAACTAAGGAACCCACGAGCCACAACTAAGGAGCACGCCTGCTGCAACTAAGACCAGTGCAACCAAATAAATAAATAAATAAAAATAAATATTAAAAAAAAATACTGAGTTGAAATCCTCCTCCATTTAACTTCCATTCATAAGTCCCTTTCTACTCTCTCTTACACATAGAAATAGGCTGAATCCCTTCTCTACATTCTTAGAGGCAGCTTGGATGTCACCTCTCTGTCTTCTCTTACCTAGGTATCAATAAAATAACATCAGTTTCTTCAACCATTCCTATTACAGTTTTTGTCAACCTTGACCCTCCTGTTTTTACCTAGACTCATTTCTCTTTATGAACATCTCTCTCCAAGTATGATACCAAATCTGACTAGATACTTCTGGAATGGTCTAACCACTAGGGAGTATAGTAGAACTACTATGGACCAATTCTGCTATAGATGTTATTACTTGAACCCAAAAATCATCTTAGCTTTTTTGGCTGTCATGTAACACTCCTGGCTCATTCATATTGAGTCCTCAGTCCTTTCTGCACACACCCTCATTCTAGGCAAGTGGATTTGAGGTCCTAAATATAAGATTCTGTATTTATCTCAATAGAGTTTTTTTTCTTATAAAACTTGATTAAACCCTAAACTCTCAAGATTGGTTTGTGTTACTTTCAAGCCAAAGACTAATGCAGATGCTAGATCCTACAGAGTTGATTTTTTCTCCTTCGGCCACTTTGACCAGCAATGTTCCAAATGGTGCCTGCTCTGTCAACTCCCAGAGTGAGGACAATCGTGTTGCATAACAAAGCCCTCTGTTGACCCATGGTAGACATGTAGTGGGAACAATAAATACTCTTTGCTGTTTTAAGCCATTTGGGCTTTGGCATAGCTTGTTTCTACAATCTGGTCTGCCCTGGTGAATAAAAGACATCAAGTGTTGTAACATAGCAGCTGACTCCGTAGGTACCAGATGCTAGTTTCTGCAGTTCATCTCTCCTACATAATTTAAAAAGCTGAAATACAGAGACTTCATCCTTCACTCAGTGTTACTAGGACAGAGCTCCTCGGAACTGCTGTCCTATCTGTAAAATTTGCCCCTACCACTTCTGTATGTACACACCCCTCCTTCTCAGGTGCTTTTTTCCCTTCAAAAACAGAATCCTGCCAAGAGCGTTGGTTTTAAAGTCCAAAGATTGCTTCACCTTGGACTGGTATGGTGACTCCCAAGGTGGATGCATGCAATTCTTGTCCAAAGGACCACAATTACAGCATCATGCAGACATCCAAATATTCAGCTTAATTGCATATGTCATGTTCTTTTGTTCTCAAAATGCCATCACCACACAAAAGAATTCTATGTTGTTTTCTCTGGTGGGTGGTTAGGGTGGGATTACATTATTGAGAAAGGCAGGAAAATGTTCAAATAAAAATTATAGATGGAATTTCTAATATGTGACAGGAGGAATTTGACCTTTAACCAAATAGCTAGCCTGGGAAGATACTGGAATAGTAATTTAATAACTCTATCAGGTACCACCAGATAGACTACTTCAGCTCATATTAATAGATACTGTACCTAAATAGTGACTGTATGACACAGTATGTCATTTAATCACTACCCACTGTTTTCTCATAAATTCATGTGTAGTTTTCTTTTTTCCTAATTAGATTGTAAATGACTAAAGAGCAAAAATATCTTAGATTTTATTTAAACCAACTACATTTGCTAGTCACACTGAGTCTATATAGGGAGTCCTCAATCAATATCTTTTTAGCACATTTTAATGATAATTTTGATACTAATAATGAATTTATAACATAATTAACTAAAAATATAACTAAACCTCAAAAAAGCAGAAAGTTCACATTTAGACAGCAAAACAAATTTTAACAAGAAATCCCTAAAGATGGTTTTATAGCTACTTTTTCAAAGTTCCTATAAATGCCCCTTGTATATTTTCCTGTTAGCTATTATTTAGTTCAGAATCCCTTCATAAAGTGATCTGTAACTGTCATATACTTAATTACATACTTAGTTTTCCATTATTAGGAAAAAGCAACAGCATAATATGGTTATGTTATAAACTGTGTGCTTAGAAATTTTTAAATAGTAAAATAGGTAAATAAGTAATATATTTGAGCTTGCAGAATCCATAGAAAAATGTTCAAAGAGAAACAGCATAGGGGGTCCCAATAAATTATACTAATGAAACAGGGGAAAAAATAGTGAAGTAAGAATTCTAGAAATTCACCATGAATTCTGGTGCATTTAGAATCACCTGGTAAGCTTTTAAAAATACTGGTTCCTGGATCCCACCCCAGAGTAAATCAGAACCTGAGGGTTGGGGACAGCATCCCGCATCAATAGTTTAAAAAGCTCCCCGGTGATTCCAATGTGCAGCCACAGTTGAGAACCACTGCTAGGGGAAACTGAAGTGGAATTTCTAGGTGCTTTCAAGGGCTTCAGCAAGTGAGGTTACCAATTCTTTAAATTTTTTCTAGTTTTACCGTAAAATAAGTTGCTTTCAGGTTGTTTTTCTTTTGACCAAGCTATTATTGCATATTACCTCTTACTCAAAATTAAGGTCATTTGGGGGCTTACAAATGGACTGAACACTCTCTGTCCTTTCAGTCTAAATATAACATAAATTCTACAACTGCCAAAGCTAAATGTCCTTCTTCATCAGCCTTTCTCTTAAGTTAGTTCTGCAGGTTCCTGTCTCTCTAAGGGTTTCTGTCTCTGACTCTTTCCATGTTTCTTTCTCCACTGCCTTCATATTCTCCCCTCCTTCCAACCCCAGGAGAGGCAAGATGTTCTCTTCATCCCCCTCCACTGTGTTGTCCAGGCTCACGGGGAAGGCAAAGTCCATGCAGTTGGGAGTAGCCAATGAACGGGCTAAAGACAAAGACTGAGACCCAGAGAGCGGGACAAAATCATCAACCAGGATCAGAGAGAACAGAGCAGGGGTCTCCAGATATAAAGGGAGTTTGCCTGCTGAGAAAAACACTTTATTTTAGGTGTTTAAAAGTAAGAACTGTCTTCCTGTAATAATATCAGTTAGTCCCAACTTTAGATTTTAGGACTAAACTCCTTAAGCCATCTATAGTATTTTTAAAGACCAAATGGAAATATTCTCTAAGATAAAAATGCACAAATTAACTAAAATAGTAAATTTCTTTGCTTGCAGCTGGACTGATGTCAATTCAGAATGTTAATTCTAGTTATATTAACCAGACCTCGTGACTGACAGTTACATATGTTTTATTTATTATATAGGGAAATGACTTCTTTATAATAAATGCACTCTGGTTTGTTTTTCTGTTTAGGTTTTGAGTTTTTAGAAAACTTATTTAAGAAGCAAGGGAAGAGGAACTCTAATCAATTAAAAGAAACTTAAGAGACACAGCAACCAAATGCAATGTGTAGGCTTTGTTTGAATCTTGATTCAACTATTGATTCAACTGTTAAAAAAAAAGTATTTTTGAGGTAATCAGAGAAATGTGAGTATTGACTGGGTGTTAAATGATGAAAGAAATATCATTAATTTTGTTAGACTGATGGCACTGTAATTATAAGGAAAAAATCCTCATCAATTGAATATACATGACAAACTATTTACCTATAACTTATATGATGTCTGGGGATTTGCTTTATAATATTATGGCCAAAATAAAAGGAGAGCAGGAGAGACGGGTAAAACAAAGTTAACAAAATACTGATAATTGTTGAAGTTGGGTAATGGGTACATGGAACCCATTATACTATTTTCACTACTTTTATGTTTTAAATGTTTAAAATTTCCCTAGTAAGAAAATTATCTTTAAAATATGCTTTCAACCATAACATTCATGGGAAAATAATTTTAAAAAGAGACTTTTTATGTGAAAAATGTTATAAATTGCTCTCTAGATCATTTGCCCAGAGAGTGTGTAAATCAGGAAATTAAAGGAGTGGTGTGGAATGGTGAAAAATTTCATCAAGGAGGTAAAACTGGAACCAGAACTTAAGAAATCATAAGTTAAAACAATTAAAAGGGGGGTGGTGGTGGTGGTGGCGTGATGAATTGGGAGATTGGGATTGACATATATACACTAATATGTATAAAATAGATAACTAATAAGAACCTGCTGTATAAAAAAATAAAATTAAAATATATATATATAATAATAAAAAAATAAAGTAGTGGTAGAGGGATATTTATTAAAAGAAAATATGTTTGTTGTATAAGAATAAATGATCCAAAGAACATTTTAAAAAAAGGAAAGAAAATCAACTATACTTCAATAAAAAATAAACTAAAAAAAGAAAAAAAAACAAAAATAAGTAGGGTTTTGATTAAGAGAGAGATTTTCTTTTCTTTCTTTTTTTTTTAAACTTAGAAGGGTTTATTCTCTATTTCTATTACAGCAAAAAAGAAGTCTCTTTACATAAATCCAAATTGTTGATTGAAAGATATTTTCTTTAATGAAGATAGGAATAACACCAACCCACAGATCATGGTGTAGGAGACCCAAAATAGTTCACTTTTATGGAAGATTAATAATAAAGGTATCAATAATAATAACAATAATAAAGCAACTAGCAGCAATTGAGTGCTTACCACTTGCCAGGTACTATTCAAAGTACTTTATATACATTTCTTATTTAAGCCTCACAGCAATCCTATGAAGTGTGAGTTATTATTAGCACCCAACCCCTATCCCTTTCATATATGAAGAACTTGAGTTCAAAAAGGTAAAAATAACTGCCCAAAGTCACTTGCTAGTAAAAGTCAGAGCTGGAACTTTAATCCAGGTCTGTTTAAACCTAAACCCCAGGTCCTTAAACATCTTGTTATTCTATTCCCCCATGATATGGTAAATTTCTCTACATATAAGGGAAGTATAAGGGATATTTGGGGCTGTGATTTCTGGTATTAGTGATTCTCTATTGTTGCCTGGAGTATTTGAGGGATGATCTAAAAAAGAATTAAAGAGAATCCCTCAGGGAAAGGGTTACAAACAAGGCAAGTACACAGTATAAGAACAGAAGTAGTGTACCTCAGCCAAGTGCCCACCTAAGAAGGAGGAAAAAGAAAAGGGAATCGTATATCTCTCACACATCCAGAGGTGATGAAATACCAAAAACACCAGCTAAAGAAAAATGAGAAGGATATGTGCCAGGGTACATCCTGCTGTTAGAATCCATTTCTACCCAAAAAGCAACCCATCTATCCTAATTGTAGGTTCCCAGATTGTTCTATGCTCTCCTCCATGAAACATTCTTCTCAGGAAACAAACTCCTATCTAGATTTACCTAATAGGATGGAATAGAATAGCTGTCTACCATCCCCCAGGTATTTTTGCTTTAAGCCTTAACACACCTTCCCACCACTCCCAGCAACAATGGAAACAATCTCCAACCCTCCTTAAGCAAGCAGGGAAGGCATGTGAACTAAAGAGCCAAGGAACTCTTTCCTGGCCCCTGAAATGTGCATAGTTGAATCATAGTGTTAGGGATTTGGTATACTTGAATATAAAGCACCATCTGGGAGCTGGAAGACCTGAGCTTCAATGTCCCATTTCTGCTACTAACCTGCTACATTATCTTTGGCAAGTCACTTCACCTCTCTGGGTTCCAGAATCCTTATTTGTAATGAGCTGGGGCTATGATAAAGAATTTTATAACTCATTTCTATCTGCAGAATCCTTTCATCAAATGATATCTTTCAGGGAAACTAACAATGTATAACAGACAAAGAGTAAAGCTACTCTTAAAAAAAAAAAATCTACTCAGAGAGAATGTCAAGGGGACCACTTCCCATGCCCCATTATACTAGAGCATGTTAAGGTGCTTCTCAGCTTCAGCATTCCCTGATTATAAGTAAAATCCCTGCAGCCTGAGAAGGAGGCAGGGTCCTAGAGGGCAGCTGCACAAGAGGATCCCCTGGCCCCCATATGGCTGTGCTCCTTTATCAGTGAGCCTCTTCCTAAAGCAAATAAGCAAAGAATGAAATCCCACAGAAACAGAGTCCCACGTGAGGACTCAGGGAGCCAACAGAATGAATACTCAGCTCCAACCAGGCAAACTAAAACACACTCCAAGGAAGAGATAAGGTTTATGAAAAGGAAACTAACACAATCACTTAAAAGAATTTCAACATTAAACCACTCAGGACAGGCTGCCAGGCCACTGGAAGGCTGCAAAACATCCAAGGTCAGCCCTGAAAGACTTCGCAGAGACCCAAGCCTTGATTTTCCTCCTTTGTTTCTCACTGCCCTGGGGTCGTGCTTTTTCAGGTCCAAATGTATGGGACGTGGCAATGCACTATACACAGCACACGTTTCTCCTGACACTGAGTCCTGCAGGACTTCAGCACTTTAGAAAAAGGAGTTATAGGGGAAGTGACTACAATTTAATAAATCTGGAATTTTACATATATTAGAACGAAGTAGCCAACTCAGAGGGTCGTCACATGAAAAACATGACACCATTTACTTTCGAATTTTAGATAAACAACAAATACTTTTTTCACCTGAAATTCAAATTTAACTAAGCATTCCCCTTTTTCTTTTTTCAGAAATCTGGCAACCCTATCCCTCAAGGTGAAAACACATTCTAGCCATATTTCCAATACCCAAATCATTTTTTAAAAATTCCTCCTTGGGAATGGCCCTTAGAGAATAAGAAACATCCCTTCCAATAGTCTCTATAAAGTTAAAACTTCAGCCTCGAAGCTGGATTAAATTTCTTAAAATTGCCAAATGTTATTCATAAATGAATGAGAATGATCAAGCAAGGTGACTCCATTTGGGGCCAGAACAGGATGTATGATTCTATGTTAATGAAACTAGTTGTCTGTGACAGTCAGTATTCTTACTAAATCCCTACTGTATACACACACACACACACACGCACACGCACACACACACCCCCTTCTGATTTACCCAACTCCTATTCTATGTAGGCGTTCTCTAACTCCAAAATGGGTCTTCCCAGATTTCAGGACCCACCAAAGAGGATGGACTTCCAAAAAGCTATTTTACCAAGGTACACAAGAAGGAAGCACCTTTTCAAAAATATATTTGGCAACAAGAATGTATACTTTCTCCAAGGTGACTTGGGAATCATTATTTCAGAGATTTCCTGACAAAGAAATTAAGCTAATTTATTATTTAGTATTGGTAAGGTCTACTGAAAATTGGATTCCAAGACAGGCTGTAAAAGAAAGCCAAAATAAGGACTAGAATCATAATCAAGAACTGACCACATTTTTAAAAATAAAATTCAAACCAAACATTTGCAGAATACTTAAAGTGCCTCTATGGATGGAGCCCCATGGAACACAGTTTGAAAATACTTGACTGGATATTATATAGGTCTTTCCTAGTACTGTATTTCTATAATTCCAGTTACTCATTAATACAGTGTCTTCATAATGAATCCAGACTGTGAAGAAGAAAGATCTGGTTTTTTGGCTGCCTGTTCAATCTCAGAAATCATAGGCCAATGAGCCTCAGTCAGGTTGGAGCCAGTTCTGACCTTGAAGAGTTCTTCCCTGCAATGCAAACAGCCCCATGTGGTTGTTTTCCCTTCCTAAACCAAAAAAAGTATACACAGACATATCTTCAAGTGTCAATTTCCTCATTGAGACCGTGCCCCTGTTATAATGGAAGTGTTTTGCTGAGAGCTATTCATAGTAGTGTCCTTCAGTCCTGATATACTCTCTATTTCTGGTAAAAAAACAAGGACATCTACCAGCCTCTTCCTGGCAACACTTTGCTACTCACAAAAGAAAGTGGCCTACAGAAACAGGATGGTCATGTACAAGGTAAGAGTGTAGGTGAAGGACCCACCAGAGAAATGGGAAGAAGCTGGAGTGATTTTACTTTATTCTCCTACAACCCCACCACCCATTTTTGTGTATGAGAAACAAAGTAGAAAGGTTCCCCTATGGAATATTACTCAGCCATTAAAAGAATGAAATCTTGCCATTTGCAACAAAGTGGATGGATCCAGAGGGTATTATGCTAGATGAAATAAGTCAAACGGAGAATGACAAAATACCCTATGATCTCACTTACATGTGGAATATGAAAAACAAAACAAATATACAAACAAAACAAAATGAAAAGAGACTCAGAGACAGAGTAGATGCTAGAGAGAAGGGGGCTGGGGGAGGCAAAGAGGTGATGGGAATTAAAAGGAACAAGCCTCCAGTTATAAAATAAATAAGCCACAGGCATATATATCATATAACATACAACATAAGGAGTATGGTCAATAATATTGTAATAATTTTGTATGGGGAACAGATGGTGACTAGACTTATCATGGTGACAATTTCATAATGAATGCAAAGGTCAAACTAACATAATATTGTACATCAACTATATTTCAATTTTAAAAGGTTCTGTGAAATGATAATAACAAGAACTGAATAAATAAATAAAAGGGCATGTTCAAAGATATACAGCAAAGCTAAAGTTAGAAGCAGGCCTTTTAATTCCTGGCCCAATGTGACTTTGATTTCAAAAATGAACTGTAAAAAAAAAAAAAAAAAAAAAAGAGTGAACTGTGACAACATAAGGCACTAATGTAAGTAGGAAAGAGAGGAGGGAATAGAAGAATTGCTAGTCTTGTTTGGAGAAAATGAGAAGACACAGATCGACACAGGACACATGCATCAGGGAAGGCTATGTGTGTGAAGGAAGATTCATTTGATTCTGTTGCTAATGCTCTGACTCATCTACACTGGTGGCGTCTGTTCCTCTTTGTCAGTGTGTCTCAGGCAATTTGAGAGCAAGAATCATATTGCATGCAGTGGACTCCAGGCATAAATACTGTCACCCCCAGCTTGTCCTCCAGGCATGAATACTGTCACCCCCAGCTTGTCCTCCAGACCCTCTAATTCTGCTTTTTCATCCCTCTTCTTAACTCCTTTCCAATCCCCTAGAAACAAATTCTGTGTCAAGTGTCTTTACTTTTCCTAATGGCAGAAGCTTTGTGACCAAGAGTAGTAGAACAGAGTCCCGGGCATTCTATGAGATAAGGTGAGTGTTTAGTGGTTAAAGTAAAAGTCCATTGTGCCTTATTCTTCCTTCTAGATCTTATCAACTTGGAAAATAATGCCCTTCACGCAATGGCAAAGAAAAGTACAATGTGGTCTTTAATCTGTCCTTCAGTGTTTATATGTCAGCCATTTGGCACCAAGTAAGCAAACAGGGGTTTTGTTAAGTGGGGAAAAAGTTGTCACTTTCACACAATGCATCTGAGCTGGGTGATGTGATGTCACTACTGTCTTAAGGTAGAACTACCCACTAAGGAGTTCTAAACTGCTCTTGCTTTTATTGGCTTCAGTAGCCCGTGGTTGAACTGCACGTAGCTGAGTGACTCAGTAGTTCACTGATGTATACAATCCTCATGACCTACAATGCATTAGCTTTTAGGACTGGAAGTTTCCTCAAAGATCTAGAGGTGTGGGTGGGTGGTGGAGTGGGGAAGGGGCAAGAGTGAGGAGTGGTCCATTTACACAGCAGATCTAATAGATCTTGTGACCTGAATCTTTCTTGAGAATCTTAATATGCAATTGATATTTGATTATTCTCTGGCCTACTTAGTCTCTAATTGCTCCTTCCCTGGTGGCTTTGCTTGCCTAACAACAACAAAAGCTCCCAAGGAGAGACTTTATCATAGTGCTAGGCCCTAGCAGATAATAACTACACACCTTTATCACAGTAGTTACCATTTTATGAGCACCTACCATGTGCCAGACCTTGGATTCTTACAATAATCCTATGAGATGGGCATTATAATCCTCACTATATAAACGAGAAAACCAAGGCTACCAAAGTAGGTAGTGGCAGAGGTGTTTGATCTTAAGTCTAACTAAAAATCCTCTTCATTAATCTACACTTTTCGTGGCATTTCCAATAAGAAAACTTATGTAGTTTTGATTACCTACATAACTCTCAAACTTTCGTGATTTCTTTCTCTCTATTGAATTAAAACGTTTCAAATTACCTTTAGCATTATTTGTCTTAGTAATTCTTTTAGAAAAGCAAGAGACAGAATTGTCGCAATGACCAATGACTATTTTTTATTTGTCCTGCCAGATCCATTTCCTCCATTTTCTACTCAGCATTGTGCCTTGGAAAGCAGCCTTTACAGACTACACCCTCTGGCTTTCTGTTGGGTAAACCCAACTGGGTAAACGGCATGGGAGGCACTGGAGAGAGGTCAAAGGAGGGAAAAGAGTATTAGTGATAATGGTGGTTTTTTGTTCTTATAATTCTGGCATCACTGGACAATGAAGAGGTCCTTCAGGTTAGCTGGGTTTGTCTACAATAGCCACAGCACCTATCCCCTGACTCTCTTCTAGAGCTACAACTATTCTCTTAAGGGCAAAATTGCTCCCTTCCCTGCCCAGTCCGTTTTAGGTGTACCAACTTCTCCCCACTGCTGCTAGCCCCAGGATGCTTCACTATTCCTTGTTACTTTCCCTTCAACTTATTTACACTTGTGTAAATAGTTCCTAAATTAAACTTTCCTCAATTGCTCCATTTGAGATTCGAGTGTGTTTCCTACAGGGATTTGGACTGATACAACCTGAGCTCTAAACTCTCCTTGATGCTTTGGATCACTGAAAAAATAAAAGATGCCTTTTCATGCATACATATACATTCATTCCACAAATATTTATTGAGCGCCAACAGTGTGCCAGGCACTGGGTTTATAATGGTAACTGATGTGGCCCCTGCTCTCCTATAGCATAAAATACAGTATGGTAAACAACTTAAACAGATAATCACACTAACTAGTGGAAAACTACAGTTGTGCCATGTGCTTTGAAGGGAGGTACATGGCCTGATGAGGACAAAC
The DNA here is from genome assembly GCF_028021215.1 of Eschrichtius robustus. Lineage (NCBI taxonomy): Eukaryota > Metazoa > Chordata > Mammalia > Artiodactyla > Eschrichtiidae > Eschrichtius > Eschrichtius robustus. Next base: position 27,571,795 of record NC_090825.1, read on the forward strand.
AATAGGGGTCAATCCAGTCAGGGAGATCAGAAAAGGCTTGCGTGAAAAAGGAAAACTTGAATAGATATCCACAAGACAAATAGGTGTTTATTGGGCATAAAGAGAAAGATCATTCCAGGCACAAGCTCATGGCCGATAAAGGCCAGTGTGGCTGGAACAGAGAAAGCAGGAGGGTGCCTGAGGAAATATGAAGCTGAACAGACTTTGCAGACCATATTGAAAATTTGTTTTTATCCTCCAGTTACAGTGTAGACAGAGGATTAGAAGGCCACAGTGAACCAAACAAAGACCAGGTGGGAGTCTGTTACTGCAGCAGACAAAGTGAGAAGTGATCTAAAAGGTGGTGGGAAAAATGGAGAGAAATTGATAGATCTGCCCCTTCCTGGGAGATTTCAGTGCTTGGTTCCTTATATATATTAATACAACTGTCTAAGGGCAATGACTTCTCAATAAATGGAAAAATGCTACCTTCTCACTGTGGGATGGGGGTCAAGAAACATTGTTCTAGGTCTAAGCAAAAGGATGAAACTCAGTAATGCAGCCTATATACAGGCTCAGGATATAAAAACTGTCCTCATGTTGACTTCCTGCCTTTCCCTCTAACAACTCTCACTGCTTAGAAATTCCATGAGAGAGAGAAACTAGAGACCTGAGAGACCCAGAGAGACCTGGGTTCCCATCATGGCTCTTCCACTAGCTGCGGACTATGAAATTAATTAATTTCTCTGATCTTTACATTCTTCTTCTGCAAAATGAGAACAATAAGTACTTCATAGGGTTGTTATAAGGATTAAATTGGGTAAAGTATGTGTATAAGTATGCCATAGAAAACTAAAACAAAGAAAACTCATTATATATTAGTAGGTCTTAGGTGTGGCAGATTTCAAGGTTGATTGACTCAGCAGCTTAATTAATTTCTTTTTGACTTTCTTTTCTGTCCCCTTTGATGTGTTAACTCTGTCTTGAGCTGGCTCCCCTCATGATCATAAATTCGAAGTATCACATTTAAAGAAAGGAACACTTAGAGGTAGAAAGGAATATCTTTTTCACTATTGCCTACTTAAATGTGAGAAACCTTTACCAAACAGCCACAAACTTATATCTCATTAACTAAAACTAGAATAAAGATACACGAGGGCAGGAATTTTTGTCTGTTTTGCTTACTGATATATCCCCAACATTCAAAATAGTGGTTAGGACTTAATAACTATTTGTTGTTTGAATGGACCACATGCCTAACTTTAATCCAGTCACTAGTAAGGAAAGTGGTATTGGCACTTTTCTGTAAAAGACAAAATAATGACAATTTTAGGCTTTGTGGGCCACACACAATCTCTGTAGCATATTCTTCTTCTTTCAACCCTATAAAAATGTAAAAACTATTCTTAGCTCACGGTCCTCCAAAAACAGGCCAGGGACTGGATGGCTTGCGGACCCCTAGCTTAGACTAATCACGTGGGGTAAAATGGAGTCAAGCACCATGATCAGTAGAATATGCACAGCACTCAGCAGGGTCCTCAACATGTAAAGAGCACTCAGTAAATATTTCCTGCCATTGTTTTTTGATGATGCTATCATTTGCCTTATTCTTGTTATTCTAGGAGAGCTGGACTCTAGCGACCTCTGCTCTGTGATAAACCTGCCATGGGGAGTTGAGTGCCTTTAACTTTGGACTAAAGCAGTATCTAGGGTAGGAACCATGTGAGCCACTGCACAGAAAGACATACTATATAAGAATAAGTAAAGATATAGAAAACAGTAAGTTAAGGGTCAAAAACCAAGATCCACAAAATCAGCAGAGAATGTGATAGGTGTTTTATGGTTGAGAAATGAGTTCTATTCCCAAACATTAGAAAATTCAAAGTTAAAAATGCAAAATAAGTTCCTTTACCATATGAGAGTCTTAAATAGACTAATAGGCAGCAATCTCACCAAGGTGAAATCCTATGTGTTATTTTCTGTATAATAGAACTTTTTTCCCCAGAGGTCATTGCTCTGACATTTTTAAACATTGCTTTTAAGGTTTATAGCTGATCTGTCATTCATTGTTTTATATTATCTGATCTTCAACAGCAGCCCATTGAAGTGGGGAAGAATGTCATCATTATTATCGCTAATCATTGTTGATATTAAAAATATTTAACAACCAATATGGTTTGGGACCAACCATACCTCCCTGAAATGGAGTGGATCCTTAATGCCCCCAGCTGAGTCCCACATTAACTCTTTTGTTGCTCAATCATGGGAATATGGGGGGGGATCTGAAAGGAGGGGGACAAATGGAATGGCTAGTCATCAAATAATACAGAAGGATTTCAATATTTTAATAAGCAGTACGGCTGTACCAGTGTTTCTGAGGTGACTATCAGCCCTGCCTATTTTTGCCAAACAGGAAAAAAAATGGCTTTTCTAGGACTCTAAATCAGTAAATGGCAGAGCTTGGATTCAAAGTTAATCCTCAAAGATTTAAATCCTCTGCTGTTTTCTTTCTGCCATCCACTGTCTTTACTTTTGTGTTCTTTTTCACATCCTATGGATTACCTAGTCACTAATTCAGACCAGGGAAAAGAACACCAAATTTGGAGACAGTAGATTTATGTCCAAGTCCTACTTCTGCTATTTATTAATTGTGAGACCTTGGGCAATTCCCCTGATCCTACAAGACTGTTTATTCACTGGGAAAATTATGGTAATCATGTCTGCATAGCAAGGCAGCTGAAGAAAAGCTTCGTACAATATTAAGTGCTATTCAGATGTTAGCCACTCACACAATGTGCAGATTGGCAGTTTTCATATTAAAAATCAGAATGTTGAACTGGAATTCTTCTTCCAGATGAGGAAACTCAGACTTCTGAGAGATTAAATTACTTGCCCAAGGTCACACAGCTAGTGATGATAGAGCCAGGGCTAATTTCAAAGATCCTGAATTCCAATTCAGGGCTTTCAGCTGGGCAGTCTCCAAACTCACATCACAGGCTGCCTACAAAGATGGAAATGTGAATGATCTTAACTTACAGTCTCAGCACTGTTGGCAGGCCTTTGTCATCAGCTTCTTCCAGGTCTGCTTCTGGCCCAATATACAACTTCTGTAGTTCAGGGGACACCTTGTCAACTGCTAAGTCACTCCAGCAGCTCTGGGACTGCAAGTCACTTCAGCAGCTCTGGGCCTGGAAGAATAGAAAATGGTGTTAATGACACTATTTCTGCTATAGATACAGCAAGCAGAACACAGCATGGAAAGGGACAATGCCTATCCTACTAGGGTCTGACTTTCAAGCCTCATCTACCATAGGCCAAAGGGGTCATGTCTGCTGGTGTAACAACTGAGAAGGAAGAGTTATTCTCAGCCTAGGAAGATTCAGCATGGGTTACCTCAAAAAGACAACCCTCGCTGAAAGTCGAATGGATATTCCCCATTCCCAAAACTCTAGCTAAGTTGAGTAAAGCAATGCGGTTTTGTGATACAAACCTGATTTTGAAGTAGGTAATTTTTTTTTTTTAATTTTTTTTTAAAATAAATCAAAGTTTTTTTTTTGTTTGTTTTGTTTTTTTCCTTCTGCTTTTTTATTTATTTATTTATTTTAGGCTGTGTTGGGTCTTCGTTTCTGTGTGAGGGCTTTCTCTAGTTGTGGCAAGTGGGGGCCACTCTTCATCGCGGTGCGCAGGCCTCTCACTATCATGGCCTCTCTTGTCGCGGAGCACAGGCTCCAGACGCGCAGGCTCAGTAGTTGTGGCTCGTGGGCCTAGCTGCTCTGCAGCATGTGGGATCTTCCCAGACCAGGGCTCGAACCCGTGTCCCCTGCATTAGCAGGCAGATTCTCAACCACTGCGCCACCAGGGAAGCCCGAAGTAGGTAATTTTTGAATTCATAAACCAACTCATCCACTTACTAGCTCTGGTAGTTATTTGCATCACCCTCAAAATGTCTCACCCTGTCTTCCAGCACATGATAGGGCTACATTTTCCTAGTTTGCCCATATTTGGGTGGAGTCATGTGACTAATCCTGACCAATGCATTTTGAGAAAAAGGGCTGTGTGTCACTCACAGGCCAACTTTTATTGCTGGTGTGACACTCTCTAGAGATATCTTTTCCTCTGGCACAGCAATCAATATGTGTGATGGTTGCTGTTCTGTGGCCTGGACCCCTAAGGACGGCAAGGGGGGCCCTCCAGCTGCCTCAGTATGAGCGCATGAGACGAGCAAAAGATAAATCTTTGTGTTTTAAGTCACTGAGATATAAAGATTGTTTATTATCACAGCATAATCTAGCCTATCCAAGTTGATGTGCTAGCTATATGATTTTTTGTAAGTTACTTAGCCTTTCTGAGCATGAATTTCTGGTGTTTAAAATAAGGATACACACCTTTTCAGGGCTGGGAGGATGAGCAAAGGTTCATGTAAAGTACCTCACAGCTCCCAGCACATATCTGGTACTCAAGCAATGTTAGCTATTTCTATTATCAAAATAGTCAGGGAGAAAAGCCAGGTGGAATCAAGATATACTTAAGCAAACACACAGTTCACAGACTCTACTCAGCCAGTCACCTAGACACAGAGCTTTGGCAGCCAGGTCAGCCAGCTAGAGGGAGGCCCTTGAATGCCTCCAGTCATTCATTCATTCTTTCATTTTATAAATATACAGCAAGTACCTGCAATGTGATAGTCACTGTTCTGTAAATATAACAGAAAAAAAAAAAAAAGCCCCAGCTCTCATGGACTTTGCCTATAGCACCTAATGCCTTTGAATGGCTGGTTATCAATCAGGTTACCTAACTGTATCCTCAGAAAGAATAAGAAACCTGGAATTTGACCCTTTGCATTTTAGGGATTTTTTTAATTACTTGGAAATATTTTCACATATATGAACAGATTTAATCCTCACTGCACTCTTACAAATAGGAGAAGAAATTATTACTATATATATATATATATATATATATTCACAAGTAGGGAAACTAAGGCTGGGAAGTTATTATTTTGTTTTTATTAGCATCCAGCTACTCAGTGGCACTGCCAGATCTAGAGTGTGCACTCTCAGATTCCTCATTCAGGGTCTTTTTTTTTTTTTTTTTAATCCCAGATTGACAATAAAAACCTGAATCACTGCTTTGTCCAGGGATACCCCTGGATAACACTTATATTAAAGTGCTGTAGGTGAAATATAAGAATGGAGTTGTTCTATGACTATAATAATAATAATAAACCACAAATAGTATACTAGTCCAATACCAAATTCTGCCTACTAATGCATCAGATTTCAGGAAGTTCCTACTTCACAACTCCATGTGTGGACAGAGACCTAAGCACACATCTAATGTAGGCATTATTGCCACACTGGTGCAGTATGTAATGGAAAGAAACAATGCAAATAGTATCTGGCTTCCCACATTTTTCATTTGAGTAGATGTCCTAGAAATCTAGGCCACACCTAGTCCCTCACCAACAGCTCAGTATTTCACTCGAAACCCATGCCTTGAAAATCCAATATATCAAGGATCAATTCAAATGTCACCTCTTTTATGAAATCTTCCTTGATTGCCCTATCAAAAATTATCTCCCATTAGCTTTGTTTGTATCTTAATCTGGTACCTACTATATCCTGAAGTCATATTCAGGATGGCAGTGAAACAGCCAGATTAAACTGCTTTTCCACATAGGGAAAAGATGGAAAATAAAAAAAGAAATATAGATGGAGCAAATTATGGAAGCCACCGCCTGCTAGACTAAAAAGCTAGATTTTCCTCTATAGGCAAGAATAGCTGCTGGGAAACATATAGTATTTACAAAATAGAAATAAAATCTTATAATCACTTGTGCTACTAAAGGAAAGGGAGAAAATGGATTAGAAATCAGGGTTTGGATAATGTGAAATGATAATCTGAAGAGTTATTTTTGTCTTGGAGATGTTCTTAGATTTACATTTGACTAGTTAGATTTGGTTCAAATCCGATAAACAAGCTTCAACTGAACACCTGAATCCTAACATTTGAGAAATTGTCTCTGCAGGGCCATAATCTGTGAAATCTTGCAGGGATTCTCCTAGATCACTATTTTCATGGAAAACAGCTTCCACCTTCTCAGCAGATCAGAGAACTCTGGCTTTGGAAAGTGAATCCGTATTTACACAGATACCATTATAATCGCCAAGAGACCCTGGTTTTTCTTCAGTTGGTAAACACAGCATTCATGGCAACTAACTAACACTTTATATCTTTTCCTAATTGGTGTGTGAAATTCTGAGGTGCTTTTACTTCTGTGTGTGTAAGACACACACACTGCTCTACATGAGTTGAGCGATGAGTGGTCAAGAACAGCCTTTCAGCATCTCCTAAGTAAAATCACCAGGACTCCACTCCACCAGCACTGACTCCAACTCACCAACTCGACTTGGATGGAACCGGTTCAAGTCCCATCTCACAAGAAGCCTGTCCTGACAGTAGCTGTTGTCCCAAACCAACTCGCTGCCACTAATCTGGCCAAACCTTTGCGGACCTGAACCTTTCTGACGACGGTCTCCATTTTGTTTTTTCTGCGCTTGTTCCCAGAATCACTTCCCGCTGAGCCCGGCAAAGGTCTCTCTAGCTCTCAGTCTTCCAGCGCCTCTCTATGGTACATCCACGATACTATACGTATGTATAATGAGCGCTACTAATTATCCCTTCTTCACTGCTCTTGATTCTTCCCAACTACTCTTAGTTATTAAGAACTAAGAGTAAGAACTATTAAGAACTTGTTAGTAAGAAAAGCACCCGCCTTAGCTAAACTGCATTTTGCACGTTCCCTGTAACAGTGCTCTTCAAACTTTTTGGATTACTTACTCCCCAAAAGATTGAAAGCTATCTACCCATTCACACATTTTTAAGTTGTCCTCTAAAATTTTTCACCAAAAATTTAAATAATTGCAAAGGGTGATATTTCCAGTGTATTGTAAACAATAACATTTAAAAACAAAACTATTGCATCCCTTTATAAATTTGTCCAATGAATTCTAAATACTACAGTGACTTGATACCCATCCATTTGAAAATAGGTAAATGAACACTTCTTTAACATACGTTTACATTGTTGCTTTTTTTTTTTGTCATCAGAGAATGCCCCCGTAGAATTTATCTAAATGAACTATTATTGATCACCCTATCATAGTTCTCTCTAACAAAAAGATGTATGTTATCTGCAATATGTATTTATGTTTTTAATTCCTTATATCCATAATTCTCTTATGTTTATAATTTCTTCTAGATTGAGTTAGCCATTAAAATTATTAGTAGTACACATCTGTTCCAAATAACATAAATATATTACAAAGTTTGATAATAATTATTCAACATAAAAAGTAAAAGTTTACTAGACACATATCTTTTAATAATATATAAACATAATATATATTACACATAATATATTATACAGATATAATATATATCACATATTTTACAAAATACCTCATAGGAAATGTAGGGCTAAAGTTGCAATAGGAAGACCATCAGAGCTATGACAGTCTTTTACAAGATGAAGAAGATAGTACCAACCTCCTTGCTTTCTATAAAAGCTCTTCAGCCAGGCATTTGAAAACCTCCCAGATTGGGCCTAAGCTTTCCTTTCTAGATTTTTCTTTCACAATTTCCTTTACAAAATGCTCTCCTCTGCCAACAAATATTTTTCTAATTTCTGCTTTTTGTTTTATATGAGATACCCTCTCCCCAGGCAACACAGTATAGTAAGATTTGGAAATGGTGAGAGGAATGCCTTTCTCTCGTCAAGCAGTAGAAAGATGATTTTAAAAGGAAAGTTTGAGAAAGGGAACTAGAATGACATCCACCCCAGGCTGATCAATTTTAGAAAAAAGTAAATATGGAGTTTTAGGATCTAGAAATAAATTCCCTAAATCTCTCTAACCCCACTCAACCCCTTAAAGAGTTTCTGGTTTCTGTGCACACTAGGGGTACAAGAAATCCGGTTTGCTGACAGCTGGTCTAAAGAGTATAGATATTTGGATTTCAAATGGCTCAACTGATGGGCATTTTCTGAATACAAAGTACAAATAAACAGGTAGAAAAGAGAAATAGCATTTATTGAGTCTAGACTATGTGTCAGCCACTGGGCTAGGTGATTTCAGGTACACTAACTTATTTCTTTTTAATATTTATTTATTTATTTGGTTGTGTGGGGTCTTAGTTGCCGCAGGTGGGCTCCTTAGTTGAGGCACGCGGGCTCCTTAGTTGTGGCATGCGAACTGTTAGTTGTGGCATGAGTGTGGGATCTAGTTCCCTGACCAGGGATTGAACCCGGGCCCCCTGCATTGGGAGTGCAGAGTTCATCCACTGTGCCACCAGGGAAGTCCCTACACTAACTGATTTCAGTTCTTACATTAACTCTGATAGAAAGATGGAGTGTGTATGAGCTTCCTCCACAACCTGGCATGCAAATATTATCAAAAACTCTTTTATGTATTTGAAATCAAATTTGGTTCAGCCCCACCTGAGATGGCTAAAAATCAGCCACCATTTGATTCCCTCTTGACTCTCCACAGCAATCCCCCACTTCCAAACAAAGCTCTGGGTGGTGGTGGCCTTGGGGGAGAGGGATGCCTAATCTAAAAAGAAACTTAATTCCCTTAGGGACCAGGGAGCACAGAACACAAAGACCTGGATATAGAGAGTGAGGAGCATGGCAGGGAAAAGGAAAATTACCTTTCAAATTTCCCAACTTTCTATAACATTGAAACAAAGCAAGCTAACAGGTACACCTCAGTAAAAATTTCCAGTGGCATAGTTACTCTTATCTATATTTTAGAAGTGAGAAAACTGAAATTCAAGGAGTTTAAACAAGTTGCCTAAGGCAAACAGACAGCGAGGAATGGCTTTTCAGTGGATATTTGTGGCTAGACCTATAAGTGGAACACTGGAGCCTTGGTGGGATTTGTTGCTCAAAGACAGGCTATAAATGAGATTCCTGTGTGTCAGGTGCTATCCACTTTTCTTGCTTCCTCCATTGACATCTGTGCTTTTGATTGGCAGGAAAGTCCCTTGATCCCACTGGGGTAATTCCAGTGGAAAACTTAAGAGCCAACTGGCATATTTATTGGGCATCTTTCATGGCAGTCCCTTTTGCCAGCCTACTGAGGGATTCCTGGGAGATTCTGGTCTGCCGTGCTTCCACCAAACAGGATATGGAAAAGAGACAGTCCAAAATTTGACATACAGATGATGGAGCCAATAACTAATTGAGATATCCATTTCTTTAAACCCCAAATCCAGACATTTCCTTTCTGATTCTATCAGTGTTCACACAGTACAAACAACACGAAATGAAAGATCATTTCGTGAAAGATCGTTTACCTTTTTACCCTCCCCCTGAACTTAGGGTGCATCCCTCAGAGAATAGTCCAGGTTCAATGTTGAGTCAACACTTGGCTGGACTGTCTTCTAGTCAGCCCCTCACCATGACCAGAGGGAGATATTCGAATGCCGCAGAAGTCAGTCTTTCTAAGATTTAAGACCTTCAGTACATAGTTCTTGAGAGAAAAATCTCATCAGTGACTTCCTTTTTATTATTTCAATTCAAAATGTATTTTTAAACCATTTCTATCTGCTTGATGCCATAAGATATATAAAAATAAAATACTTGCAATAGAGTTAGGGGTCTAAAATGTGTAAGAGGAACAACTGAGTTTCTCAGCAGCAGAGACAGAGTTTTCACTCTGTAATCCTGGAGCCTGGCCTGATGAGTGGTACTCTGAAAGTGCCTAATGAGTGTGAAATGAATTGAATCAGAGTATATCTAAGTAAGTCAAATATAAGGAGACGAGTGGAACCAAGACATAAAAGATAGTCTGACGACCAAGTTAGAGAAGGCCTTAGGGATGGGGCAAGCCTTGTCTTGAGGGACAGCTAGGTGCTCAATACAGAGAGGGTATTTTATATCAAGCAAAAAGCAGAAATTAGAAAAATGTGTGTTTTCGGAAGAGGAGAGAATTTTGTAAAGGAAATTGTGAAAGAAAAATCTAGAAAGAGAAGTTTAGGAAGTTTGGGGAAGTTTTCAGATCCCTGGCTAAAGAGTCAGGCCTTTCTTCTATATGCTAAATAGTCTTTCTAGAAAGCAGAGATGTTGCTACTACCTCTGCACCTCGTAAAAGACTGTCATACCTCTGATAGCCTTCCCATTGTAACTTCAGCCCTACATTTACTACAAGGTATTTTGTAAAATACGTAATAAAAAAACTTTGTCACTAAGGCTAGGAAGCAGATAGGCAGGTGTTTGTGTGTGTCTGTTTACTTAGGAGGGAAGTTTCAGAGTTATTGCAAAGAATCAGAAAATCCATATTCACAAACTGTACTATCTGTAAAATACACAAATAACACCTCACAGATACAAGTATCACTATTTTCAAAATGTATATATATATAAATATTGTTGGTATTAAAAAATATAAATTAGTCTAAACATGTGACAATTTAGAATAACTCTTCAGTTATTTCCTCAGTTTGATACAGCTAACATCATGTAAGGCTCTGTGAGTTCTTTGTTATTAGAGAGAAGTCTTCAACCTCAGGAATCTTGAGAACCACTGTGCTGAGGAAAATTCTTCAGCGTGCGATCTCATGGGTCATCATAATCCCAGTATATGAATACACACATTGTAAAGAAGCAAACTCCCCTTCTCTGAAATTGTCAATGCAGGGATTATCTTTGCAAGAAGAGGTAGCCAGACCTGTCAGCCCCAAATCTTCTAGTTCAGGATTCATCTTCTACTTAAGGAAAGCAGGTAAAGAATAATTGGGTAATTATTGGATAATTGTTGCACAAGTTAATGGGAGACAGAAAAGTGAGAGGGGACATGAGCTCCACCACTGTGACAGGTTGACTGCACTAACGGCCCTGATTTTTCACCTGTCCAGGCCCTATAACTCTGGTCATGTGATTTGCTTTGCCCAATAGGATGTTAGTAGATATGACATATGTAGAGATTTCAAGATCACTTATATGCTTCTGCTTGTTGCTCTTGCCCTCTGCCATGCCATGAGATGGACATGCCTAGGCTAGCATGCTGTAGGATGAGCAAAAAGTGAAACCAAAAAAAATTCCCAGTCATTCCAGCAGAGGTCATCCTCTATCAGCCAATAACCAGCCAAACTCCAGACATGTGAGCAAGCCTAACCAAGACGACAGAGCCACATAGCCATCCCAGAGCTGGCCACAAGAGTGAGACCAGCTAAAATAAGCCAAATCCAGATGACATTAGCTTTACCCCACAGACTCATGTGCAAAAACAAATGTTTACTATTGTATGTCAATGAGGTTTTGTGGTTGTTTATTATGCAGTATTATTGTGGCAACAGATTATTGAAACTACCACTTACCAGTTCTGTAACCATCAGCTATAAAGTGGAGGTGTAAAGGTACTGACTTCAAGGACTGGCACGAGCATTAATTGAGACAATACGCATGGAGTTCTTAACACTGTGTTTAGCACCTCGCCTGTACTCCACAAGTGTTTAACAGTGTATGGAGAGCAAGAAAGTAAGAGTGGGAATGAGAGAGAGAGAGAGAAAGGGAGGCAGGGAGAGAGAATGAATTACTGCTACCCCCATCACTCTGACCTCAAGGGGCATTACTGTTTTTTGACTCAAATGGCATAGTATAGCCAAGATCAAGTTTAAGCATTCAAATAAAACTTTTGCTGCAGGTTCTCAGATCACCAAAGGAAAACAGAGTAATATGACACAAGATAATCTATCTTCCAGAATATCTCCAGCTGTGTCTTCCAAAATATCTTCTGTGGGAGTGTCTCTTGGTGTGCCCCCTCTGACTCCAGATAGAAGTAAAAATCTTTCCTCAGTACTCAGTAAGGCCCTCAAGCCCATCTCAAAGTCCAGGCTCACAAAGAAGCAGACTTAAAAGAAGCAGGTGTTGTCTCCCTGTCTAAGAGCTGCCTCCGGAAAATTAGGAGAATCAATGTCCGGTCAGAAGAGTGATCCCTTCCACAGATGTTGTACTCAAAGACCCATCCCCCTTTAGAGGGGGACCCCATTACCTAGTCATGGTAGAGTAGCCTTAACAAAACAACCATGTCAGAACACAGTACAATAGTTCATACACCTGTACAAGATGTACAGACAGGCAGGGGGCATTGGGGAGAAGAGTCCACAGATAAAAGAGAATACAATGCTCATGGAGCCTTTATTCATTACATCTTCTACCTGCAATGCCAGGTCCCTTCTCTCCCTCCCATTTCCACTGTTCAAATTCCAGCTGGTACTTCAAGGCCATCTCATACAGTCTTGTCTCTGAAGTTTTCTCTGACTGTCATCCCAGTTCAAACTTCTGTAGGCATTTGTCCATAGAATAATCACATAGAAGAGGGGGAAAATATAATTTTGACAGTCAGAATCCCAGCTATGCCACTCATTCTCAGTAGAACCTTGGGCAAGTTGCTTACTCCATCTGAGTCTCCATTTCCTCTTCTAAAAATTGAGATGGGGGCTTCCCTGGTAGCACAGTGGCTAAGAATCCACCTGCCAATGCAGGGGACACAGGTTCGAGCCCTGGTCCAGGAAGCTCCCACATGCACGGAGCAACTAAGCCCATGCGCCACAACTGCTGAGCCTGCACTCTAGAGCCCGTGATCCACACCAAAGAGAAGCCACCATTATGAGAAGCCCACGCACCGCAACTAAGAGTAGCCCCTGCTCACCGCAACTAGAGAAAGCCCGCGCACAGCAATGAAGACCCAACACAGCCAAAAGTAATAAATAAATAAATAAATTTATTTTTAAAAAAATTGAGATGGTAATAGCACCTACCTTGAACAATGCGGAAGTTTTCTATTAAAGTACTTGGTACAGTCTGGCATATAGTAGATATTATTATCATTGAAATAATTATTTTGTAGTATATGGAGTACTAGCATAATATCTGGCACACAGTAGTGAAATATTATTATTTTTTTATTATTGAAGCATTTTATAGCCTATATTTTCTACTTTTCCTCTAAGGATTCTTAATTCACACTGAGGACCTCTTTTGTAGTCAGTCACTTACCCATTTTATGAGTCTAAACTCTTGAAGGCACGTTATTCCAAAACATCTTATCTGTGGAGGGCAAAGAAATTTGAGGTATTCATAGTTTAGTGTTATTTGCTCTCTGGTCAGCAATTGCTAACCTCCATCCTAATGAAAAAAATACCACCCTTAAATGCAAGTCCAGCTGTGCTGCTCTGCAGGGGTAACTGAACTCTTGGAGGGACACGTGGTCTCTTTTTCCCTTAGCAACCAGGAAGAAACTAAATTAATGTATCAAATCTCCAGCATTCCCTAGGCAGCCAGACACACAGACAGCCTGGAGAGAGGGACTGTCATTAAATGAGTTGTGACTAAGAAAACAAGAACTTCTTCCCACATTAATAAATATGGCAAATCCCAAACAGCCTGGGTGCCTAGGTTCTGGGCAGAAATTGCTTTAGAATTTTTTTCCCAGTGAGTCATAATTGTCATGGTCCTAACACCTGTCACTAGGAAAAGAAAAAAATCAGTGTAATCACCAGAGCAGTTGCCTCAGGAAGGCATTCTTTTAGTAATTTGGTTGGAGGACGTTCAAGAATGCAAGTGATGGGTTAGTTTCAAATGTAGAGTGACCGGAGTTGCCCTAAGTGCTGAGCTCTCTGAATTTAAGGGCAAGCGGGGGGGGGGGCGCGGAAGAGAAGTTATAGTCTTATTAACAGCACAAAATCAAGTTACTGAAGATTCATTCAGTAATGAGTAAAATCAGCTCTGACACCAATCTTTCTAGTCCACATGAAAATATGAAAAAAAAAATTTATTAGATTCCCCAACCAAGCAATTAGTGATGGGGTTGGCCTGATAAAAAGATAAGAATTAATGACCTAAAGAACGATGGTCTGGGATTACACCCACCTTTTAAAATAAAGCTAGATGAAAAGATGACTAAGCAGGGGAAGGGTGTTTAGGTGGTAGGGTGGAGCTTACAGTTGATAGCACACTGCTGGCAATATTATTTTCTTGTTGTCCATGTTATTAAATTCCTTAAAGGTCCCGTAGGCCATCTAGATGAAACTAAAACCACAAACCAGTGTAGTCATCTTGTTCCTAGACCACCAACAATGAAATTCCTGTTGCTAATGGTCAATTTCCTTGAAATCATTTTAGCAAATCAAATTCTAATAAAGAACCTCCAGTTTTGATGTTGGCCAGCTTTCAAGCCCTACCCCTCCTACTGACTCTTTTTGTCCCACACCAGAGCAAGCCATAACAGGGTACACACACTCTCTCCCTTGGCTCCAACAGACTATTCAAACCACACAAATGTTGGCCAGAGATAACACTTAACCTGGCCCTATCCCCTAACCCTAATAAAAACCAAAGTTACTTGTCTCTCCTTTCACTCAAACCATTCCACACACGCCTGAGTACCAGGCCTATCCTTTCCCAGGAAGAAAAGACAAAAAAGCATACAGATTTGAAAGGAAACATAAAACTGTCTTTATCTGAAGATGGCATGATTATAGAAAATCCTAAGGAATCTACATGAAAGGAACAGGAAGTAATATGTGAGTTTAGCAAACGGGCAGCATACAAGATCAGCATAAAAATCAATTGTATTTCTATCAACTAGCAGCAATTGTAAATGGAAATTTTTTTAAATTATCATTTACAGTAATATCAGAACCATAAAATTCTTAGGTATAAACATAACAAAATATATGTCATGACCTGCACATGGAAAACTATAAAGCATTGCTGAGAAAATTTAAAAGACATAAAGAAATTGAGAGATATACATGCTCATGGATCTGAATATTCAATAACTCAATATTGTTAAGATGTCAATTCTTTCTAAATTAATGTATAGATTCAATGAAATCCCAATCAAAAATCCCAGTTGACAAGCTGATCCTCAAATGTATATAGACGTACAAAGGAACTAAACTAGCCAAAATCATTTTGAAAAAAGAACAAAGTTAATTTCATAACTTACTATAATGCTACAGTAAAAAAGAAAGAATGATAATGGCATACAGTTAAATATATAGATCAAAGGAACAGAATTAAAAATCTATAACAGATAAATTTATTCTATAAAGTATATATATACATCCAATTGATTTTCAATCAATTGGATTGAAACAATGTTCCAAGGCAATTCAGTGAGGAAAAGGAAATCTTTCCAACAAATCATGCTGAAATAACTGATTATCAAAAAAGAAAAAAGAAACCTCTCAACTCTTACATTCTCTACTACGTAAAAATTAACTTGAAATGGATCACAGAACCAAATATAGTTTTAGTAAGAGCTAAAACTATAAAGTTTCCAGAAGAAATCATAAAAGAAAAATCTTAGTGACTTTGGTTAGGCAAAGTTTTCTTAAATTGGATACAAAAAGCACAAAATATTTAAAAATTGAAAAATTGAATCCCATCAAAATTTAAAACTTTTGCTCTTCCAAAGACACTGTTAAGAAAATGAAAAGGCAATCCACAGGCTATTATATGAAAATATTTGTAAAACATATATCCATTGAAGGACTTTTTATATTTTTAAAAACCCTTAAAATTCATTAAGAAGAAAACAACAACAACAAAAAGAGCAAATGTTTTGAACAGACACTTCACCAAAGGAGATATATGGATGGCAAAAGAGTCTCAACATCATTTGTCATCAGGGAAATGTAAATTAAAACCCTAATCGAATACTACCACTCATACTCTAGAACTCTAGAATTTATAAAATCAAAAAGACTGACAATGCCCAAGGGTTGGCAAGAATGTGGGGCAACTGAAATGCCCATAAATTTGGATTTCTTAAAGAGTTAAGCATACATTTACCATATGACCCAGAAATTAAAATTCTAAATATTTACTCAAGAAAAATGAAAATGCATGCTTACACAAAGACTTGTGCTCATATATTCATAAAAGCTTTCCTCATAATAGCCAAAAGTTGGGAGAAAAAAAAATCATCAGATGGGAAATGAAATAAACATATTGTGATATACTCATACCATAGAATACTACTCTGTAATAAAAAGAAAACAGACTATGATAAACCCACAATACGGATGTGAATCTCAAAAGCATCATAAGTAAGTAACAGAAGTCAGACCAAAAAACAAACAAACTACATACTGTATGACCTCATTCATATGAAATTCTAGAAAAGGCAGAACTATAGTGAAAGAAAGCAAGTCAGTGGTTAACAGGAGCCAAGAAACAGGGAGAGGGGATGGACTGCAAATGGACACAAGGGAACTTTCTGAGATGACAGAAATGTTCTCCATCATTCTTACAATGATTGTTACACAGCTGTGAATATTTGTCGGATTTCACCAAGGTGTGCATTTTGTCCCATGAATTCTATTCTAAAGACCTGTTCTAAGGAGAAACCTTTGATATGTGGAATGAGTTTGCCACAGTGGTTATTTATTGCATTTTTTAAAATAATAGCAAAAACTTGGGAATAATGTCCAACTGTAAGGAATTTAATTAAATAAATCACAGTATATTTACAAGATGGATTGCTTTGAAGCTATTAAAAAATGATGGTGTTGTTGAATATTTAATAACACAAAGATATTTACTTTTATGTTACTTTAAGGTAGACAACAAAGCAGTATATCCATAGTCCATTTTATTATCCATTTATGTGATTGTTACATGGGCATGTGAATATATATGAGCCTATACAGATATTTAGATCTCTATATATTATTAGAGAGTTATGCAACATTATATTAACTGTTTGTTTTTTTCATTTTGTTTGTTTTTTAAGTGTCTGATAATGAACTATATTTCCTTTGAGGGAAGAGAAAAAACAAAAGTCACTATTTAAAAAAATACATGTCTTGCCTTTAAAAGACTTACAGTCTAGATAGAGAAAGAGACATGTAAATAGCATAATACGTGGTAGAATGAAATGAGCACCCATGGAAATAAGGGACAATTGGTTGGATCAAGTATACTTTCTAACCAAAGCTGGAACCACTGTTCTCTCCAACATCCAGACAATTACCATGAGGTTCTATCTGAAGCACTGAGCCCACTTTTTTCACTCATGATGATTTTCTCTCAGGGGATCCATGATTCCGGACTGCCACCCTATCCCCTAGCCCAGTGCATCAGACAGGAGTGTCAGTATTTGAACTTCAGTTGTAGACTGAGTGCAAGTTCCATCCCACAACAAGCCAACGATATACTTGGCCACTTGCTGCAGTGTCCTTGAACTGCAGGTCAAGGACAGTTTCTAGAGGTCCTCTGGAAATTCCGTGATAAAAGATGACCTGCTTGGGGAAAAAAGCACTTCTGAAAGGCATCATATGCCCCAATGCCTGGCACACAGTAGGTACTTAGTAATATTTGCTAATTGTTTAGTGGATATATTGAGAATAAAAGCATGAGCTCAAGATTTTATCTTGAGGCTGGTTTTTGCCCTGGCTTAATCAGGGAGGGCTTCCTGAAAGAGCTGTAATTCTTTGGTTTGAAGCAATGTCTGCACACTGCCTCCACCCTTGTTGTGCTCTTACATTTGGGGTAATTCCAAGACAGAAATGTTTCCTGCTGGCCACTAGGATGCTTTCCATCTCACCAGTTGGGATATTTGTAGACTAAACCTATTTCCAGTGTTTTCTACCAAACTTTCCTGTAGTGCTGAGCAGGGCTGATCAAGTCAAGCAATGAACAGTTTGGTCCAAATTCTTCAACTCTTTTTCAATATTCTAGATTCACTAAAACCCAAAACAATCCTACCTGGAAGTTTTGTCTTTCATTTTTCAACCTCGGTGGGTCTTCAATAAACTGAATCCCTATTGAAGATTGATTTATGCTCTAGTCCATCCAAACTCGACTTCGCCAGAATTAGACTTTGCCTCCTAATTAGAATTAGCGATTCTAGTTAGAAGCCTCCAAAGCCTCGTGCTGAGGAAAGGATAGCAAGGCATCCCAATTTACATTCAGACAAACTAAAATTGAAAAAATCAAGTGCGGATAGAGACTGTGTAGTATAATCAAATCCAGATCATGAATCTTAATTTATGGTGTAGGAAAATGAATGCTGTGTTAGGAGTGAGAGGCTGAGTCCAAAATCTGCTTTTATGGCCTGATTGATTAAGGCAGGTCACTTAAACTTTCTGGGCCTCAGTTTCCCTTTTTCTTGTCTAGGGGAGATGGTTTCTTTTATTTGGGCCACTAAGTTCCCTTTAACTCTAGTATTCTGTGATTTTGTAATGTTCCCTTACAGATGCTTGGGGGAGACAGTCTTTGGCAGGAAGCTTTTGCCATCCCTGCCTTGTCTCATTGCTTGTCAGTGTGTGCAACAACAATAAATAACCCATTGGTTGCAAGAAAAGCATGTATTGGATCAAGCTGGTGTGTCAGCTCTCTGCCTTCTGGAGAGGAAACAGGAGGCTTTGATGTTGTCAGAATGGGATCCACATTTTGACCTGGGGACCCCTCAGTTCCAAGTGGGCCCCGTTGCCAAGCAGTATTACGCAAAAATTATTTTCAATGAAAGAAGCATTTCGTACGTCCTTCAAAACTGCCAGAGCTATTTTATTTTAAAAAGAAAGAAAAGTATAATCCCAAAGATCAAATCCCTGATCTGGAAATGGAAAAAACAAAAACAAAAAGGAGCCAGAAACCTGCTCTTTGTATACTGTTCCTGTTTAATAGCAGGCAAAGAACAGGCTCAGGGATGCAGCCAGTCTGTCTGTTAATATGGAGCTAAACCAGATTCTTGGTTTATAATGGAGAAAACAGACATGAAACACTGTGTAATCCCATGTGGCACCCAAAGGATTGAGGCCTTTCTCTGCTCAACGCTGGTCTCCAGATCAACCCTTTCTTTGGGCTGGGGCTTTTTGATGACCTATGTGATTGGTTTCATACAAGATGCAGCACAATTCCTGTCACATGAGAATTGATACTTCTCTTCTCCTTCCCCAAATGTGCTGTTAAAGATATCCACAGGCCTACTTTCCTCCACATTCACTCAGCTCCATTAAAGTAGAATAGCATTTTCTGGAATGTGTTCTATGGAACTCTAATCCTGACAAATAAATAAAGTGATACATGTAAATACTAATAAATTTGAGATGTGCTGCATAATCTCGCCTTCTCTTGAGGTTCACTTATAATACCAAAGGCTCTAAGAAGTTCCACGCACAATAAATGGTAGTTTGTTACTGGCCAGGGAGAACAAAGACTATCGCACCAAAGGAGTACTTCACTTCTCCGTAAAGATTGTCCGTATTTCCTGATCCCAAACTTCCGTCCTGACTTATCTCTCCTGACTGTTACCATAGAAGACCTTGTACATGACAGGAATCTATACATGCTTGATTAAATGGATCCATCAGTCTAGGAGTTAGCATCTTCTAAATATCCACACCGTCATTGGCAAATAACAATGGAATGTATGTAAATTCTTAAATCATTAAAAAAAAACAGTACTATACTCAAAGCTAAAGTTGGGAAAATGAAAATATTAACACTAAAGGCAGAAGTGCCAAATGTCTCTCCTCTCTTCACTCACCAATTCAATGACAAAAAAACTTGATATCATCACTCTTTCATCTTTAGGTCTGGAAATATGCTTCATATGCATGAAATTTATTTACCATAATTGAACATGACTTCAGGGGGAAATGTCAATTTCAGGAAATTCCCTATAAAGGGATTATATTATTATTATTTTTTTGTTTGTTTGGTTGGCTTTTTTTATATTATTATTTGTGAACAGCATTATGCAGGCTCAATATACAGAGAACTATGGTATTAAAGGCTCTGATACCAAACTTTGTTAGAATGGTATTTGTTTTAATTCTATATTCTTGTTATTTAATAAATACCAAATAAAAGATCCACATAGATGATCAATTTTGAAACAATTTTAGATCCATAAAATATGCCTAATATTAAAACCAGATTGACAGAATTAGGTCAGTTTTTGGAGGATGGGAGAAACAAGTATTGAGCACTATGGAACAAATATGAATAAGATAAGATCTTTACCCTCATTAGGCCTACCACACAGTAGGGTTTCTCAACCTCAGCACTATTTATATTTTGGACCAAAAAATTCTTTGTTGTAAGAAGCTGTTTTGTGCATTGTGGAACCTTTAATGGTAACCCTTAACCACATCCACTAATGCCAGTAGCACTTCCCTAATTTTGACAATCAAAAATGTCTAGTCATTGTTACATACATCTCATAGGGGATAAAATTGCCCCAGTGGAGAAGTATTGCCATGCAGGAAGAGATCCTTAAAATTGTACAGGGTTTCAGAGTCACCTTTTAACCACCAATTGTCATTTAACAATCCTATTGGATGTAGGAAATGTAGAAAACCTTGGGCTAATTGTAGACTGAGTCCAAAACACAACAGTAAGTGTTTGATATTAATTCCCCTATTCAAAGATGAATAGAATAAAAAGTAAAATATTTGTTCTTTCTGGGGGTTTGAATCAGCCATTAACTATTCATTTAATGAGTTCTTCTTTGCATACAGCACTTAGCTAGGCATGAGGAAGATAGAAGGATCTGATATGGTTCTGCATGCCATTAAAATCTCCTTGAGCTGCAGGAGTAATAGAATTAAATTAAAAGCCATCTTAGAGATGATCTACCTACTCTTCTGTTTTTTATATGAGAAAAATAAAACCCAGAAAAGTCAGAAAGGCATTATGACCTAAGGACATCTACCTAGTAAATGAACTTGGGTTAAAACATTAAGTGTCTTGACTTCCTGGCTTCAGGGAAGGGCCAACCATATCTTTTCCATGGCCTTGGTGTCAAGCTGGGAATGACATGAGAGGAGACAGAGAGGCAAGATAACATCTGATATGAGCCAGGAACTGAGTTCACACCGGGAAAAATAAAAATAAGATTTGGGATCATTTTCAAAATCATTCTGAGGAATCCCAGACTACCTTCTTTTCTGGGGATCATCCCCACATTTGTTCTTCAATCTTCAACTGCGAATACCCTACTGGCCCAGAGAGGGCCTTTGGGAGCAGCTTTACTAGAGGTGGAAGGCATCCCCAAGTTTTAAGCACCCTTGGAGCTGCCCAGCCCCAAAAGGCATCATCTTTATGATTCAAATTATGAACTCAAAAAATTCTCACACACCAAAGCACTAGCAACAGAAACAATCATTGTGTTTCTAAAACCGCAACTTTCATCACCTCCTTCCCTTTAGTATTTGATCTTGAACACTGAAATGGACTTGATTCCTTTTGCCTTACACGAGCTAAATTTTCCCTTTGTATCAAGGGATGAGTCGCATCAGTGAATGGATTATGTAAATCATAAGAAAAGTGAATCTGACTGTATGGTTTTATAAAGTTGAATTAATCCAACACCATAAATAAATAAATAAACAAACCTGAAGCATGAAAATTTCATCAAAACATGAAAAAGATCCATTGACAAGACTTCTTCAGGAAAGAGCTGAGGGAAGTCAGCTCACTAATATTGTCAGCTTCTCAGGAAGATTACTGGGAGAAAAGAAAAAGAGAAAGAGAGAAGCCATACCTCACTCTTTTAGTCCATTAAGCATAGAGGTGATCCTTCTAATGTGTGTGTGCACACATACATGTGGAAAGTGAGAGAGACAGAGAGAGAGAGATTCTGGGATAAAGGAGCGGCATGGATTTCAGAAGGAAAAAATGAAGAAGGTAGCTGGTCTAGCTCAGGTTAAAAAACAAAAATGCAGAGAGGCAAGTACAGCTCCAAATAACCAAGGTAAATAAGGTAGTATCGTCTTTCTCCCACTTTCTCAGGCAAAACAGGCCACTAAGGCATTGAGGTGATTTTGCCCACTCTTCAAGCCTTCTAAACATATTGGCTGAGTACCAACTGTGTAATTCCTTTTCTCTCTTATGACCAAATTTCACTTGTGTGAAAACTTTTGGAGAGGAGAAATCAGGACACACAAATCCAGAGAAGATATCATCGTGCCTGTTTCAGATATTATTCCCAACCTTATGACTGAGTCCAGGGAAGGGGAGACTACAGGCAAAAGCTGTAGGAAATGTTTGTACAGGGACTCCCTGAGGTGTGGAGACCTGCTCAGTAAGGCATTGATGCTCTGGGTGACAAAGTGTGGCACAGAGCTAGGAAGCGGGGCTTTCTCTACACCTTTGTGTGAAGCATCCCTCCAGGACTGTGAGAACTTTGGGAAGCATAAGGAGACTGCACTCTTTGTGGGTCAACAGCTTCCTCAGAAAGAGTACCAACAGTTGGGACACTGTTGGGGCATGTCTCTCAAGGAGACTTTGTATTTATTGAACACCTCAATAAATGCTTATGAGCAGCCTCTGTGCCAGTCATTCTTCTACATTCTGAGCATACTGCAAGAAGCAAGGGCAGAAGAAAGCAATCAGAGAAATAGAACAGCCCATGAGAAATTATTGGAGCTCTTTTGGAATATCCCAGAGGTTCCCAGAGCTGACTAGGGTGAAGTGGAGCAGGAGGGCTACAGTTGAAGGCTGAACTATGCAGATGGGGACACAATCCAGTTAAATTTTGGTTCATATTCTTACTGTGACCCCACTTGTATGTGCACACTAGTGTGTATGCACCGTGTATCCATGCATGGATAAGGGCTGGAAGGAAATATACCAAAATGGTAACAGTTGTTATTTATGGGCAGTAGGATTATGAATATTTTTATATAATTTCATATAATAGTGTCTTTTCCAAATGTTCTATGGTGGTTATATATATATATTATTATTATAACCAGAAAAAGAATTTTTTCTTTTGTAAAGGAGGAGGTGGTACTAACCTGTCATTTATTTAATTTGCTTTGGATAGCATGATTCTCTAAGGTAAATTCTGACCATGCTATAAATTTAAAAGAGGTGTCTTTCATGATAAACTTATGAAAACAAGAATTGACAAATTTCTCTGCTGCTTTGTAATTTTTTTTTTTCGTATAAACTCTGGTTTAATCTGTGTCAGATGTTCCCTGGGATGGTGCTAGCTAATGAGACCGGCCATGCCCCCATGCAGGGGCCTTACAGCCGTCCCCTGGGGCTGTCCCCTCAGAGTCCTTCCTCCTGTGTCCTCCTTCAGCCAGTAATAATAGTAATAATAGTAACAGTGATGGTTACTGAGCATTTCTGGGGTTGGGGCCTGTACCTACATCCATGAAAACCCTATGACAGTGGGGTCGGGGGGCAGGGACCGTGCACTGCAGGGAAGCCGCTTTCAAATTCTCTGATGATACTCTCAGGCAGACGGGTGTAGGGATGCTGATTTTGGTTTTTGATTGTCCTTTCTTTCTTTTTTAAAAAATTTTTATTAGAGTAGAGTTGATTTACAACGCTGTGTTCGTTTCAGGTGTATAGCAAAGTGAATCAGTCATACATATACCTGTATCCAGTCTTTTTTTTTTTCCCCCCATATAGGCCATTACAGAGTATTGAGTAGAGTTCCCTGTGCTATAGAGCAGGTTCTTATTAGTTATCTATTTTATATATAGTAGTGTGTCTATGTCAATCCCAATCTCCCCATTTATCCCTTCCCCTCTTATCCCCTGGTAACGATAAGTTTGTTTTCTACATCCATGACTCTACTTCTGTTTTGTAAATATGTTCATTTGTACCCTTTTTTTTTAGATTCCACATATAAGCGATATCATATGATATTTGTCTTTCTGTGTCTGACTTACTTCACTCAATATGACAATCTCTAGGTCCATCCATGTTGCTGCAAATGGCATTATTTTGTTCTTTTTTATGGCTGAGTAATATTGCATTGTATATATGTACCACATCTTCTTTATCCATTTGTCTGTTGATGGGCATTTAGGTTGTTTCCACGTCCTGGCTATTGTAAATAGTGCTGCAATGAACACTGGGGTGCGTGTTCTTTTCGAATTATGGTTTTCTCAGGGTATATGCCCAGGACTGGGATTTGTAACTAAATGTTTAATCTTATTTCATCTTTTACTCCTTCCAGAAAAGTAAATTTTACCAGAAATGAAAAAGAAGAGGGTAATTACCTCTCTCTGGGAACAATCATAAAAATAAGCTCTGTAATTCCTTGGAAGATATATTCTACATGAATAAGTAGATAATTAATTGAACTCTCCAGATAATTCAAGAATTTAAATACCACATCATTGCCCTGGTGTCTCTATAAAGAGATGAAATGGTTTACATGTGTGCCTTGTTTTATATTCTGTTACCATAAACGTTGAAGTTCTAGTTCATTTGTAAGTAGTTCCCCTTGAAACATCTGGTCTTCAAAAGTTTAATGTTACCTCTAATGTAACCATGTACCTTAATGTTTTATATACATAAATGTTTTATTCTCCTGGAGAACTTTAATTCAATCTAATACCTGATACAATTGATATTCCTTTGTTAGAAAAAAAAAAAGCAATGAGAAATTTTATCTAATTTTTTCCCCTTCAGATCTAATTGCAATTTTTAAAAAAATGGCAGATTAATTTTCTTAAAAACAATGCAATGAGACTTTATGCCAACACAAGAAACATGTCTGTGCCAGGATTAGAGAAATGAATATGAAATAGAGATACATAGCAAGCCTGGAAAGGCCAGGCTTGAGTGGGGCACAGAAATGAGGGTTCAGCATGGGGACCCCAAAATGTGGAGATTCCTGGAAGTGAGAGACTCTGGAAAGAGAGGTGATGGTGCTGATGTACATTGTTGTCCAAACGAATCACTAATTACTGCTTGATGATGGTTTTAGTGGCAGCTCTGCACCTGAATCACTACTCCCAGAAAATAAACTATAAACGCTGATTTGGTCGAACCCAACCTTCAACAGAGTTCATCCAAGAAGACCTTCAGAGAATTGCCAAGGACATTTACTGTCCACAAAACATGCATGACTCCAATACAAACTCCAGGGCAAACTCGCCAAGCTTCAGAAGCCAGAATGTCTCCATCATAAAGAAAGGATGCTCCAAGTGACCTAGCCATGGAAACATACATACATGGATATGCATGTATACTTTGTTCTGGAAGCCCAGATCTTGGGGTCTGTTTGTGCCCTCCAGACCTAATTGGTTAAGAGTAACCTTTGAAGTGAGGAAGTTCACCTTCCTAGGTCAGGTTCATTGGGAATCTTTGATGTACTACAGACCTTCCTTTGAGCACATGTTTCCTTTCAGAGGCCCTCTGATAAGATCTCCTGGGAAATCTAAAAGAAGAGTTGTGAAGGGCATCACAGATCACAGCCAATGTACAAAAAGTCTTGACAGTTGGTTCTTTCTACTACATTGAAAATATGGGAACTCTCCAGTCAATACTCTGCTGTTTTCTTATTCAGTCCCGGCCTGCGCTGAGAGCCAGGCAGAGCCAGTTGGAAGACATGAGGTATTGGGGAGCTCTCCCCTCCCTGATGGAGATAAACCAACTTGGATTCTCTGTATACTTCTAAGTCTTGCCAGACGAGCTGTTCTGCCTGAGTAACAGTCCAACAACCTTACTGTAAAAATGCATTCACTTTCCACATTACAAACACCAGACAGCTAAAAACACAAGCCGTTCAATGACTGTCAAATCGCACAAGAGGATGCGGATGGCATTCATGCTGAATTACAATACAATTCACCATCTTTATGGTATTTGCCAAAGCTTTCTCATTGTTTCCGTTTCTTTTCTTTTTTCTCTTGGGGGGAAAACAGAAATAATATGCTTTGGGTTTTTTTCACTTAAAATGAGGAACTCAGATCTAAGTAAACAGTACATCTTAACACTTCTTCTCTTGCTTTCAGGGGAGAAAAACAAGTGGAAAAATTATTAAATACATTTGGAGAGAAGAAGAATACCTCCCTTGTAAGCTAAAATATGAATGAAACAAATAGAGTTGTATATCTGAAAAAAAATTATTTTGACCCCTATTACCAAAGCTAAACCACAAGAATCATCTGGAAAATATGTTTGGTGGCAAAATATACTATGGCACACACCAGTTGGAGTTATTAAGATTTGGGTCACATTTCCCAGTCTACAGTGATGTAGCCTAGCAGTTCTCTTATGGAAGCTCTCTTAGGTAGGTAAGTCTGTCTTGAGGCTGAGGCAGGTGGATGTGATACCAGCACTCAGCTCTGCCATTTACCAGCTACATGTGTTCTTGTGCAAGTGGATTAACCTCTCTGAGCTTTGGCTTCCTCATTCATAGGCTGATGACAATAATAGTACCTTCCTCAGACTTCCCTGGTGGCGCAGTGGTTAAGAATCCGCCTGCCAATGCAGAGGACACGGGTTCAAGCCCTGGTCCTGGAAGAGCCCACATGCCGCGGAGCAACTATGCCCCTGCGCCACAACTACTGAGCCTGCGCTCTAGAGCCCCCGAGCCACAACTACTGAGCCCACATGCCACAACTACTGAAGCCTGCACGCCTAGAGCCCGTGCTCCACAACAAGAGAAGCCACCGCAATGAGAAGCCCGCGCACCGCAACGAAGAGTAACTCCAGCTCGCGGCAACTAGAGAAAGCCTGCTCGCAGCAACGAAGACCCAACGCAGCCAAAAATAAATAAATTAATTAATTAATTAGAAAAAATAGTATCCTCCTCATTAGATGTACTAATGTATGTAAAGCAGTCAACACGGTGGCTGGCACATAATAAGTATGCAAGCATGCATTAAACCCAGAGTCAGCGAATTACGGCCTGCAGACCACCAGTTTTAGTAAAGTTTTACTGGAACACATTCACACTCATCATTTACATATTGTCTATGACTGCTTTCTGTTTACAGCAGCACTGAGTAGTTTGCAGCAGAGACCTTGTGGTCTGTAAAGCTGAAAATATTTGCTACTTGGCCCTTTCCAGAAAGAGTTTCCAATTCCTGGATGAACAATAAAAAACAACTATTATGATAGTGATAGCTCAATTTTCTTTTCTTTTCTTTCTCTCTCTGTGTGTGTGTGTGTGTGTGTGTATAGAAAGGAACTGACTTTCAAAGAAGTATAGCAACTTACTGAAAATCACCCAGCAAGGTGGTGACGGGGATTCTCTTATCCCCATTCACACCCCATATTCCTTCCTGCGCTTACAGAACCTTAAATGAGGTCATTTCTTTCAGGAAGCATGTTTAGCTTGGGGGTCCCATAACACATTTGCTATTTTTTTCAACTGATTCGCTTTCAATTCAAATTGCTTACTAAAACCAAACATTATCATTTAGGGCTTTGAAGATGATTAAATGTTGTACATAGCTTTGTTCATCCCAAGAACCCTACCCCAAAATATTCTTGATAAAAATTTGGCTCAGACATCCCCCCACTGTGCTTATTGCCCTCTGCGCTCAGTTTGCTTTGAAGTCAGTGAATGCAGAAAATGTCCCCAGGGGGAGTGTTCCCAACTGGAGGCTTGATCTCTGAAAGTAAGTTCAACAAAAGCCTCAGGGTCACTCCAATTATCATTGAGCCTGTAGGTTAAAAACTGAGGAGTGCAGACAAATTGGCAGTTATAAATTAGGTGTCCAGAAAGACAGTTCAACTGAAAAAAGCATTTTATTTCTACAACCCCCCGGGCTCACTTACTGATAAGCTCTAAAGAGACACTTTTACAAAGTGAATTTGATGTGTAGCTTCGTTCTCTTCACTTCTATCCCCAGAACACCCTTGCTATTAAAATAAAAAGTAGAATTTGAACTAAATCCTTAAAAAGGGAAAACATGTGCAAGTAACTCAAGAGAGAAAAGGTTAATAAACAGGTTTAATAATCCTGCTTATTAAACCCCCTCCATGGGTTTATCACTGAGGTTGAAAAAAGACAGCATCAGAACACACATAAATGGTTTCTCCTGGCCCATTGTGTTGTCTGCCCTTCTACTATGTCACCCTTACAAAGCTACTTTGTTAAAAACAAGAAACTTTTACAAATAGAATTATTTTCTCACCCAGATGTTATGTTGGTTTATTTGCAGAGATACAACATCTTTCTCTGATCCAAAGATGAACTTCCAAACTATACTAAAAGTCATATAGAATGAAAGAACTTAGTGAATTCAAAAATTATGTTTTAAGGTTTGGAGTTGATAAAAAAAAAATAGCAACTAGATTTGAACCATTGGAGGTTTTGATGTTAATTTTTTTTTTTAATTTTTATTGGAGTATAGTCGATTTACAATGTTGTATTAGTTTCAGGTATACAGCAAGGTGAACCAGTTATACATATACATATATCCACTCTTTTTAGATTCTTTTTCCATATAGGCCATTGCAGAGTATTGAGTAGCTGTTAATTATTTTGACTCTTTAACGTTTTATTCAATTTAAGGTAAATTTATTTTCTTCTTTCCTAAATGGCTCTGGGATTTAAGAGCAAGTCTCAGACTTGAGGCAGAATTTTACAGCCAAGTTACAAAAGCCTGACAAACAAAGTTTATAATGGGAACACACAACAACATGACCAGCACTACTATGATGGAATCAAAATATGTGGAAAATAAATTTTTTTCCAGTAATATACAGGAGAATATGAAATTCCCACATTGAAATAAAGCATATTTGCTGGTTATTTACTAGGAATAACCAGTACTTCTATGTTGAGGGAATACAGAAATTCAATCAGCACGTGCCTGAAAAATGCGAACACAGGTAATGGCCAACTTGTCTTGCCTCCTCATTGAAACCAAATGGAATTTGCCTACAACAAGCAACTTTTATTTTGTGAGTATAAATTCAACAAGCGATTTAAAAAGAGGGAGAAAAAGACTGAAGCCAGACTACATAAAATAGGAAAAACAGCAGAATACCCCAGTTGTCCAACCCAGGGCAGATATAAAATAAAACTGAAAATAGCTTAAGGAAGATGCTATACAGGTCCTGGTGTTCCTTCATGTTGCATTTGAGCAGGAAAAAAAAAAAAAAAAATGGGGAGAATACAAGATCTGGTCCCTTAGCTTCACAAAGCTCCATCCCAGTTGGAGAGCCATAGTGTTACATGCATTCATGAACACAGATGGGTCACACCTCAGTACTGGTTCAGAGTGTCCCCGTTTTCCAATCCTTGGCAGAATCTCTCTGATCATTTCTTATCTTTCAGAAAGTAGAAGATCAGTCCTGTTATTTACCACCACAGAGAAGTTAACCCATGGCCCTCCCTCCTTTCTGTTCTTCTGTCTTTTTAAATTCTGAGCTCTTCTGTTTTCTCAGCTCATCTCCCCACAGAGAGCTTTTCTTGGGAGGGCATGTGCATTCACTTTTCCTTACTGTCATCGTCTTAACAGCTTACAGTTATGTAGCACTTTCCACTTTCCACACTCTTTCAAACATCCCATAGCGCCCCTATGCAGTAGTACTATTATTCTCAATTTACTCAGGAAATGAAACCAGTATTAACAGACTCATTGTTTATATACATGATCCATTCCCAGCCCCATCCCGAAAAAAGGATTTATTATAACTTCTCATTTATAAGCATTACATAAAGGACTTTCTCATATAAACAAAACTTATTCCTTTTGGACACCAAAGTTCCATTTTAACCATTTTGTAAGAAATCCTTCTCAAAAAACTTATACGTCATAAAGGATAGTCAATGCAATTTAACCTTTTCTTGAAGAGCCAAATATAAATGTAAATATCATTATTTTATAATTATGTAATATAGTTTTGTTTCTTTGAGTCTAGCAATTCTCCCCCTTATTCCTTTCAGGCTATCTGCTGTAACTTCCTATTTTAGTGGGCCTGCCTCTTACAGTCCCATTTCTGTTGCAAATACCCTGAAGTCATCTAAACCAAGAATTGGACAAACATGTTTATTAAAAACTGCATGTCAGATAAGGTTCAACGAATGACATAGAAATTATTGTTAATAAGTTTGGTGCAGAGATCTTAAGAAAGCTATTTCACTTTTCAAAGAAAGCCCTTTTCAACTTTTCCATCCAGGACCATGTTAAGAAAGGAAAACCTGAGGCATCCAAAGTCTAACCTTCAGATAAGCTAGGTGGTTGTGAACTTTGATTTCCATTTTCATTCACATCTACCCAGTTTCTTATATCCTCCTGTGAGTTATCTGCCAACAGGTCTCAAAGCAGAGTAGGAATCTATGAACAATATTACTTTTTTGCCCAGTGTTACTGGTACTACATTAAATCACAACAATTTGAACAATCTACTCCAGACCCCCAAAATTACTTTGAATAATTTCAAGAAGAAAAAGAAAAAAAATCAAAGTTGATAACTGATGCAAAAACATCTTTTCCAAGATTTACTTACTTCAATGAGAGGAAAGTCCACTGGAATAGAAGTCAAGAAATCTAGTTTTAATGCTAACTAGCTATGTGATCTTAGCTAAATCACTTGATTTATCTAATTCAAATAGTCTATTTTTGTTTTTAATTAACTGACATGATTGAACAACATGAATTTTAAGGTCCCATTCAGCTTCCCATATGTCCTGGCATTTGAAATAGGGTTTGATAAGCAAAATCTATGAAGTGTATGACATCTAGTGGTTTCTCAGTTCATGTACATCCTGACTATCCAACAATTCCAATGAAGTCACCATGGATTAGTACAATCTCATACATGCAAATATTTAGAATTTTAAAAGAGCGATCTAGAGGATAATCTAGTTCAACCTCCTCATTTTACACTCATGACAACAGAACAAATAGTGGTCATATCCTTGCTTAATTAAGGACCCAGAGCTAGAGGTTACCCACAGTCTGTTGACTCTAAATCCAGTGTGTTTGTCTTCTTTATTTTTATGTTCCCCACAAATGCCAAAAAAGGCAAGAAATAGTACCATAAAAGACCAAGAAGGATTTTATTCCTTTATGCAAGATCATGTCAATGAAAAATTAATCAGTTGATCTAAGAAAGAAATGCAAAATTTTATTCAAGCCAAATTGAGGATTTTAACCTGGAACAGCCTCTCAGAAAGCTCCAAAAACTATTTTGGGTGTTAGAAGTCAAAGCACAGTTATAGGGCTTCCCTGGTGGTGCACCGGTTAAGAATCTGCCTGCCAATGCAGGGGACACAGGTTCAAGCCCTGGTCTGGGAAGATCCCACATGCCATGGAGCAACGAAGCCCATGCGCCACAACTACTGAGCCTGCGCTCTAGAGCCCATGAGCCACAACTACTGAGCCCATGTGCTACAACTACTGAAGCCTGTGCGCCTATAGCTTGTGCCCCGCAACAAGAGAAGCCACTGCAATGAGAAGCCCGTGCACCGCAACAAAGAGGAGCTCCCGCTAACCGCAACTAGAGAAAGTCTGCGTGCAGCAACAAAGACCCAATGCAGCCAAAAATAAATAAATAAAATTTTAAAATTAAAAAAAAAAATAAAGAATTACCAAAAAAAAAAAAGCACAGTTATATACGTTTTTGAGATGGGGCTATACATTAAATGATGTAGGTAGTTTGCACAATCCAAATCTGAAAATACAAAATGGTGGATCATTGTGACCCTTTACAAGATTGTAAGGAGACAGGTTAGGGGGTCCCCTGAGAAAGAGAACCAGAAATGGTTTTCTTGACATAAGAGAATCCATTTTGGCCTAAGCCATTTTGTGACCTAAGCCTGGCCACAATGCTTGCCCTTAAACAGGTCAAAGTAATTAATGATTTTAAGGGAGGGAATGCAGAAACTAGGGAGGAGCAGTCAAGAAACAATAGTGCAGCCTTGGGGCAGGGTCCTGGTTCCTCAAAGTATATACATAACATATCTTTGAGTTCTGCAGGAACTAAGGCCCCCCACCCAGGTGGAGGATAGAATGATGACTTCAATCAACCTGTGCCCCAATTCTATGCTGAATTCTCCTCTGCTCAAGCCCCTTCGTGAATATACATGTACCCTTAGCTTAAAACTTCCCCAATTTTGCTGTTTGGGAGACACTGCTTTGGGAGCGATCCCCAGTGTTCTCCTTACTTCCCACAAGTAATAAATCCTTCCTTCTCCTGATCTTTAGCTTTGTTGTGTCTACTGGCTCAACACCCACCAAGAGGAGAACCCAGTTTTCAGGTAACAAGATCAAGAAGGAATATCATCTTTTAAGGAGTTGTTGGTGCTAGGAGAAAGTTGCTCTTTATGGTTGAGCCAGTATTTCTGCCAAAAGGGAGGTTTGGTTGATGCATAATGCAGCTACACAATGCTCAGTAGAGGGGAAAGAGGAGGCCAAAGGGCAGAGCAAAAATGTTATGTTTAAATGTCCAGTATTTCTGCCAAAACGGAGGTTTGGTTGATGCATAATGCAGCTACACAATGCACAGTAGAGGCAAAAGAGGAGGCCAAAGGGCAGAGAAAAACTTTTATGTTTAAATGTTCCTTAACTTGCCTTAGAATATGAGTTTTTATTTCGCCAATCATTATCTGTCATCATACCTGTTAGTGATTATCACACTGTTTTATAATGGTTGTTTACTTGTTTAAATTTCCTCATTAGTCATGAGTTTCATGAGACTAAGAACCCCAGGTCTCACTCATTTTTGTGGCCCCGGTACCTACAGTTATATTGAGCCTATCACTGATGCTAAAATCTATATATTTACTATCTACCTATCATCTATTTATCTACCTACTTATCAATCAAGGATTGGTAACATATTGTCTATATATCCTTTTCAAATGTAGTGAAGAGTGTGTAATTTTATAAAGTAAAAATGTAATTGTGTATTACTTGTGTGGCCAAAAAGAAGATAAGTTTATTGGACTGTTTTCCCCACCTTCCATTGGAAAACCACTTATCTTCATTCTGCATCACTTGGGTGGGTCTCCCTTGTCCCCAGAGGAGATTCAGCCCCAGAAGTTCATGACCCAGGCTTGGCCAGTTTGTCTTCCCCATTTTTCTGGGTGTGTCTGTGAGGGTATTTCTGGATAAGAGTAACATTTGAATGAGTAGACTAAAGCAGATTGCGCCTCCCTAATGGAAGTGGGCCTCATCTAATCCATTGAAGATCTGAATAGAATAAAAAAGCTAAGTAAGAGGAAACTCCTCCTGCCTGATTATTTGAGGTGGGACACTGTCTAGTGGAAACTCAATTTCCCACTGATTAACAGGATTAGGCATCCTGGCTAGTACAGTAATGTGGGAAGTTGGGTGGGGCTGGGGAAGTAAAGCTAGATCCCAAATAAGGGGGACCAGATCACTCTGCTTCCAGCTTCACTCCACTACAATCCACTCTCTCTGGTACAGCCAGCGTAACATTCCTAAGACAAATCTGATAGATCTAATCCTTCTTATGTCTCTTCATTTGTCCTGAAAAAAGGTGTAAACTCTCTATACATTGGCCATCATCTCTAAATTCTGCTTCTCTGTCCAGGACCTTTTTTTTTAACCACTACCCCAATTTCTACGTGGCCCATTATAGACACACAATTTTAAACATCTTTTGGTTTGGTTTTGTTGTTTGTCATGTGCTGAGACCACTCTTCACTTGCAAGATTGTCACTCAGTGAAGAAAAATTAGAATTATGATCCTAGTTACACTATACATAAAAAAGAAAACAGGTAAAAGAAGCTATTTATTCTTGAAAACCTTTCTGGAACAACTAACCAATAAATATATGGTAAACACATGCTATGCATTAAACCCTTAGTAAAGGTGCATTGGCTAATACAGTGACACATAAAACAATGTTTCTGTCTTCAGTTAGCTTTATAAAGAATATGGAGACAATATTCCTAAATATTAAAATAAAAATTAAAAATTATAAAAGAACAAACACTAAGATCAACATAACAACAGGAATGCCTTCATATGCTTTCATGTGATAGTCCGCGATTGCCAGGAAATCACCCAGTGTTGAGGTAATGCAGTTTGGAAGAGTGGAAGAAACATACATTTCGGAGACAAATAGACCTGTGGTCCAGTCCTAGCCCTGCTTTTACTAACTCTATAACTGTGACCAAACCACTTAACCTCCCTAAATCTGTTTCCAGAATGATGAGGTACCATGCAGAATAATTACGGGGATTAAATAAGTTGTTCAAAAGTAGTAGAGATTTCCACCTGGAACACAGATGTTTCAATGTGAAGCACCTAGGCTGGAGCCTCTGGGATGTAAATGACCATCCTACAGCCAGAGGGCCCCTGAATGGTGAGGAACTGGAGAAGTGGTGTTCCTTGAGCTCTGTGCTGAGATAAAAGAAGCAGATCACAGAGCAGGAAAGGACCCAGAAAACACAGGTGAAGGAAGGAGAATATTAGAACACTGCAAAATTGATCACGTGTCTCCCTGTCTGCTACCTCTGTCCTCTGTCATTCCCCCATCTACTCTCTACAAAGGCAAATGCAAATGCTTAAAATAAGAAACACTATGGACTTCATTTCAGCGACATACTCGAGAGAGTAGATGAGAAGAATCCCATCTCACAATCTGTCTCGGAGGAAGAAAAGTCTCTGGAAAGAAAGTAGCTTCTGGCATCTTCAGAGAAAAGGGAAGTAAGCTTGAGTCCTATGAGCCTGCACAGAAAAAGGGAGAGGTGAGAAACGCTGAAAATGTGGCCCTTAATTGCCATGAGGCACATTCAGGTTCCCAACATCTGATTAACTTCCAAGAGAAATATATGCCCAACATATGCTCTAGACACAAATGGTAACTATGAGGTTTGCTAAGGCCTTATGCTGGGCATGGACAAATGGCAAGATTTAGATGGATCTGAAGGGCTAAGATCATGAGCAAGTGAGCAAAGGCCAGGACACAGAAAAACACTGTCATCTCTCCTGGGGTTCATCTATTTCGCTGGAATTTATGAGGGCAGAGAAGAAACATAAACTGGAAAGTTACTAGGGTGTAAGTTGTGAAAGTTCTTTATTCCTAGGATAAGGACAACCTTTGCTCTAGGCAATGAAAAATCATTGTAAGGTTCTCAGCAAAGAAGAGATATGACAAAACTGAAGATTAATTCGGGGGGATTTTTTAGGATAGTTCCTAATGAACCTAGAGTAAACCTGAGAGGGTAATTAGCCAGAACATTCATTTTCCCAAACATAATTAACTTTTATAGCCCTTCAGAGTTTGCAAAGGACTTTTCATACATCTAGTTTCATTTTATTCTCCCAACAAGTTCCAGAATCACGTGTTATTCTTATCTCCATTTTATAGCTGAAGAACATGAAGATATCAGACAGGGTCTGTAGGATCTGCCTGAGAGAGTGGCTGCGTCAGTTTTTCCATGCACTAAACATTAAGCTGGGGCATTCTGTCAAGTATTGTCAAAAGGAATAATATTTGCTTTTTATAGTCTTTTTCTGCCTATGTGCAGGATATTAAAGCACAAAGGCAGCTAAGATACACACGGACTATAGAGCACTGCTCTATGGTAGTATTAGGACTAGCTGTAGTTTTAGAACTAGGTCTATGTATCCAGAGCTAGATCAGCTGTCCCAAATTCCACTCCTCTTTGCATGACTTTTGAACTGTATTTAAGGATAAAAGCCTGGAAGGAGTGACTTTTTTGACTTTTGTGGTTTATCCAGCGATTTCACCAGCTATATGATCTTAAGTAGACTCTTGAGAATTAAAACAAAATTTTTTTAATTAGTATGTGTTATTGACAAAAAGTCAAGGATATAGGCCTTTATTACAAAGACAATATGTTCTTTTGGGGGATTGCAGTAGAGAAACAATTCAATTAAATTATTGCAAGCCCAAAGGTGAAGAAGGTAATTAAAATATTAAAAAGACCTGTGTCTGAAGTCTCATTCTCAGGGAAGCAGGTGTTCGTAGGAGACCAAGAGGAAGGAGAGTTGCTTGAAAAATACACTTCAGTTTTAGTGTTGGAAATCAGCAGTGTTACACTGAAAGTAAAACAAGAGAAGACAAGCCGATTAGGCTGCAGAAAGAGAGAGATTCCCTTAAGAAAAAAATTACTATGGTAGAGGCAAGAAGGGAAAAAGTGTATCTTTAAGGAAAGGATAGATAGATAGAAAATGGAGTAACCTCAGAAGGTAGAAGAGAACTAAGGTATTCTTCAAAAAAGCAGTAGAAAATGGGGAATGTGTTAGATGTTATTAGGTCAAAACAATGAGATCCACTGAAAGAAAATCTAACAGGATGAGAAGCAAAGCCACTAAACAAACTGGAAAACTCAGAAGAAACCAGGATTCAAACACCACAGAGTGCCCTCTTCAAGGTGTAGATAGGCTTTCTATTTTGGAAGCACCTACTAAAGGTTGACACTGTCATTCAAAATGCCCATAGAACATTTGGACAGTTTTGAAAAGTAAACCAGAAACATTGGTGTAAAATACTCAAAGAGTTAGACAGTGAGTTTCAATTTGACCAAGTAATTATGCTTGTGCCCTGAGTAAACATATGGTTTTATATATATAATGCATATATATGTATCTATATAATAAATCTGCATCAGCATTATCTTCTGTGCTGTGGTCTATAGTGACGTTATATGCTATGAATCTGCATGATGATTGGTATCATCTTCAACAGCATTCACAATTTTAACCATATTTTTCAGATACAAAATGATTTGCAGGATTAATTGCAAAGAAATCAGAAGGGAAAAAATTCATATCAGTAAGGACCATATGTCTGATAGCTCTAAGGATTTCAGACTAAAACATAAGCCAAGATTTATTTGGGAAGCATTATGTTACTCCAAATGTGACTGGTAAGTAATTTTATCATAATAATGAACACCTTATAAGTGGTGTCACATTTTCCAAAGTGCATTGCATGGAACAGCTAGATTTGTCAGATGTTGTTAGAAGTTAAGCACCCTTGCATCCCCTCCCCAACAAAAACCTCCACAAAAACATGCTTTTAGTTCTTTTTAAGTGAAAGAACACCCAAATTCCTTTATAGTAACTGTAAATACTGCCAAATGAATCACAAATACGTTTTGCCTTAGAGATAACACTCATAGCACCTGTCATGCTCAGCATCTCCTTCTAAAGGTGCCCACAGACCATGAGGAAAACAGCTGATCCCTGCAGCACGATGGCTAAACCACACGACCAGCCCCTCAGCCATTACAGATAAGACCAGGGGAGGCACCCGACTTAAGGAAAAACCAATTCATCCATAAGTTGGCCTGTGACTTATGATGATGTGGCTTGGTAATTAGACAACTACTCTGATTCTCCCTAGTAACTTGAACCAGGACATGTGGAATAAATTGGCCAGCTGGTAATAGGAGGAGGAGCAAAAGACAAGACTGACCGAATCTTGTTACTAGCAGAGTACTAGAGTTCAAAGGCACAACTTCCTTATACTACAGAGCACCTCGGATTCTGATCAACCATCAAGTTGCAGTCTTTGCAGCCTTGCATGAGGCCCAATTGTCAATTTTTCCTGCAATCCACCTGGCCTGGCTACACAGATGAGATTCTCCTTTCCCTTTCTACTTCATGTAGTTTAAGAATAAATTCCCTATTTGTCACAATCACCAAATGAGTTTCCTTCTTGCAACCAAAAGGCCACGCCTCCTCATTCTCACTGTAATCAGATTCATTCTTACCTGGTTATGTTCCGGCTGAATGTTTTCCTAAGATGTACTAACAGCAAAGGAGAACTTTCCATGCAATCTTCCATTGTTACACACCCTCTGTACTTCCTTTTTTTTTTTTTAATGTTCTTACATGAGTGAATAAGAGATTATAGATCATCTTGAATCTTCTCTAATTCATATTTCTAAAAAGTTGATTATGTGCAATCTTCTATTATTTTTAACATTTTTTGTAGCATAGCTCTTAAATAATTTTGTTCCACTTCTCAAAGCAGAGATGTTGAGAATCACTGTCCTAGAAAGTATGTAGAGTAGTAGGCATAAATTATAACACTGGATGTCAGTCAATATTTTTTTTTGTTGGTAAATACAAATAAAGTTGCATAAGAGCATGTTGTGCTCTGGATCTGAGATTTGTTGGAAGCTCCCATCATCTTTGCTTAGCCCTTAACGTGCATATGATGAAAGTACCCCTTCCTAACACCAGAGGGCACTGTGCCATCAGGATACTGCCAGCAACTGATTCTTGCAGCTGCTTCTATCAATACATTCCTGCACCACATTCAACCTTTCAGAAAAGCCTTCTGCTTTTTCTTTTTGCCATTCTTAGACCAGGACTGGTTCTGAGGTTACATGAGAACAAGGGGTTAAAAGAGGCTGCTAAAGACCAAGTTTCACAGGGATAAGAACAATCTGCAATTTTTTAGCCATTATTATTCTGCCTCTAGCAAATTCAGTGTCTTGATCTTTCTGGTCCTCATTATTCTCATTTAAAATTAAGATACAATTCCGGCTTCCCTGGTGGCGTAGTGGTTAAGAATCCGCCTGCCAATGCAGGGGACACGGGTTCAAGCCCTGGTCCCGGAACATCCCACATGCCACGGAGCAACTAAGCCCGTGCGCCACAACTACTGAGCCCATGTGCCACAACTACTGAAGCCTGCGCGCCTAGAGCCAGTGCTCCACAACGAGAAGCCACCGCAATGAGAAGCCCGCGCACCGCAACAAAGAGTAGCCCCCCGCTCACCGTAACTAGAGAAAGCCCGCGTGCAGCAGCAAAGACCCAACGCAGCCAAAAATAAATAAATAAGTTGTTTTTAAAAATTTAAAAAGTAATTAAGATACAATTCGGGAAAACATGTCTAATGAGCATAATTAAACAGTTTTGCATTAGAAGGTAAGACTAGATCCTGTTGATTCTCATTGCAATTTAAATATGGGAAGTCAGATTGGTTTACTTAAGCCTATAAAATTGTGTCTAACTACTGGAACTTCTTAAAGAGAATACCCACCAAGTACTACCAATAACCTACTCTTATTATAAAGCTTCTTCTAAATCTCATTAGTACAGGGGTTTGGGCTTCTTTCTTTCACAATCCAGATTAAGAGGTAGTTTTTCAAGCAAGGATTGTCTCAACACTCATTAATTCCCTCAACATGTATTGAACATCAACTGTGTGCCAGGCTTATATCTCTAGATGCTGGCAAAAATACACAAGTTGTGCTTTCGTGAAGTTTTCAATCTGAGGCAATAAAATAATTTTTTAATTGTAAAACTGAACTGATAGGTGCTATAAAGAGAGCTCCAGGAAGCTACCAGAATATATAACAGGGAGACTTTCCCCATCTGGTAAGGGTGGTCAAGAAATGGTTCCCCTAAGGAAACGATTCTTGAGATCTAACAACTAAGTATGTGCTAAATATGCAAAAAAGGACGTGGGGCAGGCAGAGATGAGGATGGGGAGAATAATCTCAGCAGGTACAAAAAAATCTGTGGGAGAAGACCTGAGAAATAAGGTCACTAAGGTTCAGTTCAGTGTACGGTGGGGAAATGAGAAAGCAGGGCAGAGGCCCTCAAAGCCATGACTATTTTTATACTGAAAACCACTTAAAGAAGAATTTTAAGCTGGAGGTTGCCATGATCATATTTATATGTAAAAAGACTATCCTGGTGCCATGTGAAAAATGAACCCAAAGTCAGGTTAGGAGGCTACTGATTATTGAGCTTCGTGGAAGGATGACCCTGAAGGTGGCAAGTTGTCGAGGGCTGATGTTGAGAAAGTAAAATCCACAAAACTTGGTGACGGAGTATATAAACTATAAACCAGCTCATTGCGCTTCTGATTTCAAATCAGCAACTGTTTTAAATTGGCTGGTAAAACAAATGAAAATAGAGTCATTCGATTACAAACACTGAGACCTCTGCGTGAGAGAATCGCTGGGGTCGGCGTGGTTATTTTCTTAAGCAAAAGTTTCGCTGCATTCTCATGGGCTCTGTGGAAATGCTCCCCGATGCAATATAGATTGGCGGTGGCGTGTACAAAGGAATGTCCGAGGAAGGGCGCTCGCCCCTGGATCACCAAGGCTTGGGTCTTGGGAACCCTGCACTGCAATAATGAGGGCTCGTTCGATTCACCGCCACCGACTTCGGGGCCCTGAGTAGTCCCCAGAACTCAGCAGTCACACCAGGTCAGGTGACGCCGAAGCAGCAGGGAACTTCGGCCTCTATTCCGGTGTTCATCCCACTGCCAGGGACGGTATTCAGTCTGCCGGAAACTTGCCGGAAGCTCAAGACTTAGCCCCTCTTGTTCGCTACGG
Source organism: Eschrichtius robustus (assembly GCF_028021215.1). Taxonomy (NCBI): domain Eukaryota; kingdom Metazoa; phylum Chordata; class Mammalia; order Artiodactyla; family Eschrichtiidae; genus Eschrichtius; species Eschrichtius robustus. Next base: position 27,611,809 of record NC_090825.1, read on the forward strand.
TGGCCGAAAAGGCCCTGGAATAATAAGCCGAGTCAGACCAAAGAAGGCGCACGCGCATTGCGGACTTCTGGGATCTGGGGAAGGCTCAATACCTCGCGGGCAGAGAGTGCAGGTTTAGCGTGTGTAGTTTCCTCTCCCGCCCCGCCGCACCCTGATTTCCTAGGAGGGTTGTCGCCCGACAAGCTTGGTTTAGAGAAAGGAGGCCCCGCCATTCCCCGTTGTCGATTAGCTGCCCGTCATCCATCAGGTTAGGAGGCGGAGTTTGGGCGCTTTCCTGTTGCATCAGCTGGTCCCTGCCGGCCACGTGGCGCAAGCGCAGTGTTCCTGGGCGTTCCAACCCACCTCTGCCTGGCGACCACTGTCATTTCCTCCTGACCGAAGTTTTGGGGTTTAGTTTTCTCTTAGTGGTTTGCCAGTGTCCGAGGAGAAGGCCAGTAGCCCTTCAGGGAAAATGGGAGACGAGAAGTCGGTGAGTGGGTTGAGTGGAGCCTGGTGGCCGGGCTGGGGCCCTCCTGGTACCCGTGTTGCCCAACCGGGGGAGGGAGGGGGTGGAGAAGCCCGAGGCGGGCGATGGAGCTCCCGGACAAGTCAGGGCCCCCTTTGGAGACGAATCTCAAATTGATAAAGCAGGGCGGGGCTTAAGATCGTCTCTGGGTCTATCCTTTTTTAGATGAGGACACTGAGACCTTGAGTGAGTGTCTTGCTCAGAGCCACACAACTAATTAGAAGCCGAGACATAATTAGAATCTAGGGCTTCGGACTCCTAGACTAGGGTCTGTGGCTCACCTTAGTCGGGAAGAATGTTGCAGAGCCTCATTTACTTTTAAAACCACGTACGGGTAAAAAGCCCCAGTTTAAGGAAGGGAAAACCCAGTCATCGAGATCTGCCCAAGTTTAGGGTGGTTTATAATAAATGGTGGAGACCGGATGACCCCAGCTGACAAACTCTAGAAAGGTTACACACTTCCCTGCGTGGTGGTGGAGGCATGCCTTATCCCATTCATAAATGTTCATTTCACCTCTGGACTTTCCCTTTAGTGTCATAATTTGCTTAGGAACATCTTTCCAATCCTCTTCTGTGTACCAACTTTTGGGTTGAAATTTTAGATTGCTCTTACGTAGACATATAATATGTAAACTCGCCCATTTTTGTTTTGTTTTCATTGGAAGTAAAGAACAGTTGCCTATCATGATTTCACTTGTTATAGGAAAGGTGAAATGGGCCTCAGGGTTCCAGAGAGATCCATTTTAACGCCCTGGCTCTACTATTTACTAGCGATGTACAAATGGGAAATTACTTACTCTCTTTGCACCATTGTCCTCATTTGTAAAATGTAGAGGTATTTAGAAGACAAAAAACCTTGATGTTAATTCTCTTCTTCTTTACCGTTATTCCTGTTCATTTAGCAAATATCCATATGACCAGAACCAAAAACATTTAATCAGAGAAATAGAATTATTTCCCTCTCTTTCTGTTTTAAATCTATACAGACTTGCAATTAATTTTTACCCCTTTTTTTAAAAATTATTTTTTTAATTTATTTATTTTTGGCTGCACTGGGTCTTCGTTGCTGTGCGCAGGCTTTCTCTAGTTGTGGCGAGCAGGGGCTACTCTTCGTTGCGGTGCGCGGGCTTCTCATTGCGGTGGCTTTTCTTGTTGTGGAGCACTCGCTCTAGGCGCGCGGGCCTCAGTAGTTGTGGCACGTGGGCTCAGTAGTTGTGGCTCACGGGCTCTAGAGGACAGGTTCAGCAGTTGTGGCTCACGGGATTAGCTGCTCCGCAGCATGTGGGATCTTCCCGGACCAGGGCTCAAACCCGTGTCCCCTGCATTGGCAGGTGGATTCTTAAACACCGCGCCACCAGGGAAGTCCCTTTTTACCCTTCTTTTCACCTGTTATATTTGACTAGTTACATTAATCATATAGTATGGTGAAGGCATGCAGGTAAGCTTGTAATGTTGGTTAGTACTTTACTTGATTAGAATGGACTTAAGGTGTGTTCATTGTTCATCTATTGACTATAAATGAACCTTAAAAGTTCATTAAATCATGAATTCTGGAGTGGGGGAAGTGTTAGCTCAACATGAAATTTGGAGTCATATTTTTAAAATTTGTGTTTTTTAAATTATACAAGTCATAAGTTTTATGAAATTGAAAAGAACAATCAGTATGTCCACAAGGGATAAATGGATAAATAATGGAATGTTATTTGGCAATAAAAAGGAGTGAAATACTGATACTTGTAACATGGATGATCTTGAAATCATTATACTAACTGAAAGAAGCCAGTCACAAAAAACCAATATTGAATGATTCCGCTTATATGAAATGCCCAGAGTAGGCAAAGCTGTAGAGACAGAAAGATTAGTGGTTGCCAAGTGCTGGGGAGAGGGGAGAACAGGGAGTGACTGCTAATGGATACATGGTTTCCTTTTGGGGTGATGAAATTGATCCTGGTGATCGTTGGGCAACTGTCAGTGCACTAAAAACCATTGAATTATATGCTTTATGTGGGTGAATTTTATGGTACAGAAATATATCTTAATAAAACTTTTTTAAAAATTCAAAAAAAGATCAAAAAAATATATGAAACAAAAGTCCCCCCGTCACATCCCCAGTTCTACCCTCAAAACTCCTTCACTGCTGATGATAACATCCCCCCTTAGAGCTGACCACTGTCAACATCTGGGTGGGTATCATTTTTTCCTGCCACTTGTAGGTTTTCTGAACCTAGAAAAATCATCTAACTTTTTAAAAATTTAATCTTATTTATAAAATGGGAATAATAATGATAGTCATCTCACAGTGTTTCTATGAGAATCAGATGTGACTGTGGAGGAACTTTGTAAACTGTAAAACTTTATGTAGTGAAATTTGCATTAGGATGTTTCTATCTGAGCAGTTACAAAGAAGTAAGTAATTTGTTTCTGAGAAGATACTCTTTGGAGTATCCCATAATGTGGTTCCGTGTTTCTTGACCTCAACACTCTTGACACCATGGACTGGATAATTCTTTGTTGTGGGAATCTGTCCTGTGTGTTGTTGGATGGTTAGCAACCTCCCTGGCCTCTACCCACTCTCTGCCAGTTGTACATACCACACCACACCGCCCTCCCCACCTTCCCCCTGCTCCCCACCCCTGGTTGTGACAACTGAAAAGGTTTCCAGACATTGCCAGGTGTCTGCTGGGGGCAAAATTGCTTCTGGTTGAGAACCACTGGTAAGACCAGTTCTTACCATTGGTTGCCTTTTTGCACAGGACTTACTGTAAAACTTTCTATGACTTCCTGGAATTGAATTGAATTGAATTCTAATTGAAGTCCACATCTTTATGGTAACTTTTAGTGCTTGCTTCTGTCTAAGCCCTCGTCTGTCTTAATTGACAGTGTTTCCTAAAAGGTTTAGTAATTTTTTCTCTCTCTCTCTCTCTAACATTTCCAACAATAATTTTCTGTGTACACCTAGAAAGAAATTTCCTCCATTCTCAAAATCCAGCCTGTTGAAATCTTCTCCATCCTTTAAAGTTCTTTAAAGCCCTAACAGTTACTGGTGTCTTAGCTTATCTGACATCTGATCAGAGTATACAGCTGTGTTCTTTTCTCCTCCAGGAGTTTCTCACATATGTATGCCTTAGTTTCCCCAAAGAGATTAAGTTCGCTCATGGTAGGGATTGGGTCTTATGTTTGCTTCTTCTACAGGGTTTTAAAAAAAATACTGTGAGCTCAGAGGCTCTGGGTAGTACTTGTGGAATGGAAGGATATATATTGCATTAGAGTTTTTTTTTTTCTGAAAATACTGCTGAATAAATTGCATGCTTCTTGTAGCTATATATTTAGTATATGTCCATTTAAACCTGAAGCGAGAGTCATGTGAACAGGTAAAATGAATGAAATTTGAGGACTTGAATATTATCAAGTAACTCTTCTACTTTTTTAGGGCTTGTCTTTATTGTAAGTTGTTAACTTGTCTTTGACAGTGGTGAAATTTTCTAGTCTTTCAAAATCAGATTTCCACTTAAAAAAAAAAAAAGATGCTAAAATAACATCCCCAAAACTTTTCTGGAGGCAGCATGGATGGGTGTCAAATGAGATTAAAATGAAAAACCTTCATGTCTTTTTTGCTTATTTAGGTAGGTGCCAGTGAGGAGAAACGAAAGGAAGGAAACAAGAAGAAGAACAAAGAAGGCTCTGGGGATGGAGGTCGAGCAGAGGTAAATGTTTTCAGGGCTCTGTCATCAAAGATTGACAGAGGCAGGGAGCTGTCTCAGACTCATCCTATGCAAGATTCTAATGGTTTTCGTGGGGTTTATAAGATGGCACTAGATGGAAAAATCAGGGAGAAGAATTAGGAAATTCTGAGAGGGGAAGAAAGACTTGCAGTTACTTGTTATTGAAAAAGGAAAACAACTGAAGTATGATTGTAAGATAATCTGTGGGATTAGATATTAGAGAGAACAAAAGTTGGTGAAAAGAGGACTGTGGTAATTAGTTGCCAGGTCAAATGCTAGCTGTCTGACCATTTCATTCAATGAGACATTAAGAGACTTGGTGTTTGGGCTTTTACTGACTACAACAGAAACCAAAGAAAGCCTTGTTCCTTCACCCCATTAGCACTGTTTCCACCTGGACCTGCCACTGGAGTTTGGTTTTAAGCCAGGACAAATCTCCTTGATGCTTCTCAAGTGTAGAGAAAAGGCTTTCAGTTCACCAGGCTCACACTAAAAGGAACTGGCATTTCAAGAGTCATCCCAGAATTGACCTGGTTCCTGGGTCTTGCTTTAGGAGGCAGTTAAGCTTGTCTTCCTACTTAGTTTTTGAAGTTGAACTGCTGTGAACCGTGCTTGACTTTTTGCTTTTGTCATTGCAACCGTTTTATTAGAGACTCTTTAGAAAACGACCAGAATGCAAGACAAAGGAATAGGCTTTTAAGAAGTATGCTACAACACAGTAAACTGACTTTAAAGAGTTGTTTTTATAAATGTTGCATTGCTAAATTTATAGTGCTTCCACTTAATTTAGGGTAAGTTTGTAGGTGATCAAGAATCACTGAGTGTTGCCAAGAGCCCTGCATAACCGCTTCTGTTATGTTTTGTCCATTATATCCCACGGTAATTGTGGGAAATTGTTGATTGTGAATTTCAGAATTTGCAAGTAAGTAAGAAAATGCATATGTTCCCTAATTTCTTTTTTGTACTTTTAATACAAGTAGTACATGCTGTTCTGTTACAGCTTGAGATTTAGCCTGGAAATAGGAAACAAAGGGTATAATTAGAGGACTTTTTTGAATAGAGAATTGTGCATGTGACATGTGGTTGATTATATATGTTTTAAATGATCTGTCTGGAAAAAAAGTGTACAGTGAGATGTCCAAGACCTTTCCTCCTCCTCCATGCTCCCATCATTTGTGTACTTGTCTTGTTCCCCTTCTAAGGGCAGTGGGCAGGTCTTATTCTTCTCTTGCGTCCACAGAGCCAGGCACAGAGAATATCTGCTCCATGAATGTTGAATAAATTAAGTTTGACACTAAGTTCTTCTGATCAGGAAGTGCCAAATGGATGTGGAGATAAACTGCAGTAAGATACAGATGGTCATGTGGGTGGGTAGGACTGTAGTGATGTCTGAGTATGTGGGACCAGGTAATGTGCTCTGGCCTGAGGGATTCAGAGCAGGGTTGTAGAATGATAGGCTCTGAGCTTTTAGTTAATTTATTGATGCTTCTTCATTGAGGATTATGGACCCCTGTGACAATTTAATGAAAAGCCCCCAAAGAGCACCTAAATGACTAAGGAAAGGGAAGGACTGTGGTCGGAGGGAATTATAAAGATATTAAGGCTCTTCCATTTAAAAAATTGAAGGCCAAGAAAAAATATGATTGAAATGAGAAGGAAATTTTGTATAAGGGAAAAACAATAAAAGCACTACTTCATATAAGATAAACTTTATTTTTATTATTTCTTCCACTTGTCTAAAAAGGAAAGCAAGAGTGTACTGATCATTTATTTCTTCATTTGTTGTCTTGCAGTTGAATCCTTGGCCTGAATATATTAACATACGTCTTGAGATGTATAATAAACTAAAAGCAGACCACGATTCCATTCTGGCAGAAAAAGCAGAAAAAGATAGCAAGCCAATTAAAGTCACCCTGCCTGATGGTAAACAGTTGGATGCAGAATCCTGGAAAACTACACCATATAAAATTGCTTGTGGAATTAGGTATAAGCTATACCTGTCTTGACCTTCTGTTGTTTGTAACTAAACTTTTTTTTTTTTTTCTATCTTGCCAAATTTTATCCTCATAATATTTTTATGTTCCTGTTCAATGTTTTTATTGTTTAATTTACCTTATTTGGGATTTTTAAAAAATCAAAATAATGTAGAGCTTTATAGTCAAGATTCAAAGTTAATATCTGAAAGAGTCAACTTTGGTCTTATTTTACAAAAGATTTTATATAATTCTTCTACTTTGATCATAAAATGTCACATAACCAAGTAGAGAGTACTTCACCTATTTTGACTAAAAAGTCTCAGTTTTAAAGTTAAAAATGAAGGTAGCTCATCTCAAAATGGGAAAGTTAAGAAACTAATATATGAAATATATTATGAAACTATATATGAAATATATGAAACTAACACATGAAAAAATGTACTATTTTTATAAAGCTAATGTTAAAACTTTTGTTGGGCTGGGGAGAAGTTATTTCAGGTAACTGAGAATTAGATGCATACTTCGTAATAGAGTAAATGCTTTCCTAATCTAATATGATTGGGATGAATAGTTGGTAAGTTTATCAAAAAAGTGATAAAGTTGGGAAGGCATAAATTGATACATGTATCTTCTACCAAGTGTTGGCAAACTGGTTATAGCCTGTTTTTGTACAGCTCAAGAGCTAAGAATCGTTCTTGTGTTTTTAAATGGTTTGAAAAAAATAAGACAACTAAAAAAAGTAAATAAATAAGACAACTAAGAATATGCAACAGAAACCATGTATGGCCTGCAGTCTAAAATATTTATATGGCTCTTTACAGAAAAAGTTTGCCAACCGCCATTTAAACATTTTAACTTAACACATATATATACATTTATTCACTAATATGTATATAAGGCCAAAGTTTGGGGGGTGGAGTGCTAATTAAACTTTTACATTATCTTAACACACTTGAGAAGCCATCTGAGTGCAGAATCCTTCCAGATTTTTGTGTAGTTGTTTCATCCACACCTGACTTGACAATATTTTTTTAGTGACTTCCCTTTATCAAGCCTTCCCAAACATTCAACTTGGTTTGAATGTAATTCAAACCAAGAAACTGTAATTCCCTCGTTGTATTACTTGTATATTTCTATTTATTTATAGTAATTACATATTGAGCTGAAACAAATGAAATCATATATGAATTGTCAGAAATGGTTGATGGGCTTCCCTGGTGGCGCAGTGGTAAAGAGTCTGCCTGCCAATGCAGCAGGGGACATGGGTTCGTGCCCTGGTCTGGGAGGATCCCACATGCCATGGAGCAACTAAGCCCGTGAGCCACAACTACTGAGCCTGCGCGTCTGGAGCCTGTGCTCCGCAACGGGAGAGGCCACGACAGTGAGAGGCCCGCACACCGCGATGAGGAGTGGCCCCCGCTCGCCACAACTGGAGAAAGCCCTCGCACAGAAACGAAGATCCAACACAGCCAAAAATAAAAATTAAATTAAATTAATAAGAGGATTCTCAGCCATTGGTCACTGGGGATGCTTTAAAAAAAAAAAAAAAGGTTGATTATCATCAATTTCATATTGTTGAACCTAAGACATAAAATAACAAGCACATAAACAAATTTGGGAACCATCACAGCTGATTCTTGGTAAGCCTACTATGCAACTGGTGGGAGTCGGAGCAGTTAGGCCCATGAGCTATGTACTGGTATATGCCCTGGTCTTTTTACAAAAGGAATGGAATGTTGCTGTTAATTTGACAAGTAACTTCTACCTAAAGTACTTCTGCCTTACTCCAAAGGAAGTAAGAAAGTTGTCATGTTAAGCAAGTTTCCATGTGAGATCATAAGTAACTAGATAGACCTTTAAATATCAGTTCAGCCTTTCACTTGAGAGAGAATTTCGCAGGTGAGGTTAAAAGATTCCTCCGTTGTTGCACAATGAGATTGTAGCTGTGTCAGTACTAAAATCCAGGCTCCTGTTAGTGCAAGAACTTTTTCTCTACATGCTACAATATTGTTCTTCAGATTATGTTGTAATTTATCAAGTGGCCAATTGGAAAACTAATTTTCTCTTTTTTTGAATTAAAACTTTTATTGCGGTGTAAGTGTCATAACATATTAGTTTGAAAATATTTGAGGTGGGAAACTGCTAGACTATTATAGACTGTCATTTCTCTAGCTGCACATTCACATCTATAATCTGACTAACTTTACTCAATTCTGCTTGAGCCACGCAGCTTCCTGAACCTCTCCTAACTTATATCTCTGCTTGCATCCATGCCCATTCTCAACATTTGAAGTGCCATCTCCTCTCCTTTTCTTCCTGTCCAAATCTTTTGATGCTTCATCCCCTCATTACTTTATTTTTTAAAGCCTGTCCAGACTACTCTGACCTGTGCTGCTTTCCCCTCCTCAGAACTCCTGCGACTTCTACACTTGGTGGGTCTGACATCTCGTCACTTGAGGAGAGAGTTGTCTTTTGTACTGTGTCCTGTATATTTAGATGACATTTTATCCGTATTATAAAATGTTTCATTAAATAGTATTTCACTTCACCTATATATTTGTTATAACTAATATCATCTTAGGCATTTGCAGAATTCTGAGATTAGCATTGCTTCTCAAAGGAAAGATCTGTTATAGATTTCAAGCAGGATAAAAGCAGAGAAGTTATTTAGAAGTACCTCCACCCCCCTTTTTTTCCTTTGGAATCTAAATAGCTTGGCTTTATGGAAAACTAATTTTGGAGAAATTTAAAGATAAACTACTGGAAATTGTTATTGTTTATCACAGTTGCCATGTCTGCTTAAACAAGAAACATTAAATGAGGTCAAATAATAGTGTTCTGAATTTTCAGCATCTTCTAGTTATATTCTTAGGGACTTCTTTGAATTTTGTCACTTTTTCATTTTATTTCAGAAAGATAAATGTACATCTATATATAATATACAGGCATACCTCAGAGATATCGCGGGCTCAGTTCCAGACCACCACGATAAAGCGAGTATCACAGTAAAGCAAGTGACACGAATTTTTTGGTTTCACAGTGTATATAAAAGTTGTTTACACTATATTGCAGTCTATTAAGTGTGCAGTTGTTTGTCTAAAAAAAAGTACATGTCTTAATTTAAAAATACTTTATAACTAAAAAATGCTAACTATCATCTGAGCCTTCGGTGAGTCATAGTACTAACATCAGAGATCACTGATCACAGATCACCATAACAAATACATATAATAATAATGAAAAGTTTGGAAATATTGTGAGAATTAACAAAATGTGACACAGAGACACAAAGTGAGCAAATGCTGTTGGAAAAATGGTGCCAATAGGCTTGCTTGATGCAGGGTTGCCACAAAAAAAAAAAAAAAAGAAAATGCAGTATCTTCAGAGTGCAATAAAAGGAGAGATATGCCGGTATATAATGTTTATTTTCCTGTTCTTCTTCTCAAATTAACTGTTGTGCTGCAGAAAATTCTTTTTTAGAGTCTTGTGTTTTTATACATGTGTGTATGTTTTTTAAAAAGTCAAGGCCTGGCTGACAACACTGTTATTGCTAAAGTGAATAAAGTCGTCTGGGACCTAGACCGTCCTCTGGAGGAAGATTGTACCTTGGAGCTTCTCAAGTTTGAGGACGAGGAAGCTCAAGCAGTAAGTTTTTATTCAGATTCACATTTGCAGTCTTTTCCAGCTTATTACTAAAGCCAGTGGGTGGCTAAAGTTGATTGATGTCTCATTGTCATATTTGAAATCTTCATTTTGTCTTTCATGTAGGAAACATAGTAAAAATGCTTGTCTTATAAAATTAAGAAGTGCACTTATTCAAGTTTATTTTTACTCTAGATACTTCAGTGGGGAAAAAGTGCTGGGAATTTTATTAAAAATTGATTAAGCAAGTAAAAATTGTTTTCTACATTATTAGTCAACACTTAATCAAGATGCATATATTTAACAAATTCAAACATGATTTAAAGTTCTCGTCCTATTGGGCAATTGATTTCTGTATTTTTCTTACCTTAAAATGCAGATCTGCTGAAAGCACTGTAAAAATCAATCTGCATTTGATGGCAAAGTTTTCTCCTTATTTCCCCATGATGGAATACCATATAAGAAGTAAAATACGTTGTTTTAGTGACAATGGTTTACTTACGTATGTGAATCAGTGGTTTTCAAATGTATTCTGGAGTCCTTAAGTTTTTTATGAGAATTTAATTTTACTTATTATTTATTTATTTATTTATTGAAGTATAGTTGATTCACAATATTAATTTCAGGTGTACGGTTTTTATGAGAATTTTAAAAATCTTTATTTTGGTACCTTACTAATTAATCTTAAAAACATTGCTTTGGGTATATTCTGTCTCATCTGAATTACCGCCTTAAAACCAAGTACTACCTTTTGATTTCAAGGCCCGTGTGTTTGTCCTTGGTTTTATAATTGTATTGTAGGGTCAAGTTGTACCATCTTAGTTTTGTTTGGGGCCAATAAGAGAAAAGCAGATATAATTCTTAAGTGATGTTCCACAGCCAAGTAAAGACCAGAGCATAGCCTTTACTAATTTTAGAGAAATTTAAAGATAAACTACTGGAAATTGTTACTGTTTATCACAGTTGCCATGTCTGCTTAAACAAGAAGCATTAAATGAGGTCAAATAATAGTGTTCTGAATTTTCAGCATCTTCTAGTTGTATTCTTAGGGACTTTTTTGAATTTTGTCACTTTTCATTTTATTTCAGAAAGATAAATATACATCTATATATAATATACACACATACCTCAGAGATATTGCGGGCTCAGTTCCAGACCACCAACTCAGATATTTTGAGTCAGTTCCAGGGATTGACTCAAAAGACCCTGGGGCCATGGCAGTTAATAAGACAGTCACATTGTGAGTGCCTGTTGTTTTCAGGAAACAAAATCCATCCCGTTTAATTAATGATGCTAAATTTGTATTTTAATTAGTTTGAAAACAACTAAACCAGATAATTTCTAAGGTACAAATACAATTTAGTAATTAGAATTATTTTAAATTATTTTGGCTCCGAGTAGAATCACACTGCAATCTATAGATTTGTAGATTTAGATTTTCACGTCTTAGGTTTATTTATAATAAACTTTATATGTCTTTCAAAACAAACAAATTAATTTACAGCTTGTATGCCCAGACTCAAACCACCCCATTTTTCTTTGATTTTCAGGTATATTGGCACTCGAGTGCTCACATAATGGGTGAAGCCATGGAAAGAGTCTATGGTGGGTGTTTATGTTACGGTCCACCAATAGAAAATGGATTCTATTACGACATGTACCTTGAAGAAGGGTAAGTTATGTAACTGGATAAAGAAAAATAAAATCTGAATTACTATGGGTCCATACATTATTTTTAAAGAGTTCTCAATTAAGGAGGAATGATATAAAACTTATTGCTTCATAGTCACCAAGTACTCCCACTAACAAAACTTGAAGTGTTGTAGTAACTCACGAAGTAGTAGAGAGCTCTCTTCTAGATCAGTGGAGGTGGAGCCCTAAGCTATGTCGGGAAATAAAATGAAGCTTGGACCTCTCCTGTTCTTTAAACCCAGTTATAAAGTTAGAGGAGTGTTCACTAGTCGGAATGGTCTTCATGATGACCAAGGTCAAAGCCACTGAAAATATGAAAACAGTTTATAAAAAGTGTCTAGTTTAAAATTCTTAATAAATGATGCAGGGGTCTAATTTTTTATATTAAAACCCTTGAAGTATTCTAAAGAAATGTTCCCCCAAGCTGCGGTGTGAGTGGAATGGAATGGAAAGAGATTAATTATATTTTCTTCTTCAGGGGTGTGTCCAGCAATGATTTCTCTTCTTTGGAGGCTTTATGTAAGAAAATCATTAAAGAAAAACAAGCTTTTGAAAGATTAGAAGTTAAGAAGGAAACTTTACTGGAAATGTTTAAGGTAAATTGAACTGTAACAGGGCCTCCACTTTTATTTCACTCATTAATGTTACGTAAAGTACATTGGGCTCTACTCAATGCTCTGTGGTGACCTAAATGGGAAGGAAATCCAAAAAAAAGGATATACGTATATGTATAGCTGATTCACTTTGCTGTATAGCAGAAACTAACACAACATTGTAAAGCAACTACTCCAATAAAAATTAATTAAAAAAAATAAAGCACATTGGGGCTTAGTGAACTAAGTTCTTTAGAAAAATTTAACAGTTTTTAAATGTTTTTAAAACATGAAATACTGACATTTATATTCATACGGTGCTTAGATGTACTTTGAATTGTATTTTAGCTATAGTATTTAGAAGTAAAAATTAAAGGATGGTTATTTAAAAAATAATTTTTCTTATTTTCAGTACAACAAGTTCAAATGCAGGATATTGAACGAAAAAGTGAATACTCCAACTACCACAGTCTATAGGTGAGAATATCAAGTGTCATTAAATACCATTGGTGTATATGTCATTTTAAGTCTATGTCAAAATTCCTTTTAATTTATCTCTAGGTGTGGCCCCTTGATAGATCTCTGCCGGGGTCCTCATGTCAGACACACTGGCAAAATCAAGACTCTGAAAATACACAAAGTAAGCCATGTAACTTTGAAGGCGCTATATAAACATATTTGTCTACTAAAGATGTATGTTTAAACTTGCATTCATTTCTCTTTTCAGCCATTTTTCTCTTGCATATTTAAGGGTGGATTTTTTTCTCGTGCTGTCTACTGACTGGGCACTACGTGTCACTAGCCTTTTTTTTAACTGAAATTCTCTCAAGCAGTGACTGAGTGACTCCACTCGTCACCAGAGCACACGGGGATGGAGATTTGGAGGATTTACAAAATCACAGTCATGGGCCATTGTGGCTCTAAAAGCTTTGAGACTCACTGTAGGAGTGTGTGCTCTTGCCTTTTGTATGTCTAAGGTAGTAATTACCCAAGTTGTTCTTTTTTAACCAAACTAATCCTGCCAGTCAAATTTTTTTTTTTTTTGGCTGGTTGGTTGGTTTTCCATTTTTGCTGAATCATCTTGTGGGAGGTGCCCCTGCAGTCAGTCGTGTTCGTGGAGTTGTGGCGTGAGTGGGTCTTGAGGGCTGGGCAATTTCAAGGGCATTAAGCAGCCAGCTCTGTGCTGTGGAATGAGTACAACCACCCTAGCGAGGCCTTACTACGTGTGCACTTTTTGTGCCATTTTTCTTGTCATAAGGACTAAATATGAATTTGACTCATGATGTGACTGTGGGAAAAAACGTCTAACTCTTAAAATAAATGAGATATTAAAAAATTTGGGGACTTCCCTGGTGGCGCAGTGGTTAAGAATCTGCCTGCCAGTGCAGGGGACACGGGTTTGAGCTCTGGTCCAGGAAGATCCCACATGCCGCTGAGCAACTAAGCCTGTGCGCCACAACCACTAAGCCTGTACTCTACAGCCCCCATGCTCCACAACAAGAGAAGCCACTGCAATGAGAAGCCCGTGCACTGCAAGGAAGAGTAGCCCCCTCTTGCCACAACTAGAGAAAGCCTGCGTGCAGCAACGAAGACCCAACGCAGCCAAAATGAATAAATAAATCTATTTTTCAAAAAAATTTGAATATTATCTCATGGTTATTCCTTCTTTTCAGAATTCCTCCACCTACTGGGAAGGCAAGGCAGATATGGAGACTCTGCAGAGAATTTATGGCATTTCATTCCCAGATCCTAAAATGTTGAAAGAATGGGAGAAGTTCCAAGAGGAGGCTAAAAACCGAGATCATAGGAAAATTGGAAGGGTATGTTTAAAAAGAATAATGATGTGTGTAGACTGAGTTTTCTTTATTTTCATTTGAATTGAAATTGTATTACGTACCAGGAATTTACTTCTGCAGAGATGCTGTAGCTTTCAGTAGTTATTGTACTGTCCTGTGAAAGCTGAAAATTACTTATTCATTGTCCACTTTATCTTTCTAGAGTGTGTTCAGTACCGCACAGAAGTTCATTTTGACTACTCCTTTTATTGAGAACAAATGCTATGACCTACATTTTTCTTTAAAAAAAGTATAGCAGCATAGCAGCATTTCATAGAGCCGGGAGATGCTTTAGAAATCCCCTGGTCTCACTGACTTATTTTAGAGATGTGGAAACTTCAGTCCCAGGAGGATTCATCTGCTTGTTGCCCAAGATGACACAGCAAGTCATTGATGGATTCTGTGGTGTCCTTTTCCTTATTCTTCTACCCCTGACTGTCTTCTAAGCTGGCAGTTAGGTTTGGTAAAAATACTCCCTTCTAGAAGAGTGCTTACTCTGTGCTGGGCGTCAGGTCACGGCTGTTAGGTTGTGAAGCTTGAGCAGGAGGCAGCATCCACTGTCCTGTGCTGCTGACTGCCTGAAATAAGATCCAGCAGGAAGGAGGCCGGCAACAATTGGTGGGGTCCCTCCCTGAGGACTTGGGCATTTGGTGGGCAAGAAGGTAGGAGGGTGTGCCTCTTTCACCATGACCCAAAGTTAGCCAACTTCTTCTCATCTTCTATTTCATTATCAGTGTCTTTTTCTCAGTCTCCTTCCTGCTGTTCTTACTTTAAAAAAAAAAAGAAAAAAGAAAAAAAGGGAGGGAGAATCTTTGAGCTTTGAGGAATTAAGACTCTGAAAACCCCTGCTGTGCATAGTAGAAGAGAACTAAGACCCTTGCTCCATGTGACTCTTGGGTAAACTTGACTGGATTCAGGAATGTAACAGTCAGAGAATGTCAGAGAATGTACTTGTGCTAAGTGGTAAAGCACCTGCAACACCAGAAATGTCGGCATGTTTTCCTTGATTTGGGAATGGCACCAATTATAATATGAAGCATCATGACCATATTCTAAACTCAAGAACCCTGAAATTTATGTTGATATTATATACATATATAAACTTTCTTTTGCTTTTGTTTTACCCAGGACCAAGAACTGTATTTCTTCCATGAACTCAGCCCTGGAAGTTGCTTTTTCCTGCCGAAGGGAGCCTACATTTATAATACACTTATTGAATTCATCAGGGTAAACCATATTCATTACTTTCTTCTGTAGATTTAAGACATAAGTTGATTTTATTAAATAAGATCTGCCAAAGGGAAAGATAATCTTTTGTTTGAGACAAAACATTTCAAATAATAAATGAAAATGGACGTATTAGGTCTCATAAAATGTTTAAAAAATTCTTTCCCCCTAATACATGATCTTGTCCACATACGTGGGTGTGTACACACGAGACAAGCTGGTGAGCTTGAAGTGGGGCCTGTAACCCTTTACACCCTTTACACTGTGGCTTTTTGACCATTCATTTTTTTTTTTTTTTAATTTTATTTATTTATGGCTGTGTTGGGTCTTCGTTTCTGTGCGAGGGCTTTCTCTAGTTGTGGCAAGCGAGTGCCACTCTTCATCGCGGCGCGCAGGCCTCTCACTATCGCGGCCTCTCTTGTTGCAGAGCACAGGCTCCAGACGCGCAGGCTCAGTAATTGTGGCTCACGGGCCCAGTTGCTCTGCGGCATGTGGGATCTTCCCAGACCAGGGCTCGAACCCGTGTCCCCTGCATTGGCAGGCAGATTCTCAACCACTGCGCCACCAGGGAAGCCCTGACCGTTCAATTTTATCTTCCTAGAAAAAGCAAGTTAATCTTTACATTGCTTTTTTTGTTTGTAAACTATGAAGTGTTTCAAGCATACATTTATAGAGAATAATACCGCCAACATCTCTGTACTCACCACCTAATTTAACACGTAACTGCATTGGGTTATATTTGCTTCAGATTTTTTAATTGAGGTAAAGTAATACGTATATAGTAAGGGGGAAAAAACCTCCCCTTTGAGACTCCTTTCTGATCCATTTCCCTCCTTTCCTAGAAGAAACTACTATTTAGAAGTTAGCATGGATGGATCCTTTTTGTCCATGTTATTTTTACATCTACCCCATAAATATGTACCCTAAATTATGTGTTTGTTTGTGTGCTTCAAACTTACATACATGAAGTCTCATTGTATATCAGTCTGCACTGTGATTTTCATTTTAGATAGGTACCGATCCAATTTGTTTCCAGTTGTTAAGTATGAGTCTGTCATATAACTACCACAGTGTTCACTTCTTTCCTGGGGGAACTGATGTAGTTTCCCGTTCTCCCGTATTACCAGCTGTGCTGCAGTGGCCTCGTTATGTGCATGTGCAGGAGCTTCCTCTCTGGTGTATACCTCCAGGTGGAGTGTCTAGACTATAAGATGTACATCTTGAACTTTACTAGATAGTATAAAATTGCTCTTGAAATTTTTACTTCCACCAGAAGTATAAGCATCTATTCCTTACATAGGCATTGTATTTGTTTTCTAACAGAGTGAATATAGGAAACGAGGATTCCAGGAGGTGGTCACCCCAAACATCTACAACAGCCGACTCTGGATGACCTCGGGCCACTGGCAGCACTACAGCGACAACATGTTCTCCTTTGAGGTGGAGAAGGAGCTGTTTGCTCTGAAACCCATGAACTGCCCGGGACACTGGTATTCCGCAATTTTGAGTTTCTATCAAAGATTTCTTGGCAATCAGTCCTAGATTGTTTTCCCTCCTTTGAAAGTATTTTGTGAAAAACAAATTATGTAATCAAGAGAGTGTTTAAATGCATCATCATTGTGGTGTTGTAACATCTTCTGTGCCCAGCTAGATCCTCAGATCTACAGATATTCAAGAATGGAACTGGGGTAGCAGCAGTGAACAGGCAGGATACAGAACAGGGGAGACGGAATGTGGGGCACAGCAGATTTTTTTTTTTTTTTTTTTAAAGAAACATGTATCAAAATACTGCTGATGAATTGACCTCCTTGGAAAATCTTCCTTGCCTTGAGGCCGCTCACTTTCTATCCTTGAAAGTTGGGTGAAGAGCAGCGTGGCGGCAGACTAGGGAGAGCTGTGGCTGTAGGTAGCTGCGTCATCTCTCCTAGCACTGCTCCCAGTAGCAAGACCTCGAGGGCAGAGGGGTGAGACAGAGGAGTCTCCACGAGGGGACTAGCTTGTAGGTCAGGGAACCAAGGTCAAGTTCATTCTGAGTTTTCCCAGATTCTTCAAAGTTTCTGAAGCACTTTCAGACTAAGAGAACTGAAGCACTTTTGGGAACAACAAGAAAGTACAGACTTTAGTTTCTGCTGATAGAAATGATTTGTATATAGCTAAGATTTTCTTTAAACCATGAGCCTTAAAGGCAGTCCTCAAATTAATAGAGATTGAGCTCAAGGCTATGACTCGAGACTTATGGGAATACATTTTTTATTTTCTCTTAGTTATGGATGGTTGTATTATAATTTATTTGCTACTTTATTCATGCAAGTGCTTACATTGTTGTATGAAACCCAGACTTTGAAAAGTGTTGTTTGTGTGAACAACTAGAACCAGTAGCTTTTTGACAGCCTTCCTTATAGTATTACAGAAGCAGTTTTCTTCTTGTGAAATTAGATATCAGTGGATTTTACTTTTCTGTTTTCTTTAGCCTTATGTTTGATCATCGGCCAAGATCCTGGCGAGAGTTGCCTCTGCGAGTAGCTGATTTTGGGGTGCTTCATAGGAATGAGCTGTCGGGAGCGCTCACAGGACTCACTCGGGTGCGAAGATTCCAGCAGGATGATGCTCACATATTCTGTGCCATAGAGCAGGTATGAGACTCTGGGGTGAAACACTTTGAAAAGAAGTGTCACAAAACTTGAGGAAAATTAATTACCGCTGTGTCCCTTTTTTTTTTTTTTTTTTTAATTTAAAGATTGAGGATGAAATAAAAGGTTGTTTGGATTTTCTGCGTACAGTATATAGCGTATTTGGGTTTTCTTTTAAACTGAACCTGTCTACTCGCCCGGAAAAATTCCTTGGAGATATTGAAGTATGGAATCAAGCCGAGAAAGTAAGTGGTGATTTTCAGCGTGCTTCAATATTGCTTGACTGAAATTGGCTTGCGCCATAATGTGAGAAAGCAAAGCCTCTTTAAATGGATAAAAGCAAAAGAAAATTGGAAATGGTTTCTAGGTTTGTATAAGCTAGTTTTTTTTTTCTCTATGATTTTGTATTTCAGAAATGGTTGAATGTTCTTTCAGTCATCAAGCTGTAACCTTTAAAGGGGTTTGTGTATGAGTATGTCTAGGTGGACAAAATGGTAAAACAAAGAATAGTGATGCATGAAAGTAGTTGTAGTATTTTTAGTCTCAAATTAGGCTGGAAGAAGTTGCATTTGAACAAAAGTTAAAATCATTTTGCTTTATCCTTAGCAACTTGAAAACAGTCTGAATGAGTTTGGTGAAAAGTGGGAATTAAATCCTGGAGATGGAGCTTTCTATGGTCCAAAGGTCAGTACCAAAGTCCATTTGAGAGTAATATGTCTTTCATTTTTGGGTGAAGAAGAGATTACTTTAAAATAAGTTTAAAAAAATTCAACCCTAATACAACCCAATCTTTGCTTCTTAGATTGACATACAGATTAAAGATGCCATTGGTCGGTACCACCAGTGTGCAACAATCCAGTTGGATTTTCAGTTGCCCATTAGATTTAATCTTACTTTTGTAAGGTGAGTTTCTAGTGTCTGCTCTGAATATTCTTCTTCAAGGACATATAAAGGAATATATATATATATAATAAAGCAAAACAAATCTTTTCTTTCTAGCCATGATGGTGATGATAAGAAAAGGCCAGTGATTGTCCATAGAGCCATCTTGGGGTCAGTGGAAAGAATGATTGCTATCCTCACTGAAAACTATGGGGGCAAATGGTAATTTTTGTCATTGTTTCCTTCTGTTTTTGTCTGGACCGTGTAAATTGACTGTCAGAAATGTCTGCTGTCCAATTTAGTTATATGATGGAAAGGAAGAATGATTCTAGTTGGTGACTTCTAATTAATGATAAGTGTTCACTAAAGAGTAAGGAATCACAATCTAAACCCAAACTTTTTAGCTCTATGAATGTTATGAGTAATTATTTTTATTTTAGCACTTGATTTGTTTGAATATTATATAAATGCTTTCTAACTAGGAATTATTATTCAGTAAGAAGCTTATTGTTTTGATTGCTTTTCAAGTAACTCCGGGAATTTATAAACTTTGATGTTTTTGTCTGAGTAAACAAGAGTAGGCTTTTAGCAATGCTTTGTTCAGTGTTGCTGATCATAATAAACAAGTATTTTAGATGCTTTAGAAGCCAAGGTTTTTTTTTTTGATTGAAAGTACAGACTCCAAACTGATCACCATTTCTGTGTCCTATTTCTAGAAGCTTATGTTTCTGCTGGCAAGATATAAGCACAATGACTTGCATTTTATTTTCTAAGCAGCTTTATCTGGGCCCACATTTTGTAAAGGCAGTTGAAAACAGCACATGGTTATAAAACACCCATTTTGTAGAGCCTGATAGACTACACCGCAGTCATCTCAGTTTCATTTGTAATTTGGTTAGTTCAGACATGGGGTGGGGTGGTGGTGTCATACTTGTAAATGAAATAAGCTAATCTCCTTTTAGTTATATTTCATGAAATCAGATCAAATGTGGGCAACATCCTCTATGTACAGTCTAGAGAATAGGGGGATCCTCAGATAACTGCTCTACGAAACCTGTAGTAGGTGGGGGAAAGCCCACAGTTTGGGTAGAATTTAGTGCCTACTCCAGCCTTTTCCCTAATGCAACAAAACAACTTGAACATAGAGGAGTGACGAAGAGAAACACTGGCCTGATGTCTGCAGCATGGGGAGGGACTGGACACCTGAAATACCTGAAAGGTAGAATTGAGGATGGGGTCACCTTTTAATAAGTAGTGAAAACACACTCATTTTTACCAAGTACCATCACCAGTTATTATCGGTTCCAATTTGTTGAATCCTGCAAAATGGATCTTGAATAAACTGAAGGTACAGTCTTTGTCCCCCAGTGAAGAAAAAGTAATAACACTTGAACAAAATAACTTTTTGGGTAAAATAACTTGAATCACTAAGTGTTTCTTAATCTGTGTTAAGCCCTCTAGCAGCAGGCATATGGTGTTCTGTTACCTGATGTGTTGAGTTGTGGGGTGTAGTCCCTGCCCTCTGTTTGCTTTGCTATATCTGCTTAGCAAGACAAATTAAAGACAAGCAAGTTACAGATTTTCCTGATTTAGGGTTAGTTTTCTGCTCCTGAATCTCCCTTTAGTCCTTTTTGGATATTGAAAAAAAGCCAAGTTTTTTAAAGTGGGCCTTGCATGTTTCAGGAAATGGTACTGAAGAGTAAACTAAGAAATGTGCCATCCTTGTTGAGGAAAGTGCCCAAATCCACATTAAATGTTTTTAATTTCTTCTAAAGGCCCTTCTGGCTGTCTCCTCGCCAGGTAATGGTGGTTCCCGTGGGACCAACATGTGATGAATATGCCCAAAAGGTAATCCTTAAGTATGACTTACTTTAAACTTAAGAGCTGTCGTTCAGCTTTTCAAATCTCATAAACTATGTGTATTCTTGGTAAATCATGCTGCTTGCGATATAGAGAAATGTTTCTATTTTCAGTCTGTGGTAAGCCTCAGTAGATCATATTACCTCTTTAATGGTTTTTTATGTGGTTCCATGGTTAGTAGACTTAATTTAGAGAGTGTTTTGTACATACTTGTATTTTTTAGTTTTTAGCATTACTAAATAGCAAATGCCTCAGTATGACATGTAAATTCAAATGCATAGTGCAGTTTAAACTGCTCTTTGACTCAGTAATTTTGCTTTGTTTCTATACACATTTCTTTAATTTGAAACGTTTTTTCAGGTTAATGGCATGACAGAGCAATGTTTGCCTTACCTACCAAAAAGCTACCTTACTAACAGATGTACAAATATCCATTCATACTTCATACCTTAAAGACTACAACAATCTGTTCTGTTATAGCAACAATTTCATACTAAGGAATTTCAAATTATCAAAAGCTATGTTATTAAAAAAAGCATTGTTTCATAACTGGCAAAGTAATAAATTGCCTAGTTAAAACAGACAAAAATCTAAGTATCAACGAATAACATTGTACCATCAAAACCACCATGTTTTCAGGTCATCAGAATAAATTGCACTCGGGTCTCAACTGTCTTTAAGAAATAAATGATCATTAAACTAGCTGATAGGCAAACCATTCAAGATATACTGTGTTCCTATTACTGCACACGGTAGTTTTAGTTAGAAATGATCAGAATCAGCTATGCTCCATGTTTAATGGATTTTACTTTATCGTATTTGCATTAAGAAAGCTCACACAGTAGGAAAAAAGTCTGTATTAGTTAACTCACTTTTCAACTGGAGATACTACTGACTTTCTCCTTTCCATCTGGGGGTGGAGTAGCATTTAGAATTATGTGGGGTGGATTTTGGTTATATTGAGTGGAGGAGAGGGTGAGCGCTGCTATTGATACTTAATGACTAGAGACCACAGTTGTTAAACAGCCTAAAATTACCAGGCTTCCTCCCCAATTACAGAATAGCTCAACTCACATGTGCAGAGGACTCATGTTAAAAAAAAAAAAAAAAAGACACTGGTGCTTTATTCTTTAAAATAGGTTACAGTTGAGAGTGTAGTCTTATCCTGGCACTCTAATAAACTAAGTAAGAACCCTTCTGAAATTTGCATACTTATAAAATCCCAGGAGGTTCATTGGTTAATGATCACTAAGGCACAACAACCTATTAGTGAAATAAAAATGGTTCATTCAGATCTTTTTGTCATATTAGTGGTAATTGGTTGTCAGATGGATAGAAAATTTAAGCTAGTTTATTTAATTTAATTCACAATTTATCTCTCGAGCAGAGTATATAGTTTTGTAGTTCTAAGTCACAATAATATATGCTTCAGTATATCTATTAACATTCCTTTTTAATGCTGGCATGATTATCCAAATTGTTTGTTAAATAAAATCATTTAAGATCAAAATATAATTCTGATTTTAGATCTGAAGAATCCTGTATCTCTATTTAAATAGGTACGGCAACAATTCCACGATGCTAAATTCATGGTGGACATTGATCTGGATCCGGGCTGTACATTAAACAAGAAGATCAGAAACGCACAGTTAGCACAGTATAACTTCATCCTAGGTAAGAAAGGAGACTCACCAAAGAAAACCTGCCAACCTTTAGGAAAACTTGAAATGCTGAGACTTAGGCTGAAGAGAACTGCGGTCATCAGTAGTTCTTTCCAGTCCTGATCTCAAACTGTATGTTTGTTCTGTTGATGTAACAAAGAAACATTTTGGTTTGAAAAAGAGTAATCCTGAAAGGTTTGTCTAAAAATCTCCCCTTCACCTCCTATTTTTTCATATGGTGAATTTTTATTAAGTTGGCTGGATTAAGTGACTTGGTAAACACAGCAGTTCTAGTCGTCGCAGAATGGTGAGTTGGGGTTTTTTGTTTTGTTTTTTAACGACTAGATTTGGTCACCTGTACATTTTAATGAATCCGAAGCTACAGGGTGGATTTCTGTTCCAATATTCAATAGGAGTCCTTTCACCTAACAAAACTTTGTGGGTTTTGGTTTAGTTGTTGGTGAGAAAGAGAAAACCAGCAGCACTGTCAATATCCGTACCAGAGATAACAAGGTGCACGGAGAACATACTATTTCTGAGACCATCGAGCGGCTCCAGCGGCTCAAGCAGTCCCACGGCAAACAGGCAGAAGAAGAATTTTAAGGAAGAACTTTGCCCAGATTGGCTCAATGGAAAAGAATGAGCATGTCTCCTTAACAGTAACTTTGTACAACTGAAAACATCAGCTTCTACTGACCTTGGAATAGTTTGGCAGAGTCCGCAGAGATGGCTGCAGGATCAACCTTTTTTGACCTAGACAGATTTTAGAAAATATGTATTTGAGGGAGGTAATTAAAAGTGACACAGTAAAGTGATTTTATTCATTAAATTTCTGAGCACTGGAATAAAAACAGGAATGCTCTGATGTAATGTGGAAGAATGTTTTTGTAAATTTAATACAGCTAAAATAAAAATTTTTTCAAATTTGATTAATGGAAAAGAAAGATTAGAATTGGATTATGATATAGAAATAAAAACTTTCATTCACGTAAGTTTCAACCGCTCTGTCCCTTGTGTCCATGCAAACCTACCTGGAACAAATTGCGTGATTCAATATTTATCTTTCATCTTTTATAATACAAATGATGTAAGTTGGGTGGAGGGGTAAAATCTGTAGTGTACTGCTGTTCTCAAACTGGTGTATGAACCAGGTGCCTGCTTCTCAGTCATAAGGTGACATCGTGTAGGAATGTCACTTAATGGTTTTGGGATACAAACTTTTTAAAACAAATTAAAACCAACCATGAAGCTAATTTAGAGTAGATTTGCACAAATTTTTAAGAAGAAGGATGAGTCTTCAAAGAAATGCATGCTTCACAGATATAGAGAACAAACTAGTGGTTACCAGTGGGGAGAGGGAACATGGGAGGGGCAATAATAGGGGTAGGGGATTAAGAGGTACAAACTATTAGGTATAAAATTGGCTACAAGGATATATTGTGCAACACAGGGAATATAGCCAACATTCCATAATGAATATAAATGGAGTATAACCTTAAAAATTGTGAATCACTATATTGTACACCTGTAACTTATATAATATTGTACATCAATATAATATAATAGTACAATATAATGTACATCAGCTACACTTCAATAAAAAAAAAAGAAATGTGTGTTTATGGCAGACTGTTCTGAGCCATAGAATCCTTTATACAAATTCCCTGTTGTCTCATAAAAGATAATTTATGATTTTTTTTTAAAACCATTGAATGGTGTTTGGGAGAACACCACAAAATAAGGAATTTCTTATGTGGATACGTATCAATTCCTCTTTAGTTATTTTAAAAAGACAACATCTTGTCAGTTCGCCAGTAACTCCAGCAGTTTGTTTGCTAGGGTCAACTTCAAAGCAGAGCCCATTTGCATAAATTAATCCTCACTTTAATAAAGGAGATAAGATCTTTAATCATAGGGATTTTTTTTTCCTGAAACTTCATAATTAAGCCTTGCTTATGACTGTCTTATAACTTAGCCTTTGATAGGTTTGTAATTAACTTCTATGCTTATCCTTGGGAAACTAATTTTGTATTTGAACCAGAACTTTGCATTCTCAAGTCATGACACCAAAATTTCTGATTCATTTTAAAACTGTATTTGACTTTTATTTTTTTTTAATTCACAGTATCTTAGTTTGGATTTTTCCTCAGTTTTAAAAAACTCATATTACAGCATTATTTTAAATGGCTTCTGTAATAATGTAGTCCAAAGACCAACTACGGTTTACGTAGATTATTTTAGTACCTATTTTACACTTAAAGCAACAAATGGCTTGTATATTAATAATTTTCTTGAAATATTTGGAGGAGCTTCATAAATCTTACAAAACTTAAGATATAAAAGTATAATAAAGACATAGGTAGGCAGGACTGGGAATCAAAGACTCCTCTTTGTAACTGACACCTTAGCTTTGTCCCCACTGCCAGTGGAAGCATAGGGGACCACTCTCTTATCCCATCAAAGCTCTTATGTCTGTAGTTCGCTTTGTTTTCCTTTCCTTCTCTTTTCTGGAGAGCAGAGACTTCTATCGTTGTACCCTTCTGATCTCTTCTGGCATATAATGGAGAATTGACTGAACCCAATTGCTGGGAATTCCCTGGCGGTCCAGTGGTTAAGATTCCATGCTTCCACTGCAGGGGGCACCGGTTTGATCCCTGGTCGGGGAACTAAGATCCCACATGCCCTGCGGTTCGGCCAAAAAGAAAAAAAAAAAAGAAGTGACAGAACCCAATTGCCATGACTATTGAGAGTTATATGATCTGGTAATGAAATACACAGACAGGAACTATGTGAGAACAATGACATCTGCGAAGACAGATTTTGTCAAGTAAAATAGGTACCAAAAATAAAGTAGGTACCAAGATGTGTAAAACAGGCACCAAAACCACAATCAGGTTAAACCAGAATCTGTAGAGACATAACATGAAGTCAGGAGTACTGAACAGGCAGGTAAAGATGGTTTAGGCAAGTGAAAGGGCGAAGGACCTGGGACGGTGAGCTGAGGTCACACAACCCCTGGTGACCTCGTGTGCCCAGTGCATCCACTTGCTTCACTTCCTCACCTTTATACATCCCCAGACATCTGCGCTGTGACTGCTAGACTGTGCTTCTCAAATTGTACTGGACATGGGAATCAGCAGGAGATAGCGTGAAAATGCACATTCACTCTGTAGGTCTGGGTCCTGGGATCCTGCATCTAAAGAGCTCCAAGTTGATGCTGAGCACAGTCTGAGGAGAAGGTAAATCAAATTGTAGTAAAAGGCCTATAAGGAAACCAGCCTATTGTACTTTGGACCCTCATCTGATTCCCATGCTCCCAGGCAACCACTTTAGCCATGCTGGTGTAGGCTTCTGTTCCTGTTTCTAAATACATTACTCTCTGATTCATCACTTTTGGAACGCTTCTTCCTACTTACTGTTTTAGAAGATGTGGATTTTAATTTACACCTGTTTATTTCCTCTCTCCATCCTAATATATCTCAACTGTTTGTTAAATACATAGTAGGTGTTATTGTTACTATGTCCACAAATATTATGGTCTAATAAATCATATTCTGTGATTATATTTTCCTAGTACAACTTTTTTTTGGACTTAATTTTTTCTTTCTTTTAAAATGTTTTCCTTGAGTATCTGACTTAAACAGCTCTTTTTTATACCTTTCATTACAGTTTTCCCAAAAGTCAATTTTCTCCCCAGCTTTATTGAAGTATTGACATACATGTAATAAGTTTACGATGTACAGTGTGATCATTTGATACACATAAATATTGCAAAATGATTTACTGCAGTAAAGTTAGTTAACATTTCCATCCCCTCTAATTACCATCCAAAAGTCAAAAATCTGACAGACAATTCACTAGTTCCATTTATCTTCCAAGACAAGTCTCTTCTACAATCTTCCAGTGTCCTGCTCATGGCAGCCCTCACCTGGGTCACATCCCACCTTCCCTCCATGTTTGATCCTCTTCCCTGGATTCCATGTCTTCCTTTCTCTTTGTTTACTACTTCATGTTGGTGGACAGGATTTTCCAGCTGCTTTTCAAAGAAGGATGCATGAGGTTAGGTATAGAATCCTTGGTTGAAAATAATTTTTTTTCTCAGACTTTGGAAGACATTGCTGTCACTTGCTTCTGCCTTCTAGTGTTTCTCTGAGGAATCCCTTCCAATTCCCAGTCCTTTGTGTGTTACCTGTCACTTTTTTCTATGAAAAGTTTAGATCTCTTTTCTTTAGCCTTATTGTTCTGAAATTTCACGGCGATGGTGTAGGTCTTCTGCCTTCCATCCTGGCGAGCAGCCTTTTCATTCTGGAGATTGGTGCCCTGCAGTTCTGAGAAATGCTTTTTGTGTTGTCTTTGATGGTTTCCTCCCTTACCTCTGTTCCTAATGAGCCTTCTATTATTTAGGTGTTCTACTTTAGGAGAGATTTCCTTAACTTTCTCTTTCCATTATTTCATATGTGTGTGTGTGTGTGTGTGTGTGTGTGTGTATACATGCACAGACTGGAGAACTGTACTGAATTGTGATCTGGTGGGCAGTTTATTTTTCCTTCTGTCCTTAGTGGAATTTCTATCATTTAGGTGATTTACTTTCAGGAGTTCTCCTTAACTTTGTCTTCCCATTCATTCTATTGATTTTTAAAAAAAGGTTTCAACTGTCGCTTTTTTAGGTTTCCAGCATTCTTCTTTGTTCTCAGCCTATTCCTTATATAATAACATACTGTAGGGGTTATAAGTTTCTTTAGAAAAGTTTCTTCCAATCTCCCTGCAAGGTAAGCCTATGGCTTTTTAGCATTGCATGCAGGAAGGGTTTGGGAGGGGAAGTCTTATCATTCAGTATGCAGACTGTAACTTAATTCTCCCAATTTCCAGGCAGAACCTCATCCTTGTTCTCCTCAGACCCTGGTGTCCCAGAAGGCTGCAATCTCTCTGATTCTCCAGAGAATAAACCAAACAGTCTTCTGGGAGGTGCAGCATGGAACAATCACCTGACTGCACAGGTAGGGTTGCAGACAGAGGTCTAACTACTCTTTATGCAGACTTTGAAATAGTACCCTTATATTTAGTCCCCTTTCTTCCATTGTACCCAGTGCCTCTAATTCCTGAGACTTCCTGGGTTCTTCAGGGCAAATGATCTTGCTCTTTCTACCCTTTACAGGCATTTAAATTTGACCTTCCTTTTCTCTGCTGCATCATATACCAATGCCCCATTTACCTTCTGTTACCACAAAACTGGGTTCGCCTCTTGGTGGGTGTTGAGCCAAAAGACACAACCAAGCCAAAGATCTGGAGAAGGAAGGATTAATTACTTGCAGGAAATAAGGAGAACACTGGGGATCTCTCCCAAAGCAGTATCTCCCCAATAGCAAAATTAGGGAAGTTTTAAGCTAAGGGTACATGCATATTCATGAAGCAGTTTGAGCAGAGGAGAATTCAGCATAGAATTGGGGCAAAGGTTGACAGATTCCAAGCTTTAGTTGAATGAAGTCACGAGGGTCAGAAAATGTCAACATCATCATCCCTTAGACTCCAGTTGATCAGGTGGTTGAGTGCTCAAGGGGGGTTTAAATTCTGCAAAAATGTGCTTCAGACTAATCCTTACCATTGAAGCAGAACTGGGAGTCTTTACAACTGATTTATTAATCTGTAGATACTATCCTTAAAGCAGACATTCCCCAAATGCAATTATTCCTAAAAAGTTTACTTAAAAGCTCTTATCTCATTTACCTCTATTTTGTTCACTTAAAAGTTTTTGACAGCCAAAAAAAAGGAATTCCCTAATTCCCTGGCTGTCCAGTGGTTAGGATTCCATGATTTCACTGCCGAGGGTGCAGGTTCAATCCCTGTTCGGGGAACTAAGGTCCCACAAGCTGCGCAGTGTGGCCAAAAAAAGTTTTGTCATATTATTATTTTTCTTGCTGACAAAATTTATAACAGGAATAATAAGGTCTTATTTGATTTCAGTAAACCTAGGTACAATAAAAATATTATACTTAATGTTGAGGACTCTGAATTAATCAAACCAACAAGCTTAAGCTAATGTTAATACCAGGTATTAATTCAATACTGAATATTTCCGAGATCACGTGAACCTGAAATTCATTCTGGCCAGCTTCTTTTATATTTCTTAAGTGCTTAATTTCCTTTAAGCCAATTAAACAGACCTTTCACAAATTAATTGTGGCAACTCTGTACATCTACAACACACACATAGATACGTACAAACACAGAGACCATGAGTTCTCATTCCAAAATTTCAGCCATGAATCAGGCACAACAATGTAAAACCCATCAGTTACAAAGGAGGTTGGATTCAAGTTGGGCTTCTGGTAGATGGAACAAATTAAGGTCACCTGTCTAGACGACTAAACCCTCTCTACTAATATTTATGGAAAAGACCCCCATAATATATTTGCATTTTAAAAAGCTGGCAGAAATAAGGGTTCCTGGAGAAGTGCAGGTAGAGCACTTGCATCTCAGAGGCATAGGAGGAGAAAGGCAAGTTCCTCCTTGGAAAACTTTGTTTCCTGAAGGCCAGAAAAAAGTCTTTTTTCCTCAGTACTTACAAGCCTCTTAAGATAAGTAGGGGCAGTTTGGGGAGTGGTAAAAGGATTGATGGGTTTTCAGATTATTTCTGGAGCCACACCTCTGGTCCCATAAAGACTAGATTTGTAAAACAAGGACAGTTCTTTTTTCCTCAGAGAACTGGGTGGTCACCTCAATGAGACTGACACACCCGTTCCCTGTGTTGGAATGCTTTACTCTACCTCCTTTTGCTTAGCAGAGAAGGTCTCCCCACCAAATTCCTATCAGGCTCCAAATATCAGCTATGGTCAGTTTAGTCAGACTGGTGGTCTTGCATTTTGGTAACCAATTTACAACCACTTTTGGGGGTCACACACCTCAAAAGTGCTGTGTGATCCCAGAAAAATTTCTGGGTTTAAGAAATTCTTCAACTATGGCCCTCAGTTTGGCCTTTGGTCTGAAGAGATTTGCCTAAAGCCTCAGGTAGTCCCATTTCCAAAGGTAACTTTAGTAGTGTCTTCAGAGTGGAAGGGCAATCAGGCAGAAGATCACTAGAATGAGTACTCAAAGAAGGATAGAGGGGAGTGGTGGTTAACGTTTTAGGTACCTTTTATACCATTAATCTTTCATTAGCCTTCTACAACAAATCTTTCAATGAGGCTATTTTGGAATTTTGAAGCCCTTTGGGGCTTCTGCATACCAATTAAAATAGGTACAATAGTTTAAAATGAGGGCTCTCTAAAATTTTAACAGTTTAGATATTTCTCCAATTCAAAGGATCTGTGGAGTTAGCTCTATAAATATTTTCCCCTGCTAATAAAAGATGAAAATGAAACAGGAGGGAAGGACAGGGGACAACTTTTAAAAGAATGACATAGTCATAGGACATGACAAAAACTGGTTAAAACCAACTAGGTCCAAGATGGCAGAAGATTCAACTTCCAGTAGAACTTGAGCCTCATTATATGCTCATTGTAATACATTAGCACATGCTAAATGACACACCCACTAGCACCATGAACGTTCTGAGGCCAACCATAAAAGGTCAAAAAGTGGGCGGTGGCCCAATTCCTGGAAATCTCTGCCCCTTCCCCCCAAAATAGTTGGAATAATCCTCCCACTCATTAGCCAATTAAATTACCTAGCCCATAAAAACTAACCACCCCATATTTCAGGGCTTCTCGCCTTCTGAGATGGTCCACAATCTGTCTGCGGAGTGTGTTTCTCCCTAGATAAATCCACTTCTTACCTGTCACTTTGTCTCTCACTGAATTCTTTCTGAGATGAGACATCAGGAACCTGAGCTTCATTAAGTCCTGAGACCAGGTGTGCAATCTCAATTAAAAGACCGTGGATTCAAGTCCCAATCTGAATTGCACGGTTTCAAAAACATTTACTACTGCTGTTTCCAGTAGACCTTGAGGCACAGATCCTGAAGACTGATGGCTTTAACTGTGCGCTCAAAATTGTTCTGGAGTGTCAAAAGAACCCCAGCTTGGCCATTTCAGGGCCTGATTTCCTTTAGTTCCCAATTAAGTACTTGCAAACATACATAAACCCGGCTGGTATTCCCATAGGTGGCTGTTTGCACCGGAGCTGTTTGGCTTTTGAGGCACAATTTCCCAGTATTAATTTCATAGTTCAATTCAGATATGAGATATCCGAACAACTTTCTGAGGACAGTGTAGTGGATCGCACATGTGCTGCTTCTGAGTCTAGCTCCCCGAGGAGGGTTGGTTTGACTTTATGAGGCTTGGTTTCTCCCAATGACAGCCTAAAACCATCACGGGTGCTCAGGGGCGCTCGGTGATCAGTTTCCATCAAGCCCCCTAGACGAGCACTATTTACTTAGTGGTCATGGTGAGGGTTCCCCTATGGGACCACTGCGCATCACGAGGATTGACCCTCAGACACTTCTGCAAGGTCCTCAGTCACCTGAGGATGCCGTGTGGCTGGAAGGAGAAAAATATCCTTTTATTCTTTGGAGCTGAATAATTCAGTCTCTCATTTCACTAGCAAAAGTTTTGTTCAGGCCATATATCAACTCACTTTTTTTCCAATTTAAGCCAAATTTAACAAAAACCTGGCCACCTACATTTCCCTGGACCTCTTGCCCAGACCCCCTAGGCCTTGCCTAGGAAACTCACCAGTGCCCCTTAAGATTCCAAGTCTTAAATGAAAACCAGCTCAAATAAAATTTTGAGGATCATCCCCCAAACAATAAGATCCAAATATCAGGAGAACTCACCGGAACACCTGAGGAGTACTGAGAAGCAGTGGGGCTCAATGGGCCCGTGCTGGTACTGAGGGCCGGTTCCAGGAGGACTCCAAGTGTCCTCTGCCAGGTGTCTCTGAGATCCTGACGAGTACACCAAGCATATGTCAATGAAAAATAAATCAGTCGATCTAAGAAAGAAAGAGAAATCTTTATTCAAGCCAAATTTGAGGATTATAACCTAGGAAGAGCATCTCAGAAAAATCTCTGAGAACTGTTCCACCCATCAGAAGTCAAGGCACAGTTATATAAGTTTTTTGAGACAGAAGCTGTACACGAAATGACATATTATTGACAGTTTACACAATCAAGATCTAAGCACCATGCAACCCCTATCAAGAAGGAATGTTATTTTTAAGGAGTTGTCTTATTAATGCTAGGAGAATGTTGTTTTTTATGGTTGAGCAGGTATTTCCACTGATGGGGGAGGTTTGGTCAATGCATAATGCAGACACACAATGCACAGCTGGGGGAGAGAGGAGGCCAAAGGGCAGAGAAGAATTTCTACATTTAAATTTTTCTTGTCTCACCATAAATATGAATTTTATTTCACACAAGAAAGAAGTGACTGGACGTGGGAGGGAGATGGGATGGGGGTAGTTTTGGGGAATAAGAGGCAGGAATACTGTGGAACTGAGGACGGAATGACCGAGGGATGGTGCCATCCTAGGAGGTACTGCATAGATAATTGTATTTAGATTCACAGTGGCCTGTGTGAAGTGACATTTATATGTTGACTTTGAAAATACGAAGTCGTGTGCTTTCTAGAGGCTCTTAAAGATAATCAATCTGGGAGAGATTTAGGTAAAACAGTTTCTTCAAGGTACGACTTCTTGGAGTTTTCAGTATCTCAAAGTTCATCATGAGTCTCCAATGATGCCAGAACTTCATTTACACAGGGAAAGCCTGATCTATGAAAATGCACATCTATTTTACCTCTAAGCAGCAGAGGGCAATCTTGCCCTCCTTATGCAGATTGACCTACATTTGACAAGGTTGAGATAAATCAGCTAAAATAACCTTAGCTAGTTGCCCCTTCTCTACAAAGACAGAATTAAATTCTTTCATACAGTCCAGGCAGGGCTTCGAAACCCTCTCCTGATAAAATGTGAGGCAGAGAATACCTGCTTCCTGGACTAGTTTGTTCTCAAGAGGAAGGGGATAGGGCTGATGGGACACAACTGGCTCTTTCTCCTCTATAACTGTCCCCTTAGTTGGGGAGTGGGGAGTGAAGTGAGCTGAAGAGAGGGACCAGGACACTGAGTCTAAATAGGAGTAGGGAATAAACATCCCCTCTTAGAAATTGTTTAGATTCTTATTCCTATTCAAAGATACTCCAGCCAGTGAGAATGCCCAGGTAGATAAGAGAGAACTCACACGCACATATTTTGGCTGCAAAGGTCAAAACTTCAGCCCAGGTCTTTTCTCTGAAATATAAGTGAGACTCTGAATTTTTTTCTGTAGCCACTATTTTCAAAAAGCATCTACCACTTGGAACCTCAATTATCCTCAATTGACTGCATACACAGAGGCCCAAGGTCTTGGTTTATGTGACCTGGAATGAATAAATTCAATGCACCGACCAGTCTCAGCACCAGCTCATGCACTAAGAGAAGAAACAGCACTTATGTGATAAAACCTCCGTCTGTGGCTGAGCCTGGGCAATGTGTAAGCTGGACATGGGCGGGGCGGTGGGGGGGAGCGGAACTGAAGGGGAAGGCGGGGGACCTGGGCTCCAAAGTCCAACTAGAAGTGGTCGAAGCCCTTCCCCTCTGCGGGCTTCAGTTTCATTTCCTGCATAAAATGAGAGGTTCGAATATGGTGACATCCTTCCACCTTAACACGAGTTTTATTTTAAATGTACCAAAGGAAGTTTTTTACTAACAATATGCCTATGTTAAAAAAAAATCAGCAAAGTGGATGTGATTACATTTCAGATAAAGAATAACGGTTTGTAGATGGCAGAATGGACAATTACTGTTCTCTATCAAGATTCTTAGCAGAGGGACTTCCCTGCTGGTGCAATGGTTAAGAATCTGCCTGCCAATGCAGGGGACACGGTTTCGAGCCCAGGTCCAGGAAGATCTCACATGCCGCAGAGCAACTAAGCCCGTGCACCACAACTACTGAGCCTGTGCTCTAGAGCCCATGAGCCACAACTACTGGAGCCCATGAGCCACAACTACTGAAACCCGTGCGCCTAGAGCCCGTGCTCCGCAGCAAAAGAAGCCACCGCAATGAGAAGCCCGCGCACTGCAAGACACAAGTAGAGAAAGCCCACGCGCAGCAATGAAGACCCAACGCAGCCAAAAAATAACAATAAATAAATTAATTAATTAAAAAACAAAAAAAGTTTCTTAGCAGAAAACAGCAGAACTGGCTCTAGATCCGGTGAAGAGCTCGTTAATAGATACTAAGTATTTACTTCACAGAACCTCCAGGTCAGGATTGGGGTTGGACGTGGAAACTGTGCAAGAAGGAACAGCCCAGAGGGCAGTGCTGGATTCCTGGTGGAGCCCTTGCTGCAGCCTCCAGAGGACTCCAGCTCACCGCACCTGCACTGGGGCGGGGCTCCGCCTCGCACCTCCACCAGGGCTGCCTAGTAAAGCTGGGCATCTCTCTGCCATCATCGTCCATTCCCCTCTCTTGGCCAGCTGGATTCTCAGGGTGCCTGCCTCCTTCTTCCCAGTGAAAATCTTGCTCCCTGTGCTCTAGTTTCAAGGGAGGTTGGTAGAGGGCTTTGCCTCAGGGAGGTAACATGCATAAGGGAGTAATTGCCCAGATGTAGGAACAGAACTCAAAAATATTGCGTTCCCAAAGAGTATAGCAAATGTCCCTGCCCGCTGTTATTATATCATCCTACAGGCAGAAATCCAGGAAACTGAGATTTAATGCGTCACTTAATGCATTTGATTTGCTTGTGAATGCCCATACATCATGGGACCAGAGAACCACCCTATGTTAATTTGCCATCACAGTTCTTCTTATGATAAATAGTTATTTAAAAAAATCAATTCTGGGAAGTGAAAGTTGTTACTGTGCTCATGGTTCTGGAAAAGGACGTGTTATGTTAAATGACTCATTGAATACTAATTCAATGTGCAGCTAAATGGAGAGGTTGGTTGAATAAGCTGTCTTAAAGAGGATTTTTGAGGGGAGGAAGAGTAGTTGGGCAGAGGGGTCAGTCAGTTCTTAGGTGTTTGTTTTGCAGTGGTTAGCTCTTTTAACACATTTCAAAATCACCTAGGGTCCTTGTTAAAATCTTAGTCTGATTCCTAACTTAATGAATCGATATCTGGGGACTATCATCTGGAATATACGATGGTTATAATGGTGTGAAAGCAATACACATTCAGTAGAAACAGTACTTTGAATTTTGATCTTTTCCTGGGCCAGCGATATTTCGTACAATCCTCTCTTGTGATGGGGGCAGCAACAACCCAAAACTCCCAGTCAGCCATGTGATCATGAGGACAAACAACTGATACAACCATTCTGCTTTTCACCTTCAGTACAGTATTCAATAAGTTACATGAGATTTTCAACACTGTATTATAAAATAGGCTTTGTGTTAGATGGTTTTGCCCAACTGTAGGCTAAAGTAAATGTTCTGAGCACCTTTAAGGTAGCCTAGGCTAAGTTATAATTTTTGGTGGGTTAGGTGTATTAAAAGAATTTTCAACTTATGATATTTTCAACTTACAATGGGTGTATGGGGACGTAACGCCATCGTAAGTTGAGGAAGACCTGTATAGTTTAACAAGCTCCTTAAGTGATTTCTTCTATATACCAAACCTTGAGAACTACTGCTTTATATGGAAAATATTGGTACCTTGAGGAAACAAAGCTTAAAAATTTAAAGCTTATTAATTAATTAATATAGCAGTATACCATTTACACTGTTTTATGTATTCTAGTCTCTGTTGATTTGGTGTAATATCTGCTATTTACGTTGTAGTCTACAAAATCCGAAGTGACAGTGTTTTACTTTTATCAGTACATTTAAATTTCAAATGTCTAAATGTTTCCTAGGAGTCCTTAGTCCACATTTTTCTAAGCCAATCATCACAATCATGGCACAGCTTCTTACCTAAGCTTCTAAATCATTGTCTTGGATAGCAGAACTGGAAATAGGGCTTGTTTCCCCTCCTACTGGGCTTTTAGCCTCGAATTGGCATTTATTTTTTGAAATGTAAAAGTCATCCTCCTTCAAGGAAAAATATTCCATCAAATTTTCCCATTAGCTAAGTTTTTGAAGCCAGTACTTCCCAAACTTAATGTGCATCAGAAAAATCTAGAGAGCTGTGGAGTCTGCAAGGTCTCTGACTCAGTGGGCCTGGGATGTGGGTGGGGTCTGCACACTGGGCACTCACCCCAGTGCATGCTGGTGCACGAACCACCCTTCAAACTGCTCGGACTGCCCCAGATCCCCTTATGATTATCCTTCGGTCATAATCACAGGAGGATAGCTGAATTGTGTAAGACAGTTTCTAATGAGTGAGTCTCAGGCTCAGGAAGAATGCAGACAAATTGGGGTGATCAAAGTGTTGCATCATGTGTACAGAAATTCCAGGGCTGTGCCCCTGTGTTGGCTGTACCTGCAGAGACGCTGCAGTGACCTGCGGGGGAGACATGGAGCCCAATTGTTCATCATCATTTCTCACCTGTGGGCTGTGCTTGCTGAGGGCAGTGATATGTAACCACCTCTTACACAGGGCTTTAGGAATTTAATACTTTGCTTATTCCTTTCAACAACCCTGTGAGGAAGGCATTATTATTATCAGCCTCATTTTAAAAAACTGAAGGTCAAAGAAGTTGTCTTGCCTGAGATCATGGCCTGAAAACCGTCACCAGCTACCAGTGAAGATGGATGAACTCCTTAGGGAGCCTTGGCACATGGCTCTGAGCTCAGGTCACTGGCAGCAAAGCTCAGGTGAGAGCAATTGAGCTGCCCTGAGCAAGCCAGCAGAGCTTCCCCTTACCTGGGAGGGAGATGTGGTCTTGGGTTGACACCTGACCCCTCCTAACAAGGCACTTGCAGGTGTGGGACCTTGAGAATAACCCTCCTCTCCTCCTTTCCCCAAAGGCATGTCATAGGGTCTGAAATCTCTCCAAGGAGTATTTTTTCCCTTTGGATTTAAATAGAGCCCATTTGGTCTTTAAGTGTTATCTGTAAGGTATACCATTTCAAGACCCTGCAAGTACCATTTCCTCTGCAGAAATGGGGACCCAGGATGGCACCCGGCCCATAAGAGGTAGGTACATACTGAGACTCCCCAGCCTTGAGCTTGTCTGTGGTGGGCTTAAATTTGTGGTGGCTAGTTAAGGTTAGAGGCGCAGGCAGTGGCTATGAAACAGAGGGGTGTTGATGAGTAAGGATAAGGAAAGACAGGTGCCCAGCCTCAAGACAGGTGAGAACTCATTCTAGGTATGCTCTGGGCTGAATTAGAAAGACTACAGAAACTCATGCACCAGCATTCGGGTAAGGCTTCTCTCTCTCCCTCCCTTCCTTTCTTCCTTCTTTCCTGAATAATTTAGTCCAAATATCACTAGGTAGGACTGAGAAAAATTGGGACCACCTATTGTAAGGGGTGGGATAGGACCAGAGCAGGGTGTCAGAGCCTACACGGGGTGAGGGAGGCACTTGCGTGGGTGAAGGAACGACAGGAGCAGAGGCCCTGCACCCCTGGTAGTCTTGGCAGGGTGAAGAGGGCTTCTGTATTGGGTAGCGGTGGTGACCCAGAACCGGAAGTCAGAGCACAGGGTGGGGGGGGTCAGTGGGAGGTGGGGGGAGGTGGTGGTAGGAGATGGGGGAGGAGCCAACAAGTACATTTATGGAGGAGAGTGGGAGTCAGGGAGTTACAAATATGAAGGGAAACTCAAATCATTCTGCGATACTGCTTTGGAACTGAAGATATCATTGTGGACCCATGATTTTCAGTGTATATAGATAGGTATGAAAATAAATATAGCTATGACTGTTCATGTGTACATACCCACACTTACACAGACACCACCTCAAACAAGTGATCCAAAAAAAATTTGTTTTGGTTGCGTCTCATGTCTTGCTGGGTCTTAGTTCCCCGACCGGTGAAAACGCGGAGTCCTAACCACTGGACCGCCAGGGAATTCCCAGGTGATCAAAATTAACATTACTAGCAATGGGGCAATTTCAAATGGTGTGCCCCCGATAGGATTCAATGAGAAGATTATATCACTTCTGTGATATTCCTGCCAAAAATCATAACCTGAATCTAATTATGAAAAAGTATCAGGCAAATCCACATTCAGAGACATTCTACAAAACAACTGGCCTGTAATCTTTGGACGTGTCAAGGCCATAAAAGTCAAGGAAAGACTGATGAATTATTCCAGACAGAAGGAGAATATGATAAGTAGATGCAATGTGTAATTCTAGATTTGATCCTTTTCTATAAAGGACATTACTGGAACAATTGGTGAAACCTGAATTGTGTCTGTGGATTGGATGCTAGATGGGTATCAATCTTGAGTTCCTGACTCTGATGGTTGTTTTGCAGTTATACAGGGGGAGGTCCTTGTTTATGGGAAATATATTGAAGTATTCAGAAGTGATGGGGCATCAGGTCAGCAACTTATTCTCACATGGGTTCAGGAAGAAAAGTTCTTTGCGTTATTATTGAAACTTTTCTATAAGTTTGAAGTTATTTCCAAAAAAACGATTAAAAGATGTATGTATTTCTTTAAAATTGCTTTTGGGATTTAAGAAGTTCCTCTTAACTTTTTTTTCTCATTGAGGTATAATTTACATGCTAAAAATTCAGCCCTTTGGGTTGTATATATCAATGAGTTTTTGACAAACATATATAGTCATGTAACCACTACGAACATATAGAAACCTTAACTGTGTATGCCTCTGACTTTTAAAACTATTAAGGAATTAGTTGGGCTTTTAGAAATGCTCTAATTTATTTTACAGGTTTAATTATTAAACATTTTATTACAATTCCCTTTCAAATATTCAGATATGGAACATGTAATACTAAAATATGTTTGACTTTCTTAAACAGGTTAGAAATCGTATGATAAAACAAGCAAAGGGGCATGGCATGAAATCTGCCCTTCACTGCAGAGAAAGTTTGCCTCTCCTGTCCTTTCCCCATCAACGCGGAATTAGTGCAGCACGGGGAGAGGGATGTACCTCTGCCAGGAAAAGCCTCATTGGCAGCAGGGAGAAGCCCTACCCACCTGCCCCTCGGCTCCCCAGGCACCTTCCTCAAGATGCCACTCTTCCCACGGCTAAAAAACACACCTAGACGCTCCACTGTGGTCTGCAGGCACTTAACTTCCTTGTCCTCCAGTCAGCTAATGGGCTGCCAGGTACAGGCTGACACTTGCTCAGACACAGCAGAGACCAGCGCTGTGAGCTGGGGCTCAGCTCTCACGGTGGCTTTGGAGGGAAGGAGTCAGAAATGAATCATGTTCATTGCAGCTCTATTTACAATAGGACACAGACGCAACCTAAGCGTCCATCGACGGATGAATGGATAAAGAAGAGGTGGCACATATATACAATGGAATATTCCTCAGCCATAAAAAGAAATGAAATTGAGTTATTTGTAGTGAGGTGGATGGACCTAGAGTCTGTCATACAGAGTGAAGTAAGTCAGAAAGAGAAAAACAAATACCGTATGCTAACACATATATATGGAATCTAAAAAGAAAAAAAAAAAGGTTGTGAAGAACCTAGTGGCAGGACAGGAATAAAGACACAGATGTAGAGAATGGACTTGAGGACACAGGGAGGGAGAAGGGTAAGCTGGGACGAAGTGAGAGAGTGGCATAGACATATATACACTACCAAATGTAAAATAGATAGCTAATGGGAAGCAGTCCCATAGCACAGGGAGATCAGCTCGGTGCTTTGTGACCACCTAGAGGGGTGGGATAGGGAGGGTGGGAAGGAGCCACAAGAGGGAGGAGATATGGGGATATATGTATATGCATAGCTGATTCTCTTTGTTATACAGCAGAAACTAACGCACCATTGTAAAGCAATTATACTCCAATAAAGATGTTATTAAAAAAAAAAAAAAGAAAGAAATGGATCGCTGAGCATGAGATTCATAGGTTCTTTCCTTAATTCATTCTCTAGCTTCCCCGCCAACATTCTTGCAGCCAGACAGAAAAATTCAACTTGTCACAACTCAGAGGTTCAGGGAAAGGGAGATTATTTTTTCTGTAATTGGAACTCTCTCCTGAGCGCTCTCCTGTGGGATACTAGGCAAAAATTAATTACATCTCCAATCCTGTCTAAAGCGTATTCCCTTTAAGTGGGGTTCAGTTTCCATTAGTTAAAAATGCTCAATCCCTCACATAGCTTCTCTTCCCGTCTTTATTATTAAGATTGTGTCTGATTTTGAAGAATATAGCTTACTTGACCTTGTGGCTTTGCAGGGAAGATGGGGTCCCCAGGAAGCCCTAGAGACCTGTGCTGCCCAATAAATCTCCTGGTCTCTGGATGATTTGTCTTTCCTGCTGGGTAACATCTGGGTGGGTATGACTCAGGGTTGTTATTGTTCCATAGGCAGTGCACTCAGAGGTGCTTTCTGGGTGGTCCTATTTCATCTCAGCTCCTGCTGGCACCATGAACAACTAGAGAGCAGGCTAAGACACTCATTTGTCTCCAGCTTCTGCATTTTGTCCTGCAGGATTTTCTGCAGGACCCCCTTGTCCCAATTAAGACAACTCCTTCTGGCAATTTCCTCAAGACAGGCAGGTATGTCCAGGTCCTGTGCAGCTCCAGTGGACAGGGCCATGGACCTGGGATGCTGGGGAAGTGGCTGAACCTCTCTCTCCCTAAGATTCTTCATCCATAACATGAAAATAACAGTAGCTAATGTTAATTGAGCACTTACTATATTTGGCACTCTTCTGTGTTCTTTATAATATACCAGGTAGTTCCGAAGTCAGTGCCTCTCAAATTCTCTGAGAATGACTAGTTTCAGAGAAACAAAGAAGCAAATGACTAGGTTCTTCTTTAATTTCCAATTTGACACAGAGCAATGTTTTTGCAAAATACAATAAAAATGAATTAATAAAAAGTTACATAGAAAAAAACTATAAAACTTGTACATATTGTCCATTGAAAGTTTAAGTGACTAACATAATCACTATTATATTATTAATACCTTGTTATTTCACAAGCATAACTTTACAAAAAGTTATGAGTAGAATAGTGACTGCCCATATTAAGGGCCTTTATACACACTTTGAATAAATGCTGTATCTGTCAATATTTAGAGTTTGTAATGTGACAAATGAGCTTTCTTTTTGTTTATAAACTCATCGATTTAAGTTTCTCTACTTAACTATACTTTCATATTGATCTAGTTGCAGACTGGTAGCAAGCAATTTGTGATGGCATTCGTCCATAAAATACTCTTTGTTTTTTGTTTTTGTTTTTTTGAATTATTATTTTTTTATTGAAGTATCGTTGATTTACAATATTGTATTTGTTTCAGGTGTATAGCACAGTGATTCAGTTATACATATATATGTATTCTTTTTCAGATTCTTTTCTCTTATAGGTTATTACAAAATATTGAATATAGTTCCCTGTGATATACAGTAGGTCCTTGTTGGTTATCTATTTTATACATAATAGTGTGTATATGTTCATCCCAAACTCCTAATTTATTCCTCCCCCATTTCCCCTTTGGTAACTATAATTTTGTTTTCTATATCTGTGGGTCTATTTCTGTTTTGTAAATAAGTTCATTTGTATCTTTTTATTTTTTTTTAGATTGCACATATAAGCAATATCATATGATATTTGTCTTTCTCTGTCTGGCTTACTTCACTTAGTATGATAATCTCTAGGTCCACCCATGTTGCTGTAAATGGCATTATTTCATTTTTTTTTACGGCCGAGTAATATTCCATTGTATATATATACTACGTCTTCTTTATCCATTCATCTGTTGATGGACATTTAGGTTGCTTCCATGTCTTGGCTGTTGTAAATAGTGCTGCAGTGAACATTGGGGTGCATGTATCTTTTCGAATTATAGTTTTGTCTGAGTATCTGCCCAGGAGTGGGATTGTAGGATCATATAGTAACTCTATTTTTAGTTTTTTAAAGAACCTCCATACTGTTCTCCATAGTGGCTGTACCAATTTACATTCCCACCAACAGTGTAGGAGGGTTCCCATAAAATACACTTTGAAAAGCACTCTTTCATATGTTTTTACATGCATTAACAAATTTAATCATCACAATAAGTCTATGAGGACAATATTATTATTATACAGCTAGTGAATTCATCTAATAAGTGTCAGAGCTTGGGGACCCAGGTTTTGAGACTCCAAGGCCCCTGTTCATACCATGTTGTGAAGGGATGAAGGGACGTGCCAGGTAGATTTTTCTTTCCTGGGTCTTGGTGACCCCTGGTGGAGTGAGCTAATGATCAGTGGTCTGTGGAAACCAGCAAACGAGATGAGGTAGTTAAGGGCATGGAATGGAATTAAAGTGGGCTGGGGTGGTCTCTGCCCTCCAGGACCAATGAAAGTAATGGGCAAAATCAAAGAACCTGTGGTGGGGTCCCAGCTTCTGGTCCTGGGGGTGTGGGGAGGCCCAAGACTAAAGAGGCCCCTGTTGTTCAGTGTTGATTATATCATTCAACCAGAAGATAAGGAGTAAAGCATGCAAAAGATTGTCATTTGTTCTGCAAACCAAATGGCTGATATGGACTGTTGATTGTAGATAGCAGAACAATCGGACTAATTAACCAAATGCAGCTGAAAGAGATGCTTGACCCAGCTCTCCATCCTGCTGCATTCCTCATTTAGAAGGGAGGCTTGGCTCCTAATAAGTCTTTATTTCTAGAAAGTTCTAGAAACTTCCCTTTTTAAAAAAAAAAAAATTATTTATTTATTTTCATTTATTTATTTATGGCTGTGCTGGGTCTTCGTTTCTGTGCGAGGGCTTCCTCCAGTTGCGGCAAGTGGGGGCCACTCTTCATCGCGGTGCGCAGGCCTCTCACTATCGTGGCCTCTCCTGTTGCGGAGCACAGGCTCCAGACGCGCAGGCTCAGTAGTTGTGGCTCACGGGCCCAGCCGCTCCGCGGCATGCGGGATCCTCCCAGACCAGGGCTCGAACCCGTGTCCCCTGCATTGGCAGGCAGACTCCCAACCACTGCGCCACCAGGGAAGCCCGAAACTTCCCTTTTTAAAGTAAAGTGTTTTAATGGAAAGAGAATAAAATGTTTCCAATACTTTACCTTACTCTTGCAATTTAAATAAGATCTTAAGGATTTGGGAAACATCTTCTCCATGATAAAGCAGATAAAGAGGTAGAGGGTATATTTCCTGAATTGTCTTATCAAAAGGAGTCTGGGTTAGAAACAGGTGATGCTATTCAAGCTGTTCTTGCCAAATGCAGGGAGATGGAAAGAAACCAAGAGAGGGTACGGGGTGTGTGTGTGTGTGTGTGTGGGTATGTATGTTTCTCCACTCTGGGGGCAGCTCTCTGACTTCCTCACCAATAAACTCTGATCCAGCCTGACTCCATAGAAGTAGAGGTGACTGCAAGTCAGCAGTAAGTAATGGGACTATCTCATTTACAGAAGACTCTCAACTTACTAGGGGTAGACATGAGTGAAGCCGAGGTTTGAAAATTGGGGGTACAGATGTCCATCTGAAGTACTGCACCTACAATTTCTCCTCCTCTGTTCCCTGGACAGGCCTTTCTCCAAGACCTAGTATAAGGCCCAGGTCTGGAGTTCCATTTGACAGCACCCCATCCCCATGCCAAGCTACAGAGGAAAAAGAACACACCAGTTTAGCCTAAAATACAGTATGATCACTTGCTTAAAACCCTTTAATGACCCTATCCTTAGGCTAGAGTAAAAATTTCTTTAAAAAAGGTGACAAGGCCCATTGTAATCTCAACCTTTATGGTAGGCAGAATAATGGCCTCCCAAAGCTGTCCGTGTCCTATTCCGAGAGCAACCTGTGAATATGTTAGGTTACATGGCAAAGGGATATTA
This sequence comes from Eschrichtius robustus, assembly GCF_028021215.1. Classification (NCBI taxonomy): domain Eukaryota; kingdom Metazoa; phylum Chordata; class Mammalia; order Artiodactyla; family Eschrichtiidae; genus Eschrichtius; species Eschrichtius robustus. Next base: position 27,654,860 of record NC_090825.1, read on the forward strand.
AGACTGCAGAGAAAAATTAAGGTTGCTCATCAGCTGACACTAATCTAGGGAGAGTAGCCTGGGTTATCCAGGTGGGTCCAGTGTAATCACAGGGTCATTACAAGTTGAAGAAGGAAGCAAAAGAAGAGAGAGGAATGTGATGTGAGAAGAACTTGGCCAGCTGGTGCTGGCTTTGGAGATGGGAAAGGGAACAATGAGTCAACGCACGCAGGCAGCCTCTAGGTGCTGGGAGAAGCAAGGAAATCATTTCTCTGCTAGAGCCTCCAGAAGAAACAGCTCTGCCAACACTGATTTTAACCCAGTGAGACCTCAGTTGGACCTCTAACCTACAGAACCGTAAGATAATATGTTTTTCTTGTTTTAAGCCACCGTGTTTGTTGGAGGATTTAAGCTCAGCTTCCAAAGAGGAAAGCCAGCAGTATCGTTCTCTTTTTTTTTTCTCTTCTGTTGTAGTTCTATCATCAGTTTCACCTCTCTCAATGCACGGTTAAATGAGAGAAACATCCTAGAGCAGGTTAGCAGGTTCTTTCTAGTACTAGGTGGGAGAGTTATTATGAAAATTATTCAAGATTATGAATGTAAAAGGATTCATTCCAGAATGCCTATGATACCCAGCAGATCCTATAGGTAAAGCGTAGTTCTATCCATTTAAATGTATTTGCTCTATTGCTCTCTGGAATTGTAAGCCTTGGGTCCTGGTTTGAAATGCCTCATATAGACTGACCGTGGTCAGCAGGGCTGCAGGGAGCAGCCCAGCTGAAAATGATGAAGCTGAAAGGAACGAGGATATGTCCTTATAACAGGCTTAGTAACAGCCCTTTGCTGACAGTTGCAGAAAGGTTTTCAATATGGTGGTAGGACCAAGGAGTATCAGTGGCTGTGCTTTCACTTCTGACTCCCCAGCAGGGATTGCCTTTCCCAAGACAATGGAGTTCTGAGCTTGGCAGTGAGCTGAGCTTTCTTCCCTGCTGTACTGCCCCCAGCTGGCCCCTCAGGGCTTTGTTCCGTTAAAGGGCTGTGTGACCTCAACCTTTCTGTGGCTGAGTCTCCTCTTTTCTCAAAAGGAAGCTAGAACCTCCCTCCCAGAGACCTGAGAGGTTAGCTGTTTGTAGTACCCAGGGAGCAAACGCTGAGGGCTGGGTTGTATGCGATTAAAGTGACGATGATAATGGTTCTATATAATTAATTCAGTCATGTTCTTAGTTACAGTTGTCATGTGCTTCTCTGTTCATATGAGATCTGTTTCTTTTTTTTCTTTTATAATTTTTATTGGAGTACAGTTGATTTACATTGTTGTGTTAGTTTCAGGTGTACAGCAACGTGAATCAGTTATACATACACATATATCCACTCTTTTAGCTTCCTTCCTCCCTTCCTTCCTTCCTTCTTCCCTTCCTTCCTTCCCTTCCTTCCTTCCTTTCTTTCCTTCCTTCCTTCCTTTCTTTCCTCCCTTCCTCCCTTCATTCCTTCCTCTCTCTCGCAGGATCTTAGTTCCCTGACCAGGGATTGAACCTGTGCCTCCTGAATTGGGAGCACAGAGTCTTAATCACTGGACTGCCAGGGAAGTCCCATAAGTTTGTTTTCTATATCTGTGACTCTGTTTTGTAGATAAGTTTATTTGTACCATTTTTTTTAGAGTCCACATATAAGAGATATCATATGATATTTGTCTTTCTCTGTTTGACTTACTTCACTCAGCATGACAATTTCTAGCTCCATCCATGTTGCTGCAAATGCCATTATTTTGCTCTTTTTTATGGCTGAGTAATATCCCATTGTATATACGTACTTCTGTATCCATTCTTCTGTTGATGGACATTTAGGTTGCTTCCATGTCTTGACTATTATAAATAGTGCTGCAATTAACAGCTCATACAGCTCAATATCAAAAAAAAAAAAAAGAAAGAAAGAAACTGTTTCAATAGCAACCCAGATGGAGTGATCAGGGCTTCATCAGCTGTTCATCTACTCATTTACTCAACAAATATTTATGAGCCTGCACTATGTGCCAGGCAGCATTTTATGCACTGGTGACATGGGAGAGAACAGACAAAGATCTCTGCACTCATAGCATCTACTCTAGTGAGGGATCAGTAATAAACAAAAATAGGACAAGTGCTGTAGAAGAATAAGGCAGGGAAGGGGCTAGAGGATTCCTAGAGATAAGGATAGTGAGGGAGGCCTCTGTGAGAATTGAGACTTGAACGAAGATCAGAGGATGTGAGGGAGGAAATTATGTGTATATCTGGGGGAAGAGTTCTCAAGGCAGGGGGGCAGCAAGTTCATCACCATCAGTCATTATCTGTTAATCAGAGAATTGTTAATATTACTCCCTATCCTACTCTCTGTACACCAGGGCCAACCACTATCTGGTCAAACGTTCTGGGCTTGGGTCAGTCTCTGTTCCTTAGCTTCCAAAATCTTACATTCACCTGCTCCCCAATGTCTGAAACATTAGATTGAACCATATGAAATTGCCAATATGCAACCATTTTTGACCCACAGAAATGGAACCTTCACATGGTTCAACCTAATACATTTGGCAAGGTCCCAAGCTGTAATGAAAAGTAAGTGTAAAATACAAGCACCCCAGAAGTGGCTTGGAGGAGGCATTTGATGTATGTTATCTCTCTTCTCTTACCCTTTCCTCTCTGAGAAAGTCTGGTGATTTAACTTCTTCCACACAAAGTGTGTAGGGAGCTGATAGTTGAGCCTTTTCTACAAGCTGGCATTAATGATGGTCGCTCCAACTTTTCCAAGCATGTTTATGCTTTAAAGTTTATGTTCCCTGGGTGGTTGCCATAGGGAACTCATATACACACCTACCCACGGCAGGCATGGTCTTATCCAACAGGTCAACCAACATTTCAATACAATTGGCTGTAAGGGTTGAACACAACCGCAGGCAGGCAACCCTCCTTCCAGCTGCTTTGTCTCATGTCTCAATTTTTCTTGCTATGGTCCCAACTAGCTGGGGGGCTGGAGCAAAAAGACAGTGCACAGGAGCTGGTGAGAAGAGCTGCCAGTGGATGTTGAACTTCCTCAAGGCTTTAGGTCTGCTCTGATGGCCCTTCAGGACCATTATACACGTACATTGTACCGAGGGAGGCTGACCTCTTCAGGGAGGGCTTCACATTTAGACTTCTGCTGTTTACCCCAAACGCAGTTGAATGTGTGTGTGTATACACCTATTTTTATAAACATTCAAAATTTACAATTTTCATAACTTTGCTTCAACATTCTTTCGTTTTTGAAAAATATATTGGAATCCTTAAAAAGTCACTTAGCCTTCTTTAAGACCTTTGTGAAACCCTAGGTCAATTTCACTGACAGGGTCAAGGAAATGAGAAAGTAGAGGACTACTCTGTGACCCTGGGACCATATGGATCATTATCCCCTGCAAATTCTGGGGACTTCTCCTGCCTACTGAGTCAGAATCAGTGGGACTGGGGCCAAGGAGCCTACATTTGAAGAAGTTCCCCCATGTAACTTATACAGACTCCAGTTTGAGAGCGTAGGGCTAGAGAATTGGATGGATCATTAGACCTTGGATTTCCCTAGGAAAGGACTTGGGCTGAGAATGGAAGGAAGTCAAAGACCCTGATGAATCTGGGGCAGTGACTAATGGTGACAGAGATGAGGAGTGGAAGAGTGATGTTAGGTGGATGGCATGACTCTCAAGGAGGAAGTCTGTCCCATGAGTGGCCAAGTAACAATGGATGTATCTTGGGCCCACCAGATTTTCCAGGCCCTTCCCTGGACGTCATCTTGTTGGAGCTCCACAGCTGCGCTGGGAGGTTCTGAGGTAGATCAAATAATATCAGAACCACCTTACCCAAGAGGAAAGGGGTAATGAACATGCCCTCTCCTGTCCTTATCCCGAGCTCCCTCCTTGGCGTCCCACTTCTGCTAACACCCAGATGGACACGGCAGATGGGAAACTCCCACATGGTTCCGCTCTTATTTTAATCCCCAAATCCATATACTATGCTTGATGGTGACTTGATAAGGAGTTACTGATAGTTTAGCTTCCTAGAGTGAAATGTGGGAGCTATTTGTGAAATCCCAGCAATTTATTAATAATTCAGGATGACCTCTCATCAGGATGAAAATTGGCTTCTTTGTCAAGTGCAGAGGAAGGATAATTGGTGTATTTGAAATAGGCCTTGTCCACATAGCCCCTCTGCCCACTTCTTTTGCTTTCGGGCCTTCTGTGAGTCACATCCTTGACAGTGGGCAGAGCCAGTAGGCAGGACAGAAGGGGAACACACAACAGACTTTGAACTCAAGATACCCTGGGTCTAGCCTACTGATCCCAGCCTGGCAAGTCACAGCCACAGCTTAGCCTGTCTTCCTGGGCGGCTTTCAGAAACCCAGGCTTCCGGGCTGGAGTGACTCAGCTGCCCGCCGGCCTTGTTGAGGCAATGTTCCCCGCTCACTCAGCTATCCCGTTGTCCAAGAGAAGCCTGGATCTTACCGTTCCCTTTCCTCAAGGGTCTCTGCTCCCAGCTGTGAAATTCCCGTGAACTGCAGTGCTGTGGGCAGCAATGTCCTTAGGCCTGGGCAGCAGGGGCCCCTGGCCTAAGCCTTGGCTTCAGATGGACATGTCACAAACACCGAATCACAAACACTTCTGCCTTTGTGGTCTAGTAAGAACATTTTTAAAAAGTTTTGGAACTAATTAAGTAAGAGTTATCAGAAAGGATTCCTGACGTTTTTTCTGATACCAAATATGTCATTCCGACAGCAACTGGCTGACCTACAGTGTAATTCAATTTTGACACTACTTGGAATTAGCACAGACTCCACAGGTTAAGGGCTCAATCCCACCAGACTGTCCCCACTTCATATGCTAGTCACAAATGGGCTCTGCAGGCACCTGCAATTCTGACCAGCTGACTACAAATTCAGGGTTTCCCATAACCCCCTCTTCAGGTTCCATAATTCACCAGAATGACTCACAAAACTCAGGAAAGCACTTTACTTACAATTACAGGTTTATTCTAAAGGAGACAAGTCAGGAACAGCCCAATGGAAGAGATGTACAGGGCAAGGTATGGGAGCTGGCACAGAACTTCCAGGCACGCCACCCTCCCAGTACCTTTCCTTTTTTTTTTTCTTAATAAATTTATTTATTTTGTTTATTTATTTTTGGCTGCACTGGGTCTTCATTGCTGCACGTGGGCTTTCTCTAATTGCGGTGAGCGGGGGCTACTCTTTGTTGCGATGCACGGGCTTCTCATTGCGGTGGCTTCTCTTGTGGCAGAGCACGGGCTCTAGGCGCACGGGCTTCAGTAGTTGTGGCTTGCGGGCTCTAGAGCGCAGGCTCAGTAGCTGTGGTGCACGGGCTTAGTTGCTCCGCGGCATGTGAAATCTTCCCAGGCCAGGGCTTGAACCTGTGTCCCCTGCATTGGCAGGCAGATTCTTAACCACCCCGCCAGCGGGGAAGTTCCCTCCCAGCACCTTTCTGTATTCACCAACCCAGAAGCTCTCTGAGTCTCCTTGTTCAAGAGTTTTTATACAAGCATCTTTATGTAGGTGTGATTGATTAAATCACTGGCCATTGGTGATTGAACTCCATCTGCAGCCCTTCTCTCCTTCCAGGAGGCCAGGTGGATGGGGTTGACAGTTCCTATAATTTTGAACTAGCACCCTGCCTCCCCACTGAAGCTATCTGGGGGCCTTAGCATGAGTCATCTCATTAGCATAAACTCAAGTAGGGTTGAAAGGGGCTCTTTATGAATAACAAAAGACATCCTATCACTCAGGAAATTCCACATTTAGGAGCTCTGTGCTAGGAACCAGGGATAAAGACCATATATTCATTTAAAAAAAATTATTATACTACAGATATACACACCGGTGTCCCCAGGCCAGAGAAGAATGCGGGTCTGAGAACCTATGAATTCAGCCTAAGGAGGTGAAAATCACAGCGTGGACCCAAGGAAACCAGAGAGAGAGAGAAGCTGCTCTGGCCTAAAGGTGGACACCCCAAGGCACATAGGGAACATCTAGGGGCCCTGGGCACACCTAGTTTCCCATTAAACTGTGTTCCCTCTCTTCTCTCTGCCCTAATGGTGTGGTTTGGGAAGGTGTTTAGAACTGGCTGCAGATTATGAATTGGAAAAGTAAGACACAGGGGATGGGAAACACCTGTCATGACCTTCTGGGGAGCTTGGTCAGGTCAATCGCCATAATGAATTTGGGTTCAGTCTTGGGTCTGGGCCACCAGCGTCTCTGCAGGTAGTGCTGGCATTTACCCTCTCAGTCATGAGAGTGATCCTGGGGGAGTGGGCAGGGCCCAGGACGTAGCTCATTTGATAACTTTTAAACATTTAGAATTTTGGTATGTAGACCTTCAATCATTCTCTCTCTCCAGGAGGCCCCACAAGTGCTAGGAGGGAGCCTAAAGCAAGCATCTCTCAGGGCCGAGAATGGGCAGGGAGGACACCAACCTCTTGCCTGATGGACTAACCTTAGGCAGTTTTAGAGAAACTCTGCCATATGCCTCCCTCTCCTGCCTGGGCTGCAGAAGGCGGGGATTAGCACAGACAGGAGAAGGGTGCAGATTAACACAAAGACCAGGAGGAAGTACACATCCAGTCCACCCTGAGATGGCCCCGGCTGTGTCCTTGGTCTCCTGCCATGGTCAGTGGGTAGGGCAGGACACTGTGTTTGCATTTCAGCCTCTTTGGCATTCCACTCCTGAATGCTGCTCCTCGACCCAGTACACACACCCACCCACCCACTATGTTCTCCATTCCAAATGGGCTGCTTTCATGTTCATAAGCATAACCTGGGCATTCTCGCCTCTGCCTCCTCCCCATCCTCTGTCAAATTCCACCTTCTTGACCACACATCTCTCCTATGAATTCATGAACAGAAGCAAAGATGTTTTTAAAAGATGTTTAATGACAGAAGTTATTAAGTTCTTACTATGTTCCAGGCACTATGTTAAACATTGAAATTCTCAGAACATATTATCCCTACCAGGCACTTGCCAAGTGAAATCAGGAAGAGTAGAGGTTTTGATGTCATAGTGGGTGGTCACACTGGGCCTCAAAAGGTGGCATTTTGCAGGGGAGGGATCAGTAATAGTCCAAGGTCTGACCTTCAGTTTAGAAACAGAATTTTATGTGATTTAGAGGTATTGACTTATACTAACCAAACTCACAGGAAATGGATGTATAAACCAAAATGTCAATTTACTATATTTCCAGGAGTACTTTATCAGATGATGGTGATAGTTGTATGGGGCGATGAATGGTTTTTTTCTTTTGGAAAGTGGTGGAAAACCACATGTGTAGTTTAATCTTTGCCTGCCTCCTCTAGGCACTATGAAGAACAACCACTGCTTTTTCCATGTTTCTCCCTCAAGAGATCGATTTATCAATTGCGCCTCAGCTGGCTTTCACAGGTTGGCATAGCTAGGCTGGATTTCCATTTCCAACTCTTAATGCTTTGGCTAGGCAAATGAACGCAGATTTTGTCAGGGTTCCATGAACTCAAACCTAAAGCTAGATACTAGTGAGCCTTTTGCTAGTTAGAAGTGAATAAGCTAAAATAGGAAAAAATTATCATTGTCTTCCAAACACTTTTTTTTTCCCTGAGACATAGGTGACTGCTATTCCTTCTTTGCAAGGAAAAGATAGCAGAAGCCAAAACAAATGAACATGGAGCAAACACATATTAACAGATGATGTTTCTGCTTCACTCAGACATGTGTGTGCATTATGTTTATAGCATGTGTTATAGAGTATGTATTGAATTGATTAACATTCTTAAGACTATTAAGTAAAAGTAATAGGTTTAGAGTTATTTGGCTAAATCACAGTTCAAATGTTGGAATTAAATATGAATCTTAAATGATATTCTTCTGCTAGAGCATGACTGCCAGTGTCTTATCTCCCTGACCACTTCTGATAGTGTATAGCCCAAGACAACTTCTACAGGTGGCCGATCCCATCCACCTTGTGATCTTGCTAGTGACGGGAAGAAAGTTGATCAATACTGCCATGTTCCCTTTCCCCTACTACACCCTAAACAAATAGGCGTCTGAAGAGCGCTTGTGTTTTGTTCTTGTCTCCTGTCCTCACCCTCCAAGGAGAGTCCTGGCATTGACGAACCCTTGCCTGGGTGTTAATGCTGTCTAGTGAGGGGAGTGGTTAGGTAGACTCAGGCCTGGAGAAGTTGGATGAATAGGGAAGGGCTGGGTCTTCCTGACACTTCCTCCTGTGGGAAGAATTAGCTTGCAAAAGCCTCTCTGAATGTTAAACAACTGAAAGGAGATGAAAGTACTGTTTTAAACATAGCTGTAGCTTTTAAGTTGCACTCCTTCAAGCTCTTTGGGAGAGGCTAGCAGAGTTTGAAATTCCTTTCCACCTGCTTTTGGTGGTGGGACTCTATTCCTTTGAATGAGCCACTGAGCAGAGATTGGGTTTCTCAGATGATTTTTCTCCCTGTGGGTGATCTTTCCAAACTGTGATGGCTTGTTATTCTGATTCTCTATGTACTAACTATTCTGCTTAGTGGTGTCTTTTGAATTATTCCCTTTTACAGTATTTTACTTTTGAATTTTTCTTCTTAGAAGTTTGGGTTAGCTCTCTGCTGGATGGCAAACTCCTTGAGGGTGGAGACTTGTCTTAATACTTCTTTGAACTGATGAGAGCTTAAAGTACAATGCTGGTTGCATAATGGGAAGTCAATAAAATCTTTAGTGAACAAGTGAATGAATGCAGGAACAGGGAATTATGCCAAGGCTAGGTTTCCACTGTTTCAACTACAGTCCTACATGACAGGAGGGTAGCTCTTATTCACCGAAGACCCTGGACAATGCTATGCCAAACTAGACATGGCCCAGAGGGTCGTCTGCCATATAACCTGATAGGAGCCCCAGAACACCCTTCTTTGTTTACTTGGCCAGAGTGGATATTTTCTCCTCCTACTTGGGACCTCAGAGGTCATGAGCAATAGACCAGTAAATGCATCTTGAGGGAAGCTAGCCTTTGGAATTGTCTTATAAAAAAGTATAAATATGAGCCGAGGGATACTGTGGCACAAATGAATAATCAGCATGATTTCAATTTGGTGATTCTCTTGAAAAAAAAACACAATCCCAACAATGGAGGCCCATAGCTGTACCTCCTTCAATTCTGATCTCCCTGCTCCAGATAATCTGACAATTTAAATTGTTCCCACCATTGTAGCTCCCTAAGTAGGAAGGAAGGAAGAATGTTTGTCCGTTTGTATCTTCCTTCCTCACCTTCTGAGGTTCAGATGCATCAGGTGCCCATGTCCCAAACACCAGACAAGTGAAGAACAGTTTTCTTCTTCTTTTTTTTTTTTTTTTAACTTTTTGGGTTTATTTATTTATTTATTTATTTTATTTATGGCTGTGTTGGGTCTTCGTTTCTGTGCGAGGGCTTTCTCTAGTTGTGGCAAGTGGGGGCCACTCTTCATCGCGGTGCGCGGGCCTCTCATTATTGCGGCCTCTCTTGTTGCGGAGCACAGGCTCCAGACACGCAGGCTCAGTAGTTGTGGCTCACGGGCCTAGTTGCTCCACGGCATGTGGGATCCTCCCAGACCAGGGCTCGAACCCGTGTCCCCTGCATCGGCAGGCAGATTCTCAACCACTGCGCCACCAGGGAAGCCCAAGAAGAGTTTTCTTAACGCTCTGCTCTTTAGTGGGTCACAAAAGCAATAAAGGACAGTTGGCTCCCCAGCAACACACAACTAACCCACTTCTCAATCCACAAGGGCCAAGGAGAGCTAATTTCACCTCATGCTTCATCAGCTCGTCCCTTGTCTGAAATCAAAACCAAATGCGAGACAATCAGCCGAAAACAAATCGCCATTCTGTGCAGCCACAGGTTTAAGCTGGTCCCCTGTGGCTCCACCCATCGGACTCTGTTTGCAATTATTTCCACCGAGTTGGAGAAAGGTGTTCCTGCTTATTATCTGATCAGCACCGTCCTCATCTCCCACTCTAATTTCTCCTCCCAAGGGGCTTGCTTTCCTATTGAGACTCGTGTTCCTTTTAGACGAGAAGTGCCAGCTCCGTGAGTGGCCAGGGGGGCACAGCTTTTTCTCTTCCTGAAGACAGACCACCAGGGGCAGCCACGCTTGACCAGGTCCAGGTTTGTGACCAAGGCGATAAGGATGACCTGGGGCCACGTGGAACTGAGTAGTTTGGCCATGGATGTCTGAGATGAGGCAAAACCAGGAGAGGTTTGGAAAAGGAAGGCAGTTAGGAGGCCAGGAGGACGACCCTTGTCTGGGAAGATGCCTAACGTCAGTCTCCAGAGCTGCTTCGTGAAGAGACGGGGAGGGGAGTGGACATGTGAGTTTGTGAGCCTGGCCGCCTGGGTGTGAGAGTGGAGGGCAGCCAGGGCTGGGCTTGGTGTCCCCGAATACCTCCTCACTGTGGGTTGATAATACTGCATTCTCTGGATTCCAGAGAGTTGTTGCTATTGTTCCTGTAAGTATTCATAGTTTCTGCGATTAATATTTTGGGATTGGGGTGAGCCTGAGATATGGAACCCCCCGAGGTCTCAGAGTGGGCAGGCCCGGCCATAGCTGGCTGCTAGTGGCCTCATCGGTTTACTGCAGTGGGCTGTGCATGTATGATCATCTTTCTATGTTCCATATCTGAAGAGGTTGGGAAATGCTGTTCTAACCAATCCTTTCCCTGACAGACAAGGGTCAGGCAAAGTGACTTAATCTCAAGGAAACAGGATCTGCTTCTGAAATTTCAGGCATTAAATTTGTGATCAGGAGACTTTCAAAGGGGCTCAGAGATCAGGCAGAGCAACTGGAAAACCAAAGGTCAGAATCCAGGGAGTGTCCAGAGAAATAGGCATGACTGACAAGCAGGAAGATCAGAGCTTGATACCCAGCCGTTCATACTCATCCCTGCAACCCTGGACTCTGACCCAACCAAGGCCAGACTATGAGAGCAGGTACACTAGATCCTGGTCTGCAGAGGAACCGAGTAGGCACCCTAGGTTCAAACAGAAAACACCAGATCTAATAAGAGGCCGCACATTCAAAGCCATTGTCCACCATCTTTCTTTCCTATACAACGTCAGGTGCTGCCCCTGTGATCATATTCATCATCCTTTCATCTCCCAGCATACACACAGTTATCTTAGTTTGGGTTCCCCTACGAGCAGAGCCTGAGACAAGGACTTGGATGAGAGCTGTTTACCCGTGAGGTGATCTCAGGAAACAGGTGAGGGAGCAGCAAGAGTGAAACAGGGACAGAGGAAAAGCCAGCCTCAGGGTGTGTCACAGAGGTTGCGCTGTGGGCAGCTGGGGCTCAACAATGCCAGGACCTCTGCGAAGCCTGCAGAATCCTCTAGATTTGTGCACCTGGCAGATGGGGACCAGAACATTTATTCACTACTTTATTCCCCAATTGTTGAGTGTTGCCACCAGCAGTCTTAACTCCCCTGTACCTCAGAGGTGCACTTACATGAGGGTGCCCTGGAGCAGAAAGCAGACCCATGCATGGCACGGGCTTGAAGCAAGATGACCCTGGGCTCATGTGGAACTGAAGTGGGGCCTTGGGAATGTGACGAGGGCACCAGAGCTGTCTGCTATATCAGTCAAGCAAGGCTAGGTTACAGCAGCTGTTCTTTTTTTTTTTTTTTAATTATTTTATTTATTTATTTATGGCTGTGATGGGTCTTCGTTTCTGTGCAAGGGCTTTCTCTAGTTGTGGTGAGCGGGGGCCACTCTTCATCGCGGTGCGCGGGCCTCTCACTATCGCGGCCTCTCTTGTTGCGGAGCACAGGCTCCAGATGCGCAGGCTCAGTAATTGTGGCTCACGGGCCCAGTTGCTCCGCGGCATGTGGGATATTCCCAGACCAGGGCTCGAACCCGTGTCCCCTGCATTGGCAGGCAGATTCTCAACCACTGCACCACCAGGGAAGCCCACAGCAGCTGTTCTTAAAGTGCGATTCCCCAAACTAGCTGCATCAGCATCACTTGGAAACTTATTATTGTTATTAGTTTTATTTATATTATTATTTTTATTTTATTTTTTAAAATGTATTTATTCTATTTATTTATTTTTGACTGCGTTGGGTCTTTGTTGCTGCACACAGGGCTTTCTCTAGTTGCAGTGAGCGGGGGCTACTCTTCATTGCAGTGCACACGCTTCTCACTGTAGTGGCTTCTCTTGTTGTGGAGCGCGGGCTCTAGGCGCGAGGGCTCTAGGCTCGTGGGCTTCAGTAGTTGTGGCATGTGGGCTCAATAGTTGTGGCTCTTCGGCTCTAGAGCTCACGCTCAGTAGTTGTGGCGCACGGGCTTAGTTGCTCTGCGGCATGTAGGATCTTCCCGGACCAGGGCTCGAACCTGTGTCCCCCACATTGGCAAGTAGATTCTTAACCACTGCACCACGAGGGAAGCCCTATATTATTATTTTTAAAAGAAATTTTATTTTATATTGGAGTGTATTTGATTTACAAAGTTGTGTTAGTTTCAGGTATACAGCAAAGTGATTCAGTTATATATACATCTATCCTTTTTCAGAATCTTTTCCCATTTAGGTTATTACAGATTATTGAATAGAGTTCCCTGTGCTATACAGTAGGTCCTTAGATTATCTATTTTATATATAGTAGTGTGTATATGTTGGTCCCAAACTCATAATTAATCCCTCTGCCTCACCTTTCCTTTGGTAACCATAAGTTTGTTTTTGAAGTCTGTGACTGTTTCTGTTTTGTAAATAAGTTCATTTTTATCATTTTTTTAGATTCCACATATAAGTGGTATCATATGGTATTTGTCTTTATGACTTACATCGCTTAGAATGACAATCTCTAGGTCCATCTATGTTGCTGCAAATGGCATTATTTCATTCCTTTCATGGCTGAGTAATATTCCATTGTACATGTGTACCACACCTCCTTGATCCATTCATTTGATGGACATTTAGGTTGCTTCCATGTCTTGGCTATTGTAAATAGTGTTGCAGTGAACATTGGGGTGCCTGTATCTTTTCGAATTATAGTTCTCTCAGGGTATATGCCCAGTAGTGGGATTGCTGGGTCATATGGTAGCTTTATTTTTAGTTTTTTAAGGACCCTCCATACTGTTCTCCATAGTGGCTGTATCAAGTTACATTCCCACCAACAGTGCAAGAGGGTTCCCTTTTTCCACACCCTCTCCAGCATTTATTGTTTGTAGATTTTTTGATGATGGCCATTCTGACTGGTGTGAGGTAATACCTCATTGTAGTTTTGATTTGCATTTCTCTAACCCTCAGCGATGTTGAATATTCTTTCATGTGCCTCTTGGCCATCTGTAGGTCTTCTTTAGAGAAATGTCTCTTTAGATCTTCTGCCCATTTTTTAATTCGGTTTGTTGTTTGTTGTTTTGATATTGAACTGCATGAGCTCTTTGTATATTTTGGAGATTAATCCCTTGTCAGTTGCTCGTTTGAAAATTATTTTCTCCCATGCTGTGGGTTGTCTTTTGTTTTGTTTATGGTTTCCTTTGCTGTGCAAAAGCTTTTAAGTTTAATTGAGTCCCATTTGTTTGTTTTTGTTTTTATTTTCATTACTCTGGATGGTGGATCCAAAGAAATATTGTTGCAATTTATGTCAAAGAGTGTTCTGCCTATGTTTTCCTCTAAGAGTTTTATAGTATCCAGTCTTATATTTAGGTCTTTAATCCATTTTGAGTTTATTTTTGTATATGGTGTTAAAGAATGTTCTAACTTCATTCTTTTACATGTGACTGTCCAGTTTTCCCAGCACCACTTATTGAAGAGACAGTCTTTTCTACATTGTATATTCTTGTCTCCTTTGTCATTGATTAATTGACCATAGGTGTGTGGGTTTGCTTCTGAGCTTTCTAGCCTTCTATCTGCTTCCATTGATATGTAAGTCTGTCTTTGTGCCAGTACCATACTGTTTTTTTTTCTTTTTGGCTGTGCCACGCAGTTTGTGGAATTTTAATTCCCCAACCACGGGGATTGAACCCAGGTCCTTGGTAGTGAGAGTGTGGAGTCCTAACCACTGGACTGCCAGGGAATTCCCAGTACCATACTGTTTTGATTACTGTAGTTTTAGAGTATAGTCTGAATCAGGGAGCCTGATTCCTCCAGCTCATAGAATGAGTTTGGGAGTATTCCTTCCTCTGCAGTTTTTTGGAATAGTTTCAGAAGGATAGGTGTTCACTCTTCTCTAAATGTTTGAAAGAATTCGCCTGTAAAGCCATCTGGCCCTGAACTTTTGTTTGTTGGAAGTTTTTTGTTTTTGTTTTTGTTTTTTAAAGTCACCTACTTTATTTATTTATTTATTTATTTTTGGCTGTGTTGGGTCTTCATTTCTGTGCGAGGGCTTTCTCTAGTTGCGGCGAGCGGGGGTCACTCTTCATCGCGGTGCGCAGGCCTCTCACTGTCGCAGCCTCTCTTCTTGCACAGCACAGGCTCCAGACGTGCAGGCTCAGTAGTTGTGGCTCACGGGCCTACTTGCTCTGCGGCATGTGGGATCTTCCCAGACCAGGGCTCGAACCCGTGTCCCCTGCATTGGCAGGCAGATTCTCAACCACTGCGCCACCAGGGAAACCCTGTTGGAAATTTTTAAATCACAGATTCAATTTCAGTACTTGTGATTAGTCAGTTCATATTTTCTATTTCTTCCTGTTTCAGTCTTGGGAGATTGTACCTTTCTAAGAATTTGCCTATTTCTTCAAGGTTGTCCATTTTATTGACATATAGTTGCTTGTAGTAGTCTCTTATGAGCCTTTGTATTTCTGTGGTATCTGTTGTAACTTCTCCTTTTTCATTTATAATTTTATTGATTTGAGCCCTTTCCCTTTTTTTTTGTGATGAGTCTGGCTAAAGGTTTATGAATTTTGTTTATCTTTTCAAAGAACCAGCTTTTGGTTTCATTGATATTTTCTATTGTTTTCTTCATCTCTATTTTATTTATTTCTGCTCTGATCTTTACAGTTTCTTTCCTTCTACTAACTTTGCAATTTGTTTGTTCTTTCTCTAGTTGCTTTAGGTGTAAGGTTAGTTTATTTGAGATTTTTCTTGTTTCCTGGGGTAAGATTGTATTGCTATGAACTTCCCTCTTAGAACTGCTTTTGCTGTATCCCATAGGTTTTGGACTGTTGTTTTTGTTTTCATTTGTCTCTAGGTATTCTTTGATTTCCTCTTTGATTTCTTCAGCGACCCATTTGTTGTTTAGTAGCATATTGTTTGGCCTCCACGTGTTTGTGTTTTTTTTACAGCTTTTTTCTTGTAGTTGCTTTTTAATCTCATAGTGTTGTGGTCAGAAAAGATGCTTGATATGATTTCAGTTTTTGTAAATTTACCAGGGCTTGCTTTATGGCCCAGCATGTGATCTATCCTGGAGAATGTTCCATGTTCCCTTGAGAAGAATGTGTATTCTACTGCTATTGGATGGAATGCTCTATAAATATCAATTAAGTTCACCTGGTCTAATGTGTCATTTAAGGCCTGTGTTTCCTTATTGATTTTCTGTCTGGATGATCTGTCCATTGATGAAAGTGGGGTGTTAGTTTACCCCAGTATTATTGTGTTACTGTTGATTTCTCCTTTTATGGCATTTAGTATTTGCCTTATATACTGAGGTGCTCCTATGTTGGGTGCATATATATTTATAAGTGTTATAGCTTCTTCTTGGATTGATCCCTAGATCATTATTCAGTGTCCTCCTTTGTCTCTTGTAACAGTCTTTATTTTAAAGTCTACTTTGTCTCATAGGGGTGTTGATACTACCACTTTCTTTTGATTTCCATTTGTATGGAATAGCTTCTTCCATCCCCTCACTTTCAGTCTGTACGTGCCCCTAGATCTGAAGTGGGTCTCTTGTAGACAGCATATATAAGGGTCTTGTTTTTGTATCCATTCAGCCAGTCTATGTCTTTTGGTTAGAGTATTTAATCCATTTACTTTTAAGGTAATTACCAATATGCATGTTCTTATTGCCATTTTGTTAATTGTTTGGATTTGTTTTAGTAGGTCATTTTTCTTCCCTTCCTCTTTTGTTCTCTTCTCTTGTGATTAGATGACTAACTTTAGTGTTGTGTTTGGATTCCTTTTTCTTTTTTGTGTGTGTATCTATAGTAGATTCTTAGTTGGCAGTTACCATGGGGTTTGATATAGCAGTCTATATATATACAAGATTGTTTTAAGATGCTGGCCTCTTAATTTCAAATGCATTTCCAATATCCTGCATTTCTACTCTCCTCTTCTCATGATTGCTGGGTTTGATATCATATTTGTGTGTGACTGATTTTCTACCTTTACTGTATGTTTGCCTTTACCAGTGAGCTTCCCCATTTGTAATTTTCTTGTTTCTAGTTGTGGCCTTTTGTTTTCCACCTAGAGAACTTCCTTTAGCATTTGTTGCAAAGCTGGTCTAGTGGTGCTGAATTCTCTTAGCTTTTGCTTGTCTGTAAATCTTTTGATTTCTCCATCAAATCTAAATGAGATCCTTGCTGGGTAGAGTATTCCTGGTTATAGGTTTTTTCCTTTCATCACTTTAAATATATGGTGACACTCCCTTCTGGTCTACAGAGTTTCTGCTGAAAAATCAGCAGATAACCTTATGGGAATTCCCTTGAATGCTATTTGTTGCTTTTCCCTAGTTGCTTTTAATAATTTATCTTTGTCTTTAATTTTTGTCAATTTGATTAATATGTGTCTTGGCATGTTCCTCCTTGGGTTTATCTTGTATGGGACTCTCTGTGCTTCCTGGACTTGGGTAACTGTTTCCTTTCTCATGTTAGGGAAGTTTTCAGCTATTATCTCTTCAAATATCTCAGGTCCTTTCTCTCTCTCTTCTCTGTATGGGACCCGTATAATGCAAATGTTGGTGTCTTTAATATTGTGCCAGATGTCTCGTAAACTGTGCTCATTTCTTTTCATTCTTTTTTCTTTGTTGTGTTCCATGGCAGTGATTTCCACCATTCTGTCTTCCAGCTCACTTATCCATTCTTCTGCCTCATTTATTCTGCTATTGATTCATTCTAGTGTATTTTCATTTCAATTATTGTATTGTTCAACTCTCTTCTTTATATCTTCTAGCTCTTTGTTAAACATTTCTTGTATCATCTTGGTCTGTGCCTCCATTCTTTTTGTGAGATCTTTGATCATCTTTACTATCATTACTCTGAATTCTTTTTTGGGTAGATTGCCTATCTCTACTTCACTTAGTTGTTCTTCTGGGGTTTTATCTTGTTCCTTTGTCTGGAAAATATTTTGTCTAACTTTCTGTGTTTATGATCTTCGTTCTGCAGGCTGCAGGATTGTAGTTCTTCTTGCTTATGGTGTCTGCTCCCTGGTGGGTGAGGCTGGTCGAAGAGGCTTGTGCAGACTTCCTGGTGGGAGGGACTGGTGCCTGCCCACTTGTGGGTGGAGCTGGGTCTTGTCCCTCTGGTGGGCAGGGCAATGTCAACTGGTGTATTTAGAGGCAGCTGTGGGCTCAGGCAGACTTTAGGCAGCCTGTCTGCTGATGGGTGGGGCTGTCTTCTGCCCTGTTGGTTGTTTGGCCTGACATGTCCGAGCACTGGAGCCTACAGGCTTGGCTTGGGCCAGGTTTTGTTTTCAAACTGGGCACCTCCAGGAGAGCTCACACCAGTGAGTACTCCCCAGTACCTCCACCACTAGTGTCTTTGTTCCCACAGTGAGCCAACACCCGCCCCCCAGCTCTCTAGGAGACCCTCCAAGACCAACAGGTATTTCTGGCCCAGGCTTCATTGCTTTTTACCCAGGGTCCCAGTGTACACGAGATCTTGTGTGCACCCACCAAGAGTGGAGTTTCTGTTTTCCCCAGTCCTGTGGAGTTCCCACAATCAAGCCCCTCTGGCCTTCAAACCAAATGCTCTGGGGGCTCCTCTCTCTGATGCCAGACACCCAGACTGGGGGGCCTGACATGGGGCTCAGAACTCTCACTCCTGTGAGAGAACCTCTGTGATATAATTAATTTCCAGTTTGTGGTCACCCACCCGGTGGGTATAGGATTCGATTGTATCGCATATGTGCCCCTGCTACCATCTCGTTGTGGCTTCTTCTTTGTCTTTGGATGTAAAATTATTTTTGGTAATTTCCTGTCTTGTTTGTTGATGGTTGTTCAGCAGTTAGTTGTGATTTTGGTGTTTTCATGAGAGGAGGTGGGCTCAAGTCCTTCTAGTCTACCATATTGTCTCCGACTTCTGGAAACTTATTAGAAATGCAAATTCTTCATTCTGAATCAGAAATTCTGGGGGTGGAGCCCAACAGTACTCCATATGCCTCTTTCTAGTCAATCTCCACCCCCGCCCAACCCCTATTCTGAATTTTTCCACTGTAAGTTGGTTTTGCCTGTTTTCGAATTTTATTTTAAAAAATTATATAGTATATATTCTTTTGGATAAATCTTCTTGTCTTCAGCATAACCTCTTGAGTTTCTTACATATCATTACTTGTATCCACAGTTCATTCCTTTTTATTGCTGAGTAGTATTCCATTTTATAAATATATCACAGTTCATTTGTCCATTCTGCTGTTGATGGACACCAGATTGTTTCCAGTGTTTTGAATATTTCGAATAAAGCTGTGTGAGCATTCTTATGCAAGCTTTTTTGACTGGTAATGTACTCTTGCA
Source organism: Eschrichtius robustus (assembly GCF_028021215.1). Lineage (NCBI taxonomy): Eukaryota > Metazoa > Chordata > Mammalia > Artiodactyla > Eschrichtiidae > Eschrichtius > Eschrichtius robustus. The sequence continues at coordinate 27,673,486 of NC_090825.1, forward strand.
GGTTAATGTTAATAGAATACAACGTGAATACTGTACTCCAACCCTCGTGTTTGTATAATGCATGTTCTGTGGTGATTACTCTAACCTAGTATTTTCTCAGACTTGAGCACATCACAGCCACCTTGTTCTTAGGAACTCCAGACAGCACTGCACTTGGAGGCCATTCTAAGGAGTGAAATCACCAATAAAAAGCACTAAAATGTGAAAAACATGGCACTAAATAGACCATGAAACATGTGTGGGTGACTCACATTTTTTGCAGCTTTGTACTTGTCCTAGAGCATGGCTAGTATGGGATTTTGGAGTTAAAAAATACATTTTAACAAATAGGCAAATTCGCAAATGTGGAATCTGCAAATAATGAAGTTCTATTGTCTATAAAGCTTGGAACTTGGTGCATGTGGTAGTTTTAAATCAATTATTTGGCACTTTTTTCTTTGAGAGGTTGGTCGATGTCCTCTCCCCTTGAATATGGGAAGAGATCCCTGTGTTGTGAGCTCAATTCCAATTTGTGTAGAGGTGACTCCTGGAGAGTGGGGGTGGGGGGGGCAATGAGTGGGGGCTCAAGCAGAGAAGGAAGTGAAAAATTGCTAAAATCAGGTAGAAGTGTTGGTTAGTGTCAATGTGATTAGGTCATCTATGTCTGCTAACTGGCATTTTTCAAAGTTAGGCTTCTACCCTCCCACAGAGACTGGGAGATAAGTGTTTTATCCTTCCCAATGATTACTTTTCAAAGGAATGGCCTTCAGGTCCTTGACAAAGACACTTCTGGGTTATAGGTGATACATATACATCTCAAAGAGACAGAGGAAGGATTTACATTAGTAAGTTTTTAATAAATGTTCTGAGAAAAGGGAGGTCAGGGGCCTACCTATCCAAGTGTTGGCTGGAACAAATGCTTAATTCTTTTGGCATGCTTGAGCTTTTCCAGACAGGAACTCAGCAGGGGCTGGGTCATCCCAGGGACACGGCCTTAAGCTGCTGGAATCCTTGCTAGTGTTTTGTCAAGTCTCTTGCTGCAAGGGTTTGGACAGAGTCATTCATGCCAAGTTTTTGCAGTTCTCAACATCATGGAGCAGAGACAAGTTATCCTCTGTGTGCTCTCTGAATCCCTGACCCACAGAATCTGTGAGCACAATAAAGTAGTGGTTTTTCTTACACCACTAAGTTTGGGGGTAGTTTGGGAAGCAGCAATAGTACCTGGGACATTTATCTCATCTCGTAGCAGTGACCCCACAGCCTTCTGCCTCTCATCAGTGTAAACAAACCAGCCCAGCTGGTTAAAGGGCCTTGGATGGGTTGCTCATTCCATCCTCAGTCATGGTATAAAGAACACTCAGCAGTTGGCTGCCATGGGTTGAAACAGGAAGAGTACCACTGTTTTGATGGGCATCCTGCCCATGATTAGCTCCAGGGTAGTGTAGGGTGGTGGAGGTGAGGCGGGGAGAGAAAAAGGCAAGTCAGCAGCCAGCAAAGCATTATTGATTGTGCCAGGAAAATTTGGATAAGCAAGTAAAGAGCCCCTGATGGAGAGGTTGCAGTGAGGAACTGTGTGGCAGGGGAGGGACAGAAGGTGATGTCCAGTGGCATTTTCACAGTGGCCAGATTGTGAGAAGTCATCATATTACAGAATATCAGAGCAGATCTGACTTCAGAGGGCACTGAATCCAGCCTTAAGCATTTCCACCAAAGAATCCCTAAGGCATGAGAGAGGCCCAGAGGCTTGACTGAAGTGGCCTCCACGATTGAGGAAATGTCCTTGAAGTTTCCTATTTTATGTTAAAAATTATACTCCATACTCCACAACATATATTTTATTTTAAAAATTCTTCCCTTCTCCAAACTTCGTGCCAAATTGATGATTTGGAAACTGCATCATTTTTTTCTGTGCTTTTAACATCCCTTGGACACTTGGACTTAGTTCAACACCCTTGTTTCATCAGTAGAGTCATCCACACATCCATTGGTTCAACTTTACCGGGCATCCTCCCCGTGTCAGGCATGGCATTAAGAACTGGATGGATGATGATGAATAAGAAATGACTCTTGGGGACTTCCCTGGTGGTCCAGTGGGTAAGACTCTGAGTTCCCAATGCAGGGGGCCCGTGTTCAATCCCTGGTTGGGGAACTAGATCCTGCATGCATGCCACAACTAAGAGTCCACGTGCTGCAACTGAATCCGCATGCTGCAACAAAGATCCCACATGCCACAACTAAGACCCAGCACAGCCTAAATAAATAAATAAATAAATATTAAAAAAAAAAAAAAAAGAAATGACTCTCCAATAGGGAGCTGATCATACACTGGGAGAGACAGAAATGGAAGTGAATTATTGCCTGAGACATGACCAATGTCCACAACTTGGTGGTGGCAGAACTGAAAACTAGCAACCAGTTTTTCTGCCCCAGTTTAGTCAGCTTGCTTCTCACCATACTGCCTCTCCTTCAAACACTGGGAAGACCTCAGAAAGAGGATTAGCATCAGACGTTAGTAAAGTAGAAACACTGGGCTCATAGTTTCAGCCCCTGGATCCTACACAAGAAAGTATTTTGCAAGGCACATCATGTTTCCCAGTACTGTGGAGTTACAAAGAGTTGCTTGAATGTTTCAGGTGTCTATAATTAATTGATTACTAGCTATGAAGATTAGCTTAGCTCTGTGTGTTGGTTCTGAAAGGATTACCAAGTTCAGCTTCCAGAATAATCTTCCATTTCTCAGTTGCTAAAAGCCCTTCATGTGTTCCACCAACTTAATTACCTTGGCATCAACACATCTTTATTGAGTACTTACTATGCACTAGGCTGTGGGCTATGGGTCTAGGAACAGAAATACCAGACAATAGTGTCCCTCCTCAAAGGGCTGAGTCTAGAGGAGCAGCATGTAGGCAATAATATTGTTAGAAGGGTCCTTGCTAGCCTGGGTTTAAGAACACAGTGTTATTGATGGTTGAGTTAGTTTTTCCCTGGTTCTGTTTCTACCTGCTCTGAGGGAATTCCAGTCTCTGTAAATTCATCCCCAGTAGTTCTGGGAGCAACAAGAGAATGTCTCCTGTGGACTAGCTCTCTCTCTCTTTTTTAAAGGAATGTTTTTGAAGTATAGTTGATTTACAATGTTGTATTAATTTCTTCTGTACAGCAAAGTGACTCAGTTATATATCTATATATATATCTATATCTGTATATCTGTATCTGTTCTTTTTCATATTCTGTTCCATTATGGTTTGTCACAGGATATTGAATATAATTCCCTGTGTTATATAATAGGACCTTGTTGTTTATTCATTCTCTATATAATAGTTTGCCTCTGTTAATCCCAAACTCCCAATCTTTCCCTCCCCTACCCACCTTCCCCCTTGGCAACCACAAGTCTGTTCTTTATATCTGTGAGTCTGTTTCTGTTTTGTAGGTAGGTTGATTTGTGTCATATTTTGGATTTAACATATAAGTGATATCATATGGTATTTGTCTTTCTCTTTCTGACTAACTTCACTTGGTATGATAATCTCTAGGTCCATCCATGTTGTTGCAAATGACATTATTTCATTCTTTTTGATGGCTGAGTAATATTCCATCATAGATATATACCACATCTTCTTTATCCATTCATCTGTCAGTGAACATTTAGGTTGCTTCCATGGCTTGGCTATTGTAAATAGTGCTGCTATGAACATTGGGGTGCATGTATTTTTTCAAATTACAGTTTTGTCTGGGAATATGTCCAGGAGTGGGATTGCTGGATCATATGGCAACTCTATTTTTAGTTTTTTGAGGAACCTCCATACTGTTCTCCATAGTGGCTGCACCAATTTACATTCCCACCAACAGTGTAAGAGGGTTCCCTTTTCTCCACATCCTCTCCAGCATTTGTAGACTTTTTAATGATGACTATTCTGATTGGTGTGAGGTGGTACGTCAATTGTGGTTTTGATTTGCATTTCTCTAATAATTAGTGATATTGAGCATCTTTTCATGTGCCTATTAGCCATCTGTATGTCTTCTTTGGAGAAATGTCTATTTAGGTCTTCTGCCCATTTTTGGATTGGGTTGTTTGTTTTCTTTAATTGTTGAGTTGTATGAGCTGTTTGTATATTTCGTAAATTAAGCCTTTGTCAGTCACATCATTTGCAAATATTTTCTCCTTGTCTGTAGGTGGCTTTTTGTTTTGTTCATGGTTTCCTTTGCTATGCAAAAGCTTATATGTTTGATTAGGTCCCATTTGTTTATTTTTGCTTTTATTTCTATTGCCTTGGGAGACAGACCTAAGAAAACATTTGTACAATTTATGTCAGAGAATGTTTTGCCTATGTTCTCTTCTAAGAGTTTTATGGTCTCTTGCCTTATAGTTAAGTCTTTAACCCATTTTGAGTTTATTTTTGTGTATGGTGTGAGGGTGTATTCTAACTTCATTGATTTACATGAGGTTGTCCAACTTTCCCAATACCACTTGCTGAAGAGACTGTCTTTTCCCCATTGTATATTCTTGCCTCCTTTGTTGAAGATTAACCGTCCATAGGTATGTGGGTTTATTTCTGGGTTCTCTATTCTGCTCCATTTATCCATATGTCTGTTTTTGTGCTAATACCATGCTGTTTTGATTACTGTAGTATTGTTTGAAGTCTGGTAGGGTTATCCTCCTGCTTCGTTCTTTTTCCTCAGGATTACTTTGGCAATTCTGGGTCTTTCATAGTTCCATACACATTTTAGTATTATTTGTTCTATTTCTGTGAAAAATGTCATGGGTAATTTAATAGGGATCACATTAAATCTGTAGATTGTTTTGGGTAGTATGGCCATTTTAACAATATTAATTCTTCCAATCCAAGAGCATGGACTATCTTTCCATTTCTTTGAATCATATTTAATTTCCTTTATTAATGTTTTGTAGTTCTTGGCATATGTCTTTCACCTCCTTGGTGAGGTTTATTCCTAAGCATTTTATTTTTTTGATGCAATTTAAAAAGGGATTGTTTGTTTACATTCCCTTTTGGATATTTCATTGTTAGTGTAAAAAATGCAACCGATTTCTGTATGTTAATCTAGTATCCAGCTACCTTGCTCAATTCGTTTATCAGTTCTAGTAGTTTTTGTGCAGAGTCTTTATGGTTTTCTATATATATTGTTATGTCATCTGCATATAATGACAATATTACCTCTTCCCTACCAATTTGAATACATTTTATTTCTCTTTTTTGTCTGATTGCTGTGGCTAGGACTTCAAATACTATGTCGGAGAGAAGTGGTGAGAGTGGGCATCTTTGTCTTGTTCCAGATTTTAGCGGGAAGGTTTTCAGCTTTTCACCATTGAGTATTATATTGGCTGTGGGTTTGTCATAAATAGCTTTTATTATGTTGAGATATGTTCCCTTTATACCCACTTTCATAAGGGTTTTTATTATGAATGGATGTTGAATTTTGTCAAATGCTTTTTCTGCATCTATTGAGATGATCATGTAGTCTTTGTCCTTTCTTTTGGTAATGTGGTGTATCACATTGATTTGCATATGTTGAACCATCCTTGTGACTCTGGGATGAATACAACTTGGTTGAGGTGTATGACCTTTTTTATGTGTGGTTGACTCGATTTGCTAATATTTTGTTTAGAATTTTTGTGTCTATATTCATCAAAGATATTGGTCTGTAATTTTCTTTTTTGGTAGTGTCTTTGTCTGGTTTTGGTATCATGGTGATGGTGGTTTCATAGAATGTCTTTGGGAATATTCCTTCCTCTTTAATCTTTTGGAAGAGTTTGAGAAGGATCAGAATAAGTTCTTCTTTGTATGTTGGTGGAATTCCCCAGTGAAGCCATCTGACCCTGGACTTTTGTTTGTAGGGAGTTTTGTTTTGTTTTTTTATTACAGATTCTATTCCATTTCTAGTGATTTGTCTGTTCAGGTTACCTATTCTTCTTTTTTTTTCAGTTTTGGTGGGCTGTATGTTTCTAGAAAATTGTCCATTTCTTCGAGGTTGTCAAATTTGTTGGCATATAATTGTTCATAGTATTCTATTATGGGTTTTTGTATTTCTGCAGTGTATGTTGTGATTTCTCCCCTTTGAGTTCTTGTTTTGTTTATTTGGGTCTTCTCTCTTTTCTTCGTGGTGAGCCTGGCCAGAGGTTTGTCAATTTTACCCTTTCAAAGAACAAGCTCTTGATTTTATTGACTTTTTTCTATTGTTTTCTGACCTCTATTTTTTATTTCCTCTCTGATCTTTATTATCTCTTTCTTTCTGCTGACTTTAGGTTTTGTTTGTTCTTCTTTTTCTAATTCTTTTAGGTAGTAGGTCAAGTTGTTTATTTGAGATTTTTCTTGTTTCTTAAAGAAGTCCTGTATCACTATGAACTTCCCTCTAAAAACTGCTTTTGCTGCATCCCATAGATTTTGTATGGTTGTGCTTTCATTGTCATTGGCCTCAAGGTATTTTTAAATTTCTTTTTTGATTTCATTGTTGACCCATTGGTTTTTTAGCAGTGTGTTTTTTAGTCTCCATGTAATTGTTTTCTTCTCATTTATTCTTCTGTGGTTGTTTTCTATTTTCATGCCATTGTGGTCAGAAAAGATGCTTGAAATAATTTCTATACTCTTAAATTTGTTGAGGCTTGTTTTATGCCCTAGTATGTGGTCAATCCTAGAGAATGTTCCACGAGCGCTTGAAAAGAATGTGTATTCTGCTTTTTTGGATGTAATGTCCTGAAGATATCAATTAAGTCTAACTGTTCTATTGCATCATTTAGGATCTCTGTTGTGTTATTGCTTTTCTGTCTCAAAGATCTGTCCATTGATGTGAGTGGGCTGTTAAAGTCTCCTACTATTATTGTATTCCTGTTGACTTCTCCCTTTATGTCTGTTGGTATTTGTTTTATGTATTTGGGTGCTCCTATGTTGGGTGCATATTTGTTGATGAGTGTAATATCCTCTCCTTGTACTGATCCTTTTATCATTATATAGTGTCCTTCTTTATCTTTCTTTATAGCCTTTGTTTTAAAGTCTATTTTGTCTGATATGAGTATTGTGGGCTTTGCTTTCTTGTCATTTTCATTTGCATGAAATATCTTTTTCCATCCCCTCATTTTTAATCTATGTGTGTCCTTTGCCCTAAAGTGGGTCTCTTGTAGGCAACATATTGTAGACTCTTGTTTTTATCCAATCTTGCACTCTGTGTCTTTTGATAGGAGTGTTTAGTCCATTGACAGTTAAGGTAATTATAGATAGATGTGTATTTATTGCAGTTTTAAACCTTGTTTTCCTGTTGATTTTATATTTCTTCTTTGTCCCTTTTTCTTTTTGTTTTTCCTTTTGTGGTTTGATGAGGTTTTTTTGTATTATGCTTATGTTCTTTTCTTTTTGGTTTTTGTGAATCTATTTTATGTTTTTGATTTGTGGTTGCCTTGTTTTTCAAGTATGTTAACCCCTTCCTATGTCTATTTGCTTTAGACTGGTAGTCATATAGGCTCAAACACATTCTAGAAAAAAATCCTACATTTTCTTACCCTCCTCCCCCACATTTTATGATTTTGATGTCCTCTTTTTCATCTTCATGTTCATCATTTTGCTGTTCATTGTGGTTATCATCACTTTCACAGAAGTTTTTTGATTTTTTTTTTTTTAAATCTGTGTACTGGCTTATTTAAGTGATTTACTTTCCATTTATGATGTTCTCTTTCCTATTGATTCTTACTACTTTTCTCTTTTTTTTGGAATTTACAAAGGGATAGGTTTATATAGAAACAATGTTAAAAGTATTTACCAAAATTGAAAAAAGGTATATGTCACCAGATAGAAAATAACAAAGTGTCAAGATAGATAAATACAAGTAATTTCAAAGACTTCCAGTAAAGTGTGAAATTGCTAATATCCCCAGTATCCATTCTTCACTTTGTTCTTTTGGTTATAGGACACCTGAGTTTTATCTGGGTTCATTTTCTTAAGTTAATTAAACCAACATGCGTGACAAAAATCAACTTTTATTCTCCATGGGCTTTTTTCTCACTGTTTCCTGATTTTTCTTCTTGTTAGAAGGAATCTTTCAATTGCTCTTTTAGTGAGAATCTGTGTGTACTAAATTCTTTTAACATTTAAATATAAGGAAGTGTTTATTTTCCCCTACTAATAAGTGACAGTTTATCTGGATATAATATTCTAGAATTACAGTAATTTTCCTTCAGCACATTGAAGGTTTTATTCCCTTGTAGTTAATATGGGACTCCATTGTCCTAATCTGTGGCCAGGACCCAATGCCTTCAGGGTAATGGGAACCAACATCTCTTGCAGTTGATGAAGTCTGTTGCCAATCCAACCATTGTTCTTTTTTTCTTCTTTTTTTCTTTTTTTTTTACAAGAGATAAATAAACTGACACAAAGCATTGTACATGGATGACCACAACAAAAGCAACAATGATTGCAATAACCAAACACGAAACACACTCATACTGTGTCATAATATTGACATTTAGTCCAGTAATCCTCCACTGTAACAGCTCCTTTACTTTGCAGTGAAAATTGATTTGTATATTTTTTGCCTCTGAGTCCTTGTGGGATTTTTTTTTTTTATTCAAACAGAAAGTCACAAAAATTATAATCATCCTCATCAGTTCACTCAGTCCCATGTACTTAATTTTTTTTCATCTTGATCTTTTGTTAGCACTTTTATGAATTCATCAGTTTTCCATTAGAGTTCTGAAAATGCTTATTCATTCAGTTCAGCAGTATAGTCAGTTACCAGAAACCTGTACTTGTCAGAGTCTTTTCCCTGAATTCCTTGAAGATGAAACCCTTTTATAGGAACACTTTTGAAAAAGCATCAGAGTACACCCAGAACTCTTTGTAAATGACCAAAGAATTAAAAATGACCATGGTTAAAGATTTGATGAAAGTTCATAATAATGCAATTGACAAGGAAATTTATTTATTTCTGAGATATACATTTTAAAGTAATAACTAGAATTATGACTTATGACATAATACCAGAACATATAACATTTTTATAAATTTCATGTAATGTCTGAAACATTTATATTAACATATTCCATACAAATAACCCAAAGAAAGTTTAGTATTAGTTGTTTTTTTTGTTTGTTTGTTTGGTTTTTTTATACTGCAGGTTCTTATTAGTCATCAATTTTATACACATCAGTGTATACATGTCAATCTCAATCGCCCAATTCAGCAGACCACCATCCCCACCCCACCGTGGTTTTCCCCCCTTGGTGTCCATATGTTTGTTCTCTATATCTGTGCCTCAACTTCTGCCCTGCAAACTGGTTCATCTGTACCATTTTTCTACGTTCCACATACATGTGTTAATATACGATATTTGTTTTTCTCTTTCTGACTTACTTCACTCTGTATGACAGTCTCTAGATCCATCCACGTCTCAACAAATGACTCAATTTCGTTCCTTTTCATGGCTGAGTAATATTCCATTGTATATATTACCACATCTTCTTTATCCATTCATCTGTCGATGGGCATTTAGGTTGCTTCCATGACCTAGCTATTATAAATAGTGCTGCAAGGAACATTGGGGTGCATGTGTCTTTTTTTTTTTTTTTTATTTATGGCTGTGTTGGGTCTTCGTTTCTGTGTGAGGGCTTTCTCCAGTTGCAGCAAGCGGGGGCCACTCTTCATCGCGGTGCGCGGGCCTCTCACTGTCGCGGCCTCTCTTGTTGCAGAGCACAGGCTCCAGATGCGCAGGCTCAGTAATTGTGGCTCACGGGCTTAGTTGCTCCGCGGCATGTGGGATCTTCCCAGACCAGGGCTTGAACCCGTGTCCCCCGCATTGGCAGGCAGATTCTCAACCACTGCGCCACCAGGGAAGCCCGCATGTGTCTTTTTGAATTATGGTTTTCTCTGGGTATATCCCCAGTAGTGGGATTGCTGGATCATATGGTAATCCTATTTTTAATTTTTAAAGGAACCTCCATACTGTTCTCCATAGTGGCTGTATCAATTTACATTCCCACCAACACTGCAAGAGGGTTCCCTTTTCTCCACACCCTCTCCAGCATTTGTTGTTTGTAGATTTTCTGATGATGCCCATTCTAACTGGTGTGAGGTGATACCTCATTGTAGTTTTGATTTGCATTTCTCTAATAATTAGTGATGTTGAGCATCTTTTCATGTGCTTCTTGGCCATCTGTATGTCTTCTTTGGAGAAATGTCTATTTAGGTCTTCTGCCCATTTTTGGATTGGGTTGTTTGTTTCCTTAATATTGAGCTGCATGAGTTGTTTATATATTTTGGAGATTAATCCTTTGTCCGTTGATTCGTTTGCGAATATTTTCTCCCATTCTGAGGGTTGTCTTTTCGTCTTGTTTATGGTTTCCTTTGCTGTGCAAAAGCTTTGAAGTTTCATTAGGTCCCTTTTGTTTATTTTTGTTTTTATTTCCATTACTCTAGGAGGTGGATCAAAAAAGATCTTGCTGTGATTTATGTCAAAGAGTGTTCTTCCTATGTTTTCCTCTAAGAGTTTTATTGTGTCCGGTCTTACATTTAGGTCTCAAATCCATTTTGAGTTTATTTTTGTGTATGGTGTTAGGGAGTGTTCTAATTTCATTCTTTTACATGTAGCTGTCCAGTTTTCCCAGCACCACTTATTGAAGAGACTGTCTTTTCTCCATTGCATATCTTTGCCTCCTTTGTCATAGATTAGTTGACCATAGGTGTGTGGGTTTATCTCTGGGCTTTCTATCTTGTCCCATTGATCTATGTTTCTGTTTTTGTGCCAGTACCATATTGTCTTGATTACTGTAGTTTTGTAATATAGTCTGAGGTCAGGAAGTCTGATTCCTCCAGCTCCGTTTTTTTCCCTCAAGACTGCTTTGGCTATTAGCGGTCTTTTGTGTCTCCATACAAATTTTGAGATGATTTGTTCTACTTCCATAAAAAATGCCATTGGTAATTTGATAGGGATTGCATTGACTCTGTAGATTGTTTTGGGTACTATAGTCATTTTCAAAATATTGATTCTTCCAATCCAAGAACATGGTATATCTCTCCATCTGTTGGTATCATCTTTAATTTCTTTCATCAGTGTCTTATAGTTTTCTGCATACAGGTCTTTTGTCTCCCTAGGTAGGTTTATTCCTAGGTATTTTATTCTTTTTGTTGCAATGGTAAATGGGAGTGTTTCCATAATTTTTCTTTCAGATTTTTCATCATTAGTGTATAGGAATGCAAGAGATTTCTGTGCATTAATTTTGTATCCTGCAACTTTACCAAATTCATTGATTAACTCTAGTAGTTTTCTGGTGGCATTTTTAGGATTCTCTATGTATAGTATCGTGTCATCTGCAAACAGTGACAGCTTTACTTCTTCTTTTCCGATTTGGATTCCTTTTATTTCTTTTTCTTCTCTGATTGCTGTGGCTAACACTTCCAAAACTATGTTGAATAATAGTGGTGAGAGTGGACATCCTTGTCTCGTTCCTGATCTTAGAGGAAATGCTTTCAGCTTTTCACCATTGAGGACAATGTTGGCTGTGGGTTTGTCATATATGTCCTTTATTATGTTGAGGTAGGTTCCCTCTATGCCCACTTTCTGGAGAGTTTTTTATCATAAATAGGTGTTGAATTTTGTCAAAAGCTTTTTCCGCATCTATTGAGATGATCATATGGTTTTTATTCTTCAGTTTGTTAATATGGTGTGTCACATTGATTGATTTGCGTATATTGAAGAATCCTTGCATCCCTGGGATAAATCCCACTGGATCATGGTGTATGATCCTTTTAATGTGTTGTTGGATTCTGTTTGCTAGTATTTTGTTGAGGATTTTTGCATCTATATTCATCAGTGATATTGGTCTGTAATTTTCTTTTTTTGTAGTATCTTTGTCTGGTTTTGGTATCAGGGTGATGGTGGCCTTGTAGAATGAGTTTGGGAGTGTTCCTTCCTCTGCAATTGTTTGGAAGAGTTTGAGAAGGATGGGTGTTAGCTCTTCTCTAAATGTTTGATAGAATTCACCTGTGAAGCCATCTGGTCCTGGACTTTTGTTTGTTGGAAGATTTTTAATGACAGTTTCAATTTCATTACTTGTGATTGGTCTATTCATATTTTCTATTTCTTCCTGGTTCAGTCTTGGAAGGTTATACCTTTCTAAGTATTTGTCCATTTCTTTCAGGTTGTCCATTTTATTGTCATAGAGTTGCTTGTAGTAGTCTCTTAGGATGCTTTGTATTTCTGTGGTGTCTGTTGTAACTTCTCCTTTTTCATTTCTCATTTTATTGATTTGAGTCCTCTCCCTCTTTTTCTTGATGAGTCTGGCTAATGGTTTATCAATTTTGTTTATCTTCTCTAAGAACCAACTTTTAGTTTTATTCATCTTTGCTATTGTTTTCTTTGTTTCTATTTCATTTATTTCTGCTCTGATCTTTATGATTTCTTTCCTTCTGCTAACTTTGGGTTTTGTTTGTTGTTCTTTCTCTAGGTCCTCTAGGTGTAAGGTTAGATTGTTTATTTGAGATTTTTCTTGTTTCTTGAGGTAGGCTTGTATAGCTATAAACTTCCCTCTTAGAACTGCTTTTGCTGCATCCCATAGGTTTTGGATCATCCTGTTTTCATTGTCATTTGTCTCTAGGTATTTCTTGATTTCCTCTTTGATTTCTTCAGTGATTTCTTGGTTATTTAGTAACGTATTGTTTAGCCTCCATGTGTTTGTGTTTTTTACGTTTTTTTCCCTGTAATTCATTTCTAATCTCATAGCATTGTGGTCAGAAAAGATGCTTGATATGATTTCAATTTTCTTAAATTTACTGAGGCTTGATTTGTGACCCAAGATGTGATCTATCCTGGAGAATGTTCCGTGCGCAGAATAAAGTGTAATCTGCTGTTTTTGGGTGGAATGTCCTATAAATATCAATTAAATCTATCTGGTCTATTGTGTCATTTAAAGCTTCTGTTTCCTTATTTGTTTTCATTTTGGATGATCTGTCCATTGGTGTAAGTGAGATGTTAAAGTCCCCCACTATTATTGTGTTACTGTCGATTTCCTTCTTTATAGCTGTTAGCAGTTGCCTTATGTATTGAGGTGCTCCTATGTTGGGTGCATATATATTTCTAATTGTTTTATCTTCTTCTTGGATTGATCTCTTGTTCATTATGTAGTGTCCGTCCTTGTCTCTTGTAGCATTCTTTATTTTAAAGTCTATTTTATCTGATATGAGTATAGCTACTCCAGCTTTCTTTTGATTTCCATTTGCATGGAATATCTTTTTCCATCCCCTCACTTTCAGTCTGTATGTGTCCCTAGGTCTGAAGTGGGTCTCTTGTATACAGCATATATATGGGTCTTGTTTTTGTATCCATTCAGCAAGCCTGTGTCTTTTGGTTGGAGCATTTAATCCATTCACGTTTAAGGTAATTATTGATATGTATGTTCCTATGACCATTTTCTTAATTGGTTTGGGTTTGTTTTTGCAGGTCCTTTTCTTCTCCTGTGTTTCCCTCTTAGAGAAGTTCCTTTAGCATTTGTTGTAAAGCTGGTTTGGTGGTGCTGAATTCTCTTATCCTTTGCTTATCTGTAAACTTTTGATTCCTCCATGGAATCTGAATGAGATCCTTGCGCCCCTCCTACTGTCTCGTTGTGGCTTCTCCTTTGTCTTTGGATGTGGGGTATCTTTTTTGGTGAGTTCCAGTGTCTTCCTGTTGACGATTATCCAGCATCTAGTTTTGATTCTGATGTTCTCACAAGTGAGAGTGAGAGCACGTCCTTCTTCTCTGCCATCTTGGTTCCTCTACCCTACTTCTTTTCTATTTAGAGAATACCTTTCAATATTTCCTTTAGGATAGGTTTAGTATTGCTGTGTTCTTTTAGTTTTTGCTTGTCTGAGAAATTCTTTATCTCTCTTTCTATTCTAAATGATAATTTTGTTGGGTAGAGTATCCTAGGTTGCAGATTTTTCCCTTTCAGGACTTGGAATATGTCTTGCCACTCCCTTCTGGCCTCCAGTATTTCTGTAGAGAAATCAGCTGATAGCCTTATGGGGGATAGCCTTGTAATTAATTCTTTGTTTTTATCTTGCTGCCTTTAGAATCCTTTCTTTATCTTTAACTTTTGCCATTTTTATCATAATATGTCTTGGTGTAGATCTGTTTGGGTTTATCTTGTTTGGGACCCTCTGTGCTTCCTGTATCTGGATATCTGTTTCCTTCTTTAGGTTTGGGAAGTTTTCAGCCATAATTTCTTCAAATACATTTTCAATCTCCTTTCTCTTTCTTCTCCTTCTGGGATTCCTATTATGTGTAGATTGACATGCTTTATATTATCCCACAGGTCTCTTATACTGCTTTCATTTTTTAAAATTTGGGTTTCTGTCTGCTGTTCTAATTGGGTGATTTCCATTATTCTATCTTCTAGATCACTTATTTGTTCTTCTGCATTATTCATTCTGATATTCATACCCTTTAGTTCAACTTTTATCTCTTCAAATGAATTCTCTAATATTTCTTGGCTCCTCCTTATACTTTCTAGTTCCATTTTACAGTCATCTGCATTTCTGTTGATAGCCTTTCTTAATTCCTTCAGTATTTTCAGTATCTCCTTTTTGAACTTGGTGTCTGTTAGACTGAAGAGGTGTGTTTCATTGTTCTTTCAGGGGAATTCTCTCCATCTTTTAATTGGGAGTGGTTCCTCTGCTTCTTCATTTTACTTATATTTGTCTTGCTCTCTGAGTTTAGGAGAAACAATTATCTACTGTGGTCTTGGAGGGCTATTTTTATGTGGGAATGTTCCTCTGTAACCTGTGTGGGTTTAATATTTTTTCGGTGCGAGGGCTGTTTTTAGTATGGATGCCTGCCACCTCTTTCCTCAGTGTATGCTGGCCGTTATCCCCTTGATATGCGGTGTGACTGGCGTTGTGGTGACCAGAGCCTGCACTGGATATTGAGTGGGGCCTCCTCTTTGCTCTGTGGTTGTCAGTGTCCTGTCAGGGACAGGGTCTGCTCCCTAGTTGTTGGAGTAGAAGCCCCCAGATCCATCTTAGGTGTATTTCTGATCTTTGGTGCAAGGTACGTGGGATTGGAGCATTCTCGCTGGGTGAGGAGCCACTGAGTATTTCTCCACTGGGGCTGTTTACCTGTTAGTGTGCTCTGTTGTGTCACCTTGCACCCATTGTGCAGATTCACAAAGTACACTGCTGTTGGCATTGCCCTCAGCCCCACCTCAACCATGGGTATGCTGGCAGTTGGCCCTCATGCCTCTCAGGCTTTGTTTTCACAAGGCTACTAGCACAGATCCACTGAAGTCAGGTCACAGGACTGCATAGTCGCATACCTGGACCCAGTGTGGGAGATGTGGAGGCAGACTCTGGCCTGGCCCAGTCCCCACATGTACGCATCCACAAAGCCCACAGCTGCTAAGGCCAGACCCGTCCCAACCATGGGAGCATCCGTTGTCTGTTTGGATGTTCTGCAGGCACTGAATTTACAAAGCCGGTGGTGGAGGTGTAAATCCGTGCTTTGCACAGCCATGGCGAGAGATTTCAGCTCTGCTTCCTAAGTCACACAGCCCTTGGGGCTCAGCTGTGATTTCAACCCCACATCTGCACGTGGGCGACCCACTGGTGTCTGGTCCTGGGCTGCCAAGGTGGTGGCCGGAGCATGCAAGCCTGCTCGGGCCGGAGCCTCTCCTGGAGCCCGTGGAGGCAGGGGCCAGCGGGTGGGGTAAGCGGCTGCAGTGGTAGCCCCATCCCTCCCTTTGCATGCCACTTAACAGTGGCACTTTGCTTCTATGCTGGCCCGGGCTTCTTCTGCGAACACCCCTGGTTGTGGCACTCCACACTCTAGCTCCTTCAGGCTGTCTCTGTGCAGCCAGCACCATGCACTAGCTCTCTTTATGTCTTTCCTGCCTCACTGTCTTCCTGTCTTGACACAGCTGTCTGTGGAGATGTTTCCCAGTTGTTGTAGTACCAAAGAGGAAGCTGTGCAGTGATGGTGCCAGAGGCACAGCCATAGCTGGCATTTGGGCAGGAGAAACCCCAGCTGGTGGCTGCCTGATGTCAAGTGCCAGCTGGATTGTGCTGCCTGTTCGGGAATCTCTTGGTATTACCTTGGCCCCAGGTACCATATCCCATCACTGCAGAGTCTGCAGGAACCATCAGTGAGGACCCCTAGTCCTGGCCACATCCCACAAAACGAGCTGGGGGTGAGTCAGCCTGTACCACTAAAATGAAGGAGCCGGGGGCCTGTCCAGTGAGGGAGTGGGCAGTGTTTGGTAGGGGAGTGAGCACAGAAGGCAGGGCCATTCTCTCATTAAATTCTGTGTCTTGCTTTTACACTACTTATTCCAAGTCTTTTCATTATGATCTTAAAATCACATCATCATTTAGAATTTATGGGAAAGGAGCCATTTTTAGATAATGCTTCCCCTCCCATATCTTCCATTCATGCTAACCTTACCTTTCTTACATAGAAACAAAAAGACTCCACTTCCATGGTGGAGGAGTGTTGGGATATCCCTTTGGGATCTTTGATAACCCTGTCAGCCTCCTCCCAGTGCAGGAGGGAGGGCTACTATTAGTGATCGTTTAATGACCATGGATACTTCTATTAACAGAGTTTAATGGGTTAAGTGGTCCATTTCTATCTCCTCTCTCCTCTTTCCCTCTCCCACCCCGTCCCCTCCCCCACATCCCTCTTGAGCCTGAAACCTGTAGGTGTGGAGAAGGCTAGGAAAGCCCTTTTCCATTTGCCTCCAAAATATGCTCCCCAAGCCACCTTCACCATTAGTAAAGCTGTTGTTTCGATCTGGCTGATTATGTCTATTCTGTTTGGTTAGAAACCTCAGTTGGAGGAGGATGATTATTCCAAACCCCGAATAGGTCACTTTTCCGTTTTTGCCACTTTTGGTTTATTCCCTCTGACTCTAGGATTGAACACCTGAGCCCCCAGCAGCTGATTCAAGACTCTTTTGGAGCTATGCTCGCTATCCTCTCTCCCCTCTGTCACTGTGATTTTACCAAATTAGTAAGCTTTGAACCCCGATATATATTTTTTCTTCTTTGGAAGTTTTCTGACCCACCTCATCAGTTCTTTGTGAGGTCTGAGTGTTAGGGTAAGCTCAGTTTTACTCAACCCAGCAATCCTGATACTCACTCTAGGGTGATAATTGTTCTAGTGCAGAGCTTTTCACTTCAGAACTATTGATGCTTTGAGCCACATAATTCTTTGTGGTGGGGAGGGGCGGTCCTGTAGGAAGTTTACCAGCATCCCTTGGCCTCTACTCATTAGATGCCAGGAGTGCCCTCCAACCCATAGTTGTGAAAACCAAAAATGTCTCAGACATTGTCAAATGTCTCCTGGGGACAAAACTGTCCCCAGTTAGGGACCACTCTTCTAGACAAAAATGGACACAGTGAAGAAGGAGCAGAGAAATGCCTTGGTCTTTCTGGCAGGGTTAGTATAGGCTTCTCAGGGAACAGCATTTGAGCTGAGCCTTGCAGGATAAGGGTTACCTAGTGGTCATAGAAAGAGTTTTCAAGGTAAAAACAGGGAGGTGTGCATGGCCCTTTGTGATTTCTTGACCCAAACCAGATTCCTACCACCCCTGTACATGCCTGAAAATATTCTAGGGATCACCTGTGGATGCCTCGCTCTTCCCATCTCAATGCTTTTACTCATTCCATGTGAGTGGATTCCATGTCCATATGTCCAAGTTCTACAATTGCTGGTTACACTCACCATGCTGTGAACCGCTTTTGAAAAAGGACTGGATTTCCAAAGCAAATTCCTCTTCATCATCGTTATTACTTTCTCTTAAGCATTATGTCTACACTTTGGATAGATTGAGGGACTAGATTATCCTGTGAGCTGCACTTATGAATACATTGGATCTGGGATTGTGGAGGATTTCAGGCATCACTTCAGATTATCATATGGTGGATTGTGTCAGTTTTTGCACAATCATTCATGAGAAGAGACGTCAGTTCTTCCTCACCTGGGATGCGACTCATCTCATGACATACTGATTTAGGGGTGGAACAGGAGGGAATCTGCAGGGAGTGGGGGAGGAAAGATTGACAGCATCCTTCTCCAGGTTGCTGAATTCCAGGGTTGCTCTGGCGGGTGGTGGGAGTCTCGCAGTAGGGGTAAATGAATCACATGGGAACATCAGTGAGTTTGGCCATTTATTGATGCCACACAATGGCAGGCTATGGTTACAGTCTGGTTTTAAATACTGAGGTACCCACCAAGGTACCCCTTAAGGAGTCTGGGCCTGGCAAAGCAGCAGAGATGCAGAGAGGGCAATGGATGAGGCCGTGTACCACATACAACCACTTTGGAGGACAGTGATAGGTAGAATTGTGCTTCCCCCAACCAGGTTTTTTTAAATGACATAACTTAAAAATAATACTACTACTAATATTTGAACTAGCAATACAACAGAAAAAGAGTAGCATCAAATATGTTGGCTAAGTTTTAGCACCAAAC
The DNA here is from genome assembly GCF_028021215.1 of Eschrichtius robustus. Lineage (NCBI taxonomy): Eukaryota > Metazoa > Chordata > Mammalia > Artiodactyla > Eschrichtiidae > Eschrichtius > Eschrichtius robustus. The sequence goes on from NC_090825.1 coordinate 27,691,906, forward strand.
AGTTCATGTCACGTGGTCTCTCTCTTGAAAGTGAATCGTTATGCACGGATTCATTGTCCCAGGGCTTGATCCTGAAGTCAGAAGGGAGAAGAGCTAAGACCTGTAATCTCTGGTGTAGCAATGTGTAGCTTTCAGAGTTTGGAGGATTTTAGCCAACTGATTGGGAAATTATGATCTGAAACAATATAAATCCCTCAACTTGTGTTCCAGAAATGTGACGAAGGTTATCAAAAACATTCACTAAATATCCGAAAGCATCACACTGGGATGACTCCACCAAGTAGAGATGGGTCAGGAGATTGGATGGAGCTGCACTCTTGATTAAGAAAACCAAATATTAAAACGAGTCATTCCTACAAAGGGGCCATTGCTTGTATCACAAAATGATTTCCTGTTTTACAAAAATAGTCACTATTTAGTCTCTTAAAATATTGTTTCCTTGTGGTGTGTTGAATTATGTTTCGATGTTTAAGAATTAAATTAACCTACACCTTTTCAGAGAAGAGCTAACTCCACCACTGGGGGAGGCAACGTAAACCAAATTGGGTTTGAGAACCTTCATGTATTTAAGCACCAGGCCCTGTGGCAGCCTCTCTGATTCATGGTAGATGTGTATCCAGTGTCTCTTGCTATACATCTCAGTTGCTTGTTCAAGGTGGGAAGGAGGCCATGGAAGAAATAAACCAACAACGCTACTTCACGTTTGCCTACATGAGCACCAAAAGGATGGTCAGATACCATTTAGGCTCTTGCCTTCAGAGTCTCCCTGTTAATCTGAGGTCCCTCTCTTATTGCAAGCACGGGGACCTGTCAAAACCCTGATGACCCAAAGCTGCATGACTGTCAAGGCAACAACCATGTCAAATGACTCTAGCAGCAAGTGCTGTCTTGATTCTGGGGTCCAGAAGGACAGCTGCTACCAAACTGTCTTACAACACAGCCCCACACAGGAAGTGAATGTCCATGAGGCAGGGTTAGGGGCCAATATTCTGCCTTTGAGAAACTAGAGAAAGGCCTAGAATGGAGCACCTGGACAGACCCTTCCTACATTTCTACCATCTTTCTTTGCCACATGGGTCATAAATAACATTTTGCATATTGGGAAATCTGGCCTAGTTTAGTTTGCTGAGGTCAGTAGGAATCGGAGTTTGTTCCTGAGTTTTGTAAGACTGGTCATATCCAGGTCTCTGATGACATGCATGATCCTAGGATAGCAGAGTACCAGCTTAAGTTAAATCCATCCAACTTACTAAATTAATCTCCCTGAAAGCCTACACTATACTTCAGGGGGTTTTTGAGAACTGCCTCATTAGAAAAAATCAGGTTCTTTTCTACTCACATCACTGACAATGTAAGCATCTTCTTGCTAAAACTTATTTCACCAGAGACTGTCACTGGCCAGCAATGTTTAGATTTAAAGACAGAATACAAGAACATAATTAAATAGAAATAAATTCCCTGGTTTTGGTAAACATTTCTATTCACCTCCTGTTTCTGCTCTATTTCAAATTTCATCCCAACCCCAGTGTTTTATTTTCCACAGGCATTTATCAGAATAATACACAGTAATGGCTTGAAAAAAAAAGCGCATAATATAAAAAATTTAAGCTTCTGGTATCCAAGCAATAGAACTGGCGTTGGCCAGCAACACCATTACAAATTTAACAGAAGATGCATGTGGACTTGCCCACTTGTACATCTATCTATATGTTTATATTTGTTCTGCCACCAACTAGACATTAGCACCATTTTTCAATAGCACCATTCTGCTGAATGGATAGATAATTCAAGGGAGAGATGGAATACTGTGCTCCGTGGTGAATGTTAACGGTACCTGTGCGTGAGACTGAAGACACGCTGCCCATTACGTGAAGGCCACTCTCCTGCCTTCCCCTCTGTCAAGAGCTGATTCTGAGGGCTTCTTCCCCTGGGGGCTCCACACCCCCCATTTTCCACGTTCAGTTCATATAAATACCTCCCCTTACAAACCAGGAAATTCACCTTGAATCTGAGACCACAGCCTACTTTGACTCCTGACGGGTGATGATGGGAACATCCAGAATAAGCATTCTAACTTTCATTTCACTTTTTTGGACTACCTGACTCACCTGTTCACCCCAGAAAACAGGTCCTCAAAAGTAACTATTGGGTGCGCTAGAGAATAGATCAGATTTACCTCACTTTTCAAGTTTTTTTTCTCGAGACTATAAGTTTATACTAAGTTTTTCTATACTTAATACAATTTACCTGGTTCTCGGAAATATTTTAATCTAGAGCTCCATTTTCCAACCTGAGGGTAGGCGGGGGCAGGTTGCAGCTGTGGACCTGGCCGTAGCAGTTGTGGTGTGTAAACCCCTATTGGTGAAAAGACGTTCACCCTGAAGACTCAGGCAGGGAACACGCTAGAGAAGGGAAAGTCACACAGGAAGACTCATTTGCTCTCCTGCAAAGGAATGGGTATTTGCCAGGGAAGTGGGAAGAACAAAAAGCCCATGTTCTCTTCCTTATACTAGCAAGAAATCGATTTCTGTTCATTTGCTTTTTAAGAGTTTTCATAGAAATTATCCTTAAGTCAGAAATGTCTTCTGTAGAACTAACCTAAATCCCTTAGGTTTACTAAAGCCTACAGTTCCTGCCCATGTCCTCTTCTTCTAGTGTCTCCAGGAAGGAATGGGAGTCTAAACAGCCCAGATGAAGAGTCCATAGGGATTAGGGACAGACTGAGGGTGAAGCCAGCACTTTCTCTTCCTGCCCCAGTTGAACACGGGGTGAAGAAAGCGGTCCCCTGCCTGGATGAATTACAAGAATGTTCCTGAAAGCTCTCCCATGACATTTTAAACAGCAGCTGCCCCAAGTAGGGAGACAAAAAAAGGGTGATTTCAGCAAGGTAAATTAACAAGATTATTTGTTCCCTGGATAAGTGTAGCTCTGTTTCCTGATACTCTTGAGGTAGTCTGGGAAAAAATCTGGTCTCTCTGTTTTTATCTTTAAGGGAGGAACAAAAGACATCATTTCACAGACTTGCCCACCTTGGCACCTTTCCCATGAGCTGATCTCACGAGAGGCCCAATTCTCCTGGATACCTCACCTGCCTATCAGGGAACGGTGAGTATTACAGTCCCATGTCTCCTATGTGGGACGTTTTGTGGCTAAAGAACAGTGGGCTTTGTTTAGTTATGAGCCAAAGTTGAACCTGAAATACACAGAGTAAAACCGCAATGAAGTGGTCCCTGGGCCTAGAACATGTCACGATCAGCAGGCTGCTGCAGTCTATGGTGGAGAGTGGCTTTCTTCTGGACTTAGGGTGCTCTGGGGTTTTTGAGTGGCTGTCGCTTTCTTGGCCTTTGGGTGTGGGCGATGTGTGTCTGGGAACACGAGAGGCAGCACTGAGCCCTCACGGTGGGCACAGAACATTTCTTCATGGTTTTTAGTGTCTGGCAGAAACTGGCTGATAACTTGTCCTTGGTGCAAAGTAAATCTGTGGGAGGAGAAAAAAAATACGAAAAAACCCAAAGATTATCCTTTTGTAAGTGAATAAGTGCGACTTCTATTAATGGAAGACTTTATGTGTCTCCTGAGAAAAGCTCCATAGCAATTCATAATGGTTGACATCCACTGACATTCACTCCTGTGTAGCAATGTTATACATTCCCACCCTTGCCATGGCCACCCGGTGGTGAATACTTCCTCATTCTTGGACTTTGGGTTCAGCCCTCTGACTTGCTTTGGACAATGGGATGTTAGTGGACATGATCCCTGCAGGGCCTTGGAATGTGAGGGAGGACAAGGCTGCCCTGATGAGCTTCTGCCATCACCGTTAGAAGACTCTGGCTCATGCAGCCACTGGACCAAGGAGGCTGAGACACATGGAGCAGACCTAGACCCAACCTACAGCTTGCAGCCGAGGCCAACCACAGCCAAGCTAGATCAGCTGAACTTGAGCTGAGCAAAAAATTCAGGCTTGTAGTTTTAAAGCACTGAATTTAGAGATGCCTTGTTAGCAGGATTGTTATGCAATAGTTGAATGCAATATTTTACATGCGTCGCTTCATTGAATCTTCACAGCAGTAACTATCAGGTAAATACAACTGTTCTTTCCATTTTACAAAAGGAGATGTAAAGCCTACAGAAGTTAAGAACTTGCACAATGTTATCCAGCTGATAAGCAGCACAGTCAGATCTGAACATGGGCAGTTTTGACTCTAGCTCATGCTTTTATCAATCATATCATCCAGAGCACCAAGCAGTCACCCCGTCAGCCAACTAACCAATGCTTCCTAAGTGAAGGATATAGATATATAAAATGTGGTCACTGCCCTCCAGAAATGTACCGTGTAGATGAAGGCATACGACATGCACAAATAATTCCCAGGGTAAGGATACAATTAGTTACTTGGGTACTAATCCTTGTTCTACCCTAACTCTGGGCAAGTAAGTTCCTGAATTATTTTGGCCTTCCTTTCCTCATACATGAAACAGGGAATTGGACTAGATTTCTCAGGGACCACCCTTGCATATTCTATGGGTGGTACTCAGACTGCACTGGCCCATGTACTCCTGGTCTGGAAGGAATTCAGTAAGGCCCCAATAACACATTTTTCTTTTATAAAGTGAAATTGTTTCAAACTTTGCTTCAGTGCCTCTCAGAGCTCTGGTTGATCTTCTTTCTCCATTACAGAAAAGATTTGAACAGTCCTAAAGAAAAGCTTTTCCCCAAACAGGCTGCTGTCCTTTGTAAATAGAACTGTCAGTAAAAGTAGAAATTGAGGTAATATTCTCTTTACCCAAATCTGTGACAGTATTTTTGCCTCTCTATGCATTTTTCACCTTCAGGTCATGAAGGCAAAAAAATGCTTTTTATCTTCTCAGAACTCATTATTTCCTTGACTGTGCCTTGTTTTTTCATGAAGAAATGTCTTCTGCTAGCTGTCAGAATTCCATTTGGTTTGCAAGTGTTAAGTGCACTTGGGAGTAGGTAACATATAATGCTCCTAGAACCCAAAACCTCTTCATTGCTGATTATTTTCTTCTTCAGGCCTCTTCCTAAACATTTCATAAAAATCAGTGCCCTCTAATCCCCCAGGAAACTTCTGTACACGATCTGACATTTCAGAAAGAGTACACATTTCTGCCAAGTGTTCCTACTGTGGAATAGAAATCTGAGCTCTTCATCTCCCATGTGCCCACCAGAGAAGCAGGTGTCCTCCATGGGGCTGCTGTTCAGAACAAGGCAGGGCTTCCTCCCTAGGCTTCTGGCATTGGGGCAGGGCCCAGCATGGAAGCCTAGGCATCATAGGGCTGCTCTGATTTCTTAGCCAGCCTCTCCTAAATTCCTTATGGATGGTGGACAGAGAAGGTGCATCTGGGGTAGCTCTTTGCCCCACATTCTCCCTGCCATGAGTATGTGAGTTCTCTGGGGCTACTACAAGAAAAGAAGACAGAGGAAGTATGAAAGCTTAGCTTCCATTCCTTCTCTCCACAAAGCTTCTTTTGGCCACGTTGGACCACATGGATCCCTTTGGTCCCAATCTCCAAACTTGTATTATTATTGTTAACATTTGCTCAAACATGGCACTATGTTCTATCTTGAACTGTTCTGTAAATGGTGTTGAGCCTTTTCTGCTAAAGGCTGAAGTGTGACCTCTCTCTAGGGTGTCTACCATTCTAAAAAGGCCTCTTAGAGGACCCCAAAGTCTTTAACTTTGTTCTGGGTTGAATTGGATCCTCCAAAGTTTAAGTGTTCCCCCAAAGTTGAAGTCCTAACCATTGGTACCTGTGAATGTGACCTTATTTGGAAATATTTCCTTGCAGATGTAATTATGATGTAAATTAAGATGACTTAATCAACATGACTATGTCCTTACAGAGAGAGAAGAGCTAGACACACGCAATAAAGAGAAAGCCATGTGACGACACAGACACACAGAGGAAGATGGCCATGTGATGATGGAGGCAGAGATTGGAGTTATGCAGCTACAAGCCAAGGAAAGCCGGTGACTACCAGAAGCTAAAAGACAGAGAGCATGGCCCTACCGAGAACTGTGGTTTTTGGACTTCTTGCCTCCAGAACTGTGAGACTAAATTTCTGTTGTTTTAACGACACAGATAACAATTTCTTAAGCACTTACCACACACTAGGCAATGTGCTTGGTATATACTATCTCATTTGATCTTCATATAAATTTACTTATTCCTATTGTTCTCCCTTTAAAACTGAAGTTCCACAGAGGCTTAATAACTGGCCCAGTGTCTCACAGCTGGAACACAGATGGTGGTGCTGGAATCTGAATGCTGCCTCAGTGCCTCTAAAGCACTGCCACCAAGAAAATGAATCTCTTGTGCTGGTTATGGGGAAGGAGGGGCCCACATGGACAGGTCTTCCCTGACCAGAGCAGCTTCATTTGTTCAACCAAGGGCCCCCACTTGTCAGGTCAACATCTACATGACTGAAAGAGGCTCAACCAAGCCTGGTGTCCTTGCCTGATCTTGGGAACCACTGGATAATAAGCCCAGCTTTTCAATGGTCCTCAGAGCCCTGGGAACATGTGGGTCCTGGAATCCTCCTGTTTGAAAGTGGGAAACTGGAAGGAAGAGTGGAGGATAGCGGTGACCTATATTGGGAGCCTGGGCTCCAGACCTATGTTTAGCAGCTCATTTAGACAATGACTGGGAGCCCAACATCACAGCAGGGCTTAATTGCACCAGTTCTCGTTATTATTGTGAAACAATGAAGGCTGCTGTGTTCATCAGCCAACTGGATCCCAGCTGAAGCACACAATGCTTATAACTGGGGGCAACTTAGGACATCCCAATTTGCCTATGCCTGTTTAATAGAAGTCATACTTGGAAATGTAAAGGGACAGTTATAAGCTTGTTCCCCTGCTGTTGGCTATGTCTAGGTTGAAGGGATAATATTTTGTCCACAAAAGCTGGAAAATACTTTCAATGTTGTTGGCAAATACAGTGTCTGTAAGACTTTGGGTTTCGTGAGGCCAGGGAATGTGTCAGACTCATTTCTGGGTCCTCAGTTTTTAGTACTTGCCTGAGACATATCTTGTGATCAGTAATATTTGCTGAATAAATGAAAGTTCTGTTCATCTGGAAGAATATCTTTCAGCAGGAAGACGCTAAGCTCACCTCTGCCCACAGGCACACCAAAATTACAACTATTTACAGAGCAACTATTGATGCGAAAGATTGGAAGACTGGCAGAAAAGGTCTTCTACGACTAAAAATATAAAGAAGGAACCACAACAAGACAGGTAGGAGGGATGGAGATGTGGTATAGTCAGGACCCATACCCCTGGGTGGGTGAACCACAAATAGGAGAATAATTACAATTACAGAGGTTCTCCATGAGCGAGGGGCTTGAGCCCCACATCAGGCTCCCGAGCCCAGTGGTCCTGCACTGAGAAGATGAGCCCCAAGAACATTTGGCATAAAGGTCAGTAGGGCTTAATCAGGAGAGCCAGGGGCTATGGGGACTAGAGACTCCACTCCTAAAGGGCACACACAAAATCTCACAGGACCCAGTGCAGAAGCAGTAATTTGAAAGGAGCCTGGGTCAGACCCACCTGCTGATCTTGGAGAGTCTCCTGCAGAGACAAGAGGCAACTAGAGCTCACCCTGGGGACACAGACACTGGTGACAGCTGTTTTGGGAAGCTCGTTCTAGCACGAGGGCACTGGTGCTGGCACGCACCATTTTGGAATCCTCCCTCCAACACTAGGACCAGGCTCCACCCACCAGTCTGTCAGCATCAGTACTGGGATGCCTCAGGCCGAGCAACTAGCCGGGTGGAGACACAGCCCCACTCACCAGCAGGCCTGCTGCCTTAAAACCCCCTGAGCTGCTTTGGGACCTGGCCCTGTCCACCAGAGGGCCTAGGGCCCAGCCCTGTGGGTGCTGAGACTAGCCTCAGGACTCCCGGGCCCTGGAGCCAGAGACCCTGGCTCCACCCACCAGTGGGCAGACAGACACCAGCTCCAGGACCCTCAGGGCCCTGCAGCCAGAAGTGTGAAGACCAAGTTTCACCCACCAGTGGGTAGACACAAGCCCCAGGACTACTGCAGCTTGCCATGTCAGTACCCCCTGGGCCTGACCATCAGCAGGCTAACATCTGCTCTGAGACACCTTGAGTCCCTCAGTCAGCAGTCCCAGGATCTGGCCCCACCTACCAGTGGGTTGACACCAGCTCCGAGACACCTTGTATCTCTCACCAGCAGGCCAGCACCAGCTTTGGGACACCCTGGAACTCACAGCCAGCCATGTCAGGAACCGGCTCTGCAGTCACCCACTCCAGAACCCAGCTCTGCCTACAAGCTGGCCAGGACTACCCAGGGGAATCCCGGGACTCTGCAGCCAGCTATCTCATGCCCTGCTCTGCCCCACCAACTAGCAGTCTCCACACAAGGCAGAGCCTCACACCAACCTAACAGGAAGCCAGCCACACCTACCAGACCACCCACCGTAGTCAGCTCATCACAAAAGAAGGACCCATGCAGCCCATGTAGGGGGCACCCCTATAGCATATAGCTCTGGTGACCAGAGGGGAGTATGCTGCTGGAACACACAGGATGTCTCTTACAAAAGGCCACTTCTCCAGCGTGAGAAAACATAATCAACCTACCAAATACATAGAAATAAAAACAGCAAGTTAGGGAAAATGAGGCAACAGAGGAATATATCCCAAATGAAGGAATAAGATAAAACCCCAGAAGAACTAACTGAACTGAAGATAGGCAACCTCTCCAATAAAGAGTTCAAGGTAATGATTGTAAAGATGATACTCAAAGAACTTGGGAGAAAAATGGCTGAATACAGTAAGACATTAACAAAGAGAAAGAAACAGAGCTGAAGAATAGAAAAACTGAAATAAAAAATACACTAAAAGGATTAAATAGTAGATTAGATGATACAGAGGAATGGATCAGTGAACTGGAAAGCAGAGTAGTGGAAATAACTGAAGTTGAACAGAAAAAAAAAAGAATTTAAAAAATGAGGACAATTCAGAAACCTCTGTGATATAACATCAAGTGTACTAACATTCACATTATACGGCTCCCAGATGGAGAACAGAGAGAGAAATGGGAAGAGGACATATTTGATGATATAATAGCTAAAAACTGCCCTAACCTGGGATAGGAAATAGACAACCAGGACCAGGAAGCACAGAACCCAAAACAGGAACCCAAAGATGATCATACCAAGACACAATGTAATTAAAATGGCAAAAATTAAAGATAAAGGGAAAAAATTAAAATCAGCAAAGGATGCTGGAGAGGGTGTGGAGAAAAAAGGGAACCCTCCTATATTGTTGGTGGGAATGTAAACTGGTACAGCCACTATGGAGAACAGTATGGAGGTTCCTTAACAAACTAAATATAGAACTACCATATGATCCAGCAATCCCACTCCTGGGCATCTATCTGGAGAAAAGATACATGCACCACAATGTTCCCTGCAGCACTGTTTACAATAGCCAGGACATGGAAGCAACCTAAATGTCCATCAATAGAAGAATGGATAAAGAAGATGTGGTACATATATACAGTGGAATATTACTCAGCCATAAAAAAGAAAAAAATAATGCCATTTGCAGCAACATGAATGGACCCAGAGATTGTCATACTGAGTGAAGAAAGTCAGACAAAGACAAATATCACATGATATCACTCATATGTGGAATCTAAAAAAGGCTACAAATGAACTTATCTACAAAACAGAAATAGAGTTTGGGACTTCTCTGGTGGTCCAGTGGTAAAGAATACACCTTACAATGCAGGGGACAAGGGTTTGATCCCTGGTCAGGGAACTAAGATCCCACATGCCGTGGGGCAACTAAGCCCATGCACCACAACTACTGAGCTTGCGTGCCTCAACTAGAGAGAGAAAACCTGCACACCACAACTAGAGAGAAGCCTGCACACCACAACAAAAATCCCACATGCCTCAATGAAGATCCCGTGTGCTGCAACTAAGATCCGACGCAGCCAAAAATAAAATAAAATAAAGAATAAAGAAATGTTAAACAAAACAAAACAAAACAGAAATAGAGTTACAGATGTAGAAAATAAACTTATGGTTACTGGGGGGTATGTGGTAGGGAGGGATATATCGGAAGACTGGGATTGACACATACACACTACTATATATAAAATAGGTAACTAATAAGGACCTACTGTATAGCACAGGGAACACTACTCAATACTCTGTAATGGCCTATATGGGAAAAGAATCTAAGAAAGAGTGGATATATGTATAACAGATTCAGTTTGCTGTACACCTGAAACTAACACAACACTGTAAATCAACTATACCCCAATAAAAATTTTTTTAAAAATGAGCAAGGGAAAAGCAACGAGTAGAAAAGAACTCCCATATGGCTATCAGTTGACTCTTCAGCAGAAACTCTGCAGGCCAGAAGGGCACGATATATTTCAAGTGATGAAAGGGGAAAATCTACGACTAAGAATACTCTACCTGGCAAAGCTTTCATTTAGATTTGATAGACAGATCAAAAGTTTTACAGACAAGCAAAAACTAAAAAAATTCAGCACCACCAAACCAGCTTTGCAAGAAATGCTAAAAGGAACTTCTCTAAGTGAAAAAGAAAATGCCACAGTTAGAAACATGCAAATTATAAAAGGAAAATTTAAGTGGTAAAGACAAATATGCAATAAAGGTAATAAATCAACCATGTATAAAGCTAGTAGAAAGATTAAAAGGCAAAAGTAGCAAAATCATCTATATCCACAATAAGTAGTTAAGGGATATACAAAACAAAAACATAAAATATGTCAAAAACAGTAAACATGGGAGAGGGGAGTAAAAATGCAGGGTTGTTAAAATGCATTTGAACTTAGAGATCAGCAACTTAAAATAATTATATACATATGGCTATATATAAACCTCATGGTAACCACAAACCAAAAATCTATCATAGATACGCAAAAAAGAGAAAGGAATCCAAATATAACACTAAAGATAGTCATCAAATCACAAAAGAAGTGAAGAAAAGAAATGAACAAAAAAGAACTACAAAAACAATTAACAAAATGGCAATAAGTACATATCTATCAATAATTACTTTAAATATAAATGAACTAAATGCTCCAATTAAAAGACATAGCATGGCTGAAGGGATACAAATACAAAACCTGTATGCCTATAAGAGACTCACTTCAGATCTAAAGACACAGACTGAAAGTGAGGGGATGGAAAGAGGTATTCCTTGAAAATAGAAGTGAAAAGAAAGCCATGGTAGCAATACAGGTATTAGACAAAATAGACCTTAAAACAAAGATTGTAACAAGAGACAAAGAACATTATACAATGATCAAGAAATCAATCCAAGAAGAAGATATAACAAAGGTAAATATATATTCACCCAACATAAGAGCACCTAAATACATAAAGCAAATATTAACAGACATAAAGGGAGAAATTGACAGTAACTCAATAATAGTAGGGGAATTTAACACCATGCATACATCAGCGGGCAGATCATCCAGAAAGAAAATCAATAAGGAAACACTGGCCTTAAATGGTACATTAAACAAGCTCCCAGAGGAAGCTGATACTACTGGTTCACGGACCACATTAACACAGATTGGAACAGGGTCCAAGGACAAGATGGTGGAGTAGAAGAACCTGAGCTCACCTCCTCTTAAGAAAACACCAAAATCACAACTAACTGTGAACCATCAACAAAAAAGACTGAAACCTACCAAAAAAGATATTCAACTTCCAAAACAAAGAAGAAGCCACCCACAATGAGTTGGTAGAAGGGGTGCATCTGTGATACAATCAAATCTCAAACCTGCTGGGTGGGTGACCCACAAACTGGAAAATAATTATATCACAGAGGTTCTCCCATAGGAGTGAGAGTTCTGAGCCCCATGTCAGGCTTCCCAGTTTGGGGGTTTGGAATTGGGAGGAGGAGCCCCCAGGGTATTTGGCTTTGAAGCCCAGCGGGGCTTGATCGCAGGAACTTCACAGGACTGGGGGAAACAAACTCCACTCTTGGAGGGTGCGCACAAAGTCTCGTGTGCACCAGGACCCAGGGGAAAAATCAGTGACTTCACAGGTGCCAGGGCCGGACCTACCTGCTGGGCTTGGAGGGTCTCCTGGAGAGGTGGGGGGGTGGCTGTGGCTCACTGTGGGGACAAAGACACTGGTGGCAAAGGTACTGGGGAGTACTTATTGGTGTGAGTTGTCCTGGAGGCCCCCATTTTGATGCCAAGACCTGGCCCTACCCATCTAGAGAAGAGTTGACACCTATCCTTCTAAAATTATTTTTAAAAATTTTAGAGGAAGGAACACTCCCAAACTCATTCTATGAGGTCACCATCACCCTGATACCAAAACCAGAGAGATATCACAAAAAAAAAAAAAGAAAAAAAGAAAGAAAATTACAGGCCAATACCACCAATAAACAAAGACGCAAAAATCCTCAACAAAATACTAGCAAACTGAATCCAACAATATATTAAAAGGATCATACACCATGATCAAGTGGGATTTATCCCAGGGATGCAAGGGTTTTTCAATATCCACAAATCAATCAGTGTGATACACCACATTAACAAAGTGAACAATAAAAACCATATGACTATCTCAATAGATGCAGAAAAAGCTTTTGACAAAATTCAACACCCATTTATGATTTAAAAAACTCTCTGGAAAGTGGACATAGAGGGAACATACCTCAACATAATAAAGGCCATATATGACAAACCCACAGCTAACAACATATTCAATGGTGAAAAACTTAAGGCATTTCCTCTAAGATCAGGAACAAGACAAGGATGTCCACTCTCACCACTTTTATTCAACATCATTTTGGAAGTCCTAGCCACGGCAATCAGAGAAGAAAAATAAAGAAAAGGAATTCAAATTGGCAAAGAAGAAGTAAAACTGTCACTGCCTGCAGATGACATAATACTATAGATAGAAAATCCTAAAGATGCTACCAGAACACTACTAGAGCTCATCAATGAATTCAGTAAAGTTGCAGGATACAAAATTAATACACAGAAATCTGTTGCATTTATATACACAAAGAAAGAAAGATCAGAAAGAGAAATTAAGGAAACAATCCCATTTACTATTGCATAAAAAAGAATAAAATACCTAGGAATAAACCTACCTAAGGAGGCAGAAGACCTGTACTCTGAAAACTGTACGATACTTATGAAAAAATCAAAGATGACATAAACAGATGGAAAGATACCATGTTCTTGGATTGAAGAATCAATATTGTCAAAATGACTATACTACCCAAGGTAATCTACAGATTTAATGCAATTCCTATCAAATGACCAATGGCAGTTTTTGCAGATCTAGAACAAAAAACTTAAAATTTGTATGGAAACACAAAAGACCCCAAATAGGCAAAGCAATCTTGAGAAAGAAAAACAGAGCAGGAGGAATCAGGCCCCCTGACTTCAGGCTATACTATAAAGCTACAGTAATCAAAACAGTATCATACTGGCAAAAAGACAGAAATATAGATCAATGGAACAGGATATACAGCCCAGAAATAAACTCACACACCTACAGTCAATTAATCTATAACAAAGGAGGCAAGAATATACAGTGGAGACAAGACTGTATCTTCAGTAAGTGGTGCTGGGAAAACTGGACAGCTACATGTAAAAGAATGAAGTTAGAGAATGTGCTAAAACCATACACAAAAGTATACACAAAATGGATTAAAGACCTAAATGTAAGACCAGATACTATAAAACTCTTAGAGGAAAACACAGGCAGAACACTCTTTGACATAAATTGCAGCAATATCCTTTTGGATTCACCCCCTAGAGTAAGAAAAATAAAAACAAAAATAAACAAATGGGACCTAATTAAACTTAAAAGCTTTTGCACCACCAAGAAAACTATAAACAAAAAGACAACTCACAGAATGGGAAAAAATACTTGCAAATGAAGCAATCGACAAAGGATTAATCTCCAAAATATACAAACAACTCATGCAGCTCAAATCAAAAAAAACAAAAAACCCAGTCAAAAAAATGGGCAGATCTAAATAGACATTTCTCCAAAGAAGACATACAGATGGCCAAAAAACACATGAAAAGATGTTCAACATCACTAATTACTAGAGAAATGCGAATCAAAACTATAATGAGGTATCACCTCACACCAGTCAGAACGGCCATCGTCAGAAAGTCTACAAACAGTAAATGCTGGAGAGGGTGTGGAAAAAAGGGAACCCCCTTACACTGTTGGTGGGAATGTAAATTGGTGCAGCCACTATGGAGAACAGTAGGGAGGTTCCTTAAAAACTAAAGATAGAGCTACCATATGATCCTGCAATCCCACTCCTGGGCATATATCTGGAGAAAACCATACTCCAAAAAGATACAGCCACCCCAATATTCATTGCAGTACTATTTACCATAGTCAAGACATGGAAGCAACCTAAATGTCCATCAACAGGTGAATGGATAAAGAAGATGTGGTATATATGTATAATGGAATATTACTCAGCCATAAAAAATAACGAAATAATGCCATTTGCAGCAACATGGATGGACACAGAGATTATCATACTAAGTGCAGTAAGTCAGACAAAGACAAATATCATATGACATCACTTATATGTGGAATATAAAAAACATACAAATGAACTTATTTACAAAGCAGAAACAGACTCACAGAGTTAGAAAACAAACTTATGGTTACCAAAGGCAAAAGGTGGGGGGAAGGGATAAATTAGGAAGTTGGGATTAACATATAGACACTACTATAAATAAAATAGATAATCAACAAGGGCCTACTGTATAGCACAGGGAACTCTCCTCAATATTCTGTAATAACCTATATGGGAACAATCTGAAAAAGAATGGATATATGTATATGTATAACTAAATCACCCTGCTGTACACCTGAAACACAACACTGTAAATCAACTATACTCCAATATAAAATAAAAATTAAAAAAAATAAGTATAAGAGCTCTAAAAAAAGATCACTGATCACAGATCACCATAATTTAGTAATAATGAAAAAGCTTATAATATTGTGAGAAGTACCAAAATGTGACTCTGAGATACTAAGTGAGCAAATGCTGTTGGGAAAATGGTGGCAATAGTCTTACTCAACTCAGAGTTGCCACAAACCTTCAATTTATAAAAATGTAATATCAGAGAAGCATAATAAAGTGGCAAACAATAAAAAAAAAAGAACACAGCATAGATCAGCTTGACTAGAGAATATGTACTTCACATATGCTCTTTGACTTTGGCAATGGTATCTTGTGATTTAAGGGTTTTCCTTTTGGTTGGCTGGTTTTTCTTCAGATGAACGTATCCTTGATGAAAGTGAAATCTTAATGAAACCTTAATTCAGACACTGCAAATCACAAACACACTCTATGTATGAAAGAAACAGATAAATATCCCCACATTTCTTTCCCAGTTCCAATTACCCATTTCAGTAAAAAACATTTTTCCTTAAAAAAAAAATGATACATTAAACCAAATGGAGATACACACACACACACACACACACACACACACACACACACACATATATATATATATATATATATATACACCTTCCATCCAAAAGCAGATAATAAACATTCTTTAAAATGTACATGGGGGTTCCCTGGTGGCACAGTGGTTGAGAATCTGCCTGCCAATGCAGGGCACACGGGTTCGAGTCCTGGTCTGGGAAGATCCCACATGCCACGGAGCAACTGGGCCCGTGAGCCACAATTACTGAGCCTGCACGTCTGGAGCCTGTGCTCCGCAACAAGAGAGGCCGCGATAGTGAGAGGCCCGCGCATCGCGATGAAGAGTGGCCCCCACTTGCCACAACTAGAGAAAGCCCTCGCACAGAAACGAAGACCCAACACAGCCATAAATAAAATAAATAAATAAAATTTGAAAAAAAAAATGTACATGGAACATTCTACAGGATAGATCACATTATGCCACAAAACAAGTCTCAGTAAATTTAAGATAACTGAAATCATATCAAGCATCTTTTCCAAATACAATATATGAGACTAGAAATCAGCTACAAGAAAAAACTTCAAAAAACACAAACATGTGGCGACTAAATAACATTCTGCTAAGCAACCAATGGATCACCGAGGAAATAAAAGAAGAAATCAAAAAACACCTATAGACAGACGAAAACAAAACACAAAGATCCAAAGTCTGTGGGATGCAACAAAAGCAGTTCTAAGAAGGAAATTTTAGCCATACAAGCCTACCTCAGGAAACAAGAAACATCTCAAAAAAAACCCCAACATTACACCTAAAGGAATTAGAAAAAGAAGGACAAACAAAACCCAAAGTTAGAAGGAAAAAGATCATATATATCAGAGCATAAATAAATGGAGACTAATAAAACAATAATAAAGATCAATGAAACTGAGAGCTGGTTCTTTGAAAAGATAAAAAGAGGGCCCAAATCAATAAAATCAGAAGTGAAAAAGAAGTAACAACTGATACCCCAGAAATACAAAGGATCATAAGAAATTATATGAACAATTATACACCAATGAAATGGATGACCTAGAAGAAATGGACAAATTTCTAGAAATGTACAATCTCACAAGACTGAATCAGGAAGAAATAGCAAATGTGAATAGACTGATTACCAGTAATGAAAATGAATCAATAATAATAAAAAAAACTCCCAACAAACAAAAGCCTGGAAGCAGATGGCTTCATAGGTGAATTCTACCAAACATTTAGAGAAGAGTAACATGTATCCTCTTCAAACTATTCCAAAAAATTGAGGAGGAAGAAACACTAACAAACTCGTTCCACAAGGCCAGCATTGCCCCGATATCAAAACCAGATAAAGAGATCACAAAAACGAAAATTACAGGCCGATATCATTGATGGACAAATGCAAAAATCCTCAACAAAATATTAGCAAACCAAATTCAACAATACATTCAAAGGAGCATACACCATGATCAAGTGGGATTTATCCCAGGGATACAAGGATGGTTCAGTATTTGCAAATCAATCAATATGATACACCACATTAACAAACTGAAGAATGAAATCATATGATCATCTCAACAGATGCCAAAAAGCTTTTGATAAAATTCAACATCCATTTATGATAAAAAACTCTCCAGAAAGTGGGTTTAGAGGGAACATACTTCAACACAATAAAGCCCATATGATAAGCCCACAGCTAACATCATAGTCAATGGTGAAAAGCTTAGCGCATTTCTTCTAAGATCAGGAGGAACACAAGGATGTCCACTCTCACCACTTTTATTCAACGTAATATTGGAAGTCCTAGCCACAACAATCAGAAAAATAAAATAAATCCAAACTGGAAAGGAAGAAGTAAAATTGTCACTGTTTGCAGATGACATGACACTAAACATAGAAAATCCTAAAGATGCTACCAGAAAACTAGTAGAGCTCATCAATGAATTCAGTAAAGTAGCAGGTTACAAAATTAATATACAGAAATCTGTTGCATTTCTATAACTAACAATGAACTATTAGAGAAATTAAGGAAACAATCCCATTTACAACCACATCAAAAGGAATAAAATACCAAGGAATAAATCTAAGGCGGTAAAAGACCTGTACTTGTAAAACTATAAGACAATGATAAAAGAAATTGAAGATGACACAAACAAATGGAAAGATATCTTGTGTTCATGAATTGGAAGAATTAGTATTGCTTAAGTGACTATACTACCTAAGGAAATCTACAGATTCAGTGCAATCCCTATCAAAATACCAATGGCATTTTTCACAGAACTAGAACAAATAATTCTTAAATTTGTACGGAAACACAAAAGACCTCAAATAGGCAAAACAATCTTGAGAAAGAACAAAGGTGGAGGTATCACGTGACCTGACTTCCAACTATACTACAAAGCTATGGTAATCAAAACAGTATAGTACTGGCACAAAAACAGACACACAGTTCAATGGGACAGAATAGAGAGCCCAGAAATGAACCCACTGTCACATGGGCAAATAATCTATGACACAGCAGTGAAGAATATACAATGGAGAAAAGACATCTTCGTCAACAAACAGTGGTGGGAACACTGGACAGCTACATGGGAAAGAATCAAACTGGACTACTCTCTCACACCATGCACAAAAATAAATTCAAAATGGATTAAAGACTTAAACCTAAGACTGGAAACCATAAAGCCTCTCAAAGAAAACATAGGTAGTATGCTCTTTGACATCGGTCTTAGTAATTTTTTTTTGGATCTGTCTGCTTAGGCAAGGGAAATGAAAGCAAAGATAAACAAATGGGAATACATCAAACTAAAAAGTTTTTGCACAGTGAAGGAAAATATCAACAAAATGTAAAGGCTGCCTACTGAATGGGAGAAGAAATTGATATTTGCAAACAGTGTATTTGATAAGGGGTTACTATCCAAAATATACAAAGAACTCATACAACTCAACATCAAAAAACATAGAACCTGATTAAAAAATGGGCAGAGGATCTGAATAGAAATTTTCCAAAGAAGACATACAGATGGCCAACAGGTACATGAAAAGATGCTCAACATCACTTATCAAAAGGGAAATGCAAATCAAAACCACAATGAGATATCATCTCACACCTTTCAGAATGGTTTGCATCAAGAAGACAACAAATAATACACATTGGCCAGGATGTGGAAAAAAGGGAACCCTTGTGCCCTGTTGGTGGGAGTGTACATTGGTGCAGCTACTATGGAAAACAGTATGGAGGTTCCTCAAAAAATTAAAAACGTAACTACCATATGATCCAACAATTCCACTCCTGTGTATTATCCAAAGAAAACAAAAACTCTAATTAGAAAAGATATATGCACCTCTATGTTCATTGCAGCACTATTTACACTAGCCAACATATGGAGGCAACCTAAATGCCCATCAATAGATGAATGGATAAAGAAGATGTGGTATATATATACACAATGGAATATTACTAAGCCATGAAAACGAATGACATCTTGCCATTTGCGACAATATGGATGGACCTAGAGGTTATTATGTTAAGTGAAATAACTCAGAGAAAGACAAATACTGCATGGTCTTACTTATTTGTGGAATCTAAAAAACAAAACAAAACAAAAACAGACTAATAGATACAGAGAACAAACAGGTGGTTGCCAGAGGGGTGTGGGGTAGGGGGAGGAAAGATATAGGTGAGGGAGGTTAAGAGGTACACACTTCAGTTATAAAATTAATGAGTCATGGGTATGAAATGTACAGTGTGGGGAATATAGTCAATAACTATGTAATATCTTTGAATGGTGACAGATGGTAACTCGACTTATCATTGTGATCAGCTTGAAACGTATAGAAATATCAAATCCCTATCTTGTGTGCCAAGAACTAACACAGTGTTGTTATACTTCAAAAACAAACTCAGAAAAATAGATAAAATTTGTGGTTACCAGAGGTGGGTGTAGGGGAGGGGGAAGTGGAGGAAGGCAGTCAAAATATACAAATTTCCAGTTACAATACTAAGGATGTAATATACAACACGATAAATATAATAAGCACTGCTGTACAATATATATGAAAGTTTTTAAGAGTAAATTCTAAGAGTTCTCATCACAAGAAAACAAATTTCTATTTCTTTAATTTAGTATCTAACACAGTAAAGTTATTGTGATAGTCAGTCCCTAATGTATGTAAATCAAATAATTATGCTGTACACCTTAAATTTATACAGTGCTATGTGTCAGTTATATCTCAATAAAACTGGAAGAAAAAATTTTAAGTCTGATGACTCAAATGTTTATTTGTATCAAATTTAAGTACTATCCTTATTACTTCCTTATTTTTCTACTGCATTCTGTACCCCTCATTCCCCAAATTAAACAACAACAACAACCCAAGAATGATGTGCATAAGAGTTTTGCTTTTGTTTTTTAATCATCATGAATATAATTCCTAGAAGATAGCTGATATTCAGTAAATATTTCTGGATGAATTTTTTTGACTTTTTAAAAAATTGGGGTATAGTTGCTTTACAATGTTGTGTCAGTTTCTGTTGTATGACGAAGTGAATCAGCTACATGTATACATATATCCCCTCCCTCTTGGACCTCCTTCCCACCCCTCCCTCATCCCATCCATCTAGGTCACTGCAGAGCACCGAGCTGAGCTCCCTGCACTATACAGAAGGTTCCCACTAGCTATCTGTTTTACACATGGCAGTGCACATAGGTCAGTCCCAATCTCCCAATTCATCCCACCCCCGCTTTCCCTCCTTGGTGTCCATACATTTGCTCTCTACACCTGTGTCTCTATTTCTGCCTTGCAAACAGGTTCATCTGTACCATTTTTCTAGATTCCACATATATGTGGTAATAGACGATATTTGTTTTTTTCTTTCTGACTTACTTCACTCTGTATGACAGTCTCTAGGTCCAACCGTGTCTCTACAAATGACCCAATTTTGTTCTTTTTTATGGCTGAGTAATAGTCCATTGTGTACATATGTACCACATCTTCTTTATCCATTCATCTGTTGATGGACATTTATGTTGCTTCCATGTCCTGGCTATTGTAAATAGTGCTTCAGTGAACATTGGGGTGCATGTTGCCCTTTTGTTTTTGTTTTTTAATATCTTTATTGGAGTATAATTGCTTTACAATGTTGTGTTAGTTTCTGCTGTATAACAAAGTGAATCAGCTATATGTACACATATATCCCCATATCCCCTCCCTCTTGAGCCTCTCTCCCACCCTCCCTATCCCACCCCTCTAGGTCATCACAAAGCACCGAGCTGATCTCCCTGAGCTATGCAGCTGCTTCCCACTAGCCATCCATTTTACATTTGGTGGTAGTGTATATATGTCAGTGCTACTCTCTCACTTCGTCCCAGCTTCCCCTACCCTGCTGTGTCCTCAAGTCTGTTCTCTACATCTGTGTCTTTATTCCTGACCTGCCACTAGGTTCATCAGTACCGCTTTTTTAGATTCCATATATGTGTGTTAGCATACAGTATTTGTTTTCCTCTTTCTGACTTGCTTCACTCTGTATGACAGACTCTAAGTCCATCCACCTTATTACAAATAACTCAGTTTCGTTCCTTTTTATGGCTGAGTAATATTCCATTGTATATATGTGCCACATCTTTATCCATTCATCTGTTGATGGACACTTAGGATGCTTCCATGTCCTGGCTATTGTAAATAGAGCTGCGATGAACATTGTGGTACATGACTCTTTTTGAATTATGGTTTTCTCAGGGTATATGCCCAGTAGTGGGATTGCTGGGTCGTATGGTAGTTCTATTTTTAGTTTTTTAAGGAACCTCCATACTGTTCTCCATAGTGGCTGTATCAATTTACATTCCCACCAACAGGGCAGGAGGATTCCCTTTTCTCCACACCCTCTCCAGCATTTGTTTGTAGATTTTTTTGATGATGGCCATTCTGACTGGTGTGAGGTAATAATACCTCAATGTAGTTTGGATTTGCATTTCTTTAAAAATTAGTGATGTTGAGCATCTTTTCATGTGTTTGTTGGCCATCTGTATGTCTTCTTTGGAGAAATGTCTATTTAGATCTTCCACCCATTTTTTGATTGGGTTGTTTGTTTTATTGATATTGAGCTTCATGAGCTGTTTGTATATTTTGATGTTTTTTTAACCCATATGCTTGGAAAGAGTTCTATAGCCCCCACTATGGAAATAATAGTTCTGATTTAGATTTTAAGCCATTAACAATTTAGACGGCACATAAAGAAAGTAAAATGGCCTGGAGGAAAACAAACCTTACATGAATTCATACCTGATTTTACAAGATGGGCATGGGGGCATGTTTACTGTGATGGCTGGCTGGCTGAGAAGAATCTGGGCATTGAATGGCTTATTTTCAAAGCATTTTAGAGGGTACAGGGGTCAGGGTGGGTGGTTGGCTTTTTTTAAATCAAGGAATTTCTTGCAGCTGCTTTTTCCTATTGTTTCTATATGAGTAAGCATGACTCTGCCTTCGAGAGAAACTTGTAATTACCTTTTGTTGCCCTGATAATTTTTGGTGAGTGGAATTCATTTTTTTAATTTACATCCATTGTCAGCTAACCATTAGTCATCATCTCTTCAGTGTGAGATTTCAATGTAAAAAATACCAGATACGCATTTAACCCAATTTTGATGATTGAAAATTGTCTTCAACTGTCTTATTGCTGGGCAGTGCAATGTATATATAATTTAAAAATAACCAATGGAGACTTTCCTGGTGGTCCAGTGGTTAAGACTCCACAATTCCACTGCAGGGGGCACGGGTTCAATCCCTGTTTAGGGAACTAAGATCCTGCACGCTGTGTGGTACAGCCAAAGACAAAAACAAAACAATAACACTAGGCATGGTCAACCAAGACTGTGTTGCTGCCTCAGTTATATAAAAACCATCACAGCTTAGAAGGATTCTATACTCTCAGCATTTTAAAAACATGGTACCAAAGAGTGTGATGAGATGACATGAAAGGAAGTGTCCAAAATTGACCCCTTGGTCTAGAACAGGGTGTTTCTCATGAAAAGATGCTCATCACCGCTAATTATTAGAGAAATACAAATCAAAACTACAATGAAGTACCTATAGATTATCATACTAAGTGAAGTAATTCAGAAAGAGAAAGACATATACCATATATCACTTATATGTGGATTCTGAAATACGACACCAATGAACCTATCTATGAAACAGAAACAGATTCAAAGACACAGAGAACAGACTTGTGGTTGCCAAGGGGGAGGGGGGATGGGGGAGGGAAGGATTGGGAGTTTGGGATTAGCAGACACAAACTAGTATATATAGAATGGATAAACAACAAGGTCCTGCTGCATAGCGCAGGGAACTATATTCAATATCCTGTGATAAACCATGATGGTAAAGAATATGAAAAAGAATATGTAAATGTATAACTGAATCACTGCTGTACAGCAGAAATTAATGCAGCATTGTAAATCAACTATACTTCAATTAAATAAAAAAAAATAGAACAGGGTGCTTCTCAAACTTTAACATGCATCCAAATCACCTGGGAATCTTGTTTAAATGCAGATTCTGATTCAGTAGGTCTGGGGTGAGGCCTGAGATCCTGCATTTCTCACAAGCTCCCAGGTGATGCCCATGCAGCTAGTCCAGGGCCCACACTGAGTAGCAAGAGTCTGGAAGGCTAAAACTTAATAATACCTCTGAAAATGAGCCCTAGGTAGCTCTGTTTGGAGGTTCAAGTAAGGTCAATGATAGCCAGCCTCAAATGCAAGTTGGTCAGAAAGAAGTTGCATGGGATCATCAGACCTGAAGCATTTTCCCCTCAGTGCACTGTGTTCAGGATTTCCAGCCCACACTTCTCTCCTGACCTCTGCACCTGTGTAAAAACCAATCACAGACAACTCCTACCTAAATGATTTATCTGCTCAACAAACATGTCCCAAACAGAATGCATTACCTTTCCCCATTCCCAAACCCACTCCTGGGCTTCGTCTCTCACAGAATGTTAGCTTCATCTACTCAGCTGCCCAAGTCGGAAATCTGGGCTTTGTTCTCCCTCCTCTTTCCCCGGCACAAAGTCCTGTCTGGTGTCTCTTTTAAGTAGCTCTTGAATCCACTCACTTCTCTCTATCTGCACTTCTGCCTTAGTTCATGCCACGTACATCTCCTGCTTGGGGTGCAGTGGTAGTCTCCGAACTGGTTCCTTTCTCTATCTTCCACAGTACAGCTTGCATGACTTTCTTATCATCACTCCCCTGTTTGGAATACTTCAATGGCTCCCTTCTGCCCTAGGGATAAAGTCCAAACTCATCGGCGTTGCTTCATGAGGCTCTTTATCCTCTAGCTGCAGCTTACCCCTCTAGCCCTACTGTTTCCTAACTCCCCTTGAACTGTGTACTGAATTTAGACTTATATGCCATGACATCATCTTCTTCCTGCTTACTGCAGACACTGAAAGCTGCTCCTGGAACCTCTCCCCTGACCTCTCTACTCATCCTTCACTTTCTCTGGAGGCCTTTCCTCCTCTCCCCAGTTTACATATGATGCCCTTCCCAAGTGCTGTCATAACACCCTTACCGCCCTGATCAGTATCTCACTGGTTGGTGATTTTGTTCCTTGTTTGACTTTATGTTTAGCACAAAGTAAGTGCCCAGCAAATATCTGTTAAATAAATACATCATTTGTAAATAAACAATCCTTAGGGAAACTTCTCAGGATATTAACTCTGACAGCAGTCTCTGTTGAATGCCAGCCCTCAGTGCTTGGAAGGAGGTGAGAAGCAGATTAATAAACAGCAGGATTCACTACCTCTCATCCTTAAGAATCTTTGGAAGAAGACTACCACTGGTAGAGAGCCTTAAATACCTGCAAATCCACTTTCCCTGGGTAGCTGGTGGCCAATGGCTGAAAGGTGTGGGTATGTGAACTCTCAGCTCACTGGCCTCAAAAGCAGACAACTCCGAGATATAACTTTCACCCTGGAGCTTCCCTGTGGGAGCAGGCTGAAGCTAGGAATGTGCCTGAGATGGCAGCCCAGCTGTGCTTCCTTCCTTTTCTGTCTGTTTCCCTCTCCCTTAGCTATCTTCCCTGGGAGCACTTCCTTAATGAATCCCTTGCACACAAGTTTGCACCTCAGAGTCTGTTTCTACGGAACCTGACCTCAGACAGCAGTGCAAGATTGATAGAAAGGTCCATTCAGTACTTGACTGGGTTCCTGAGAAAGGCTAGAGCATTTCTCAGAAATCTTTGAAAAAATAGAAGTGATTCTCATTTGTGTGGGATGAAGTCAGTGTAAACGTGCTTTGAGATAGGAAAATGGATGAGATAATCCCTCAAGGAAATAATGTCGAACTTCACGGAATCCGACAGATGGCTCCCAGGGGAGCTGGCTGGCCTCTTCAGCATTAAGATTCTTAGCTCTGTAAAAGGGGGCTAAAACTACCCACAAATCGAGTCATGCAGGACAACTTATTTTTGAAAAGCTCTGTCCCCCTGAGCAAAGCCATTCACCTACCAGCGTTCTTCCTGCAGGCCTGCTGGTTGCATTTTTGGAATTCCGGGGGTCTGGGTTCGTGATCACACAGGCATCGGTCTTGGTCTTCAGTTTTATTGTTCTCTGAGGCAACACAATGGACAGTCCTCTTCTGAAAGCCACCTCCACAGGATGCAGTGCACTGGAAGAGAGGGGCACAGGGAGAGAGTCAGAATTCTCCCCCAGGATCACCAGGGGAACTCCAGCATAACTGCTTTAACCCCACGGTTGTCAAATAGGGGCAAGCCTCCATCACCACAAGGCTTTTTGAAGGAGTCATAGAATAAAGGCACTGATAATTTGGAGATGTGAATTTAGGAAGAGTTTATATTACAGATTGTGTGAACTGAATTCGGCTTAAGTTACAATTGGGTTCTCTGAAGAATGTGGACAGAGGTTGAACTGCAAGCAAAATAGAAAAACAATTTCATATCTGGACTCTGGTGCCTCAGCAATCCAGTTTCTCTGAACTGGTTTTGATTTGGGGCTGGGAGTCAGATGTGAGGAGAGGGGACAGAGCTACGAGGAAAGCTGAGAGAGGATCAAAAGGGAAGAGGGAGAGGAAAAGCAAGGTGGAATGGAGAGGGAATTTGCAACGGACCTAGCTGTACCATGTGTGGCCTCAAGCCACCTAACAGACAAGATTCATGTAATGTCATGATGTGGCTTCCTGGAAGCAGAAGGGAGAGTCTCTGGCCTGGGAAACCATCCTGGGGATGTAAGAAAATGTGTCTGAATTTATTATATATACATACACTCTTAAAAAAATTTTTTTTTATTGTGGTAAAATATATAAAACATAAAATGTACTACTTTAACCATTTTTTCACTCTACAGTTCAGTGCCTTAAGTACATTCACATTGTTCTGTAATCATTACCACCATCCATCTCTAGGAGTTTTTCATCTCTCCAAACTGAAACTCTGTACCCCCAGCCCACCCTGCCCCAGTCCCTGGCAACCACCATTCTATTTTTTGTCTATTTGACTATTTGAGGTACCTCATATAAGTAGAATCATACAATATTTGTCCTTTTGTGACTTGCTTCTTTCAATTAGCATAATGTCTCCAGGTTTCCTCCATGTTATAGCATGTGTCAGAATTTCCTCTTTAAGGTGGGATAATATTCCATTGTATGTAGATACCACATTTTCTTTATCCTTTCATCTGTTGATGGACATTGGGTTGCTTCCACCTTTTGGCTATAGTGACCCACATATACTTTTATGGTTTACATTCTATTTCATGTTTTACTACTTTTCCCCTCATCTGTTTTATGTAATCAAAATCTCCCAGAGGGCAGAAACCAGTTCCTCTTTCTTTGCTCTGCACGGTAAGTAGGTGAGTGCTAAACGCAGCATGACCATTCAGTAAATACCCATTGATTGGCCGAAAAAGACTGCTGCATGGTAAATTATGGAAAAATCTCCAGGCCCTAAATATCCCATTTGCCATTTGAAATATTATTGGTCAACAAGATTACTAGACTTACAAAAATATCCACACTGGACACCACTGAAACTCAGAATACTGTTACCAAACACTGTTTCCCATAAAACTCCAATGTGGGATAAGAGGAGAAACATCAAATTCTTCTTAACATCCACTGCTTTATTTTACTCTACTCTTCATAAAGCCTAGAGCAAGGCGATCAGCATGGAACTTTATGTCTGTTTTATAAAGTCAGAAATTACTCTGATTAAACCTAAAGGTAATTTTATTCAGTGAATTCACATCAAATTTTCCATGGATATGGACAAGAGAAAAGTAAGAAAATAACTACTCAACTGATCCTGAGTAAATAAAAGTGTGCAACAGAGGACAGAGGGAAGAACAAGGGAAATTAATCAAGCCAGAATATGATAAAGGGTACTGGAGGCACTGGGCCAGAATTCAGGAGACTTGGGCTTTTTCACTCACTACACATTGTCCTGGATCTCATTCAACCTCTCTTTTTCTTCCTCTGTAAAACAAGGTTGTTACAGGCAAGAATATACAATGGAGAAAAGACAGCTTCTTCAATAAGTGGTGCTGGGAAAACTGGACAGCTACAAATAAAAGAATGAAATTAGAATACTCCGTAACACCTTGCACAAAAACTCGAAATAGATTGAAGACCTAGATGTAAGACTGGATACTATAAAACTCTTAGAGGAAAACATAGGCAGAACACACTTTGACATAAATCCCTGCAATATCTTTTTGTATCTACCTCCTAGAGTAATGAAGATAAAGACAAAAATAAACAAATGGTACCTAATCAAACTTAAAAGTTTCTGCACAGCAAAGGAAACCATACACAAAACAAAAGACAACACATAGAATGGGAGAAAATAATTTGCAAACAATGCAACTGACAAGGGATTAATCTCCAAAATATACAAACAGCTCATGCAGCTCAATATCAAAACAACAAACAACCCCAATCCAAAAATGGGCAGAAGACCTAAATAGACATTTCTTCAACAAAGACATACAGATGGCCCAAAAAACACATGAAAAGATGCTCAACATCACTAATTATTAGAGAAATGCAAATCAAAACTACAGTGAGGTATCACCTCATGCCAGTCAGAATGGCCATGATCAAAAAATCTATAAACAATAAATGCTGGAGAGGGTGTGGAGAAAAGGGAACCCTCTTGCACTATTGGTGGGAATGTAAATTGATACAGCCACTATGGAGAACAGTATGGAGGTTCCTTAAAAAACTAAAAATAGAACTACCATATGACCCAGCAATCCCACTACTGGGCATATACCCAGAGAAAACCCTAATTCAAACAGACACATGAACCCCAGTGTTCACTGCAGCACTATTTACAATAGCCAGGTCCTGGAACAACCTAAATGTCCATCAACAGACGAATGGATAAAGAAGATGTGGTATATATATACGATGGAATATTACTCAGCCATAAAAAAGGAACGAAATTGGGTCGTTTGTAGAGACATGGTTGGACCTAGAGACTGTCATACAGAGTGAAGTAAGTCAGAAAGAGAAAAACAAATATTAATGCATATATGTGGAATCTAGAAAAATGGTACAAACTGGTTTGCAAGGCAGAAATAGAGACACAGATGTAGAGAGCAAACATATGGGCACCAAGGGGGGAAAGGGCAGGTGGGGACAATTGGGAGATTGGGATTGACATATATACACTAATATGTATAAAATAGATAACTAATGAGAACCTGCTGTATAGCACAGGGAACTCCACTTCACTGTACATTAGAAACTAACACAACACTGTAAAACAACTATGCTCCAATTTAAAAAAAAAAAGATTAGGTACATATATACAATGGAATATTACTAAGCCATGAAAAAGAACGAAATAATGCCACATGGATGGACCTAGAGATTATCATACTAAGTGAAGTAAGTCAGACAGAGAAAGACAAATATCATGATATCACATGTGAAATCTAAAAAAGTGATACAAATGAACTTATTTATGAAACAGAAACAGACTCACAGTCTTTGAAAACAAACTTATGGTTACCAAAGGGGAAAGGTTGGGGGGAGGGATAAATTAGGAGCTTGGGAGTAACATATACACACTACTATATATAAAATAGATAGTCAACAAGGACCCACAGGGAACTGTACTCAATATTCTGTAATAACCTATATGGGAAAAGAATCTGAAAAAGAATGGATATATGTGTATGTATAACTGAATCACTTTGCTGGACACCTGAAACTAACACAACATTGTAAATCAATTATACTCCAATATAAAACAAAAATTAAATTAAAAAAACAAAAAACAAACAAAAAAGATGGAAGAGCTAATTCCAAGCCAAGCACAAAAATAAGCAGAGAGATCACTGCCCGTGCATTTATTAGCTAATTTAAATAACTTGTGATGGAGAAGATGCATGAATTTGTGTTGTATTAAATTAGAGGATTAAGCAGGAAGCATGGTTACTGATTTGGGTTTTGTTAATTGTGGTAATGCTGTGAGTTTGGGGTTTTAGAGACAAGGTAACTCTCTTAATGCTCAGTTCCACTTCTTTGTATCCAATAAAAATAAGGGATCTTTGTGCAGAACTGAGCACCCAAATAGGGATGGGGCTTAGTTGGGGCTTAGCTCTAAGCTAAGATTGCTGAGCAACTGAATTGATCGCACCCTACACTGAACTCTGCACTATCCTCTTTCAGTCCTGGATGCTTCTCTTCAGCTTAAACTGGCCTGTTTGGAAAAGTTGATTCACAGGGCTCAGCAGATGATCAGCAAAGACTCTCTGTGAGAACCTATAAAATAGACACATGAAGACTGGACTCTGTTAGTGCTATCACTCAACCAACATAGATCAAATGAAGAAACCATTTGATGATTTAAAACTGGTACAAACTAATGCAAGCATCTCAACTGAATAATTTTCTTTTTTTAAAAAAATAAATTTATTTATTTATTTATTTAATTTTGGCTGCATTGGGTCTTTGCTGTGTGCAGGCTTTCTCTAGTTGCGGTGAGCAGGGGCTACTCTTTGCTGCGGTGTGCGGGCTTCTCATTGTGGTGGCTTCTCTTGTTGTGGAGCATGGGCTCTAGGCACGTGGGCTTCAGTAGTTGTGGCGCACGGGCTCAGTAGTTGTGGCTCGTGGGCTGTAGAGTGCAGGCTCAGTAGTTGTGGTGCACAAGCTTAGTTGCTCCGTGGCATGTGGGCTCTTCCCGGACCAGGGCTCGAACCCGTGTCCCCTGCATTGGCAGGCAGATTCTTAACCACTGTGCCACCAGGGAAGTCCTTTAATAATTTTCTTGCACTTACTATTAATATATGTCAGGCACTGTAAGTACATAGGCAATATCCTTGAGTTCAATTCTTGGAACAATCATGTAAAATAAGATTTGTTTTCGGGTGTTGTAGAATCAGATATTCCTCTCCTCTGACTTTTTTCCTTTTTTCATAGCATTTAATGAAGGACATGGAGACACATGTCCTTCAGTTTTGGAAAATTTTTCTTATATTAATTCTTTGATAATTTCCTCACTTCTATTCCATCTCTATCCTCCCTTTTTTTTATTATTATTTTTTTAATTTTTGAATTTTAGTTTATTTTTTTATACAGCAGGTTCTTATTAGTCATCAATTTTATACACATCAGTGTATGCATGTCAATCCCATCCATCCTCCCTTTCTGAAATCTTATTATTTTGATGTTGTGCCTGCTGGCTTGATCCTCTAATTTCCTTATCTTTTATCTCATTTTGTCTTTGTCCTCATTTTCTTGAGAGATTTCTTCACATTATTTTCACAATCTTATGTTTGAATTTTCACTTTTGCTACTCTAAAAATTTCTAAATTCTCCTTATATTCTCCTTATATGCTTTTTATATACCTTTAATAAGAAGCTAGCTCATGGATATAGTCTCTTATTTCTCTAAAGAGACTAATTATATATACTTTATGAGGAGTTCTTTCATTTCTTTCATGGTCTCTATTCCTTGGAGTTCCTTTTGTTCTGTTCATTTTGTTATTTTGTTCTTGGTGTGATAGGTTTTCTCAAATGTCCAGAAATCCTACGCTATCTATGTATATTTAAGATGAGGCACCAATGATCTGACTGGATGTGCCATGGGTGGCAGGTGTTGAGACATGGCTTTATATAAGGTGAGCAGGAAGAGGTCTCTTACGTAGTTTTTTCCTCTTGAGGCTAAGCTGGCCCCCTGCCTTTGTGGAGCTCAGTCGGGGAGGGGGATATCACACTATTTACTGTGTGTATTTTCATCACTTAATCACTGGTGAGACAATTAATCCTTTTGCCCTGATCAACTATGCCTGATTACAAGGTATCAGAGAGAAGACCTCCAGGCTATGGTTGGGATGTAGGAAAATTTCTAAAGATCCAACTGCTTCTCTTACACACTTTCAACCAACTCCCATTTTCCCTTACCCTCACCTCTGCCTTCAGATGTACCTGGAAATCTCTGCTATAGACAGTTTTTAGCTTTCTCTGACATGCTACTAAGTCAATTGTAAGTTTGGGTATCTACTTTTTTTTAGAAAATAAAAACTTAATTTTTTCAGATTTATAAGATAGTTCCCATTACATATAACATTATGGTCAAGGACTCTACAGCCACAAATGCCCGCAGTCACATAAATATATCCAATCAATGCCTTTTCCTGCTAAATGAGGCATCTGAAGTCCAGAGGGTCATGTTTTGAGTAGAAGTCATCCTTAATGGGATGGCTCCCATCAGTGCATTAGGAACTAGCCAAGTAACCTTGCTTGCTAGAGCTGTCTGACTCAGAGGAGAGGAACGGACAGATGGCCTGCTGATCAGAGGTGGGACAGAACTAGACTTTCTCTCGTGGTTTAAGATATTTCAAAATCTCAGAATTCAGATTTGGTTTCTACAGCGTATTTGGGGAGTTCCAACTTTTGGATGAAAAAGGAAAACAATTTAGTGGTAAGAAATAGAAGACTGCTTAAGAGGGGTCCTAACTGCCCCCTTCCTGCAGGAGTGAGGAGAGGATGGCCCCGAGCTCACCGGCCCTTGGCTTAGACCATCGTTCTCCCAGGAAGAGGGAGAGCGTGGCTCCGCCCCTCGACTCCTCTCCCCCATGGTTCAGTGGCACTGACACCCATTCAAGGTAGTGAACATCTAGAAGTTCCATATGCTGCAGCTGGAGTTTGCCAATCAGATTCTGCTTGGAGCTTTAATGTGAACAAGTTTGTGTAAACTGCAAACAAGCCGTGGCACAAGTCTCCTGGGGCACTAGCTTTGCTCCCCCAACTTGCAGAGCAGAAGACAGGAATACCCCAAACCAAATAAAAGCCCAAATAGGCATCTAAATCTGGAGCAGACATTCATTCTCCTGGACACCACCAGCTGCCCCAGGTGATGCTAAGGCACAGTCAGTTTTACATTAGAAAGTAAAGCCACCTCTTAAACCCAGGACATAGCTGGCTATCTACTTCTATCTTCCAAAAGTGTATTGACCCCATCCCTTTGTGTTGTCTCCTGTCCTCTTCTCTGTCTTTGTGGGTTTGTGCCACTTTGAGCTGTTTTTTTTGCTTCTTCTGGCTGTTTAATGGAGTTTGGGGAACAGAAGCAAATGTATATATCCGATCCATCCATATGTCTTACTTGAACTCTGGTAACTTCTCCTTTTCGCTTAATAATAGGTAATGAGGTCAAGGACAATCCTAAAGGCTGGCTTGGTAGGTGGAGCCACCTCCATTGCCCCCTATTCTTTGATATGCACAACTGATGAATTAGTAGTACATGGTTCTTCCAAGGAAACTTTAACTCATCTCCACCTCCAAGAGACTGCTACTTCTACCTCCCTCTAAGGAAATTCTGTACTTCTGCTGTTGGAAATTTTTACATCTCAGAAATACAGGTCTACCTCATTCTTAAAAGGGCAGTACTATAATAAATTAATAAATTAACCAGTTCCTCCATCAATGGACATTTAGATTATTTTCAGGAATTGCTATTATAACAAGATGGCAATGAGCATTCTTTATAGTCATCTAGGATTACATCTGGTGGTATATCTGTGGGTTAAATTATTAAAGGTAGAATTACTCGGTCAGATAGTCTGTGGATTTTAAGTTTCTCACTGATTTTAATACTTTCTATTCTAACTTCATACAGATGATTATAACCAAAGAAATGCGCTGGAAATCTGGGTAAAGAAAAACCACACAAAATTTCACAATTTACAACCTCAGTGTTACCTAACACTGACATTACCTGAATGTCAAAATGAGGATCAGCCTGCATTCTTACAGGAAAATGGGAATGTTTTTGACAATTTCCTCTTCTCAGTGTGTACCCTGAGAGCTTCTGTTTCACACATCATTACTATTGTCATATTTACTGGGATATCATCATCATTCTTGCCAGAAAGAAAACTGCATTATCCAAATTTCCTTTACAACGAATGATAAGGTACTAGAGCCTCGGGGAGTTGACAGTGACACTTAAAAATGTTTATCTGTAGTTTTTAATCTATAGGATTTTGTGCCCCTGAATGGGCCAAAATTTATAGCATTTTCATGACAGTTCAAAGTATATCAAATTTTCTTTTCTGATGGTCACATTTGATTTGATTAGTGATGCTTATAATTGTTACACAGGGCTCCAGGGTATTTATGAAAAGCCTAATCCTGAAACACATCTTTATCTGTTGAGGACAATTTTTTCAGGTTGTGAAATCAAAGATGGATGAGGAAAGTTGGTTTTAGAAATAACTGAACCTCCAATAAATAGGAAATAAAGTATATTTCCAAGGGAGATATTGTAAGATGCTTAAATATAAATTAACTTTTCTTCACATGAAAAATAATACAACTGTATGACATTGTTTTCTGTTGTTCACATGACCCATGGGGGTAGGGTGAAAACTGGTCCTGGACCTGGCAGACAGCTTAGTAGAATGTATAACCAGAAGCTTGCCCAGACGCCAGAATCTCATTTGGCAATTCATCATGAGTCAGAATTAGATGCCAATGAATATAGGGCATTCATAGAAAATACTATGGGTTCTGTCTAAGGGAATGGTTGATGTCATTCTTCATTGTCTACTAGGCATTTTTTAAGCTATAAAAATAGTAAAATATGTATTTTTTATTTGTTGTAGGCTAACTGATTAATGTACAATATTCCTTTAGCAATAACGAGTCATCTTGTTCTTCCTGGACTTGAGTGGGAAGAGACCAATACAACCTTGAGTTGGATGCACCAGCAGGAGCCTTTTTTAAGACTACATGCCACGGGACTTTCCTGGTGGTGCAGTGGTTAAGAATCCGCTTGCCAATGCAGGGGACAGGGGTTCGAGCCCTGGTCCGGGAAGATCTCACATGCTGCGGAGCAATTAAGCCCGTGCGCCACAACTACTGAGCCTGCGCTCTAGAGCCCGTGAGCCACAACTGCTGAGCCTGAGTGCCACAACTACTGAAGCCTGCGCACCTAGAGCCTGTGCTCCACAACAAGAGAAGCCACCACAATGAGAAGCCCGCACACCACAATGAAGAATAGCCCCCGCTAGCCGCAAGTAGAGAAAGCCCGCGCGCAGCAACGAAGACCCAACGCAGCCAAAAAAAAAAAAAAAAGTACAGGCCAGCATTCAAATTGATCATGGCTATGCAGGTATAACTACACAACTATAACAATGACAACTGTTAAGAACATAGCAACCTAAAAATATCTTGGGACATTATGTTTGGTAAAATACTGCATTAGCCTCTGTTATCATTATAACCATCAAAATATACTTAACACAAGAACAAGTTACTTTAAAAAATATTAATAGTTGAGGGGTTAGTGTATCAGATCCTCTTGGCTCACCCGTCTCCCAGCTGTTGGCCTTTGACGGGCCCCAGCTGAGGTGGCAACCAGCTGCATGGAAGCACAACTCCTTGGCCTGAACCTCATGCATGCTCTTGCTGTGTGCCTCTTACCCTGACAATGGATTTTCTTGTTGCCAATGAGACATGAGACACAGTGGGACCTGCCCACACATAAATAACCCAGGACAATGGGGGATGCTACCCATCTAAGGGGAGACTTTTTACACAATCCTGGGAGATAGGAGCCGGTAGATAATCTCCTCTCTTCCTGCCTCTGGACAAACTGCTCCAAGAGACAGTAGTTCAAACAGCTTTTAAAAGATCTTCTTTTGAGAGCAGGCAATCAGTTGCTCTTGACACCAAGCAGTGGTCAGTTAGGAAAAATGGTCAGCCTGGTAATGCACCACCTCATACTTGATTCTCCTCCTTCCCTGCCTCCTTCCTCTTTTCTATCACTCCTGCTTCCCTGACATTGTATTTCCTTATAAAGTATTAGATTTTGCCTCAGCTTTATTTTCTAGAGAACCTAGGATACAATAAGTCAGAGTGATGGAAGAATCTGTCTATGGAAGATTTTTTTTATTTTCAGTGTCACTGATAGTTTTATTTCTACAATAAACTTTGTAAGAATCATAAATCTTTCTCTCATTTACAATTTTAACTATTTCATTTGTCCTTCCATCAAACATGCTGGCCATCTAGAAAATTGATAATCTGCAGGTTGACAAGAGACGTGGAATTCACTAAATCATGCTAAGCCTCAAGCTTCAGGGCACATGCAACTCCTATTTGCTCTGCAAAAGGCCAGAGGATCCAAGATGTTAGGACCCCAAATCACTTTTCCTTAGGCTTTGTGCCTCTGGGCTAGTTTTAGGTATTTGATCTTTTCTCTTTTGAAAGTATTTGATCTTTTTCTCTTCTGAACTCAGGACATTTAACACTGACCACCACGTCAGCCATGGGTCAAGTTTTAGCAGACTTAGAGGTATTAGAGAGCAGAAAAGTAAAATACAGAACTGAAATATATAGAAACACACTTTAAATCAATGGATACATTAAACATTTACAGGGATTATATATGACTTTTAAAATCAAAAGAAAACAAATGCTATTTTAAAAAAATAAACGAAAGAGATTATAACTGACTCTTACCAGGTCCCAGTTCCCAGTGGCCCAGTGACAGCAAGGGTGCCCACTGCAGGGTGCAATGGATGTGGGCCTTTTCGTCCAGTCACACAGGCCTCCTGGACAAATCACTCCTCTCTTCTGAACTCCGCCTCCACATGACCTGGAACACTGGTCCACAACAGGGACAAAGTCAGGTAAAAATCACATGGTGTCATTTTCAGAGATAAAGGGTAGGGACGTGTCTTTTTTCACTGTATCTTCAGTGCCTGACACTGCACCTGGCAGATGTGAATATTCAGTAGATGCTGAATAAATGTTTACTTTATTTAGAAAAAATACTTGACAGTTCATCTCTAGTTCCACACCCTGTATGTCAACCCATTGCCCCCTAATTATTTAGTAAGAGGGTTCTTTTTTCCTTTTTCAGTTTGGAAATAAAAAAATGAATGTTTCAAGTAAGTCTGGAACAAGGATTTTTTTTTTTACTATGACATATTATTAAGTTACAAAGATATACATGTATATAGTATAAAATACAACCTATCTTTAGGGCAGAAATTCCCATGATTACTGAATATTTCAGGTGGGGATTAAAAAATCAGTTTGGTAATCACTGGTTCAGCATTACTTGAGACAAGGCCTAGCTTATTGCAGTACATCACAAAGTTGGTAGCAACAATTAGGCCCAGCTGTATTAACTCCAAATCTAGGTAGCTTCGTCTAACCACTGAAACATGTTCCTAGTGTCTGTCTGAATTCACAATCATCTGTATTTAGATGTTTTTCATCAAAGTATGCTAGAATAAAGAATTTAGATTGCCAAAACAGCTATTATTAATTTTTAAATAAAGAACTCAAGAAAAGACAGAAAAACTCAATAGAATTATATTTTCTTTAAATGCTTTTACTATTATTTTTGCTGTGTACACTCCTATTAAGACTATGAGTATCTCTATTGGAATCTGGAACATTTGTGCCAGGTTCCTTACAATGACCACTCTGTCATTTCAAATGTCAAAGGTGAAACAAGCCCCAGGACTCAGCCCTTCCACCAGCAGGTGAGCTCCAGACCCGGACCCCACAGGGCCCACTGCCACCTGCAGTGGAACCTTGCCCCACCCACCAGTGGGCCAACAATAGCTCCAAGATCCCCAGGCCAGGCAGCTAGCCATGTTATGAGCTGGCCCTTCCCATCAGCATGCCAGCAGCCACCAGATGAGGCAGCGCCTAGGAATCAACCAGATCAGGAAAAACCCCACCTACCAGAGCTCCTACAGTAGTCGGTCCCATCACAGTAGAAGGGGCCATGCAGCCCACATAGGGGGCACCCCTAGAGCACACAGCTCTAGTGACCAGAGGTGAGTGTGCTGCTGCCCCACTGGACATATCGTACATAAGGCCACTTCTGTAAGACCGGGAAATGTAACCAACCTACCTAACAGATAGAAATACACACAGAGAATTAGGCAAAATTAGGAGTCAGAGGGATATGTTCCAAATGAAGGAACAAAACAAAATCTCAGAAAAAGAACTAAATGAAGTGGAGGTAAGCAATCTACCTCGTAAAGAGTTCAAGGTAAAGATCATAAAAATGCTCAGCAAACTCAGGAGAAGAATAAACGAATAAGGTGAGAATTTCAAC
This sequence comes from Eschrichtius robustus, assembly GCF_028021215.1. NCBI lineage: Eukaryota > Metazoa > Chordata > Mammalia > Artiodactyla > Eschrichtiidae > Eschrichtius > Eschrichtius robustus. The sequence goes on from NC_090825.1 coordinate 27,729,000, forward strand.
AAAGAGTTAGAAAATATAAAGAAGGACCAGACAGAGATAAAGAATACAATAACTGAGATATAAAGTACATTAGAAAGAATCAACAGTAGACTAGATGATACAGAGGAACATATCAGTGAACTGGAAGAGTAGTGGAAATCACCCAAGCTGAACAGAAAAAAGAAAGAATTTTTAAAAATGAGGATAGTTTAAGAGACCTCTGAGAAATGTAAATCAAAACCACAATGAGGTATCAACTCACACCAGCCAGAAAGGCCATCATCAAAAAATCTACAAACAGTAAATGCTTGAGAGGATGTGGAGAAAAGGGAACTCTCTTGCACTGTTGGTGGGAATGTAAATTGATACAGCCACTATGGCGAACACTATGGAGGTTCCTTAAAAAACTAAAAATAGAACTACCATACGACCCAGCAATCCCACTACTGGGCATATACCCTGAGAAAAACGTAATTCAAAAAGAGTCATGTACCACAATGTTCCTTGCAGCTCTCTTTACAATAGCCAGGATATGGAAGCAATCTAAGTGTCCATTGACAGATGAATGGATAAAGAAGATGTGGCACATATATACAATGGAATATTACTCAGCCATGAAAAGAAATAAAATTGAGTTATTTGTAGTGAGGTGGATGGACCTAGAGTCTGTCATACAGAGTGAAGTAAGTCAGAAAGAGAAAAACAAATACTGTATGCTAACACATATATATGGAATCTAAAAAAAAAAAAATGGTTCTAAAGAACCTAGGGGTAGGACAGGAATAAAGATGAAGATGTAGAGAATGGACTTGAGGACACGGGGAAGGAGAAGGGTAAGCTGGGACGACGTGAGAGAGTGGCATGGACTTATAAATACTACCAAATGTAAAATAGATAGCTAGTGGGAAGCAGCTGCATAGCACAGGGAGATCAGCTCGGTGCTTTGTGACCACCAAGAGGGGTGGGATAGGGAGGTTGGGAGGGAGATGCAAGAGGGAGGAGATATGGGGATATATGTATATGTATAGTTGATTCAATGTGTTATACAGCAGAAACTAACACACCATTGTAAAGCAATTATACTCCAATAAAGATCTTAAATTTAAAAAAAAATTACAGACCAATATCACTGATCAACATAGATGCAAGAATTCCCAACAAAATATTAGAAAAAAATATCTAACGATACATTAAAAGGATCATACACCACGATCAAGTGGGATTTATCCCAGGGATAAAAGGATTGTTTTTGATTCAAAATCAATCAATGTGATACACCACATTAACAAACTGAATAAAAATAATCATGATCACATCAATAGATGCAGAAAAAGCTTTTCACAAAATTCAACACCCATTTATAATAAAAACTCTCAACAAAGTGGGTACAGGGAACATACCTCAACATAATAAAGGCCGTATATGACAAACCTATAGCGAACATCATACTCAACAGTAAAAAGTTGTAACCGTTTCCCCTAAGATCAGGAATAAGACAAGGATGCCCACTCTTGTCACTTTTATTCAACATAGTATTGGAAGTCCTAGACACAACAATCAGACAAGAATATAAGAGGAGTCCATATTGGAAAGGAAGAAGTAAAACTGTCACTGTTTGCAGATGACATGATACTATACATAGAAAATCCTAAAGATGCCACCAAAAAACTACTAGAGCTCATCAATGAATTTGATAAAGTTGCAGGATATAAAATAAATACAGAAATCTGTTGCATTTCTGTAACTAAAAATGAACTAGCAGGAAGAGAAATTAAGGAACAATCCAATTTACAATTATATCAAAAAGAATAAAATACCAAGAAATAAATCTAACCAAGGAGGTAAAAGACTTGTACTTGGAAAACTATAAGACACTGATGAAAGCAACTGAAGATGACACAAACAACTGGAAAGATACACCATGCTCATGGGTTGGAAGAATTAATACAGTTAAAATGACTATATCTACAGATTCAGTGCAATCCCTATCAAAATACCAATGACATTTTTCACAGAACTAGAACAAATAATTCTTAAATTTGTATGGAAACACAAAAGACCTCGAATAGGCAAAGCAATCCTGAGAAAGAAGAAAGGTGGAGGTGTCACATGCCCTGATTTCCACCTATACTACAAGGCTATGGTAATCAAAACAGTATGGTACTGGCACAAAAACAGACACATAGTTCTATGTAACAGGATAGAGAGCCCAGAAATAAAACCATACTTATATGGTCAACTAATCTATGACAAAGGTGGCAAGAATATACAATGGGGACTAGACAGCCTCTTCAATAAAAGGTGTTGGAAAAACTGGACTACTTTTTCACACCATATACAAAAATAAACTCAAAATGGATTAAAGACTTAAATGTAATACCTGAAACTATAAAACTTCTTGAAGAAAACATAGGCTATACATACACTCTTTGACATTGGTTTTAGTAACATATATATATATATATATATATATATATATATATATATATATATATATATATATATATATATATATTTTGGATCTGTCTCTTCAGGCAACAGAAAAAAAAGCAAAAATAAACAAATGGGACTACATCAAACTAAAAAGCTTTTGCACAGTGAAGGAAAATATCAACAAAATGGGAAGGGTGCCTACTGAATGGGAGAAGCTATTTGCAAACAATATATTTGATAAGGGGTTAATATACAAAATATACAAAGAACTCATACAAGTCAACATCAAAAAACATAAAACCTGATTAAAAAATGGGCAGAGGACCCAAATGGAAATTTTTCCAAAGAAGACATACAGATGGTAAACAGCAATATGAAAAGATGCTCAGCATCAATAATCATCAGGAAAATGCAAATCAAAACCACAATGAGTTATCACCTCACAGCTGTCAGAATGGCTAGCATCAAAAAAGACAACAAATAACAAATCTTGGCCAGGATGTGGAGAAAAGGAACCCCTGTGCCCTGTTGGTGGGAATTTAAATTGGGGTAGTCATTATGGAAAACTGTATGGAGGTTCCTCCAAGAATTAAAAATAGAACTGCCATATGATCCAGCAATTTCACTCTTGGGTATTTACTGAAGAAAACAAACACCAATTCAAAGAGATATATGCACCTCAATGTTCACTGCAACATTATTTATAACAGAAGATATGGAAGCAATGTAAGTGTCCATTGATAGATGAATGGGTAAAGAAGACGTGGTGTGTACGTGTACACACACACACACACAATGGAATACTACTCAGCCATAAAAAATAAAATCTTGCCACCTAAGACAACATGGATGGATCTAGAAGTGAAATAAGTCAGACAAAGAAAGACAAATACCGCATGATCTCACTTACATGTGGAATGTAAAAACAAAACAAACAGACAAAACAAAATGAAAACAGACACACAGATACAGAGAACAAATTCTGGTGTTTGCCAGAAGGTAGAGGTGTGGGGTAGGGGGGAAAATAGGTGAAGGGGATTAAGAGGTACAAACCTCCTGATGTATAATAAATACGTCATGGGGATGTAATATACAACATAAGGAATATAATCAATAATATTGAAATAACTTCTTATGGGGACAGACGGTTACTAGAGCTGTGATGGTCATTTCATAATGTATGCAAATGTCAAAGCATCATATAGTACACCTGAAATTTATGTATTATTGTATGTCAACTATATTTAAGTTTAAAAAAGAGTCATCAAGACCTGAATTTAGGGTGGATTATTAAGAACAAATAAAATAAACGACCACCACTACAACAACAACAAAATTAAACCTTTCACACTGCCAAGATACATACCCTGCTAGTATCTTTGCTATGCTTGTTATGGGCTAAATTGTGTTCCCCCCAAATTTGTATTTTGAAGTCCTAACCCCCCAGTACCTCAGAATGTGATGTATTTGGAGGAAGAGTCTTTAAACAGGTAATGAAGGTAAAATTATGTCATTAGGGAGGGCCCTAACCCATTATGACTGGTGTACTTATAGGAAGAGGAGATTAGGACACAGACACACACGGAGGGAAAACGACAGAAGACAAAGGAGAAGACAGCCATCTACAAACCAAGGAGAGAGGCCTCTGAAGAAACCAATCCTGCCAACACCTTGATCTCAGACTTTTAGCCTCTAGAACTGTGAGAAAAAAATATTTTTGTTGTTTAAGCCAAAAGGCAATAACAGAAACAAAAACAGTGGTGAAACAAGACTTAAAGAAAGGAGACTGATAAAGGAAATTCCGGGGATAAGAGGAGGGGAAAAAAATCAGAAGATGCTAAATAGTTCAGTATGTCAAACGGAAGGAATTCTGGTCTAGAAACCAAAATGTAAAATGTAGATGTTTTTATTCTGATTAGTTCTGACAGCCCTAATGGAGAGCACACTTCTACAATGCAATTTTGTTCATCTCCTATTAAAACAGGATTCAGCCTTCCTTCCCCACTACATAAAGCTTTAGAATTAAATTTGTCCATCTTTGGAATAGTGATGTTGATAGGTTTTCTAAGGGTCTGATGAACTGGCTGTAATGCTCACAAAATAAACTCGAGATGACAGGTTGGATTCCTGAAGGGATATAATTCTAAAACATGTCAAGTTTTTGCTCACTAGAATAATTTTCTAAGTTGTATTGTCTCATTTTCCTGAGGTTTCTAGGAGGAAAGTAAATAATTCACCAAGAATCTTTGAAGAATGCTTTTGAGTACTTGAAAAGTACTTTGAAAAATCTTAATTATGACATGGTAACAACAACAAAACAATTATGATTGCCAATATCATACCTATCACGACAGGCACTACATGTGTGATGGTAACCATAGAAAACAGGGAAATTATATACAATTAACATTTTCTGCTCAATAAAAGACCTAATCTATTGCTTTCACAGTATTCCAACATGGATCTTTTCCCACTTATTCACCGTTTTTAACCCTATATGAGGAGGAAAGGAGAGGAATTCCACACTTGGGATCCTGTTGCATACCTACATTGTGCATATAGATCCAGGGCCACCTGGCCAAGTAACCTCCAGGAAAGGGGGGATAAAGAAGGTATAAACTAGTGGTTCTTAAAGTGTGGTCCCCAAAGCAGCAACTTCAGCATCTCTGGGTACTTGTTAGAAATGTGAAACTTCAGGCCCTACCCCAGACCTCTGAACTGGACACTATGGGCGTGGGGTCCAGACATCAGTGTGCTGACAAACCCTCCAGGTGATGCTGAAACATGCTAAAGTTTGCTAAAGTTTGAGAACCAGTGGAGACATTTCTACAGCTGAAATGCATCTTCCATTGCAAGTAGTCTGGGCTGGCTGACATTCACTGCAAGGCCCCAGAACATTCCCACGAAGGCATCCATTAGATAGTATGTACAGACAGAGCAGCATCATGATGGCTCAGGGAAAGCACCCAAAGGTGCCCAGTCCCTAAATAGTCCCTCAACATTCCCAGGGAAATGTTCAACCAACTTCAGCATTTTCTGTCTTTACTACTCCTTCAGAGGGAAGTCTTCCAACTTTGTGGTTTGCTCAGAACAGAGCAATTTAGAAAGGAGGGTGTTGGGAGGCCTTCAGGAAACAGGCTCATGATTGGGCTCCCAGAAGCTACCGAGGAAGCATATAGAATACATCTTTTTCACAACCAGAGAGCATATATGATTGCTCACCTTGGATAACTTGCAAATGCAATTTCTCTGACAAGGCAATCTAAGCGCCTCTGCAAATTCCAGGATTCTGGAAGCTGTCACCAGGCCCAGCAAACATGGAGGCCTAAGTTCAGAGCATGGGAGTAGCAGGTACTTTATGTCCCCCAGAGCTGGACAGGGAAGGAAGCGGAAGAGGGGACAGTGGTGGTTTTTGCCCCAGAAAACACCAGGTATGGGCCCAGGGCCTCAGGAATCAACATGGCTGCTTGACCCAGCAGACAGTAAGAAACTTGAGGGGGCTCAGTCTTCCAGGGTTGAACACTAATTCTGTATCCTACACGTGTGGTTCTCTATCTTCTCTTCCTTGGCATGTGGTAAGTTTCCCCCCAAATACTTATTGACTCACTCTTTCTCCTCAGTTCGCTCTTTGCTTCATGTCCACTGGACTAAATTCTACAGTAGAAAGAGTACAGGCATTAGAGTCAGCCTTAAGCTTGAATTTAATACTCCACCGTTTATTTTCTAGTTGTGTGACCTCATGTACGCTTCTTAACCTCTGAGTCTCAATTTCTTCACCTATAAAACGGAATTAATGAGGCCTACCATCCAGGTTATTGTGATAATTAAAACAAGTATTATAGGTAAATTGTCCAGTGTATGGACACACTCAAAACATGCTGCATTCTTTCTTTCCCTCTTCTTTCCACCATGCATGGGTATAGTTGGGAGTATTTTTTTTTTTTTTTTTTTTTTAGCTATTGAGGCCAATAGGCAAATGAAATCATTATATCTCACCAAGGAAGAGTAACTTGTTTTCATGTACTGAAGTAGGACAAAGACGCAGCAGAGCCTCAGCCCTCACAAAACAGGACAGACACACACACACACCCTTCTTTTTATTTGTGTAAACGAGGATCTGGGTATTTAACTGAGAGGTGGAACTCTGAAATTAAATACTGTGTGTGGAAAGGATCTGACCATTGCCCCCAGCCCCACTGCAGAAGCCTAAGAGGGGCATGTGATGCTCTGTCCTAAATGCCTCTCATCACAGTGGTACACGTACATCTCCCCAGAGGGACCCCAATTCCCCAGTATATCCATTGAGACTAGGTTGTAATAAACCATTGAGCAGTCACAGTTTAAAGCACACAACATAGCCTTCAAGTTGTTGGACCTGCCCAGCCTCCCCACCTGTCACTGAGCAGGACCCTATGGGGCTTTCCCAGAACAGCCTCGCCCCCTCACCCCATCATGTTCGCCACCTGCCTCTTGTCTATAGAAACACTTTAGCCTCCTAGGCCTTCCCCGATCTCCAAAGAGTAAATTTAATCATCGAGGTGAGAAAACTCAAAAAGGAGAACAGTCAAGCGAGACAAAATAATAACAGTTTAGCTATTAAACAAAGTCAAGGACCTTTAGTTCCTCCTCAAGGACTACAGATAATATTCTGAGCCACATCTTTTGAGCTGTTTTGCAGAGACTGAAACACCCACCAGGTGGAAGAAGTTAACTGTATGGTGCCCACAAGCACGTAGACCTCAGACGGTTGGAACCAGAAGGTTTGTGATGCTGATGATGTTGACTCTCCATTACCGCACCACCAACCAATTGGAAGAATGTCCACAAGCTGATCACAACCTCCCTCCCTCACCCTGTCTTTAAAGACCTTTCCCTGAAAGCCTTTGATGAGTTCAGGCCTTTTAAGCACTAGCTGCCCTGGACTCCTTGCTCGGCGCCCTGCAATAAACACTGCACTTTCCTTCACCACAATCTGGTGTCAGTAGATCGGCTTTACTGTGTATGGACAAGTGACCCAAGTGTGGTTCAGTAACACACCCAGTGGAAGGTGGCTGAATGGAGGCCTGGCGCTGGCTTGATACACATGTGGTCTTCCCCAACATCTAGACTCACAAGGTAACACAGAGATTCATGGTTGCCAGGTTGTCCGGATGGGGTACTAGGCGCCGTACCTGGCTCCAAGGCTCCACCTGCCACTCTTCGCAGGGCTCCAGGTTACAGCTCATGCTCAGTGGAGGAGGAGGGCCAGCCAGGAACTGGCAGTGAAATGGCCTCAGGCTCCGGTGGTCCCGGCTGTCCACACACTGAATCTCCCGGATCTGGAAGCCCCCGCTGCAGTTTCTGGAGCACTGTATGGAGAGTGAGAGAAAAGGGGATAACTGAGTCCTTGGCATCAGACCGTCCACGCCCGGATTCCCAGGGATTTCACAAAGCATCACGAAGTTCCAGGCTTCCAGTCACGAAGAGGGGTTAGTAAACTGTCTCCCTCAGAAAGGGAGTCACTTGAGCAGCTCCACAAGAGGGGCCTCCCAATGTCAGAAAATGCAGGTGTGGAAGGGTGAGAACCGGGTGAAAAGTCCAGTTCTGTCACTCACTCATCGTGAGCCCTTGGGCGAGTTGCAGAAACGTTCTGAGCCTCAGCTGTCATATCTGTAAACTGGGACAGTAACTGTTACCTATGGGGCTGTCGCGAAGATTACAGCCGCGGGGGTGGGCTTGGGGTGAGGCTGGCACAGCATCCTCAGTGGGCGGCCGTTCTCTAAGATGCCTGTGTTCATTCGAGGCAAACGGAACCGCTGTTGGGGGAGCTCTCTGCAAAGCTACAGCCAACTGTCCCTCAGAATCCTGCTGAAAACCCCTTTTCTCCCTGAGTCTGAATGCAGGATGAGTTACCTTGTTTCAAGGAAAGGGCCTCTATAAGGAAAATAAGCTGAATAACTGCTCAATGGTTTGATTCAGGGAGTGGGCCAACCCTATCCTTGCCCCTACTGCCAGGCTTCCCCCTACAGCACCATCGCCCACCATCCTTCCTTCTATAGCCTCCATCACCGAGGGTTTTCTCAGCGCGTGCCTGCAGCAAGCCCTTACAGAGGCCCCTCTCACGCCCCCTACCCTGTGCCTGTACCTTACGCAGCGGCCCCTGCACCCTGCTCTCAGTAAAGGGCACTGTTCACCCGCAGGCTGCTGATTTCCTTAAGATCATGATAAACACGGCTGAGCCCGGGTCACCTAAAACCAGAGTCTATGTGGCCTATTCTGGAGGACTTCTTTGGTTCACTCTCTGACCTCTTGGATTCTGGAAGCTTCTCCATCCCCCACCTAGTTAGATTTTACTTAATCATAACTTGAGCTTCCAAGACTTGGTCTACAGTCTGTGTAGAAAGCTAGTGCCATCAGTTTCCCTTCAGCTCATCTTGCCTGTGCATCCTAGTCTCTCAAGGCCAGTCCTGGCCTGTCCTGTCACTGCCCACACTCAGGTGGGGACCCGAAGTAGGTGGCATGGAGCCTGACCCCTGTGCTCCTCAGCCCCTCTCCCCCAGATTCTCCGTGGATTAACAATATGTCCTGTGGTCCTTGTGTCCCGAGTCTTCCTTCCTCCACCCTTCGCATTACTTGCTACTGCCCTTCCTTTAAATTAGCGTAAATGTCACCTTCTCTGTGAGGCCTTCCTTGAATACCTTCTCCAAAGGATACCTATCCCACTTGTTATTTATCTCAGATCCTTCTTTGTTTCCATCAAAAGAACTTGAAATGTGAAACAACTTTTATTTATTCTGTCCATCCTTTCTATTAAACTATCACTGCCCTGAAGTTGGAAGCCTAACTGCCCTGGTCACCATTATGTCTTGAGCATCTAGCATGGGGCCAGGAGCAGCATAGATGTTCCCCACGGCTTGCTGAATGAATATATGAATTCTGAGAAAAGAGCAACTGGGGGCTCCCAGTGGACTAAAGAGATCTGTGGTCACTGTGGTCGCTATAAAGAGCATCCTTCTTCACCCTCTCAATCCTTCCACTGATGATCTCATTACAGTCTTGGCTGAGAAAATGCACCACCACAAAGGTGTGCCCATTGCTGTAAGGTATATGTTCATCTGGCCCCCTCTCTACATGGTAAAATATCATGCTCTCTTTCTGGCTATGGTGGAATAGTCATAACTGTAGGGCTGTGGATGGTGAAAGAAAATTCCTCAAAACCTTTCAGTAGAGGTATATCCCAAAATACTGATCCCCATTCTTCTGTCACCGGGCAGATGGCACAAGTCACCTGACATCAAACCTTGGGCTGTAACATAGAAGATGTGGGCCCATATGACAAGGGGGCAGATGGATGCTCTAATGCTTCCATAAATCAAGTGTGTTTAGCTTCTCAGAAATAAGCAACACTTGCCAGACAGCCCCCGCAAAAGCAAATTCAAAACTTCATTTGCCTGCCATGCTGCAAGAACACAGAGAACAAAGTAACTTCCAATTTAAAATCAGCCACAGAACAGGAGCTTCTGGGTTGGTGAACACATGGAGGTGCTGGGAGAGTGGTGCGCCTGAAGAAGGCATGGGAACTCTGCTCCCATTCCCCGTGTCTTGCCCTATGCATCCCTTTCATCTGGCTGTTCCTGAGTTATATAATTTTATGATCAACTGCGGATCTACCGTGTAGCTGACAGGGTCTTGGTGCTCTGGCCGGGTGTCAGGCCTGTGCCTCTGAGGTGGGAGAGCTGAGTTCAGGACATGGGTCCACCAGAGACCTCCCAGCTCCATGTAATATCAAACGGTGAAAGCTCTCCCAGAGATCTCCATCTCAACGCTAAGACCCAGCTCCACTCAACAACCAGCAAACTACAGTGCTGGACACCCTATGCCAAACAACTAGCAAGACAGGAACACAACCCCACCCATTAGCAGAGAGGCTGCCTAAGATCATAATAAGGTCACAGACACCCCAAAACACACCACCAGACATGGTCCTGCCCACCAGAAAGACAAGATCCAGGCTCATCCACCAGAACACAGGCACTAGTCCCCTCCACCAGGAAGCCTACAAAACCCACTGAACCAACCTTAGCCACTGGGGGCAGACACCAAAAACAATGGGAAGTATGAACCCACAGCCTGTGAAAAGGAGACCCCAAACACAGTAAGTTAAGCAAAATGAGAAGACAGAGAAACACACAGCAGATAAAGGAGCAACGTAAAAACTCACCAGACCAAAGAAAAGAAGAGGAAATAGGCAGTATACCTGAAAAGAATTCAGAATAATGATAGTAAAGATGATCCAAAATCTTGGAAATACAATGGAGACAATACAAGAAATGTTTAACAAGGACCTAGAAGAACTAAAGAGCAAACAAACAATGATGAACGACACAATAAATGAAATTAAAAATTCTCTAGAAGGAATCAAGAGCAGAATAACTGAGGCAGAAGAACGGATAAGTGACCTGGAAGATAAAATAGTGGAAATAACTACTACAGAGCAGAATAAAGAAAAAAGAATGAAAAGAATTGAGGACAATCTCAGAGACATCAGGGACAGCATTAAATGCATGAACATTCGAATTATAGGGGTCCCAGAAGAAGAAGAGAAAAAGAAAGGGATTGAGAAAATATTTGAAGAGATTATGGCTGAAAACTTCCCTAATGTGGGAAAGGAAATAGTCAATCAAGTCCAGGAAGCACAGAGAGTCAATACAGGATAAATCCAAGGAGAAACACGCCAATACAAATATTAATCAAACTATCAAATATTAAATACAAAGAAAAAATATTAAAAGCAGCAAGGGAAAAACAACAAATAACATACAAGGGAATTCCCATAAGCTAACAGCCGATCTTTCAGCAGAAACTCTGCAAGCCAGAAGGGAGTGGCAGGACATATTTAAAGTGATGAAAGGGAAAAACCTACAACCAAGATTACTCTACCCAGCAAGGATCTCATTCAGATTTGACAGAAAAAATTAAAACCTTTACAGACAAGCAAAAGTTAAGAGAATTCAGCATCACCAAACCAGCTTTACAACAAATGCTAAAGGAACTTCTCTAGGCCGGAAACACAAGAGAAGGAACAGAACTACAATAACAAACCCAAAACAATTAGGAAAATGGTAATAGGAACATACATAACGAAAATTACCTGAAGTGTAAATGGGTTAAATGCTCCAACCAATAGACATGGACTGGCTGAATGGATACAAAAACAAGACCCATACATATGCTGTCTACAAGAGACCCACTTCAGACTTAGGGACACATACAGACTGAAAGTGAGGGGACGGAAAAAGATATTCCATGCAAATGGAAATCAAAAGAAAGCTGGAGTAGCAATACTCATATCAGACCAAATAGACTTTAAAATAAAGACTATTACAAGGGACAAAGAAGGACACTACATAATGATCAAAGGATCAATCCAAGAAGAAGATATAATAATTGTAAATATTTATGCACCCAACATAGGAGTACCTCAATATATAAGGTAAATGCTAAGAGCCATAAAAGGGGAAATCGAGAGTAACACAATCATAGTGGGGACTTTAACACCCCACTTTCACCAATGGACAGATCGTCCAAAAGGAAAATACATAAGGAAACACAAGCTTTAAATGAGACATTAAACAAGATGGACTTAATTGATATTTATAGGACTTTCCATCCAAAAACAACCGAATACACTTTCTTCTCAAGTGCTCATGGAACATTCTCCAGGATAGATCATATCTTGGGTCACAAATAAAGCCTTGGTAAGTTTAAGAAAATTGAAATCATATCAAGCATCTTTTCCGACTACAACGCTATGAGACTGGATATCAATTACAGGAAAAAATCTGTAAAAAACAAACGGAGGCTAAACAATACACTACTTAATAACCAAGAGATCACTGAAGAAACCAAAGAGGAAATCAAAAAATACCTAGAAACAAATAACAATGAAAACACGATGACCCAAAACCTATGGGATTCAGCAAAAGCAGTTCTAAGAGGGAAGTTTATAGCAATAGAATCCTACCTCAAGAAACAAGAACATCTCAAATAAACAATCTAACCTTACACCTAAAGCAATTAGAGAAAGAACAAAAAAAAACCCAAAGTTAGCAGAAGGAAAGAAATCATAAAGATCAGATCAGCAATAAATGAAAAAGAAATGAATGAAACAATAGCAAAGATCAACAAAACTAAAAGCTGGTTCTTTGAGAAGATAAACAAAATTGATAAACCATTAGCCAGACTCATCAAGAAAAAAAGGGAGAAGACTCAAATCAATAGAATTACAAATGAAAAAGGAGAAGTAACAACTGACACTGCAGAAATACAAAGGATCATGAGAGATTACTACAAGCAACTATGTGACAATAAAATGGACAACCTGGAAGAAATGGACAAATTCTTAGAAAAGCACAACCTTCCAAGACTGAGCCAGGAAGAAGAGAAAATACAAACAGACCAATCACAAGCACTGAAATTGAAACTGTGATTAAAAATCTTCCAACAAACAAAAGCCCAGGACCAGATGGCTTCCCAGGTGAATTCTATCAAACATTTAGAGAAGAGCTAACACCTATCCTTCTCAAACTCTTCCAAAATATGGCAGAGGGAGGAACACTCCCAAACTCATTCTACAAGGCCACCATCACCCTGATACCAAAACCAGACAAAGATGTCACAAAGAAAGAAAACTACAGGCCAATATCACTGATGAATACAGATGCAAAAATCCTCAACAAAATACTAGCAAACAGAATCCAACAGCACATTAAAAGGATCATACACCATGATCAAGTGGGGTTTATCCCAGGAATGGAAGGATTCTTCAATATATGCAAATCAATCAATGTGATAAACCATATTAACAAATTGGAGAAAAACCATATGATCATCTCATAGATGCAGAAAAAGCTTTTGACAAAATTCAACAGCCGTTTATGATAAAAAAAAAAAAAACCCTCCAGAAAGTAGGCATCGAGGGAACTTACCTCAACATAATAAAGCCCATATATGACAAAACCACAGCCAACATCATTCTCAGTGGTGAAAAACTGAAACCATTTCCTCTAAAATCAGGAACAAGACAAGGATGTCCACTCTCACCACTATTATTCAACATAGTTTTGGAAGTTTTAGCCACAGCAGTCAGAGAAGAAAAAGAAATAAATGGAATCCAAATCACAAAAGAAGAAGTAAAGCTGTCACTGTTTGCAGATGACATGATACTATACATAGAGAATCCTAAAGATGCTACCAGAAAACTACTAGAGCTAATCAATGAATTTGGTAAAGTAGCAGGATACAAAATTAATGCACAGAAATCTCTTGCATTCCTATACACTAATTATGAAATATCTGAAAGAGAAATTAAGGAAACACTCATATTTACCATTGCAAAAAAAGAATAAAATACCTAGGAATATACCCACCTAAGGAGACAAAAGACCTGTATGCAGAAAACTATAAGACACTCATGAAAGAAATTAAAGATGATACAGACAGATGGAGAGATATACCATGTTCTTGGATTGGAAGAATCAACATTGTGAAATGACTCTACTACCCAAAGCAATCAACAGATTCAATGCATCCTTATCAAACGACCAATGGCGTTTTTCACAGAACTAGAACGAAAAATTTCACAACTTGTATGGAAACCCAAAGACCCCGAATAGCCAAAGCAATCTTGAGAAAGAAAAACGGAGCTGTAGGAATCAGGCTCCCTGACTTCATACTATACTACAAAGCTACAGTAATCAAGACAGTATGGTACTGGCACAGAAACAGAAATATAGATCAATGGAACAGGATAGAAAGCCCAGAGATAAACCCACACACATATGGTTACCTTATTTTTGGTAAAGGAGGCAAGAATATAAAATGGAGAAAAGACAGTCTCTTCAATAAGTGGTGCCGGGAAAACTGGACAGCTACATGTAAAAGAATGAAATTAAAACACTCCTTAACACCATACACAAAAATAAACTCAAAATGGATTAAAGATCTAAATGTCAGGCCAGAAACTATAAAACTCTAAGAGGAAAACATAGGCAGAACACTCTATGACATAAATCACAGCAAGATCCTTTTTGACCCACCTCCTAGAGAAACGGATATAAAACCAAAAATAAACAAATGGGACCTAATGAAACTTAAAAGCTTTTGCACTGCAAAGGAAACCATAAACAAGACGAAAAGACAACCCTCAGAATGGGAGAAAACATTTGCAAATGAAGCAACTGACAAAGGATTAACCTCCAAAACTTACAAGCAGCTCATGCAACCCAATATCAAAAAAACAAACCTAATCCAAAAATGGGCAGAAGACCGAAATAGACATTTCTCCAAAGAAGATATACAGATTGCCAACAAACACATGAAAGAATGCTCAACATCACTAACCATTAGAGAAATGCAAATCAAAACTACAATGAGGTATCACCTCACACCAGTCAGAATGGCCATCATCAAAAAATCTACAAACAATAAATGCTGGAGAGGGTGTAGAGAAAAGGGAACACTCTTGCACTGTTGGTGGGAATGTAAATTGATACAGCCACTATGGAGAACAGTATGGAGGTTCCTTAAAAAACTAAAAATAGAACTATCATACGACCCAGCAATCCCACTACTGGGCATACACCCTGAGAAAACCATAATTCAAAAAGAGTCATGGACCACAGTGTTCATTGCAGCTCTATTTACAATAGCCAGGACATGGAAGCAACCTAAGTGTCCATCGACAGATGAATGGATAAAGAAGATGTGGCACATATATACAATGGAATATTACTCAGCCATAAAAAGAAACGAAATTGAGTTATTTATAGTGAGGTGGATGGACCTAGAGTCTGTCATACAGAGTGAAGTCAGTCAGAAAGAGAAAAACAAATACCGTATGCTAATACATATATATGGTTTATAAAAAAATAAAAGGGTTCTGAAGAACCTAGGGGCAGGACAGGAATAGACACAGATGTAGAGAATGGACTTGAGGACACAGGGAGGGGGAAGGGTAAGATGGGACAAAGTGAGAGAGTGGTATGGACTTATATACACTACCAAATGTAAAACAGCTAGTGGGAAGCAGACGCACAGCACAGGGAGATCAGCTTGGTGCTTTGTGACCACCTAGAGGGGTGGGATAGGGAGGGTGGGAGGGAGACGCAAGAGGGAGGAGATATGGTGATATATGTATATGTATAGTCGATTCATTTTGTTATAAAGCAGAAACTAACACACCTTTATAAAGCAATTATACTCCAATAAAGATGTTAAAAAATAAAATAAAATAAAATCAGCCACAGAACAAATGCAGAAGCATGCTAATAATTTCCACACAAAGCAGTCATTTGTCTGACAAACAGATTTCCAGGAAATAACCCATGGTTAAAACAAGAGGGCTCTTTATTAGGAAGAGGAATTCTCTAAGACATAAGTACACAATGGGGTTTTGTTTTCTTATTTTTCATTTGTTGCTACTATCTGTTATTCCTAGATTTTTCAAATTTGCATTACCTTTTTGTCAAAGAGTACATTCACATTCAGTGGGAAATGAAATTTATTAATATGGTGAAGTAAATAATAAGGGAAGATACTCACTAAGTCTGTGACTCTTTTGTTTCATTTTCAGAAGGGCCTCTGATTCAGTTAGCAGGAGTGAAGTGGCAGGATATTAAATCACTCCACTCCAGAAACTGTTTTGCCTTTGTTTGCTGAATGCCAATTATTATATTCATTTTCTTATTGCCCTAAAGGAGGGTTATTTGTATTCAAGTTTTCCTAACCTGGAGTCTGTGGACCAGACTGAGGACAGGAGCCAGACTGAGGAGAATAAAAAGACTGGCTAATGCCCAGTTGTGTCCAAACAGGCCTAACCATTTTCTGGTTCTCACACCAGTTTGTTTAACTGATGTGATCAGCAAACCGGATGGAGTTAGAAAGAAAATTCCTCTTAGCTTACAGGAGCCACTGGCAGAGAGAAAATGAAATCATAACCATTTCTTCCTTGTGTTGTTTCTGATTTATGGAGTCATCCTGATACACTTTCCACGTTAGACTGCTACCAAGTGTTCAGATGAGTATAATGAAGTTAACCAGCGTGGGATTGGGAAGTCAGCAGATTGCATTCAAGTATGACCCTGACACCAAGTGGCTACGTGAGCATAAGCTGGATGGTTAAATTCTCCCAGCATTCTAGAGTGATATGTGTCTGGGATCACTGGACTTGTATTCTGCTTTGATTTCAGAATACTTTCTTGCTCTCCAAGTACTAAACCAGGATATGGAAATAATTCTTTTCTGCTCCTTTCCTTATGTTAAACAGATTCATAAGACCCTTAAGATCAAATAATTCATTCCAAAAACTCTGTGTTGAACCGCACCAAAATTCATCTGTCCGTCTTCCCCCCACCCCATTCCCACTTCACTTCCTCCCTGTTATTGGGCACTTAACTATATTCCAGTTTCTGTATCCCAATCTAGCAGAAGGAAGAGGTCACGTAATGAGTAGAAGTCGTAAAGATTATATGTCATAAGTCATTCATGATCTAGTGAGGGAACAAATGAGGAGGTGGTCAATTTCACCTGAAGAAGCCAGGCAAGGCTTGAATAGAGGAGCCAAAGCTTGAGCTGAATCACGTGAGATGAGTAGATGCTCACTCAGCAGGCAAAATAGCGTGGGGGACATTCAAAGTGGGGGTAATGGCATATATGGGCGCAGTGCCATGAAGCAATAAGGCTTGTTCAGGAACATGTCCATCAGAATGCTAGAGTGGAGGGAAGGGGTGGACAAAGAGAGATGGGCAGGGGCCATGATGGAGGGCCTCACGGTCTGGACATCAGTCCTCAGCTAGAGTCGTCTTGGGTTCATGCTTTCTGTGGTCCTAAAGGTTTCCATTTGATTGCTGTTCTTTTCTCTACTTGGGGACTCCTTCATCTAAAACACTTGGGGCTTCCAAGAGTGGGTGACAGTTTAGATGTACAACAAATTATATCAAGAGAAAATAAATGCAGTGATTTTGAGTGTATTATTCACCTTCCAGCTGGTCAGTTTTTGCTTTCTGGGCACAGAAGCTCCCCTATAACGTGCAGTTCTGTTTTGACTTTTGCACATCGGGCTTCGGTGTATTTTTCTGGGAACACGTTATGTATGAAAGTCAGGGACAGTATTTAGCAAGACGGGGCTCTTTCCCTATTTTATTCATTTGTAAAAGTTCAGATCTAAAAAAAATGTAGCACTGAATATTATGAAACTCAAGGCCATAAGAAAAGGCTGCCACTTTTATTTTCCAAAAAATGCTACAGGTAATAAGGTCAGCTACTGCTAAAATAAAATTGCAACACTACCTAGATGGGAAGACAGATCATTCCAAGAAAACGTAAAAATCTTTGATTCATTTCAGAAATAATCAAGATCTGTTAGACTTAACTACAAAAAGTTATTATCATTCTAAGAAAGATAATAAAGTTTACAAAACTGCAGGAGGTACAGGCAAAATGTTCAATCAGGAAGTGTGTGGGGCTGTGAGGATGCATAGCTTTGGTGTCAAACCCAGGTGAAGGTTTTTTCAAGTTCATCTTTCTCACTTACTGCATTTCTTCCAGCACAAGAATCACTTTTTTTCTCATGCAAATTTTAATGTTCTGAAATTGGCACGTGTCTTACAACTGATGTACATATTTATTGTGTAGTGTTTCCTTTCTTTCTGAAAAGCTGTCATTAAATTGAGGACCCATCCCCCAGTTGACGGTTTCTCAGAACTGAGAGTATTAGTACTAGCTGATCATGTATTAGTGATTTAAACCCTCCAAGCCTTTACTTCCTCAGTGGGAATTATAAAGAACGTCGTTTACTGGATAAAAATAAAATTGTTTACCTAAAATTCTCGTGCAGTGTCGGGCACTTGGTGATATTTGGCGAGTGCCAGGATGCAAGGTAGGTCAAGTCCTCCAAAGCTCATGGTTCACCTTGTCTGCTTAGTCCTGGGGAGTGGAGACCTGATGGATGGACAGGACTTACTCCACTGCCACCTTTCCACAACACCCCTGCCCCAAGTCCAGGAAGCCAGAAGTTAGCGAACGCCTGAGAACTACTCCTAACCTTTACCCAGAGCTCAAAGTTTGTCCAACGCTTCATTTGAACAGTCTTTTACCATTTACAAAGTTGTTGCACACACAGTCTTTTGATCTGTACAACTTTATGAGATTAGTAGACGCTGTAGGACCCACTTCATTTCTCAGAGGTGAGAAAACTAAAGCTCCTAAGAGGTTGGAAGAAAGGACCAGCATTCTATCCTGGTGACAAAGTGGAGCTGCCAACCCAGACGTGTCTGATCCCAGGCCCAGTGCTGCTTCCAGGATTCAATTCTGCAGAACTACGTTTTCTCAAGTACACTTCTGGGACAAACTTGAGGGCTATGACCTGGGATTTGTTTCAGACAGATCAATGCATGAAGAAGAAGCAAGCCATTCCAAAAAAAACAACTTCTAGACTTTTTAAAGGTAAAGATCTGAATGTACAGGCTCATTGTACTGCCACATGTATGAGAAAATGTCCATAGCAGTTGTATCAGGGCTCCATCATGGAGATGAGTGGTGCTGGAAACAGAAGCCAGTAAAACAGCTACAATTCAGACAGCACACACAGCAGTGGGGAGTTGCTGGTGAGTAACCCGGGGCCTCAGGTGTGATCCCTGCGGGTTCAGGTGAGGCTGCAGAATACCCTTAGTCTTACAAGATTAAAGTGCCTCTGGATCTGGGGTAGTGGTCAGTGGGATAATGCAGAAAGATTCATGATCAAATTAGAATTCTTCCCTCGGAGAAAGTGTTTGTGAAAAGGTAAACCATCAAGTTGGCAGAATCTAAACCCTCTGGATATTTAAAGGCAAAACCAGGGGGTCTATTTTCCTACTCTAGGGTTTGGAGGTTGGCCACTGAATAAGTTTAAGAGTCCCGATAGAATAGTGAAACTAAGAAGGCCTTCAAATCTTTCCTAGTATATGATCTGGACTTTAGACATCCATATGAACTGGGTAATAATGTGGTAGTCAATAAGTTGTATCATTCAGTCACCAAAATTTAAGATAAAATTTAAATCAACATCCCTAGGAAAAATGGAAGTCATGTATTCAATGTCCCCAATGATAGAAAACACAGAAGTCAGGGCAATTGACTATCAGTAGTTAAACAGTGTCTTTGACATAAGGTTTATCTATTATCCTGAGAGAGGAGATATTTTCCTTACTGATAGGAATGGAGTAACTTTGAGGATTTGAGTTTAGATGGGGTGGTTACTACATTCTGGAAGAACTTGGTGATGTGTCAGAGACAGCTTCTACAAAACACCAGGAGTCTACAGGGGTTAATAAATACATCTACAAGCCTCCCGGCCATGAGAGAGAAGAGACCCAGAGACAGACACGGAAGGTATGAGCTGGCAGAGCAGGGCTTTCTCTAGGGGGTCTGACCCCAGAGAAGAGCTACCGGATCTCCCACTCAGGCTTTTATATCAGCTAGAATTCCTAGAATTTTACAGTGGAGGGACCTTTTTAAAAGTGTGAGCTATTTCACACATCTGTCCTTTCTATGAGCCATGAAATTTCCAAGGAAAGGATTAGCCCCAGGGATGGGAAAGTGGAACTTTAGGACTTGGTCAACATTTGGCAAGGTCAGGGATAGAAATGTTGCTTGAGATTCTTCTGGATATGGAAGAGAACTTGTAGCCAGGCATTTAGTCCTTTTTTGATCTTGAGTTTGTTATGAGTTGGAAGAGAAAGAAAAATGAACCAGCATTTGCTCCTGAAAGAAAAATGGTATGAAAACAGAAAAAAGGGAGGTTGGCAGGCATCAAAGAAATGAGTGGTGATTTTCTCAGGGAGTCGCACTACTTTCTCTCTCCTGCCAAAGACCAGAGACTTTCTTTGGGAAAAGGGGCCTGATGCAGATAAATGACATTTCACACTCCTGTCTGTCAGAGAAGCCTGCCAGGAGAACCAGAGATGTCCAGTGGGACACCTCACCGTCCTGCTTGTCTGGGGACGGGAGCTTTCTACAAGATGAGGGCACTAACATCTAGAGAGGACGCCAGCCTCCCCAAACTTCTGGGTAGCTCTTCTCCCTTCTGTGTCAAGGCCATCAAGGGAAACTGGCTCCCCAGAGAGAAGACAGGAGCCTGCAGGGTGTCTTACAGGTGGGTGTGCTTCACAAACAGAAGGTGTATGCATAGCTCATACCTCTCACCCCTGCTGCCAAGCGGCTCCTAACTGCACCTCTGACCAATGTCTCTACGACCTGGCTGCATCTGTATCCCCCAGGGGCTGTCTCAGCCCCATCAGGGTGACAAGCAGGTTGGGCCTGATTGGTGCCCACAAGAACCAAGCCTGACTAATCCTAAAACCTGATAAAGCCTTTCACGAGGGACTATGCAGGCAGCACAGAAAAATGAGTAACCACAGCTAGATTAGCAAGGACAGGAAAATCGCACTTCGAAAAGATCGATATAGGACATCATACACTTTTAAAGACCAAATGTGTCTTTATGTTTCAGCTTTCTTTTCATTTTGAGTCTGGCAGATTCAATATTATACTTGCTTTGTGAGCAGCTGCTGAACGATGATTTAATTACACTTGTGCTAACGTATCATTATTAATTATAATGCTACATTTAAGCAATTTAGAAATAGTGTTGCATGCTGGACAAGCAATTAATTACACAAATTAAATTTTCTTTTTCTCTCAGTTTATCTGGTAAGGGAAGACGGGCAGATAAAAACATGTGGGCTACTGAAAACTCTGCTTGTTCTCAGGCTACTGTGTAACTTGAAGCAGGCCTATGGTAACACCTGATTTACGCATTCACCAGTTTATCGAAGCAAAGGGCAGAAAGGAGGCAGGAAGGGCAGCAGGAATCCTGCTGTAGCAAATGACGCTCGTAGAAGTCCCTCCCCGCCCCCCTGACGCCCCCAACGCTGCTGAGCCTCGTCAGTTACCTTGCTCCAGTTTCCCACTTTCCAGCCAGCGCAGGGACGGAGGTGGCACCTCTTAGCAGGGTCAGGCCTCTGCAGGGCGGCGCAGTCGGAATCCATGTGGGTGCTGCACTGCACGCTCCGCCAGTAGGCCCCCAGGCCACACGTGGTGGAACACTGCCGGGGGGTGGGGGGGGAGGAGACAGAAGACGGAGGCTCAGGGCCGCTTTCTCAGACACACCCCACCCCACCCTGGAGTCGGGGGTCCTCAATCTCGGCTACTTACTAAAACGGCCTGCAGAGCTTTTGAACAAACCAGCGCTGAGGCTCCAACCCCAAACAATCTGAACGCCTGTGGGTAGGGCTCGGGCAGGAGTATTTAAGAAACAAATCCCAGGTGATTCTAATAAGCAGTCAGGCTTGTGAATCCCTGATTTCTCTGTGGGAGGAAAACCCAGTACAAATGGAGATGTGCTTCCCTTTAAAAAGTATCCTGGTGGATGGACCTGGAGTCTGTCATACAGAGTGAAGTAAGTCAGAAAGAGAAAAACAAATACCGTATGCTAACCCATACATATGGAATATAAAAAAAGAAAAAAAAAAAAAAGGTCATGAAGAACCTAGGGGCAAGACGGGAATAAAGACGCAGACCTACTAGAGAATGGACTTGAGGACACGGGGAGGAGGAAGGGTAAGCTGTGACAAAGTGAGAGAGTGGCATGGACATATATACACTACCAAACGTAAAACAGATAGCTAGTGGGAAGCAGGTGCGTAGCACAGGGAGATCAGCTCAGTGCTTTGTGACCACCTAGAGGGGTGGGATAGGGAGGGTGGGAGGGAGATGCAAGAGGGAGGAGATATGGGGACATATGTATACGTAAAGCTGATTCACTTTATTATACAGCAGAAACTAACACACCATTGTAGAGCAATTATACTCCAATAAAGATGTTAAAAAAAAAAAAAGTATCCTGGTGTGAAGGCCTGGGGAAGGGGGTGAGCTGCAGGCACTGCCGCATTTCACCAATGCTGCTCATAGAAAAGGAGCAGAAAATAGCCTCGGTCAACATTTTTTCAATTGGCTCATTTATGGAGGTAAATTCTCCTCCTTAAAATTCTTTAGGATTGGATTTGAATCTCTCATAAGTTCCTAGCTTTTTTTCCTCTGTACTACATTATGCGTGTATATATATGATATACATATATATATTAGAGATAATAACAGCTGAAGTGCATAGATTGATTGCACTAGTGGCCCCATTGTTCACACCCATGCTCTTTTCAATGGATTTCACAGCTCCTCTCATCACATGGTGGAACATATTTCCCCAGCTGCTGATTCAGGACTGTTCTTGCAACTTTCTTTCACCAAGAAATTGCAGTGGATGCTGTTATGCCAGTTCTCAAGAGGCCTTGCTTGTTTTGGTTCTCTCCTCGACCCTTGTCTCTGCCATGAGAATAAAACTGGGCTAGCCTGCTGGAGGATGAGCGATCATGTGAAACCCAGCTGGGTGACCCAGCCGAGCCCATCTCAGACCAGCCAGCCTTCAGCTGACCCTTCAGCAAATGCATGACAAGCCAAGCTGAGGTCAGCTAAGCTCAGCCCAGGTCAGCAGATACTCCTAGCTGACCCAGAAACTCATGGACAAAAATTAATGTTTACTGAGATTTTTGTGGTTGGTTGTTATATAGCGTTATTGTGGCAATGGACAACTGATACAACTACACAACAGGTACCTTTCCTATATTTTCTCTAACCTCTGAGGCTCAGGATACAATTATAATTCTGCAGTTGACTAATTGTGCAATCTTTTGCAGTTTCCTAACTTCCCTAGCATGTGAAACTGGTGATAACAGTAATACCTCATTTATTAAGTTGCTGTGAGAACAACAGAGGTAATTCACACACTAAGTGAGTGCTCTACAAATGTTACCTATTAAACATAGCATACCTGCAAGGTCAGCGTTATGAGTCCCACTTTCCAGATTTCCGGGGCCCAGAGAGCTTAGCTTAAGCAGTGTGCTTAAGGTCACACAGACAGTACAATGTTAATTTCACATTACGACATGGAGAAAAACATGACGTTTGCCCCAAACCCAGGACAGGAGCTAGTGAGACCAAATTCCCAGGCTACTGATGACCCTGGTACATCACAAGTGATGTCTACAGTTCTTTGTACCGTATTTATGTTGTAAATAAACACATGTCTCTGGAGCTCTGAATCTAGTCCTGTTAGATTCAGATGTTGTGAGTAGACATTTGTTTAATTCCTTTTTGACAATTTCTATTTAGACAGCAAATGAGTCCAAAGGTGAAGCTGACAGGAGGATGTCCATGGAACGCAGTAAGTAAAAGGGGATTCCACTGATTGTCTCTTAAGTTAGTTTCAAATTAGGAGTGCAGTGGGGGGTGGGGGTCAGAGAAGAGAGGAGGACCCTAAGGAGGCAGAAGGGACAACTTGCTTGTTCTGGGAACTTTCTCCCTCGTTACAGCTAGTGACCCTGTGACAACCGATTTACCAGGTCAAGGAGCAGGTTTGGGGGTGTTCAGAACTGGAACTGATGTGCAGCGCTACATCAGAATCCTGCGAAAACTGCTGTGAAAGGCTGCGGAAAATTTTACCGTCACTTCCATTTACAGGACTGCACAGCATACATTTCACTGACTGGCCCAAGGGATCAGACTGAATGAGGAGGCAATTTGATGAGAGGTGATCTTCTGTCAAAATGAGATCCACACTCATGCATACTGTGAAGCACCTACATTTTCTGTCTTATAAATAGATATCAAAGCCAATGCTTACTGAGTACTTCCTATGTGCCTGACACTCTCCTACACATAGTTATTCCTTTCATCTCATAACAATCTTATGAATCAGGCACCGTCATCATCCTCATTTTAAAGATGAGGAAATGGGTGAAGTGAGAACATTCAGTTAGTAGATGATGGAGCCAATACTCAAACCCAGAACATCTGCTTTCTAGATTTATGTCTATTTACAGTGTTAACTCGGTTTTTATATCAATTCTTTAGTAATTTTCAAAATCACAGGTAGTTAGAGGAACATGCTGTGTATGCTGGGGGACATGAACACCCCTTCAACACAGGACAGAAAGGGAGGACACAGAGAGAGAAATTTCAGATCGAATGCTAAGGAACTTTAGAAATGACAATACTTCCAATCTTAAAGAGCAGGAAAGGCTTTATGGAAGAAGAAGCTCAAAGCTTGATACTGAAGAACAGGTAGAATGTAAAAGGACAAAGGAGAAAGAGAAGGAAATGCCAGAGAGAGGAAACAGCATAAACAAAGGCATTGAACTGAGACGAGCAGGTTTAGTGGAAACTGAGCAGTTTAGATTTGGTGAAGCTTACGACAGATGAAGTCATAGGAGGCAGTATGTTGAAAGCTGAATTATTCGAAGACCTGAAGGCTGTTGGACATTAGAGTGGATTTTATCTGATATGTAATGGAGAGACATTAATGATTTGTGATCAGGAGTTTGGAATGATTAGAAAATTCCTTTCAGAAGAGTAATATGGCAGTCTTACATCTCTCGTGACGATGTATGGAAAGCACTGGGGAGGGGAGAGAGTGGAAGTGCCCAGACCAGTAAGGGCAAAGGCAAGAGTCCTAACAAGAATAGTAACCAAGGGTTCTCCATTCTCAACTATTGGGGCAGTATTGGTATTTTGGACTTCCCTCAATGTCACAGGACCCTCCTTGTCTTTGGCTCTCAGACACTGAATACTGGTAGCAGCCCCCATCCCCCATCATTGTAACAGACAAAAGTATCCCTACTCTTTTCCAGATGCCTCCCACCGTTAGATTGGAAACTCCTGAGCCTAAACTGACAGGAAATGAAGAGGAGATGACAGAAATGATGAGATGACATAGACTTGAAAAACTGTGAGGGTTTTTCTAGTAGGACAAGGGAAGACTGATACCAGTGGTGATCCTGGGGTTCCTAAGGTGTGGTGATTGAGTGGCCAGTGACGCCATTTTAGGGAGGGACAATCCTAAAGAAACAACTTCAGATATGGGTAGAATAAAAAATCAGGGGAGAGTGGGAAACTCAAAACCCAAAGTTTTCATTCTGAATCCTGAAACTCTCAGACAATTCTGTGTATTAAACATTTTGTCTCAAAAGATGCATAAAGGGGGCAGGCACCAAGCCCTGTCATGAAGGGGACTCCTGTCAAATGTGGAACTCTGTTCTTGTAATATCCTTGTAGCTTTACAAACCTCTGCAGTCTGGGCCAATTCCCCCTTCCCAGCCAAACTGTCTAGAATTAATAGCTCTCAATGGCTCCACCACAGTTGCCAAATTTTTGGTGAGCTATGATGTATTCAATAAGAGACTTTATTTCTGTCAAAGATAGGACATGAGATAGAATTAATTTTTGTATCTTGATCTACTAAAATCAAAATGCGTCAGTTAACTTCTGGGCTCAAACAGTCATCAGGGTTGATAGGTACTTTTATTTAGGTTTAGTTTATTTGGATATAGTAACTTCTCATTAGATCAATTAACATTTATCAGTTAATTAACATGTATTAAATATCCTCAGGACAAAAGCATTAAAACACATTTACATAAGAGTATGGGAAAGGAAACTAATTTCCGGGTCATCCTAAAGCTACTTTTTAATGAAACTTTTGTATGAATTTGTGGACTCAGAAGAGCTGTCCATCTTTATTAACAGTCCTAATGTGGGTACTGTCCCATCTGAGAAGTGTGATAGCCTCCGAAAGGGTCTCTCCTTTGGGCTGCACTTTGGTATCTCCTTCCATCTCAATACTATAAATGTTCTCCCCAAAGTCACCAGTGACCTTCTAATTGTAAGATCCATTAGGTCCACTGTCAGTCTTCATGTTCCTAGATGTCTGTGGCACCACATTTCTTGATTTAAGCCTTAAATATTAGACTGTTCCTCACCAGTCTTTCACATGGAATCTCTTTGTCAGCCAGCTCCTTAAAATGTTGGTGTTTTCCAGAGTCCCAACCCTGGACCACTCCTCTTTGCGGCCTACAGGCTGTGCTTGGGTGACCTCATTCACTTCCAAGGTTCTAACTTCTACCTATTGATCATGGCTACCAAATTTTATCTCCAGTTTTCACCTCTCTCAAGAACCTCAGACCCATACACACAAACACCTGCTGGTTATCCTTTGGATATCCCACAGTCCTATCAACTAAACTTGATCTGTAACTGAACTCATCATCCTTCCTTTCTTTGTCTCTTTTGAAACTTACTCTTCCCATACATTGTACTATATCTCAGTTTATAGGAGCATCACCCAACAGACACCCAAGATTCCAACAGAATAGTCATGACAAACTCCTCCTCTCCTCTCTCCTCTCCATACCCCACGTTCAGTTCTTCACAAAGTCCTGCTGATTTTAAGTTCTCAGTGACTCCTGAGTTTATCTTCCCTTCTTCATCCCAAGCATTCTTGTCCTAGTTCTCATTCCTCATCTGGACTACTGCAGTATCCTCCCAACAGGTCAAATCCCTCATCCTCACTGCTTCCAGGATGAGCTACCTAAAACCCACAGTGGGCCGTGTCATTCAGTGGCAGAGACTGCTAGATACTCACTATATTCCTTTTTCCTCTTCTTCCTGGGTGCACAATTAGATTACATTTTCCATCCACCTTGCTGTTTGGTTTGGTCATATGACTGAGTTCTAGACAATGGAAGTGAGCAGAATTGATAAGTGCCCCTTTTAGGCTTGGCCCATGAAACCTCCCATGGGAGTGCCTCTGTGCTCTTTTCCCTTTCTGACTGTGACTAGGATGGTGACCCCAGGGCAAATTTGAAGATGGCAGGATGGCAGAGCCATTGTCAGACTGGATTCCCAGCATCATTTTCTACTACCACCACTGCAGACATGGAATCACCTTGTATTATTATGCTGAGTGAGAAATCAATTTCTGGCGAACCATAACTTGTTTGGCTCTATTTGTTAACAACAGCCTAGCCTCTGTGTGTGTGTGTGATTTCTAATTACGTACACGTACTGTACACATGTCATTCATACTTTATTCTGATACTGATCCCATATATATGCGTTTTATCATCTACACTTTCACACTCTGTTTGACCTAGCTTGTATTCTTCTCAAGGCCCACAGTGTCTTTAATGGTAGGTACTTTCAGACTTCATCTCCATTGGCTAATTAACAAAATTCTACAAATTAACTAGTAGCCTCAGTTTCCATAACTTGTTCTCTTTGTCTTTGAGTATGGACACACTGCCCAGACTGCTTTCTTGGATGCAGAACAATAAGCCTATTTATCTGTCCCCATGCTTTTGGAAAGAAAGATACCTTTGAGTGGTACTACTTAAAAGGATATCATTCATAAAACCTAAACAGAACATTTTTATTTCAAAATATCTAGGCTGAACCCACTGCAGTGACCTTACAGGCACCATTTGCCCCTGTGAACTCAAAAGTAACCACGGAGCCCTCAATGTTATTTTAAGTACCTTCTTGTGAACTATGTGATTTTCTCATCTGTCTACCCAGGGTCACCACATAACTGGCATTGTTTTTATGTCATATGACCAAAGAAGAAAGAAAAATAGCAGAAGGTAGAGAGAGTGGTGATGTTTTCTGATTTGCAAAGCAATGGATCATAGGCTATGAAGTCTGTCTGCTTGGGTTCAAATCCCTGCCATGTCACTCATGAGTGTGTGTGATTCTGGCTAGCTACTTCACCTTTCAGCTCCAGTTTCCTTATCTCTACAATGGGAGGCAATATTACCAATCTCCTTGGGCTGTGGTGAGGATTCACGCATTCACATCAATGCATGTGAATTAACATAAAATCACGCTATAACGCATGGCACACACTTTATAGATGTTCATTGCCAACATCCTCCTCATTATTAAGAGCCCACTAGGACTCTCCTAATGGAAAGAAACCTGACTAAAATGTCAGGGATCATGAGACCCACTCCTCTCCTTTTTTCCAACAAATTGGATTACTCTTAAGCATGAAAATCTTTTCTCCTCCTGAACCTGGATTCTTTACTTCCAAATGGGGATAATAAGATGCCCCTCCATTGACAGAAAATGAAATGAATGTGATTTCACTTTAGAAATCAAAGTAAATCAATGTGAAACAGAGTTCAAATACAAACAAAAAATTTTGGAAGTTTGAATACACCTATTTTTTTTTTTTGCCAGTATAGTCAATTTCAGGACCAATGATGCTGATTAATTTACACAAAAGAATTTTATACAGCTAAATTGTTGATTGGTACTGAAATTCACTAGAGAGACAGCAGATAAGAGCAGAAAGATTTAGAAGATTCATCATCCAACTGACATGTCCATAGACAAGTTACTTAACTGTTAAAAATCTTAGTTTTTCTCTACATAAATTGGTATAAACGAGACCCTACCTACTCCCCAGGACTGTCAAAAAGAGAAAATAGTAGACTACATATGGAAGTGGTTTGGAAATTAACATGCTTCATAAATGAAATATATTGTTATTTTATATTAGCTGTTAACACTTCTTTTTAGCTAGAGAGATGAGTCATGCATTGTCATCAAAAATGCTGAATGACATCAACATGTGATTATTTTGCCACAAAGTCCTCTTTTGCATTATCAAGTTATTTTTAACAAGTTCAAGTACTGTGCATTCGAAATTCAAGCGGGTGAGAAATGATTTTGATGCTTCAAAGGATGTAATTAGTTCTAGAAATGGAGAAACAAATATCTAGCCAAACTCCTCAAACCTGAAAACAGGGACCAACACTTTGTCATCATGTTTATTTTCTTCTTCCTCTATCTTCTAATCCTTTTAATAAGCCAAAAAGAATTTTTTTTTTTTTAAATACAGGCAAACACTGAGTCCAAAAAGAAAAGAAATGCTTGATACAGTGAGCTATAGAATTCTTTTAAAGAAATTTGTCTTAGATTTCCATTCCAATTGTGATTGCTTGACAGGTTTAAACCAGAGTCTCAACACTGGTTTTCTGAATGAAATATGAATTCAGGTCCTTCCAGTGGTCCCTCTTCACAGCATCATTACAGTTTGTAGCTGGAAGGGACACTGGAGAGGAGCGGTGATCTACACTAGTTCCACTGTTCTGTAGATCAAAAGCAGGCTCAGAGAGACAGACTGAATTCTCCACTGTCACACAGCTGGCTGACTCAGGTCTCCTGATTTAATTCTAGGTTCTTTTCACTATATCTCACTACATTTGTTCTCCTTCCCTGGATTTTTTTTTTTTTTCTTTCATTTTTGGAGTTAGGGAGGTGAAGAGGGAGGTGAGGGCATGGACCTGATTTCTTCCCTTTTTTGTACATCAGACTATGTTTTACATAAGTCCATTTTGAAATTTGCACAGGAATGCAACACCCCTAGCTAATTTCCATATAGAATCAGGCCTGGGTAAGAAATAGAACTCCTACCTCGCTCCAGTTTCCAACGGTCCAGTACACAGGGCTGCGGCCCGTTGAGAGCTGCTTGTAATCCGAGGCATTCAGCAAAAACCCTTCAGCAATCAGACTTGTGGCGTCTTCCTCGGTCAGGACTGCTCCGGAACTCTGTGTTAGATTCATGTTGCTTGGAAGTTCTCGGGGGTGATGGTTTACTGGCTTTTCTGAGTATGCTGGCTGGTGGTCTCCTCCCAGAGGGGGTGGAGTGTCAGCTGGCTTTTCAGTGACCATCCCTTCAGCTCTGGGTGCACCATTTTTGAGAGTGGTGGGCCTTTGGCTGGGCACCAGTCCTTCCGACACCGTGCTGAAGGGTGGCCACAGGGGTGCCCCTCTAAGATAAGGTGTTGGCGGAGGTCCAGGTGGCATTTCTGTACTTCTTTCCACTGGAGCATTACTTCCAGGTACTCTGATCTGGGTCCATGTCACAGAGCTGTTCTCATCTTTGTTCTCAGGTTGTTCACGGTCTTCCCCTGAGCCACTGTGAATCTCCATTTCTGGCTCTTTGGTCAAGGGATTATAAAATGGAGTCACCTGCCATGTCACAGGATTGCTGGAAGTTGACAAATCAGAACCACTCATTGCTGTGACTACCAGGTCTCCCTCTGAGATGGGACCAGTGTCTGGATTGGAAACATTCTCTTCATTTGGCTGGGTACTCAAAGACCAGGAAGTGAGGATGGGCTGGGAAGTACTTCCAGTGGAAATGACATAATGGGAGTCCAGTTCAGTTTGGGTTGAACTATTCTGCCACTGCTTCCCATCCAGGTCTACTTCTTTGGAGGCTGTGGTAGGACCAGGGCTGTTGATCGTCAGAGCACTTGTGCTCATAGGCCCAGGCGCTGTGGGTGTAGTCAGCACCCTAGGACTAGGTGTAGTTGGAGGGATGGGCTTGAAGGGGTCAGTTGTCGGTAGCTTTTTCCCATTGGAAATTGTGCCTTTGTTGGGTTTTAGAATTCTCCGGCTAGATGGGCACTGCTGGAGGCCACATAGAGCTCGGCTATTGGGTTTCCTTGTCACGTCGCAGGGCTCATTGTGGTTCTTGGCACACGTGACACTGCGAATCCGCACTCCGCCACCACAGGAAACAGAACACTGGAAAAGAGAGACGGCTGTTAGTCTAGTTTGGTGGAAAGATGTGTTGGTTCTCACGCTAAGGTTTATGGCAAATCAGGACAGGCCCAGTAGAAACTGAACTGTGTGGCTAAAATCGTTCTCTATCTTTGTATACGGTTTCTGCACAATTTTAGTTTCCCATGGAAATATGTAACTCCGGGAGACCAGCTAAGGCCCAGGACTAACCATTTACCCTTCACAAACTGAAAATGCAAACCATGAAATAGTAAAACTGAAGTCTCCCTGGGCTATGACTGTTGGATAGTAGGTCCACAAAGAGTGCAATGATTTAAACAGATCACCCAATTTTTAAAAAGAGATAGTAATGTTATCTTCCCTAGGGTTTGATGCTATTAAATTAATGTAAACTGTTTACGTATTATTTTGGAATCTATTAATTTAATGATATGAGCCTTTCCCTTTATATCCATATAGCCACATAGCCTCACTCAGGAATCCTAAGCTCCATTTTCTTGCCTGTGTCAGATGGACTCAGATTAAAAACTAGACAATAACCATACTCACACATGTATACAGATCCAGGACCTTTTATGAAATTTAAAGGTGGGTAGTTAACCAAAGGTGGGGAGATACCGTTTCCAAAGAGTTAGGGGAGTCCTGTAGCATGGCACTGATACACACAAGGATGCCGTGGCAGGTCCCCCTCCCTAGTGGTCCCTCCAGGCTCTGTAGGGCACAGGCAGCTAGACTGCCTTTGGGGGAAACCTAACAGGACAGTCATTTCTCAGGATTCATGGTAAAGACTATGTCATCAGTCTTAGCAGCTGCAAACCACACATAGTTGCTACATAACACTAAATTTCTTGATATTTTGAAAAAAATCCGTATTTTTACCAAACTGCTCCATTTTTAGCCTTCCTTTCCAATGACATTTTAAGTTATCCACCAAATACTGGTTCTTGAACATGGACTGTCCAGGAGTCTGTGCTGACTGTTTCGCATTCATCTGTCTTACATCTCTGACCCTAAAGTAGGTTTCTTGAAGATGGGGACTACATAATGTTTCCCGGATTTCAAAGGGCTTCACAGCCATTATTCTGTGTGATACCCTGTGAATATGAGCCCTGTGAGATTTATAGGGCTGTGAGATTTACAAGGCTGGAATTATTATTCCATCTCTTACAGGAGAGGAAGCTGACACCCAGGAACCTGCTTGAAAGGCTCTAAGTCAGTGGCAGAGTAAGAATTAGATTAATTCCATGCCCCTCCCCACCGACCAAAAAAAAAAAACCCTAGCACAGCACAGTGGAAAGCAGTTTGTCTACTGAATTCACTTACTGACTTAACCAAACTTTTGATTTCTGAAAACTTACCCAAAGGCAGAAACTGTTTCTTATCCATAACTGAATTCCAGGATAGTTCTTGGGATACAATGATCACTTACTACATATTTATTGCATGGCTGTTCTACTTGGAAAATAATCAAGAATGGGAAAATTCTTCTCCCTGTGAACTTATGCATTTTTCAGCTTGAATTTCTTGCCTTCTCAAGTCCTGTTTTCAATTTCCCCTGTATTGGAAAATAACTTCCCCCTTTATTTTGTTCCCATTCAGCATAATCACTCACTGATGTATGGTAGCTCTGTTGAAATCACCATCTTTGAAAAGCAGGAGAGACACGTGAGCACAGAAGACTGTGCAGCTCAGGGAATGTTCAACTGCAGATTTGGGGTCAACCAATAAAACTGTGAGTTTAAGATGTCAACAAACACTCAAATGCCCAGCTCTAAGACTGAACTTCCAAGTTCTGGTATAATAATATTAATCTTTGGTGGGAACAGTGCTTCATGGACCAAGAAATGCACACTTACTTCCAACCAAGTGGAGACTACCAGCTAAAGCTCTCAGAGCCCAGCAGTGAGGAAATGGTTTCTTCCAGTACTTTCCACGACTCACTTCACTTTGGACCCTGAGAAAGGCAGGCTGGGGGTATTTATTTTCCTGGTTTACTACAATATTTCTGCTCTTCTTGTGTATGGAGACACTTGATGCTCCATCCATTTTAGTCATCCTGAGTCACTTCTCCCCTTGTTACATTCTGATCCCATCTCCTAGGGTTTTCAGATCTCCACTTTGTAAAAATGTATCAGTCTAACCAAATAATCCTCCACGTATGTCTGAACGTATTTCCACGATGGCAACCTCAGGTAGGCTCTGATCAAGAGGTGATTCATAAATGAGGACCTTGCTAGCGCTAACGCCAACTATTCTCAAGCTGCAGCTGTACTCTGCTTTGGGTTTTCTTTCCAAGAAATGTCAGAGTAGACAAAGCTCATAGTAGGAAACTCTTTGATTTTTCTTTTCTTTCCCTTTTTTTTGTTTATTTTGATTTGCAATGCCCCTAATACCCACAGACTTTACTGTACAACTTTACAAGCATTTCTAAAAATCCAAAAATATATGGGTGTGTGCCCTCCACCCCACGTTGAACTATGAAGTAAAAGAGCTATAAAACCTGTAAGAAATAGCTTAAAGCCCTCAATATGCCATTATTAACTCCATGCATGATGCAGGGACTAAGCCTCAGAGCTTCCTCATCTAGACACTGAAAGTAATACTCACCTTTCAAGGCTGCTGTGAATATTATATAAGAAAACAACCTTAACATAGTACATAATATATAGAAGAAATTAGGAATTGGAAGCTATTATTATCAGTGTTATAATATTGATGCTGATAATAACAATAGTAATAATAATAACAAAGGGCATGGGGTTCCCCAATTTCTACTATCCTTGTGAACCACAGAGTGACACACGGACCTGTCTTAGGGCATGCTGTGAAGTGAGCAGGTGTCTGAGTAAAGCAGTTGTAGGCACAAGTCTAGAAGACACCTGTAAAGGCCCATATATCCCATGGGTTTATTGCTGGATTTTCTTTCAGATTCAGGTTTCCTAGGACTAATAGATGGATAAGTTTTTTATTTTTAATTTACAAATTACAAGTATTAAATAATCTTATTCACTGTGAACTTGTTCAGCCTAAAAGAATAAAGCAGGAGTAAATAATCACTATCTAGGTGGTTGCTTAATTAAAATACATTAGCTTTTGATCTTTCAAAACAGAAGATTATTCTAGAACAGAAATGCCAAAGTGGTAGCCTAAGGGCTACATGTGGCCCATTGGCATGTATTCTTTGGTCTGCTCAACCTCAAAACAAACAAGCAAACAAACAAAATACAAACACCAAATTAGTGGCCAACATTTAAAAGTGAGCAGATGTCATATTAAAACTCCAGGTTTTTAGCTTCTCTTGAAAAAGCAGATGATCTGTAACTATTGCCCCATTCCAAAATGGCAATTCAAAACTTCATGAATGGATACCTGGGTCTGGGAGAGTTTATATGTTTTCCACCTACCATTCATCCCCATCTGCTTTCCTTACTCAGGAGACACGGAATCTTTCAAATAATGGATGGATGCCATTCCTTCACATTGGGGCATATTGTGCCCAGTGGGAGGGTCAGTGTTAACTATCTACCAAGTATATTGGGCCTAAAAACTCAGTTGCCTTTTCTCATAGTCACAGCAAAACAAGCAGTGTTGTTGTGCCTTCAGCCCATGCTTCTTCCAGTACATCTTCCAACTGTGTTTATCTCCTTAGAAGCTGTCAAACCCTTCAGATGAGATAAATGCAGGACACAAAGCCACACTTAGAACTCATCTCAACTGGTAGTTTCAGGATTCTCAAAACCAATTTCCGCTAGGATTATCTTACACCCTTACCTTATAATTTTGAACCTGGTACCAGGCAAATAGCTTGTCAATCTGTTTATGTCCTCCCTGGGAGTTATCTTGCCCTCATTTGCCATCAATCTTAGATTAAGGTCTCTGGGGGGAGCCCACTGAGAAAGAGGTCTGCTGCTAAATTAGTCAACTCTATCCATCCGAGGTGCACTGTGCAGTGGGGGGGACCCCCAGTTGGCTCAGAGCTATAGTGCTAAGAGAGAGTTTATTCAAAACCACAGTTGAGGTTTCTCAGAGAGCTTGGGCTAAAGGGATGAGCAGGGAAACAGCTAATGCTTTGGGCATAAAAACATTTAATGCATAGTCTCAGGAATTTATAAATGAATGATTGGACCTCATACTAAAACCATTTTGAAAGTAAGCTAAAACCCTTAGGTACCTGTTATTGGCTGAATTGTGTCCCCCCCAAACAAGATATACTAGAGTTCTAACTCTGGCTCACCCTCTTCACTCGTACGTCAGAATGTGGTCTTATTTGGAGATGGGGTCTTTACAGAGGTAATCAAGTTAAAATGAGGTCACTAGGTTGGGCCCTAATCCAAACGGACCATTGTCCTCATGGAAAGGGTAAATTTGGATACAGAGACACACATATAGAGACAATGCCACGTGAAGATGAAAGCAGAGATGAAGGTGATGCATCTACAAGCCAAGAAACACCAAAGATTGTGAGCAAAGCACTCGGGGTTAGGAGAAAAGCATGGAAAAGATTCTCCCTCACAGCCCCCAGAAGGGGCAAGCTCTGCCCACACCTTGATCTTGGACTTCTGGTTGCTGTGAATGAAAAATGTTGCCTGCCATATCAGTAAACAAAGGATGTTGCAGCTGTCAAGCCACTACAGCCGGCCGATGGTGAGCCCTGAGGGGACTCAGGATGGGGAAGAATAGGATCCTGGCTGGAGATAGCTGAGGTGCACATCAAAGGCATGCTTTCAATGAGCCTAGACTCCTGCATCTTCCCATACATAGAAAAGTGCTAAATTCCTTAACTTGAGATATCTGGTTTTCTTTAATTAATGGTAATCTTTAGATGTTCCAACTACCTGGTCTTTGTCACAAAAACCCCTATGTATGTCAGTCCCAGTCTCCCAATTTATCCCTCCCCCCTTCCCCCTTGGTAACCATAAGTTTGTTTTCTACATCTGTGACTCTATTCCTGTTTCGTACAACATCGTAAATCAACTATACTCCAATAAAAATTTAAAAAAACCCACAAAACCCTACATATCCTGGCTCGTCCCTTACCCCTTAGGAGCAGTCCCTCAGAGCTATCTGAGAGGCTGTGTCCCAGGCTTAATGCCTCAGTTTTGTCCACCAAATAAAACATAACTCTCGACTTTCAGGTTGTGCATTATTTTCAGTCAACATTACAAAAATGGTGAGACAATACATTTCTATTGTTTAAGACACCCAGTTTGTAGTACTTTGCTATGGCAGCCCTAGCAAATGAATACAGTATTCTAGATAATTAAAAACAAATCAGACATGATGCAGAGAATCAGCATGGCTCCACATTGGTTTTCTGTGAGTAGCTGTTTCAGACAAGGGTGCTCACATGTGTTTTCCAGGAAACCTGGCAAAGCATGGGCTGCTGACATCTGGGAAGGACTGAGACGTTGGCACTTGCAGAGGTCCCATGCCAAAAGAGCAGGCGGTCGAGGCTAAAGCATCAGGTGTCCAGCCTCACAAGAGTGTCCTGGACCTTGAATGAATCTAGGAAATACTGAGGGTAAGCGACTCAGAGATGTCTCCTCACCTTCCATGCTCTGTCTCCCTTCAGTTTGCAGGAACTCCTATGGCCTTCACATGAATTTTGTTTGCCTGTTTGTTCTATTTTTCATTTAGCTATAGATAAGCCACTGGCACTTGCTGCAGTGCCTTCTGTTTGAAGAGCCAGGAGAGCTTGTTTGTGAAACATTTAATCTATCTGGTCACTTGTGCAAGCCAACACCCGAGTGAACAGCTTTGCACTTAATACATTCTTAGTAGCTGGGCAAATTAATTGCTTTGTTCATTTGTTTGATTGTGTGCTTTGGTCAGGCACAAAAAGGGTGGATTAAAGATCTTTGCAGACCCTGGGCAGGTCTGCTTTCGGAGGTTCCACCCTACAGCCCATCAAATATATTAAAAAGCATCTCTAGTTTCAAGTGAAATATAATCTCCTTCTGTAAAAACAATTTGAAAGGCTTTTTATTCTTTTGCTTTTGAAAATAAATATTTGGTGAGGCCAGCTCATTTAATTTATGAGTGGCTCTCATTTCTCAGCAATCATTACGCATAGTCTGGAACTCCAGCAAAGTGAGAAAAGCCGATCTACAAATTGCTTCCAAACGTAATACATTTTTTATGAATACTGAGAGCTGTCAAATTGTTACATTTTGCAGACTTCTGAGATGCTTTATGCCACAGTGTTCAGAGTAAAAGCGCTGTTGCCTGCCTTCAAACCCTAGCTTCATCACTTGGAGGCTGTGCAACCTTGGACAAGTTTCTAAATATCTCTAATGCCTCAGTTCCTTCACCCGTAAAATGGGGCTAATCAGGCCATTGTGAGATATTGTGCTAATACCTATAAAGGTGCTTAATATACATACTAAATGTTTGATAAATCTTTGCTTTTAATATGTAATTTAATATTGATTTCTGATTTTGCAGTGTCCTTTGCTTTACTGGAACAATACATTAGTTGTTTTCTTTCCCCGTCACCCCCCTCAGGTCTCAAACATTTTTGCAGGCTCATGAAAAACTTGCAGGCTCTAAGCCCTGTGCGTACAGCGCTCCCCGCCTAAAATGGCCCTGAGCTCAGGGAGGGAGTTAGATGAAAATGCAGGGGCCACTGATCAGTTCTGTCAGGGGACTTGGGTGCCACTGACTGGACAAGACTTGCAAAATTAGAGTAGCGTGGAAAACAGACCCTTGTCTTCTTGCCTGATAATAAAGTTTCTATTTAGTGAACGCTTACTGTTTGCTAGGCACTATGTGAAGGGCTCACATGGATTATCATCAAACCTTACAATACCTCCGTCTTTCTAAATGAGTAAAGGCTGGGAGAGGTTTAACACTAGCTCAGTTAGGGCTTGCCAGAGCTGGAAAACCTTGACAGGGAAGGGCAGCTCATGGATTTCCCTCTTCTGCTTTCCACCTCGGTCAGCCCAGGGAGGACAATTCTA
This sequence comes from Eschrichtius robustus, assembly GCF_028021215.1. NCBI lineage: Eukaryota > Metazoa > Chordata > Mammalia > Artiodactyla > Eschrichtiidae > Eschrichtius > Eschrichtius robustus. The sequence goes on from NC_090825.1 coordinate 27,766,868, forward strand.
CAGGATTCTAGGAGCCTCACAGTTCTTGGGTCTTTTGACCCAGTTACATTATAGCTTTAGACTCATCCAGAGTGACCCAAATGGCCCAGTACAGACCAAGTGATCAGGTATTGCTGGAACACTACTTTTCATCAATTAATGTTGATCTCAAGACAAAATCCAGACCATAAATACTATGTGTAGCAAGAATCACTACTGTATCATCTCTTAAAAAAGTATCCCAGCATAGAATGTCAAAGACATTCAGCGTATTTCAGCAAAGCTCATTAGAGGGCTAATGTGTACAGACATTGGCAAGACAGCAAAGGGGAGAAAGGAAGACCCATTCAATGAATATTTTGATGCTGATTTAACTAAAAGCACCTCTCCTGACAACATCTCTTGAATGAAGGCAGCGGCCCAGCCTCTCTGTGGACGCTGGAAACTGTATTCCATGTCTGCTGTCACTATACTATGCAGTGGCCTCTATTTGGAACAACAGACTTGCATACTTGTCAGATCGTGCCAACTTTTCAGGCCCCTGTTCTCCAGTTAGGCACATCATTTTGCTCCCCAGAAACACAAACACAATGAAAAGAATTCCTCAGCCAAATATGTAATTGCAGTCCTTTGAAAATACGTGTAGATTCTGGCAATTAGTAAATTCTACATGACAAGAATTATTAACTGCTTTGGATGCAGCCAACGCACTTTTGGTAAACAGATTTAATGGACCAGTCACAATACCCCATTCAGCCTTATTTTGACAACACTGTAATTTACGGCAATCGAGGTTGGCAGTGGACTAACAGGTCAGGCCAGCCACAGGCTGTGACTGTACCTTCCAGGAACAGCAGAGGGGACATTCTGGCCTATTACTGATGTGTGCACACGCATCAGTAACACGCCTGTATTAGGCTGCAGGTATGTTTTCTTTACATGTATACCTTTGTCTTTTCTTTCTTGGGGTCCTAGCTCTCCCATTTGATAAGTTCTTACAATAAAGGGACTATATCTTTTTTATTTTCACCCAGGTGCTCCAGAGAATATTCTGTACAGAATTAGAAACTAAATAAACCTAAACTGTGACTATGAGCTAATGAAATAGTTTTGGAAATAAGGTTATCAAAATGGCTGTATTCAAATGAGTGTTTTCTGCTTTCAAATAGTTATCTTCAGAAATGGAACCTCTGCTTATACAAAATTTTGAATTCTTCTTTAGATAAGCTATAAAAAGCAATTGCATTTATTTATAATCAAGTAGCACTTTAAACACAAAGGTCTTATCCAAATGGATCAGATTACTCCTTTGTCGATCAGACTTAATTCTAATCAACTTTCTGTGGCATTCTCCTGAATCAAATATTCTCCATTTCTCTGAAGGTGAGTCTGAGAGGAATTCCTAAGACTCTGGTCAATGGTAGCATTATTGTGGAAACCATGTGGCTTCCCAAGGAAGCTCATAAGAAGTCAGCATCCATCGATCAATTCTGACCTGTTGGTTTTACAAAATCATTTATTTTCTAGTCATTCCTTAGGTAACTGACGGAAATACGCATAGGGAAGCAGAGCAAGGCCCCTGGAGACTCCGGCACCCTTGGAGAAGGCAGAGGTCTACTTCTACTACAGACTCTGGGAGCACAAGGCCTGATAGTTCTGGGTCCCATGGTGACCCAAAGAAAATTAAAGCCTGGGAGTCTTTCATGACCTCCTAGCCCATGAATTTCTAATTATATGCAGAGAATTAGATCAGATTAATCTTGGGGAAATGCAACACTATTTGAATTTATGTGGCTAATACTATTACATGTCCTAAACCTTGATCAGGATTGAACAGATGGATGATGTGAGGGGCTTCTCCAAGTGGCAAGTAAACTTACTGTCTATCATGCCAAGTAGAGTGACCCGCCTTTGGTTTTTTAGTATGAAGCCTAGCTACCAGTAAATGTTTGACAAACCAACTCTTGGGGTAGGTGGGGGAGCCCTGATTTGCTGCCAATGGCTTAATAATGGGCCAGCAAAAATCCTGAGGATTTTTCAGTTATCTGTCGTGAGTCTGAGCGGGCAAGATCCAGCTCATCCCTGGCGGGTATTTGACCACTGGGCAGGCGAGAGGAAGATCCTGTGAGAACGGAAAACAAGCACGATAGGATACTGGGAGGTGGGAAACGCAGGAAGTAGGCCAGAGGTTATAAACGCTGGCCATTGTGCACTTCTACCCCGGGTCACTTTGGATTAGTTAGTGAAGAGGACTGGGTGGGGGGCTGACGAAGCATGAGTAACGCCGGCCTTCCTTTTGGCCCCCGAGCTCACCTCACTCCAGTTGCCCACCGTCCAGTCCGATGGACACGAGATGTCTCTGCTGCAGGAGGTGAGGGTCTCGGGCTTCAGCAGGTGCCGGCAGTCGCGCGCCGGGAGCGCCTGTTCGTCAGAGCCCACGGTCCGGATGCACAGCACTGTTCGCTTCTTCTCTCCGCGGGGCCCACATGTCGCCGAACATGCTTCCCACTCCCCTGCCCACCACCTGCAGACACACAGGGACACGTCAGAGAAGATCGCCCGGAGGAGACACACATTCAGTTCAGCCACTGGCAAGAAACTGGGAGCAGACGCTCTGATTACAGAACTGGGAGGTCCCTGAAGATGCTCCAGCCCAGCAGAGGGAGCTCTGCCGACAGGGCCACGGCTAGATCGTCCAATCACAGCTCCGGAAGCCAGCAGACTACTTGGCATAAGTAGATGCTAAGTAGTGATGTCTGTAAATGGAAAAAAGGAAAAAGAAAAAAATCCCTCTCTTTTCGGTCAAGAAAACTGAGGTCCACTTTTCTGTCGTGCAACCTCAGGAAAGTGTAGGCCTTACTCTCCACATCTGTTAAACGGATGTAACGACACTGACTTTAGATGAGTGATGTGGATGAAATGAAACAGCAGTTTATGTACAGTGCATAGGACAGAGCCTGACATAATACGAACCCAACCGTTTGTAATTATTGTTCTTTGGACTTCTGCTTTTGACTAAAAGAATCCAATCAGAATCTAAGTCTCCTGTTTCTATTTCAATGTGAAGCAGGTACTTAAACGCTTACTAATTTTCAATTATTTAGGAGATGATCAATCAGGGGCATGGCCTTCATGGCCACCCCTCCCCCATCTCCTTCAGTCTACCTGTTAATATTCTCACTGGTCCCTTTAATAAGAAAGGAGTAGAAAAACAAGAAACTTATGAAATAATTTCGTTTTTTGTCAGCTGTTCTTGATAAGTTGAATAGTTGAAACTGTTGGCTAAATTAATAGTCTGGATTCTCTACGGAAAAATGAAGATGTGTGCTCTTTTTCTACCTGTTATCATGGAAGATTGGCTCAAGATTCTAGGACGTGGGCCCAGTGGTTTCACAGAAGTTGCTTTTGAAAGTGGCGAGGAGCCCCCTTCAGAGCCCCCTCTTTTCTTCCTTCCCCATCATTGTGCAAATCTTCCTCAACACAAAATACAGAACAGGTGTCTTGACCCAGTGTGGTTTGGGTCCACCGTTGCTACAGACGTATGGTCTGCTTATCCATCCCTCTATGCAGGAATAAAATGGAATATTTGTTTTTCATGGGAAAACAGTACAGCATGTGAATTCCTTCATTCCTGATTTTAAGGAAACCTTCTGACCTTGAGATGGTATTGAATTTTGAAGACGATTAAACTTTGTACTATTACTTCTGTTTACAAAATATTGGATTTATTTAGGTAGAACTTCTTTGATTCTTATACTTTTAATCTCTGGTTAAAAATATTAGAAGAAAGCTCTTCCTCAAGTCTATTATAATCTTCAGTTAATGAGTAAGATTACTTATTTATTCTTTGGTGTTTAACATCTGGCCATCTGGTGTGGACAAAGAGCTAATATTGGAACCATATGATATGACACCAAATAAATGCCCACTCTCTTATTCTAATTACTCTGTCCTACCTCTGACATTTCTAAGGGAGGCCAGACACACTATCGAATAGATCAAATGCCATTCTGGAAGGGACTTAATGTGAGCTGACTGAAAGTCTAATTTATCTAGTTACTTGCTACATACAAGGCTTTCTGCTATGTCACTGCAAAGTGATAACAGACTTCCTTGTTTCTCTTTCTGAAATTTCCTCCACAGTCTCCTGGGGACATCTTGCATATGTTTGTCCCTAGTTTAAAGTGAAACCCATATTCTTTATTTCCCTGCAAACGTCTTCCAGGCCCAGGACTCAGGAGCTATTGCCAAATTGTTCTCTGTTGTCCATCTCATTGTTTTCAGTGTCTGCCATAATCACACCTCTTCTAGGAGATTTATAACAGAAGACTGTTTACATGCTCTGAGTGACTGGTGAGAAGGACAATATAACACACAAAGAACTCAGCAGGACAAAAGGCCAAGCGCACCCATTTATTCACCCCCAATAAGACAACCTTTCTGGTTTCATCAGCATAGAATCAACAACAACTTAATATGACTTTTTCCATTTTTGCCATTGATTTTTCTCTTGCCAAGAAGTCCATGACACCTGTCAAACCTAACGTACAATTGGATAATTGATCATGCATTGTCTTGGGTTTTTTGTTAGTCCCTACAATTAGTCAATCTTATCATTCCAGTTACTTTGTAAAAGTCCTAAGGACTGGGTCTCTATCAGTGATTCTCACTGTATCATCACCTGGAGAGCTTTAAAAAAGTTATCAGTGTTCAGGCCCCATTGCTATATTGGATGGCCAGAATCTCTTGGGCATAGGGCCAAGGTATCAGTGTTTTTTAAGAGTTCTTCGATGACTTTCATATGAAGTCAGGATTAGAAACCACTGGTGTTATGATACCAAATAAATGGATTTGATTGTTTATCTTTAAATTTTCCTACCAAAAAAAATGGACACTGTGGTTTTAGTATGAATTATGTATAAAACAGAAGTGTGTCTGTGTGTGTGTGTGTTTCGAGACCCTCAAAGAACCTGTAGTTACCCCGGAAAAGTTTACTATAGTTTGGAAATCAAGTACAAAGATCTGTATCTTCTACCCACACCCATACCAGTGCTTGCTCAGGAAGCTCTGACTACCAATAAACCAATAAGTTACAAAAATTAACTCTTTCTAACCCTCATTACTCAGAAAACTGAAAGTCCTAATCTGAATTTGTTAAACTCTTGCTCAGAATAGTAATTTCCTTAAAAATATCAATTTTTATAATTACTATCTTTGTACTAATCTTTTCCCTAATAGCATTTACGTACATCCCAAAATCCAATTCAATTGGCATTCCACATTCCAACATAACAATCTTTATTACAATATAGGCACTATTGCTTCCTTGATCTTTATACACAGTGTATCCACATTCTCACCGTATCCTGTTCATTCCACCTAATTTTCTCTAGCTTGCTTGCTGTCTCCCGTGCACACCATGCTCATTCCTCTCCCACCTTTCATGGACACTTCCCAGTCTCAGTGACCCCATTCCTTTCATTTAGATTGGTGGTTCTCAACCAATGGAGATTCCCACAGCCACCTCCCCAGGGGACAGTTGGGAATGTCTGAAGACACTTTTGGTTGTCACAGAAGAGGGTGGAGGTGTGCTCTTGGCATCTAGTGGGCAGAGAACAGGGATGCTGCAAAGTATCCTACAATGCACAGGACACCCCCCACGGCAAAGAATTATCCAGCCCAGAGTGGCTCTAGTGTTGAGGCTGGGAAACCTGGATTTAAATCATGAGCCATTCTTTTGGCATTGAAACCTACATGCAGCTGCCAGGGTGGAAATAGTTTATGGAGTTGGAGAGTTTATGGAGCATTTGGATATGCTGGGCACCATCACAGCTGTAGGCTAGCAGAGCTTTACTTTGCTGTAAACCAAAGTTCAGAGAGAGGTCCATATAAAGAAGAGACTCAAATGACCTCTTTCTGGAGTCAGATACACTTTCAATACCAAAGAATTTCTTTCTTGACAGGCTATTCCATCCTGGAGTGTGCTGCACAAGACTTTCATTCTGAAAGCCATTGACCATATAACACATATTTCTTTATATATAATATATGTATATACTTTTTTAAATTTTTTAATTTTAATTTTTTGGCTACGTTGGGTCTTTGCTGCTGTGTGTGGGCTTTCTCTAGTTGCAGGGAGCAGGGGCTACTCTTCGCTGCGGTGCGTGGGCTTCTCATTGCCATGGCTTCTCTTATTGCGGAGCCTGGGCTCTAGGCGCGCAGGCTTCAGTAGTTGCAGCACGCGGGCTTGGTAGTTGCGGCACGCGGACCCCACTAGTTGTGGCGTGCGGGCTCTAGGGAGTGCAGGCTTCAGTAGTTGTGGCACATGGGCTCAGTAGTTGTGGCTCATGGGCTTAGCTGCTCCGCGGCATGTGGGATCTTCCTGGACCAGGGATGGAACCTGTGTGCCCTGCACTGGCAGGCGGATTCTTAACCACTGCACCACCAGGGAAGTTCCCAACACATATTTCTTATGTTTAGATTACCAGAAGCTTTCATTAAATCTTTAAAATCTGTCTTAAGTACCCATTTGGGAAAGAGCACAGAATGTCCAAATTGGATGTAGAGACAAATTATTACTGAAGGACAATAAACCAGAAATAAAAGATTAAATCTTGCACATGAAATCATTTTAGGAGGGGGAAATGACAGCTCTGAATGATGGGTATGAACTTCTCAGATAGCATGAAAATTAGGTGATAGAGGAAGATATTGCAACTTGAAATTCATATCCAAGGAAACTACTGGACTAAGCTTTCAAAAACAAATAATATTAACACAGTCATCGACATTTATTATTTATTCTTTAAAAAAGCAAATTAACTTAATTTCCTTTCTTTAATCCCCTTGTGAGTTTGCAGGCATGATTTAGCTTTGAAGTTAGAACTTTCTGCTTGTTTATAACATTTTCATTGTGTTTTAATGTGTGAGAAATATTGTAAATTTTGGGAATCTGATTTTACCAAAAGCTGTTCATCCTGAGATCCTGGGCAGCAACATGGTGTACTAGCACCAGCATAGAATTCTCAGTAGACCAATCTAGGTTCAAATCTAGACTCTACTACTTATTGCTAAGTGACTTGGGAAAATTTTTGTGAAGACTTTAGTGTCCTCATCTGTACAATGACATAAAAGTATCTACCAATCAGGATTGCTAACATGAATAAATTGTTTGGTAATATGCAAAGGGCTTGAAACAGAATGGGTTCTCAATCCAGAAATTACGCTCCTTGGTATTTACCCAAAGGAGCTGAAAACTTTTTGTTCACACAAAAACCTGCATATGGATGTTTACAGTAGCTTTACTCATAACTGCCAAAGCTTGGAAGCAACCAAGATGTCCTTCAGAAAGTGAATGGATACTCAATCCAGACAATGGAATATTATTCACACTAAAAAGCAATGAGCTATCAAGCCATCAAAAGACACGGTGAAACCTTAAATGCATATTACTCAGTGAAAGAAGACAATTTGAAAGGTTATGTACTGTATGATTCCCACTATATGGCATTCTGGAAAAGGCAAAACTATGGAGACAGTAAAAAGATCAGTGGTTGCCAAAGGAGGGAAGTAGAGATGAACAGGCAAAGCACAGAGGATTTTTAGGTAGTGAAAATACTCTGTATGATAACATAATGATGGGTACATGTCATTATATATTTGTCAAAACCCATAGAATGTACAACACCAACAGTGAGAACCCTATGGTAAACTATAGACTTTGGGTAATTATGATATGTCAATGTAGGTTCATCAATAAAAAAGTAAATAAATAAAGCAAAAGAAAAAAGTAAAAATAGTGGGTTCTTAAAAATTGTTAGTTACCTCTCTACCACCTGGGAATACTAACCACCTCTACTCCCTGACTTTATCATGAATCTTTTGGGAAGCTGAAATGCAATCATAAATAAGAAGGACTTTTGTAAATTAACCATTATGTTGGAATATTTCATGGCATTCTATTTAGCTTATCATATGCTACTTCAGAATGCATTTTCAGAAATTGTACCTGTTATGTGCTGTATTTACTTAACATTTTCAGGAGTCAAATATCTCTAACTAAGTTAGAGAGCCTTATCTATTTCAACAAAAATGGACTGCATAAGAGAAGCACCATAGGTGAATTTGCCAGTTGTTATTTTGATAAAGATTTAGTCCAGATGCATTAAATAAATACAGATTCAGGGAAAAGAACACATATACAATACTAGGACAAATAAATATTAAAAATGAAATTTCAATAAAATTAGCTAGCTGGGGTCAAGTACAGGTACCATAAATTTTAAACATAAATGTATGTATGTATGCATGTAATTTTGTGTGTGTGTGGTGTGTGTATCACATTCAGTATAAAAAAAAAAAACAAGGGCATACATTTTACTTTCCAGTTTAAGAAAACCACTACTGGGGGACTTCCTTGGTGGTCCAGTGGTTGAGAATCTGCCTGCCAATGCAGGGGACACGGGTTCAATCCCTAGTCCAGGAAGATCCCACATGCCACAGAGCAACTAAGCCCGTGTGCCACAACTACTAAGCCTGTGCTCTGAAGCCCACGAGCCACAACTACTGAGCCCACGTGCCACAACTACTGAAGCCCACTTGCCTAGAGCCCGTGCTCTGCAGCAAGGGAAGCCACTGCAATGAGAAGCCTGCGCACTGCAACGAAGAGTAGCCCTGGCTCACCGCAAGTAGAGAAAGCCCACGCACAGCAATGAAGACCCAACGCAGCCAAAACTAAAAAATAATAATAATAATAAAAATAAATTAATTACAAAGTTAAAAAAAACACAACACCACTATTGGGATCATTAATATCCCTCTCTGAAGGCTGTGGCTTTAGCCTGAGGTCTGAACTGGGTAAATTCAGGCTTGATCTGCTAATTTGATTAGATAAGGCTAGCGATAAGAAACGTTCCTCTTTCCTGGCTCCTTCTTCCCTAAGAAGGATTTATAGAAACTGCGATTACATACACAACCTAGAGGGGCCAAATCCCATGCTCAAGTCCCTAGTTCTTCCCAGCAAGAGAGTTACAGGGAAGAGCGGCAGCGAGGTGAGGGGACAGCAGCACCCCTGTCCTGCCTCAGTGGAGGTGGGTCCAGCTCTGGACCTCACAGCCCCCTGTGTACCTGGAAGAAACCACAGAACTGGATAGAGAATCAACCTGACTGAGATGAGAACTCCCTGGCCTCTGGGACCTCGCGTTCGAGAGACTGACACTGTTTGCCTTAACTGACTTGTCTAGACTCTTCTTTTTGACCTAGTTCTCTGGCATTTATCCCATTCTTCCAGCTCTTCTTTAGAATTCAGCCTGTCACTTGGTAGATTGATTATGCCAACTAGCTCCCTCCTGTTAAACTAAACTCTTCTTAATATGTCTTCTTGGGACTGGAATGAATGCCTGATGGAATCTGCAAGCGAACTACATCCCTGTTTAAGGACAAGAGAGAATGAAGACACTCCCCAGAATTAATTCTTTCCTTTCCTCTCTCTTTTCTTTCTCTCTCTCTCTCTCTCTCTTTCTTCCTCTCCCCCACCCCTCTTTCTCTCTCTTTCTAACAAAAGCCCCTCATAATAACATCCCAGCTACCTTCTACAATCTTGAACCAATACGATTAGGAGCAAGTGAATACCTGTATAACATTGGTTCTCAACCAAGGGTGATTGTGCCCCCAGGAGACATTTAGCAAACAATGTTTGGAGACATTTATGGTTGTCACAACCTGGATGGGGAAGATGGAATGCTACAAACATCTAAATAGACGCAGGCCAGGGATGTTGCTAAACATTCTGCAATGCACAGGACAGCCCCCTACAAGAAAGAATTATCCAGCCCCAAATGCAGCAGTGCTGAGTTGGAGAAAGCCTGGTCTGTAAGTCCACTCTTTCAGGCAGCGATCTGAAGATGTCAGCATGTAATCTGGAAGCTTCTGTTGCACTGGTTGGTAAATGCTCTTGGAAAAGCCAAGCCCAATTAGCTAAAGAATTTTTGGATGATTTACATACCATTCTCTTTAACAGCGCTTTGGGACTTAAGTCTTACCAAATAATTAAACACAGATCACACAAGCTTTGTAAGAAATACTGCTCTCTGGGGAGAAAATGTCCCCTTCACAGCTTGTCACAGTTTCCAACAGCATAGCCACAGAAACCTGTGACAGCTTTCCTGTATTTATTCTAATAACAAAGCCACACAGCCCTCTTGCAGCACCGAGCCCTGGATTACTGTTAAACCAGCCACCACTGTAGGCACACACAGATCTCCAGCTGTTACCGACACTTACCTGGGTGGACAATCCTTTTCATGGCACTTCTTCTGTCTCCCATTGGGTTGTGTTTCTGGGTCACAGAACGTAGCTTTCACCATCCCGCGACCCTTCTTCACGCAATGGGCAGTCTGGCGGCGTATACCTGCGGGTCGGGAAGAACGGTTCACATATATTAAATCCCGAGCCTACATTCTCAGTGTCAGGTGAGGCCCCTGGTCATGCCTACAGCTGATGGGAAGACTGTCCATAAAGTATTTGGTTTTAACGTAGGGATGAGGAATGGGGACCTGTTATTCTCTCTGCTCATGCTGCAGAAGGCAATGGGTGGAAAAGATCTTGCTTAGGAAGGACCACGGATAATATAGGCAGATTAATATATAGTCTAATATAAAGATTACAATCTAGCTTTGGAGACAAGACTAACATACATATGCCAAAAAAAAAAAAAACCTGAAAAAAAAGCAAGGTGAGATTTATATAATGAAGGCAGATACCATCACCAGTTGTTATAACACAATCATACATTATTATTTTAATGAAGGAATGGAGGAGTTGGGCGCTTTATATTAGTTGGAGTTCATAAACTCTGAAAGACAGGAATAAAATTCAAAATAATGTTGTGAAGTTTGAGAGGTTATGTTTTTTAAAGTAGAGGGTTTTGATAGCAGGAATTGATACTACTGCTGCTTTCTGAAATCGGGCTGGTAAGTAAGTAAGTAAGAGAAGCACACGGGAATGGCCAGGTCCACAGGCAAACAAAGCACATGTGTAGGCTGGATTTGACTTTGGATATATAACAATAGTTAACACATGTGGTACTTGCCTTGCCCAGGGCACTATTTGAAATTGTATATGTGTATGTGTATGTGTGTGTGACTACCTATATATGTCCCAGACAAATATATATACATATATGTGTGTGTGTGTATAATGTAGTACCTATTATCCATCATGATATATAATGACTGAAACCTCACAACAATTCAATGAAGTCAACACTATCATTACTGCTATTAGACAGAGGAGGAAACGGAGGCACAGTGAAGTCACATAGGTTGAGAAGGGAAAAGAAAGGATCACTGGCTTTGCTAGCAGGTAGGACATCATTAGCAAGAGAACGCAGAGGAGTGGCCAGAACCTCACGGACTAAGAGGTAAAGGGCAGTGAGAAAGAGAGTCATCAGCTCTCCCGAGAGGGCTAATGCTTTTTTCCATGTGAAATGTGAAAGGCTGGGTGAGAAGACTGAAGACGGAGGCCCCGGGGATGGTGCCATCAGTCTGCACGGAGGGGGGCACCCTGAGCTCTCAGGGCATCCAGGCCTTGAGTGGGCTCACTGGTGAAGCCCAGAATTGGAAAGGCCACGAGTGCACCAATAAGCTAGTCACCTCCTCACTTCAGCACCAATGACCTGGAGGGGCTTCCCCACAACCACAAGGCTGGTGGGACCCGAACTGGGGCAGCTCCCCTACCACCTACCACCTCACACTCCCTCACGTGGACTCCTCCAGTCTCCCGGGCTGGCTCACATACTCAGATGCCAGAGATTGCATCTCGCCATTTAAAAATGTCAGAGGGAGTTGCAGAACAGTAAGTGAAGCCTTTAAAATGAATCAACGATATTTTATTGTTAAATCAGTGCTATTTTATTCTTTTAAAGAGATAGGTAACCTTTCAACCACTCAGGCTTTCTCAACTGATAGACTACGTGTTCTTTTTCTTTTGTCATATAAATAAAGCACTACGAACAGCTGGAAGCAACATTATGAAAGAAACTTTCATGGCACAATGAGTGAGTCATTGTCTGGAAAGACATGAACACCAAGTCTTAGACAATATGAGTGGAGTGGAGACCGAAATGGTTGAAGCCAGGAAAGCTGACATGTATCTGCCATCATAGAAGAGAAAAAAGAAAAAGTTTAGCTTTTAGAAGTTTCTTTAAAACTTTGGGTACTTTGGCAAATTCTTGATGTCAAAAATAAAAGGCAACTGTCAGGTGACTCTCAGAGGTTGGAAACATCCCCAAAAAGCCTTGTTTCTGCGCATGAATAGCAAAGATAAGCACGCTCAGGGCTTGACTCCAGAAGTAGTAGGAGGGCACAGAACATTATAAAAAGTCTCCGCCAGGAAGTTAATAACATTTCATGGGCCAATCTGCTGGACCAGCAGCCAGATGAACAGATGGACGAGCCAGGCAGATACTGCCAAGTGCATGGAGGAAAATTAATAACAACGTGTCAGGGTTTTTCTGTTGGAATTAACAGTCGTGGTGACCACTAATCTTCTATTCTTCTAGCTCTCGAGTTCTCACTTGACAGATACGAAGCTAAGCCCAAGCCCTCCAATGAGGGGCTCCAGCTCAGAAGCTTGATTTCTCCCATGTTATAGGAACACAATACCTGGCCAGGTGCTTCTGCCTCTACTTTGATGCTTGTGTGTTCATTTGGTAAAATTTAATCTATAATTTCATTCCTTATCAAATTCTGGTTAAATAAATAAAACAAATAAATAAAATCCAAGGGTCCTGGGTTCTAGTCTCTACTTTTCCTTCTACCCATCACTTGGATAACTGCAGGAAAATGAGAATAATGACATTCAGACTGTTTAAGGGCAGGATGCTGAGTTAGTTGATTTCTGGGAGTGTCTTCCACATTTAAAAATCTATAATCCATGACAGGAAGATAAAGTTTAATCATTGAAAACATTGGCTAATAAGAGGATTCTGGTTAATGTAATTTTACCATTAACTTGGAAAATAGTTTGTTGCAACTGTTGTCAGAAAGTTTCAAAATTATTAGTTCCTATTGCCTTAGTAAATGGGAATATGACAAGTTGTATTTTCCAAAGATGGCTGCAACAATAATCTCTCATCTGGCATGTTCTTCTACAACGTGACCATGATATCACTCCATCACGACACAGAGTCTAGTTACCCTGGCCTGGGACTGAATGCAGAAATGAAGTTGTGTGAGTTCAGAGGCTAGGTCATAAAAGACCATGCAGCTTCTATCCGATTATTTTGGATCTGTCACTCTCAGGAGCCTCCGTGGCCATGGGGTAAGAAGCCTACACCCTTGGAGAGGCCAGGTGTAGGTGCTCCAGTTGACAGTCCCCGATGAGCCATCCAGCCCAGGTCAGTCATCTGAGCACAGAAGCCTACAGATGACTCCAGCTCCCAGGCATCTGAGTCGTTCTTAGCCATCTAGGTCTTCCTAGGTGAGGTGCCAAACACTGCGAAGCTAAGACACACCATCTCCACTGCATCCTGTCTAAATTTCTGACCAGGAGCATAGTAAAATGATGGTTGTGTTACTATACTAAATTTAGGTTGATATGTTATGTAGCAGTAGTAAGTGGAACAGTACTCAGTAAATGCTAGCTTTCTTCCTTTCTCAAGTCAAGACCCAGAGCTACCATCCAGCTTGGCTTGCTAGGATACTAGCCACTACTGATTTTATTGACTTTTCATTTCATCCTCTCCTGTGTTACACTTTTTCTGTTTCCACTCCAGATCCCTTCTGCAGCTGCTTGGAACCCTGGGAAGCTGATGCTATAGATTGCTGTGGCTTCCAGTTGGATTCGGGGAATGGAGGCGCTGTCTCTTAGGATAACTGCTCCTTCTTTTACTTCTTCAGGCCTAGGATGGTAGCCTTGTTCCCCCAATCCTCTACTATTGATGGGCAGAGGTAATGAATCATCTTTCTTGGTTTCCCTAAGTCCTACCCACACCTTTGAAAGAAGTCAAGGTATTCCGTTTGGGTGTGCAGGGCACCCTGACTGATAAGGTCTCCTTTGCAGTAAAAAAAATCAAACCATCAATCTTGAGTGACATAGTCATTAATTAACTCTGTAAACCAACTGCTGGAATAACAGAATGTTTCTCTGACATAGGATATTGTAATACCTCTTGTGGAGGGGGTTAGAATGAGGTCATCCTATTAAGAGCAGTAATCATGATGTAACACTGCAAATGCAGAAAGTAGAAGAGCTTAAGGCTGAGTCTGTATGACCTTGAAATTTCCCTGGAATTCAAGAAAGACAAACGATATTGGCTTTTAATCTGGCTTTGCCTTTGGTCCCTTTCTCTTACACATTGAACATAGCCCCCAAAGAAATTCTAGTTAATTAAGGATGCCGATCACTATATTGGCCCAGAACTAAGTTAGCTGCTTATCTAGAAGTACTTACTTGAAAAGGCATTAAGTGGAAATCAATCACATTCTAAAATACATGACAATCAAATTCAAAATGTTATTTATAGAGGATTCTGAGTTGCTTTCTCCACAGAGCAATGAGAGTGTCACCGTGCACCTGTAAATATTTGGTAAATCTTATTAGATACTAGCAGTGAGAGATCAGTTAAGACCTTTTACTTTTTAAAAATTATCTTCAGGAATTAATCACCAATGCCTAAGAATTTAATCAACCATGCCTGTGTAGTGAAGCCACCATGAAAATCCAAAAGGAGGGGTTTCAGAGAGCTTCCAGGTTGGTGAAGCAGAATGCCTCCACGTGCCACCGTGCTGGGCTCCAAACTCCAAGAGGATTGAAGTTTCTTTGTTCTCAACCTAACGCTATGAATCTCTTCATCTGGCTGTTGGTACCTGTGCTTTAAAATCCTCGGTAATAAACCACTCATCTGCCGCGTGGCTAACAGGGTCTTGGTGCTCCGGCCTGGTGTCAGGCCTGTTCCTCTGAGGTGGCAGAGCCAAGTTCAGGACACTGGTCCGCCAGAGACCTCCCAGCTCCACACAGTATCAAATGGCGAAAGCTCTCCCAGAGATCTCCATCTCAGTGCTAAGACCTAGTTCCACTCAACAACAAGCAAGCTACAGTGCTAGACACCCTATGCCAAACAACTAGCAAGACAGGAACACAACCCCACCCATTAGCAGAGAGGCTGCCTAAAATCATAATATGGTCACAGACACCCTAAAACACACCAACAGATGCAGTCCTGCCCCCCAGAAACACAAGATCCAGCCTCATCCACCAGAACACAGGCACTAGTCCCCTCCACCGGGAAGCCTACACAACCCACTGAATCAACCTTTGCCACTAGGGGCAGACACCAAAAACAATGGGAAGTATGAACATGTAGCCTGTGAAAAGGAGACCCCAAACACAGTAAGTTAGGCAAAATGAGAAGACAGAGAAACACACAGCAGATGAAGAAGCAAGGTAAAAACCCACCAGACCAAACAAAAGAAGAGGAAATAGGCAGACTACCTGAAAAAGAATTCAGAATAATGATAGTAAAGATGATCCAAAATCTTGGAAATAGAATGGAGAAAATACAAGAAATGCTTAACAAGGACCCAGAAAAACTAAAGAGCAAACAAACAGTGATGAACAATACAATAAATGAAATTAAAAATTCTCTAGAAGAAATCAAGAGCAGAATAACTGAGGCAGAAGAACGGATAAGTGACCTGGAAGATAAAATAGTGGAAATAACTACTGCAGAGCAGAATAAAGAAAAAAGAATAAAAAGAATTGAGGACAGTCTTTGAGACCTCTGGGACAACATTAAACACACTAACATTTGAATTATAGGGGTCCCAGAAGAAGAAGAGAAAAAGAAAGGGACTGAGAAAATATGTGAAGAGATCATAGTTGAAAACTTCCCTAATATGGGAAAGAAAATAGTCAATCAAGTCCAGGAAGCACAGAGAGTCCATACAGGATAAATCCAAGGAGAAACATGCCAAGACATATATTAATCAAACTATCAAAAATTAAATACAAAGAAAAAATATTAAAATTAGCAAGGGAAAAACAACAAATAACATACAAGGGAATCCCCATAAGGTTAACAGCTGATCTTTTAGCAGAAACTCTGAAAGCCAGAAGGCAGTGGCAAGACATATTTAAAGTGATGAAAGGGAAAAACCTACAACCAAGATTACTCTACCCAGCAAGGATCTCACTCAGATTTGACGGAGAAATTGAAACCTTTACATACAAGCAAAAGCTAAGAGAATTCAGCACCACCAAACCAGCTTTACAACAAATGCTAAAGGAACTTCTCTAGGCAGGAAACACAACAGAAGGAAAAGAACTATAATAACAAACCCAAAACAATTAAGAAAATGGTAACAGGAACATACATATCGATAAATACCTTAAATGTAAATGGATTAAATGCTCCAAACAAATATAGACTGGCTGAATGGATGCAAAAACAAGACCTGTATATATGCTGTCTACAAGAGACCCACTTCAGACCTAGGGACACATACAGACTGAAAGTGAGGGGATGGAAAAAGATATTCCATGCAAATGGAAATCAAGAGAAAGCTGGAGTAGCAATTCTCATATCAGACAAAATAGACTTTAAAATAAAGACTATTATAAGAGACAAACAAGGACACTACATAATGCTCAAGGGATCAATTCAAGAAAAAGATATAACAATTGTAAATATTTATGCACCTAACATAGGAGCACCTGAATACATAAGGCAAATGCTAACAGCTATAAAAGGGGAAATCGACAGTAACACAATAATAGTGGGGGACTTTAACACCCCACTTACACCAATGGACAGATCATCCAAAAGGAAAATAAATAAGGAAACACAAGCTTTAAATGATACATTAAACAAGATGGACTTAATTGATATTTATAGGGCATTCCACCCAAAAACAATCGAATACACTTTCTTCTCAAGTGCTCATGGAACATTCTCCGGGATAGATCATACCTTGGGTCACAAATCAAGCCTTGGTAAATTTAAGAAAACTGAAATTGTATCAAGTATCTTTTCCAGGCACAATGCTATGAGACTAGATATCAATTACAGGAAAAAATCTGTAAAAAATACAAACACATGGAGGCTAAACAACACACTACTTAATAACCAAAAGATCACTGAAGAAATCAAAGAAGAAAACAAAAAATACCTAGAAACAAATGACAATGAAAACACGACGACCCAAAACCTATGGGATGCAGCAAAAGCAGTTCTAAGAGGGAAGTTTACAGCAATACAATCCTACCTCAAGAAACAAGAAACATCTCAAATAAACAACCTAACCTTACACCTAGAGCAATTAGAGAAAGAAGAACAAAAAAACCCCAAAGTTAGCAGAAGGAAAGAAAACATAAAGATCAGATCAGAAATAAATGAAAAAGAAATGAAGGAAACAATAACAAAGATCAATAAAACTAAAAGCTTGTTCTTTGAGAAGATAAACAAAATTGATAAACCATTAGCCAGACTCATCAAGAAAAAAAGAGAGAAGACTCAAATCAATAGACGTAGACATGAAAAAGGAAAAGTAACAACTGACACTGCAGAAATACAAAGGATCATGAGAGATTACTACAAGCAACTCTATGCCAATAAAATGGACAACCTGGAAGAAATGGACAAATTCTTAGAAAAGCACAACCTTCTGAGACTGAACCAGGAAGAAATAGAAAATATAAACAGACCAATCACAAGCACTGAAATTGAAACTGTGATTAAAAATCTTCCAACAAACAAAAGCCCAGGACCAGATGGCTTCACAGGCACATTCTATCAAACATTTAGAGAACAGCTAACACCTATCCTTCTCAAACTCTTCCAAAATATAGCAGAGGGAGGAACACTCCCAAACTCATTCTACGAGGCCACCATCACCCGATACCAAAACCAGACAAAGATGTCACCAGAAAGAAAACTACAGGTCAATATCACTGATGAACATAGATGCAAAAATCCCCAATAAAATACCAGAAACAGAATCCAACAGCACATTAAAAGGATCACACACCATGATCAAGTTGGGTTTATCCCATGAATGCAAGGATTCTTCAATATACGCAAATCAATCAATGTGATAAACCATATTAACAAATTGAAGGAGAAAAACCATATGATCATCTCAATAGATGCAGAAAAAGCCTTTGACAAAATTCAACACCCATTTATGCTAAATACCCTCCAGAAAGTAGGCATAGAGGGAACTTGCCTAAACACAATAAAGGCCATATATGACAAATCCACAGCCAACATCATTCTCACTGGTGAAAAACTGAAACCATTTCCTCTAAGATCAGGAACAAGACAAGGTTGTCCACTCTCACCACGATTATTCAACATAGCTTTGGAAGTTTTAGCCACAGCAGTCAGAGTAGAAAAAGAAATAAAAGGAATCCAAATTGGAAAAGAAGAAGTAAAGCTGTCACTGTTTGCAGATGACATGATAGTATACATACAGAATCCTAAAGATGCTACCAGAAAACTACTAGAGCTAATCAATGAATTTGGTAAAGTAGCAGGATACAAAATTAATGCACAGAAATCTCTTGCATTCCTATACACTACTGATGAAAAATCTGAAAGAGAAATTAAGGAATCACTCCCATTTACCACTGCAACAAAAAGAATAAAATACCTAGGAATATACCTACCTAAGGAGACAAAAGACCTCTATGCAGAAAACTATAAGACACTGATGAAAAAAATTAAAGATGATACAAACAGATGGAGAGATATACCATGTTCTTGGATTGGAAGAATCAACATTGTGAAAATGACTATACTACCCAAAGCAATCTATGGATTCAATGCATTCCCTATCAAACGACCAATGGCATTTTTCACAGAACTATAACAAAAAATTTCACAATTTCTATGGAGACACAAAAGACCGCTAATAGCAAAGCAATCTTGAGAAAGAGAAACAGAGCTGGAGGAATCAGGCTCCCGGACTTCAGACTATACTACAAAGCTACAGTAATCAAGATAGTATGGTACTGGCACAAAAACAGAAATATAGATCAATGGAACAGGATAGAAAGCCCAGAGATAAACCCACGCACATATGGTCACCTCATTTTTTATAAAGGAGGCAAGAATACACAATGGAGAAAAGACGGCCTCTTCGATAAGTGGTGCTGCAAAAACTGGACAGCTACATGTAAAAGAATGAAATTAGAACACTCCCTAACACCATACACAAAAATAAACTCCAAATGGATTAAAGACCTAAATGAAGGCCAGACACTATAAAACTCTTAGAGGAAAACATAGGCAGAACACTCTAAGACATAAATCACAGCAAGTTCCTTTGAGCCACCTCTTAGACCAAACCTCTTAGAGAAATGGAAATAAAAACAAAAATAAACAAATGGGACCTAATGAAACTTAAAAGCTTTTGCACAGCAAAGGAAACCATAAAGAAGACAAAAGACAGCCCTCAGAATGGGAGAAAATATTTGCAAATGTAGCAACTGACAAAGGATTAATCTCCAAAATTTACAAGCAGCTCATGCAGCTCAATATCAAAAAAACAAACAACCCAATCCAAAAATGGGCAGAAGGCCTAAATACACATTTCTCCAAAGAAGATATACAGATCGCCAACAAACACATGAAAGGATGTTCAACATCACTAATCATTAGAGTAATGTAAATCAAAACTACAATGAGGTACCACCTCACACCAGTCAGAATGGCCATCATCAAAAATGTTACAAACAATAAATGCTGGAGAGGGTGTGGAGAAAAGGGAACCCTCTTGCACTGTCGGTGGGAATGTAAATTGATACAGCCACTATGGAGAACAGTATGGACGTTCCTTAAAAAACTAAAAATAGAACTGCCATACGACCCAGCAATCCCACTACTGGGCATATACCCTGAGAAAACCATAATTCAAAAAGAGTCAGGTACCACAATGTTCACTGCTGCTCTATTTACAGTAGCCAGGACATGGAAGCAACCTAAGTGTCCATCGACAGATGAATGGATAAAGAAGATGTGGCACATATATACAATGGAATATTACTCAGCCATAAAAAGAAACGAAATTGAGTTATTTGTAGTGAGGTGGATGGACCTAGAGACTGTCATACAGAGTGAAGTAAGTCAGAAAGAGAAAAATAAATATCGTATGCTAACACATATATATGGAATCTAAAAAAAAAAAAAAAAGGTTCTGAAGAACCTAGGGGCAGGACAGGAATAAAGATGCAGACATAGAGAATGGACCTGAGGACACGGGGAGGGGGAAGGGTAAGCTGGGATGAAGTGAGAGAGTGGCATGGACATATATACACTACCAAATGTAAAATAGATAGTTGGTGGGAAGCAGCCACATGGCACAGGGAGATCAACTCGGTGCTTTGTGACCACCTAGAGGGGTGGGATTGGGAGGGTGGGAGGGAGGGAGATGCAAGAGGGAAGAGATATGGGGATATATGTATATGTATAGCTGATTCAATTTGTTATAAAGCAGAGACTAACTCACCATTGTAAAGCAATTATACTCCAATAAAGATGTTAAAAAAAAAAAGAATTATCTTCATATACCCCTTAACCTGATCATCTCAAGTGGAAATTATACCTTGATATAAGAACAAGTAAAGTTTCTTATGTCCAAAACCAAAACGAAATAAAACAGTGACATAGCTCATCATATTCTCAATTCAATACTGAAATTGTAAAATAAAGGGAGCCTGTTATATGGTTAATTTAGTTCATATAAGATTTTTATGGCTCAAAAATTCAAGTTAGGAAGGTTATAGAGAAAGCAACTAAAGACAACTTATTGTAATCACCTATGGCAGAAAATGCAATATTTCCTACTATATCAAAATTTAAGATCAAAGGTACTCAAGCACTGAATACTTAATCACATCACCTGAAAGAGATTCAAAGTACTATATACTCGGTTTTTAAAATACTGACAAATACCAAGATCTCTTTTTATAACCACTTGAGTACAAGTTAAGAAGTATAAGTTAAATTTTACACTAGGACATAATCTATAATTCTCCTAAAATTGGATATAACATTGATTTTAATAATGTGAGATGATAAAAATTCTATGAATCAATAGAGGGCACTGCCACAATTCCCTTACAATATACGGAAATAACATGTAACTTCATAGAAGATGGGAAGAGTAGGAATTGTATAACCATATGTCTTATTGACAAGTCCATCCTAAATCTACCAACTTTTAATTTCAGTTCCCACTAAATATTTACTTTGTATTTTCTGGCTCCTTGACCCCCTTCATCTCTGATTTCCTTGATCAATGAGTTCAGATCTATCCTTCATAATGAAGGCTCAGTCAAGAAGAACTTGAGTCCCATCACTGCAAGAGCTCAAACACATTGATTTTATTATCCATTGCTGAAACCCATACTTCTCACAACATTGGTAAGACTCAAAGCCAATAGTTTTTTCCTCCCTGAAATCCCAATGAACTGATTACATACATTGACTGTCATGGTCAGAAAGAAATTATATAAGAAATACATAAGAAATGCTCAAACAGGAGCATCACTGGTGCTTGAAAAATGCTTAATGGAACTAGGTAGGAACCATTTTCAAAATTTACCACGATCAAGAAGTATTCTTTCCTGCTTATAACTCCTCTTCTGCAGCCACTGTGTACAAATCAGGCAAAGCACACACTTAGGGAAAGTCAGAGGCCTGCAACATCTCACAAAACTCACAGGGTTAACAAGAAAAGCAAACATTCAGCATTTTGCAGGGTACATTGAGCAAAGCAAGCCTTCAGAGAAACCAACTGAGAAATCCCCAGCAAGTGCACTAATAGGGAACAAAACTAAGGCCCTGGAAACAGGGGAGGGACTAATCTCTGCTGGCTGCATGTGATAAAAATGGGATGGGATGGGACTAAGACGACCAGTAGAATAAGAGAATATTAGATTAGCCACCTTGGAAAGAATTCCGGTCAAAGGTTCCACATGTAAGGAACTTGGAAGTTGCCACTCTGTTGTAATGACAAGCAAAAAGCTGAACAGACTGAAAAATCAACGATTCTTCTTGGATATGAGAGAGGAAAGGGCACAGGGCAAACTGCTGCTCCCAAGACTGGAGAGACAGACGAGTGAATAGAGGGAGTCAGAACTTCCCAACTTTCCAGAGTAGAGACTCAGAAGCTGACTACCACGGGAACCTGAATTTCGGCAACTTAATATCAGAACCAAACCGTGGATCCAGGATACCCCAAAACAGCAAGTATAATAAATGCCCAAAAAAAACCCCAAAAAACTACATCTAGGCATATCACTTTCAAATTACAGAAAATCAAAGACAAAGAAAAAGTCCTGAAAGAAGCCAGAGGGAAAAAACACCTTACCTACAGAGGCACAAAGAAAGAACTGCATGTGGCTTCTCAGAACTCACGCAAGCAAGAAGAGAGCAGAGTGAAATATTTAAAGTGTTGAGAGAAAAAAACCCACCAACTTAGAATTCCACACCCTGTGAAATTACCATTCAAAAGTGAAGGAGAAATAATTTCTCAGACAAACAAAAACTGAAGGAATTCGTTGCCAATAGACCTGCAGGAAAGAAATGTTAAAAGAAATTCTTTAGAAAAAAGGAAAATATTAAAAATCAGAAACTTGGATCTATATAAAGAAAGGAAAAACACTAAAGAAGCAATAAATGAAGGTTAAATAAAAACTTCCATTTTTCCTATTCGGAGCTGATCTAACAGAAAACAGTTTGCTCAAAATAATAATACCAATAATGTATTCACTTATTTTGATTATGATGCTTATGTATACATGATATATATGTATATGTGCTTAGGTACACATATAGAAATGAAATGAATGACAAAAATGATACAAGGGACGAGACGCAGGAACCAGGATTATTTTGTTATTATAAGGTACTCATACTGCCTATAATTTTGTTATTATAAAGTACTCATAACACTGAAGTGGTACAGTGTTATCTGAAAGTGGATTGGATTAGCTGTAAACATATATTGCAAACTCTAGGGCAATCACTAAAAAAAAGCAGATTAGCTACTCTGGGCTAAGAGTTTTCATTAGTTCATTAGTGAAGTACAACTGGAAGGTTATCAGGTCTCTACTGTGTATTACTCATAGTTTATTTTATATATTTATGCATGTGATAAACTATATAATCCTCATTCCATAGCGTATGTTTAAATGCATCTCAATAAATCCTATTATTTTTATGAAGTCCTACATATTAAGAAAATCCTCCAGATATTTTTAGAGATCAATATCTGGACTTGGTTGATCCTACCTGACAATTATAGAGGACAAAGTCAGACGGAGTAGCGCCAAGATGAGTGCAATTTTAAAAAGTCAAGGAAGTATCTGACTCTGATTTTCTGTCCTCTAAACATCACTATATGGTCACCCATCAGGATCAGAGTGAAATACGTGCCCTTATTTATTATTCTCACGCTTTATCAAGGATACGTGGACGTATCTCAAATGCACGTGATTATTTTGAGCCTTACTAGGAATACTGTCAGACTCTGTAAGAACTAGTTTCAGTGATGTAAGTATCTGTTCTACATGTATTTATTTCTAATGAACATGATCTAGCTTCTAAGGCAGCTTAGAACAGTTCAAGCAATCTCCAGGAGCTTCGCATGGTCTTTGGAGTTTTCTTTTTGTTTCTTTTAATTGGGGTATAGTTGTTTTACGATGTTGTGTTAGTTTCTACCGTACAGCGAAGCGGAGTTCCCTGTGCTACACAGCAGGTTCTCATTAGTTATCTATTTTACACATGTTAGTGTATATATGTCAGTGGAGTTTTCAGTATTTGCCTTTTCCTATCAGAATGTGACGTTCCTTAAACAAAGGAACAATGACTACGGTCCAAAGAGAATTCAGCCAAGCAGGGTGACGTCCAGGGTGGGGCAGGAGAAAATGTTCTCCCTTTTGTGCAGGCCATTGTTGTGCTTCTAGACCAAAAACACAGCACAGAGGAGACAACAGAGCAGACAACTGGCAAAGGTCACATTCAGAAGTGATGACCCACTGTCTGACAGTAGTGCCATTGCTGTAAGTTTTATAAGACACATGGGAATTCTGGTTCGAACAGATTACAACTGACAGATTCCTGAAGTACTAGGGTTGCCATGGGGCAAAACAGGCTGCCTTTTTTCCAGATTTAATCACAAAATTGTGTCTACAATAATCGACATAACTCGCTTCTTGTCCTTCACCCATCTCATCAAAAATTATTGCATTTTCCCTCAAATTGTATTTTTTGGATTCCTCTGTGAATATACTCATTTCGTCCTCGTTCCTGGAGGCATCTTGGTTTAAATCCATCCTTTAAAAAAGGAGAAGGGGTACATATGTGGAGGCAAAATATTCTCTTGAAGCAAACAGATACAGAGTTGCTAGAAGAAGCTGATTGTAAACACAAGCTGCCTGGTTGGGAAGGGGAGGGCTGTTGATTTAGAGACGTGTGACAGCCTTTGGTGGACGGGCACAGGCAAAGCCCCACCGGGCCCTTCTTCCTTGGCAGGGTCAGGACTGAGCCAGCGGAGGCGGAGCTTCGTCTTCCCCTTGGAACTCGTTGTTTCGGTTCTCCTCCAAAAGCCTTCATCCAGATAAGAAGCCAATGACTGATTACATCTTCTTGAATTTATACTTAAGTAGCTCTTTGCTCCAAATGCACAATGTAAATTATATGTAAAATATAAATTATAGGGCTTCCCTGGTGGCGCAGTGGTTGAGAGTCTGCCTGCCAACGCAGGGGACACGGGTTCGAGCCTTGGTCTGGGAAGATCCCACATGCCGCGGAGCAACTAGGCCCGTGAGCCACAACTACTGAGCCTGCGCGTCTGGAGCCTGTGCTCCGCAACAAGAGAGGCCGCAACAAGAGAGGCCGCAACAAGAGAGGCCTACGCACCGCGATGAAGAGTGGCCCCCGCTTGCCGCAACTAGAGAAAGCCCTTGCACAAAAACAAAGACCCAACACCACAGCCAGAAATAAATAAATAAATAATAAATTAATTTTAAAAAACATTTAAAATATAAATTATAAAAGATATTAAATTATAACTATATAAAAAGGGAAGACCAAAATGTCACAATGCTTAAATGTAGGTAAACATCCCAGCAAAAGGGTGAGCAGGACTTAGGTGAAGGGTTTGCCGGGCTCTCAGCCAGAAGCTGTTGGTGGGTGGTGGCCACGTGCGCAGCCCCCGTGAAATCTGAGGGCTTTAACTGCTCCACCTGAGATGAAAAGGAGACCACCAACACCACAAACTTCTTAGAGCCTTAACTCTTGATGACTTTCAGGCCGAGGAAGGTTGCAAAGTAAGGACTCAGCTTCTCATGCAAGCGCTCAGCCAAGCTGCCAGAGTGGCTCTGTGATAATTCCTAACGTATTTTCAATGTCACTAGGAGAGGCAATTTTGAACCACCTTAGCAAGTCCTGTCCTGAAATGAGGTCCCACAGTGTGGTCAGGAAAAAACTGCAAAAACTAGAAAGAGTGGGTGCACACAGAGAGAAAAAGGGAGGAAAGGGACAGGAAAGAGAAAAATAAAAGAAACTAAAAGGAAATCACACTCAAATCAAGCCTGTAAATTATTATTCCAAAATCCATAAGGAAATATAATACCAAGAAAGACAACAAAATAATTACAACAGGAGTTCACTCTGGATAAAATAAGTTTGTTAGGACAGTGCTATGGAATGAATGTGTCCTCTTAAAATTCATATGTTGAAGCCCTAACCCCCCAGTGTCATGGTATTTGGAGGTGGCACATTTGGGAGGTAATCAGGTCATGAGGGTAAGGTCCTCATGACGGAACTGATGCCTTTATAAAAAGAAAAAGGGACATAAGATGTGAGGATACAGTGAGAGGGTAGCCATCTACAAGCCAGGAAGAAGATTCTCACTAAGAACTGAATCTGCCAGCACCTTGATCTTGGACTTCCCAGCCTCCAGAACTGTGAGAAATACATGTTTGTTGTTGAAGCTACCCAGCCTATGGTATTTTGTTATAGTAGCCAAACTGACAAAGATAGGCAGTCTGACCTACTTTTTAAAATAAGCATGTTACTTACTGCCTTTGGGCATTTTCACCTGGAAATCTCATAGGCACTTTAATTGAACTCATATCATCATAAACTCCTCTTGGGATCTGTTTCCTGTCACATGTTCCCTGTTTCAGTGAGTGACACTACCATTTAGCCAGTTATGCGAAGGAGAACACTGGGTGTCACCCTTCAACCCTCCCTCACGCACAAACCACTCTCTATCAAAAGATAAATGGAATCAACCGTTAAGTTCAGTCTAGTACAGCTCCTAAATATCTCCACATTTGCACGATTTTTCCATCTGTACCACCTTAACTTTAGTTCAAGCCACTATTATTACTTCCCTAGACCACTGCCAAGATCTTCTATCTCTTTTCCTTCCCTTCTAGCGTTTCTCCCACATGGAAATAAAACATTGACCCTAGTTAACTCTGGAGGAAAAGGAAAGGGAGTAGAGTTAGGCAGTGCTCTTCAAGTGTATCTGTGCAATTTCTTACTCTTTAAAAATGAAGATTGAAACAAACATGACATAATAAGATCTGATAAAGTTGTGTGGTTGATTTACAGGAGTTTGTTATTGCATTCTCCTATTTGCTGGGACCTTTGCAATATTTTCCAGTGAAAAAGTGTAAAACTAAAATAACACGATAACAAAATAAAATAAAGTAAAATAAAATAAAATGATTGCTACTACCTGTTTGTAACCTTGGGAATCAATGGGCATCAATTGATGGGAATCAATGTGGTCATAAGTTTCTTAACATTTGGTATAAGTATGTTACTTTTTGAACCTAGAAATTCCATCTACAAATTAAAATTTAATGAGATCATTCTTTACATGGGCCCAAAGATGCTCATCAGAGGATGATGATCAATAAGGAACTGGCTGAGGGAATTTTGTTTCGTCTCGCCAGTGAAATATAATGTATCCACAAAAATGATAGCTATGGAGACTGAGTAACACATGGAATGGTACCCACGTTATGATGTTAAAGTGAAAACATATGTATATGTACATAAATACATCCATATGCACACAACTATATACATCTATGATGAGAAAAAATAATATCGAAAGGCAATGAAGCAAAGTACCAAAGTGCATGTATGTTAGGGTGGTGACCTTAGTTTTTCAGTAACATATTTAACTTAGTTTTATAATATAGAAAGTTTTAACTTAAAGGAAATAAAAGTGCATCATTGAATGATTCAGTGTTTCAGGCAGTCTTCCATCTTTATATTTAGCAGTGAGTGTCTTATGTGAATATTAGCATTTCATTCTCTATGTCTGAGAGCGTGAAGGTAGATATGCTGTCATCCTTCTCTGCCAGAATTAAGAGAGCTCACTGCCCCTCAAATAGATAGCATGGCTGAAATTCAGGTAAGCACATGGGCACTATGATAACTTCTGTTAAGGTTTAATAACCAGAGTGGCATTTGCCCAAGTCAGGCAGAGATGCTCCTGAAGGTTCAGGCTGTATCAAAGCCA
Source organism: Eschrichtius robustus (assembly GCF_028021215.1). Taxonomy (NCBI): domain Eukaryota; kingdom Metazoa; phylum Chordata; class Mammalia; order Artiodactyla; family Eschrichtiidae; genus Eschrichtius; species Eschrichtius robustus. The sequence goes on from NC_090825.1 coordinate 27,794,398, forward strand.
AATGCCCACTGTTTGGTAAGGCTGTTTCACTTCCTTGCTAAATACGAATATACCTTTATGATCACTGCACAAATCAGCCATTTATATTGTATTTCCCATGCTCTGAAATACTACACAAGCAAGGCAAAGGGTTCGGCCCATGCTGAAATAGAAGGGAGGGTGGGGTGAATAATCTCGTGTTTCTCTGAGAAGGCCCTGCTCAGGCAGGACTGGATGAGTTTCTCTCCATGGTGTCCTGGAATAAATGATTTAAACTTAAAGCTTAAACCTGTACGTCATTGCAAAAAAGAGAACAAAAGGGATGCAAAATCGAAAAAGTATTTGTTAACTACAGTCCCGATGACTTCATTTTCCTCCCAACTTCTCCTCAGGGAAATATTTTTCACCAACTTATTTTCTGCTTAAATTGCTTTTGCTTCTCAGCAAAAAGATCCCAGCCCTCCTGGGCAGCAGTGGGAAGAGCAGGGCTGACTCTTACTGATGCCCTTTACGGCTGCTGCCAGATGTGACCTAGACAGATTTCCAGAGGTTTAGGATTTTCAAGATGTCACACACTTTGAAATGAACACATGATTCCTGTGATTTCTAAAAGTGAGCTGTTGGTTTTCTATACTGAAGGAGGGAAAGAAAGAAATTAGTAATACAAAAATTGTTTACAAGACTGATGGGCCACGACTCAATGTCTGTCCCTGGACCTCTTTCCACGACTACCTCCTGGGGGGTGGGGGTGGGCGGGTGGAAAGAGCAAGTGAACAAATGGAGCAAAGTACACGAGAGGGAAGCCAGGGGGGAGGAGGCTGTGTTCTCCTGACCCCTTCTCTCCATCACTCTGATTCCCTTTGCTATATTGCTGATTCTGGCACTTCAGCCAATAGCTGCCCTAGCTTTATAGGCAGCAGTAACAGTAGAGGCAGAAAGTTCCCGAACAGACTCGGACAGGATCCAAAAGGAGAAAGCGAGGCAGAGTCTACTATTAAAGCCCCCAAATGAGCGAAGAGCCCCAAGTACCAGAACAGCCCCGACCCCTGCCCCCAGAGGCCCCAGAAATGTTCATCTAGCACTGCGGCCACAAGAGTCCGCACTCTACAAACACATACTCCTTTACAGTTCCCAGCCTCTCTCTGCAGTTGGATTGTGCCCACAGGGCTGAGGCCAACCAATGAAACATGAGCAGAAGCGGTGTGCGTCACTCCAGGCCAAGGCTGTTATAAGGGACAGTCTGCCTCTTCAATTTCTTCCTTCCCCTGTGGGGCAATTTCAGATGTCTCAGCTACAAGAGGAAGCAGGGCCATCTAATCTGTGCCAGATTTAGACTGGGTTAAAAATAAACCTTCATTGTGTTCTTAAGATTTTGATTTCTTTGTTACCATAGCAGAACTTGTCCCATCCTGACATACTTGACAGCAAGGAACCTCTCCAATGCTTGATTTATGAGAGAAAACTGTTTTTCTTGTAGCTATGAAAAACTGGTAAATTTGAGACAGAAGAAGAACACTGGGCTAGGAATTAGGAGAGACGGTTATGGTCTGGATTTGGCCGTGATTTAAAGGATACCTCTGGTGGGTGGTTTGACTTTTGTGGTCCTCAGGTCCTCAACCAGAGAAGTTATAAGCCTTTCTGGTCTGCTTTTTTAAAAAAGACATGTAACCCTTTCTGCAAACAAAACCTTTCATGAAGGACAGTATGTAAAACTGATAAAAGAAAAAGTGCCTCTTTCTTTAGATCATGACCGACACATTTACTCCCCATAGAGGCCCCTGGGCCATCTTTGCGGAACCCTGCAGACCTAGGGGCGAGACTGCAAACTGCTGGCTTAAACTTCCTCCATGGCCTATTCTGAAGCTGACGTGGATTCATAGAGAGAGGTGGTGTTCTCACCCGTCCCACACGTTACACTGCACTCTGTCCAGCGGCCATACTGCCAGAAGTACACCAGCTTCTCCACGTCATTGTCAAGGCCATCTTTCCGGATTGTGTACTCATACTTGATGCCAGGGTTAGTCACCTGGAATAGAAGCTAAAGGACAAGAGCAGGGTCATGTCAAACTCTGTTGTGACTTTATACTGCAAACCACAGTCCTATAAAAATGCTGTACAACGTCCATCATCTTAAAGTAGTCATGGAGGTGTGCAATGGAATACATCCCATTAAATAAATACCTCTACTTCCACCTGCATGTCTACATATGTCTATAGTTAATCTGCTCCTATTCTATTATTTTTTCACTGAATTCTCATGCGAGGCCTAATCATACGGGAATTACTCTGAGGGAATGACCAGAGTGTCCTTTCCAACAATGGGCTGGTAGGTCACCTTGTGCCCTTGCGTGCTTACTAACTTTGTGGTTATGGGTAAGTTACTTAATCTCTTTGTGCCTTCCTTTCCCCATCTACATAGTGAGGATAATCATCGCATGACTAATAGGGTGCTTTTAAGGGTTAAACAAACAAAAGTAATGTGACTAGATATGATTAGATCGGTGTCTGGCATACAGCTAGCGCTCAGTAAACAGTAACTTTTGTTGCCGCTGTTGTTGCTTTATGGTGCCCTTCTCTAGCTCTCAGGCTGATTAGTTTTCTTGAAAGCATATATTTCTGGGATTAAGATGGTCATGGGTTTTAGCCAAGGCATAAAATTGGAGACAGAATTTGGGACCTTCCCCTCACTTCCCTCTCCTGCAGGCGATCTACTTACCACATGTTTGAAATGGATTAATCTCACACTTAGAGGTGGTAGGTGGGTTGCTCCACGGGGTGGGCCTATAAGATGTAAGGTCTCCTGACATTTATGGGTCATAGCTGTCAAGCTTTGACCTCCAGCTTCTGTGAATGCTCTGATCTCTGGCTCTGAAATGACTTCCTTCTAACTTCTGAATATAGTTAGATGTGACCGTCTTGGGCCATCCATCATCCCCAACCTGCCTTGGTCTGCTGGTATAATTACCCCACTCCTTTTCTACAGTTCTTTGCTGGTATGAAAGACAAATCACTTGTGCCTTTGAAGAGCACATGCTACATCTTAACCCCTCTCTCCTCCAAGAGTTTCACGAAGTCAAACCTTTTGCCTGAGGACAACCACATGATAACATGTGAAGGAACCATGTCAGTTCATCACCACTGCTGGAAAGCTGTTTGGAAACTCATGCCAGGCTGACATAGACTGGTAGCATCCCTTTTATACCTGAGGAACACTCACTCTGAAATGAATAGCCTGTCAACCATACTGGAAACTAAATTCAACAGATGATTTTAGGGCCCATGGCATTTCATCACAAGGGTTTTGCCAATTTTAGGCAATAAAGGATTAGCAGCATAAACTAATATCTCACTTCCCTCCCTGTTCCTTGCTAAAAGAAGGTTTAATCATTCTTAATGAATATCCCCTAGCAAACACCTTGGAAAAGAAAATGAGAAAGATCCTAACTAGTGCACATGTCAGCAGTTCCCTTTGCTTCTGTGTTACCTGGATCCACACTGACTCATTGGTGGGACCTGTGGCCATCAGTTTCTCCAGGTCTCCTTTCCTGTCATATTGAAAGACGGTCCCTGCCAGCTTGTAGTTCCCATTCCACTGGATAATAAATCCTCCATTGAGGTAATATTTTTCAGGGTCTTCACTCCTGATGGCCAGAAAGTTTCCAGCTCCCTCAACCTCCATTACCCGTATGTCCCTGGCTCCTTTTGGAATCAGCCCGATGTCAACATAACCTAAGGAGAGAAGAGAGGCGTGCAAGCTTAGCTCAACACAGTCTGTTTCTGACTCATCATCCATCCTCTTCCCAGGATCTCCATCAGTTAGTGCCCTTGCCTTCCTGCTGGGTGGTTACTGGGACTGGCACATGCACTAATTACGGGGAACTTTAAAAGCTTGGCCATGAGTAGAACTCTCAGGAACCTTATGATTCACTATGTAATCAGTTTTATGAGAGGAGAGGTGAAATAAATGCAGATTGAACTCTGAACCTTCTGTGGTTGATCCAACATTTATTTTTCTGTGATTTTCTGTTGATAGTTCAAAATGATACAGCCCCTAGCCAGCTTCCCATTAGCATTTCTGCTTCCACATTTGTTGCTACTATCAGATTAATCTCCCTAAACATTGCAGTGGCTACATCCTTTCGCTCATCCTCATTGCCTGAAAATTAAAGACAGACTCTTAGAAGTAATTTAATCATAGCTTAAATTCATTAAGAGAATTCTGGAGAGAATCTTGGATTGATTGCCACCTGGCACTCTTGAATACAGCTTGTGATGAGAAACTCAGCTCTGAGCACAGCTTTTTATATTGCTGGACAATTATATTCATTAGAAAGGTTTTTTTTTCACATTTTTTCTTATGTTTTGATGAAATATAAACTTATGTTGTTCTCACATGTTCTAGTCCAACATTCTGAAAAAGCACAGAGGACAATCTACTTAAAGACCATGATCAATTCTAGCTACAGTCTTATCCTTGCTTATTGGTTGTTATGGTAGGAGACCTACTGGGGAGAAATGGAATGAACACATAATGGCTTCCTCTCTTTGCCAGACTCTAGGCTAAGCCCTTTATGCATTCATCCTGTTTATGCTTCAAAAGAACCATCATCTCATAGCTGTGATAGAATGGAAAGACGCTGGGGATGGCATTGGGCAAGGAGTACTGGGGCATGGGAGTCAGACATCCGATTCTAGTTTCTGCATTGCCACGAATGAGCTCCATGATGTCCATTGACTTATTTAACTTCTTTGAATGTCATCTGCACAATGAAGGACGTTGAATGAGATGAGAGCTTGAATGAGATGATGTCTGACATCCCTCCCAACTCTGCTAATCGATTATTTTGTCCTTTTCTAAGCTAAATTTTCTCTGTTCCTTTACCTTTTCCATACAAAACTTGATTTTAAGACCTTGATCATTTTCCACTGGATATACACTAAGTTTTTTTTTTTGACTAACAAACACACCCTCATCTCTGTCACCTAAAAGTGCCCTGACTACTCTCTTTCCCTCAGACATTAACATAGCATGGGATCCTGGGAGTTAAAACCCACGTCTGGCCAGCAGGAACGATTTACTCAGAAGCTGGGTACAGGCCACAACCTCAGCTCAATTTTTTCAAACTGGCAGCTCCCATCCAAAGGAAGTGAAGTATGGGGCCTGAAGTACTTGATTAAATTCCATTGGGCCCTCATGCACTTGCCTGAGACAGCTGATTGAAACTATTAAGTTACAAGTAGCTCAGGGAAAATATTTAATCACATGTAATTGAGGGTGATGCAATTGTTTCAAATGCCTTTGGAGCATTGCTCCCTGCAGCATAGCAGAGTTTCTCATAGCAGAGCTCACGCATAAAGTCAACTAGCATTAAAGAATATGGCAACCACCATATCCCTTGTTTAAAAACAAACAAAAACCAAGCCAAAACAAAAAACAGTGAGAACTGATGAGAAAAAAAGCCAAAAGAATTTGCCTTTTATCTTCCACTTAAGAAAATCTAAAATTAGAAATATTTATTTTGTATAGATTCTGTCTTATCAAAAGGCAAAGTACATCAAATTTAAAATAAAAGCTTTCATTGAATATAATTGCTGCTTCCGAACAGTTTGTAGAAAGAAGATGTAAACGGAGGCAGATTTAGCCATGAGCAAAAGCAGTACATATTTGTAATATATTTTTGCAAAAGAATACCTAAGAGGAACCCAAAAGATAAAATTGTGGTGTTTGGAGTCGAAAAGAACCATAACATAGCCACCAGACTCCTTTACACATGACAAAATAACCCACAATAGAGAGGAGTATAAAATGAAAAGTAAAAGTTTCCATTTCCCTCCACCCAGAGTCGTATGTCCCAAAGATAATTACAGTTAATAGTTTCTTGCATTCTCTTCCAAAACCTTTCTTTGCATGTATAAACACACATACACATACTTTTTTAAACAAGTGAGATCATACTATGTGAACTATTTTAACTATTGCTTTTTAAATTTAATATACCTTACATATCTTTCCACATTTTTTTTAGCATTTCAACAACTGCCAAAATGACATAAACCCATTTATTTAATCAGCCAACTGTTAATGGACATTTAGGTGGAAGGGAATGACCATCAATCTCTTTATCTATAAAATGAGGAAACTGAGTTCCCAAGAGAGGAAGAAATCTATGCCACAGCACATGGCCAGACACACACACACACACACACACACACACCCACACCCACACCTGTAACCAGGCTTTGCTAACCAACTCCTAATACAGCGTTTTTAATGAAAAAATGTGACTGGTAGAACAGAGATGAAAAAAATCCCCTTGAATGTCTCATCCTCATGGGTCTTCTTTACAGACATGAGAATCATATTAAAAAGTTGTAGGGGGTGAAGGATTATTGAGACATTCATTCTATGTCAAGGTCAGATCTTCAGGGTTGGTAAGAATATCTCCAAAGTATTAAGAATAATGAATATATTCATTCAGTACATCACTTTTCTTCCATTTTCCTTAGTAAACACGATTCTTTCACACCAGTATTGGGGGAAGTGGAAAACATAATCTTGACCTCAAAGAAGGAGCCTCTAGACCCATGGAGACCACCTGGAGAAACCATCCCATTACTGAGTCTTGAACACCTTGAGCTAAAAGAATATTCAGGGCCTTTGAGGATGGAGCAGAAGACTGGCTTCACTTCTGAAGACATACCATAAGAGTGACAATGGATTATTGGTGCTAATGTGCATCTTATTCAACTATTCTAAAAAAAGGATTTACCCACTGGCATATTTGGTTTCCAGTCTGTCACTTCAGATAAAAATGTGTTTATAAAGAGGTCATACTATTAACCCAGGCAATGTAACTACAACTACCAGCTTGTCTTTTTTTTTTTTTACGATTTGTGCTGTCTGTGTATGGCAAGCAAGACAATCCTCACTGCAGGCCAAGATGCCATGGTTTCTGTGAGGGGGCTCCTGGGAAAGATAGATCCATCTTCTGAAGCCTGGCTTGACAGCAGTGACGCATTGCTGTCTGGTTCAGATCCAAAACTGCATTTGACCTGCTCACAAATCACAGTGAGGAAGAGCTACGTACAAATACATTCGCCAGGCAGATGTACTGAGAACGAAACTGCTCTGGATTTGGAGTTTTAGCCTCAATTATTTCAAAAGAGGGTTGTAAGGGGCCTGCAGTCTTGGAACACACTGTGAGCAACCATGATCCTCTTGCTAGAAACCAGTGGAAACATAGCAGAGGGAATAGACACCGACAGGGGCTTCCTGACCCTAAATGCTTCCTCACAGCCCTGAGCCCTGGAGGTCTTTCAGCTCTTTTGATGGGAAAACTCCCGTGTAAAGTGTCCAGTCACTCTCTCTACCCCTTCCAACCCAAGGTTTCCTGGAAAGCATGACACAGGACAGTCTCCAAGTAAGGTGGTATTTTGGTAAACATGGTTTCAAGAAAGCCATGTCCTCTCTTATCATTATGTCCTCCCTTCTGCCTCTGATTCTGTCTCTGGAATGTTTTCTTATATGATTCTCATCCCCTTTACATGAACTTCTTTAGTCCAGGCCCTTATCTCCTGAACCTGGGTTAATGCTTGTGTTCCCAGCGCTGGGCTCTCCTATTCCGGGCAATTCTGTATGTTGCTGGCAAACCAGTCTTTCTAGGACACTGACCTCCTCACGTCGTTCACCCTCCCTAAAATCTTAGAAAGGTCCCTATTCTCTCTTGAATCTACAGCAAAGAAACTGAACCTTGCGGAACAGCCTAGGAGCAACTTTGAGTCATGAAGCCGTATCATTTCTTCCTAAAAGTGTCTCATCTTTCACCGCCCGGACTTGTATAGGCCCTACACCCACACTGCGGCCACAGCCCTCCGACCTGTGCTGTGAGTGTTCTTAATGGGTTCCATTCATTCATGATCATTTTTATTTTGTCACAGAGCCTAGGGAGCCGCCAGCAAAAGTCCAGAACATTCCTCATTATGGGATTAAGATGGTAATTTTAGCATAATTTGTAACTGTTGTCAGTTCCTAACTCTGTATGAATATAATCTTTTGACCATAAAGATCAGTGGCAGAGCTTAGGGAGCTACAGCCGGAAGAACTAAGCACATAAACACACAGAATCAATAAGTAGATGGGATCCAGGCGGTCAGGTACCTACATAATTCCAGGCAGCTGCTGCTTTTACTCTATTTCAGGAATCTCCTATTCTAAAGATACGGATACTGGCAGCAAGAGTTGAAGAACAGGGACATTCTGTGTCTTTCCTCTGCTTTTTAGATTATAGATTTTTTTTTTTTTAACATGCTGAATTGTAAAAGTGAAAAACTGTATGTGAGGTATATCAGACAGTGGAAATTGAATTAACTTCTTGTGCCAAAAGACTTAAAATTACTATGTGCATCAAATCTACTCAATAGATACACAAATGTATCATTTAAAATATAAAATTAAAGGTGAATTTTATACGGTAACTGTTCTGGTTCCATAAAAAGATTTCAAACAAAAGCTGAGCACATTCCGGTTATGATTAAATAACAGAGGTAGGAATCAAGGCTGGTGGTTTGGGCACTGAGTTAAGTGACACAATTAGTCGTAGGAGAGTTCCAGAATGCTCAGAGAATGTGGTCCCTTGTTCCCAGCATCAAAACAAAGCAGGCCAGTGTGAATAAGACCAGGACTTGATTCAGTGGTCAGAGGGCCTGGCATTGGTGAGGTCTAGAGAAACCAGTTAAGGCCAGAGGAGTCTAGAGTGGTAGTTTTAGGAAGTCAATGGATTAAGTCCAAATTTTGGTGATGTGTGCTGGGGAAAACTAGGTCATTTAATGACCACACCCGATACGCAGGGGCATACTTAGTAACTTCATCCTGGGTGTTAAGCAAGTCTAGAAGGGAGGTGCACCACTATATCTGACTTGCACCCTAGGTATCACCCCAGCCCCAGCGTGGGATATTGCCCCATCCCCTCTGGCTCTAGCTGGGTGGCGCACCCTGGCCACCCTATTTCCAGCACCTGCGTTCCTTGGAATTTAGAGAATTAACAACAAGATCCCCCCACCTCCCCAAAGCAGCGCCAAGCAATGACTAACGGGAGCTGGTGTGTACTGTCTCAACGCCTTCCCTCCTGGGCGGGAAAACTTTGGAAGTACAACGTCTACACTGGCTCCTATATAATAACTGGCTTAATGACACTCCCTTTCTGGCTGCCTTCCTTTCTCTGTTTCACTTCCTCCAGTGCCCTACTGGTGTTTCCCAGGATTCTCTGACCTCCAAACAAACGCATGGTACCTGAATTCTTGTCTCAGGGTATTTCTTGGGGAGGAGGGGATGAGGGGGACTAAACTAAGATGCTCTGAGTTGTCTTCATCATCTCCAGGCCTAACTTAGCCTCCTCCCAAGACGCCTTCAGCAACTGCTGGTGCCAAGGGATCATGGGAACTGTCTTTACTGAAGACAGTCTGCAGGGTCACAGCTGATCTGGGATGAGGATGGGCTCTCCATGCCCCGAGGAGTATCAGCAGCCCAAAGCTGCACAAGGAAGAAACCTCAAAAAAGGTAATCATGGGAAAGGAATAGTGCGATGTGAGTAAGGAGGGCATGTTAGGTGGGAGAAGCCACCTGGAGAGCCTTAAGGCACCACTGGCTGGGACCCCCTTACAGGGAGGAACTGGGAATAAGAGCAAATTGAAGCAACCCTGCCTTGCCTCTCCTCTGGTCCTGAAGCTACACGCCGACGCTTCTGCCTTTAAACCCACTGTTGGCTTCTCTGCCCTCAGTTACATAACCTGCTCCTATGTCTGCATCCTCCTCAGCCAGCTTTTCATCTCTTCTCTCCCCCAGGTCTCGGTCCATTGGCCTTCAGCCCTGGATCCTCTCCAGGGGTCACACTCTTAAACCTGGTCCTGTGCACAGCCACTAAGCCATCTTAGATCCCTAGTGCAATGTGATGCTTCCTGTAATTGCTTAGCATTCAACCCCTTTCCTAAAACTGCCAAGGAACCTTTATCCCTTTGTAGTGAAGGCTATACCCATTTTGAATTCTGTGAAAGTCACAATCTGCTTAAAAAGAGTAACACTCCATCTTGACCTTCATTCTCAGGCCCCTGCCACCTCAATTATTTATTTGTTTATTACCAGATCCTTCTTTCTGTTGAAACACCTTCTTCACGGTCTGACAGGCTGAGCCATCCCCAAGGCACACACCACAGCGATCCTCCGTGGCGTTGGAATCGATCTCATAGTCACAGCCAACCATCTGCGGGGAAGAGAGGTTGAGGACGAATGACACAGGCAGGAGAGGCCACACCTGCCCTGGACTTTTGACTCCTCTTTCCTCCCCCCTTTGCTCTGGATGAGATTGTGGCAGGGGGCAGATACAAGATAAATGTTTCCTCTTCCTTGTGGTGGCCAGAAGAATACCCAAAGCACCCACTGATGGTAAAGGAAATACTTGCTTTGAGGGGAAAGAGGTACACACTGAATGCATCTGCAATTTCCCCTGGGTGAGAGGCAGAACTGAACACACTTCCAAAAATGGAACCATGAAAATGTCTTGGAATCATTGTCGGGGGAGCAGCAAATCCCTTTCAGATGTGCAAACCTCATGCCCCCTCCTCTCTAATGAGATTCCCAGGGATGATGGAATGACTCCACCTATACTTAGTTGTTCACTCCCTTTACATTCCTCACTGGGGATATTCTCTCTGGTTCCTGTCTGAACTGGCAGCCCTGGGGGAAAACGTGGCTTCATGCTGAGACCATTCCAGCCCCGTGAGGGATGAGATCTCGGACCTGCAGGCCCATCAGCAGATCCTTTGGAGCCTCCTATGACCCCAGCCCCACCACCTGTCACATGTAGCCGTATCCCAGCCATCCTGACCTCCTTCCCTCCAGGTGCAGAGGAGGAACTGGTCATTTCTTCCCTGAGCCAGGCCTAACCTTGTTCCTGTGCTCTGGACCTGACCACTTCTCAGTGTTCTGTCCACTGGTCCTCCCAAATCATCATCCTTCCCTCTGCACTGGTTCCTTCTCCTCCACCCACCAATACGGCCAAGCCTTTCCCATCCAATGCCTATTCTGGAAAAGGAGAGTAATTAAACTTGGGGTGTTTGGTAGCATCAGATACCAGAGAATCGTTAACACTCAGATGGAAAGTCATGGAAAGCACGTGAACTTCCACTGAGGTCCTTTGTTTCTTGCTCTCTTCTACGGCCTATATTCCTTAACCACATTTCAGTGGTAGAAGAAAGAGGAAAAACTACACCATATCATATATATTTTAAAAATTTTATTTATTTATTTATTTATTTATTTATTTATTTATGGCTGCATTGGGTCTTCGTTACTGCGTGCGGGCTTTCTCTAGTTGCGGCGAGCGGGGGCTACTCTCCTTTGTAGTGCACGGGCTTCTCACTGTGGTGGCTTCTCTTGTTGCAGAGCCCGGGCTCTAGGCGCATGGGCTTCAGTAGCTGTGGCTCGCGGGCTCAGCAGTTGTGGCTCACGGGCTCTAGAGTTCAGGCTCAGTAGTTGTGGCACATGGGCTTAGTTGCTCTGCAGCATGTGGGATCTTTCCGGACCAGGGCTTGAACTCGTGTCCCCTGCATTGGCAGGTGGATTCTTAACCACTGCGCTACTAGCGACATCCCTAAACCTTATTATATTAATTGGATTTTTCTTTTCTGTTTGGGAAGAAGAATTGTGCCCAGGTAGTTTTTTCTCTCTCTCAAAGATAATTCCCTTTCTTATTTTAAAGCCACCTCAAATCAGCTGAAAGGAAGAACCATTTAGGTCTTTAAATACACCCTCCCTCCACCATCTAAACAGAGAATTAAGGCCCACAGACAAAAAATAGCGCCATTACTCAGGTTAACCATGTCTAACTTCCTTTAGATCCAAAGACCGTGCTACTTGACCCAGTTGGGAAAAATAAACTGCTAAGAGATTAAAAAAACTTAACAATGCTAATCACAATGGAAAAGAAAGAAATTATCTGGATGTGTGCCTTCACTGGTTATAAGCAAAATGCCAACCCGTCACAAGTGATATGTTTACGTCAAGCTTGAGCATCCTCTAATAAGCTGACCTTTACAAATCCTATTCTCAGTGACCGTCATTCCTTCACTCATTTGGAACCAGCCAGGGAAACATACTTTGCAACATACTGAAGTGTTTAAAAAAAATCTCTACCAAGAGGGGATGGATAAAAAATGTGAAGGAAAAAAGAAAGAAAGCCGGAAAAACAAATACCTTGAGCCCATCTTTCTCCTCCAGCAATATTTGCCTGCATCCCTGGGGGGCAGGGGCGGGGAAGGAAACACACACACCCCAGTAGGCTGGCCCACGGCATAGCGCGTGGTTCTTATGGAGACTTCACCCTTCTGTTCCTCCATCAGCTGCGCACAGCACAGTCAACACCGAACTGAGTACATAACCGAAGGCCTAGGACGGCAGAAGCCCGTCCTCCTTGCTATACATAAAATGCTATACATAAGACGTAAGCCCGTCCTCCTTGCTATATATAAAATGCTATACATAAAATTTTCTCTCAGGGGAAAATGAACAGACATTCCTCTCCTCCACGTCCTGTGCTCTGCAACAGGGCCACAGCAATACTGTCTTTCTGCCTTCAGCCGGATCAGAGGGGCTCTGATCTAGTATGGCTCTCCTCCGATGTGCCTCTAAGGAGGCCAGATAGCCTCCCAACATGCTGCATTTCTTTTTTAAAAAAAGAAAATCCCTTTAATTTCCTATCATTATTTCTTTCTTTAAAAAACAGCTTTCTTGGGGGTGTAGCTGATATATAAGATACTACACATATTTAATTTTATAATTTGATGAGTTTGGACTCATACAAACACCTGTGAAACCATTGCCACAATCAGGGCAATAGACATATCTATCAGCTCCAAAAGTTTCCTTGTGTCCCTTTTGTGTATGTGTGTGGTAAGAACACTTACCATGAGACCTACCCTCGTCACAAAATTTTAAGGGCACGATACAGTGTTGTTAACCACAGGCAATACGTTGTACGGCAGAGCTCTAGGACTTATTCATCTTGCATAAATGAAACTTTATACCCGTCGAACAGCAACTCTCCACTGTTCCCTTGACAACTACCATCCTCTTCTCTGCCTCGATGAGTTAGACTATTTTAGATTCTCATATAAGTGGAATCTTGTAGCATTTATCCTTCTGCGACTGACTTGTTTCACTTAACATAACGTTCTCCAGGCTCACCCACGTTGTCAAAATGTCAAGATTTCCTTCTTTTTTAAAGTTGAGTAATATTCCATGGTATATCTATGCCACATTTTCTTTATCCATTTGTTGATGAATCTGGGTTGTTTCCATCCGTATCCTGGCTAGTGAATAATGTTGTTATGAACACGGGAGTACAGATGTCACTTCAAGATCCTGATTTCATTCTCTTGGATACATACCCCAGAACTGGCATTTCTGGGTCATATGGCAAAAATTAAATATTTTTAATTTAATTTAAAAATAAATATTTTAATTTAATTAAAATAAATATTTTTAATTTTTTGAGGAATCTCCATACTATTTTCCATAGTGGCTGCACCATTGTACATTCCCACCAACAGTGCACAGGTTTTCAATTTCTCCGCATCCACACCAATACTTGTTATCTTTTGTGTTTTGGTAATAGCCATCCTAACAGGTATGAGGTGATATCTCATGAGTTTCACTTGTATTTCTCTTTGTTTAATGATGTTGAGCACCTTTTCATATACCTGTTGGCCATCTGTATATCTTCTTTGGAGAAACATCTATTCAAGTCCTTGGCTCATTTTTTAAATCAGGTTATTTGTATTTCTGCTGTTGAGCTGTAGGAGTTTCTCATACATTTTAGATATTAACCCCTTATTGTATATATGGTTTGCAAATATTGTCCCCCATTCTGTAGGTTGCCTCTTTATTCCGATGACTATTTCCTTTCCCGTGCAGAAGTGTATCATCAATTCTTGACCCTATCATTTGAACTGCAGAGCATCCTATCTTGAGTATTACTTAGAGAAGTCAGGTCCCAGTCTTCCACTAGGCTTTCAGCCCTATGTGAGTGAATAAGTAATACGTATTCTTACCAATTCTCATTTCTTCCTTATGAGTTTTACTGTTTTACTTAGTAAATTCTCAAGTAACTGAGGACTGAAATACCAACTGGCGCCTTGACCTGATCCACTTAGAATGTCATCATTTCTTTCTACGGTCCCTTGGCAGAGGTAGAGACTAGAAAAATGCCTGGTTCCAAGAGAAGATTCATTCCCAGCTAATGAAACTTTAGTGTGAAGATAATGCCAGTTATGCTTAACTGAGAAGAACAGGTAAATGATATTGTCCTTTAATAAATGGGACAGCAGCAATAATGCTTTCCTCACCATAAGTTTAAGGGCCAAGAGATAGGACCTGGCCTTCTAGAAAGACATCTGGCCCAGAGAAATTGACTTTGGGGTGTTCAGTCAATCACTGAGATGGCCAAAATGGCCTTGAGAGAGAACAAAGAAGGTTCAGGACAGTTTGTGAGAGCAATGAGAAGGGGAGCTAACTTAGGGCAGGCAGGAAGATTGTCAAGTAAGGTTAAGGACTCGGCTGGGGTTGAAGACATTGACTTTGTAAGGGCACAAATTCACAAAGCTGAATTATTATTTTAAGAAGTGTATAGTAGACTGATTGTAAGAACAAAAAATCATTGTGGTTGGGTTGGTCAGAATCAGGGTCCTGGGGAAAGAGGGTGATGGAAGGCTTAAGAGGAGAAATCTAGGGGATGGCTGATGTGCTAGTTCAGGGCATCTAGGCTGTTTGGGGAAGAAATGAAGCCAAAGTTTTGCTGACTGGGAGAAAAGGGACGAGTGAAGGAACTGCAAGTCAAAGCACTGGTTACCAAGAGAAAGGGGTGAGCGAGTTGGATGGTCAGCAGCCTGTCTTAAGACAGCAGGTAAGACTGCAGAGCTGGGACAGTTGGAAGAGGGGTGGGAATATCTGCTCATATATTTAAAAGCTTACTGCATGTTGTACTTATGATTAAAAAAGGAAAGGAGAAAATAATTTAACTGTAAATACCACTTTACTTAAAAATCTTAGCCTTGTGTAGATACAGCAAGTAAATGAAATAGTAGAAAACAAATTCAATAAATAGAAAAAAAGCAGCTTAGGACAAATTCAGTTCTGATCAACGTTCGATAATTTCCTCGACAACAAAATCTGCAAATCTAAGATGCCAAAATGTTGGCAAATATCATAATTTCCAAATAGATAGCTAAGTATATGAGTATAAGCAAATACAAGTATTTATATGAATATAAGCAAATATTTTCATATCCACAAAGAAGATGAATTAGACACATATATATTTTTTTCTGATGGTGTAACTTTTTATTTCAATACACGTTCAATTCCCTTTGAAAAAACTGTGGTAAATGAATAAGAAGACTAACAAAAGCTAAAAAAACCTACAATCTGGATCTTTAAATGATAAACTGTATTTAGGCTATTAAGGTAAACTTGATTTGACATATTTTTTTCTGCTTAAAAACTTAACTCAGGGTGGTGTAGACAGAAAGTAATTAAAGCTTCTAAAAGGCCTTAACTGGTTTCCAGAAAGAAAAAGGCAAGCTGAGAGAATTTGGCTTATTCTATTAAGCTGATTTAACTGGTTTCAAGAGAGACACCCAAGACCCCTTATGTTTTGTTGAAAATATCTGTTTTTTCCATCACAAGCTAAAGATACTGTCTCTGTGCATGCAAAGGTATCTAGGTCTAAAAGATAATTTTAGCATCACATTCATTTTTTGATGACTAAAGTTCTCAGCCCTAGCAGCATATGGCAATCACCTGAGGAGTTTTAAAAATACCAGTGCCCAGGACCCAAATCACAGCTATTCTGAATTAATAGGGTAGAGATAGAGCCAGGCATCAGTAGGTTGTAAAAGCTCTCCAGCTGATTCTAATAGGCAGCCAGGCCTGAGAACCACTTGTATTAAATGGCAATGGGGCTGTTTGGGCCTAAATTAGCTAAATAAACTTTTTCCTGCTCTAGGGAACAGGTCTAACCTAAAACATATTAATTATTTTTGGCTCTTTGTAGCTACAGTGGTAGTGTGTCAGGAAGAGAATTCTGCCTGAGCTCTTTCCAATTTAGAGTCTGATTATGGTTTTTTGTTAGCTCACTCAGTCCTGGGAATCATCATGTTGCCTCCTGTGCCTCCGTTGCTACTGGAATAAGTCCATCAGTAACTGCAAGGTGATAAATTCACCTTCCCAGGGTGCTAACAATTTATGGGCAGGAGCTTTTCATGGCAACAATTTGGTCCAGTGGAAAAAATTGTGATAATTATTTGCAAAAACAAATAAAATATATTAAGAGTTTATTGTGTGCCAGGGGCTCTGTTAAGGGCTTAACCTATATGACCTTATTTAATCTAAGATATGTTAATATCCCAATTTTATGAAAGAAAACTGAGTCTTAGAAAGATGTATAGAGTTATACAGCTAGGAAATAGTGGTATTGGGTTCATATTCTAGAGCCTGAGCACTAAGCCATTACGCTTTACTAATAGTTAATTGAGTACTTTTTATATAGTTTCTTTTTTCACTGATTAAAAACACCTTCTCTTTAAACTGAGATTTATGCCTGAGTGTTGGATCACAAAACTTGTTCATCAGTTCCTTGCAAAACAGACTGTGAGCAATGGGGATAAATTCTTCAATGTTTGTACACATAAAAGCATTAAAAAATCAGATCTAAGTACTTTATATAAAGGCAGAATTTTTTAATGGATTCAATGTGAAAAAGTTAAATCGAAATCAGAAGACCTGGTTTATAACTACCTGTCATGCCATCTCTCTTCCTAAGGAGCTCATGTTGGCGATCAATGGAGAATGAAATGTCAAAATGCTCTGTGAAAAACACTATACAATTATTAATTTCAGTTTTTCCTCAAATTTAACTAACTCTGTTGGCAAGTAACCGAAAAACAATTCAATACCACTGAAATAATCTGAGTTGCCTTTTGCTAGTAATTCCTCCTTTAATTTGGTTCTTCTTCAACTTGACCCAGCTTCATGCCTAAAATAATATCACAGAGCACATCAACAGATCAAGAAATGAAGACGACAGCAGGAGGACATTCAGTTCCTAACTGTGATTTTGATGAACACTGCAAAGTCTTGTCTCACAGACCATATTAAAAATACCAGACCACATGCAAATACCGCGAAAGCAAAAGATTAGAACATCTGACTTCCCGAATTAATAAAAATCATGGTTTTATAAAGTTGTAGATTAAGGAAACATACCCAATACCTTACATATGCCATTAATACAGACATTTCTGCTGTTGCCGCCTTCAAAGCAAGGGGTACCATCAGTGACAGCATCCAGCATTTTCTCGGAAAACTGGCCATCTATGGGTCGGCAGTAGAGCTCACAAGGACGTGCTGAAGTGAAAAAGAGACAAATCCTTGCAAGTTAGCTTTCTAGCTCAGCACCCTTCCCCCAGGATTTTGTACGTATGAATCCCCAAGTGTCATTCATCTGGAGATTCCCATCTTTTACCTTTCTGTGACACATGCTGTAATGCAGGCTTCTTTCTTTTAAAGCGTTTTACAACAAATTAAACTGGGAAGACTGCTTTAAAATGCTATGCCTTTTGTTACAAATGATGAGACCTTTCAATCCAATGTTGAACTGTGCTTATAAAAATAAGGCAGTGAGCATCTGGGGTTAACCTAGAAAATAAGTCATAGCAACCAGTGATGCAGGACTCCAGACAAGCATCATGTTTGCCTGTTATTTTGCAGCAAAGTAAGCAGACCACCAGGGGAGATGCTCCCGTGGGGCCAGCTCATTACTAACACCACTGCCACTATCATAAACCAACCCCAACAAATATTCTCCCCTGTCCTCCTCAAGTCCAAGAAGTCCTTGGACATAGGTTTACAACCACATGGAAACAAAAGATCTGCTGTTTTGCTAAAGCAGAAGCCACCTTGCTTATCATAGTGGTCCATCCCATCATGCTGGGTCCTGCACTGAATCCATTCTAAGGTTCAATTTTCTGTTCCCTTGTGAGTGATCTCCTGCACAGAATCGTTCTAGAGATTTACTTAATAAAATATGTATCTATACGTAGGTACTTCGAATAACCAGAAAAAGAGGTAACTTTTAAGACATAAATTGGCCTAAAAATTTTAATAGGTAGTATCTGTATATGATAAGAATTCAAATAGTTAATTTTCTTACGTCTTGTTCTCTTTAAGTGAAAAATTTGAGAATATCCTCTTCAGAAAGATCCTTTTGGGATCTCTTCCGGGTCTGTTTACTGGGGGAAGGGCTGTTAGTTTCTTGGTGGTGTGACCAGCTGAGGGCTCAATGAGACCACCCGTAAGGCCGTTTGCCTTGGACCCACCTCAGCGTGGATGGGCCCCAGATGCAAGGCCAGCGTGCAGGGCTGCTCAAGGATGCAATGATCCATGTGGTAGAGAAAGAAAAGTGTACAACTTACACAAATATAACTTAGAGTGAAACTCAAACAGTGAAACCCTGGAGGAACTTGAGACAATTTCTAAAGCATCTGTTTAAAACTTAAAGGAGAAAGGTAAAAGCAAATAAAGAATACCAACTGATTTTATACAAACTGCAGTGGATACGTTGTCTGAGAAAATGAATAAAGTTAAAATGAGTTGGAGAGATCACAGAGTGCCACCGGAAAAGGGCCAGCAGACTCCGGAGACGAGGCATAATTCAGTATTGCTGTAAATCGTCATTCCTGGCAGCATGATTAGCTCTGTGGCTGCCTGAACTGGAACAGAAGCGCTTAGAGGGAGCCACGTGGGAGCAATTCTGCTCCCTGAGCGATGAGAGCATCCATCCAGGTGTGCTGAGTCCAGGGAATCATTTCAGGAAACATCAAGTAGAAGGATGGAGGCAGGGGAAACACTTTTTCAAAAGCTTCGATTTGAGCTTTAGAATTTAGATTTGAGATTTTCTATTTGGACACATGAAGCACAAAGACGAAGCAGCCCTGAATTATTCTGGAGCTTTTCTAAAGGAATTACCTGTTCCAGCCTGCTGGGGAGGGCTGGTGCCTGAGGGTGTGAATTCTAAGGCGGCGCTCACTCTCAGGGTTGTAAAAACGGGTCCTCACAGCAAGTAAACCCCCATCCAAAGGCAAGCATTGCACTGAATTCCAGAATGGTGAAGTTCCAATGTCTGCCTTAGTTTTACTCCCTCTGGGCTTGTGCTGTTCGACTCCCTCCCTGAAGGATGAAACTACCCAGAGGCTTTTGCTGGTCTTGTCTATTTAGTGAGCTAAGGGAATGTTGCTTTGTTAAAATAACAGCCAATGTATTACTTGAACATTATTTCCCAGATCTTCTTGTGCTTTGCAGTGGTTATCTGATTTCATTTTAACTATCACAACCACCTTATGATGTTAGTTCTTTTATTATCCCCATTTAGAAGAGAAAATCTAGGCACAGAGAGATTAAGTTTTCCAAGATCTCACAGTATGAGTGGTACAGTAGAAGCTGATGGTTTAGCTTAGAGCTCACGCTATTAACCCCTAACCTACAGGCACAGAATTATTTTTAACAAAAAACAAATGCTTTGATGAGATATTAAAGTAACCACTCTTCGTGTTATTAGGCAATGCATTTATTCATGGATCATATCTGAGAAGCAAACTTGGTAGAATACCCACTGGACTCCATTTTAATAATCTTTCATGGGTCTTAAATATGGTGAGAATCACTAGCCTCTGGAGCCATTACTTCTACAGAGAGGAGATATAACATTCTAGCTCATGAAAGTCTAATATTACCTTAAGTTACTTAACCTTTCTGTGACTCAGTTTCCTCATCTGAAAAATGGGGATAATAATACCTACCTTGCAGGGTAATTAATAGTGAGGATTAAGACAGAGACTGTATGTCAAGCACTCAGCGTGGTACCTGGTATACAGTAAGTGCTTGACAAGTGACAGTTGTTATGGTTGCTGATTTCACCTCCTTATCATGACCTGGTGAATTCTAAAGGTCTTTGCAGTTACCCCATAAGCTGTGCTTCTATCATTCCAATCTTCTTTCAGAGCAGTCAAAAGCTGGCTCAACTCTCTTTCCCACACATACACCAATCTTTCCTGAAATATCCTCTTCTCCTTCAGATTACTCCATCGTGCCATTTCTAATCAATTCTGCACTGATTTCATGCTTTGTTTTACCATTTTCTAAATAATCACTGTCTTGTCAGTTTAGCATAAAGAATTCTATATCCTGCTAGGTCAGTAGGTGGTTCCACGACTTTCCTTTTCTGTGACTATGAACCTGGTTCAAAGCTGGTACAATGCCTACTGAGGTCCTCCCGGCTCTATGCTTCCAAGACTATGGATTTTACAAGCTCCTCAAGCAAACTGCAATGTCCTCAAGGGCACCCCAGTCATCTGCGCATTGATCAGCTGCTACTGGTGCCCACAGTGTGAGAAGGAGGAGCCAGACACACACTGGCGAGGACTGGAAAGCACAGGAGGTGGCTCTCCTTCACATGAGCGCTGGAGTTAGACGCACAGGGGTTCAGATCCCAGCCCTGACTCTTACATCTTGCCCAAGGCCTTCTTGGTCTCTGCACAGAGGGGATTGTCAGGGGATAGCACACTGAAACCTCTAATAAGGTATCTGGTTGTTTTAATGTGGTAGTTATGACCATTAACCTTTCCTAATGAATACTAGCAGATCATTACACTCAGCAAAGGCTCCTAACCCATGTTTACTAATTAACTGACATGGCAGTGATCGATACTGTTAGGGAGAAACCTTTGGACCAAGTGGCAAAGAGATCAACTCAATCCTAAGAGATTATCAACTCATTCATAAAAATGAACCTTGACCTTAGTGACAGAGGTCAAGGGTGTTCATTGCAGCAATTAACTTTTTATCCAGGAAGAAACGGGCAAATGAATTAAGTTGCATTTACATAATGGAAGGCTATGCAATCGCTAAGAGGAATGAGGTGAGCCGTAATGCCATGGTGTTCTGCTCCAGGAGTCAAAAAGTTGCAGAACTGGCAAAGTATGAGTCCATTTGTGTGCAAATGGAAACCTGCTGTTAACAATGCTCGCCTCTGAGGAATAAGTGTGGTGGGCTAAGAAGAATTTATTTTTATTTCATTCTATTGTATACACTTGCATTTTTATAAGAAGCATATATTCATTTTATAAATAATGCCTTGGCCCTCAAACAAGAAAACTGGAAAGGTCTCCTTTCCCCTGTGATAATCATGACACATCTCTATGAGGAGAGGCCCTCATTTTGAGACTTCCCTTTATCTTGCTTCTGTGATACTGGATTTGTACATCCTTCAAGCTTAGACAGGCTAACTGAAGTAAGGAAGAAACAGATTTCTAGGGAATATAAGTACAGTGGTCTATGGAGTCTTAGGAATACCTAGTAAATAATCTGTGCTAAAAACAACAGCAGCACACAGACCTGCTGCTGTGACCCGCAGCGCCTGCACACCTATGACCCACAGGCGTGCCTAAGGCCAGAAGGAACCCTGTGCTCGAAAGCGGCCACTGTGAATTGAAGGTTCAGGGCTATTGAAGCAGTTTACAAGGTGGACTCTGAAGTCCTGCTTCCCTGCCCTTTCCTCTGGCCTCTCTGTCTTTCCTGGTGCTCTGGGTATGTCATTAGGTGGGCCTGTGACACAGGGCGCTGCCCCAAGAGGCAGGAGGAGCAACGGATGGTCTTAGTTCTCAAAGGTCAACCTGACTATCAGAGAGTCTCTCTCCCAGACACCAACCTCATCGGTTCCATAATATCCACAGAGTTGGAGTGTTTCACCGTCTCAGGTACACTCACCTTCCTAGACACATCCTTTCGTCGGGCTCGTGTGATTTTTTTTTTTTTTCTTCTAGTTTTTCAATCCATTTTTTCAGCTGAGTGAAAACTCTAAAACAAATGGACTGGTGAACTCTCCCCTCACACTGTCTGATTAATCCTCTCAAAAGAAGCTTAGGGAACTGAATGAACTCACTGAATCGAAGGCTGAATTTTCAATTCTGCTAAAATAGGGAGGCCCAACATTTTTGGATAATGATCTTACGAAGTGATCGTTAGAAGCGAAAGCTAAAACTTGCTAAGAAGGATACAAATTATTTCTTAGGTCAAGGAAAAATTTGGGTGCATTTCATGTTCTGTGAGCAGATTGCAATTTGAGTTTCACCATTTAAAAAAATCCAGTTTCTAAAATCCATTTAGATGCAGGGCTCCTTGGGTGTGAGTCCCGTGCGGTCACCCAGGGCCTCACACTTGGTTGAATGCTCTGTTGTCACCGTCTTAAAACTCTTAATAATTTTACATCTGAACTTGTGCCTTGTAAGTGAAGTCTGATTGGACAATGGAGCACGTGCACGAGCAGAAGAGATTTGTGACGTGCATGTGTGCGGTTCCTTGCCAGATTTTAAGAAATACTAAACCTTAAGCAAAAGGCATAACTTAAAAATGTTTTATTGCTTTAACAAGTAACATTTAACTTAAAAAAGAAGCCCAGTTTAATGACCAGGCTCAGATCAGCTTGAGGGAAAACAAACAAACAAAAGCAAAACCAAACAAGAAGTCCTGACCAAAAACCCAACCAAAAGTCAGTCAAATAATTACCAAAACTCTGTAACTTTGGCTGGTCTAAAATAGTATTTTTTTTACTTTCTGATAAGGTAATATTGCAATCTCCAAATATATCAAAATACACATCAAACATAAGAAGGTATTAAAATTAATATATTCTACCATAACTACAGAAAGGTATGAAAACAGGAATAGAATTAATTGTTAAAATGAATTAAAACCACTTCATTGATGTTTTAGACTAGGCTAAATGTAGCAATGTCTGCTATTTACTGTACGTTTATGTTCTGTCTTTTAGTTAAAATGGTTAGGAACTGTGACACTAAATTTGGAACTGCAACTTATTATAAATTGTTTACTAAACGTAATAATTTTGTCAGAATGCTTAAATGTTTAAAAAATTGATTTCCAAAGGCAAGATACGTAAGTTTAATAAACCTAGCATTTGTCGTAATACAAACAGTTTTTGGGGCTCTTCTCCTCCCACCAGAGTTCCTTGGCCATAAAATCATCTATTTTTTTTTTTTTTAACATCTTTATTGGAGTATAATTGCTTTACAATGGTGTGTTAGTTTCTGCTTTATAACAAAGTGAATCAGTTATACATATACATATGTTCCCATATCTCTTCCCTCTTGCATCTCCCTCCCTCCCACCCTCCCTATCCCACCCCTCTAGGTGGTCACAAACCACCGAGCTGATCTCCCTGTGCTTTGCGGCTGCTTCCCACTAGCCATCTATTTTACGTTTGGTAGTGTATATATGTCCATGCCACTCTCTCACTTTGTCACAGCTTACCCTTCCCCCTCCCCATATCCTCAAGTCCATTCTCTAGTAGGTCTGCGTCTTTATTCCCGTCTTGCCCCTAGGTTCTTCATGACCTTTTTTTTTTTTTTTTTTATTCCATATGTATGGGTTAGCATACGGTATTTGTTTTTCTCTTTCTGACTTACTTCACTCTGTATGACAGACTCTAGGTCCATCCACCTCACTACAAATAACTCAATTTCGTTTCTTTTTATGGCTGAGTAATATTCCATTGTATATATGTGCCACATCTTTATCCATTCATCTGTTGATGGACACTTAGGTTGCTTCCATGTCCTGGCTATTGTAAACAGAGCTGCAATGAACATTATGGCACATGACTCTTTGTGAACTATGGTTTTCTCAGGGTATATGCCCAGTAGTGGGATTGCTGAGTCGTATGGTAATTCTATTTTTAGTTTTTTAAGGAACCTCCATACTGTTCTCCATAGTGGCTGTATCAATTTACATTCCCACCAACAGTGCAAGAGGGGTCCCTTTTCTCCACACCCTCTCCAGCATTTATTGTTTCTAGATTTTTTGATGATGGCCATTCTGACCGGTGTGAGATGAAAATCATCTATTTTTAAAAAAAACATGAACATCATCTTAGGTAAAATTCAAAATTCAATGCATTGTTCTTAAGGTAATGGGCCTATCCCAGTCTCTGTTTCTATGGCTAATATTTAGTATGCAGAGTCAGGCCAGGGATAACTCTTGGCTTTATTGTACAGTCTGAGTTTAAGAAGTTACTTATTCTCTAAATCTATCAGCATATCCATAGGAATTAGATCAAAACCTTAAATTTCCATATAGGATTTTCTTGTGGAGATAAAATTAGGGAAATGCATACGAAGTGTTGAGTGTAAGTACCTACACAGAACAAATACTGATGTAAGTTTAATATAACCTGTTCTCGTTAACAGTTAGTAATGAGTTTCGCTGCAAGTAGCAAAAAAAAAAAAGAAAAAGAAAAAAAAATGTCGCTTCCTTGTTTTAAACGGACAGGAATTTATTTTTCCCACGTAACAAGAAATCCAGGGGCTATACTCCTTCTGTCTTCCTCTCAGCCGTCCCAGCATGGTTGCGATAGGACTGCTGTACCCCAGGCAGCACGAGGGCAGAGTGAAAGGCAGAAAGGCAGGGGGCCGAGGGCAGCTTGGTCAGTACCAATTAAAATCCTTCCCAGAAGCCTGACCCAGCGAAGCTGCCATCTTTATCTCTTTGGTTGGAACTGGGGCTCCCAGGAATACAGTTTAGCAAGTCTTCTAGCTTTCCCTCTTATCTTGTAGACGATAGTGAAGGGGTTGTGAATGGCTTTGGGGTGTCTGCAAACATCATCCTCATTATTCCATCATTTTCCCTCCTGAAGCCACAGATTCCTAGTCTGTGAAATGAGAGGCTTCTGGCTAGAAGATCTCCCAGGTTGCTCCCCGCAATGACACTCTCTTTAAAGGCTGTTTCTTTCTAAACACCAAGTACTCTTGTCATCAACTCTGTGCACGGCGCCCAGGTCCTCCCAGGTGTCCAGTTCCTGGGAGTGCTGCCAGCACTGGCCCTCAGTTGTCACCTTGGCCTAAGAGAGCTTCCTTGCCCAAGGACACTCACTCCTTCCTGGGGCAGACCACACCCAATGTCTGGGCCACGTGGGGCTTCAAGGACTGGTTGCCCCACCTCAACTGCAGCAACTCTGAAGGTCCTCTGAGCTGTAGAGCTTCCCGAGGGGTGGAGAAGCCCTCTGCTGAGACTGTGCTCTGCACCCCAGCTTCTCCCCTCGCCCAAGCCCTCTTCCTTCCCTCTCCTTCCGCACCTGTTGAACTTCCCACACGCTAGTGTCTGTCTTAGAGTTTGTTTCCTAGGGAACGCGATTGCAACAATTCCTTACAGATGTCCCTGAAGGATCCTATCCCTCCAGGAGGAGCAGACTGTTGTCTGACCTCATGTCAGACCTTCTACATATGCTGGAAACCTCACTGGCAGCAAGCACTGATAGGGCTGAAATATTCAGAAGCAACAACTAAAAAATTAGCCTTAATGAGGACTTATTTGGGGGTTCTGAGAAAAACATCCAAAAAGGAAGAGAGATTCCAAGAAAGTGATGCACCAAGATCAGGTTCTGGCCATTTCCTGATAGATGATGCAGGATGTAAACATATTTCTATTCACATAGGCTAATCAAGTCCCTAGGAATGTAAGTTAGTATAAGTATCTCAGCCTCTTAATCAAACAGACTGTATTCTTCAATTCCAGCTCCATTATATAAGACACTATAACCCTGAATAAGTCACTGTCCTCTCTGAGACTACGTTTCTTCATCTCTGAAGGATGGGGATGGCGGTAAGTGAGAAAATGTATAGCCTCAGCTCTTCACACTGGTGCTTCCATGAATACGATCAAGTGGAGTTTGGATGCCTTTTTTTTTTTTTTTTTTTTTTTTTTGCCAGGAGTGTTGGTAAAGGAAATGCCTACATTGGAAAGTAAGTTGATTTAAATTAGTAGTTTTCAAACCCTTTAGGAAGAAGAATTATTTTTCTTTTATCAAGATCTTGCTAATGAAGCAGATAAAAATCAGGATTTTATTAAGCAGAAATTTTATAAGTGCAAGTATATAATGCTTAAAAATAGTTCAGTGGGATCCAAAGAGACTATTAAGATGAACAGAAAATTTTGAAATCAAGTTTACAGATGGCAGTTACAGACATATGGCTGCAGCACCTGATTTTTTTCTGTGGGTTTTTTTGTTTGTACAGCATTGAAAAATCTTGACTCACACAAACAGCTGTAAATGATAACAGTTTAGAACAACTTGACCTGTAATCTCAGGATATTTCTCAATTAAATTGTGTTGATGGGAGACTTTTATTCTAAGGTCTGTAGAAAACCAAACTAATTCGTGTAAGTTAACGTATTGGTGTTTTTTGATAATGTTAAAACTCAACATATACTGTTTTTTGAGTGTAAGCATTGTTCTTTATTGTACTTTTAAAAATAGTTTAAATTATTTCTTTTGGAAAATGAAATTATAATAGAATCAAACATTTTTGGAAGCCCTGGAACAGAGTTTGAAAACTACAAGTTTTGATGGAGATTCTATGCTTATTCCAAATGTTTGAATCTCTGATTCTTCTTCTGTCATTGGCTACTTAGCAAATCTGCCAAAGGTCACTTACTAAGACACTTAACACTGTCTACTGAGTGGGTAGAAAACTCTGCTGTAAGTTAGTTTATCCTCTGGTGGCTTCTAAGGAAAGGCTGGGAGGGTGTAAAGTGCTCAATGCTTGGCACAGATTAAGTGCTCTGCACAGAGCTGTTGTCATGAATGCCACATTGCTGTCACCCGGGATGCCCAGAACTAAGAAAATAGCAGCTCTGTAGGATAGAGTTTGATGGGGGAAAGAAATCAGTGTGTTGGTCAAGGTGGTAGTTACCTGGGTTAGCAGGTAAGTCATTATGCTCAAATAATAGCACAGGAGCCTGTAAGAAAACCATTGTGATGGAGAATGGAGGCTTACAGACCAGGTAGACGGTGAGTTAAGCAGATGGCACTCAGCTAAATTTCCTCACATGGTTTATACAGCCTCAGTACAGATGCAAACCGATCACTCCAAAGTGAGTGAAATCTGTGTCTGCTTTTATAGCTCTCATTTCTTTAATACCTATTGCTAGGCTATGCAAAAAGTGGGCACACGATAAATGCTTGTAAATCAATGAAAAGTCAAGCTGAACCAAATCTTTTCATTCTAAATCCAGCTACTTGAGCCATCAGAGTCCAGCAGACACAAATTCAACCCTGAATCTGGCTTGTGTGGGGATCCCAAACTAAGCACCTGTCACAACACTGAGGCAGCTATGCCATTCTAGTCCTGGAAGAGTGCTCATTCAGGGTCTATAGTACTACTGACTCAACTAGTTCCAACAAAACAGAATGTCCAAAATACAGGTATAGGTAGTACCAACTGGCTATACCTTTCATAACCATCGTTTTTTTTTTTTTTGCACCCATATGAGTATATACACGAGCTTTCCTGTATTCGAGTGCTTGGATCATAAAGTAAAATTGCACCAAAAACCAAACGACTCACTCCCCTAGAGCATGAATGGTGCTAGACAATGGGAGACAAGGAGCAGACGTTGCCCGTGACAACCAACAGCCATCAGGGTATTTTGGAGACACAAAGAAGGAAAAGCACTTTTTTTTCCCAAAAGCAGTTGACTATAACATTTTTCTAACAGTCGAAATATGTAATTTTCATTCACTGACTGACATCTATCTACAAGTCCTCTTCTGTTCTATCATGCTGCATTTCAGAAACTGAATAATCACAAAAAACGTGGTTACTTTTCACTACCTTGTCTCAAATCGCCTTAACTCAGGAAAATCTTTCTTTCATTCTCTGTTTGAATAACAACAAATAGCAGAGATACTCTTTGAGGCTAACCTATAGCTAACAGTCAATCATCCTTCCTCATTTTCAGGAGAGAATGCGTCACTGGTGCTGATTCAAGGGAAGCACTGCCAAAGCTCCTGCTCCATTCTCCAACTCTGTTATGCCCCCATCCTCTGACATGCATCCTGTAGATGCTTGACTTTACTTTTTACCCTTCTTATACTGCCCTATACATTAAAAAAATGTTGATTTCTGGCCCAGAGCTGGCTTGTACTCATTTCTGATCAAGTTTCTCATTCATTTTCTACCATCTTGTCTTTCCTTGTGCTTTTCTCCTCTCACTTGGAATGGATGACTCTATTTTGAATGCCTTGCCCTTTACTTATGCCAAGAGAAAGACGACTCATGCTGAAGAATCATCAACTACTTCCTCGGAAGACTCCTTTGAAATTACTCCAAAACCATAATGATCTTCTTTTCTGAATTTCTGCCAAAACTACATTCAGCTCCACGTGCTCATCAACAAGCACTTTCATCAGTGATTAGTTTCTGAATCCCTACAAGCCCCACTTATTGCTTAGTTGCACCTCAGCTGTTTTGAAGTGAGCCATCATGTTTGATAAACTTCTCTTTTATCTCCAACAGAGCTCAGCATGGAGTTGGAATATTCACCTTCAACGTTTACTGATCCACTTAACCAGGTCAGTGTCTCCACCTCCTAAAATATAAAACTCTTGATGGCACAATTCTCTTTTTGTTGAACTTTGCAAGGCATCACAGGTACCCTGACAGATAAATGCTTTCTGATAATGGCTATATCCTTAGATCTGGAATATACTGTTACAGCTCCTTACCTGGATTAAAAACTGGAAACCAGTGGTAGAATTCATTCTTGTAGGGAACAGTGTCAAACTCACTGCACTGCATCTGCCGAAATGTTGGTGTATCCGGGCGACAGGGGTGAACGTTGCACAAGCGATAGCGTTTTCTTTCTCCAGTGCAGTACTTCCCTCCAAACTTTGGTCTACACATGAAACACACAAACTCTTCTTTAATTTCCTTAAAGGCCAGCATTTTCTGTTAAAAATCCTCTGGCATCCGGCCACGCCCATTCCTTGCCAAACCATGTCCCTCTCTAGCCTCAAAGCTCACCGTTTGAATAAATTCTTCAAATTTCCCACAATTTTTGCTGTTGCCCATGAACATTCAGTCCCAAGTATATAGCTACCTGTTTTGAAATAGTTTGACCCCATGGTCAATTAGTTGCCTGGTCATCAGTTGTGACTTTAGTTTTGTTTCCTCCTTTTCATTCCCACAATCACCAAACTAGTTCACCCCTTAACTCCAACCCTGTCTGCCCTCTTTTTCCTCATTAAACCTACTGTACACACTCTTCTCTGGCTAATTTTTATGATTGCCTTAGTTATTTTAGTTTCCTGTTTAAAAATCTTTAATGACACCCCATGGCCACAGAATCCAGTCCAGCCTCTTGAGCTTGGCATCCAAGGCCCTCATGATACTGACTTACCTCACCTGAACAACTTTTCTTCCCACACTCCTCCTCATTTGCACACTGCTCCCATGATACAGGCTGACTTCTTTGCTTTTATTTTTTCTGTGCCTCTAGATAGATTTCCGCTCTCTCAAGTCTCTAAACATCTACATACTGCCTGTGCTTTAAGGACCAATAAATGCTATCTCCATCTCCATCATGAATTCTTCCTGAATTCCTGCCAGAAGTAACCTCCTTCTCCTCTTAAATGACACTTTATTATCCTACTGTAGGCACTTCCTGCATTTATCACACCCAAAGGTAATTCTTTGACTAAGGCAGTTCACATTCATTAACTCCCTGTAGGCGGGACTAAGAATTGTCCTTGAGAGTTGAGGGTAGGCTGGCTTCCTATTTGTGATGATGGAGTGACACTCTATGACTTGGCACCTCTCCAAGTCATTTCCATCCAAGAGCCTTTTGTGAGCCAAGCCCTGCTGGGTTCTCACTAGACAGCTGACCGATACATATCAAGGATACCGTCTCAGCGTTGGTTGGTAATGCACTGACCTGAGTCTGTGACCTGAATCACAGAACTGAATCTGTTACTGTTTCCACTGTTATGGTTCTCAGTGAACTTAAGCAAACCAGCTACTGAGATCAGACATGGTCACTCATCCAAGGAGACTCTAAGACAAACTGTAGCCTCTGAGATGGGAGTTGGGAACATTTTTTCCCCCTGAAGCCAAGTTAGAGGATCATCTTTCATTTCCTCAACAAGGATGTCCCTTTTCTGACAACCATGGATCACTGACCATCCTCCCAGGAAGGCTACGGACTGGTAGTGGCTGATACAGAACACTGACAATAGGTCCTAGAACAAATCACCTGTGTTTCCTGATCTCTGAAATGGAAATCACTTTTCTGATCACATTGAAACAAACTATAAAATAAAGATATTCTGTAAAGATACTTTTTAAGGAATTTCTGGTTTTGAGTTTTTGAAGTCACAGGAACCTTGTATTTAAACAAAAAGGCAAGATTTTAAAACAATTTTGTCCAAATTCCTCAAATGTACACTTACTTATATGCATGGGAGATGGTAAAGATAGCATAATAACTACCATTTACTGACAATTTTATGTAGTAGATATTGTGTTAAACTCTTCATAGATGTTAAGTTATTAACCCCTAGGAGAAATTATATATATATATATATATATATATATATAGTTTATATGTATATATATATATATATATATATATATACATGCATATAGAAATATATTTATTAATAAAAAGGAGAAGTAAGATTTGGAACTGAGACACTGAGAGAATTATAACCATATTTATCACTTTTAAAAAATGTGACTCTTACTCTTTAATGCAGACTAATGTAAATCTAGGTAAAAGAAGTTTAATACATTTTCTACTTACAGGAGGCATTGTATGTACACTTTTTAAAAATTATACTTGGGAACTAGTATACTGAGAAATAATGAAATTAAGAATGTAATATATATTTGGAAATCAAGGAAATATAAATTTAATTCATATATAATATCATTATACAAACTTAAAATATGAAAAAATTAAGCAATTTGATTAAAAAATTGAAAGCCACTTGTGAAATAACGTCTATGGAATCCCTGACAGGCTAATATGGAACTCTGAGGTTTACAAAATCCTAATCTAAAACATTAAAAATAATTATCCTCAAAAAATGTGCCTAGCTATTTAATTAGTCACCTAAGGGAAGAAGAATATTTTTATAAAATTATACATTCATTATGATGGAAAGAAAGCTGCCATCTTATCAGCAAAATTGGTATAACTAATCCCCACTGATAGAATGGGGTTATTTAGAAGGATTTAATTGTGTAATCTCCTAAAGTCTTTCACATAGATTGTACTTTTTTAAAAAATTTGCTTATTTCTCCAAATGATGGAATCAGCTTACTTACCCAAGTTCTAGTAAGAATCCAGTGCCAAGCCAAAATGAAACAAAGCAAAAAAGAACCACCTTTTTTTCACACTCTATGAATCTTCCTCCTGGCTCCCTTTCATTTTGGGGAACATCTTTGATTTCCCTCAGGAGGCTTGGGGTCACTGAAGTCATGCTGCCCCCGACTAGTCTCCCAGTGCTCATGGAAGGAAGGGAAATATCTTTGGCTGGACTTACTCAGGGTTGTTGCAGAGCCTCTCTGCACTCTGGGCTCCAGCTCCGCAGGTCCTGGAACAGTGGGACCAGGGTGACCAGCGGCCCCAGCCTCCGGGAATCCTCTCTGGTTTCTTGCCCACTGTGATACACTTGCCAGCCATACACCACTGGAAAGGGAAAAGGCAGGAGATGCGTAAGTCAGGAAGGTTCCCATAGTAAGCTGAGTCAGGAAACCTAGCAGTCTAAACCCAGTTCTCCCAGAGCAAGCAGACTTCCTACAAGTCACACATCAGATGTAGCACAAAGAGAGCCTCATAAAAGAATTTCCCCCAAGAGTCTTGGGTTTTAGAATCAGAGAATTTCAGGAATTAAAGGGAACTTTACAGTGCCTAGCTGCAGTGAATGCAGGAGTGTTGCTCAAAGTGCGACTGGCAGATTGCACCCCAGAAGTAAATCAACACACCGCTTCCTTCACTGAGAAAGTCTCACTATGAAAAGCATGTCAGCTGAATATGCTTAGTAATATAGTTGTTCAGTAACATAATTGATTTACTTTCTGGTGCAAGCTTCTTATCTTGTTGAAGACCATAACAAACATTTTGCAGACTGGCACTGTGATAACACTTCTCTATAGCCTCTATGGGTATTTAATGTTTGCAACAGATAACATCCTCCTGCAAAATGTCCACTCATTGCCTGAAAACACAAGTTGTTAAGAAGCTGAAGTTAGGCATCAAGAAAAATTTCTGCTTTCCTATAACTCTACCTACTGTTTCCAGTTCTGGTGTTTCAAGTGGCTCAGGAAAAAGTCCACTCTCTCCCTCTTCAAGGGAATCCTTCAACAACTACCAGTTTAGGAGGGTGAACACAGGAAAAGGGAAACAAGAAATGCAAGTTGGTTGTTAGAAATGGCCACATTTCCTGGAGGATCTGGGCATGTTTCATCTGCTGGCCTCCTCTTTCTCATTATTTCTGGTCACTGTGTATTCTGATCAAGTTCTGTAATCTCAGTGGTGGGTCATGTCACACTCAAGCTGTGCAAAGACACCCACTAAACACATAAATCCTAGGCCCACAACGAACCCAAATGGTGTTGTTAAGCAGCACGTATTACCCTGTTCTTAGGTAGTCTGGAGGGTATCTAACATCTCTGAGTTCTTGAGTATATGGCTTTCCTGCTTAGTAAGGTGCGTAGGACTTCAAGAAATGCAATCAGGTCAGATGATGAGAAAGAAGATAACAAGTGGTCTAAATTCAGCATCTTTGGAAAGAAGAAGCCACTGGCTTGTCCTTCCCAGTGTTCAATATGGAGGGCGGAAAAAATGTCAAAATGAAGGTTGATGATAAGTCCAGCAGATGTTACTGACCACAAACTCCACAGAAATTCATCAGGAAAAGATGGGCCAGATGTTTTATAATTGGAGCGTGGCCCTCTCTCCCTAACTACTTGTTTCCAGTGAAGGCTCAAAAGGAGTCGCGGAAGTGGAATCCTTTCCTTTGGCAAGTCTGACTGCGGGATGATCTGCCTTCACCCAGAGGCAGCTGCTCTCCAGGGCCTTCTCCTCTGCTCTCCCCAAGAATGCTAAGCCCTTCACCCACCCCCTTCCTTCCTCACATCACTGACACGTCACCTTCTTCTCACCACATCGCGTCCCGTCTGCAGCAGCGTCCAGCTTGGAGCGACAAAAGCCTTTCACAGAGCACCACAGTGTCTGGCAAACATTCTGGAAAACAAACATGAGATCGTACTTTTTTTTACTTTCAAAACTTGCACAAAAGCATTTCTACGGTGATGGTAACATGTACACACACTCACCCACATACCCACAATAAATGCTGCGGTTGTTAGTGAGTAACGTGATGCAAAGTAATCACACAAGAACCCTCAGTTTAAACTTAACTTGGACTTTGTCATCACTCGTAAACAGTGGTCTGTAGGCCATTCTAGGCAATATGAAAATGGGAGGTAAGACACATTTCCCAAGAGTTGAATTTCTATACGTGTGGCACAATATCCAGTACTCACTGCCTGTAGGCAGGGCAACTGGTGACAGTAGTCATCAAAGAGCAATCCAGACTGTGATGGAAGGCGACCTGATTACAAACAGCTGGGCGGTTATAACTTGAGCCTGCTCATTGAAGGAAAGTGAAACTATTCCATCCAGAAAACCTCAGCTTATTTACTTATTACCCAAAATAGCCAGCTTGTTTTAGCTGCCAGGGAGTGAATTGAATATTCCCTCACATTTCTCCTCCTGCAGTAGGAACAAGGGAAGGTTGACAAGATTCTTACATAGCATCTGAAATGGCTCAGCTGCTTCCATCCACCTTTTAGTCTTTCTTCTATCCACCCATCTGCCATCATTCCATCTACTTACTGTACTCTATATTCAGTATGCTCCTTCATCATAAGATCTTGTATTTTTAACTATTTTAGAAAATTCTTAATTTTTATCTTTCTAAATCTTGCCTCTCCATGATTACAACTTTTGCAACTATTCTCTCCTTTTGCAACTCATAATTAGTGTTGATGGATCTTCCTATTCCGTCCTTCATGTTTCAACTTTACTTTCGTATTTTTTAGCTCTCAATTTTCTTATACATAAAAGTTGAAAAAGCCTGGATTTCTATCAGGAAAAGGCCAGCCTCTCCTCCATCACACAACTCTGAGAAACACTCAAGTGGGATGGGAAGGAATTTTCTCAACTCTAAACTTCAACTGATTGATTTTCTCTTCAGCTCTGTCAAGTCTGCTGTGTAACTCATCCACTAAATTTATAGTCAATCACGGTATTTTTCATTTCTAGAGGTTGTAATTGTTCTTCACATCTACTTTAAATATATCATATAGTGCTTTTTTTCCCTTTTCTTATATAAAACTCCTCTTTTATACATCTATTTTATTATCCGTACCTAAAAAAATTCAATTATCCAAATCTCTTGAAGGTTTATTGTCTTTCCTCATTTAGTTGAAGATAGACTATCTTACATTTTTAATTAGGTGCTGAATTGTGAACTCAACTGAACAAAGCTTTATCTATTGGGGTTTTGTGCATCCTTAGCTGAGTGTTGGCTCCTCCAGGGCAGTTTTTCAACCTTTGTTTCTACCAGGCATCCTATGGTATTATCAGGTCAGAAATATTTTCATGTTAATTTTTTTGGCATAGGGGTTCTCAAACCATGTGAGAGTATAAATATGAACTCTAAATTGGCATGAGGCTGGCCCATGGTAGGAAGTTTCTAGTGAGAATGTTATCCACTAGCATCCTTCCCCCTCAAAACTCAGGCTGAGATAAAAGATGCTTCTCTGTCATCTCCCTTTGTTGGTGGTGGATTTCTTCTAATCTACTCTGTCATGGAGGTGTAGCTCATAAAGGCTCCCAGCTTCAGGTAGGGGTCTCAGCCCTAACTCACTGTGCTGCTCAAGGTGAACATCTCATTGTCTGTTGCCATTCAGATGTTAAAATCAAAGCCCTTTAGTTATTTGATGCTTATCACTCCTTTTTTGTCCCCCCCCCCCCAGGATATTTTTAAACTTTCTTATAAATTCATAATGCATTTATAAAGAATGATATTCTGGGTGAGGATACACAAGAACTCTCTGCACTATTTTTGCAGCTTCTTTTGAGACGTAAACTATTTCAAGATAAACAAAAGTTATAATAAAGAAGGATGACGCTACATTCTCTAGTATTTTAGGTTTGTTTTTATTTAAATATTGAAAATGATTAGGTTATCTTGGCTGCAATATGCAGGGATTTGAAGTCTTCATTCACTTACTGATTGAGTGCCTACTATGTGCTAGGTACTACTGAATGTCAGGAATAAAAATTCCCTCAGAAAGTTTACAATATAGTAGGGGAGGGTATAAACAAGTAAGAAGCAACTATATTATAGTCTAGTAAAAGCTTTGTCAAAAAAATACACAGGTGTGAACAATAGGATGTGAAGTGATATTTAAGCTCAGACTCAAATGATGAGTAGGAGGGATGGTCCAAAGGAACCAGAGCATGTAAAGTTCTGGAGGTAGTGGAGAACTCAGCATGTACAGGGAATGAGGTTGTTCAGTGTGGATAAACAGAATATAAAAGAAGATCTGACCAGAGATAACCAGAAAAGTCCTTACCTCTGTAAAACACCTACAATCCTGGAGAAAATATTCTAAATGTTTTAAACACATTCCTGAATTGGTAAGAAAGGGAAATCCTCAGAGGCTAAAAATGTAGGAGAAATTGTTAATCTGAAGATACACACCTAGTAACTTAGATTTTAGTTTTGATGGTCACTTGGGCACTGGAGAAAATGCCTCACGTCTATGTAGGGCAGGAAGTTGGATCTGATACCTCATATAAGGCCATAACCCCAAAGGACTACCCCCTGACTGAAAGAAACCTTGGAA
Organism: Eschrichtius robustus; assembly: GCF_028021215.1. Classification (NCBI taxonomy): domain Eukaryota; kingdom Metazoa; phylum Chordata; class Mammalia; order Artiodactyla; family Eschrichtiidae; genus Eschrichtius; species Eschrichtius robustus. The sequence goes on from NC_090825.1 coordinate 27,830,260, forward strand.
AACAGCTGGGAAACTTGTCTGTTTTGACTTTAACTCTAGAAGGAGTGGTAAAATGTTACCCCTGAGAGTTTGTATCCATACTGGCCCTGATCTCACTCATGTAGGTAGTCAAACAACATCCAACCAATAATTTATTTTAAATGGACCCAGGGATGGCAGTGAAATTTCTCTCTGAAAGAATGTGCCTGCCATCTAAACCCTAAAGAATAGCCTGACATGAAGTTTCATAACCAAGAGTTCCCAATAAAAGCAGAAATTGACAAAAGGAAATAATACATAATAAGTGAGACCCTGAAGAAAACCCAAATAGGAGAAGCAGACCCACACAGACTCTGGACATCAGAATTGTCCATTATAATTTGCAATTATAAATTGCAAAATAAATGTGTCTTATATGATTAAAGAAGGAGAAGATAATATTGAAAGTCTGAATTAGAAATAAGATCATAAAAAAAGCAGAGACTATCTAGAAAAATAACAAAAGAAACTGTTCCAAGTTAAAAAAAGTACCATAAATGAGATTAAAAAGTCAACAGACAGGTTAAACAAAGGACTGGACATATCTGAAAAGAGAACTAGTGAGTTGGAAGGGAAAGAGGAAGAAATTACACAAAATGCAGAGATATGAAGAGATGAAAAATATGAAGGAGCGATTTCAAGATACGAAAGATTAGTGATAAAATCCAACATACATATACTTAGAATTCCAAGTTAGAGAGTGGAGGGTTAAAATAATATTTTAAGAGATAAGGCCAGAGAGTGAGAGAGAGGATGAATCCTGAAGCCCCTTTTAAACCATTTTAGAGAATTTGAATTTTACTGTAGGGGCATAGGGAGGCTGTGAAATATTTTAATAAGAGAGGAACACAATCAGATTTCCTTCATAAAGGTCAATTTGGCTGTGTTTTGGAGAGTGGAGCAGAGTTGAGGGGAGGTGGTCAGAGTCTTAGAAAGGAGACCAATCAGGGGACTACTGAAATCATAGGAACAGGTGGACTTTAGGATATTTTGGAGGCAGAATTAGCATAACTTGGCAACCAGTTCGAAGTAAGGTGAGGGATTTTTGCAACAACCTTACCTTCCCTGCTGTCTTGCTTGTTCTGTCTGAGCAGTTACTTCCTCTTCAGCGTTCTCTCTCTATGTCTCTTTTTGTATTTAGCTGACCGTATTGAAATTTCTCTGTCTGCCTCCCCAACCAGAGAATGAGCTCCTCAAGGTCAGAGAATTTACCTTATTCGTTTTTGAGGTCTCATCTTTTTCACCCTACTCAGTACACAGCACAGAATCTGGCAGGGGTCAGTGAGACCTGCCTTGTTCATGTCTGTGTATTAACACTGACACTTGTGCATTAAAAGGGATGAGTTCAGAGAATAGGCAAGATCCAGATCACAAAGGGATGCCATACAAAGGAGTTGGGACTTTATCCTGTGGTCAGTGAAGACCCTAAGAGCAGAGAAGAGCCATGGTTAGATTTGTGTCTTTTTGAAATAACTTAAGCAAGAGTGTGAAAGAGGGAGAGGTTGGGTAGGAGGTAATTACAATAGTAAGGAGAGGTAATGAGAAACTGAATCAGGAGAACAGTAGTGAGAATGAAGATGACAGGTCAGAGCCACAAATGCCATCGGAGGTTAAATGTCAGGGCTTGACTTATCACTTGGATATTGAAGAAAATAAAGGAGAAGAATGAATTAGGGATAAATCTTATTCCTACCTTGGCATCTGGAGGTGCTCTTCAATCAGAGAGGAAATTCAGGAAAGGGAGAAACTTTAGGGATTAAGTTGGTTGCTATGGAGTTTGCAGGTGTGAATAACTGTGATTCTTGAAAATCACTGTAGAATTTTCTTTACCACCACCCAGTTGCAAAGGATACCAAGGAGGTGGGTCAAGGAATATAAATGGCCTCAACTTCAATCCTTCTGCCTTACAGACATCTTGCCATGAATAGAAAGTTTCCATTTCTGGATCTTCGGATTTCCAAATATTTCCCTGGCCCTTCCTTTAGCATGATGGATCTCAAGCCCTGCCCATACCCACCAGAGGCACCAATATACCCAACACTTACTTCTACTTCCTGGCAGAAGGTAGCATTGGGGCCATACTGCAGCTGGCATTGGTGATGAACATCATAGATCACTCCGGGGGCAATGACGTTGGACTTCAAGCCTTTCTTTTTGGGGTTGTCATCAAGACAGAACCCCCAGCCTCGGCTGAAAACAAGTTAATAGAAATGAGAGCAGTTGCTTATGATCTCCTCCTAAATGAAAGATTTAGTCTTTCATTCAAGAGAAACTTCCATTCCTCTAGTGTACTCTGTCCTTCAAGACAACTTTATTTCTATCAGGCGCAAGGTGAGAGTTGTCTAAAAGGAAATGCAAATCGCATCTCACACCATTTGTTCAGATGTGATCTAAGAAATACAAGCAGTGGTAAAATGAGAAAATCACCATCTTACCCCAAATGGGGTACAGTGACCACTGACTTGTCCTGACTTGTCCTGGTTGTTCCCGCCAGTCTCCAGGGACTTAACTCACGATCAGGTCATAAAGAGCCACCTTCAGACAGGAGCAAGCTGAAAGGGGGGGTGGGGGGAGACGGAGTATTCACCTGGCTGAGGCTGGAGGCAAAATCCACCTAGATCTCAGGGTCAGAAAGTAGCGGTGAGGTCCACCCCTTCTGTTGCCACCCTCATACTGTGACCTGTGAGAGGAACTGAGACTTTTCCGGGCCTCGGGTAGAACTCAAAGTGACTTCCGGTTTACAGAGAGCCAAGTGAGGCTGTCCTGAGATGTGCGGTCACTTACTCCAGGAAGCGGGTGATGTACTCCTTGCTGCACTTGGACCACGTCAGCGGGGTGGGATTGTACTGGAGCTGGCGGGACATGATGGACGGGTGCCTGCCCACAGGCTCACAGTCATTTTCCTTCCCGTCATGCTGGATGCCGAAGCTGCAGGGGGCACAGACACAAGGATATCAAGGAGGCAGGCGTGAAACACGGAGAAAAACCACAGTTTCTCCAAGGTGAAAATAACCCACGGAGAGCCACCTCTGTACAGAAGGCATTTGATTACAAAGCAGGCCTTTGAAGTTGGAGGGGTCTAGCTAATTTTCAACTCAAAAGCACAGGAAACATTTCAGGGATGGCTTTGTTTCACACATGCAACCCTGGGAGCCATGTCGCTAATTCAAAAACTTCTGTTTGGCAGAAAGCTAAAAGCTTCCAGTTTGGCTTTGGCTTCTATGAGACTAGAGTCGGGGGGCAAATCTTGTGTCCAGCTGCCCTCTTTCTCCTGCTGTAGCAACCGTAGCACAAAAGAGCAAAACCTTCCTCTTCCCTTTTCATCATAATTTAAGGGAGAGCATGAGAGGGGAAGCCTATGGAAGACTTTGTCAAAGGCCACAAGCTTGGAGGGGATGAAAATCACTTAGCAAGGTGCCTGGCATATATACATGTTGCGTAAATGACAGAAATTTTTTATTGCTGTTTTTATCATTGTCTAGCTAGCTTATTTTCCTTTTCTAGATAAGTAAGTTGAGAGTTTGAGATTTGTCAAAAGTCATGAGCTAGTTTGTGGCAAAACTAGGTCTTCTGCAGATCTCTGTGCTTCTAAATCAGTGCTCTTGTCTGTGTCTTGCTCGGTTGGCTCCCTGGCCTCCCACTGCCAGGGATGACCAGGTGAAGCAGCCTTGAAAGGCCCTAAAGTGCTTAACTGACTCCCATGGCAAGGAGGTGCCTGGGAAAAAGGCAGACTGAGAAGTGTCAGTTTATAAGCCAAATCCTCAGGATCACCATCAAGATGACTTCTGAGTCCCCACAAGACCCCTCTCCGCTGGAATCTGCTTATTGGACACTTACAACCTAGAGATGTTGGCTCAACTTTCCAAATCTGAACAGAGGAAAGTATGACCTTTTACTCTGCTAGTGAAATTCAATCCCTCTGACAGAGAAGCTCATATCTAACTTTAATAAAATCTCCTGATCAACATTAGCTACTCTTGCAGAAAATAGTCTTTGGGGGATTTAGGGATTTTCTTGTCTTGTATTATTTTTAATGCATTAAGATGTTACCAACTTACTTACAGACTCTGATCACATTCTACATGAATACAAAACTCACAAAGGAGTCAGAGAATTAATCTACAGAACTCTCACCACCCAACCACAAAGAATTTAATTCAATGAAAGTTGGTTTTTTTTCCCCCTTGAGCAAGCCTTCCCCAGCCTGTTGCAAATCCAGTCCTACCCAGTTCATAAAGTATTCCACAAGTTCACCTGTTCAATAATTAGGAAAAATCCTAAACAAGCATGGTTCTAAACATATCCATGAATAATTGTTTTTCTAGCATTGGCTATTCCAATAAGACAAGCCATATGGCTGGATCCTATATACTGAGTGGCTTCAAACCTATACTCTAAATACATTAGTTCCCCAAAAGGAACTGATTTTGTTCCCTCTAAAGTTTTTAATTCACTAAAGCATTCCCCCTCCAGCTTTATCACTCCTCTGTGCTCCCATCCAACAAAAGAAAAGCAGTGCTACTAAACAAAGGTCCCTCTGGACATGCCTACTTTCTCTAAATGGGGGGAGCACTCCTGTCACATGGGATCAGTGGGTCCATGAATAATGAGAGACAAGGAAAGCACATGGGGTCAAAGGGATGGAAGGTGTTTCCAGGAAGCTACTTTCCAGCAGGCGGGATGACCCTCAAGAGCAGCTTGGAGTAAGGAGCCTACGACAGTCTGAAGCAACTAACTGGGCTGTTGGATTAGCCTGCTTTACTACATCTTTGTTTTGTAATTCCTGTTAGATGCGTTTATGAAATTATAGGCATGAAACAGTAAGCTAAGTCACTGCCTGGGTTTCAGGGTATCACTTGGTGAGACATTCCTTGCCTTTTACTGTTTATTTTATGGTGGAGTAGAACCAGCAGAGAACAAGAATCATCAAAGTATGAATGTGAGCTTTTCTAACGCATTCAGAAAATATCAATTTGGTATATGCAACAAGCAAAGCTCTATAAATGAAATACATGGAATATCACAATCCAGAAGAGTGGGATATATTGGGTGGATATTGCATTTTAAGTGTTCATCTCTATCGTGATATTTTCATTACTTAAAGGAAAAGGATGCTAAGTCTCAGAGAGGTTTTTAAATGTCCTGCTGGAATTCCATCTTCATTTTTGGTAACTCACCTAAGAAGGGATGAGAGCTTAGGTATGGATGATAGATATAATCCAGGCTTCTCATAAACGGAATTTTAAAATGTTTTTTTTCTCAGAATAAAAATCAAATTATTTATTTAGGCCATAGCACAAGTTAGTTAACTTCACTTTCTATTTTGCATCCTACGCAATAAGTGATGAAACAACTAAGTTTTCGAGAACAATGGGGTATCTTTGTTATTGAACTATAATGAGTATCTTCTTAGGATAGTAGCTTATTGTATTTTTCTTTTTCCGGGCAGCTGCAGGCCATTTCATTGATCTGCCCAGTGTTTCTCAGTTTGGTCCACAGCTAGTTAGAACTTTACACCTAAAGAAAGAACTAAATACCTCAGAAGCATCTTTAGTTATGAACAAGTTTCTCAGGACACTCCAGGACACTCCTAATGTCTTCTCTTCTTCAGTTTTGTGTCTTACCAAAGCATTTTTTTCTATCACTCAAACTCAAGGTTATATGTCTTCCTTCAACTTTGTCTTTCTTATCAGTGACCCAAAACTTTTTTTTTTTGCCATTTAGAAGACAGTGTTCTATTTAGGTCATCTGTACATGGCCCAATACCCCCTTTTAAAAATTAAACTTTTAATTTCTTATATTTATATATTAAATTTATATTATTATATCATTATAGATTCAGATGCAAGTTGTAAGAAATAATACAAAGAGGTCCCATGTACCATTTACGCACTTTCCCCTCATGGTAACATCTTGCAAAACTGTAATACAATATCACAACTAGGATACTGATGTTGATACAGTCAAGATAGAACATTTTCACCATCACAAGGATTCCTCACGTTGCACTTTATAGCCACACCCACTTCTTTCTCTCCCCCATTCCCTCCTCAAACCCTGGCAGCCATTAATACATTCTCTATTTAGATAATTTTGTTATTTCAATAATGCTGTGTAAATGGAATCTTACAGTATGTAACCTTTTGGGACTGGCTTTTTTCACTGAGTGTAATTGTTCAAAGATTCATCAAGGTCATTGCATATATCAATAGTTGGTTCCTTTTTCTTGCTGAGTAGTATTCCATGGTATGGATCCACCACATTTTATTTAACCATTCACCATACTGAGTTGAAACAACCCCTGGGTTTCTTCCAGTTTTTGGCTATTAAGATTAAGCTTCTATAAACATTCATGCAGAAACTAACACAACACTGTAAAGCAATTATAATTCAATAAAGATGTGAAAAAAAAAATTCATGTATAGGCTTTTTGGTATGAACATAAATCTTCATTTCTCCAGGATAAATGCCCAGGAGTACAATTGCTGGATCATATGGCAGTATTACCACCAGTTTACTTTTTAAAAACTGCCAAATTGAATTGAGTATATAAAGGATCCATTCTTTGGACACAGGTGGTGAGCATTTAAGAATGTCTTCTCCACTTTTCTTTAGCTTGGGCATACCATTGCTGGGAATGTCTTGAGCAATCATTTCTCAGTTTGACCTAGCTATATTCACTTGGCATTGCTTGGTCAGCAGATGCTGCTGATACCAATGACTTTATTGGAAGCTACAAGGGACAGTCCTTCCACATATCAGGATTGAGGATACCTATACATTTGCACATACTAATAATTTTCATTTTTCCAACTTATTATCAACATGCCAACAACTATGGCCTGGTCTTTTCAAGACCTAGCATTCTGTCCTCAATCATTATTTAATCATAAGCAAGTCCCTTAACCTCTTGGTATTTGAATTTTTGATAATTAAGGATACTAGAATATATCACATTTATCTCCCAGGGCTTTCTGGTAAGGATCAAAGAAATCACAGTACCTAATTCAACCTACTCATTTGAGAGATAAGGAAATAAGCACAAAGAGGTGAAGGGAATCCTCTAAGGTCATAATACTGGTTGATGGAAAAGCCAGAATAAGCACTCACTTTTCTGAACTCCCAAGCCGATACTCTGGCTTTGTACTTCAGGTAAAAGTATTTTGAAAAGTTCCAATATTATATGAGAAAAATGGTGGGGAAGCTCAGGCCAGAGAGGCTGGGCCTTGAATAATCCAGTCAACAGGGCTCTTCCTAATCCCACCTCCTTTTCTGGCTGGATCCTCCAAACATGCCCAGTGTTCTGCTTCCTTTTTGGAGGGAGGAGACCCAGGCTGGTGGTTACATAACAGGCAGGGGTATAGTTGAGCCATTTACAATGACTCCCCACTCTGAGCTTCCAGTCAGTGTGCTGTTCTCTTATTTGTGGTTAATACATACACCGATAAATTAAGTTATGGATAAGCTAAGATCTTTCCTCCACGGGAACTTCTGATACCTAGAGAATCCAGAATCCTCATTATTCCTTTATTCAACCTTTCTGAAACCTGCCTTCAATCAATTCACCTAATCAAATTCACACATTTGTGCGACAACTTGGACCTTCTGTTAACTGGTGTTTGTCTGCTGGGCTCTCCAAGTTTATAACAGTTTTCCATTTTTTCTTTATTCAGTGTTCTCCTTTGATACATATAAGTAAAATGGGACTAACAATAGTATCTACTTCATAATGTTGTTGAGAGGATTCAGTGACACAATGCAAAGCGTCTGGCATAAAGTAAGGGCACAAAATGTTAAGGTTTGTGACTTTTTAGTGATATTAACAATATTACAATTTCATAAGAACTAAATAGGGATTGTTACTCCTGAATTAATCAATTAAGTTAAAGCTTATCTCCTTGTTTCTGCTCGCTTCGTTCTAACTCAGAATTGCAGTGGCCTCTTTGATTCTGCGATGTCGATGGTACAAGGTGTCAGAGCAGAGAAGACAGTGGAATCTTTGTCATGTGTGATTCCCCATTCCCCCCTTTACAGATGAGGAAGCAGAGATTTAAGAGGGTGATTCTCAAGCCACAATGCAATCAGATCCTCCTGACAACCTGTTTAAGCTTCCCTCCATTTCCTCTACTGATACTGATGCATGAACATGAGGAAGAGATCTCAGTTTCCTTGGCTCTTTACCTGTGTCCAAGCTCATGGGCAATTGTGAAAGCCAAAGGGAGTCCAGAATCTTCATTGATGTTACAACTCCGGTGAGGCTGGCACATTCCCGACAGGTGGGACAGACCCAGAGTCTCACAGGGGCGATTGACACCAGCACAGATGTCTTTTCTGAAAGTAGAGAACAGAGATGAGTAGGTACCCAAAGAAACATCTGGGAAAAAAAAAAAAAAAAACCTCCTGGAAAAAATCTGGGTATTAATTCACATTCAATATGGTCTGTAAAGCATGATTAAAATTGTTTTAATAGTCCGTACAAATTAGGGAGCAATTTTGAATTCACTAGAATTATTCTGATTTCACCACTTGATGATTGAATCTCACTAACACCTGAAAAAGGTAGGAAAATGTGGCAAATGTTTTACTTTGAGTTGCTTTTGCTCTTAATCTCAGGAGGCCAAATTATATTATTTGACCCATAAGGGAAGGATCTGATTGAAAACTGGAATTAATTTGAACTTTTAAATAGGGAAGGGACAACCATCAGTGGCTGAGGTTTTTTCAAACATGAAACACCTTTTTGGTCATTCTGAGGTCTGTCATCAAAACTCATCTGAGAATTTTTAGTCATTCATGAAAAAGGGAATTGGTCCCATCAACCCATCCAGAGATCAAATTAATGGTCTCTCCAGTTCCGCCACCCTAACAATACTGCATATGGGAGTGGATGGACACACAAATAAACACTCCTAGGATCTTACAATATACTAGTTACAGCTTTTAAATATAAAAATGTGCTCCCATATCCTAGTAGGGCTCATTTCAATCAGTGACAAGAGTTTTGAAGAGTCGTTAATTAGTCATATGGTTTTCTTTAGTTCAAGAAGTCTTTGCCAAGAAAGACTAGCACAAATACCAACAGGGTTCTGAGCTTTAGCTGGTTGCAGACCTTCAGCTCATGGGGTTTGTTAGGGTGCGATTTCTGGCAATAAATGGTCTTTTTGTGTCCATTGGGCCATAGAAAAGGTTCAGGCTCTGAGAACCCCCATAACTTCTCAGTTCTCCAAGAGGCAATGGCTGGGACAATGGAACAGGAGAAAGCAACTGTCATCTTCCAGCATGCGCAGCAGACGTGAATCCGCACCCCTACTAGCAGTGGTAGTTCTTGTTGGAGAGCTAGATTGGATCATATAGCCCAAGCATTTCAAATAATTTCTGAGTCTGTGGGAGGACCGACCAAACACTTTTCCACCCCTACTGCTAGATATACTTTTTATTATTTCATTAAAAATAAAAGTCTAGGTCTGCATGGAGCTGTTGGGAAAAGACGAATGATGCTTTTTGGTAATCTACCAACTTTCTGAAAGTGCAGGAAGTTGGGTCCCTTAAACAACTGTTCATTGAGTGCCTATTAAGTATCCAGCACTAAAGAAGATAAAAGCAGGTAACAAAAGGATTGTAAGATAGGGGTGGTCTTGCAGGCAAAGAGCTTAAACTCCCAGGAGGAGATCAGCTCCACCTCCACCATGCACTGGGGATAGTAAAAGAGAAAACACATCTTGGCAGGCAGCCACCAGCCCCATTTCACAAGGCGTGTTCACACCAAACCCACCTTCTACTGAATGCACCCCTATAGCGAGCTCTGTTGAAGTGGATCTCAGCATAGTCCTCCAGAGGCAAGTTCAGTCTTATACTTCCCTCCCTTCCCGAGCCTACCTATTTCTTCAGAGCAGAGGTTCTCAATAGGGGTTGATTTTTGTTCCCCACACCCTCCTAGGGAACATCTGGCAATGTCTGGAGACAGTTTTGGCTGTCACAACTTGGAGGAGGGTGCTACTGGCATCTCATGGATAGAGGCCAGGGATACTGTGTTTTGTTTTGTTTTTTTCTGATATTTATTTATTTATTTATTTTTGGCTACGTTGGGTCTTAGCTGTGGCATGCAGGATCTTTTCTTGTGGCGCGTGGGCTTCTCTCTAGTTGTGGTGCGTGGGCTCCAGAGTGCGTGGGGTCTGTAGCTGTGGCACACAGGTTTAGTTGCCCCGTGGCGTGTGGGATCTTAGTCCCCAGACCAGGGATCGAACCCACGTCCCCTGCATTAGAAGGTGGATTCTTTTTTTTTAAAGAAATTCACGTTCTTTTATTTATTTATTTATTTATTTATGACTGTGTTGAGTCTTCGTTTCTGTGTGAGGGCTTTCTCTAGTTGCGGCAAGTGGGGGCCACTCTTCATCGCGGTGCGCGGGCCTCTCACCATCGCGGCCTCTCTTGTTGTGGAGCACAGGCTCCAGACGCGCAGGCTCAGTAGTTGTGGCTCACGGGCCCAGTTGCTCCGCGGCATGTGGGATCTTCCCAGACCAGGGCTCGAACCCGTGTCCCCTGCATTGGCAGGCAGATTCTCAACCACTGCGCCACCAGGGAAGCCCAGAAGGTGGATTCTTAACCACTGGACCACCAGGGAAGCCCCCAGGGATACTGTTAAATACACTTCAATGCACAGCCCCTCACAGCAAAGAATTAGCCAACCCAAAATGTCAATGGTGTTGATATTGAGAAATCCTGCTTCAGAACTTGAAATTCTCTCTACTGTCTAGGAGTTGGTGAGGTTCATCAAAGCTTGAAACCTGACCCCTGTTCTAAGGAAGAAAAATTATCACAGTAAGAAAAAAAGGAGAACGGATCCTTCGTATTCTTACTGGGTAATAGTATGGCTATCGGGATCAAGCTACCTGGATTTAAGTCTCTACTGTACCTGTTAAAAGCAGTGAGATTTTGGGCAAGTGACATAATTAAGCCTCAGTTTCCCCATCTGTACAATAGGAATGATTGACAATAATGAACTACCAGGGTTGTTGTGGGGATTAAATGGAATGATGATTGTTCTAACAGATGTAGCATAGGGCCTGGCCCGTGTCAAATACTCCCTAAATGCCAACTATCATTAACTCACTGATTTATGCATGTGAGAATGAGAGGAGAAACTATTTCTACTTTCAGGGAAAGAAAAGAGACGGTGCTGAGACACAGCTGCCAGGTGGCCAATGCTGGTCCCATGATCCAGGGTTCTTCCCTACAGCCAGGTCCTGCCTAGACCGAAGTCTTCCCCTGGCCACTTGCCTGGGTCCTCATGTTTCCTGGCTGCCTGCTGGCTCCCCAAAGCCTCTGTGCTTACATTCTACACCCACACCAACCTATTTCCCAGGGGAGCTATGATCAACCCAGGTGTCATAAGACCTAATGAACCTAATGTAATAGGTTTATGCCACGGACTTACTTTGGAATGTATTTGCATTCAACCGAAGTTTTGATACTATCACTCAAAAGAGTGATTCTGATGATTGGAATTTTGGGTCAGGGTAAGACAGAAATTTGGATAAGGTGGGGGCTGACTATCATCACTTGTACATAACCTATGCACTGGGATAATCCTGTCAAAGGGACAGATGACAAGCCAAGATGTTCAGGGGCTGCCTGTCCTCCCCAGGGACAACAAACAGACACCTGGGGCCTTTCCGCTCATGAGGTTCTCTTCAGCTGGAGGGCCAGGCTGAAGGGCCTCTTCCACTACACATCCCTGGATTTCGGGATGTCTCTGAAGCTGCATAGGAGTGCTCAGTGAAAACTTACTTTCCCCCCATTAAGAGCTTCATTTGTCTAGATTAAAATAGTGTCTGTTACATAGTAGGTACTCAAAAAATATTTATTGAATCAATGAGCAAACATAGCATTCCAAGAGCCTAGGTTGATCAGGTAAATTCACTAGCTTTTCACAGCTATGAGTCCTAGAAGGTCTGACGGTTCTTCTTTAGCACCATAGGGTCTCTCTGTAGTCAGAACAAATAGTATCTTCATGAGGGTAAAAGGGAGAAAGGTGCAAGCAAACCACTCTGCCTATTCAGGGGAGGACCTTCTCCCCATATTCTGTCTTCAGCATCAGTCAGAGATGGGTTACAAGGAGGACTGATTTCTGTAGAGATAGTTGCAGGTTTCTAAATTGGAGGAAATTTTTAAAAAGAAAATTAAAGGATAAGAAATTCCATGGTTAAGAGTTAAAGGAGCCTTTAATGAGGATCTGCAAACAAGCTTCCTGATTGTTTATAGAGCTGCACCGAAAAGCCAGTTTTAAAGATGAAATCATCGCTGGGATAGGAAAGAGCAGATGCAGTTTATTAACACAGAGAGCTGTGCACATTTAGCAAGTTTGCTGACTGCTCCCTTACTGGTATGGGAGTCAGGAAGTGTCTAGTTGATAGACGCTGCCTTTTAAATGACAAGAGCAGCAAAGAGCAGAAGAATCTCATGAGGTTGAATACCTGGCAACCCTTTCACCCGCCAGCCCTCCCTGCCTTGCAGCCTCTGGCTCTGGGGTACCTGGTGAGAAGGACGGCCACATCATGATGGGCAGGGTTGAGGTCACTCTTGGGATTGATGCTCTTCTGCCACTTACAGAAGCTGGACAGTGTCTTCTCTGCATGGTGAACTATTTTCAATCCTTGCTGGAGAAAGAAGAGGAAGAGATTGGCATGGGTGATTTTTCTGTGGTCAGAGCCCATCACTTTAGTCTTCAGAAGCAGCTAAGTGAGATGAGCTCTGGGTGGGTGTCCCAGACATCTGGCGAGAATTTGGGGAGGCCAACGTACTCCTCTGGGCCAACCCCCTGCTCTAAACACTATCATTCCCATGACTTCCACTAAAAGAACGTAAAGGGGAGAACTGCAGGATAGAAATTATCACTGGGACAAGTAGCCCTTGAAGAAAAGCTAAAAATATATTAGCAAAGACCAAGATCTGTTTGAAGTTCTATTTCTACTGGTTCTCTTCTTCCTAAGCCAATACAATTCCAAAGAGACATTTTTAATTGTAATGCAAAATGAATAGATTTTCAACAAAAAGCGTCTTCGTTTCATGAGGTATCCTGCAAGGATGTACTGGATGTTTCCTTGCCCATGGTTTCCATCTTGGTTTGACATCTGTGGGTAAAGGGCAGAGGGTGACATAATCTCTCCAGGCTTTTAACCAGTTAGGATCATTGATTGTCTGACAACAATTAGGACGCTGGGGTAGATGCCCCAGCCTGCAACTTCAAGGGCTCCCGAGTCACATCTAGCTGGCCCTCAGTTACTACTGGAGATGGAAGGAGAGGGCTTGTTCCAAATTAACTGGATGAACACTTGTCAAATGGGAGAGAAGAAAAAAGGGATAATCAGCCCTAGAAGGGCTCCAGTTTAATTCGAATTTCTAAAGGAGAAATTCCTTTCCCTTGCCTCATTGCTTCGGGGTCTCTGTATAGAGCCATCTCTTATACAGGGTGGATTCTATGTGGAGAATTACTACCTCCCTTGGCTTACTCTAATCTGAGTCTATTACTCTGGGCTCGGCCCAAGATCTTCAGGGCCGTCTCTACATCAAACTATGAGCTTGCTTCTCTATAGTCTGTATTTTGCTAAGGCCCACACCCAAATCCAACAAGGCTTGAGAGGCTTCGGTTGCTTGTCAGAGGTACTCCCAGGTCCCCCCACCCATGCTAATTGACTACCATAGATCACCTTCCCTTCATGAAAACACAGAAAGGTGGCTCATCGCCCATAAAAACTCACTGAACTCCCTAGTGTAAAGAATTTAAATAAAAGCAACAGACTTCATTATTTAACAATCCTCATCATTATATCATCCATTATAGGGTATATGGTGGTGGAGGGAGAGAGGTTCTGGGGACTAGCTGGGCACAGGTGAGTCAGTCTCCTATTCAACTCGTCAAACTGTAGTTGGAACAGGAACCCTACTGGAACAAACATCCCACACCCACCATGAAGAAATGGCTAGGTGGCATGAATTACTAATGGAAAGGAAGAAAAGAGGAGGAAAGAAAAGGAGTGAGGGTGGAGAGAAGAAGGACGGGAAAGGAGAAAAGGAAGGAAAGAAACATTTCTTGATCGTTTACTTTTGTGCCAGATATTTTCACATAAATTCTCTTTTCTAATTTAATTTCATCTTCTCAGCGTTACTTGTAAAGAAAGCATTGTTATTTTCATTTTATAATAAGAGGAAGTTAAACCTCAGAGAAATGAAGAACTAGCTGAAGGTCACTCAGGTCAGTTACTGAATCAAAGACTTTGAGAACAGGGGCTCCTTGATGAAGCTGTGCTTCTAATTGGTGACCAGCCTCATTAGAAAGGTGCCTTACTTCCCCTTCAGACAAGAAGGCAAGTTATCAAACAAAACATCAGCTATGATTAGATTGCTTTGAGGTTTGTTTTAAACCCTACATTTGTTTGTTTGTTTGTTTTGGGGGGAGGAAGTCTCTGAACGAATACTCATTAATTAAAAAATAATGCCATTTTGCATTGTTCCAAAGAAAATGAACGTGGAATAAATCTAACAAAACATGTACAGGATCTGTATCTGGAAACTTCCAAAATTCTGAGGAATGACATGAGTCTTGATCTAAACTGCACACCTTATACAAAAATTATCTCAAGATGTATCACAGACTGAAATGTAAAATGTAAAACTATAAAACTTTCGAAAAAAATCATAGGGGAAAATCTTGGGTCCCTAGGGAAAGAGTTCAGAGACTGGATACTAATCAGATGATCCAGAAAAGGAAAAGCTGAAAACTTGGACCTCATCAAAATGAAAAACTTTTGTTCTGAGAGACACTTGTGAAGAGAATGAAAAGATGAGCTACAGAGTGGGAGAAAGTATTTGTAAGCCATATAGCTGTCAAAGGACTTGCCTCTAGAAAATCTAAAGACCTCTCAAAACTCAACAATAAAAGAACAATGAGAAAACAGACAAAAGGCATGAAGAGACATTTCACTGATGGGGATATACAGACGGCGAATAAGCACAACAAAAAGATGTTCAACCTCATTAGCCATCAGAGAACTGCAAATTAAAACCACAATGAGATATTACTACCTGCCTATCAGAATGACTAAAATTTAAAAAATGACAGCACCCAAACAATGGTAAGGATGTGGTAAAATTGGGTCACTCATACACTGCTGGTGAGAATGTAAAATGGTATAGCCGCTATGGAAAACAGTTTGAAGTTTCTTAAAAAACTAAACATGCAACTACCATATGACCCAGCAATTACATTCCTGGACATTTGTCCCAGAGAAATGAAGACATATGCTCACACAAAAGCCCGTAGTGGAATGTTTATAGCAGCTTCATGCATGATAGCAGAAAACTGGAAACAACTCAAATGTCCCTCAATGAATGAATGGTTAAATAAACTGTTATATACCATGGAATGCTACTTAGGACCAAAAAGGAACAAACTCTCCATACACACAGCTTGGACGGATCTCAAGGGAATTACACTGAATGAAAACAATCCAATCTCAAGAGGTTATATACTGTACGATTCCATTTATATAACATTCTTGAAATGACAAAATTATAGAGACGTAGAACAGATTAGTGCTTTCCAGGAGTTAGGTCAGTAGGCAGAAGGGCGGTACAAAAGGGTAGCATGAGGGATCTTTGTAATGGAACTGTTCTCTACTGTGGTAAACGTTCCAGAAATCTATACATGTTAAAATTGCATAGAACTAACTGTGAATACACACACACACACACACACACACACACACATCAATTAGTGCTTGTAAAACTGGTGAAATCTGAATAAGGTAGGTGGTTTGTATGAATATCAATTTATTGGTTCTGATGTTGTACCAAAGTTATACGAGATGTTACCACTGGGGGAAACTGGGTGAAGGGTATATGGGATTTCTCTGTACTACTTCTTACAACTGTATGTGAATCTACAATTACCTCAAAAAAATTTTTAATATCTTAAAAATAATAACTGATCTGAATCAAGGCTAGAGGGTTGCAATAGAAGGTCTTATAAAGCAGGGGTCCCCAACCCCCAGGCCATGGGCCGGTACCAGTCTGTGGCCTGTTAGGAGCCGGGCCACACAGTAGGAGGTGAGCAGCGGGCAAGCGAGCGAGTGAAGCTTCATCTGCCGCCACCCATCGCTCCCCATCGTTCGCGTTACCGCCTGAGCCCCCCCTGCCCTGATCGCTGGCATCACCGTCTGAACCATCCTTCCCGCCCCCGTCCATGGAAAAATTGACTTCCACGAAACCGGTCCCTGGTGCCAAAAAGGTTGGGGACCGCTGTTATAAAGCACTTTTCAGGATGAGTCTATGTGGGTTACTTACTAATTAAATATGTGTGAGTTCCCAGAGTTTTGAATCAAAGGGAACCTATAATCTTTCACATGGGTTACAGTGGGTAGGAGGAGCCCACACATCACACACCCACATACCCACACACCCACTCTGAGGTTCAGTTAAGTTCCCTATTTAAATAGCCATGAATGTAAAAGCTTGTTAGAGCCAAGGTGGCCACACAGGCAGAAGCGGATGGAGCCCCTCTCTAAATGTTCTCCTGCGGCTCACAGACCCTGGAGGGGGCACACAGCTCAAGGTGGGATATTGCCAGACTGGAAAAACTCAATTTTTTGCTTCGATATTGCCCTTTTATACATTGGCTGGACCCACGATTTTGGAAGAACTTACATACCAATCCACATGTGTCTGTTTGAGGAAAAGTGAATGTTTACAAACATCCACTGTCCCTGGATTCTGAGCCAAATTCAGTGTCAGCAAGGACATATCTCCACCGTCACGGGGAAAGCAGTCATCTTCCAGATGCCGCAGCATAAACTCTGCCTCCAATTTTCCCATCGTTACTACGAGCCCATTTCCCTGAAGGATCTTAGGAACTATAAATCCAATCCTCTCATTTAAACAATAAGGAAATACAGGCCAGAGAGGGGAGTAATTCAGCAGGTTTTGGCAGAGCAAGGTTGTGATGCCAGGTATGCAGCTACTAATCCAGGAATGGTGGTTTCCAAACTATTGAAGACTTCTCTAAACCTTTTGCTTTGAATAACTGGAAAGATTTAGCAACTCACCTATCAATGATTATCGCTTATTTATCTCCCCCACCTCATACTCCCACCACCAGGAAGGAGACAAACACAGGCAGAGACCCTCTCCTTCCAAGATCCCCAGCTCTCCTTCCTCGTTTTACTCTCTGGCCACTTTTTGGGCTCCTTTATGGGCTCTTCTCCTACCCTGCTTTTGGCTCATTGCTAGTTCACTCTCAATCACAGTTATAGTTTCGGAAATCACCTATACACTATTAACTCTCAAATCTCTATCTCATTCCAAACCTCTCCTGGAGTTCAAACTCATGTACCCAAATCTCTTGATGGACACCCCCTTCCAGATGGCACCACAGGTACCCACAGCTCAGCATCCCTGAAATCCTTTCTCCCCACGTTAACCTGCTATTCTTCCTGCATCCTCTTAGTTACAGGAACCACCATCAGTGTCCTCCTGCTGGTCTCCCCTCTCTCCTTATTCGGCATCCCAATCTGTCATGATGTGCTGCTAACTTTACCTCCTCTCCATCTTTACTCCCAACTGCCCTAGCTCAAACCCTCATCATTTTATGCTTGGATTAATTCTTACAGCATCTCTTAACTGTTCTCCTTCTTTCTTCTTTCTTCTCTTTAATCCTCCCAGGACTTCCCTGGTGGTCCAGTGGTAAAGAATCCGCCTTCCAATGCAGGGGATGTGGGTTCGATCCCTGGTCAGGAAACTAAGATCTCACACGCCGCGGGGCAACTAAGGCCCGTGCACCACAACTACTGAGCTCGCGTGCCTATTTATTTGAGTATGTGACCTGATTGGACAGGGAGGTGACCTAGAGGAAATCAGTGGTGGCTCACAGAAAGAGTCCCAAATGGGAGAGAGAAAATGATTTTGCAAGAACATGGCTTTTATTATAAATTGTTCTCTTTGTAAGCTCTCTCTTTATAATGAAAAAGAAAATCATGTATTGATTTCCTTGAGAATTTGCGATTCAATGCACAATCTGATCATGCTCTGCTAGCCAGGCTTAGGTTCCTGGAAGAAAGAGAACAGGCAGAGAAGGGAAAAACAGTAAAAAGGAATACCTCATCTGATGCTCAAAGGAAGAGATACTTGATTTTTAAAAAATTAATTAATTTATTTTTGGCTGCATTGGGTCTTCATGGCTGCGCGTGGGCTTTTTCTAGTTGCAGCGAGTGGGGGCTACTCTTTGTTGCAGTGCGTGGGCTTCTCATTGCAGTGGCTTCTCTTGCTGTGGAGCACGGGCTCTAGGCGCGCGGGCTCAGTAGTTGTGGCGCACGAGCTTAGTTGCTCCGTGACATGTGGGATCTTCCCGGACCAGGGCTCGAACCCGTGTCCCCTGCATTGGCAGGAGGATTCTTAACCACTGTGCCACCAGGGAAGCCCGAGATACTTGATTTTTTAAAAAAGTGATGAATGTACTAATTCATTTACCGTATTTTTGACATTTATCTTGAAAAAGCAGCAGTTCTATAGGTTATAACAGACCCACAAATCACCCTGGGGGCAGGGAAGTCACCAGCCTGAATTGCCAGAGTTAACAGGCTTTTAACCCCAGAGGCTCACAGAAGTGAACCCAACACTAAATCACTCTGAGACCAAGAGGGAAATTCTCTGTGAAAAGTCATCTCCCTCCCATCTGTCAGCCCTACTTGCTGCTCCTTCAAGCCAGCCTGACACCCGCAGGCTCTACCCCCCAATGGCACAGCGACCTGGGGCCCATCTGGCTGGCGTCATCGCAACTCGCTCCCATCCCAGTTTTGTCTCCATCCTGTTCTTAAAAGAAGTCTCCAACCTCTTATGATTCTAATCTTCTCCTTTAGGTTTTTTGTTTTCTGTCAAGGACTTTGGTACAGTTTCCCCATCTGTGAAATGAGTATTATATTAACAAGTTTCCAGGGTTGTTATGGGACCTGATGATGATGACAATGATAAGAATAAGAATGATACTGACAAGTAACACTGATGGAGTGGTTTCTACAAGCCAGATACAAGGCTGACTATTACATGAATTAACACGTTTGATTCTCATAGCAACCCTAGGAAGTAGATATTCTTATCCTCACTTTACCAAATGAAGAAATGGAGGCACAGATAAGTAACCTACCAAAGGTTACATGACTAGAAAGAGGGGGGACTGACTATAAACCTGTAACTGCTCACAAGAGTAGGAGGGAAGGGAGCAATCCTATCCGTAACCCCAGTCCAAAAGTAGAGCAGGGAGGCCAGTGAATGAATTGGTCTAAAGTGGAAAGGGCTAAAGGTTAAGTTTGTTTCCAAGTCCTTGAGGGAGAATGGAAGTTCAGAGGATAGGATTAGGATCATAAAGTGGAAATGAGAATTTGATTTAGGGCTGGATGGAGGCAGGATAGGACAGAGAGCAAGCTGGCTCATCTCTGAAGCCACTCTGATTGCTTGGCCCCTGATGTCTTTTTTTTTTTTTTTAATTTTTAAAAACTTTTTTATTATGGAAAATTTCAAACATATACAAAAGTGGAAGGAGTAGTGTAATAAATCCCCATGAATCCATCAGTTAGCTTCAAGAATTATCAACACATGGCCAATCTCATCTCACCATTATGTCTTAATATGCTAGACAAATCTTTCCAGCTCATGGTTTTGTGTACCTGAGTTTCCACTGGTCCAAAATATGACCCTCTATTCTTTGAGACGTCTCCAGGATGCTCCAAAATTAGTATCGCATCAGACTAATTTATTCTCAAAATGTGATGAAATTCCACTGTGGTTTTTTACATGGCAGTAACTGACATAGAGAAACTGTATTTTATGTATGTAGGTTAATCACCAAGTCTCTGGAACCCACCACAGAAAATGAAGTCCAAAATGGCGTTAGCTGTCAGGTATGATTTTGAATAAGAAAGATGAGAGCCATAGAAAGTCACTGATGGAAGAGACCTACCTCAGTGTTCCCCACCTCATGTCACTTCCCACAGAGCCCCAGAGCCATCTCTCTAATGCCTTTCTCTCCATTTCATCTCTCAGTTTGGAATCATCCAGAGACTCCCACAGGATTAGATCCAAACCCCTTTATGGGGCCACAGGCTTGTCATGACTTGGCCGCTTATATTCACCCACTGACTGCTGGTCTCACTCATTCACTCTTTCTCTTATCTGTTATATACCAGTAGGGCTAAGTGGCGAGTAACACCAGACCCAGCCTCTGCCAGACCCAGTCTTACACACTAACGGAGGAAAGTGTGTCAGGCAAATAGATGTAAAGTTACAACTCGGATATGTGCTATGAAGGAGAAATGCAGTATTGTGGGAGTATATAATAAAATATTACTGGGCATGGACATCAGGGAAGGCTTCCCCAGCCAAGACACACTTGAGCTGAGATCTGAAGGATGAAGGTGTTAACTAAGTGAAGTCAAAAAGGAAGACAGTCCAGGCAACAACAAGACCAGCAGCAGGAGACAGCATGATAAGTAGAAGACTATCACTCTATCTCAAGAGCAAGGAGGGCACAGTAAGTGATTAGAGAGGGAATCAGAAAAACACTGGATTGCTTTAAACCAGGGATGGGCTTTGGAAAGGGGTGTCAGGAGGGTAGAGATAATCAGATTACCATTTTGAGATCATCCTGGCTGCAATGAGAAAACAAGGTCGAAAGGAATCCAAGCAGACCAGAAAGTACATACAACTATAGCCCAGGAAAGAGATAACTGTATCCTGAATTAAAGTGATGAAAATGAGACGGTCAGAGAGAACTGTCAGTACATGATGATGGGCTGGATATGGGGTAGAGGGGGGAGAAGGTGGTGTCATGGATGCCTTCTGGGTCTTTGGCTCCTACAACAGGAAGGATGACGATGTCACACACAGAGACAGGTAACACTGGAACAAGACCAGGTGTGAACGGAGGTGGGCAGGTTTCCATCGGCTGTTTTCTCTCCTGCCTCCGACAAAATCTCATTGTTTCCTTTTTTCACAACAAGGTTTCTGAGCCTCCCATTTTGTGGTTCATGATCTGTGATGTGTTCACAGCCGCTCACAGATAAAGTGCTAGTTTAAGCACTAAGGCTATTGTCCCTATTTCCAGGTTCCCCTACCTGGGATGTCCTTCCTCACTGGTTAATTTCTTCTCATCCTCTAAAACCCAGCACAGACATCCAAGTATCCTTCCTTATCCCAGGTACTCTTTTGCTTTTCTTTGTATTCATGACAATCTCAACTTGAAATCTTCTATTCTGTGCCTTTGTGCAGGAGATGCTAAGCTCCTCAGAATCAGGAATACGACTTTGATTCATATGTGTATCCTCACCAGCTAGCACAGCATGTGACATACAGTTGACATACCACAACTTGTTTCTCATTTACAAATGAAGAAAAAGGAGGGATGGAGCAACGATGTGACTTTCTCAGAGTTACCTACGGGATGATGACAGAGTCAGGACTCGAACTCAGGTCTCCTTGCTCAAGAGCAGTCACCTCCCAATACCTCACACTGTACTTTCTGCCTGTGGCTGCTACCCTGATGTAAGTTAAGGGCTGGAATCATTGCTGTTTGCTGTGGATGGGGCTGCTCATTAGTCCAAGATGTGAAGAATAGCGAGAGCCGTGATCTGGGAATCAAGAAAATGAGAATTGTGAATTGCAACTCTCCAATCAGCTGGCAATTCTGTTGTCAAATTATGAACCTTGTACCACTTGGAGGTTCTATAAAAGCTTGAATGAGGAAGATATTTGGCAAGTGGGAGAAAGGAAGCCGTGGCTTTTTTGCAGCAAATCATTTGCGTCTCGTTGCACTTGCGAAGTGAGGAAGGGAAGAAGAAAAACAATGTAACTGTGATGGGGTCAGAGAGGTAATGGCCAATCAAGTTCTTTCAAAGGATTCCACTGGAAGCAAGACTTCGGTGGCGTTGTTTCCTGGGAATGAAGGGTTACAGAGTTAAAAGGGGCCCGATCCACAGAAGCCACATGTTGAGTTCCTACTAGTGTTGCTGTTGAAACTGCAGAGGGTAAAGGTTTTTCCTTCACACACCCAGAAGAACCTTCCTTTTTTCCCCCTGTAGCTAAGCATGCATATATGCTAGACCATTATACAACGGTGAAAATTTGTCCTCCAATGTATCCAGGTATAATTTTCAGAAAGTTAAAAACATAATTCTCATACAGATATAGAGTGAGCACATGTTCAAGATATATTTAACTCACTAATAAGGAGACAGGCAAGATGGCAAAGCTGGTTCGAAGGCAGATACATGAAACTGATGCAACTATAGTCAGTTAAAAAAAAAAAAAAAAGAATGCTGGACTAAGACTGCTACATTAGATACAAAATTATATCATGTTCCACAGACCAATAAAACCATACTCTTTGGAGTTATCTTCTTGCTGGACACCAATCGTTTCCATCTCTACTGGCCAAAACCCATTTGTACTCTATCAGTTTCCTGCATGTGAACACCTAACATTACCATGTCTAGACCCTAATCAATCATGAATAAAAATCAAACAAAGTTACATTCCCATAGAGTGAGATAGGTCATGTTAGACACTGAAAGGACACATAGTTTTTGTTTTGCCTGGTTTCTAAGTTTTGGGTAAATTTTCTTAACAAAAGGTTTACAGGAAGGGAAATAATATATCCATCGGTATTCCAAGATACCCAAAGTATATCTTGAGTGACTAAGGGAAATAGGGGTGGTAGAGGGGAGAAGAAGGAAAAAGGATCAGGCTCCAGAGATCATTGTTTTAAAATCTTCTGCCTGGAGGCTTCTACCCAGAAAACAATCCAACCCTGCCTTGAGCATTTTGACCTCAGAGCTCTTGCTGATGAAGATTTGAATGATGCCCTCCTTCACATATCTCAGCTGCTGGCTAAGTGCTATAGATTGCAAAGTCATTTCATCAGGCTGGCTGGTTCAGTCTTTCATTAAATTTTACTTCATTCATTTATTTGTTCATTCATTCATGGCCAGGCACTGTGTTCAGTGCTGGAGACAAAGCCAAGAATAAAGGGACATAGTTACTGCTCTCATGGAATTCACGTTCTGATGGTGGCTGAGATAAACAAGAAAAGAGTAAACAAATACACAGAATGTTAATGAATTGCAAGAGTGGTATCAATAAAGGAAGTAAATCACTTTCTGTGATGGAGAACAGTAAGTGGGACCAGCTTTGGGTAGGCTGGTCATTGAGACCTCTCTGAAGAGGCAGCATTTCAACAGAGGCCTGAGAGGTGAGAAGGTGCCAGCCACGAGCAGAGCCAGGGGAGGGGTGCTTCAGGCACTGGGGACCTCAAGTGCATAGGCCGTGAGGCTGACGGGGGCCTTGCGTGTTCTGGAACCTATCTGAAGTCCAGTACGGGGTGCGGGGCGGAGTGGGGGGATGTGGGGTAAGCGAGGCAGAGAGTGACACAAGGAAAAAAATGGAAAGGTGGATGGAGGCTAGACCATGAATGTCTCTGCAGGATGCAGTAAGAAATGCTGAATTTGTTCTAAAAACAACATAAATCCATTAAATAGTTTTGCTCAGTGGAGCAACTCAACTTGTATTTAAAGTTGCCATTCTAACTGCTAAGCAGAGATTGGATTAGGGTGCTGGGGGTGTCAGGGAAGGCTTAAAATAGGAAGAGCATTTGGGATCTCACTGTGGTAGTCTAGGCAGGATATGATAAAAGCCAAAACCAACACAATGACTGTGGACATGATGAACAGTGGGTGATTTTGAGATGTACTTTGAAGGCAGGAGCACGGTGGGCCTTGCTGTGGAACATGGAAGATAAGAAAGGAGGGAAGCAAGAGTGACTCCCAGGCTTATGTAACAGTGCACAATAGCACCGTTTACTGAGATGGGTAAGATGGAGGGTAGGGGAAGGGTGGAAGGCAGGGCTGAGATGATTCGGGCAGGGAGTAATCGAGAATTCCACCTTGGACTAAGTTTCCAAGTTCAAGTGGGTTAGAACACATCCAGGTTGAGATGTCAAATAAACAACTGGATGTAAGTCTGGAGCTCAAGTAGGAGGTCTGGGCTTGAGGTATCAATTGAGTCTCAGCATACACATGCTCTCTAAGTCTCTGAGAAGAGATAGAATCCCCAAGTAAAAGCGCAGAGAGACAAGTGGGCCCAGATCCGAGAGACATGTATTAATATGCAAGAGGTAAATAAACGGTATAAAAGGTTCAGTATTTCCATGTCTCTCCTAACTTTTATTGAAATCACCCAGCCATAACATGATTTAGTCTGTTTCCACTGTGGAACATTCTCAGTCACTGTTGTCAATCTGATTTGTGAGTTACTAGATACAAAGGCTGTCAGATGATTTCAAGTATGTATATCTTGGAAACGTTCTCTATCTCCCACTTGACATCACCGAATTCCCAAGAAAATAACACAGATGGGCTTCCAAACATCTTTCTGGTACCCTCTTTCTTGTCCATCAACAGCTCTTCTGAAGGAAGCAGGTAGGGAGTGTGAGGTCCAGGTCACAAGACCGGTGGGGAAACCATTCCTTACCTCTTCTTCTTCAAGTAGAATGAGCCGAACCACAACGATGTGAATTGCATTGCCAATGCTTGGGTTATGGAACAACCCGGTGACCTAGAGTCAGAAATGGAAAACCGTTAGCCTCACATGAACAGAGAACAGATAAATGCTGGAGGAGGGGAAAAAAACAGAACTGTAATGTACTTGAAATAATTCCTTATCTTATAGATCAGGAATTTTTGGTGGAGTGCAAAGATGAGTGAGATATGGCCACGTGGGAAAGCAGAAAACATTACAAGGCAAAACGGAAGCTTCAAATTAGGGGTCATTAACTTTATTCAATTCTAGCTCCAACTACCTTGAAGAAATCATGTTCTAGTTCTTTGCCTCAGTTTCCTCACTTGTGAACTTATATAAATCAGTGAGGAAAAAATCATACTAAAATGATTGAGTCACTTGATAAGTAACTAGTAGAAAATGTACATGATAAATTATAAGTTTTCCTAGGATACATGTTTTTAAGAGAAAGAATAATTTGTCCTGAATTATCTAGGCATGGAATATATTTATAAATATAAATACAAATATATATATATATATATATTAAAAGGACCAGGGAATTCCCTGGCAGTCCAGTGGTTAGGACTCTGCGCTTTCAGGGCCAAGCGCCCAGTTCAATCCCCGGTCAGGGCACTAAGATCCTGCAAGCCGTGCAGCCAAAAAAAAAAAAAAAAAAAAATTAAAAAAATAAAGGGATCAAAAGAAGGTTTCTTATTTGGGGGATGGAGCACCTCTAATGGTATCTAGTCACCAGCTGCCCCTGTCCCAACGTGGTCTGACGTACCATGTTCATGATGGTGAGGATATAGGACTCCACATTCTCGCTCCCATGGTACTCAATCATCTTCGTGTCGGCCACTACCAGCGTCTCCACCCACCTCTCCTTGCTGATGGAACGCCGAGAGAGGCTTCTGCCTGGCAACTTGCTCCTCTCCCACTTCTCTCGCTGTAGCTCTTGCTTCTGGGAGGTGCCAAGACTGTCTAAACATTAACCAGAAGATAGTGGGTTCATTCTCTATCTCTCTCACATATTACTCACTTATGTTTATAAAGATGCAAGACTGTAAGTTTAAGTTATGTTTAATAATGCGTGAATACAACGTTCTTATCTATTTGACTGGAATGGAAGAAGAGATCAGTTTAAATGAATATGACCAAGATAAGTGAAATTGGAATATGACAGGGAGGTTCAAATGTACTGCTCTGAAATAATTATTACCTGTTTCATTAAATAGGTCCCTCATTAAAAAGATATTATATCAAGAATGGGAACTTTCTTCTCCTTCTCCGGCTCCTCCTCCTCTAAATTATTCAGGGCTTACTGAATGCAAGGCAGGGTACTAGGCTTTAAAATGCTAAGTTGTAGGACTTCCCTGGTGGTCCAGTGGTTAGGGCTCTGCACTCCCAGTGCAGGGGGCCCAGGTTCCATCCCTGGTCAGGGAACTAGATCCCGCATGCTGCAACTAAAGATCCCGCGTGCGGCAATGAAGATCCCGCGTGCCTCAACTAAGACCCAGTGCAGCCAAATAAATAACTAAATATATTTTTAAAAAATGCCAAGTTGTTTATCCTCATGAACATCTGAGGTGCATACTGCTATCTCCATCTTGCAAATGCGGAAACTGATGCTCAAAGAGGCTGGTTAAATAACTCCCCAAAGTCACACAGCCCATAACATCAGTGGAAGATCCAGGATTTTCTATGCCCTAAAATCATGCATTTTCTTATACACCACACTGTCTCCCACAGAGTAAATATGCATAAAACTGCAGAAATGTAAGCTGGAAAAGCTGCATGTGGTTCAGGATATCCTACTTCACAAAGGTATTTTTAAAAAGCTGGAAAAGATCTAGCAAAGCACAGTAAAACTCTCAAGGTGACTCATAGGTTTAAGTATGGAAAAGACAATATATGAGGATCATAGTCTGGAAGGCAAAACCCAGAAGAGGCTATAGAATCATGAAGATAATTAGAATCATTCTCAAACTCCCAGAAGTTTGAGAAGCACCTCCTTGAAACTTGAAAGAGGTCTATTTAAAACCAAAATAAGAATAAAGTGCTACTTCACACATTGGGAAGCTTAACCCAAGTGGTGGTCAAGTCTAAAAGGTCTCAATGGGCTCAGAACGGTTTAGGGAGTTGACAAAAGATCAATTTACCAAAAGAGTAAATGAGGAAAGGAGCCTGGGCTGATGGAGAAGCAGAGTCTCCGTCTTTGAAGACTTCTATCAGGAAGACAGCCACACACCTGCTACCTACTCTCATCGGCACCCTGGACCACTGGCCGGGGCAGAACAGGACAGCAGAATAGCAAACCTCACACCCCCTTCCTCCTCTGGTGATGGCCACCCAGCCTCAGCCTGAATACTTCTGGTGCTGGGGGCACGCACCAACCCACAATTCTCTCCTGCAGTGAGCTGGAATTTCCACTTATTAGTCTGGTCCTGTTCTTCCGAGCTGTCTAGAACCACACCTCCTCCTGAGGCCCTGCCTCAGACATGGAATAGGGACAACTAAAACCATATTCTTCCCTCTCCCCACAGTGCCCTCTGGATTGTACAGCTGATGACACTGGTTTGCTATGTAACCCATCCTGGTTCCTCAGTTTTGCTTTCTACGTGAAGTTAGAACACACTACACTGAGTAATATTTACAAAAGAAATGACACATGACCGTAGGGCTACATAAATTCAAATTCTATTATTGTGAGCTTTCCTGGAAAATAATAAAGCTGTACTTTGATATGAGACTTTTGAGAAATAATTCAGGATTGCAGAAACCTTAGGGGGAAGTGCTGTGAAGACTTATAAATGGGGAGACGGTTAACCCCTCATCTGCGGTAGAACAACTTTCTATCTTCCTTCTCCACTTACTTTGCATGGGTAAGTATGACTTCCCTAAGGACCCTCCAGAGAGTTGATTGATGGTTTCTATCTCTGCACCCCTACTGACCTCCTGTTTCTCACACTTTCATCTCTTTTTGAAGCTCATGGGAACATCTTCAAACTACAACCTGTTTCCAAATCTTTCTGCACAAGCCAGGGAACCAGCCACCCTGAGCCCAGGTGGGGGTCTGTGCTTCTGGGAGGGGTGTCAGCAGACTGGGCCAAGTAGAGGAACCTTACCAACATGGGTGAGGTGCAATCTCCTTCTCTCGGTCTCCTGTCCTTGCCGTGTGGGGATGGGTCTCCTCCAAGGTGCAAGGATGCTCAGTGCTCTCCACGAGCTCCCGTACCCGGGCGACCCAGTGCTCTCACAAAGCCCTTGGTCACACGGTCCCCTCCTCTCCCTTGGCTCCTCAGGCTCTGCATCCCTTCCCTGGGCGCTGGCCCCTCGTATAGCCCTCAGCTCACTGCAGTTGGCAGACACCGTGCAATATGCAGCCCTTCCATTAAAGAGGACCCTGTGCTCCAGGCCGCAGCCTTGGATCCCTGGCTGGCTGTGGCTCCCCCCTCCCACCTCCTCAGGCCCAAACGTGTCTAAGGTCAGGACTGGCAGGAGGCCGGCACAGGTAAGACACTGGTAGAATAAAGGCGATTTCTCTGCTTCCCCCAGTCCTTTCTTTCTTTTCTCACTTCTCCTTCTCTACTCTCCCTCCTCTACCTTTTATCTCCTTGATATTAAGAAACAGAGTTTAAAGCCCATCAGGTTATCTTCATTTTTCCAGCAAATAGGTGAGTCACTCAGTAAATGGTCTTGCAGGAGGAAACATAGAAATGAGAGACGGGGTCTGGTAAAGACATATATCAAAAAGTTTTCAACAAGACCTACACCAAGCACTTGCTAAAGGCCAGATCCTGTGCTAAGCACTCTATACACAATGCTTCATTCATTGTGCCAGCAAATCCACCTGATACGCCCTAATATTATCACCGTAGTACAGATGAGGAAACCAAAGCTCGAAGAGGTTAAGTAATTTTCCCAGAGTCACGTAGTAAACCACAGAGCCTAGATCCAGCCAAGTCTGTCTGATGACAGCAACAACAAACATTTATGGACCAGGCTCTATGGGCAAGCCCTACTCTACCTTCCTATGAATAGAGGCAAAGAAATTAGTGACATGATCTTTGCACTTATGTGACAGTCAATCTAATTGTGGGTACGATAACAAGAACATATGAAAATGTCATGATCAGGTTTCAAGTAATTCCCAAGGAGAGAGATATCAGTTCTATTACAGATAGTGCCAGAAGTGGTGGGATTTGAATTGGGCCCTGTTGGGACTGAGTTGGGAGACAGGACTGCACATATCCAGGCTGACTTTGCTGAGTCCTGAGGAAGTCATCCCAGACTTGGCTAAGAAATTTTATAAACTACAAGAAGTCAGCCCTACACATTTATCTTCAAGGCCTGATGACAAAGCTGGAAAGTCCTTCGGGGGCAGGTGAAGTGCCAACAATTCTGGGAAGCTCCTATCTCCCCACCCCCCCACCCCACTGCCCCTCAAACACACACACGTACTATCTTAGCTCAGGCTGCCACAACGAAATACCATCAACAGAAATTTACTTTCTCACGGTCCTGGAAGCTGGAAGATCAGGATGCCAGCATGGTCAGTCTCTGGTGAGACCTCTTTTCCTGGCTTGCAGACAGCTACCTTCCCACTGTGTGCATGTGGAGAGAGAGAGGGATCTCTTTTTCATCCTCTTCTCATATGGCCACCAATCCAATTGGATTAGGACCCCACCCTTACGATTTCATTTAACCTTAGTTTCCTCCTAAGAGCCCTATGTCCAAATACAGTCACACTGGGGGTTAGAGCTTCAACATGGGAAATTCAGGAGGACACAGTCCATTCCATACCACACACACTCTGTTTAGAGATCCCTCTTCTGGGCTGGGATAGCTTCTGAGCACTTTCTACCCTGCTGTGATATCCTGCTGCTTGGGGAATGTCCAGTGAGGCTTTAAGTACCTAAAGGGACAGAGCTCCATTAGCTTTGTATCCAGTGCCTAATACTGTGCTTGGCAAACAGTGACACCCAATAAATGCTTGATGCATGGGTGAAGGAAAAACTGAAGATGAATTAGAACAGACTTATGAATCACAAATAAAGAAGAACTGCAAGAGTTGTTTACTTTTCTCCCTGAGAGGACTGTTTCAGTTAGAGGATTCTCCACACTGAGATTGGGAAGTGTTCGTTTTAAGGCAAGAAATCTAGCCAAGTGGGCAGTGTAAGTACAGATGATTTCCAGTCCTGACACAGGACTGACTTCCCTAAACTGGAAGCTAAGGAAGAGGAGGGATGTGTCCAGGGTCCACTGAGATGTCCAGGACACCCTGAACACTAGCACAGCAGAGGCCCTGAAGATCCCTGGGAAATACAAATAATTCAGCTTTTTTTTTTTTTTTTTTCTCTTTTCTCAAATGCTTTAGGCAGCTCTTCACAAAGCTCACTCTCATTTAGAGCTTTCTCAGGTAGCAGAGCCTTTAACTGCCGCCTCTCTCTTAGACTCAGGTTCACCTCCAGACAGGAACAGACCAAGCCTTGAGGAAGTTGCCTGGAGGCAGCTCGAGTATTATCAGGTAGCAGGAAAAGTGAACACAGAGCAGAAGACTCTGGAAATTATAGTTTCCTGTACTTTCAAGGGTGCCTTTTTAGCATGCTGGTAGCTTCTAGAAGCTACCTCTTCTGCTTAGGGAATTGCTCCAGGCTCTGTCTCCTAACCCAACTCAACTCTTCCCTCATCTGGATTCTCTTCTGCTGCCTCATATGCAGGGCTCCCATGGAGAAGGAAGATTTCTGACTAGCTTAGAACTGTTTACCATTAATTGGAAATTGGCCATGAACTGTACCGACTGCCAGGTTTGAGATCCAGTTTCCCCCAAGAAGATCCTCTCAAGTTAATCTTTGCCAGACCACACTCTATAGCTTCCAGATAAATGAGACCTAGTACCCTTGTTCCCACCTTCTTGCCACCAGCATGAGTGAGTTTCCTGAAACACAACTCAGCAAGAACACAAACGCTAACGGCCACCTCTGACGGAGCGCCTATCAAGAGCCAGGCCTGTGATGAACATTTTTTCAGATCTGACATTTATTACAGTCACCCTTCGGTATCCACAGGGAATTGGTTCCAGGAGCCCCTGCAGATGCCAATATCCATGAATATTCATGTCATTTATATACAATGACATATTTGCATATAACCTATGCACATCCTCCTGTATACTTTAAATCATCTCTAGATTACTTGTAATACCTAATATAATGTAAGTGCTATGTAAATAGTTATAAATACAATAATATGCTATGCAAATTGTTGCCAGTGAGCAACAAATCCAAATTTTGCTTTCTGGAATTTTCTGGATTTTTTTTTTCTTTTCTGGAGTATTTTCCATCCAAGGTTGGCTGAATCTGTGGTTGGCTGAACCTTCAGATATGGAGGGCCAACTGTATATAATTCTCAACAAGTTTTGAGGTAAGTCTTACTATTGCCATTTTTAAGTGAGAAAAATGAGATTCGAAGAGGTTATATTTATTCAAATTTGTTCAAAGTCTCATAGCCACTAAGCAGCAGGTGAGCATTTTAGGTGAGTCAGTCTGAATCTTATTTAGATTGGTGGCATAGAGGTGGGGGTGGAATTCCAAGGCGTCACTTGCCTGGAAAAGGGAAGAAGAATGTCTTAAGTCTGACTGAGCCTAGACACCTTGTCCAGGCCCACTATTGACTCACTCCCTATGGGCCTGGACTGAACCACTTCTGCACTGAGCCACTTGCAAGTCCCGTGACCATGGACAAATGTTCTCATCACCGCTCCCCCCAACTCCACCCCAATGTAATGAGGAAAATGAACTGAACTCCTACTTTAAAATTTTATGTCACTTATGGAACCCTTTCTTCAAACAAAGATTATGCAAAAAGCACAGAAAAGAAAGTGGCTGTGATCACTGGGTTGTGGCAGATGACCCTGAAGGGCATTCCACACAACACAACTTTAAGCCACCAGATGCCACCATCACTCAGGGACCTGTCAGCTCTGGTGTTGTCGGAGTTGAGCCAACACACCTTTCCATGGCCCACGCACAACTGTCAGCACTTGGCTGCCATCACACACTTGCAACCAGATCCCCTTCTTGGCAGAACACTGTGGCCTTTCCCAACAGAGCTGAAGGTCAATGCTGGAGCCATGTCCTTTAGCAATGATGGCTGAGCTGCCAGACCTGTTCATCTCTTCAGGCTGGCTTTGGATAGATTTGCAATGCCTCAGCCAGGGAGCTTATTTTCACTAAAAAAAAAAAAAAAAAGTTTACCTCATTCACTAGGGACTAAAAATATTTTTACACTTCGCTAATAGACTATCCATTTCTCAAAACTGGTCACTATTAAAGTAAAAACAGCTGTCTTTAAAGACAAACAAGTGCAGTTCCATAAACTAAGTGTTAGTAACTACTATATGTCAAAAGCAAGAACCCTCCAGGTTTAGGACTGTGGACATAAATAAGAGCACCAGAAAAAATAAAATGAAATATACTCTCCAAAGGCTGACTGGTCTTGCCTTACAAAGCCCTCACTTTATTCAGACATGCCAAAAAAAAAAAAACCAAGAGGAAATGATGGACCATTTTGGAAATGTGAAACTTCCCAAAATAACAACATAATCAAATCAAGTATAAGTGAAAGGGAGGGTTTAAGATCTCTCTGGAGAGTCAATCAGAAAGAGAAATTATAAAACAATTTAATCCTTTAGTATATTATTTAATTAAATAACTTATTTTTTAACATCTTTATTGGAGTATAATTGCTTTACAATGGTGTGTTAGTTGTGGCTTTATAACAAAGTGAATCAGCTATACATATACATATATCCCCATATCTCCTCCCTCTTGCGTCTCCCTCCCACCCTCCCTATCCCAACCCTCTAGGTGGTCACAAAGCACCGCGCTGCTCTCCCTGTGCTATGTGGCTGCTTCCCACCAGCTATCCATTTTACATTTGGTAGTATATATAAGTCCACACCACTCACTCACTTCATCCCAGCTTACCCTTCCCCATCCCTGTGTCCTCAAGTACATTCTCTACGTCTGCATCTTTATTCCTGTCCTGCCCCTAGGTTCTTCAGAACCTTTTTTGCTTTTTTTTTTTTAGATTCCATATATATGTGTTAGCATACGATATTTGTTTATCTCTTTCTGACTTACTTCACTCTGTATGACAGACTCTAGGTCCATCCACCTCACTACAAATAACTCAATTTAGTTTCTTGTTATGGCTGAGTAATATTCCATTGTATATATGTGCCACATCTTCTTTATCCATTCATCTGTCAATGGACACTTAGGTTGCTTCCATGTCCTGGCTACTGTAAATAGAGCAGCAGTGAACATTGTGGTACATGTCTCTTTTTGAATTATGGTTTTCTCAGGGTATATACCCAGTAGTGGGATTGCTGGGTCATATGGTAGTTCTATTTTTAGTTTTATAAGGAACCTCCATACTGTTCTCCAAAGTGGCTGTATCAATTTACATTCCCACCAACAGTGCAAGAGGGTTCCCTTTTCTCCACACCCTCTCCAGCATTTATTGTTTGTAGATTTTTTGATGATGGCCATTCTGACTGGTGTGAGGTGATACCTCATTGTAGTTTTGATTTGCATTTCTCTAATGATTAGTGATGTTAAGCACTCTTTCATGTGTTTGTTGGCAATCTGTATATCTTCTTTGGAGAAATGTCTATTTAGGCCTTCTGCCCATTTTTGGATTGGGTTGTTTCTTTTTCTGATATTGAGCTGGATGAGATGCCTGTAAATTTTGGAGATTAATACTTTGTCAGCTGCTTCATTTGCAAATATTTTCTCCCATTCTGAGGACTGTCTTTTCATCTTGTTTATGGTTTCCTTTGCTGTGCAAAAACTTTTAAGTTTCATTAGGTCCCATTTATTTATTTTTGTTTTTACTTCCATTTCTCTAGGAGGTGGGTCAAAAAGGATCTTGCTGTGATTTATGTCATAGAGTGTTCTGCCTATGTTTTCCTCTAAGAGTTTTATAATGTCTGGCCTTACATTTAGGTCTTTAATCCATTTTGAGTTTATTTTTGTGTATGGTGTTAGGGAGTGTTCTAATTTCATTCTTTTACATGTAGCTGTCCAGTTTTCCCAGCACCACTTATTGAAGAGGCTGCCTTTTCTCCATTATACATTCTTGCCTCTTTTATCAAAGATAAGGTGACCATACGTGTGTGGGTTTATCTCTGGGCTTTCTGTCCTGTTCCACTGATTGATATTTCTGTTTTTGTGCCAGTACCATACTGTCTTGATTACTGTAGCTTTGTAGTATAGTCTGAAGTGAGGGAGTCTGATTACTCCTGCTCCGTTTTTCTTTCTCAAGATTGTTTTGGCTATTCGGGGTCTTTTGTGTCTCCATACAAACTGTGAAATTTTTTGTTCTAGTTCTGTGGAAAATGCCATTGGTAGTTTTATAGGGATTGCATTGACTCTGTAGATTGCTTTGGGTAGTACAGTCATTTTCACAATGTTCATTCTTCCAATCCAGGAACATGGTATATCTCTCCATCTGTTTGTATCATCTTTAATTTCTTTCATCAGTGTCTTATAGTTTTCTTCATACAGGGCTTTTGTCTCCTTAGGTGGGTTTATTCCAAGGTATTTTACTCTTTTTGTTGCAGTGGTAAATTGGAGGGTTTCCTTAATTTCTCTTTCAGATTTTTCATCATTAGTGTATAGGAATGTAAGGGATTTCTGTGCATTAATTTTGTATCCTGCAACTTTACCAAATTCATTGATTAGCTCTAGTAATTGCTGGTAGAGTCTTTAGCATTCGCTATGTATAGTATCAAGTCGTTTGCACACACTGACAGCTTTACTTCTTCTTTTCCAATTTGGATTCCTTTTATTTCTTATTCTTCTCTGATTGCCGTGGCTAAAACTTCCAAAACTATGTTGAATAATAGTGGTGAGAGTGGGCAACCTTGTCTTGTTCCTGATCTTAGAGGAAATGGTTTCATTTTTCCACCATTGAGAATGATGTTGGCTGTGGGTTTGTCATATATGGCCTTTATTATGTTGAGGTAAGTTCCCTCTATGCCTACTTTCTGGAGAGTTTTTAGCATAAATAGGTGTTGAATTTGGTCGAAAACTTCTTCTGCATCTCTTGAGAAGATCATATGTTTTTTATCCTTCAGTTTGTTAGTATAGTGTATCACATTGATTGATTTGTGTATATTGAAGAATCCTTGGATTCCTGGGATAAAACCCACTTGATTCTAATGTATGATCTTTTAATGTGCTGTTGGATTCTGTCTGCTAGTATTTTGTTGAGGATTTTTGCATCTATGTTCATCAGTGATATTAGCCTGTTGTTTTCTTTCTTTGTGACATCTTTGTCTGGTTTTGGTATCAGGGTGATGGTGGTCTTGTAGAATGAGATTCGGAGTGTTCTTCCCTCTGCTGTATTTTGGAAGAGTTTGAGAAGGATGGGTGTTAGCTGTTCTCTAAATGTTTGATAGAATTTGCCTGTGAAGCCATCAGGTCCTGGGCTTTTGTTTGTTGGAAGATTTTTAATCACAGTCTCAATTTCAGTGCTTGTGATTGGTCTGTTTATATTTTCTCTTTCTTCCTGGTTCAGTCTCGGAAGGTTGTGCTTTTCTAAGAATTTGTCCATTTCTTCCAGGTTGTCCATTTTATTGGCATAGAGTTGCTTGTAGTAATCTCTCATGATCCTTTGTATTTCTGCAGTGTCAGTTGTTACTTCTCCTTTTCCATTTCTAATCCTGTTGATTTGAGTCTTCTCCCTTTTCTTCTTGATGAGTCTGGCTAATGTTTATCAACTTTGTTTATCTTCTCAAAGGACCAGCTTTTAGTTTTATTGATCTTTGCTACTGTTTCCTTCATTTCTTTTTCATTTATTTCTGATCTGATCTTTATGATTTCTTTCCTTCTGCTAACTTTGGGGTTTTTTGTTCTTCTCTCTCTAATTGCTTTAGGTGTAAGATTAGGTTGTTTATTTGAGATGTTTCTTGTTTCTTGAGGTAGGATTGTATTGTTATAAACTTCCCTCTTCGATCTGCTTTTGCTGCATCCCATACGTTTTGGGTCATTGTGTTTTCACTCTCATTTGTTTCTAGGTATTTTTTTATTTCCTCTTTGATTTCTGCAGTGCTATCTTGGTTATTAAGTAGTGTATTGTTTAGCTTCCATGTGTTTGTATTTTTTATAGATTTTTTTCCTGTAACTGATATCTAGTCTTGTGGTAGCATTGTATTCTGACCATAGCACTGTGGTCAGAAAATATACTTGATACGATTTCAATTTTCTTAAATTTACCAGGGCTTGATTTGTGACCCAATATATGATCTATCCTGGAGAATGTTGCATGAGCACTTGAGAAGAAAGTGTATTCTGTGGTTTTTGGATGGATTGTCCTCTATCAATTAAGTCCATCTTGTTTAATATGTCATTTAAAGCTTGTGTTTCCTTAATTATTTTAATTTTGGATAATCTGTCCATTGGTGACAGTGGGGTGTGAAAGTCCCCTATGTTTGTGTTACTGCTGATTTCCCCTTT
The DNA here is from genome assembly GCF_028021215.1 of Eschrichtius robustus. NCBI lineage: Eukaryota > Metazoa > Chordata > Mammalia > Artiodactyla > Eschrichtiidae > Eschrichtius > Eschrichtius robustus. Next base: position 27,866,400 of record NC_090825.1, read on the forward strand.
TATGGCTGTTAGCATTTGCCTTATGTGTTGAGGTGCTCCTATGTTGGGTGAATAAATATTTACAATTGTTATATCTTCTTCCTGCATTGATCCCTTGATCTTTATGTAGTGTCCTTCTTTGTCTCTTGTAATAGTCTTTATTTTAAAGTCTATTTTGTCTGATATGAGAATTGCTACTCCAGCTTTCTTTTGATTTCCATTCACATGGAATACCTGTTTCCATCCCCTCACTTTCTGTCTGTATGTGTCCCTAGGTCTGAAGTGGGTCTCCTGTAGACAGACTATATACGGGTCTTGTTTTTGTACCCATTCAGCCTGTCTATGTCTTTTGGTTGGAGCATTTAATCCATTTACATTTAAGGTAATTATCGATATGTATGTTCCTAGTACCATTTTCTTAATTGTTTTGCGTTTGTTTTTGTAGATCTTTTCCTTCTCTTGTGTTTCCTGCCTAGAGAAGTTCCTTTAGCATTTGTTGTAAAGCTGGTTTGGTGGTGCTGAATTCTCTTAGGTTTTGCTTGTCTGTAAAGGTTTTAATTTCTCCGTCGAATCTGAATGAGATCCTTGCTGGGTAGAGTAATCTTGGTTGTAGGTTTTTCCCTTTCATCATTTTAAATATGTCCTGCCACTCCCTTCTGGCTTGCAGAGTTTCTGCTGAAAGATCAGCTGTTAACCTTATGGGGATTTCCTTATATGTTATTTATTGTTTTTCCCTTGTTGCTTATAATATTTTTTCTTTGTATTTAATTTTCGATAGTTTGATTAATATGTGTCTTGGCATGTTTCTCCTTGGATTTATCCTTTATGGGAATCGCTGCACTTCCTAGAATTGATTAACTATTTGCTTTCCCATATTAGGGAAGTTTTCAACTATAATCTCTTCAAATATTTTCTCAGACCCTTTCTTTTTCTCTTCTTCTTCTGGGACCCCATAATTCGAATGGTGTTGTGTTTAATGTTGTCCCAGAAGTCTCTGAGACTGTCCTCAATTCTTTTTGTTCTTTTTCTTTATTCTGCTCTGCAGTATTTATTTCCACTCTTTTATCTTCCAGGTCACTTATCCATTCTTCTGCTTCAGTTATTCTGCTCTTGATTCCTTCTAGAGAATTTTTAATTTCATTTTTTACGTTGTTCATCACTGTTTGCTCTTTAGTTCTTCTAGGTCCTTGTTAAACATTTCTTGTATTTTCTCCATTCTATTTCCAAGATTTTGGATCATCTTTACTATCATTACTCTGAATTCTTTTTCAGGTAGACTGCCTGTTGCCTCTTCATTTGCTTGGTCTGGTGGGTTTTTACCTTGCTCTTTCATCTGCTGTGTGTTTCTCTGTCTTCTAATTTTGCTTAACTTACTGTGTTTGGGGTCTCCTTTTTGCAGGCTGCAGGTTCGTAGTTCCCGTTGTTTTTGGTGCCTGCCCCCAGTGGCTTAGGTTGGTTCAGTGGGTTGTGTAGGCTTCCTGGTGGAGGGGACTAGTGCCTGTGTTCTGGTGGATGAGCCTGGATCTTGTGTTTCTGGTGGGCAGGACCATGTCCGGTGGTGTGTTTTGGGGTGTCTGTGACCTTATTATGATTTTAGACAGCCTCTCTGCTAATGGGTGGGGTTGTGTTCCTGTCTTGCTTGTTGTTTGGCATTGGGTGTCCAGGACTGTAGCTTGCTGTTCGTTGAGTGGTGCTGAGTCTTAGCGCTGAGATGGAGATCTCTGGGCGAGCTTTCACCATTTGATATTATGTGGAGCTGGGAGGTCTCTGCTGGACCAATGTCCTGAACTTGGCTCTCCCACCTCAGAGTCACAGGCCTGACACCCACTCAGAGTACCAAGACCCTGTCAGCCACACGGCTCAGAATAAAAGGGAGAAAAAAAGAAAGAAGGAAACAAAATAAAATAAAAGTTATTAAAATAAAAAAAATTATTAAAAAAATTTTAAAAATTAAAAAGTAAGAAAAAAAAAAAAGAAAGAAGGAAAGAAGAGAGCAACTAAACCAAAAAACAAATCCACCAATGATAACAAGTGGTAAAAATTGTACCAAAAAAAACCCAAAATGGACAGACAGGATACTGTCTGTGTAGCAGGATACAAAATTAATGCACAGAAAGCTCTTGCATTCCTATACACTAATGATGAAAAATCTGAAAGAGAAATTAAGGAAACACTCCCCTTTAGCACTGCAACAAAAAGAATAAAATATCTAGGAATAAACCTACCTAGGGAGACAAAAGACTTGTATGCAGAAAACTATAAGACACTGATGAAAGAAATTAAAGCTGATACAAACAGACAGAGAGATATAGCATGTTCTTGGATTGGAAGAATCAGTATTGTGAAAATGACTATACTACCCAAAGCAATCTAGAGATTCAATGCAATCCTTATCAAACTACCAATGGCATTTTTTACAGAACTAGAACAAAAAATCTTAAAATTCATATGGAGACACAAAAGACCCCGAATAGTCAAGGCAGTCTTGAGGGAAAAAAACGGAGCTGGAGGAATGAGACTTCCTGGCTTCAGACTATACTACAAAGCTACAGTAATCAAGACAATATGGTACTGGCACAAAAATAGAAATATAGATCAATGGAACAGGATAGAAAGCCCAGAGATAAACCCACGCACCTATGGTCAACTAATCTATGACAAAGGAGGCAAGGATATACAATGGAGAAAAGACAGTCTCTTCAATAAGTGGTGCTGGGAAAACTGAACAGATACATGTAAAAGAATGAAATTAGAACACTCCCTAACACCATACACAAAAATAAACTCAAAATGGATTAGACACCTAAATGTAAGACCGGACACTATAAAACTCTTAGAGGAAAACATAGGAAGAACACTCTTTGACATAAATCACAGCAAGATCTTTTTTGATCCACCTCCTAGAGTAATGGAAATAAAAACAAAAATAAACAAATGGGACCTAATGAAACTTCAAAGCTTTTGCACACCAAAGGAAACCATAAACAAGACCAAAAGACAACCCTCAGAATGGGAGAAAATATTTGTAAATGAAGCAACTGACAAAGGATTAATTTCCAAAATATACAAGCAGCTCATGCAGCTCAATATCAAAAAAACAAACAACCCAATCCAAAAATAGGCAGAAGACCTAAATAGACATTTCTCCAAAGAAGATATACAGATGGCCAAGAAGCACATGAAAAGCTGCTTAACATCACTAATTATTAGAGAAATGCAAATCAAAACTACAATGAGGTATCACCTCACACCAGTTAGAATGGGTATCATCAAAAAATCTACTATCAAATGCTGGAGGGTGTGGAGAAAAGGGAACCCTCTTGCACTGTTGGTGGGAATGTAAATTGATACAGCCACTCTGGAGAACAGTATGGAGGTTCCTTAAAAAAATAAAAATAGAACTACCATATGACCTAGCAATACCACTACTGGACATGTACCCTGAGAAACCATAATTGAAAAAGAGACATGTACCACAATGTTCATTGCAGCACTATTTACAATAGCCAAGACATGGAAGCTACCTAACTGTCCACCGACAGATGAATGCATAAAGAAGATGTGGCACATATATACAATGGAATATTACTCAGCCATAAAAAGAAACGAAATTGAGTTATTTGTAGTGAGGTGGATGGACCTAGAGTCTGTCATACAGAGTGAAGTAAGTCAGAAAGAGAAAAACAAATATTGTATGCTAACACATATATGTGGAATCCAAAAAAAAAAATAATAATTATGGTTCTGAAGAACCTAGGGGCAGAACAGGGATAAAGATGCAGACATAGAGAATGGACTTGAGGACACGGGGAGTGGGAAGGGTAAGCTGGGACGAAGTGAGAGAGTGGCATGGATATATATACACTACCAAATGTAAAATAGATGGCTAGTGAGAAGCAGCCACATAGCACAGGGAGATCAGCTCGGTGCTTTGTGACCACCTAGAGGGGTGGGATAGGGAGGGCGGGAGGGAGACACAAGAGGGAGGGGATATGAGGATACATGTATACATATAGCTGATTCACTTTGTTATAAAGCAGAAACTAACACAACATTGTAAAGCAATTATACTCCAATAAAGATGTTTAGAAAAATATATGGTGAAGACTCTTTCCTTCTATTTTCTGCACAATTTTATAACTTAATAGCAACATTTTCTGACTTTCTTCTCTAATTCTCTTGTTAATATCTGTCCTTTTAATTGAGTAACCAAAGGCTATTCTCCTCAACCATCTAAAATGCTGCCCTAGCAACAGTGATCACATAATAATCACCTATGTAATTATTGAGAAGTATAAATCTACTCAATTTTTCTATTCATTAATTTTCTGGTTCTCCAAAGATACAGAAATAGACCTGGGGAAATTGCAAAATCAAGGGTGAAAAAGAAGGAATTATCACCTCTAAGGAATAAGCCAGCTATTCTTCTATGAAGGTGTGTGGCTGGTAAAGAGCTTGGAAGCTATGAGCCAGCTTTTCCATTAAGGAACTAGAGATACATGAAGTATAAAGGGAGACATTGAACTTAGCCAGATAAACACTTCCTGGGGCCAGATAAACACACTTCCTGGGGCAAAGTGGAAAGAACACCATGGTCCAGAAAAGCACAGGACAATACACAGCCATCAGCCACATGGGGTCATTGAGCACTTGGAACATGCCAAGTGAAAACTGAAATGTGCTGTAAATGTAAAATGCACCTTGATTTCAAAGCATTGGTGGCTAAAAAAAAGAATGTTAAAAATTTACATTAATTACATGTTGAAATAATAATATTCTGGATATCTTAGGCTAAGCAAATTATTAAAATGAATTTTACTTGTTTCTTTTCATTTTCTCTTTTTTTTCTTGGCTGCTAGAAAATTGAGAATACATATGTTATTTGCATTTGTGGCTCACATTATATTGCATAGCACATGTTTAGAGCTCAAGGTACTTGGATATTAATCCAGGGTCTTTTAATTACTGCTGTTTTTCTCAATATACAATGGAATATTATTCAGCCATAAAAAGAAATGAAATTGAGTTATTTATAGTGAGGTGGATGGACCTAGAGTCTGTCATACAGAGTGAAGTAAGTCAGAAAGATAAAAACAAATACCATATGCTAACACATATATATGGAATCTAAAAAAAAAATGGTCATGAAGAACCTAGGGGCAGGATGGGAATAAAGACACAGACCTACTAGAGAATGGACTTGAGGACACGGGGAGGGGAAGGGTAAGCTGGGACAAAGTGAGAGAGTGGCATGGACGTATATACACTACCAAATGTAAAATAGATAGCTAGTGGGAAGCAGCCGCATAACACAGGGAGATCAGCTCGGTGCTTTGTGACCACCTAGAGGGGTGGGATAGGGAGGGTGGCAGGGAGGGAGACGCAAGAGGGAAGAGATATGGGAACATATGTATATGTATAACTGATTCACTTTGTTATAAAGCAGAAACTAACACACGATTGTAAAGCAATTATACTCCAATAAAGATGTTATAAAAAAAAAAAAAGGAAAGAAGGAATAAATTAGAATGTGGGATGAGCATCAAGCATAATACCTGCCATGTCCCCGAGTCACAATAAGTGTTATTTTGTTTTCTTCAATCCTATTTACAATGAAAGATATGATGTTCATAATAGGTCAAAACTCTAGTTCCTCTCATTTTCAGTTATGGCTTATTTAATTCCACTGGCTGGGGAAAGCCATGACTCTAACCTCATCCCTGCCCTCACCTTGTAAAATATCTTTACCCACCCACTAGAGCAAAGTGACAAGGAAGCAGCACTCAGAAGCAAACAATTTTTACCTATTGTTTTTCCATACTCTTTTTTTCGGGGGGGGGGGGTAAATTCTAACACTGAGATTTATTTTAAAAACTAACTTCCTGTCCATCGACAGACGAATAAAGAAAATCAGTATATACATACGATGGAATATTATTCAGCCTTAAAAAGGCAGGGTATTCTGACATACGCTACAACAGGAATCAAACTTGAGAACGTTATGCTAAGTGAAATAGCCAGTCAACAAGGGGACAAATACTGTATGATTCCTCTAACATAAGGCGCCTAGAGTAGTCCAATCCACAGAGACAGATAATAGAATGGTGGTTGCCAAGGGCTGGCAGGGGAGGGAAATTGTGGGGAGTTATTGTTTAATTAGTACAGAGTTTCAGTTTGGGAAGATGAAAAAATTTCGGGAGATCCATAGATAGTAGTGATGGTTGTACAGCAATGTCTAAATGTATTCAAGGCCACTGACATGTACACTTAAAGTAGTTAAAATGGTACATTTTCTGTTATCTATGTTTTACCACAGTGTAAAAAATAAACTAAAAAAAAAGTAACTTCCATGGTAGATGGTGAGTGTTGACATGAACTCAGATCCACCCAATCTCCTGCATTTTCTATCGTGACATCCGTAAGTCCCTCAGTGACCTTTAGGTCCTGAGAAACTCAGTCACTCATCACTGTTTCACAATCACTAAAGTGTGCTTAATAAGGCGTTAACATTTCAACATGTGGGGTTATCAAAGTAAATCTTTTCTAAATAAGCTTTAATTAATATTTTAACTAGCCAGAAATTCCACTTCCCAGAACATTCCAGAGAAATGAGGTTTGACAATAACATAAATTATCAGTTCTTTCCCTGGACCTTTCCTGGACCTTTGACTGCAGCCTGGCAAGTCCTGCCCTCTGTGACTTTCTCCCCTGTCCTGGGACTATAATCATCCATCAATGCTGACAAGCCAGTCTTGGCTTAACTTTCGCATCTGCCCACTTCTGCTCTCTTAAGGCTATTAGAATTTCCTAGGCAGCTCTTTCTGGTTTAATATTGTCAACCTGAGATACTGTCCTCTGTAGGTCTACCTGCCTTTTTGGACTATACATTTCAAGCATCTAAATTTTGCTCTCTAATCCTCCACCTAAATCTTTGCCCCCAAAAGAGAACTCTCTAATCACACATCTATCCCATATAACTCCTCTCTGAGATGCCACTTTGGGCCTCTCGGCTTTTGAGATAAAGCTCTGGAACTTTCGCTTCTCAAAAATGTGAGAGTGAATTCAACCATGATATTTCATTAGGCATAAGGTATTGTGCATGTATTCAGAACCTGCCCAGCCGGCACTAGCCTCTCTGGGGAAAGAGAACGTAAAAATTACATAGTTCTTAACTTCAAGAGATTCTCTCATTTATTATTGAAGAAAAAACCATCAGCAAGAAACATAATCATACACACAACACATGATTAAATGTCAGTAAGAATGATGATAGGGGTTTAGAGGGAAAAGGGATCAAAGAAAGCTGGATTCAATGAGCACCTGCTATTCTCCAGTCACCATGCCAGACTGAAATTACAGAGATGAATACAATCACCTTCACTTCCACTGAGGCACCATCTGTCTAGTTAGCAGATGGAACAGACTTACCTCTCAAGGTGATAAGCAGGTCTTTCAGGGTAGGTAGCATGTAAGTAGACAGAGGAGATAGGAGAGCAGAATGGGTAAGCAGGATGAACAAAGGTGCAGAGGGAGGGATTGGTCTTGTAGCCTTTCAAGAATTCAGAATGGCCTGGATATTTCCAAACTGTCTAATCCTCAACTGTTTTCATTTGTCAAGTGATTAGGGGATATCAGCTCTCATTTATGTTATACTTTGCTTATTAAATTGAGCTTGCATTTCCAAACCTACCCAAACAGGGGTGGTGGGAGGAATTCAGAGATCCTGCAACAGGGCTGCAGATGGAAGCTGGGCAAGTGTTCTAATTTTGCTGCAAAGACTCCACAAAGTGGACATTTCCCACATCCATAACTCAGTGATAACTCGTCATGGTTCCCAGCATATGAATATGAAAACTGAACAATGCCAACCAGATAAGCTGAAAGAATTTAAAGGGAATGAGAGAAATGTGTTTTTCCCAATAACAGCATGTACCTTCACACAATCATAGTTGCTTTACTTAACAACCTGGGAGTAGGAGAGGAGGTATTCCTAGCCCCATTTTCCAGATAGGCCAATTGCATTTTAAAAAGCTTAAATTAAAATCACAGACACATAGATCAATGGAACAGATTAGAGAACCCAGAAACAGACACACATGAAGAAGCCTAACTGATTTTTGACAAAGGTGCAAAGCAACTCAATGGAGGAGATGCTGGAGCAACTGGACATCCATAGGCAAAACAAACAAACAAACAATCATGACCTAAGCCATACTTCTTATATAAAAATTACTTCAAAATGTATGAATGTGTGGACTTAATCATAAAATGTAAAACTACAACATTATTAGAAAAATAGAAAATCTTTGGGATCCAGGACTAGACAGAAGGTTCTTAGATCATCCTTAAAAGGAAAAGTTAATAAATTGGACCCCATCAAAATGTAAAGCTTTTGCTCTGCAAAAGCCAATGTGAAGTACAGAGCTTCACTTTGGGGTGATGAAAATGTTCTAAAGTTGACTGTGATGATGGTTGAATCCCTCTGTGCATATAATAAGAACCACTGTATTGTACACTTTAAACGGATAAATTATATTTATGTGGATTATGTCTCAACGAAGTTGTTATTTTTTTAAAAAAACCTATGTGAAGAGGAGAAAAGACAAGCTACAGACTGGAAGAAAATATCTGCAAACCACATATCTAACAAAAAACTAGTATCAAGAATATATAGAGAATTTTCAAAACTCAATAGTAACCAAAAAAAAAAAACACAACCAACCAAAAATCAAATTAAAAATGAGCAAAAGTCAGGAACAAACATTTCACTGAAGAAAATATACAGATGTCCAAAAAGCACATGAAAAGATGTCAACATCATTATCTATCAGAAGATGCAAATTAAAACCACAATATCACTACATACCTATCAGAATGGCTAAAGTTAAAAATAGGGACAATGTCACTATTGTGGTATTGGATGTGGAGCAACTGGGTCACCCATACACTGCTGGTGGGAATGTAAATTGATACAGCCTCTCTGGAAAACGGTTTGACATTTTCTTATAAAACTATGCATGCATTTAACGCATGAGCCATCAATCATATTCTTGGGCATTTATCCTAGAGAAATGATGACTTATGTTCACCCAAAACCCAATAACTAGGTACAGGCCAGCTGTCCTTCAAAAGGTGAATGGTTAAACAAGTTATGGTGTATACACACCATGGAATACTACTCAGCAATACAAAGGAACAAACTATTGATACACACAACTGCTTGGATGAATGTCTAGGGAATTATGCTGAGTGAAAAAAGCCAACCCCAAAAGGTTACATACTGTATGATTCCATTTATATAACATTTTGAAACGAAAATATTTTAGAAAAAAAATTTTAGAACAGATTAGTGGTTGCCAGAGTTTATGAATGAGGGACGGTGAGCATGGGAGGGAGGCGGGAGTGGTTATAAAAGCACAACATGCGGGATCCTTCTGGGGACGGAACTATTCAGGATCCTGACTGGGCCAGTGGATTATCACAGTGCCACATGTGATAAAATTGTGTATAACTAATTACACATACACATAAACATACACATGGGCACAAGTAAAAGTGGGGGCATCTGAATAAGATCAGGGGATTATGTCAATGTCATTATGTTGACTGTGATATTATGCTATCATTTTGCAAGATATTACCGTTGGGGGAAACTGCATGAAGGATACAAAGGATCTCTTTCTGTTATATTTTACAACTATATGTGAAACTACAATTATCTCAGTAAAATTTTGTTAAAATAAATTATTTGTCCAAGCTCACACAGAGTAGTAGAAAAGCAAAAACGAAACCTAAATCTCCCAATTCCTAGTCCGGAGCCAGTGGCTCACCACTACTCCTCTGGCTCAAACAGCCCTTCTGAGCTCCTGATCTGTGCTTCCTGCTTGAGTGAACTCAGCACCAAGCAGAGCAACTGCTGAGGAACCGGAGTGGGGGAGAGACAGGGAAAGTGCTCATAATAACACCAGTTTGCATGATACAATCCCAGGTATGGGGAGTTAGAGATGTGTGCATGAAGAAATAAAAACAAACAAGATGAAGGTAACTCAAATACAATCAGCCTAAAAGAGGCCTAGCTGGGCTGTCACCTGCCATTTTTTTCAATTATTTATTTATAACAGTTTGGACCTATATTTATTCTGTGGGCCATGATCCAATACTATCATCATTTATTTTGTTGCTTAAATTGTCCCAGCTTTGGCCATTGGGAATTTTTTCAAGTTGGCTCTGTGTACTCTCAATATGTCCAACATTTTCAAGTACCTCCTTATTTTCTGGCACCATAAGATGGCCCAGGTTCATCTTGTATTTTCCCTACCCTAGACATGGAATCAACCACTTTAGCAACAAACCCAGGTTCTTTTATTGGAGAATGGTATTAGAAATCAAGATCTGGGTGCTAGATGTGCTTGTTGCTACTGGGGTGTCACTGCTTCTAGGCTTTCTCATCAGAGAGAGCTGGGAAATATATGTATGCACACATCTATATCAATGTCTATATCTATTTGTCTGCCTATCTATCATTCCATCCATCCATCCACCTCTTAAAAACCATGAGTTCTTACTGATACCTCTGGGTAACCAACATCATAGGGTTTATTTTAGCTTTCCTCTTTTTTTGGTTTATAACTTCTTTCTCCACCACTGAGAAACCTAATTCTTATTATCCACAATATATTTACTTATCTGCTCAGTTCTCTAGTACATGTAACATAGTTTCAGATTTGCTAACCCATACCCTGTGAAATGTGAAAAACAAATCTACTAACTAGAGTACTGTATTTGTGTGTTTTGTTGCAGTCTTTAGGCTTACAATGCAGTCAAAACACTGTTTTTCTGTGTTAGGTTAGTTCTTTTCTTCCCCACCCATTCTACTGTGGTTATATCATGCATTTATAATATAGCTAGGTTTATTTGCTACTGCTTGTATTCCATTTTGATTCCTCCCACATCCCAGTTGATTTTAGTTCTTTCTTTCTTTCTCTATTTTTTTGAAAATGTGAAACATCTCTATAGTTGTAAAAGTCGGAACTATACACAAAGGCATACTCAGAGGAGAAAGTGAGAGGGACTTCAGGGACACAGCCAAAGTTATGGATACAGAAAAAGATCAAAATTGCATAAGTGCAATCTACCATGAAAATAACATATACACGTAAACAAAACACATATTGTCTGAAAAAATGTAATAAAAAGAGCAATCCATACAAACCAAAGGTCTTGTATTCTGATCCCATCTGACAATGGGATAGTCTCTTTAACTCTCCAAGGTTAGTTCCTCAGCTCTGAAATGGGATTAAAATTGTTTGTCCTGTCACTTCCCAGGGCTGTTATGGTAATCCAAGGATATTCTAGGTATGACCATTCTATGACAAGTTCTATATACATATTAGGAATTAGTAACTGATATTACTTCATACTTATTCTTAAAGGTTTACATTAAAAAAAAACAACAACAACTCTGGAAGTCTCACACAGCCTGTTAAATCACCGATCAGATCAATTTTCTGCTTCTTCACTCAAGTCTACACGCCAACCATCATCATAAAGAGAGCCAGAGAATCTGCGTGTAGAAATGATTCTGAATTCAGGTACTGCCACTGGAGCATGGAATCAAGAAGCCGAAGCTGTAGGTTGGATCCCATCACAAACCATTCCCAAGGCTCACCATGCCTCTTTTTTCTTCCTCCCCCTGCCTGCCTTTGAAACAAACATTCATTAAGCACCTACTCTGAGCTCATCACTGTACTAGAAGCTGAGGAGACAGCAGTGAGCAATACTGACATGGTCTCTGGCCTCATGGAGTTTAGAATCTGATGGTGAAGAGTCACTATAAATAAGTGAGACAATCAAACCGATTAGAGGTTGTAATATGCACCAGGAAAGACATGACCAGCAGGCTGATGGGAAAAACAGCAGCATAGGGGAGGAACGTATTTTAGACCGGATGATCAGGAAAAAATACTTCGAGGGAGTGACATTTAATCTGAGACTTAGATGATGAGAAGCCCATGTGAAGACATAGAGGGAGAATATTCCAGACACAGGAAGGATCAAGTGTGAACTCTATGACAAACTAGAAACTATCAGAAAGGATTAGCTGGGACATAGTGAACGTGGGGCAAGTGGCATAAGAGATTACCCTGAACAGAGGGCAGGGCCAGATGATACACGGCCTTGAGAGATGGCAACCAAGGAAGCACCTTAGAGATGATGTGATCATTTCTGCCTCTTCTCTCTTGCACTGAGGATTCCAATAAAAACTTTCACCCCCATCATTTTCAAATGCCATGTTCTGCCCCCTAAGCCAGCTTTATCCTCCGCTTAGGACCCAGCCAGCCAATGTCCGTCACATCCAAATCAGAGCCCGGTGAGTAACTGACTCACTCTACTCAAATTATTCCCAGCACCCTGAAACTTCTTTTCCCTTCCAGCCCCACCACGGCCTCCCCATCCAAATTAACATGGAACTTTCCAAGGCACTTTGTTATGGATTCCCCACAGGGGTGACAACCATTGGTAAGCTGGCCCCATTGTTAGATATCATACAATTTTTACAGCTGACTTATTGTCTGTGCTTCCTTTTCAATGATTATTTTGAAACACATATGACATACTTTGGATGCAAGTGGTTGAGGAAATTCTAAATTAAAGTCCTTACCGAGCTTAGTTGGCACAGACTTGGGGTCTGTGCTACACAAACAGACTTTGGTGCCCTTCCAACTACACTACACGCTCCAAGCAGCACTCCCTAACATCATTCTCTGAAAGAATGAAATTATGTCAACAGATACACAAGCAACACCCTCCCATAGAAGCAAAATGTAAAATTAATGCCAGTAAGTAAACATCATCATTTGCCTTCCTCACTGCCCTTCTAGTTTCCTCTTTGAAAACGTCTACAAAGTTAGAATTGCAGTATGTATTATCTTCTCAAACTCAGAGGTACAAATACTACTTAAACACTGAGAACACAATAGACCCTGGAGAGATGGAGTGACCTTGAGGACATGTGCAGAACACAGAACAGTATCTTAATCTTAGTTCTGACCACAGAATGCTGTTTACGTGCAGAACTTCAAAGCCAAATTAGCACTGCTTCTTAGTAACTCCTGCATGACTCTGGATGATTTATTTGAATTCTCTCTGCCTCAGTTTCCTCATCTGTAAATTGGGAAGACACTGGAATTTAACTTACAGAATTATTACAAGCATTAATGAGTTGATGCATAAAATACCTATAATAGTATCTGGCACACTAAAAATTTAATAAATGTTATCTATTACTATTAATAATTGATCCAATAAATAAAAACTGGCTGGAAAACTAAAAAGACTCAATTAATATCAAATTGGGCTTTGGACGATGAGAGCAATTTTTAACATATCCCCCAAATGCACACACTGCCCCAGAGAGCTAAAAAGTTTTCAAATGCCCTTCAGAGGTGGGCCTCAAATATAGATAAGGATAAAAGTTTGGGGATGGAAAAGAACTACATAGAGGAGAGAAAGCAGGTTGTGAAAAGCAAGTCACAAAACCCTCAGCTTTGCAGTAGAATTACCTCTTGCAGGGGCGGGATGAGTTTATAGCACTAAGCTGCATGGATTCAGGTGAGTATGAGTGAAGAGGATACCATAGGTTTTAGGGGTTTCAGAGGTGGGAAAAAGAATCGATGAGGTTTGACACGGTTAAAGAGACAAAGCCAAGGCCAATACCACTGAAGTTAGGTGAGAAGCTATGATGATTTATGTAATAAACTAGCAAAGGTGAACTAGCTTGGCCTCTCAACTCAAACCTCACTCCTCTTGAGCCTACCGAGTCTCTCTTGGACAAAGAGATGAATCCAGATGAGATAAGCTAATATAGTGTCTGCCTGCTGGACCCTGGGACTTTGGCACATTCAACACAACATCTGGCCTTTAAGATCATGAAGTTGCCTGTGGACCACTGGCTGGGTCATGGCCTGGACCCAACAGCAATTCAGGTCATCACAGAACATGGGGATCTAGCTACATTCGTGTAGTTTGGCCTCATTTTAAAATAAATTTGGGACTTGGTAGGGATTCACATCTTGATTTTAAACAAATACTAGTCAAATACCCCAAAATCCACACGAGATATGTAATTGTGGAAAGCCCATAATCTGGGGCCTTAGGACTCTGAATTGATGTTTCTGAAACTAAGGAGATGCTTTCCACCCAGTTCTTAGAGTTTGATTCATAGTGTGAAATGCAACAAAGGGAACAATCAGTATTATCAAAGGGCCAATCAGGGAGCTATACTTACGACTCCTCAGTGCATACTGTTTTATCAAGATTTATTGTATATAGATGTGTCCAGTCAAAAGCAGCAGTGAGTCCTATTAACTCATTGCTGAGGAAATCAAGTTCTAGGGAAGCAAAAACAGAACACAAAAAACAAAAACCACCAACATACAAAATAATGTCATTATCTGTTCTCACAAGAGCTTTTGGAAAGTACAGATTTAAAGCTAGAACAACTTTTTCTTGTTCATTCTAAAGCATTTTCAGTCCTCAAAACTACAGGGGCATCACAAACAGAAATTTGGAAATGGATCCAGTATGGGAATTTGATTGATATATATATACCCTGTTTATTTCACAAAGGAGTTATTCATGTACTTCCCAAATATAGACACTATGACCAGATAACTTAAATTAGAAGACAGCAAGAAAGAAAAAAAAATAAGAGGAAGAAGATAAAATGAGTGAAAAATGATGAGACTAATTTAGAAAACAATTCTTATCTTCTGTCTTTCCTTGCTTTGTTTGGTCCACAAGCTTGGCTTCAGTTCTAGTCATTACTGAGAAAAGGGAAATGTGATTAGTTATTTGCCTTTCACTGTTCATATGACAAAAACCCACTGGTTAATAGAAGCAAAACTATTTCTGAGATCTGAAAAAAATGTTAAGGTCTAGTGATTCTGCTTATTATCATTCAGAGTGAGAGTCTCAAAGATCTAGTTTGACAACGATCTCCTTTCCAAGGTGAGAGCATAGGCAACTTGGTTGGACACCTGTCTGCCAGGTAGAGACTAGAAGCCTGGGTGTGGACTTTGGTTCTGCTATCAGAACCTGTTTGTATCTGAATGTCTGATTAAATAATGGTCCACAGCTATGTGTATGCTATGGGGAAAGCCTCTCTTAAAAAATGTAGAGTAATTATCCATTCTCACGGTCTGCTGATCTTGCAGGGCTTCTTTTATTTTTTATTTTTTTAAACTCCAGACAGGAGTTGGCTGGTTGGTTGGTTGGTTTGATTATGTATCTGTGTCTGTATCTGCATTTCACCAAGTTGTAGAACTGAAGCTGTAAGCTCCTGGCTCCTGTATGTGTTAAACAGATGTGTATGGCTGTACTACGTGGTGCTGCTTGTGTTCATCAACTTTGCTAGTCTGTTAGGATGCTTCTGTATAATAGATGGTTGGTTCTTAAATATTACCTCCCAGTTTTCAGTATGAAAAAAAATGAGTTACTTTAGTTAAAAGCTGTAAATAAGATGAGTGGTTGAGACTACAACGAGAACAACAGTACCTAATAAATAGGTATATATGTATGTAAGATAACAGGCTGTGTTTTGGTTTACTAATGAAAGAGGTAAGTAATTCTATCTTACAGTAAAATATCTGGTTGTGCTAGAATGTGAAAAAAAGATGGCAAAAGCCAAAACCTGCATGGGAACAAGATGCAGAGGGTTCAAAGAAAAGGAAATTTTGCCTTAGCTATAAAACCTGCAAATTTAAGACTGAAAAAAAGAAATTTGTTTAAAATGTTGACAAAGCCTGGTTCGATTTTCATTTTAAAAATGCTCATAAATTCTTTACTGTTAGATACTATATTAATGCAAAATAGAATGTGGTATTCTTTCCACTAAAATGATAAATTACTCTTGAGTTCCCTGGTGGTCCAGTGGTTAGGACTCGGCACTTTCACTGCCATGGCCCAAGTTCAACCCCTGGTGGGGGAACTAAGATCCTACAAGCTGTGCCGTGCAGCCAAAAATTAAAATAATAATAAAATAAAATAAAATAAAATGATAAATTACTCTTGGAATATTCCGTCTGTTCTTAACAAGAGGTAATTAAATTTATTTTTATCTTTCAGGTAATTTGTTCAGATAATAGAGATTCTGCTTCTCCCCAGAATATTTTTGTGCTTTGTGCTGATTTTGTATGGCCTTGATTTTGAAAAAACAAAGAAAAGGGTGCTGAAAGAACTAAAGTTCCTTACAATTATGTTATTTTTGACATATTTATCCTTAAGTATTGGATTATCGTTCTGGTAAGTAGGTAGCAAAGCAAAGCCATTCACTGTTGTTTGGTACCTAGGCTTCTGTTTGAATAAAGTATCTGCTCTCCTTTGATAGTTCTTTTTGATGTTACCTTTTTCAAGATAAGACCCTAAATTCAAAAAAAATATTATTGCCGAAGTATTTTTAAGAGCCAAATCATTTTTGGCGCTTACTATATGGCGAAAATGCCAACAACCCACTTCTGAATCTTGGCACCAATGCTATTACCCTCTCGTGGCAAGATATGTTATTTACATAGATTATTAAAAATCTGTCCTTTTTTTTTAAACAGAGATATAATTGAACAAATTGATTAGTAAACTTTGGCCATACCTAGAGTGTCATACCTGAGTTAAATCTCATGTCACCTGGTAAGACAAGCAACAAAAGTTGAGTATCATATGTGGACCTAATGTCAACAAAGCCATGCTGGGAAACTGGTATGTGCTTACAGGGGTCTAGCCTTACAGGAAGTAAGGAGGATCACTTCCTGGCAGCCAAGGAACTTTAGCAATATGGGGTACCTCGAGAAAAGAAGAATTCACGTGCAGTTGTAGGCACTGTGGGTGAAATCCAGATGGAAATGAACTTCTTAATTTTGTTTCTCTACCTTCGGAATAAATAAGCATATAAGAATGATTGAAACAGACATTTGGGGAGATAATCTTTGTAATAATAGAGGTTACGGAGATGCAATCCTAGATTCTTTACAAAGTTTCCAGGACAAAGCTAATTCTCTGGCTTCTGTATCGCTTGGCTTCTCATGGTTATAGATTTGCTGGCTGCACAGCAAGAATGGTGGTATGTGTTAGACATGCTGCTCCTCTGAAAAGGAAGCAGGCAAAGAACACAAAACACAGTGAGACCAGCCTTTTTTGCAATAAAAAATAATCTTAGAAGACTGTTTATGACCACACAAAGGACTATTAAGAAAAATTCCCCAAAACTTGGAAGAAAAGCAAAAAGATAACTGAGGGAGTTGTCTAACAAGCCCACCCAAGTTTCTTCGGACTCTAGGCTTGGGGGTAGCTTTGCTTGACTTACTATTTACCATTGATAAGAGGCCAGGCATTTTACAACTATGTAAAAACAGATGTTAATTTGTAGAAAACTTATAAACTACAAATGCTTTTTGTCCAATAGACAAGATAACCTCAAAGGTTATGGTTTTATTGCCCTGTAGGAAATGAACCAGTTGTGCATCAAACTTAGCAGTCTTATTGCAGTTTCTTCTTTACTGCGCGTTCTTTTTCATTCTTCCTTCGCTGGCTATATACATGTTAGTTTCTCATGTCCTCCTATGAATCAGCTTTGTCATCCTGCTGGTTCCCTCATAACTGCAGTAATTAAAACCTTGCACATGGTCACCATAATTTTTATCAGAATGTGCTTTTTTATTCATTGAAAATTATATTTTGATAAGAACAGAGGATCACAGTTCAGCCACTAACAAAATAAATTTATAATAACTCAAGCAATTTACTTGCAATGATGAATCATCATGACAAGGATCAATCTCTAAGCTCATAGCACCCCTCCAAAATTGCCCTGGAAATCTCCTCCCTTAGCGTAAGCCCAAGCCCAAGGGTTTCAGATTCTTCTCCATTTTCACTTTCCTCCTGATTCCACACTACAAAAGCCCCCAAAGAGCTGGTCTAGTAGGACTAAACCCTACTCAAAAGATAAGGGGAGGGCTTCCCCTGGTGGCGCAGTGGTTGAGAATCCGCCTGCCAATGCAGGGGATACGGGTTCGAGCCCTGGTCTGGGAAGGTCCCACATGCCGCGGCGCAACTGGGCCCGTGAGCCACAGCTACTGAGCCTGCGCGTCTGGAGCCTGTGCTCCGCAACAAGCGAGGCCGCGATAGTGAGAGGCCCGCGCACCGCGATGAAGAGTGGCCCCCGCTTGCCGCAACTAGAGAAAGCCCTCGCACAGAAAGGAAGACCCAACACAGCCAAAAATAAATAAGTAAATAAACTAAAAAAAAAAAAAAAAAAAAAAAAAAAGATAAGGGGAGAGTCACTGAGCTTGCCAAAACAGAATCCTTAATTTATTGGTTTGGGGAGGGAAAAATCTAAGAACATGCATACAATTTTGGTCCCACCACAGAGTTAAAGAAACTCTATGGATTTAGAGGCTGGAAAGTCAGGTGTAAGTAGAGATTGATTGAGAAAGAATTCTATATTTTTTGGCTTTTTTTGTGCACACCACACAAGAGAGGTGCTATGGGCCAGGAAAGGCTGCAAAGGAAGGTTGTCCTGTCCTGGCATCATGGGGATTTGCATGGCTTATATTTCCTTGCTGAAGCCTTGCCAGATGAGCCATGAGGAGGAAGAAAGAGGTACCCATTTTATGGTAGCCACGGTGTCCATCAACTAGTTATAAACTGAGGCTCGTGCAGGCAATATTTTTAAATAGATAAGACAAAATTTGTATCTCTTCTTTGACACTTTCTTTTAGCACCATCCTGCCTATTGTTTCAAGTAGAAAAGCTCCATTATTTCAAGTAAACTACCTTTCTATGCATCCAAATTTCAGCTAGTCTTATGAAGGGAACTCAGAGCAGAATTTTCAACTTCTTGTCAATGGAATAGTTAAGTGCATTAAAGAAAAGGAAGCAATGAACTAATAATAATAGCCCTAAACTAATAATAATGGCCCTGTGCCAGATCCTATTAGAAGTGCTTTGCATATATTAAGTCATTTAATCTACACAATAAATCTGTGAGGCAAATACAACTATTATCCCCATTTTACAGAAGACATAGGTTCCTGAGCAGATGTCACACAGATAGTAAGCAGTAAGGGTAAGGATTTAAACACTGGCAATTTGGCTTTTAACCACTGCACTGTCTCTCATAAATATTCTCCCCCCCCACCAACCATCCTGTACCAAATAAAAGACCTTGATCACTGTAAATAATTTAACAGTCCTAACCTTGATATCTTTATCATTATACAGGTGTTCCTTAACTTGCCCAATTTGTCTATTTCATAAGTTATTGTGAAATTAAAATTGTACATAAGCCAACTCCACAAATGGGAACTTAACAGTTCTTCCCATCCACTTGGGTTTTAATTTAACTGTTAGGTAGGAAGGTAGATGAGTTGGGTGGATGGATAAAGTAGATAGATAAATAAGTAAGCTGTAAAAACGTGCAAAATATGAGCCATAGAAAAGAAAAAGATAGATGCCAAGGAAATGCAAAGTGGAGCTGTGAAAGGAGGGCTTCTAAAAAGAAGTCAAGAGCAATTTATTTTTATGACAGGTTTTAAAATGGGTGATGAGAGAAAGAGATACTCTGGTAGACTGTGGATTGAGTGAAAGATGACGCAACCTTCCTGGACCACAATCTGGCAATATTTCTAAAATTTTTAAATGTACCTACTCTTTGACCTAGCAATTTCATTTCTAGAAATTTAGCTACAAAATAGTGGCATACATGATTAACTTGCTCTTCTGACCAGGGAGTCATAAGATGGTCAGATGGCTAGGTTGTCCAATGAGTATCTATTAAGTCCAGTGGTTTCACAGCACTGTCAATTTCTAAGAATCTTAAGGGGGTTCATCATGCAACGTGGCATTTGAAATCCCTTTAGGCTGAATAGCTTACCCACAGGACAACTCCTAGCCACTGGCTTTTGTCATCTTTTCTTGCTGGAACTTAATTTATGAGTAAAAGGCAGCATGGAAAACAGAAATTTTACTAGTTTCCTTAAAAGTAGTTACTATGATAGATGAATGCTATATTTAAAAAAAAAAAGTCTTTTGCCCAAAATCCAATAAAGACATTGTTAATTATTGAAAGATATAATTTAAATACTCAGAGAGAATGGGAAGAAGAAGTGGGGAGTCAAAACACTTATATCCAGTTTAAATATTACTTGCTGGTTGATTTGTATGGTGACCTTAACCATCTACAACTTCAAATCCAAACTATTGCAAATGTTTGGATCTACAACTTCAAATCCAAACTATTGCAAATGTTTGCCAAACATCCCACAAGAAAATATGCTGCCTGTAAAAATATACAAACGAACATCCACAATGGAACCTAACCAGAGACTTCTAAAATTGTCAACAACTCATCCAATTGGACAGTGGGATTAAAATGAATTCTTTGGTGAGAATGAAAGAGATTTCTGGCATCAACATATCGTTTCTTAAATAGGCTCTTAATAGCTTTCCTTCCCCTCAAAAAAGAGAAACTGTCAATTCCAAAAAGTGGCTTCATTTCCCAACTCCAGTATGTGTTTTTTCCAGATTCAGGAATAGGCATTCCAAGTCCTTCCACCCTTCTTGTTATAAATAGGTTATGAAGACTGTCCTTCGATGGCAACCATCAAGAACAGATGCTCAACGGGATTCTCAACGGTCAAGGAAAAACCAAAACCAAAGATCAGATCAGTGTTTATATCACTAGGGACTTGATGGCTCCAAGGATAAATCTCATCAGTCAGACAGAGAGCAGCTGAGGTGAGCGGCCATGATATTAGCTTCCATTTTAAAAAGAATGTGAAGTTGCCTATTGGAAGTAGGATTGTATGTTGCATGTTATATGTGCTTACTCCATGTGCAGCCTGCCATCCTGGCCCTAGGATCTAGGGAGACAAAAGTTGAATGGAAAGCAAATGGAACCCCCATACTCTAAACTGATACAACCATTTTATAAAACTGCCAGTACCAACTGAAGCTGAACATATGCGTTTTGTATGACCCAGCAATTCCACTCCTAGGTGTGAAGGGAGTATGTGTATATGTGTGTGTGTCCCCAATGCACACACATATATCCTCCCAAAATGTGCACGTGCATTCATCAAAAGACATGTACTAAAACATTTATAGCAACACTAGTCAAAAAGCCCAAATGGAAACTGCGAAATGCCCATCAATAGTATTCACATGATGGAATTCTCTACAGTGAAGAATGATCTCCAGCCACACACAACATTATGGATGAATCTCACCAATGCAATGTCCAGGGGAAAAGCCAGGTACAAAGAATACATATTGAATTATTCCATTTATATGAAGTACCAAAAAGGCAAAAACAATCTATTCTGTTAGGTTTTTTTTTAAGTTGAATGAATAAAAAAAGCTTAAAAATTCCATGTCCAGTCAATCCATTGGAATAGGGCAATCAGATCAGGACGCAGGATAAATCAGGAGAGGAATCCTTGCCTTTTCCCTTCTCTACAGCTCCAAGGTGGCTGGAGCAAAGGGCTCCATGGTTTCCCAATATGGCAGGGTTCCTTTTCCCTAAATCTGGATTTCTACCCAGAAGATGCTAAGCATTGGTATTTTAAAGGCTTCAAGTTTGGTAGTGACAGAGAAGTGGCAAGATAGATGATATTGCTGAGAGAGCAGAGAGAACGTTCAATGCAGGCATTTCTGTTAATGCCAGAGTAAATATTTGAATTCTGCATCCTGAGTTGGATTGATCTCAGCTTTCCTGGGTCTATTCCACAGCTCCCCCCGCTTCACCACCTGCATCTTCCCTTGTTTGTTTTCAAGCAGAAGCCTGTGCTGAGAGCCAAAACCAGCAGATCAGCCTCCCATCTTACTAAATGAGACTGCCCTTCTCTCAATGGTCCTCTGAGCCTCCAAAGAGCTCATCCCAGATGCTACGGTCTCTGCTCACAGGGATCTGACGCTGAGATTTCTTTATATAAGCAAGCATCAGGATGAGTGTGTGAAGACTTCTCCTTTCATTCTGATGGCAATAAGATTTCCCCCTTATCCCGGCTTCAATAAAACTTTCCCTTGTGACTTGAGATAAAAGCAATTCTTTGGTCACAATATTTCCCATGGCAAGAATATAAAACTGCAGTACGACTGACACAGCAACCACACTCCCATCAAACTCAGAAGATACCTTTTTATATTTGAACCTAATGAAATGCCATTATAACCAAAATGGCAATATGGTCCACCAGTAATTATTTGCTATGAGAATAAAGCAAAGCAGTGACACAGATTTTTATAATGTGCAAATAATAGAACCCTTATCACTACTGACCCCGTGTTTAGGAATGATACACTAGGAACACTTGTGTGTTTAGGAACAATAATGATGATGGTAAACAGTTATATTATTCTTACCACTGTTCTAAGTTTTAGATATACTTTATCCTAATGTTTTAGAGATATTGACAAGTTTTAAGGTTTAGAAACACACTATGAGGTAGAAACTACTACTATCTCCATCTTCCAGATGAAGAATGAGTGAGGCCCAGAGAGAGTAAGCAATCAGCGTAAAGTCTCAGAGTTCATTGGGGTAGAGCTGGGAGGTGAACCCAGGCAGCCTCACTGCCTCTCCTAAGAAGGCTGGATCTTCCTAATTTTTTCTTAGACCAAATATCAAAATAAGCTTGATTCTTTTCAGTGGATCTTAGCTATGCAGAGTTGAGGACTGTTGTTAGCAGGAAGGATGAAAAGCGTACAGAGGGGACAGCTACTCTATTAACAAGAATTCATCAGGAATAATTCCGGAAGCAGGTGGGTCAAGGCAGGCAACCGAGGGATCACTAAGTCAGGACGATGGTCCAAGCAGTGACCACCAAAGTCTGACGACACTGGAGCAGCAAACTGGCCTCCCCGAGGCAGGGCAGGTTGTGTGCAAGGGGGAAGTGCCCAGCATGCAGCCTCAGTAGCCACAGAGAAGCCAGGAACGGTGGTAACAAGGAGGGGCAAGGTGACGGGGGAGCACAGGTCACACGATCCAGTGCAAACCTGGGGCATCTAATTACTCTGCTCTTTTCCTATCCTCTCAGTGTGGGCAGATGCCTTCCCTCCCCTTTGTATTGTCATTTGTCACTGTAATCACAGGTTTTGTATATAGGCTCCATTGATCCCCGTATTCACAGGATCTATAAACAACTCTCTTATTCTTCCTTTTGTGTAAGAGGAAGAGAAATAATCCCATCACTTTCTGCTTGCTAACATTTTACCTGTGCTTTTAATCCTGTTTTTCTCACTAAGATCTTATCCATCTTCCTTCAACCTCCTGTCTACCTGGTCCTGCCTCTCTGCCTCCAAAGTGGGGATCTCTTCTCCCTCACAGCAGTCCGGCTTTGGCCGCCTCATCTCCCAAGTCTCTTTCCCTAACAGGATGGGAGAGAGACAAGGGCCCTAATCTTCAGTCGGATCTGGGCTCACGTGCTGGCCACATCAATTCCAGCCTGTGTGGCACTGGTCAAGTGGCTCATCCTCGCTGATCAAGTTTCTCCTCTAGAAATTAGGGGATAAAAACAGCAGAAGATGAAGCAGGTGTGCACCCCCAAATCCTGGGCAAGGCATAGGTAGTCAGTGTCCGCCAAGTGTTTCCTGGGCTCCCAGCCTCCCTTGAGGTCAGGTTGGGGCCAGTGGCCTGCACACAGATGTGACCTGGGTTTTCAACTGCTCTAGAGTTCAGGGCCAGTGAACCAACTCCTTCGCCTCTTCCTCCACGGCACTTCGGAGACCACATGTTCCTGGTGGGAAAGATGGAAGACTCGAGAAAGCTGCCTGACCCCTTCAGATGTGATATGAGGGGGAGACACCTTTACTGGGTGCTGCTGAGATTTGGGGAGTGACCTGTGGCTGAGCCCAGCATCGCTGTCCTGACTGCCCCAGGGCCGCGGTACAAGGTGAGGCTGGTCCTCTTCTGTGCTATGAACCAACGGTGTGACTGTGGGCAAGTTGTATCACCCCTCTGGACTTCTGTGTTCTCTTTTCTAAATGGAGATTTTTATGTAGATCTGGTTTCTGAACGCCTTTCAAAACAGAAAGCCCTTTCTTTCACTGAAATCTGATGTAGGGAACCAAAATAGAACACGGACAACTGTGCAGGTGGTCTAGTTGACTGAGAAGGCAGGGGAGGGGCAGGGACTCATACGGCAGCCACTCCCCTGGGTCCTAAGAACTGAAGCCCACATAATCCCCTTTATTTCTTTATGCTAAACAACACTGGAAACAGACATACTTTCCTTTTCCTATCTTAAACAATTCTGAGACCCAGGGGGGAATACATTAGCTGTGTGTTCTGGACGTTTCTTTTCCTGGAGGGTAAGGCTATGAATCATGACTAACAGCTTGCTTATCAAAATCCATTTTAAGACACTCGCCTTGCTGAGCCCACCAATACCAAGCTATTAGGTCATAAACTCTTCCGAATCCCAACCACTTCCTCCCTTACAAGACCTGCCTTGAAATCACCCACCTCAGACCCCCAGATCCCATCAATGCCTTGCCCCTTATGCGATACCACCGAGCTCTCCTTTACCCCAGCACATCTAATCAACCTGGCTTTGCTTGCTCAGCAAGCTGGTGGTCTTTGAAAAGCGGACAATCAGCAACGCTGAAACAGCCCCTCATGTGGTTCTGCAGAAACACGAGTTTTTAAAAAGCTCTGAGTTGGATGATCTTTAAGCCCCACTAGCTTTAACATTCTGCTTTAAATTCCAATCCCGATTTCCTCGCACTGAATCCTTCCAGGTTGCCTGGCTCTCTAGATATAGTTTCTCTTTATCTGATAATATAAGGCCAAACATTAAAGGAAGGTATTTAGCACAAGAGCCAGCCCTTCCTTCCTTGCCTTATCATCTCATCCAGCCCTAGAGAGTGAGATTTTTTCATTACTCAGAACTCTCCCCCTTTATAATATCAAACTGTTGCCATCCGAGAGCTCAGAACTCTCTGAAATATTTAAAGCTCTGTATGTCTAAACTTGACAAATCAGAGGAGGGAGGAAAAGAGGGCTGAGATGAAGCATCTGAAAGTAGATTGCATCAATCAAAAGACAGAATCAGGAGCTGGGCCCCATGTAGAGACCCCCAAGGAAATAGGCACAGGACCTGTAGCTGTGAAAGGCCTTGCCAGATAGGTCAGTGAGAAAACCCTCACTTTGTGGAGTTTACAATCACAGCTATAACTCAGCTTGAAGATACCTTAGGAACATTCCATCTCAAAGTAGACTCCCAGGACCAGCAGCATTGGCATCCCCTAGGAACTTGTTAGATATTCACATTCTTGGGCTCCATTCAAGACCTACTAAACCAGAAACTCAAGGAGGACACCCAGAGATCTGTGTTTCAACAAGCCCTCCAGGGGATTCTGATGCACGTTCAAGTTCAACAACCACTGCTATCTTAGAAAATACATCCCTAGCTCTTTAATTTATAGTTGAAGAAAAAAATGGAGGCCCAGAGAGGCTGAGTCACTTGCCCCAGACCACACAGCTCATTAGCGCCAGGTTCAGACCAAGAACCCAGGTCTTCTGTGTCCTGTTCTAGGTCACCTTCCACTACATGGCCTAAGCAATGACCATCAAACAGACTCAGTGTACAGTGGTCACCAGAAAGTATATAAACAAGGGGCTTGAGGCAGCAATCTGGTCGAAAGGGGCAGGTCCAGAGGGCTGTCTTGAAGCCCCCTCTCCTCGGTGAGTACACTGATTTCTCTCACATTGGAGGCTTATTTGAGGAGGCCTGGGCAAAGGGCGAAGGGCTGCAGATATGGGCTCCTAAAGAAATTCAGTGGCTGGGCTCCAAGTCTCTGGTCAGGTGACCACCTAGAAATCATGAATCTGTCTTCAGTACCTTCCTAAAAATTATCCCTTACGCTTCTTTGGTGTTCTGCACTTTATGAAGTGCCTTCGCTCTCTGAAGCCACATGAATCCACCCTTTTGGAAGGCCAGGTCCAGCAATCTGCCTGTCAAGGCAGCACGTCCTTGACTTGGCTCTCTGCCAGCTGCTGTCTTCTCCCTGTGGCTCCAGAGGAAGCTCCAGATCTAATCAAGGCAGTTCATCACCCCATGGACAGAGGCTCCCACAAAAAGTCCTCTCTCCTGTCCCTCCCTTCAAGGGGTGTTTCCACTTCACCCGCTGGGGCACCATGAATCAGGGCTGCCCTGGTCTTGGAAGTCTGGGTCAAGGTCAGGTCCAGCCTGGAGGTCTGGCCTGGGATGATACATCCATGTATGTGTCCCTGCATTTCTGAATAAACTCTCAGTGACCCAAGAGCAGGTCATTCAGGTTCGTGCCTCTTTTCTTTCTCTTTAGAGGCATCTCACAGCTTTGCAGCTGCCTCTCTAGAGAAAGAGCAGTTCTCTGACTGTGAGCGGTTCTACTATGAAGAGAGAATTATTCAAACGTTAGCTTTACGGATTGTGTTCTGAGGTCTCAGTTTCTTGGGCATTTCCATTTTCCAAACTTTCCAAGGCCTTCAATTATTACAGATACATGAGGGATAGCTCAGGGCTTATTCAAGGGGGCTCCTGGCTCTCTCTCCAAGCTCATTCCCTTTATCATGTCTCTGGTCACACAAGCCTTCTTTCAATTCCTAAAATAAGCTCAGCTGTCTGTGCTCAAGGCCTCTGCTCATCATTCCATTCTCAGCCCACGAGAGCTGCAGAGCATTCTAGCATTCCCTTTGTCCTCTACTGCCCTATGTTGCTAATTCCATTTCTCGTTTTTATTGGTTTGCATTTGTTTTTTGTTTATTTGTATTATTTATCTCTTTCTTTATCAGTCTTCCTATGAGACCGTGGGCTCCTTGAGGACACACTGCCTGTCCACAATCCACCCCCAGCATCTAGAATGCAGGCACTCAATACACACGTGCAGACTGATCAAAAACACAGACTGAAATTCCTCATATTTTCTAAAGAAAAAAAAATGAATTTAACAAAAATTGACTCAGAGTCCTGGCGTGTCCATGAAATGCTCAGGTGGCAGTTCAATGAGTCTTGGACATCCTGTCTCCCCCCCAACCCCGGGCAGCCTGAGACCACCCTCCTCTCCCAGAAGGAGGCCCCATTCTTTGTCTGCCGCCCAGATTCCTTAAGGCTGGAGGAAGTTATTCTACTTGCGATGTTTACTGAAATAATACATTTCAGCTGAAAACTCCACAGGCTAAAGGAGAAGAAAGGGAGAGGGGAGGAGTAGAGCCAAAGCACCGCCTAAGAAAGGACCCTACGCGGAAGGCCTAGGAGGGAGCCAGTCTCCTGCCCGCTGGGCGCTGTCTGCGGTGGGTGGGACGCTCCCTCCAGGTCCCTGGTTGGAGGCGGATCTGCCACAGACTGTGAGGCAGACAGAACAAGTTTTCAGTGCCCCCTGCCTCCCAACGGTGCCCCTTTCCCTCCACAGAGTTGTGACCCCTAGACTCACAAGCCCTCTGCCTGGTGGCCCTCACATCCTCTCAGTATGTGGTCTGTGCAATCAGCCCGTCCCTGGACCCTCTCTGCTGGGGCCATTTGCTCTTGAAGCCTCACTTCCCCATAGTGAGGAAAGGACAGTGTCCCTGCCAGCAGGGATTCAGGCCTCGGGCTAGCACAGGCTCTTCCACAAAACCGGTTTTCACCCCAGGCTGGGAAAGGCCACCCAGCCTTGTGGAGAGCTTATGTGTAACAGAGGGAGGGCCAATGGGAGAGAAAGAATTTCTAGAATCAGACGACTAACCAGGAACATCAGGTTCGGCTGGACAGGTCATTTAACTTCTCAGTTTATAAAGTATTTCATTACAAAATAACATGCATCACGTATATATATGTCTGTGTGTGTGTATATACATATATACATGGACATACATACGTGTATCCATACATGTATATATGGAGGTATGCATAGGAAAACTGATGCACATGAAATATGAAATGTTAATATTAGCTCCATGTGATACGAGTACACCGATATTTTATATTCTTTATACTTGTATGAAGTTTCCAAACATTATACTATGCAGACATAACTTACACAATCAGAAAAAGAGCTTAACGGGATAATAATTTCCAGCTCATGAAGTGCATAGGTAGATATGTTATCCAGTGGGATCATGCTCTAAAGTATTCTGAAGAATCAGAAGCATCGCCCAAATGAACATTTGGGATTTTGGCAACTGGCAGGTCAAGCAGACCCTGCTTACTAGCACATGGCAGAGTCTCCCAAAGTTTCCTTCCAAATGAAAGGAAGAGATACTAGCAGTGGTGAGACCCAGAACACCCAGTTTCAGGTGGTAGAGCAAGAGGGTTGGAAACTGTATGTGTGTGTATTTTGAACCACTGGTACAGAGTATATGTAGCTTTTCAACAAGTACTTATTACATACCCAACTTTTCTAAATACATAATAGTTAAGGGTGTGTCTATGGGCAAAAGTTCAATTCTGGAACTACAAGCAAGGTCACAGAATAGAAGACTCCTTTCTCCCACCCTGATGCTCTTAACAATGTCCTTCACCACCCACCCAGGGTTAGAAGTGAGACCCTTCTAGCATAGGATCAATGTAAATCTTTCTGTGTGAAATGGGATTATACACAGTTTATGCCAATAGTTGCAAAAACAGCATATCTGTGACATTCTTTAAGTATCAAAATTGCACAAGGCCACAAGATGGCATCATTATGCTATCAAAGTCCGATGGGGTGTGTGTGTGGTGTGTGTGTGCGTGTGCGTGTGTGTGTGTGTGTTAAGAGTTAATCCTCTTTGGAAGGGTAGATGGACAGAAAAGTGAAAGGTGGGAAGGATCACAGAATCTTTCCTACCCTATGTCTCCTCCTGCTCTTGTCCTTATCCCTATATATGGTTAAAATATAGTTTAAACGCCTATCTTTATTTTTCACATAGAATTTTGATTCATTATCTTAATCTCTAAGGGAATGGATAAAAATCTGTAATTTTGGGCTTCCCGGTGGCACAGTGGTTGAGAATCTGCCTGCCAATGCAGGGGACACAGGTTCGAGCCCTGGTCTGGGAAGATCCCACATGCCGCGGAGCAACTAGGCCCGTGAGCCACAACTACTGAGCCTGCGCGTCTGGAGCCTGTGCTCCGCAACAAGAGAGGCCGCGATAGTGAGAAGCCCGCACATCGTGATGAAGAGTGGCCCCCGCTTGCCGCAACTAGAGAAAGCCCTCACACAGAAACGAAGACCCAACACAGCCAAAAATAAAATAATAAATAAATAATAAATAAACTAAAAAAAAAAAAACCAGTACAAATAATTTTTTTTAAAAAAATCTGTAATTTTGTTATTTTTTAATAAGAGGAAAATATACTAAAATCAATCAGCAGTCTTCCAAAGACTGGTTCCCACCACTGATCTACAGGAAGCAAGTGTCAAAAACAGAATGGTCCCTCTTCCACCTAATTACACAGCAGAGATTGTTTCATTGGGAGCCCTTACTTCATATAGTGTTTTCCACACTGGTATGATATCATTAACCTCACTGATATATTTTAACACATTCCTAACTGTGGCCATGAAAGGCAACTCTACATAATCCTCTAACTTTGCTCATTTAGGATAATCTAATGATTTTCCTGACGCCCTTCAGCAATGGTTAATAGCTTAGGAGTCAGACTGACCTGGATACAGATCCCAGCTTCACACTTACTAATTGGAAGATCTCTGACCTGCCTTGGTTTTCTCATCTATAAATAGGGATATTTAAAATGGCCTCAGAATGTTATTGTGATAATTAAATATATGATATTTGTACAGGATTTAACTCAATGTCATGCATACAATCAATGGCAATTTATTTTTAATCATTGTTATTATGAATTAACAAACACCAGTTTCCCCTCTGCTGGTTTTCTTTTTTTTTCTCTACAGTACAGCGAGTACTGAAGACAACAGGCATACATACGGAAGCTCCTGCTGCCTTTTCATCCAATCCCAAGCTTCATTCAGATGTACTCAGATATGGCCCTTAGCTAATGCCTTGAAAAGGTATGAGTGATAATGAGGCAAGACAGCCAGGAGAGGGCAGGTCATGGTATCCAGCTCCAAAAGAGGGGCCAGCGGTGTCCACTAAGATGAGAGATCAAGTCCTAAGACATCAGAGAAAGCAGAAAGGAGCAAACACCTTCTTGAGGACCACACTGACAGATCCAGAATTGAGGCCAGTTGGAAAGGCAGCACGAGTGATAGGAATAAGATGCTCTGTCCTAGCAGAGGCTGTCCAGCAGAAAGATGCCAGAAATATGCAGATGGCTTGTGACCCTGACCAAGAAATGTTAAGATTGCACATTATTAGACTGTGTGTTATTATGAGCAAGACTATACATTATTCCACAAATATACAAGATTTATAGGATGCTAAGGATTTTAAAACTATTCATCCATTGTCAACATCAGAGAATTTGTTCTTCAGTAGAGATGGCGAAAAGGTATAATCTCATGGTCCAACTCTGACTGGCTGCTTATGGCTAGAGCTGCAGCTGCCCTGAGAAATATTCTAGGGCTGCATCCAGGCTGAGCAGGATAGGATGCTGTGATAGATTAGTAATGTCTGGCCAGACACCAGGAGCCAGAAGCAGCAATGAATGTGCCATATACCCATTATCTCTCTTCTCATTCAAAATCCAATTATAAGCCATGAAGAAGGTACCAGGAAAAGAATAGGTGAATACTTATCTGATACTAAGGTGGGAAAGAATTTTGTAAGCATAAAAGGAATGGAAAAAATTACAAAGAAAAATATCTAAGCAAAATTCTAAAATATCTAGGTATCAAAAAATATTAAAAATTTAAAAAGCAGAAAAAGTATTTTTCACAAAAGACAAAGGTATTGTATATTTATATAGGAAGCTCTCTTGTGAATTATTAAGAAAAATGCTAATGATCCAATGGAAAAATGACAAACGAATATGGAGAGATGATTCTTAAGGAAGAATTTTAAATGACTCAGAAGCTTAGATTACAAATGTGCATACTTATAGTCAAAGAAACAATAACTAGAGCACTCATGAGATAACATATTTTGCACATAAAATTAGAGAAGATTAAAGATACATTACTCAATGCAGGTAAGAATATAAGTAGATACTTATATGTTGCTTTAGGAATATACATTGCCTTTTTGAGAATACTTGAAAATACGTCCAGTAATTCATCTATAGGAATCTAATCTAAGGAGTATTTTTAAATGGTGGCAAAATTTACAACACAAGAATAATAATCATACAGAATTTTATTATAACAAAATTTGGAAAAAAATCTAAATGTCCAAATTAGAAAATGGTTAAATAAAATTTGACTTATCCAACAGAGGAGTTTTAATCAATCCTTAAAATTGCTTTGGAATAATTTTCCTGTATAACCTACATGAAAAGATTTTGCACATCCCAATTGTGTGTTTCGTTATCTATTATAGCATATTATATTTTTATCCAATATTAAATTATATTGTCATGTCATATATGTCATGACATATCAAAAATAAGTAAAATATCCACAAACAGTGGTTATTTTTGGTTGTGTGATTATGAGTAATTTTTATTTTCCTCATTTTATTATTCTATGTTTTCCTAGTGGAAAATAATTTATATTTATTATTTCTTTTTTAATATATTTATTTATTTTTTGGCTGCATTGGGTCTTCGTTGCTGGGCACGGGCTTTCTCTACTTGTGGCGAGTGGGGGCTACTCTTCGTTGCGGTGCGTGGGCTTCTCGTTGTGGTGGCTTCTCTTGTTGTGGAACACAGGCTCTAGATGCGCGGGCTTCAGTAGTTGTGGCACATGGGCTCAGTAGTTGTGGCTCGCGGGCCCTAGAGTGCAGGCTCAGTAGTTGTGACACATGGGCTTAGTTGCTCTGCGGCATGTGGGATCTTCCCAGACCAGGGCTCGAACCTGTGTCCCCTGCATTGGCAGGCAGATTCTTAACCACTGCGCCACTAGGGAAGTCCCTATTATTTCTTTTAATTGGGAAATTTTAAATTCTATTTGATTAAAACTGTCACATGAAATTTTTTTCAAGCAACCTAATCATAGAAAAGAATCCTGGAGCGTGGTGGGCCAGAACAAGTTCTTTACTCACACAGACCCTTGACACCTTTAACAACGTGAACCTGGGTAAGTCACTTAACCTCTCCAAGCCTCAGTTTTCTTGTCTGTGAAATGGGGATGATAAGAGTGCCTACTCATAAGACAGCTATGAGTCTTAAGTAAGAGATACCCTCAAGTGGTTAGTATGGCTCCTGGCCCCTAGGAGGTACTTAAAACACTCATCACTAGCTACTCTGAGGGGAACTGACCACCGGCTTTGGATGAATTAGACTCAGCCAGTGAAAGTGGCTATGGCACCCTGGGTCCTTACATTCCAAATGCATGCCTACAGGGCCATGCTTTGTGCAAGCCCAGCTGGCTTTGTGGTTGGCCAAAAGAACCTGTGTTAGCTGGAGTTTCCTGAGAATCATCGTCAATGCCATTTCATAAACCATCTTTCCACACGTCGTCAAGGAGATGCGTCAGTGAGACACAGCTGCTACCAGCCCCCGTAACAGAGGCCAGCACTCACTGAGCCCTTCATCCTCTCCAACTCATGCAGACACTGAGCCAAGCGAGGACCATGTGCATTTTACAGATGAAGACAATGAGGCTCAGAGAGCTTCAGAAATTTGCCCAAGATGACAGAGCAGCTCAGAGCCAAGATTTCACACCCATATCCATGTGATGTCAAAACCCAGACTCTCCCACCACCATCAACACACATACACACACACACACACACACACTCTCAGCTCTTAGCGTCAAGATTCCTCCAAAGATGGCTTGAGCAGTCAGGGAGGGACACAGCCCCTGCGCAGGGGTCAAGTCGTCAGAGACGGTAGAGAGGCCCCAGTTTCCTCCTTTCTCTCCTCCACTCTATAACCAAAGGATGTGTTCCCTGCCTCTCCTCCTGGTAACCGGAGATCAGCACCCCTGTCTCTCGAGTGAAGTAGTCATCACTCTACCACCCTGGAGGAAAGCTGCCTCCACAGGCAAAGAGGGACCCGCCCCCAGGTGCTGCCTGAGATGCTCCAAGTGCTCCCGGGTCAGAGGGGGGGACACAGCCTTGCAAAGCCAGCCCTCAGGAAACACAGCCAAGGACGGAGGCCCACAGCCCCCGAGGGAGCAGCAGCATGAGCCAGGAACCTCAGCTGACCAAGAGAACTTTCCGCTTCTCTTGACTTTAACCAGCTTGACACTTAGTCACCATGTTTTTGAATAGCAATCACAAACTTTAAAAATTACAACGACAGCAGCTAACACGTAGCACATATTCAATTCACCGTGCTAAAACATATAGAGCTTTGAAAATTCCCTACAACCACCTACCCCTAGAGTGATTTTTATGAGCCCAATTTCCTGATAGTGATTCATGACGACAAAGTATGCGTGCTTACGTCCAAGGCGGGTGAGGAAGTGGGACCCTGCTTCAAAGAATGAAACCCCCCAGAGGCCTGACAGGAAGGGTGCTGGTGCCACAGCGGGGGAAGAGGGCTGGAAGGGCACTTCCTTGGAAGAAAGAGCGGTTGGGGTGTCCGGTCAGGGCTGGAGACACATCCCAGAGCCTGGCTTGAGGAGGACCCGTGGGCCACCCTGATGGGGTCTGCGGCCCTCAGCACCCGATTTCTAGACCAGTATCCGAATTCCTCCAGGGCATACCTTGCTGCAAGGTACCTTGATGAGTTCTAATAAAATCTCAGGTCTCTGGTAAGTTCTCTTGATTTTCAGCTGACCTCAGATCTAATAAAAATTTTTTAGTAACAATAAATGTGAAAGAACCACTACTATGCATTGAGCATTTACTTTAATATGTTGAACATGCTTAGCTCTTTTAATCCTTACAAAAACACTTCCTGATAAAGAAACCCAGGCACACCGAGGTTAAATAATTTGCCCCAGGTCCTCTTTTTTTAAGGAGTAAATCAGTGAACTCATGAAGGACAGCACTAGCCGTCTCCATCAGTGGTTCTTAGAACTTTAGCCTGCAGCAGAACCGTCCAGAGGGCCAGTTAGAACACAGATGCTGGGCCCGACCCTCAGAGTTTCTGATTCAGTAAATCTGGGGTGAGGCCTGAGGAATGTGAATTTCCAACAAGCTCCAAGGTGACGCTGCTGACCCAGGAACCACTCTTTGAGA
Organism: Eschrichtius robustus; assembly: GCF_028021215.1. Taxonomy (NCBI): domain Eukaryota; kingdom Metazoa; phylum Chordata; class Mammalia; order Artiodactyla; family Eschrichtiidae; genus Eschrichtius; species Eschrichtius robustus. The sequence goes on from NC_090825.1 coordinate 27,900,574, forward strand.
ACTAACGGCCTCGACGAGGAGCCAGCAAATTTTTTTATGAAAGAGCCAGTAAATAAATGCTATAGGCTTTGAAGATCAAGGGGCAGAATCAAGGATATTACATGAGTACTCATGCAACCATTTTAAATGTAACCATTTAAAAATGTAAAATCTATTCTTAGCTTTCAGGCCAAATTTGACCTGTGGTCTAGACTCTAGACTAATTCCTGGTCTTGGTCCCTCCATGCCCCACCCTACACCTGTTTTCTTCTTCTTAAGGTCCCCACAGACTAATGGCCTCGTCAGGAAAGTGAACCTTAGTTTCCAGTGGCTGAGAGGCCAGCTGGTGTCCAGCGCAGGCCACACAGCGGCAGTGATGGGGTAGCAATGCCACTGAGGACAGGAAACCTGTTCTGGAGCTGACCCCAGGCCTCTGGCGCTCAGGGGCACCCTGGTCACGGTGGACTGGGAATGTTCCATGTTGATGTTTGGAATCTGATCATTTGTTTGATTTTTCTGGGGCTATATAACACGAAAAGTTCTGGATTTAGTGTTGTTTTTTGGGGAATAGAGGATTTCTTACAACTTTTTTAAAACAGTAATGATGATAATAAAGACACCCAAATTAATGTAATCTGCTTTGAAAGCATATCACTCTTTGCACATTTTAGATAACCCCAAAGTGGAAGATCTGGTACTAAGGTTTTTCCATATTTGTCAGGAGTTATCCATGTTCTGAATTTTCGTGTCCATGGGCTTCCAATTTTTCAAGCACCCACTTTTGTCCCTGGAGATTACAAACAGGGAAAGAAAGCATAAGCCCCCTGCAGAGAAGCACTTCTCCATTACCCACCCACCCCCGGAAGTTCACGAAATGGGTGGTGCAGAGAAGACATTCCAATAACGATGCTCGGCTACTGATGGGTTTTCCAATGATAACCTTGAGGAGCCCTTCACTCCCACATGATCAGAGACGTGTGAATAATTTCTGAACTCATTCCAATTAGAGAGAACATGACTCAGAACAGGTCCCTCTGCTGAGCTCTGCTGGGGAATAACAAAGTAAGTGGTACCACTTTTCCTGACATGCCTGGAGAGTTCTGCAAAATGGAGAAATCCAGCTTTAAAGTCCTCCATTGAGCTCTCAATGGGCGGTCAGCATCTTCCCCACAAGTTCAGTCTCCGTGCAGGTTTGAATGCTTTCTCACTGTGAAAGCATACTGTATCCTGTTCCATGGCATGGAGCTAAAAAGCTGATGCCACCACCAACTGCCAATGCATGCCCCTCGACTTCCCCAGAAAGAGTCAGATTAAGGGAATGACAAGGGGGAGAAAAGGGAGAGTGCATTAAGTACTGCATTCCAGTACCCACACTCTCTTGGCTACTAGTCACAATCTGGTGGCACTTGTTCTCCGTGCTTTGCAGTTTTTTACAAATGGGCGCCCAAGGTGGGAAGCAGACTGATGTAATAAGAAGACCCCTGTAAGATCAGAGGAACTGGGTTCTCCAGGATGACTGTCTCACAGGTGGTGACATTCCCCGTCCTTAATTAAGGTCCACAATCCCTTATCCAAAACTTTCGGGGCCAGATGTGTGTTGGAACTCAGGATTTTTGCAATTATAAAAGTAATCCGGAAAGTAGAAGGGTGGTTGACAGGGGCTGGGGGTAGAGGAAATAGGGAGCCGTTGTTTAATGGGGATAGAGTTTCAGTTTTGCAAGATGAAAAGAGTTCTAGAAATTGGTTGCACAATCATATGATGTACATAACATTACTGAACCGCATGCTTAAAAATTGTTAAGATGTTAGATTTAATGTTTTGTGTATTTTGCCACAATTTTATTAAAAAACAATTTGGATCATTTTCTCTGTATTACTGAACATCCCTAGCAGGGTCTAGGGTGGTACCCCGAAATCAAACACATTGGTACGTCTGCAACAAAACGCACAACTAGTCTCACTAACTAGGATAAATGAAAATCATACAGCCTCATATCAATTCAGGTAACATTTTGCCACAAAATAAGTTTACTGAATATTCACTGAGAGACTTTTGGTTTTCAGCAGTCTCTGGAATTTGGAAGTGCAGCTCAGGAACTGTGAGCCTGTAGCTCCCACTGACCCCACCCTACCCCACCTCAGTACGAAATGTGCATTATCGACAGTTTACAGATGAGAAAATAGAAACAGGATGCAACAGGAGTAGGAAAATAGCCACCGGCCAAAGGTCGGTCAGCTTGTGGAAATGCAAACTTGCCTAGTTCAACTGCTGAGGCTTCACCTTGACCCCAGGCTAATGTGGACACAGACACGGTCAACAAAAAACGGAATCCTAAAGAAGTCCTTTGAAACTCAAAGAAAGATCCCAGAGAATCCATCCCAATATGGTGCTAGTGGAAGGTGTGTGAGACGGAGCCATCGCGTTTTGACACTGACCTCTCCCCTTGGAAGGCCACGACCCGCACTCTTACCAGACTCATGTCACTCCTGGAGCCAGAAACATGAGCAGGACAAACCACTACTCAGTCCCTGGGGACTGTCCTTTGAGCTTTTGCTTCTCAGGCCTGAAGCTCTGATCAGTGAGCTTTTGCTTCCCTTCTCCCCAACACTAATCGCCCACTTTTGATTGAAGCTGTTCCCCAGAAGTAGAAGGTGTGCAGATTAAAAGTGTCTTTGATTCTCTCAATCTGGCACATCTCCTGCGTATTCCTAGGAGAAATGAGGCCAAGAGAGATCTGAAGCTTGATAGAGCTAACGAGAAAAAAGCTTCTGACTCTCGTTGTTCATGTCCGAGGTCAGCCCTGTCCCTTGGTTAGGGAGGCTTCATAACTGCAGATATTGTATCAACGGATCTTCGTAGCAGACCTGCATCAACATCTGTCTGTCTTCTGCACATCAACGTGGGCACCATGGGAGTCACTGCAGGGCAGGCTTCGCATCAGGGCGCTGAACCGGCAGAGGAAGGACCGTCCTCAATGTCTCAGTGCACGCTGGCCCCGTTGGGAGAAAGCACCAAAGGGCTAAGGTTTGGGGTTCCAGAGCAGCTGACGAGAGGGGCTGACTCGTGACTAAATGTTTCCTGAGGGTGGAGTGGGGAGGAAGTGGCCTCATGGACCATGATCCTCCTGCCCCTTTCTGTGTGCTTCAGCAGCTGCAATCCCCGGGGAGATGCGGCCGCCGTGCTGGGTGCTGCTGGCAGAGTTAACACTGGCACTATTCCTCGCATGATTTCTCTGCAAGGGAAGCCTTTTTTTTCGGAGGGGCTTGGACTCTCCCTCCTCAGTTAAATTAAACAAAGAACTCCTCTGTTGACGAGAGAATACGTTGGGCTTTCACCGTGGAATATTTAACTAGAATGGAAAGAACGTCCATAAAGCCCTGAGTCATCACAGCTGAGCAAGCTGTCTTTGCCTCCTGGGGCCAAAAGTGTGTGATGGGTGTGTTTAAACACATCTACACACAACACACACACACACACACACACACACACCACTCAGGCTGAATGTAGCTAAAACATGAGGTTCTGAACTTAGAATAACAGGCCCACTGTACTTGACATCACTTAAATATATATGGTGCTTTTTAACTAAGCACCACAGTTCAAGAGAAATGTGTGTGTGCGCGCGTGTGTATGTGTGTGTGCACGCGCACACGCATGCTAGAGCCATGCCTGGGTAAGTAGACCCTCTAATCTTGCTACCATTCATGCCCTCACCTCTCTCCTCTCCCAGGTATTAGATCTCGGGTCCAGACTCGGTTCTGGACTGCCCCTCATTCCATTTGATACACTGACTCATGAGGATGGACCAGAAACATCCACTAACTCAGGACCCTGAAGTTCTGTGGCCCCAGCTTAAGGCCTCCAAAATGCTGGTCCTGGCTGGCTCTCCTGGGTCAGGGGAAGGGTGAAGGGAGGGAAGGGTGAAGCCTGTGCTTCTGTTCCAGGTGTGGCGGTTTGGGATGGGGCAAGGGTGTAAAGGGGCAGAAGGCTCGCAAGGAGAGAGCACTTGGGAGCCAGGCCCTAGGGATACCTAAGAGATGGGTCAAGAGCTTCAACGTTTGAAGATGCTCAACATGGCTACTTATTAGAGAAATGCAAATCAAAACTACAGCGAGGTGCCACCTCACACTGGTCAGAATGGCCATCGTTAAAAAGTCTACAAATAACAAATGCTGGAGAGGGTGTGGAGAAAAGGGGACCCTCCTACACTGTTGGTGGGAATGTAAGTTGGTGCAGCCACTATGGAAAACAATATGGAGGTTCCTCAAAAAACTAAAAACAGAACTACCATATAATCCAGCAATCCCACTCCCGGGCATATAACCAAGCAAAACTGTAGTTCAAAAAGATACATTCACCCCTATGTTCATAGAAGCACTGTTTACAGTAGCCAAGACATGGAAACAAGCTAAATGTCCATCGACAGGTGAATGGATAAAGAAGATGTGGTACATATATACAATGGAATATTACTCAGCCATAAAAAAAGAATGAAATAATGCCATTTGCAGCAACAACCTAGAGATTATCATACTAAGTGAATAAGTCAGAAAGACAAAGAAAAATGCCAATTATATGACTTACATGTGAAATCTAAAATATGACACAAATGAACCTATCTATGAAACAGAAACAGAGTCACAGACATAGAGAACAAACTTGTGGTTGACAAGGTGGGTGTGGGGAGGGAAATATTGGGAGTTCGGTGTCAGCAGATGCAAACTATTATATACAGAATGGATAAACAAGGTCCTACTGTATAGCACAGGGAACTATATTAAATATCCTGTGACAAACCATAATGGAATAGAATATAAAAAAGGATGTATGCATGTATAACTGAATCATTTTGCTGTACAGCAGAAATAAATACAACATTGTAAATCAACTATACTTCAATAAAATATATAAATATATATACGGGCAAAAAGATCTTCGCTGTTTAAGTGTGAGATGCCAGTGTGTACAAACCCTCGTGTCATGTTAAACCACACTGGTATGAATGAAGAATGTCAACGATGCTTTGTTTCTAGATACTGCAGGATAGAAACAGCAATATACTCATAACATATGAGAGTAAAAGAATCTGCTAAGATCTTCTACAACCCCTTCATCTTACTGATAAGCGAACGGAAGCTGGGGTTCCTGTAACTTATCTAAGTTACAGAACGACAGAGGTGGCACAGAACATGGTTCTCCCAATTTCCAGGCCATTCCTCTCTCAGTTCTACTGTGAAAGGAGAAACATGTAAAACTCGTTTGCCTGTATGTGAGCAAAACTAAAAATAATGACGCATAATGATTGCTTTCTACCTCTGGCTAATTATAAGTAATCTCCATTAATATGTGTCAGATTCACTTTATTTCTGCTTTGCAGATAGGTTCCTCTGTACCATTTTTCTAGGGGCGATCATTTTGCAGTATATACAAACGTCAGATCATTATGTTGTACACCTGAAACTAAATGTTATATGTCAGTTGTATCTCAATAAAAAATAAAGTGGGGGAAAAAATATGTGTCAGATTCACTTTAATCTTTGGCAAGCAAAGCAATTTTAAACCCAGGGTGAGCCACATGATTTGCAGAGTGCATCACAAAATGAAAACACAGGACCCTGGCCAGGGGCAGGGACCTCAGTCTTTCCTTCCCACGGCCCACCACCCGAACCCACAGCAGATGGGCGACCACCAAGGAACTGCCAACACCACCCCGGGACATGTTCAGTACCTGAACGCGAGGGGGATGAGCAGTCCCCTTCCTAGCCACCTGCCGCATGCCAGCCTGGGATGGGGAGGACTGCTGTCGCCTCACCTCAAGACACCGCGGGGTGCACGCTCCAACCTGAACCTCCGGGTGCATGCCCAGGCTCCCGCTGGGGGGCACAGGGCACACAGGCCTCCACCCTCGCCCAGGCGCCACCTAGTCACTGCTTTGGCAGGGCCACAGTGCAAGTGGTGTCAGGGTGCAAAGCGGGAGGCCAGGAGGGACTGGGTACAAAGGGGCAAGAAAGTGGCCAAGAACCCATCCTAGGAAGGCAGGGAAGTGGCAAGAGTCACCTGTAAGAGCAGAGGCTCCAGGCCCACAGCACTTGCTGCATCATCCTATCAGACTTCGCTTACGAGGTACCAATTCGAAGATAAAACCATTAAGAATTTCAAGATGGCAGACCTCTTCTGAGTATGGCCCTGTGAGACTACACTAGTCACCGTGAAGCTAGCCCCGACTGAACTTTACTGTTGTGTGTACAATCTTCTGTTGCTCAGACAGCTAACTAACTGCTCAAAGCAGCCCGAAACAACTAGAGGATCCCTGTGCAGGTAGCCTAACAAATAGACACTGTATTAACCTGCTAGGGCCACCATAGCAAAAAAGCACCAACAGGCTGAGTAGCTAAAACAACAGAAAGTTATCTCTTCACAATTCTGGAGGCTTGGAATCCAAGATCAAGGTATTATCAGGGTTGGTTTCTCCTAAGGCCTCTCTCTTTGGCTTGTAGCTGGCTGTCTTCTCCCTGTGTCTTCACATGGTCTTCCCTCTGTGTCTGTCTATGTCCAAATTTCCTCTTGTTTTTCCTCATACTGGATTAGGGCCCACCTTAATGACCTTGTTTGAATTTAATTACCTCTTTAAAGATCCTATCTCCAAATACAGTCACATTCTGAGGTACCAAGAGTTAGAACTTCAACATACGAGTTTGGGGGGACACAATCAATCGATAACAGACACCATTCCTCAAATGCTGGATACTCTATAGAAGTGATCTCAGGGAAAACAGCTCCCTAAGAACCTATACGCAGTCTATGGCTTCTCTCAGGGAGGCCTTCTCTAAGCCTCCTGATCAATCAAGTTCCTCCTGTAGACACTCTTATAGCCACAATGCTCATGCACACTAATTTTAGAATTTTTAAATTCTCCTCCCACTAGATTATAAATTTGTGAGGGCAGGACCCAACTTGGAATGTTCAGAGCTTTGTCCCTTAGTATTTGGTCCCTAGGCAGCACCAAATTAAAATTTTCTGAAGGAAGGATGGCCAATCAATGACACACAAACCAATGGAAATTAAACTGGAACCTTCTAATCTTTGGCGTCTTGGCCCAGGAAACAGCCTGGGGATCCACTTCTTGGGCCTTTGGAGGAGAGAATTTAGAACATAAAGTGTATAGATAATTTCCTCAAATATTTAATTTCAAATCTAACAAGTAAACGTCCTTCCCCATAAAGAAACAAGTTTGTGGTTATTTAATGAGACTTCCAGCTGCTGCACAGAAATGGGACTGTGTGGGGGTAGGAATGTTTGTTTTCCCAAACACTGGCATTAATCAAGCTGTGGGACGAACACACAGTTAACATTAATCGCTTCCAAAAGAACACATTTGCCTTGCCTCAGTGACTCAGAGCACTCCTGGAATGCTGAGACACACTAGCCCAGGTAAGATGGGTGTCCTGCTCGTGCCTGCAGGACCCCACTGCAAATACACATCATGCACTCATTCAATGGACAAACGTTTATCAAACAAACGAATATTATGCATCAGACACTGGCCTTAGGATTCAAGTGTCCCTGACACTTGGGCTGCAAAGATGAGTCTCGTGGTGAAAACAGAATACAAGTTCAACAGAACAATCATGAATGAAGCTATGATTCATTTGTTTATTTACTCATTCATTCAACATTTACCAGGTGCTTACTATGAAAGGCTCTCTCCAAGGCAGCGGGGATACAGTAGAGGTCAAAAGTGAGGAAGGGTTTGCTCTGGTGGAGCTTACATTCTTGCTGGGGAGAGATGGATAATAAACCAATAAATGAATAAAGAGATAAAATAACATCAGAGGATGACAAGTGCTATGAAAATAACTAAAGCAGGAGAAATGGTTTACAAAGTGACACAGAGAAAGCTATCTAACTTAGCGGTGAAGGAAGGCTTCTTTGATTGGGTGATTTTGAGCAGAGACCTGAAGAGCATGAGAGAATGAGTCATGAAAAAATCTTGGGGAGGTGTATTCCAGGCTGAGGGAACAATACGTGCAAAGGCCCTGGGATGAGCCAACATCCAGGAATGCCTAAGAGGCAGAGAAGGAGGGGGACAGTGGCAGGAAGGAAGGTAGAAGGCAACCAGGGGCCACATCAAGATGCAGAGTGAGCTCAGGAAAGGGGCACATCAGTCCTACATGGGGGTGGGGGGGAACCTCACAAGGAGGTAGCATTTGAAATGAAACAGAAAGGATGCCAGCAATTTGCCTAGTGGACCAGCTGAGAACTTGTCTTCCCACTCTCCACAGGAAGCTGAAAACCATGTGTGCCCTAGGTTTGGAGACCAGCAGTTGGAGTGCTAGCATGGCTGCAGATGAATGACCTGGTTCTCTCTGACGCACTCATCTTCCAAGGCATCTGCTCTTCTTTACTCAACCAAGAGATCACACCTGTTCCTCCCTAGCTGAAGGGTCTCTCAGGTCCCCATCTCTACATTCCTGCCTGGACTGATATTATGTTCACCATCGCATCCCCAGTTCTAGAACAGTGTCTGGCACAAGGTAGGAGCTTGTTGAGTACATAAATGTCACTTGTTTTTTCTTATTTATCCATCCATCCATCCACCCATTCTTCTTCTTCTTTTTCCCAAAACAAGAATTCAAAGTAGTTGTCTTCAGCTACATCCTCAGGCCACATCTTTGTCTTACATATTCCTGTTCAACCGTGAGGTATCAGAGTATCCACTAAATTCCTTCAGGAAGGCATGGATATTCTCAGGGCTTAAACTGGCTCCACTGAGGTAAAATGTAAGTATCCAATAAGCTGCCAAATGCAGCACAGATGGTCAATAAGTTCAATACTTAGAAGTTCAACATTTTTAAGTTCCTACCCTGGCCAGAGACTCTGCCAGATCTTGGGGACACACCTGTGAATGAGCAGATGTGATTCTTATCCTTGTTGATCTTATTGTCTAGCGAACGACACAGACAGATGTTCATTATATGATAAAGCCTGTGGCAGGGTAAGTAGCCGGTGATAATAGTCACAGGAGAGGCACCTAATGCAGACGGAGGGGTAGTCTAGAAGATTTTCTAAAGGAAGTCATGTGTGAGTCCTAGTGAAAAACAGAAGTGAGTCAGTAAAGCATTGGGGAGAAAATGTTTCAGAAGAAGGAACATAAGGGCAAGGGTTGGAGGCAGCTTCTTTGAGGAATAAACACTAGTTCAGGATGGCAAGGCTATATTTGGAGTGATAAGAGATGAAACTGGAGAAAAAGGCAAAAGTCACACAGAGAAGGAGATCCTAAAACTTACTAAACAGCTGGGTCTTTATTCTGAGGGTACACTGGAAAGCTTTCAGCATGGGAGAAAGGTGAGCTGATTTATGAATTAGAAATATTTCTCCGACTTACAATGGGCGAGATCAAGGGCAGGGAGACTTTGCAGTAATTCAAGTGACAGGTTATGATGTTGAAGGCAGACATACTTAGAAAACTATTTAGGTGGCAGAAATGACAAGACTTGATAATGTGGGTTGATTGAAGACACGAGTAAAAGAAGAAAACCCAGGAGTTTGTTTGCCACACAGAGCTTTGAAGCTAGAGACTGAGTCATCCATTTTTTAGGGACAGTATTACTGTCCAGTAAGGGCCACTGATGGCTCCAGTGATGAGAAGACCAGAGTGGGATGGAGCGACGAGACCACTGTCTCAGTCTCTGCAGGCAGCAGGAGGAAGCCAGAGGTTGGTCAGAATAGGATAAACCTCCTCCCGTCCCCACCCAAGGCACACGGAAGCACAAGGATGACCAAGGGCAAAGCCAGGAGCCACTACTCATCAAGATACCTCACGTGTTTCCCTACAGAGTTGTGGGAAGTGAAGTAGAGTTTAATAGCTAACAACTCACATAACATTTCCTCAAACTTAAAACATTCTGCCCTATAAGAGAATCATCTTTTAGTTGAAACTGATCCTTTGCTTATACTGATCCAAAGCCCCTTCCCAGCCTAGCAGGCACTCCCCAGTGTTCTCGGCCTTTCCAGATTCTACCCAAACTTTGGTGCAGTCCCAGCCACTCTGAGAGCACATGCTCAGCACAGAGCACTGCAGGAGGTGAAATGAGCAGATGTCATGTTTCCTAGGGAAGCTGTTTCCTGTTTGGGGAGCGGGAATGTATGTACCTGAAATGAGTCAAAAGTTGTCAAGTGCTGGGAAAATGCAAAGAAAGGAATTACTGTGGTGAGGTGTGGCTAATGAATAAAGGCTTTGGACTGGATAAATGAGTATCTCATTGCCACAAAGCAACTGTGCTGAGATGTCGGCGCTCTGAGTTCCCGTAGTCTTGGTCTTGGATTTTACTAAGCAAACAAAACTCACTGGGTTACCATTTTATCTTCCCATACACTCACACATGAAGTATTTCCCCAGAGTCTCTCCAACAGTTTTTTCATTCCTCTCACTAGTAAAAGCTTAAAGTACTTTGCCAATCCTCCTACCAGTCTTGAAAGCAGGTAATCAAAAATAACATGACACAGGGGCTTCCCTGGTGGCGCAGTGGTTGAGAATCTGCCTGCCAATGCAGGGGACACGGGTTCGAGCCCTGGTCTGGGAAGATCCCACATGCCGCAGAGCAACTAGGCCCGTGAGCCACAACTACTGAGCCTGCGCGTCTGGAGCCTGTGCTCCGCAACAAGAGAGGCCGCGATAGTGAGAGGCCCGCGCACCGCAATGAAGAGTGGCCCCCGCTCGCCGCAACTAGAGAAGGCCCTCACACAGAAATGAAGACCCAACACAGCCAAAAATAAATTAATTAATTAATTTTAAAAAATAACATGACACTTCACTAAAAGAAAAAATTAAAAGTACAGAACAACAATTAAAATATTAACTACCTCATAGCAAGGAATAGCATGGATCACTGTAGAGCAGCTATAATCATAAGGAAATCAGGTAATCAAGAAATTCAAGACAAGTCTCAGGCAGGTTGTACCAAGAAAGTTTGCTGTTAGCCAAGGAAAACTAACAGTGCATTTTAGACTCAGCACGGAGTATGGTGATTGCTTAGATCTTCAACTCACTCAATTTCCATTAAATCGGAACAAAACTATAAACAACACCTTCCCAACACGATATCAGATTAGTGATCTGATATGCTAATTCTAATGAGTGATTGTTAATGTTATTATAATACTTAATATTTGTGCAGGCCACTTAAAAAGCAACTCAAAGATTTCCAAATGACTTAGGTAAGAAATCCACCCAGGACTTCAATATGGTAGACTAGATATCCTGAAAAACTCTCCCAGTATTAAGCCCCTAACAAAGCTTACAGCATTAAGAAAGGGAGTAAGCCCTTAGAGGTCAAAAATCAAAAAAAGAAAAATACAAAGAAATCAGAGAAACTCAGAGAGAAAAGTAAAAGATGCAGTGTGATGATCTTTTTCATGTGTCAAGTCGGCTAGGCTACAGTCCCAGTTATTCAACCAAACATTAATCTGGGTGCTGCTGTGAAGGCATTTTGTAGCTGTAATGGAAGTCCATAATTGGTTGACTTTAAGATTATTCTTGATAATCTAGTAGTCCTGGTTTAATCAGTTAAAAGACCTTAAAAGCAGAGCTGAGACTTCGTAAATGAAGAAATTCTGCCCATGGACAGCTGCTTCAGCCTGTGCCTGAAAGCTGCAGCCTGCCCTTCCTGACAGCCTGCCCACTGATTTTGGATTTGCCTAGCCAGCCTCCACTATCATGTAAACCAATTTCTTGCAATAATCCTCTTAATATCTACTTCCTGCTGGTTCTGCTTCTCTGGCTAACCCCAATGGATGCATGGAGCTCACTGCTGATCTGGGGCAACTGCTGCTCCCTACTTCTGCTCTGGAGAAAAGAGGCAATTTTAGGACTCACACAGGTGAAAAGTCAGATTAGGATCCACTAAGTGAAAATGTGAACCAGAAAACAAAGAACCAAGTAAGCAAACCTAAACTTGGCTCTCAGGGCTTCAACTCTGGGTACAGGGTAGAAAACTATTCATGGAGAATCTATAGCCACAAGCCATAGATTTGGGACCCAACTCCACCATGGAATATGTGTAACTTCAACACTGAGCATAAAGAGATACCACTTCATATTCACCAGACTGGCAAAATTTATAAGTGAGAATATCAAGTATTAGACAGAATATGGAACAATAGGAACTATTAGATTCACTGCTCTTGAACAACTTTGGAAAGCAATTTTGCATCATCTGGTAAGGTCATAGATGTATATATCCTATGAGATATTGATTTCATTCCACTACTAGGTATATGCCCTGGAAAACCCTATGAATCTGTGTTCTAAAAAACATGTACAAGATGGTCTGTGCAGCATAATGTATAATAGCCCCAAACTGGAAGCGGTTCAGATCCACTCACAGGAGACTAGTCCAAGTGGAAGAGTCATATAATGGACTATGTACAATGGAGAAAATGAATGAATTACAGCTACATGTCCTGGCACAAACACAATGTGGTGTAACAAAAAGCCCAATACATATATTAAAATTTCATTTCCTTTCATGGTCTTATCACATATTTTAAAGATAAAATCTGGACCAGATCCCTACTTACCCACATCCTATATCCAGGCTGTCAGCTCTTCAGATCAAGATTTATATCCTATTCACAACTGTACCCATAGAACCTAGGAGAGCACCAGACATAAAGAAGATACCCAACAGATACTTGTTGAATGAATGAATAAATTTTGAACACAAAAACGCACGCCAAACCTAGGGTCAGGACAGGAATAAAGACACAGACGTAGAGAATGGACTTGAGGACACGGGAAAGGGGAAGGGGAAGCTGGGACGAAGTGAGAGAGTGGCATGGACATATATACACTACCAAATGTAAATCAGATAGCTAGTGGGAAGCAGCCGCATGGCACAGGGAGATCAGCTCGGCGCTTTGTGACCACCTAGAGGGGTGGGATAGGGAGGGTGGGAGGGAGACGCAAGAGAGAAGGGATATGGGGATATATGTGTATGTATAGCTGATTCACTTTGTTATAAAGCAGAAACTAACACACCATTATAAAGCAATTATACCCCAATAAAGATGTTAAAAAAAGAAAGAAAGAAAAAAACGCATGCCAGGAAACAGACCCTGTGTTTCTAGCGTAGTGTCCTGATGCATGAAATCCCAAACCCCGATTTTACCTACCTGGACCCCTTTCTGCGGTAGATGACCCTGCAACTGTTGTCATCTGACCTATCTGACTCCCCTTCCCCAGGTTCCAAAAACCATACTTCCCCCGGATACTTCCATCTAAGAGCCACTCAAGTCCCAGTGTGATACACTGCCACCAAAAACCCTAAGAGAAGGGAGCTTGTCAATGTCAATAAAATGAGGTTTTGAAATGTGCTCTAGATTTAATTCCGGCAAGTTGTATTTTCCCATGATTTAACATGGATTCCAGAAAGTTGGAGTAAACAAGAGCTTTGACAGGGCTCAGCAAATACAAGGTTCAGAACAGCAAACAAAACTGGTTAAGAAATTTTAGTTCAAATTGATCAAATCGATAACAAAATAGCATCACATTAAAGTTCTGGGGGAAAAAAAAAAGGAGTTAATTACATTGGGCCATATTGAAAAGGGACTTATTATGAAATTCCTGAGTACCTTTCTATTTGGGAAATAAACATAAGTGAAGGGACACGTTTTAGGGGAAAGTAATTGATACATTTTCTCTCCTGAAGTACTAGAGTACTTTTAAAGTACATCTTTTTTTCAATACCAAGGGTGTTCCTGTTTTGAACATTACGAAGACTGAATGTTTTACACAAGGAAAGGTGGTCTTTCTTGATACAATCACAGTAATTCAATCTGGCAGCAGACTTCCCTAAGCACGAGGTGTACCTTAACGTGGGCTAATGACAGGGCTAGTGTTGGTGAATTTCATCCCCTCTGCAGGGTAACATGGTACAAGAACACTGCAATTACCTGTTTCGGGGAGACCAAGCACATTTCAGTATACCAAGATTTTTAAATTCCAAATGTCAAGTATACTTTAAGAATAATCACAAGCACATTAGCTTATTCAGCAATCTCTAGCTGTCATTTTAGTATTGAGTCACAATTACTGCCTCAGGGAGGGAGATCGTCACAAAGAACTGACACTTCCTTAACATCTAGAAATCGCACATTTCTTTCTTCTGTTATGTTATGTGGACCGGATGCCAGCGCACTCTAGATTCATCTATGTGGCTACAAGTCACTCTTAATTTCATTTCAATGATTTACTGATTTTCCACTTTGCACCTAACACTATGTTACATACTGTTTGGGAAGGGAGTTCCTACTCTAATGGGGCTTTCCAGATAGTTGATAAAACAAGATTTATATTCAAGGAAGACTTAAAGAATAAACATGACAGAGTATAAAGTCCAAGGTATAATAGAACCTTGACTTAGGAGCTTGGTTATATTCTGAACACCAACTGCCTTGATGCTTTTGAAAATTCACTCCCTCCTCTGAGCCACAATTGCTTCTTTGGTGAGAGAAAGAGGCTACATTAGGCACTCTCAAAGGTCCTTCTGACAAAGCTGTTCACTTCTGACATTCTGGGTTTTAAAGAAGTATAAGAGAGTATCTTTTAGAAGATGTGTGTGGAGAAATTCACAATGCAAAGATTGTTCCAAGGTGGGATTAATCAGAGAAGGTTTCATAGTAGTGGTAGGTCTTAAGGTTGGCCTAGAAGCACAATGATGAAATGGTATTGCAAGCACTATAACTGTGGTATTGTGTGTGACCTATTGGGGGCATGACATTTGTAAACCTCATTCTTTTCCTATTCATCTCTTCTGCCTTTATGACTAAACACACACCATTCTCAACACATTATTACTCAACTCTACCTCAACAGGGGAGTTATAAAGGAGAGAATGGGTTCAGGTGGGTGGATGAGGAATAGCCTAACTCATTTCACAGAGCAACCATGCCTACAGGAGCAATTACCCAGCCAAATTCACTCACTGCCCTAGTAACTCCCTCCGCCATATTAATTACCTAGTGATCCAAAAACTATCAAATCACACATACAAAGTGTCATCCATCACCCAAGATTAATAAGAATTGGGCAATTATTAATAGGAATTGGGCAATTATTCCAATTATTCCAATCCTTCCGGATGATTGGATTGGTACAGAGTCCTAAAAATTCACACTGAAACTAAATTATCTGGAATGGTACCTCAATCACTCAAACCAACCAGATGATGCGTCTCTTCCCTTGGTGCTTTCTGGAAGGAGATTTAGATAGTAAGTTATCTAACTTAGGTCAGAGTTCCAATAGCTTACTAAAGTTAAGGAATTTAAGCAGCTGTCCATTTTTGTATAGAGGAAATATAGACTCAAAAATTTCTTATTGTTTACATACTCTGCTAAGATAACGGAAGAAACTCCCAGGAAAGTTACCATCTATCTTAGGGTCTGGATGATGTCTGCAGAGAAATTACTCCTCCCCTGTCCTTTCTTTCTCCTACTTGGCAAAACCAAGTTCTGAGTCCTCTGAAACCCTTATCAGAATCTACTATCCCTAATTCCTTCCTCATCTATTTTCCCTTTGAGGTCCATGGTTTCTAAATCCTTAAGACACATAAATAATATTATGGATTCCTTTTGTTAACTGTCTCCCTAGTCCACTATTTTTTTTCCTCTGAAGAAAGGAGAAACTAAATTATATTTTTTAAAAGTCCCAATTTCCAGTGGCCCTTTATGCATAACTATTATCTCCTACATATTAAAGAGAATATGGGCGTCGCAAGGAAATAACTTGGGTCAGTTTAGCTCTGAAAACTACCTGAAACTCTTTAGTACAAGGCAGAGAGGAGCAGTTCAGATCATTCCCAAGGCACAGGGGCAGATAACATACCTTGTAGTGGACTACAGACAAAACGCAGCCAAAGGAACCTTGGCTGAATTCATCATTTGATAACGTGTTGGTATTTTCTCAGTTTCTCTTCACACTATCACTATCAGCATCATCAAATATTTAAATCTGCTTTCCATACGCAGATATGACAAGCTGTCTAGTAATATTCCATGCTAATGTATTATAACATTGCTGATACTGCAAAGCATTGTTTGTAATTTAAACTATTTTCCTCCAAGGAATTCAGAAGAAGCTTAAGAAAAAATGTACCATTATGAATACCATATAAATATCATCAACTAATGTGGCAAGGATGTAAGAGATACCTTTTTCCTTTCCCGTTAAGAATACAGAGACTTGAGTACAGAGTAGTGAAGGGTACAAGGGTACATATTTTCTGGCCACAGAATGGGGAGGAGATAACAGATTTGAAGAAGAGCAGGTCTTGTTGTAAAAAAAAAAAACAATAATAAAACAGAAAAACTCCTCCATCCAGTGAGGAGATTAAGTCACAGTACCCTTTAATCCGCAGGCTGGCTCCTTCATCTCTGGGACGCCCGGCCTCTGCCTCCTGTACATGACATGTGGGTGGTATACTCCCTCAGCCAGCAGATGATTTTTGACAGGCTCAATGAAAAAGTCTCCATGTGGCAGATGGAAAAATCCAGTCTGTAAATACATGCAATACAAAGGTTTTATTTGAATCAATTCTTTACCAAGGCAAAGAAAATTAGTAAAGTGAAAATTATATAGATTATGATGAGCCCTGAAACTCATAAGACCGGTGCTTTCATCGTCTGCCATTTGATCTCACAGAAGAGCTACATGTAAATAATTTAGTGAAATGTCTTCATAGTCACAGTTATTAAATGTTTTGGGGTAATGATCCCTTTGAGACGCTAATGAAAAAATTATATATATACACACATATCCAAAGGTAGCATACAATTTTTCAGGTTCGTGGATTCCCTCCACCCCTATAACTCTGGATATCTATGAATCTTAAATTAGGAACCAGTGTTTCCCGGTTGCCCTGTTATGGAACCGGTACTTATAATCCATATTTCATGGACAACTTTTGGGAACATTTACCTGTAAGTGAGTAGCAGTTTGACTTGAAGTGTGTAATGCCATTCTGCTCTCAAGGAAACAAAGAAATATAATACTAATTTCCTGATCTGAGCCTGAGTTTCCAAGAGTCTAAAGAGGGCACTCTCATTTCACAGATACGGGAATCAGCCATAAGTTGGAGAATGCTGGGCAATGAATAACTCTTTTTGGAGGTCAGGTCTAGAAGCGGTATAGCCGACAACTCTGTTTTCTCTTTGGGAAAATTTCCTAGTGCCCAGTTAAGATGTTTAGGAATTACTTTGCCAATGATCTCCTAGGATGGACTTAACTCTCAGGATCTGAATTCTATATTGATGAAAAAGAGGGCTTGCCCTCGACTCCCTCCTTGCAGCTTCACCTTGAGGTGACCAAGAGCTCAGACTCTGGAATTAACCTGGCTTCACATCCCAGCTCCTCCACTTTTTAGCTCTGTGATTTGGGACAAATGACTTGCTCAGGTTAAGCCTTCTCAATTGAAAAATGGGGATAACCAAGGGATGCTGTGAAGATTAAATGAGTTAATACATGCGAAGCTCCTAGAAAAGGGCGTGGCCCACAGTTTTATCTGTTATTAGACTCTTGCCAGATCTCAGATTTTACGTCTTTTCATTGTCTTAGGGTCTCCGGAGTCAATATAGCAGTTCAATGAATATTAAGTTTGCAAAAATAAACCTGGAAAGTTTGAGGTTAGAAAAAATGTGAATGGGTCCCAAAGTTCAAGGTCCCTCACCACATGTCAGCAAGCTGGGGATGCTCTGCTACACAGACGAGTCTGAAGACGGGGTGAGCGGCCCCCGGGGTCAGGAGGCAACAGGGGCTCTGTGAAGGGAGATGCTCTCTGCTGAACAGGCTTTAACTTGGGGGTCTTTCCAAAACGTTTGCTGCACTGTACCAGTAATACAACCAGATCTAAACATAAACCTCACAATTGGCTTCCTATTTTGATTACTGACCTTAAAGTATCTTTGATAACAGGGAGAACAGAAAAAAAGGAACACTTTACTGAAAGTCATACAAATAGCTCTGTGACCTTGAATGGGTCACCCAACCTGTAAAATGTGGATAATGCCTACCACCTCATAGGGCTGTTAGGAGAAGCAAATGAGCTGAAGCTTATCCAAGTGCCATGTGAACTGCTCTACAAATGCAGGGTGGTATTATTTTAACTACCAACTCCAGAAGCGGTTATATCTGACTTCAAATTTGCTGGCATTTCTTAGGAGACATGACATTTTTTTTCCTCAGCCTCTTTCTTTGAGGAAAAACCTCTGGGACAGGAATCAGTGACAAGGTCCAGACTACAATAAACTAGCTGGAAACAGACTTATGCAGGACTGAGATTAGGTTATATTTCTACTCTGAGACAAAGACCAGGGACACAAAGAGACGGTGGGCCTATTGCTAATGAAGCTCATTTGTTCCATGGAAACAAAAGAGAAGGCAAGGACTCCTCGGGGATGGCTGGTGTGGGGGCCATTTGTGCAACTGCCATCAACCTAATACTAAAGTCCTTGAAGAAAAAATAAATAACATCAACAAGAAGGATATATTGGTATTTCTCCAGCCTCAAATTTTGGACCCAGGTGGTGCAGAAGAAACAGATGGGGCTCCAGTTGAGAACATAATAACTATTTTATGGGCAAGACGAATGAGGGTGCCTGAAAGCCAAACAAGCATTTTCTTAAAGGCTTCCTTCCATTTCCGTTCCTGCACGAGGCCAGCTTTGCCAGTGTATACCTGGAAATCACCTGTACAGCCTAAATATTTCTCAGAAGCTGGATGGAGACTTAGGAGAGCAGGGTGACCCACCAGCTGGAGGGGAAACAGAACATCTGCTCATATGCAAGTGGGGCTGTTGGCCCCAGGACCCCGTGTCTGTCGCAGAGAAGGGAAGGGACAGGATAGGGGATGATGGGACATCACTGGTTCACGGAGAGTGAGGCGGGAAGATTTCCCAGCTGAGCTCTGCACCTCCCCTCTCCCCCAACATATAAACACAGAGCTTTGTACACCTGGTACCCAAGTGGCCATGGGTCACTGGTCTCTTCTCATCTAACCAGAGCCAGGTCATGCTCTGGTTAGAGGATACACTGGTTTGCTTTCCACCGGAAGGAACGACTGGCTCCACGCTTTCCCTGAAGCTAACTGCCCAAGAGAACCACCTTCTTCCACTGCCAGCTCTGGATCTGGACCAAAGAAGGTGCTCTTCATTCCAGTCTTCTCTACAAACTGCTCACCTCTTATATCTTTGAAGGAGAATGAGAATGGACTTGAGGAAAAGGTATCTAATTCACTGGGGGCTTGAACAGGTTCCCAGAAGAACCAGAGCAGGATGAGCCCCAGGCAGAAGCTCAAAGCAGACAAGTTTGCCCTTTGACCTCCGTCATCTCCTCTTCCTCCTGCCAGTATCCAGTATCCCAGCACACTGCTAACTGTCCTTTGGAAATAAACTCACCTCCTTGTTTTAACTAAGTTATAAATATCTGTGAATGCTTCCTGAGGCTCTCTTCTAAGAATTGTTTTAAATAAACTGTATTTTGAAGCATTATAAAAATACAGAAAGATATGCAGGTTATAATTGTAAAGTCCCCTAAATCTTTCATAGAGGGCACACCTAAACGCAGAAACAGAACATTGCCAGCAGCCAAGAAACTTCCTGTTTCCCTTCCCAGTCAATACCATCCCCAAGGGTAACCTTACACTGATTTCTAACACTAATACATTTGTTTTAAACCTATCCTTAATTCTTTACAGGAAGCATTACTTGATACAAAAAAAATAATAATAATAATGTCTTCTAGTTCGTTTCGAGTGTTAGGGACTGGCCAATGGAAGAAATTTAAGGCAGGGGGATTTCTCAAGGTCCATTAAACCAGACTCTTCATACTACTTCTTACCAGTCCCAACCAGTGGGGATGAGACAAAGGACTGAGCTACCTTAGCATGAGTCATTTGGCATTGAACCTCTACTGCTCTCTGCTAAGGAAGGAGGGGGAAGAAGCTTAAGAGTCTTTAGTACCAATTTATTTTTCCTAGTCTCCTACTGAGAATAGTTGCCTACAACCTCTCCTCCTTCTCCTCAACTCCCATCAAAGTATTAGTCATCTTGATGTACTTGACGTTATACTTCAGTTGGTGCAATGATTTAGGGTCCAATGGGAAACTGGTAGTGTCTTACAAGCAATTTGTGAATAGAATGTTCTAGAACTGCAAAGCCCAGAGACCTTGAAGAGTCATCTAACCTATGTTGTCATGCCTTCAGGTTTTACCACAGGTGAAAACAGCAGACCAAAGAATAAAAACAATGGTATTGTAAAAGACATAAGGGGAAATTATCAAATTCAACACTCAGGGCCCTGTGTTGCACAACTCAAGGGGGTGTTATTCACATAGAAAAAACTGTGAGTGGCACCCCCTGGAGGTGTGCAGTGGAACATTGTCACTAAAACTCATCAACCTGTCCTGGAAAGAAATGCCTTTTTCACTTGAAAATTTCAGAAGTTAACAAATCAATTTGTTTCTTACCATGGTGATGAAGACAACATGATGAACATATTCTGAAATCAAGAACAGAAAAAAACTAATTTGGGATAAAGAGGTACCCAAAATACTCAATTATAGTGCATGGATCACTGGGAAAGATATCACCTGTCGCTCACTATATACACAGGACAGAAGATAAAATCAGACCCCCAAATCACCCTTATGGATTATCAATCTGCATCTATCACATGGCCAGCCCAGTGCTAAGAGCTCTCAGAGGGGCAGTGACCCCTGCCCTCGAGGTTTACAACCCAGCCAGGAAGACGAGACTGATATCCATAAAACAGCAGAAAGGAGAACAACAAAGCTCTAGAATGTTTGTGTTTAAAAAGGTATAGTGCTCACACGTCCCGAGACACTAGCCCATAAGCTCTGATGCCACTGGGCCTAGAGGTCAGAACTTGAGTCCTGTATCACAGACCTTTCCCCACCTCACACAGCATCTTTGCAGAAGGTGAGGGGAGGTACCTCCCTAGGTGATACACATTCCAGTGCTGTGTCCCAGGGGAGACAAAGGCCATTGAGGGCAGATGCTTTTTGAGGGCACAGACAGAAGACTGAACTTCTACAGTCTCCAATACACCTGGTCCAGTCCTAAAGCCATTACAGCCTTCCAGAATTATTAACTTTTTTGTTGCTGGGTTGCAAGACGCAGAAAAACTTTCTATCATTTAATACGCAGCCAGGACCCTAAGTCAGAAGTCAAGGGATGAAAGGGAAATCGACAGTAACACAATCATAGTAGGGGACTTTAACACCCCACTTTCACCAATGGACAGATCATCCAAAATGAAAATAAATAAGGAAACACAAGCTTTAAATGATACATTAAACAAGATGGACTTAATTGATATTTATAGGACATTCCACCCAAAAACAACAGAATACACATTTTTCTCAAGTGCTCATGGAACATCCTCCAGGATAGATCATATCTTGGGTCACAAATCAAGCCTTGGTAAATTTAAGAAAATTGAAATCGTATCAAGTATCTTTTCTGACCACAACGCTATGAGACTAGATATCAATTACAGGAAAAGGTCTGTAAAAAATACAAACACATGGAGGCTACACAATACACTACTTAATAACGAAGTGATCACTGAAGAAATCAAAGGGGAAATCAAAAAATACCTAGAAACAAATGACAATGGAGACACGACGACCCAAAACCTATGGGATGCAGCAAAAGCAGTGCTAAGAGGGAAGTTTATAGCAATACAAGCCTACATCAAGAAACAGGAAACATCTCGAATAAACAACCTAACCTTGCACCTAAAGCAATTAGAGAAAGAAGAGCAAAAAAACCCCAAAGCTAGCAGAAGGAAAGAAATCATAAAGATCAGATCAGAAATAAATGAAAAAGAAATGAAGGAAACAATAGCAAAAATCAATGAAACTAAAAGCTGGTTCTTCGAGAAGATAAACAAAATTGATAAACCATTAGCCAGACTCATCAAGAGAAAAAGGGAGAAGACTCAAATCAATAGAATTAGATATGAAAAAGGAGAAGTAACCACTGACACTGCAGAAATACAAACGATCATGAGAGATTACTACAAGCAACTCTATGCCAATAAAATGGACAACCTGGAAGAAATGGACAGATTCTTAGAAATGCACAACCTACCGAGACTGAACCAGGAAGAAATAGAAAATATGAACAGACCAATCACAAGCACTGAAATTGAAACTGTGATTAAAAATCTTCCAACAAACAAAAGCCCAGGACCAGATGGCTTCACAGGCGAATTCTATCAAACATTTAGAGAAGAGCTAACACCTATCCTTCTCAAACTCTTCCAAAATATTGCAGAGGGAGGAACACTCCCAAACTCATTCTACGAGGCCACCATCACCCTGATACCAAAACCAGACAAAGATGTCACAAAGAAAGAAAACTACAGGCCAATATCACTGATGAACATAGATGCAAAAATCCTCAACAAAATACTAGCAAACAGAATCCAACAGCACATTAAAAGGATTATACACCATGATCAAGTGGGGTTTATACCAGGAATGCAAGGATTCTTCAATATACGCAAATCAATCAACGTGATACATCATATGAACAAACTGAAGGAGAAAAACCATATGATCATCTCAATAGATGCAGAGAAAGCTTTCGACAAAATTCAACACCCATTTATGATAAAAGCCCTACAGAAAGTAGGCATAGAGGGAACTTTCCTCAACATAATAAAGGCCATATATGACAAACCCACAGCCAACATTGTCCTCAATGGTGAAAAACTGAAACCATTTCCACTAAGATCAGGAACAAGACAAGGTTGCCCACTCTCACCACTATTATTCAACATAGTTTTGGAAGTGTTAGCCACAGCAATCAGAGAAGAAAAAGAAATAAAAGGAATCCAAATCGGAAAAGAAGAAGTAAAGCTGTCACTGTTTGCAGATGACATGATACTATACATAGAGAATCCTAAAACTGGCACCAGAAAACTAATAGAGCTAATCAATGAATTTGGTAAAGTAGCAGGATACAAAATTAATGCACAGAAATTTCTTGCATTCCTATATACTAATGATGAAAAATCTGAAAGTGAAATTAAGAGAACACTCCCGTTTACCATTGCAACAAAAAGAATAAAATATCTAGGAATAAACCTACCTAAGGAGACAAAAGACCTGTATGCAGAAAATTATAGGACACTGATGAAAGAAATTAAAGATGATACAAATAGATGGAGAGATATACCATGTTCCTGGATTGGAAGAATCAACATTGTGAAAATGACTCTACTACCCAAAGCAATCTACAGATTCCATGCAATCCCTATCAAACTACCACTGGCATTTTTCACAGAACTAGAACAAAAAATTTCACAATTTGTATTGAGACACAAAAGACCCCGAATAGCCAAAGCAATCTTGAGAACGAAAAATGGAGCTGGAGGAATCAGGCTCCCTGACTTCAGACTATATTACAAAGCTACAGTAATCAAGACAGTTTGGTACTGGCACAAAAACAGAAATATAGATCAATGGAACAGGATAGAAAGCCCAGAGATAAACCCACGCACATATGGTCACCTTATCTTTGATAAAGGAGGCAAGCATATACAGTAGAGAAAAGACAGCCTCTTTAATAAGTGGTGCTGGGAAAATTGGACAGGTACATGTAAAAGTATGAAATTAGAACACTCCCTGACACCATACACAAAAATAAACTCAAAATGGATTAAAGACCTAAGTGTAAGGCCAGACACTATAAAACTCTTAGAGGAAAACATAGGCAGAACACTCTATGACATAAATCACAGCAAGATCCTTTTTGACCCAGCTCCTAGGGAAATGGAAATAAGAACACAAATAAACAAATGGGACCTAATGTAACTTAAAAGCTTTTGCACTGCAAAGGAAACCATAAACAAGACGAAAAGACAACCCTCAGAATGGGAGAAAATATTTGCAAATGAAGCAACTGACAAAGGATTAATCTCCAAGATTTACAAGCAGCTCATGCAGCTCAATAACAAAAAAACCAACAACCCAATCCAAAAATGGGCAGAAGACCTAAATAGACATTTCTCCAAAGAAGATATACAGATGGCCAACAAACACATGAAAGAATGCTCAACATCATTAATCATTAGAGAAATGCAAATCAAAACTACAGTGAGGTATCATCTCACACCAGTCAGAATGGCCATCATCAAAAAATCTACAAACAATAAATGCTGGAGAGGGTGTGGAGAAAAGGGAACACTCTTGCACTGTTGGTGGGAATGTAAATTGATACAGCCACTATGGAGAACAGTATGGAGGTTCCTTAAAAAACTAAAAATAGAACTACCATACGACCCAGCAATCCCACTACTGGGCATATACCCTGAGAAAACCATAATTCAAAAAGAGTCCTGTACCAAAATGTTCATTGCAGCTCTATTTACAATAGCCAGGACATGGAAGCAACCTAAGTGTCCATCATCGGATGAATGGATAAAGAAGATGTGGCACATATATACAATGGAATATTACTCAGCCATAAAAAGAAATGAAATGGAGGTATTTGTAATGAGGTGGATGGAGTTAGAGTCTGTGATACAGAGTGAAGTAAGTCAGAAAGAGAAAAACAAATACAGTATGCTATCACATATATATGGAATCTAAGGAAAAAAAAAAAAAAAAAGGCCATGAAGAACCTAGTGGCAGGATGGGAATAAAGACACAGACCTACTAAAGAATGGACTTGAGGATATGGGGAGGGGGAGGGGTGAGATTTGACAGGATGAGAGAGTGTCATGGACATATATACACTACCAAATGTAAAATAGATAGCTAGTGGGAAGCAGCTGCATAGCACAGGGTGATCAGCACGGTGCTTTGTTACCGCCTGGGGGGGTGGGATGGGGAGGGTGGGAGGGAGGGAGATGCGGGAGGGAGGAGATATGGGAATGTGTGTATATCTGTAGCTGATCCACTTTGTTATAAAGCAGAAACTAACACACCATTGTGAAGCAATTATACTTCAATAAAGATGTTTAAAAAAAAAAAAAGAAGTCAAGGGATGACAGAAGCCTCAGCATACAGAGATGAAACCACTGGGAAGATTCCTCCAGGAATAATCCCCCCTCTGCTCTGAGGCCAAGAGCTCCCTGACTGGCCCTCATGGAGCCAAAGGGGAGTGTAACCTGGTAATGTCATCGATTCACAAAGATTTTGCATATTAGTCTTGGCAGCCCTAGGTAAAGCTCAAGCCAGGAAGACATTCTCTGGTGCATCCACCTGGTCGCACATGTGCCAGGCAGGTTTTGCAACAATACAGATCTGGTCCCTACCTCCTAAAATAGTGCTGTCAAATAGAACTTCCTGTGATGACAGAGATGTTCTGTATCTGCACTGTCCAACTCAATAGCCACTAGCCACATGTGTCTATTGAGCACTTGATTTGTGGCTAATGTAACAGTGGAACTGAATTCTTAACTTCATTTAACTCTAATTATTATCTTTAAACAGCCCCAGGTGGTTAATGGCTACCATATTGGACTGCATATTTCTACAGAGTGGCTGACTAGTGAAGGAGAGGGATCCATATGTGTATGCATCATACAGTGATGAGTACTGGAATCCAGGGAAAATTTGAAGACTTGTCTTAGAAGAAAAACAAACTGCAAAAATGTGACATTTCACTATAATAGTTTGTTTTTTTGTGATCAAGCCAATCAGGAGCCAACTTGGAAACACCAAAGTAATGCACACAGCAGAGAATTGAAAGAAGCAACTAGGTATAAAAAATGTAACATTTACCCAAATTAAAATGAATCACGTTGAGTTCATTTTCGTGTATGGTGTTAGGAAGTGTTCTAATTTCATTCTTTTACATGTAGCTGTCCAGGTTTCCCAGCACCACTTATTGAAGAGACTGTCTTTTCTCCATTGTATATTCTTGCCTCCTTTATCAAAGATAAGGTGACCATATGTGCATGGGTTTATCTCTGGGCTTTCTATCCTGTTCCATTGATCTATATTTCTGTTTTTGTGCCAGTACCATACTGTCTTGATTACTGTAGCTTTGTAGTATAGTCTGAAGTCAGGGAGCCTGATTCCTCAGGGAGATCAGCTCAGTGCTTTGTGACTACCTAGAGGGGTGGGGCAGGGAGGGTGGGAGGGAGACGCAAGAGGGAGGGGATATGGGGATATATGTATACATATAGCTGATTCACTTTGTTATAAAGCAGAAACTAACACAACATTGTAAGGCAATTATACTCCAATAAAGATGTTTAAAAAAAAAGTGAATCATGGGGAACAAATCTGGCAGGACAAGGGTTGTGTGAGGGAGCTGCCATTGTCCTGAGGCCAGAATGGAAGCGGCATGGAGGTACCAGGAAAAGCCAGGGACTGGGGTTGTGATCATACAGAATCGAAAGCCAAGCTCTACTTCGAGAAGGAGCTGTCCCCGTTAGAGCCCTAGAATATCAACCTACATGTCCTCATACCTCGCCGATGCTCTTCGGAGGAACCTACCCAAACCCTAATATACACAAGACCACATCCCACACACTGGCTGGCAGTTCAGAGTCCAAGTAGTAGAAAAAAAAATCCCTACATTAGAAAGTTGATAAAATGAGTTCAAAAAATATATAAGATCAAAAAGTTATGACAGGGTTTAATCAAAATAGCATGAGTTGTGGTCAAATTAGTTAAAACGTTGAGCCCCAGTTTTCTCATCTGTAAAATGGGGCAAAATCTATCTTAATTAGCATGGTTGTAATAACTATCAGAGACACTGTATTAAAATGCCTAGCAGAAGGCTTGACATATATATGGTAGGTAGTCATAAATGCACAGTAGCTCATTTTATCATAGCATCATCCACAGTGAACACGATATAAAGGGGTGACTGAAAGCAGGTATTCTCAAGTCCAGCCATTTGGTTCATCTCTTAGCTGCACGTAACTTAAGCTCTCTGGGCTTCAGTTTTCTCATGTGAAAAATATAAATAGAGGTAGTAACTTGTTAACTAGCTTATTAAAAAGTGTCATGTTTACTAAATGAGTTAGTGTAAAGTGCTTGGATGAGTGTCAGCACATAGTATGTACCTAATAAGTGTTAGCTATTAGCTATTATGATAGTCTAAGGAACATTCCCCCCCAGATCCCTGATGTGATGGATAATTTTATGTTTCAACACAACAGGCTATGAGGTGCCCAGATTAAACATTATTTCTGGGTGTGTCTGTGAGGGCGTTTCCAGATGTCATCAGCATTTAAATCAGTGGACTCAGTCGATTGCTGTCCCCAATGTGGGTGGGTGTCATCCAATTTCTTGAGGTTCAGATCTTCTCCAGCCCTCAGACTGGGATTTACACCATCAGCTCCCCTGGCTGTCAGGCCTTCAGCCATGGACCAAATGACACCATGGCTGTCCTGGTTCTCCAGCTTGCAGATGGCAGATTGTGCAACTTCTTAGCCTCCATAATCGTCTGAGCCAATTCTTCATAATAAATACACTAATTAGGGGAGAATCAGTGGTGCCTGGACATACATTGAACTGTCTGGAAAAATCTGAGAGGAGACAGAATTAATAGCTTTCTCTTTCTTGCTTTTTGATAGTCTTAGAGCTGGAAGCGATGGTGGAAGCCTTCGAATCAAACTTCACACACCACTCAGCCTGGGAGGTTGGTTTTCAGGGCATCGCTCAGGAAGATCAAGGCTGATTCTCAAACTGGGATTTCTTCAAATGAATTAAGGCTGAAATCTTCAATAAACTTAGTTTCCAAGTCTCTAGGTCAACCACGGGAGCCAGGTCCTGCCCTCCCCCTTCTCCTACTGGAAACAGAATCTACAGCACAGTATGTATTCCACTAGTGGAAAAGCCAGACTTTGGAGACAGGGCTCAGTTCAACACTCAACTCCAGCACTAGCAAGCAGAGTAGTAATTTGCACAAGTAATTTGGTCTCTCTGAGCCTCGGTCTCCTCATCTGTAAAATGGCTACAAGAACATATTCTTTGTTGAGGAGTTTTGATAAGAACAGAATAAAGTAATATATAAAAATGAGCCTGA
Source organism: Eschrichtius robustus (assembly GCF_028021215.1). NCBI lineage: Eukaryota > Metazoa > Chordata > Mammalia > Artiodactyla > Eschrichtiidae > Eschrichtius > Eschrichtius robustus. The sequence goes on from NC_090825.1 coordinate 27,928,624, forward strand.
ACAGTGCCTGGCCTGCTGTCCCCATGGTTTTCCTCCAGGTGATGGTGCTTGGACTCTTCCCTGTGACTCAATCAATCACTTCCTCATCTTGCAGCATGCTTAACATGGTTGTTTGTTTCTGGAAGTACGCAGTTTGGGGTTCCAGAAGAAAACCTTCTGCTCACATAAGGGTAGAAAAGTTGTCCCTTAATTAATTTTCTTTGTTTCTTCCTTGATAGTACTTGAAACTGAGTGCATTTATTCAATTACAATTCCCAAGAGCTGTTGCCACAGATTCACTCACTATTTTTCTTATGGGAGGTTGGATAGAAAGAGAGATAAGAGATAGAGAGAGAGAGAGAGAGAGAGAGAGAGAGATAGGACAGCCACTCAGCCCAATAAAGTGGATTTTTAGAAATTTAAAATGTAACCACCAAAGAGAATGAGGCATCAGATGACCCACTTATCTCTAATTTTAGCATGCAAAAGAACCACATGGAAAGCTATTAAAAATGCATATACCTGGGAGCCTTGTCCAGAGATTCCAATCAGTAAATCTAATGTGATACCCAGGAATCTGCATTTTAGTAAGCACCTTGGGGTTGTTGATATAGATAATTCATGTATCATACTCTGAAAAACACTACGCTATTCCATTAGGTAGTGCTGGATTGTTTTTAACTTCTCTCACCATCAAACTGGCATAACACTACAGATATGGCGAAATACTTGTCATGGCCCTAATTAAACATTTAGTTCACCTCGATCAAAAGAAGTGTCAACAATAATGATTGCTGATTGCAGTTTGTATAGAATATCCCCCTAAATCTGAGGTTCGCAGAGAAGGCCCTTAACATCTTGGCAGATCAGGGCACTTAAAAGATCCCCAAAAATAAAGTTTAAACCATTCTAGGAAGTAGGTGAATAAATGTTTTGGATTTGAAATGTGAAATAAATGTGAAATCATTTCACACCAAGAAGAAAACGTGCAGTCTGAAAGAAGCTGACCTGACACAAATGCTAAAGAATCCTACCAAACCTATTATTCTCAAAAATTAAAGAAGAAATTTTCATTACATCTCAAACCATGTGTTCTTAGATAAGCCAACAGAATCAAGGAACATCATCTACGAGTCACTGTAGCAACCAATAACTCAACAGAACTTCTCTCTCATGCTGTCTTCAGGGACAGGGTGGGAGCCTCATAGATGACAGTGTCTTAAAAAATGGTCTTTCTAATCCCATCAGACACTTAAGGTCATTTCTGACTCATTCTCACAATAATCTTCTATCAGACAATTTTTTTGTTTCTCAAAATTTCTCTATGTGTTTGCTTTTTTTTGTCCCTCTAAGCAGCAATCCATGTTTGTCATCACTAGAAAATGAGAAGCCCAACTAAAAGGAAGGGGAAAAAATTAGCTAGTACCTTGGGAGCCCAGGAACCATGTTATTAAGGAGAACAAGTGAAAGCACTTTCTTCCACGGGGAGCAGAAAACCATTATCGTAGATTTAGCCAAGACACAACACTATTCTTTCATGAAGCTCCAGCAGTCCATCATTCTCCAGTCAGAAAACACCCTCCACTGTAAGGATGCAAAGCCCCCCCACCACCCCTGGGCTGTGGAGAACACGACCCTGGCCCTGCTTCTCCCACTGTGATGGGTGACAATCCCTGATGGGCAACAATCCCTGATCAGGGAGAGCTCCCACTCCTGGAGGGAAGAGCACAACAGCCTGTCAAGACTGTTGATATGGCCACCAAAGTGATTTTGAAATGAAACAGAGCATTCCAGGGTTGTTTACCAATGGCTCAGGGCCAAAGGGGAATGCCTTGTCTCATGGCTTAGTGATGGGAGTTGGCAAACCATGAGAGAATTTGATGGCCCATTAACTTCACTAAGTGCCATGGCAGAGAAAGGGGGAAAAAAGGAAGAGGAGGTCTAGTGTGCAATGCTAAAGACATGAATGTGACCACTGAGAAATATTTATATCCTCATTACATGTCTAGAACGAAATTGGTTAAGGAAGATTTGCCTTCCCAAGGGCTCTTCATGAGAGTGTAAGTCCACACTCACTGTCTCTACTTTGTATGCCACACTAAAGTCATAACTATAGTGGAACAAATTTATTTTAGTTACTTGTAATCGCCCACTACCCTGTGAGGAGAACGGGTCTGGGTTAATACAGTACTTTTAGGCCAAGGGCAAAAGAAAACCTTCCTACTCAGTAGAATAGACTTTGACCTCCTTGAAGACAACATTAAAGTGGTATGAGGAAGGGAAATAGCAACTGAGGAAGTCCTAAATAAGGGTGTTCAAGAAAGAAGGAAGGGCTTCCCTGGTGGCGCAGTGGTTAAGAATCTGCCTGCCAATGCAGGGGACACGGGTTCGAGCCCTGGTCTGGGAAGATCCCACATGCCGCGGAGCAACTAAGCCCGTGAGCCACAACTACTGAGCCTGCGCGTCTGGAGCCTGTGCTCCGCAACGGGAGAGGCCGCGACAGTGAGAGGCCCATACACCGCGATGAAGAGTGGCCCCCACTCACCACAACTGGAGAAAGCCCTCGCACAGAAACGAAGACCCAACACAGCCAAAAATAAAAATAAATTAATAAATAAATTTATTAAAGCAAAAAAAGGAAGAAAGAAGGGAGAAGCTGGGAGTCCCAGAAATAATCCAGATTTAGATAAAGCGGCACCTGGAGATGGAGAGGCTAGAAAGGAAAAAACCCATAGAAGAAGATGCATCAGCTGGCGGCCAACGTGAAAGATGTGCAAAAAAGAAAATGGGGATTTTTGCTTGGAGCATCATAGGAAATGTACAAGGTAAACTCCTTTATCTTTTTTACCTATGAAACCTTCAGTAAAACAAACACTGTTCTCTAATACTTTTGTTTTGTGACTAGAAATACTGTATCCTCCCTCAAAGGTGGCACAGGGAGAAAAAGAGAATCACTGAAGCAATATATATGAGGAATCTCTTTTTCTCTTTAAGTAGAGGGTAAAATCGTCTACTTGAGGCAAGTAGGAAAGGCATCTGGGAAACTGCTCTGAAGAATGGGAGAAGGCACCAACCTTTGACAGAGCCCAGTTGAAGCCTCAGCTGAGATCGTGAGCCACTGAAAAGCAAGTCAAAGGAGATGACAAACGAGGCAAATGCAGAAGAGGTTGTGGTCAGAAAGGGGAATATTAAAGTTTAAGCATTCAGGGTTTGTAAGGCAAGCCTGGTAGGGTAGGATGAATATGGCCCCCAAAGATGTTCACATCCTAATCCCTGGAATCTGTGCATAGGTTGCTTTACATGGTAAAGGGGACTTTGCAGATGTAATTAAGTTAAGGATTTTGAGATGAGGAGATTGTTGACTCAGTGTCATCAGCAGAATCCTCTAAGAGGGAGGCGGGAGGATCAGAATGAGTAGTAGAAGAGGTAATGACAGAAGCAAGAGGCTGTAATGAGACAAGGAAGAGGCCACAAGCCAAGGAACACAGGCAGCCTCTAGAAACTGAAAAAGGTGAGAAAACAGATTGCCCTGAAGCCTCCAGAAGAAAAGTGACCCTAATGACACTCATTAGTCATGACCTTCAGAACTGTAAGAGGATTGTGTTGTTTTAAGCCACTGCATTTGTAGTAATTTGTTACAGCAGCCTTAGGAAAGTCATACACCTGGGGAGTGGTCATAGGAATAGGTCACCAAAGGGAACCCAATCAAAGAATTCTAGGGAAGGGAAGTCAAGAAGGTGAACGGTTCATGAGGTTAAGGTGTTCACCTTGACCTGCAGTCAAAAATACATTTCACATTGTGACCCCAGTATATAGCCAAAACATTTCAGGAGGCAATGCTTCCCTCTTTTGCTATGTAGGAGGCATTCTGATATATTCCATTCTCTGTTATTCAATTTAAATTCTGGTTCTAACACACTAAGTTGATTTCACATCCATGTAATGGATTACAATCTGCAAATTCAAAAACACCAATATGGTGGGGAGAGCTTGGACTTTATTGCTAAATCTGGATCTGAGTTCTTATCCTGGTTCTATGCTTTCTTCCTATGTGACCTTGGTCAAAGTAGTTGATTGATGAGTCACCAGCTGTTCATATGAGAAATGGGGATTGCCTACTTGCTAAAGCTGTTAAGAAGAATAAATGAACTGTTGTGAGGAAGCACCTATTAAAATGGCTGGCGTGTAGCATTCATTCAAAAATAGTGGCTTCTTATAAAATTAGAGAATCTTATCCTAAGACTCTTCGAGGGTCAATTTTTCAGCAGATACTGGAATTGCTTCCTCACCTCCACTCACCCACATCATAAACGCTCTTCTAATGAGGAGAGATACTTCTCAAGGCATCTGCTATTGCTAAAATAATTATTAGAACTCTCTTCCCTTTATGGTGTTAAAAGTCTGTGTGCCAGCAAAGGAAACCATAAACAAGACCAAAAGATAACCCTCAGAATGGGAGAAAATATTTGCAAATTAAGCAACTGACAAAGGATTAATCTCCAAAATTTACAAGCAGCTCATGCAGCTCAATAACAAAAAAACAAACAACCCAATCCAAAAATGGGCAGAAGACCTAAATAGACATTTCTCCAAAGAAGATATACAGATTGCCAACAAACACATGAAAGGATGCTCAACATCATTAATCATTAGAGAAATGCAAATCAAAACTACAATGAGATGTCATCTCACACCGGTCAGAATGGCCATCATCAAAAAATCTAGAAACAAGAATGGACTTGAGGATATGGGGAGGGTGAAGGGTAAGCTGTGACAAAGTGAGAGAGTGGCATGGACATATATACACTACCAAACGTAAAATAGATAGCTAGTGGGAAGCAACCGCATAGCATAGGGAGATCAGCTCAGTGCTTTGTGACCACCTAGAGGGGTGGGATAGGGAGGGTGGGAGGGAGACGCAAGAGGGAAGAGATATGGGAACATATGTATATGTATAACTGATTCACTTTGTTATAAAGCAGAAACTAACACACCATTGTAAAGCAATTATACTCCAATAAAGATGTTAAAAAAAAAAAAAAGTCTATATGCCTATAACTCCCACTCATCTTCTTAGTTCTGCCTTGTGGAGCTATACCAGCTATGTCTAATATCTTTTATACATAATATCTACTTAAGTATATTGGAGAACATTTATCATGTGCCACTAGGACTTCTCTTTTCAGCCTAAATATTTTCATTTCCTCCAATCATTTTTCGTTTCTTATTGTGCTAATCCTTTAGCAGTCTGGTTAATCTCCCTGACTACAGCTTGTCAATATTTCTCTAAAAATGACACCAGAATTGGGCATTGAGAGCCTAGCACTCCAATGCCATCAACTTTGGAGAAAAGAAACAGTGGGAAAAGTATACATATTTTTTCCCTTCACAATAATCAAATTCTTCAGGAAAGAAATTAGTAAGGCAAAAATTTGGTCTCATAAGGACTTACTTCTTTTACTAGGGCTTAACGAAATGATCTATTTTCTCCATGGTGTTACATGGAGTCCAGGAAATGGGCTTCAGAATTGGGGAAAATACATAGTGACAACACTGAAGACAGAATGTCTCGGTACTCCCTGAAGTTTAATGATTTTTTTCTTAAACAACACCCTGAATTGACCAGACATCTTCTTCATTAGAGTTCGATTTCCCTGCCATTCTGACCATTCTTTCAGCATCCAAGTGGAGAAGGTCAGTAAACAGTTCATGGCGGTGCTGTTTGGGATATGAACAGACCACACCAAAACTAGCCCTCCGCAAACAGTTCCAATCTCTCTACAAAATGGGCTGGCAGTGCCTGGATGTTACTGCAGGGGAAAAGTTGGACTAAGAGCACATGTAAGTGATTTTTTTTTCTTTTCCCAACTGTTTATTTAGAAAAATTTCATAAGTACAAAAAACCTCAAAGAACGGTATAATAAACATCCATATGTCCCCACTTGGATTAAAAAATATTAATATCCTGCCACTTCTGAAATATATATGCTGCACTATTTGAAGGTAACTTGCAGACACTGTGGCAATTCAGCCTTAAGTACTTTATCAAGCCTGTCCTAAGAAGCGGGCACTCTCCTATGTAACCACAGTTCCATTACCTCACCTAAGAATTAGTAATCATTCCACAACATAATCCTAATTTCATTCCATGTTCCAGTTTCCCATATTGTCCCCCAAAACATCTTTTAGAGCTATTCATTGTTTCTTTCTTTCTTTGTTAGTAATCTAGAACTAATCAAGTTAATACAATGCAGTTTGATTGTTTTATAATAAATTATTATTATTATTATTTTAAACCTCTGGAATGTATCATTTTATTGGTATACGTTAGACACACTCTTGGATCAAGAGTTTTAGGTTGGACTTTTAAATTAACATCCACTGAAACATAATTTTGCCTAAGTTTCTTAAATTCGCAACTTACAATATATTGATAGTCTCCTATCTCACTAGGTAGCTGATGTTTTGTAAAATCCCCTCCTCTGAGTTAGATTCATGCCTTCAACTTGTTTATATTATTATGCTCTTGGGCTATTCAATTACCAGACATCTGTTCAGAAATCCCTCTAGAAAGTTTCCTACATTATTTATGTCACTGCTAAAGCTATTTCCCCTCCCTTAAAAAACAGCTGCTTTACATACAAAAGAAAAATCATTATTTAGCCAGAATGTTGATAAATGATTCTAGTTTCTTTTCTCTGACCCATCATTGCCTTTTATACACTGATTGGCTTCCTAAGCCTCTTCTGCTCATATGTACCTCAAGCACATAGCTTAAAAAGTGGACTATTTCTTAAAAGCCTGTTATGAAAAACAATAATATTTTGTTCTACCTCTCCCAATCCCCAGAGGTAATGACTCTTGACTTTTTTACCTTATTCTTCTGCAAGTTATCTCTATATTTTCTCAACATGCTGCTTTTAAAAAAATAATCAGTTTTAGACATTATCAGAAATACTGTCCCTGCTATAATAGATGAGGATTGGCATCCTTACACAATGACTCTGCCATTTTCCCAGTATCATTACTTTCATCAAACCAATATAGGTGACTGCATTTACATTTCTGAAACAATGCAAAGGCAAACCTGAAACTCAGCCAGTAGATACTGACACAACTTACTGGCCAGTATCTACTCTAATAGGTTGGTCTCTAAGCCATACAGGGTACTAGTATTTCCTTTCTTGTATAGCATTTTGTTTTTCTTGGAATTTCTGCTTATCTTTCTTTTCTTATTGCATTGTCTTCCTTGTTGTTACAATCCATTCTTTTTACATCCTCAACATATCAGCACTGTTCTATGGAGGCCCTTTTTTTCTTGGAGACATCCCTGGAGCTCGCCATCTCCCTGCTGCTGCCTACCGGCTCACAGGCCAACCCTGGGCTATCCTATCCAGGGACTTCCCTTGACGGCACCTCCAGGTTAGAGCTACTGATTTATGGCTCTCACATCTGTATGTTTGTTTGTTCCAGCACCCATTTTCAAAACTGAGAAGTTTTTCTGAATATCAGTCCTTTCTGGGTGGCCACTCCCTCTCTCCCCAAAAGGTTTAGGGTCATCTCTTTACCCATGCTCTTTGCCAAATTTCAAAATTATGTGCCTTTGAGTGAGTCTTCTCTCATCCATTGTTTTGGACACTCAATAGACCATCTCACTCTGGATACTGAGTTTTTCAGCCCTTCAGTTATGAAAAAATACTCTTGGATGTTGGATCTTCTGGACTGCTCCTCCATTTTCCTTAATTTTTTCTCTCATCTTTTCCAAATCTTAGTCTTCTTTATCTACTTTTTGGAGATTCTCTTGGCTTTATCTTCCAACATTTCTATTGATTTCCTATAAATTTCATCAATCGTTTTTTCAGAGATCTCATTCTTGGCCTCTAGCTGTTCCTTTTTCACAGTATCCTCTTCTGGTTTTATGGACAAAATCTACTCTAGAATACTTCCAAGGACACTATTTACAGGTTTTTGAGGTTTGCCTATTTGTTTGATGCATTCCTTTCTGTTTCTTGCATTATCTTCAAAGTTAATTTTTCCTATTTACCTTGCTCTACTTCTTTCTTGTTGAAGTTTTCCTAAAATGTCTTGACATCCGTTCATATGTATGAGGGAGTGCTGAAAAGCTGGTGAAGTGCTCTGTGTATGTATGAAGGACTTTTGACTGTTCAAGTGGGAATCTGGTAGGTACCTAATAATTATGGCTGGAGGATTTCCTAAATGCCAGAATGTAACAGTCTTTTTTTGTGGACCATTTAATTCCTGCAGAGAAGAAAACTCTAGTCTATAGTTTAAGGGATAGACACCTGCCTGTAGTAATTCTGCCTGAAGTACTAGAAGCAGACAACCATTTTGTTTTCAGCCCCATGCCTCCACTCTCCCTGCCTGCCCTCCATCATATTCAGCACTTCTAAGTCCCAAAATGTTCTGTGGTTCCTGGGTCAAATCAACTTCCTTCTTGTCTACATCCCACCAGTATGCACACTCTGGGGTCGGGCTCACTTGGCCATGAAACATTGGTGATTACTTGTCCCACTTTCCATCCTCTAGAATTCTGTCTAAATCTCATGCCCTAAGAAAGCTCCTCTCTTATTCTCTGTTATTATTAGGAAGGAGAGGAAACCTACTGTGCCATCTGTCATCTTTAACAACTTTTTGATGGTTCCAGGAACATTAAAAATAAAAATAATCAGATTAATAAGATATACTTTTTAAAAAGTTATTTATCTTATTTATTTATTTTTGGCTGCACTGGGTCTTTGTTGCTGCGTGTGGGCTTTCTTTAGTTGCAGCGAGTGGGGGCTACTCTTCATGCGGTGCGCAGGCTTCTCATTGCAGTGGCTTCTCTTGTTGTGGAGCACAGTCTCTAGACACGTGGGCTTCAGTAGTTGTGGCACACGGGCTCAGTAGTTGAGGCTCGCGGGCTCCAGAGCGCAGGATCAGTAGTTGTGGCGCATGGGTTTAGTTGTTCCACGGCATGTGGGATCTTCCCAGACCAGGGCTCAAACCCGTGTCCCCTTCATTGGCAGACAGATTCTTAACCACTGCGCCACCAGGGAAGTCCCCGATGAGACATACTTTTAACAGATTTAAATAAACAATGAGTTAAACCTTCACACCAACATCAAAGAGATTATAACATGAAATTCATCCTTTTTTTAAACTCAGAAAAATAAGTCTACTTTTGTTTTAATTCACCATTTAAATTTGTTTATACCCAAAATAATTCATAACATAGAAATGATAACTGGCATAAAATATTAAAAAATCCCTACCAATAGAATAATTATACACTAAAATAACATAGCATTCTTGTCAAAATCTATACAGCACAAACAATTTACTCAATTCTGGAAAGCACGTGGTGAGTTCTACAGAATTTTCTGAGGTACCTGAATGACAGCTGAAGTTTATCCACCACTTGTGACCTTTGCAGTGACCTTAACCTTGATGAGGGTGATGTTCTTGGAGATAAACTGGCCTTATGCAAATGTCAACCTGTCTGACACTTAATTCATGACCTCCCAAATTACTAATGAACAGTAATTATTAAGCAAAGCACAACAGTATAATCAAGAGTTTCTGATCACAGCATTGACACCAAGAAAAGGGTTATTTTCTTTTATACTTTTTCTATAATTCCTAAATTTGCTACATTTGATATATATAATATATATGTATATATGTATATGTGTTATATGTATGTATATATGTTTATATATAAAACACACATATACATATATATATACATTTGATATATATTTCTCTTATAAACAAAACAATTATTCTGAAAAATTTACCAGTGGCTATCTCTATGTGACATGCTTATTTTATAGAATTAAAAATACAAACTTCTTCCCCTGTAAAGAAGAATTATAGGAAGTGTGGGTGAATATTCTTCATTCCAGGAAGTGGCACTTAACTCCCCCTACCCTAACCCTGCCTTTAGTGTAGCCTGTGTTTGGTGACTTGGTTTCATATAGTGGCATACTGAAAGGGAAGAAAAAAAAGTAACTTTACAATGGAGAATCACAGCCAATGCTACTCCAGCCAGGCAATCAAGGATAGCATCATCAGTGATAAGTTACATTGACAGCATATGCCCTTGATATGAGGTCATGAGAAGGGCACTTTCTGTTGTGGTCTTCCCCAAAATCTGTAACTCCAGTCTAACCATGAGAAAAACATTAGACAAACCCAACTTTAGGGATATTCTACAGAATACGCCTCAAGTCGTCAGGGTCATCAAAACCAGGTTAAGCCTAGGAAACTGTCAGAGCCCAGAGGAGGCTAAGGAGATATAATGACTAAAATGTAACGTGGGGTCCCAGATGGGATCTTGGAACAGAAGACTGATGTTAGTAAAAACTAGCGAGCCCTACATAAAGTGTGTAGTTTAGTTAACAGTAATGTACCAATGCTGGTTCCTTAAGTGTGACAGATGCGCCATAATATGGTTAGATGTTAACAATATGGGAAACTGGGGGCCAGGTATACAAGAACTATAGGTACTATCTTGGCAACTTATCTATAAATCTAAAACTGCTCTAAAATAAAGAGTATCCTTTTAAAAATTACAAACAACTGTTAAAATTGATGGAAGGTGAATCCTAATCGAAATCTGGGAAGAGAAATTAGAATTTTTTCCATCATAAAATTGTGCAATTCTTCTGTCAATATGACCCCTCCTATCACAGTCAGACAGACACTCTCACACTTCAGAGGAAGGGAGGGAGGACAACCTCTGACATTTGGGACAATATGGATTGAGAGCCTCAGAAATGCCCATTTTTGACCCCAAACTCCACTTGTAAAATTATTTCCTAAATAACTGGTTCAAATAAGGAAAACAGTTGGTGCACAAAGATATCCATCACTGATTTATTTATAATGATGAATAAGAGGACACAACCTGAATGACCAGCAACAGAGAACTGGGAAATAAGTTGTATAGCATCTATATAAGGGGACATTATGTAGCAAGTAAAAAATGTGTTAGGTTTTTAATGATATCGAAAAACGTTCATTATATGACATTAAATGAAAGAATACAAAATTGTACATTAAGCATGCTTTCAACTATGTAGAAATATAGAGAAAATATAGGAAAGAAATATATCTTTTAATGTCAATCATAGTCATTCCTGACTGGTTTGATAATGGTTATTTTCTCTTTTATATTTTTGCTGAAAACTCTGAATTTGCCACACTGGATATATATTTCTTTTATGGTAAAATAAAGTGATCTTCAAAACATTTGCTAGTGCTTTTCTTTGTGTGATTTGATTACACATAATTTTTATTTTCCTCTTTGTGCCTCTCTGAATTTTTCTAATCTCTATATTGGCACATGATATTTTAAAAACCAGAGAGTATGTATAAAATGTTTTATTATACTCTAAATGCAATGGTTTGAGTGGTAACACATATTTTAGCTAGGGAAAACCTTTTAAGGATACTGAGTGCTATACACAGAGTATGATGTTAGGGGATATTTAATTAGGAAGCATGATTTTAAAGTGCTTTTAAAATACATTCTGTTCCTTATATCAGTCACCAGTTTGTCCAATTACATTGCTAACTGCAGGTCTACAGGTGAAGCAGCTGAGAGCAGGGAAGAGGGGGTGGGGTTGGAGAACGTGCAGGGGGAGGAAGACAGAGAGAAGAGGGAGAAGACAAATACAACAGAAAAGAAAAAAGGGATTACAGAAAAAGAGGTAAAGGGAAGAGTGGGAAAGATGGAAAGAAGGCAAGAAAGAAAGAGCAAAACATGTACTGCTCTCAAATCTAGGAAGTAGGAAGTTGGAAATTACATGAAATAAACTCACTAAAAGGCAATAATAATACAGGGTTAGAGATGTTCTTAATCAGTCGATAAACCAACAGGGTTATATCAGGAACAAATTTTGTTTAAAAATGTTTCATAGCTGTGAGAAAATGTCCTGGGGAAGAGACCATTCACGCCTGCGCTAGTCAATATACAAGAACTCTGTGTGTAAGGAGACATACAGGTGGTCCCCATGTTGTCCTCGGAGTGGGTTGTTCTGCCCATTAATGGTGCTCCAGGCCTCTCCCACTTCCACTTCCCTTCTCAGTTTCACTTGTTTACTTCACAGCGCACGAGGGAGAAGTGTAGATAATTTCTGAAAAGTAAATCTCTAAAGTCGGAGGGGTGATTTTGAAGACAACTGCTAACCACAGGGAAATAATAATACCATTAAGCTTTTGGAGGCTTTGGGTGATCAAAATCACTATTTCAAAAGTCCTTCTAAATCATAAGAAAGGGAAATTCTTATTACCTAAGTATTTTCTGAGTGTCTGACTTGCCAAGATACTAGTTTTCTATCATATGTAAATGATGCAGGAGAATTGTACTTTGCCTGCTTTATAATTTTTGGTACATTGAAAATGCAAAATGCAGTTATTGGACACAATACATTCACATTTGTTTTATAGGGTTTATGGTTTAATATTATTATTCCAACTAATTTAAAAGGTTTTTTAATGTTTGTGCTTTTCACTTTATAGCATATTGTGGGTTTTAGCTATAATTTATTTGGTTTAAATATTCCTCATGGGAAAATAGAATCCCACGTATTACCACATTCAGGAACATTTAGTGGCGCGATAAGAAACTACCCAAGTTGTTATACACTAAAATGCACATTGTTAAAAGGAGACAACTAGAAAACAAAACAATGTATGTGTGGTACGCAAAATAATGTCCTCCCCTACCAAAGACGTCCACGTCCTAATTCCCAGAAACTGTGAATATGTTGATTACATGGCAAAGGGGAATTAAGATTGCAGATAGAATTAAGGTTGCCAATCAACTGACCTTGAGTTTGGACAATTAGCCTGGATTATCCAGGTGGACCTCATGTAATCCAAAGGATTATTTTTAAGAGGAAGAGGGAGGTAGAACTAGAGAGATGGCAGTGTGAAAAAGACTCGGCCCAGTGTTGCTGGCTTTGATGATAGAGAAATGGAGCCATAAACCACGAATGCAAGTGACCTGTAGAAGCTGGAAAAAGCAAGCGACTTGTTTACCCTCAAGTCTCCAGAAGAAATGCAGCCCTGGTGACGCCTTGCTTTTGGCTCACCGAGAACCATTTCAAACTACTGACCTCCAGAACTGTAAGGTAAGAAATCTATGTTGCTTTAGACCACACAGCCTGTGATAATTTGCTAAAGCAGCAAACAGGAAACAAATACAATATGGTTACGTACATCAAGTGCAAAAGGACAGGCTGCCAGCTGGAATTGGCTTGCCAGCTCCAAATAAAGGAAGATTACCTAAACTTCGATGGAAGATAGTACCTAACCCTCAGCCAAAAATAAATAAATAAGATAAATAACTTTTTAAAAAGTATATCTTATTAATCTAATTATTTTTATTTTTAATGTTCCTGGAACCATCAAAAAGTTGTTAAAGATGACAGATGGCACAGTAGGTTTCCTCTCCTTCCTAATAATAACAGAGAATAAGAGAGGAGCTTTCTTAGGGCATGAGATTTAGACAGAATTCTAGAGGATGGAAAGTGGGACAAGTAATCACCAACGTTTCATGGCCAAGTGAGCCCAACCCCAGAGTGTGCATACTGGTGGGATGTAGACAAGAAGGAAGTTGATTTGACCCAGGAACCACAGAGCATTTTGGGACTTAGAAGTGCTGAATATGATGGAAAGGGCTAACTTTGCTCCCTGGAAATTTTAGTTACTTGGTCCAGACTAAAGTGTTTGAAAGAACTTAAAATGAGGTCATTGTATTCACCTTAAATCAATTACAGTGATGCGAGTTCGTCTCAGCCCTCCAAGTTTTTGCCAAATCAGCACAATGAAAATGCCAAGGTTATTAAGGTTGAAAACACAATTTCTATTAGGAAGAAAAATTAGAAACAGCATTGAGATATTTAGTTGTCTTTCTAGAAATCTTAACATGATTTGGGACTCTGAGGTGGAATGCAAGGGGTGAAAAGAAAGGACTTAAAGGACGCTGGTCTAGCAATTAGGAGATGCAGTCGTACCCTGGTATGTGACCTTATGCAGTCATGGAATCTCTCGCATCTCAAGTTTTGCAAATGAAAAATGAAAATTATAATACCGGCCCTGCCTTCTTCCCATGGGTATAGTGAAAAGCAAACAAAACTATATATATGAAGCTGCAAGTAATACATATATATATATAACCTTATATTAGTCTCAGTTTAATAATCCCATTTATTTTGTGCAAGATAAATTATGATTTTCTGCAAATCACAATTATGCTCTAGTAATAGTTTTCTTTCAAATAAACTCATGCCTGGAGATGCTGGGTGGTTGCTTTTTTATAACGTGACAGTCCATCTGACAAAGTCTCATCTATGGAAAGCATGAGTTCATGGTTTTAAACATGTCTTCATTCCAAAGGCTCCAAAAAGACCTTCCCAGAACCATCTGTTAAACCTCAAGGGCCTTAAGGAGGAAATGGCCCTTATGCGCTGGGTCCTGGTTGTTTCCAATTATGAACTGAGTATAGGAAAAATGTGAAATCTGTGGGGAGCAAGAGAGCCCATTCAGATCAAGTTTTAACCTTCCTGCAGCCCACTGGGAAATTGTGGGCACATCGCTAGATCCTTTCTCACTGTTTTTTTTAATTTGTAACTTGTACATTGTTTGGGAGAAGGAGGAGTTTTCAACTGCCTGTGATTCAGCTTCTCCCAGGACATATTAGGAACTCTGAATAAGTCCAGCTTTCATTGACATACGTCCACAGCTTTTCTGGGGTTGTGCGGCAATGTAAAGTGTTTCTCAAACCTGTCTGAAATATACATTCAAAACAATTCAGGGGTCTAAGCAGATAGTCAGCTGTGAATTAGACCCAGGCAGGATGATTGAGATAATGTTATTTCATGGCCCTTGCTGTGCCTTCATCCCCCTCCCCCAGACATATGTGCGCTTATGATGTCATCTTCTAGAAAGTCCTTCCCTGACCATGCAAACAAAAACGTAGACAGCCCCCACCCTAGCACTCCCTACCCACCCCATCTCCTTTATTTTTCTTCAAAGCACTTATTACATACTATACATAGGCATGTATATTTACCACTTTAATCTTGTCTCATGTCACTCTCCATGCTAGAATTCAGTCCCATGATGGAAGTAGTTTTTAGCTATTTTGTTCAACCCTATATCTCCATTGCTTGGAATACAACCCAACACATGGTAGGTGTTCAACATATATCTGTTCAGTGATGAATGTTGACTGATGCCTAAAATCCATAATTAAATCTTTATTCCTTTGGCTTAAGGTAAATAAGGAATCTGTTTCCTGAAAAATAATTAAAATGACTTTGGAAGCAGTATCTTAGTAAGTTTTTTAATCTGTATGAAGGAGTGGGTCTCAGTCCTTTTCTTGGAACAGATGTTGATAAATCAGAGACAAACTAAGTCACAGCCTCAGTGAACAGAGAGGCATTCACCAAGACATTAATTGTACCATTCTAATGATATTCTTCCTCTTTCTTATTTTCTTGTATGTTCTAAATCTCCTAAAGTGATTAGTTTTTATTATTAAAATTTTTAACTAAAAAAGAAATACCCAAAATAAGTACAAAAGAGGCTTCTAGTTTCTGGTTCTGCAACGTAAGGAGCTTGAAAGCCACCACCCCATCCAAACAACACTTAAAAAGCTGAACAGACTGAAAAATCAACAACTCTTCTTGGATCCGTAAGAGAAGGGAGGACACAGAGCAAATCACTGCCCCCAAGACTGAAGGGACAGATGGTAAGTACAGGAAGTAGTGGCTTACCAGAGCAGAGGCTCACAAGTGGAAACCACCATGGGAACCAGTGCCGAGGTAGAAAAACCTGAACTGTAATTGATGAATTGCTGGAGGCTTAGTGCGGACAACTCTGAGAGTTAACTCCAGGGGGACCCAATTACAAAGGGCCTCTACAATACTGTGAGACTTACATCCAGGAGCTCAACCAAATTCCCACGGTAAATACCAGAGAAAAATCCTATCGTGCTTCCATCAGGAGGAGGGCAAAAGGAATCATTTTAAAATATGTCACTCTGTTCTTAACAAGACCTGCCCTCAGGGGGACAGTAGACCAGAGCCTAACCTGCCGGGTATGATCAGAGCCTAACTGACCTTGGGGAAGGGAAATACCCAACTCTAAACAGCTCTAGCCTTCTACATAGCAGAAAGGAAATATTCAACTCCAGCCCACTCTAGTTATCCTGTCCCACCTAAGGGGGGAGAAAAAAACTGAAAAACACTTGTTAAGCTTACAATCCAGAAGCACAGGCTCACTTAAACACTGAGACACCTAAGTATTAGACTGCAAAACACTTCCCCTTCTCCTACACCTCACCACCATATTACTAAAGGCCTATTTCTTGCAGTTCCTTTTACCCCATACATAATGTTCACCTATCAAGAAAAAATTACCCCCCCCAAACATAACTACATGAGGAGATAGATATGTTAATTAACTTGACTATAGTAATCATTTCACTATGTATATGGAAACATCATGTTGTACACCTTAAACATATACAATTTTTTTTTTTAATTACAAGACATACCAAAAGGCAAAAAAACACCATTTAAACAGACAAAGCAAGCATCAGAACCAGACATGGCAGAGATGTTGGAATTACCAGACCAGGAATTTTAAACAGCCATAATTAATATGCAAAGTGCTCTAATAGGTCATGAAGACAGCATGCAAGAACAGATGGGCAATGTAAGCAGAGAGATGGAAATTTTAAGAAAGAACAAAAAATTGCTAAAGATAAAAAACACTAACAGAAATGGAAAATGACTTTGATGGGCTTATTAGTAGATTAGACACATGGCTGAGGAAAGAATCTTGAGCTTGAGGATATATCAACAGAAACCTCTAAAACTGAAAATCAAAGAGAACAAAGACTGAAAAAAAAAAAAAACAAAAACCCCAGAATATCCAAGGACTGTTGGGACAAATACAAAAGGTGTAACATCCACATAATGGGAATGCCAGGAGAAAAAAAGAGAAAGGGACAGAAAAAATGTTTGAAGAAATAATGACAGAGAATTTCCCCTAAGTAATATCAGACACGAAACCACAGATCCAGGAAGCTCAGAGAACAACATGCAGGGTAAATGCAAAAAAACAAAAACTACACCTTGACATATCAAAAAACACTTGATAAAGACTATCTACAAAAAACCTACAGCTAACATCATACTTACTGGTGAGAAATTTAAAGCTTTCCCACTAAGATTAGGTATAAGGCAAGTATGTCCTCTCTCACCACCCCTTTTTGACATTCTACTGGAAGGTCTAGCTAATGCAAAAAGACCCCCCCTAAAAAAGGAAATTAAAAGTACACAGATTAAGAAGGAGGAAATAAAACTGTCTTTATTTGCAAATGAAATAATCATCTATGTAAAGAATCAAAAAAAAATTCCTGGCACTAATAAGTGATCATAGCAACGTTGTGGGAAACACTTTACAAAAGTCAATCACTTTCTCATGTACCAGCAATGAACAACTGGAATTTGAAATTAAAACACAGTACCATTTACATTAGCACCCCCAAAATGAAATACTTAGGTATAAATCTAATAAAATATACACAATACCTATATGAAGAAAACTACAAAACCTTGATGAACAAAATCCAGGAAGAAATAAATGGAAAGATATTCCATGTTCATGGATAGGAAGACTCAACATTGTCAAGATACCTGTTCTTCCCACCTTGACCTATAGATTCAATGCAATCCCAGTCAAAATTCCAGCAAGTCATTTGTGTATATCAACAAACTGATTCTAAAGTTTATACAGAGAGGCAAAAGGCCCAGAATAGCCAACACAATATTGAAGGAGAAGAAAAAAGTTAGAGGACGGACACTACCCAACTGCAGTAATCAAGATAGTGTAGTATTGCAAAAGAACAGACAAATAGATTAATGGAACAGAACAGAGAACCCAGAAAAAGACCCACATAAATATAGTCAACCAATATTTAACAAAGAAGCAAAGGTAATCTTTTCAATAAATGGTGTGCTGGACACAGACCTCTCACACCCTTCACAAAAACTGACTCAAAATAGATCATGGACATAAATTTAAAATGCATAACTATAAAACTCTTAGAAAATAACAAAGGAGAAAACTTAGATTACCTTGGGTATGGTGATGACTTTTTAGATACAATACAAAGGCATGATCCAAGAAATAATTGATAAGCTGGTCTTTATTAAAATTAAAAACTTCTGTTTTCCAAAAAAAAGTCAAGAAAATGAGAAAACAAACTACGGACTAGGAGAAAATATTGCAAAAGACACATCTGATAAAGGACTGTTATCAAAAAATATACAAAGAACTCTTAAAACTCAACAATAAAAACAAAAAAAATCTGATTAGAAAATGGGTCGAAGACCTTAACAGACACATCACCAAAGAAGATATACAGATGTCAAATAAGCATATGAAAAGATGTTTCCCATCATACATCATTACAGAAATGCAAATTAAAACAACGATATACCACTATACACCTATTAGAATGGCCAAAATCTGGAACACTGACATCAAATGCTGATGAGGATATGGAGCAACAGAAACTCTTTCATTCACAGCTGGTGGGAATGCAAAATGGTACAGTCACTTTGGAAGACAGTTTGATGGTATCTTATAATACTTAGACATACTTTTACCATACAATCCAGCAATCACACTCCTTGTTTTTTACCCAAAGGAGTTGTAATCTTATCCACACAAAAACCTGCAATTGGATATTTATAGCAGCTCTATTCATAATAGCCAAAACTTGGAAGCAGCCAAGATGTACTTCAGTAGGTGAATGGATAAACAAACTGTGGTCCATCCAGACAATGGAATATTATTTGGCATGGAAAAGAAATGAGCTATCAAGCCATGAAAAGACACGGAGTAAACTTAAATGCATATTACTAAGTGACAAAAACAATCAGAAAAGGCTACATACTGTATGATTCCAACTATACAACATTCTGGAAAAGGCAAAACTATGGAGACAGTAATAAACTAAGTGGTTTCCAGAGAATGGGGGCAGGGTGGGGGGGGTTGTTGAATAAGTGGAACACAGAGGATTTTTAGGGCAGTGAATATACTCTGTATGATAACATAATGATGGATACATGTACATGTCATTATACATTTGTCCAAATCCATGGAATGTACAAAACCAATAATGAACCCTAAAGTAAAACTATGGTCATTATGATGTGTCAATATAGGGTCTTCAATTGTAACAAGTATATCACTCTGGTGGGGGAGGCCATGCATGTGGTGGCGGGCACGTGGGTATATAGGAAATCTCTGTGCCTTTCTCTTAATTCTGTTGTGAACCTAGTGCTGTTCTTTAAAAAATTGAAAGTGCATAAAAAATGTACAGAGTTTAATAGGTATAAAGTTTCAGTTTTGCAAGATGAAAAGCGTTCTGTGGATGGATGCATTCTATTCACGATACGAATGTACTTAATGCCACAAAACTGCACATGTAAAAATGGTTAAGACAGCAAATTTTATATTATGTGTATTTTACCACAATATAAAAAAACTGCAGAAAAAGAGAAAAGAAATATCCATTGTCCTTAAAATAACACTGTCAAATAAAATTGTGTTGCAGAATAGATAGGCTGTGTTGTCCCTTTCAATAAGTAAATTCTGTCTGGTTTTAATTTTAGACTCTCAGCAGCCACCTCCTTGCCCAAGAGCTACCATAATCCATCTAGACCAGAGATGGCAAAAGCCTGGTCCCCACACTGCCACCTGCCTCACTTACATGGCCCTGTACTGTGTTCACAGCAGTCACTGCTGTTTATTCGTGGCACACCATCCACACCTTCTACTCACCTTATAGACCCTCTCAACAGTGGTTCAGGCATCCTCTATCAATTAAGCAAATCTGACAATGTGAGATGAAACTTACTTACCACTGTGATCTAGACATAACTCCTCCTAAGGTGTTCTATTACTCATTTGGAAAACATATGGGAGGTCAGGAGATTGAGCAAAAATAATGGCAGAATTTTAGAAAATACTCTAGGAAAAGAGATGGAGAGAGTTCCCATATGTGCCTACATGCATACGTAATAAAGTGTATGCATGTGAATGAAAAATGAGATCCTCTCTCTCCAGGTTCTTGAAAAGGAGCCACTAGGCTGTGTTTCAGCCTTTTGCATAATGAGAGTTCTGTCTTAAAGGCAGGTCTGCACAACTCTTAAGAAATTGAGTTAGCACTAGATATGATTCCGCTGGATCTGATTTATTTTGAGCAGACTCTTTGAAGTGCATTAAGGTAAGCCCCACCACATGTGATGTGTATATGAATAAGGCTTGTATTTTGCCTTCTAGGTACAGACATGAACAACTAATTCAAAGTGGGTTGTGAGAAGGAACAGATCCCACGCTGTGGAGGTTCTAATGAGAAAGCAATTGATTCCATCTGGGAAGGTTTCATAAAGGAGGTGTCTGCAATCTGGGCCTTGGAGAATGAGTAGTACTTTACAGTTTGGGAATAGAATCTTTTAGGCACCTGAAAAGACTCTGCACAAAGCTCAGATATGGAAGGTAGAAGGCATAGCCGAGATTCCAGAACATAGAAGCTGTTCTTGATTGAATCTCCTACACCAATTCGTCTTTGTCTTGAGAACAGCTTTTGCTACTTATCTTTTTGTTCAATGACAGTTCAGGCTCTAAAGCTTGTCCCTTTTTGAATTTAGGCTCAACACAGTAACTCTTTGGCCAACTTTCCAATAATCAGTCTACTCAATGCTAAGAAAGGTCACGATCTTGACATTTGGGTGGAAGCTTGGTAGAGAGCTGGCAGAGAAGTTTTCACAGCTTTAAGAACCATGCTCCCTAGAGTTTTCATTCTTCTCACTTAGGGAGTTTAAAGTGAGAACTGGCTGCTGATGGGGGAACTATGGCCTTTATAAAATGAAAGCCTGCTGCCAAACAGTTTATGGCCTGGCGTGTGCTCTAGATGTACATGTGTGTCATCTACCAAGCCTCCTTCCTGGCTTCTCAGAGCTCCACCACTGTGGCCATTAGGATGATGAACTAGGGTCTATTTTTCTATGTGAGTTAGTCATTAGACTCAGAATTACCTGCCTCCTAGTAGTAGAATGGACCTAAGTATATGCATAAAACTGGTAAGAAAAGAGAACAAAAATACTAGTTTTCTTTGTCTACCTTACACCTTGTATCCTGGTTAACCCCAAGTAGGTGTTGATGATGGTGAGTGCTTTCTTTCCAGAAGCTAACACAGCACCATACACACTGAGCTACTGAAGAAAATAGCTTTTTTTAGGATGCTGGTGATGATTTTTTTGCAGATGCACAAATAACCTTCAATCCTTTCTGTTGATAGGGAAAAATAGGGTTGAGTTGGCCCTTAACATTGTTAAGAAGTGGCTGACCATCAAGCATTGCCCTAGGAAAGCAGCTCGCTGGGCTTCCTCTGAATCCACGGTATTGGACTTTTGTTTAACTTCACACTAACCTGCTCTGAGATCATCACTTTCATCTACGCAATCTAGAAGCATTTATTAGGTGTTTCCTGTGCACCAGCTTCTCCTTCAGAGCCCTGAGAATATAACACTGAACAAACCAGACATTCCTGCCCTTGTGAAGTTCACAGTCTACTGAAGAACACTAGAACTAAATAAGTAATTTTAATATATATATTGTAATTAAAGTACTGATAAGGAACATGTGGGATTCTGTAAGAGCACATGAGGGCTTACAGGAAACTGACACTTAAGCTTAATTTGGCACCAAATAGCATGCTTTGCTTGTATGTGGGTGAACTATGCTGTCTTTTTCTAAGCATGGCCGTACATAATGTTATGAAAAATTACCCAAAACTTGGAAAGAATGCAAAAGGATGACAGCATGTCCTTGTGATTTCACACTGGCACACTGTCAAACAGGCCCACTAAAAGGTTGTCTAATTCTCTAGATGAATGTACTCTTACTTGTGTTACTTTTTACCTTTGATAAGAGTCCAGACTCTGTGAAGTTAGAATTAACTTGTAGAAGATTGAAAAGTTGAAGTGATTTTTGTCCAATGGAAATGTAAATGGTTACGTGTCCAGTAGAGAAGAGAACCCTGAAGATTAATTTTTATTGCCTTATATAATATTAGACAATTTTGTATCTGGCTTGACATTCTTATCCCAGCATTCTCTTTCATCATTAACTCTTACTTATGTTCCTCTATTACCAGCTTTATTATGCTGCTTGTTCCCTCTTTAATGAATTAATTAAATTTTTAAATTAAATTAATTAAAGATATAAATAAATATATATGAAAATCATGTTTTCAACTTTCTGAAAATGACCCTATGACAGTGAAAATCACCTAGGGGAGGGAAGGCAAAGTTATAGGACACAAGATCAATATAGAAAAATTAATTGTATTGCTACGATTTTTAAAAAGTATTTCTATACTAGAAACAAAAAATCCAAAAATGAAACAATTCTATTCACAGTATCAAAAATAATTGAAAAATTACACATCAATTTTTAAACAGATGTGCAAGAATTATACCCTGAAACCTATAAAACAGCACTATATCACTGAGATGAATTAAAAATTTCTAAATAGTTGGAAAATGTATAATGTTTAAGGATTGAAGACACAATTTTGGGAAATTCTCCCCAAACTAATCTATAGATTCAACACAATCCCTATCAGAATTTCAAGTGGCTTTTATTGGGGGGGGGCAGAATTATTGAGATTATCCTAAAATTTATACTGAAATGAAAAATACCTAGAACAGCCAAAATAACTTTTATGAAAAAGAACAAAGTTGGAAATTCACTACCTAATTTCAAAATTTACTATAAAGCAACAGTAACCGAGACAGTGTGTGGTGTAAGGAAAAATACCCAGATCAATGGAAGAGAACAGAGAGCTAAGAAATCAACCCTGGGGCTTCCCTGGTGGTGCAGTGGTTGAGAATCTGCCTGCCAATGCAGGGGACACGGGTTCAAGCCCTGGTCTGGGAAGATCCCACATGCCGCGGAGCAACTGGGCCCGTGAGCCACAACTACTGAGCCTGCGCGTCTGGAGCCTGTGCTCCGCAACAAGAGAGGCCGCCATAGTGAGAGGCCCGCGCACCGTGATGAAGAGTGGCCCCCACTTGCCACACCTAGAGAAAGCCCTCGCACAGAAACTAAGACCCAACACAGCCAAAAAATTAAAAAATATAAAAATAAAAATTGCAAAATGATTCTATGTTGCATTTAAAAAAAAAAAAAGCGAGCCTTCTCTTTGCTTTCTAGAGTACCCCGTGTGCTGAACAAATTAAAGAGTTTATTAAAAAAAAAAAAAAAAAAGAAATCAACCCTTACTCTTAGGTCAATTAATTTTTAATGAAATTGCCAAGGCAATTTAATGGGGACAGGATAGGTAAAATGGGAAAGGAAATGGGGCTGAGACAATTGGATATCCACATGGAAAAGAACGAAGGTGGACATCTACCTCACACCATATATCAAACTAAATTCACAATGGGGCTTCCCTGATGGCGCAGTGGTTAAGAACCCACCTGCCAATGCAGGGGACACGGGTTCAAGCCCTGGTCCGGGAAGATCCCACATGCCACAGAGCAACGAAGCCCGTGCACCACAACTACTGAGCCTGCGCTCTAGAGCCCGCAAGCCACAACTACTGAGCCCATGAGCCACAACTACTGAGCCCACGAGCCACAACTACTGAAGCCCACAAGTCACAACTACTGAAGCCCACGTGCCTAGAGCCCGTGCTCCGCAGCAAGAGAAGACACCGCAACGAGAAGTCCGTGCACCACAACAAAGAGTAGCCCCCGCTCGCCCCAACTAGAGAAAGCCTGTGCACAGCAATGAACACCCAACACAGTCAAAAATAAAAATAAATAAATTTTTTTTTTAAATTCACAATATACCATAGACCTAAATGTAAGAGTGAAAACTGTGAAAACTATGAGGAGAAAATCACTGTGACCTTGGATAAGGCAAAAATTTTTCTTATATATAATACCAAAAGCACAACACATGAGAGAAAAAATTGATAAACTGAGCTTCACCAAAATTAAAATTTTTATCTTCAAAAGATATCTTTTAGAAAATGAAAAAGCATGACACACCCAGGGAGAAAATATGTGCAAAACATATATTTGATAAAAGACTAATACCTAGTATGTGTATGTGTATATACACATACATACATATTTCACATAAGACTATATATACACACACACACACATATATATATATATATATATACTTAAAACTCAATAAGAAGACAAACCAATTATAAAATTGGCAGAAGATCTGAACAGACACTTCAATAACAATATGAGTTCCTACTAGGCTCATGAAAAGATGTTCAGTAACATTAATTATTAGGGAAATGCAAGTTAAAACCATAATTACATACCACTACATACCCATCTGAATGATTATAATCTAAAGGACTAGGAATGCCAAGTGTTGGCTAGGATCTGGAGAAACCAAAACCCTCATATATTGCTGGTGAAAACGTAAAACGGTACAATTATCTTGGAAAACAGTTTGGCAGTTCCTCAAAAGACTAAACATATACTTTTCATATAACTAAGCAATTCCACTCTTAGGTATCTACTAAAGAGAAATGAAAGCATATATTCACACAACGCTGTGTATGCAAATATTTGCAGCAGCACTATTCACAATAGCGCAAAACTGGAAACAATCCAAACATCCAGCTGGTGAACATATAAACAAGTTATGATATATCAGTACAATGAAATATTGTTCAGCAATAAAAAGAACGAACTACTTATAAATGCAACAACATGGACAAACCTCAACAATATTATGCTAAGTGAAAAAAGCCAGACACAAAAGACTACATCTTATATGATTCTACTATATAAAATTTCTTTAAAACGCACATCTCTTAGAGAAGAGAACAGTATTTGCCTGGGGCTGGGATGGGAATGGGAACTGACATGCAAATAGGCATGCGTGAACTTCTGGGGGTGACAGAAATACTCCAAAAATGTATTGTGGTGATGATTCCACAACTGCATAAATTTACTAAAAATCTTTGAACTGTAAATTTATAGTGGGTGAATTTTATGGTATGTAAATGATACCTCAATAAAGCTACTGAAAAACATTTCCCAAAAAAATCATTTCCTTTTTTGGGCTGGTGGTTCTCCAGTGAGGGTACGTGGGGATGCGGGGGGAGGCAGGGAGGAAGACAGGAGGTAGCATATTACAATTATCTAAGAAGTTGTTTTTTTTTTTTAACACACATATACATATTTGCTCCTCCCTACAGTATAATACTAGAAATCAAAGAATATCATCATCTATTATGGGAAGGCTATATGTAGTTTGCAAATACTCTCCCAGATGATTCTGATATACATTACCCACACATGTACCCTTGAGAATCTCTTCTTGATCACATTGGGTCCCAGAAGTCTATGTTTTCAATAAGCAAAACAGTTGATTTTTGTGATAAGTTGAAACCCTGCCCATGTTCTACAATGCTAGGAACCTTCAGCATCATGGCAGGGCACAGTGGAATAAATGTTAATCTGGAAAGACCTATTTTCTGACCCTTTT
Source organism: Eschrichtius robustus (assembly GCF_028021215.1). Classification (NCBI taxonomy): domain Eukaryota; kingdom Metazoa; phylum Chordata; class Mammalia; order Artiodactyla; family Eschrichtiidae; genus Eschrichtius; species Eschrichtius robustus. Next base: position 27,954,226 of record NC_090825.1, read on the forward strand.
TTAATCACGTCTACCCAGGCCACCTGCAGTGCCAGACACTGGGGACAGCCAATACCTAATGATTTTAGTGAATTAAACCAATAATTAAGACTCCCAATTCCTCCACCTTTGGTGGGGATTCTGGTCCATTGAAAGGAATCCCTCTGAGCTCAATACCAAAAAGGCCAACCATTTTGTTATGATTATGACCTAATCATACTCATAACACATATTAGCTATGAGATAATCTGCTATGTATGTGCCTAGTTGTGGTCCCCTAGGTTGAAAAGTGCTTTGGGTCTTGCCAATTCAGTGATTATGAGACCATGAGAATATACTTCCCCTTTTAAAAAGTTTTGTCTTTTCCTTTGAAGCATTTTGTCATTCCTTAGTCAACAGAAGTTTCCCATTCTTGGAAGAATGTAGGAAACAAAAAATACACAGCATTTGCAGTCATCTCCTATTGCTTTATTTTCCTGATTGTCAAGTTTGCCAGAAAAATCAGATTGCTAGAGATGAAGGCTAAATGTTCCTATTATTTTTAGAAAAAGGACAGCTTTGTAGCAGAGAGAACATGGGGACTTCAACAATATAAAGTGCTACTGCTATCCATCAAAGGGTCACTGCCAGCTCTATGCATGTCAACAAGGTTCCAGTCTAGCAAACTGCCTGAAATCCCTACCATTGTTTAGCGTGGTGGACAAAACCTTAAGCATTCCCATGAAGGCTGGTTCATGATGAACGCGTTTCTTGAGAGAAGAAAGCAACTGTGGGCACTTTAATTACCACATATATAAGGGTGCTTTGGTGGTAACATTACTCATGGGAACCATGAATTGAACGGCATCAAGTCAACAGGACCCCCTGTGTTGTGGTCCATCCTTAGGAAGGCCCATTTCCTGGTTTCCACATGAGCTATCCACACCTAACCGTCCCATGTTCTGGTCCCTGGGGGACCCTCAGACAGGACAGCTTCTAAGAATCGTTACTACATCCCTGTGTGGGGATACAGAAGAGTCTCCCATATAGAAATGGGAGTGATAATTTTTTTCAACATGTTACAGAGGCTCTGGGAAGCAGGGTAGAAAACAGATGTTTTCTTCTGACTCCTCCACACGAATTAAACAGACACTTACTGAGCGCCTACCATGTGTGAGGGAGCGCTCCAGTGTGAGACAAGTGAGATAAACATAACACAGTCCCTGCCACCAAGGAGCTCCCAGCCTCACTCCACGGGAAAGAACAGGCAACTTTTAGTCACCTTCAATCAAGATGATCTCATAAGGATGCCAATTAATTCCAGAGCAGATGGGCGCCCCGTCCTTGCCTTGATCACCAGCTAATGGCTGTCGAACGTGTCCAAGTCCTTGCATTGCAATCTGTTCTGGGACATGAACACCTGCCCACGGATGGCTCCTTCTGAACAGTCTGCAGTGGTTCCCATCACTTAACAGACCTCGGACTAACGCACCTCCTCTCACTGAAACAAACAAGCAACTTTGGGAGAGACCTGGATCTCTCTCTCTCTCTCTCTCTGCCTATCAATAAATGAGTACATATCCAAGATGACACATGTAATTAAATTTGATAACAACCCACTGGAATGGTATAAAAATGTACCAAGAAGTGAGACAGGCTGGGACCTGGGACCCTTTACTGCAGTGCTTGCACCTGGACAAATGCCTGCTCCAGCAATAGAATACAAAGAAACTAGAAAGGACTAAAAATAACTGCATGCATGTTAAGTTGGGGCAAGTTATGAACAACAAGATGCAAAAAGACCAAAATCCCAACTGCCACTTCTGAGGTACCCCGAGCAAGGCGCATGATCCCTCACATAGCACCACCAAGGGGGTGGGCGGACCATCTAAGCCACTCCTCCAGCCGGACCCCTGAACCTGCCCCTACCCTCACCCTATAAGGGACCAGCTCACCCCGCCTCAGCGAGTGAGCAAGGGAACCTGTTATTTTTCATTCCCTCGTGCTGCAGCACATAAAGCCTTGCCTGGCCTCTTATCAATTTCTATTGATTAAAGAGTCCAAAAACCCTGGTCGGTCTCACAAGGAAGGAAGAAGGTGAGAAAGAGAGAGAGGAAAAGGAGGAAGGGAGGGAGGGAAGGGAGGGGAGGAAGGAAAAGCGGTGACTACTAAAATATACCAGGTGGAGGTGCAAGAAAAAACAAATGTTGTCTTTCTCTGGTTAGTTCCATGGGATTTCATTTTCCAGGGACTCCAGCTGAGTTGGTGGGGAAAGGAATGGGGCATGATTAGGAGAAAACCCGGAAGTAGGTGCACCAGGCAGCGATTGTGAATTTCTTCAGTTGAGAGCGGATCCTTGGATCACAGCCTTAGAGAAAGAGAGGGGCTACTTAAGAGGAGGAAGCGACTCTCGCCATACGCAAGTCTAGTCCACGGAAACCCCGCGTCACGTGTGCAGAACACTTGCGCTTCTGAAGCACCTCTACGCACATTCTCCTTCGTTCCCCCAATAACCCTGTTAGAGAGGCAGGGCAGGCATCACCACCCTCTCTGTACAGACGCAGCAGCTGAATTTCCTCCAGGCCCTCTGACAGTCCCCACAATGCTCTGCAGGGAGTTCTCCACTCATTCCAGGAGCCTGGAAACTCCAGTCTCTCAGAGTGAAGTCCCAGCTCACCGAAAATGTGATTCAGGGCACGGAAGGCTGACTCATGCAGACACACACACTCAGGATGCACGGATCCTGTAAACCAAGGGTGGTTTTGCTCTGAGTAATGCTCAAGATCCGTGGGAACATGGGAGCTCTAGTAGGTTGTGGACACTGTGTGGGTTCCCTACCGGACAGAGGGCCACACGCACTCAGCCAGGAGACAGCCTGACAGCTGCCAGGTCTCAGGCCCAGGGCCTCAGATCCCCAGTGGACCAGCTGCTGCCCCACGTGGGTGTCATGAAATGTGGATAAGGACACATCTGTCATTCAAACGCCAGCCGGTGCTGCCCACACATTCCGTCCTGTCCCCGGGCTGCGGCGGGCCACCCCCGAGGGGGGTGAGCAGCGGAGCAGCCTGCACTCCCCAGGGCCATGGAGAAATCCGTGGGAGCCTTCCGTGGTCCCCCATGGGGCCCTCAGGCAGGAAAGCAGAAAGTAAAACGCGGTCCACGGAGGAGCGATGCTGCTGGTGGCCAAGGGGAGCCCCGCAGCCACATTCCCAACAGGTTTGAAAAGAAATAATGAACATGTCTGCAGCAGCGACGTTTTGAAAGTAAAACAGAAACAAGGCTCCTGACACCCTGTCACTGGCATTTCAGCGCAATGGTTTGCTTTCCTCTATTTTGAAATTACTTTGATGCTCCTGACAAATTGACCAACGCAGGGGAAAGGACATTTCCCGTGAGCGTTCTCAAGTCCACTCTGGGAGGGGAAGGTGTGCTGGGCTCTGCGGCCTCCTCCCTCCAACTGGACACCTCAGTCCTGCCCCTCGCACCCCCTCTTGGGCTGAGAATAGGTCCACACTGGTTGCTGAAGTATTTTTAAGCAAATCCCAGACATCATGTCATTTCATCCCAATGCTACACTTAAATTTATGGACATTTTCAAACATAACCACTATGCTTTTATAACACCTAACAAAGTTAAGAAGTAATTTTTGAGTGTTATAAATAATCCAATTTTGCAATTTTCTCAAAAAAAATCTCTTTACAGTTCATCTGTTCACATAAGGAGCAGACAAGGTCCACACTTGGCATTTGGTTGTTTTGTCTTTTACATCTGTTTCATTTTAGAGCAGGTCAACCTGTCTTTCCTTCCTGCAGAAACCAGGTCAATTGTCCTTTAGAACATCTCATATTCTGGATTTTTCTGTTTGCTTCTTTGTGGTTTTCTTTAATCCTGTTCTGTAAACCGGTAAATTGAGTTAGAAGCTTGATTAAATTCAGGTACATGGTACATGTATGTGTGTGCATATACATACGTGTGTGTGTATATATTTACACACACACACATATATATATCTGAATCAAATCAAGCTTCTAGCTCGATACATACATATATATGCATATATATATATATATATATATATATACAGACACACGTATGGCTAAATAGTGGATACCAGCTACTTTTACATATATATAGGCAAGAGTCATATATACACATACACGACCAAGAACACTTCATAGTCGTGCTATGTTCTTCCTGCTGCATCCCACATGAGGTATCCCTAACATCTAGCTAGGTCGCCCAAGTTTAGTGATGCAAACATTGATCAGAGGGTTACCAGGTGATCCCGCCACTGTAAAGTGTGAAAGTAGGCTCTAATGATGAAGGCAAATCAAGCCCGGATCTAAAAGCCTTCCAGGAGATGGAGGGCAACACCTCCGGCCTAAGCTCTGCCCCTGATTCCTCACCCTACCTGGTCACAACTTCTCACGTGCAGGGCAACGTAGCCAGCCCCTAACCCCTGGCTCTCAGCAAGAATTAGCTATCTGGTAGCAACTGGGTTGAAAGAGCCCATAGGAGTAATCAGGAGTTTTAAAATCTTAAACTACCCAAAGGAGAGGGCCTGAGCAGCACAGAGTATAGGAAAGTTTGAGATCCTAAACCTAACCCTGACATCCACATGCTCTGTAACCCCAGACAAGTCACTTAACCTTCTCTGAAACTCCAACCGTAAGATGAAAAAGTTGATCTCAGTCTCTTCCAGCTCTAAAGCTAAAAATTCCTAAAAATAAAATTCCTAAAAACTAAAAATTTTTATTAATCCTTTACATACACATCCTTGCTGTGTCCAGACCCCTTAAAAAAACAAAACAAAACAGGGAGGACTCAATGAGAACAGAACCCAGAGGAGTGTTCGAGCCAATCAGATTTTTATCTTCTGAGAATTAGAACTTGGCACGCCTGTGCGGTGACTGTACAGTGGCAGCTGAGCCACGTTAACGGAAATCCTCTGGAGAACATGTCCACAAACACTTGTTGCTTTGGTTCCTGAAATTTCTCACTCTTAGTTGTTCTATCCATCTGTGTTTCTCTGAGATACCCCAGATATCCTCCCAAACCTTCCAATAAATTCCTTTTTTTTTTTTGGCTTAGGATAACCATGTTGGTTTCTGTTGTTTGCTACAAAAAAAACCTTTACTGATATACTGCCCATCTTCCAAGGCCCCGCTCAGACTCTGACACTTCTTGAAGACACTTAGGCTACATCAGCCACGGTGACAGCTCTCTGTCCATATATTATGGGGCTAATTACCTGTGCAACTCACCTACATCATCTGAGGTATTCACACCCAAACTTAATTCCCACATGCTTCCACACCTTATTAGTCCACTAGATGGGGAACAAAGTGACCCTATACCACAGAGGAAATCCCCTTGACGCCCGGAACGTGCATTTCATGTAGGTAGCTCCCGTCTTCCACCCAGTTCCCATTCTCATAAGAGGCTGGACGAAAACTGTTATCATCTGTAAGTACTGGTTTTCACTGACCTTGCAACAACACAACTCCATCTTTTACATGATTGAAGATGCACTCCAATTACTGCATTGGGGAAGTTTCCTATACTTCTCTTTATCCCCCAAAGACCCTTGTGCAGTGGTGGGCACACAGGAGATGCCTGGCAGATACATGTTGACTCAGTTCTCCTGCCACTGCTGCTGTCCCTGATCCTGTGTGGAGTCATCGGTGATGGGTCTGGGAGGAAAAGTGACAAATCTATAGAGTGCCTGAGGAATCTGAGTACTTCTGACCTCTCCTCAGGCTGCTGCAAGACCGTAAGAAGGATCAGAGGCTTGCCCCTGGGCTCACTGGCCTTGGTTACCAGGCTGCCTCCACAGGGATAGAGCAAAGTCAAGAAGCACAGTGCCCTTGAAAAGCTAGTCACAGCCTCAGCGCCACTCTTATGTAAAATTTAAAAGATGCCCCTTCCTTTCTGTACCTGCAATCCAACCCGTGGGGAGCAACGTGGTGAGCAGAGTATGAGCTGGATTCCAACCTCCACTCATCCTTTGGCTGGTGTCTTTGTGCAGAGCACCGTCTGAGCAACCAAATACAGTTCAGTCCTGGTACCCTTGAACTGACCCCAAAGTAAGCCTCTCCAGGCAGCCTTCCAGGATTGAGCTCGCGCCTCTGTTCCCTCTTCCCAGGGCACTCCCTAAACACCAGGCTCAACTGCGGACTCTGGGCCAATCCATCCTCCCTCGGGCTGTGCCCTGGGGACATCAGACACCTCTTCTCTGCCACTTCAGATGATCTAGGCTTCACTTGTCTCAGGGCTTGGGCCACTTGTTCCAGCCCCTGCCACCACCCTAATGACCAGCTGCCCAGACTGTGATCAACTCCACACGGCACAGCCAGACAGCACCCGATAACGGCTTTGCCTATGTCTCACCTCCTCTTCTGAGACTTCTCTGTTGACTCTGAGGTGAGAGATGCCACGGCACCCACTCTTGACACCCAACCATGCATACTCTGGAAGGGCAGGGGAATAAGACCTCATGGGAAGATCTCTGAGCAAAGGAAGACAGAGCCAGCAAATACATTTGTTTCCCCTCTGTCCCTAAGCAGACTGCCCTGAGGAACAGGCCTCTGTGTTGTTTCTCAGAAGCAGCTACTAGACACACGTGATGCCAAGGGCTTCCCAGGGTGGCGGTGCAGCCCCCCTTCCTCCCCTGCCTCACTCTGTTCCTCTACTCCTGCCCCCAGAGACTGCGGTCCTGAACAAGGGAGTGGCACGGAAGCCTTGGCCCCAGGCTGTCCTTTCTGAAGGACCCAGGAGAACGCCAGCTTCCTATTTCTTTGCTGGGTTATTTTTGGTGTTCCATCTTCCCCCCTCCCCCAAACTAAAAAGTTCTTGAGGGCAGAGGCCAAGTGTTCAGATTCCTTTATAACTCCCCAAAGTACGTGCCTGGGCCCTTGTGCTCCCTGCCTTCACAGGCAGGCAGCAAATGGCGAACAGAAGCTGCAGTAGGTGTGAAGGGCCTTCCTCTCCCAGGCTCCTCCGCGGAATCGCCCCTGCAAGGACAAGGCAGGGGGGCTCTGGAGACTGGCTGCCCCCAGACCTCATCCTAGGGCAGGGTAGCAGAGGAGGATTGAAGGAAGGCAATCCCGCAGGGGATATACCTGAGCTCTGCTTCCTGGAGAGGAAGGAATTCAGACATCACCCCGCATGCGTGCAACCCTTCAAAGCAAGGTGCACTGCGCCCTCAGGTGTCCCGGGCGTCACCTCCGCAGTCCCTCTCTCCTGCTCCTCACTCCCACTCAACACGGCAGTCACCATGTGAACTTGGGCAATTCCTTCATCTCTCAGAACCTATCTGTGAAACGAGGGACATCTCTCTCCCTCTCATTCTCTCCCTCTCCCTTACCCCCAGCTCCCACCCTCTCTCATCCCCTAGATCTATCCCTCACTCTCTTTCTCTGGACTTTTGCAAGATTTAAATGATATAACTATGAAGAGGCCCTTCCTTGACATCTGGTGTGTGCTCAATCCTTCTGCTACATTCACTTGCATCTTATCCACTCCCTGGCCTCAGAACTCAGACACAAAGACCCTCCAGTTCAGAGGGTCCACTAACTCCATCCTGTGGTCTCTTGATTGGTTTCCCCAGCCCTCTGCCTTGCCCCACTTCAGTCTATTCTCATCACGGTAGGTGAAATAAGTTATATCATGTCACTGCACTCCTCAATCAGCCTGCCATGGCTCCCTAGCTCCCTCAGAGTAAAGGCAATGTCCTAACAATGGCTATGAGGGCCTAGGAATCTCTACCACCACCCCCTGCTACCCAATACCCCACTCATTCAACTCCAACTACACTGGCCTCTTGGCTGTGCCTTCAACACCGGTCACTCTTCTGCCTCAGCAAATACTGTTCCTTCAGTCAATGGAACCCTTTCCCCAGATACTTTCATGGCTCTCTCCCTTATCTCCATGGGTCTGGACTCAAAGTCATCTTCTCACTGAGCCCTCTCTGGCCGCCCTATCCACTTCATCATCCCCATAACTCTTTCCCTCCTTGCCTGCTGTGTTGTTCTCCTCGGTACTGATCACCATCAAACAAAGTAGATATTTATCATGCTTACTTCCTGGCTACCTTCTTCAATATGGAAGCTCTAGGAAGGTATGAATTCTTACCTTGGTTTTCTAGAACACTACCTGTCACTTAGCAGGTGCTCAGTAAATCTCTGTTGAATGAATACATCCCTCTTTTCCTCCATTATGGCTACACATATATCTCTACTGTGTCTAAAATGAAGAATAATCTTATTTCTATGTCCATTCCCACAAAATGAGAAGCTGTTCAAATTTTTAAAGGAAAATGTCAAATGTTCTTATTTGTTTCAATTAGGAATTAAAGTTGTATACAATAAACTTCTGTTTTTTTCATTTCTTAAGAACAATCTTCTGAATAGTTTAAAATCCTGAGAAATCTAATGAACATCCAGCAGTAGAAGCTTTAGGCAGGTAGGTTTCTTAACATCTGGATGGACTATGCATTGATATAAGTGGAAGGCTGTCTAATCATTTTTTAAAACTGAATTTGAGGTTTTTCAAAATGAGACTAGATTGAGCTATTTTACCCAATTTTACCCAAATTTCTTCTTATTTAATACATTTCCACATGAAGCTCCATATGTTATCCTCATATTCAACTTGATATCCATAACTCAATGTATTATTGTATTTTCACTATAAGACTTCTAGAGAATATTCTGTTTGTCAAACAGGGCCCTTTTCTAAATGAATCTCAAAGTCTGGTACTATTAGCAAGATGGTACCAGCAATAATTAGTTACTGCATGACCCTGGGCTCTAAAATAATATAGCAGTAGTAAATACAGTCTTGACCTCTTAGACCAGGAGAGAAAAGACACATGTAAAACCTGACCAAGACCAATCGTCATGGAGCACTAACCATCATCAGTGTTAATAATCAGGGACAAAATCAGCAATGCAGGCCTCTTAGGGGGAGTGGAACCGAGAAGGAACCTTGAAGGAAGGATACAATTTTAAAAAGATACTGGGGAAGGGGAATAGGAAACTAGAGGAACAACTGGATTTAAGACCCAAAGAAAGAAATGGCAGAGAAGAATAAATATCTGGGCTTGATCAGAGTAGAAGGGGCTGTCAGAAAGAGTGAAAGATTAGTGTGGAAGAAAAGGTGGAGATTAACTTCTAAGCAGCCTTGGCCATCTCAAATAAACTCAATATTCATAATTGGGGGAAAGGTTGACCAGACGATCCTTCAGCGAAGCCCAGCAATTCTCTAGTACAATGCGTAATGCATTTCCTCTCCCTCTGAGCACACCTGTCCTTGAGGAGTCATGGCTGATGCACGGAACACGAGGGGAACAATAAAATACAGCATGTAAACAAGTGTCAGAGTGTGGCACAGACTTGGAAAGTTTCAAGAGAGGACAGATATGTGTTTTTAGGAGAGTCAAGGAAGAATTCCTGGGGGAAAAGAGACTCAGCTGTCTCTTCAAGCATCCTTATTATTTAAGAAGAGTGCAGTTGAGGGCACTCACCTGGTTAGGGGGGGAAAGCTGGAAAGAACCTTGTTTCTTTGGATCCAGCCTGGTGCATGAGCTGACTCTCACTGTGCTGTACTTTCTTCTCAATTTACAGCACAGCCACTCAATCAAGTAAACCAAGTATGTGATGTCCCCTGGATGGGAGACTGCGGTGCAGGTAGAGAGTGGTGTGCCTACCGCCTAGTTGATGCCCTTCCCACACTCTGTTGCCCTTCGGACCTGCTGCTGTAGGTGGCACGTTAGTAGCAGAACAGGCAGCAGCTGCCCGTACAGATGTTGTGGAGGTTCTCTCAACAGCCTCTGGTTTGGCAGGCATGTGAGGTGCACACTTGAATATTTTCCTCAGAGTCTGCAATGGGCCAGCTCCCCAGAAGTTGAGGGGAAAGCAAGAAGGCAGTGCACTTTCCAATTCTATGAATCACGTCTCGGGCTGTCACCTGTCAGAAATTCAGCTCCAGAAATAACTTCATCGGCAGCTTGAAATATTCTTCAAGGGACAGCTCTCCAAGGATGTCCTTTTCCTCCCAGAGACATTGATATTTACATCTTGCTTTTAGTAACTACAAAGTTCTAAATGTTTTAAAAAGACACTTGAAAAGTTTGTTGCTTTCGGGCAGCCGGTCGTAAGAACAGACTTTCATGTACAGCAAAGTCTGTGTTTTATTTGGAAACTCTAAAGGCATAGCAGAGGAAAGCTGGGAAGAACTTTCTCTATATTTCCAGCCCTAAAGCAAACATGATAGGACCCATGGGCTGAAAGATTCAAGTAAATCCTTTCTGTAAGCATCTGCCCTGGCTCTCGGTGTACTTACAGCGGCACTGCCCTAGCAGTAAAGACAAGAGAATCATTAGGCTGGCAAGCTTAGCGATTTGAAATGTCTCACTATGTTATAATACACCAACCTTAATATAACATTCTGCGGGAACAAAATTTAAAAAAGTGTCACCCGCACCTAATGCCCTACGATGGAGGACACTAAATACACGAGAGGAATCTGGGAAAGACAGTGCAGAAACAAAAACAAATTACAGCTCTCCAGACCCCCTAAATCATATGAAATGGATAATTTAATATGGGGGAAAAAAATCTACTCACAGGACTAAAATGAGGAAACAGTCTGTCTTAAATCAAAAATTTGGATGTGTCTACCATGGGTAAAACAGACAGCTAGTGGGAACCTGCTGTAGAGCACAGGGAGCTCAGCTCGGTGCTCTGTGATGACCTAGATGGAGGGGGAGGGAGGTCCAAGAGGGAGGGGATATATGTATACATATAGCTGATTCATTTCATTGTACAGCAGCAACTAACACAACATTGTAAAGCAAATATACTCCAATAAAGATGTTAAAACATTTGGATAAGTGTCATCCAGAAGCACATTTGGGAGCGAAATGAAAGAGGACTCGAGGAAGGAAGCCATGCAGAGGAGCAGCAGCGGGCAAACAAACTCCTAGAGCTCTCTGCAGGGGAGCCGGGATGCAGGGGTCCAGCAGGGATGCGTAACGCTCCTCTCAGAGCCCCTCCCTCTCAGTCAGTAAGAGCCACTGCAGCCCAAACAGGGAGGGCTCTGAAAATCTGCCATGTTTCCCCCACCATCTGAAGTAAAGGCTGAAGAGAAGGGACCAAGTATCTTAGGCGAACTGCTTCGGTAGCAATTAAATGCTGAAGTAAACTGAGGAATAGCCCAGCAACAAGCACCTGGAAATTCCACTTGGAAAGCCCCACTGTACAGAGTCCCACTGGCACCTCCATTACAATAAACAGAATCTTTCTGGGCATGTAGAGAACCACTAGGATTCACAATTTATTCCCCACTGTTGGCGAGAGAGAAAAACTTGCACAAGTGCCCAAAGATATATGCACAGTGGTGTTGCCTACGGCATTATTTGTATTGTCTAAATGCCCGAACAATAAGGACATCAACAGGACAACAGATTGCGGTATATACCCACAGTAGATACGCTACATAGAGGCTGCACAGAGTGCGCCATGAGGGCAAGGGCTGCTGTGTCCATGGTATTCACTCCAGCACCCAGCAGAGGGCCTGGTGTATGGTAACACTGGAGAGATGAATCAACAAATACAATAAACACACTACTGTGCAAACTTTAGAATAAGCAAGAGTTCCATATATGGACATCGAAACATGTCAAGGTATACTGCTGCATGAAAAGCACCAAGTTATAGAACAGTATGGCTCCATTTTTACTGTTAGTGATATACACACATTTATTTATTTAGATCTTTTTCATTCTAAAATTATGTATGTTCACATAGATATGGAGTATTTATACACACCTGTAGTCACTGTGTTGTTCACTGATGCCCATACTCCTCTCTTCCAAGCACATGGAAAGCTGAATTTCCTGGCCCCCTTAAGTTGGGTGGGGTCACATGTCTAGTTATGACCAAGGAGTTGTGAGCATAAGTGACATGCGTCACTTCCAGAACAGAGCATTTACATACCAGCATGTGCCTCAGACTTCTCTTCCCCCTCCCAAGTTTATCGTGAAAGTAAGTGTTGAGATCAAACCTCCAGCAACTGGGATCTTGAAGTGACTATAATGAGCAGATCCCCTCAATATGCACAAAATACGGGAGTGAGAAATAAACTTTTGTGTGTTCAGCTGGGTTTGGGGTTGTCTGTTACCCCAGCATAATCTAACCTATTTCTAAAAACCACAAAACGCACAGACACACACACACACACATATATATATATACACACACACACGTCTATACATGTATGCATATATGTGTATATTTACAAATACATACATGCAAATATCAAAATGCACAAAAAATCTGGAAGAATAAAGAACAATCAGATAAGAGATTTATCTCTGAAGGCAGGATTAGGGAGAGGTGTTTTAGCTATTTCATGTAACTCTCTATTTTAAAAATTAAGTTTTAACTCTATGACATAAATCACAGCAAGATCCTTTTTTGACCCACCTCCTAGAGAAATGGAAATAAAAACAAAAATAAATAAATGGGACCTAATGAAACGTAAAAGCTTTTACACAGCAAAGGAAACCATAAACAAGACGAAAAGACAACCCTCAGAATGGGAGAAAATATTTGCAAACGAAGCAACTGACAAAGGATTAATCTCCAAGATTTACAAGCAGCTCATGCAGCTCAATAACAAAAAAACAAACAACCCAATCCAAAAATGGGCAGAAGACCTAAACAGACATTTCTCCAAAGAAGATATACAGATTGTCAACAAACACATGAAAGGATGCTCAACATCACTAATCATTAGAGAAATGCAAATCAAAACTACAATGAGGTATCAACTCACACCAGTCAGAATGGCCATCATCAAAAATCTACAAACAATAAATGCTGGAGAGGGTGTGGAGAAAAGGGAATCCTCTTGCACTGTTGGTGGGAATGTAAACTGATACAGCCACTATGGAAAACAGTATGGAGGTTCCTTAAAAAACTGAAAATAGAATTACCATATGACCCAGCAATCCCACTACTGGGCATATACCTGAGAAAACCGTAATTCAAAAAGAGTCATGTACCACAATGTTCATTGCAGCTCTGTTTACAATAGCCAGGACACGGAACCAACCTAAGTGTCCACTGACAGATGAATGGATAAAGAAGATGTGGCACATATGTACAATGGAATATTACTCAGCCATAAAAAGAAACGAAATTGAGTTATTTATAGTGAGGTAGATGGACCTAGAGTCTGTCACACAGAGTTAAGTAAGTCAGAAAGAGAAAAACAAATACCATATGCTAACACATATATATGGAATCTAAAAAAAAAACAAAAAAAATTGGTTCTGAAGAACCTAGGAGTGGGACGGGAATAAAGACGCAGACGTAGTAGAGAATGGACTTGAGGACACGGGGAGGGGGAAGGGTAAGCTGGGACAAAGTGAGAGAGTGGCATGGACATATATACACTACCAGATGTAAAATAGATAGCTAGTGGGAAGCAGCTGCATAGCACAGGGAGATCAGCTCAGTGCTTTGTGACCACCTAGAGGGGTGGGATAGGGAGGGTGGGAGGGAGACACAAGAGGGAGGAGATATGGGGATATATGTATATGTACAGATGATTCACTGTGTTATAAAGCAGAAACTACCACACCATTGTAAAGCAATTATACTCCAATAAAGATGTTAAAAAATATATATATGAATGCATTGAGTTATATGAAGGGTAATAATAATTTAGTTTTTGTGATTATTGCATTAAATAATTCATACACAATAAACTAGATGTTGATTATGATCCAAAAAAACAACAAAAATTAAAAAAATAAAAATTCAGTTTTACGCTAAACACAATCACATCTGTAATTAGTAATTTTGATTGCTCCTAGCTCTTGACTTACTTGTCCATGTGTAAGGCCAAATCAGCCAACATGCAATCTTAACCTGTAGCTCTCTTTCAATTTCTGATGCCTTCATCTCCTGGCATCAGGCAGCTTTAGAACAGCTGGAAATCGTTTAACTGAGCAGGTTAGAATGGCGGGGAAGCTTTCTGCCTGGGCCAATCTAGCAAAAGTGAGATCTGAGAAGCCTGTCTTTCCTTCTTTCAGCTTTCTTGTCTGTGCCTTTCTCTTCTCTGCTCTTTCCTTGCTTTTCTTCCCTACCTATCGTCTCTACTCCCAAGCTACCCAAACACCCTAGGCTTCTCCTCCAGCCCCATCTAAACTTCCACTGGCTCCTTCCTCTAAGCCACTGATTCTTAGCTCGGCTGTACATCAGAGTCACCTGGTGAGCCTTTAAACATCCCAGGGTCAGCTGCATCCCAACAAACTGAATCTGAATTCCTGGTGGTGGGACGGAGGTGCCAGAAGTTTCCAAAGCTCCCCAGGTGATTCTAACATGCAACCAAGGTTGAGAACTGCCTTGGAGAAAGGAGCTGATGGAGAACCACTGCTCTAAACTGAAAACAGCTTGGACAGTTTTGTGACTGCCTCCACAGAGGAAGCATATTTTAACAAGGAACAAAATCTGAAGCTAAAAGACTGAAGCTCAAAGGGAAGACACAAAATGGAACCTGCCCCAAATCTCCAGAAACCAAAGGCTGTCTCTCCCATCTCTCCTTGAAGAATAGAGAAAGGGAAAGATGGGAAGAACTATTTGTCTGACAATGAAGAGGCATCCTGATAAGCCAAACTTTGGCTGCTACAAACTGGAATCCTTTTTATTGTACATCAAGTTATGTCACTTCCAACTTTGTAATTGTTAATATCAAGAGTGCTACTTGCCATTCCAATTCCATGACAAAGCTGTGGTGCCAAGGGCAGTTTCAAAACGCCATCCCAAGCCCAAATCTCAGCCACATCTTCATTTTATTTAAGAGGTTAAAACTGGGGGGCGGGGAGTGAAATGGTTGAAGGAGGTCAAAAGGTATAAACTTCTAGTTACAAAATAAATAAGACATAGGGGTGTAATGAACAGCATGCTGACTATAATTAATAAGACCGTATTGCATATTTGATGGTTGCTAAGAGAGTAGATCTTAAAAGTCCTCATCACAAGAAAAAACATTCTTTGTAACTATGTATGATGACCGATATTAACTAGCCTTCTTGTGGTGATCATTTCGAAATATATACAAGTAACGAATCATTATATCGTACACCTGAAACTAATATAATATTCTATGCAAACTATACCTCAAAAAAATAAGTAAAAGATCAAAATTATGTGATTTCAAATGAGCGTTGTGTAGATTTAACTGCCTTTGGGAATGGAAGACTGGATGATGGGTAAAACTTTGTGACTACTGATGGCCAGAGTCCTTCAAAGCAGCCTGACCTCTTTCCAGCTATTACAGGATCAAATCACGTCCAAAATAAAAAGCAAAGAATTCACAGAAGGCAGGATTGAAAAAAATCTGAGAAACCTTCTTCTATAAAAGAATCCCTAAATTCAGGCATGAGAAGGTAATATTTTGATAACGAGTGTTAGCAAGCAATCTTTAGCTTATGTCATATCAACAAATTTAGAAGCCTAGCCTTCCACAGTCCCAGTACCAGTTGCTAGACAAAAAGAACTTACCCTTAGCTTTTATACTCTTAAAAGTGGTCAAGGATCTGTAGTCTTCCTGGCCAAGCGTGTTGAGGAGGGCTCCTGCCCTGTAAAACTCAAGGAAACACCATTCGTGTTGTAGTCTATTTAAATGCTATTGCCTGAAACTCACACACCTGCTAGGCGTATCCTCCTAACACCTAACACCTGTTAGGTTAGCTATCCCCTCATACCTGTTAGGATAGCTATTATCAAAAAGAGAAGTTGATGGGAGTGTAAATTGCTACACCCACCATGGAAAACAGTATGGAGGTTCCTCAAAAAATTAAAAATAGAACATATGGTCCAGCAATCCCACTTCTGGGTATACATCCAAAGGAAACGAAGTCATTATCTCAAAGACATATTTGTAATCCCATGCTGACTGCAGCATTATTGACAATAACCACGGTAGGAGAATGACCTAAGTGTCCATCAATGGATGTACATAAAAGAAAAAGTGGTATGTATAATACACGAACAATGGAATATTATCCAGCCTTTAAAAAGAGGGAAATCCTGACACCTGCAACAACATGGATGAACCTGGAAGGCATTATGCTATGTAAAATCAGCCAGACCAAAAAAGATAAATACTAAATGGTATGTATCACTTATATGTGGAATCTAAAAAAATAAAAAGTCGAACTCATAGAAATAGAGAATAGAGAAGTGGTTGCCAGGAGCTGGGAGGTGGGAGAAATAAGAAGAGGTTGATAAAAGAGTACAACTTTCTGTCATGACATGAATAAAGTCTGAGAGTCTAATATATGACATGATGACTCTAGTTGATAACACTGTATTGTATAATTGAAATTAGCTGAGAGAGTAGAACTTAAATGTTCTCACTAAAAAAAAAAAAGGTAAGTATGTACGGTTAACAGATGTGTTAATTACCTAAGTGGGGGAACCCTTTCACAATGTATACATGTCAAATCATGACATTATACTTTAAACATCTTACAGTTTTGTCAATTTTATGTCAATAACACTGAAAAAAAACCCCACTACCTCCTGGAGTTACGAGAAATAAAGGTTAGTAAACTCTGGGATTAAAAGAGTTATGAACAGCATATGTAACTGCTCACAGTTTGATAAGCCTTCTCTCTAAAATACGACCCCCTTCCAACCAGTGTGAAATAGGGTCTCCCAGGAGAAAGATTCTGGGACCCAGAGGAACACAGCAATATTGATCCCTAGGTGACCACAGCTGAGCACAGAAGCCAAAGTGAGCTGGCTTATAATGCCCGAAATTATAGATGATGGTAGGGATAGGGTTCCCCACAAGAGAAATCCAGCACATTCTGGACTACTTTGGACTATGGATGCATTCTCTGTAAAGTGGGAATTATAATACCTGGTTTACTGATTGACCATCCATATTCATTAGGCACCTTCATTCTCCAACTATTTTATGTACCTGCTGACTCACTTCTTTGGCCGTTCATGAATCTCATCATCCATAAAATGGGGATAAGGCCCCACTGGCTAGGTTGTCAAGGGGATTAAATAGAAAGCTATGTCATAAACCAAGTAGTCCAATGCCGACATAAAGTATATGTTTAATGTGTTTCCTCTCTCTTTCTTTCTTGGATGATCAGAAGCAAGACTGTGAAGGCCGGTAAAAGGGGCTGTGTCTGGTCAATGCCCTGGATCCCACAAAAGACCAGGAGGGCATCTCAGAGTGCACCGCTTTTACAGGCTGCATGCACCGTCTCCCCCCTCGACCCAGGTAGAGGGGAACTGGGTCGAGGTCACTAGATACAGGAGCAGCAGAGAGCAGAAGGCCATGGTATGTTCCGGGACTAGAGGGATGTGGGACCAACATTCTTGAAACTGCTCTTGGCACCAGGACTGTGGCCTCCCATGAGGGCCCAGGCAACACAACCTGTGCCAACCACGCGCTGGAACCAAAGGAGATACCAATATGATACAGGACTTGGTGACTTTAGAAAACTACAAGGCCTGTGCAAGTTTTCACTCATTCAGCAGTCTCACACACATACACACAGACACACACTTCACTTTGGTGAGGGGCTCAGTGACTTGGTACAGAACAAAGTAATCACGGAGGCGTTAAGATCAAGGTACTGTTCTAGCCTTGCAGAATTGGGTGCAGGGAGAAGGTCAGGGGTAATGAGGAATCCTAACACACAATCCTTGCCCAACGAGCTTAGTCTCATGAGGAGGATGAGACAAAGGACATGAGGAAAAACAAAAACAAACAAACAAAAAAACTCGGAACTGGAAAATCTGATCTGAGGGGAACATTCAGAAACTGAATCATTGCAGATATGTGGGTTTTCCAAAGTGCTCAATACTGTGTACATTTTGGCCATGACCCATTAAACCCTCTCACCAAGCTACAAGTTTGGACCATGTTCCTGAGCCTTCAATTATTTGTCTCTACAACTGAAGGTTTTTCCTAGAAATAAACAACCAATGCAGTTTTACATTAACTAGCTTTTGGGTTGTAACTAAGGTCTCTTCTAGACAATTCAGGAGTACTTTTTAAGTACTAGCTCATACTGGCTTGTACCAGACTGAGGATTGTAGAAGATACAAATTAAGGAGCAGCCCCAATCTTTTCCTGCAAGAAGCTTACATTCAGTGGTGTCCTGAGCCCCCTTGTACCTGCTGTGAGAGCCATTTGCTAAATAATCAGACACTTTGTGAGCTGGTTGTTAAATAGAGGTATGGTTGCTTGAATAATGGCCCTCCAAAAGATATCATGTCCTAATTCCTGGAGTCTGTGAATGTTAATTTATAGGATAAAAAATAAAACAACTTTGCAGATGTGTTAAGGATCTTGAGATGGGAGGATTATCCAGGTGGGCTCTAAATGCAATCATATATAAATGTTTATGAGGAGTGCAGAAGGAGATTTGATACACACAGAAGGGGAGAAGGCAACGTGACCACCATGGCAGAAACTGGAGTGATGCGGCCACAAGCCAAGCAATGCCAGCAGCCACCAGAAGCTAGAAGAGGCAAGGATCAGATGACCCCTTAGAGCCCCCAGAGGGAGCATGGTCCTGCTGACACCTTGACTTCAGCCCAGTGAAACTGATTCTGGACTACTGGCCTCCAAAACTGAGAGAGAATAAATTTTTGTTGATTTAAGCTCCTAAATTTGTGGTAATTTGTTTCAGCAGCCACAGGAAGCTAATACGGTGGGTGGCTTGAAATCAGCCATGATGGAGTATTTATACCACAGAAATTGGCAACGCTACAAATCACAGCTTTTGGTTTCACAGAGCTGGCGTGCACCCACATTATAACTGGGTAGTCTGGCCTGAGATAAACAACTAGAGAACATGCTTCATGACATGACACGGCATGAGGTACTATGATGTGATGTCATGTGACATCATACACCAGAAAATGCACTTAACTTGTGACCAGGATCTTCATTCTGATTCTTCCCCAAACAGATTCCATCTGTCCTCACATAGATCTCTTTACTTTTCTTTGTGGTTTCCTTCCTGAAAAATAAGAGCCTCAAAACAAACACATTCACTCTAGAAACATTTACTAAGCACCTACTGTGTACCAGAAGCATTGGAGGTACAAAGATGAGCAAGACACGATGCCTGTCATTGAGGAGGGGACGCTATTTGTGACATTAGATAGCTAAGTGACCCAAAAAATGCCTGTGTGAGGTAAAGGTCAAAGGTGACTGCTAAGGTATCCCATCTCCGTGATGTTCACTCTTTCCGATCCCAGGGCCAAATCACTGAGATATTTTGTCACCGGGGAGTGGACCTCTCAGCGGGAGATGTTTTCCCAGACCAATCAAAGAGCTTTCTGAAAGGGGATAAATTGCAAAGTTTGTTTCTCTGTTGAACACATACCCAAGCTACTATCTCCTAGAAAAACTAAACTGGGCCAGGTACAAAACTGGATCCTAAGTACTGGCAGGTCTCATTTGTCAAACAAGAGGACGCCACCCATGGTGTCGTTTATCACCAGAGACACCTCTGCTCCATTGATACTATGGTAAGAGCAACGTGCAAACCACGGCTCGGATGGCCACCTGGGTCCCTATTCTCTGCATCTTCCCCCATTACTCTTCATAAATGTCCTCACCCACTACTCTGCTTAAAGTTTTATGAAGACTTCAGGCAGTTTCCTCTGGTGGCATCTGAAGTTAACACCCAGGGGTAGCTAACAGAAAACAATCTAACTTTCTCTAAGACAACACATCTCTGAATCCTCACCCTCCCCTCCTCCCCCCACCCCAATAAACCCCTTGGACATTCTTTCAAGCTATAGATGTTAGCAACAGCCAAGCAGAGTAAAAATCCCATGACTTGTTTCTTATGGGAGAGGTACTGTAATTGCTATTATTCGGTAGTTTGCACAGGGTAACAAGTTTACTCCTCCGGGTATGGGACCTATTTGCAGCAAAATCTTGTCTATTCATTCATTTAAGAAATGCTTATTGAGGAATTCTATATGCCAAGGATTGAACTAGGTACTGGAGATTTAAGACAGTTAAAAAGCAACCCCTGCCTTCAGAAGGAGACTTACACAGAATCAGCAAGGGTCACTGGTATTATGAGATAAAGATATCTGGTACCGTGGGGTCCAAAGGAGGTGGGAGTGAAGTACTCTGGAGCAGGGATCCCCAACCACTGGGCCGCGGACCGGTACGGGTCCGCAGCCTGTTAGGAACCGGGCCGCACAGCAGGAGGTGAGCAGGGGGGCCAACGAGCAAAGCTTCATCTGCCGCTCCCCATCGCTTCCCATCGCTCACGTTACCACCTGAACCATCCCCCACCCCGCTTCCCCCCACCCCCGTCCATGGAAAAAGTATCTTCCACAAAACCAGTCCCTGGTGCCAAAAAGGTTGGGGACCGCTGCTCTGGAGGATCAGGAACGGCTCCATAAATGATCAGGTGTATAGATTCTGGGAAGATGGAAACACTGATGGTATTGCTTTTGAATCTCCCCAAATTCCCCATGAAAGGAGACAGACTAGAATAACCAAACCCAAAACCCACAGACAAAATTACAACAAAACCCAAAAGAAGATGATGGGGACAAACAACTGGCAGCATCAGAAACATTACTGGGAACAGGACATAAACCCCGTCAATGAGAAGCTTACACTTCGAGAGACAGACAACTGAGGACACGTTCCATGCAACCTAAAGCATTAAGTGCTATCGCCAGGGAAGAGGCCAAAGATGATCACACAAGTTCACTCTTAACTGCGTGGAAGTTTGTGATGTACCGGCCTGAGCCATTCTGGCTTCCAACGTTCCTTAGGATGCCATCAACAAATGACACTGAGAAACACGCACAGCCACGTTCATGCTCTCCAGTGGCAGCCCAGAGGGCAAAGGTCTCTGTGATTCATGGGAGATCAGGTGGGGAATGAGACAAGGCAGGGGAAGAAGATAGGAGCCCAACTGTCATCTACGGACTGGACATCCTTTATCAAATGTCTTTAACCTCTTTAAGCTTTAACTGCTCATTAAAAATGGAGGCAGATATAATAGGTACCTCACAGGGCTATTGTAAGGATTGAATGACAGTTCATTTAAATACTGATGTATCTTCATAAAAGCAACAGAAGTCATTGAATATTAGTTGACAAGGTTAAAATAAAGACATCTTCACAGATATTTAAGAAAAGTATAGGTAACTCTTCCCTAAAAGGTCAGAAAATTAATGTACACCCATGATTAGTAAATAATTAGCCTCTGTTTTTAAACCATGTGAATCACAATTCTCAGATCATTATATTAGGATAACAAGAATGCTTCCGAATTCTATTAATCTGTATTTTTTTCCAGTAATGTAGATTTATTTTTATTCAGAAATACTTTCATATTCACTAACTGTTAATTAAACATTTTAAAATTCAAAAGGGATACAAAAAATTACGTGTCTTAGAAGCTATGTCAAACGTGCGAGTTTTAAGAGTGACATGTGTACAGTGTAATTTAGCCCCCATAAGTAAGTTTCTTATAATCAAATTATTACAATAGGAACACAAGCATACCATATATTACTCTTTAGATTTTTGTTTTACAGTATGTTCTTGTCAATGGGACACTTCAAAATGTTTAAACCTGACAGAAAAGCATTTTTTAAAAAACGTACCATGGAAGAAAAAAAAGCATCAGAAACACTCCTGTCCTCTACATGGTGTGGAGATGGGAAATATTACAATAAAAAACTCTTATTCCATTCTCCTGGGGAGCTCTTCCTGAATATTTGCACTTGGGTCTATTGTTCTTTAAACAATTTTAGATTCAAAATCAATTCTTTGTTCCCAAGTGAGAAACATGCTCACTTTCAATATTCATTTTCATTAATATCGTCTGAATTTTCCTCTTAAGTGGTTGGTTTCTGGGTCAGAGTTCAGCAGATACACACATTGTATAAAGGAAATCCTGCCTTACAGCTAACGACACACACTTAGCGGTGACAATAATGAGTTAAACTGCTTTAGGAGTTAACTTGGGAACCAGAACTATCCCTAGGATATTGTAATTTGGGGAAATAATCCTTGATTTGACATTTCGGAAGCTCTACGTTTTGGAGAAGCAGCCTCAAGAAGGAAGAAAGAGATGGCTCCTCAGCTAAATGGACCAGTTCGTCCTTCCTTACCTCCTCAGCTCCCACTGTGACAGGCCATGCCAGCCTGGCCTGGTCCTGCCCACTGGGATGGGCCTGAATGGGATTAATCTGTATTTTGATCTAGGATCATACAGTGGATTATGAAAGAATTTATTTAGACTATTTGTGAGTTTAATAGATTTTAATTAATAAAACTGAATGGTTTGTAGCATGTTAAAAAAAAAAAAGTGGGTGGAGGTCTTTGCACAGTAAAAACTGCTCCAAAATGCCCTTTCACTCATAGCCCGCAGCAGATTAGGTTATTGAACATATTCTCTCCCTCTCCCTCCATCTCCAAGCAAGAAGACACCTCTCTGCTCTTTGACTTTGGGCTTTTCCACATGACTTATTTTGGTAAAAGGGATGTAAGCAGACGCAGTGCAACCAAATTCGTGAACTAAGCTTGCACAGTGGCGCTCATGCCACTTCTTCACCTCTGCCACTGCCCTGGAAAGAGCTTCTCCCAACAGCTGCTGCCCCCCAGCCTGGCCCCAGAAGGCTCATACATGGAGCAGACCTGAGCTCTCCCCGCATGGGAGCCATGCCCAGCACACTCCCAGCCGACCTGCAGATGTATAGGCAACAATAAAGGATGGCCGTCTTAAAACAATCAAGTTTTCACCTTCCTCCTCAGACTGACAGGTCCTAGGAAATTGACAGCACTCTAGAAACCATTTTGAGAAAATGTTTGCAATGCAATTCATAAGTGAAAAGAAGAATGTTTCGGCCAAAAGGAGGAACTGATCTAAGGCAGCGGGTGGGGGAGGGAGTGGTATCAGAATCACTTGGAAAGTTCACATTACACATACCTGACCTGCTCAACATCCCCACTCCCCTCAACCCTGTGAGCTTGACCTCACTCCTGTGAATAAGGAGGGAAGTGGACACAACACTGCATTCTGATAAGTCCTATTAAGAACACACAATAGAGAAATATTTGTAAGTCAATGGGAATCAGCACAGCCAAGATCAAGCTCCTATTCTTCACAGGGTACTTTGTCCCCTCAACCACACAAACAAAACTAGGACCAGTGTATTCACAAGAGCAAGTGTTATGAAGTATGTAACTTACTGTAAGATACTCCGTCTAGTCAGTATAACATTGTGCATGCACCAATTCGTTTAAGTTTAAGTTCCAAGACTGGCCAAGCTGACGATATGCTTGATGTGCAGCCCAGGGATGCTCAGCTGGCATTAAAATGAAGAGCCACACTCGCTGAGTGGCTCCCACTAATCCTACTCTTTGGGTCAACATCAACAGTCTATACCTTGCTAATTAGCACACTGTACATTAAAAAAACCACTTGTGAGATTAGGGTCTTGTTAATTAGCATAATGAGTATTAGAAATGCAATCTCCCTGAAGAAATGAAAGAGGGTGAAAATGTATAAACTGCTAAGATAGTTGAGCAACGCTCTCTGTTCTTACATGAACAAAGTATAAGAATCCAGCACAACCAGAAACATGGACAGGGCACGTAGGGCTTAATCTTCAATCAGACTCACATCCACTGATGGGATTAGGAGGACGACTGACTGCACAACATCCCGCCTTGTAATGTGGCCACATCTGCCTGGAATGAGCGGTTTCATATAGAGAGGGGGCAGAGCACCTAAGAGGAGACAGAGCTTACAGAACAGATCTGTGCACTGTTTTGTGCCTGCCTTGTTAATTAATGTTTGTCTAATAAATGTCTGCATGTGTGACAGAAAGAAGAAGTTATGATGTCTATGCTATACAAGAAAAAAAAGCCTTTTCTAATTCGGAAAAAGATGGCTTTGTAAAGAATGTAAATTATAGAACACTTAAAAATAAATTAAATATAATTATGTTTAATTAGAGTCTACTGCAGTCTGAGGAGTAAATAAGTACAAATGTCTAAAATTAGATTTTTTTTTTACAATTCTAAGTAAGATGCTGAAATATTAAAAGAATTTGTGCTTTAAAGTCATATAAATCCTGGTTCTTCCATCGACGAGCTACAGATCTGCTGTGAACTTCAGCTTTCTCATTTGTAATACTCCTATATCTTAAAGGAGTGCTGTATTAAATGGGATAATGCATTATAATAATTACAGAGTATCAACTAAGAGTGCTTAGAGTAGAAGGTCTCGAACATAGGAAGAAGCACTGTGCATTTTCAAAAAGTATTAGTTCCCTCTCTCCCCTCGCCCCCAATATATAGAAGTCACTAAAGAATCTAGAAATGTACAGTGGACACTACATATCTGCGGGTTCCACATCATCCGCTGATTCAATCAACCACAGATCGAAATTCGCTGAATTCTCGGATGCAGAACATGTGGATACCAAGGGCCTACTGTACCAAGCCATTTTATATAAGGAACTTGAGCATCCAAGATTTTGGAATCCCCCGTGGATACCGAGGGACGACTGTATTCAGTATATACACAAAGATATAATTAATGGAAGCACAGTCTCTTAAGGATGTAAAGACCATTCATGATGGCAGCCTAGCTAAGTCCTTTCTCAGTACTGGTCTATGGAATGAAATGATGCTGGTCAGTCACAGCTGAAAGTGATTGTAACCTTTTAATATCCTTACATGGAAAAGTAAAAACATCAACAATCTCATGCCAACCTTTTACTTTTTAAAAACTATTCACTGAAATCCAAGTCAAGGAATCCCAGGTCTAGTCAAGTGATAGAGTTGGTGCTAAAACTCCCGTCTCCATGCCTCCTGCCAAGAGTACATTTCAGGCTCTGTCTGAGCTTTTTTGATGGGAAAAAACACATTACTGAGGCAAAAACCCAGAGGAACTTTTCACCTTGTGACCATTTTTAAAGAAACAATGGTTTTTAGTGTAGAATCTAGGTTCTAAATCTAGGTTCTAAATCCTCTAGTTCTAGTTACTATAGAACTTAGGGAAGAAAAGTTTACACTTTTAAAAAAAATGAATATTCTCATGTTACAGATTTCCAATGTATCCTATTTATTTGGATCATACTCCTACCGGAAAAAGCACCACCTGGGTGACCCTGAGCAAGTTAAATCTCTATGTGACTCAGCGCTTCCCTTCCTGCCGTGGGAGCTGACAGGCTTTGTGACTGGGCCATACTGTGGAAAGAATGCTGTCTGCAGTCTGGTAACCTGGGCTCAGGTCCCAGCCCCACCCCTGAATTTTAGCTATGTCACTCAAAATGATGTGACTTTGGTGAGTGCTCAATTCCTCTGAGCCTCAAGTCTCAGTGAAAGAAGAAGCTGATGGAGACTGTGCCTAATATTTTTTCCTCCACAAATATTGCATAAGAATAAATTGGTTAAAAATAGCTACATGCTAATTTTGGTCTATTCAATCTGGATAAACATTGCTTATGATGGCTCTCTTTCAATTCCATACAATTTTCTATCTGCCCATGCCCTGTTATGTATTTATTGATCTTTCACTGGATATAAGTAATTTACTGCCCCTTTTTGAAGTGGTTCCATATTCCACTTGAATGAATTACTTATGGCATCATTTTTATGACTGCATTAGATTTAAATTCAAAGAACCAAGAAACAAGTCAACTGATGCTGACGATGATGATGATAATTAAATCAACAACACAATACCAGATTTTCATTTAATGTTTACTACGTGCCAGGCTTTGTAATAAGAATTTTACATCTACCATCTCATTTCATCCTCACAGGTACCCAATGATAAAGGTTCTACCATCATCTCCATTTTATAGATGAGGAAAGCGAGGATTACAGAAGAGTTAAGTCATTTGACGAGGGTCACACAGCTAGTAAGTGATGAAGCTAAAAGTTGAAGCTAATTGTGTCTGATCCTAGAGCCACGCTATTGTCTTTCTTTGTTTTACTTTGAGATTTTAGTTGTTTTCTAACAAAGAAACAGATGAAATTTCCACCGGTAAGTCGCTTCCTTCTTCTGAACTTTAGTTTTCTTACCTGTAAAATGACTATTTCAGGTAGAGGGAGATAAAAAGCAGCAAGGACAAAGACCCAAAAGTCAGAAGGGAATGTGGAACTCTGGAGGAGATAAAAGTCCAAAATTGTTGAAACAGAAAGAGAAAAGAGAAAAATGATTGGAGACACAAAGGAGCCAGAGGGAAAAGAGCTGTATAAGCTGTGGGAAAGGGTTCAGACTGTATTCTGAGGTCATGGAAAGACATTAATGGGTTTTAAACAGGGAACGACATGAGCAGATATACATTTTCAAAATACACAGAGGCAGTAAGTGGAAAATGAATTCCAGGGGTTAGAGAGCAGGCAGGAAGCAATCTTAAATCTGCAGTCATGGGGTGCTAGGCAGCAGTGGGAAGATGGTAACAGGATGGATGACAGTGATAGTGAAGAGAAATGTAAAAGGTAGAATCAACAGGATGTAATGAGGCATCAGCTGTAGGAGATAACAGAGGAAAGAGTCGGGAGGAAGTGCAGGATTCTGGCTTGTGCCACTGGGTGATATTGGTGCCATTTACTGAAACAGGAACTCTGACAGAGAAAGGGTTGGAAAGGACAATGAATTCAGCCTTGGACAAATAGAGTTTGTATGACATCCACATGGAGATTATCAGTAAGCAAGCACTTGGAGCTCCAAACAAAGATCTAGGGCAAAAAAATAGAAATTTACAAGTTATTTCATATAGGTAGAAATGGGGGAAGATGAGATAGCGTGGCATAAAAAAATGAAATGAAAGATATGGAACAAAGCTCAGAGGAAGATGAAAGCCAGTGGAGGGGTGGGTAATGCGTGGGGTCGGGGAGGGGTATGAAGTGAACTGAGTACTAAGAAGCAATCTAAGAAAGCGTGAAACTCTTAGAAAACCAAGGGAGAGCCTTGAAGGGACAGGCACAGCTGACAGCATTAAATGCTACTGAGAGTCCAAGCAAGTTAAGCCCTGAAGTGTGTCCATTGAACCCAACAGTCTAGGAGGCACTGGTGACCTTGACAAAAGCAGTTTCGATAAAAGGGGCAGATGTGGAAGGCAGAGGGCAGTTGGTTGATGAAAGGTTGGAGTGGGAAGCGGGTAGCAGACATCTCTGTTTACATGGGAAGTTTTACTACAAAAGAGAGAAAAGAGGTGAGGTGGGGGAAATCTTTTTCCTCTGGTGATTAGGGCATGCTGAAATGTCCAGGGACAATGGGATGGGGATGGAGCTAGTAGTAGAGAGAGCAACGTGGAGTGCAGGATGGAGAGGTGAGGTGATAACTGATTCTGCAAAGTACCCAAGGGAGTGAGGATGATAGGATCCAGAGCTTAGGAAGAGGGCAAGCATGAACTTTAGATAGGAGGAAGGACTCCTCTTCTGATGTAACCGGAGGAATTAGACAAATGTACATCTTTACATACACTAGTGTGACTTTCTGCAATGGCTGTGGGGAGCCACCAAAAAGCAGAGCCTGGGAAAAGCTATTTCCATTTGCAAAGATGCTTCAAACACAGGGGACTCTCTGTCAACAGTGGGTCTCAAAGTTGTCTTAGCTGTGGACCACCTGGGAAGATTTTAAAACGCCTGACCTCAGGTTACATGCCATACCAAAGCTAAATCAGTATCTCTGAAGTGGGACACAAGCATCAGTAATTAGGAAACAACAACCACCCAAGAGATTCTAATGTGCAGTCGAGTTTGAGAACCAGTCATCTAGAGATAGTATGTGATTTAACATTTACCATTAAGAATGAATTATATATGTTTAGAACCAAAAAGAGCTTTAGAGAGCCTTCAGTTTTATCTTTTTCAAATCAAAGCACAGCAGCCAATTTATAAAGGAAACAGAATAGAAAACATCCAAGTGCACTGCCCATAGAAAGGAAAAGCACAATTCTGATTAACATTTTGTTTAATTGCATAGGTTCGTATTTCTTATTGCGGGTCAGGGTCAAACGAGTTTGAAAAACAGTGACTTAAACTCCTTTCACAGATGAGAAAATTTGAAGTTCAGATAGATTAAAAGCCTCCTTTAAAGTCAAACACATACATGCACACACAAAGCACACCCACGAATGATGGCCAATTTCAGACTAGAATCTAGTTTTCCTGACAACTACTTCAAGGGCACCTTTGATCCTCTGTTTCCTGTGTGTGTTGGTTTCCCTTCCCAGCAATGGTAATACTCACTGAGAGTAAGGATTATGTCTTTAGGTTTACCCACATAGGCCAATTTCTTTGTTTCCCACATCCTTTTTCTTTCCTGTGGGTTCAATTTCCTTCTTATTGAAGTAATTTTTTTAGCAAGGTTCTCTTATTCTTGATTTGAAAATCTGTTTGTTTTGGTCTCACTTTGAATAATTTAGTTTAAGGAGTCACAAACTGTAACGAGCATATAAAACACCTGGGTATCTTATGGAACTACTGACTATGATTCAGTCAGTCTGGGGTGGATCCTGCATTTCTCACTTGCTCCCAGGTGATTCCAGTACTGTGGGTCCTTGGATCACACTTTGCGTAGCAAGGGTTTAGCAGATTCAGAATTCAATGTTAACAGTTATTTCCCCCCAGGGGCTCTGAAGATATTGTATTGTGGTCTGACCTCTACTGTTGCTAATGCGAAATTCTATATCAGTCTCGTATTTGTTTTTAAGAATTCCCTGCTTAAAGGGAAGAATCTCATTCCCTTTGGTGACTTTAAATTTTTTTCTCGTTGTCTTTGGTGAAATGCACTAGATTTATGTTTATTTGTCCTACTTGAGACTTGGGATGCTTCTTCGATCTGAGGATTGAGTCTCTTGTCAATTCTGGAAAATCATCAAGTCATTGCTTCTTCCCATATGGACTTACGGATCTTACACTACATTCCAGCAGAAGAAGACACACAATAAGCACCAAACATAAATAAGTAAAATGGTAACTTAAGAGTTGAAAGGTGCTATGGGAAAAAGAAAAAGTTGCTATTTGGGTGTGGAGGAGTGCAATACCATATTTGATGGTCAGGGTCAGCCCCATTGGGAACATGACATTTTAATGAAGATATGGAGGCTGTCAAGGGGGATAGTGTTCCAGACAGAGGGAAAAGCCAATACAAATCCTCTAGTGGAGGTGGTCTGGGGGTGGGGACCATGTAGGTACTAGCTTGTAGACCACGGCAGGAGGATTTTGGCTTCTACTTAGGATGGGATGAGGAGCTATTGCAGGATTTTAAGCAGAAAGTGACATAAGCTGACCTATTTTCAAAGGATCACTATGACTGCCAAGTAGGGGAGCTTCTTTTAGAAGCAAGGAGACAAGTTGAAAGTTTTCTTTCAATAATCTTTGTAAGAAATTACATAGGGATGTTAGCATGGGGTGTAACCATGATATTGGCATTGGAATTGGTGAGAAAAAAATTGAGGTCAGGATGTTCCAACTATCAGCAGTCTTCTTGAAAGGTAGAGCCAACAAATTCCTAATGGCTTGCACGGGGAGAAAGAGAAAGATAAGGGAGGAATGACTCCAAGGTTTTTGGCTTAAGCAACCAAAAGGATGTAGTCATCAACTGAGATGGGGAAAGCTGTGGGTAGAGCAAGTTTAGGGAGTGAGGAGTGGGGAAGTCCAGAGTTCAGTCTTGGATGTGGTAAGTTTGAGCTTTCTAGTAGACATCCAGGTGGAGATGTTGAATAATCAATTCAATGAACATGAGTCTGAAGTCTGAGGGAGAGGAATACGGACTGCCGATATTAATTTGGGAGTCCTTAGCATATATCAGCCTATATTTGTGATTGGTGACATCACCAATGAGTAGAGACAGAGAGGAATAAAGGTTGGCTAAGGGTTAGTTTTAGAGCACACTTACTTTAAGAGGTCAAGAGGGACCAGCAAATGAAACCAAGAAGAAGTGACCAACCATACAGAAAGAGTTTGGTGTCCTGGAAACTATGTGAATACAGTGTGTCAGAAAGGAGAAAGAAATCATTTGTGTCAAATGCTGCTGATAGGTTCACTAAGACTAGAACTGACACGTGACTACTAAATTTATCACAGTGAAGGTCATATGAGAAATGGGTCATTAACTGTCCCATTCTACAAAAGAGGAAACTGAAGTTCATGATTTGTAAGCTTTGGAGCCAGTACACAAACCAAAGCTTCTTGGCTCTAAATCTCTCACCCAATATAATCCTAGATGAGAATTCAAGGTCAAATTTTGTCTTTGATCTGACTTTACAGTCAAACTCAGTTGACAGATGGCTGAAGACTTTGTAGCTTTTAAAATATTGGGGGCCTGTAATTGAGGGAGTACAGAAGAAGTGGAAGACGTTTCAATCCTCAAGAAGTTTAAATTTAACTTGCAAACTCAAGTTAAAAGCACTGAAGACAGTGATGCACAGAAAAAGGCTAAGTCACTGAGTGCTAATAGCGCTTAGAGCAGCAGCAAGAAAAAACATGCTTTAAGACAGGTCTGTAAAAATAAAAATCCACTAATGAAGTCAACGTCCCTTAAATAAGGTTTGCGTGATGGGTTCCTTTTAAATTGCATACCCCTAAAATTTCCACGTCCCTGTAACCAAATATTGAGCATGTTTTAGTCAGGCAATAACTGCCACTTTTCATTTTCTCTCCAGCTTTCAGAATGATGAAAATCAAATGTTCCATTTACAGTAAATTCACTAGCAAAAAATTTTTTTGGCTTTTTACATCCCCCCCCCACATACACTATTTATCTTTCATGTTTATGCTACTGGTCTTCTTAAATCGGAAGCTATCTCAAATCTATTTATAAGGAAAGTTGGAGGGAAAGAGTATAAAAATGTAAGTAAAATAATCTAGAAATTTGGACCTGATTCTTATGTAAATACTATGGAATATCTGAGACCACTAAGAGGTCTGTGGGCACCAGCAAAACAAGGAATAAAGCTGGGAGGCAACCTAGATGTCTATAGACAGAGGAATGGATGAAGAAGATATGATGCATATGTACGGTGGAGTATCGCTCAGCCATAGAAAGGAATGAAACTGTGTCATCTGTGGAGATGTGGATGGACCTAGAGACTGTCATACAGAGTGAGGTGAGTCAGAAAGAGAAAAGCAAATATCGTACATTAATGCATATATGAGGAGTCTAGAAAATGGTATAGATGATCTTGTTTGCAAAGCAGAGATAGAAACACAGACGTGGAGAACGGACGTATGGATACTGGGGTGGGGGGGATGGATTGGAGGATTGGGATTGACATATACACAGCTGTGTATAAAATAGATAACTAATGAGGGCCTGCTGTGTAGGGCAAGGAGCTCTACTCGGTGCTCTGTGGTGACTTAAATGAGAAGGAAATCCGAAAAAGAGGGGATATATGTATACGTATGGCTGGTTCACTTTGCTGTACAGCAGAAGCTGACACAGCAGTATGAAGCAACTATATTTCAATTAAAAAAAAAAAAAAGTAACATGACAGATGTTGCTTCATGGGGAACTTCCCCACATAAAAGATATTTAACAGAGGGAGTACGTGATGTGTGAGTTTTTCACACTGAGAAGTCTACCAATATTTAAAATATTAATCTAATTGCCAGTTTCCATCTAATGGAGAAAACGTTTCAATATAACTGCTCGATTGCCATGAAGATTACTGAAATAACTGTAACCTATAGAAAGCCACAGCTTTTAGCTTCATTTTCATCCAGGACACCCTATTTTCTCCCCCTTATAGTAAACAACACAACACAATAGTTTTAACAAGTAACACACTAAAAATACACATTCCAAGTTTTTTTAGCTGTGGACACAAATAAATAATCGTACAAGTTTAGAAGTTGAAATCTATGATGAATGTTTAGCAGTTTAAGAGTTAAGAGGCTGGAATTAGGAATATAAAAATACCTTGGTTTTAATAAACCCTCATATTTACTTCAATAGTCTTTATTTCAAAAGTGCAAACATAAAATGTAGCTTTCTGACACAAATGCATCCTAGCACCTATACCCAGAAAGGTCATTTAAAAAAACAATTTTTTTAACAGATTTATTGAGGTATGATTTACATACCATAAAATTCCCCAATTGAAAGTGTACAGTTTAGTAATTTTTATTAAATTATGGAGTTATGCAACCATCTCATAAGCCAGTTCTAAAACACTGGAATATCTCTCCGTTTATTGAGATTTTCTCTAATTTCTCTTAGCTGTGCTCTATAGCTTTTAGTGTTCAGATATATTGCACTGCTTTTGTTAAATGCATTGCTAAGCGAATGAAAATGTTTTATTGTGAATGAAACTGATTTCTTAATTTCATTTTTGGGTTGTTTATTGCTTGTACACAGAAGTGTAACTAATAATTGCATAGTAAGCTGTATCTTGCAACGTTGTAAAATTCATTAATCCATAATTAAAGAAAATTTTACTTACAAAAAAAAAAAAAACAAGGAATATAATATCACAATCCAGGAACTCTGCTCTGAAATTGAGGGATTTGGTCACTAAAGGATCTGCCCTTCTCTTGCTCCACTTCCAGCCTCTGGACATGGAATCAAGCCAGGACTGTCCTTACTTGACTCCACAGCAGTCTCTGGGGACAACGGGCTAGCTACCTCTTAGCCAGGGTCCGTCACTTTTATCTCCACATACTCACCACCCCCATCCTGCTTCATAACTAAATTAAGTCCTGGTCACTCCCTCTGCTCCTGGCCCACCTCTTTGCTGGGCTCTCTCCAATATCTCACCTGCCCTTTAGTTACAGCTGTTTGCCATAGGGGATGATATAGAAAGAACACCGGCCTTGGAGTCAACTCCTCGAACACCAGCATACCAGTCTTGGCCCTGCCACTTTCTAGCACCATGACCTTGTTCTCTAAGCCTTGGTTTCCTCATCTCAACAAACAACAAATTTGGAGCTAATGGCATATGTTCTGCCAACTCACAGGGTAAAATCACACTCGATAACAGGATGCAAAAGCACTTTAAAAGCAGAATGGTCAGAACTAGAGCTTCCCAAACTTTAAGTTGCTTCAAAATCCCCCAGGGAATTTGTATAAAGGGGAAAGACAAATAATATGCATAACAAATAAGGAAAATATATAGTTTGTTAGAAGATAAGAAGGACAAAGGTGAAATTCAAAACACGGCAGGGGACTATAAGGGAAGGGTATTTTAACTAGGGTGGTCAGAGTAAGATTCATGAGAAGGTGAGATCTGAAAAAAGACTTAAAGAGGTGAAAGCCATGCAGCTTTCTTGGGGGGGAAATGTGATCAGGAAGAAGAAATGGGAAGGGCAAAGGCCCTATGGGGAGGGCGCACAGGCTGTGTTCAAGGAACAGCAAGAAGACCAGAGTGAAACGTAAAAGGATGCAAGAAAAACAGCAAGGAAATGGGGCCACACCCTCCAGACCCCATAAACCATGTTAAGGACTTGGGCTTTTACTATGAGTGAGATGGGGGCCACTGGAGGAGTGCCGAGAAGTGACTTGGGTTTTGAGTGGATCATCTGGCTGCAGTTCTGAGAACCAGCATGTAGCAAGGGTCAGAGTGGAAGCTGAGAGACCAGTTAGGAGGCTATAATGGACCAAGGTGTCCTGGACCAAAATGGTTCCATTGGAGGAAGAGAAAGTGGTTGGAAGCTAGAGCTATGCTGAATAGCCAGTAAGATTTACAGATGAATTTGGGGGTGTGAGAGGAAGAGAGAGTGAAGTCAGAGATGACTCAAAGGACAGGGGAGCCATTAGCTCAGATGGGAAGATCTGAGTAGTGCAGGTTTTGGTAGGAGGATGAGAAGTTCAGTTTTAGACAAGTTACTATCTTTATCTCAAGCAAGCATACAGAAAAATGCACATATCTTAAATGGACAGCCCAAAGAATTTGTACACAAAGAACATACGAGGGTAATCACCACCAAGATCAAAAACCAGAATATTTTTGCTAACACAGAAGCTTTCATCATATCCCCCCTCGTCACCACTCACCCCAAAGGTAACTGTTATTCTCACATCCATCACCATAGATTAGTTTTGCCTGGTTTTGAACTCCATATAAATGAAATCAAAGAATAAGAACTCTTGTGCCTGGCTTTTTTCATTCAATATTAACTTTGTCAGAAGCATCCACATTGTTAAGCATAGCAATGGTTTGTCTTTTTTATTGTTGTATATTATTCCATTGCTTGAATACACCACGATGTATATATCCACTCATTGTTGATGTATATTAGGTTTGTCTCTAGATTGAGACTATTACTGATACAGCTGTTGGGAACATTCTTGTACTATGCACCTTTTGCTGCACATATATATGCATTTCTTTGGGTCCATATCTGTATGTACATATATGCTGCTTCCTCTCACTTGGAACCCAGCCACCATGCTATGAGGAAGCCCAGGAAGCTGCATAAAAAGACTCAAGTGAAGAAGAATTAAGGTCCCTAGCCAACAACCCCAGCTGAACTCTCAAGGGACAGCCAGCACCAACCTGCAGGCCATGTGAGTCATCTACAGACCATGCCAAACAAATTCCTAATGTTGTGTATTAATTTAAGTTCCCAGCAGCAATATTTAAGAGCTTGTGCCATTCTACTTGCTCACCAATGGCTATAAAGTGTGTTTGTTTGTTTGTTCACTTTAGCCAACTGATTGATGTGCAGTGGTATCCTGCAATTTTAACTTGTATTTCTCTGATAACAAATGTTATTGAGCACATTTTCATGCCACTGGTAATGCTAATATCCCTCATTCACAAAGTACTTGTTCAAGTCTTTTGCCAATCTTTTAATTAGATTTTTTTCAGTGGATTAAAGATGACAAAATTTGTTGCAACCATCCCACACACAGAGAGAGATGGAATATACTTCTCTTATCCCCCTGAATCTGCACTGGGCCATTCAATATTTTGCTCAATAGGATATAGCGGAAGTGATGCAGTGCCAGTTCTGGGCCTACCCTTGCAAAGGGCTGACGGCTACTACGTCCTCTCTCTTGGAACCTAGCCACCATGCTGTGAGGAAGCTCAAGAAGCCATGCAGAAAGACCCATATGGAGGAGAATTAAAGTCTCTGGCAAACAGCCCCCTCTGAATTCCCACACGACAGCCAGCACCAGTTTGCAAGCCTAGGAGTGATCTATTTTGCAGATGCATCTTCTAGCCCCAATCACTTGATGCCACATGGAGCAGAGACGTGGTGTCTCCACTGAATCCTGCCTGAATTGCAAAATTGTGAGTAAATAAAACATTCTTTTTTAAGCCACTAATATTTTTTAGGTCATTTGTTATGCAGCAGACAATAAGTAAAATGACTTTCTGTCTTTTCCTATTAATTTTTAGGAAATTGTTAACATACTGTATATAAATCTTATGTTGTACGTATGTTCTGCAAATATCTTCTTCCAGTCTGTGGCTTGCTCTTTCCTTCTCTTAATTATGTCTTTTGATGAACAGAAGTTCTTAATTATAATGAAGTTCAATTTATCAACCCCTTCCTTTATCTCACTGCTTTCAGTGTTCTATTAAAGGAATCATTCCTTCCCCCAACATTATGAATATATTCTCTTATGTTATCATCAAGAAGTTTGATGGTTTTCCCTTTCATCTTAAAACCTAAACTTCATCTGGAACTGACTTTTCTTAGGGTGTAAGACATGGGTTGAGATTCACTTTTTTTCCACATGGATATCAACTTCACCAGCACCAATTATCGAAAGGACCATTGTTTTCCTGACTTCAGTATCACCTGTGTCCTAAACCAAGTGATTGCATATGTGATACTCTACTTCTGGGCTTTCTCTTCTGTTCCATATGGACAAGTTAAATTTAAGTTTTCTATTAAATCATCAAGTAGAGAGGTCAATTAAGCAGTTAGATATATGAGTCTGAATTTCAAGGAAGAGGTACACAATGAAGATATAAATTTGGGGATCACACATGCATAGGTTTCTTTAAAGCCATGAAACTGGACAAAATCACCAAGGAAATATAAGAGGGGAGAGGTGAGGTCCAAGGACTGAGCCCTAGGACTCTCCAACATTAAAAGGCTGGGGAAAAGATAAAGAACCAGCAGAATGGAGAAGGAAGTATACAAAAAACAAAGTGAAGAAAGTTCTTCCAGGAGGACAAAATAATCAACTGTGTCAATGATGCTGGTAAGTCAAGAAAATCAGGACTGAGATTTACCATCAGCTTTATCAATGTGGAGACCATTGGGACAGACCAGAGAAACTGACAAGACACTCCTTGAAAGGAGGAGTGATAGAGGCAAATGCCTTGGAAGAGTTCAGGAAAGAATGGGAAATGGGAGACACAGGGGACTTCAGGTTCCTGGAAAATAACTCAGGCAAGCATCATATTGTTTAACCTATCTGCCTATTGGAGGACATGCATGTCTCAAAATGACCTTGATTAGTGAAGGCAGGTGAAATGGCAAGGGGATTAATGCCCTTATAAAAAAAAGAGGAGAAAGAGGAGTTCTATCTGTGTGTGCACCAAAGAAGGCATGGTGAGGAGGTAACCAGGAGGAGGCCCCTCACTGAGAACCTGACAGTGCTGGCACCATCAGCTTGGATTTGTAGCCTCTAGAACTGTGAGAAATAAATGTTTGTTGTTTAAGCCGCCCAGTGTAAGATATGCTGTTGTAGCAGCCCGAACTGCCTAAGACAGCACCTTTATCATTATCCTGGGCACACGGGTCCAAGAGGCTTGTGACCCTCAAATTCACTCCAGTGGCTATCATTCAGGCCCCAGGGAAATGCTCCTCCTGCCTCCTTTCCTTGAAACTAAAGACTACCGGTGACCAAACGTGAAGACTTGAGGTCTGCTGCTGTCAGTGTCAGAAAAACACACTGCCTTACAGCGCGAGGAGGATTCACAGAGCAGGAATGCCAGGAGACAACCTAGGTCAAATCCAAATTGCCAGGCTTCCCTGGTGGCGCAGTGCCTAAGAATCTGTCTGCAAATGCAGGGGAGGACATGGGTTCGAGCCCTGGTCTGGGAAGATCCCACGTGCCGGGCAGTAACTAAGCCCATGTGCCACAACTACTGAGCTTGCACTCTAGAGCCTGCGAGCCACAACTACTGAGCCCACATGTCACAACTACTGAAGCCCACATGCCTCGAGCCCATGCTCCGCAACAAGAGAATCCACCACAATGAGAAATACGTGCACCACAACAAAGAGTAGCCCCTGCTCACCACAACTAGAGAAAGCCCACATGCAGCAATGAAGACCCAACACAGCCAAAAATAAATAAATAAAATAATTTTTTTAAAAATCCAATTTGCCACATACTTGGTGTCTACTACTGTGCAGTTGAACATCACTGGAAAAACACACACAGCAATGTAGCTGACGGGGTCTTGGTGCTCTGGCCAGGTGTCAGGCCTGAGCCTCTGAGGTGTGAGAGCCAAGTTCAGAACACTGGACCACTAGAGACCTCCTGGCCCCAAATAATATCAATTGGCAACAGCTCTCCCAGAGATCTCTGTCTCAATGCTAAGACCCAGCTCCACTCAACGACCAGCAAGCTCCAGTGCTGGACACCCCATGCCAAACAACTAGCAAGTCAGGAACACAACCTCACCCATTAGCAGAGAGGCTGCCTAAAATCATAGTAAGTTCACAGACACCCCAAAACACACCACTGGACACAGTCCTGCCCACCAGAAAGACAAGATCCAGCCTCATCCACCAGAACACAGGCACCAGTCCCCTCCACCAGGAAGCCTACACAAGCCACTGAACCAACCTTACCCACTGCGGCCAGACATGAAAAACAACAGGAACTACGAACCTGCAAACTGTGAAAAGGAGACCCCAAACACAGTAAGTTAAGAAAAATGAGAAGACAGAGAAATACGCAGCAGATGAAGGAGCAAGGGAAAATCCCACCAGATCAAACAAATGAGAGGAAATATGCAGTCTACCTGAAAAAGAATTCAGAGTAATGATAGTAAAGTTGATCCAAAATCTTGGAAATAGAATGGAGACACTAAAAAAAAAGTTTAACAAGGACCTAGAAGAACTAAAGAGCAAACAAACAATGATGAACAACACAATAAATGAAATTAAAAATCAATAGCAGAATAACTGAGGCAGAAGAATGGATAAGTGACCTGGAAGATAAAATAGTGGAAATAACTACCACAGAGCAGAATAAAGAAAAAAGAATTAAAAGAATTGAGGACAGTCTCTGAGACCTCTGGGACAACATTAAATGCACCAACATCGAATTATAGGGGTCCCAGAAGAAGAAGAGAAAAAGAAAGGGACTGAGAAAATATTTGAAGAGATTATGGTTGAAAACTTCCCTAATATAGGAAAGGAAATAGTCAATCAAGTCCAGGAAGTGCAGAGAGTCTCATACAGGATAAATCCAAGGAGAAACACGCCAAGACATATACTAATCAAACTATCAAAAATTAAATACAAAGAAAAAATATTAAAAGCAGCAAGGGAAAAGCAACAAATAACATACAAGGGAATCCCCAAAAGGTTAACAGCTAATCTTTCAGCAGAAACTCTGCAAGCCAGAAGGGAGTGGCAGGACATATTTAAAGTGATGAAAGGGAAAAACCTACAACCAAGATTACTCTACCCAGCAAGGATCTCATTCAGATTCGACGGAGAAATTAAAACCTTTACAGACAAGCAAAAGCTAAGAGAATTCAGCACCACCAAACCAGCTTTACAACAAATGCTAAAGGAACTTCTCTAGGCAGGAAACACAAAAGAAGGAAAAGTCCTACAAAAACAAACCCAAAACAATTAAGGAAATGGTAATGGGAACATATATATTGATAATTACCTTAACTGTAAATAGATTAAATGCTCCAACCAAAAGACATAGACTGGCTGAATGGATACAAAAACCATATGATAATCTCAATAGATGCAGAAAAAGCTTTCAACAAAATTCAACACCCATATATGATAAAAACTCTCCAGAAAGTAGGCATACAGGGAACTTACCTCAACATAATAAAGGCCATATATGACAAACCCACAGCCAACATCGTTCTCAGTGGTGAAAAAATGAAACCATTTCCTCTAAGATCAGGAACAAGACAAGGTTGCCCACTCTCACCACTATTATTCAACATAGTTTTGGAAGTTTTAGCCACAGCAATCAGAGAAGAAAAATAAAAGGAATCCAAATCGGAAAAGAAGAAGTAAAACTGTCACTGTTTGCAGATGGTATGATACTATACATAGAGAATCCTAAAGACTCTACCAGAAAACTACTAGAGCTAATCAATGAAACTGGTTAAGTAGCAGGATACAAAATTAATGCACAGAAATCTCTTGCATTCCCATATACTAATGATGAAAAATCTGAAAGAGAAATTAAGGAAACACTCCCATTTACCACTGCAACAAAAAGAATAAAATACCTAGGAATAAACCTACCTAAGAAGATAAAAGACCTGTATGCAGAAAACTATAAGACACTGAAGAAAGAAATTAAAGATGATAGAAACAGATGGAGAGATATACCATGTTCTTGGATTGGAAGAATCAACATTGTGAAAATGACTATACTACACAAAGCAATCTACAAATTCAGTGCAATCCCTATCAAACCACCAATGGCATTTTTCACAGAACTAGAGCAAAAAATTGCACAATATGTATGGAAACATAAAAGACCCCAAACAGCCAAAGCAATCTTGAGAAAGAAAAACGTAGCTGGAGGGATCAGGCTCCCTGACTTCAGACTGTACTACAAAGCTACAATAATCAAGACAGTATGGTACTGGCACAAAAACAGAAATATAGATCAACGGAACAGGATAGAAAGCCCAAAGATAAACCCACGCTTTTTGGCTGTGTTGGGTCTTCTTTTCTGTGCGAGGGCTTTCTCCAGTTGTGGCAAGCGGGGGCCACTCTTCATCACGGTGTGCGGGTCTCTCACTATCGCGGCCTCTCTTGTTGCGGAGCACAGGCTCCAGATGCGCAGGCTCAGTAACTGTGGCTCACGGGCCTAGCTGCTCTGCAGCATGTGGGATCTTCCCAGACCAGGGCTCGAACCCATGTCCCCTTCATTGACAGGCAGATTCTCAACCACTGCGCCACCAGGGAAGCCCCACCTTATCTTTGATAAAGGAGGCAAGAATATACAATGGAGAAAAGACAGCCTCTTCAATAAGTGGTTCTGGGAAAACTGGACAGCTACATGTAAAAGAATGAAATTAGAACACTCCCTAACACCATAAACAAAAATAAACTCAAAGTGGATTAAAGACCTAAATGTAAGGCCAGACACGATAAAACTCTTAGAGGAAAACATAGGAAGAACACTCTTTGACATAAATCACAGCAAGATCCTTTTTGACCCACCTCCTAGAAAAGTGGAAATAAAAACAAAAATTAATGAACGGGTCCTAATGAAACTTAAAAGCTTTTGCACAGCAAAGGAAACCATAAACAAGACCAAAAGACAACCCTCAGAATGGGAGAAAATATTTGCAAATGAAGCAACTGACAAAGGATTAATCTCCAAGATTTACAAGCAGCTCATGCAGCTCAATAACAAAAAAACAAACAACCCAATCCAAAAATGGGCAGAAGACCTAAACAGACATTTCTCCAAAGAAGATATACAGATTGCCAACAAACACATGAAAGGATGCTCAACATCACTAATCATTAGAGAAATGCAAATCAAAACTACAATGAGGTATCACCTCACACCAGTTAGAATGGGCATCATCAGAAAATCTACAAACAACAAATGCTGGAGAGGGTGTGGAGAAAAGGGAACACTCTTGCACTGTTGGTGGGAATGTAAATTGATACAGCCACTATGGAGAACAGTATGGAGGTTCCTTAAAAGACTAAAAATAGAACTACCATACGACACAGCAATCCCACCACTGGGCATATACCCTGAGAAAACCATAATTCAAAAAGAGTCATGTACCACAAGTTGAATTATTAAAACATATTGGTCAGGCTTCTCCCAAAAACAGCTGCTTAGAGGACAAAAGGAAAGATCCCATTCTGCCCTTCCAGAAAGGCAATGGGAACGTAAATTTGTGCAGCCACCATGGAAAACACTATGGTGGTTCCTCAAAAACTTAAACACAGAACTACCATATGATCCAACAATTCTCTTCTAGGTGTTTATCTGATGGAAATGAAATCACTAAGTTATAAAGGTATCTGGAGAGTTCCCAAGATGGCAGACTAGGAAGACCCTGAGCTTACCTCCTGTTGTGGGCGCACCAAAATCACAACTATGTACAGAACACCTATTTATGAAAAAGACTGGAACCTATCAGAAAAGATCTTCTACAACTAAAGATACAAAGAAGGAACCACAATGAGATGGGTAGGAGGGGCAGAGTCATGGTACAGCCAAGACCCATACTCCCCGTCAGCAACCCACAAAGGAGAATAGTTACAATTGCAGAGGTCCTCCCCAAGGAGCAAGGGGTCTGAGCCCCACATTGGACTCCCTAGCCTGGGGATCCTGTGCCAGGAAGATGAGCCCCCAGAACATTTGGCTTTGAAGGTCAGCAAGTCTTACTTTCAGGAGTCCCAAGGGTTGTGAGAAATAGAGACTCTATTCTTAAGAGGCTCACACAACATCTCACACGCTCTGGGACCCAGGGCAGAAGCAGTAATTTGAAGGGAGCCTGGGTCAAACCTACCTGCTGATCTTGGAGAGTCTCCCAGGGAAACAGGAGGCAACTGGAGCTCACACTAGGGACAAAAACACAGGCAGCAGCCAATTCTGGGAGCTCATTCCACCACGTGGACACTGGTGCTGGCAAGGGACATTTTAAAATCCTCCCTCTCGCTTATTAACCTCAAGACACAGCTCCGCCCCCACCCACCAGCCTGAAGGCAACAGTACTGGGACGCCTCAGGCCAGGAAACTTAACTGGGCAGCCCCACCCGCCATCCAGACAGGCTGCCTTAAGACTCCCTGAGTTCACAGCCACCCCTGGTGTGCCTCACACACCAGTGTGTAGGCACTAGACAGGTACCCCCAGGGCCCTGCAGCCAGAGAACCCGGAAACCAGCTCCACCCACCAGTGGGCAGGCACCGACCCTAGAATTCCCTGGGCCCCATCCCTGCACACCAGTGAGCCAGCTCTAGCCTCGGAAACAGCCTCACCCACAAGTGGGCAGAAACCAGCCCCAGGAAAACTGAAGCCCCACAGTCTGCATTGACAGGACCCAGCCCACACACAAGCAGGCCAGAACCAGCCATGAAATAGACCGGGCCCTGGCTTGGCACACCAGCAGACCAACATTAGCTCTGAGACACCCTGGGACCCTCAGCCAGCCACCCTGGGATCCAGTCCACCCACCAGGGGTCTAACACCAGCCAGCTCTGGGAACCCTGGGCCCTGCAGCCAGACCCACCAATGGGCCAGCAGTAGCCCCAGGATCTGGCTTCACCCACTGGTAGGTGGGTACCAGCTCCAGGATCTCCTGGACCCCAACCAGCCAGCACTAGACCCAGGGACCCCCAGGATTCCATAGCCAGGCACCTTGTAACCCAGCCCCACCAACCAGCAGCCAGCAGCCTCTGCACAAAGCAAGGCCAGGCAACCAACCAGATCTGGGGCCAGCCACGCCTACCAGACTGCCCACATAGTCAGCCTGCCACAACAGAAGGACCCATACAGACCACTTAGGTGGCACCCCTAGAGCATATAGCTCTGGAAACCAGAGGGCAGTGTGTTGATAGGATACATATGACATATCCTACAAAAGGCCACTTCTCCAAGGTTGGGAAATGAAACTAACCTACCAGATAGACAAAAATAAAAACAGCAAATTAGGCAAAAT
The DNA here is from genome assembly GCF_028021215.1 of Eschrichtius robustus. Taxonomy (NCBI): domain Eukaryota; kingdom Metazoa; phylum Chordata; class Mammalia; order Artiodactyla; family Eschrichtiidae; genus Eschrichtius; species Eschrichtius robustus. Next base: position 27,997,064 of record NC_090825.1, read on the forward strand.
GAGGAGACAGAGGAACTTGTTCCAAAAGAAGGAACAAGATAAAACCTCAGAAGAAAAACTAAGTGAAGCAGAGATAGGCAACCTATCCAAGAAGGAGTTCAACGTAATGATTGTAAAGATGACCAAAGAACTCAGGAGAAAGAACAGTGAACAGAACGAGAAAAGAGAAGTTTTTAACAAAGAGTTAGAAAATATAAAGAACAACCAAACAGAGATGAAGAACACAATAACTGAAATGAAAAATACACTAGAAAGAGTCAACAGTAAACTAAATGGTACAGAGGAACAGATCAATGAGATGGAAGATAGAATAGTGGAAATCACTGAAGCTGAACAGAAAAAAGAAAAAAGAATAAAAAGAAATGAGAAAGCTGAGAGAGTTCAGCACCACCAAACCAGCTTTACAACAAATGCTAAAGGAACTTCTCTAGGCAAGAAACACAAGAGAAGAAAAACACCTACAATAACAAACACAAAATATTTAAGAAAATGGGAATAGGAACATACATATCGATAATTACCTTAAATGTAAATGGATTAAATGCTCCCACCAAAAGACACAGACTGGCTGAATGGATACAAAAACAAGACCCATATATATGCTGTCTGCAAGATACCCACTTCAGACCTAGAGACACATACAGACTGAAAGTGAGGGGATGGAAAAAGATATTCCATGCAAATGGAAATCAAAAGAAAGCTGGAGTAGCAATTCTCATATCACACAAAACAGACTTTAAAATAAAGACTATTACAAGAGACAAAGAAGGACACTCTATAATAATCAAGGGATTGATACAAGAGGAAGGTATAACAATTATAAATATTTATGCACCCAACATAGGAGCACCTCAATACATAAGGCAAATACTAACAGCCATAAAAGGGGAAATCGACAGCAACACAATCATAGTAGGGGACTTTAACACCCCACTTTCACCAATGGACAGATCATCCAAAATGAAAATAAATAAGAAAACACAAGCTTAAAATGATACATTAAACAAGATGGACTTAATTGATATTTATAGGACATCCCACCCAAAAACAACAGAATACACATTTTTCTCAAGTGCTCATGGAACATTCTCCAGGATAGATCATAACTTGGGTGACAAATCAAGCCTGGGTAAATTTAAGAAAATTGAAATCGTATCAAGTATCTTTTCCGACCACAACGCTATGAGACTAGATATCAATTACAGGAAAAGATCTGTAAAAAATACAAACACATGGAGGCTACACAATACACTACTTAATAACGAAGTGATCACTGAAGAAATCAAAGGGGATATCAAAAAATACCTAGAAACAAATGACAATGGAGACACGACGACCCAAACCCTATGGGATGCAGCAAAAGCAGTGCTAAGAGGGAAGTTTATAGCAATACAAGCCTACATCAAGAAACAGGAAACATCTCGAATAAACAACCTAACCTTGCACCTAAAGCAATTAGAGAAAGAAGAGCAAAAAAACCCCAAAGCTAGCAGAAGGAAAGAAATCATAAAGATCAGATCAGAAATAAATGAAAAAGAAATGAAGGAAACAATAGGAAAAATCAATGAAACTAAAAGCTGGTTCTTCGAGAAGATAAACAAAATTGATAAACCATTAGCCAGACTCATCAAGAGAAAAAGGGAGAAGACTCAAATCAATAGAATTAGAAATGAAAAAGGAGAAGTAACCACTGACACTGCAGAAATACAAACGATCATGAGAGATTACTACAAGCAACTCTATGCCAATAAAATGGACAACCTGGAAGAAATGGACAGATTCTTAGAAATGCACAACCTACCGAGACTGAACCAGGAAGAAATAGAAAATATGAACAGACCAATCACAAGCACTGAAATTGAAACTGTGATTAAAAACCTTCCAGCAAACAAAAGCCCAGGACCAGATGGCTTCACAGGCGAATTCTATCAAACATTTAGAGAAGAACTAACACCTATCCTTCTCAAACTCTTCCAAAATATTGCAGAGGAAGGAACACTCCCCAACTCATTCTACGAGGCCACCATCACCCTGATACCAAAACCAGACAAAGATGTCACAAAGAAAGAAAACTACAGGCCGATATCACTGATGAACATAGATGCAAAAATCCTCAACAAAATACTAGCAAACAGAATCCAACAGCACATTAAAAGGATTATACACCATGATCAAGTGGGGTTTATTCCAGGAATGCAAGGATTCTTCAATATATGCAAATCAATCAACGTGATACATCATATTAACAAATTGAAGGAGAAAAACCATATGATCATCTCAATAGATGCAGAGAAAGCTTTTGACAAAATTCAACACCCATTTATGATAAAAGCCCTGCAGAAAGTAGGCATAGAGGGAACTTTCCTCAACATAATAAAGGCCATATATGACAAACCCACAGCCAACATTGTCCTCAATAGTGAAAAACTGAAACCATTTCCACTAAGATCAGGAACAAGACAAGGTTGCCTACTCTCACCACTATTATTCAACATAGTTTTGGAAGTGTTAGCCACAGCAATCAGAGAAGAAAAAGAAATAAAAGGAATCCAAATCGGAAAAGAAGAAGTAAAGCTGTCACTGTTTGCAGATGACATGATACTATACATAGAGAATCCTAAAACTGCCACCAGAAAACTACTAGAGCTAATCAATGAATTTGGTAAAGTAGCAGGATACAAAATTAATGCACAGAAATCTCTTGCATTCCTATATACTAATGATGAAAAATCTGAAAGTGAAATTAAGAAAACACTCCCGTTGACCATTGCAACAAAAAGAATAAAATATCTAGGAATAAACCTACCTAAGGAGACAAAAGACCTGTATGCAGAAAATTATAGGACACTGATGAAAGAAATTAAAGATGGTACAAATAGATGGAGAGATATACCATGTTCTTGGATTGGAAGAATCAACATTGTGAAAATGACTCTACTACCCAAAGCAATCTACAGATTCAATGCAATCCCTATCAAACTACCAATGGCATTTTTCACAGAACTAGAACAAAAAATTTCACAATTTGTATGGAGACACAAAAGACCCCGAATAGCCATAGCAATCTTGAGAACGAAAAATGGAGCTGGAGGAATCAGGCTCCCTGACTTCAGACTATATTGCAAAGCTACAGTAATCAAGACAGTTTGGTACTGGCACAAAAACAGAAATATAGATCAATGGAACAGGATAGAAAGCCCAGAGATAAACCCACGCACATATGGTCACCTTATCTTTGATAAAGGAGGCAAGCATATACAGTGGAGAAAAGACAGCCTCTTCAATAAGTGGTGCTGGGAAAATTGGACAGGTACATGTAAGAGTATGAAATTAGAACACTCCCTGACACCATACACAAAAATAAACTCAAAATGGATTAAAGACCTAAGTGTAAAGCCAGACACTATCAAACTCTTAGAGGAAAACATAGGCAGAACACTCTATGACATAAATCGCAGCAAGATCCTTTTTGACCCAGCTCCTAGAGAAATGGAAATAAAAACACAAATAAACAAATGGGACCTAATGAAACTTAAAAGCTTTTGCACAGCAAAGGAAACCATAAACAAGACGAAAAGACAACCCTCAGAATGGGAGAAAATATTTGCAAATGAAGCATCTGACAAAGGATTAATCTCCAAGATTTACAAGCAGCTCATGCAGCTCAATAACAAAAAAACAAACAACCCAATCCAAAAATGGGCAGAAGACCTAAATAGACATTTCTCCAAAGAAGATATACAGATGGCCAACAGACACATGAAAGAATGCTCAACATCATTAATCATTAGAGAAATGCAAATCAAAACTACAGTGAGATATCACCTCACACCTGTCAGAATGGCCATCATCAAAAAATCTAGAAACAATAAATGCTGGAGAGGGTGTGGAGAAAAGGGAACACTCTTGCACTGTTGGTGGGAATGTAAATTGATACAGCCACTATGGAGAACAGTATGGAGGTTCCTTAAAAAACTAAAAATAGAACTACCATACCACCCAGCAATCCCACTACTGGGCATATACCCTGAGAAAACCATAATTCAAAAAGAGTCATGTACCAAAATGTTCATTGCAGCTCTATTTACAATAGCCAGGACATGGAAGCAACCTAAGTGTCCATCATCAGATGAATGGATAAAGAGGATGTGGCACATATATACAATGGAATATTACTCAGCCATAAAAAGAAATGAAATGGAGGTATTTGTAATGAGGTGGATGGAGTTAGAGTCTGTCATACAGAGTGAAGTAAGTCAGAAAGAGAAAAACAAATACAGTATGCTAACACATATATATGGAATCTAAGGAAAAAAAAAAAAGGTCATGAAGAACCTAGTGGCAAGATGGGAATAAAGACACAGACCTACTAAAGAATGGACTTGAGGATATGGGGAGGGGGAGGGGTGAGATGTGACAGGGTGAGAGAGTGTCATGGACATATATACACTACCAAATGTAAAATAGATAGCTAGTGGGAAGCAGCCGCATAGCACAGGGAGATCAGCTCGGTGCTTTGTGACCACCTAGAGGGGTGGGATAGGGAGGGTGGGAGGGAGGGAGATGCAAGAGGGAAGAGATATGGGAACATATGTATATGTATAACTGATTCACTTTGTTATAAAGCAGAAACTAACACACCATTGTAAAGCAATTATACTTCAATAAAGATGTTAAAAAAAAAAAAGAAATAAGGACAGTTTAAGAGATCTCTGTGATAACAACAGCTAAACTAACATTTGCCTTATAGGGGTCCCAAAAGGAGAAAGGAGAAAGGGGCAGAGAACATAGAAGACAAAATAGCTAAAAATCCCCTAATCTGAGAAAGGAAACAGACATCCAAGTACATTTAGCACAGAGAGCCCCAAACAGGATTAACCCAAAGAGAAATACACAAAGACACATTGTAATTAAAATGGATAAAAGTAAAGATAAAGACAGAATATTAAAAGAAGCAAGGGAAAAACAACAAGTTACACAAAGAGAGCTCCCATACAGCTATGATCTGATTTTTTCAGCAGAAACTCTTCAGGCCAGAAGGGAGTGATACAATATATTCAAAGTGATGAAAGGGAAAAAACTACAACCAAAAATATTCTACCTGGCAAGCCTCTCATTCAGATTTGATGGAAAGATCAAAAGCTTTACAGAAAAGCAAAAGCTAAAAGAGTTTAGCACCATCAAACCAGCTTTATAAGGAATATTAAAGGGATTTCTCTAAGTGAAAAAGAAAAGGCCATAACTGGAAACATGAAAATTACAAAAGGAAAAAGCTGATCTGTAATGGCAAATATACAGTAAAGGTACAAAATCAACCACGTGCAAAGCCAGTAGGAAGGTTAAAAGACAAAAGTAGTAAAATTATCTATGTCCACAATGAGCGGTTAAAGGATACACAAACAAAAAGATGTAAAATATTCTGTCAAAAACAGAAACTGTGGCAGGAGGGGAGTAAAAATGCAGGGTTGTTAAAATGTGTTTGAAATTAAGAAATCAGCAACTTAAAATAATCATACATATATCTATATCTAGATAGATAGATAGATAGATAGATAGATAGATAGAATGCTACATACAAACTTCATGGCAACCACAAACCAAAAACCTATAGTAGATACACACACAGAAAAGAGAAAGGAATCCAAACAACACTAAAGATAGTCATTGAATCACAAGGGACGAGAACAAAAGAAGAAAGGAACAAAAAGAACTACAAAAACACCACCAAAACAATTAACAAAGTGGCAATAAGTACATACCTATCAATAATTACTTTAAATGTAAAGGTATTAAATGTTCCAGTCAAAAGACATAGGGTGGCTGAATGGATACAAAAACAAGATCCATATATATGCTGCCTACATGAGACTCACTTCAGATCTAAAGACACACACAAACTGAAAGTGAGGGAATGGAAAAAGGTATTCCATGCAAATGGAAATCAAAAGAAAGCCAGGGTACCAATCAGACAAAATAGACTTTAAAACAAACTGTTATGAGAGACAAAGGACATTACATAATGATCAACGGACAAAACCAAGAAGAAGATATAACCACTGTAAATACATATGACCCAACATAGGAGCAACTAAATACATGAAGCAAATATTAACAGACATAAAAGCAGAAATTGACAGTAACACAATAATAGTAGGGAACTTTAACACCCCACTTACATCAATGGATAGATCATCCAGACAGCAAATCAATAAGGAAACACTGGTCTTAAAAGACACATTAGAACAGAAGGACTTAATTACATATATAGAACATTCTATCCAAAAGCAGCAGAATACACATTCTTTTCAAGTGCACATGGAACATCCTCCAGGTCGATCACATGCTGGGCCACAAAAAAAAGCCTCAGTAAATTTAAGAAAATTGAAATCATATCAAGCATATTTTCCAAACACAATGCTATGAGACTAGAAATCAACAAGAAAAAAACTGCAAAAAAATATATATCACATCAAGACTAAACAATCTGTTACTAAACAACCAATGGATCACTGAAGAAGTCAAAGAAATAAAAAAATACCTGGAGATAAATGAAAATGAAAAAACAACAATTCAAAATGTATGGGATGCAGCAAAAGTAGTTCTTAGAGGGAAGTTAATAGTGGCACAAGCTTACCTCAGGAAACAAGAAAAATCTCAAATAAACGACTTAACCCTATACCTAAAGGAACCGGGGAAAAAAAGAACAAACAAAACTCAAGATTAGTAGATGGAAAGAAATAAGAAAGATCAGAGCTGAAATAAATGAAATAGAGACTAAGAAGCAATAGAAAGATCAATGAAACTAAGAGCTGGTTGTTTGAAAAGACAGACAAAATTGATAAACCTATAGCCAGACTCATCAAGAAAAAAAGAAGGCCCAAATCAATAAAAGCAGAAATGAAAAAGAAGAAGTTACAAGCAATACCACAAAATACAAAGGATCTTAAAATATTACTATAAACAACAATATGCCAATAAAATGGACAACCTAGAAGAGTGGACAAATTCTTAGAAATGTATACTCTCCAAAGACTTAACCAGAGAGAATTAGAAAATGTGAACAGACCAATTACCAGTAATAAAATTGAATGAGCAATTAAAAAAAAAAAAAAAAAAAAAACTCCAAGCAAACAAAAATCCAAAACCAGATAGCTTCACAGGTGAATTCTACCAAACATTTAGAGAAGAGTTAACACCTATCCTTCTCAAAAAATTCCAAAAAAACTGCAGAGGAAGGAGTGCATCCCAACTCATTCTATGAGGCTGGCATCACCCTGATACCAAAACCAGACAAAGATATCACAAAAAAAGAAAATTACAGTCCAATATCACTGATGAACAGAGATGCAAAAATACTCAACAAAATATTAGCAAATCTTATCCAACAATATATTAAAAGGATCATACACCATGATCAAGTGGGATTTATCCCAGGGATGCAAGGATCGTTCAATATCCATAAATTAATCAATACCATACATCATATAAACAAACTGAATAAAAACCATATGATTATCTCAATAGATGAAGAAAAACTTTTAATAAAATTCAACATCCACTTATGATAAAAACTCTCCACGAAGTGGGTGTAGAGGGAACATACCTCAACATAATAAAGGCCATTTATGATAAGCCCACAGCTAACCTCATGCTCAATGGTGAAAAGCTGAAAGCAGTTCCCCTAAGACCAGGAACAAGACAAGGATGCTCAGTTTCTCCACTTTTATTCAATGTAGTATTGAAGTCCTAGCTACAGCAATCAGCCAAGAAAAAGAAATAAAAGGAATCCAAATTGGAAAAGAAGAAGTAAAACTGTCACTGAAGATGACATGATACTATACATAGAAAATTCTAAAGATGTTACCAGAAAACTACTAAAGCTTATCAGTGAATTTGGTAAAGTTGCAGGATACAAAATTAATATACAGAAATCTGTTGCATTTCTATACACTAACAATGAACTATCAGAAAGAGAAATTAAGGGAATAATCCCTTTTATAATCACATTAAAAAGAATAAAATACCTAAGAACAAACCTAAGGAGGTAAAAGACCTATACTCAGAAAACTGTAAGATGCTGATGAAAGAAACTGAAGACAACACAAACAGATGGAAAGCTTACCGTGTTCATGGATTGGAATAATTAATACTGATAAAATAACTGTATTACCCAAGGTGATCTACAGATTCAATGCAATCCCTGTCAAAATGACAATGGCATTTTTCACAGAACTAGAACAAATAATTTTAAAATTTGTATGGAAACACAAAAGACCCCAAATAGACAAAAGAGTCTTGAGGAAGAAGAACAGAGCTAGAGGTATAATGCTCCCTGACTTCAGAGTACACTACAAAGCTATGGTAATCAAAACAGCATGGTATTAGCACAAAAACAGACACAGATCAACAGAATAGAATAGAGAACCCAGAAATAAATCCACACACTTATGGTCAATTAATCTATGACAAAGGAGGCAAGAATATGCAATGGAGCAAAGACAGTCTCTTCAATTAGTGGTGCTGGGAAAACTGGACAGCTACATCTAAAAGAATGAAATTAGAATATTTCCTCACACCATATATAAAAATACACTCAAAATGGATTAAAGACCAGAAACCATAAAACTCCTAGAAGAAAACATAGGCAGAACAGTCTTTGACATAAATCATAGCAATATTTTGGGGGGAATCTGTCTCCTAAGGTAAAGGAAACAAAAGCAAAAATAAGTAAATGGGACCTAATTAAACATAAAAATTTTTGCACAGCAAAGGAAAACATCAACCTATCAAAATGATAAGACAACCTACTGAATTGGAGAAAATACTTGCAAATTATAAGATTGATATAGGTTAATATCCAAAGTATATAAACAGCTCATACAACTCAATATCAAAAAACAAATAACTTGATTTAAAAATGGGTAAAAGACCTGAATAGACATTTTTTTTTAATTTATTTATTTATGGCTGTGTTGGGTCTTCGTTTCTGTGTGAGGGCTTTCTCTAGTTGTGGCAAGCGGGGGCCGCTCTTCATCGCGGTGCGTGGGCCTCTCACTATCACGGCCTCTCTTCTTGCGGAGCACAGGCTCCAGACGCGCAGGCTCAGTAATTGTGGCTCACGGGCCCAGTTGCTCCGCGGCATGTGGGATCTTCCCAGACCAGGGCTCGAACCCGTGTCCCCTGCATTGGCAGGCAGATTCTCAACCACTGCGCCACCAGGGAAGCCCCCTGAATAGACATTTTCTCAAAGAAAACATACAGATAACCAATAGGCACATGAAAAAATGCTCAAATTGCTAATCATCAGAGAAATGAAAATCAAAACCACAATGAAATATCACCTCACACCTGTCAGAATGGCTGTCATCAAAAAGACCACAAATAACAAATGTTGGTGAGGATGTGGAGAAAAGGGAACCCTTGTACACTGTTGGTGGCAATGTAAGTTGGTGCAGCCACTGTGGAAAACAGTATGAAAGTTCCTCAAAAAACTAAAAATAGAACTACCATATGAACCAGGAATTCCACTGCTGGGTATATATCCAAAGAAAAGGAAATCACTAATTCAAAAAGATACATGCACCCCAATGTTCACAGCAGCATTATTTACAATTGCCAAGACATGGAAGCAACCTAAGTGTCCATAATGAATGGATATACACATACACACACACACACACACACACACACACACACACACACACACAATGGAACACTACTCAGCCATAAAAAGGAATGAAATTTTGCCATTTGCAACAGCATGGATGGACCTGAAGGGTATTATGCTTAGTGAAATAAGTTAGAGAAAGACAAATACTCTATGTTATCACTTCTACACGGAACCTAAAGAACAAAACAAATGAATGAATATAACAAAAAAGAAGCAGATTCACAGATATAAAGAATGAACTAGTGGTTACTAGTGAGGAAAGTGAAGGGGGGAGGGGCAATTTAGGGGTAGGGGATTAATAGGTACAAACTACTATGTATAAAATAAGTAAGCTACAAGGATATATTGTACAACACAGGGACCATAGCCAATATTTTATAACTATAAGTGGAGTACAATCTATAAATGTTTTCAATCACTATGTTGTATACCTGAGACTAATATTGTAAATAACTATACCTCAATTTAAAAAGCCCTTAAAAATGATAAATAAATAAATAAAATGGGGGGTGGGGAGAAAAGATATCTGCACCTCCATGTTCACTGCAGCATTATTTACAATAGCCAAGATATGGAAACAGCTAAGTGTCCATCAATGGATGAATGGATAAAGAAGTTGTGGTATATAAATACAATTGAATATTATTCGGCCATAAAAAAGGAATTCCTGCCATTTGTGACAACATGGATGAACCTCGAGGCATTACGCTCAATGAAATATGTCAACAGAAAAAAAGACAAATACTATACGATCTCTCTCATACTTGGAATATTAAAACAAAACAACAACAAAATAACCTAACTCATAGATACAGAGAACAGATTGGTGGTTGCCAGAGGAGGGGGGTGAGGAATGGACAAAATGGGTGAAGGTGGTCAAAAGATACAAACTTAAACAAAAAAAAAAAAAAAAAAAGAAAGGTGAGTCAAAATGCAAGTTCAAAGCATGTGAAACTCAGAAGGGAACCTGGACTACAAAGTATGATGTTGAATAAACAAGTAAGAAACCCTGATCTGGAAACCTACAGGTGGTAATTAGTCCGTGTTTTACAGGAGGGGCTAACTTGAACTTCACTGGAAACTGCCCTGCACTAGAATCAGAAGAACCATACTTGGTTACTAATTCATTCATACCTTCAATTTAACATTTTTCAGTCAAGAAATATTTATGATACTGCAGAATGGAATTTCCCCCACCCTCCTCAGTCCTCCCTCTCTAAACCCTGAGTATTCAAGGAGCTTGAGATCCTGCATTTTCCATTAAACATCCTAATAGGAGTTCTTTACCTTTTTTATACAGAAAATAGCATTACATTACAAACATTACAAAAATAGAATCATATAATAAACCTCCATATACTCATCACCTACTTTCAACAATTATCAATTCGTGGACAATGTCTTTTAATCAATACTTCACCCATTCCCCCACCCCATGCCCTGGATTACTTTGTGGCAAATCTCTGTCATCAGATAATTAAATCAGAAAACACTTTAGTATGCACCTCCAAAAATACAGATTTTTAAAAATATATATATATATAACTACGCTATTATCATGCCTAAAGAAATGAACCATAATTCTTTTAATTGTATCAGATATTCAGTCAGTGTTTAGATATTCCTCGTTGTCTCACTATTTTTTTTAAATGTGTAGCTTTTTCTCCCCTTGTTTTTTTTCATTTAATGTTACATCATGCAAATCATCCCATAGTACGATACAGAGATATTTAAGCAAGGCTTTTATTTTTTTAAAATTTTATTTATTTATTTATTTATTTATTTATTTATTTATTTATTTATTTTTGGCTGAGTTGGGTCTTCCTTACTGCACGCGGGCTTTCTCTAGTTGTGGTGAGTAGGGTCTACTCTTCGTTGCGGTGCGCGGGCTTCTCACTGAGGTGGCTTCTCTTGTTGCTGAGCACTGGGTCTAGGCGTGCGGGCTTCAGTAGTTGTGGCACACAGGCTTAGCTGCTCTGTGGCACGTGGGATCTTCCCGGACAAGGGCTCGAACCCGTGTCCCCTGCACTGGCAGGCAGATTCTTAACCACCGAGCCACAGAGGCTTTTCCTCGTGAAAAGAAAACTGTATCAGCAAGATACGGATTTACTTGTCCTGTAGATGCTCCACTCAAAAGGATCTGAGAGACCCAAATACTTCCCACACAAAGCATTGAGGAGCCATCCCAGAATGGTGTCATCAGTGATGTATATACTTCCTATTCTTGACCTGGATGGGTAGGGCAGAGGGGCAGAAAAGAGAAGAGGAGGGAGTACAGAGAGAAAGAAGTACTCACATAGAGCTAAAAGTTGACCAGCTGGGAAGGGAAAAGGAAGAGTCACCATTCTCTGGCCACCATTTTGTATTTGTGATTATCTAGTAGTAATTTCACTTCCTTTCTGTTAATGGATTACACATGCAGGCCCCTTAAGATGTTGTTGGCCATAGTGGGCTGATATTTATTTAGGCATCTCTGGCATTGGCTAACTGTGACCTTGGGAAAATACTTTTATTTCTCTGGGTCTCAACTGTACCACCTATACATTCTGAGACTTTTCAAATGCTAACATTCTATGCTTTCTTTCAAAAAAAATTGAAACAAAAAAATTGAAATCGCCATAATTGTTGGTGATATTTATAAAATAAAAAAATCAGGGCTTCACTCCGCAGGGGAAACTTCACTCTTTGAAACCAAGAGCAGTAGATTTAAGTTAAATACAGAGCAGACTGTTAACAATCTAGCTATTATCACGTTGGAATAGATTGAAAGAGCCACATGGATTGTTTGCTTCTAAGAATGCTTTATGTGTGGCCCGTCTGGAAACTCTTAGAGAACAGCTTTATACACACAAGCTTTAAAAATGTATTCAGTAGATCATGTTCGGCATTTGCACAAGATCTTAAAACAACTGCAAAATACTTAATGGGTAGAGGAGATAATAAACTGCTCTGTAGTCAACAGAACTAAAGCCAGTGTCAGCTGAGAGAGGAAATTTCAGTTTGATTATGGGGTTGGGTTTTTTTTATTACTGAACTATAAGTTTTTATTGCTAAATTATAAAGAAAACTTGGGAAATATAGCTTAGGAAAATAATATCAGGTGATTATAATACCAGTAATGACCACTGATGACATACATTCCTGTAGCTTTAGTAATATCTATGGTCTTCATAATTTAAAATTTTGACTCATATCATGTTGTTTCTCATATTTAACAATATTATGAATTCTTTTCTTCATCATCAAATAATCACCCAAGATACTGAGAATGGCTACATAATTTTCTATTGTATGAAGATACTCTGATTGTTTGAGCATTTCCCTATCGTTGGGCATTTGGTATGTTTTCGATTTATGGTTTTTGTTATTATGACCAATGCTTTTGTAAATATTCTGGTAGCTGAATTTTAGAGGATACACTGGAAATAAAATCCTAGAAATGGAATCGTTAGGTCATACATCATACAAAATTTTATTTTGATCTGTATTTACACACTGCCCTCTGAACACTGGTACCATAATCCATTCCGAGCAGCCGTACATGGGTGTGTCCTCTCCCCTACCACTGTCAATACTCATTAACTTTAAAGTAATTGAAATCTGATGGTCAGCAAATACATTTTACTTTAAATTTTAAATAAAAAAAGAGTCATTCCTGTGGCTTAGCTACTCCAAGCCATATTTTACTCAAATCCATCAAAGTGCTTCCTTCCTTTCTCTAGCTTTGAACGTCCTCTGCAGATACTAATTACCCACCTTCACTCCTTCAAAAGCTTTACTGAGGAGTTTTCAATACAGTAATGGATCTCTGCCAACCAAGTCATTGATCACTAAACTCCAGCTCTTCCTTTAACATTGCTGGATTTGTGATTTGCCGAAACTGTCTACTCTCTGTTTAGACTAAGATAGTAACACATGTTATTTTGATTAAGATTTGGGGGTCCTCAAGTCATGTTCCGTTTCGTTTTTACAAATGTTTCTTTATGATATTACTTCTAAATAACTATTATATTTTTCCTTCATCCCTAGTCCCCTCTCTTAGAATCTACACTTATCATCATGGAATAGTCCATCTTTCACAGTTACAGACCTCCTGCAAGTCTTTTTTCATGGCACTCTGGGGAAATGCCTTAAACCTTGATCACTTTCATTTTAATGCCTGGAAAATAAAAAGCCACACGATGCTCCACGTGGTCTCTAACCCTTCTCTCTCAGTGGCAAACCTCATCCTGGGGACATACAACTGCCTACTTGAACACCCAGAGCACAGAAGCACTGCTCTGGGAGGTAGATGCGAGTCCTAGCTTTGGTTGTGTGATGTTACTCACTATTCCTCTGGGCCTCAGTTTTTCTCATTGGAAAATGAGGGAATTGGGTTATATGCCCTATAAGACCCCTTTCATCTCTATGGTCTTCTCCAAAAGTCCCTAAGTTCCCAATGAAAGGGGAATTTCTAGACATCAGTAATTAAGAAATGTCACTGCACGGCAATTCAACTCAATCAAGAAAAACACAAAGCCCTCCTCCAGACTGCCCATAATATTTACCACCCTATATATTGTGGTACTTAATGATATTTGATTAACATCTTTTTCTCCCCAGGTAGCCAGCTCAATTACCTTCAGGGGACAAACTGGTAATATAAATGAGTGAAGCATGCTGGCTTTTATTCTTTCAAAATTGGCACATGCTTTATACTTAGATACAGGAATGGTCTTCACTTTCACAAAGAATTATGCTTTCTCCCATTTTCCTGATACATTTAACACCATTGGTCTATCTTTTGTTTCTCTCTTTTTTATACAGTTATGCACGAGAAAAACAGTATCACTCAACAATTAGAAAACAAAAGTACAAAAACAATGATAAATGGTGACCGCCCCACCTAAGCCTTAGTGTCAGGTGAAACACAGGAAGTGGTGGGGCGTGCAGTGAATTTGACAGGAGTCACCTAACCACTAGGGGAGAGAAGAACACTCAGCCCCCACTGACTCTGGCCTCGCTGGCATGCGGGCCTATTCTTACAAGATCTTCTGGTTTTTTGAGTAACATGAACTTCACATTTTCAGACAGAAACTCCTGATATTTTACCTGCTAGCTCTGGTTGATTACAGTACTATGCAAGCCATATAAAATATGTCATGTGTCTTTGTACAGTCAGTTTAGGACTTACCCTGTTGAAAAAAATTAGAGAGAACCATCTGATGAGACAAAGGTGTCATTTTAGGATCAAAAAGTGAGAGTGAATTGGGGCAGAAAGGGAGAAGCATGAAGAAAACCAACCTCTAAAGTTTGAAATTAAAGATCCCAAAGCATAAGTGGGTCATGAGGCAACTCACCCACTGAAGAGAACCTCTTCCTTCTAAATAACAACAGACAACAATGACAAGAACTAAGATATACTAAGAACTATATTCCAGATACTGTGCTAAGTCTTTACATGGTTAATTTCACCTGAACCTCAAATTCAAACAGTTTCAAGTGCATGACCCAGGACTCAAACCCAAGACCATGCTCTTAACTTCTATGCTCTACCCCATGAAGCCCCCGGCCAGAGGAAGGGAGCAATGTGGGATAACTTGTGGGTTCGTAGGAGCCCCACTGAAGAGCTATGGATCTCCAACAGCCCTTGAAGGTAGCCTCCTTTCTCCAGTAAAGTTCATTTTAGCAGAGAAAATGGCCCCTAAGTTTACAGTTTTGCAAGCTTCAATGAGGCAATTCAGTCCACATAAAAATAAAAAACAAATGAACAATAAGAATATAAACCTGTCTGAAAAAATAGGTTCCCCCATTCTAAATCAGTCAGTCTTCATCCAGAGCAGAGGGGAAGCAGAAGAGCGCCCTGCTGGTTGCCAAAGGAGAGGAGACAGTCAGCTGGCTCTTGTTAAAGTAATTAAACAAGGAGGCCATTAGACTGAAGGGGCTCCAGTGCCGTGGTGGTCCATGTAAGCAAACCAAAACCTAAGCCTGTAAATGCCTCAAGGTTATGACATTGAAACTTAAGGATAACCAATCCCAATCAGTCAACGAGGCTTTAAGCTACAGCCAATCAAATAATTTCCTTTCTTTGCTTCCACACCTTCTCTGTATAAGTCTTTCCCCTGGTTCCTGTCAGCAGAGCACTCCTATCCACTTCCGGTTTGGTGCTGCTTGATTCCACCAATTTTTGCTCAAATAAACTCTTCCAAATTTTTTTTCTGCATAACTGAGGGTTTTATTTTACCTCAGCTTTCCTTTGTCTCTATAATACTTTTGATTCATATCCTTTTTGATTTCTTTTTTAATTGAAATATAGTTGATGTACAATATTATGTTAGTTTCAGGTGTACTACATAATGATTTGACCTGTGCATATATTATGAAACGATCACCATGATAAGTCTAGTAACCATCGGTCCCCATACAAAGTTATTACAATATTATTGGCCATACTCCTCATGTTGTATATTACATCTTTGTGACTTATTTACTGTATAATTGGAGGTCTGTAACTCTTAATCCCCTCACCTATTTCTGTCAGCCCCCCGAGGAGCTCCCCTCTTCTGGCAATCACCCATTTGTTCTCTGCTTCTATGAGTCCGTTTTTATTTTGTTTTAAACTCTTCCAAATTTTAATATGCCTCAGTGTATCTTTCAGCACTCTGAAGAACGGCTGTCTACGGACAGGCCATCAGTTCAGGAGTACAAATGTGAAAGAAAGGTCCTGCTATGGTATTTGTGGCTAAGCCTGCCTGTCTGTTCGCCAATCCCATTTCCTCTTTCTGGCCACACAAGACAGCCTCACTTCCCAGCACCCCTTTCTCTGTAAAGTTATGCAGTGATGGCTAGGATGACACTTCCTGATCTGGCCCCTAAAATCTCCTAGGAGATCCTCAGCTCACAGACCTTGATAGCTTTTCAGCAGGTGGGAAGTAAAGGACTCCAACATGGCAAAGCCACATGATGAAGGAAGCTAGATTCCCTGGGTCATCACTGGAAGGGGAGCCATTTTTTGGAGGACAGCCATACAGAAGAGATGTTGACCCAGACTGGGCAATGATGTGAATAAGAAACAAAACTTATTGTGATTAGCCACAAAGATTTGGGAGCTACGTGTTAAAGTAGCTGGCAAGCATATCCTAATAGAGTTCCCACGAAAACTAGAGTGATTTCATCTAAGCCTAACCAAGGATCCAGTGTGCACAAGCTTTTCTGCCCTTCAAACGATCAAAGTTCTTACTCTTGACGAGGTCCCCAGAAATGACCCCACAAAACCTGCTGAAAATACCCTTACCTGTGTAAAGAGTCAAGTCACCTACTGAAATTCCAAACAAGCCCTCCTTGGGATACCTACAGATGCACTGTGGACCCAAATTCTTCAGGGAGGGAAACTGGGCTGGCTGATATGCCATTTCACTGGACAGGAGTTTTAGTCAGTGGCCAAACTTTGATGACTTTCAACTGATAAAGCAATGAATGTGGCAGAAGCTTCTGCCAAGAGGGAAGTTTATACATCCAGGATTTGTATTTCAGATGCCACACAAAACCAAAAGCGTTGTTTTTAAAAAAGCATACAAGGCTCTTAACTAGCTGCATAAAACTATTTAATCAAGATGCAGTACTTTAAAAAAAAAAAAAAAAAAGATCAGATGATTTCCAATGGGTAATTCTAAACGTAGGGGTTTTGCTCAGCAAATTATGATTGAGAAAGAAGTAATAATTGATTACATGAAAACTGTTTGGAAGTGAGAGAGAAAGTTGGACCAAACTACAAGCAATTCTTCCCCATATGAGTCCTTGCTCAACTCTTCTACAGAGAAATCGCTGGAAGCACTTCTGTCATGCGGGTCCTCAATTATGTAAGCTGAAGCGTGTGCTCCAAACTAGAATCAGGCTTGGTCTAGAGAATGAGGCTGGACCAGGTCACATCTGCAAACTGGATTCAGAAAATGTCACGCTGGAACAGATCCCTCCCTGGCCACAGCTGAATAGGCTGGATGTATCATTTGCCGCAGTTGTCTGACTGCAGGAAGGGGAAGTGTTAAAAAATAAAAAGCTCCCTCCAAAAGAAAAAGGAGATGAAAACATATGATATTTTCACCTGTGTATTCCTAGATATCTGTTGGTGATAAGAGAGACATTTCCAAGTGAAGTCAAGAAATAAATTGGTTTTTCCGCTTGTTTTCTAAAAGTTTTTATTCAATTTGTGCCTATTGATAAGGTCCACAATAGTGTGCTCAGAAAAGAAGAGCTCTCCTTCCTGAGACATGGAACTGAAACATTTTTTTTAATGGCAGTCTACTTGGAGGGGGCAAAAGATTCACTGCTCACCTAACTCACCCATTTTGTTTTCATTGTTAATGGAAAAAAATGTGATAACAGTACTAGCAGATTTGGGGGAGATTATGCACATCGGTTTGAACAACAGGGTATGGGCGGTCCAATTTGCACCTCAGTATATACATGCATATACATTTACGTACATATATACGCCTTATCGTCTTAATTGTTTGAAAACATATGTCAAAAATACTCTTGATAAAATGTGTACCACTACATATTATTTGATTAACTATATAGCAAATAACAAACTAAATTAATAAGTGCAATTTGTAATGAAAAAATCAAGAATAGTAGCAAATACAAAAAGTTAAGTACCACCCTGATCGTAAACTGGTTAGAAGCTTCTGTCCCAAAACTGCAGAACTGCAGCCACCGACGTGTTTGGAGGGCAGTGGGCCCCCTGCTACATTGCCAAGCATTACAGGGCCACCAGATTTCTTAGTAAAATACTGAATTACAGTCCATAATAAGCTCCAGTAATGCACTAATTTGAGTTCATGAATACTAAAACTTAATAACCCTTAATAACACACGATTGGTTGCTATTAAATAGCTCTCAGTCATCCACAAAAAATTAAAGCCGATGGAACTGCATGCATCACTCCCCTCATAAAGACCTGGCCCTTTCTCAGCTCATTAGGAGGCTGTCCAAGGCTGGCAAGTGGGCCTGGGGCAGCACTTTCAGGGTCAACCCTGATGAACCCCCCCCCCAATCCTGACCATCATCAACCAGGATCAGGTCTCATAGAGAGGTAGGAGCAGGGGAAGGTCAGTCTTATTTACATCGAAGAAATGGATGAAAAGATACAGCTAGAACCTTGTACTTGTAGCTCAGGAAGATTCTATTTGCTAGTCAATCCACAATAATAAAACATAAGATCCAAATGTTTTTCTACTTAATTATGTCTTTAGTGGTAGTCAGGAGAAGTTATAGCTCAAGGATAAGAGCTGAGTTCTGAAGTCACAATGGAAAAGCAAACCTAGCTTTTCTACTTCTTAGCTGTGTGAAATCAGGCAAATAAGTTAATTTTTCTAGGCTTTAGTTTCCTCATCCATAAAGTGGAAATAATAGTAATAGTCTCTACATCTAGGGTTCTTATAAGGATTAAATGATATAAATTCAAGGGTTGGCAAACTCTGGTCCATGAGCCAAACGCAGCCCACCTGTTTTTGTAAATAAAGTTTTATTGGAGCACAGTCACGCCGGCTCATATATGTATTGCCTATGGCTGCTTTCACACGGCAACAGGAAAACTGAGGAACTGTGACAGAGACTGCGTGGCGCCCAAAGACTAAAAAATTTGCTATCTAACCCTTCACCCCAAAAATGTGCTCTCCTCTAACAGAATCCACTTACATCATTTTGCACCACTCCTGGCAAATAAACATTTAGCTATTGTTTTATGTTTAGGCTTTTGCATTTTGTTACTTACAAAAATTAACTTGTGAATTGTAAGGAGATATGAAGCAGAAGAGAACAGTCAAAAACAAAAACTAGATTCTTGCACCAGGACCTCAGAACACTTGACTTCAAGGGAAAGTCACCCAGACATACAAACATATAAAATGGTTAAAAACAGAGTTGCATCTGCTAACCCCAAACTCCCAATCTATCCCTCCCCCAACCCCCTGTCTTGGCAACCACAAGTCTGTTCTCTCTGTCTGTGAGTCTGTTTCTGTTTCGTAGATAAGTTCATTTGTGTCACATTTTAGATTCCACACGTAAGTGATAGCATATGGTATCTGTCTTTCTCTTTCTGACTTACTTCACATAGTACGATAATCTCTAAGTCCATCCATGTTGCTGCAAATGGCATTATTTCATTCTTAATGGAAAAGAATATAAAAAAGAATGTGTATGTGTATATATATATAAAACTGAATCACTTAGCTGTATATCAGAAATTAACACAACATTCTAAGTCAACTATACTTCAATGAAACAATTAAAAGTTAAAAAAAAACAGAGCTGCTTTGATTGAAGCCATGGTGGGGGGCCTGGAAAAATATTATATCATACATACATAATTACGTAGGCACTCCTTAGAACCTACAAAAATTAATTGAAAACACACAGTCCAAAGTCTAAATACCAGACGGCTTTTTCTTTGATTCTCATGTGCATTTTTATTCTCATCTATTACTCTGGAAAGGCACAAAAGCAATTAATAGCAATAGCACAAGGTAACTAAATCCCTGATATCCCTCCTAGAATACATGGAGATGAATCAATGGATTCTTAAGTCACTCTGGCTGCATAAAAGTCTTTTCCTTACCTCATATTTTCTACTCTATGCACTTCCAACAGAACTACTTTGCAAAAAAAGACATGGGCAGATGTTAGACTTGTTTGACAACTCCTGAGCGTGGACTCGGGAGGAAATCTTGACATCTCAGGCAGGATCTTTATTCTGCACAGTCAGGTGGCTGCATTTCTGATACCAAGCAAGTAAGCACTAGAAGATGATGATGCAGAAGAAGGCTGGGTACCCAGAAGGCCAGGAAAACAGCCCCGGGCTAGGAGGACCTGGAAAATGTAACCAAAAAGCTATTCTTCAAAGCCAGTGGTGAACAACATTCAACCCCTTCTTGGGGGAATGCACCTGCTATACTTGGCAAGCTGTTGGGAACAGATGACGCAGCCAGACAAAGTCAAGTCACTCGCAAGAACATGGTGTTTTTGTAATGTTTGGAACACAGACTTCAGCTTGATAAGCCTAAACTGGCTTCCTATATAGCAGGACTGCATGCAGCTCATTATATTCAAGGCAAGATCGAGTTCCTCATAGCACATTCTATATTTACTCCCAGACCAAGTCAAGATTTAAGATGAGGATGAAGTCCCTGCAGGCTAAGAATGTCAAATGAGGGCTTCTCCAGTGGCACAGTGGTTAAGAATCTGCCTACCAATGCAGGGGACACGGGTTTGAGCCCTGGTCCGGGAAGATCCCACATGCTGCAGAGCAACTAAGCCCGTGTGTCACGACTACTGAGCCTGCTCTCTAGAGCCCGCAAGCCACAACTACTGAGCTTGTGCACCACAAATACCGAAGCCCGCACACCTAGAAACCATGTTCCACAGCAAGAGAAGCCACCGCAATGAGAAGCCCGCGTGCCGCAACTAGAGAAAGCCCATGCGCAGCTACGAAAACCCAATGCAGCCAAAAATAAATAAATAAAATAAATAAATGTTTAAAAAATAAATAAATAAAATTCTTTTTAAAAAAAAGAATGTCAAATGAACAAACTAATGAACAAGAAATGTGAAACTCTTTCCAGATCAAGGACTGTGAAAAGAAAAATATCTGATCCCAAGGTCAGTGCAGTAGGTAGACATCAAAAATGGTCCCAGCCCACTTCAGAAGTTCACAGCTTCTCCCAGTTATTCAATGGAGCACTAATCTAGTGGCTGCTGTAAAGGGATTTTGATGACATCGTTCAGGTCCCAAATCAGTTGACCTTAAAATACAGAGATTATCAGAGTGGCCATGATATAATCACGTGAGCCCTTTGAAAGTTTTTTCTGGCTTGTCACAGGGGAAGAAATCAGAGATGGGAAGCATGAGAGAATTTGATGTGTCACTGCTAGCTTGAAGACAAGAGGGGGGCCATGTGGCAAGGAATGCAGGTAGAGTCTAGGAACTGGTAGTGTCTCTGGCTTACAGCCAGCAAGTACCACAGTCCTACAACCACAAGGAACTGAGCTTAGAGACAGACTTTTCCCCAGAGCCTCTAGACGAAAACTCAGCCAGCCAAACACCTTGATTTCAGACATGTATTACTCTCAGCAGAGAACCCAGCCAAGCTGTGCCAGGTTTCTCACCTACAGAACTCTCAGTTAATAAATAGGTGTTGTTCCAAAGCCACAAAGTTTGTGACAATTTGTTTTAGCAATAGAAAGCTAATGCCTCAGCAAATTTCCTTTGAGCCTCACTCCCCTTCACTCATAAGCAAACTGCTCTGTTTGTGATTGACATGTATATTTGAATTTGTATAGGTTCCTTAAAAAATATATATATATGAATATATATATATTCATTCTTGTTTTGTATATGTAGCTTAATTTATATCAATAGTATTGTGCCCTGTATGCCATGCTATTTATTAATTTTTTTACAAGATCTATCTTGTTAAGATCTATCCATGTTGCTGTGGGTATATCTAGTGAGTTCCTTCCAACTGCTGTGAAGTATGTATTCCATAGTATGTATCCACTACATTTTTATTAATGCATTCTTGTAAATTGGCCTTCAATTCCCTGGTACCAAAACCAGCACTATGATAAGCATCCCTCATAGATGTTTCCTCATGATCTTGTCTAAGAATTCCTCCAGAGTACATACCGAGGAATAGGATAAATGGGTCACAGGATATATGACAGTTAATTTACCTGTGCATTATCAGATCACTCTCTCAAATGTTACACCAGGCTACTCCCCTGACAGTGCAAGGGTTCCTGTTTTCTATCTATCTCTTCCAAGATTTGACATTACCAACTTCCTAATCTTTGTCAATCTCCAAGGTATAAAGTGTTACCTAGTTCATTTAATTTGCATTTCTCTGAATCAGTGATTTTGAGTGTTACTTCATATATGTATTAACAATTTGGATTTCCCCTCTTGTGAATTTCCTGCTCATATTCTTTGCCAATTTTTTATTATGTTTCCCATCTTTTTCTAGATTTGATTTGCTATTGATTCTAGAAATTGATTTCTAGAAAGTTCTTGTATCTTTTGGAGACCAGATTCTTCTGGTATCTCCCAATGTAATATTTTCCTGTTAACTCAGAAATTCTCAATTTTATATAAGCACATTCATCAATGTTTTGCTTTATAGCTTGTGCTCTATTGGAATCCTTATTAAGAAATATTTCCCACCACTAAGTCACTAAAATAGTATCCAGTATTTTCTTCTCTTGACTTCATATTTTTACCTTTCACATTTCAGTCCTTAATCTACCTAGAGTCCAGATTTGTGAGACTCTAGTTTCACTCTTCTCCATACTGTAAGCCAGTTTTCTTAGCACCATCTGCTCCACAATACCCTGGGTAAAAGTAAGATGAGAAATGCAGGTGTGGGTGGGGGTGGAAAGCCAAAGTCATCCCACCATCCTCTGGAGAAGGGCATGATGCAGTGACTCAAGATGTTGGTGGTGGGAAGAGATAAAGGGAAGGGTCCATCCCAGGAGATACTCTCCTGAACATCCTATCTGGCCCATGTGTTATAATTACTAATCTCTGATTTACCTTCTTCTATTGAAAACTAGAGTTCTTTTCCACTTGGGGGGTGGTAGAGAAAGGGTCATGCTGACATATACCATGTAAGCCTTGATTACATCAGCAGCTGGCATTACCCACGCTGCACTGGATGTGTTCCATTCCATCTTCAAATCTTTTTCATCACAAAATTGATGAAGTCCCAATAAGATAAACAAATGGTATAGTTCCTTAGGCCAGAGATGGGAGAAGAACCCATTAAAAGGACCACACTTGTGAGCTGCACCTCCCCAAGCTGGCCCTCCCTAAACATAACAAGACGGAAGACTCTCGGGCCAACTACAGGACTTGGTCTCAGAGATCAGGCGTCCTGACCTGCCTGGTTAAAAAGGCCTTCACAAGACACATCTTTCATGATATACTTTAAACTCACTGCTCTTTTTTAAAGCTTTGTGGGAAAGTTTTTCATTCCTCTTCTCATTCAGCCAGGGTATTCCCTCCCCACCTTTCCAAAGAGCACACAACTGACTTTCTGCTTTATCTGTTTCCCTCAACTTCTAATTCTGCCTGGAAGTTCAGAAGTGATTTCCCAGGAACTACATGGAAAGAGGATCTGACCCCTGGCCTTTGAGCTGCCCCTGCCTTCTTTAACCCCCCTGGGCTTTAATAATTAGTTCCTCTCGAGGCCTCTCTATTCCCTTGAACTCATTCCCTGGAAACAGTTCCCCTATACAGCTGTGAGCAGATTCCACTGAGTTAACCAACCACAGTCAGCAAGCACAAAGCCTTATGGAAGGGCCCTTTCCAGCCCCACTAATGTCAACCAGCTCTCTTTAATTTCATGGAATTCAGCCTTGCTTTACTGAGGAATCCATTTGGCACCATAGATGGAAAGTCCAGGCCCTTCCCGGGCCAACAGCTTCAAGGCTCCTCGGTGGCACTCAGAGAGCCCTCTCCACTACCTTCTTGGTCAGCCTCTACCTCTGACCCAATAAAATGTTAGCATCCTAAACCCTAACATTATGAAGGAAGGTGGGCAAGATATCCCAGACTAGAAAGAGGCCAAGGTCATTGGATATAAATCAAAATCAGGAAGAGGATGCAGCAGCCATTTCTGGCTACCCTATGGGAATGGGGATTTGATGGATTAAAGGGGAAGAAAGGGTGGGACAACTGTGGGGCGAAGGGGAAGGATCTACGAGGAAGGCAGACCTGAGTGAAACTGCCCAACTAGAGGGGTAGAGGGGAGGAGTGATACGAAGAGACTAGTGGCAAAATGGGTTAGGACAACTGGAATGCAAATTTGATCTGCATCACAATTTGACATAAGGCCAGTCTAATTACATGATAATATTTATTTTCAAATAAAAGATAATCAGAAAATGGTCACCCCACCAAGAAAGCAGTTGATTGATACAGAGCAAAGAAAGGTCTAGGGGCAGGGGGTCCTAACAACTTCAAAGCCACTTATTAAAGAATTCTGCCTTTTCATCAGTTTCTGTAAAAAAAAGACCACACTGTAACTGTTGACAGTTGCTGACTTGATGCCTCTGGTTCCTGATTTAATTCCATTTTCAAAATGATTTCCATCATAATATGTGACAGACTCTTGCCTTATGAAGTAGACACACATGCACACACACATAACTTAGAACACACCCAGAATCCGAATGGAAAAAAACAATAATTGCAATAATAATAAGAGAAAACAATAGATAATATTTATGACATTCAAGACACTCTTTTAAGCACATGTCATGTGTTAACTCATTGAATCCACACCCTATAAAATAGTTACTATTTACATTCCCATATATCGAGGCAGATGGAGATTGAATATCTCGTCTAAGATCATACAGTGAGAAGGGGACAGAACTGGGATTCCAATCCATGCACTCTGGCTCCACAATCTATCATTAAAACCACTCTGTTACACAGCCTCTTCAATAATGGGGATTTATCTGCCCGGCAGAAATAAACAGTGACCTTAAGTCAAGCTTCATTGTGAAAGATTCCTCATTAATAGCTGCTAAGGGCAAATATTTTGCTTGACTTATTGCATCTTAAGTAACTAATAGCAAGAGACACAACATGGGTTCCAATCGAAGGGCGCTCTTTCCATCTTCTGTCTTGGTGGTCCTCACCCTGGACGATTTCTCACCCCCTCAAACCATATGGGAGACAGCTCTTCCAAGCCAAGAGCTTGCCTCCATCTGCATTCCCTCGTACTGCTTAATTACTGACAGAATGCTAGGCACAAATTAACCTGGCTCCCTCATTATCTTCTTTTCATTCTGGCTACTCTCCCAAATACTAGCCCACCTACCTTCCCAGGAAACAAAATATATTGCCAGGGCAAATGAATAGGTCCCCAAGATGAAGACTCCAGATGGCAGAGACAGTCACGAAAGCCCTGCCCCAAAGCCAAGGCCACTGTGGGAGCTAGAAGCACGCGGGTCCTCTCAAGTACCTCCTGACACCCAGGGAGAGTCCTGCCAGGAATGATAAGGTAAGAAGTGTTCCCTATCAGGAGACAGGGGGTTCACAGGATCCCTGAAGGGGAGCTGGTACCAAGCATAGCTCCCCGCCTTTTGAAGAATGCAGCCATTTCCGCGGCTTTCAGGTGATCACCAAGACCACCATTCGTGACCTGTTGCTAAAATTATCTGGGCAATTTCGAATGGAAGAAGGGGAAAGAGTATCTGCCATTTACTCTCTAAAGGCAAAATCTGGAAGTCTGTGCGAGGCTGTGTAGATTGGTGTTTAGGGTAATTAAAGAGGAAATGAGATCTTTTATTCATTTCTAAGTTGTACCACTGACTCGTGTGAGCTTCATCAAAATCTGAAAGCTTTCCATGCCTCAGTTTCCTCATTTGCACTATACGAGGTTCCCACTTGACGATTTGTTTTGCAAAGAGAGTGACCTAATAAATAAATGAACATTTTGTGAGGGAAAAAAAAAAAAAAAAAAAAAAACCTATGGACGTGGGCACCGTACACCCATTTAAAGTTACAGCCTGAAAACCGAAAATAATCAATGTAGTTGGAATTTTCACAAACGCAAAGTGGAATTTCCTTTTCTTGTTTCAATTGAGTTCCATTCAACTGACATGCAGGCAAATGCATTATGCATTAAAAACTTTACAACATGTAATGTGGACAGTTTCTCCCACTTGGTACAGTGCATGCTCAGAAAGAGAATTTCCACTCAGCATTGGATGGGTGGTGGTGTCTTCCCTTGGTACATTTTGATTTGGGGACAATGATTCGATGTCTGCTTATTTGGAATGACTGTTTACAAAAGAGGTGGATTTCCCCTTCTTTAAATATAACCCATATGAGTTTTCCCATATAAACCCATATTTTGCCTCCACTTAAATCAGTCTAAATATAAGGCTCACTCTGTCTGACTCTCACTTGTGTATCAGAGACAACCATGGGAGTCAGGGGCCAGACTAAAAGGGTGGCCTGCATCCAAAAAGGCCACTTGCTTATTTCTCCATCCTCTGGAGAAACTTTTCTTCTTCCTTTTTTTTTAGCTTCAAGTCAATACAGTCCTCTTATTAGCACAGACTCCAGGAACATACTTGTTTCTCTCTAATAAGAGATCTTCCAGGAGTACAATGGCTATGAATAAGTCCCCATGAATAAAAGTACGAGATGTGAGGCACTGTCCCCATCATTTTATAAAGGCACAGGAATTAGTGTGAAATGATAAGGATGAATAACGAAGGTGGGGATGTGATGGCGGAGGAGAGGAAATAAAATTTCTGTTCGAAAAAACTTTGTTTTGAGAAGTTCCAAGTGTGCCTCAGGCCATAGAGCGATACTTGCTTTTTTAGTTCTGAAGTCGCTACACAAATTGGCTTCATCGGACTTAAGGTCATAAAGACGCAGACATAGAGAATGGACTTGAGGACATGGTGGGTGGGAGGGGGAAGCTGGGGCAAAGTGAGAGTAGCGTGGACATATATATACTACCAAATGTAAAATAGATAGCTAGTGGGAAGCAGTCGCATAGCACAGGGAGATCAGCTCGGTGCTTTGTGACCACCTAGAGGGGTGGGATAGGGAGGGTGGGACGGAGACGCAAGAGGGAGGGGATATGGGGACATATGTATACATATGGCTGATTCACTTTGTTGTACAACAGAAACTAACACAGTATTGTGAAGCAATTATACTCCAATAAAGATGTTAAAAAAGAAAAGAAAGTGGCGGGATAAGGGGCGAATTTCATTTTTCTCTCTAGTATTTTTATGAATGTTTCAAATATTCTACAGTGAGATGTGTTACTTTTATACTTAGAAAAAACAATGAAGGTTATTTTTAAAACAAGTTCTTCGCATTCTTGAAGAAAGGAAAAGCTTTCCTGCAAAGCTGCCTCCTTAACACTGAGCTGACTGCCAGGTATGTGTCAGGGAATGACTTACCCCTCACGTGGGAACCCATGACCGGCTATGAACCCTTGGCTCGCGTTCCAGAGGGTCTGGGCCTGCCCTTCTCCACAAAACTCCACTGCAGGAGTCAGAAGGGCAAAGCCCATCCACCAAAATCAGATCAACCGCTCTTAACCCCCCTGACCTCACACACGCACGTTTCACCCAAGTTCCCTGGGCAGATAGGAATTTAGGACAGATGTCACCAGTTCCTTGGAAGGTTAGGACACTGTGTTCCAACTGTGAGACACACATGCTGCTGTTGGCCAAGAATGCAGCTTTCAAATGCCTGCTTAAAAATACATATTTAGGCCACAAGTAAAAGCTTCAGAGCCCAAGCCTATATCTAGAGCCCCGTTCATATACATCCACTCAGGAACATAAGCTCCACAAAGGCAGGTCCCCAGTGGGGTTCATAAAGAGTATCTATTGAATAATGAAAGAAGACCAAATAGCCCTCCCCCCACACACACACAAATCTGTATCATTTACTGAGAACTGACAGTGCCCAGTAAGAATCTGTCAAGTATTATCTCTAGTCTTTACACTAATTTTGCAAAATCAGTATTATTATCCCCATTTTAGAACTGATATAACTGAGGCTTGGAGAAATTAAGTCTGTGCAACATTCTCGGGATTGAAAAATACAGCAGTACAGGATTTTCCCCCGCCAGTAGAGAATTTATGATCAAATTGAGGAAAACATCCATCCATTTATCTATCTACCTACCTACCCATCACCTATCACCTATCTATCTATCACCTAGCTAGGCAGTTTATGCTGAGACCCAAATGCAAGACATGTGCTGCAGAACCTAAGTCCAGACATAAATATTCCTGGTTTTGTTTGTGTTTTCTTGAAATCTACATCCCCTGTACATTAAGTTATCACAAAGCATTCCTCCAACTGAGAAAGCCGAGCAAACGTGAGTGCAGAATCTGGAAACCACTTGGCCACACCTGCCATGGTCTGGCTGGGTGGAGGGAGAAGGCTGTTCACCAGCCACAAGACCCCCTCAGCCTGAGGAGCAGGTGGTGCCAATTTGAAATGGCTTGAAGGCAGGCAGGCAGCCGCTCCACCCCTGGAAAATGTCCCTCCCTTCAACCTTGACTTTCTCCAATGGGTGATTCACTCCCTGAGTTGGCGCCAGCCTTCTCCAAATATCCTCTTTTAAAATGCAAATCCCCAAGTGGAGTGGCACATTAAAATTCTGGGAGGGGAAGATAAAAGTCAGGACAACCAGGGAGGCTGGAAACAAATTCATTCATTCAACAAATCTTTAATATTCACTAGATATTAAAGATATAACAGAGAGCATATGTGAACAAGACAAGGATTCCACCCCTGGTCTTGGGGGAACTTGCATTCTAGTTGGGGCGAGGGGGAGACAGACAATAGGTTTCAGGCAATGAAGAAGCAAAAATTACATTCTCTGCTGGGAAAGACAGCAATGCGGAAATGGAGCAGCGAATAATAAGGTGGGGCAGTGCTCGGCTGACTCTCAAAGGAGGTGATAAGTGAGCAAGTGAAGAACTGAAGGGCCAGAAGGAACCAGATGCAGGTAAAGGAGGTTCTGGCCAAAGACAGCAGCATGTGCACAGGGCTGGGGGTTGGGGGGAAGAGCTTGAGACATCCCCAAAACATCAAAGGCAGGCAGGGCGGCTGCAGCCCTGAGGAGCAGCGTGCAGAACGGGCAGACCAGAGCCTGCAGAGAGAGGTCATGCTCGGCCTCTGCAGCAGTGGGGATTTTAGGCCAGGAACAGTGGGGAACCACAAGTCCAGTTTATGTCTTTAAAAGGTCTCTCTAGCTGTTCTGTGTAGAATGAATCATACAGAGGTAACGAGAGCAGGTGGGGTCGGGGAGGGGTGGATTAGAGTGAGAGTGGACATGGGGAGAAGGGAAGGACTTGATCTATACTTTGGAGCCAGAATCAACGGGGCTAAGGATGGCCCCAGCTGTGGTGATGGACAGGGGAGGGGAGATCCCAGTCCCCTTGCATTCGGCCAAAAATGAATCATAAGAAAGTCATGTAAGAGCTCTGCTCACCACACCCACACAAATAAATTCTTTTGACAACTGACCACCTGGGTCCAACAAGAAGTTCTTGAAAAGCATCCATTGCTTGGAGGAATCTGACCCCGTAGGGCATGTCTTTGTTTCCAGATGAATGGGATTCCTGGGTTGAGGTACAAGTATTTCCCACTACCTTCCCAGAATCTGCAGATGCTTTCCTGCTTGGTGCTCCTTGGAGGGTATTATCATTTTGTGAAAGAAAGTCTTGAAGAACGTGTGGAGTATGGTAATAACACAGCTAAGTAGACAGATCCAGGAAAGTGACCACCTGGATGCAATCACTGAATTGTCAGCACACACTTCCTACACCCAGAACACTGCACAGAAGGAATTATTGAAAGAAACCTCACTTAAAACTTTTTACCAGAGAAACAGATTTCCTACTGAGCAAGACCTGCCTTTCAGAAAACTTATTAAGAAGTTTAAAAGTTGTATACAATAGAGAGTATGATATAAAAACTATCATTTACTAAGAACACTGAAATGCCGCAATTAAATTAGATCAATACTTGTGGTTCAGCTTAACATCTCTCATTTTTTTAAAGAATTGTCATGAAAAATCACATTGCATTTTAATTACTCTCCACAACATCGCCACAGAAATGCTCACACAGAAATTCCCCCGATGCCTCATGGGGACTCACACGGGTGTCTAGACTTCCACGATGAGGAAAGACTACACAAATTTAGAAAATATGAAGCAATGGAGTCATCTTTCGAGAGTCTGAAGGATTAAAGATGTTCAGTCACAAGAACTGTGTCAACTACATTGTTTCTTAGACCCCATCAGCCAGACTCAGTGGAGTCAAAGGATAAAAAAGAAAAAATTTTAAATAGAAAATGACAGTATCAGAGGAGAAGGCAAGAAAAGAAAAGGGAAGCAGAATGCAAACAAAGAGAATTGTGGAGAACAAAGGTATTAGAGGAGGAGAAGAAACTGGGGAGAGGAGGGAGGGAGAAAGGAAGAAGCAGAAGCGGGGGAAAGATGGCGAGGGAGAGGAGGACTGAGGAGGGGATGAGGGCACAGAAATGTGTAGGAGGAAAAAGGAGAGAAGAAGAGCTTACCACAGAACACGGAAGGTCATTTCCTAAGAGAAGATGTGTCCCTAAACCAGACGATTGACTGACACACTTGGAAAGATAGCATGGTTGCAGCAACTTCCTCTTCTTCTGACTGAAAAACAACTGGACTCTGAATGTGCCAACGCTGACGTTAACCTGACAAGCTACCCCAACTGACTCCAACCTCCCTCAACTGCAGTTCCCTCATCTATAAAGTGAAGCTCCTACAACAGGTCTTCTCAAACTTGACTCTTCTGTGATTTAAAAAAAGGCAGAACAGTGCCAAGACTAAGACCACAGGAACAGGAAGTCAGCTGCTTCAATCTCCTCTCGACGTGTGCCCTTTAGAAAGCCACTTAACTTACTTGTGCCTCAGTTTCCTTGCCTAGAAATGGGAGGTGATGATAATATTTATCTGCAGGGTTCTAGCGAAGATTAAGTCAGAATGGAGCCTGGTCAGAAGAGTGAGCTATCTATTGGCAGAGATCTTTTATTCCAAATTTCAAGTATCCACTAATCCAAATGGGGGGTGTGGGCTAACCATGTTTTAGATCAGAAGTTTGCTGCCTGCTCTTGTTAGACGTTTTACAGTCACACTAATTGGCATGTGCTCTTCCCAAGTCTACACATTATTGAGTCACACTGAGGCAAGGTGCTTCCCATTCTTTAGAGGATCCCAAGCCAGTCTCCCTGATGTGTGGTTGGTTGGTCCCCTGGCTCCAACCTTGGGAGGGAACAAGAGAATGGATGTCTGCACTCCATGCTGAGGGAAGCGGACTGGACAGGGGGTTCCTTGCTCGGTTCCTACTGAGGTCAAGCTTCTCACCTCCTAGGTTTGACTATCTGGCCACTTCAAACCCCCTTCTGCAAATACTGTGCTCTCCCGCCCCTATCTCCACCATCTTGCTCATTCAGAAAGGTTGTATAAAGCTCTTTACTGAAACACAAGCAGTAAAAACATAATAACTTAGCCCTGCTCCCCTGCTTTTGTCCACCCTTTTAGGTTCACTATAAATAAACCACGGTATTTTGCTTGGTACTTTCATGAAATGGGAAGAAGAAAACTCTCCTGCATTTCAATAGGGTTGAATAAAGTGACTAGCTGTGAGGGAGAAAGATAATACAAAACAAAGATGGCTTTGGCATTAAAGAATTCAAAGCTATTTTCCTAAATGTAGTTTGATGAAAAGATGATTTTTTTCTAAGCAAACCCCTAATTCCCCATTCACTGACATTCCTGTACGGATCCTAAGTGGGTAGCATCTGCAGAAAGATGACAAACTCTGATGAAGGAATAAGTGCCCTGGAAAGGTGTTACTTAATTTATTTTCTCTAAAGCTTTACAAAAGCAGCGAGATCCAGGTCCGGGACTCAAAAGATTAGCATGGCCTATTTTATTCCTTTTCTTTCTTCACCTCTGTCGTTATAAGAGCTTAATTTAAGACATAACAATGCTCATACCCTAGGGTCCCACTGCAGTGTTCAAATTCCTCTCCCCTCACTAGCTATGAACTGGCAGGTTTCCTACCCTCTCCCTTGCCTCAGTTTCTTCACCCTACCTTTGAACTGATCATGGTTCAGTGTGGCATTTTCAGAGCTCAGGATCAGGGACCCAACAGCCTGGGTTTAATCACGGCTCAGCTGCTTACTAAATGCAGAAACTGAAGCAACTGACTTAACTTCTCTGTGTCTCGATTTTTTCTTCTAAAGAGTGGAGATTATCATAGTACCACCTCATAGATTTGTGGTTAAGGTTAAATGAAATAAAGAGGTAAAGCACCTAGAATAGTGCCTGACACACACAGTCAAGCTTTCAAGCTGGTAATAGTCCTAGTAATCACAGTATCAGCTCTCTGCCCAAGACCCCAGGAATGCAGTGGCCTTCCTGCAGCCCTGGTCCTCTGCACACTGAGACTCTGGATCCCCAAGGCCAACCAGCAGGGGTAGGAACGATCTTCAGCCCGCAGACGCAGCCTCTGTCCAGTTTCTCATCCAGCCAGTGTATCCGCCTCAATCCCCCAGCTACCAAGGCCTGTGGTTTAATGCAGAGGTTCATGAGGCTAGAAACTTCCATGTCTGCTAATCTGAGCTGCCTCCACGCCCAGTCCTGGCATGCTCGCCTAGTCTTTGTGGCTGGCCTTCAGCACAGTCTCTTGGTTCATAGGCCAGCACTGGATTTTCACGGGCAACTCCAGACTACTCAGCCAGGCCCTGATACCCACAGAACTTTATCAATTCTGACGAGGGTTCAGAGGCTCCGGGCACTGCTGGAGCTCCTTCACTTCCTGTCCCCCAACCTCACACTCTCTGCGTCTTCTCCCACCTTCACTTCCACCCTCCCTGTGTTAGCAGAAGGGATCAGACGCTGGTGTCTGGCATCTCCGTGGCCACTGGCAGCCCGGCTGCACCCCAAGCCCTTGTCCTGAACATGCTCTGCCTGCCCTCGTACATCCTCGCACCTTAGCTGCGCCCCGTGAGCAGGGAGCCGTACATCACCTGCAAGAAGGAGTAGCTGGCCGGCCTCGTGGGGGCCACACTGGCCTCCAGCCTAACCTGCCGCTGCACGCCCAAGGACGCGCGGAGGAGGGAGGTCTGGAGCCTTCTTGAGCCCCGCCCCTACCAAGCCAAGCAGCTCTTTGTCCTCGAAATCTAAGCGAAGATGCGGCAGGGGGAGACCTTGGTCCAGGCTGGGGACAGCCCTCAAGTGGACTCATGTCCCTCAGGGGCCAAGGTTCCACGGGAGCTGGAGCTGCGGAGAGAGGGGCGCAGCCACGAGCAGCGGCTGGAGCGCATCCTCCAGAGGGGGGCCCTGGAGGAGTTACCTGAGACGGACTTCTGCCGTTGTGCAGGCATCATGAAAGCAGCAGCCCAGAGAGCAGGACACGCAACCCCGAGATCCACGCCGGCCGAGCTGCATAAGGGCTCTGCGCACGCGCTCTGCGCATGGGCGCTGCGGAGGGTAGGAGGGACGTCGGATTCAGTTTCAGGCGAGCATCTCCAAGGCCGTGCGATGCGACCTGCTGCAGCCCCGGCCCAGGCCAGACGCCCCCGAGGTCCACACCAGACACTCCCGTCCACGCCTGACACCCCTGATCCATGCCCGATGCCCCGTGTCCACGCCCAATACCCCGCCATTGCTTTCTCTCGGCTAGAAAATGTACAAAAGCACAGACACCCTCAAAAAGTCATTATAAAAATCACACCTTCAAAAAGTAAAAAAAAAAAAAAAAAATTAAAAATTAAAAATTCCCAACTAAGGCAAAGCCGTCTTCTCACTGTGCTCTGAATCTTGGACCCCGTTATTTCCTCAGGGTCCATGTTTCATCAGCTGTCCTCTCTCTGTATGGTCAACCTCTGGCTCCTGGTGCCTTCTCTCAAGTCTCTCCCAACTTCCAAAAAGAAAAGTCAGTTCACACATAACCCTTTCTTTCTCTCTGTCCATTGACGTGTATTTTTCTTTCCTTCAGGAAGAGTTGCCTACAGTTGGAGATTCATTTCCTCCTATTCACTGTTCTGTGTAATACATTGTGGTTTCTGCCCTCCCCACATCACTGTTCATGCTCACCACGACATTCCAGACCCTGACTCCTCTTCATTTTCCTCTTACCCCACCCCCTTCCTGACTCCTTAATCTTCTTACACACCTGGATGCCCAGGTGAAGAGAATTAACAACATGCATGCATCAGATAATCCTGTCATGCCCCTTCAACCATCTCTCAGCAATGCTTCTCAATTGCCAGAACAAAAGAATTATGATTTTACTTTGTTAGGACATCTAGGGATATAGGCCCAATAGCTAATTGGATAGGTTCATGTGTAAGTCACAACAGAGAAAATATTGGGCAGTCCTAAGCACAGAAGTGTAACGTGTTCTCCTCGTGCCCTTTCAATCTCCATCTCCCTTTACTGATTCCCATTCTTCCTTTTCAGTGCTTACATAAATTTAAGGGTGCTTTATTTAGGGATATATTTCAAGTTATACAGCTGAATCGATGGTCAAATAGAATTCACTTTGGGGATGGCTCCAGTATAAGTAAACTTACAGGGTTGCACCTACCCACAAAGGGAGCGTTAACAAAAGTATGTCTCCATCTCATAAAAGCTTTTTAGAGCAAAAGGAATTTAAAACAGGAGTTGTCCACACTGCAATTTTTAAACAGAGCTTTCACACTGAAACTAGCATAAAACGTACTTAATATCCACAGTGCTTCATAAAGAACTCTTGAGAAAACTCCAGGGGCAGCTGGAAAAACACAGGGAAATAGGAAGCAGGATGGTGCCAGGACCTGGGGCAGCTAAGCCCTGTAACATTTGGTGGAGGGGCCCTGCAGATGACACATATAAGGACAGAAGACCCCAAGATACCAAGACAGTGGGCCTAACACCAAGAGCCAGGGTAACAGTGAGGTGTGAACGCTAAGGATGGAAGCAAAGGCCAGGACAGCTACCAAAGGCACAGCCACACTTGGTGGGCACACAAGAAATACCAAGGAAGAACTGGGAATCTGTGACCAACCCAGCATGGGGTCACAGAATATCTGAATTGGAAAGGTATTTGGTGATCACCGAGACAAACATGGTCAAATTACAGACAAGGTGCCCTTCTCTCTCCTTACTCTCTCTCTACTCTTCTCTTCCTGAACAATTCAGTTCTAAAGCCCTTAAGTAGGGCAGAGTAAAGTAGGCACCTGCAGGGCTGGGGTAAGGAGGCTGGAGGTGCAGGGAGAGCTGCGGTGGAGCAGAGCAGAATGTCAGTGTCCGAGCAGAGTGAAAAGGATACCTGGGCAGGAGGGATGCATAATGCATCCATGTTGATGGAGAAGTGGTACAGTGCTGAGTTTCAGAGCCTAAACAAAATGAGGTGACAACCCCACAGGGAGACAGCCTAGCTAGGAAAGCAAAGCCCAGTGGGTTGGCATGCGGGTCAGAGCCCAAGCAGGGTGAGGAGGGCACTCACATGAGGCATCTGGGGGTAGCCAGCATGGAATGCAGGAGGCCAGTTCAGGTAACAAGGGCATCCACACAAGAAAGGAGGTGGCCGTAGCAATGAGAACAATGGGATATTGCTTATAAAGAGGGGGACTGATCAAATGAGTAAACACGCAAAGAATAATGGGAACCAGTTTTGTCATTGTCAGAGAAGATAGTTTTACAAATTTGGAAAGAGAGAAAACTAGAAGAAATCCTATTGTTGGACTAGAATTGAATGTATTGATGTAAATTCATAATTTTCTATATGTATAGATAGATAGATGAATAACTATAGATGTGACTGTGTGTTTTGATTTACACACATGTATGCATGTGGACATACATATTCCATTGAGTGGGCCTGGAACAGCAACGCCCAATACTAGTGAGCACATCTAGTGCCCAGATCTTTGCTTCTACATACCACTCTTCAGGAGAGGGAGAAAAAGTTCCCTGACAAAATGACTGATTTTAGGGCTGGGAACATACAAGATGAGCCTAGAACATCTTACTGTACCCCAAAACAACAGAGTGCTCAAATAGCGACGGGTCAAGTCAAAAGGACACAGAAGCCGGATAGAAGGACTTCCACTGACCAAACTGAGACAATTGAGCATCACAGTAAATAATGATTTATTAGTATGCACACAAGTTCATACTAATACAAATAAATGAATGGACAAATTGAAATTCTATGAGAAAGAGAATGTTTACATAGTTTCAAAGTTTTCTTTTCCCCCTAAATATTTATTAATCAGAGAGAGTAAAAAGACGTTCTCTCTGCTTTCCAGCCACACCCCTTTCTTGCAGTTCCTCCAAGGGGCTTCCTTTGCTCCTTCCTGCCCCATGGCCTGTACACATGTTCCAGAAATGCTGTCTTCTACCTTTTTCTCCCATTTGTCCTTCAAACTCAGATTAAAAATTATCTTCTCATGGAAGCCTTCTCCAAAATCCCAGACCTCACTGTGTCCCTCTTTTATATGCTCCTATAGCATTCATAGCACTTATGAATATCCGATTTATATGTTTACAATTAGTTATCTAATATCTAATACCAACAGCTAGGCACAATGACATCATTCTGATACGGTGGACATTTATTAATGGCAGCAGTAAGATGCTGATATTTGCACTTCTCCATGTAATCATTCGCTGTGGAATGTTCCCAAGGTGGACATTGACAAAATGCACAGAGGACCTATAGAGAATAGTCAAGGGGTCCCTTACTGAACCTAGCTGTCAAACCCAACTCCTTGAAGCAAGCTACAGTCACAGGCTTAAAATGCAGATCTTCTGGCTCCAAGTTCAGAGCTTGGCCCTACTATGCCACAAGGCTCCAGCTCTGGTCTGGGAATTCCATGGTGCCTAATTTACATGAAACTTCTGTTCTCCACAGAGACATTGAGATTTTAAAAGTCTACAGTAAGAATATTCTTCCTTTTTAAGGCAATTGATAGTTTATACTATTCAACCTTTAAAGGAAGTATACAAACGGCCAACAGGTATATGAAAAGATGTTCAACATCATTAATCATCAGGGAAATGCAAATCAAAACCACAATGAGATATCAACTCACATCAGTCAGAATGGCTATTATCAAAAAAAAAAAAAAGCTAACAAGGTTGGGGAGAATGTGGAGAAAACTGGAACACTTATACGCTGTTGGTGGGAATGGGAAACAGTGCCACTGCTTTGGAAAATAGTATGGCTATTCCTCAAAAAACTTAAAAATAGAACTACCATATGACCCAGCAATCACACTTCTGGGTAGATATCCAAAAGGAATGAAATCAGGATCTCAAAGAGGTATCTGCACTCCCACATGCCTTGCAGCATTATTCACAAAAGCAAAAACATGGAAATAACCCAAATGTTCATCAATGGATAATAGACAAAGAAAATGTGATATATATATATATAGAGAGAGAGAGAGACACACACACACATATATGCACACGCACACACACACACACACACACCACCATGGAATAATATTCAGCCTTTAAAAAGAAGGAAATCCTACCATTTGGGACAACATGGATGGACCCTGCATGGTAAACGATAGTATGTTAGTGCTCATAAGTACCTTGGCCACAGACCGGTCACAGTGTCATTGGTCCTGAGTTCTATGAGATCATGGAAATTGTTCAGCCTTCATTTCACAGACAAGGAAGCTGGAAGCTTGAGGAATTAAGGGACTTGCCTCAGAGCTCCTGAGAGCCAGGAGCAGTCAGACATAAAGTAGAGGTTTTTCAACTCCAAGTCCAATGTTTTTGATTAATAAAATATTCTTCTTAAATCTACATCACAGTGGACTGGACTACAGATTGAATTAAAAGGGAAGAAAAGCCCCCTTGTCAAACTTGCATCTCTTTATTAAAACAGTTGAATGGAAACAGAATTAACTAGTAAAAGACTGAATCATTTCCAGAGGAAGGATGTAAAGCATTTATCAGTAGATCTCAAATCCTTTCCTGTTCATTTGTCAAGGCAAATGCCATCACAACCTTCCAGAGAGAAAAGAATACCCAGTCAGAAGAGAAACTAGATGAGTGCCTTCTATCCATCCTCCAAGATCAGACATGCCCTCCGCTCCAGTGCAATTTCAAACAAATGATGGTCAAGGATGTTTTACATCTTCAGCAGTAACAGTCGCTGTGATTTCATCCATCTTCCGAACCACAACTTCAGATAAAAGTTGCTTTCTGTAGACATTCTCTATTAGCTATCTCCCTCCCTCCCCCACGCGCACACACACACACACACACACACACACACACACACAATCTGCTCCTCTACCTGCAATAAACACCAATTTGTCTGGAAACTCTGCTATAAGCAGCTCATTTCCAATGTTCTTTCTCTATTAAGTTATGTAGAGGTTGGAAAAGAGGTAAGAAATTTATATAAATTATATAAGCTAAATAACTTATGTTATATGAGTTAAATGTACATATTTAAAATTATATATAATGTAAACATATAAAATATATAAATTATTTTCAAAGCTAAATATATACCTAAGTTTTATAAGTTAAATAAGCCTTATTCAATGAACAGCTCAACCTCATGTGTTCCTTCTGCAGATGTGCTTTAAAAAATTGTAAAAATAACTAAAATACAGAAAAAGCAAGAAAGAGAAAGGAAAGCCAAAGAGAAAGCCCAAAAAACTCACAACCGGGGAGGGTCGGGAGATTGGTCATTAAGAGATAAGCCGAGAATGTTGGCGGATCGGAAAGAGAGAAGTTCGGTGGTAAACTTAAAAAAAAAGTTTTTTTTAATTTGCTAGAAGAAAGGAAGCCTGCTTGGAAGGAAAGTAGTGCTATCTGATGACCCAGTCAGAGACTGGAAGCTGTGCATTTTTTAATTGTGTGACTCATTCTTTGGGGCCAAAGCAGAAATCAAGTGAGGAAAAAATTTCCAGAGAAAAATCTGTCTGTAAACAGGGTGGCGGGTGGTCAGGGGAGGGTGGATTGGTGAAGGGGGGAGTCAATGACATGAAATGGGACCGTTTAGTATGAACTTTTGTAACTGATAAATCTGTTTCTCAGAATAGCTTATAGTCATCCAAGCCAATTTCACTGCAGAGCCATGAAGGAACTGCAGTGAGAATGTGTGGTCTGGAAGTCAAAGAAGCTGGGTATGGAGGGAAGCACTGGTGTAGTGCTCACTCTTTTTAAGTGAACTCCTGGATTATCTCAAGCAGAAATCAGCAAATCCAGCAACATACACCATTGGGGAATCTCAGTTCATTTTTTTAATGGGTTTGTTTAGAGGAAGATTTTCAGTTTTTGACTATTTGTAAAGCCTTAAAAGCAAATAACCAGGTATAATCTATGAAGAAGGCAAACAGGACAACTGTGGTGTTAACAAATGGTTACGGACAAGTGGAAAGAGAAACATATGCACACTTCCTCTAAGGCCCCAATGTATTTAGTCAAGGATATAGAACTTAATGGAAGTAAGGTGGCCAGGCCCAGGAGCAGAGGCTGTGTCTCCTGTCCCTGTGGTCTAGGAGGTGAGCTGCTGTAAGTGGTCCTCTCTGCATGGAGAGTGTCCTCCCAGAGCTGAGAAAGGAGCCCCGTTCTTGCTTTGCCTTTTATACCTAGACTTTCACAAACATTCTGGAAAATGCCACACTTATAATCTCTTAAGGGAATATTTATAAACTTCAAGGTCTCCTCATTCTTAACCCAAACTTAACATCAACAAGGCTCCATCCCTTTGGGAAGGGGACGAAAGTCTAAACAGTATCAGTTGTTATTGTCTCTCCCAGCCTTCCAGGGCCCGGAAAGCTTGTCTCTTCTCAACAGTTTAGATGAAGACACAGAAACAAGAGATTGCTACTTAGCACAGGCACCAGAGAGATGAGAATGAAAGAGCCTGAGAACCACCAGAAGTTGCCCTGGTAAGAGCTGCCATGCCAAAGACATGGGCTCTAACATAACAAAACACTGCAGAGGGCAGAAGAGCAGCAAAGGATGACAATGGGTACACCTGACCACTATAACCCATCTTATTTGGCTCCCAGGGTCACATGTACCTTCTCAGTCTTTTTCTGGGTCACATTATCTAAGACTCCTCTTCCATCCTTTCACTCATCGACACCGATTAGAATAGCAGCATCCCCCGCCCACCGCTTCTATGCATCATTAGGCATTTGAGCAAACAATTTGCCAAGAGGATGCAATATGTAAAAGACTGAACTCGAAAAGAATTAGGGAAGCTGGGTTTGATGGGCCAGTGCCTGTCAAATTTTAATGCACATACAAATCCCATGGGGATCTTGTTAAGATTTAGGTTCTGATTCAGCAGGTGAGAGGGGTAGGATCTGCGAACCTGCATTTCTAACAGGCTCCCAGGTGGTACTCATTCTGCTGGTCCATGGGCCACACATTTAGCTGCAAGGACCCAGCCCACTCAAATAACAGACCCAAAGGGGCAAAGGATCCCATCTAAGGTTACATCGTCAGTACGTATTGAGCTTGGACTTGAACTCAGTTCCTGTGACTCCCAAATCCAGTGGGACTGCTACATGAGAAAAATATGCCATCTCCCCCGACTTGGCTGTGTCTCTCCGACATGGGTTATATGGTGGTTAAAATTAAATCAGTCCTATCACCCTGAAAGATCATCTCCAAAAGTCAAGTTAAAATGTTTTTTTCAATTACAAAACCTAAAACCCAGGCCTCCTGTTTTCTCATTTTTCAACGTCCTTATTAACATCTGTCAGTCAATGGAGACATTTTTGAAAAGAACCAGATCTTTCCAAAAGCTAATATTTAAGCTCCCTTGACCTATGATTCATGCTGGATCAAAAAAGAAGAGAAATATTAATATATGAACATCTAGTAAGAAACTCTGGACACCTAATCTTCAGTCTCCGTAATGAAAACAGAAATGAGATTCAAAGTAAAGTCTCCGGAGAGGAGAGGAGTAACGTCTCTATTCTGCACTTGTGTGGACCCGCCAGTAAGCCAAGTAATTAGCCTGATAATAAACGGAATGTCCAGCCGCTCACCTCCCATCACAGCTGAGGGTCATTCCTCTCCTGGACCATAGGGAGGATCCCTGATTCACAATCAGTGCTTCTTGAACTACTGATTCTTCAGGTCTCTCTCTCACTTTCAATCTGTCAAGCTGGGAACTCACAAAATGAACCTGATGAATTGAAAAATAAGCAGAAAGACAAAAAGGGAGAGAAGTGGGGGGGAAACGCTCATATTTATGAGCCTGTAACACAAGCATCAATAGTGAGGAGAGGAATCTCCTGCCTGCTAGAGGCCCCGTTCCAAAGTCTCATGTCTGAGTAAGCATGGGTCTTACCAGGCAACCCCCAAAGGTCAGGGGTCACGGAGAATTCCTCGGCCTGGGAGCAGAGTTAGGAGATACACAGAGCATTTCTTTCCCTCCCCCTGGCGAGGAACAACAACCTCTGACACACAGGCACCTCGCAACTCAAATGAGTGCTTTCTGCAAATAAGCCACCAAGTTCCACATCGGGAGCAAGGCAAGAAGCCACGCTGAGAAAGTTTTCCCACACAGCTCTGCCAGCGGGTTTCATTCCTCAGCTACATCACCCCAAGCTTCAGCTGAGTTCAAGAACGAGAGGGCAGAAACGGTTGCATTTTTTGATTGTATGTTAAAGGAACCAGCAGGGCTTTCCATCTGGGCCAAGAACTCAACAGCGCTCGAGGGAGTGACACGGTATAAAGTATATCCCTCTCAATAGAGGCACCATCATAAAGCAGAGACTTTTAAATGTCACTAATCTCATTTGTAGCATTCACGTAGCAAAACGCAGAGAACACTTCATTCTTGCATTTTTGGACATCGGAACGTAACAAAATTTAAACTGTTAAAATTATTGTTAACAGCCCATCCTAGCAAAAACTGATACCTTGCAGGTTAGAAGCTGGAAAATGATTCCAAAGTTCCATACTGTCCTGCATCCGAAGATTGAATTTCTTTTCAGAGTATCCCTTCCATTTGTTCTGGTGACAAAGATTAAAATTCTATTCACTTCAATGTGAAGATGGCTAAGCAAAGAAAGAAAAGGATGCCTTCAAACATGACTCTTGGGTACATATTTCAGCAGAAATGTTTCACTGCAGTTTTGGGTGTCTGTATGGGAGCAACGTTTTTTCTCTACACATATTTATAGAAACTGAGCCTTTATGTATCAATAATTGTTTCTTCTTGAGAAGACCCCCCTCCCTTGTGTTCCAGCTCAAGCAGTTGTTCACTAGAGATCAGTAGCAAAGACCCCCGAGTTTCAGGAAATAGAACAGACTTGTTCTTCACCTTGAAGCAAAGGGGAGAGTGGGAAAGGCACTTGGTCAGAACTTGCTGCAGCTCAGTGGAAAAGGATCTGTTACTAATGCACATACCACACACCTCCCCCCATCTCTCCACACTGTTATTTGAAACTGAATACCTCAGGCTTTGGGAAACACACCGGCCGTGGATTGTTGTGTTCTCCTGTGATTGTCACTTGGGGGCCACAGAGCCAAGTCCTATGGGAAGGGGGCTCCAGGGCTACTGCAGTAGTACACATTTGTGCAAATTGCAAGAGGGGGCAATTGCAGGGGAGGCAGATGAAATTTTAACAAATGCCCCCTCCAGACAGATGAATTTTAAAAGGCACCACATCTAAGTAGACAAATTACAAAAAGATGCTCCTCTTTGAGCAAAGGGATTATAAAAATACCCCCTTTCCTCCTGGAGCCAGGACATGGTTCGGCTGGCAGAGCCTGAGATGGATTTCAGCCCCAACTGGTCCCCTGGATGGGGTACCTTTGTCGGGTTTGTAACACACAAACTGCCCAGTGGAACCCAGCACCTTTAGGTTGGGCATCCCTCTGAAGAAAGTAGATATTCCTTGAAAGAAACTCCTGGAAAGGAGAACTAGAAACAAAGATGGGCCTGAGGCTAGGATGGGGGAAATTTCCTCCTTTCCCAGCGGCTTCATGATTGGGCCCAGACCTCAGGAGAGAACTATGTTTCGGTGCATCCCTTAACCTGGAGATTGCTGTAGGGTGATTCTTGCTACACAACGAAAGCCCAAGTGCTTGGTTAGAGATGCTCTTGAAGTTCAGCCTAGGCTCTAAGCACAGCCAAGGTGAGTAGCAGTTTTAGGTTATTATTTGTGTTGTACTTCTCTTCCTTTTACATGCAAACCTTCAAAGAAATCTTGCTGAAAATTATAGTTTGGACTCTGATGTGTTTTGCAGAACTAAGGAAAGGCCTGAATGAGACGCAGAAGAGAATAGCAAAGTTGATTGCAGTGTCCCCTTGCCAAAGTCAGCATGATGGTGGCAGTCACCATGCTTGCAGTGTGATAGACCCAGGAGAATCTTGTAGCAGAGGTAACATCACCCAGCCATGATGGGGAGCCAGCACCCTGGGAACCCATCAGAAGTGGCTCAGGGAACATTTAAGCAGACTGCATCCTAGACTTCAATAGATGGCATTCAAGCCATTGCTTGGGTAGCTGAGGAACTATAATCTCATTGTGAAGCCACAGGCTGGGAGGGTCTACAGAAACTTGGAGCAGTATAAAGACTAAATACTGAAATAAGCACATCCATTCAACCACTATTTACTGAGTGTTTATTATGAAACATAGCTTAACATGTGCAAACAAGACAGGGTGAGAGGAAGAAAAGTTAAGCAAAAAAGAGAAGAAAATATCAGGTATTGTAGGTTTTTTAAAAAATAAAATAGGCAATGCGATAGAATACCAGAGGAGTGTAGACTTTGTGTAGTCAGGGAAGACCACAAGCTGGGATCTGAAAGACAGAAGAAGAAGAAGGAGCAGCTAGCTATGTAGAAATCCGAGGGAAGAGTGTTCTAGGCAGAGGAAACCGTCCATGCAAAGACAATGAAGCCAGAGTGTGCCTGATACTTTGAAAAACAAAGAGACGATCAGTGTGGCTAGAGGACTCTGCAGGAGGGCAACATGGTGGGAGAGGGGTGCAGGGAGGTGGGCCCCCCAGATCAGAGGGAGCTTTGGAAGCCAGGGCAAGTTATTTGGATTTTCTTGAGGGAGGGAGGACCAAGCATCGTGGACTTAAAACCAGTAGAAGATTTTAAGCAGAAGAATGCACTGTTCTATAAATGTGTTTAGAAGTCCAGTCTTGTCACTCTGTGAGTAATGGCTTGTAGGGAGTTAAGGGAAGAAGCAGAGGAACCACTTGGGAGGTCAATGCAATGGTCCAGAGGAGAGAGAATGGTGACTAGGGCTAGGGCACGGTTTCTCAGCCTTGGAACAATTGCCATTTTGGACCATATAATCCTTTGTTGTGGGGCTGTTCTGTGCATTATAGGAAGTTTAGTAGCATCCTTGGCCTCACTAGATGCCAGACACAATCCTCCCCTCCCCTAGTGGTGACAACCCAAAATGTCTCCAGACATTGCCAAATGTCACTTGGCAGGCACAACCAGCCCTGCTGAGAATTTCTGGACTAGGGGGTTAGCTGTGGAAGTGACAAGAGTGGTAAATTCTGAATATATTAATATTTTGAAGGAAGAGCTGATAG
Organism: Eschrichtius robustus; assembly: GCF_028021215.1. Lineage (NCBI taxonomy): Eukaryota > Metazoa > Chordata > Mammalia > Artiodactyla > Eschrichtiidae > Eschrichtius > Eschrichtius robustus. Next base: position 28,041,862 of record NC_090825.1, read on the forward strand.
GACTTGTTGATAAGAATAGATACAGAGTGTGAGAAAAAAAGATGAGTCAATGATAGAATAATTCCATGGGTTTGTTTTTTTTTTTTTTCCATGGGTTTTTGACCTGGGCAACAGGAAGAATGGAGTTACCATGCACAGCAATGGGGAAGAGTGTGGGAGCAGGGAATTGAGGGTGTTGCTTTGAACACGTTAAATTTGAGATTCCTGTTAGGCATGTGGAAATGGCAAATAGACAGTTGAAGTTCCAAGAAATGTCAGAGTTAGATATACACATATAGTAGTTAGTCACATACATATACATATACAGAGATAGAGATAGAGGATATAGATGATAGATAGACAGACAAATAATTAGATGATTAGATTGATAGATATAATGATGATAGATAGATAGACAGATAGATAGATAGACAGATAGACTGCAAAAGGCATGTTGGAATGAAAACAGTCACTAAAAAGAAGGTTCTTGCCACAACTTTCCAGATAGGTTGCACATTTAAAAGCTTATAAAAAGACAGTCAAATTAAAAGGGCACTGAAGTCCTTCAGACTGAAAAGAAATCATAGATCATACTACTGAGGCATAGAAACTTATGTTACACCAGGACACTCTTCTCCAAGCATGCCCTAAATCGATGAGCCAAATCTCACCTATGAATAAAATGTGGTCATCCACCAGCCCCCGTCTTTCCGTGATGGGGAGACAGTGAGGCTCAGCACAGAAGAAATTGCTATCATTCTACCAGACTAATTTAGAATCAGGAAACTTTCCAAAACAGAATATTTCAAGAATTAATATGACCAAACAAACCAGGGGAACAAAGTTGCAAAAATGGTTCACTATTTTTTTTTCCCAAATAAATTCTCTGACCCAGAGGGGAAAAAAAGGCAACTGTTGGAGTCTATTTAAGAGACTCATTCTCTACTCACACTAACTACCCTATGGGTGGGATAGGTCTGCTGCCCCACAAGGACAGCCCACCCAATGGGTGATATTATAAGGGTGATGGGCTGGAAGATTTCCTGTGAGAAATGCCATCAGAGTGGGATTTAGAATTCCTCCAAAGAAGGCTATATAACTCTCACCTTGGGAAAGAAGGAGGACCAAGCATCATGGACCTTTCAGTTCCACCAGTCAACCTAGATAGGTCTCATGGGCAGAATTGGAAGAGACCTACCATGTTCATGGATTGGAAGACTAACATAGTAAATGTCAATTTCCCCAAATTAATATATAGGTTTAATATAATTCTTGTCCAAAAAAAATCCCAGCAATTTTTTATAGTCAGATTATTCTAAAATGTATATGGAAAGGAAAAGAAGTTAGGATTACTAAAACAATTCTGAAAAAGAAGAATAAAATGGGAGCGATCAGTCTACTTGATTTCAATACTGTTTTAAAGCAATAGTAATGAAGCCATAGGAATGAAAATCCTATTGGTAGACTAGAACATAAAACTCAGAAATAGACTCACAGAAATATGTCCAACTGATTTTTGACAAGTGCAGAAGCAATTCAGTAGAGGGAAGGTAGCCTTTTAAAATATGGTGCTAGAGCAATCAGACATCCATAGGCAAAAAAAAGAGAAGAAAAAGGAGGAAGGAAGGAAGGAAGGAAGGATGGAAGGGAGGGAGGGAGGGAGGAAGGGAGGAAGAAAGGGAATGAACCTTTACCTAAGTCTCACACTTTAAACAAAAGTTAACTCAAAATGATCATGAACTTAAATATAAAATGGAAACATAAGGAGAGGATGGAGGCAGGAGGGAAATGAGTGTGTCTAAAAGGACAACATGAGTGATTGTTTTGATGGTAATGTTGGGCATCTTGACTGTATCAATGTCAGATCCTGTCTATGATACTATATAGTAATTTTGCAAGATGTTACCACTGGGGGGGAAGGGGACCTCCTTGTATTGGTTCTTACAATGGCATATGAAACTACAACTATCTCAAGATAAAAAGTTTAACTCTAAAAAATCTAAAAATAACACCTTTTCAAAATTTTAGTCCATAGTTGAGCTTGAAACAAGACAGGAAATCTCAATAGGCCCAAAGGGAAAGGGAAAGAGAGTTGAGTAGGAGTTGAAGTTGAATAACCCTGCTATTCAGATTAGGGGTCAGCCTTCAACTCCTCAGCAGGGCCTGGAATTGAGGCTAGGGTTTAGGATGGAGCCAAGAACTGTATTCACTTTAATAAAGACTGAGCTGAGAAATACTGTGCCTGACTGTGAGTAAAAATTAACAATATTTTTTTTACTGACTCAAGTATGCAGTCTAGATAGTGGGTGCCTAGCCCAAGCCCCTTGGTGGAAGTGGGGTACTCCATGAAGAGGCAGAACCCCAATCCTGTATCACACGTAAGTGTAGAGTCTAACACCTTGCACTATCCTCCCGGTCCAGAAATCTAAACTGAAATACGAACGGCAAACTAGCCTGCAACACATCCTGTAGGGCCCTTGGTAACAGCAAATCCAGCACCACCCCAGGATTCTCACAGGTAACAACTCCCACCGCGGATGAATTCTGAATCTAATCGATTAAAGAATACAGTTTCTCTATCAAAGAACATAGAATAAAACAAATCAACTAAACTGTTCAAAAGAAACAAATCCCATAACTTCAAAGTTTATAAAAATGTTGAGGGGAAAAGATGGTGAAAATGGTGAAGATGACAGAGGGAAAGTTGCTGAGCCAACTTTCAGATGGGGGCTGGCCCGGTCTAAAAGCAGCTTCCAAGAGGATGGGTACCAGAGCCATGTGAGGGGATATTAACTGGAGGAAGGAGGTCATCCCACACCTTGTCATGGGTGACCTTTCTTGGGTCTTCAGTTTGTAACCATCTGAGTCTTCTCCAAGGGAGACTAGATGAACCTCAAATTATAGAAAACTCCAAGAGAACACAGCCTCCAACATTAGGATGACCCCATCTGAAGCAAAGAATATGCCAGCCCTGAGCCATACGAACAAGAAGCAAATGTACTGCTCCACACAAGAGGGTTTCCTGCCTCAGAAAGCCTTCCCCAATGCCACCTCTGTCCCTAGGAGTGTTGGGAGGCTTAGAGCCAGCATATCCTAAGCCTGCCATCCTGTGAATCTGAGTGTGGGGTCATCCCTGGGTGAAAAGGAAAATAAATATCCTGGAGGTCAGGCCCCAGACAACTGGCCAGGAGAAATCAGACGCAAGTCCAACCACTACCTTTTGACTAGAACCAGTGTAGATGAGCACTGTGAAATGATGGCACATGAGCAAATGAGCTTGAAGCCAGCCAGCTTGTGTGCTCACAAAAGAAACTCATTTGGCTTTTGGTGCCTTTTTTATAATCATCCATTAATTGTCCAATTATGTGTGAAAAGATCCAAAATAATCCCAGTGGACTGGTTCTCCTGGCAAAAAATCATTCAGTGATTTAGATCTAAAACTTTCCATCATCTTGGCCACCATGTAAGTCTATGAGTTCACATTTGTTTCTTTGTGCTCCTGTGCTTAGCATGAATCTGAAATCTGAATCTGAAAATGGCCACGTGGTGGATCTTGCAGCTCTCTGGGGCCATTAGAAATTGCAAAGCTCCCAGTATTCTATTCCCAAGCCTGGAATAATGTTAAACAGTATGCAATTTCCCTTGGAGAAAACAAGATGGAAGTAGGGAGAAATTGAGGGCAATGGTCCTCAACCCTGGCTGCACGCTAAAATCACCTGGGGTGAGCAGCTACTTTAGAGCAATATTGGCTAGTACTGCTAATTAATACCCACTCACACTAATCCAGTGATTGGCAACACCTAATGCACATCAGAATCTCCTAGAGAGCTTTTAAAAATACTGATGCCTGGGCTCCACCCCCACTGACCAGTCAAATCAGAGCATCTGGAAGATGGGGTTGTGGCATGGGTACTTTTTTAAAGCTCTTTAGGTACTACTACACAGCACAGGGAATAACTATTCAGTAACTTGTAATAACCTATAATGAAAAATAATCTGAAATATATATATATAACTGAATCACTTTGCTGTACACCTGAAATTAACACAGTACTGTAAATCAACTATATTTCAATTAAAAAAAAAAAAAGCTCCTTAGTTGATCTAATGTTCAGCCTGGGTTAAGAATGAGTGCCCTAGTCCAGGCCTTCTCAGACTTTAGGGAGCATCAGAATCTCCTGAAGAGGTCATTAAATCAAAGGTTTCAAATAAAGCAGTTAACAGACACCAAAAGTAGATTTGAGGTTCCCGAGGAGGAGGGGAGATGGGAGGATTGGCGAGTGACTGCTAAGGGGTTTCTTTGGGGGCTAATGAGAATGTTCTAAAATTTATTGTGGTGATGGCTGCACAACCCTGTGAATATATTTAAAGCCACTGGATTGTACACTTTAAGTGGGTAAATTGTATGTATGTGAATTATATCTCAGTAAAGCTGTTAAAACACACTCACATAGGTTTCTGCCCACCCCCAGAGATTCTGATGCACTGGTTCTGAAGTGGAGCCCATGAATTTGCCTTTTTAATGAAATCCCAGGTGATGTTGATTCTGTGAAGTCACAGACCAAACTGCTCTAGGCCACAGAAAGGCAATGGCATTTAAACTGTCTAGGATTTTATGAGCACGATAACGGTTTATGAATGGTTAACGGTTAATGATTATATGTGGGTTCCCCCATCAGTGTTCTCTGGAGCAGTGTGGCTTTTGCATGTTTGTTTCGTGGATCACTTCACTCCTATGTGCCTGTCATTCTAGAACAAGGGCTCTTTCTTCTGTTACCCTAGTCGTAGAGGATCAGGTGACACTGATGCTTCCAGGGTTGTCTCATAGAAATGAAAGCAGAAATTGCAAAGGGAAAATGTGATATGAACCCAGAGGAAACCCAGAGGATTAGGACCATGGAGCCAGGAGATATCCCCTGGTTCAACCAAGCACTGTATGAGACCCTGGGAGAAGAAGAAAAGAATAGGGCATCTTTTTTTAGTTTGTGCCATTTATGAAATGATAAATAGCTACATATGAAAATCTAGATTTACCAAAAAAAGGCAAAGCAAGACTTTCCACTTATCGTACAAAACGATTCATCCCCAGAGGTCCTTCAGAATATTGAACTTTCTTGGTACCTTTAAACTGATGTACAATGTTTTACATTAATTAAGGTGGTTAAGAATGCACCTGCCAATACAGGGGACACAGGTTCGAACCCTGGTCCAGGAAGATCCCACATGCCGTGGAGCAACTAAGCCAATGCGCCACAACTACTGAGCCTGTGCTCTAGAGCCCGCGAGCCACAACTACTGAGCCCACGTGCCACAACTACTGAAGCCCACACGCCTAGAGCCCATGCTCCGCAACGAGAGAAGCCGCCGCAATGAGAAGCCCGTGCACCGCAACGAAGAGTAGCCCCTGCTCGCTGCAACTAGAGAAAGCCCGCACGCAGCAACAAAGACCCAACGCAGCCAAAAATAAACAAACAAATAAATAAATAAATAAATTTATTAAAAAAAAAAACAGCCCAGGTACAGGTGCCAAGGCCGATACCCAAGTCTCTGCCATAACTGTCCCCAGGACTCCGCAGGCTTTCCGCCCGCAGTCAGTCCCTAAGTACCCTTGGTTAGTGCTGGTGCCTGCCTCCTACTCCACCATGACAAAACCTCAACATAAGTCCTAGGCATTGTTCACCATGCAGCTGCCAGTGGGGCTGTCACTGTTGTCACTGCTAGAAGTAAGGGGGAACAAAGGGACCACTTTTTTTTAAGGTTTAAATTTTGAAAAACAAGCTTGGTCATATTTTGAGATGCAGCACAGAACAGTTGAAAGACTCGGGCTCAAATTAACAACAGCACGGTAAAGATATTCAACATCTCCAAGCTGCATCATCTGTTAAAACATAGCTAAGCTGGTGGCGGGGTGGGGGGACATCATAGAGAGGACAATGTGCATAAATCACATAATAAGCCACACATTCCAGTGCCTGGCATATTAGAAATATAAATAATAATAATAGCAGCCAATATTCATTGAGTGTCTATTATTTACTAAATACTCTTCTAAGATTTATATATATATGAATTCATTTAATTCTCACAGTACTCTATTACAGGGGTCAGCAAACTTTTACTGAAAGGCCAGATGGCAAATATCTGGGGCCTCGTGGCCCCATACGGTCCCTATCCTGACCACTCAGCTCTGCTGTTGTAGGTCAAAAGCAGCCGTAGACAATATAAACACATGGGCATATCTGTATTTCAATAAAATTTTATTTATAAAAACAAGAGGTAGTCCAGATTTGGCCTGTGGGCTGTAGTTTGCCAACCCCTGCTCTGTGAGTTGGGTGCTATCATTATCTCCATTTTACAGAGGAGAAAACGGAGGCACAAAGGAATCAACTGACAGCCCAAGGGCCCACATGAAATCTGATTATAAGCTACCCACAGTCAACAATTAGATCATAGCAGCTGCTGCCATCACCATCCCATCTGTAAGCCTCGCACTCAAAAGGGGCTGGCCAGCCGGTCAGTCACCAGCACGCTCAGAGCTGCCTCAGAGGTTGAAGACCCAACTCCAATCCCCTCCTCTTCTTGCCCTGATATTCCGGGTTGAAGTTCTTCCTGGACCCTCAATGTCCTTATTCCCTGTACCACCCAGACTGATTTTAATTTTATGCATTTTCTCCCCAGCCTGTTTGGAACCCCGTACCATGCACATCACAAGTGCTCAATTCCTATGTGTTAAATGCATCTATGAACCCACTGGCAGTGGGTGTGCAGGCCACAACAGTCAGGGACTGAGGGCAGAGAGGTAAGGGGACTCACCAGTCCATGGCAGGCACTGAGGGCTGCAGTCCCAACCCTGGTGCCTTGCTGCAGAACTGTGCCCCTGAGATGGCAGGGGGGACCCGAGGAAGCCTCCATCTTCACATGAGAGAGGTTCCCATATCTCCTCTCCACGATGTAGCTTTTGGAAAGTAATCCCTGATTGACCGTCAAGTTAAAAAACAGGTCCTTCTCCTCATGGGAAATTCTATAGTACACCCGGTCCTCTGGGCCATCCAAATCTCTCTTCCTCCTGCTGCTGGTGACAGGATGGTGCAAGCCATAAGACAGAAAATGCCCGCTCGCGTCGACTCGGACAGGAGCCACCACGTGGTATTCTGGCAGGGCCTTGACAAAATGCTCTGGAAAAAAAGGAGACACAGAATAAGCCTAAGAGATCCCTGCTGAGTCTGTGGCAAGACAAATACACCTTGTTTGGAACTTAGATTTTACCCTGTTGATTGCAAAATCCCACTGTTGAAGTGTAGAGATCGTTTCCACCATACAAACACCATTAATATCAAATTCCCCGAACAACACAAATTTACCCGGGGCTCTCTCTTAGATGACAGGTGGCTGTCTGAGCTGACACCAAGACATAGCTCTGGATGTCAGATGTTTTACTGGAGACAAACTAAGACAAGAATTAATTCATGAGGAATATGGTTAGGAAAGGGGCAAGATCACTATGACAAACAGGAACATTTCAGGTCTAGAGTTCATTAATACAAATCACAGGGCTTCACTGTTTATTATAAGGAGCGTAAATGCCTCTGGAATTTCCAGTTAAGTCACGCTGGAGGAAAAATGCAAAAGCACAGTGAACTCATCATGTACACTCTGACAAACCTTGCACGGTTACAGCACAAGTGTTCTGTAATGTAGCAATGAGTACTTAAAAGAACTAGGGTGTTTCTTTTTTATTTTTATAAAATATACAACATAAAATGGTAAGGGAACGTATTAGGATCAGAGGCATGGGGTCAAAATATGAAAATTGCCACTTTAAAAATGCAAGACACACACACTTCTTCCTTCCTTCCACACACGAGAACACAGACACCTTTCGACTTCCTCAAATTGAAATCCCCACCACTGCCTCTTCATTTTCCTGTTTGAGAATAACAAGGAATCTAACTAGTAAGGAGTAAGCATCAGGCTCTGGATTACAGACTACTTAAAGCAAACCATTAACCACTTATGCAGATAAACTAATCTTTTGCTTCAGGCAAAAAAAAAAAAAAGAGGGAAGGAAGGAAAGAAGAAAACAAAAGGGGAAGGAGAGGGAGAAGGAGAGAGAGAAAGGGGGGAAAAATTCTACTTTTTTCTACTTTTCTATTTCCACCTCCCAGCTGTACCTCTTGCACTTTGTAACTTGTGTTACTTTGTTCAAGTTACCTCCCCAACTACAATGTCTTTCACACTCTCTATCAAAATCTTATGTTTAACATAATCTTATGCTTATTTTTTAAAGTCCCAACTCAAATTCTCCCTCTTCTTTTTCCTAATGTCCTTGCTTAAAGTTCTTTCTCCCTCCCCTGAATCCCCATGTCCTTACTTTCTGTAGCTCCCAGAACAGCCCAATTTTACAAAGCCTTTTGTTTATTATATTATGTATAATAATATGGGACAAAGTGAGAGAGTGGCATGTATATATATACACTACCAGATGTAAAATAGATAGCTAGTGGGAAGCAGCTGCATAACACAGGGAGATCAGCTCGGTGCTTTGTGACCACCTAGAGGGGTGGGATAGGGAGGTTGTGAGGGAGACGCAAGAGGGAGGAGATACAGGGATATATGTATATATACAGATGATTCACTTTGTTGTAAAGCAGAAACTAACACACCATTGTAAAGCAATTATACTCCAATAAAGATGCTAAAAAAAAAACAAGATATAGAATGGCTGAATGGACAGAAAAAGAATACTCATCTGTATGCTGCCTACCATAGACTCACCTCAGACATAAGGACACACAGGCTGATAGTGAATGGATGTAAACTGATGTTTCATGCAAAGGGAAACCAAAGAAAGCTGGTATACTATATTTATATTGGACCAATAGACTTTAAAATAAAGACTCTAATAAAAGACAAAAAGGAGGATTACATGTTAATAGAGGGGTCAGTCCAACATGTGGGGATTAAACAACATGCTACTGAACAACAAATGGATCAACAAAAAATAAATAAAGAGAAATTTTAAAATACCTTGAGACAAATAAAAATGGAAATACAACAAACCAAAAATCTACGGGATGCAGCAAACGCCATTCTAAGAAGGAAGTTTCTAGTAATACAGACCTACCTCAAGAAACAAGAAAAAATCTCAAATAAATAATCTAACTTTGCACCTAAAGAAACTAGAGAAAGAAGAACAAATGAAGCCCAAAGTTAGTAGAAGAAATAAAATAATAAAGATCAGAGAGGAGATAAATGAAATAGACTAAAAAGACAATACAAAGAACAATGAAACTAGGAGCTAGTTCTTTGAAAAGACAAAAATGACAAACATTTTGCTAGACTTGCTAAGAGAAGAGTCAGAGCTCAAATAAATAAAATTAGAAAAGAAAGAGGAGAAATTACAACTGATATCAAGGAAATACAAAGTAACATAAAAGACTATTATAAACAATTTAACAACAACAAATTGCACAACCTAGAAGAAGTGGATACATTCCTAGAAATACACAATCTTCTAAGACTGAATCATGAAGAAATTTTTTAAAATAATGATTGCTTATTTAGAAGGAGGTTGAGTCAGAAAAAAATAAAACTCCCACCAAAAAAAAAAAAAAAAAAAGTCCAGGTGGGTTCTACCGAACATTTAAAGAATTAATAGTTACACTTCTCAAACTATTTAAAAAAACTGAAGAAGAGGGAATGCTCTCAAACTCATTTTACAAATCCAGCCTTACCCTAATACCAATCCTAGACCAACAGACCACACACATTCATACACACACAAACTACATAGATGAACATAAATGCAAAAATCCTAAACAAAATATTAACAAGCTGAATTTAACAATACATTAAAAGGATCATACACCATGATCAAAGGGGATTTATTCCAGCAATGCAAGGATGGTCAACATCTGCAAATCCATCAACATGATACAGCACACTAACAAAATAAAAGATAAAAATCACATGCTTGTATTAATAGATGCAGAAAAAACATCTGACAAAATTCAACATCTGTTTATGATAAAAACTCAACAAAGTGGGTGTAGACTAATCATACCTCAATATAACCTAGGCCATATATGACATACTCAATGGTAAAAAGCTAAAAGTTTTTCTTCTAAGATCAGGAACAAGAAAAGAATGCTCACTCATAGGACTTTCATTTGACATATTTTGGAGTTCCTAGCCAGAACAATTAGGCAGAAAAAATAAGCAAAATTTATCCAAACTGGAAAGGAAGAAGTTAAACTGTCACTATTTGTGGACCACATGATGCTATATATAGAAAATCTAAAGACTCCACCAAGTAAACTATTAGAATTAATAAAAAAGTTTCAGAAAAGTTTAAGGGTACAAAATTGATATACAAAATATGTTGTGTTTTATGCACTAAGAATGAACTATCAGAAATAGAAATTAAGAAAAAAATTTCATTTACAATTGCATCAAAAATAATAATATACCTAAGAATAAATTTAACTAAAGACATGAAAGACCTGTACACAGAAAACTGTAAGACACTGATGGAAGAAAATAGACACAAATAAATGGAAAGATATACCATGCTTATAAACTGGAAGAATTAATATTGTAAAAATGTCTATTAACCAAAGTAATCTACAGTTTCAATGAAATTCCCATCAAAATTCCAAGGGAATTTTTCACAGAAAGAAAAAAAAAAAACAATCCTAAAATTTGTATGGAACCACAAAAGATCTCAAATAGACAAAGCAATCTGGAAAAAGAAGGACAAAGCTGAAGCCATTACATTCTCAGGTTTCAAAGTATATTACAAAGTTAAAGTAATAAAAAAGTATGGCATTGGCATAAAAACAGACACATGGATCAGTGGAACAGAATAGAGGACCCCAAAATGAACCCATGCATATACACCCAATTAATTTACAACAAAGAGGAAAGAATATACAATAGGGAAAGGACAGTCTTCAATAATTGTGTTGGGAAAACTGGAGAGCCCCATGCAAAAAAAATGAAAATGGACCACTATCTTACACCATATGCAAAAATTAACTCAAAATGGATTAAAGACTTTAATTTAAAACCAAAAATTGTAAAACTCCTAGAAGAAAATTTGGCAGTAAGCTCCTTGACATCTCACTTGGCAATATTTCTTTGGATCTGACACCAAAGATAATGACAAAGAAAGTAAAAATAAACAAATGGGACTACATCAAACTAAAAATCTCTGCACAGCAAAGGAAACCATCAACAAAATAAGAAGGTAACCTAATGAATGGGAGAAGCTATTTGAAAATTATATATCCAATAGTGGTTAATTATCCAAAATATATAAGAACTCATACAAATATGAGCTCAATAACAAATAAACTATCTGATTTTAAAATGGACAGATGATCTGAATAGACATCTTCCCACAGAAGACACACTGATGACCAACAGGCACATGAAAAGATGTTCAGCGTCACTAATCATCATGAAATGCATATCAAAGTCACAATGATATACCACCTCACACCTGGTCAGAATGGCGTTTATCAAAAGAACAAGAAGTAACAAGTGTTGGTGAGGTTGTAGAGAAAAAGGAACACTTGTACACTGTTAGAGGGGATGTAAATTGATACAGCAACTAGGGAAAACAAAAAATTAAAAGTAGAAATACCATATGATCCAGCATTTCCACTTCTGGTCATTTATCTGAAGAAAACAAAAGCTCTAATCAAAAAGATATATGCACCTTATGTTCATTGTGGCATTATTTACAATAGCCAAGATATGAAAAAAAAAATACTGTGTCAATCAGTAGATAAATGGATACAAAAGATATGGCATATATATATACACACACACACACACACAAAAGAATACTACTTAGCATTAAAAAAGAATATAATCTTGCCATTTGAGACACTAATGGACCTTGAGGATATTATGCTCAGTGAAATAAGCCAGACAGATAAAGGCAAATACTGTATGATTTCACTTATATGTGGAATCTAAATGACACAACAACTGAAAAAACAGACATAAAACTGAATTCATAGATCTACTGAACAGATCGGTGGTTGCCGGATGGGAGGAGACTTGTGGGGTTGGGCAAAATGGGTGAAGGGGATCTAGAGCTGTAAACTTCTCATTACAAAATAAATATGTCATAGGGACGTAATGTACACTATGGTTACTACAGTTAATAATACTCTATTGCAAATTTAAATGTTGCTCTCATTATAAGAAAAACAATCTTTAACATTTTATGGTGACAAATGTTAACTAAACATTGTGGTGATAATTTTCACTTTATACAAATATTGAATCATTATGTTGTACACCTGAGTGGAATGTCATATATCAATTATACCTCGATTAAAAAAAAATTTGCATAAAGTGGTGCCATACTCTATCTAGTGTCTTGGTGAGGTGATAAAAGAGAAACAGACATGTGAAGTGCGTAATCACTAAAAGCCCTATCTTTTAAGGAAGCCTATTTGCTCTAAAATACTGGGGGTGGAGGTGGGAGTGAGGGGGGATTATAGATGAAACAAAACTGGCCATAATTTGTAATTATTGAAGTATTGGGTAATGGGAGTTTATTATATTATTTTCTTTAGTGTACATTTGAAAATTTCTGTGATGAAAAGTTAAAAATAAATAAAGGCTTGTTTTGTTAACATAAAAAAAATGTGGGGGAAAACCACATGCCTAGGAATCAATGAAGCACAATATTTGTGATCACGTCTTGCTTCTGGTTGACACTGGGCCTGCAATCAGAGGACAGACCAAGTTCTCGCTCTGCCACTCACCAGCAGTGGGACCTTGGGCTCATCACCTAACTTCTTAGCTTCTTCAAGTATAAAATGGAGATAATATCAGTTCTGTCTACCTTACACGGCTGTTTGGAGGAGCTAATGAAACAATGAGAGTGAGAGGGCTTTGCAAACTATGGTGCCAAATAAATGTACACGTTTAAAGGAAGAGGATTCCAAGTCTATAAGGCCTCTGAAGGCAGGTTCTAGGCGTGATTCACCTCTGTATCCTCCACCAGGTCTAGCTGCATCATTCATACAGTAGATGTAAAGATGACCATTTGTTGTTCCTATGGCTGCCTTGCATCTGAACGTCTTTACCACATTTGGGGAGTTCCTTATCATGAGTCTTGGGAACGGAGCCCACCTCCCAGGAGAGAAGATGCAAGTGCAGGAAGCATGTCCCTCACCAGTCTAGCAGCTCTGGAGCACCCCGTACACTCACGCTTCATTCATCAGAGGCACTGCCTAGACTTTGAATCCAGAAGCAGTGATACCAAGAAGCAGGGATTATGGTAGCGGCCCCGAGACGAAGGAGGAGCTGGGGCTCGCAAGCAGCACCCAGCATCCAGACCCAATGGATGAGCATCACAAGGTGAAGTGTCTAGGACACGGCAGAGGCAGTGGCAGCAAAGGCAGCCATATTCTGACCTTTGTTCCTCCTGCAAAGCATCCACACTTGGCTCTCAGCTCTCCCGGCATTTCTTCGAGCAATCCAGGATTGCTTTAATAAATTCTTCTTCTGGGCTTCCCTGGTGGCACAGTGGTTAAGAATCCGCCTGCCAATGCAGGGGACACGGGTTCAAGCCCTGGTCTGGGAAGATCCCACAGGCCGTGGAGCAACTAAGCCCATGCGCCACAACTACTGAGCCTGCGCTCTAGAGCCCGTGAGCCACAACTACTGAGCCTGCGTGCCACAACTACTGAGGCCCGCACACCTAGAGCCCATGCTCCGCAACAAGAGAAGCCACCGCAATGAGAAGCCCGCATGCTGCAACAAAGAGTAGCCCCCGCTCGCCACAACTAGAGAAAGCCCGCGTGCGGTAACGAAGACCCAACTCAGCCAAAAATAAATTAATTAATTAAATAAATTTTAAAAAATAAAAATAAAATAAATTCTTCTGCTAAAATCTAAAATAGTAATAATAATAATAATATTGTCATATCTTTGTATGGTGACAGATGGTAACTAGACTTACCAGTGATCATTTTGAAACGTATAGAAATATTAAATCACTATGTTGTGTACCTGGAACTAACAGAGTGCTGTAGGTCAATTATACTTCAATAAAAGAAAGAAAGAGGGAAATATGAGACAGAGCACAGTTTTCACTCTTAGGTACTAACCAATAGTCTCAATTTTTAAGAGACTATTAAAAGTCCAGACCCTTGTTTCTGACTGCAGCAACTAAGAGCAACAGAGCACAAAGCAACATGAACAAACCTTAAAAACAATGCTCAGTGAAAAATAAGAAACAAAACAAGTTAATACAGAGCCATTTACATTCATGGAAATTACACGCGGAAACAATAACACAGAGTTTGCCAGAACATACGTGAACAAAAAAATACACATGGAACCCATTAAAATGGTTTTCTATGCAGAGGAATGGGAGTGGAGAATGGGGACCAAAATGCATAAATAAACAAAACAAGAAAGGTGTTTTGCACAAATTAATAATGCTAATGTACCACGCACTAGGAGTCAAATTGACTCAGGCCTCTGTACTGCCTGCTCCCCAAGGAATATCTGGACCTCGTTGGTATCAGAGCTTCACTGCCCTTCAGAGTTCAGACCTCAGGGGGGAATGGGCAGGTTGGCTGAGGTTGGATGTAGTCAGTTTCTCTAGTATTTCCCTCATGTTGTTCTTTTCTTCTATGACTTACAGTGATGTCTCTGGCTCTTCCAGGGTTGGAGCAGTGGGGAGCAGTAAGGGGCAGAAAAAGTCTTATTCAACTGAATACAGCCATTATCCTGCAATGGTACCCCCTGTACGTGGTCCTGTCCTGATGGTGACTCCTCTCAAGAGAAGCTTTTATGACCCTTATAGCAGGGGTCCCCAACCCCCGGGCCACGGACCGGTGCTGGTCCGCGGCCCGTTAGGAACCAGGCCGCACAGCAGGAGGTGAGCGGGGGGGCCAGCGAGCAAAGGTTCATTGCCCGCTCCCCATCATTCCCCATTGCTCGCATTAACTCCTGAACTATCCCCCCTGAACTATCCCCCCCATCACTCGCATTACACCTTGAACAAACACCCCCCAACCCGTCCATGGAAACATCGTCTTCCACGAAACCGGTCGCTGGTGCCAAAAAGGTTGGGGACCGCTGCCTTATAGGACCTGTCTCTGAAGATACATCTCAAAGAATTAAACATGATTTAAATATAAAATGAAAGACTAACTTGCCTAAACCCCAGCACCTACTGCCCAAAGAATAAAAGAGCAAATACATATACAGCTTTTGACCCAGTTACTTTTGATCTAATGTGCTTTTAAGAGAGCCAGCATAAGCTGGCTGTATTCATATAATAATTATAGTAACCATTTAATGAACACTTGCTACAATACTCCTCATTTAATACACACAACGACTCTGTGACACAGATTCAGTTACTATCCCCATTTCATAGAAAAAGAAACAGAATGTAAGAGAGGTCACAGAGCCAACATGCAATGTTACTTGGATTAAAATCTTGTGCTTCCTATTTCAAAATCATGTTCTTGGCCACTGCATTTTGTGTACATAAGCAGTTGCACTTGGCAGCGGGGATAGCAGAGGAGAGGTAATAGCACTGCCCCTGGGGATGATGATCTGACAAGAAAAGAACTGCATGACTTCTTTAAGAGGCCTCAAGTCACTCAGCAATAAATGGAGAAAATAACTGCCTCTTTATCGGGTGAAGTAATGGGAGATAAGACCAGTTTCACCACTTGATTTTACTGCAAAGGAAGCGGCTAAGCCACATCTGCCAATAGGTGTGGATGGAAACAGGAGGCCACTTACAGAGTGTGGCTTCCGTGGGTGGCCCAGCTGCACCTGCCTCATCTACACAATGGGCATAACAATAATAGTATTCCCCTCCTACGGTGGTTGTGAGAATTCAATGTAGTAATATATGTAATAGATTTGGAACAGTGCTTGACAGATAACACTCACTCTCTAAACACTAACTACTTATTCTTGGTATTAAAGATAGAAAATTGGGGGAGTTCCCTGGCAGTCCAGGGGTTAGGACTCTGCACTCTCACTGTCAAGGGTTCAATCCCTGGTCGGGGAACTAAGATTCCCGCAAGCCGCGAGGTACAACCAAAAATATATATAAATAAAGATAGAAACTTGGCTATTAGGGATCTCTGTGGCCTTAAATACATGTAAGCTCCAGGCGATGGGGAGAGGCTTGCACTCATCTTGGATTTCTCTCAGTAGGTGTTTAGTTTGGAAGATTAGCTAGCTATCATCCTGGCCAATAGAAAGCAGAGCTCAGAGGGGATATGACAGGGATGGAGAAATAAGATGTCAGGAAATAATAATAACTCCTAAATTTTACCATTTCTATGGTCAAACATGGCATTTAGAGTATACCAACTTGGTCTTGGTCATCCTCACAATTATCTGGGATATTATTAACAAGTGTCCCTTGTCTTAGCCTTCATCCCCACCTCTGTAAAAAGACAATAAAGAGGAGTGAGGATTCCTGCTGCGGCAATCTGACCCTAGAGCCCACCCTCCAAACCTCTGCTCTCACTACTTCTCAAGGGTCAACCACCGAGAGCCGGACATCAAGGTAGGGTGTCAACAAGGCTGGGGCCATTGTGGCTCACAGGCTCAGTAGTTGTGGCTCGTGGGCTCAGTAGTTGTGGCTCGTGGGCTCTAGAGCACAGGCTCAGTAGTTGTGGTGCACAGGCTTAGTTGCTCCGCGGCATGTGGGATCTTCCCGGACCAGGGCTCGAACCCGTGTCCCCTGCATTGGCAGGCGGATTCTTAACCAGTGCGCCACCAGGGAAGCCCTGTGAAGGCTCTTCTTACATTAAGATCTGAAATCATTTCCTCCTTGCAGAAGTTATTTTTTGCAAATGGCATAAATACATGATTATGACATTGGTCTTGAAACGCACTGCAGCGCTCCCTCGGTTCCGCCCAAGTCCACGCAGCCTGGAGCATGTCTCTAACATGGGATGAAGTGCCGGCCCTCTCAACTTCATGGAGCTGTCAGCAGCAAAAGAGATCATGGAAGTGACTGGTGACTTGTAAGCAGTACAGGGCAAAACGAACCTGAGGGGATATCGTCAGCTACAGAAGAGAGGCCATGTGTTGTGTGCAAGATTAATACTTCCTATTGTTCTGATACTTGGTTGGGAGCCTTGTGGAGGTCATCACACAACTGTGTATGTCACCACTGAGCAATGTGGAAGGAATAGTGGGCAGAGATTGCCCAATCTACCTGTTTCTAGTCCCAGAAAGGATTGGATTTATTTCCATGGTCCTTCCTAGATCTAAAATCCCGACTCTGCCTGCCCCTTAGAACTAGAAAGAACCTTAATAGTCATCGAGGTTCTGAGTCAGCCTCCTACTGCAGGACCCTGTGTGACTCCCTTGACGCCACTGCTGGAACGGCAGTTAGTAGGTGCTCAGTAAATGCATGTTGACTGATGGACCAGTTGGGCCTCTCATTCCTCATCTGCAAAAATAAGGAGGATGGCAGACATGACATCTGAAGTAATTTGAAAGTTTAAATGGTCAGAATTTGGGTGCAATTCAAAAATGTTATCAGAGTGGAAATGGAATTCTAGGGAGATTGCTTAATTATGAAGCAGCAAGCAGGTCATGTGGAGGCAAAGCTCTGGTCATCCTATTCCCTGGAAGCCTTAAGGATTTCCTTCTCAATGCAAATCAAAACTACAATGAGGTACAACCTCACGCTGGTCAGAATGGCCATCATTAAAAAGTGTACAAATAACAAATCCTGGAGAGGGTATGGAGAAAAAGGGAACCCTCCTACACTGTTGGTGGGAATGTAAATTGGTGCAGCCACTATGGAAAACAGTATGGAAGTTCCTCAAAAAACTAAAAATAGAGTTGCCATATGATCCAGCAATGCCACTCTTGGGCATATATCCAGATGAAACTCTAATTTGAAAAGATACATGCACCCCTATATTCATAGCAGCACTATTCACAATAGCCAAGACATGGAAACAACCTAAATGTCCATCAACAGTTGAATGGATAAAGAAGATGTGTTACATATATACAATGGAATATTACTTAGCCATCAAAAAGAATGAAATAATGCCATTTGCAGCAATATGGATGGACCTAGAGATTATCACACTAAGTAAAGTAAGTCAGAAAGACAAAGACAAGTACCATATGATATCACTTATATGTGGCATCTAAAATATGACACAAATGAACTTATCTACAAAACAGACATGGACTCACAGCCATAGAGCATAGACTTGTTGTTGCCAAAGGGTTGGGGGAGGGATGGATTGGGAGTTTGGGATTAGCAGATGCAAACTATTATGTAGAGAATGGATAAACAACAAGGTCCTACTGTATAGCACAGGGAACTGTATTCAGTATCCTGCCATAAACCATAATGGAAAAGAATATGAAAAAGAATGTATATATATGTATAACTGAGTGACTTTGCTGTACAGCAGAAATTAACACAACATTGCAAATCAACTATACTTCAATAAAATTAAATTTAAAAAAAAGAATTTCCTTCTCTAACTAGCTTGCCCTCATTCTCATTCTCATTCTCTCACTTCTCTCCCTCTCTCTCTCTTAGTTCTACATGGAAATCTGCTCAGAAATTTCTCTTTTGCACCAAATGGGGATTACTTGTAAATCCACTGGTGAGTTGATTGAGAACAAATATTTTGGTGAAAAGACTTTTAAAAATCTGAATTTTTTTCTGGTTTAATTTTATTTATTTATTTATTTATTTGAAGTTATTACAAAATAATGGCTATATTTCCCTATGCTGTACAATATGCTCTTGTAGCTTATTTATTTTATACATAGTAATTTGTATCTCTTAACCCGCTACCCCTATCTTAACCCTACCCCTTCTCTCCCCCACTGGTAACCGCTAGTCCATTCTCTATATTTGTGAGTCTATTTCTGTTTTGTTATGTTCATTCGTTTTATTTTTTAGATCCCACATACAAGTGATATCATATAATACCTGTCTTTCTCTGACTTATTTCACTAAGCATAATACCCTCTAGGTCCATCCACATTGTTGCAAATGGCAGAATTTCATTCGTTTTTATGGCTGAGTAGTATATATATACCACACCTTTATCCATTCACCTGTTGATGGACACTTAGGTTGCTTCCATACCTTGGCTGTTGTAAATAGCGCTGCTATGAACACTGGTGTGCATGTATCTTTTGAATTAGTGTTTTCATTTTCTTCCAATATTTTCCCAGCAGCGGAATTCCTGGATCATATGGTAGTTCTATTTTTAGCTTTTTGAGGAACCTCCACACTGTTTTCCATAGTAGCTGTACAAATTTACATTACCACTAACAGTGTACAAAGGTTCCCTTTTCTCCACATCCTCACCAGCATTTATTACTTGTTGACTTTTTGATGATTGCCATTCTGAAAGGTGTGAGGTGATATCTCATCGTGGTTTTGATTTGCATTTCTCTGATGATTATTGATGTTGAGCATCTTTTCATGTGCCTGTTGCTCATCTATATACCTTCTTTGGAAAAATGTATATTCAGGTCTTCCGCCCATTTTTTGATTGGGTTGTTTGGGTTTTTTGATATTGAGTTTTGTTTTTTGTTTTTTGTTTTTTTTTTTATAAATCACATTAGGATTCTTTTTTTAATTATTTATTTATTTATTTATTTATGGCTGTGTTGGGTCTTCGTTTCTGCGCGAGGGCTTTCTCTAGTTGCGGCAAGCGGGGGCCACTCTTCATCGCAGTGCGCGGGCCTCTCACTATCACGGCCTCTCTTGTTGCGGAGCACAGACTCCAGACGCGCAGGCTCAGCAATTGTGGCTCACGGGCCTAGTCGCTCTGCGGCATGTGGGATCCTCCCAGACCAGGGCTCGAACCCGTGTCCCCTGCATTGGCAGGCAGATTCTCAACCACTGCGCCACCAGGGAAGCCCCTGATATTGAGTTTTATACATATATATATGTGTATATATATATATATATATATATTTTTTTTTTTTTGGATCTTAACCCCTTATTGGTTATATCATTTACAAATACTTTCTCCCATTCAGTCGGTTGTCTTTTCATTTTGTTGATGGTTTCCTTTGCTGTGCCAAAGCTTTTAAGTTTAATCAGGTCCCATTTATTTACTTCTGCTTTTGTTTCTTTTGCTTTAGGAGACAGATCCAAAAAAATATTTCTACGTCTTATGTCAAAGAGTGTTCTGCCTATGTTCTCTTCTAGGATTTCAATGGTTTCAGGTCTTACATTTAGGTCTTTAATTAAAATCTGAAAAATTTTTTGGAAATTATTTTTTAAATCTATATATCTGTGCATCACTAAAAAGCTCAGAGTACTGTACAGCTATTTTTCGGTATCAACTCCTCTCAGCCCATAACCCTAAAGGTGACTGGGGAAGACAACCATCTCTCACTTTCTAGAGAGGAGAAGGCAAGTCCCAGTGGTGTCTGTTCCACACTAAGCTGAATTCGCTTACAAAGATGTGGAGCAAGGAGAGCTGAAAACCAACCCAGGAGAATGCGTGTCTTTGAACCAAATCATCTCCAAATGCCCTGGGAAGTGCTTGCAGGCTTTGTTTGTGCTGCCAGCAAAAGAGAGACTTTTCACAAAAGGGCTGTTTTTCAAAGAACAACAAATGCTATTTTAAACTTGGGGGTGGGAGATCGTATCTGGACCGTTTACACAAGCGAGTGCTGGCTGACTGACATCTCACCCCAGTGTTTGCCCGTTCCGGCTTCCCAGGAAAGCAAACGGACCTGCTTCTGATGGCTCTGGAAGTGAGCAACAAATGAGGTCTCCAGCAGTATTTGAACTTTGCAACGTAGGCAGAAACCCTCAACAAGGTCAGGCTGGTGATGTTTGCCACCCAAGTGGTCTTGGGCATTAAAGGGGGTCAGGAAGCTATGGAAGCTTCCCGAGACTTGAGCGCTGTCAGCAGACACAGGACTTAACGGATGCTAACCCCATGCTGTCTCTGTGTGTGTGTGTGTGTGTGTGTGTGTGTGTGTGTGTGTGTGTGTGTGTGTTGTCCCTATTATTGTTCTAGGACAATGCTGCTTGACTGTAAGAAGCCAACCTCTGGAGTCTGGCTACCTGGGTTTAAAACCTCACGCCACCATAGCTAAGCCCATAAACTTCCCAAGCTTCAGCTTCTATGGGTGTAAAGCAGGGATGGTAACAGTGGTCCCTGCACCCCAGGCAACTGTTGTCAGTGGTCAAGAGGCTGACACACCAGAGCGCCTTAGCGGTCCTGGCACATGGGACACGGTCCAGCCACGCAGGTCATTGCTGCTGCCATGACTGCTTCCCCTCAGAAGTCCAACGAACTCCCCACCAAACAGGAAAGTGTGTCTGACCCTTGCAAGTCCAATAAAAAAAACAGAGGCAACAATACTATCCTGCTCAGGGTGTTAGGCTTTAAAAATATATAATAATAACAACAACAATAATAATAATAACAAATTTTCCATCACAACTCCTCCAGTGCTTTCTATAGCATGAAATTCTGAAAGAGAAGCAGCCAGCTGTGACCAGCAAGACAGGACAGGGAAAGGTGCGCCCCTATGGTAGGAAATTTTCTCTAAAAGGTCTGTTATTTTTACAACACAGCCCTAAATCTTTCCAGGAAAACACAGTCAAGCTCACTCAGCAGGGGGGTGGAATCACATTTCCCCTTACCTCACCAAAAGTTTCAAACTAACTAAAAACATGGCAGTGACTGCCAGTGGCCGGTTGGAACTTTTTAAAAAAAAAAATCATTCTCCGTTTTCAGAATCTGAAAAATAGGGATTGAAACAGTGCAGCATTCAGAAGAGACAAAAGAGACAGTTGGGGGGTGGTTCCTAGCTACCTCTAGAGTCTTCACTGCAGCATCCTTAGTGTAAAAGAGATGTGGATCCTCGCCTTTCGGTAAAAAGTAAGGAATCTACACCTTAAGCACTGAAATGCAAGATGCTCCCAGCCCAGATTTCCTCGCAACTCAGCCAAACGGCTTTGCGGAGTTCAGCCGAGTGGGGGAAGGGAAAAGAGAGCAAGCAACTTTGCACGCGTCTTACCCCTGAGGTTTTCAAAGGAAATAAAGAAAAGCCACTAACCTTGCCTCCTGTCCGGGAAGAGCACAGGGCCCGGCTGAGGTTGTCTCCCATAGCAAAGGGCCCCCAAGTTCAGGAGCTGAGCCACCACGGAGAGCTTTGCAAGCCAGCTCCTCTGTGCACATGGCATGATTCAGTTGTTGCGGAGAGAAAAGTCAACAAGGTTTAGCTCAAGAAATCAAGTCCTCGCCTGTGGCCGAGCAAGAAGATGCAGGGGTGCATGGTCCCGGAGTGGGGAGGGGGAAGCTGCAAGGTTGCCCACGATCTCCCTTTGCTCTTTTAAGCAGAAAGGGGCTAGTTACCTTTCCGTCCCCTCCCTCCTCCCGAAAGCGGAGTGATTCAGCTGACAGCGTCTGCTTTCCGTGGGGTGCGGAATGGGTCAGAGCGGGAGGGCGCAGCCCACCCCCGATCCCCACCCCTCTGCCTTGGGCGCCAGGCCTCCTCGCAGACAGCTCCGCGCATCTTGCTCCGGGACTCCCACCCCCGCGCTCTGCCAGCCCCGCCCAGAGCCCGGCCAAGCCGGCCAAATAGGGGAGCCCCGGGGAGAGTCACCCTGGGTGGGACTCCGAGTGAGAGGCCCCCCCAGGCCAGCCCCTCATACAGGCGGAAAATGTTGAGCGCAGGAATGGGGCAGAGAGGACCCCACTCCCTGACCCTCCTCAGCTCAGTGCTGCCCCCTTTCCGGCCTTTCCCAGTTCCCGAACTTTTCCTACCATTGCTCTACCAAGACTCCTCAGCCGGTCTCTGCGATTCTCTTCCAGGCCCGGCTAGGGCTTCCATTTGAGAAAGTAACATGCAATTTTTCTCTTTGCCAAGTCACACAAAGGGAAATGGTCTGTTCAAATGCTAGTTCAACCCTGGACAAGTCCCTTCATCTGTACCATGAGGCTATGCATAGGACCAAACAACCATGAGCCACTCTGAGTCTGCAGGTCTCTCTAGGGCTTTTCTAATTTCCTAAGCCTACCTCCACTCACCCAAAAGGAAACCAGGAGAGCAGAGGAAGTAAGTCAGCCCAAGAAGGTGTCAAGGTATTTCTCCAGTTCACCTGCACAGGCTGCCCTTGGAAGGGGAAACCATTCAGAGGCTCAAGCTTTACATCAATGAGCGAATGCTGCAAGCTAGGGTGCTTGCCAGGCATCCTGAGAATTTCCTGGGATAATCCAACCAAGGTGTTCACCTCTGGGCTGAAACAGCCCTCCTTATTCCATTCAGGAGGAATTTGGCCCCATATTGGTTCTCCATGGCTTCCAGCCAACCATATGTGCGCAGTGAGAGGAGGACGGCAGGGTACCAACTCATCCAACCTTGCCCAGGGCCAGTGCAGCCAAGTTAAACAGTGATCCAAGTGCAAGGTGGTACTCACAAGCCTGGGGCGGGTAGTTTGATGGACTTCAGACTGGATACATACACACCACGACATTTCAGGGGGTAGGTATAAGACTCCTGTTATTGCCATTACAAATTCCCAAAAGTTTGGTGACTCAAAACAACACAAATTTAGTATCTTACAGTTCTGGTGGTCAGAAGTCTGAGATGGGTCTCACTAGGCTAAACCAAGGCATTAGCCCAGCTGCATTCCTTTCTGGAGGCTCTTTCCTTGCCTCTTCCAGGTTCTAGACGTTGCTCACATTCCTTGGCTCATGGCCCTCTTCCCCTATTTTCAAAGCCAGTAAGGGCCAGTTGGGTCTCTTAAGTCACATCATCCTGACACTATCTCTTTTTCTTCCCTTTTTCATTTATAAGGACCCTTGTGATTACGTTAGATCCACCCAGATTATCCAGCTTAATCTTTTTATCTTATAGTCAGCTGATTAGCAACCTTAATTCCATCTGCAACCTTATCCTCTTTGCCATACATTACAGGTTATGTTGTGCTGTCATAGGCCAGTCATAGAACTGCTCTGAGCCTCTTGTCCTGTTACATAAATATTGGCAAGAAGAGCATAGCTTGAGTCCAAAGGAAATACAGAGAAGACAGGCATGTCTAGTGAAATGTCATGAAGACCCAACAGAAGGGCAGTTGCAAAGGCATTGAAGAACCACTTTGGGCTAGAACTCTTTGTTTCTTTCCCTTTTCTCCTCTTCCCCTCCCCCTTGCCCTTCTCCTCCTCCTCTTCTTCCTCCTTCTGTTTCTTCTTTTTTTTTTTTTTAATTGGAGTATAGTTGCTTTACAATGCTGTGTTAGTTTCTGCTGTACAATGAAGTGAATCAGTTCTTCTTCTTCTCCTTTTAACAGCAAGCAGGGTCTCACCTGAAGGGTGAGAAAGGGAGTTTTCTACTGGCATTTAGTGAGTAAAGGCCGGAGATACTGCTAAACAGCCTACAATGCATGGCACTTCTCTCCACAGCAAAGAATATGCCAATAGTGCCGAGGTTCAGATACCTTTTTCTAGATACATGTATGCTAGTCAGAGCTAGGCTTCTGATACTCAGTTCTTTTATACTTTTTGCCATTGAAAGGACATTCTTTTTTTTTTTCTTAATTGAAGTCTAGTTGATTTACAATGTTGTGTTTGCTTCAAGTGTACAGCAGAGTGATTCAGTTATACATATATATATATATATCTATTCTTTTTCAGGGTCTTTTCTCTGCTTTTTTTTCCCCAAGTACTGTGGAAGAGACTCACATAATTGCACCTACTGGTGCAACTACCAATTCATGTCTCCAATTTCAGCAAGTTTTCAACATGGCTCAGCACATATATTCATCCTATTATTCCAAGACTGAGTTCCTCTTACTCTCTCCAGAATTTATAAAATTTCTCCAAAGCCTGGTGTTACCTCGGGGTAGAGGGAAGAATTAATCCTCCTCAACTTTTCCTCTGCTCAATGGGAAAAGAAAACAAATCCTTTTGGTGACCGAGGTTGGTAGCAATAAAAAAGCCAACTGCCTTTCCTGATATGTCCTCTATAGAGAGCACAGCTTTGAAGCAGTGCATAGTCTCCAAAATATCCCATGGCTGATGCAAATATGCTACCATTGAAGAAAAACTACAAACACATGTAAAATCTAACTGTTAAATAAGAGGTAGGAACAACAAACATTTACCACATGCTAACTATTTACTGGGCATTGCCCTGTATCTGCATTACTTTATTTAATCTTCACAAAAACCTATTAATTAGGCAGGTACTATTATTATCTTTGGTTTGCAGATGAGAAAACAGACACTGAAAGGTTAATAACTGCCTAGGATCACATCACTGTGAAGCAGAAAGCTAGGATGAAGCAGTGAAGGTCAGAGAAATGAAAAGACTTAGCCGAGACACTAGGTAGAATCAAATATAGATCTGTCTTACTTACTTGTAATGTCTTCATCCACAAAGAGTGAAGGGACTAAGAATACCAACATATAGACATTATCATAGTGTCTCAGGTAGTGGTTTAGTTCTTATGGTAAAGTGTTTTCCATGTAAAAAAACAAATTGAGACAAAATATCTAAAATGCTTCACAAAGAGTTTCCTCTGTTACATAGGCAAATAAGGCATAAAAAATTCATACTTTCCTTAAAAACCTGTAGAAGAACAAGGGATGGCTGAAATTCAAGGAAAATTAGCTCAAGGCATTTTTCACAGCTGTCATTAACACTGGAAAGACAAAAAACTGACATCGGCCAAGAAAACCAAGCCTGACTTGTCCCCAAGTATCACAAATGAACATGCCACAAAAAGAGAAGTAATATCTGTTAATCCTACCCAAATACCACAACCACCACCTCATAACGGCAATCATAGTATCATACTCTATAGTTTACAAAGTTCTTTTCGTAAGCCAAATCAGAGGATGGAAGGGAGAAAAGTCTTCCTCTGAGGTTTTTGAGTGTAGTTAGACCTTAACTCTGCTTGGAAGTCAAAAAACATTGCCTTCAAAAATCATACATTTTAATATTGTTGTCACAAGTACTATTTTCTTTTAAACCTCTCTGCAGTCCTTGAAAGAAGATGGGGATGGTATTTGTAACCCTCAGGACTGTCAGTTCACTTTTATTCTTCCACCCACTTGTATTCAACGTATAATTGGATCAATAATCAGCACTGCCCACTCGGTACATTCTCAACACCCAGGGAGTTTGTCTTCCTGGCTCAATTTGAAGACCCTAGAATCTATTCATTGCAGATTTTGTAAAGCTACTTGGCTTTGTATTAAGTGAATGCCATTGGACCATTCATCAGACATTGTAATTAATCCATTTGATTAAAGAAACACTGTCATGCCAATGCCCCTTTGAAAGCCATGGCTGAGAAGGCTATGGATCCCTGATTATTAAAACATACTATTGGCTGAAAGAAAACAGCATCTCAGAAAAAAAATGTGTAGCAGTTGGATCAAAATGTTGCAGCAAATTGAAACTAACATCATTTGGGATAAACTTAAGCCTAATCAGAATGAAATGTAACCAGGGTTTACTAGGGTTGGTGGAAGGAGATCCACATGGGTGGGCTGCCAGAGGGAGCCCAGGTGGGGTGAGGGGGGATAGGGCCTGTTGAAAGGGGTCAGAGCCTCAGCAATGTAAAAAGGACATCCATGTAGGACAGCTGCCCAATGCATTGTATCAGAGCCAGAGCAGAGTGAGAAGTGCACCCACCTAAGAGGGGATGTCCCAGCAGGGTGTTGAAATACTGGCAGGGTAAGGAGGCGTGGGGTGATGGTGGCAACTGAGGCAGTGACTGGAGGTTGGTTACATACAGGGGGATTGATCAAATAAGTTAACACAGCAAGGATAATGGGAGTCAAGCTTCTCACTGCCAGTGAAGAGAAGTACCAGTCAGAAAAGAGAAAAACGTAAAATGAACTCTGTGATGTTGTACTGTACCTGAATCCATAGTTGGAACCCACAGTTGTTGATGTATGTATCGATGTATACAGAAATAAAGATATAAATGTGCATAAGTGTTATGTATGTGTGTGTATGCGTACATATATTCCCTAGGCCTGTCCGTTTGAGTATGTTGGAGCAACAACACCCCAAAAGCAATGAACACATCTGACACTCAGATCTTGGATTCTAAATACCATTCTCCTCTAAAGGAACTAGGACTCCTTAAAGAAATGGCTTAGAGAAAACAAAAGATGAGCCTGAGTCATTTTATTGCTCAAAAATCAAAAAGACAAACAAAAAAACAACAACAAAAGCCAACAACAACAAAGAAAGACTCAAAGAAAGATGAGAGCACATCGAAAGGAGAGAGGAGCTAGCATGAAAGAGCACCCACTAGCCAAATCTAGGAAAGTTTAAGCAAAAATACACAATAG
The DNA here is from genome assembly GCF_028021215.1 of Eschrichtius robustus. Taxonomy (NCBI): domain Eukaryota; kingdom Metazoa; phylum Chordata; class Mammalia; order Artiodactyla; family Eschrichtiidae; genus Eschrichtius; species Eschrichtius robustus. The sequence continues at coordinate 28,069,188 of NC_090825.1, forward strand.
TAACAAATTATTAGACATATAATGAAATAAGAACCATGAATCCAAACTGATACAAATAGATAAATGAATAGAAAGATCGATGACGGACGGAATCTTTATATAATTTTAAAGTACCTCCTCCCAAATATTTATTAATTATAAAGTACTCAAAAGAGTAGAGTGCAGAAGCCAAACAGGTATCACCTTAATCGAGTTAACAAAGTAAACAGAATCAGTGAGGTGGAAAATCAAAACTGCACACTCCCTGATAGGCTTCAGTGAGAACAACATCACTTGTGTGAAACCTCTGCCAGAGATATATAGCCTGAATCTAACAATGCGGAAACATCAGACAAACCAAAATTGAGGGACATTCTACAAAATAGCTGGCTTTTTATCTTCAAAAGGCCATGAAAATCAAAAGAAAACTGGAAAACTCTTCTAGATTGAAGGAAACCAAAGAGATATGACAACTAAATGCAACACATGACTCTGAATAGGATTCTTTTGTTACAAAAGACATTGTTGGATCAATTAGTGAAACTTGAAAGGGGACAGAGGATTGGATGGTAGTACTGTTTCACTTAATTTCCTGACTGTGATTGTTGTGGTTTTGTAGAAGAATGTCCTTGTTTGTTAGAGGTATATACCTTAAAGTATCAATATTTGAAGGTGATGAGACATCTAGTTGACAACTTAAATAATTTAGAGCACAAAATGTTTTCTGCTTTTTTTTAAACTTCACTTCCAACTTTTCTGTAAGTTTGAGATTGTTTCTAAATAAAAAACATCAAATGTAACAATTTGTTCTCATTCTTTAAAGTAATTTAACACTTGGTGGAGATGCTATAGAATTGGAAATTAGAGAAGCCTAATAATGAGAGGTTAGTAGTCAATTAAGTGCCCATGTATGGTAGTCTCTGAGCACCCATGTTGACAGCTGTGGATGTTACCATTGTCAGACTGGTCCTATGTGGGTCCTGAACCACATGGGCACCAGTCCTTTTCTATCATTCTGCCTTAAAGAATAAGCCTGAATTAAAGAATAGTGTGCTTATTGTTCCCAAAGAGAGGAAGAAATTAGCGATGGAATGTATCAGGGAACCTTTGAATACTACTACCTTAGCAAAAAGAGAATACCTCATTTATTCATTCAACAAATATTTATTGATTGCCTACTATGTCCAGGCATTGAGATTATAGCAATGAAGGAAATAGAGACTCTTTCCTCATGCTTGAATATGTCTTAGTTTGGGGTTGTGGGAATCAGGGGTAAAGGAAATAAATAAACAAACAAATATACACTATGTAAGATAGTGGTAAGAGCAGCAGAGAATAATAAGCAGGCTAAGGAGGACAGTGAGTGACTGAGAGGGGTGGGTTTCTATTCTATATAAGGGGGCCAAAAATGGCCTCCCTACTAAGATGATATTAACAGAAACCTGAAAAAAATAAGACTCTGAGAAAAATAGCTATCTGGGAGAAGAATATTCCAGGCCAAGGAAACAGTAATAGCAAAGATCCTCAATTGGGAAGAAATATGCTAGGAGGACATGGAAAATTGAGGAGTGTGGTGTGGCTGGAGTATGTGGGCAAGGGGAGAGTGGTGGGAGAGGGAGAGAGGGGAAAGCATGAAGGTCCCTAGTAGGGACTTTAAATTTTACCTTGAGCAAATTAAGAAGCCATTGCTGGTTTTGAATAGAGAAGTGACTTAGGATTTACAAGGATCTCTTTGGTTGCTGGGTTGAGAATGGCTGTAGGGAGGGAAAGGCAGGAGCACAGAGAGCAGTTAGGAGGTTATTGAATTAACTCTGGTAAGAGATAATGGTGGGTTACATCAGGTGGTAGCAAAAGACATGGTGAGAATTACTCAGATTCTGGATTTACTTTGAATGTAGAGCCAACAAGACTTTCTAATGAATTGGATGTATGGTATAACAGAAAGAAAGAACTCAAGGATGATTACAAGGTTCAGAATTGCCAATAATTGAGATGAGGATGATGGAAGGTAGAATAGGTTTGATAAGGGTGGGGAAATCAGAAGCTCAGTTGGAGACATGCTAAGATGTCTCTTAGACATTTGAAAGGAAATGTCAACAAGGCCATTGGATATACAAGTCTAGAGTTCAGAGAGGTTCAGTTTGAAGGTGTACATATGGACATCATCATAGGTATATGGATGATATTGACAACCATGAAATAGAATGTGTGAATGTAGCAGAGAAGAGAAGAGGCATGAGGACTGTACTCTGGGTACTGTAGATTAAATATTTGTGTCTTCCCAAAATTCATATGGTGAAATTCTAACCCCCAATGTGATGGCATTAGGAGGTGGAGTCTTTGGGAAGTAATTAGGTCATGAGAGTGGAGCCTTCTTGAATGGGATTAGCGTCCTTATAAAAGAGAACCCAGAGAGGCCCCTCACCCATCCACAATGTGAGGACACAGCAAGAGATGGCTCTCTCTGAACCAGGAAGCATGTCTCACCAGACACTGAATGTTTCATTGCCTTGATCTTGGACTTCCCAAACTCCAGAATTGTGAGAAATAAATATCTCTTATTTATAAGCTACCCAGTCTATGGTATGTTTGTTAGAGCAGCCCTAACGGACTAAGACATTGGTGGGGGGATGAAATAAAGAGGAATCAGCAAAGAAGACTGAGGGGTAGCCAACAAGGTAAGAAGAGAATCAGGAAAGTGTGGTATCTTCGAAATCAAGATACCACAGTGATTCACTAGATTGACCTGGAGGTAAGGACAGGAGAGGAGTCCTTGCTCTCTATACCCACCTGTGTGGAAGTAAAAATGGAAGAAAGAGACCAAAGACTGAGTTTGTTCAGTTAAGAAACAATAACTCCACCCACTGATATTGGTTGGCCAAAAAGTCCATAACATCTTACGGAAAAACCTGAACGAACTTTTTGGCCAACCCAATAATTGTAGCTCAGTCAATGTCCTTGAAACCTGACCAAATTAGAAATTCTGTCATGGAGAGTGGTGTCAGGAAGGGATGGGAGTACCAAGGAATGTCCACAACCCTAGCTCACCTCACTCTTTATATTCTCTGAACATGCTGAGCTCAACCAGAACCTACGAGTAGACTGGGCTGAGGTTCTCGTCAGAGACCAGCTAAGTGTCAGTATTTATCACTGTTCTTTCATCTCTTCCTGGGATCATTGAGAGCAGAACATCAACTGTGCCCTTAAGAAACTTCGAAGTGAGTAAATGAGATTAGTTCAGGTAGCAATAAGGATATATAGTAATAGTACCCACTCTTTTTTTTGTTGCTTTATTGAGGTATGACAGACATAAAATAAACTGAACATGTTTAAAGTGTACCGTTTCATGTGTTTGTACATACACACTTGTGAAACCATCACCACAGTAAAATTTGACATATACATGTGTGTGCAGGCATCTGTGTGTATGCGTCAGACCCGAAGTTTCCTCTTGCTCCTTTGTGATCCCTTCCTCCTGTCCCTACTTGCATCACCCTCAACCACAGGAAGCCACTGCCCTGCTTTCCATCACTGGAGATTAGCATTTTCTAAAATTTTACATAATGGAGTCATATAGTATGTACTCACTTTTATCTGTCTTCATTCACTCAGCATAATTATTTGTATGTTTTGTGTGCCAATACTCTGCTCCTTTTTATTTCTGCATAGTATTCCATCATATGGATCTACCGCAATTTGTCTATTCATTCATTTTGTTATTAATTTATCTGCTAACCACTGGAAAAATGATGGAGATAAAGCTTGGTCATAGGCACCCCATCTAAACTCAGGCAGATGTGTGCATACCACTAGTTCATGTTAGAGATCTTTCCTCGACATTTATGAAGGTCCCTAATTGCTCAAAAAACTTTATTTCCATGGACAGTATATATTTCTCCTCAGGATGAAGTGCTTTAAAGGATACACATCAAAATAATGAAAAATCATCTTTGAAGTTGACCCTGGATTAAGATAAAAGATCTCTCGATGGTGCTGTAGGGATAAACTCCCCTGCCAGACCCAAGGGGAGGTTATCTTCACAGCCAGGGAATGAGTCTTTGTAGCACTTTGATTCTCCAGAGCACGGATAGCCAGACTCAGTGCTCTCGCGAGGCCCAGGGGATGGCTGGCAGAGGGCAAGATGCCCTGCTAACACCTTTATCCACCTTGGCTATTCTCTCCAAATGGTGCTGCCAGGGTTGCCTCCTTGGCAACGAGAAGGCCTCCTTTGTTGCTTCATAGCCCTCTGAGTGTTGCTGATAACACAGACTCACACTATTAGTTACTTGTTTTGCTGTCCTACTAAATCTGTACCAAGTCTCCTGAGAGGTCCCCAAGAGCAAAGGGTTGTATTGATTCAGTCACTGCTTCCTGCAGCGGCCGTGATCAGATTAAGGTGCTGCGATTCATCTTTTGAAGGGGAGAGAGGTGATATGTGTATGGATAGGCGGATGGAGCCTTTGAAATCCAGTGTGAGAAAATTCAGTGCACAGGCTATGTTTATTGAACATATGGCTTAGTGTGTAAGGCAGGCAGAAGTCTATGAAAGACTTATAGAAAGAAGTGATGTTATCATGTGGTGAATTAAAAACTGACAACTGGAGCTGCATTTCCTGCAGTGAGATTCAGGTTAATGAATCTTATGACTGGTTATGACTGATTTTCCACTTGATTATAAACTGAAGGTACAGACTATGTTCTATTTCTGCATTTCCCGCAAAGATAAAAATGGTAAATGAATATTTGATCGGAGGATGGGTGTGTGGGTGGGTGACTTACTGGAGAATATTCTGGGGAATGATCTGCCTTGACACCCATGGAAACGCCCCTCTGTTAAGCGTTGGCTTCCTCTCCTCAATCCCACCTGACCTTGGGAAATCGATTCTGGTCTTAGTATTAGACTGTCCTCTCCTCTCTTTGCCCTCAGGAATAAGTACTCTCCTGCGCGTATTTGCTAAAAGCAAATGTAACAATAGAAATCACCAGTCACTGCAGCAAGGAGAGGTTTGTTAGTACTGATACTTGTTACAACAGAACACAATATGTACCTCAGCAGAAGGTGGGGCATCGGTCACTGCTCAGGGGACTGTGGCAGCGCTCTGAGCACCCCCTCTCTGTCACTTCTGCACGTGGTCCTGGCTCCAGCATCTAATCTTGGCACATAGACAAGAAAGAAGAACCCCTGGCTGGCACTCTGCTGGTGAGGATTTGGAAAGTGAAACCAAAATCCCAGGTCCACAGGCAAATTTTTACTGGAGAGAAGGGGATACAATATCTACAATTTACTTCAAAATATTTTTTATCAATAATATTGGTATGTATTACTTTTAATGTACACCCTAGAAAAACAATATGAACCTTGAGAAGGGTTAGGTAATATTTAATCAAGAGTTCACACTGGGACTTCCCTGGTAGCACAGTGGTTAAGAATCTGCCTGCCAATGCAGGGGACACGGGTTCGATCCCTGGTCCAGGAGGATCTCACCTGCCGTGGAGCAACTAAGCCTGTGCGCCACAACTACTGAGCCTGCACTCTAGAGCCCGCAAGCCACAACTACTGAAGCCTGCAAGCCTAGAGCCCGTGCTCCGCAACAAGAGAAGCCACCACAGTGAGAAGCCCGCGCACCACAACGAAGAGTAGTCCCCACTCGCCACAACCAGAGAAAGCCTGGCCACAGCAACGAAGACCCAATGCAACCAAGATAAATAAATAAACAAATAAATTTATTTTTAAAAAAAAGTTCACACTACAAGTCAGCAATTAAAAGTACTTCAACTGTCTTTATCTCTGATAAATGCCAGATGTTTTTAAACTAGAATCCTGAAGATACGTGGCTTGAGGAGGATATTGTAGAGACACTCCCAACCTTATACAAACAGGATGTAATATCTAGGAAAAGGGATTTCCAGTTTCAATCTTGATGGGGTAACAGAAATGCAATTTTCCCTTTTGGTGTAAATGACTAAAAATATAATGGGCGAAATATATGAAACCATGGTTTCAGACACTACAACAAGCAGCACAGGACTACAATCCCTGAAAGAAGGCAAACAAGTGATGCGAGCCCAGCAATTACCTAGATTACTGCCTAGAGAGAGTTTCCAGGCTACAGTGCAGGGAGGGGGACCCCAAACAGCTTAATGGTCTCTCTGAATTGAGGATGCAGTTAGGAATTCGAGGAAGCCAAAGTAGCTAAGAGTTTGCAGGACAGATTATGGAAGAGGAGAGACATGCACAGAGAGGTCTGCTGCATGTAGAGAGAGTTTCAGAAATGTGTAGCAAATTCCCTGCAAGCCTTTAACTGAGTACTTCTCAGCCCGTGCATGGGAATAAACTATCTGAAGCAGGAGGAAAAATTTTTAAAAAAAGAAAACACTGGAAAGATTCAGGTGGAACAACTCCAGTGATTACACAGTGCTAGAAATAGTTTGCTTTCCCACCAGTCAAATTGGAAAATAGTCTTACAATACACAAGGCATCAGAAGGATGTTGCCTCAAGAGTGGAACAAAATTATACCTGGGATAAATGTTGTCCTGGTCTCACTTAGCAAAACTTAGAAGCAAGCCTTCATGGGATTAACATATACACACTATTACATAAAAAAATAGATAACCAACAAGGACCTGCTGTATAGCACAGGGAACTATACTCAGTATTTTGTAATAGACTATAAGGGAAAAGAATCTGAAAAAAACAAAACAACAACAACAACAACAACAACAAATATATATATATAAAATGATTTCAATAAGTGATGCTGGAAGAACTGTATAACTGCATGAAAAAAATTAACTTTGACCCTGAAATCACAACATATACAAAAATTAACTTGAAAGACATCACATTTCTCTTTCAAGTGAAATTTAAGAGCTAAATATATCGAATTTTAGTAGAAAACTTGGGAGAAATCCTTACTTAACTTGGGTTTGGCAAAGATCTCTTAAATAAAACCCCAAAGCACAAACTCTAAAAGAAAAGAAATCAATTAATTGGCCTTCATCAAAAAACACTGTGATGAAGATAAAAAGGTAAGTCATGGACAAGGAGAAAATATTTACAAAACATATATCTGAAAAATGGCATGTCACTTAAATATATAAAGATCTCTTACAACTCAGTAAGGAAAAGACAAACAGCCAATAAAAATAGGTGAAATATTTAAATGGGCACTTCACAAAAGATAGCTAATAAGCCCATGAAAAGATTATTAACATCGTTTTTCATTAGGGAAATGCAATTTGAAACTACAAGATATAATAAAAAATGGGCAGAAGACGTAAATAGACATTTCTCCAAAGAAGACATACAGATGGCCAACAGACTCATGAAAACATGCTCAACATCACTAATTATTAGAGAAATACAAATCAAAACTACAATGAGGAGACAACTCGGCGCTCCTTCCATTAGCTTGGCGTCTACTGCAGACACCACTGCATCCCTGGGATATCCTGCTCCACCTGTGTGTCAGCGCCTTCCACTTCCAGGTGTAAATAGAGACCGGGTGGAGGGAGATTGCAGACTGCAAGAGGAATGACCGTAAGGAGGAGGGAAATTTGGACACAGATACCCAGGAGGAATGCCATGTGACTACTGAGGCAGAGAGTGGAGTTATTCTGCCTCAAGCCAAGGAATGCCAAGGATTGCTGGCCAGCAGCAGAGGCCAGAAGAAAGCCGTGGAACTGACAGGGTCTTGGTACTCTGGCCAGGTGTCAGGCCTGTGCCTCTGAGGTGGGAAAGCCGAGTTCAGGACATTGGTCCACCAGAGACCTCCCGGCTCCACGTAATATCAAACGGCGAAAGGTCTCCCAGAGATCTCCAGCTCAATGCTAAGAGCCAGCTCCACCCAGTGACCAGTAAGCTACAGTGCTGGACACCCCATGCCAAACAACTAGCAAGACAGGTACACAACCCTACCCATTAGCAGAGAGACTGCCTAAAATCATAATAAGTTCACAGACACCCCAAAACACACCACAAGATGTGGTGCTGCCCACCAGAAAGACAAGATCCAGGCTCATCCACCAGAACACAGGCACCAGTCCCCTCCACCAGGAAGCCTACAGAACCCACTGAACCAACCTTAGCCACTAGGGGCAGACACCAAAAACAACAGGAACTACAAACCTGCAGCCTGCGAAAAGGAGACCCCAAACACAGTAAGTTAAGCAAAATGAGAAGACAGAGAAACACACAGCAGATGAAGGAGCAAGGTAAAAAACCACCAGACCAAACAAATGAAGAGGAAATAGGCAGTCTACCTGAAAAAGATTTCAGAATAATGACAGTAAAGATGATCCAAAATCTTGGAAATAGAATGGAGAAAATAAAAGAAACATTTAACAAGGACCTAGAAGAACTAAAGAGCAAACAAACAATGATGAACAACACAATAAATGAAATTAAAAATTCTCTAGAAGGAATCAAAAGCAGAATAACTGAGGCAGAAGAACGGATAAATGACCTGGAAGATAAAAGAGTGGAAATAACTACTGAGAGCAGAATAAAGAAAAAAGAATGGAAAGAATTCAGGACAGTCTCTGAGACCTCTGGGACAACATTAAATGCACCAACATTCGAATTATAGGGGCCCCAGAAGAAGAAGAGAAAAAGAAAGGGACTGAGAAAATACTTGAAGAGATTATAGTTGAAAACTTCCCTAATATGGGAAAGGAAATAATCAATCAAGTCCAGGAAACACAGAGAGTCCCATACAGGATAACTCCAAGGACAAACACGCCAAGACACATATTAATCAAACTATCAAAAATTAAATACAAAGAAAAAATATTAAAAGCAGCAAGGAGAAAACAACAAATAACATACAAGGGAATCCGCATAAGGTTAACAGCTGATCTTTCAGCAGAAACTCTGCAAGCCAGAAGGGAGTGGCAGGATATATTTAAAGACATGAAATGGAAAAATCTACAGCCAAGATTACTCTACCCAGCAAGGATCTCATTCAGATTCAATGGAGAAATTAAAACCCTTACAAACAAGCAAAAGCTAAGAGAATTCAGCACCACCAAACCAGCTTAACAACAAATGCTAAAGGAACTTCACTAGGCAGGAAACACAACAGAAGGAAAAGACCTACAATAAGAAACACAAAACAATTAAGAAAATGATAATAGGAACATACATATCAATAACTACCTTAAATGTAAATGGATTAAATGCTCCAACCAAAAGACATAGACTGGCTAAATGGATACAAAAACAAGACCTGTATATATGCTGTCTACAAGAGACCAACTTCAGACTTAGGGACACATACAGACTGAAAGTGAGAGGATGGAAAATGTTATTCCATGCAAATGGAAATCAAAGAAAGCTGGAGTAGCAACTGTCATATCAGACAAAATAGACTTTAAAATAAAGACTGTTACAAGAGACAAAGAAGGATACTACATAATGATCAAGGGATCAATCCAAGAAGAAGATATAATAATTGTAAATATTTATGCACCCGACATAGGAGCACCTCAATACATAAGGCAAATGCTAAGAGCCATAAAAGGGGAAATTGACAGCAACACAGTCATAGTAGGGGACTTTAACACCCCACTTTCACCAATGGACAGATCATCCAAAATGAAAATAAATAAGGAAACACAAGCTTTAAATGATACATTAAACAAGATGGACTTAATTGATATTTATAGGACATTCCAACCAAAAACAACAGAACACACTTTCTTCTCAAGTGCTCATGGAACATTCTCCAGGATAGGTCATATCTTGGGTCACAAATCAAGTCTTGGTAAATTTAAGAAAATTGAAATCGTATCCAGTTTTCTGACCACAGCGCTATGAGACTACATACCAATTACAGGAAACAATCTGTAAAAAATAAAAACACATGGAGGCTAAACAATACACTACTAAATAACTAAGAGACCACTGAAGAAATCAAAGAGGAAAACAAAAAATAACTAGAAACGAATGACAATGAAAACACGACTACCCAAAACCTATGGGATGCAGCAAAAGCAGTTCTAAGAGGGAAGTTTATAGCAATACAATCCTACCTCAAGAAACAAGAAAGAGCTCAAATAAACAACCTAACATTACACCTAAAGCAATTAGAGAAAGAAGAACAAAAAAACCCAAAGTTAGAAGAAGGAAAGAAATCATAAAGCTCAGAGCAGAAATAATGAAAAAGAAATGAAGGAAACAATAGCAAAGATCAATAAAATAAAAGCTGGTTCTTTGAGAAGATAAAGAAAATTGGTAAACTGTTAGCCAGACTCATCAAGAAAAAAAGGGAGAAGACTCAAATCAAGAGAATTAGAAATGAAAAAGGAGAAGTAACAACTGACACTGCAGAAATACAAAGGCTCATGAGAGATTACTACAAGCAACTCTATGCCAATAAAATGGACAACCTGGAAGAAATGGACAAATTCTTAGAAAAGCACAACCTTCCAAGACTGAACCAGGAAGAAATAGCAAATATAAACAGACCAATCACAAGCACTGAAATTGAGACTGTGATTAAAAATCTTCCAACAAACAAAAGCCCAGGACCAGATGGCTTCACAAGCGAATTCTATCAAACATTTAGAGAAGAGAAAACACCTATCCTTCTCAAACTCTTCCGAAATATAGCAGAGAGAGAAACACTCTCAAACTCATTCTACAAGACCACCATCACCCTGATACCAAAACCAGACAAAGATGTCACAAAGAAAGAAAACTACAGGCCAATAACACTGATGAACATAGATGCAAAAATCCTCAACAAAATATTAGCAAACAGAATCCAACAGCACATTAAAAGGGTCATACACCATGATCAAGTTGAGTTTATCCCAGGAATGCAAGGATTCTTCAATATATGCAAATCAATCAATGTGATAAACCATATTAACACACTGAAGGAGAAAACCATATGATCATCTTAATAGATGCAGAAAAAGCGTTTGACAAAATTCAGCACCCAGTTATGATAAAAACCCTGCAGAAAGTAGGCATAGAGGGAACTTACCTCAACATAATAAAGCCCATATATGACAAACCCACAGCCAACATCGTTCTCAATGTGAAAAACTGAAACCATTTCCTTTAAGATCAGGAATAAGACAAGGTTGTCCATTCTCACCACTATTATTCAAGAAAATTTTGGAAGTTTTAGCCACAGCAATCAGAGAAGAAAAAGAAATAAAAGGAATCCAAATCGGAAAAGAAGAAGTAAATCTGTCACTGTTGGTAGATGACATGATACTATACGTAGAGAATCCTAAAGACGTTACCAGAAAACCACTAGAGTTAATCAATGAATTTGGTAAAGTAGCAGGATACAAAATTAATGCACAGAAATCTCTTGCATTCCTATACAATAATGATGAAAAATCTGAAAGAGAAATTAAGGAAACACTCCCATTTACCATTGCAACAAAAAGAATAAAATACCCAGGAATAAACCTACCTAAGGAAACAAAAGACCTGTATGCAGAAAACTATAAGACACCGATGAAAGAAATTAAAGATGATACAAACAGATGGAGAGATATACCATGTTCTTGGACTGGAAGAATCAACATTGTGAAAATGACTATACTACCCAAAGCAATCTACAGAGTCAATGCAATCCCTATTAAACTACGAATGGCATTTTTCACAGAACTAGAACAAAAAATTTCACAATTTGTATGGAAACATAAAAGATCCCAAATAGCCAAAACAATCTTGAGAAAGAAAAATTGAGCTGGAAGAATCAGGCTCCTGGACTTCAGATTATACTACAAAGCTACAGTAATCAAGGCAGTATGTTACTGGCACAAAAACTGAAATATAGATCAATGGAAAAGGATAGAAAGCCCAGAGATAAACCCAAGCACTTATGGTCACCTTATCTTTGATAAAGGAGGCAGGAGTATACAATGGAGAATAGACAGCCTCTTCAATAAGTGGTGCTGGGAAAACTGGACAGCTACATGTAAAAGAATGAAATTAGAACACTCCTTAACACCATACACAAAAATAAACTCAAAGTGGATTAAAGACCTAAATGTAAGGCAAGACACCATAAAACTCTTAGAGGAAAACATAGGCAGAACGCTCTATGACATAAATCGCAGCAAGATCCTTTTTGACCCAGCTCCTAGAGAAATGGAAATAAGAACACAAATAAACAAATGGGACCTAATGAAACTTAAAAGCTTTTGCACAGCAAAGGAAACCATAAACAAGACGAAAAGACAACCCTCAGAATGGGAGAAAATATTTGCAAATGAAGCAACTGACAAAGGATTAATATCCAAAATTTACAAGCAGCTCATGCAGCTCAATATCAAAAAAACAAACAGCCCAATCCAAAAATGGGCAGAAGACCTAAATAGACATTTCTCCAAAGAAGATATACAGATTGCCAACAAACACATGAAAGGATGCTCAACATCATTAATCATTAGAGAAATGCAAATCAAAACTACAATGAGATATCATCTTACACTGGTCAGAATGGCCATCATCAAAAAATCTAGAAACACTGAATGCTGGAGAGGGTGTGGAGAAAAGGGAACATTCTTGCACTATTCATGGGATTGTAAATTGATACAGCCACTATGGAGAACACTATGGAGGTTCCTTAAAAAACTAAAAATAGAACTACCATATGACCCAGCAATCCCACTACTGGGCATATACCCTGAGAAAACCATAATTCAAAAAGAGTCATGTACCACAATGTTCACTGCAGCTCTATTTACAATAGCCAGGACATGGAAGCAACCTAAGTGTCCATCGACAGATGAATGGATAAAGAAGATGTGGCACATATCTACAATGGAATATTACTCAGCCATAAAAAGAAATGAAATTGAGTTATTTGTAGTGAGGTGGATGGACCTAGAGTCTGTCACACAGAGTGAAGTAAGTCAGAAAGAGAAAAACAAATACCGTATGCTAACACATATATATGGAATCTAAAAAAAAAAAAAAAAAAAAGGTCATGAAGAACCTAGGGGCAAGATGGGAGTAAAGACACAGACCTACTAGAGGATGGACTTGAGGATACGGGGAGGGGAAAGGGTAAGCTGTGACAAAGTGAGAGAGTGGCATGGACATATATACACTACCAAATGTAAAATAGATAGCTAGTGGGAAGCAGCCGCATAGCACAGGGAGATCAGCTCGGTGCTTTGTGACCACCTAGACGGGTGGGATAGGGAGGGTGGGAGGGAGACGCAAGAGGGAGGAGATATGGAGATATATGTATATGTATGGCTGATTCACTTTGTTATAAAGCAGAAACTAACACAGCATTGTAAAGCAATTATACTCCAATAAAGCTGTTTAAAATAAACACACGTTCTGCATGATTTCAATCATTTGAAATTTGTTGAACCTTGATTTTGGCCCAGCATATGGCCTATTTTGGTGAATGTTCTGTATATAGTTGAATAAAGTATATATTTTCTGGTTGGTGAGAATAGAGTGTAGAACTTACCGTTAAGATGTGCCTCTTCTGGGGTTTTGACTGAAAGCCTGGACTATTTACATATTCTCCTCCACTTTATTAGGCTTGAACTTCAATCTTTTGCCCCAGCACCTTGTGGCTGTTGAAATATCTGCTCAGCTGAGTAGCCCTTCAACTCTTGTTTTCTGCTGGATATTGTGAGCACCTGCCCTGTTGTAGTAATCAGCCTTTAAGATAGTCTCAACGACCCCTGCTTCCTAGTAATCATACTCTTGTATAACTCCTGTCTCCTTGAGTGTGAACTTGATTTACTGACTTGCCTCTAAAGAATAGAATATAGCAGAAGTGGTGGGCATGTCTCTTCTGATGTTACATTCTAAAAAGACTCCAGCTTTCATGCTGGGTTCTCTCTCTCTTCCTCTCTCTCCCTCTCTACCCTCCCTCATCACTCGCCCTGGTGGAAATCAGCTGCAGTAAGGTGAAGCAGCCCTGTGGAGAATCCCACATGGTGAAAGTTGAAGATCTACCAGCAAGCATGTGAGTGAGCTTAAAGGCAAATCCTTCTCCCTAGCACTCATGCCTTCAGATAAAACCACAGCCCCAACTGATCCCTTAACTGCAACCTCAGGAGAGACCTTGAACCAATGACACTATGCTGCACCTGGATTCCTGACCTACACAAACTGTGGAATAATGTTTGTTTTTTTAAGCCATAAAGCTTCAGCATAAATCATTATCTCGGAAGAGATAACTCATGCAGAGAGAAGTGAATAAATGGGAAGAAGTAGATCAATTCAGGAATTTTTTGGTCTTCGGGGTTTTTGTTTCTGTTCTTGAGAACAGGATAACAGGACCTACTAGATTGGGTTAGACTGGGTTTATGGGAAAACGAGAAATAAAGAATTACTCTTGGATTTTAAGCTTGAACAGTTAAGTGAATAGTAATGCCATTTACTGAGATTGAGAAAACTGAAGGAAAATCAGAAACCATATAGAAATGTCAAGCAGCAGTTGAATTTACAACTCTGGAGTTCTGGGGATAAAAGTCTGGAAATCAGATTTGGGATAACAATAGTATCAACCTCACCCATTGTGAGCATTGGGTGAGATAATGCAGAACCTTTGGCACAGTGCACATGGTTGTTATCTGTAGTGGGTAGAATTGTGTCCCCAAAAAAGATATGTTCAAATCCTAGCCCCTGATTCCTGTGAATGTGATCTTGTTTGGACATAGGGTCTTTGCAGATGAAAGTAGTTAGAATAAGGTCATCCCGGATTAGAGTGGACCCTAATTCAATGACTAGTGCCCTTCTAAGGAGATAAAATAGAGACACAAAGATAGACACGGAGAGGAGAATGCCATCTGAAGACAGAGACAGAGATGAGAGTGATGCAATTACAAGCCAAGAAATTATCTTTGACCCTCTCAGAAGCTAGGAGAGAGGCATGGGATGGTCTCTTCCTCGGAGCCTCCAGAAGGAACCAACTCTGCCAACACCTTGACTTCTGACTTCTAGCCTCCACAACTGTGAGATAATACATTTCTGTTGTTTTAAGCCACCTGGTTTGTGGTAATTTGTTACAGAAACCCTAGGAAAATAATACAGCGTCCAAATAAATGTGACATGTGATTGTTATCATCACTTTAATTATTACTCATACTGTGTCATTGATGTTTTTGTTGTTAATTGTCCAAACACCTAACACATTGCATTGCACATAGTAAGAACTCAATTTATAATTACGGTAGAACAAAAGATGTGATACTTGCAGATTAAGAAGAAGTAATGCAGAGTGAGCGGTGCCTGTACATACTCCAAAGAGATCTTGAGAGGATGGATCCTTTTCTCCTCTCTCTTATCTGAAAGCACACTTTGCTTTGTAGAATCCCAGAATCTAGAAGTTCTGATTATATATCTTCTCTCTAATCTGACTCTGGGAGTAATTTCCTGTTCTCTTATCCAGATCCAGCTCAAGTTCTTCTGCCCAGCAGCAACCTTACCAGAACAAACTGCCCCAAACTCACATCCTAGACTTTATTTACCCCTTAATTATAGGTTACATTATTTGGATTATAACTTTATGTATTTACTCAACTTTTCACATCAGTATATTATCTCTGTGATTATAAGTACTGAAACATGTCTTTATACTTGTTTAAAAACACAGCAGAATGACTCTCTTAGACATAATGAATGTTACTACATCTTTACCAGACATATTTCCTCACTGTTACATCTTGAAACCAAAAAATGAGGTCATACTTTTTATTTATATCTCCAGTGCTCATTTTCTAAGCCCTATCCCAAGAACTGTGAAAAATCCATGCCTACCTTGTATTCCACTTGCAAAGAAACCACAAGAATCCAGGAAGAATGCTTGAATATTCCACAAATCCGCCTGGTGGTTGTTTAGCCCCTTCTGCCAACAATGTGAACTTCAAATGAATCATCTGTGACCTTGGAAACTCAGGTCACAATGTACAGTCCTATAACTCTTTTCCAGGCTATTTTTCTCTCCCGGCACCAATCCACTGTAGGCATGAATTCAAATCTCTTCTTTCATTCCCACTTAAATCCAGGTGATGGTTTTTAACAACTCTTCTCTCAACACTTGGAGAAGGAGTTTCACAGAGGACTGCTTATCCTGCTACTAGCCTTGGCTACTCTTTTGAGGCTCATAATCTGAGTATCTCAGCCCAACTCCTTCCACAGGGAAGTCCAACCCACCCAGACATCCACCCAGCCCGAAATCCAGCCCTACAATTGCCTCAGCCCAAGAGTAGATGATGCCTCCTCTTCTATAGCTTATGGTTCAAAGCTTGTTTATTGACAAAGAGGACATCAGGGAAGAAAAGAAACATCATTCCCACTCCAAGGTGAGTTCTTCCCTCTTTGGGTCCAAAGTTATCACAGTGGTTGGCATCAGAGGGAACGGAAGAGTGTAGGGAGTAGGGGGGGAGACCTGGATCTTGCACTCGCAAATGGCATCAAACTTAGGCTTTTGCATCATCTCAGTCTTTACTTACATTAAAATACCAAATTTTTAAATAGTAAATATGTAAATTATAACAATATTATTTTGTAATTTGTTTTTGGCATGTTTTCCTTATAGTACATATCATTATGTAAACTATATCTATATCTGATTTATCTATATTAGGAGCCTTAGGAAAATATTGGAGGAGTCCCAGGCCACTCTTGATCTGTGAAGGACCCCAGGTAATAGTATATCAATATTTTCTGTATTTAGTGAAAATATTTATCACATTCTTCAAGGTCTTAGTCCTAGTAAACATATGCTCAACTTTTCTTTTTAATATTTTCTATTTGTCTCTATTATCCACATTCAGCTTGGTGGAGATAGTTCCAGTTTTCTCCAAGAGAACTAATTTTTAAAATCGATAATAAAATTAGAATGTTCCTTATGATAACTTCCTCCAAAAAAAGTCATAGAAACTTCATCTTCAGAAACTGACTTTCCTGTACCACCCATGTTGGCTCAGGTCTTCTTTTCTATGCTCTCTCTCCTTGAATGATTTCATCTGTTCTTATAGCTTTAAAGACCAGTCCAGTCCTAATTTGCAAGCTCCACATACCCATGTTTTCAACTGCCTGTTTGACTTCTCCAACTGGAGGTCAAAAAGGCAATATGTCCATAAGAAATCTCTTGATCTTCTACCAAAGTCTTTCATTTTCCAGTCTTTCCATCACACTAAATTTCTGTTAACTACCTAGGATGAGGTCATATTGGAAACTACTTTTCCTCTCACCTCTAACCCCTTCCAGCTCATCATCATTACCACATCCTGGTGATTCTACTCTCCAAATAAAAATTCAAGTCAGGACTCCTCTCCACCTCCACAGTCACCACCCTTAAGCTGGACTGAATGTTTATGTCCCATCAAAATTCATGGGTTGAAATCCTAACCCTCAAGGTAATGGTATTAAAAGGTGGGACCTCTGAGAGGTGATTGGGTCATGAGGGTAGAGCCTTCATGAATGGGATTAGTGCCCTTATAAAAGAGTCCCCAGAAAATTCTCTTGCCCCTTCTGCAATGGAGGACCCAGCATAGAAGAATAGAAGATGACCTTCTATGAACTAGGCCTTCACCAGACACCAAATCTGCCAGTGCCTTCATCTTGGACTTCCCAGAATCTGGAACTATAAGAAATAAGTGTTTGTTGTTTACTTTACCTGGTCTCTGGTGTTTTTGTTATAGCAGCCTGAATCGACTAAGGCAAGCTGCCACCATCTCCCACCTAGACTGTTGCAGTAGTCTTTTTCCAGGCTCCCAGTTTGCACCCTTCATGCCTTATAACTGTTTTACCAATCAGTATGTTCTTTATAATGTGTGAACTGGATTGCATAATTCCCCTGCTGTCCTGATTTGGACTCCCCCCAAATCAGATCCAGAACCAAAAATTCTAGTGAAAGTAGTTTATTTGGAAGGAGACCCCTGAAAACACTGAAAGTTAAGTGTGACAGGGAAGGGGAGAAACCCAATAAGCATGTATTGTCAAACAAGTTGCCACTCTGCCAGCTAAAGCTTATCTCTAAACTCTGGGGAATAAGTTAAAATGCATAATCAGGGTTACTCTGACAAAGGGACAAGGAAGCTGGGGTATTTATACACCAACCTCCATCAGTCATTTGTTGTAGGCTCCTCTGAGAGGTGAGAGTGGGAGATTAAGTCCCCGCCACCTATAGGCAGCCCCACAAACAAGCAAAGCAGCTTCAGAGAAAGACCACTGGGAAAGAGTCACAGGAGCTGGTATTTGAAGGTCAAGTTGGCAACTAGGGTAATGGCATGTGAGGAGGGGAGATGGGCAGGGCACCAACAGCATCTCTAAGCCTACTTAAATCCCTCCAGTAGCTTGCTCTTGAGTTTCGAATGAAATCCAAACTCTCAGTCATGGTCTCCTAGGCTCTGTGTGATCTGACACTTGCTCGTCCTGGTCTCATCATGTGCCATCCCTTCCAGCATGGTCTCCCACACAGGGTCAACTTTGGTTCTTTGCTCTTCGCCTGCTGGAACAACCTACCTAAATCTGTTGGCCAACTAGTCTTTGGAGTTGGAGTAAGAGGACTTTCAACCACCTCCAGACATATTACCCCGCTGTCTTCCTTTTTAAAACAAATATTCTTCTTCTGGAACCCATGAAAACAGACTTGAGTCCATGTCTGTCTCTCACTGCCTCCGATATCGCCAGTGAGAGCCCTGCAGGAGAAGATGACACCTTTTGGCATGGAGCTGCATATGTGGCTGGCCGATGGCTCAAAAAAGTTGAAGGAAGAGATCTGGTGGGCATTGCAGGGGCTGTGACCCCAGCTGCTGCCCAACGCTGAAGAGGTGAGCCAGCAGATCACTGAAAATGTGGGCAAGACGCAGCAGTGCCTGTCGCCCTAAGTGGAAATAGCTGCTGCTTCACTTCCACCTCTGCGTCTCTGAAATCCTTGATGATAACACTTGTTTCTCCAAGATTCCTTCAGGTAGGTGGTATGGTTTTGGTTTACTATTTTGGTAGGTAGAAGCAGTTCTAGTAGCTTCTACTTGGTCTTTCCTACCTTAGTAACACAGATAATTATTAATTCCAATGGAGACAAAAAGTTGTGAAAGAAAAGAATAACAATCATATACTATATACGGCTCAATTGTTAACGTTCACATAGTCATTACAGTGAAAACGCTGGGGTCGGATCTTTCAAAAGTACAATATAACTAAACTGGGGGGTGTCAGAATGTTGGGAGAAGTGGAAGGAGAGGATGTGTGAGAAAAAAAGCTGAACTTTCACCTTCCATGGTAGGGAGTAAAATATTAATGCCTACAATGAAAAAATAAAATACCAATATAAGCATTTCAACCAGAGTTATGCAGTATATAGCAAAAGAATCAGTTAAAAGATTTGAATGTGCCTCTGGGCAAAAGAAATATGGAGGGTCCAGCTGTAGGGGAGCTGCAATTTTTTATAATAAGCCCTACGGAACTACATATCTTACTCTTAACAAATGATTCCCATTTTATTGGTGTAAGGTCGGCACTGGGCAGCTATATTTTTAAGTGGTTTTAATGTGCAGGTGACTTTATAGATGGAGGTCTAGCTTAGATAAAAATGAAAGGTTTTTTAAATAAATCAATTCCCTGGAGTTAGACTTGGATATTCTATAGGAGTAGATAGTTAGGGGAAACTTGTAAGTTACCTTTTAAGGAATTGCCTTAGTAGGAAGATTGCATCTGAATGCAGAGTCCAATCAATAAGTGTGTCCTGTGCCCATACATGTGAAAAGTCTGAGCCCAGCACTAAGGGCAAACAACGATGATAATGATACACGCTCTGCCCTGCCAGGCTGACACTCTTAAACAAGATGCAAAATATTCAGAAAGAGCCGCAGCACTTCTTGATGGGGAGGCATGCCTTAAGAGGTGCGCTGATAGAGGGTTCTATGATAATTGAGAGGGGAAAAGATCGATACCTATTCCTCAGAGAATTCAGAAAGCTTCCCCCCAGACAGTAACCTTTTGCCAGTAATATTAAACAGTGTAAGTAACATCGAAATATGTTGAAGTGGGGGAAGAGAGAGATGAGAATAGAGGAAGAACTCGCACAAGAACATTGTTAACAAAGGTACTGACTTGGGAAAACAGACTGGCACGTGTGGATCCTCAGTAACAAAACTTGACAAACAATGAGATTAATGGGGCAGGGGGAGGGGTAACAGCTGGTTTAAAACCAACTAAAAAAGCCCCTCTTTTAATTTTTCCATAAGGTTGATCCTTATGGATCAACATACAATTTGACAACATTGTCAATTTTCCAAATTTTACGTTGGGAATGTACATGGTAAGATTTTGGTAATATTTTAACAGTATACCTAAATGATATTTGACCATGACTGATATGCCTCTCTCTTTGAATATTTTAGATGCTGGTTGAGAAAAACATGACCCTTGCCTTTAAGAAAAATGGTCTAAAATATCTTAAGGTCATACTGAAAAAGAACTTATTTGAAAAGGGATTTTTTTCTTCCATGACACAGACTTAATTGATACTAAATTCCTGCTCACAACGTGTGCTTCATTTTCAGAGAACAGATTTGGAAATGAAGAGCCTTCTAGGCTCGGAAGCACTCTGGCAGCATTCTCTGGGAGTCACACTTGGGAAGAGCCTCTCCTAGGGGCTCAGTCTGAGTCCTGCTGCCGAGTACTCAAGGCCTGGCAGACCTCAGGAGCACGTGGTCCCCTCTGTCCTACAGTGAAGAAAATATCACTATTGGGCCTAAATGTGATTTTAAGGAAACTTGTTGAGACCTCCTTCTCTTCCTTTGCTTCCAATCCCAGTATGTGATCAACCACCAGTGGACATTAATATTTCTTTGGGACTTGAAGTTTTTCACATGGAGAGACAGAAAAGGAATAAAAATTAATCCAGATGTTCCCAAACTTGGGGGAAAATTAGTATCACCTGGAAGAATGTTTTTAAAGTGTAGATTGTTGAGCCCCTTTCTGACTCCACTGAGAATCAGAATCTCTGTGGCCGCATGGGGCTGGGAGGAGAGCAGCAACTTATATTTTAGCAAGCTCCCCAGCTGACTCAGATGTCACCTGCTCAGCACCTATCCTCAGAATATTTGAAAACCACAATTCCTCCCATGTACATACTAGGAAACCGAGGCAAAAGGCTTTCAGGGTATGCCCTAAGCTTCCTTGTTTTTCAACAGCACCTTGAAATATTTTTTAAACTTTTTTTAAATAAAGGAGAAATAAAAATCTGATGGAGAAAGAGAGAGTAAAAATTTGAGTGAAAAGTAAACTTGAAGATGAGGCTACTAAAGCAGGGATAAGAGATGTACACAGAAGCGACCTGTGTATCGGTTCCGCGAAGAGCTAGCTGAGTTTCTCCAGATCAGAACTTCTCAAAGGAACTGGTTTGGTTTGGTTTTGTTTTTATTAAAGCCTTGGCGCCCTCTAGCGGGTAAACGGAGTAGACCAGAGACTACCGTGAAGCGTGTTCTCCGGAACTGAGCTCCCGCTTTGGAATCAAGATTGTTTCCGTTTCCCTTCATATGTTTTGGGTACGGCGTTTCTTTTTCACTATGCTTTTTCTATCACCTCTGCTTTCAAGTCACAAACTCTTTATCTCTGTAAGTAAAGTCACGAGCTCTGCAAGAGTGAGGACAGTTACGCGTAAGATACTTTTGTTTCAGTTTAGCCCCGTACAGTGAGGAAAACATTTCAAATTTCTTAAGTTTATCCTGAGAAATGTACATTTTACACCAGAGCGGTTGATCTGGCATTTAAATAAACTGCAATTTAAGAAGTAATTCAAATGGTTTATGTTGGTTCCCCTTGCCCAAAGGAACTTAAAAGATTCCTTAGAATTTACTTCCACTGGTCTGAAAAAAAAAAAAAATCAGTGGTTAAGAGTTCTGATTATAATAGTAGTGGAAATAGGGGGCTGGTGGCCAAAAAACAGCCCTATGAAATCCTCTATTCCAACTGCATCAAGGTAGAGTGTGGTTGTATATGAGTAAACAATCTGTTGAAGAGCTCTGGGCTGAGAGCTAAACATCTAATGTCTGTGAAGTCAGCGCACCAATTACATGCTCTGCTTCGCTTCAGTTCTCAGAATACACCAAAGCAGAGGGCAACACCTGAACCCAGAGTTTTGTTGTGAAGATGCTTTGAAAATCCTGACAGTCACAGACACCAATTAAAGTGGTCAGCTAATTCATAAGGGGAAGTGGAGCTGGTGTTTGTGTATTCAGGAAGAGCCCTCATCTGATTTACGGTCTGGGCATGAAAAAAGAGGCCACTATCATTGCTTTTAAAAAGAAAAATGGGCAGAAGATTGTGCATTTGGGAGTGAGAAAGAAAAAATTCTAATAGTTATGTTTGAGAATAAGAAAGGAAAAGCGATCGCAAATCAAAGCCGACTTTCTCCAGCAACATAGGAAAATAAAGGGTTAGGGCCATTTCCTTTTTTTTTTTTTTTTTTTTTAATTTATTTATTTATTTATTTTTGGCTGTGTTGGGTCCTCGTTTCTGTGCAAGGGCTCTCTCTAGTTGCGGCAAGCGGGGGCCACTCTTCATTGCGGTGCGCGGGCCTCTCACTATCGCGGCCTCTCTTGTTGCGGAGCACAGGCTCCAGACGCGCAGGCTCAGCAGTTGTGGCTCACGGGCCCAATTGCTCTGCGGCATGTGGGATCTTCCCAGACCAGGGCCCAAACCCGTGTCCCCTGCATTGGCAGGCAGATTCTCAACCGCTGCGCCACCAGGGAAGCCCAGGGCCATTTCCTTTTGAAACTGAAGAGGAAAAGGGAAATTGGCCGCTGGGCTCTTCGTGCCGCGCACCTCTCCCCGCTCCCCCGCGGCGGGCGCGGCGAAGTTCAGCACCTCGGAAAGCGCCCCCTCTCCCGGCGCGGGGGTTATGCAGGCTCCTTGGGAGCCCGCGGCCTCGGTTTGGCGGGTGGGAATGCAACTCGCGGGAACGCTGCGGGCAACTCCCTGGGAGCTGACAACAGCGGAGAGACGGAGACGCGAAGCAGCGAGGGCAGCATCGAAAGCCCTCCAGAGAGTCAGAGCGAGGTACAGAACTCTGTTCAGAAATCTCGTCCGCGCAACTGCGGAGGAAAGCGACAAAGGTATTTGAAAGAGGAGAGGGCCCCCAATAGCGGCCTTGAGCAGCAGGGCGGGTATGCGCTAGTGACCAAGTGACAGCAGGAAACGCAGGGGGCAAAGTCTGACTCTTACAGTAGGGGCCCGGAGACTGCCACCTTGGCCGGAGAACCTTTAGACGCCGACCGCTCGCCTTAGGGGCTGTGCTCCTCTGCTCTCGAATTCCCCTTCCGAACAGACGCTCAGCGCAACTCCCGCGCCCAAGGCCAAGCTCCGCTCGCCGGGGACGCGCCTGGCGCCCTGGTCCTAGGCGCTCTCTTCCGCGGCTGCTTTGAAAGCCCCCAGGCACGCCGGAACCCCGGGAGAGCTGGACTCCTTTAGGGCTTATCTCCCGAAACCTGACCTAGAGGCACCTGCGCAGGCAGGTGGCCGCTGCAGCCGCGAAAGCCACCATGAATAAGGCGGCTGGGGGGGGCGAGCTCGCAGAACTCTTCAGTCTGATCCCGGACCTTCCTCAGGTGACCAACACTAGCGGCAACGCGTCGCTGCAGCTCCAGGACTTGTCGTGGGAGCTGGGGCTAGAGTTGCCGGCCGGCGCGGCGCCAGGGCATCCCCCGGGCGGCGGCGGGGCAGAGAGCGCGGACACCGAGGCCCGGGTGAGGACCCTCATCAGCGTGGTGTACTGGGTGCTTTGCGCGTTGGGGCTGACGGGCAACCTGCTGGTGCTCTACCTGATGAAGAGTAAGCAGGGCTGGCGCCAGTCCTCCATCAACCTCTTCGTCACCAACCTGGCGCTGACGGACTTTCAGTTCGTGCTCACCCTGCCCTTCTGGGCTGTGGAAAACTCCCTCGACTTCCGATGGCCTTCTGGCAAGGCCACGTGTAAGATCGTATCCACAGTGACGTCCATGAACATGTACGCCAGCGTCTTCTTTCTCACCTCCATGAGCGTGGCGCGCTACCCTCGGTGGCCTTGGCTCTTAAGAGCCACCGGACCCGAGGGCACGGCCGGGGCGACTGCTGCGGCCGGAGCCTGGGGGACAGCTGCCGCTTCTCGGCCAAAGTACTGTGCGTGTTGATCTGGGCCTCGGCCGCGCTGCCCAAAGCCATCTTCTCCACCACGATCGAGGTGATGGGCGAGGAGCTGTGCCTGGTGCGCTTCCCGGGCAAGTTGCTGGGCCGCGACAGGCAGTTCCGGCTGGGCCTCCACCACGTGCAGAAGGTGCTGCTGGGCTCCGTGCCGCCGCTGGGCATCAGTCAGCCTGTGCTATCCGCTGCTGGTGCGCTTCACCTGCGACCACCGCGTGGCAGGGACCGAAGGAGGAGCCTCAGCAGCCGCGGCAGGCCTGGCCAGAGCCAGCGCCGGAGACGCTCCAAGGCCACCAAATCAGTGACCATCGTGGTCCTATCCTTCGTCCTGTGTTGGCTGCCTCATCAGGCACTCGCCACCTAGAGCATCCTCATCGAGCTCAACGCGGTGCCCTTCAGCCAAGAGTACTTCCTGTGCCAGGTGTACGCGTTCCCGGTGAGCGTGTGCCTGGCGCACTCCAACAGCCGTCTCAACCCCATCCTCTACTGCCTCGTGCGCCGCGAGTTCCGCAAAGCGCTCGAGAGAATCTACTGTGGCGCCTCGCGTCGCCTTCTCTCACTAGCATGCGCCCTTTCGCCGCCGCCACCAAGCCGGAGCCCGAGGCCCAGGGCCGGCAGGCCCTGGCGCCTCTCCACCAGGCCGCGGAGCCCGACATGCTCTACTATCCGCCCGGCGTGGTGGTCTACAGCGGGGGGCGCTACGACCTGCTGCCCAGCAGCTCCGCCTACTGACGCAGGCTGAGGCCCGGGGTACGCAGGAACTGCCAAGTGGCCTTCCCTCGGCGGAAAAGAGTAGAGCGGATTAGGGGATGCTGGGGGCCCCCGGATCAAGAGGTAGGAGGGACGAGGAGAGAGAGAAGCACAAAAGAGCGGCCTGCGAAGAGGCCGGGGGACCTTGTCCGGAGAGGGGAGGCTGCGAACCCAGGTGGAGAGAGGAAGGTGGCAAAGTGGCCGAGACCAGCCTCAGTGGACCAAGCCACCAGCCTCCGTCCCCCTTGTCTCCACGCACACCCCTTCCTCTCCTTATGCTGTCAACGTTGGGCAGTGTGGGGCGCCCAGAAGCAGAGAAAGGCATCAGGAATGTAAAGCAGCTCGGGGACAAGGAAGAGGGCCTCAGCCAAATGGTGCCCAGACAACTGAGCACACTTATTCCAGCGACTCCCCCCACCCCCGCCCTGGCTCTTGAAAGGGACCTCAAGGTGCATCCAGTCGGGTGAGCCACTCACAAAACCTTTGCACCTTGGCTCCGGGACTGCCCGGGCGCGAAGGTCTGATTTGCTGCTTGGCTGAGCGGAGAGCCTAGAGTATGGGACCAAGAAACTTCTTCGGAGTTGGAAGAAAGGAGTGACAATCTTGTTCCGCCCTCAGGAGAAATGCACCGCGAGAGAGCCACCTCCCGTGGGACGTATGGTTTATCACTTGGGATGGGGAGAGTGGACACACGCGGAGCCCGACTGAGACCCTGCACGGCCTCTGCGCTCACAGGTCGCCGAGACCAAAACCCTCCGGCGTGCGTGTGAGAGCCCCTTCGCGGGGGAGTGGAGTCTCTGCGGGACGGAGCGGACGCAGTGTAGTTCGAGGGGCTGAATAGAGAGACCTCTTCAGGCTACGACCCCTAAAGGAGAAAGGGGGGCTCTCTGGGTCCCCCAGCAGCGACTGCGCCGTGCGCTGGAAGCTGGGCGTCTGGGTTCCCCTGAGAGCCGTGTGGGTACCTGGAGACACTCCTTGTGTTCGGGGCTGCGCGCTGCAAGTGAGCTGTGCCCAGGAGCAACTTGAACAGGTCTGAGTAGACACGCTACTGGGACTGGGGACTCTTCTGCAGCCTCTCCCCCCTCACTCTTTGGGAATCGGAATGCTGGTTTGATTGAGGCTCTGGACCAGCGAGTAGGGGGATCGTTCGGCCGCGTTTTTCGTTGGCTTAGATGGAAGATTAAGAGATGCTGTAGAAATGTGGTTCCTGAAACCCGAATTCCTGGAAGCTGGAGTCTGATCTTTCAAGGGGAGTTGTGGGGTGGGAGACTCAAGTAAAATCTGTCCTAAAGGGAAAAGAGTACTGAGAGTCTGTTTTGAGGGGATCGCCAGGATTTCAGGTGTGGGGTTTCTTATTGTCCATAACGTCGAGGAGAGAAGGCAGGGAATCAGAATTCCCATAGGACTCTACCTTAACCGAGTTCCATTCATTCTAAGGAGTGCTCAGCACGTTGACATGCATGATGAATTCTTCCTTAACCCCCAGTGTATGGGACCATCTGAAGGGTGACACATTTCTCATAACAATTCCGTTCTGGTCATGGCAGAGTAGTCCTTTCTTGAGGCTGCTCAGAGAGCGGGGATCGAACAATCTACCCATCCAGCTGCCAGTTTTGACAGAGGTGCTACTGTTGTTCTCTTTGGCGACCTAGTTTGGGATCAAGAAACAGGTAATGTAGGCACCTACTGGTGTGCTTATTTTAATACCATAAATAATCATTATACAAACATGTCTGCTTAAATAGCCTCTGGAACTGTCAATTGTTTTGTGATTTTGTTGGTAATTCCCAGTAGCGTCTGAGATTTAAGGCTCAGAATGTGAACTGCACGGCCCCAGCGTCCCTGGCCCTGCTTTCTGTTAACACACACAGTGCAAACACTCAGACCTTGCCACAAAAACAAAAGCTGCCTGACATCCTCAATCCTGAGCAGCCTTGAGAAGTTACCTTTTTTAGAAAACAGAAAAATGCTTTTGTTTAAAAGTAGTCAAATTAGTCTCTCTTTGCCCTTTAGAAAGAAAAGTTACTGATATTGATATTGAGGACCAATGGGCTAATAAAAATTGAACTGTAAGCCCTCCATGTCTCCAAAATACAAAATAAATGAACGAGTAAACACCCACAAAGAACAAATAGTAGCATGGTAGTGTATCTATGTGTAACGTTGATATTAGACATTTACGGAGAGATTCTCTTTGTTAAAGCAACTTGGCGTTTCAATTTTGACGATAAAATAAGGTGTGGGTAGCCCAGGATTTTGGGGAAAATATGCTGAAGTGTGTGCTTCTGGTATGATGGGCACTAGAAACACAGAAGGGGCTGGGGGCAAGGACTTCATGAAAAAACTCTATGAAACGAGTCACCTTGTCCCCATCCAAACCTGAGGACTCCTGAGAACACGGCTGGAGGGAGCAAAGACCAAGATTTCTGTATGCCACAAAGACAAAAGCATCAACAAGGAAATGGTCAAATCCAGTTGACATCAGCAATTTATTTTTTGAATGTTTGTTGTGTGCCTAGCTCTATCCTGAGTGCTGGGATCACAAACACATTCCTGACATTTAGAAGGGGACAGCGCCATGTACACAAGGCAAATGAGTCATGGGACAGTGAGTTGAATGTCATAGTAAGGGCTAAAAGAAAGTGCTATCTACAGGAACACAGGGATGGAAAGCTTGATTCTACTGGGGGATCAGAGACTTCCTGGCCAAAGCAGTATTTGAGATGGACCTAGGAATATAGGTACAATTTAGATGGGCAGATCTGGCAGTTGAGACAGGGAGTGGGCATATAGAGAGGGCGCCTGAAGCTGAGGAAATGCAGTGATGGGAGGCTTTGAGGTTGGAATGCCAGGCGCGTGGTGGGGGAGGGAAGCAAAGCAGTGTGGCTTCCCTTTCTCCTGCAGGATTTCCTAGGATTTCTGTGAAGAATGTAGATATCCCTATACTTGCTTTATTTGTCTGGGAAGGAGACATTTTTGTCTCAGAGAGGATATGTCATTGGTATACTAAGAACAAGTACTTAGGTTCCCAAAGGTGGTTAAAGGCTTTTGAAACTGGATTCTATTCACTCATTCAAACCTCAGTGAAGTTAAGGGAGTAAAGTATTTGAATATTTGAGTGTGACTGTGTGTGTGTGTGTGTGTGTGTGTGTGTGTGAGAGAGAGAGAGAGACAGAGACAGAGGCTGTGTGCTCTAGCTCCCTTCTTCATCCCATAACCCATCCAGTGTTCCATCTGAAAAGAGCTTCCCGTGTAATAAAGACCAGGCCCTGATGCCCTGTGGCTGGTCAGAGATGACTACTCTTGACTTCTTGGGGGTCCAGGTAAGAGGACCCTCAGCTGTAGGTCACCCTCCCGGCTCACCCAGTCATTCATTTCAAAATCTTTAATCACCTGAGCAGTCCTTGGAGAAATGATCAGGAAATAAACACTGAACTCAGCAAATAATTCCATTTCCACAGCTTGCAGAGGTCAAGAAGAGGTAGGTGAAGCAGGAGAGGCGGCTGGGTGCTGTTTCTTTCACAATGCTGGGTGCTGTGTCATGTGGGGTCCTGGAAGCCCTGGCTCCTCTTCACCCCACACTGTGGGGTTGGGGGCAGGTGTTCTCCCTGGTCACTCCTCTAAGTCAGTCATGACCCTGTTGTGCTTAGATGGATAACGTGAGGGGGAGAGGGAGGAAGGAAGACTGGGGAAGATGGAATATTTTTGCATGTGAATGTGGTAACTTCATTTGGGAGCGAATATACCAGTAGAAGGCAGGGGGACCAGATTGGGGGGCAGAAAATAAGTGCCACTGTGGAGAGGAGGAAAGCAGGGCGCAGAGGTTGATAAGTGAAGCAATAGCACGCTCAGTTCTGAGGAGAAAGTTCAGCCCAGTCTGGAAAAAATTAATCTGGAGAAAATGGGATAAACTGTGGGAGGCCAGAGAGCCTGTGGCCAGATAAGCGAGCTGCGTGTTCTGCAGGAGGCAGGAAGGAGTGACCGCTTCGGTGTAAGTCCCTGCCTTCCTTCCCCTCACCCCCACACACACACAAACTAGAAGGGCCCAGATCCACAGGGGTGCCCCCGATGTACCGCCCCACACGCTAGCACTGCCCCAGCCACGACCCAAGAGCAGCAGAGATCAGGCTCTTAAAACAAAACGGAGGCAACCAAGAGAACTGCAGCAGCCTGGAAGCCCAAAGGTAGCGAGAGGAGAGTGAGTGCGAGAGAATACAGACCCAGCCTGAGACCACTGGAGAAACTGGGAAGGAGAGGGAGGCCGCCATGCGGTGACAGTGGATCTGGCCCTGCCCTTCGGCTGGTACTCTTTGGTACTCCCCTCAGACCCGGGCAGCCAGGACCCCTGCCCTGGCTCTGATTATTAGAGGGCACTGCTCTGTCCTCCCCTCCCACCTGTACCCCTTCCCACATGGCAAGGAATCCAGAGCCGCCTGGAGCCTGAACTCCACACCCACACCTTCTAGATTATGCTCCGGTACCCAAGACGTCAGATTTCCCCATCTAAGTGGCCCTGAGTCTACAAGGGCTCCGGGGGTCCTGTCCTCCGGAAGGTGAACGCCGCCGCTGAGCCTCTGCACACTTAGGTGTGAGGGGAGGCCGAGGGCGGCTGTTTGCAGGTGTGGTAGAGGCTGGAGGGGTTGGAAGGCTGTGGGTGTGCAGGTGTCCAGGTGCACACAAGGGCCCTCACAGTGCTGGGTGGGGCTAAGGGTGGGGGAAGGAGGGATGGGCCTTCATCAGCCCTCTCACCCTGGGCCCCGGAAAGCAGAAGTTGGGAGTGGGCCTGTGCCCCTTGTGCCCCCAGCAGTTTTGCAAAAGAGAACCCAAAGAACCCCCAGAGCACGGTTCCTCTTCTCAGAAGCCCTACCCCCAAATGAGCTGACACTGCAAGGGGCCTGGCCACGCTACCAAACCATCCATCCTGCTACACAGGAGAAAAACCAGAGAACAGCCCAAATCCCCATGTTCCTGTTCTCAGAGCAGCTCATTTCCTTTCTCCAAATTCCCTCCTAACATGGGAGGTTTTGATAAGCTAGAAATTCACCGGAGGCAAAGACTACACTATCAGACTCTAAGATGAGGCAGGAGGAGGAACCACAAACATTTTTTTAACCTGTCAAAACATGGGGGCAAATCGTTCTGCACCGCTCAGGCACATCCGGTGTTATTCAGACAAACACTTATGAAAGACTGCGGATGGCAGGATCGAGGTCTGGGAGAGCAGGATGGTGAGCCTTCAGAAATAGTGACAATGGCTATCATTTCTCTAGTGCAGACCGACTGCCAGCCTAAGCACTGCTCTTACCGGAAACAGCAGAGCCGGAGAGCCTGGGGTCGAGGCCCAGCTCTGCCACTTAGGAGTGGCGTAGCTTCCGACGAGTTCTGTAATGCCTCTCTGCCTCCGTTTCCTCATCTGTAAAATGGAGATCAGTAACAGCAGCCTCTCTCAAGATTGCTGTGTTAACACAGGTTAAACGCTGAGAATGGTGGTAAGCACTCCATAAGTGTTACGTATTACAAATGGTCACAACTCTCTGGGGTAGGAATCATTACCCCAAATGTACAGATGAACGAGTGTGGCTTGGGAGGGTCTGTAGTTTGCTGGGGAGCGGCAAAGCCAGGATCCCAAACCAGCCCGGCTCTAAAGCTCATGGTCTCTCTATTAAACCACACTGCCGTCAAGAACTCTGGCTTCACCTGGAGAAGAGAAATGGGAGGCAGTTCTTTGAAAGGCTTCCATAGAGACTCCAGCGGATGGGACAAAAGTGCAGACTGGAGAGAAAGATTTTTACTGTGTCAATAATATGAGCTGTTTCAAGGCGGTAAATCCTCCAGCGTGAGATGCTCAAGCAGACTTGTCAGGGATATTATAAATTAGCATGAATTAATTACGAGCCAGTTAAATATGAATTAAAGATGAGTGAATGAATATCTTTAAATAAATCATTGGCAATATTTTGAGTTACAGTGAATTTGATGAAAAATATGATCCCCCCAGCCGACTATACATGGACACCAGGTTTTAAAAAAAATCACATCACAGAATAAATCCCAGCATCACAGGGACGTGCTAGTCTGCTTCTCAGGTTTCATCAAGGCCTGAAATGCCCTGTGGAAAACAGGCCCTGCCTCTCCATTCCGCTGCACTGAGACGGAGGGAGAAAGGCGCGGGGAGGTTCTGTCCCCCACACTAGCCCTTCGCCCCCAGTGAATGGAGGCAAAGCCCAGTCTCTCCTAAGACAAATGATGCCTGAAATAGGGAAACAGATGTGCAGAGGGCTGGCTGAGAGTGAGGGGTGGGCAGATCACCGCAGCTGAAGTCATAACATGCAGCATCCAATGGGCAGATACAAACAGTGCAGAGCTAAAGAAAAGGTCGATTTCCTGCCCTGTGCTCCACTGTGTCTGGGGTTAGGAACGATGTCTCCTTATTGACCTAATCCATATATCTAACAAAGAGAGCCACAAAGCAACAGCCGATCAGTGCCACCGCGGAGGCTGTGATCACCACGACGACGACGCTCCCAGCCGTGTTGACCAGAAGGCCCAGGCCACCTCCGACCAGGATCTGAGCCAGCTGCACCATGCAGGTGAGGGTGGCGCAGTCCACGCCCTGGCCTCTCGCGCTGCCGTCCGGGCCCCCGCCCCGGGCCTGCTGCCTCTGCAAGGGAAGCACAGGAACAGCATTTGATCTGCACCAACTGTTCTTCAGGGCAGAAGGCAGCAAGCAAACTTTTTCTATAGCAAGCCAGATAATAAATACTTGCAGCTTGTGGGTTGTATGATCTCGGTTGCAACTACACCACTCTGCCGTTGCGGGGCAAAAGCAGCCACAGAACATAAACAAGTTGGCATTCCAACAGAACTCTATGACACAGGTATTTAAGTTTCATGTAATTTTCCCTTGTCACAAATATTATCCTGCCACTGATGTTTTAAAAATCATTTTTAAACTGTCAAAGAATTCCTAGAATTCCTGTCGTGTCTGTACACGACAGGCTGTACAGAAAAGCAGGTGGCAGACCTCGTTTGGCCAAGAAGACAGTTTATCAACTCCTGATTCAAGCTCCACCCCACTGCCTGCACCTTTCTTCCCCACCTGCCACAAAGTCTTAAATTCCACCGTTCACACCTATGGGAGCAAAATGGTTAAGAACGCAAAATTATCTCCTCCTAAGAAGTCAGTAAATACAGTGTGGTAGAAGCTCAATAAATACCCCATTCCTTCTCTTCCTTAGTGTTTAAAGTTCAAACATTTTTAGAAGGATGTTGAATCACAGATATGTGTAGGGGAAGCAACATAAAAAAGCAATTCAACCTTTCAAAATATGGTTGCTTTTTGCTTAGTAGATTAATATTTGATTACTGTTTGATATTTGGTCAGAATTGGTTGATAACATTGCCATTTATTGGGTATCATATATGTGCTAGGCCTTGTGCAAGGCTCTTTTACCTACACTATCTTGTTTCATTTAATTTTCCAACAACTTTCTAAGGTGGGTGTGTCATTCCCATTTCATTGATTAGAAAACTAAGGCTCTGAGAGTCTGAATGATAATTCCTATACTATTAAATGAAAAAAAATCATTGTGCAGGAAAACGCACATTATCCTTTGAATAAGAAAGGGGAAATAAGAAAATAGATTCATAATCGCTGGATTTTCATTAAAAGATACTGGAAAATAGACAAAAACCTGATGAGAGTGGTTACATGTAGGAGCCCAGGGTGGGGAGGTGGGGACAGGGAACGAGTGGAGGGAGGGGTAGGCGGGAGCCACATGAGGCACACTTGTATGTCACTGTGGTCGTTGAACCACGTGATTGAATTACCCCATCTAAACATGAACTCATTTTGAGTCATATCTAATAAATAAACGAATAAGATCCCCAGTATCACAAAGCTGTCAAAAGGGGGAGGCAGGATTTGAATCCAGGGTTCTCTGAGTTCAAAGCCTCTGTGTTTTGGGCCTAGTACCATCCAACTCCCTCTTGGAGGGATAGTTCTTTATGATAGCTGTCTCTTTAGCAGCAAAGCACCTGCCGTGCACTGAAACATTAGTGACCATGTCTGCCAGGGAAGATGACAGCTACAACTCTTGTTTAAAAGGTTTTAACACCTGGTGCAACTCTCTCCTGCTGTGTTTACCAGATCAAATGATGAAAAAGGAGGCCAGCGTTGCAGTCACATGGACACGTGTTCAGCGTTTTTGCAGTTTCCTACTGTGATGGATTAAGCTAATAGCCATCTCTTTAACTTTTACAGTTAAAGAAATGTAAGCCTATTTTCAGGGGGAAAAGTTGCATATTTGGATAAGAAAACATGGTTATCTTAGAGCAGAAATACCAAACCTAGTGCTTTTTTAGGGCAACATAGGGTCTTGCCCTCTGGCTTGAGTTCCGAGATGGAGATGGGGCGGGCCCCCCTTGAGGCAGCTGGTGAGATGACCACCTGCGACCAGCTTTCCTCCCTGCACACAGGGCATGACTTACTAAAACCCGGACTTCCGAGGAAAACGTTGCTCAACCAGTAACTCCCGGAAATTGCACCAGGCACCTCCGCAGTGGTTGAGGGCCAGGGCCCTCGTGTGGCATCCAGAAACACTGCAGGTACGCTGGACATGTCATGAGCCCAGTTTCCCTTGCTTTGTCTCTGTGTGATTGTGGGCTGGTTTCTCAGCATTACCAACCCCACCTTTCCTAATCTGACAAATGGGAGTAATGGTACCTGCCCGACTGCTGCCAGGTGCACAGGGCTTCAGAGTAAGGAGGGGGTGGGCTGGGAAAGTGGTCAGGCCTTGGCTAGACCATCGTTACATCTGGCTGGACATTTTAGTGCCGCTGTTTCAAGAAGCCCTGTTTTCCAGCTCTGCTCTACATTTTCCTAGCAAGTTCCCCCAGCCTCCAGGTGAGTCCGGGCGTCACTCAGTGCAGAGGTTCAGCAACGCACCTGCTTCTCCTGCTCCTCTCGGTGGTACGCGGTGATGAGTTTAAAAGGCACGGTGTACAGGGTGCTGGACATCACGCCAAACAAGGTGCATATGACCAGGGTGGAGTAGACATTCGGGAAGAGCCCGATGACGCCCGTCCCCAGGCCAAACAGCAAATACCCCATGAAGTAAAGACCCTTTAATCCGATGTAGGGAACCAAAGCTTTCTGAAAGTCTGTGTGTGGGGAGAAGAGAGGGAGAAATTACAGCTGGCAGTGCCTCACATCATCTCATAATTTCAGACAACCTTTCCTTTTGAAGATTCACTTTTTTTAGCCTTCCTTTAATACTGAGTCAGGAACAGAAGAACCTCTTTTTCTGTGCTTGAAAACAGCTGGCTTTTGGAATAAGTTTTGAATCCTTTGTGTAAAGAAGAACTGGAGATTGCCTTGCTGGGTTGATTTTCTTTTCTGCAGAGAAGGACCAGGCACTGTGTACTGGGCAGCTGAATAGCAACGGGATGCAAAAGAGGCGATTGAAAAGCCCGCCTCGGTTATGGGACCCTGGGGCTTCAAGCCACGGAAGAAAAGCGGGGATCTTTCGATTCACAGAGATCTAGCCTAACAAGACAAAAATGACAATCCAGGTCTCTATTAGCCCCACAGCCCAAAGTCAGGTTGGAGGAAATTAACACAACCAGATTGCACAGAATGATCCAACTCATTCAGTTTCTTTGCCCCACCTGAATGCCATCTGCACAACCTGAGAAGGAAGTAAAGAACGTACATCACCTGTAGATGCTCTCCCTGCCTTGCCAGCCCTTCCCAGGCTGGTCAGGGGGTCCTGCTGCACCGGGCAAGTCCCCCTCACTGGCGCCTTCACCCTCTATGGGCAAGTTCCACAACTTCTCAAACCCTCAGTTTCCTCATCAGAAAATGGAACTAATAAAACCCTTCTTGGTGGTTGTTATCAGGATCAAACGAAGTAAAACGTCTAGGAAATCACCCAGCCCAGTGCCAAGCACACAGAAGACATCCAGTTAATGGTGGCTATCATTACTTCAATAAATACAGAGTTTGCTGAATATGGTTGACTCTTAACTGGGGTCCCCTCCCAGCAGGTAAACTTGGCTTGCTCATAAAGAACTCATGGTAGAGCTCATTTTTTAAAATTGGAAATTCAGCTTAAAACATTTTACTATGTTTTCCACCACAGTAGGGAAAGTCCCTAAAAAAAAACCTTTCTCTTCCTTTTTTAATCAGTTATTTTTCTTTTTTTTTACTTTTTATTTTATATTGGAGTATAGTTGATTAACAATGTTGTGATAGTTTCAGGTGTACAGCATAGTGATTCAGTTACACATACACATGTATCTATTCTTTTTCAAATTGTTTTCCCATTTAGGTTGTTACATAATACATGTCGATCCCAAGCTCCCTAACTATCCCTCCGCCCTCCCCCTTTCCCCCCTGGTAACCATAAGTTCTTTCTCTAAGTCTGTGTCTGTTTCTGTTTTGTAAATAAGTTCATTTGTATCATTTTTTTTTAGATTCCACATATAAGTGATATCATACGATGTTTCTGTTTGTCTGACTCACTTCACTCAGTATGACAATCTCTAGGTCCACCCATGTTGCTGCAAATGGCTTTTAATCCGTACTTTCCTTATCTTTCCTCTGCCCCATTCTTCTGGAACACGTGGACCCAGGGGATACACAAATGATACTAGAAATGTGCCTATTCAAGAGTGAAATTTTCCATATCTATTCAAATAATGATTGGATTTACATTGCATAGACAAGAAACCTAATATTTATTACATTTGTATCAATTATGGAAATCTGAAATTGTTAAATGGGCAACATTTCTTCCTCTATTAAATTCATGCTATGCTTGGAGGGCTGTTGTCAAGGTTGAGAATAAAACCATCATAAATTTAGGTCAGTTTCTGTTTGCTTAATGATTACATTTATGCGGAAAATGTAATCTGAGTTGTCTCAGTACCTAAAAGATACCATCAGTATTCATTAGGGAAATGCTCTCACTAAGTGTATAGGCCAGCCAGGAAGAAGGCAAAAGAGGATAAAGAGATATTTGGAAACATAACTAACTTCACTACGAAGACGGAAAGTCTGGCAAAGAATGCTTTATTCATAAAGAGAAAGCAGTAAGTTTAAGGGCCAAGTTGACTTGTCCTCTGCTGGGTCTGACACCAACGCATACTGTGCCTCTCCTTAGGACTGTAGGGAAATGATTGATTTAAGCCCCAGCTATGGATAGTAGGGTATGATATGAACAATTGGCTGTATTTCAGTACTCAGCGTGGCTATTCTCATTGATCTAAGTGTGCCTGCTGTGCAAAGGAGCTTAAAAACAAGTCCCTTATCACCATTCCCCATGCCCCGCCCAGCAGCCAGATAACCCTGTTAAGCTCTGTCTGGATAGAAATTCTGGGTCTGCACCTGATGTTGTGTGATGAGTCCAGAATACAGGGTTATCGCGTGTGCTCTGGAATTGAGGGAAATGATTGATTCTGCCCACAGTGGGTTGGAGTGCAGAGGGAAAGACTTGAAAGATTGCACAGAGAGGGACCTATTGGAGTTGGGTCTGGGTGGGGAGGTAGAAACAGCAGTTCGGGTGGAAGAAACCAAAAGCAAATACACAGAGGTGAGAACGTCTGTGCAGTGGGTCATTGGAGGAGTTCCTGCGTGGGAGTGACAAAGGTCCAAGTGTGAGCCCAGCCAAACTGTGAATCCCGGAGTGCCAAGATCAGGACTTTTACTCTATCTTATGGGCACGAGAGCCCCTGAAGATCCTTGGGCAGGGCTGGTTGGTATTTTATAAAGGAAATTTTAGTTCTAATTCACAGTGATAGGGATCCCATAGATTTATACATTAATATAACTTTGGAAAACTATTCAAATAGTAGGGATTCTTTATACACAGGGATTTTAACTGGAAAGGCCCTGAAAAATAACATGCTTTTGAATTTTCAAATGCCATGAAATTCATACAGGAACTCAGACTAGACTAATGGAAGGGTCCCTAGAAGGGATTATTTGAGGAAAACAAGTTAAACTTGACACAAAATTCAAATACTCATGACTTTTAGAAAAATGTTTTCCTCTTACAAGAATGAGAATAGTAGTAAATATTCCCCCCACCTCTTGAAAGCACAAAGGGATTGAGATGGATAATTTATTAAATCCTTTCAGTCTAACACTCCCTGATTCTAGGTAGTTGAAATTGTCCTCCTGGAGTTTTCTTTTCTTTTCTTTCCTTTTAGTATATGTGCTGCCGAAGCAAGCACCTTGGAGTTTTCTTAATTCGTACACTCTAAGGGGAAAAAAATGGGTTTGCTGAGGAAATGTAAGCTTTAAGCCACCACTATTTGGTTACCATAAATTTGAAAGTAATGAATTTTATGGTTTTATGATTATTGGGCTCATGAATATGCTTATATTAGGTCCCCTTTTCCCAATTGTGCTATACTTCGAAGAGATTTTTCTTGATCTCGAAGCAGGTTTCCCACTGTGCTATGGCTGGGCAAAGGGCTAAATGCCAGACTAGGGGTCATTATATATATTCAGCCTCCGTCCCCACAAGAAGCACAGTTCAGTGACAGAATGATGGCCCTGAGAATGGTAACAGGGATTGTCCCCTACCGCCTCCCCCCGAGCCTGGGCCATACCCCTGCTGTCCCCTGGGCCTGTCCAAAGCCTGGAGCTCTGCCCTGGGGACCAGCTATTCTCCCCACAATGCTGGAGAAGCTCTCAAATTTCCACTCCAAATGGGGGACCTGCATACATTTTATAGGCCAGAGTTTTTACTTAATTCAATGTGTAGAGCACTTGGAGATTTCCATACAAATTAGCAAGCACAAAACGAGCCTGTGTGATGCCCTAGAGTTGGAGTACACCTGTTTGGACTTATTTAAAACCAATCCCAGAAATCCCTTTGTTTACAGTGTCCTCACACGTAATCTTAGCCAAGGGGGGTTAATAGACTCCAGACCCCATGGAAAGCTGGTGTCTGAGAAGGAAAGCTGTTGTTCTCAATCTGGAAGAGTGGTCCTGTAACATACCACCCCACCCATCTGAGCTTAAGTTATTTTATATGTTCATTTTGTCACCTAGCATATTAACCATCCCTCTTATTTTCTGTCAAGACTGATAAGCACATCTATGAAACGCTACCAGTGATCTTATTCCAGCAGAACACAGACCTACCGTTAATCAATAATCTTGGCTGTGACTATCCCTCATCCATCCAATACTCCACCATATTGTTTACAAGATTTCCTTTTACTTTCCAAAGCATTTGATCAGGATCCCACTGATTGCAAGTACAAAGTAATCACTGAGGAAAATGATACCCAGAATTCACTAGGGAAAAGGCTACTTGATGTGGTCCTTTCTAAGGAAATAGTTTTTCCTGACCTCCATATATTAATCAAGAATCTGGCATTTTAGAGAGCAAAAGGATAAATATAGAAATACAGAGGTATAAAATCCAAGATTCCGCTAGCCCTTAGAAGACACCCTTAGGAGGAGGAGACTCACAAGAATAAAGTGAGGAAAACACAGAGTTGATGCACAAACCCCAACATCCAACCTCGACCCCTCTTTGGTAGATGAGGAACTCTGTGGAGTTGTGTGCGCCGTAGGGATCCCCGTGGTACACGATCTGCAAGAGAGATTTGGGGCCACTGAGTTACCAGTGCAGGGTGGTAAGGAGCCCTTCTCACAGGTTCTGCTTCTTCACCCCTTCCTGGGGCACAGGCCTCATTCTCCCATGAGCACGTCACCCTTTCATCCTTTCACACCTCCATTCAAGGACCCTCAGGAGGTCTTAATGCATAAAGTCTAAACAACATCCCCCTGGATTTTTAACACCCCTCCTTCCGCCCAACAGCTGGCTACACCCGCCTTAGGCAACCCGGCCACCCACGTTCTGGTACAACCAACAGGCTTCTGACTCATCTCTACACATGCCATTCCTATCCCTGCCTAGAATGTTTTCTCCTTCACCCCTCCCTCTCCAACTCCTTCTCACCTTTCAAGATCCAAATCACACCGCACCTCCTTTGTTAAGCCTGCTGTGACTGCTACAGTTCACCTTGATTTTTCTTCCTTATTTGTTGTATTTGATCAAGTGCTGGTCCCATCGCATAGTGTCCTCTAGCTGTGTAGGGTATAGTAACTTCCCTCTGGAACCTGTCTGTAAGCCAGCTCCTTGAAGGTACTCTTACCTACACTCTTACTGTGCCCATCTTAGAGGCTGGCTCAGAAGCTCCACAGGTGCGGATGGAGGGATTGGTGTGTGAGATAATGAGCGTGTGCACAGACACGTGCTTTACCTGGCCCATGAAGTCTGTGAAGAAGAGCATGTTGGACAGGAAGGCGGTCCATCCAATGAGGTGGCTGATGCAAAGGCAGCGGTAGTGGGGAGGCATGCTCATCAGCGCCCTCAGCAGTGACTTCGTGGTCATTGTCCTCCGAGTCTGGAATAAAACACCAAACAGGTGTGACGTTCAGTGTAGACACACAGCCAGCTGTGGGAGCAAAGCATACAGCCATGTTACATATCTGTCAGTAGACTATCACACGAGGTCGCACTTCCTGGGCGTGGTGCCAAGGTTTCCATGGAGTGTTCTCGTAGGAGGTGTTCTGTTAAGTACGTGCAGCTACTTAGCAGTTTCAGGTCAAGAACAGGGCTTTGGGGACATAAGGGTGAAGGGACTGGAAACAGAGCTTGCTTTGAGCCAAGATGTAAGACACATCTAGCTTCCTATCTTTGAACAACAGACCCACTGCTGAGGATGAAGCTCATAGATCTAAGCCAGCCCCTAGATGGTTATAATTCTTAGATTTCTTGACTCTTTTTTTTTTTTTTTTTTTGGCTGCGTTGGGTCTTTGTTGCTGTGCGTGAGCTTTCTCTAGTTGCGGTGAGAGGGGGCTACTCTTCATTGAGGTGCGCGGGCTTCTCATTGCGGCGGCTTCTCTTGTTGCAGAGCACGGGCTCTAGGCACGCAGGCTTCAGTAGTTGTGGCTCATGGGCTCTAGAGTGCAGGCTCAGTAGTTGTGGCGCACGGGCTTAGTTGCTCTGTGGCATGTGGGATCTTCCCAGACCAGGGATCGAACCCATGTCCCCTGCATTGGCAGGTGGATTCTTAACCACTGCACCACCAGGGAAGCCTCTTTCTTGACTCTTAAAACCTAGCAGTCTGAATTCCAACATGGACTCTGTGATCTCCATCCTCATGATTCTGTTCTGTTACATGGCAAAAGGATTTTGCAGATATAACTAAGGTTACTAATCAGTTGGCTTTGAGTTAACTAATAGGGAGATTACCTGGGTGACTCTAATCAAGTCATATCAGCCCTTTAAAAAACATAGAGTTTTCTCTATGTTTCTCCCAGTTGGCTGGGAGCAGAAGGGGAAGCCAGAAAGTCTCAAAGCTCAAGAATTGCTGGCTTTGAAGGTGGAGGGGGCCACATGGAAAGGACTTGGGTGTGGCCTCTAGGAAATGAGAGTGATCCCTGGCCATCGTCAGTTAACAAGAACACAAGGACATCTACAACCACAGGAAGCTGGATTCTACTTGCATGAGCTCGAAGCTGATTCTTCCCCATTGGAGCCTCCAGATGAGAAGGCAGCTTCACCAACACCTTGATTTCAGCCTTTTAAGACCCTGAGCAGAGAATGCAGCTGAGCCCACCCAGACTTCTGACCTACAGAACTGTGAGATAATAAATGGGTATGGTTTTAAGCTGCTAAATTTGTGGTAGTTTGTTATGTAGCAATAGAAAACTACCACATAGAGCCAATCAGCTCCCTGCTCTGGGCCAGGTACCTCCTCCTAATTTATTTCTCTGGATCCTGCCATCAGCCAACAGGTGTAAACAAGCCCTATGTCAAGTCAGAAGTGAGAGCATTGTAGAACACACACACACACACACACACAATGACTACATATGCCCACAATTCTTTAATCCAGACTTAAATTATGTTAAAACCAGAGGCTATAATTTATTGGTATCAGTAGCCTTGAGAGAATGAAAAATTTTGAACTATTGACACAACTGTTTCGAAATACAAAAAAAGGAAAGAGCCTTTAATAGCTTGTCATATGAGAGAAGAAAGAAACCTCAGGAATATTAAGCAATCACCTGCTCTGAAGACACTGAGACAATAAACATTAACCATGATGGGGTAATGGGTCTTTCTTGTCAGATTTTTATTTATTCTGAGTCTTGACATAATGATATTGGGTCCTGGCTAGTTTATTTATAAGACAGTCTCCTGAGATTTTCTCTTTTAACTATAATAGCAAATTGTTTTATAACTCTTAACCTTATATGATAATGCTTTTTCTTCTTTGATGCAGAAAATTATATTTACTCACTGTAGGTTTGTTGTACAAGTTG
The DNA here is from genome assembly GCF_028021215.1 of Eschrichtius robustus. NCBI lineage: Eukaryota > Metazoa > Chordata > Mammalia > Artiodactyla > Eschrichtiidae > Eschrichtius > Eschrichtius robustus. The sequence continues at coordinate 28,110,405 of NC_090825.1, forward strand.
ATTTTTTTAATTCATCAGTTTTGTAGTATTTATGACCATGCCTCAACTGATTTTCTTATACTTAATCAGTATTAAAAAGTATAGACATTACCTTGGAGTTAGGAAAAATAAATATTTTCTGCATGTAGAATATGGTATTTGTTAAAATAAATGGTGACCATAACAGAAATCCAATGAAGAACTATTACTTTTTTCCTTGACCACAGGAAGAAGCAATTAAAGGTATAGACTGAGAAACAACAGCCTGATTTTCATGCCTCAGACTAAGTGATTTATCTTCACTTTCTTTCCTTTCTTTCCAAAAATTCAAAATTTTAAAAAGTGAATCTGACCAGCAAGTATTCAGTCTCATTCCAAACATTAATTTATGCTTCTGCCTTATACATAATTTTCAGCCTGCTTTCATTGTTTACCTAATTTTTTTTCTTCCAAAAATAAATATGAGCTTCAAAATTGTGCCTAGTCTTTCTGTAAAAGCTGTGAATGTAAATACTTAAAGTCCCTTTGGGTATTTTAATTCAGAATGAAAATTCAGCTGGCATCTTATTCACTGACGTGTCAATTCCCTTTGTGAAGCCCTTGCAATGATTCTGAGCCGTTGGGAACTGTTTTACTGCATACGTTATGCACCTTTGTCAACTCGACATTGGGTGGTGATGGATTTATAAATGAAAAAGGCACAGAGCCATCAGGGGGAGAGAGAACTGTACAAAAGTGCCGCCAGAAGGAGACTAAATATTGAAGGGAGCAATTGATGGCATGGAGGAACTAGAGATGGATTTTATGGTATCCAGTTTGAACAATAAATGAAATAATTCAGGCCTCTTGCCATTAAAAAAAATCCCAGTTCTCAAATTGCACAGCCACCCTTGTTTTGGAAAGGAATGACTCTGACAAACAAGATGGCCAGGGCCTTGGCCCTGACACCTTGGAGACACCCATTGCTCAGCTGGAAGCTCCCAAGATGCACTTTTGGAATAGAGAAGTCAGATGCTTGGCTTTGAGCCTAAGATATGTTTCTCTTTTTTTTTTCTTATGTTGTTTTGCTTTTATTTTTTAAGTCACATAATAGAACCATTCAGAGCCTACAGTGTTGTGCATGTGGCACATACTAATACAAGTTAATTACATTTAATGCATTTCTTTTCTTAATGGTGTGGAGGGTTTTATGCCTTTCAAAAGACTTCTACTCACTTGATTTCATTTGATCATCACAACAGCCTCGGGGTAGAATAAGATAGCCTCTGCTGGGTGACTCTTTGAGGACAAGTCATAATCTATCAATAGGGCAAAGAGGCAGGCATAATCTATAATAGCTACTTACCTTTCGTAAACCCTGCCTTGTTTTGTTCCTTAAACCCTGACATTATTTTTCTTTATTTTCAAAGTAATACTTGTCTATTATAGAAATGTTGAATATACTGAAGGGTTTAGAAAAGAAAATGAAAACCACCTGTTAGCCCATCACCCAGAGACAATAACTTCAATTAACATTTTGGGTATATATCCTTTCTATTTTTTCTCTGTATCTGTGTAGCTTTTCCCACAATGGAGATCATTTTGTATATGTATGTGTGTTTTATCTGATATATTATGTCTTAAATAAATCTTCAAAAACACACAGATCTTTTAATGATTGAATGGGTTCCATTGTATGGCTCTTCCATGATTTCCGTGCTGCCTTGCAGAACTGCACAGAAAGGGGGCTCTGTCCTAACTGAGATCAGCAGGGAGTGTGAGTGTTCTCCCCCAGGTAGCCTGGAGCCGCAAAGGTTTAAGCAGGTCTCCGGAAACCTATATTCTCATATTTTCTCTATTTACTGTGTGATCAAGATAAAATGAAGGCTTCATCCCAATAACCTCTTAGTTCCTCCAGTTCCCTACCCAGGGATGCTGTTATTTGGAATACAAATTTATAATCCTAATCTAAGAAGTGAAGATACTTCTTGTGTCCTGAGGATGATTCAAGGCTTCTCTTATGGCCTTACATTTTTCAACTGGCTTCATCTTCCCTGGTTTCATGGTCTGAAAAGAGTAAGAGACAGGAGGACTAGAAGAAAATGCACACATTTTTCTATTAGGTGCAAAGTTTTAATTCCAAGGGATAACAGCTACTGGGGATTTGAGGATTCACAAGACTTTTCGCATCAAATAAGCAAACAAAACAAAGACAAAGAATAATTTTTAAAAATCTGAACAAAAGGCAAGAACAAGAATATTTTTCCTAAGTTAATAAAAAAGAATTTGCATCTTTACCTGTTCAGCAGGATTTTTGTTTTTTTCTCCCTGCAGCGCCAGCTCTGGGTTTACGTAACCATTTTTAACTTTCTCAATAGACCCATACTCATACATTCTGTCTGATGACAATGCAAGGTCCTGAGGGCCTTGCTGTGGGGGAATGTCCTTGGCAGCATCTCTAAGTGGGGCTTCAGGGATACTGCACAGATGGATAATAAAACACAAAGTGAGCACCAACGAGGAGAAGAAGAACATGACCTGGAATTCTGTGCCCAGCAGTCTTCCCAGTTCCAGGTGGGCCCAGTCGATGGCACCCAAAAGGTAACCCAGGGCACCTCCTAAACCTGCAAAGCAAGAAAGAGCTGTATTAGCATTATTTAGAAGCATCTTCTCTTTCCATTTCCTTCAGTGGGAAAGCTCCCTGAGGACAGCGTAGGCAGCCTGGTTATGATGGGAGAAGCTAAGACACCTGGTTATGATGGGAGAAGCTAAGACACGCCAGGAAGCATGGGTTCAAGGCCTGGCTCTAGCATGTACTTGCTGTGACCTTGGACTTCCTCACTTGTCATTTGGGGATGATAATAAAAAAGCAACCTACTGGTAGGGTCACGACTGGAAAATGGACTAGTGCCAGACACATAGTAAGCGCTTAGTAAATGTTACCACCATCTGAAGTCCTACAGCTTTCTAAACTGCACTCTCAACACTGCTTAAGAACTAAAATTCCTGGCCCTAAAGGGCTCCAAAGAAAACCAGTTTCTGACTGCAATAAAATATAATTATGTATTGTTGTTGATCTATTAATAAGCTTCTTAGGGTGACACAAGTTTGCAGAGACCTAACAGCCTTAGAATCTGTCTTCTTTCATCTATGAAAAGCTAAAGGTGTAGGTGGAGGGATAAATTAGGAGTTTGGGATTAACAGATACACACTACTGTATATAAAATAGATAACAAAGACCTACTGTACAGCACAGGGAACTATATTCAATATCTTGCAATAACTTATAATGAAAAAGAATCTGAAAAAGTATATATACATATACATATATGTATAACTGAATCACTTTGCTGTGCACCTGAAACATTGTAAATCAACTATACTTCAGTAAAATAAAATAAAAAACAAAAAAAAGCTAAAGGTACTTGTTCCCAGTTGACAGCCACAGAAAAAATAAAAACAAAAGCTTAAACATGAATTTTTAAAAATCTTATCCTCTCACAGGACCTGGACCTGAAGTCTTCCTGGTGTTTTCTTTACCCGCTTACACTTAAAGACAGTGTGACCTGAGGGAGGAAGGACTTCTCAAAATCGATCCTGCCCTTATGGTCTAATATTTGAAATTCTACCATTAGTGATTCATTCTTTTGGGTTCCTGTTTTAAAAAGCAAGTGCTCCTGGTACGGACAAGACATTGCATGTCTCAGCGCCAAAATACTAAGTGCTCCTCAGATGGTCCTTCTGGCAGCAGGCACCAGTGACATCTGAGAACACCGGGCTGCAGCGGGGGTGTACCATGGGGTGGGAGGTTGTCCAGGGAAGTAAGCAGATGAATGCCAAACACACCTTCTACCTACATCACAAGCTTTCGTAGGGCTGATCCTCTGGCAAATACCTTTACATATCAACCTCCCATTATGCCTTACCAAAGACAAATATCTACCTAGTCAGATCAGCTTTCTGTTTGTTTGTTTTTATTTTTCTTGTATGAGTGAAGGCTCCATTTTATTTCCCAGATAAAGACAACATCCCCACAAATCAGAGAATCAACAAAGAAAACAGAGCTTAAGGAATTCTCTATCTCTAACCCTAAACATTTAAACTTACATAAACTCTGACCCCAGGAACACAGATCTGAACGCCAAATAATATGAATCCTAATTTATCCAGAATGGTGGAAGAATGGATGATTCTGGTGACTTCACATTCTGTCTAGCTGCAATTTATCATAGAGGATATTTACAGACAAACAACTGTTTAACCATTGAATTCCAAAAAGACGGCATCATTATGATGCCCTGAGTGACAAAGCATTTTAAGGTGGAATTATGGGAAATGGTGGCCAATGGGGTGCAATGAAAAAACATGTTCTCTGCCAGCAAGGAATATGTGGCCTAGTTATGGGTGATGTGCAAATATATAAACAGATCAATGGCACATACAGTGACCTGTTGGGACGGAGGGCGCCCTGGTAGGCTCCGAGAAGGGAAGGCCCTTGAGGTGGTCACACTGTTGCTGATTCAGAGGGCAGCTCTGGGACATATGGTGCGTCTGGATCGCCATTAGACAATGATGCTCTTTATTCAACCATGGAGATGCCGTGGATGTCAGAGGTCGTGTGCTGAGTCAAGTACTCAACCGAAAAGAATGTACTAAAAGCCCAGCACTATTTGAGGGTCTATCTAAACCAGGGTTTCTCAATCTCAGCACGACTGACATTTGGGGTTGGATAATTCTTTCTTGGAGGCTGTTCTGTGCATTGTAGGATATTTCGCAACATGTCTGGCCTCTCCCACTAGATGCCAGTACAACTTCTCCACTGGTTTTGACAACCACAAATGTCTCCTGACATTGCCTAATGTCCCTCACGGGGCTAAATGGGCCCCAGCTGAGAACCCCTGATCCTAATTAACCCTATGAAAAACTTACACATTCCGTTTTCAAAACTATCATTTGTAACTAGATCAATGGTTGTCATACTGCCATTAAGTTCTCCTATCATGTATGCCTCTTTCCTTCAAACTTATTGTTCCACTGAGCAGAGAAAATATAGAACAGAGGACCCCTGCCCATTTGAAAGAATTGATGTGTGAAATAAATCCTCCACTGTGCAACAGAATGGTGGCTTTATTTTATGAATACAAATATGTGGATATAAACATAATGGATTTATATTAAATATTGACTCGAACACTTGAGTCCTACAATTGAAGGGTTTCCTAGTCTAGTTTTGCGTCCACTAGTGTCGTGTATTTCAATAAATATTTATTGAGTACTAAATATATATAAAAAAACGCTACTAACTTCTGGGGATATAAACATAAATAAGCCACAGTACCCCAATCGCCTCCTCCCCAGAAGATAGTTATAAGCAGAAGAAGCAGATAAGTAAACAGCTGCTTTAAAAAAAACTGTAAAAAATGATGTGAGAACTGTGGGCTGGGTACTCAAACAGTAGAGAGGAGCTCTGAAGAGTTTATTTATTATTACAGAATTCCTCTTAATTAGCAGTGAAGCTCATAAGAGTTTAATATATCAAGGAATCCGAAGATTTTAGAGGTAGAAGGATGTGTGTAGCTCGTCTAGTTGAATTAGATAAGAAAACCGCAGGCTACAGCGGGTAAGTGACAGGAGACCATGTAGAAGGAAGGGTTTGTAATTATGCTGATTTCAATGCCCACCTGTGTGTTTTCTAATCATGTGACCTTGGGCGCTTCTCTGAAAATGGGGGCGGTGATCCCTCCTTGTATGAGTGTTGTGAGGGTTAACATGATAATACATGTAAAGCACCAGCACATATAGTGGCAGAACGAGGTCCCAAACCAAGGGCCCTGTTGACTTCCTACAGAAACCCTAATCCCAAAGCCTCACCCAGAAGCTGGAGAAGCTGACAGCTGCACGGAGGGTGACGATCTGCCTGGAGCTGGCCGAAAGGACTTCGTCATTCTAGGCCCAGTGACTAGAATTGGGGGCTCATTCTGAGGGCTGAGACCTGGGCTAACCCCTGACCTAGTGTGGCCTGTAGCAAGTACCATGGAAAAAATATGTATCTCAAACCTGGAAAAGAGTTAGAACTGTTTAAGAGCCTGATCTTTAAAAACATCGTTATAAAGCAGCACTTCTGAGACTTCAATGTGCACATGAATCACACAGATGTCTTGTTAAAATACAGGTTGTCTTAGTCCATTCGGGCTGCTATAACAAATACACCATAAACTTGGTGGCTTATAAACACCAGACATGTCTTTCTCACAGTTCTGGAGGCTGCGAAGTCCAAGATCAAGGTGCCAGCAGATTTGGTGTCTGGTGAGGACCCACTTCCTCATTGACAGCCATCTTCTCATTGTAATCTCACTTGGTAGACGTGGCAAGGGAACGTTCTTGGGCCACTTTTATGAGGGCACTAATTCTGTTCACGAGTCTTCCTGACCTAATCACCTTCTAAAGGCCCCATCTCCTGAGAGCATCACATTAGGCAGGAGGTTTTCAACATATGGATTCTGGGGGGCACAAACATTCCATCTATAGCACAGGTTCTGATTTTAAACATGCAGGTGTAGGCTGAGGCTCTGCATTCCTTTCAAGCTCCCCAGTGATACCACGGCTGCTAGCCCAAATATCACTTTCTGAGTACTCAGGTGATAGAGCAGTTTCCAAGCAACCTGCTCCATCCTCATCTGATATTCTTGGGAATGAGACTTTATTGTCATAGGATATTTGACCAACAAGCCACAATTGATAAAGCACAATGATGTGCAGTCCTGTAAAACTAAGGATAATTCGCAGATATTAATAGGGTTCTATGATTTGTAACCATGCTTTTGTAACCTGGTAGAACTATTACAGAGGAGTTATAGTTATATTGCCTTGTAGAAGGTTAATCAGATTTGTATCTAACTTAGTATTTTTTTTCTTTTACTAAACACACACACATATACATTTATCCTGCAAGAACTTGGGGAAACTGTTCTTTACGTCTTCCCTGTCGGTTCCCTCACTAATCAGTTAAGTAAAACATGCTACAAGTATCTGAAAATATTTCCAATCTTCTCTTCTCTCGGGGAAGCGGGGAAAAACAAGCAAAATGATTTTGTTCGTCCCAAAGCTACTGTGAGACATAACTAAAAGTTAGAACATGCCTTGAAGGAATAGTAGGCCACTGGGGACATTATTTTACTAGGCACCATATTAAAACTCTGTATGGAAACATTTAACTTTATCTATTCACACCTTCAGGTATGATGAGGGCCAGCAGAGGGCTGTAGGAACTTACTGAATGCTTTACTTTTTACTGCCTCCGCTTAAACTAAGAATTTTATCTTCAAAATAGTCTCCTAAACAAAGCCTAGTCGTCGCAGCCGTAACAGAGGTTAGCATCAACTCCCACGTCTACATCCAGGTTACATTTATCTCTGCTGCCAACACCAGCCTCCCTGGGGCTCCTGGAGTCAATCCCCAGGCTACTGGCCAAATAATAAGCTGGAGTATCCAAAGGGCACCTGCTGCAATGTTAGATAACCAGCCTTTACGAGGAAGGGCCCACAAGTGGTCCAGCCTTCTTTATAAAGAAGGCTCCTCCTTCACAGAGCCAGGCCGTGATGTCAAACTCACACCAGAGCCAATCCCATGAGAGTGAATGGCTCGGCAGACAGATATTGTATTTCATAACTAATGATACAGGTTGAACAATGGTTCCTCCTGGAAGACGTCCAAGTGTATAGAAATATGTATTATTTTTTCTTTTGTTCACAACTATAATAGGTAAAATAGGAAACTGGGAGAGTTTCAGGACCAAGGAATCTAAAGAGAGTCTGTCTGAGTCAAACGCGGCACATACCACGTGCCTGGAACTGCTTCCCTGCTTCAGGTGTGTGACTGAACAACCTCCACGCTGATGGAGAAAGAGCTCAAGGTGAGAGAGCTAGCAGTGTGCTGCCAGCTTCCATACCTCAGCAAGGTGACAGACGAAAGACTTCCACATTCCCGGGAGGCTCATGAGAGAGTCGTTCTGATTCTTTTCTACGTGTTCAGAAAATAGCAATGAAAGTGTCAGACTAGGGGCTTCCCTGGTGGCGCAGTGGTTAAGAATCCACCAGCTAATGCAGGGGACACGGGTTCAAGCCCTGGCCCGGGAAGATCCCACATGCTGCGGAGCAACTAAGCCCGTGCGCCACAACTACTGAGCCTGCACTCTAGAGCCCGTGAGCCACAACTACTGAGCCCATGCGCCTAGAGCCCATGCTCCGCAACAAGAGAAGCCACCGCAATGAGAAGCCCACGCACCGTAACAAAGAGTAGCCCCCGCTCACCACAACTAGAGAAAACCTGCGTGCAGCAACGAAGACCCAATGCAGCCAAAAAAAATAAAATAAAATAAATACATTTATTAAAAAAAAAAGAAAGTGTCAGACTAGGTTCCTACCTACACCAAACACATACACACTAAATCCCAGAGAGCTAACATAAGTACCAGCTACTAGGTGTGTATGAGTGTGTGTGTGTGAGAGAGAGAAAGAGAGACCTTGACCCCATTTGTTTCTCAGTAGAAACTGATGAAGCACTACTCTCACCAAGAACTGTGCTGGGAACCGGAGATACAGCAATGAACAACACAGACACGACCTGCGCTCCTGGAGGCTCAGTGTACCAGAAACAGAGAGAAGACACAAGCAGACCTGACACTCCTTTACATTTACAAGGCAACTTGTCTCTTAAGAGATGCGAGATAATACATCTAAAGTACTCACAATGGTTTCCGTCTGCCCACAACTACCCTGGTATTTCCCTGGGCCCTTCCTTCACAGTCAAGCTGAGCCAGGATGCCTCATTGCTTGGGGGACGGACATGAAAGTAGAAAGCAGAGAAACAAGAAGGTATCTCCTTGCTTCTGAGTTTCAAAAGCCCTTAGGCTCCAAAGGCATAGATGGTAGATTCAGTAGAAAATGTGATTTAACAACAAGGCTTCCGCCAGGAAGCCGAGGCAGCACAGGTTCAGGAGTGAGAGCGAGTCCTTCCTTCATGATGGTGGGTCTGAATGTGCACCACGGCGTCCACCACAGCCTAACCACTGAGCTGCTCACGTGGGCCTCTTGGAGGAGGTTCTGCGAGCAGCCCCTCCAGGACCCCAGGAAGCGTCTCATGCTGCAATCCATCCTACATCCTGCTCACCCTCAGCTACCAGCTCTGCTAGGCCCAGTGGATTACTGTGATCACACAGTGGCCCCTTCTCCGAGAAACCTAGGCCTTGGTCACCGTGACCGTCTGGGGGCAAGAGTGCTGCACATGGCCATTTACCATCAAAATTGGGCAAGGGGGGCCTTGCTCCTGCCCCATGTGGAGCAGCCCTCCCTCCTCCTGCGGACCAGAGTCAAGTGGCCCTGTCTGTGACCCAGGCATGAGAAACAAAGGGGCATCCAGAGATCTTAGGTCAACGGCACCTTTTTGTGCCACCTGAAGGAAGCTTTGGGAAACAGAACTTCTGAACCCACAGAGCCCAGAGCAGCAGGGCTAGAGAGCATGAAGTCACCAGTGGTCCAGGAAACAACAAGAGGCAGAGCTGCCCAGCCCTGCCCTGGGGTCCTGGACCCATGTATTCCACCTATAGGCACACAGCACCTCATAGAGGCCTTTGACCTGAGGGCTAACTGGAGCCGGGAGGGGTGCCCACCCTCTGCTTGGTCCAGTGGGGTGGTAAGGTGTGGGACGTGACTGGCAGACCCAAGCCTGTGCTCCCATCACTGGGGATGACATATGATGTGGACTCCTGAGCAGGGTCAGCGCTCCGAGTTCCTGAGGGGGGCAACTGAGGTCTGGGAGCAGTACTGGCAACCACACCCAGGTACACGCTTCCCCTCTGGGGCAAGGGTCCAATGAAAGTAACTTGCTTGCAGCTCTGCCCTTCACCCTGGTGTTCGGGCCACCCCTGAGTGGGCTGGAGTGCAGGCCCCATCTGCGGCCAGCCATGTCCCTCACACTGAGCTGACCAATGGAGAACCGGGCTGGGAATTCTTCCTTCCCCATCATCTGGTCCCAAGGGGATCCCCCTGCAGCCCCAGGTGTGAGCCGAGGGACAGGCCTTGGGAAGCAGTGGTGGATGACACAGAGTCAGGACAACCTGCTTGTTTGACCTGGAATGCTCCACGTCCATCCTTGAATGCATTGCTGCTGGACTAAACTGTCAACCAAAAGACAAACACACAATGCAAGAGCTGTGAGATCTGTAGGAGCCTTGTGATCCAGCCTGCTGAGCAAGCAGAAGAACAAAGAAATGCTATGCTTCCTTGATGGCCAGGCGGCTCCAAGAAGTCTGCAATCTGCCTTCACCCTCAAATCTCAAATCTTCCCGCTTCCCCTTTTCCCTTCGCACAAAAGAAGCCCAAATTCTACCCCGAATTAAGATGGTTCTTTAGGAACCATCTTCTTGGTTTGCTGGTTTCTGAATAAAGTCACTATTTCTTCCCCATCAAAAATAAAATAAAATTTAAAAATTTTAAAAAATTAAAAAAAAAAACCAAGGCTTCCCAGGGTAGGCAGGGCATTCATGATGGGTGTGCATATATTGGCGAATCCCTACGGCAGTGGTGGCTGTGCTCCTTCCTCCTTGGGCTTAGTTGGGGTGGGAGGATGGGAGGTGGGGAGCAGAACCTCCTGCAGGTAGCTTGGGGGACCCAAGAGCAGAAGGGACCAGTACTTTATTTCCTGGGAAGACCCCAGGGGGACATTAAGACCTCAAGAAAGAAACGGCTATGCGGTGGATGGAGACAGATGAGCTTGTGTGTCAGGCTCTGTCCTAGGTGCTTGACATTTACGACTCATACAATCCTCAGAACAACCCTTTGAGGAAGGTACTACCACTGATTCTTATTATTAGTGGTAGTTACGTTCTAGAAAGTCTCCACAAGCCCTGAATTCGTGAATAGTAAACTACTGCTCTGAGGGGAAATACAGTGTTAAGTTCCTGTGAGCCTCTAGTCTCATTTTCATCAACTGATCAACATACAACCTTGTTTTACGTGTGTTTCTGCTTAAAGATATCTTATTTAATATACGGTAGTTTCATTAACATGGAACCCATGGCTAACAGCACTATAACCCACACCTGAACAAAACTTATTAAACATATTTTCTCCATAAGACACATCACAACGTTCTTGCACTTATGAATCTGAGACAGTGCTTTCAGCACCACATTTAGGGCTGCTGTAAATAGTGAAATCACCAAAAAAAAATGCAAAGAAAAAAATTGGCACTAAATATACCAGTAAAGGGACATCTGTTTACAGTGTGAGAATCAAAACAAGAAGTCAGAGTGTCACCTTGATCAACCACAGCCGGGAACAAGCACATGGGGTGACTCAAAATTTTTCTCCTCCACTCTGCAGATGCCTGCAATGATCTCAAACAAGCTGCAAGTATTGATTTTGACGGCACAAATAAATTTTAGTGAGCAGATGACTTCACATACACAGAATCCATGAATAACGAGGATCAACTGTATTTTTATCTCTATTTTAGAGACAAGGAAATCAGAGCACGGAGAGTTTGCAGCTCACAGAGCTCCCCTCATACGGGCAGGCGTGGGAAGAGCAGAATGGCATGGGGGTGGAGGGAGCCGAGAATCCCTGGGTTCTGAAGGGGCCCTGAAGACAAGGATGAGAGCGAACGCAACTGTGACCAGTTTAGCCTGACCACTGAGACACTGTGGGACCAGCGACAGCCCAGTAAATGCCAGTGTGAACACATGATGCTAAAACCCAGATCCTCCCTGCCCTGAAACCTTTCTACTCTAAGCTCTCAGAATTTAGATGCAACCCTTGGGGAAAGGGGTGGGAGAATATTCCAAAGGGACTGACACTAAGTTTCCTCCATCCTGTGCCAATGGGGCTTAACACAGACGCAATTAAATTAAGTTTGGGGTTTGGGATTCACACCCATTTCAGACATGAAGATTCACCCAACATTTTCCATTACTGAGCATCGGTTATGCTGTAGGCTAAGAAATTTGCAGCAAAGCAATGCCAGAATCATATACTTCTTAATCAAACACACGCACGCAGAGAACTGGGGGAGTGTTTGCCCCAGAGGGTAAGAGCACTGAGACTGCACTTTGTGTTCCTGTGAAAGCTGCTGACATGTCTAATGCAATAATGGTTCCCATAAAAGCATTCACCTTATCTCAACATTTTCTAAAGGCAAGTTTCTTGATTTGAGTCTATGAATGACTACTGCTACCCTAATTCAGAGAAGGTTCTTGAAACTTCTCATTTTCTGACGTGACATGTAAAATCTGACTCCTGTTCTTGCTTAAAGATTAGAAATGGTCAAGTCATTAATTGGCCCAATTCTGGAGCCATTTGTGGCTTCCATGAGTTTTCTTTAAGCCTGCAGAACTAATATTTTAGTTCTGAGTTGCAACAGTTCATTTTACTGTAAGGTAAATTGTTGAGCACTTTGCAAAATGCTTTAACTCCTCCTAATGGTGACCAAACAACATGGAGCACCTACGCTAGAGTGAAAATGCTCAGGACTAAGTCACGAGCTGGATCAGGCAGCCCTGGTGGACACGGCAGGTCCTCTCGGCACCCCCGTCCCAGTCCTTTCTCCAGCAGCCGCTGCGGTGACCAGGTCTGAGCTAGCCTGGGCCCTCTTTGCTCAGGTACCTTGCCTGAGGGAACCCACACTCAGGTGGGGCAGCACTCACACAAGGGAGGTTAAAACCCATGGGATCACCCTTGACCGGTGGAGACTGGAGCCAGTGCATTCAGCTCCCCCACTTGATCCTCCCAGCTGGAGAGTTCCGAGACGCACTTCGTAAGGCTCCCTGGAGGGTCCTGGTGAGGTAGAGGCAGCCACTGAGAGCAAAGGCCAACTCTGTAATGCTTCCTGTATTGGCCTGTTCCACTCCCCCCATTCGCTCACTCTCAACCTCTGGAATCCTTTCCCCAATAAGCTATGTGCATACAGACCTTCTCTGGGGCTCAGCTTTGAGGTGAATCCAAACAAAAGCATGACCCAGGTCTTTGGTTGGCTGGCTGGCTGGCTGGCTGGCTTCTGCCCCTAGTCCAGTCTACCGCTACTCAGCTCTGTGACCTTGGGTTAGTCACTTACCTCTTGGCAACACAGCTTCCTCATAGGTAAAATGAGGATGTTAAAATAGAATATTGGTCTCATCAATATTTCTTCAGCATATTCCCAGAACTATTCTAAGCACTGGTGATACAGCAACAAACAAGAAAGATAATATTCCTGTCTTCAGAGAGCTTATATGTTGGCTATAGAGGCAGACAGTAAACAACAAACAAATGAACAAATAATATATTATCAGGTAATCAGGAACACATCACTGAGGAGGGGCTATGTGACCAGATTGTAACAAAGAGTGAAAGCAAACCAAGCTGGCCAATTGGTATCTGGGGAAAGATTTCTGGCAGACAACGAAGTCAGGGGAAAATGCCCTCAGGGGCTCCCTTCTCTAACCTGCCTTTGAGATTCTTTGAGAGGTAGGTGCTGAAATGGGAAAAGAGATGGCTGTTTGGAGACATTAACTGTTTTGCCCTAAGTTATTCACGTCACCCTCAAAGCTGAAGTTTCTGTATCCTGGCTTCTGCTCTGGCCACATCCTCTCCAAGCTGCCTGAGTGAGGCGATATGAAAGTTCACCGGGGGCAGAAACTTCAAAGGGAACCCAGCTCATGAAAGAAATCCACTCATGCAGCAATGAGTCCTAAAGGAGAAGTTAAAACCGACTCTAACATGAAACGTGGCTTCTTTCCACTTGTATAGGTTTGGTCAAAGGGGCCCATATCTGAAATTTCTTTTTAGGACTCATTTTGTTAGTTCTTAATTATTTCTAATCTGAGCATTTGTTTCACTAGCATTTTAATGCATACTTTGAAGTATTAAAGAAACAGAAAAATCAAAAGAGGCTGAGCCTAAGAAGTTACCCATTCTTCTTCCAAAGATGTACATGGGGCAAGTTTCTCACTGAGTCATTATACACAAATAAAACTTTCACAGGTCCGGCGGGAATGGAGGAAATCTAGTACATATAAACATTTCGTGTTGAAAGGTTAAATGGTTCCTTGCTCTGGACCTGGGACCATTTGCCAGGATACTAATAAGTAGCATTGTGTAGAGATTCACACCGCTGTGAGGAAACAAAAGTTCAGAAATACTAAGGCGACTCAGCAGGAGGAGGAGCCAGGATGTGAACTGGGACGGCCTTTACCATCATGTCTGGTCCCAGCCGCCTTTGGTGGGATGGAGCCCGCTGCTAAGGAGAGCAAGGCCTTGGGTTAATTTAGCAACATAGGCTTGGTGAGAAGCATTCTGACACAAGGCAGGAATCTCCTTCTGGTGAGTGTGGGTTCCACAGCCTCAGATGCACCCAAAGGTGAAGGCATGGGGTGAAGGGATGAGGGTGGATCCACTAAACACAGCATAGCTACCACATTCGCCAGGGATGGAGGGCAGATAGAGTTACCCTTACACATAAGAGACAGAAGAAGCTGGAGGACTAAAATGTCCTTCTGGAAGCCAGTAGGGTCTTTTCTTAAAAAAAAAAATCAGAAATATGCTGGAAAATATTTTGGCAGTGAACCCTTTGACACTTACTCACAAAGCATTTGGAATTGTTGGGCCTGGACTACAGCTCTGAAATAAGTAAAAAAGAATTTCAGGCTTCCCTGGTGGCACAGTGGTTGAGAATCCGCCTGCCAATGCAGGGGACACGGGTTCGAGCCCTGGTCTGGGAAGATCCCACATGCCGTGGAGCAACTAGGCCCGTGAGCCACAACTACTGAGCCTGCGCTCCGCAACAAGAGAGACCGCGACAGTGAGAGGCCCGCGCACCGCGATGAAGAGTGGCCCCCGCTTGCCGCAACTAGAGAAAGCCCTCGCACAGAAACGAAGACCCAACACAGCCATAAATAAATAAATAAATTAATAATAATTAAAGGTGCTAATAATTAAAAACAAAAAAAGAATTTCAATTTACTCGAATGATTGGATTCCTCAGGTAAATGGTATCTTGCTGATGATGAAAATCAAAATGGGCCCTAAAACTGAACATGACTTTATTATAAAATGCTTGTTTCAAGCAGAATGTTATAGACATCTCTTTGCCAAGTTCAAGTAAATTCGGGAGGTCTGGCATGTATGCAAAAACTAAGCAAAGTGATAATGCACTGCTCATTATTTTTCTCTCCATTTTTTAATGTGGTCTACCATTCAGAGCAAGGACACCACAGTGGGGTCACACATCCATGTTTAACTCAACAGAATTCAACGATTCACACTTTAAAAAGAGGGAGAGAGAGAGCAAGAAAGATAAAAAGAACATTTTAAATAATATGGGTTGTCCTATCTGCTATTCTGTTAATCGAGCCCATGTCCAGAAGTAAACCCTAAAGAGGAGATGAATCTGCAGATGTATTTACCTGTATCCATCACTATGCAGATCTATATACACAAAACGAGGTCTACTGTATTTTATGAATGATCTGAGAGGTGTTTACAAATAATGTGGACTCTCTGTGATTATCACTTAAGCAGGGACTTTAGAATCTAAACTTTAAATAAGGTGAGACTTACTTGTTTTATAGGAGGAAGGTATTTTAAGTTGTTTTTTTCTAGTAGAGGAAAGAACTTGCTTTGAGCCATCCACACACCCTTGGGGGTCCCCCTATAGCCAGAGACAGTTGGCTGAGGTTCATGCTGGTCAAGAGACAAAGCAAGGTAACTAAATAAGCATATTCATCTGATCGCTGCGATTTGTAAAACTTCCCAAAATACAAGCAGGGTTATAAAACCTAGAGTCTCTTTTTACATAGCTAACACTTCTAAGTGCCTGCTAATGGCAAGGCAATGAGTTGGAAGCCATGGGAGTTTGCAGGTGAATCTTCATGTTTTTACAAATCTTGTAGTTTACAAATCTTGTAGAAGAGATGGATAAATCCACCGTGAGTTATAATTCAGGAGAGAATGTGAATATAACAAATGTGATCAGGTAAAAGTGTGAATATGACTTTAAAATGTAACTACCTCTTCATTATTCACTAAGAGATTGCGATTTGTAACTACCTCTTCATTATTCACTAAGAGATTGCGATTTGGAAGCTCTGGCTGTCACTTTCTTACAATAGTCTTGGTCTTTAATTGTACTCATGAGGCTAATACTCAGTTGTGTTTGTATTCTATGTGGTAGCTACTAGTTTTGGCCTATTCAGTATTAATAACTACCCCTTCCTCCTGGCTAACAGAACCCCAATTTGATTCAGGGATATGCTCCCCACCCCCCAAAATACCCTCTCTTTTTTCCAACCTCCCAGGCCCCTGGATGCTCATGTGACCTAATTGTGCCCCATGAGAAACAAGCAGAAGTCTGTGGGGTTCTAGGAAAGCTTTTGCTTTCTTCATTAAAAGACATATGTTGAAGCTCTAACCCCCAAAGTGACCATATTTGGAGATAGGGCCTTTAAGGCGCTAATTAAGATTAAATGAGGTCATAAGAGTGGGGCCTTAATCCATAGGACTGGGGTCCTGATAAGAGGAAGAGGAGGTACCAGGAGTGCATGCACAGAGGAAAGGCCGTGTGAGACCACAGCGAGAAGATGGCCGGGAGCGAGCCAAGAAGAGAGATCTCACCAGAAACCAACCCTCCTGGCACCTTGATCTTGGCCTTCCAGCCTCCAGAACTGTGAGAACATAATTTCTGTACTTTAAGCCCCCCAGTCTGTGGTATTCAGTTATGGCAGCCCAAGCAGACCACATAGGCCACAGGGGAAGTAAAATTCAGGCTATGTGTATGGTGAACTGTAGCCTCCGCTATCTCTTCCTGCGGGAAGTATCCATTTCATTGACACCTGATGAACTTTTGTGCTTTGATTATGCTGTGGGTGGAGCCTCTGACCAAATTAGAAATTAAGTTTGCCTGCAATTTGGAAGAGAATTGAGGGGCCTTCTCTCTAGGAAGTGGGTAGAAGAAAGTTTCTAAGCAGCTTTGATTTCCAAAGGGAGAAAAGGGGGAAGGGAATTTCAGTGTGAGTAAAGCCCCAGAAGCTGGAAAGGAAAGGGCAGTCTCCTTGGTTTGTTCCATTAATATTCACTTTGAGCACCCACAATATGCTAAGCAGTGGTGGCGGTACAGGGATACAGTGAGTAAAACAGACCTGGATTCTGCCCCTGGGAACACGCTGGGGAACTGCTCAGAGCACAGAGGATGTGGCGGGAGTAACGGGAAACGAAGCTTGAAGTGTAGTGTGGGAACAGATTGTGGGGAGTTTGAACCCTGTCCAGGAATGTGATCTTGATTCAGTAGGCAAATGGGGAGTGATGAAATAAAATTCATATTTTATGGCAAGACGAGAAAAATTTAAACATAAAATGTTCTCTCTGCCCATTTGGGCCTCCATCCTCCCCTTCAGTGTGCATCGTGCATCTGTATTATACATTAACCAGACCCCTGTATAAGACACAGGAATACTTGCTCGATAAGGAGCAATTTTCTCCTGGCACCAGCAAGGTAACCCCTTAGGAGATAACATTCCTTTCTTAATCCTGTTAAGTGGTCACGATGACCCACTACTCACCTTGTATGTGCAGATCTGGACTATGTAAACTGTCAATACGTCATCTGATGTATAACCCTTTGTCTCAGATCTAACTGTGCTCTGACCTCTAATGGGAGGAACAGTTTTAGAGCTCTCTGAGAGACTGTCTCCCGGTTTATAATCTTCAGGTTGGCTTGACTGAAATTCTCTATTTCTTTCTTAGATTGACTGTTGATTAATTCGTAATTTGTCAACAGGAGCCACTGCAGGTCATTGAACAGGAAAGTGCCCCGGTCATAGCTGTCCTTTAGGAATATGAAGCTGGAAGCTACGTGTTGTTTCAGTTGGAATAGGAAGAAATTAGAGACTGGAAAATCAGTTAAAGGATAAGTACGAAAGATACAGTGAAAGCCTAAGCCCAGGTCACGTTTGCTGAGACCACTATACACTAATATCAGTAGAAAACTTCAAGACATTTTATCGAACTCAATAGAAATACTACCATGTGTTAACCTTGGGAAAGTTCCCAAAATACAGGGCTCAGTCTTCTAACACAGAGGCAGCAAAGCAGAGGTTGTTTGGCCAAGACTAACACTGATGTAAGCCGGGAAGGAGTGGCCATATTGCCCAAAGTACTTAGAGCAATAAGACTCTCAGTGTGTCAGGTTCAAAAGCCAAGAAGCCTCCCATGATGTTGCTGTAAGTAATTTGCAGATTACGATAAAGCAGCAGGAACTGTGGGATTTCAGTTAGGAAGATGCAGTTTGAATATTCTGGGACCTTCTAGCTGTAGACAGGGGGCTCGGGGGCCCCACAGACGGGCTGGACTCTTGCTCTCTGTCTGCCCTAGAGCACGGAGGAAATACCCTCTGCTGGGCAGCCCCATCCTTCCAGGGCTCACCAGCCAAATATTTGCTCTAACAACAAATTACTGAGCCAACGGCTTCCGTGCAGGTGCCGCTCTGGGCTGCGGAGACACAAACTGGACAAAACTCCAGATTTTGCTTCTCATGGGACCTACCTGGCCATGGGAGGAGACAGAATATGTCAAAACATAAAATATATTGGCTGGGCGATGAAGACAATCAAATAGAGTCCCCACGAGTAGACACAGAAATGCTCCCAGGCCAGGATCATGCTGTCATCTTGTGCATGACACCCCAGTCCTAGAAAAGTCCTAACTGGAGCTCTATAAATTCATGCTGAACATCAATAGCATTGCTCTAAATGAAGGACCCAACAGCAACCAAAGGAAGCCGGCAATGGCCCCAAGAAATGGAGAGAGCCTCCCGTTGTCCTCCTGGCATGGCCTTTTCCAAACCAGGAGGTTGAGGAAATGCTAACTCTTTATACAACTAAGAAACCTTTAAGACTTGGGGCTTTTTATTTGCTTGGTTTGTTTCTATTTTTGTTTTCAAACGTGATTCTTGGGATACTTGCCACAGAATCATCTGGGGTAGTCAGTAAAAACGCAAATTTCTAGGCCTCACCTCAAACCCACTGAATCAAAATAACTGGAGGAGGGGCCCAAGAAGCTGCATTTTTAACAAGCTCCTAACGCTGATGCTACATATTGCTGATTAAAAAATAAAACAAAACAAAAAATAAAGTCAAGTCTACAAGGCCTCTTTTCATTTTAGTTGTAAAGGTCTCCACAAATGGCTCTTCAGAAAGCTCTTGTATAAACTTCCTTTGCAAAAACTCCACAGCCTGGTCACAAGAGAAATGCACTGGAGGACAGAGCCCGCGTGATGGGAGCAGTCCATCAACGGATCCATTCATTGAAAAAGTCTGAGTGCTGAGACACTGGACGGCTTCAGTGGAAGGGCCTCCCTATCTGGGGAGCCGAAGGATAGACTTTCTGGAATATTCCCTACCTGTGAAGAGGGCATGGTAGTGGAGGCCCCTCTCCTTATCTCGATGGGTGCAGACATCAAATAAGTAGGCTTTGATAGGCCCATCAATGAAGTCAGCAGCAAAATCAAAGAGAACCACACCTATCATGGTGATGCTAATGGCCCAAATCAGCTTCGTCCTTGGGTCAGCAATCAAAGCTAAAAGAGAAACAAACATCGGTCTCCTAAATCCTGGTTTAGAATGATCCGCATTTTTCTTTCCACCCGGACCTCCTGTCATCAAATTATTTCCCTTTACTTTCATTTTGCTTTGCTTTTCCAAATAAGAAACAGCTTCATTATTTTTTCAAGTTTTAAAAATGATGCAGTGAATGTCCAGAAAAGGCAGCTCTCTAGAGACAGAAAGGAGACTGAGCAGTTGCCTAGGACCGTCAGGGAGAAGGAATTGGGGAGTGACTGCTAACGGTTACCAGGTTTCTTTCTGGTCGGGGGCATGAAAATGTTGTGTAATTAGATAGTGATGATGGTTATACAACCTTGAGAATGTATGAAAAAGCACTGAGTTGTACACTTTTAGATGGTGACTTTTATGGTATGTGAATCATCTCTTTAAATAAAGCTGTTTAAAAAAGTATACAAGCTGATTGTAAACCATTCCAACCATATAGAAAAGCTGGGGAGATGCTTCTAGATCCCAGCCCCTAGATCTGGTCATCCTTCAGACATCCCTTTACGCACTAACGTAGAGAGGTGTGCACCTGTGCCCTTATGCAGTGCTTCTCAAACTTCAGAGTGTGTAACCACCACTTGGACAACTTGTTAAAACAGATTGCTGGGCTCCACCTCCCGTGAATCTCCTGCGATTCATCAGTAGGTGGAAGGTGGGGCCTCTAGCAGCCCCCCACTGAGGCTGATGCTGCAGGCCGGCCCCAGGGACCGGTTCCATGGATGACAATTTTTCCACGACGGGGAGTGGGGGGTGGAGACGGTTCAGGCGGTAATGCGAGCGATGGGGTGGGGGGATGGTTCGGGGGGTGACAGGAGCCACGGGGAGCGGCAGATGAGGCTTCGCTCGCTGGCCCCCCTGCTCACCTCCTGCTGTGCGGCCCGGTTCCCGACAGGCCGTGGACCAGCACTGGTCCGTGGCCCGGGGGTTGGGGACTCCTGGGTTGGAGGACTCTCCTTTGAGGAGCACTGACTAATGGGATCGTGTTGTACATGATCATTTCAGTTGATGAAGAGCAACTTCACAGTGTTAACAGCTAAATAACATTCATCCTATGGCTGTGCCACAGTTCACTGACTCACGCACAACTATTTCCCTTGCTTTCAGTTTATTTTTTAAACTTTAATATGTAATATATGCACCTGTTTTTTTTTTAACATCTTTATTGGAGTATAACTGCTTTACAGTGTTGTGTTAGTTTCTGCCGTATAACAAAGTGAATCAGCTATATGCATATGTATAACCCCATATCCCCTCCCTCTTGTGTCTCCCTCCCACCCTCCTTATCCCACCCCTCTAGGTGGTCGCAAAGCACCAAGCTGATCTCCCTGTATGTATCTGTTTTTAAAAATACAGTAAAAAAATAAGTGAAAAATAAGCCTACCCTCCCCCTCTTACCCCAGCCCTTTAGTACTCCTTCCCTATCAGCAACAATTCTTTTCAGGTTTTTTGTAATTTCTTCCAGAAATGCCCTACATTTATAGATTTATGCCGTCTTTTAAATATATACAAATGATAACTGATTATCCTGTCTCATTATCATCCATTCTGCTAGCCTGAGAGTTAATGCTCAAAAAATGTGTGCTATTTTTAAGTTTAACGATTCTTTTCTCAATGCAATATGTACTACCACCAATTACTGACTAATTGGTGGTGGCTGATTAATGGCTAGAAAAAGTGCTCACCATCAGGTTTATGTCCACAATTTGCAGTGCAAAAATGTCCCCTTGAGCTACCAGGCTGATGCCCTGTACCAATTAAAAGACTCCACAGAAAGCTGTGAACATAATTAACTCTTATCTGGACACAAAGTTACATTTATTGTAAAAATTTATGGAGCCATTTGGCAGCTGGTTAATTTGAGAAAGTACTAAATAAGGTATAATGGGCACAAAAAAAACCCTACAATTGATAAATATGTAAAAATATGTAATTTAATAAAATAGGTAAAAATATAATCCTATTTTCAAATTCTCACAATTGAAAAATAATGTATCCTGATGTTTCTAAAAGTAAAGGTGCCTAACCACAGAATTTGGGTCACTCAAAGGTGGAAACTCAGTGTAAGTTAGGAGAGACAATCAGTTTTAACCGATTTCTGACTGTGGTGTAAACAAATCTGCATTCTCCTTTCAGCGAGCTGCATAACAGGACCCTTCTCCCAGCCTGCCCACCTTGTGCTGCCCACTGACCTGATACGATAGCGTCCCCGTTAAGGTACATAGCCATGCCCAGGAGCATCACGACGCCCAGCGTGAGGATGTAGGGTCTCCGCCGCCCCCACCGGGCCCGGCAGTGGTCGCTGGCCAGTCCCACCACGGGCTGCAGCAGGAATCCCAGGATAGGGCTCAGGAGCCACACCATGCTGTAGAGACTCTTGGGCAGGCCCACGCTGAGCAGGACTGGGGTCACGTAGGCCGCCTCCACCGCATAGCAAAACTCCCGGCCGAACATGGCCATGCTGTGCATGACCAGGCTCCCTGTGGGTCTTTCAGGCGGCTCCACAGAGCCGAAGGGGCCCTCCTCAGCGAGGGATTTGTAGGTGTGGATGCCAGGCCGCCCACTGCTGTCGCCCATGGCCACTGGGTGAGGAACCAGCCTGCAAGCCCACCACCTCTTGCGTGGCCCTGGGGTTTGCGCTCCCAGCTGGATTTGACGTGGAGCCTGGCTGAGCGGCCAACAGAGATGGTCAGGCTGGGGGAGGGGCTCAAATTCTTTCACGCCTCTAAGATCACAAGTTATGATGAGAAGGAAGGGGGGTGGGGCCTGGAAAGCATGATGGAGATTAGCTGCTGTGAGCCCTCTGGCTCCTTAGAGTGTTTTTCTAAAAGAGTCTTCCTTTGTACTGTTCT
Organism: Eschrichtius robustus; assembly: GCF_028021215.1. Taxonomy (NCBI): domain Eukaryota; kingdom Metazoa; phylum Chordata; class Mammalia; order Artiodactyla; family Eschrichtiidae; genus Eschrichtius; species Eschrichtius robustus. Next base: position 28,132,845 of record NC_090825.1, read on the forward strand.
CTCTGCTTCTCTCTCTCTCTCTCTCTCTCTCCCCGCCCCCCCCCCCTCCCCCGCCACACACACACACACACTCTATGACACACAATCACATACAGCTTTGAGACAATAAAGCCCTATAATCCAGATGTTAAGTATGAGTCGATATCTTTTTCTAAACTTTTTCTAGATATAAATATTCTGTCCTCTCCTGAACACAAGTTTTCTACGCACACACATATAGTCAATTAACTAGACTTAAAACAGTGGGAGGTTGCCCCTTCCCCTAAATCACTAGCTCTCTCACAGCACTGTGATATTTTCCTTCAATGCACTTAACACACTTCAGATAGTTCGTGTTTATTCTCCTTCTCCTCTGTTGGTCTTTGATCCCCTTATGAGCAGTGATCTGGTCTGTTTTGCTCATTATGGCATCTAGCATGATACCTGGCACCTAGTAGGTCCTCAATAAACATTTGCTAAAGGAATTACAGAATGAATAAAGTGTATACACAACATTTTGTAATGCCAGTCAACTGCCTGTTTGCTCAGATCCATTCCCTCCCCCTCATACTATGCTCTATACCATAAGGGACTACATTTCCCAGGTTCCCTTGCTCTCTGGCTTCTAGGTAGATTTGTGCAATCAGAGGCACTGGTGGGAAGACTGGGGGCAGGAGAAAGGAAGAAATCAGGATACTTCCTCCCCTCTCTTTCTCCATCCTGAGATGTCTCTGGCAGTGGCTGCACCTCCACTGTGGGTCCAGCTGCCAACCTTAGCTTCTGGGTCCCTATAACACTACCTTTCCCATCGATCCTGAAGCTATGGGAGTGGTCTTGGCTTCCTGTGGTTGCTCGTATCTGAGTTGCCTCACTGTCCCCTGGGCTTCTCATCTCTTTTATCACCAATGTAATTCTCCATAATAAATTTCCTCTGTTTTAAAGACTCTGAGTGGGTCATATTTTCCTTGTTGGACCTTGAATTCAAATGAAAATTTGAGTGGCAAGGGAAACATGATCTCATAGGAAAGGCCCTAAAAATGGTTTAACAGCAAGACTTGGAGTCAAAATATTTAAGTTTAAATTCTGGCTCTGCCTCCTTCTACCTGTATTTCCCTGAGCAAATCACTTAAAGTGGTATTTCCCAAACTGTGTGCCAAGGTGCCCCAGGGCACCACAGTGAACTCAAAGGGGTATCTCAGGAGATTTAAAAATTTAAAGAGAGTAAACTCAGAAAAACTCAACATCTTTCAGATACTACATGGAGTAAGAATGAAATAGTTCATACTTGTAACATAAGACTGTACTACAATCCTTTCAATGACTTTAGATTTTTGTGAGGCTGGGTTTTCCACAGCCATGATAAAAAGCAAGTATTGTGGGACTTCCCTGGTGGCGCAGTGGTTAAGAATCTGCCTGCCAATGCAGGGGACACGGGTTTGATCCCTGGTCCGGGAAGATCCCACATGCTGTGGAGCAACTAAGCCTGTGCACCACAACTACTGAGCCTGTGCTCTAGAGCCCGCGAGCCACAACTACTGAAGCCCACGTGCCACAACTACTGAAGCCCGCATGCCTAGAGCCCGTGCTCCGCAACAAGAGAAGCCACCGCAATGAGAAGCCCACGCACCACAATGAAGCGCAGCCCCCGCTCACCACAACTAAAGAAAGCCTGTGCACAGCAATGAAGACCCAATGCAGCCAAAAAAAAAAAAAAGCAAGTACTGTATGAATATCAATGTGGAGCAGAAAACGAGGGTAGTGACATCCAATCTGATTCCAAGGCACGAGAAGCTGCAGTGCCCAACAGGTGCCTTTGACCCATTAGTGACTAAGAATGAAATAAGGAGGGAGATCAAGATGGTGGAGTAGGAGGATGTGGAGCTTAACTCCCCCCACAAACACATCAGAAATACATCTACATGTGGAACAATGCTCACAGAAAAGCAACTGGAAACTGGCAGAAGATCTTCTATACAACCAAAGCTGCAAGAAAGATCTCCATGCAACCAGGTAGAATGAAAAAAAAAAAAAAAAAAAAAAAGACAAAAAGGCACCAGAAAGGAGAGAGAAAGAATTCCTCAGACAAGCAAAAACTGAAAGAGTTAAGTAATACTAAACCTACCCTAAAAGAAATATTGGAAGGTCTTCTCTAAATAGAAAAGCAAGTAAAGGGGAGCAAGTATAGGAAAGGGGAAACACAATAGGAAAGGCAAATATATCAAAGGATTGAAGATCATTTAAAAAAGCCAGTACATAGATTAAAAAAAAAATTAAAAAATTTTGTAAAAGCAATTATAACTACAATGAACAGCAAAAGGATAAACATGAAGATGTAAAATAAGACATCAAAATCGTAAAATGTGGGGGAGTGGAGTAAAAAACTGTAGATCTTTTAGAATGTGTTTGCATTTGCATGACTATCAGTTTAAAGCAAGTTGATATAGTTATGGGTCAATATACTTGAACTCCAGGGTAACCACCAATCAAAAACATAAAATCGATTCACAAAACCAAAAAGAAAGGAACTCAAGCATACTACAAAAGAAAACCATCAAACCACAAAAGGAGAAATAAAAAGAAATGAACACAGAAGAATTCCAAAATCAACTGGAAAGCAAAGTTTAAAATGGCAATAAGTACATACCTATCAATAATTACTTTAAATATCAATGGACTAAATGCTCTGATCAAACGACAGAGTGGCAGACTAGATTAAAAAAAACAAAAGCCCACCATATGCTGCCTGCAAGAGACTCACTTCAGGAAGAAAGACACAGACTGAAAATGAGGGCATAGAAAAAGATATTTCATGCAAATAGAAATGACAAGAAAGTGGGGTAGCAACACTCATATCAGACAGAATAGACTTTAAAACATAAAGACAAAGAAGGACATTATATTATGATAAAGGGATCAATACAAGAAGAGGATATTATACTCATTAGCATATATACACCCAGTACAGGAGCATCTAAATATATAAAACAAATACTAACAGACATAAAGGGAGAAATTGACAGGAATACAATAATAGTAGGAGACTTTAACACCTCACTGACATCAAGGAACAGATCATTCAAACAGAAAATCAATAAGGCAACAGAGGTCTTAAATGATACAATAGACTAGTTGGGCTTATTACAGAAAAAAAACAGAATACACATTCTTTTTAAGCACACATGAAACATTCTCTAGGGTAGGTCACAAAACAAGCCTCAACAAATTTAAGAGAATAGAAATTATTTCAAGCATCTTTTCTGACCACAACGGTATGAAACTAGAGATCAACCACTGAAAGAAAAATGAGAAAAGAATGATTACATGGAGACTACACGATATGCTACTAAAAAGCCAATGAGTCAACAATGAAATCAAAGAAGAAATGAGAAAGTATCTCGAGACAAATGAAAATGACAACACAACCTCACAAAATCTATGGGATGCAGCAAAAGCAGTTCTAAGAGGGAAGTTAACAGAGATACAGTCCTTTCTCAAGAAACAAGAAAAATCTCAAATAAACAACCTAACCTACCACCTAAAAGAATTAGAAAAAGAAGAACAAACAAAACCTAAAGTCAGCAGAAGGAAGGAAATAATAAAGATCAGAGAGGAAATAAATAAAATAAGAGATTTAAAAAACAATAGAAAAAAACCAATTAAACCTAGAGGTGGTTCCTTGAAAGGGTAAACAAAATTGACAAACCAAGAAAAGAGAGAGTACCCAAATAAAATAAGAAATGAAAGAGGAGAAATGATAACTGATACTACAGAAATACAAAAAATTGTAAGAGAATACTATGAACAGTTATATGCCATCAAATTGGACAACCTAGAAGAAATGGACAAGTTTCTAGAAACATACAGCCTACCAAAACTGAGGCAAGAAGAAACAGATAATTTGAACATCACTAGAAGTAAAATAGAACCTATAATTTAAAAACAAACAAACAAACAAACAAAACTCCCTGCAAATAAAAGCCTAGGACTGGACAGCTTCACTGGGGAATTCTACCAAACATACAAGTAAGAACTTACACCTAACCTTCTCAAACTACTCCCCAAAATTAAAAAGGAAGGAACATTCCCAAAGTCATTCCAAGTAGCCACCATCACCCTGATACCAAAACCAGACAAAGACACTACCAAAAAAGAAAATTACAGGACAATACCTTTGATAAATATAGATGCAAAAATCCTCAATGAATATTGGCAAACCGAATCCAACAATACATAAAAAGGATCATACACCACGATCAAGTTGGATTCATTCCAGGGCTGCAAAGACGGTTCAACAAACACAAATCAATGTGATACACCGCATTAACAAAAGAAATGACAAAAACCACAGGATCATCTCTATAGACACAGAAAAAGCATTTGACAAAATTCACCATCCATTCATGATAAAAACTCTCACCAAAGTGGGTATAGAGGGAACATATCTCAACATAATAAAAGCACTTAAAACAAACCCACGGCCAACATAATACTCAACAGTGAAAAGCTGAAAGCTTTCTCGCTAAATTCAGGAATAAAACAAGGATGCGCACTCCCACCACTTCTATTCAACATAGTATTGGAAGTCCTACCCACAGCAATCAGACAAGAAAACGAAATAAAAGGTATTCAGTTTGGAAGGGAAGAGGTAAAACTGTCACTATTTGGAGATGACATGATACTCTATACAGAGAACCTTAAAGACCCTACACAAAAAACATCAGAACTAATTAATGAATTCAGCAAGGTAGCAGGATACAGATACAGAAATCTGCTGCATTTCTTTGCAGTAACAATGAAATATCAGAAAGAGAAGTTAAAAAACAATCCTGTTTAAAATTGCATTTAAAAATACATAGGAAGGGCTTCCCTGGTGGCACAGTGGTTAAGAATCTGCCTGCCAATGCAGGGAACACAGGTTCGAGCCCTGGTCTGGGAAGATCCCACATGCCACGGAGCAACAAAGCCCATACGCCACAACTACTGAGCCTGTGCGCTAGAGTCCACGAGCCACTACTACTGAGCCCACATGCCACAACTACTGAAACCCGCATGCCTAGAGCCCATGCTCCACAACAAGAGAAGCCACTGCAATGAGAAGACCATGCGTCACAATGAAGAGTAGCCCCTGCTCACTGCAACTAGAGAAAGCCCGTGCACAGCAACAAAGACCCAATGCAGCCAAAAATAAATAAATTAATTTTAAAAAATACCTAGGAATAAACTTAACCAAGGAGATGAAAGACCTACATGCTGCAAACTATAAAACATTGATAAAGGAAATTGAAGATGATTCAAAGAAATGGAAAGTCCATGCTCTTGGATTGGAAGAACTAACATTGTTAAAGTGGTCATACTAACCAAAGCAATCTACAGATTTAATGTGATCTCTATCAAAATACCCATAACATTTTTCACAGAACTAGAAAAAATAATTCTAAAATTTATATGGAACCACAAAAGACCCAAAATTGACAAAGCAATCCTGAGGAAAAAGAACAAAGCTGGAGGCATAACCCTTCCAGACTCAGACAATACCACAAAGCTACAGTTATTAAAACTTCACACTATTGGCACAAAAACAGACATGTAGATGGAATAGAATAGACAGCCCAGAAATAACCCACACACCTACCGTCAATTAATCTATGACAAAGGAGGCAAAAATATATACAATAGAGAAAAGACAGTCTCTTCAACAAGTGGTGTTGGGAAAGCTGGACAGCTACATGTAAATCAGTGAAATTAGAACACTCCCTCACACCATATACAAAAATAAACTCAAAATGGTTTAAAGACCTAAATATAAGATGTGACACCATAAAACTCCTAGAAGAGAACATAGGTAAAACATTCTCGGACATAAATCATAGCAATATTTTCTTAGATCAGTCTCCCAAGGTAATAGAAACAAAAGCAAAAATAAACAAATGGGATCTAATCAAACTTATGAGCTTTTGCACAGCAAAGGAAACCATTAACAAAATGAAAAGACAACCTATGGAATGGGAAAAAATACTTGCAAATGATGCAACCAACAAGGGCTTAATTTCCAAAATATACAAACAGCTCATACTACCCAATAGCACAAAAACAAACAACCCAATCAAAAATGAGCAGAAGAGGGGCTTCCCTGGTGGCGCAGTGGTTGAGAATCTGCCTGCTAATGCAGGGGACACAGGTTCGAGCCCTGGTCTGGGAAGATCCCACATGCCGCGGAGCAACTAGGCCCGTGAGCCACAACTACTGAGCCTGTGCGTCTGGAGCCTGTGCCCCGCAACAAGAGAGGCCGTGACAGTGAAAGGCCCGCGCACCACGATGAAGAGTGGCCCCCGCTTGCCACAACTAGAGAAAGCCCTCGCATAGAAACGAAGACCCAACACAGGCCAAAAAAAAAAAAAATGAGCAGAATACCTAACAGACATCTCTCCAAAGAAGACATACAGATAGCCAAAAGGCACATGAAAAGATGCTCAACATCGCTAATTATTAGTGAAATGGAAATTAAAACCACAATGAGGTATCACTTCACACCAGTCAGAATGGCTATTATCAAAAAGTCTTCAAATAATACTGCAGACAGTGTGGATCAAATGGAACCCTCCTACTGTTGGTGGCAACGTATACTGGTGCAACCACTACGGAGGGTATGGAGGTTCCTTAAAAACCTAAAAATAGTGCTACCACGTGATCCAGCAATCCCACTTGCGTACGTACCCAGAAAACACGAAAACTCTAATTCATAAAGATACATGCACCCCAATGTTCATAGCAGCACTATTTACAATAGCCAAGACATGGAAACAACCCAAGTGCCCATCAGCAGACAATTAGCTTAAGGAGATGTGGTATACATACACAATGGAATACTACTCAGCCATAAGAGAATGAAATGTTGTCATTTGCAGCAATATGGATGGACCCAGAGATTATACTTAGTGAAGTAATTATATGATATCACTTATACATGGAATCTAAAAAATAATACAAATGAATCTATGTACAAAACAGAAACAGACTCATAGAAAACAAATTTATGATTACCAAAGAGGGAAGGGGTGGGGGAAGGATAATTTAGGAGTATGGGATTAACAGATACAAACTACTATATATAAAATCAACAACAAGGATTTACTGCATAGCACAGGGAACTATATTCAATATCTTGTAATAACCTATAATGGAAAATAGTCTGAAAAGTATATATACATAACTGAATCACTTTGCTGTATACTAAACACAATATTGTAAATCAACTATACTTCAATTTTAAAAAAGAATGAAATAAAAATAAAAAATGTCTTCAATGTACATGTATTATATTTTTCAAACAGCTAATAAGTTGTTAGGACATAAATACTTCAGTTGTTGGGACCTAATTATTTATAAGTGGAATGGTTAGGTATTTCTTCTGACCTAGGGGCACCATGAAAAAATTACTAAGACACTAAGGGAGATGTGAACTAAGAAGGTTTAGGACCATCTGAGGCTTGTGTCCACATCTATAAAATGGAGAAACCTGCCCTGCCTTCCCCTTGTGATCACTGAAGAGCAACTGAGATACTGTATGTCACAGATGTAACATCTGTTCTCCACTCCCTCATCCTGATGGGACCTGGACTAGCTTCAGGAATCTACCCCTCCCTCAAATACCCACGTGCTTCCAGGAAGTTGAGTCCAGGGGAGCTCCAGGAGCAGGTTGGCTTTATCTAAGGATAAGCCTACCCTCTCTGCCAAAGACTGGTGCAGGACTGGCTTGTGACTTATCTAGATCCAAGGAGACACAAGACAAGGTTTGCTGAGGGCTCCTGAGACGCTCTCTTCTTCTGGATGTTGCTGTGTGTAGAAATGAGATCCAGAACTTGCTACATGATGGGGAAAAAAATGAAGGTGAAAAGCTGGGTAGGGAAGTTGAACAGTAGTCCAGGGAAGAGGTAATAGGGGTCTGGATGAAAGCAGCAATGGGAGATGGGCAGAAGGATGGATATGGGAGCTCTGAAAGTGGAACTGACAGCACTTCACTATTGAGTTTCAGTCCTTTAATAAATATTCACAAAGTTTCCAGTCATGGGCCAGGCACTACTCTAGGAACTGGGGACTTAGCAACGAAACCTAGCAATGAAACCTACAAAGTCCTTCATAAAGCTTCTGCTCTAGCCTGCACTGGTTAAGGAGTGAGGGCTGGGGTCAGTCAGCGTGTCAGCAGTGATACACAGTGTGAAGGAAAATAAAATAGGGTGAGGGGAGAGCGAGTGACAAGGCAGCTGCCATCCTGGACAGGGGTCAGGAAAGGACTCTCCATAAGGGACATGTGAACAGTGGCCAAATGAGGTGAGGTGTAAGCCGTGGGGGCCTACTGGGGGCAGAGGGAGACAGGACAGGAGTGGAAGCTGGAGACTGGTAAGAGGAGGAAAAGTCTAGTAACACTTTCAAATGCATGATGGTGGAGTTTACTGATAAAGAGACACATTTGGATGATACCAACAGGCAGCTACACACAGGAGCGGGTCTCGATGGAGAGGTGGCAATTATCTGAAGGAAACCTCAAGGACATTTTCTAAAATTCCAGTTCCAAGACACTGGCTGAATGACTTCCTTACCAAATTAAAAGGATCAGACTTTTCTATCTAAGGACATTCATTCTGGTTAACAGTAGAGACTAAAATATTTCAAGGAGTAACAAAAGGCGATTTTAGTGCCATTTAAACAACTTTCTTGAAAGTTTTTCACAAACTTAAAAGCATGAGTAAACTTTAGGGGGAAAAAAGCTTTATTTAATAAAAAGCATTATATTAATTCACTTAAAGTATATTATAAATATATAAATATTTTAAATCAACAAATATAACCAATCAAGTAAATTGGAAGGCAGAAAAACTGCCACAATTTAGTATAGGCAAACTAAAAATATTCCTAAGTCAAAAGCCATGATGTTAACTGTTTTCAAAATTCAATCATCACTCTATAATCAGCCTTGTTTCCTGATTAGAATAGTTGGACCACTGTGATATTGTTTTTTCATGTTTCCATGCATATAATTTTTTGTATTATTCTATAGTGTAAATGCAATATTCAAATTCGTTTGAGTTGTGGCGCTTAGAACTTAGAGATTAGCTCTTGGTTTATTACTTTCAATAATTTTCTCTGACTTAAGCTGACTGATCTCTTCCTGGCTGAAGCCAAACTCTTCGAGTATCTCTTCAGTGTGTTCTCCTACAAAAGGATCTCTTTTGGACGAAGGGACAGCTGGGGTGTTGGACAGCTGGGGTGCAGGGCGGGGACTCACACCCTGCTCCCTATCAATAATAAATGAGCCCCGATCTTTGTGGTGACCACAATGGGTAACCTCTTCAAAAGTCAAAACAGGAGTCACGCAGGCATCTGTGCCGTCAAAGATCTGACACCACTCTGCCTTTGTCTTCTTTGCAAATATATCTGCAAATTTCTTCTTCATTTCTGGCCAATCAGTTATGCTCATCTGACTGGGAAGTTCATCAGACTTTAGCCCAAGTCCTGAGAGAAAAACACAATTTCTTAAATCAGTATGCTTTGGGTAGAGTAAATATAATCAGTGAAAATGAGTTTTGAACTCACTATGCTCGCCCAAAACAGGATGTTCTATAGGGTTTCTCAAATGAGTCAAAAGAAGAAATTCAAATTCCACTTGAAGTTGGAGCCAAAGGCTGGAGAAGGTAGTAGGGGTAACAGGACTCAAAACAGACTTTCCAAGTCTTTGCCAAGATTTTATTATTTACATTTCATCCAAAATAGTCTATTTTTAATGGTCTAGTTTCCAGAAACTGACTTCTTCCTTCTGAGTAGATTTTTAAAAAGAAATTTCCTCATGATGTTACTATCTGTCATATTGAATTAAAATAACTCCATGTGCTTCCCTGGTGGCGCAGTGGTTAAGAATCCGCCTGCCAATGCAGAGGACACAGGTTCGATCCCTGGTCCAGGAAGATCCCACATGCCGCAGAGCAACTAAGCCCGTGCACCACAACTACTGAGCCCGCGTGCTGCAACTACTGAAGCCCGCGTGCCTAGAGCCCGTGCTCCGCAAGAGAAGCCACCGCAATGAGAAGCCCGCGCACGGCAACAAAGAGTAGACCCTGCTCGCTGCAACTAGAGAAAAACCCACCCGCAGCAACAAAGACCCAACGCACAGCAACAAAGACCCAATGCGCAGCAACAAAGACTCAACGCAGCCATAAATAAATAAATAAAATAAATAAATTTATATTAAAAAACCCCCATATTTCATATAGTGCTCCCAAACCCTACAAATGCTAAAATCCAAACACATTTATACAAGACTACTGGCAGACCTCGTTTTATTGTGCTTCACTTTATTGCACTTCACAGACACTGCATTTTTACAAATGGAAGGTTTGTGACAACCCTGTGTAGAGCAAGTCTGTGGGTGCCATTTTTCCCAACAGCATTTGCTCACTTCGTGCCTCTGTGTCACATTTTGGTAATTCTTGCAATATTTCAAACCCTCCAGCAGCAAAGAGATTACAACTCATGGAAAGCTCAGATGATGGTTAGCATTTTTTAGCAATAAAGTATTTTTTAATTAAGGTATGTACATTATTTTTTTAGACAATGCTACTGCATACTTAATAGACTGCAGTATCATGTAAACATAGCTTTTATGTGTACTGGGAAACCAAAAAATTCATGTGATTTGCTTTATTGAGATAGTCTCTTTATTGCAGTGGTCTGGAACCCAACCCACAAAGTCTGTGAGGTATGCCTGTACCTCCGTTTTCAAGGAAGAAGTATAAAGATAAATGATTAAATTCAAGATTGCAATTTTATAAATACTGTTCATTTCTCTTTATTTTCGTCAAATAAAAGAGCTCTAGGAGGGCAGCGATATTTGACTCATTACTCTCTTACAACCCTGCTGTGACCTAGGAACAAAGGACTTGTAAAGTAACCAAAGACACATGCAAATTGTTCCTAGAGCAAACAGGACAGAAAATTATCAGCCAGCCAATCAACAGGGGGCACAGAGCCTTTTTTTCTCTCTCAAGCATGAAGAACCTTGAAGGGCCCATCAACACAAGGGACAGAGAGGATGAAAGCATCTGCCAGGGGATATCACAGGAAGGATGGCTTCTCTGGCCCATGACCTGATCTGTGCTTCCTTTATTGACTACAAGCACCTACCCCTGTAGATACAACCAAACTCCAGTGCTGATTAAATTTTACCCAAGGGGACACTTTGTTGGGGTTTGGTGTAACTGTCATTTTTATTCCCTCTTGTAGAAGAGGGTTTCTAAATTTAAATTACGTATAATATTTTGCATAAGTTTGGCCAAGTTAATCAAGTAATTCTCACTTTTATCATCCTTTCTTTACCTACCATGTTGAAAAACAATGACCAATTGTAATCTGTTCTGAAGATGCAAAAGTGCCTATGGAGGTAAGAAGATATGAATATTGCAGGCTCTTCTTAGTGTTTTGAGGGATATGATGAGAACTCACATAGTTCTGAACAGCTGTGAAAAAACACCTGTGGGATATACAAGTACATTTTTCTCTGTAGCCACATGTCCCGTTCAAAACCAGGAAAGATATGGAGCCATAGTTTCAGGTTTATCACTATAATCTATAAGGAAATGTTTCTAAGGGTGTCTTTCACTTTGCTTTCTCTTTCCTGATAGCCCCAAACTCTGGGATTAAAAAACACATAAAACGAGCAGTTGGCCAAAAGCATTTAAGTAGACCACAGCTACTGCTGGAAACATATTTGCATGCTTTTTTACACAGTTTTTTTTAAAAAAAAGATCAGAATGTGATCAGAATCATAAACTAAATAAAACAGGAGTCAATAGTTCTCTAACAAACACTATACTTGAGATTACACAGATCATAGTTTGTATACTGGAAAATACTAGAAATCAAAAGACCCCAGGCTCTACCCCTAACTCTGACACGCCAGCTCTTCCATTGTCCTATCTCCCTTTCTCAGCCCACAACTTCCCATCCAGCTCAGGACCCCGCATCAAGGCCCCAGGATAAACTACCAGTGGTTTAGGGTGGGCTGCTTCCTGTGCTCCTGACAGTCTATACGTAACTCTGAATCCATTTCCCCATAGAACACAATTATAGATTGTGGCTAGTTTCTATAGTACAATCAATATTAAATTTCTGCTATTATAAGTCAAACAGACTTTCAGAGACTGACCTGGGGACTCAGACACCATTTAAAACTTGGGAAAATATGTTTTGATTTCCAAAAAACTACCTTACACGTACATGTATACACACACACACACACACACACACACAATTATACAAAATATTTATTGTTTTAAGTACACGTCAAAAACTTTCTGCTCTGTAACACATTAGGCACATATTAAGCAGTCAGAAATGCATGCTGCCAAGTATGCAATGACATACGTACAAAGATTAATGCTTATTAATATACAATAAACATTATATGTTATAATGTAAACCTGGAAAAAACGTAAATTAACTTGAATAAGGAAGTGGTTAAATAAATTTTAGTACAGGTATACCACAGAATATGATATGGCTGCTATATAAAGAGGGTGAGGCTGAAGATCTTTGGCACTGACAAAAAAGGATGTCTTAGCTATATTTTTGAATAAAAAGAGTTACTAATTATAAATTTATATAATTAAATAGATTATATATAAACTGTAAAAAAATTTTAATTGTGTTTGTATGTGCACAGGGAAAGTTCTTCAAGGCCACATCCCAAACTTTCCCAAAGTGGAAGGACAAGGGAGAATTTTTACCTCTTACTTTACAAATTCTGTATTGTTTACATTTTTTTCGTTAAAAAAATACATTATTTTGAATATTTTTCATTTTTTTAAATTGTGGTAAAATACACAAAATATAAAATTTACCATTTTAGTCACTATTAAGAATACAGTACTGTGTCATTAAGTACATTCATATTATTCTGGAACCATTACCACCATCCGTCTCCAGAACTTTTTATCTTCCCAAATTGAAACTCTATACCCATTAAACACTATAACTCTCTATTCCCTGCTTCCCCAGCTCCTCGCAACCACCGTTCTACTTTCTATGAATTTGACCACTCTAGGTATCTCATGTAAGTGGAATAATACAATATTTGTCCTTCTGTGACTAGCTTATTTCACTTAGCATAATGTCTTCAAGGTTCATCCATGTTTAGCATATGTCAGAATTTCTTTCTTTTGTAAGGCTGACTAATATTTCATTGTTTTTTATATATATCACATTTTGTTTATCCATTCATCTGTTGATGGACACCTTGGTTGCTTCCACCTTTTAGCTACTGTAAATAATGCTATGAACACGGATGTGCAAATATCTGTTCAAGTTCCCACTTTTAATTCTTTTGGATATATACCCAGAAGTGGAATCGCTGGATCACATGGTAATTCTATGTTTAATTTTTTGAGAAGCCACCATACCATTTTCCACAGTGGCTGCACAATTCTACATTCGCAACAGTAATGCACGGGGTTCCAATTTCTCCACGTCATCACCGACACTTGTTATTTTCTGGTTTTCTTTTAATAACATTTTGAAATTTCAAAACAACTTTAAAAAATTCTCTATTGCTTATCTGATTTACTACAAGAGTCTCAAGATGTCATGAAATTCTCAGTACTTTCAGATTTCTTTGCCCTGGAAAGCAGCAGGGGCATAGCACAGAGGAGTCGGAGCCTTACAAAAACCTTGTGTATTTATGTTCAGATACTGAGAGCTAAATGAAGGTATGTTCTCAAAGATCTCAGTATATAAGGTGAAATAAATAAATTAATACTACCTCAAAAAATCATTACAGATATGGGGGTTTGTCCGGTTGGGCCTGAGAGAGAAGTAATGTGTATGTGACAAGTAAAAGTACTATTTTTGCAAATCAATATTGTAGAAGAAAGAAGATGCTGAGGCATTTCGGCATGGACTATGTAGACTAAACAAAAGCTGACTGAACTTGCTAAGTCCACCTAAAGCACAAGCCACCTGCTGGCTAAGGATCCTTAGTGAACTTTAAAGGGAGAGAGGACATGAAAGATACCACAAAAGGCCGTGACTGCAAAACAACTGGAGGGGTTACAGAGTTTAGACTCAGAAAGAGGAAACCCGGGAGAAGATGATCACAAGTCAAGGGCTGGAGCAGTCTGCCTGCTATAAAATGAGGTAGAGTGTGGATGTTAGAAATGATCATTCTAAACATGTATGCTTTTAAGAAAACAACAAAATACACCACAGAGAGGAGTTAAATTCTGAAACGACAGAGCAAGGACCTTCAAAAATTGGCTCCTGCATGAAAGCAACAAGAACACTGGCACAAATTGTCAGAATCAACATTTTTGTAACTCTAGAAATTAACTAAAAGCTTGCAACAATCTAAGGAGCATATTTAAGAAAAAAAATGACTGAACTCAGTAAGACCAGTGAGCTTTGTGGTGTTGTAACTTAGGCTAATTTCCTCCCTCTCTCCCCAGCTCTGTGATGGCCTTGAAAACCAACAGGCTCTCAACAATGGTAGTCGTGAAAACCAGTAGGTTAACAGCCAAGGAAGAGGCTTGATTATTAAAGTTAAGATATATTAAATACTCAAATTTGTTTTCTTGGGCTTGGAGTCAAACTAGAACAAACTAAATTTAACTGTCATGTGATTTACCTTTAAAATGTGATATGCTTCATATATCTGTGTGTATGTGTTTGTAGGTATTGAGATCAGATGATAGATTTTTTAAAAAATCTTTTTGCTTTGTTTTCAACTTTTTTATCCTGACAGTTGTTAACATATATAAAAGTAAAGAGTTTGAAGCTCCCGCAAAATCCTACCCCCAGAGAAGTGCCAATGTTTGGCCTGTCTGACAGCTCCCAGAAAATCCCCATCCCCAGGGCTTGTCTTTATTTGATCTGACTCAGAGCTTACACTGCCCTATTCCTGAGACATTTGTCAAAAAACAAAAAAAAAAAAGGCAGTTGCAACTGTCATTTAGAATTGCCTGTGCATGGTGATAATAAAATTTCACTGAAGATTAGTTAATTTTATTATTATATTTAAATTCCCTATAGACAAAAACACAAGGTTTTTGTAAGGCACAGACTCCACTATGTTATGTACCTGCTGCTTCCTAGGGCCCTGCACCCCAGAGTGGGAGTGTTGTTCCCACCACTCAGCCCCTCGTATAGCACTGTTCTGCCCAGAATTTTGAATTGACCTCTAGTCTTAGTCTTAATTTCTGGACGGAAAGGTATCCTCTATGATCTAGATAAACCATTTTGTTCTATGGTTTCTCTAACTTACAGTTAAGTTGGTGAAGTTAATATAGTTGATCAGAGAATGCTTTCTGATGCTAGCAAAAACAATCATTTCAGCGATATACAAATAACTCTGAGTAGCACTGCGCATCTGAAAAGCTACCAAACACAGCGATAAAACTCCAAACTTAAAGCTGAAAGATAAATGTGCTGCAACCAGCTTGTCACACTGCTTCAGAGTATATTCTAAAACTTCTTAGATACTAAATTATCTGTAAACTTTAAATTCACATTTCACAGGAACAAAGTAACTTCAGTCCAATTCTCAATTAGGGAAGAGGGGATCCCAAATTTTCCTGCTAACTTGTGGCAACATGTCAATAAGACAAGAATCTGCAAGAAAGGTAAACTGCAGAAGCATCAAGTGATGGTAACATATTCCAACAAACTCTCATTCACCAAAGTCTCTCTGTGCTCCGGTGACCCCATCACTGAAGTACCATGAGGGACATCTATCAAGGAACAAAAACTGGTAGAACCGGTAGATCATTTCTAGGGAAGAAAAGGATGTGGGCACACATCGGCAAGATAAATATCCAATACTACGGAGTATGAAATGTGATAAAAACACTGAACTACCACAAAAAGGATTATTATTTTTCTAATCTGAGCTATTTTACAGACTTGTAAAATTACTTGTCAATTTAAAAGATGGGGGAAGTGTCCCACAATATAATGATGGCTATAATTAGGTTAATTATAAAGTGGATATATAATAAAAGACATCATGAACTTCAAGACTCCAAAATAGAGTCTAAAAAACATCCACAGAAAAGAGGTACTCACCCTTGAGCAGCAGCTCATAGAACTGGGGCTCTAATGCTCCAACAGCCATGAACCCCCCGTCCGCCGTCCTGTAGGTTGTGTAGAAAGGCGCTCCACCATCTAACATGTTCTGTCCACGAGGCTGTCCCCACAGTCCTGTTTGTTGGGTTTTCCACAGAAAAGAACCTAGATATGCTGTTCCTTCCACCTTTGAAGAAACAGAATACAGTATGAATCCAGACAATTCAACTATAAAAAGCATGATTGATTTCTACTTGAGTTTTAAAAAAATATTTGTATAAAAATGTTTATCTTAGAATATAGGAAGATTATATCTAATTATACAACTTCTTTGATATTTCAAGAAAGTGAGTTAGAGCAGGCTTATGATAGAGTGAGTTTCTGCACTATTCAGATCAGGGAATACTGTTCAGAAAAGACTTAAAGGAACTACTTTTGTTCTTCCTTTCAAATAAGATTGGCAGAATGTTGATAATTTTTGAAGTTAAGTGAGGGTACATGGAAGTTCATTATACATTCTCTTTACTTTTATATATGTTAACAACTGTCAGGATAAAAAAGTTGAAAACAAAGCAAAAAGATTTTTTAAAAAATCTATCATCTGATCTCAATACCTACAAACACATACACACAGATATATGAAGCATATCACATTTTAAAGGTAAATCACATGACAGTTAAATTTAGTTTGTTCTAGTTTGACTCCAAGCCCAAGAAAACAAATTTGAGTATTTAATATATCTTAACTTTAATAATCATTAGAAAGTTACAAAATAAACATAACAGCATGGTGGCAGGTATATGGGTTTTCAGAGTACAGACAAACTAGTTTGGGAATGCCAACTTCCCACTAGTCCTGAAGTAACGGGAATGGATTCACAAACTCAGGTATGATTATCACAAGGCTGGATGCACTGGGCTATCTAAAGAAGACTACTTCCCTATCCTTATGGCTTTATGATCCTAATGATTCTGGCACCACAGGGAGAAGGCCATCAAAGCATCCTTGTCTCTGAGGTTACCAACGGAGGGGCCCCCTTCCAACTGTGAGCATGGGACTTCTCACAGATTCTGGCTGTAAAACAAACACAAAATATATCTTTAGATACATCCCAGTTTTCCCGTTTAACTTGAGGAAGCTCATGCACACTTCAATTCATGGATCCGACATTTGTTGTCACCAAGTAGTGGAGTTTGTGTAAGTGGCCTGGGGTGGTGCTTTTTTCTGAAATGGGGTTACAGAGATCTTAGAGTGTCCCCACATTTAGACGTACACACACAAACACACATATAGACACACACACACATATACATACATATACATATATAATCTCTTTTACACACTGGATGTACTGATGAGTCTATTGAAAAAAGATGTCCTAACAGTGTTATGGGTCTGGTTTGGCTCACTCAGGATACAAACAGGCTCTAATTTAACTCCACCTTTACTTGGTGTCATAGGAGGATATAGGACAAGAGACACAGCAGTTATAATCCTCATCTCATCATGAGGCTGCCCAGCACATACTTCTCTTCTCCCCTCACCCACATGTAGTGTGTGCTGCCACAGACCAGAGCCTTTGACACAGGGAAACTGCAGCCTCAATTTCCCAACCTTTTATATTGTTCTCATCACATAGGCCAATGGCCTGCATGCCAACACACAGCCCCCCAGGTCAGATGAGCTCCCCCAGATCAGGAGTAAACACAGTAAAACGGACTGCACATTCCACAGTTACCTTAACTCTGGTTTCTAAGGCAACAGTCTGATGAAGAGACAACTCCAGGTCATCATAGGCAGGCCTGGATCAAGGATTCTGCTGCTAAAGTCATTTGGAAACTACTGACCCAAAAGAATAAGGTATCTGGGGACATCCCTGGTGGTCCAGTGGTTAAGACTCCATGCTTCCAATGCAAGGGGCGAGGGTTCGACCCCTGATCAGAGAACTAAGATCCCACATGATGTGCGGCACAGCCAAGAAAATTAAAAAAAAAAAAAAAATTTAAAGAATAAGGTATCTATTTCCCCCAATCAGCCTCTTCCTTCAGCAGTCCTCCCCAGGGTGCCAGGGCCACCATCCACCGGGTCTTCCAAGCCAGAGATGGGGGAGCCATCCTTGATTCCTCCCTCTCCCTTCATTGCCAATATCTCATCAAATCCCAGCAATTTTACATCTCAAATGTAAATCCTTAAATCCAGACCCATTGTACCATTAACCATTTTAGTACTCGCCTTTCTCTCTCAGCGTCGTCTCCATCCAATCCATTCTCCACCCTACCGCCAAAGATCTGTCCAAACGCAAAGGTATAGTGACACTGGACTGGGTTCTCATCAACTAGCTGTGAGAACTCGGGCAAATTTCTGTGCTTTACTTTCCTCTTCATTAAAATAACAGTGTATTCCAAGTGAAATTGTTGTTTGGGGGATTAGGAGAAATCACACAGGAAAAGTGCCTAGGATAACATGAGGCAAGTGTATGAGGGTAAAAACACCGAAGCACCATGACACTTGAGTCTCCCCTACACAATGCAGCAGGAAGGTCTAGACTGGTCCATTTTACTTGAGCATCATTAAGAATCTTCTCTACCTGCTAACGGAGACTTCCTGAGCCCAGTTTTGAATGAAGATTTCTTGAAAACCATATTCTAAGTACAAGAGACAGCACGGGGAAAATTGTTGAAACACAACATAGAAATCAGGTGAGTCATGAAAAGTTTAGAAGATTGACTCCACAAACAGATGATCAAAATATGACATTCTGACACATGTCAAAGATATGAAGCTATTTTAAAGAAAAGGCCACCCTTGGTAACTTGGATTCAAATTTCAAATCTCATTTCTCTCGTCTTGCTCAGAAGAGGATTTGAGGCAGCCATATATCGACCTCAGGAACAACTAGGAGGCTTATCATTTCCCCCAATCAACACTTACCATGTTTGCATCAATGACCTGACCTTTGCCGGAGCGCGTGCGTTCAAATAGCGCCAGCAGGATGCCCAGTGTGCACATGAGGCCACCACCACCAAAATCAGCCAGGAGATTCAGCGGGGCATACGGAGCCTCACCACTCCTGCCAATTCTTGATAAAACACCTATACCATTAAAAAAAATTGGGGAACACTAACTGTAAATTTAATGCCTCTTTTAAATAAATACATGAACATCTTAGGGGGAAAACCAATCTTTCTAGTTACTAGTTGTAAGTGAAAACTAATAACCTAATGCTTTTCTAAACCTAAACCTGTTCAGCATATTTATAAGAAGGCTTTCCTTCTAACAACGTTCCTTGTTTGACTTTTTTGCTTTCTCTAAAACTTTATTCCAACTAACATTTTCAGAATTCTGTTGCTAAGTTTTTATTCACTGGGTTTTGGGGGGGAAATGGTTGCTATCCACTTAGCACTTTATGGCTTAACAACAGTATAATGCACTTCCATTCTTATTAGAAAGAGATGCAAGAAAATAAACACAAGAAAAAGAAAAGGAATTAAATTTTTAAATAGATGAGAAAAGCCAACTCTACACTCACTTTTCCTCAACCTTTAAATGTGTACACACAGAAAATGTGAGACTTCCTTGACTCAGCAATGCAGTTCTTAGAAATCTAGAATTAGGCCATTCTAAGATATGTTCTTTTCTTTTTTTTTTTTTAATTTATTTTTGGCTGAGTTGGATCTTCGTTGTTGCATGTGGGCTTTCTCTAGTAGCAGTGAGCGGGGGCTACTCTTCGTTGTGGTGCACGGGCTTCTCACTGCAGTGGCTTCTCTTGTTGCAGAGCACGGGCTCTAGGCGTGCGGGCTTCAGTAGTTGTGGCGCGTGGGCTCAGTAGTTGTGGCTCGTGGGCTCTAGAGCGCAGGCTCAGTAGTTGTGGTGCACGGGCTTAGTTGCTCTGCAGCATGTGGGATCTTCCCGGACTAGGGATCGAACCCGTGTCCCCTGCATTGGCAGGCGGATTCTTAACCACGGCGCCACCAGGGAAGCCCTAAGATATGTTCTTACAGGCAAAAACTCTAGTAAGGTGATATTATGACCTGAAAACCATGGGCTTTTTCTACTATTCATAGAATTTCTAAAATCATGACCCAGTCAATGATTCTCAATAAAGTGAGGGAGGAGGGGAATCAAAATCAAACTATATCTTTGCAAAATACACAGCAACCATTTCTACTACCAGCAAGTCTCTTACTTCCTAGCAGGGGCTTGCTGGAGAATTAACTTCACAAATGTAGTCAGTAAATGTTACTAGTTAGCACGTTACCCCTCCAATGCATGAAGGCAGGGGAAGGCTGAGAATGACTGTTCCAAGACAAACCAACCCTTTTAAACAGCCACATGCTCTTTATTGATTCCAGTAAATATTTAAATCTTCACTTTAAAAAAATTCTTTTTAATAAGTGTAACTGTAGATCTTGACTGGGAACAAAATAAAAAGTGTAGAGAAATTATTTTTTTCAACATACCTGACAAAGCCAAGTAGTTGATGTCATGTCCTGCTACCCTACAGAATCTTCCTGATTGGCCAAATCCACTCAACCTGGCGTAGATAAGCTTTGGGTTCTCCCTCTGCAGAATCTCTGGGCTGAGCTGGAGTTTTTCCATCACACCTTGAGAAAAGTTACAATTTTTTTTTTTAAGAGAGCATGAATTGAGGATGGGTATAATCCCTTCTTTGTGGCAAACATAAAATAGCACTTTTGCAAGGAAAACTAGTAACATTTGTTGCGGGTTTATAGGGTATTGCCAGTAATTAAGGACCCAGAGAGTGAAGCCCCCATTTCTGGAATGTGTGGCTTCCCCCCGACTCCCAGAATGCTATTTCCCTCCAGCACTGCCCTGCATCCCTTCAGGCATACCCAAGCACCTTCAATCCTCAGAGTGGACATTTCATCCCTTTATTCAGGCCCTTTATAGTTCCCCAAATTCTCTCCTTAGTAATTTATTAGAAATGGTCTGTTCTTTTGGAAGTTACTCTGGGTCTTTGACCAAAAATTCACTTTTGGAAGCTGCTATCCCTTTCAGGACCTTCTCTATGTCTATATCCGCATCAGTGCCTGCTATACTTATGTATGTATGTATATATTCCATCTTCCCTATCAGCTCAGAAGCTCCTCTGGCAGGATTCATGCCTCATCTCTTTCCACAGGCTTATAACGTGCCTCTGCTTCCCTAAAGCTATAAGTTACAAAAGAACTCTATTCCTAGAGTGGTGGTTGCCAAGGGGTAGGGGGTTGGGAGAGGGATGGATTGGGAGTTTCGGATTAGCAGATGAAAACTTGTATATACAGAATGGATAAACAACAAGGTCCTACGTATAGCACAGGCAACTATATTCAATACCCTGTGATAAACCTTAATGGAAAAGAATATGAAAAAGAATGTATAAATATGTATAACTGAGTCACTTTGTTGTACAGCAGCAATTAACACACTGTAAATCAAGTATACTTCAATAAAAAATAAAATAAAATAAAAAGAACTTTACTCCTCTACCTAGATAAACATCAGCCACAATCCCCTCCCCTGGCAGCTATGTCCGTATTCACAGCTCTACCCTTCTCCTAATTCCAAGATTGTGGACAAGTTATTTAACCATGCTGAACCTCCTTCAACTTCAAATACGGTATTATTAAATTATGACATAATCCTAATTACTAAATTATTATTGTTATGATCCTCAAATCTGAGGGTAAATGAATTGACACATTTAAATATGCCTGGTGCCCGCAGACATTCAATTCATTCACCAAACATTTACTGCCTTCCTGCTATATACCAGGCAAAGCTCTATATTTGTACTTGAGCAAGATAACGGTGGCAGTTGTCTAAGAATAGATCCGAGTGGTGCTACACCCAAACATCAGCTTTAAAAAAGATGTTAACAACGCTGCCAAGGAAGCTGCAGCAGGTATGAAGAGAAAGAATCCTGAGTCATAGAAAGGAGGAAGAACGATGGGACTGATGATAACTGAAAGCTGGTAGGGGGAAAGGAAGATTTGGGGCCCTGGTTGAAGTACAAGTTTCTGATTCAGGCAACTGGGTGGACATTGGTTCCATGAAATACAACACCAAGAGGAGATGCCATTTTAGTAGGGAAGATAATGAGCTCAGTTTGGAATTACGTGGAAGCTGCAGGGCCCGGGGGAAGGCCAAGTAGAAATGGACAGGAGCTGGGTATTCCGGAAGTCTGTGGCTCTAAAAGGGGGTACAGTTATAGATTTGGCCAACATCTGCCTGTAAAAAGTAAAAATAATAGGAATGGATAAGGTGGCTTCAAGAAGCAGAGTGTAAAGGAAATTGAGCAGAAGCTGGAACTTGGGAACACCAGCATTTAAGGCAGGGAGTTGTCCTGGGTCCGTGGATGGCCTTATGAGGTACACCAAGCTCCAAACGGTAGCAAAATGTCTATGTACCTATATGCAGCTTTCCGGGGAGAGAATCTATGGCTTTCGATCGTTTCTCATAGGGTTCACGATCCTCAAGTAATTAAGAATGGCAACTATAATAGGGTGACTCAAAAAAAGAGAAACTGGGAAGGAGTCAGAGAGGTATGAGAAAAGCAAAGGCAACAGCAGTATCTCGGAGTCCAAGTATGGAAGACCGTCTCGGGGGCGGACGATCAGCAACAATATCATATGCAACAGAAAGGTCTAGACAGACAGGGACGGAAAGGGCTCGGGTGGCAACAGGGCAAAGGTGTGCCAGGCCAACCCCAAATGTCCGGCGGCCTCCCTTCTTCTGGGACCGCCCCTCGTCCGGTCTCGCGTCGCGTTGGGATCTGGGGCTCACCAGGGCGGAAGGACTCCAGCATCACATCCGCCCGGGCGCACAGCGACCGCAACACCGCCGCTCCCCGCGGCCGCTTCAGGTCCACGGCCAACGAGCGCTTGCCCCTGGCCATCCGGCTCAGGTCGCCGCGGGAGCCCGGCCGGTCCACACGCACCACCTGCGCCCCGAAGTCCGCCAGGACCATACCGCAGAACGGGCCCGGGGCCAGGCCGGCCAGTTCCACGACCGAGACGCCCTGCAAAGCCATGGGCACCCGCATCTCCTTCCGAAGGCGTAAAAGACGGAGCGGCCCCAACCTCAGCCACTCGGGCCTGGGACCCTCCTCTGTCCCACGCTCCCTCTGTCCCTCGTGGCCCCGCCCTCGTGACCTCTCCCTTGTGCGCCTGCGTGCGGCCGCGGATTCTGCGCATTGGTGCGTTTCCTGGCCCCGCCTCCCCGGGGCCGGGGCCGCTAGTGGGGCCGGCGGAGGGATCGTTTTCTGTAACTTTGCGGAATTCTAAATCGTGAGCGTGCTCGACCTGGGGAGCCCGTGGCTGGTCACCGACTTCTCCGGACGCTTTTACTCTCGCTGTTGCGATCCCAGCTGTTGTGCGCTTTGGGTTCGTAAACCTCTCCGGCACTGGAGAAATTAAAAGTACATAAATATTTAAGAACAATGCTAAAGTATTTTTTTCGGTGGGCTGCAGACTGTCTTCTTCACCGTTCTTACTTTTTTCTTAGCCGCCCGATGATTCACCCACAGATGGCTTGCGTATAGTGGAATATCAAAAGAACATCTGAGCGGGCGGTGCTCATCAGAGCCAAATCAGAGAGGTTTAAAAATATTTTTTAATTTGTCACCTGCCATTTCTACAGACAATTACGGCTTGGAGTTTTAGATTTTAATGCACATTTTTAAAAAGTACAATAAAATAATCACAAATAGGCCTACTTCTTTCAGTTAGGGGTGCTCCAGGAACTAAGGAGAGACTTTTATGGAGTAAAGGCAAGGCAAGGAAATTATTCATTGGCTATACGTTAAAGCCTAGTTGGCTGTTTGCGTTTGGTTCTTACCTTTGATTTCTGAAATTGGAGGCATTTACAGGGCTAGATTCGGCCTGCTTACAGAGGCTGCCCAGGGCATTAGAGCCACATCAGTCTAATGGCTTCCTTGTTTAATTAATTTAACACCTTTTTGTCCCCCTCTATCCCATGTTCCTACCTTTGCTCAAGCATAAGTTTCCTTACCTCTATCCTCTCTTGTTTTATTTTTATTTCGAGAAACTTAAAGAAAGAGAAAATTACAAAAAGTGCTATAGCAGACATCCAGATGCAGGCACTAATATTTTTTAATAGTGGCTCCCAGTCTATTTTTCTAAAAACTATACAGTACAGATACAGCTGGTGCTAACGCCCAGGATCAGATTCACATGAATCAGATATCTTACCAGCATCAAGCTTTACTAATAAGGTCAAAGATGCAGATCATGGAGATGATAAATGGAATATCTCCAGCCTAACCGGTAGACAAAGGATGTCACAGTCATCAATGATGACAGCCACTGCCAGAGCTGGTGGCCCTGAGGGAACTCAGGAAGGGAAGAATACCTGCCATCTAGCAGCCATCAGGCTGCAGCCACTCCCTATGGTGAGCCCCAAGGAAACTCAGGATGTAAAAACACAGGATACTGGCCCCAGATAGCTGAGGTGCATTTCAAAGGAATGATTTCAGTGAGCCCAGACTCTTGCATCTTCCCGTACATAGAAAAGCGCTAAATTCCTTAACTCCGGATATCTGGTTTTCTTTCATTAACAGTAATCTTTTGATGTTCCGACTACCTGCCCCTTGTTGCAAAACTCCTATATATCCTAGCTCTCCCCTCACCTCCTCAGAACTCCTGAGCAGTTCTCTCAGGGTTACTTGAGATGCTGCCTCCCAGGCTTGAAGTCCTAAAAATTCCTGCCAAATGAAACATAACTCTCAACTTTTAGGTTGTGAATACTTTCTTAGTCCGCAGAGACATGATCAGACAAAGCAGAGGTCTGGGAAATCTCACTTGACACTACAGGCCCTTCCTTCCTTCACTGGACACATACCCCCTGTTACAAGCTGAATTGTGTCCCTTTAACATTCATATATTCAAGTCCTAATCCCAGTACTTAGAATGTGACTGAATTTGTGTTGCAGCAAAAATAGAAATGAAGTTTTCCTTTTCCTGAGAGCAAGGAAAACAAAGGGAACAGTGAACAAGCTAGAGAAGAAATGTAACCTGGCCTGAAAGAGTTGATCACTCCTAGTTTTATTTTAGCTGTCACTAGTCTGTAGTATCTGTAACTAGATTCGTACTTCACAAAATTAACCTCACTCCCTGACACTATGTAAATTACATTCTGCACCTATCACCCCTAACTCAGCGTGAGTTACAGCCTGTGCCTATCACCCCCTAACCTTATTACATCCCAGGGCTTACATTCCCTATGCCCCCTTGTAACAAATCACCCCCTGTAGCTTTTGCATTTCAGAGAGAAGGTTGCTGGCCGATAAACCAGAGACAAATGAACCCAATTACCGAAATGCCGGGCCCCAATTACTGGGATGCCTGACGTCAGCTATGACTGTTTTGAAATAATGCAAAGGAAAAAGAATGCAAGACCTTCACTACTTTGATCCTTATCACATACCCCCGGACTGCGAGCCCCACGTATAAAATCTCCGATTCCCCAAGGAGGGGGGAACAGTTCTTGAGGCACTAGCCTGCTGTGTCTTCCCTTCTGCCTGGCAGAAAAATAAAGCTATCTCTCTCATCCTTCAAAATCTCTGTCTCTGTATTTCTGTTTGGCATCAGTGCACAGAAAAGCCGAGATTTTGGCAACATTTGGAGACAGAGCCTGTAGAGGTAATTAAGATAAAATGAGGTCATATGGGTGGGTCCTAATCCAGTATGACTGGTGTCCTTATAAGAAAAGATTAGGACACGGAAAACACAGACCAAGGGACAATCTTGTGAGGACAGAGCAGCAGGCAGCCATCTGCAAGCCAGAAAGAGAAGCTTCAAAAGAAACCACACCTGTTGACCCTATGATCCTGGACTTTTAGCCTCCAGAACTGTGAGAAAATCAATTTCTGTTGTTTAAACCATCCAGTCTGTGGTATTTTGTTATGGCAGCCCTAGCAAACTAATACACCCTCTGACCCATGATTATAGATGAGGTCTCTAATGAGGTTCTCAGGTCACCAAACAGACTATTTTATATCCCAGAGAGTTACTTAGCTATGGAACCATACTTCCTAAATTCTGGATTTATTTAGCATAATTAATCCTGTGGCCAGGGATGATGCTGAAAGCTCAGCTTCTCTGTACACTGGTGTCAAATCAAATCTCGGAGACAGAGTTTTGGGTGAAGTAGAAAAGGATAGCTTTATTACTTTGCCAGGCAAAGGGGGACACAGTGGGCTCCTGCCCCGAAAAATTATGTGTCCCAACCCAGGAGGATTTGATGAGGAGTTTTATGACAATACTTCCCAAGGGTGGGGTTGCTGACAAGATTAGGGTGTGTGCAGGGTCTCAGGGTCTCCTAATCTTGAGGAGCTTGCCTCAGGTGGTTTCCTGGCTGCTCCTCCCTTGATTAGCAACTGTTTGAATCTGCCCTGTGGAACTCAGGGAAGGTCATGGAGTCTGGAGTCTTGCCTACAAGAAATGGGGGACAAAAAGAGGCCTCCGTGCTCAGGAGCCCCACAGGGCCCCGCTCGGTTTCACTCCCCCCTTTTCTTTGATACTCCTCAGTCTTGAGGAGAACAGATGTTGGATGAGAAAAGGGAACAATTGTTTCGGATAGAGATGTTAATCATAAACTCAGCAGAGGAACTCAGTTTTAGGGGGACTCAGTTTTAATCCCCACTTCGGTTTTATCTTTCCCCAAATCTTTCAGGGAATGGGGCTACCAGTGCTGTGACTACTTCCTGCTGAGATGGGGCATAGTCCTGAAATAGGAGGGAAGGGGGCAGGGCACAACCTTCGAAAGAATGACATAGCCCAAGGACATGACATAAACTGATTAGAACAAAATGGGTCCAAGATGGCAGACAAGTTGACTTCCACTGGACCTTGAGCCTCCGTATATGCTCACTGTAACACATCAGCAAGCTAAATAACACACCCACAGGCACCATGACAGTTCCAAGGCTGACCATAAGGATCAAAAAGTGGGCGGTGGCCCAATTCCTGGAAATGCCCGCCCCTCCCCCTCCCCTCCCAAATAGCTGGAATACTCCTCCCACTCATTAGCCTATGAAATTACCCGCCCCTATAAAAACTGACAACCCCGTACCCTGGTGCCTTTCTCACCTTCTGAGATGGCCCACACTCTGTGGAGTGTGTTTCTCTCTAAGTAAACCCACTTCTTACCTATCACTTTGTCTCTCACTGAACTCTTTCTGCAATGAGACATCAAGAGCCTGAGCTTCATTAAGTCCTGAAACCAGGTGTGTGATCTCAGTTGGAAGACTGCAGGTTTTGGCTAGGTTTGAGTCCCAGCTGTGTGGGTTCAGGTCCCAATCAGGGTTTTGGCTAGGTTTGAGTCCCAGCTGCGTGGGTTCAAGTCCCCATGTGGGTTTAGGCTGAGTTTTAGCCCTGGCACGTGGGTTCATGTCCCAATCTGAGGTTCACGGTTTCAGTCCTGCCTAAATTTGGGGGAATAGATACCGAATTAGAAATATTTGAGTTCCAAGTCCTGGATCCGAGTCTTATATGATTAAGATCTCAATCCCTTGTTCTGCTGTAACAGGAAGAGCCAATTCTGACTCCATGTTGGATCTGTTCCTTTTACTTTAACCTTTGCTTTTCATTGCTTTTGTTATTATAATCACTGCCTATAGCTGTAAGCATACATAATGGCCTGCCATAGGGAACCGTGCCCCTTTACCTCACAGAGAGACATTCTGACCCTACCCATTTGTGAATGGCTGCAGAAAAGAAGAAATTAACACATTCCCTCCCCATGCGATGCCGATGCCGTGGGAGGAGATGTTTTGCAAGATAAATGGCCTTTTTACTTTACATCCTCACCGCCTCCCCCTTTCTGTTCTATAAAAGAAACTGGCATCCACACCCTGATAAGATGGTTTTTCCGGGACCCTAGTCCTCCATCTTCTTGGTCTGTTGGCTTTCCGAATAAAGTCGCTATTCCTTGCCTCAGTGCCTCGTCTCGGATTTATTGGCCTGTCGTGTGGCGAGCAGAGAGAGCTTGGACTTGGTAGTACTGCCATTTTGGTGCAACAGACACAGTTAGAGGTAAGAGGAGTGACATCCAGAACTTTAGTAGACAGAATAGATCTCATTTCCTTAGGAAATCAGAGAATAAGTCTGAAGCCAGTTGTTTCCAAACCATTCCCTGTATGGGGAAAACCCTTCAAGGCAATCCCGAAGACCTGGAAATAGGAAGCTGATCACATATCTAGCAGTTAGAATTATCTAAAGGACCCGCATATGAATCTATAGGTAGAAGGTATGAGAACGATAAGAAAACAGAATTTTCATTCAGTTTGTCAGAACAAATACTTAAAATTTCCCAAAGGGTGAGATGTCGGGAGTCTGCTCACTGGCTCTAGGCGGGCTTGGCTGGTCAGTCGCTGGCAATCTTCTTGCTCTGGTGTGATGTACCCATGGTTTTGAACTTCCTGTTTAATTTTTACCTTCTGTGTTAGATATGTTTCTCTTTCTTTACTCTTAGGAGCTAAGAGTGAAACCGAGCAGGGCCCTATGGGGCTCCCAGGCATGGAGGCCTTTTTGTGCCACATTTCTTGTAGGCAAGACTCCAGCCTCCATCACCTTCCCTGAGTTCCAAAGGGCAGATTCGAACAGATGCTAATCAAGGGAGGAGCAGCCAGGAAACCACCTGAGGCAAGATTAAAGGGAGCAGAAAAGCTCATCTAGATTAGGAGACCCACCACCTGAGACCCTGTACACACCCTAATCTTGTCAGCAACCCCACCCTTTTGAAACTCTGCAGAAGAAAGAAGAATGCAAGAGTGTTACTATGTTGATCCTTATCACATACCCCTGACCAGGATCCCCGACTATAAGACCTCTCCCTATTCCCAAGTGAGGGGGGGCACAGATCTTGAGGCGCTGGCCTACTGTGTTCCCTCTTTGTCTGGCAAAGAAACAAAGCCACTCTTTCTTTCTTCCTCCGTGACTCTGTCTCCGTATTTCTGTTCGACATCGTTGAACAGAGAGCCAAGATTTTGGCATCAGGAGTAGTCCCCTGTATATAATTCCATAAGAGCTCAATCCTAGCCCACTTCTAGGGGCCACCAGCATACGGAGAGCAATTGGCAAGACCTTGTCCCATTTTAGATGAGTTTTCTGGCATAGCTTTTTTAGGGGAACCACTAACACAGCTAACCACCTGCCCTGGCCAGGCAAGATAGTAGCCACTTGCATGAGTTATCTTAACAAAAGGCAGTCCTGGTAAGGAATGTGGAACTAATAAGCTACCACCAACCAGAAGAATTTGGGAAAGTTCAAAAGGAGAGAGGAGTCGCCAGTCCATATGTCCTACCAACCTCCCAGAATCCTTCTTGCTGGAATCCATCTTGTCTGAGTGATGTATGCGCCACCAGAGAGGACCCTGAGTCAGAATGATTGGTCAGAGACAACCTGGAAGCTAATCCCATCACCATAAAATCCGAGACTGAGAGCCTCGTGGCAGAGCAGTTCTCCTGGGTTCCCTTACCCTGCTGCTCTCTGCCCTTCCCAATAAAGTCTCTTGCTCTGTCAGCACGTGTCTCCTCGGACAATTCATTTCTAAGCGTTAGACAAGAGCCCACTCCCAGGCCCTGGAAGGGGTCCCCCTTCCTGCAAAAAATGGCCACTCTGGCAGGATCTCTTCTTCTCTACGACTGACATCCTGACCACTCGGAGTAATCAGGGAACAGTTTGCCTGCTGATGGACCAGACTCAGAGGTCGCAACCAGGACCATTTTATCCTTGGTCTCCTCCTGACTCAGACGACTGGCCAGAGAGCCCTGACAAGGAACTCTGGGTAAGGAACTTTATTGACCTCTCTCTCCTTCCGTCTCCCTTGCCTCTTTTCAACCCCTCCTATCCTACCCTTTTTTCTTCTGTCCTGGTCCTGGACGCAGGAGTCTGGTTGAAGGGCCTCAGCCTGACCTGAGGGATGCAGCCTGATCACCTCTGGTGGGCAGAGAACTCGAATTCTGGTCCGGTATCTGGTTTCTCGTTTCCGGTAGGGCTGAGTTCCCATCCTCCCTTCCTAGAAGACTGGGGAAAAGTCCCGTAACACCTGGGCGTCTGCAGGTGACAGGTGCCTTTGACGTGCACCTTAGCTATCTAGGGCCAGGATCCTGTTTTTCTCCATCCTGAGTTCCCTCACAGCTGCAGTAGCTGATGGCCTGATGGCTGCAATATCCTTTGTTTCCTGATGTGGCAAGTGATATTATGATATTCTTCATCCACACATCCATGCACTTTCCCCTTTTTACTTATCTTCCTTCACTGAGTTGAAAACTCATGGAAGGTAAGACTTGGACTTTAAATGCTGAGTCACTCCTGGAATACCACAGTACCTTTGCCCAGAGTAGATGTTTATCAATTCCAGCCAGACCCTTTGTAGTTTACATTTGATCATTCTATCCTCTGTTTGAATATTATTGACTTTGGCTTTTACTCACAATATGCTCAATAAAATTCCTTCAGTATAAGTTATTCGTTGTCCAAGGTTCAAATGTAGCCTTTTCTACACTGGAAAATCACCCAACCTAATCATTATGTGAAGCTATTCTACCCTGTACTGCATTTCTGCAGCAAGCAGACACCCATGTGTTTCATTTGTAGAGTTTGCCTTCATTTGGGGTTTAGAATTGTAAAGTTGGTTGCTTAGATGATACACTTAAATTTCCCATGACACCTACCTACCATCTCCTTTTCAGAGCCTCAGTTTTAGGAAGACTCGTAAAATCAGTCTTCCAGATATAACTCTGGTCGTTGGTGAAATTATGAAACTATGGTAATTACCTTGGCCTTCTCCCACCATCTATACTACCCACTCTTCTTCACACTTGGGACTTATTTGCCAGCCCAAAGTGCTTTCTACCTGCCTGCAACCAGATCTTGGGTGTCTCTACCAAGGTGAAAACTGGAATTTAGGCATCAACATAGAAAGACTTCAAGTGTGTGGTGAAGGTCCCTTCCCCTCAGGGATACTGATTTCATCACAGGACCCTCTAAACATCGGAGTCTTAAAGACCCAGAGGGTTGAAGTTAGAACAATAGAATAACTGAAAAGTAGAGTTTTTTTGTAGACAGTGACCCTGTTCTGTGCCCACACCATTGATTGTATGGCTGTTTACATCATCTGCATGAAAATATTTTAACTTTGTGTTAACAAACCATAGTGACTTATAATTGTATGACTATTCAACTTTATTAAAAACATTCTAAAATAGTACATTTAACAAAAGTGGGTTTATTTCCATATAATGCTTATTACAGTTTCCTTGCTTCAGTTTTATCTAAAGCCAGGCCGATATCTTAACTCTAAGTCACTTTATTAGTAATGCATGCTCTTTAGATATGAAGTCCTTTTGGGCAACATGCAATATTCAGTTGTCTATTGTCAATGTACTTCTAGAAAGTTATGACATTTGGTAAGAGTAAACTTCAACCCCATGACCCTACACCGAGGTGGGGTGGGAGAGGGAGAATATACACAAAACCACAAAAACATTACCAGTCAAGCACATTATAGCTAACATCCATTCACTTTAAAATAGCATTGTATATGGATTCAGGAAGAGTTTCAAAATATTTGTAGATCAAAAGGAAAGGGTCAAAGACTGGTATGAATGTGGAACACATTATTAGCTAAAAGGGCAGCTCTAATTCATTATCTCTGCTTCTAGCTATAGGGGGTAATCAATACAAGTAAACTCATAGTTTAAAAGCCTTTGTGGAAATTCAAATTGTAACAGAAAATAAATTAAGGGCTCATTACTTCTAAGGGAATTCATTATGTAATATTTGTTAGATGAACATCTCTGTAGTGCATTTTAAATATGATTCAACATCAAGGTAAACGCATATTCCAATGATTCTTTGCTTAAAGTAAACCAATTTGGGGTACTGTCATCAGAACTTATGGCACATTCTCATGAGTATCTTTTTGGTGGCAAATTTAATCCTTTGAGAATTGATTTTTGGGGAGGTATAGGCAAAAGTCAAGTGGCACAGCTGCTCTGTGAATATTGATTAAATATGATAATCAAAGAAGTCACATAATTTTTTTTTAAATATACAGATTTTTTAAATTTTTGTTTGCACTATGCAGCTTGCGGGATCTTAGTTCCGTGACCAGGGATTGAATCCAGGCCACGGCAGTGAAAGCACCGAGTCCTAACCGCTGGACCACCAGGCAATTCCCATATATATTTTTATTTTTAAAAAAGATTAAGCAATTTTATTATATGTCTCCTAAGTGAAATACCCTTATATTTTGTATACATTAGTTTGGCTGTATATGTTTGGGTTTACAGCTCCTTGAACATGCCATGTCAGTGTGTGTAAAGTATATTAGGGTAATTTCTAAGCTGATAGAAAAGTGGGTGATTATATCCGTACTGTATGGACCTACACTCACCGCAGGCCAAAGTCAACAAAGCTCTGCTGTAATGTAAGAGATGCAAAGGAAAAGAGTCAATCTGATAATCCAGATCTGGTAAGCCCAATTCTGGATCACAGGAAAATTCTATTTCTAAAAATATAAGGCATTAGAAGTCAAGATTTAATTATAGCACTATCCTTATAAAAAAAGGAGGAGTCAATTATTTTTGAGCATTGTGAATACTTCTGCTATCTTAAAGCTATCTGGAGTTACTAAAAAATATCTATACTTTATCCATGAATATTGACCCACTGGATCAAAGTGTTGCTTCCCAGTCTAGACTTTACAAATATTTCTGGTACCTTGATCCAGGCAAGTGCCCCCTATTCTTTCCTTGGCCCCATCATAATCACTGCATCCTGTTCTCTGAAACGTTGTAAAGAATGAGGAACCCAGACCCTCAGGGGTTCCTGAATGTTGCTATTAGAGCCGCCAAAACTCTTTGCAAATGACTTCTGTGATGGGAACAATTATTTCCAGCCTGTATCAAGAAGGGAACTCTCTTTTAGGTGCCTAGGAGTGATAAAGGTTACTGGGTATATTAGTCAAGGTCACTTGGGAAGACTGTTTTGTGGTTTATTCTTCTGAGCTCCTGAGTCATCCCGCATTACTGATGTACCTGTAGTATGATTAACAATGTAACCAATAAAAAAATTTTTTAATACAACATGTAGAACCATCAAATCTAAAGTCCCTCAGATCATGACAATACCAGCTCAGCAATAATCTTCCCAAAAGTGGAGCTGGTCTATTCATACTTTTACTTAGTTTCAAAGAGCAGGAAGCCTGCAAAGGTGGAGAAGCGCTGGTGGTCCCCGTGAAGAGCGCCATTGCCCATTCTCAGCCAAACCTCATCCCCTTTGGCCAGCTTCAGCACTGCATGGTTGCTGGATGTATCTGATTTCCCCTTTGTTTCATAACTAGAAAGAAAAAAAAGGCACCAACGACTTAGTCTTTGCAGTAAACAGCCAGCTCTTTACCAAAATCTGTCCTCCCTTCTCTTCCAGAGTCTCATACAATTACATATAGTCCTGGGATTAAATTCTCTAAATGACGTGTGAACAGAAATGACATGTGCCACTTATATATAGGATTCACCAATACAGCTCTCATAAACAGCCCCCCTGCTCCTTCCTCATTATGACTGTGTGGAATGCTAATGACAATGACCAGCATGACCTTGGAAGCCATCTGTTGAAGCCCGAGTGTTTGAAGACTGTGCCATGAGAAGAAAAGGAACTCTATCATGTTCAAGCCCTTGGACCAATGTTATAGCAGTTCAGTCCACCTTAACTAATTTAGAATTTGGTTCTAAAGAAGGGTGCTGCCATAACGCAAACTAAAACATGTTGCATCGGCTCATGTTCAGGCAGAGAGCAGTGAGGAAACAGATATTGTGGGCTTGAAAGTTGGAGATGCCTGTCATGCTAGAGCAAAACATTTAGGAAAACATGATGACTTGGAATAGAATACCTGATGCATAAAAATGTCCACAAGCTTGTTGTTCTTTCCTCCTTCTGACTGTGGCAATGACAATGATGTGAGAATTTGGGAGTCAGTTTTATAGATGGCAGAAATGCTTTCACCAGCCCACATCCCTCAAAAACCTGGTGGAGCAACCCTCCTTCCAAACTCCACACAATTCCTTCCTCCACCCTTTCCACCCCATCCTTCCCGAACCTGAAACCGGCCAAGAAAAATTGAGTTCTAGTGTGTTCGAGCCACAATATTCTGGATCTCTTTGTTGCAGCATTTCACCTACCTAACTCATCTTTTTCTCTTTTGGCTTTTCAAAGCCTCTTACTAGAGGCCAGGGTCCAAAAGAAAAAACTATGGCAATCCCCACAAGTCATCAAAAATAACCGAGAAAAGACGACAACCACAAAGTTTTTCACAGAGTTTCGCAATACCCATTTATTTAATTATGGGAAAGGTGTTGGCCTCTCTTCCCTACATCTTAAGCTTATATCAGAGCAAATTGCAATATTTCTTTTTTAAATGAACTTTTTTCCAAGGTGCCTAAGGGCCAGGTTGCTAAGGTAAACATCAGAGACACAACACAGCCTAAAGAAGGAAACCAACTCCCAACACTTAAACTGCCAGCTCCAGGGATGATAGAGAAGGCCATCAAAAGGGCTAAACTCTAGGCAAAGGGGCGGAGAATAGGAAAGGAGAAGAAAAGACTGAGAGGGAAGGAAAGAAAGAATGAGTTGAGAAAAGAATACAAATGATTAGTTATGGGGAGTGTTGCTAGTCATTAGTTCAAGACCTCTTATCAACCTGCTTATGCTCAAGTTTATCAGATTCACTGCTTCCCAAACAGTAATGATAATCTGGCCATATATTGTACGTGGGAGCTCTCAACGACAGCAAGGTTTATGCCAGTCTCTGTTGATTCCCATATACCTCCTGGCATTGGCCATCCTTTGAGCGAACAATGGCAGCATGGATACCTACGATAGAAAAGGTCACTCACCTGTACATGCTGAAGACCGTGTTGCCATTGTGCATGAGGTACACATACACTTCCTCAACATCCTCATGCTTCATCATGCTGAAGGTGAAGAAATACACGCCTGAAAGAGGCCGCATTTATATTATCCACATTTATATTAACTATTGTACATGGAGGACTGGGAGACAGCAGGGAGATATGTCGCATGACTTCACACTTTTGTTGCTAGTCTACGTAGTATGTAGGTTCTTCTTGGCTTTTATTTCTATGAGTGTCCCTTTATCTGCTCTCACCTTCAAACTGCTTTAAATTTTTTTGAGACTTTCTCAGTGTGTAGACCATGTTTCCCTAACAAGAATACAAAGTCTTTAAAGGCAGGATTTGGCTGTATCTCATGGCCTCTCCTTGCCCCTAACAAAGTGCAAAGTATATAAACCCATCCCTAGGTTTAGATTAACCATCATTCACACCTTCCTCAGGACACATATGGACAAAGTAGAGAGCCCTGCATGGAGGCACCCATGGTCTTCTGTGGCCTAACAAAATGACCCAAGTGCAACATTGTCATTAGCCAAAGATAAGGAAGTACTGTAGCACAGTGAAATGTTCATCACTTCTAATAGCTCCAGCAATTTCTCATGTTATTCATTGTAAGTAGGTGAAATTATGTACAATAAATAGAAAGATTCAAATCTGACTCAGCAGCATGACCTTGCTACTAAAAATATGAATCCTTTTCATTAAAATAAGACCAACGTATTTTAAAATATGTTAGTTTTCTTGTAAGAGTCTAGGGCTCCTAATTGAAAGTAACTTAATATACCTGATACACTTTAAATGCCAGTGTAGAAAATACCTTCACTGAAAGATTAAGAAGAATCCAATAGTAGAGAGATGAGCGAAAAGGAAAATCTTCCTAACTCTAAATGATCTTGGTTTTGAGAGTGCATTTTGGAAAGATGAATGAATATAAATCATCAAAATCTTATTGATTTCCATGCTACATAAATAAACTAATGGCCTTGTCTTAATCCATTTGAGCTGCTATAACAAAATGCAACAGACTGAGTAGCTCATAAATAACAAAAATTTATTTCTCACAGCTCTGGAGACTGGAATTCCAAGACCAGGTGAGAGCCCTCTTCCAGGTCACAGACTTCTGGTTGTGTCCTCACATGGCAGAATGGGCTAGGGAGCTCTGTGGGACCTCTTCTATGAGGGCACTAATCCCATTCATGGGAGTCCATGTGATCTAATCACCTAATTCCATCACCTTGGGCATCAGGTTTTCAACATGTGAGTTTTAGGGGGACACAGTCAGACCATAGTAGATTTTGTAAAAGAAAACCCCAGAAACATCTAAAAAAAAAAAAAAAAAAAAAACAGCACCGCATAGTTCTATGCTGTTTTCCAAAGGTGCAATCAAGTAAAATAGAAGCTCTAAGGTTACCATGTTGACCCATCTACCTCTGAGTCAAGTTGAACCAAATAAAGATGTATGATTATGCTTAATTTAGTGCCAGGCTTGCATATTCAATGTGCTGAGAATAAAAGATACGATATAAAAATAAGTCATGTCCATTCATATGCCTAAAGATTGGTCCACAGATGAAAAGTAAAGGCAGATAGAAATTAGAGACTCAAAGAAAGTAATTTATATGTGTGCAGTTTTTCACATTTTACAAAACATCTTATTACATGCACACACAACAATTTTCAATGCCTCAAGAAGATAAAGTGGGAATCAAAATGACAGAAAAAGGGACTTCCTTGGTGACGCAGTGGTGAAGAATCAGCCTGCCAATGCAGGGGACACAGGTTCGAGCCCTGGTCTGGGAAGATCCCACATGCCACAGAGCAACTAAGCCGCAACTACTGAAGCCCGCCCACCTAGAGCCCGTGGTCCGCAACAAGAGAAGCCACCACAATGAGAAGCCCACACGCCGCAACTAGAGAAAGCCTGTGTAAAGCAACGAAGACCCAATGCAGCCAAAAATAAAATATAATAATAATAATAACAACAAAATGACAGAAAAAGATATTACTTTTCCCAGAAAAAATGATGACTATTATAAAAAAATAGAGGCAGAAGCATTTTAGAAAGACTAAGAAACCAAATGGTGAATAAATGAAATGACTATAGAGTTGGAAATATAATAAAAAAGTGAATCTATATTATATCCACACGTGGCTTTCCTCTGCAAGGGAAGGTACTAAAACCAGAGACAATACATTTGAACTCTGGTCTTCAGGTCTTTGTGCTACATAATTGTAAAATTCAGCCTTCTCTGTCCTATTACTCCCAGAGTTAAAAAATATGAAAAGGTCATTTTATAATCTATTGGATGAGGTTTAAACAGTAAAGTGGGAGTCAAATGATGGTTGTTATTGTCTGAATTATGTCCAGCCCAAGAGAATTCTAAAAAACAACTAAATCCTTGAGCTTCAATTATAAAGCCATTGAAAGCAATGGAAGCATTCATTGGGCATATCTACGCACCTATGTAATTTGTGGCACAGACAGTGTTCAACAAAATAGTTATAGGAAAATTATAACATAAGCCTTCAGAGCAGAAAATCACATAAGAAGATTTAAAGCTGATTGAAGCATGATGAAAGATTGCTTCTATCACTTCATATGTCAGTTCGTTTCTGACTTCAGCTGGGTAGAAAAATAAATCAAGGCACACATTAAAAGCATTTGTGACAGGACTTCCCTGGTGGCACAGTGGTTAAGAATCTGCCTGCCAATGCAGGGGACATGGATTTGAGCCCTGGTCCAAGAAGATCCCACATGCCATGGAGCAACTAAGCCCGTGTGCCACAACTACTGAGCCTGCGCTCTAGAGCACATGAGCCACAACTACTGAGCCCACGTGCCACAGCCACTGAAACCTGCACACCTAGAGCCCGTGCTCTGCAACAAAGAGAAGCCACCGCAATGAGAAGCCTGTGCACTGCAATGAAGAGTAGCCCCCGCTCGCCACAACTAGAGAAAGCCCGCACGCAGCAACGAAGACCCAACACAACCAATAAATTTGAAAAAAAAAAAAAAACATGTGTGACAAATCTAACATGGCCACTGCACCCATCAGAATTTTCTTTTTTTTCCTTCTCAATACTATATACAGAGACAAGGAAAATTGACAACAAACACCAAAAAAGTATCCATTCTCTGCAAAACTAGGAGACAAAAAAAAAATCAATAAACTTAAAATATCAGTTAAGTGCTGTCACATGTCACTGACAGCAGGCAGAGTCACGGGGAGGCAACATGGAGGGCAAGGAGTTTTGAGGAAGCCAAGCGGCAGCAGATCTCAAACAGTGCCCAGAAAAATGCACTCCCTGATGCAGAAGGGCCACTCTGAAATATAGATGCTGAAAAGAAGCTCCTGTGAGCAGGGCTGAGATAAAGCAAAAGTTATGTTTGGGGAGAAGGTTGCTAGATAAAGTACAGAAAGTGTGGAAAGCCATCCTGCAGTGGTGGATCTCAGAATCTGCCAGCAAACATAAGGCTCCTAAAGGCAAAGGAACTGGCAAGTGCAAGGCTGGTTTCAGAAGTTTTCCTAGACCCAGTGCAGTCTGGGGAGACAGAGAAGTGTGGCCACACAGAGAAAACACACAGAGCGGCTGTAGTTAAAAGAAGTGGCGGGGCTTCCCTGGCGGTCCAGTGGTTAGGACTCTGTGCTTCCACTGCAGGAACGCAGGTTCGATCCCTGGTAGGGGAAGTAAGATCTGGCAAGCCCTGCGGGGCAGTCAAAAAAGAAGTGCAGAGTGATCGCTTCAGCAGCGCATACACTAAAATTGGAACGATACAGAGATTAGCATGGCCTGTGTGCAAGGATGACATGCAAATTTGTGAAGCATTCCATATTTTAAAAAAAATAAAAGAAAGAAAGAAAGAAAACAAAGAAATGGGGAGTCCCCTGGCAGCAAGGAAGGAACCACCAAGCCACCAAGCCTGGAAGTGTGCTGGGGTCCCTCCCCTTCCCCAAGAAACTACTGCATAGAGCTGATCTAGGACAATGCTTCAACCATCAGTTAATTTTAGAAAGTAGAAAAGAACAAAAATTACTCACCAAGAAGAAATGTTATCATGTGGTAGATGAAAAATGTAAGCAAAGATTCCATCATGGGTTTGAAATATATTAATGAAGCAAATCCCTCTATGAAAGAACATTGTAAAACAGAATGCAGAAACCCATGGTAGAAATGACCAGACAAGAGGAGGAACTGAAAACCAGGACATCATGACTAATGTAAAACAAAGAAAATATTAAAAAAAAAAAAAAAAAAAAGTATCACAGAAACAAGACAGAAGAAATTGGAAGAAGCAAAAAGGAGAATTAGCCCCAGAAGATGCAATTTTAAGCATATGCAGGGTAGAAACGGAAAAAGCAAACAACATGAAATGGAAGTAAAGAGCACCAAAAGATTAGAGAAAATAATACATACAGAAGACAGACTAAGAAAAGTTAAAAACAAAACAAATAAAGTGTACTTGGAGTTCTTAAAAAAGTTAACCAGTGGTGTACTAAGGTGCAGGGGAAGGGGGTCAGGGGAATGAATGCTTGTGAGCGGTCCACCCCACAGGGGAGGAGTATTTTATCACTGACATGTTTAGAACTGCTGGCCTATTATGCTAATTAAAAAATCTAGCTAACTTTAATTGGCTTTATTACAGGTTTTAAATATTCTATAGACAATATATCCCCTGTTTGCCTAATTTCCTAACACAAGTCAGACTGCTCCCAATGCCACCTCACCTTAGTACAACGAGAAGAAAAAACTTCGTTTATGTTTCAAAACATGATTCAAAGAAGCTTTCCCAGACAAAAAGAAGGCTTACACACACATATTGAAAGGACACAGCAGGAAAATTTGACCCAGAATGATTAACACTTCTTCTAGAAAACTCACTGGACTTTGAAGATAGAGAAAGAATTCTTTGGGAAGTCAAGCAGAAAGATTGTCACTTATAAGATGAAAAAACTCAGACCTATGTCAGAGTTCTCCAGACCAAATGCCAGAAAACAGGACCAAAAAAAAAAAAAAAAAAAGTAAGCCAAGGTTTTTATTTGCAGCCAAGGTTATAACAGTTTAGAGCATGTAAAGTCTCAGGGAATACTGATGGCATAAGCTTTCTTGAGAAAATTAAAGGATAAAGTTTAGCTAATAAAGAGATGTCTGGGAAACTTTGGCA
Source organism: Eschrichtius robustus (assembly GCF_028021215.1). NCBI lineage: Eukaryota > Metazoa > Chordata > Mammalia > Artiodactyla > Eschrichtiidae > Eschrichtius > Eschrichtius robustus. The sequence goes on from NC_090825.1 coordinate 28,173,033, forward strand.
AAATGACTAATGGTGAACATTGAATATATTAAACTGCAAGATAAGTCCAAATCATAGGAGGGGATAATGTTGACAAACTAAAATGTAATTGTTTTATACCTTGACAGTGTATAAATGATTCAACCACCAAAAGTTAAAAATTAAGAAAGAGAGAAGGTGGGAGACAGAATAAGCTCATTGATTGGCTTATTTGTAATATTTGGGAGATATATATACATATAAAACGCTATCCAAAAGAATGCTGGGGAAGCTATAATATATCAAACATAGGAGACTTCAGAAATATTATCAAGGATAAAGAGAAACATTATATAATGATAAAGGGTCAATTCACCAATAGTCTAAATGTCTTGTAACTCATGAGTGGATAAACAAACTGATACATCCATTCAACAGAATACTACATAGCAAGAAAAAGGAAAACACTATTGATTCATACATAGACATGGATAAACGTTAAATGAATTTTGCTAAGTAAGAGACATATTGTATACATTGTACAATTCCATTTATATGACATTTTGGAATTCTAAGGATGGAAAACCGATCAGTCATTGTCAGGGGTTGGAGTACACAGGGGTTGACTACCAAGGGATAGCACAAGGGAATTTAGGGGATGAAAGAACTGTTCCATTTGATACTATGGTGGTGGAGATATATCTCTATGCACTCGTCCCATAGAACTGTACACCACAAAGAATAAATTTTGCTCCTTGCAGAGTTTTAAAAACTCAACTAGAATATGAGAAACTCAAGATGAGATTATGACAAATGAATCTAACTGTATTACAAATAAATGAAGTAACAGAACTGAAGGGCATGGGGGAAAAAGTTGATCTAAGGACTTTTAAAGACAGTGTTTTGACTGGACGGTAAAAATAAAAAAATTGGACACAAACATTACACCCTAGATGGTAACTTTGTTTCTCATGGCACATGGGTTTGCAATTTTTTAACTACTTTATTTGTATACTAAGGTTCAACAAATAAGTAAATATATGATAGATTAAGAGAGTCAGGGTTCTCATTGTCAAAGAAAGAACTTACAAATAAATAAAGAGAATGCTAGGATGAACTCAGTGGTGCTGGATTTGAGTCAGATGTATCAGAATGAACTCATGTTTTTTTGTTTGTTTTTTAACACACAACATAGATAGATAGATAGATAGTAGGAAAATAAATACAGATATGTATGCATGCATGATTAGTATACATGTGTATTTCCTAACTCTGTCCATTGACAGGACCCAGAAGCAGTGACCTCCTAATAGCGATGAGTACATTTAGCACCCAAGTCTTGGTTTCTAAATACTACTCTCCAATAAAAGGAACCAGGACTCCTTGGGAAAACGGGTATTTCCAGAGCTAGGACAGGGGAAAATGCAATATGAGCTTGAAGCAGCTTGTGGCACTAGAAAGTAAGAAAGTTGTTGGGGACTGAATAACGGCCCCCATGTATGCTCATGTCCTAAAATCCCCAGGATCTGTGACTGTTACCTTATATGGCAAAAGAGATTTTGCAGGTGTGATTAAATTCAAGGTTTTGAGATGGGGAGATTATCCTGGATTATCCAGGTGGGACCAGGGTAATCACTCTGTCCCTATAAAAGAGCCAAGGAGGTCAGAATCTGAGAAGACAGTGATGTGACAGTAGAAGCAGAGATTGAGGTGATGTGGCCAATAGGCAGGGAATGGTGACAGCCTCTAAAAGCTGGAAGAGGCAAAGCCCTAGAGCTCTCCAGAGGAACCAGCACTGCCCATACCTGGACTTTAGCCCGGTTGGACTGATTTTGAAGTAATGACCTCCAGAACTGTTACAGAATAATTTTGTGTTGTTTTAAGCTTAGTTTGTAGTAATTTGTTACAGCAGCAATAGGAAATGAATACAGAAGTACTCAAAAAAATTTTTTTTAATGTTTTTAAAAAAGGATACGGTCTTCCTTGGGGTGGTGGCAAAGGAGAGGGGATGAACTCAGTTATGACACATTTAAACTGTGAGAATAAGGGCTTTTCAAGGCAGAGGTAACTATGCCCTTAAGGTTTATTTGGTTAGTTTGAATGAGTTAATAATCTAAGTAGCCCATGGTCGTCATCTTTTTTTAAAATGTCTCTGTCTTTTCATATATATATATATATATATATATATATATATATATATATATATATATATATATATATATATATATATATATATGTTTTAACCAGAATCACAAAGAACTCTTAATTCCCTTAGGGTCTTTCTTTCTTTGTTCCCTCCCCCTTCCTTCCCTCCCTCCCTCCCTCCCCCACTTCCTTCCTTCTTTCTCTTGGTTGCTAAATTGATAATTCCAGTCATTTATTTTTACCTCTCACCTGATACTGGGGCCCCAAATCTACCGGTCATGACATCGAAGAAATTTCCGATGTTGGTTTCGACACTGCTGAAGATAATCCCACTGTTCTGATTGCTGAAGTGAGTTGCCAGAGAAGCCATGAATGCAATCTAAGCAAAGAGTTGGTGGTTAATTAAAAGGCAATTTATCTTAGAGAAATAAGGTTTTGATACAAGTAAGTTTATTTCACCAATATTTGTAACAGCAAGATTGGAAATAATTTAAACATTAATCTGTGGAGAAAAATTAAATAAATCATGGTGATTTCTAACATTTTTATGCTATGCATCATTAAAAGTATATATCAACAAACAGTTCTGAGCATGTGTTTCAATGAACATTAGACTTTAAAGTGCTTTTTGAGATATTAAAATTCTATTATCAAATAATACTGGAAAATTTGGATGAAATCTTCCACATATAGCTATTAAATGCCCATTAGCATATACTAAAGGATCCGAAAAGTCCTGCAGCCAACTTTTTAACTTTGTGTGCCCTGTATTATTTTTTCCATAAAAGACACCTGTGATGATTTATAATAAATATATATTTAGTATTCGCCCCCAGTTCTGGCAGAGAACTCCTAAAATCCTCAGAATTTCCTAAGTGTTGAGGACAATCAAGGTGTCTTTTGTTATGTTAATGAGGTAACTTTGGAAAAGCCCCTCAGGAGGGTCTGGTTGCCTGTGGAGCCAACCACGTGATTAGAGAGCTTTGAACTCCCAAACCTCCCCCATCTCCCCCTTCCCAGCCCCTGCCCCCAAACCTCCTCAGAGGAGAGATAGGGGCTGGACAGAGAATCAGTCACCAATGGCTACTGATTTAATTACTCTTGCCTAAGTAATGAAGCCTCCATAAAAACCCAAAGGACAAGTTTTGGAGAGTTTCCCAGTTGGTGAACGCATGGAGATTTGGGGAGAGTGGCGCTCTCAGATAGGGAATGGAAGCTCAGTCCCCTTTCCCCATACCTTGCCCTATGCATCTCTTCCATCTGGTTTTTCTTCAGTTACATCCATTTATAATAAATTGGTGAGCAAGTAAGTAAAATGTTTCTCTGAGTGCTTCTGTGAGCTGCTTTAGTAAATTAATCAAACCCAAGGAGGGGGTCATTGGAAGACAGAAGCACGGTGATAACCTGGACTTGGATTGGCGCCTAAAGTGGGGGAAGGGTGGGGCAGTCTCGAAGGACTGAGCTCTTAAGTGTCAGAAGTGAGCTGAATTGTAGGACATCCAGCTGGTGTCGGAGAATTGCTTGGTGGTATGGGAATAGCCCACACTCGGAAATTGTACCACCATTGGAGAGTCACATTTGAAAGTCAATGCCAGTCCCCTGTCCAAATGAGTCATTGAAACTGAGTGCGAATTAGATCAATAAATTCTTTAACTTGCTGGGATTATCCATCTTGAATGAATGGAAGTTTTAAGGGAGAGGGGTGAGAGAGGAGAGAGCAAATAATTTGAAGTTCTGGAAGACTTGGGGTGTGAGCAGGGAGGCAGGCCTGGGAGAATCAACACAGAAAAGATGGGGGCAGTCAGAAGGACTGTGTGAGGGCACTGGACACAGAAGGATAAAGAAGGGGTGACACCAGAGGAAGAGATTTAGAAATGGGGATGAAGGGGCCGGAAGTCACCCTCCGTTACAATCTGCCCGGGACCAATCTTGTCTCCACTTTAATGCCTCCTTCAAAACATGTGAAAGTAGTTCTCCCTAATGACCGTAATGTGGTTTTAGGGTTAAAAAGCTGATGGAGCAAATGTAATAATTGCCCAGGTGTTCTCCATTAAACTGGCTACTACAAGGCCCCTTAACTAGGATATAACCATTCACAGATTTGGGTTAGTTTTTAGCTTTGAGAGCCATCCATCTTATTAGGTACCTATAACCTGGGCGATGGCATCTGTCTCCTTTTCTTTGTAAATTTATACTGGCACACAGACCGCAGGTTGCTAAAATTATTAAGCAGCAGTCATTAAAAAGTTACGAAAAAAAAAGACGTTACAAAACCACAAAAGCAGGTTGAGTAACACACAGGAACTCTTAGTTTACCCTTAAAATAACTTGATTCCCCCCAAAATGATGGACTTTATCCAAGGTCAAACAACTACCACATGTGCCCAAATAAAGGGTAAAGTTTTCCCCCACTGATATTTCAGATAGAGTTGCTGTACCTTATAGTTCTTTAAAAGTTTCTCATGTTATAGTATTGTCCCTGAAAATATTAATCAATAATCAAAGACAGAAATTGGAAAATTTTATTAGAGCCAACCTGAGGATTATAACCAGGGGAAAGTCTTTCAGAAAGCTCTGAGGACTGTTCTGAAGAGGTATGGGGTTAGGGGGAGAAACCAGTATATATGTGATTTTGGTGAAGGGGTACATGCAATCAAGCACGCATCTTGGTAGAAGGTTACTGCTATTCACAGGGAACAGATATCTTAGTTAATGGTTTCAGTGCTTTTCTAAGTAATGGTAAGATGCAAGAAACTGGGTTCATAAATTTCTCTCCTGAAAAGATTTAACTGTCTGAGGGCCAGTTCTGTCAGTTTTCCCAGACCACAAAATGCCTCATCCTGATCTTCGCCGTGAATTCCTTTCACACTGTATTTATTGTAAGTCAGCGACTGCAGTGCCTAATGACTTGGTTCTTATAGAACTGGATGGTGGGCAACATGCTTTATTTTACAATCCTCTCCCTTTTGTTCTTAATTTCAACCAAGGTTTGGGAGGCATTTTGTGACCAATTGTCCCACTGCACTAGGAATGCTCATTCCCAGGTCAGGTGAGGATTTCCTTGATAGGACACTCCATGTGCTATTACTGGACCAGACCCAGTTAACAGTAGCCAAAAGCCTCTGGTCCACCTGTGTTACTAATCTGTTACGGTTCAGGAAATGGCTCCCTCTTGCTGCTTCTTCCTATATCTAGAGTTACACTATTAACAATCATTGATCTTACAGAACTATATATTTGGTCAATTGTTTCAAGTCCCCTAGTCATCATTATTTTTATTGGAGGCTCAGTCACATACCGGTAATGAAAGAAAAAATAATCTTATAAAATAGGCAGAATACAAGTAATATAGCTAGTAACATTAATAAGGTTGTAAGTAAGTAATGTTATCTTCTAAGGAGTTACATGTCTGGCATCAAAAGAAGAGAAATTGATCTTTATGGTTGAGCAGTTAGTTCTGCCATTGGGGAGGTCTGGTTAATGCATAATGCAGATGCACAATGCACACTAGAGGGGAGGGAGGAGGCCCAAGTGGGCAGAGAAAAAATTATGTTTAAATTTTTCTTGTCTTGCCTTAAAATATGAACTTTATTCCATCAGTATGTTCTCTCAGTTACTTCATTTTAATCACTAGTTACTGTTTCAGGAACACATACCAGCCAGAAACAAGCAGTAAAAAATGCTAGTTTTCAATGTTGATAGGAGTCCCTTGGAAGAATCCATCTTAAAACTATTAGCCAAATAAATAAATAAATAATCCAGACTTAGTAATTTTCTTGGTGTGACCTAACCTCACATCTCACATTTGCAAGTTTTAGGTGTTACTGACAACAAGAATTTTGAAGATCACTTAAAAGAGAAATAAAGAACAGATAAATGGGGGACTTCCCTGGTGGCTCAGTGGTTAAGAATCTGCATGCCAGTGCAGGGGACACAGGTTCAATCCCTGGTCCGGGAAAATACCACATGCCACAGAGCAACTAAGTCCATGCGCCACAACTACTGTGCCTGTGCTCTAGAGCCTGAGAGCCACGACTACTGAAGCCCACGCGCCTAGAGCCTGTGCTCCACAACAAGAGAAGCCAGCGCAGCGCAGCAAAGAGTAGCCCCCACTCTCCACAACTAGAGAAAGCCCAGGCACAGCAATGAAGACCCAACGCAGCCAAAAATAAATAAATAAATTTATATATATAAAAAAAAGAACAGATAAATGGGTAGTGGGCTTGAGATAAAATGTCCAATGATAGCCTCATAAATGAATTAAAAAAACTTTAAGCTGAAATGAATATGGTCTCATGACTCAAAATAAAATGCCTCCAGTAATAAAGAAGATACTGATGAGAAAAGCTTTAATAAAAATTAATGCCAAGAAATCTGATTTGATAGAATTACTTGTATATTAATATCATATATGTAATTTAAATATGCAAATGTAAAAAAATTGATAAATAAATGGAATGGTCAAATATCTACTTAATAATATTTTATGCATCTAAAAGTTTACATATTCGAGTCGCCAAAAACCTTTTTATTGAACATATCTCCTCATTTGGAAAATGGAGATTAGCTGATGTTCAGGGTTGCTTTGTATTTAGTCTAATAAGGGTGTTGAATTTCACCCTTCGTACATTTCTCCCTAAGAATGATTTCAAAGCACGTTGACAGCATAGGTCTTCTGCAAACACCCTGTGGTGGAGATGAACAAACTGAGACAGGTTTACTCAACACTGAGGATGAAGAAGCACTCAAGCCTTCTGATTCCTGGACCCTGAGGGTCATCTGGAGACACGCCAAGACGATTTACCTGCAGTTCTGGTGGGATCCCCGGGTAGCCCTTCTCTCCTTTGGGGCCATGCTGCCCGCGCTCCCCTCGTGGCCCCAGATCACCTTTGTCTCCTTTCTCTCCTTTGGCCCCTTCGTGGCCAGTGGCTCCGTTATTGCCATTGTTTCCATGGTTTCCTTAAACAACCAGACATCATCACATGAAAAAGACCAGTCACTCATACTCACCATCTATTTTTATACAAATGCAGCTCCTTTCTTCAAAAATGCACAGACTTAATTGTAAAATGGGACCATTTGAAACAAGCTCAAACACAACCATGGTGACATCATTGGATGGGATCACTTTTAAATGGGACACTGAAAACAGCTTTCGATACTCTTAAGGCTCCAGGCTCCAAAGCCTGTTTTTCCTATAAAGCAAGACTTGGATGAAAAATTGCATAGAGACATTATAAAGCATCCTTTATAATAGCAAAGATTTGAAACCACCTAAATGTCCATCAATACTGAAAGGGCTAAATTAAAAAATGGTACATCCCAGTAAATGATGTTATATAGTCACAAAAAAAGAAATGCTGAAGAAAATATTTAATAGCATGATATTTTTTGATAAAAAAGGTTATGAATCAATCAATAGTGATAGCATGATACTATGTATATGTGTATATATCTATATATATAATATAATATAAAATATGTACACGTTTTATCCAAAGGGGATAAAGACTAGCACAAATTACATAAAAATATTTTGCAGTGGTTTATTTTTTTCTAAGTGGGTGAAGCACAAATGATTTTTGTGTCATTCTATACACTTTTCTGCATTTTTGAGATTTTCTACAAAGAACACAAACTACTTTTATAACTGGAGGAAAAGTAAAATCATTGATAAAAAATTACTACAGTAATCTTGAAAGCAAGACTTGGATAATGATTTCAACTCTTCGCTTTACTTTGCTAAGAGATAATTTCTACACCTCTCCCTTTATTTTTATATTTGTTGAATTCCAGGCCCTTTTGTTGTTTATTTTGTGTGCCACCTTTGGTCAGGTTTCATACTGAGCTTGCAATTCTTCCAGATTAATGAACTTTGACTGGGTTTACAAGTTAATGTGCTAGTGACAAAACTGTTCCTGATGGGAAGCACGTAGCCAAGGCCAGCCTGTCCTGTGACCTCAGAAGAGTTTAGACCTAAGAAGATTTTAGTGGAATCTGAAAGTCCCCTACCCGTAATCACTGTACCGGCTGCCTGCTGCCCTTGATGTTCAATGACATAGATTCCAAGCTACTGATCATAAAGTCTGACAGAGCACTTTCTCATTCTAAATTTGGTTTCATTTGAGAAGCCACTCAAAAGTATTAAGAAAAATTAAACCTCATTTGTTAAATATTAACATCAGTGGGAGTAAGTCAGAGAAGAGCAAGCAGACATTTGCCAAACCCTGAGAAAAAGTTCTATACCCAGGAATTGACCTGGAGACAAGAAAGTCAGTTAAACCCCCAGATAGATTTGGAGGTCCTGGGACAGAGGGCACCTGGGCTGCCCTTTCCTTGGCTGACCCAGGAGACTAGCAAGTTCCCCAAATGATCCATGTCTGGGGTGCCACTCAGTAGTAGAGATGGCTGAACAGTGGGTCTAGAGGGACCCAGTGGAGCTCTACAGCATGCCCCGTGCCACCATATGGTGCTGGAGCCCACAAATGTCCCCATGAGTCCAAGAGAGGCATGAAGGTCAACTGAGAGACAGCTGAGCATGGAAGGACCTGGGGGTTAAGGGAAGAAAAACTCAGCTAGACCTAGAATCAGACAGAAAGATGTGTAGCTCAGTAAAAGAGACTGTGAAGATGACTATATCCCAGACCAGCAAGCTCTCCTCCCCACTCTCACTTCCCAAATCCCCTGAAGCCTAGATCTAGTGCGCTGTATGGAGCACACGGTGGCAGAAACACTGAAACAAGAGTATAAACCTGTTAAGCTCCAGTGGTTCCAGACTCCACGCTGGGGAAGGGCCTCCTGGCCTGTAAGTTGGGGCCCCAGCATGCCTAATGCCTGTGAGATTCTGCAAGCAGTATGGATAATAAATACTATAGTTCATACAGTTCCACCTCATTAACTCAATAAGCCCAGTTCCCCACCCAACTCTCTTTTGGATTTTCCACGCATAAGCCTTGGATCACACACAAGTGATTCCAACTCACTGAGCTTCACCCCTGGCTCCTGTTTTGGCACAGTCTGCAATTAGACTGGAAACAACGCATCTCTCTCATCCTTACCTGGAATGCCAGGGAGACCAGGAGGTCCAGGGGGGCCTTGGTAGCCTCGAAAGCTGTAGTCTCCATGACAACACTTGCTGCAGTCTGGGGGCAGTCCTCCAGTTTGTGGAGACTTTGAAAAAATACAAAGAGAAGCTTCAGAAAAAGGTACATATGAGTAATTAGAACTTTCGAGCTTCCTCTGGCCACAGCCTCTAGGTAAGCTTAATTCCAAACAGCCTACGACAACATCAGAAAAGAAAGTGTGGGGTGACTTATGTCATCTTATGTCAATGGCAAAGGAGTCGGGAGTAGCTAAGGTGAGGTGAGGATCAGAAGGCAAAGGAAACAGGAGAGTCACTAGAAGAACAGGCTCTTTGGAAAGTGGGAGTGGGAGTGGAGGATTGGGGCTGTTTCTGGGAAGTATGTTCCTGCTGCTAGGAAAAGAGAAAGCTCCTTCAGAAAGAGAAAGCTCCCTTTCTTTTCCAACTGCCAGTAGTCTCAGACATAGCTAGATTGAGTAGATGACCCTCAAATGATAAAAATTACCAACCTCAAATATAGTTATTAAGTCTATCTATATTCATGATACTGGGTAAAGAGTTCTTAGAAATTCTGAATTGTATCACAACACACATAAACTGCCTTAGAAAATTAAGGAAAGAAAGGATTCATTAGTCCAATAAATTCTTATTAATTATCTACATCCTGAAACAACTTTAACTCCCTTTTTTTAAACTTCCACCTTTAACATGCTGTTCTGTTTCATATTCCACTTGAAAATTTAAAGTGATTAACGCATTATTTGAACCGAGATTTCATGAGTACTTAACGGATATTAAATGTATTCAAATAGGGCACTCAGTTCAACGCTTCTTTATTCAATGATAAATTTCTAAAAAACTTGTGCTTACAGTCAAGGAGCTAGAGATTTGGCAGAAGTTGAATGGCAGAAGAGTTAGAGTTGCTCATAAAATTTGGAGTCTCTTCTAAATTGGCAACTTTTAAAAAAAATTATTTAATTTATTTATTTACTTGTGGCTGCGTTGGGTCTTCGTTGCTGTGCACGGGCTTTCTCTAGTTGTGGCAAGCGGGGGCTGCTCTTCGTTGCGGTGCACGGGATTCTCATTGCGATGGCTTCTCGTTGCGGAGCACCGGCTCTAGGCATGTGGGCTTCAGTAGTTGTGGCACGCGGGCTCAGTAGTTGTGGCGCACAAGCTTAGTTGCTCTGTGGCATGTGGGATCTTTCCGGACCAGGGATCGAACCCGTGTCCCCTGCATTGGCAAGTGGATTCTTAACCACTGCGCCACCAGGGAAGTCCCCTAAACTGGCAACTTTTAATGATATCTTACAAAAGACTCGTGGAAACTTTCCTCGACACCAATTATAATTCAAAAGTTTTTTGAAAATAGCATACTGTTGCTAAGGGATTCATTTTTTAAAAGGAAAGGATGGGGTGAGAGAGGAAGGACGAGAGAGAGACAGAAAGGGAGAAAGGGAGGGAGGAAGAAGTCATTCAAAATTGAAGTTTTCTCTATCATTAGAAATCCAAGCAGAACAATGGATCAAGGCTTCACACTGCTACACCTCTAGACTTTTATAGCACAGGAAACTCTACTCAATACTCTGTCATGGCCATGGAAAAGAATCTAAAAAAGAGTGGATATATGTATATGTACAACTGATTCACTTTGCTGTACAGCAGAAACTAACACAACATTGTAAATCAACTATACTCCAATAAAAATTACTTAAACAATTAAATTAAATTAAAACAAACAAACAAAAAAATAAGCTTGGGCTTTTTTCCTTACTCTCATTCTTTTTTCCTACAGGTTTCCACCTAGCTATTAAGAAAAAAATGCAGAACAGCATCTGTAGTCCAAGCAATTGCCTGCAATGGCTCAGAGCTCAATCTCAAGTTTTCAGTAGCTAGAATTTGGAGCAATCTCCTAGTCTAGTCTTCTGTCCCCCAGACCCAACCTTGGACAGGTATGGGAGTCTATGAAAACCTTTTATAAAACTGGCAGAGGAAAAGAAAATCAGCGAAAGCAATTGGTCTGAGACAAGAGATTTCAGACACCTGGAAAGTCAGACATCACAGCACCACCCCACCTTCTAATCCAAAGATGCAATCTGAGAAATAGGTATTCTGTAATTTCCTGGTATGATTTTGCTAATATGAAATACAGCTGTTTAAGCTCCAAGAAATCCTAAGCTCTGCCAATAACAAATTGTAGGGAAGGAGAAGGGTGGGGAGGGAGGGAAAGAACTGAAATGGAACCATTTGTTTAAAAATAGAATTGAAAAACTGAGATGCTAAGAATGTCAAAAAGAGAAGTTGACTGGAACCAGAACTCCCATCATAGGTCTGTGTGACTTTTGTGAAGTCACTTTCCCCCAGACATCATTTTTCTTGTCCACTAAATTAGAGGATAGGGTAAAGATGGTCATGAATTTTCTTTCCAGCTCTATAATGCAAACAAGGACACTGAAGTCTTTCCCAAAGCCTCAAATTGTGACTTAGAAAGATGTTGTTTTGAAATCTAGTGTCTGGGTATGAGGCGTTAGCGCCAGGAGATGGGGTGCATACCCAACCACTTTGAGAGCATAGCGCTGCCGCCAAAACAGGGAGAGACTTCTGGTTATTAAGTGGGCCCCTTCCTGAGAACTGTCCTGTGACATTTCACAACATGGTCCTCCCTCTAGCCTGGTCTTTCAGAGTTCAGTCAAATGAAACCATGTTCATGAGCCTTAGAACAAGTTGGACAGGATGTGTTCATTGAGAAGTTTTCTCCCAGGTAAGGGAAAATGACATTCGAGGTAGTTCTCTATATCACCCTCTTAAGTTTATCAACTCCTTTCCCCAAATTAGGTCACATTTGAACACCAAGTTCATGCAAATGGACAGCATGGGAGGAAGAAAGTCCCTAAGACAAGTTCCATCAATTTTGTAGATGGAGGCCTAGGGGCAGCTACTGAGAATGAAGCTCTACTATTGGGAGATGACTTCAGGAAAGACATTCCACAGCTCCTTCCTTAACTTAAGGAAGAGGGAAGAGAAAGAAGGTGAAGGGAAGTGGAAGAGGGAGAGATAGGTGTCCAGGAAGAGGAGAGGAGCTGGATAAAGGTGAATAATGAAGAGCTACAGAGAAGAAGATGCCAGGAAAAGAGAGTGCAGGTCTGCTCAGCCCACCTCTACACGTCTCCACACAAACGCTATGGCCAGAGTCATCTTTCTAGAACACACACTTGATCACCTCACTGCCCTGCTATGCACAAACAAACAAACAAAATTTTGCTGGGAAAATAAGGTCTAAGCTTCTTCACCGGCCAACGGAATCCATCAGGTGGCACTAAAATCACTGGTGTCTTCTTCCTATAGCCCAGCTCTCCAGCCACACCCACTCCTCAAGCCTCCCTCAAGGCTCTTGCTGTGGCGCATATTTGTTTATTTTATTTTTTCCAGGGATACCCACCATTCTGACCCTTTTCCCCCAACAGTCTTTTGTGCCTTTACTTTATTTATCACACGGTACTTAATTACCTGTTGATTTATCCCCACTAGAGCCCTTCAGCATTGTTCAGAGAGAGAAGCTTGAGTGTATTTATCCCCATCCTAAAACATGACTCATAGTAGAAGCACAGGAAACAATTGGTAAAGGAATGAATGAGGGAAAAGGAGGATTAAAAGAAAAGAAGCAGTGTGGGAAGTGAGGCAAGAGGGAAGAACACAGAACAATCCTAAATTCAATGTGGGTCTCCATATCCACCAGCAGAGAGTTGTACTGAAACCTCTAGAATATCAGTGGCTAAATCTCCTCACTATCTCCTGTTGGGGGCTGGTTTGGAAATACTTCAGGAACCCAAGGGAGTTGGAAAGCCCCCCGGCTTAAAAAAAAGAAACCCCAGAAAGTGGCTTCTTTTCCCCCTCACCTGATTTCAACATGCTAGATGCCTAGAGGCACTGGAAGTTGGGGCGGAAGAGAAATGTAATTTGGATTTCAGGGGCCTGTCAAGAATTGATGACCGATGACAGCCTACATCAGCCTTCTGCTGCCTCTAGGGGCTCACATGCCATGACTGGGAAGGATCCAGCAAAGAGCCCATTTTTTGAAGTAGAAAGTCCAGATCAAGGCTTGGACAAAAGCACAAATACCTTTACCACTGAGAAAAACACAAATGAGTGTTACTCACTCTTCAGCCAAAAGATTGTCAGATGAAAGAACAATCTCTAAAAGCGGCTTTCAAAAAGCAGGATTGGATTTAGAGGTTATCATTTCTTCCACGGCTCTGCAAAGGAGCAATTTTTTCTTGACCAGGCCCCACAGAATAGTTTGGGCAACTGCATTTGTGGTCAAGTTAGAAGTCCCAGGTTTGTCCCCGATCTACAGCTGCTTCTGCCTGTGATCTTGGTCTGATCACATTACCAGTCTCAACGCAAACTTTCGATCTGTGGTCATAGGGGTTTAGATTTCAGCTGCATGGACTTTGTCAGGGCCTATTCAACGCATAGAAGCAGTCAATTCTTGTAGTAAAACTTATTTGTTCAAAGATCATATAATTCAGGGGGCTTCCCTGGTGGCGCAATGGTTAAGAATCCGCCTGCCAATGCAGGGGACACAGGTTCAATCCCTGGTCCGGGGATCCCACATGTTGCAGAGCAACTAAGCCTGTGTGCCACAACTACTGAGCCTGGGCTCTAGAGCCCAAGAGCGACAACTACTGAGTCCGTGCACCTATAGCCCGTGCTCCGCAGCAAGAGAAGCCACTGCAATGAGAAGCCTGCGCACAGCAACAAAGAGTAGCTCCCGCTCGCCGTAACTAGAGAAAGCCCGCGCGCAGCAACGAAGACCCAATGCAGACAAAAATAAATAAATAAAATAAATTTAAAACAATGTTTAATTAAAGAAAACACAGAGATCATATAATTCAGAATAACTCTCCTTGCCCCTTATCTGATTTCAGCATGCTTGATACCTAGAAGGCAAATCAAAATCTGCTTCTTCCGTATGTTGTACACTTGAAGGTAACATAATGTTATATGTCAATTATACCTCAATTAAAATTTTTTTAATTAAAAAAATAATAAAGACATACTTGAAAACCTGTTTCTTCCTGTTCTTAATGTTTTCAATTAAAATGAGTCTCATCAATTTGCCATTCACTACACTGAAACCTTAATTCACTCCCGTACTACCCTGAAAGAGTTAAAGATTTTTCCTTAGATGCTGTGCTTATACTCAGCATCTTACACAAGTCCTCTGTGATTATCAGGCATTAAATCACACAACAGAATCAAGTCTGCATTTTAAACACAGACAGTGTGTTTTTGTTTTAACTCTTTGGTCCTTTTTTAAACAGAGTGAACGTAGAGACTTAGCAACCTAGAGTGCTATAAATCAAATAGCCAAGCCTGGCATGAAATGTCACAGTAAACTCGCAAATCAAATGAAAAACTCAGAGGGCAGCTTCTCTCTGCTGGGAAGAATTAACGAAGTCCAACTTACGATCTGCAGATGATTATCTCTAATGATCTATCTGCAAAGGTCAGCTCTCCTCCTTTCCACATCAACAGAGCAAGAAAGAAACCAAATCACAGCAGAGCAGGGCTGGCTGTCCCTGCTCCCCTTTCTGATGGGGCAGCTGTGGCCCCTCTTTATCTCAGTCTATCAGCGCTACCTCTGCTGATTTTCTAACACAGACCAGCCTCGTCCCTAGTATCCCACAGCAACCCGGAGACAGACCCACAAGCAGCTCAGCCAACTTCTGGAAAGCATCGAGCCTAAGAATCATAGCTGAAAAAAGAGCAAAAACAACAACACTCATTAAGCTTTGACAGTAATCCTTAAAAGAGAATTCCGAGTACCTGGCCCCAGAATGGGGTGATCTGGGCTAGGTCATCTACCTCGGGGTGCGGTAGCTCATCTGGTCTCAGGGGTTTTAGGTCTGTAGAAGTGTTATTATCCACAGTCCCAGTTTTAGGATGGCTCCGCTCTCTCACTTTCTCCCTCTTGGAGCCGCTACGGCCAGTCTGCTGATGGCTTTGCACTATTCTCGCCACCACTCTATTAGCTCTTCCGCTCACCTCCATGTATTCATCTTGACACAGGCAAAAAGGGAGGAAAAGCAAAGCCAGCAGGTGCCAACAGACGAGCTGCCTTCCGAGCATGATTCTCAACAGAGCCACAGAGCCTCCCGGAGAAGACGGCTAGGGCTCCGGGTGCCGTGGTCTCTTCTGGCAAGTGCCAGGGCTGGAGATGAGACTTGCAGCCGGCCAGGCAGTTTTATACTTCGGTATGTAATAAATAAGGCTGCAGGCCAGAGGGAGAGCAGTCCTCCTCCGCGGGCGGAACGGCCCCCATTCATTACTTTCCCACATCACAGGCAAAACGGTTTGTGTGACAGCTCCCAGTTGGTGGGGTTCATAAATGTCACACCTTGGCACGTTTTTTGTTAAAGTGTGAAGAAAACATGCACAACCAGCTGGAAACAGGCAGCATGTGTCCAGTGGTTTGCTTTTGCTATTAGACATGGAAAGGCTGTGCCTTTGCGGTCTAAGATGCCTTTTGGGAAAACCTCCTCCCGGGCTTGCCGGGAAATTCGGGCTTAACTGCATCAATTCCGTCTGAAATGGCAGTGGGAACGTGTTCAGGGCCATCAAGAGAGCTCTGCACTCTCGTTGTACAGTTAATATTTCCCCACTGTAGCCGCCACTTAAAGGAACTCATTTCTGCCTCTGGCACTGGCAACAGAAGGCAGTTGGGTGACTCCAGAGCACTGAGCTGGATTCAGGTGCAGAGTCTCTGGGTTTAGCAAAAGCATTTCCCCATCCTAGGTTTCATTTCCTTTTCCCTGGAGTTCCCAAAAGCCAAAGTTAGATCAAAGTGGACCAAGTCGCTTTATTGCCAGATGAAGATATGACATCCTGCTTCATATTAAAAGAAGGTTGTCTGTCTCTGGCTCCTCTTCCTTCTGACATATTCTTCATTAAATTGAAGAAATCGAGGGACTTCCCTGGTGGCACAGTGGTTAAGAATCCTCCTGCCAATGCAGGGGACACAGGTTCGAGCCCTGACCTGGGAAGATCCCACATGCTGCGGAGCAACTAAGCCCGTGCGCCATGACTACTGAGCCTGCACTCTAGAGCCCACGAGCCACAGCTACTGAAGCCCATGTGCCACAACTACCGAAGCCCCTGCGCCTAGAGCCCCTGCTCTGCAACAAGAGAAGCCACCAAAGTGAGAAGACGGTGCACTGCAACAGAGTAGCCCCCGCTCCCCGCAGCTAGAGAAAGCCCGTTGCACAGCAACGAAGACCCAGCGCAGCCAAAAATAAATAAATAAATTTATATATAAAAAAAGATGAATCAGATTTTTAAAAAAATAAATAAAAAATAAATAAAATTGAAGAATTGGAAAGCATCAAACCAAACAACCTCCCCCAAGTAGATCAGGATGGAGAGAACTATCATTTCCTTTAGGATGCTTGCTACATTTTTAAGAATTCAGCCAAAGAGAAAATGGACATTCCTAACCTCTTAGTGATAATAAAGAGAACTTATATAGCTTTGCCATTAAAAATTGCTTCTATTTCCATATCATTTTATTGAATATTACTCATTCACTCACATAACAAAAAGTCACTGCCCTCCTCCATGAGGACTGAAGACACCCTGGGACTTAAAAGGCAGTGAGTGGCCAGTATGTGACGCTCAGAGGACAAGGGTGGCAGTGTAAGGAGCCGAAGCCGGGGAAGCCGGGCCTGATGATGAGGCGACAGAGCAGCTGGAGAGAGGAAAGTGGCGAGAGGGCTGCTCTCAGCTGCCCTCCTCGCTCAGCAAAGGGGCCTGGGAACCAAAAGCCAGCTCTCGATGCAAGATTCATCACTCCTGCCACTGCCAGAACAGCTGCTTCTAGACCTCACATTTATACATAAAAGGATTTGGCGTGGAGGATGGAGTGAGAGAGTGATTCAGTAAAATAAAAGCTCTTCAGTTCACAAATGCAGTGGCCCTGGGAGTCATGCTTCTTCTAAGCAGGCAGCTCCCACCTAGCGGGGTGTAAGGAACTCTGCCATCCGCATTTCATAAGTCTACCCTTGGGTGTCCAGGATTTCCCCACTGGAGGATGTTTTGAGTTCTGTGATGAGCACTCTTGGGCAGATATTGCTGAGGAAGGTAGCACATCAAGCGGTTATCTGGCATCAATTCTTACTGAGGATTTTTGAACAGACCCGGAGCAGGAGACTCGGGACGGACAGCTCTTAGGTGTCCTTGGACGAGCAAGTGGATGGGATATTGCTGTGGGAGAAAAGGCCCAGGGCTCCATCGTCAGGGAAGCCTGGAAAAAACTTTAGGGAGACCACAAAGCAAGAAACGTCTCTGAAATCTAGGTCACCTCATTCACGAGTTTTCTAAGAGCTGTCTCTGGCTGCTCCCACCACCTGGACCATATGATAAGTAGCTCCAAGTCAACCTCTTCTGACTTTCAACTGTATTGAGACTTTCCACTGGTGTTTTCCACCCTTTCATTTATTCTAGTGGTTCTCAATCTTGTCTGCATAATAAAATAAACCAGGGAGCTTCTAAATATATCAGTGCCTGGATCCCATCCGAGACCAATTGATTCAGAATCACTAGTGGGGCCTGGGCACTAAGAGTTTTTGAAAAGTCCCTGAGATGATTCTAATGTGCAGTCAGGGTTAGGAATCACTGACCCATCCTTTCCTTGACTCAGTAGGAATAAATAACAATAATATCTCTCCTTTGTTGAGCACTTACCATACGTCAGCCAAGTACTTCTTTGCTTTAGCTCACTGACTTCTCTCAGTAAACCTATTGTTCTTGTCTTATAGATGAAGAAACAGAGGCTCAGAGAAGTAAAGTAACTTGCCTGGTATTGCACCGTTGGAAAGGGGTTATTAGGATATGACTCCATATGTCTTCCTCCCTTCTACAGCAAAGCAGAAGACCAATGTCAGGCTGACTGCAGAGAGAAGGCCAGCTCCATAGCGACCAGGACAAGAATCTGGAGTCCGAGTGTTATGTGTTGAGTTGTAGCACCCAAAAAACATTGAGGTCCTAACCCCCAGTACCTATGAGTATGACTTTATTTGGAAATAGTCTTTTCAGACAATCAAGTTAAGATGAGGTCATTAGGGTAGACCCTACCCAGATATGACTCTGTCCTTATGAAGGGGAAAAAACTAGACATAGAAACAGACACGGACACAGGGAGAACACCATGTAAAGATGAAAGCAGAGATGGGGTGATGCACTTACAAATCAAGGAGTGCCAAAGATTTCCAGCCAACCACCAGAAGCTAGAAGAAGAGCATGGAAGAGATTCTCCCACACAGCCCTCAGAAGGAACCAACCCAGCTGACACCTCCATCTCAGACTTCTGGCCTCGAGAACTATGAGACAATAAATGCCTTTGTTTAAGACACCGAATTTGTGGTAGTTTGTTGTGGCAGCCCCAGCAAAGCAATACAGAAAGCATATAAGGAAGCCTTGAAAAACTCCAGACCTCATCATCTTACAGACAGGGAGATGGCAGTCTAAAAAGATTTAGCCAATTCCTCAAGTTCATGGACAGAGAATAGCAAACCTGGCCCAGAGAAGAGTCCCCAGCCCCTTAGTTTGTGTTCTCTGGCACCTTCCCCTGAAATGCATTTTAAACCTTGGCTTATCATTAAATCTTACTTGGGGTTATCATTTCATAATGCTCTGGCAATGTCCCTTGCTCAAAGATGTGAATAAGCACTGTGGAGACCTAAATGGGAAGGAAATCCAAAAAAGAGGGGATATATGAATAAGTATAGCTGATTCACTTTGCTGTACAGCAGAAATTAACACAACATTGTAAAGCAACTATACTCCAATAAAAATTAATTTAAAAAAATAGATTCTCTCTTGAACTTTTGGAAAAAAAAAAGATGTGAATCAGAACTGGGCATAATTTCTTTTCTTTTTTTGGTGGGGGGGAAGGTGGGCATAATTTCTTAACTGTGGACTGAAGGTTGAGAACATCTACCCCCAGCAAACTCATGGAAGGTGCCAGAGCCCCAGTTCTGCACAGCTGTCTCTGGCTATGAAAGCCCACAGTAAATGCCTGGGGACATCTGGCTGCTATGATGTACCAGGACTGCCACTGAATCTTGCTTGCTTGATTGGCTCCTAGGCTACAGCCAGGACGTTGGCACAGATACCACCATGAACCACAGAGGTGCAGACACTGCGAGTACGTGTGAAAAGTCAGCTCCATAGATCTGCTCTGCAAGCCAGAGGCAAATATTTGCTTAGCTTCACAGAGGAGGATGTTATGTGATGTGTAGGGGCCCTGTGGCCTCCCCCAGGACGCTCCACTGTGCCCTTGGTCAAAAGGAGATCAGCTCTGGTGTGGCAAGGGACAGTCAGGAACTGTGTGCGATAGAACGTGTCTTTATATGAGTGCCAACTGAAAGGGTAGCTGAGGAAGGCATATGTTTGCATCATTTCCAGAAAGGAGCAGCTGGAGTGTGACCCACCTCTCTCCTATCCCTTCCCACTGAAAAATTCTCCCTACACTCAGCTCAGTGAATTCTGAGATTCTAAACTCAAGGCTTGATCCCTTTGATTGGAACCAATTAGAGGTGAATTAAAATGCAAATAAAATTAAAATACTTCCTGAGATGAGATAGATAGTTTAGCTATCCTGGTCATTTATATCTTGATGTTGAAGACCTTTTCAGATTATTTCCAGAGAAGTTTTGTTTGAGAAGAATCTACAAAAAGGAATATAGTGCGTTCAGAAAGGGCCCATTGTCTCTCAATATTAGCGGGTGCTGGGACTTCCCTGGTGGTCCAGTGGTTGAGAATCCACCTTCCAATGCAGGGGACGCAGGTTTGACCCCTGGTCGGGGAACTAGGATCCCACATGTCACAGGGCAACTAAGCCTGTGTGCTCTAGAGTCCGCACGCCACAACTAGAGAGCCCTCGAGCTGCAACTACTGAGCCCACACTCTCTGGAACCTGCTCACCACAGCTAGGGAGAGGCCCACAGGCCACAAAGAGGAACCTGTGCACCGCAATGAAAGACCCTGCATGCTGCAACTAAGACCAGATGCAGCCAAAATATATAGATAGATAGATAGATACATAGATAGATAGATACATAGATAGATAGATATTCGTTGGTGCCATTTTAAGAAAAATAGGTTTGTGCTTGGCACCCACATGAGGCAAAGTCAGGGGAGGAATTGGTCGGCTAATCAGGGTGTCATCACCTTGGTGGAATTACACATTTTAGGGTCTGACCCTCATTAGGCAAGTGCAGGAGACCCATTGCCAGTGTCCCAGGAATGGATGTGTCTTGATGGCCAAAGTAAGGCTGTCAGAGGCTGATTTTTTTTGTTTTGTTTTGTTTTGTTTTTTGGCCACACTGCATGGCTTGCAGGATCTTAGTTCCCCAACCAGGGATTGAACCCTGGTTCTCAGCAGTGAAAGCACTGAGTCCTAACCACTGGACCACCAGGGAATTCCCCAGAGACTAATGTTTAAAAACCAGCATTCAAACATTCTCACTTATAATGAAGAATATAACTCTCAAATGGACTATACATGTTCTACATGTTTGCTGGACGACAAATGTTCACTGTAGGAAATCTACAAAAGAAGCCAAATTCTAATCTGGGAGGTGTGTGATAAGCATGAAATTGTGTGTATGTGTGTGTGTGTGTGTGTGTGTGTGTGTGTGTGAAATGAAATTTGCTATTTAATATTTATGGCTGGTATCATCATGCGTTTGTGTCAGTAGTTAGGGTCCAAACAGAAAATCAGAAACCATGCCGGATATTTAAACAGAGATAATTTAATACAAGGAATGGGTTAAACACAGAGATAGTAATGACAGGAAGCAACCATCTCTTAAGGCTGGGAGAACAAAGGGAAGAGGGTGATGGTACCAGAATTCAGAAGCTAGAGGAAAGGGCCCTGCAGAGCTGGAACTCAGATGTCTGAGGAGGCGTCACCGCCCAGCTAAAACTGGTACCTTTATCAGGGTGCAATGAGGTTCATTCTGGGAATATAGAAAGATGCTGGACTGGAGCCAACTATAGCTACCAGGGTGAAGGGCCATTGCTCAGATGACACAAAAACAGCAAGCAAAAGAAAAGAGTAAATGTCTTCTGGGATACTCCTCCTTCCAGCACCTTGTTCCAGCACCTCCTACTGGTGGACAAAGGAGAAGAGTAATCTGCAGAGTCACAGTTCCAGCATCACAGGACAGATTATTTGAAGCTGGGTTGGAGCCAAGAGAGAGCTGCATGGCTTGAACAGAGGGGCTGCACCAGCCCCGTCTCTACGAATGGTCCTGCTACCGGAGCAGAAGTCAAGTTACTGATGCAACACTTGAGACCCATCACTCAGGCGGATCTGATTCTCCTTTTGTGAATTTTATTCAGACCATCTCATTTTTCCTAATAATTTCTTTCTACAGGCAGAGACAATCAAGAGCTTTCTTATTTCTCCTGGAGGCTGCACCCAGAACACCTGGATTGGATTAGGGTATTCATAAATGACCTTTGGAGTCTTTCTCTTTCAGGGAATAGTGGACACTGACATAATGACCTCCCCCAGGACTGGTCAGCCCAAAGTCGTTTTCCTCATTCAGAAACTGGGGTTTCACTTCTGCCGACGGAGGCCAAATGAGCTTGATCCAGATGCTGAAGAAGCCTGAGGCAGAAGCAGCTGACACTCAGGAACTCCATTTCCCAGCAAGGGCCATGCCATGCCATCCTCCTGGTAATCTGAGGCAAAGTACAGTCACATAATCAAGGTGAGACAAGTGTTGTTTTCTCAGAGATCTTGCTGGGCTAGAGCAAGATCTAACAAATGGAATATATATATATACATACATACATATGGAGAGAGAGAGATTTGGATGCATATACACATTAACAGAGATTTACTTTAAGGAATTGCCTCATGCAACTGTGGAGGCTGAGAAGTCTGAGACCTACAAGACAAACCAGCAGTCTGGAAATTCTAGCAAGAGTCCATGCTGTAGTCTTGAGTCCAAAGGCAGTGTGGAGGCAGGATTCTTTCTTTCTTGTGGACCTCAGTCTTTTCTCTTACGGCCTTCAGCTGATTGGATGAGGCCCACCTGCATTATGGAGGGCAATCCGCTTTACTCAAAGTCTACGGATTTCAATGTTAATCACATCTTTAAAAACACCCTCACAGCAACATCTAGACTGGTATTTGACCAAACAACTGGGCACCAGAACCTAGCCAAGTTGACGTGTAAAGTTAAGCATCATAGGTGTCATTGTAGAAAGTGAATAGATATCTCAGGAGAGCTGAGTACATTTGGTAACCACAAAGAATAATCCAATAATACTTGAGAGTCTGGAAGAGAATTTTCTCATCCTGAAATATTCCAGGGAGGATTAGCACCAGGGGACGGGCCTGTGGAGATCCCTCACTCTCCCTACCTTCAGTGTCTCTAAACTCAGCCTTCTTTAGGCGTCCATAGATGTCCCTGCCCCTGCCCAACCCTTCCTTCCGTTGCCCATCAGTCCTTATATGTTCCTCTCTCCTGGTCACTATCTCCTTGCCTGAAAAGCCTCTCTGATGCTAGAGTCCCTCTTCACAGTGTTTTGCCGGGCTTATTCAGATGACACCGCGATGGGCTCTCTTGCTGTTATAAATGTCTGAACACTCATTTCACACTTACCATCATCTCCATGGCAGACACGGTTTTGTTTAGGGACTGACAGCTATTCTCTTTCTTCCTTGTAACGAAATCTTGATTTTGTTCTTCTTTCTGAGGAAGCAAGTCTCAGCCACGGGGAGTAAATCAGGATTGGTGTCATCTTTTTGCCAGTGATTATCTGGGGCGTTGACTTTGACATAATCCAGTGGGAAAGGAATCTGCTAGGGTACTTAGGGGAAGGACTCAAGAATCCTCACTCTCAAAAAGGGACATGCAAGATGAAAATGTACTTTTTCTGTCTCTTCTTCCACTTAATCTTGTCATGTTTACAGATGGAGTGGAACACTACAGACAACCCCGAGGACGGCAGAAGGGAAAGGTATAAAGAATCTGGTCCTTGAGGGCATCCATGAGCCATTGATTCTAATCTCCAAGCCACTCAACTGTCTTGCTCTGTGAGAGAATACATTATGTATTGTTTATGCCTTTGATAAATGATACTGTCATTATTGTGTTATTACTTAATAATCTCTGCACATTTGCCTTTTTTCAACTAGATTGAAGATCCTTGAGGGAAATAATAATACCATGTTTATTATTGTACAGAATCTTATTCTGTAGCTTTCACATAGTAAACACTCCATAAATGCCTTTCATTGATAGAATAAATAAATGGAAAATATAACCCAAATTAATAGATTATGTATGGGTTGATTAGTTAAAGCTCCCCTGAGCTCAAAAAAGAAGCCAAGGGATTTAGAGGCTGGAGAATTCTGCACCCATTTGTGTGTCCCTCAGTACTTCCTGAAGAGGCAGTGTACCCCCTCCTCATGTCAGTCCCTTGTTTCCTCACCAAAGCCTTTTATGACTTTTCACAGCAGAAATGGTGCCCTGTATTGCCATTTCATTGTTCTCTTCCTAGACATTTCCCAGCTTCCTTTGCAGTTCAACTGGGACCAGGTGACTGGATTCTGGTCAGTGGACATGGGTGAGGTGAACCACTTCTGAACTTGGCCTTGAAAACCTTCAGTGAGATTATCCTACTTTTCTTCTCCCACACTGACCTTGGAGGCCATGTGTTCCAGATGGGGGCTGTGATGGCAGAGCCTCTGTCAGCCTGGGTCCCTGAATGACTGGGTGGGGGAGAACCCTGCTGACCCTTATAAATCATATACTCCAAGTAAGTGATGCACTTCGTTGTGTTAAACCACTGTGCTTTGAGGATGAATTTGTTTTACAGGCAGTCTATATCTTACCTCACCTAATAGGCATCCTTAACTAGATCAGTTCCTTCTCTCTTATGTTCTTGGAGCACTAAAATCTCTTCTTTGTAGTACTTTCCCAGTTAATATTTGTGTTTGTTTGTTGTATTCTTTTTTTTATTGAAGTATAGTTGATTTACAATATTGCGTTAGTTTCAGGTATACAGCAAAGTGATATGTACATATATATCATATCTTCCTTTTCCATTCATCTGTCGATAGACATTTAGGTTGCTTTCATGGCTATTGTAAATAGTGCTGCCATGAAATGAACACTGGTGTGCATGTATATTTTCAAATTAAAGTTTTTGTCTTCCAGATATATGCCCAGGAATGGGATTGCTGGATCATATGGTAATTCTATTTTTAGTTTTTTAAGGAACCTCCATACTGTTCTCCATAGTGGCTGCACCAATTTACATTCCCACCAACAGTGTAGGAGCATTCCATTTTCTCTACACCCTCTCCAGCATTTATTATTTGTAGACTTTTTGATGATGTTGTATTCTTTTATTAATGTTGTTCTCTTCACTAGACTGTGTATTCCATGTGAGATCATTTGTTTTCTATTATATTTTTAGTATCTAACATTGTGCCAGGAATATAAGTGCCAATAAATATTTGCTAATGATGGACAGATGGATGAGTGAATGGATGGATGATCGATGGATAGATGGGTGGGTGGTTGTATGAATGAAAGGATGGACAGATGGATATTTGTTTTGGCTTCAGAGTCAACTTGAGTTTGATTCCCAGCTCCCAACTTTCTAGCTGTGTCTCCTTAGCCATTCTAAGTCTCAGGTTCCCAATTAGTAAAGTGAGACTAATGATATTTGTCTCCCATGGTGGTGGTGAAGATTAAAAGAGACGGTTCTGTAGTGAGGCACTGTCTTCCCAGCACAGTGTGTGGCACCCACTAACTATCATTGTAGCTCAATAATAGAAAAAAAAGGGTGGAGCTGGAGGAAATGATTAGAAAGAAAACATCTGGTCAATATAAACTTTATTATACTTCCTGCTAGTGAGTAAGCAATTAAAAAGAGCATTTGAGTCATTAAA
This sequence comes from Eschrichtius robustus, assembly GCF_028021215.1. Classification (NCBI taxonomy): domain Eukaryota; kingdom Metazoa; phylum Chordata; class Mammalia; order Artiodactyla; family Eschrichtiidae; genus Eschrichtius; species Eschrichtius robustus. Next base: position 28,198,193 of record NC_090825.1, read on the forward strand.
CCTATTAAGAGGTTTCAGATCAATAAAAACAATTTGTTTCTTTTGTGTCTTTTTTTAAGTGCTGGGAGAAATTTTTCCTCCATTGAATTCAGCTTGTTGGTGTCCAATAAATAGTTTGGGAGCCCCGTGTAATTTTAAAAGATATTTCATTAACTTCTTTTATTTCTCAAAGATGCATTTGAGAAAATAAAGATAGATTTCTTTTCTATGCAGAAACAGAGACAAACCTCCAGAAGGAATAAAGCTCTACATATATATGAATAACTCATAGAAAACTTTTAAACCACCTTGAAAATTAATCATTTGGTTCAGCAAGTAATAGGGCTGCCCTGTCCTGCCTGCTTTCGTGGTTTGCCACAGTTCGTTCCAGGATCTCCTGGAGGTATTAAAGAGCAAAGTGTTTCCACATGAGTAATGCTGATTCCAGACACTCCACCCCAACCACAGAGGGGAATAGATCTGGGGTTGGCGTCCCAAATACATTTCTTTCCAAGCCTGAAAGTAGGCCATACAGGAAAGGCAGTCTTGGGTTCTAAACCAAGAGTCTACCCAGCCGTGTCCGCGAATGAGTTTCCTCATCCCATTGGTTCCTGTCTGCTGGTGTGACATGGTGCGCTCACCTTGCAGAGCCATTTGTCCCTCTAGGCTGCCGGACTTCCAATGAAGCCAGTTGAATGCTCATGCCCTATGACTGCATCCTTGGCTGGCCCCACTGAGAATGAATTTGGGTGCAAAATCATCCAGTTTTTATGCATCTAGCTGGGATGTGCATCCATGGAGAGAGAGGTCACATGTTTTATGAGCAACAAGAGCATCCCGGCCAAGGATCCTAAGAAGAGCAGAGCCAGCTACAGCTCATTTCATCTAATTCCCCCACCCTGTTATGTCCGAGCAGATAATGGCCTGGGAAAGGAGAAGCAACGTGCCCAAGGTAACGGAGCTAGTTCGTGGCAGTGTTAGAACGAAAACATGGGTCTGCTGACTTCTAGACCGGTGACTTTCGGGCTTCATCGTGAATGGTGTGGTATGTTTCTAGCACAGTGAAATGCTGCTCTTCAGCATTTAGGTGCTGAAGGAAGAGTAAATAAGGCCTTTGCTTGGCTGGATCTCACTCAGGCTTCTGAGGGAGACTCAACACCCACCACCTCCTTTCAGGCCTCCCTGATGAGGTAGAATGGCAGCAGAGAGAGCGCTCGGCCGGGTATGGGGAGACTTGGCTTTGGGCCTGTTCTCCATTACTAACCAGCCTGTGGTCTTCAGCACTTGGCCTCCCCATGTTGCCTCCAGAAGCAGCCTTGGAGTCCCCAGAGCAGGGCCCCTGGGGAGGGAGGACATAGAGCTGCTTCCATCTTCTCTCCCTGTTTTGTTCCTGTCCTCTAACAACACAGATCCCAGGCCACTGAAATAGTGCAGGCCCATTGGGTTAACCTTCAACATGGGGAAACTTTAGCTGGGAAGGTTGGACATCTAGGGAAGGAGTGAAAAATAACAGGAAAATATATTTCTGTACTTCATTTCCCAGAGATTCAGGTGTTCCGTTCTAGGGGTCAGCAATCTTTTCTGTGAAGGGCCGTGTAGTAAATATTTTAGGGTTTGCTGGCTGTTACAATCTCTTTCTCAATGACTCAGCTCTGCCATTGCAGCTTGAAAACAGCCAGAGACAATACAGGAATGAATCAGCATGGCTGTGTTCTGGTAAAGCTATTTACAAAAACAGATGGAGGCCCTCAGGTCACAGACCCCTGGTCTATTCTAAGCCTGATCTCTCCAGGGTCTTCTTGACTGAATTCAGGAACAGATTGCTCTGTAACTTACAGGAAATATTATCAGTACATGGAAAGATACAATAAAAAAAAAAAAGACAACAAATGATGCTTCTATAAAAGAGCTGTGGGAATCTGAATTTTTCACTTGCTTCATAACCTATTTGTCTTCTTTTTTTTTTTCCTATTTGTCTTCTTTTTGTCTTCGTCTATATCTTCACGATATTTTTATCATCTCCTCTTCCTCCTCCTTCTCTTCCTCCTCCTTTTTGATCACCACTGTCACCGTTCCCCACCATACTGAGACCAAAAAGCATGTGTATCAATCAGGGATGTGGATGGAAGCAATGGAAACCATCACAGGATGTCTTCGGCAGAAAGGCTCACATTGGAAAGTTCTGAGATGCTCATACAACTGACTGACAGCTAGAGGACCAGACCTGGAAAACATGTTAGAAAGGCAGTATAGAGGGTCCTATACAGGAAGTTAATTGATTATCTTGCAGGAAGAAACATAAGGCTGTAGTGTCACTGTCCTGGGGTCCAATACTGTGTACTCCTGCAACCCATGAAGCCACTATGATTAAATATTAACTGACCCTTTGTTCTTTGTCACTTACTCCAAATCTAAGTCCTGCCTGATTCTAAACAACACACATACCCACTCCGCGGCTAGCAGAGGGTAGGTAGGAGAGGAAATCTCTATACTTCAAGGGTTACAGTGGACAGTAGGGCATTGAGCCCCACCAGCACTACACACAGTGAGGACTTCTTCCCATATGGACAGGGTAGAGACATGGGATAGCCAATACAATGACAAAAGTCAATTGGCACAAATGAGGAATTCAAAGCCAAAGTTGACCCCTGGGTGAAATACCCAATTCACATCTGTGGACTGACATACGAGGGGTGGATTGTAAACTGACCAGAGTGTTGTTGCATGTGTTCTGCCTGTGGGCTCAGGCACGAGGGGGAGGTATGGGATGTCAACATAATCAGACTCACATTCCCCTGCTGTAGAAGCATTTTCAGTTCATGGCAGGAAGCTTAAGGCTGCAGATTAATCACTGACATGGGTTTATACCCCTGTTGTTGCTGGGTGGTCTGCATCTGTTTTCTAAGTCCACGGGGCCTTTACCAATAAATCGAAGCTCCAGAGACAGACACAATGCTCCAGCAGTTATGGCCATGAAAATCTCATATTTTCCAATGTGCAGTGGGAAATCTGCATACTTGCATCTGTCTTTAACGCTGAAACACACAGCAGCTGGGAGACAGCTGCTCAGCCTTGGGGTCATAGAGTTCATTGCCCCCTGACAGCCGCTCCACATAATCTGGTCAAATGGTCCTGGTTCTAGGTAATAAGCTATTCTGGGGATGTATCACCTAACCTGGTCATTGTCACTAGAATTTCCGGGACCGCTCTTCTCCAATTTAGGGGCAGCGTTCATCAATTTTACCCTGAAATGCATGATTTAACACTTGTTCCAAAAAAATTTCATTAGTTTACCAGAAAAGATTCTCTGCTTTGATTGAAAATTATGCAAGGCTTTGATGAGTTCCAATCCGTTACTTTGTGGTTTCACAATAGACAACACACCGGAAAGGGAGAGAAAATGGGGACTGAGTGAATACAGAATCAACAAAGTACAATTTGTAGGTATTCATCATGTTACAGCCTCTTTGCCCTTCTCTTAGAACTGCTTGTGCATATTTATCACACTCTTGGTTTTACCTGTCCTGGAACACACACATTTATATCCAATATTTACACAGAAGTCCTAGTTCACCTTTTTACGACTTTTGACTTTATTCTGGGTTGTAGAATTTTGCTTATTAATTTTTATCATGACTTTTATATTCCAGTGAACCAGTCCAGGTAATTGATGCATTTTTATGAATTGGGATATAATATAGATAAAAAAGAAACAATGAAAAAAATGCAAATTTGGGACTTCCCTGGTGGTCCAGTGGTAAAGAATCCGTCTTACAAGGCAGGGGATGTGGGTTTGATACCTGGTCATGGAATTAAGATCCCACGTGCCCCGGGGCAACTAAGCCTGAGTGCCACAACTATTGAGCTCTTGAGCCTCAACTAGAGAGCCCGTATGCTGCAAACTACAGAGACTACGTGCCCTGGACCTCACACCCCACAACTAGAGAGAAGCCTGTGCGCCGCAACGAAGACCTCACATGTCACAGCTAAGACCCAACTCAGCCAAAAATTAATAAAATAAATAAATAAATAAATAAATAATAAATCTTTTAAAAATACAAGTTTAACAAGCACTAGCAACAACCTACTAATGCCATCAGCTGACTCCAGCCTCATCTTTAACTGAAACTGAGCAGACCAAGATCAACCTTGGGTTCCCTTACAAAGTATAACACTTATTAACAATGCTGTGGTATTTCTGGGCTAATACTCCATCTTACATTTCAAAATCTGTGAAATTTTTGTACACCAACTTATTTTTTTCTGAAACTGTCACACCACCTGCTAACCATGTGATGGAGATGTGACAAGCTGTGGTCCAAAGACCACTCTTTGGAAAGTACTTGGCCTTCTTGTTGATGAAATAAAATTTATATTTGAAGGCAGGAAAAGAAAAAATTAAACATAAAATTCTCTCTGAGTTTGTTTGGGCCTCCTCCCTTCATCGCTAATGTGCAGTGTGCATCCGCATTACATTAACCAGAGCTCCTCATAGATGGTAGTGCCTGCTTGACCATAAAGATCAATTTTTATTTTCTTCTGATGTTAGCAATGTGACTTCTTAAAAGAATAGTTCTTTCCCAGCTCTGTATGGGGGTCATGGTGACTTGCTGCTAGCTTGTTCCGTGCTTACCTGAACTATGCATCCTTGGTGAACTTTATGTAAAACATCAGTATGTCATTTTAATTATGATTATTGATCTCAAAAATGTATATGCCTGGGCCTTTGACTTCTAACAGGTGGAACAGTTCTCAGAGCTTTCTGAGAGTCTGTTTCTCAGGTCATAATCCTCAATTTGGCTTGAAAAAAATTCCCTCTCTTTCTTCTTAATTTGATAGTTAATTGAACTTTCATCAACAATGTCAAGCGGTAAGTAGAGCAGGTGGCACAGAAATATTTAGAGCCTAAAATCACTGACTTTGGGGTTGAAAGGAAATATAGGAATCATCCACAACACTGTTGAAGGTCATGGGCCATGTGAATGGCTAATTTTATGTATCAACTTGCCTGCACCACGGTGCCCAGATACTTGGCCAAACATTATTCTGGAGTGTGCTTTTAAATCAGTGGACTTTGAGTAAAGCATGTGGTTCTCTATAATGTGAGTGGGCCTCGTGCAATCAGTTGAAGGCCTTGAAAGAACAAAGAATGACCCCCCCAATCCCCCACAAGCAAGAAGGGATTCTGGCAACAGATGGCCCCTGGAATTGAACCACATTGACTCTTCCCTAGGTCTCTAGCCTGACAACCTACTGTACAGATTTTGGACATGTCAATTTTCATAATTGCATAGCCAATGCCTTAAAATAAATCTCTGTTTCTCTCTCCATATATTGGTCCTGGTTCTCTGGACAACCCTAACACAACCACTAAGGATGAATGTGTGAAACTAAATCAAGCAGAGGAGAAAGGTGACAATGAACTTGTAATAATAAGAGTTTTAGGTGTGGCTGGACTTCTTCTTCAGGAAAGAGTTTGCAGGGGGACAGATGATGTACAGAACTTTTATCTTCATGCACATGTCATGAGGACAAAAACATGCAGCCGTCTCCTAAGCCATTTATTCCCAGCTTACTTTTGCCAGTTGACAGATCTTCCCTATAATCCTCTCTCTCATAATCCATTCTTTGGGAATGTCCCTTCAACAATTTTAGAATGCTTATAAATGTGCTTTCTAAATCATTTAGCAGCAATCCTTTGCTAAATGCCTTTTTTTTTTGATGACTAGGGAAAGTTTCTCTGGATCCAGGAAACTTGTCTTTATAGCAATGAGGAAGGCTAGGAGCCTGAGGCATATGCTTCATGCTGACCAGTTTTATTTAAGGATAATGAGACATCCCTGTCTGTGAAGTAAGCCGGGAAATACCTTGAGTTCCTAGAATCCACGGTTCCTCCAACAGAGCCAGGTAAACACTTTTCTTCCCATTGTAAACATGCCAGTGGATACTTTCAGTAAATGGCCTTTGGATGAAGCCCTAAGCTGTTTTTCTGGGCAGGAGGCAGGCCTCCCTTGGCTCCTCAGATGCCTGAGCTCCAACCTGGACCATCCTTGATGAGAAGGAAGCAGATTGCCTCTGGCTTATCTGCTAAGATGGCTCAGTCTACTGAGCAGACAGAGCATGTCTGCGAGTTTCCAGACACTCTTACAGAACAAAGAACAGTGTCAGTGACAGGGAACCTCCTCTGGAAAGTTTCAACCGGATTTATTTCCCCATCATATTTATTTCCCCTCTGTGGATGTCATATGAGGCTTCTCTTCACTTCAGACCTAATTCCCCCACCCCTTTACCCTTGCCCATCTTCCCTGAAGTTGCCATAAAGACCATGAGCTCTTCTTGAATTCTGATTCTGTTGTCATCAATTGAAAGTTGCTGATTTGGGGTGGAGGGTGGGAGTAGAGCAAAGTGGTGGCGGGGCTGGAGAGAGAGAGAGAAGCAAGGAGTAAGGCGGAGACCAGTTTAACTACTTTCCTACTAGAGTTCCTGCCAAAGTCTATATACTTACCCATACTTTGTTTCCACGGCTCATTGAGCAGCTACTCTGTACACATCCAAACACCCCAGGAGGCTCAGCAAAATATCATTCTCATCAAAATATGATACCTTCAACCCAGGCAAAAGCCTAAGTCAGACAAATGATGGGCCGGCAAGGGAGGCTTGGCCGACTCTCAGTGCATACCAGAGCACGGAGAAGATGGAAATGTCACCAGCAAGCTAGCTCTGCGTTTCCCCCTTTCTCTAGCAGTTGGTCTAGTTCAAAGCCTTAGACAATGTATTAAGTTGCAGAAAGTAGACTTTCAAAGCCCACTGTTGGAATCACAAATGTCCTAACATGCTGTCTGCCATGAGACACAGTCAACTGCCTTGTCTATTTCAACCAGTAAATCTAAAAGCAGACGCTTAAGCCACACATAGGAGCCCCCTCTTGCTCCCTTAGGGGTGGAAGATGGGTACAATTTACTCTCCTTCCTTACTGGTCCCAGCAGTTTTCTCTGTTCATAACAGCATTGTCACATTGCATTGCAGCATATATATTTACTATTCTGAACTCCTAAGTTCATTTAGGTAGGGAAATCCACACTACCTATTTTGTTTCCCTAGAATCTACCCTATCACTCTAAGTTAGGTTACAATAGTGACTGTGCATTACTCTTTAAGTGAACAAATAATTATTGGCACAAAGTAGGCTTTCCATAAATATACTTTGAATAACTGAAAAATTAATAAATGATGACATCTTCAGCACTGACAGCCGCAAAAGTCCCCAATGATACTTCCCCCAAATCTTCACAATGGAATCAAAGTGCTAGGCGTTGACCAAAACATAGTCCCTCCTCTCCAGGGACTCACAGTCAGAGGAGGAGGCCATCAGGAGACCAAAGAATTACAGCCACATGAAAAGTTACGGTGAAGGTTTGAACCGGGCGCAGGAAAGCAGAGGGGAAGCTGGAGATGCCAGCTAGTTCTCCGCCTCTTAACAGCCCTATTGGTCTGCTTGAGCCATCACAACAAGGTACCACAGGCTGGGCGGCTTAAACAACAGAAATTTATTTTCTCACAATTCTGGAGGCTGGAAGTCTGAGATCAAGGAGCCAGCAGGTTTGGTTATCCCTGAGGCCTCTCTCCTTGGCTTGCAAGGGCCGCCTTCTTGATGTGTCCTTACATGGTCATCTGTGTGCATCCAAATGTCCTCTTCTTATAAGGACACCAGTCAGACTGGATTAGGACCCACAGTAAAGGCCTAGTTTTAATTCAATTACCTCTTCAAAGGCCCTTTCTCCACATTTGGTCACATTCTGAGTTACTGGGGGCTAGAGCTTCACCCTGTGAACTTTGGGGGCACACAGTTCAGCTCATAATAAGAATGATGACCCACAAGGAGCCTGGACCACACCTCAGGCACCAGCATTCCTGCCTCCAAAATGTGACGAGTCCACCACAACCACCACAGGCCCTGGGCTCTGTCCTCTGTCTCCCCCAGGGTCTCTGAGGGTATTATTACATGATGGGGAGTAGCCGCCTTCCTCAGTGCCTGATGGAAGGGTTGGTCATGTCCTTAAGTGATACCCTTCTAAAGATGCAATCAGCCTATAAAATGTGACTATTTATACCAGCTTGGTCACAGAGGCCTTTCATGCAAATATTTCCTCATTTATTTATTTACTTATTTTTAACATCTTTATTGGAGTATAATTGCTTTACAATGTTGTGTTAGTTTAGGCTGTATAACATAGTGAATCAGCTATACGTATACATATATCCCCATATCCCCTCCCTCCTGCGTCTCCCTCCCACCCTCCCTATCCCACCCCTCTAGGTGGACACAAAGCACCGAGCTGATCTCCCTGTGCTATGTGGCTGCTTCCCACTAGCTATCTATTTTACGTTTGGTAGTGTATATATGTCCATGCTACTCTCTCACTTTGTCCCAGCTTACCCTTCCCCCTCCCCTTGTCCTCAAGTCCATTCTCTACATCTGCGTCTTTATTCCTCTCCTGCCCCCTAGGATCTTCAGAACCATTTTTCCTTTTTTTTTTTTTTTTGATTCCAGATATATGTGTTAGCATACAGTATTTGTTTTTCTCTTTCTGACTTACTTCGCTCTATATGACAGACTCTAGGTCCATCCACCTCACTACAAATAACTCAATTTCGTTTCTTTTTATGGCTGAGTAATATTCCATTGTATATATGTGCCACATCTTCTTTAGCCATTCATCTGTCAATGGACACTTAGGTTGCTTCCATGTCCTGGCTATTGTAAATAGTGCTGCAATGAACATTGTGGTACATGACTCTTTTTTGAATTATGGTTTTCTCAGGGTATATGCCTAGTAGTGGGATTGCTGGATCATATGGTAGTTCTACTTTTAGTTTTTTAAGGAACCTCCATACTGTTCTCCATAGTGGCTGTTTCAATTTACATTCCTACCAACAGTGAAAGAGGGTTCCCTTTTCACCACACCCTCTTCAGCATTTATTGTTTGTAGATTTTTGATGATGGCCATTCTGACTGGTGTGAGGTGATACCTCATTGTAGTTTTGATTTGCATTTCTCTAGTGATTAGTGATGTTGAGCATCCTTTCATGTGTTTGTTGGCAACCTGTATATCTTCTTTGGAGAAATGTCTATTTAGGTCTTCCACCCATGTTTTGATTGGGTTGTTTGTTTTTTTGATATTGAGCTGCATGAGCTGCTTGTATATTTTGGAGATTAATCCTTTGTCAGTTGCTTTGTTTGCAAATATTTTCTCCCATTCTGAGGGTTGTCTTTTTGTCTTGTTTATGGTTTCCTTTGCTGTGCAAAAGCTTTTTAAGTTTCATTGGGTCCCATTTGTTTATTTTTGTTTTTATTTCCATTTCTCTAGGAGGTGGGTCAAAAAAGATCTTGCTGGGCTTCCCTGGTGGTGCAGTGGTTGAGAATCTGCCTACCAACGCAGGGGACACGGGTTCGAGTCCTGGTCTGGGAAGATCCCACATGCTGCGGAGCAACTGGGCCCATGAGCCACAACTACTGAGCCTGTGCGTCTGGAACCTGTGCTCCGCAACAGGAGAGGCCACGATAGTGAGAGGCCCGCGCACCGCGATGAAGAGTGGCCCCCGCTTGCCGCAACTAGAGAAAGCCCTCGCATAGAAACGAAGACCCAACACAGCCAAAAATAAATAAATTTTTTAAAAAAAAGATCTTGCTGTGATTTATGTCAAAGAGTGTTTTTCCTATGTTTTCCTCTAAGAGTTTTACAGTGTCTGGCCTTACATTTAGGTCTTTAATCCATTTTGAGTTTATTTTTGTGTATGGTGTTAGGGAGTGTTTTAATTTCATTCTTTTACATGTGGCTGTCCAGTTTTCCCAGCACCACTTATTGAAGATGCTGTCTTTTCTCCATTGTATATTCTTGCCTCCTTTATCAAAGATAAGGTGAACATCTATGCATGGGTTTATCTCTGGGCTTTCTATTCTGTTCCATTGATCTATATTTCTGTTTTTGTGCCAGTACCATACTATCTTGATTACTGTAGCTTTGTAGTATAGTCTGAAGTCAGGGGTCTGCTTCCTCCAGCTCCATTTTTCTTTCTCAAGATTGCTTTAGCTATTCGGGGTCTTTTGTGTTTCCATACAAATTGTGAAATTTTTTGTTCTAGTTCTGTGGAAAATGCCATTGGTAGTTTGATAGGGATTGCATTGACTCTGCAGATTGCTTTGGATAGTATAGTCATTTTTACAATGTTGATTCTTCCAATCCAAGAACATGGTATATCTCTCCATCTGTTTGTATTGTCTTAAATTTCTTTCTTCAGTGTCTTATAGTTTTCTGCATACAGGTCTTTTGTCTCCTTAGCTATGTTTATTCCTAGGTATTTTATTCTTTTCGTTGCACTGGTAAATGGGAGTGTTTCCTTAATTTCTGTTTCAGATTTTTCATCATTAGTGTATAGGAATGCAAGAGGTTTCTGTGCATTAATTTTGCATCCTGCTACTTTACCAAATTCATTGATTAGCTCTAGTATTTTTCTGGTAGCATCTTTAGGATTCTCTATGTATAGTATCATGTCATCTGCAAGCAGTGACAGCTTTGCTTCTTCTTTTCCGATTTGGATTCCTTTTATTTCTTTTTCTTCTCTGATTGCTATGGCTAAAACTTCCAAAACTATGTTGAATGATAGTGGTGAGTGTGGACATCCTTGTCTTGTTCCTGATTTTAGAGGAAATGGTTTCAGTTTTTCACCATTGAGAACAATGTTAGCTGTGGGGTTGTCATATATGGCCTTTATTATGTTGAGGTAAGTTCCCTTTATGCCTACTTTCTGGAGAGTATTTATCATAAATGGGTGTTGAATTTTGTTGAAAGTTTTTTCTACATCTATTGAGATTATCATATGGTTTTATCCTTCAGTTTTTTAATATGGTGTATCACATTGATTGATGTGCGTATATTGAAGAATCCTTGCATTCCTGGGATAAACCCCATTTGATCACTGTGTATGTTCCTTTTAATGTGCTGTTGGATTCTGTTTGTTAGTATTTTGTTGAGGATTTTTGCATCTATGTTCATCAGTGATATTGGTCCGTAGTTTTCTTTTTTTGTGTGACATCTTTGTCTGGTTTTGGTATCAGGGTGATGGTGGCCTCATAGAATGAGTTTGGGAGTGTTCCTCCCTCTGCTATATTTTGGAAGAGTTTGAGAAGGATAGGTGTTAGCTCTTCTCTAAATGTTTGATAGAATTCCCCTGTGAAGCCATCTGTTCCTGGGCTTCTGTTTGTTGGAAGATTTTTAATCACAGTTTCAATTTCAGTGCTTGTGATTGGTCTGTGTATATTTTCTATTTCTTCCTGGTTCAGTCTCAGAAGGTTGTGCTTTTCTAAGAATTTGTCCATTTCTTCCAGGTTGTCCATTTTATTGGCATATTGTTGCTGGTAGCAATCCCTCATGATCCTTCGTATTTCTGCCACGTCAGTTGTTACTTCGCCTTTTTCATTTCTAATTCTGTCGATTTGAGTCTTCTCCCTTTTTTGCTTGATGAGTCTGACTAGTGGTTTATCAATATTGTTTATCATCTCAAGGAACCAACTTTTAGTTTTATTGGTCTATGGTATTGTTTCCTTCATTTCTTTTTCATTTATTTCTGATCTGATCTTTATGATTTCTTTCCTTCTGCTAACTTTGAGGTTTTTTTGTTCTTTCTCTTATTGCTCTAGGTATAAGGTTAGGTTGTTTATTTGAGATGTTTCTTGTTTCTTGAGGTAGGTTTGTATTGCTATAAACTTCCCTCTTAGAACTGCTTTTGCTGCATCCCATAGGCTTTGGGTCGTCGTGTTTTCATTGTCATTTGTTTCTAGGTATTTTTTGATTTCCCCTTTGATTTCTTCAGTGATCTGCTGGTTATTTAGTAGCGTATTGTTTAGCATCTATGTGTTTGTATTTTTTACAGTTTTCTTCCTGTGATTGATATCTAGTCTTATAGCATTGTGGTTAGAACAGATACTTGATAAGATTTCAATTTTCTTAAATTTACCAAGGCTTGATTTGTGACCCAAGATATGATCTATCCTGGAGAATGTTCCATGAGCACTTGAGAAGAAAGTGAATTCTGTTGTTTTTGGATGGAATGTCCTATAAATATCAGTTAAGTCCATCTTGTTTAATGTATCATTTAAAGCTTGTGTTTCCTTATTTATTTTTATTTTGGATGATCTGTCCATTAGTGAATGTGGGGTGTTAAGTCCCCTACTATGATTGTGTTACTGTCGATTTCCCCTTTTATGGCTGTTAGCATTTGCCTTATGTATTGAGGTGCTCCAATGTTGGGTGCATAAATATTGACAATTGTTATATCTTCTTCTTGGATTGATCTCTTGATAATTATGTAGTGTCCTTCTTTGTTTCTTGTAATAGTCTTTATTTTAAAGTCTATTGTGTCTGATATGAGAATTGCTACTCCAGCTTTCTTTTGATTTCCATTTGCATGGAATATCGTTTTCCATCCCCTCACTTTCAGTCGATATGTGTCCCTAGGTCTGAAGTGGGTCTCTTGTAGACAGCATATATACGGGTCATGTTTTTGTATCCATTCAGCCAGTCTATGACTTTTGGTTGGAGCATTTAATCCTTTTACATTTAAAGTAATTATTGATATGTATGTTACTATTACCATTTTCTTAATTGTTTTGGGTTTGTTATTGTAGCTCTTTTCCTTCTCTTGTGTTTCCTGCCTAGAGAAGTTCCTTTAGGATTTGTTGTAAAGCTGGTTTGGTGGTGCTGAATTCTCTTAACTTTTCCTTGGCTCTAAAGGTTTTAATTTCTCCATCGAATCTGAATGTGATCCTTGCTGGGTAGAGTAATCTTGGTTGTAGGTTTTCCCCTTTCATCACTTTAAATATGTCCTGCCACTCCCTTCTGGCTTGCAGAGTTTCTGCTGAAAGATCAGCTGTTACCCTTATGGGGATTCCCTTGTATGTTATTTGTTGCTTTTCCCTTGCTGCTTTTAATATTTTTTCTTTGTATTTAATATTTGATAGTTTGATTAATATGTGTCTTGGTGTGTTTCTCCTTGGATTTATCCTGTATGGGATTCTCTGGGCTTCCTGGACTTGATTGACTATTTCCTTTCCCATGTCAGGGAAGTTTTCAACTATAATCTCTTCAAATATTTTCTCAGTCCCTTTCTTTTTCTCTTCTTCTGGGACCCCTATAATTCGAATGTTGGCACGTTTAATGTTGTCCCAGAGGTCTCTGAAACTGTCCTCACTTCTTTTCATTCTTTTTTTCTTTATTCTGCTCTGTGGTAGTTATTTCCACTATTTTATCTTCCAGGTCACTTATCCGTTCTTCTGCCTCAGTTGTTCTGCTATTGATTTCTTCTAGAGAATTTTTAATTTCATTTATTGTGTTGTTCATCTGTGTTTGTTTGCTCTTTAGTTCCTCTAGGTCTTTGTTAAACATTTCTTGTATTTTCTCCATTCTATTTCCAAGATTTTGGATCATCTTTACTGTCATTGCTCTGAATTCTTTTTCACGTAGACTGCCTATTTCCTCTTCATTTGTTTGGTCTGGTGGGTTTTTACCTTGCTCCTTCATTTGCTGCATATTTCTCTGTTTTCCCATTTTGCTTAACTTACTGTGTTTGGGGTCTCCTTTTCACAGGCTGCAGGTTCGTAGTTCCCGTTGTTTTTGGTGTCTTCCCCCAGTGGGTAAGGTTGGTTCAGTGGCTTGTGTAGGCTTCCTGGTGGAGGGGACTGGTGCCTGTGTTCTGGTAGGTGGGCCTGGATCTTGTCTTTCTGGTGGGCAGTGCAATGTCCAGTTGTGTGTTTTGGGGTGTCTGTGAACTTAGTATGATTTTAGGCAGCCTCTCTGCTTATGGGTGGGGTTGTGTTCCTGTCTTGCTAATTGATTGGCATGGGGCATCCAGCACTGGAACTTGCTGGCTGTAGTGTGGAGCTGGGTCTTAGAGTTGAGATGGAGATCTCTGGGAGAGCTCTCACTGATTGATATTACATGGGGCCAGGAGGTCTCTGGTGGTCCAATGTCCTGAACTCTACTCTCCCACCTCTGAGGCTCAGGACTGACACCAGGCCAGAACACCAAGACCCTGTCAGCCACATGGCACAGAAGAAAAGGGAGAAAAAAAGAAAGAAAAAAATTTTTTAATAAATAAAATAAAATAATAAAAGTAAAAAATTATTCAAATAAAAAAGTAATTTAAAAAAAGAGCAACCAAACCAATAAACAAATCCACCAATGATAACAAGCACTAAAAACTATACTAAGCTAAACATAAAAATCAGAAACAAGTCAGTTGCAGACAGCAAACCCCAAGTCTACAGTTGCTCCCAAAGTCCACTGCCTCAATTTTGGGTTGATTTGTTGTCTATTCAGGTATTCCACAGATGCAGGGTACCTCAAGTTGATTGTGGGGATTTAATCCGCTGTTCCTGAGGCTGCACAGAGAAATTTCCTTTTCTCTTCTTTTTTTGCATGGTTCCTGGGGTTCAGCTTTGGTTTTGGCCCTGCCTCTGTGTGTAGGTCACCCTCAGGCATCTGCTCCTGCCCAGACAGGACTGGTTTAAAGCAGAGGTTGATTAGGGGGCTCTGGCTCACTCAGGCTGGGGGGAGTGAGGGGTACGGAATGCGGGGTGAGCCTGTGGTGGCAGATGCTGGCATGACGTTGCTACAGCCTGTGTGTTCTCCTGGGGAATTTGTCCCTGTATCACGGGACCCTGGCAGTGGTGGGCTGCACAGACTCCCGGGAGGGGAGGTGTGGATAGTGACCTGTGCTTGCACACAGGCTTCTTGGCGGCTGCAGTAGCAGCCTTAGCGTCTCATGCCTGTCTCTGGTGTCCGTGCTCTTAGCCGCAGCTCGCACCCGTCTCTGGAGCTCATTTAGGCGGTGCTCTGAATCCCCTCTCCTTGCGCATCCTGAAACAATGGTCTCTTGCCTCTTCAGCAGCTCCAGACCTTTTCCCGGACTCCCTCCCGGCTAGCTGTGGTGCACTAGCTCCCTTCAGGCTGTGTTCATGCAGCCAACCCCAGTCCTCTCTCTGGGATCTGATCTCTGAAGCCCGAGCCTCAGCTCCCAGCCCCCCGCCCGCCCTGGCGGGTGAGCAGACAAGCCTCTCGGGCTGGTGAGTGCTGATCGGCACTGATCCTCTGTGCGGGAATCTCTCCGCTTTGCCCTCCACACCCCCGTGGCTGCGCTGTCCTCCGAAGCTTCCCCCCCCCCCACCGCCTACCCCCCATCTCCACCAGTGAAGGGGCTTCCTAGTCTGTGGAAACTTTTCCTCCTTCACAGCTCCCTCCCAGAGGTGCAGGTCCCATCCCTATTCTTTTGTCTCTGTTTTTTCTTTTTTCTTTTGCCCTACCCAGGTAAGTGGGGATTTTCTTGCCTTTTGGGAGGTCTGAGGTCTTCTGCTAGTGTTCAGTAGGTGTTCTGTAGGAGTTGTTCCACATATAGATGTATTTTTGATGTATCTGTGGGGAGGAAGGTGATCTCCATGTCTTACTCCTCCGCCATCTTGAAGGTCCCCCCTATTTCCTCATTTAAATGACATCACTGTCTGGCTCTGTGGGGCTGGCCTTGAGCAACTTTATAGAGCCGATAACGTGCTTCTCCACATTTGCCTCAGCCTTCACTGGACCCTTCTTCTTCCCTATTCTCCAGAAAGGTCTGGTGTTTCCACACAGCCCCTTTCTCTATCTGAGAGAAGAGGCCCACCATGTTCGCTGATAACCCAGCACTGAGGTGTTAACCTTCCCACAATGGTTACATTTTTCCAAAGGAAAGGACAGGGAGATTTTTAACTCAAGAGAATACATGACTGTGATGCTTTTCACGTATTTCACCAAGGGCTTTTCCTAAACCTTAAATATTCAAATAACTCCTTTTTGAAATGCCTCAAGAGTCTTTCCTTCTTTAATTGCTAATATTCTCTCTCATCAGAGGTGCTCATTTATCATTGGTTTTGCTGGGATACAAGAGGTTCCCTAATAGCATTTTATGGACTTCATGAAACCCTGGACCTTTTATAGTATCTGAAATGTTACTTTGAGATCAACTTGCCTGGCATTTGCCTTCTGTCGCATTAGCTAAAACTCTGGGAGAGGTTGAAAGACAGAGCTGTGAGGCAACTGGCAGTGACAGAGGTTAGCATCAAGTGAGGAGGGAGTAACAAGTGGGGGTGAGGTTTCCATACGGTTAGTTCATTAGTGACCTTTAGCTCCTTGTTTGGGGGCTTAAATAATGAACGTTTGGATAGCAATGCCTCTCTGCATTTCTTTCACACCTTCCTGGGCATATATGCAGCTTACTAGAGATCACTTTCCTCAGCCTGAAGGTAGGAGGACTCAGAAGGAAAAGTGAAAATAATTTTAGATTTAGATCTATGGCAGACTACTGGTTTCACTACAGTATCTGTTCTCCCCTACTTCTTTAGTAATAAGAACATGTACAGGGCATAATGGCCACTTAGAATAGGGATTACATTTCCCAGGTTCCCTTGGGGTTAGGTGTAGCCATATGAGCAACTTTTGGCCAGTGAGATATAAGAGGTCTTACGTGTGATGTCTCTATCTTTCCTCCTTCCTGCTGATGGGAATGTGGATGTAATAGCTGGAACTCAAGCAGCTATTTTGTACCATGAGGTGGAAGCCATACGGGGAAAGTGCCTCAATTAACTAAAAAGAACCTTGGCCCGAGACTGTTGTGGAGCTAATGTACCAGCTCTTGGGTACTTAATTCTGGACTTCATTGATATGAGAGAAATGAACTTCAGTCTCGTTTAAACCCCTTTACCTCTTTAAAGGTTAAATTTTCTGTCACCTGGAGTTGAACATAATTCTAACCGATACAAGATTTTTCCAGGTACATTATTCCCCTCAATCCTCAATTCTATGTTCTTGTGCACAGGGAGAACTAAGTGCCATTTCCAAACTAAGGTTACAGCTGTGGTCCTTGTTTTTTCCTTAAGAGTTGACCTCAGGATGGAGGAAATCTGGAATATGTGAGGTATGACTCAGGTAGAACAAAACAAACAGATTTATTGTAATGTTATCTACAGCTAAAATAAGAGCAATATGAAACTGAATGACCAGAAAATTAAGGCAATTAACATTTATAAAGCAACTAACTATATGCACATATGATACAAAGCACTGGGGCAGGTGGAACAGTCCCCAAAGATGTTCATGCCATATCCCTGGAACTTGGGCAAACACTACATTCCATGGAAAAAGAACTCTGCAGATATGACTTAGATTACAGACGTAGAATAGGGAGGGGCTTAGAGTTGGTTGGAGGCAGAAGAGATGCAGCAGGAGGGGAAGTTGGAGAAATTCCAAGTGTGACAAGGTCTTGACACACTTTTGCTGGCTTGAAGATGGAGGGGTCAACTGACCAAGGAATGTAGGTGGCCTTAAGTCGCTGAGATAGGGCTCCCAGCTAAGAGAGATTTCTGGCTGACCACCAGCAGGGAAAGGGAGTGAGTGAGTAAATGATGCTGTGGCCATGGCTATTAAAAATGAAAAGCTTTT
The DNA here is from genome assembly GCF_028021215.1 of Eschrichtius robustus. NCBI lineage: Eukaryota > Metazoa > Chordata > Mammalia > Artiodactyla > Eschrichtiidae > Eschrichtius > Eschrichtius robustus. The sequence continues at coordinate 28,215,697 of NC_090825.1, forward strand.
TATTGACAAGGAAGATTCTCACAATATATTAAGCATCAAGAAAAGTCCAGTGAAAAAACTGCTTATACAATAAGCATATGTGTGCCTACAGTGCAAAATTTTTCAAAGTCACAAAACTCATCTGCAAAACCTACTTTTTATATTTGTTCCAAACCTAAACTCAATTTGTATCTTGAGCTGCCATTCCCTTTGGAAGTAATATTTCCAGTACAAGACATTTGATTAAGTTAGTAAGAATTCAATCACTTCATGTATGAAAAATTTCAGTTTCAGGAAGCTTCCTGAAATTTCCCCATTTCCCCCCCCCCAGGGTGACAGCTAAGTTCTTGGGAGAAAGGTTATACCTGAAAGCTATAGCTAAAGTACACCCTTAGGGACACAGGAAACACCGGTTTTCTGTGCCCCTCTGGGGCCAGGGCAGCCGCTCAGGGGATTCTCTTGGGCTCAGATGCCAGTACGTACCTGGCAGCCATTTCTATTTTCACCACAGATTCTTCTCTTTTGGTGTGTGCTTCCATGTGGTTTACCCTGAACGTCGGACAGAGTGTTTCTCTATTTTCAGAAGTAGTGAAGGAAGGAAGGAAGGTTGAGTGGAAGAGTTTGGGGCTGCAGTACTTCCAGGGAAGTTTGGTAAGGCCAATGCGGAGTCCTCGAACCAACGTCACCCATCCCAGAAACGGGCCTTCCTGCTGTCCCTGCCACACCGGGTCATCGCTGGGAGCAACCCATGAGAAGGCTGGTCTCCATGGGAACCCGATGATGTATTTCAAGTATGGCAGCTCGATGTTGGTCATTTATGAGATAAATAATGAGATCCAAAATATTTCCAAAGCCTTGTATCATCCAGATTGAAAGGTCAGAAATTTTTAAAATTAATTTATTTATTTATTTTTGACTGTGTTGGGTCTTCTTGCTGCACGCAGGCTTCCTCTAGTTGCGAAGAGCGGGGGCTACTCTTCGTTGCGGTGCACTGGCTTCTCATTGTGGCGGCTTCTCTAGTTGTGGAGCATGGGCTCTAGGCACGCAGGCTTCAATAGTTGCGGCACCTGGGCTCAGTAGTTGTGGCTCGTGGGCTTAGTTGCTCCGCAGCATGTGGGATCTTCCCAGACCAGGGCTCGAACCCGTGTCCCCTGCACTGGGGGGCGGATTCTTTTTTTTGTTTGTTTTTAACATCTTTATTGGAGTATAATTGCTTTACAGCGGTGTGTGGGGGGCGGATTCTTAACCACTGCGCCACAAGGGAAGTCCCTGAAAGGTCAGAAATTTTTGAAAAAGCCATTTATAGCTAAAGCATCGTAAGGAGATGAAAATATATTTGATAGCTGGAAATTCTTCATTTTTTCCTTTGGTCAGAAAGTCATTCTCCTTTTCCAGGCTCCAGTTGACATTATCCCTGCACTCAAGGAATGTACACTTAGGTGGAGAGACAGATATTAATCATCAGCACAAGTACAATTGCAAATACATTTATACAATCAAGTGTGTATGCATACACATTTTTAAGATAATTGGGGCCATGTTTTAGTCATTTTCTATACATTCTTTTATTGAATTCTTTAAATTGGGGTGGATTTATGTCTCTATAACTAAGAGTTCTTGCAATGATGACAATCAAATGCCTCTGTGTCTATGGAAGTTATTTAAAATATGTCTACCACACAGCCCGGGGGTCCCCTTTCTTGTGATGGCCACCTGGAAGATGCTGGTACATGGCTGAGTTCCATGACAGCAATGAACAGGATCAGAATATGCTGTTCCAAATTTGCCACATTGGCTTAAGGATTATTTTGAGCTGAAGGCAATTGATAGGCTGCAGACTGACAAAGAGTCTCTCCTTGATCAAACTTTAGTTAGGCGCCTCTGAGCCCTCTCCTCTGCTAACCTCGACTTTTGTACGTGTGTTTTGTCTCTATATTGTCCGGTTAGCAATACTGCAGGTCAGTTTAGCTAGAATCCCCACCTTCGCTATCTGATCACCCTTGACAGATATCTAACCAGGTTCCTCATCCTCCACCACTGTCCAGGTGATGTCTGATGGCTCTGGCTTGCCTTCAGCAAGAATTGCACCCCCCAAGTTTCCTCTTAGTAATTTTCCTTCCACTGACCCCACCCTGCTCCTTGGCTCTAAGTCTCTTCTTGCCTCTGCTATATTTGAAACTGAGCCCAGTTCTATATTGAGGTCTCTTTTTCCCTATTGCAATAGCCCTGAGAAAAACCTGTTTTTATCACTTTACCATCCAGTTCCGATATTTCTTTAATGAGACACAGAGACACTCTCTATTTGCCTAAAAGCAGGGTATAAATTTCCCTTCATGGAGGGATTCCCGCCCCCATCCCCTCTCTCATACCAGGAAGGGCAGAACAACTCTGAATCACCATTAATCCCCGGAGAAGACTCTAGACTCTTATCAGTCCAGAGACACAGGGGAGGAATCCGCATAACAAATCTTACTAATCAACCCTTATCTTCCATTACTTTCCTCCATGTATTTACTTTTCCACAATTTACTGCCTCTAAAAGTTCAAACTCCTTTTCCTGTCTATCACGTGTCCACAGTTTTATCTCTTTCTGGTAAAAATGATCTATAAGCTCTCAGGCCTAACCTCCTCTGAAGGTCTTTATTTCTTTTATATGAAGGTTTCCATGCACACATAAAAAAATTACCGTCAAAAAAAATGTGTATGCCTTTTCTCCTGTTAATCTGCCTTTTGTCAGTTTAATTTCTAGGGCTCCAGAGGCAGAGCCTAACAGGGCAGGAAAGTTTTCTTTTTCCTCCTCTACAGCTTAACAAGGCTGAAAATCGCATGGAACGAGGAAGAGAAAAGGCTCTGAAAGGGAGCGTCATTCCTGGCATCAGTATTATCTGTGAGAAGAGAGAGTTTCGCTGTGTTGCCACCTAATGGTTATTTGCAAACTAGACTCTTTCTTAAATAGACTCTGACATTTGAACGTGAGAATTGTCCTTAAATGTATACTATTGATGTTGGTTGAACTTTGGGTTGATCTGCCCATAAGACCCTGGAAACAGGTGGCCGCTGATTGGTTGGTTTGAAAGCTTCTTTGACCGCCGTTTAGTAAGATGGGCCTGCCACAAAATACACAGCCCCAAGCATCCATTTGTCTCTACTTATTAAGGTGATGGCTATTCCCAGAGTCATCATGGACCAACTTTGTAGAATGTTTTATTTATCTGGATCCCCCGAGTTGAGTCCCTATGGGTTAAGGGTCCTGCCTCCTGCATCCTCCATGGATTCCCACTGCCTGATCACCAGGATTAGAGAAAGCCAAGCCCCACCACTTTACTGGGACAAGAAGATGCTCTTATCTACCTCCTTTGTCGCTTGCAAACTTTGTTATGGGGGCGGGGGGAGCACACTCATTGCAGTTTGTGAGGGAAGGCTCTATGCAATCTGGCTTTCTGGCTCTCTGACCACAGCCATGAAGTTAGCTTTCAAATGAGATTCCCAGCTGCTCCCTCTGACTTGACCCCAGGCCACATGGCAACTGGCTAACCCAGTATCAGAGCCAAGCCACTCTCGGCGGCTCATCTGTGAATCTTATTCTCCTGGGATTATAGGAACATCTGCAAGGTTCATTGTACTCTGCAGAGTAAGGAAAAGAAAAATGCCACATACTGGCTTGTTAGTTAGAAAGGAAAGACTTTCCTTGGAGCTGGGCCGTTTGCTTCTGAATAGCAATGTAAATGAAGTCATTCTGCAGCTGGAGCATGTGAAGCCACTGGGCCCAGGCTCAGTGACAACGATGTCCGACCAGGTCCTATCCTGGCAGATGGGAGGATTTAAGGGCAAGCATGCCGAGTCATCGGTGTCTGTTCTGAGCCCCCGACACTCAAAAAAGTGGGATTGGGACTTCCTTGGCAGGCCAGTGGTTAAGACTCTCCGCTTCCGCTGCAAGGGGCACGGGTTTGATCCCTGGTCGGGGAACTAAGATCCCACGTGCCGCGCAGCATGGCCGAAGTAAATAATTAATTAATTAAAACAAAATTTTAAAAGACACCTACATTAAAAAAAAAAAAAAAAAAAAAAAAAGTGGGATTAAAGTAAAGCAGGAGACATGTGAAGGTCCGAAGAACTCCCAGACAGTCAGCACTGTAAAACCCTGACACAGACAGCGAGTTAGGAAGAGCATTAAGATCTCGTGACCCCTACATCCTCAAGAATTAAGGACCCACTCTGTTCTCCATCCAGAGGCAGCACACTCCCCTAAGACATTCATCTCTACGTCACAGCCTTCTTCTTGGTTCTTCTCTGGGGGCCTTTCATTTGGGGTTTCTGAATTTTATGATACGTGCCCATTCCTCCAGAAAATTATGGCAAACGTAATAAACAGGTTTTAACTGTCTAGAGATGGCAGCTAGCCTGTGGAAGGTGGTTGCAGTCATCAGGCGGGTGAAACCACCAGTGGAGGATTTGCTTCTCATCGATGCAGAGTCTGAAATTAAGGCTCTCTCCTGGTATATGCTGAAGAATGTGTCCTGTACAATTATAAATACACCTGAACTGTGTCTCACAAAAAGATAGGTTGAAGTCTTACCTCCCTGTACCTGTGAATGGGCTGTAATTTGGAAATAGGGTCTTTGCAGATGTCGAGGAAAATTTAATTAATACTCAATCAAAAAAAGAAATGGAGAATGTTATTCGCGCCAACCTGAGGATCATAACCCAGGAGACAGTCTTTCAGAAAGCTCTGAGGACTGTTCCAAAGAGGTAAGGTGGGGGAGGCCAAGTATATATGTGATTTTGGTGAAGGGGTACATGCAATCAAGCACACAGCTTGGTAGAAGGCTACTGCTATTCACAAAGAACAAATATCTTAGTTAATGGTTTCAGCGCTTTTCTAAGTATGGGAAAATGCAGGAAACTAGGTTCATAAAACTTTCTCCTGAAGAAAATCTAACTATCTGAGGGCCAGTTCTGTCAGTTTTCCCAGAGCACAAAGTGCCTCATCCTGATCTGCACCTTAAATTCCTTTCAGGGTGTATTGTCAGTGACTTCAGTGGCTAATTCTTTTAGAACTGGATGGTGGGCAACATTCTTTATTTTACAATCCCCTCCCTTTCGGTCGTAATTTTGACCAAGGTTTGGGAGGTAGTTTGTAACCAATTTGTCCCACTGCACTAGGAATGCTCATTCCCAGGTCAGGTGAGGGTTTCCTTGATAGGACACTCCATGTGCTATTACTGGACCAGACCCAGTTAACAGTAGCCAAAAGCCTCTGTACCACCTGTCTTACTAGTCCGTTATGGTCCAGGAAATGGCTCCCTCTTGTTGTTTCTTCCCATACCCAGAGTTACACTATTACAATCATTGATCTTATAGGACTATATATTTGGTCAATTGTTTCAAGTCCCCTAGTCATCATTATTTTTATCGGAGGCTTAGTCACCCATCTGGTAATTCAAGAAACAATACTCTTGTAAAATAGGCAGAATACTACTGGCATAAATATTTAAGCTAAGAACTTCCATTAGGTGTGGCCCAGTATCTCCCCAGGTCATCTGACCCAGTCCGTTCCTTACCAATCACTATTTTTAAGGGAAATTACATATTGGACATTGCACACAAAGTTCACCAGAGATTTCTGCACTTACATGGAGAGTGGTGGGTCATCATGACCCCTTACAAGACCAAGAAAGGAATGCTGTCTTCTAAGGAGTTATATGGCCAAAAGAAGAAAAATTGAGCTTTATGGTTGAGCAGATAGTTCTACGGTTGGGGAGGTCTAGTTAATGCATAATGTAGACGCACAATGCATACTAGAGGGAAGGGAGGAGGCCCAAACTGGCAGAGAAAAATTTTATGTTTAAATTGTTCTTTTCTTGCCTTAAAATATAAATTTTATTTCATGACAGATATAATTAAAGTGTCAGTTAAAATGAAGTCATACACTTCCTCCTATTGAAGCAGGGCAGGCCCTAACACAGTGATTGATGGCCTTATAAAAAGAGGCAAATTTGGACACACTGGAAAATGCCAGGTGATGACAGAGGATGAGATTGGAATGATGCAGCTGCAAACCAGGGAAGGCCAAGGAATGCCAAGTATTGACGGTAACACCGGAAGCCAGAGAAAGGTGAAGAGTGTTCTGCCCAGAGACTCAGGTGGAGCATGGCCTCACCCACACCTTGATTTTGGACTTCCAGCCTCCAGACATATGAAAGAATACCTTTCTGTTGTTTTAAGCCACCCAGTCTGTAGTACTTTGTTACATCGGTCCTAGGAAACAAATACAGCACTGTACTTTTTCTTTTCCTCTTTTGACGGGAATCACACGAAATAGAACTTATCAGAATTGATGTGTTTGCGGACACGAACCTATAGCAGTCCTGGAAGCAGTAAATGTATGGAATCACATATTCTATGCATCCTATCAATCATAATATGCACATTTAAATAAATCATGATGGAGTAAACATGGATCTTCTTTCTATTGTCTCTACAGAAAATGAAATTTATTGTCACATGGAGAGGCAGTCAAATGGTATACAGCCAAAAATTTTCGGAGAAAGTATTCAGAAGTGTAAAGTATTCAGAAAAGTATTCAGACAGTTATTTAATAAAAATGTAATGTTATCTTCCTGACATTTGTGATGTTTATGGTATTTGCCAGTGTAGTAGGTTGAACAGTGGTCTCCAAAAAGAGGTCCACATCCTAATCCCCAGAACCCATGAAATTTACTGTATATGGGAAAAGTGTCTTCGCAGATATAATTACGTAGGGTCTTGAGATGAGATCATGCTGGATCATCCAGATGAGCCCTAAATCCAATGACAAGTGTCCTCATAAGAGACACACAGAGGAGCCAAACAGAAGAGAAGGAGGCAACGTGACCACAGAGGCAGAGATTGCAGTGATGCGGCCATAGGCCAAGAAAGCCAGGGCCTGCTGGGGAAGTTCCCAGAAGCTAGAATAGGCAGGAAAGGATTCTCTCCTAGAGCCCCTGAAGGGAGGGAGTGTGGCCTGACTGAGAGCTTGATTTCCAACTTCTGACCTCCGGAACTGTGAGAGAATAAATTTCCCTTATTTTAAGTCACTAAGTGTGTCGTAATTTGTTATGGCAGCCACAGGAATCTAATACAGCCCATTGTTGACATTTTGTAATTTGTTGTGATTTCTGTTGTTCTGAATAAATGATCACTTCCATGCCTACTTGTGTATTCAGAGCCTGGTATTCGTTTTCTTAAAGAGCGCTCTCCAAGTTTTCCAAGCTTCAGACTCCACAAACCTGGACTTGTGTGTTGTTGTATTTATTTAAAGGCGGTGGGAAATGCAACCCCAGGCATATCTGGGGGAATCCTTCCCCCTTTCTAGGGTCAGACAAGTATCCAAAGAGCTAACATTTGGAAACAGGAACTCTGTGGTTGCTTCCTGGTCATGCTGAGGGGTGGCCCATTTGAAGTCAGGAGAGTTGGGTGGCTTCGTGTCCTCCGAGCTAAGCAAAGAAGCAGGAATGTTTTGCGTCAATCTCTAAGACCATCATCGCTCTTAGCTTTCTTCCGTACTCGATCCCTTCAGAAGTCCCACACTTGTCTTAGCCAGCTGTGTGGTAACAGGGCACAGGCCTCCCCCATTCTCAGAAACTCCCCAAAAGCCAAGTGACCACGGCCATCAGTGGGAGGCTGTCCTCTCTCCACTGGGCCACTTGCTTCTCCACTCTCAGCACCCGCCGCTTCTCAAACAGAAGGCTGGCTGGGAGTTTTTCCTCGCCACGTTATTATTACTTTTTCAGCTGGTGACGCTGAGGTTTTCGAGGTAAAGCAGCCAGGTTGAGATGAGATTTAAGTGGCCTGGCCCCTCCCTGGTGGTGAGTACAGTGCTATGGCGGAGAGGAGGGGACCTGGCCAGCCTTCCAGGAGCCCTTCCTCCCTCCCAGGACCCCACCTCTGCCCTCACAGGAAATTCAAACTTGAAGAGCTGGCGTCCACCCTCCCTTCCTTTTCCAGACAGATCTCCCCATCGTGTACAATACAAGAATGATGGCAGGCATTGCAGCAGCTGGGACACCTCAGAATCTTCCCAGCATCCAGAATGAAGTCTGAAAGGGCATGACATTTGTCAGAAACATCAACTACCCTGGGACACATTGTCTCCTACTGGCATTTGCCCGGACATTTTGAGGAAAAACATGTCTCAGGCGTAAAAAGACAAATGTGCATTGCTGGAGGAATAGTCATTGGCAAGCTGCTTGCCTGAGTAAAACTCCTTCTTCCCCTGAGGAGAGGGAAGCAGTCACCCGATAGAAGTCACCAGTTACTGGAAGTTTCTGGAAGCCGTAGAAGAATTCTTTGTAAGCTCTTTTTAAAAACGGCCCTCTATTAATCCTGTTTGTGTTTCTGTTATTTCACATAGGCGGAAAAAACAAAAATCAGGAGACTTCCCCTTCAAAATATATGTTAGTTCCTTTCACCTCTTCATCGCCATTTTCTACAGGTTTATTTAAGCCCTTCAGGGCCTCAGTCCAGATGGTTGCTGGTATGTCCAAATAAATCCCCTGTCTCTAGGGCTTCCCTGGTGGTGCAGTGGTTGAGAATCCGCCTGCCAATGCAGGGGACACGGCTTCAAGCCCTGGTCTGGGAAGATCCCACATGCCGCAGAACAACTAAGCCCGTGCACCACAACTAGTGAGCCTGCGCTCTAGAGCCCGCGAGCCACAACTACTGAGCCCGTGCACCACAACTACTGAAGCCCTCGTGCCTAGAGCCCGTGCTCCGCAACAAGAGAAGCCACCGCAATAAGAGAAGCCTGCGCACCGCAACGAAGAGTAGCTCCCGCTCGCCGCAACTAGAGAAAAGCCCACTCACAGCAACGAAGTCCCAACACAGCCAAAAATAAATAAATAAATAAATAAATAAAATAATTAATTAAAAAAAAAAAATCCCCTGTCTGTCCCTCCTCTGCAGTCCATACTCCACAGGGCTGCCAGGGGCCCTTTCAACACCTCTACTTTCAAAATGGCTTTCCCTGCTCAGGTGGAGGACAAAGGGCCAAGGAGTTAGGCCTCTGACATCGTGGCCAATTGAGGTTGTGGATTCTTCGACAAAACACACGCAGTTCAGGGGAGAAAACTTCTACTGAGTCTTGCTTTGGCCCACCCCCCTGTTCTGCACTGTGAATTAAAGAGTGATTCGTGAATAGTTTAATTACGATGTTAATGGCACAATTATGCTGCATTGCACTTTTCATGTAACGAGCATTTAATTCATAAAAGATAAATATTGGAACGTGGCACTGTAGTAGATCCCATTTGGCATTGCTCTCATTTCCAACATACGCATTTTAAATACCTCAAAATAAAAGCCTCGTGACTCCTGAGATACTCGGCCCCAAAAGCTCGGCACCGGAGGGATCGAAGGGCCTGATTTTCAGCAGTGCTCAGCACTACTGTGTCAAATGAGCGAGGCTGCGGGATCCCCAGCTGCATCCGCACCCTCCCAGGTGAGTGGGCGCTGGTTCAGGAGGGTGCTATCTGGGCCCGAGGTGGTGCTGGTTCCCGGCTCCGGGGTATATGGAGCTGAGCTGTGCGTGATTCCTCAGCCTTTGGTTCTTCTTACCCTTCACGTGGGTGTAACCTTTCAGCGTTTGCAAAGTGCCTGCAGAGCTATTCTATTGTATTCCCCCAATAGCCTTGAAAGGGCGGAAACTGACACTCAGAGGGGATAACTGGCTTCCTCAGGCTCGCCTCGCTGGCAGGTGCAAAGACTGGAATCAGGTGTCCTGACTCCAAACTCAGTGCTCAGTGACTAATAAATAGTAATGGCGATCATTTAGGGAGCGCCTACTGTGTGTGTGCCGAGCATAGCTCTCAGCACTGACTGCATTAATCCTCATACCAACCCTAGAGGGTAAGTTCTCGGATCAGCTTAGGTTCCCCAAAAGAAGACCTTGAGATGAGGACTCAAGTGCAGGCTGTTTGCAAGGTGATCTTAGGAAGCAAGCCGCGGGGAGCTGGAAAGGGAGACAGGGAAGGGGGTGCTAATAAAAGGTGCCACTCGCCGAAGGGGTTACAGGAGCTTATTCCTTCTGAGGAAACTCTAGAATCCGCGTAGAACACAGAGCAGATTTAGTCACAAAGGGGCAAGAGAGCTGGGGTTTTGACACACCCATCCGAGCAGTCGTTGTTTGGGGACAGCTGTCGTGTTAGGGGGTGAGGACAGGGCACTTGGACTCAGGAAGCAGGCTTTGACAGCCAGAAAGAGCAAAGATGTCAGGGAGGAGAGCCCTGAAGGGACTGAGGGGCATTTGGGCGGCGCCAGCTATACTACTACTACTTGCCCCATGAGAATTTTAGAGATGAGAAAACGGAAGCATGGAGAGTTTAAGCCTCTTGCCCAGGTCACAGACACAATAGGTGGCAGAGCCCAAATTTAAGTAGTCAGATGGGAGCCTGTGCTCTTAGCCAGCAGCCGCCTCTCTTCCTTAGCCCAGGAATTCCCTGTGCTTTTCCTCTCCCATCCTCCAGGTCCTCCCTGACCCCCCCTCCTCCAGCCTCCGGCGAGCCCAAGCTCCACGTGCTCCGCTGTCTCTTGACCCCTACCTTCCCACTGCACAGTTGCAGGACAGGGGTTCAATTTTACAGGGATCAGACTCCCCAGGGGCTGCTCAATCATAGCCTGAGGGTCCCCAGCCCCAGTCGGATTCCAAAGGTCTAGGGAAGGCAGGGAACTTGCGTTTCTCTCAAGTCCCCGGATGAAGCTGCTGCAGGTCAGAGCCAGGCTTTAGGTACCACACTCAGGGCGTGACTGCTGTGTCCTGATCTGCCCCAGGGTGTGTGGGTCTGAGAAGCAGAGGAAGCTGGAGATGAAAGGGAGCACGGAGTTCCTGGGCTCGGGTCTCAGGTCCCGGATGAGGAAACCAGGTCCATGTGGGCTAAGTGACGCCCCCATGGTCCCTTCTGAGGTTCTGAGCAGTGTAACAAAAAGAAGTGATGGGCTCCAGGCAGAGGAGGGAAGGGATCACTCTTGCTACCCCCTTGGGGCCGGTCTTGGATGTGAGAGGCAGGAGGAAGAGACTAGAGGAGCAGAGTGAGGTCCCCTCCAGGAGGCAGGACCCACCAGGCACTGGGGAAAACACTGGGCTGGCTTCAGTCCCAGCCAGGGCCAGGCTCACAGTGACCCGTCTCCAAGGGTCCCTGTGGGGAAGAAAGTCAAGTAAGGAGAATGGGAGAGTTTCTGGAGAGCTGAGGGGGAAAGGGCAGTGTTCGGTCAATACGTTTATTGACTTCATCCCTGTGATCTTCAAACAAAGAGCCGATTCAGTTAGCTGAGTTTTAAAAAGATCAGTTAAAACAGTTAAACATTATTCAGTGCCTCATAAGCTAAACAGCCAGTGGACTGAACTTCTCAATAAATTTTGACATTGAATATATATCAGTTATGATTCAAAGATATTTATAGGCACCTACTATGTGGCAGGCAGGGATGCCACAGGCCCTGGAGAGACGATGGTAGACCAAAATCCCTGACCGTTTTGACCAATTGAAAAATCCTGTGTGTGTGTGTGTGTGTGTGTGTGTGTGTGTGTACCCCCTTTGGTTTGTTTTTAAGATGTACAGCCCTCACTGTTCTACTGCCTCCACTGTCCAAATTCCCTTTGCATTCTTGCAGTGTTTGCAGACTTGGTCTCCTAAACACAAGAATGACACGCAGTCTGTGTGCAACAAAATAATGCTGCCCAAACTGTCATCTTATGTGTTTCTTTGGGCTCCACCAGGATGTTGAATTACCCAGTCCATACAGCATATGTTCAGCAGAGATCCTGTTGAAAGCAGACATCTCCACCACAGCAGAGCAGGAAGCTGAAAAAATAAATTCGGTTTGGGATTGCTCAAAATGATGAATTTTCATAGACTGGAGTGGGAGGGGATGACTTATTAGATTGGAAAATGGTTTAGTACTTGAATGTAGTTTCTGTTGAGCGACAGCGCCCTCTGTTAGTGCCTTTAAGGAAAACAGGCAGCGTTTTCATTGACAGTGTGGTTAGGAGAGCTGTACTAAAATGTCCTGGTGGGAGGTTGCCAGTGGTTTGTTTGGGGACTTGTCAGGGTGTTTGTCTCCAGGATATTCTCTTATTCACTCCAACAGCTGTGAGAACCACCCCATCACTCAGAGTCTGCCTACGCAAGTGTGTTATTCTCAGGCTGCTCAGAACTCCCAGCCAGGGCTGCTTCCATCACTTGTTAACATCCATACTGGCTACCTATCTCCCTTTTGGAACCTGCCTGTACCTTTTCCTCTCAGGATGGTGGTCCAAGGCCTTTGGCTTCTGTAAGATCATTGTACTATGGGACTGATGGATACAAACAAGACTAAAGACCTCCCCTCCACCCCATTATCAGTCCAAAGACATTCATGGGCAACTTCTTGAGACAACAACCTAGACTTTGCTATCTGGCCAGAGGCTCTGAATAGGAAAGAGATTTCAGGCCAGGAAGAAGGGAGAGAGATATCATACATCATAGACCCAAGGGGGAAACACTTCTATATGGTTTCCTCAAATTAGAACTGTAGGCGGCAATGACTTTATAGTGATGGGGCATGAACATTTCAGAAAAACATCTTGTTTGTTAAGAGTGGTAATTAAACAAGGAGGTGGCTCTAATGAGGTGGTGGACTACTTAAGCAAACCAAAGTCTAAGCCTGTAAATGCCTCAAGGTTACAAATCAAAGCACTAAGGACCACAAATCACAAAAAGCCAACTAGACTTTAATCTACAGCCAATCAACAATTTCCTTGCTTTGCTTCTGCCTTTTCTTTATAACAGTCTCTCTATAGGGGCTTCCCTGGTGGTCAAGTGGTTAAGACTCTGCGCTTCCACTGCAGGGGGCACAGGTTCAATTCCCTGGTCGGGGAACTAAGATCCCACATGCCATGAGGTGTGGCCAAAAATAAATAAATAAAAATTAAAATAAAAATCTCTGTATAGGTCCAATCGGTGGAGCACTCGTAACCACTTCTGGTTTTGCACTGCCCTGTGTGAACCAATTTTTGCTCAAATAAACTCAAAAATTTTAATACTCCTCAGTTTACCTTTAACAAGAGTCAGAGATTCCTCTTTCATAAAACTTCCGTGGTACCCCTCCCGGAGGGCTCAGAGCGCTCTTGAATACAGCATCATAATATCACGTCTGCATGAACTGTGCAAAACTGGCTTGACCAGACTCCCTTACACAGATGTTTTCATGTCTGGTAGACACAAACCCTTTCTGTAATTCATCGCTCAGCCTAACTCCTGTTGAAACGAGCGCCTTGCCTCAATTAGAGCTGAAGGTTTAAAAGAGTAAAGACTTGCTTGTAAAAATTTTGTTGTAACCTCACGCGTCCCCAGGCCCTGCACTACGAGAGATCAACAGCTGACCTTCATCCACAGGGGATGCTGTGCAGACATCTTGCTGGGGGCACCCGAAGACCAAAGCCATAGCCCCCCGAAAACATTGCAGGGAACGTGCCTCAGCCCCCAAGCACACAGCTCTTCTTCCTGGTTGGCTTACTCCATTGCTGACCTTTAGCATCTTCACGTGAGGTCCATGAAGGGGAGGTGGTTTCCAGCTTTTTGGGGACTCAGGGGACCTGAACTCTAATTTTTTTAAATGAATAAAAAAAGGAAGAAAGGGTAAGAAAATGTTCCAATCTTTTTTTTTTCTGACTCAGTAACATTCACGTGATATTTTCTCCTCCGCTTCCCACTTGCCCAGGGAATTCCAACCTGGGTAGCTCGGGTGGCGTCACTGAAGCCTTAGAATAGAAGCCAACAACACAATTAAGGTCCATGTGGATTCGTGCTGGGGTGAACCTGCTTAAGAATCCCTTATTTTCCTGCAACTCTCCTCGGTCTCACAAATGTTTTCTCTCTGGATACCAGCAATTCCCCTGAGCCGGAAGTGGATTGGATATTATTATTATTCCCAGTTCATAGTCGACGGGAGGGAGGATCAGAGGGATCAAGGGATCTACTTGGAAGTGGTAGGTAACAATGTCGCAATGCCCCCCATTCGGTTCGCTTCCCATTAAACAATGCAATCAGGTCCACCTTACAGATTAAGACAATCAAGGCAAAATAACTTACTCAAGAAGGCTGCCAAAATTCCATCTTTACTTCAGTGATTTTTGATGCCACCTTTATGATTTACTAAATTTCCATATGCAGTTGGGTCTGTTTCTGGACTTTCTATCCTATTTCATTGGTCTGTGTTTGCATGCACTAGTACTGCACTGCTTTAATTACAGAAGCTATATTAGCTGTTTTAAAGTCTGGTAGACACCCACCTGTAGCTTTTCTTTTTCTGTGTTTTCTGGCTATTCTTGCACATTTATTTTTCCACATGAACTTCGGTATAAACTTGTCATTATATTGCATAACAAAAGCCTGCTGGTGTTTTTTAATTTTTTTAATTGGGATTGAGATAAATTTACTAATGGGGAAATGGCATCATGATAATGTTGAATCCTTTTATTCAAAAACAAGGGATATCTTTCCATGGGTTTAAGGCTAATTTTGTATCTTTCAGAGAGGTTTTATTATTTTCTTCATTTTGACAACACATTTCTTTTTTTTAATATAAATTTATTTATTTATTTATTTATTTATTTATTTATTTATTTATTTATTTATTTATTGGCTGCGTTGGGACTTTATTGCTGTGCGCGGGCTTTCTCTAGTTGTGTCGAGCAGGGGGCTACTTTTTGTTGTGGTGCGCGAGCTTCTCATTGTGGTGGCTTCTCTTGTTGCGGAGCAGGGGCTCTAGGCATGTGGGCTCAGTAGTTGTGGCTCGAGGGATCTAGAGCGCAGGCTCAGTAGTTGTGGCGCACGGGCTTAGTTCCTCCGTGGCGTGCGGGATCTTCCTGGACCGGGTATCGAACCCACGTCCTCTGCATTGGCAGGCGGATTCTCAACCACTGCGCCACCAGGGAAGTCCCTTGACTGCACATTTCTGATTATGTTTATTCCTAAGTGCTTGATGTCTTTTGTAGCTATTGTTCATGGTGGGGCTCTATTCATGTAACTGGAAGCTCTTTATTGTTTTTAATAAAATTTTAATTTCAGAATATTTTAGAATTACAGAAAAGTTGCAAAATAGTACAGAGTTTGCATACACACCCAGTTTCCTCTAAGATGAACATGTTACATTTGTCTAAACTTAGAAACCAACATTTCTGCATTACTGTCAAAATCCAGACTTTATTCGGCCATCACCAGTTTTTCCACTAATATACTTTTTCAGCTCCAGGATCCCACCCAGGGCACTACATTACATTTAGTGGTTATGTTTCTTTAGTCTTCTCTGATCTGTGACAGTTTTTCAATCTTTCCTTGGTTTTCATGACCATAATAGTTTTGAGGAGTACTAGTCACGTGTTTACAGAATGCCCCTCACTTCAGATTTGTCTGATATTTTTGGAGTGTAGGTTTGGGGGAAGCATATCACAGAAGTGACATGGCCTTCAAGGTGACTGATTTTGCACATGTTAATTTTACATCCTGCTACATTGCTGAATTCTTTCACTGTTTGCATTAGTACTATCATTGATTATTTCGTTTCCAGTTATATTGTCATGTTAGCACCCAAAAAGGATAACTTTACTTTTTCTTTTCCAATTCTTATGCCTCTAATTTTCCCCTTCCTTTCCCCGACATTTCTTTCTTGAAGTCTTTCTCCCTGGAAGCCATCTTCTCCAAGGTTTCTGTCTCTGGTCCCCCCGGTTTCAGGGCCCCTTCCACTGGTCAATGTTGTAAGACCCCCAAGTACTAGGTGGGGCTTCAGTACTCCAGCACTTAGAGCCCAGCTTTCTCCTTGTGGGGCTGATTTTGTCTAGGCTTCAACCACACCCTTACCCCTCCTCCTCTCCCCCCTACACCCCGACATCATGGGATTTCCCTCCCCACCCAAAGGCCCACATGGCAGCAGGAGCTCTCGCTGCATCTCTGTTGAAGTCAGGTGTTTATTTCTCTTTCTTCAATTTGAAGTTTGTGATAGACCTGTCTCCTAGAAATGCTGCAGGTAAGATTTTGTCTGTGTTCCATGTTGACTTTATGGCTGGAGGGAAGGATGTGTGAAAAGATTCAGACTCAAGCAGTCACCATTTACCTAGGGCCGATCAGAGCTCTTCCAGACATCAAGTCTCAGGGCTCTGGTCTTTGACTTACTGGTTTCTGTGTTTTTGAAACCAGTTCAAAATGGCTTAACTGAATGGAGGGCTACCTTATAATCTCTGAAACCAGATGCTTGGGTAGAGAGGCAGCTTCCTTAAGCTGATTTCTGGCCATGGGGTAGCTTCCATGGTCTGGCAGAGAATTCTTAATAGAAGATGCTAGAACCTCAGTTTGCACCACAGCCTTTCAGAGTGCAGTGGGTAAAAATTTAACTAAATGTCTTGCTGCTGCAAAACAAAGATCCCCATGTTCTCAGTCTACAGTATCTGAGTCCTCACTGACCTCTTCTTTACCACTTCCAATAGACCATTACTAATAATTTACTTTCTGTAACATGCAAAAAGCCATTTCTAGGTATCAACTGATGTATTAAACAAAATATAAATTTATTTCTCTTCCATATAAAGTAGGTCTGGAGATAATCTGGGGTTGCCATGGCAGCTCATCAATTATCAAGGACTCAGGACTTCTATCTTGATGTTCTGCCAACTTCAACAAATTCCTCCGCCTCTTGGTTCAAAAGTGGTTCTTTGAACTCCAGCCATCACACTCACATTCCAGCTAGTCAGAGGAAGTTGCAAATAAGGTCAGAACTGAGTCATAGAATCTTACCAGCAAGGGAGGTTGAAAAATTAGATCTTTATCTTGGGATTCCATGTGGCAACTAAGAATTAGGAGATAAATTTCTTAAAAAGTGGAGAATAGATTTTGGGGAATGCCAGATCATAAGCATGAACCCTTAACGCAATATTTATTATACAACACCTCACTGCCCACTCCCAAGAGTGTTATAGCAATTCTTGCCTGGCGATTATAAGAACAGGGTTGGTGAATTGTTTGTTAATTGCGATGATTTTGTAAAAAAAAAAAAAAAAAAATCCTTATTCTGTAAACCTATTAACACCTTAATTTAAGTACTTCTGATTTCTAGAGGGTCTGGGAGACATTAGAATTATAATGCTACCTTATTGCCCATTTCCAGCCCTTTTTAGAAACTCTGTTTTTGGAATAGAGTATCTTTCACTTGTTTGTTATTTTATGTAGTATATTTCTATTATTTTGAATTTCTGCAGAAAAGAGCAAAGCAAAGAATACTGAGCCTTAGGTCTGTGGGCAAGTGCTGTTATGCTATATAACCACTAGATGGCGATCATGTTCAGGCTGCTGGAACTCATCCTATCCTTTGAACACGCTCCCTCTCCAATCTCAGAGAAAAGTTTAAAACCAAATCTCTTTCTGAAATAATGCAATGGGAATAAATCTCAGTCCCCAGACTCTAGGGTGTGAGAAATACTAACAGTCTTTATTTTCTATAAATCAGCTCATGTACTACTTCAAGATCCAAGGAAAATTAAACTTCAGTCATTCTTGGGGCTGTTCCCTCTTCCACTCAACCCCAGGAGAGGGCAAAGGTACCAACGTTCAGGGTTCCACCAACACACTGGGGGCCCCCTGCTGGCATTGGCAACTGTCCACACTGAGGATCCCTGAGAGGCCCTTTGTTCAGACTCCCATAACCCTGTCTGGCCCAGAGCTGCCTTGTTTTAGTGCCACTTTTGGAGCCCAGGCACATTGGGGAGTTTGGGGACCCAGGAACCTAGGATGAGTCTCTCTGATGCCCAACAGGGCCCATCCCTCTGAGCTCCTTTCACATCCTCAGGGCGCTGTCATGGACCAGAGCACGGATACCTTCTACTCACAGGACCCCAGGCCCTCTCACTGCCCTAGGTTGCACTTGAATCCCCACCTCTCTCTCCAGGCTTCCTTCAGAGGTTCTTTCACTCTCACACCCTATTCTCCTCAAAGGATTTAGGCATTTGTAAACAAATCTAAGAGGAGATGGTTTGCAGGCAACACTTTCTTTCAACCTGCTATAAATCTTCCTAAAAGCAAGGAAGCACTACCTACAGAAGAAGTGAAACATAAATTTACAACCCTTAAATTTAAGCATCCTGCCACACCAATTAAGCATGCCTCTGTAACCAGCTGATAATATATGCCTCTAAAATAATTTCCAATGCAAAACTAAAATACTAAAATCTTCTACTTACTAGAAAATGCCTTCCTTGGCTGCCTCCCTTCTGTATACCATCTCAGGGATATGGCTCAGCATATCAAGTGCTCAGGATGACAAGTGTCAATTCCACAGACCAGATTTGTCAAAAAGTAACTGATCTCAGGGCAGCCCTGCTTATGCAGAGAGAAACTTTGCGCAAACCATGCTTCAATTCAACTTAGCAACTATTCATTGAGTTTTTCCAAATGTAGAACAAACAAATGACCACAGTGTTCATGTTATAAGATTTACCCCTAAAACTCACAGATACAAACTAGTGGTTACTAGTGGGGGCAGGGGGCAAAATAGTTGAAGGGGATTAAGAGGTATAAACTACTAGGTATAAAATAAGTAAGTTACAAGAGTGTAATGTACAGCACAGGGAACATAGTCAATATTTTATAATAACTTTATATAGACTATAATCTATAAAAAATATTGACTCACTATGTTGTTCGCCTGAAACTAATAGAATATTGTAAGTCAACTATATTTCGATTAAAAAAAAAGATTTACTCCCAACCTACAGGAGCTTATGATCTCAGGGGAAGACTGAGACTCACATCCCTAATTGTGAGAAGGGCTACAGGGTAGGTTGAACAGCTCCAAAAGGATAGCTGATGTTATAGAAAGTTAGACTCGATGGATCCTGTTGTCTCAGTATTTCAGCAGTGGCCTCCAAGGGTGAAAACAGCAAGTGCCAAGTTTGGATCAAGGCTGAGAACATTCACACAGGACTTGCCCAGGAGCTAGCACCAGGTTGGTTTTGACGGCTGCTGTGGACTGAATTGTGTCCCCATAAAATTCATATGTTGACACCCTAACCTCCAACGTGACTGCACTGCAGACAGAGGTTAAATGAGGTCATCAGGATGAAGCCTTGATCTGATAGGATTTGTGTCCTTATAAGCAAAGACACCAGAAAGCCTCTTATCTCCCCCCGCCCTACTTTCTTTTTCTCTCTCCCTCCTTCCCACTCTTGCCCTTCCTCCCCGTATGTACACTCAGAGGAAAGGCTAGAGCTCTCACCAGAAACCAAACCTGCTGGTACCTTGATCTTGGACTTCCAGCCTCTAGACTTGTGAGAAATAAAATTCTGTTGTTTAAGCCACACAGCCCGTGGTATTTTGTTATGGCAGCCTGAGCAGCCTAAGACACCAGCATTACCTTATCACTCCCTAGAAGGATATTAAAGGGTTGAGATTGGTGAGTTCTGGGGTGAATATTTATGTGGAAGATTAAGAGGGAAAGTCACCAGAGACTAATGTCCTTGGCATATATCCCTGGAGGTTTAGAGGACAATAGTGATTAGTGTCACACCCACCTGAGACAGCTATCTTTAGGGTCTTCTTGGAGCAGAAGAGAGAGAAATGAAAGCATTGGGGGCAAGCTGGGCATCCACCAATGATGGGACAAATGTGTACACCTCCTGGGGGATCAAATACAACATGGTAAAGCAGAGCTCCTCCAAAAGGCCTGCATGGGGTGCGGCACAGGACCCCAACAATGGGACAGACAACCAAAGCCCAGAGACCGAGGAAGGACTCAGAATCAGGCAGAGGGGAGAGGCGTGGCTGCTTCAACAGATCTCTGGTGGAATGTCCCCGTGGGAGATCTGTGCGGGTCTCATATGACTGCCTATGAGAGAGTCTGGACATCTGCTGTGCCCAGAGGGTACCAACCCAGATGCAACTGTTCATGCACTTGTTATGGTTGAATCGTGTCCTAACACCCAGTACCTCAGAATGGGACTGTATTTGGAGATAAGCTCTTTAAAGAGGTAAAGAAGTTAACAATGAGAAGTTAAGGCCATTAGCCAATCCGACTGGTGTCCTTACAAGATGAGGAAATCTGGATGCATCAAGAGACACTGGGGTTCACGTGCACAGAGGAAAGACCACGTGAGGACACAGTGAGAAGACGGCCATCTGCAAGCCAAGGAGAGCAGTTTTAGGAAAAAGCATGCCTCTGACACCTTGATCTCAGACTTCCAGCCTCCAGAACCGTGAGAAAATAAATTACTGTTGTTTAAGCCACACAGCCTTGGTACTTCATTATGGCGGCCGGAGCTGACTGACACACTGCCCTGCACACAGCTCTGGTGGGATGAGTCATAGTAAAACTGGGAAGCCGGGCATGTCCCTTCCCCAAAGCAGGTTGCTCAGGCAGAGAAAGCTGGGACAAGTTGGTGAGCATTTAGGATTTTGACAAGTGCACTGATTCTGCAAGAATCAGTATAAAATAAGTAAGCTATAAGAGTGATATGATTCTTAGAGCAGATTGGACTTTTGTCAACTAAAAGAACCAGAAATATGAAGAAACTGCCTGATCCTTCATCAGCAGGGCAGGGAAGCATGACTCTCCAGGGTGGCTCTGTAGGAACAGTTAGAAAAATAAAGGGCTGTCTTCTTTGCCCTCACCAATCCAGCTTACTTCACGGAACAGTTAAACTAATATGGACTCTGTGCTTTCTTCACCAGGCGATTTTCTAAGCCCTCTGCGTGAATTAATTCCTCGACTCCTCCTCATTCACACGTGAGGAAACTGACACACAGGCTGCCACCCACTTTGCCCTGGTGAGGGGTCAGTGTCAGGGTGCGGGCAGCCTGGCCCTCACTACACTGACTCCAGGCAATGGGGCCAGGAGGAAGGGAAGGATTAAACCCATCTGGGCCAATGGAGCAAGGCCTTTGGAGGAGGTGAGGTTTCACTGAGCCTGGAAGTGCAGAAGGATTTTGACAGGCAGATAAGAGGAAGAAAAGCCTTCCAAGCTGAAGGAACTGTTAAGAGGTGAACAGAGGCACATGAAAACGTCCAAGAGGGTATTGGAACAAACATGGATTGGAACCAGACAAGCCTAAACCAGAAGTGGTGAGGGGGACACCCCAACCAGGGGCAAGACATTTACAGAGAAGACCCGGGAAGGGAAGCAGGGACATTATTGCGTGGCTATAGTTTCAGCAGTTACCTTATCTGGGAAGGCCGGATGTCTGTGATTGGTTGTCCTTAGGTTTCCATTTCATGACCTGGAGGCATTTACAGGCTTAGGTTTTGGTTTACTTACATTGGCCAGGATGGCTTTAGAGCCCATCAGTCTAGTGGCTTCCTTGTTTAATTAAACAGAACAGTTCGAAGCAAAGACACAGAGATGGGAAAGAGCAAGGTTTATTCCAATATGTCTCTGAGGGGTAGGGAAGTAGGGAATCTAGTGAGACTGTCGCAGGAGAATCGCGGGATTAGAGGGGTAGGAAGCGAAGCCAATATTCCACGAGGGAATCGCTCGTTTCACTGCACACACTCACACAGCACAACATAAGTTAGTCGTGCAAACAAGGAGGAGGGAAGGGAGTAAAGAACCACCCAGAAGAGGATCCGGGAAGGAGGCCTCAGCAGGACCATCACCCCAGGTCCAGCAACAGGTCTCAGGACACACGTGAGCGGGAAGTCACCCTCTGTTCCCACGGAGCCTCCACAGCGCCATCTGGAACAGCTCCTGGGCCACATAGAGTCAGGTCCTGGGAGGCTGAGCTTTCAGACCACCCCTCTCAATGTTCTCATTTTAAGGGGTCCACCCGAGAGTGTAATGGTTACGCCCCAGAGGTCTCTCATCAGTCTCCCGATCTGCTCCCCGGAAGTCTTTCCATGGATGTGGAAACTTCCTTATCCCTATTAACACTCAACATCTCTCACTTAAACATTGGATGCTTCAAAACAATCATTGAGGTTCCCATTGGCCATTGTGACTCCATTTGGAACTACTTAACACAGCCTGAAGTCATAGAGGAGGAGTAGGAATCACATGATTAAAATTACATCATAACAACCCACCCCTTGATTCTGAGAATCACAGTGAATCTAATACCCTTCAACATCGTAAACTGCCCCAGTTTAACAGCTTGCTGCAGCTCTTTGCAAGCCTTGCTTGCTCCAGTGTACTTCCCCCCTTTTTCTTTTATTTCTTTTCACTTTAAAAAAATCACACAGAAATTTCACACAAAAAAATTATTTTTCCATTCAATGTCAGTATTAACCCTTTTATTTTTATTTTTTGACAGTTGCAGTGTATGGCATTTATTTGGATTTTTATTTGAACAAACTAATTTTTATAAGTGTTAGGCATTTTTCCAGAAAACCTCAGTGATGTTTTTGTGGTTATTAGATAATGAATATGATTTTATTCTCAAATATTTTTCATTGCCCAGCTTTCAAAAGTTATATTTGATGCCTTTATTGTTTAGAATATCACCTTATTTTGCCCCTGTACCAACATTACTTTCCTTCCTTATAATGGGAATTTCTTTCACAAGCAATGGCTAATTAGAGATGTCTGTCATCTCAAAGTGATCTAAGTAATTTATTGAGAATTTAATTTACTGAGAAATGACAGTGTTAAAAAACGGCCTGTATAATAAAAAAGATAAAAATAGAAACTTATTTCATATGGTAGCTCTATTTTTAGTTTTTTAAGGAACCTCCATACTGTTCTCCATAGTGGCTATACCAATAACCTCTTGATTTTTAAAATTTACTTCTTTTTTTTTCAGTCCAGCAATGCATATGATATATATTAGGTTTTTTCACTGAGATAAATCCCAAATATTATAGCAAGTACAACAGCCAGGTCTCCCTTAATAAGGCAACCAAACCAATTATTCCGTAAAGAAAAGTTGAAAAAATTCCAAATTTTCCACTTTTTAAACCATGAGGATTATGTGCCATGGCAATTTTCATGTTTAAACCATGCTCTGGATTGCCAAACGGAGCATGTGTTTTCCTTGTTTGAGTCAGCCATACTTAGAACGTCTGCATTCATTATGGCTACAATTTTAGGTAAGTTAGTGAGCTCGGTATCAAATTTGTGTAATGCTCTTTTAATCTCATCTTTTTTGGTTATCCTCTGGATCAAATGGGATAGTTTATGTTCAAGATGAGATGTATTGATCCATGGTACATGCTCTGGTCTAATCTCTCAGTGAGTAAAGTGTCTGGGAAGGACTCTGGTTTCAGTGTAATATATGGCATTAGAGTATAGTTTCATTATTGTAAGTGATGTTCATAACGTGTTCAAAGCATATACTTCCGCTACTCAAAGTAGGGTAGCCCTGGGTATAGTTCCCCAGTTACAGTGTGGGTATTGCTATAATGTCAAAAGCAAATATCCTTTCTCCTCCTTCTTGTGTAAGGATATAAAGTTTACACATTCCTGCATAAATACATCCACTATTACCCAGAGGGTTCAACATTGATCTAGTAGGGTTGGCTGAGACAGTGGGTTCCCAGTTATAATAATAAAAGTGCAATTCCCAGTGTGCATATTGAAGGTGATGTTGGCCTGATTTCACGTCTAGCATTGTTTATAAGAAAACCCGTCTTTGCTGTAAGTTATTTGGTAAGTCTGTTGTAGGTATTGTAAAGGGTATTCACATCTGAAATGATCGTCAAATAGACAGTGAGTCCCTTTGGGGAAATATGGTGTATAAGGTTGGTTGCTGGAGTTAAGTATTAGGTCATAGTTCTTTTCATGTAACTATGGACCTGCCTTTATCAGAATATGGTTGGTTAATAATACCAGGGGTTGTTTTTGTTTGTTTGTTAAAAAAGAGATGCTGGGCAGGGGCTGGCGCTGGCAGAGGAAGACTCCTTGTGCTTTCATTTCCTAACAGTTTTGCTGAGTATCAGCCCTGGTGATTTTTCTTTTTTTTTTCTCCTGCACTATGCGGCTAGCTTTATGCGGTTAGCTTTACCTGAGATGTCTCATAGGATCAAGAGAAGAATGAGACATCTACGGCCTGAGAAAGCAGCTGCTGGGAGTTCACGGCAGGAGTCCGAGTTCAATTCACACAACTCAGATCAGTGGCTCTCACCTCCTGTGTCTCTCAATTCCAAATTTCATCTTCTATCTGGGATCAGAGACCCAGCCCTGGATCAGTCAGCCTTGGACAGGGGATGTGTGTCTATAGTGGAGACATGGCTACTGAGTTCCAACACAGAGAAACGGAAAAAACACAGGTTCTAGTTTTGTTATTCTGATCTTGATACCGAGCAGGACGCTGGTTCCCCATCAAGGGATACACATAACAACATCTTTGAGCTGTTTTGCAGATATTGAAGACCCCACCAGGTGGGAGAAGTTAAAGGTATGGTGCCCACAAGCACAGAGACCCCAACCAGAAGGTTGGTGATGCTGACTCCCGATTACCTCACCACCAACCAATCAGAAGAGTGTCCACAAGTTGACCACACCCTCTTTGAACGCTTACTATAAAAGTCCTCACTACCCCTTCCAGGTCAGGACACACAGTTTTGAGGGGATTAGCCCGCTGTCGCACCCTTTGCCCAGCAAAGCAATAAAGCTCTTCTTTTCTACTTCACCCAAACCTCTGTCTCCGAGAATTAATCCGGTGTCGGGGTACAGAGGCCAGATTCGGCTCCAATCTCTTCTCTGAAAAAGGACCATTTGTTAATGTTCTCTTTACAGTGTGAGGCCGAGTGCTGAGGGTGGATCGGACCACGCAGAGCAGGGGACTGTCACCCTCCGATCCCGGGCTCCTTACTTCTATATTACTGTGACCTAAGATGGTGAGCTTTTTTTGATTCACAAGACTCTTCTCAGCTGTCGTTATGTCACCTCCATCTTGTCAGCTATTTGTTCTGGTGATTTACAGGCCAGCTCATTACCCCAAGGATTTTCATCTGTAACATCTGAGTTACTGTTCCAGCCTGCCAAAATCTTTTGCATTTTGATTCTATCACCCATTAGCGTTCCTGGTGAATTTGAGGTTCTTGATGTCTCGTCGCAGGAAGAATTCAGTGAGAGACAAAGTGATGGGTAAGAAGTGGGTTTATTTAGAGAGAAACACACTCCACAGAGTGTGGGCCGTCTCAGGAGGCGAGAGAGCCCAGAAATATGGCGTGGTTAGTTTTCATGGGCTGGGTAATTTCATAGGCTGAGTGGGAGGATTATTCCAACTATTCCAGGGAAGGGGTGGAGATTTCCAGGAATTGGACCACTGCCCACTTTTTGACCTTTTATGGTTGGCCTCAGAACTGTCATGGTGCCTGAGGGTGTATCATTTAGATGCTAATGTATTACAATGAGTGTATAATGAGGCTCAAGGTCCACTGGAAGTCAAATATTTCACCATCTCGGACCTAGTTGGTTCTAACCAGTTTTTGTCATGTCCTATGGCTATGTCATTCTTTTAAAGGTGGTGTCCTGCCCCTTTCCCTCCTCTTTCATTAGGGCAGAAAGTTATGCCAATATTATTTTTGGCCGTTAATTTAGCAAAGTTTTGTTTTTTTAAAAAAACTGAGTTTGTCAGGAGAATGAAACAATAGACTCACTGAGCTACCCAGAGAAATTGTTGAAAATGTGTAAGAGAACTCCTTACTTTTAAGAATTTATCATGCAGAAATTGTCAGCTCTATAAACACAGATTTGAATACTTAGGTTTTTTTCTCATTATTTATAATTGCAAAACACATTGGAAACTTATTTATTGCCCAACAGTAAGGGAATGCTTAAATAAATTTTGATATACTCATTCAATGAAATATTCTTGCCACCAATAAAAATTTATTTACAAAGACTTCTTTAAGATATAGAAAAATATGTATATGTAATGTATTTTACATAAATTTAGCAGAAACTTATGTTCTCAATAATATTTTGATGTTTTTCTTTTCCTTTACTTTTTTCTTCAATTTATTTATTTTTAATTTTTTTGTCTGCGTTGGGTCTTCGATGCTGCACGTGGGCTTTCTCTAGTTGCGGCAAGCAGGGGCTACTCTTCGTAGCAGTGTGTGGGTTTCTCATTGCAGTGGCTTCTCTTGTTGCGGAGCACAGGCTCTAGGTGCGTGGGCTTCAGTAGTTGTGGCTCACAGGCTCTAGAGCGCAGGCTCAGTAGTTGTGGTGCACAGGCTTAGTTGCTCCGCGGCATGTGGGATCTTCCTGGACCAGGGATTGAACCTGTGTCCCCTGCATTGGCAGGCCGATTATTAACCACTGTGTCACCAGGGAAGTCCCTCCTTTTCTTTTTAATAGAAAATAAACTGAAAGAAATATACCAAAATGTTAACTGTGTCTTATCTCTGGGTGAAGACATTTTGGTGATATTTTCTTCTTTAGACTATTCTATATATTTTTTCACTTTTATGATGAGTAAGTATTTCTTCTCTAATGGAAAATCTATTTCATGATCATTCTCAGTTCTTGATTATTGAGAAATTCTTTGCATTTTTAAGTCTGAGGAACTTTCATTCTTTTAAACCATCATGTGACACAGGGTTTCCTTCACTTTGTCCCCCTCAGATATCTTTTACAGTAGAACCACCCCGACTGCGATAATTAGCACTTCCTGTTGAGCCAATCTGCTGCCTTGGGACCCTCTGTAAGGAGGGGTCTGAAGCCCAAGCCTCTATGCTGCTGTCTGTGAAATGGGCCCGTACTAACCTGGGAAATCTGCAGTGTCAGCTCCTCAGAGTCACTGTGTGCCATTAAGTGCCTGACAGTAAGCTTCTCTGATTGTAATGTAAGGATCTGATGTTAGCTTTTGATAGCTGGGGCCTCCATTTCAAAGACATCCGTCTGAAATAAACATATTGCCTTCAACACAACTAGAGGAAGTGCCAGGCCACCCCACCCTTGCAGTTCCCCTTGTAGGGAGCCTTGGGTGACATAGATAACTGACTGCCTGAATGGCCCTGCTTTTCCCTTCTAGCACCCCAATCCCTGCTCTTACATTTTAAATTCACCAATAAAGAGTGAAATCCTAGGCACCCCACCCTGGACACCAATAAAGGCAGACCCCCAGGTCTGCGCTCTTTCTCTCTCTCTCTCTCTCTCTCTCTCTCCCCACGACCTCACTGTGTGGCCCCAGGTGTACTGTGTACCCTCCGGGACTTAGGAGTAATAAACCTTTTTTGTTTTGTTTTGTTTCAAAGTTTCCTGATGGTTGTAGCTGAGGTGCATCTTGCAATCGTAAAACAACAACACAAGGGCTGGTCCAGCCAAAAACGCTGGTTACAGTTGCTGGGTACTCACCACAAGTACTATGGCACAGGTGAATGCCCCCAGGGATTCCAGATAGCATCACTAGCCAGAGGCCGAGACCAACAGGAAACACGCTGTCATAGGTGTCGTCTACCTGGAGGCTCAGCTTTGCTACTTTTCTGAGTGTATCATGGGAGTAGCAGAAAAAACATCGGCATCGGAGCTTCAGATCTAGTGGGACCTGAAATTAGATCACAGGCCAGGTCTAGGATTCTGTGTGCTGGGAGTGAAGCCTGGATGTCAGGGAGGTTGAAGCAGAAGGATAGCTGTCATTGCTCCTCACGGAACTGAGCTTGGCCTCATTTCCCTCCCACTATCACTGTACTTCCACACTAAGACTGGCCGTGGGGCCCCGACCTCTTTGGCTGGTGTCCTGTCACCCCATCCAGGTATTACCAGTGGCCCCTTTATTCCCTCCCCTTTCACTCCTTACCTGAGCTCCTCAAGATCACCCAGAGCCGATAGCACCTGCCACCCGGAGATGGTCCTCACTTCCGCCCCCTGCCAGACCGAGCTCTCGTTGTGATCACTTTCTCAGCCTCTACCCTTCTCGTCTGAGTTTCCTCCTCCTGCCCTACCTGCCTGAGAAATCTAGGACCCGGGACACCTCCTGCCCTGCCCCCCAAGCTCCCTATGACATTGTTAAGTCTGGTGGGCACGTCTGGCGCTGGGAAAATTGAGGGGACGGGCAGAAGAATTGAGGGGACGGGCAGAAGAATTGGGGAGAGGGGACCATCTTAAAATGTACTTTTTATTATAAAAACAGAAAGTAAACATTATAATCCTCTCACTTAGGAATAACCTTCACTCCTTAACATCTTATATTTTCTTCTAGTTTTTTATGTTGTTATGTCATTTTTATAGCAGTTGAAATCATATAGCAGTTTTGTATAGTAGTTGAAACTATTTCAAGTACCCTGGAATGGCACTCCTCCGCTTTTTTTCCTCTCCCTTCCCTTTTCTCCCTCCCTGCACTTCCCTTTTTGGTTATTGGTTATTGGTTATTGAGGTAAGTTCACATGAGAGGGGAGGTGTGATCAGCCCCCTCGTTATCCCTGTTTCTAATTGCGATTCCTTAGTTGTGTTGCCTCATTTGGTCCCCGGCCTCTTTGCAGGGTGGGAGTCGGGTACCAGCATTCATCACCTTTTACATTTGAGGAAACTTAATATTTAAGGAGCTTTAATGGCTTGACCATCATGACACAGTTAGCCAGATGCAGGTCCAGCACTGAAGTGCAGCCTTCAAAGCCCAGTTTCTGTGTCCCTGTTGTAAGCAACGGGTCCGGGGTAATTTGACAACGATCTCCTCGGGGTTTGGTTTCAAGTGGGGGAAAGTAAAGGTAAGTGAATGGAGCTAGAAACAAAAGCAGCAGCAAGAAGAGAAGCTGGTGGCAGGGTGGGCTGGCTCTCGATGAGCCTACTGGGCTTGGGGGGGCACTCCAAGGAGCCCGGCCTATTTTCCCAGAGGAGAGTTCACGTTCATGTTCTTAGCCACAGACTTTGTTTTCAATCTATCTGTGCCTTTCTGCTGGGCCATCGATCAGGGGGACAGCCATAAGGCCCACCCTGGAGAACAAGGTTTACCTTTCTCTGGATTCTGTGTGTGAGCGGGAAGGGGGCCCCATCACACCCAGAGTACAGCAGAGTCCCTGGGGCTGCCACGAAACGACCCAGAGTCTTTGACAGGGGCAGTCCTCAGCAGGCACCACTGCCCATTCTGCCATCAGCCCCTCCCAGACCTTCTCCTTGGGTTTCTAAATGACTCTTCATTCCTTTTTTCTGAAAAGAAGAACGTAACCTTAATTGCACTTGTCTCGGTGTCCACCCCCTGGGAGCCCCCCATGTGTCCTAAGGGAATCCCTGCCCCGGAGCTGGAGAAGCGAGGCGGCTTTTAGTGAGCCAGGCCCTGCGAGGGATGCCAGGACGACAAGCATCTCAGCACGTAGCCCCGAGGAGACTTACGTGGGCCTTGCAATGAGCCATTCATTTCTTATTCCACAAACATTTAATCGGGAGCTACTAAGTGCTGGAGAGGGAGGGGACGCGACCCCTGGCAGCTGTCTGGTGACTGGATCCAGAGGCAAAGCTTTGAGAGTCTGTGCCTGCACAGCAAGTCCCAGCAACCACTGCCCACATCGCAGACGGGCAGGCAGCGATGGAGAGAAGGGGAAAAGAAGTCGTTGGGTGCTGGTGAATTTCATTCTGCCACAAAGTCCTTCCCCTACCTCCGGAATGACCCCAATTCTGTTGGACGCCTTCTTATAAATAAACAACGGAGTTTATCCAGAGTGCCGACAGAACCTAAAGGCAGAATTGATTTGAGTCAGAGGGGATTATGAAGGTTTATTATGTTAAGATAAGGAAGTATGAAACCGGATGGAGCACCGAATAATCATCATGACTTCAAGGCTGTAATAATTACTTTGTACAGGAAAGGAGAGAGATGAGTTTCTTCCTAAACATAAAGATTAATGTTCCTTTACAGTTTGTAAGCTCACATTCTTGACAGACCACTTAAAGGAAAATTGCGTAAACTCTGATTTTAAGTTGTAATTTTTCTGCATCTCCAAAATTTAATATATTTCCCATAAACATAAATATTAAAATGTACATCATTTATTAATTCTCTCGTAAGGAGGATTATCCTTTTTTCTGAGTTTATGTGCTTTGCAATTAGGTGTTAAAATGAAAGTGAAAGGATGATGATAGTAAAGAATAGCTGCTTTTTAAAATATCCTTTTGAGATAAAATAAAGAGTTGACAATCCTATGTTAATCCCCCATATTTGTCCTTAAATTTTTATTATTCTTTATTATTATAATAATATCATATAATGTATTTTATTTATTATATATAGTATTAAATAATGTGATTTATTATATAATATTATAGGAATGTTATTGTTATTAATCTAAACATTTATTATTATTTAAATGGCAGAGCAAATATGTAACTAACTGCCTCTTTCTTCTTAGAAAATCACCACCACCACCTCACACCCCCAAAAATCAAGAAACAGAAATGCAGCTTCCTCTGTGATGAAACTAGGCAACATCTGTGACCCCAGCTGATCCCAGCTGCAGTATCTGGAGAAAGGCTGCCAAACCTGCTGCTATTCAAACACGAGTGCATGGAGATGGTTAGAGAGATGGTGGCAACCAGAATCAGCAGAGCCAGGTTTGTCCCTTACAAGAAGTTGAGGGAAAAAAAATAAGAAGTTTGGAATGTGATGCTGGGACAGGATTCACTCAGACTCCCCATATTTGCAGGAAGCAGGCTGTTGACGAGCCAGGATGGAAGAGTTTCCACATTGCATTGTGAAGAGCCCCATAGCAGTTGCTATCTGCTGGCTGGAGAGAAACAAAGGCTAAAACTACTCACCCACTCAAATAAGCTCAAGTCTTTAGAAACTGCCCTGCAATTCAGGGAGAATCCTGTGTGTCGGGAGGCTCAGCGTGTCAGATATCAAGTGCTGAGTAACAAAGAATCCCCAACCTAATAGCTTAAAAGAACATCCATTTTATTTGCTAAAGATCCTGGGGGTCAGCAGTTTGCACTGGGTTCAAAAAAAAGTGGTCTCTCCTGGGGTCACTCATGAGGCAGAAGTCTTCCTGTTGTTTGGCCGGAGCTGGTCTTAAATGGTGTCCCTTGTGTGTCTGGCAGTTGGAGCTGGAAAAAGAAATTCAAGGAATTCGGTCTGCCTCAAACTTTCTCCATAACAACTTGCAAGATTAGAAGTCAATAGAGCAATGCCTTCCAAGTTTTAAAAGGAAAAAGTGACCTGGAAATAAGCCTACAGAAAAATGTTTTTAAATGTACAAGAATTCAAGGAATATAGCTTCCATATGCTTTCTTTGAATTAATCACTAAAAGGTGAAGTTTAGCCAACTGTCATAGTCTGGATTGTGTACACCTCCCCCCTCCCACACACAGCATATTTATATATTGAATCCTAATCCCCAGTGCCTCAGAATGTGACTGTATCTGGAGATTGGGTCTTTAAAGAGGTAATTAAGTTAAAATGAGATCATTAGGGTGGGCCCGAATTCAGTGTGACTGGTGTCCCTATAAGAAGAGGAAATTTGGACAGAAACACATATAGAGAGAAGACGATGTGAAGACACAGGGAGAAACTGGCTGTCTACAAGCCAAGGAGTGAAGGCCTCAGAAGGAACCAACTCTGCAGACACCTTGATCTCAGACTTCTAGCCTCCAGGATAGTGAGAGAATAAATTTCTGTTGTTTAAGCCACCCGATCTGTGGTACTGTGTTATGACAGCCCCAGCAAACTAATACACCAACTAAAAAAATTAGGGAAATTAATGAAAAAAGAAGTGGGATGAGCATTGAACCATTTCACCACAGGGCTAAGTCTAACACAAATGTGGTCAAATGTTACACATGGCCTGAACATTTGTAAGTGTATAAATCCAGCATTAAGGGGCTTAGGTTCCACTTGCGCCCAGGCCCCCAAGTAACTATCACATTGGGCCAGCCAGATGGGTTCACTGGGCCACACTGGGCTCCAGGGTAATGAATAACTTTCAAAGCAGGCTTTAGAGTTCTAGGCATTTGAAGCAAGAACCTCAGGGACTTCCAAGAAAATGAGGAGGTGACTCTGTGGGGTCTAAACCCTCCTCCACTTCATGGGCAGCCCCAGGCCTGCTCAGTGAGATTTCATGGAGGGGGGTTTGCTGTGACTAAGGAAGCCCTGAGCCCCAGTGACCTGGCTCATTCCTGAGTTCCCTTCCAAGTCAAAAAGCTATTAGCATCTTCAGGTGGTTTCACCGCATTAACCTTAAAGTAATGTAAGGACATGTTGGTAACTTCTATAGGGTTTGTCACCTCCCATGCTTCTAGCCAAGACCCACCACCAGGGCACAAGCTTGGGTCCTCCTCCCTCAGGACAGACCTGTCACCGGAGATGGATGCCGCTGCTGAGGACAGAGTGGGGTGACCCCAGGAGCCAATTAGGGAGTGAATCCGGGCGCCTCAGTGGAAGGATCAGAGTGACTGCCAGCCCTGATGGACAGGACTGGGCTCTGTTGGAGGCATTTTTGCCAAAGCAAGTATTTGTCATTGTCACTCTTCTCCCCCCTCCTCAGCCAATGGCTTGGATCTAGCAACCAGACCTCAGTGGGGACAGAAATTTTCCTTAACAAGCAAACGAACAGCAAAAAAGCTTTCGCAGCAACGTGAATGGACCTTGAGATGATCATACTAAGTGTAGGAATTCAGAAAGAGAAAGACAAATACCATATGCTACCACTTATATGTGGAATCTAAAATATGACACAAATGAACCTACCTACGAAACAGGAACAGAACCACAGACTCAGAGAACAGACTTGTGGTTGCCAAGGGGGCGGTGGGGGGAGGGATGGATTGGGGGTTTGGGATTAGCAGATGCAAAGTAGTATATATAGGATGGATAAACAGCAAGGTCCTACTAAATAGCACAGGGAACTATATGCAGTATCCTGTGATAAACCGTAATAGAAAAGAATATATATCTGTATAACTGAGTCACTTTGCTGTACAGCAGAAATTAAACACAACATTGTAAATCAGCGATACTTCAATAAAATTTAAAAAAAAAAAAGCTTCTAAGAGGCTGACATCGAAGTTTTCCTCAAACTCTCCTTAAGGAGCCTCATGGAAGGCAACACCCTTCACATAAGAGGTACCATCACACGCTTCCCTTTTTAGGGGGAGAAGTCTTCTCTTCCTCATCAGGAGCTCTGGAAGCCTTTTACTGGAGGACAGGGATATGTTCTCACGGTGTGTGGTGTGCAGGGTGAAGGAAGGATGGATGGCCAGAGAGCGTGAGTGAGAATTGTGTGAAGAGAGACTGCCAGAATGTTCCTCTGGGACTCACGTTCTGGATGCAGCAGTTGTTTCCCTTCCAGGAAATTTCAGACAAGTTCACAGACCACCATGAGCTTGCAAACAAACTGTTAATAAAGAGGCTTCCAGCTGGGCCGGAGCAGGAAAGGGAGAGACCCTGAGGCCATTCGCCAAACAGAAACAGACAAACAAGTGGTCCTCCGAGGACAGGGGGCTGAGCATTAACCTGTGAGCTGGGGAGCCCAGAGGTCACAGGAAATGGTCAGGGCTCCACAAAGACTTCAGAGGCGGGCGACCATCAGGCCCTGGAAGGCAGCCAGGGTGACCGAGATCTGTTTTACTGGGTTTCTAATGGCTCCTCTGAGACGCAGCATTGGAGGAGAATGAGTGGAGCAGACAGTTGCCTGATTGAGTCTCCACGGCGCAACTTGGACGTACTTTTCAAGTGATTTAAGAGCCTTGGTTGCCTCTGAAAGGGAACACAGTGCAGCTGGCCCATAAAACTGCTGCACTTTGGGGTTTGGAAAAATCCTCTTCAGAGAGAGTCAGAACAGCCCCAAGGGGTGACGGGGACCAGAGCTCAGGCTAGTCAGGGAAGCATCTGTCACCAGGGTGGCGGGGTCAGTGAGCAAGACACCTAATCAGTGCTGCGGATTTCCAAATGGGCGGGAGCGTGCGCTGTGGTCCCTCACAGAGGCTGATTTCTGTTTCCTGGGTGGCCTGAGACATAGCAGTCCCCTCAGAGGACGCAGTCGCTGTGTCTGTTGTCTGGGAAGCAAAGCAGGACATTCTGGGGAATGGTCCATGCAAGTCCCACGCTTTGCCATGGAGGATTCGGTTCTAACAGACCCCACAAGTGGGTTCAGATTTCAACTCCCAGCTGAGCTAGAGACGTCTAGCTGTCAGTTCTTCCTGGAAGCCAGTGCTCTTGCAATGGGCTAGTTTTAGTTACCAGGTTATTCTGCTACTCCTCCCCCCCCCCCATTGAGAACATCACCTGGTTATTCATTTATGTATTCATTCATTCAACGAATACTTCATACCCCCTTGGTGGAAAACAACAGCCACGAGGGCGACAGCAATGGTGACATGGTCTGGCACTGTGCCAGCTGCTGTAGTGACAGAACAGAGATGGGCACTGTCTTCCTAGAGTATCAGTTTGATGGAGGAAATATATGTTATTTCTTCGATTTATTTAACACTCACATAGTGAGTGCCCTGCTGTGCACAGGGCACTGTTCTAAGCACCTAACACATTTAATCCTCCTCACCATCCCATGAGGTAGGCGATATTAATATCCCCATTTTACAGAGGAGAAAATAGAGGCACCAAGACATTAAAGTAACCTGCCCAAGACCACACAGCTAGGAAGAGTTTAGTGGCAGACGGTCTGGCTCTAGCACCCATGCCCTTAAATGTTACATCATTAAGTAGATAAATGAAAATCTATAGACAATACTGGAATGAAGAGTCTTCTCAGTGCTTGGAATGAACAAAATGGGGATTTTTCACATAGGTTGGGAGTCAGGGTGGATTTCTCTCAAATGGTGACAGAAAGGGGACCATCTGTTCCACAAGAGCAAAATTACAAAAGCAAAGGCCTGGGGTGAGAAAAGTCTTAGTGAATTCACAGACCTTGGAAGGAGGTCCGTGCTATCAGAGGAAGGTGGTGAGCACCGGGCAGCCTGGGGAGAGATGAGGTTAGACGGTTAGAGGGTAGGCAGGGTCAAGCCACATTCAGTTTCGTTTGGTAGATCACAAGGTAAGGTGAAAGAAAGGGGTGAGTGGGTCTGTCTTTAAGAAAGCATGCATACATAAATAGAATGATCACGTAAGGAAGTTGCCAGTATTCATTTTGAAAAGGGCCCCCTGGCACATTTCACATATATTTGATCCTCCCAACCCCCTGTAAGGAAACAGATCAAAT
Organism: Eschrichtius robustus; assembly: GCF_028021215.1. Taxonomy (NCBI): domain Eukaryota; kingdom Metazoa; phylum Chordata; class Mammalia; order Artiodactyla; family Eschrichtiidae; genus Eschrichtius; species Eschrichtius robustus. The sequence continues at coordinate 28,250,749 of NC_090825.1, forward strand.
TAACCCCTTTGTGACTGCACTCCACCCTACCCCTCCCTGATATCCATTCCCTCTCCTTTGTTGCTGCTAGCAGAGCCTCAGTCCTGTTTCGGGAGGCCATGCATCCAGCCCCGGCAAACACCCCCTGTCCTAGCCTACCCCGTGGCCAGGGGTGGCCGTGCACACCTTCCTGGCCAATGAGACATTGGTGGGGATTCTGGGAAGCCTTTTGCTTTTCCCAGTTAGAGGCATAAACGTGAGTCCATCACCACTTTCTCTTCCTCTCTTCCTGGAAAGGGACAGGACGTCTATAGCTACAAGAGCCATCGTGCAACTGTGATACAACAAGCATAGGAGAAAAGCCAAGAGACTCTGAGAAGCTGCCTCTGAACCAGTGCCAACAGCCACCTGCAGCTAGACTTGTTATGGGGGTGAAGGGTCAACCTTTATTCGTTTCAGCCATTTCTGTAACTGAGAATTCTATTACTTGTATGCTCGTCCTAAAGAAAACAACTATTACACTCTAAGCAAACCAAGGATGAGAAAATATTACAGAGAAGAGATTTAAACCCCAATTCACCTGACTCTGCATCCAATGCTCCTCCACTATACTTAAAAGAATTCTTACCTTGCCTTTACGGACTTCTATGTGTATTTAACTTTCTTGGCATAACACTTGCCAGGCCCCAAATCTGCACTGCTCAGAGCCCCTTCCAGGAAGCCATGATTTGAATCAGGTGACCCCACCCTCTTCTAGGGACCAGACAGAAGTCCCTGACCCAATAGTGTCAATGCACACACTAGTCAAAAACCCATGACATGGTCTGCTCCGGAAAAGATGAATTGGCCAAATAAGGATTTCTTTTGCAGGGATTTGAGTTCTGGGAGATTGAAAAAGGAAACAGCAGAGCTGAAGTGGGAAGGTGAGACCACCTGGAAGCATCTCGTGTGACCTAAGTTATGAGGAAGCACAAACTGAGAAGCAGAACTTACGATGCAAAGAAAGAACATCTAAGACTTCCCTGGTGGCGCAGTGGTTAAGAATCCGCCTGCCAATGCAGGCGACACGGGTTCGAGCCCTGGTCCGGGAAGATCCCACATGCCACAGAGCAACTAAGCCCGTGCACCACAACTCCTGAGCCTGCGCTCTAGAGCCTGTGTGCCACAACTGCTGAGCCTGAGTGCCACAGCTACTGAAGCCCATGCGCCTAGAGCCCGTGCTCTGAAACAAGAGAAGCCACCGCAGTGAGAAGCCCGCACACCGCAACGAAGAGTAGCCCCCGCTCGCGGCTCGCCGTGTGCAGCAACGAAGACCCAACACAGCCAAAAATAAATAATAAATAAATAAATTTATAAAAAAAAAAAAAGAAAGAACATGTAGAGCAAAGAAGATGGGCTAAAGAACCAAGAGCAGGGCAGTGGGAACAGTCAACCCAGGGCAGGCATTACCTGGACAGAGTTTAAACACAGCCATGAAACCCACCCCTAACTGATCTGCTTTTACTATCACTATGCCCTGGCAAGTCTAAATAAAATCAATAAAGAAAACTTTTGTTGGTCTAAGTTCTGAACTATCACTGTGATTATTGTTGAGTTTTAATAATATATACGGAAGCTTCTAATGAGTATGCTTTTCATAACTAAGCCTTTGAGAAACGCTATAGTCTATGTGTAAGTTAATTCAGAGAACTTCCAGGTAGTGGTCAGTCCCAACACGTGTAGGTTCAGCTACACATATTTGTTTCAAGGATAAATTTTTCACAGTTTAGAACTGTTGAAGCTCTCTTAGGATATAGCTTACTCCTCCAAAACCCTGGAGTATGACATCTGTCTGCATTTAAATAGTAAATTCAAAATAGACCATGACAGTGCAATCTTTGTAAAGAAGAAGAAACACAACTTGGGTTACTGCAATTCTCTCACTGCCCATGACCACTGGAGTTTTAAATTTGTGTTTAAAATCTAAAACCATGAAGTATATTATTTTTATTTGGTAAGTGCAAAATTAAATTCATTCGTATATTTTACTGAATTTGAATGATAGCTTTACACTGAAATATATTCTTCTTTCTAAATTGTGAATTATTTGTTTTGCAACTAAAAAATGCATCAAGAATAAAATAATTATTTCTGATGATTATTGAAAATGTTTGGCATATAGAGGAATGTAGTGTTTTATGTGATCTGGTCTGTGTGTCAAACATCCCAGGTGCGCTGTGGGCTGGATCTCCTCTGCTCGCCCCACCAGTTCGACTTTCCAGCTTTCCTCAACCTGGCTGGACACCAAGGAAGTTGTCCCGTGAGGACCACCTTCATAGCAACCTCACAGCTGGCTTCCCACTGGGCTTGGCCAGTGGGAGCTCTCAGAGGAAGTCAGGAGGTCAGGAGAGGGAGAATGAGATTAGGCTATTTGTTCCCTCCCCAGTCACCCCGTGGGCTGTGTCCCTCTACAGAAAGCCACAGCTGGGACTGTCTCCGGGCAGCTACCCTCTCTGATTCCCTGTAATGGTGCCGCCCTTTTCCTCTCATGCCTACACTGTCTCTCATCAGGGTCCCAGAAAGACCGTGGCACCTTAAATTAGGTCGACGTGAGGAACATCTAACAAAGAAACTCTTTTCAGAAATGGCAACAGGTTCTTGAGAACCCACGTAGGATTCCAGCACGGTATTCTGGAACTGACGCCAGCCAGGTGATGTTGTCACCTGATGGCCTGAAGGGGCAAAGAGAAAGCGCTCTGGGAAAGGACCAGCAAACCCACAGCCAGGGAGTTAGGTGAATAAATAAATACCTCAGCCTCCCTCGCGTCCTCTCCTCCCACCTCTCACCAGCGCTCAGAAGCTGGGAAGCCAGGCAGCCTGTTGTGTCTCACACAGGCCAGCAGCCCGGGCCACTGAGCAGGGGGAGAAGGGTGGAGAGGAGCTCTCAGGGGACAAAGGGAAGAAATCCAGCACGGGAAGGTAATGGCTGCCCTCTGTCTCCAACCCCAAGACCCTTCACAGGGCCAGTTATCGAGTTATTGCTTCTCAGTTTCAAACCCACGCTGCTGTTCTCTGCTCTGTAACGCTGGGCCTGGGGCTGGGGTTTCTGCTCTGCCATCTGGCTCTCTGGTTCTGCTGATAGGAGCTCTACTGGCAAACTGGGAGTCTGAGAAGGAAGAAGAGACTTGCTCCTTCCTGTTTGTTTTTGGTGGGTTTCCTGTTTGTCTCCAATTCCTGCCAGCATCACCCAGCCTTGACCTTCACCCCAGCAGAAACAGCTCATTCCTGCATCAGCAGCTGTAGACTCCAGTTTGCAATTTTTCTAGTGCTTGCAGAACTAGCTTCATCATGCCCCATCCAGGCCGGCAATACCAGCCGGCCAGCACCCCTCCTCAGAGGTCTGAGTCCCAGCTCTGTTGGGCTCTTTCTCCAAGATTAGAGACAGCAGCAGCAATTAATTGAGTGGCAGGTCCCGAGTTTCTGCTCTGTGGGAGCCCTCATATGTTTTACTACTTTCAGCTTCTTTCCTCTGTTTCCCCAGCCCTACGGGAAATGGGTTCTTTCTACAGTTCCCTTGCCATGATTACCTCATGTCCTCTTTTTGGCACAGATGAAAGAAGCCTGGATCCCTGAGTCATCAGACGGAGGAAAGCTACCCACCACTCAAAAGAACACAATCACTAAGCTGATATTCAAGCAAGAAAAACCCTTCAATTGTATAAAGCCACTAAAATACAGAGATTCTTTCTTACAGCAACTAACTGTATATAACTATTATGCCTAAGAGCTTTTTAAAACACATGTTTCTAGACTCCATCCAAAGCCTACAAGATCAGAATCTTCTGGCACTGTGTCTGATAATCTATAATTTTTAAAATGCTATTCTGCCTGGTTTGCAAACCAAAGCCTAAATCACCCTGAAGAGATAGATATATATTAGCATTCACCAAGTAGCAACTACCCAAATCATAGATCTGGTACTTAGAAAGAGTTATTCCGTATCCCCAGAATTAACCTTGTGTTTTTAACTGCTCTGCATAATAGAAATATTACTAGTAGACTCAATCTAGAGGAGATCAGCACAAAGTGAGCTGTAGAGGTATTTGCCATTCCCAATAGAAGAGGGTTTTCAGATATACTGATTACCTGCCAGCATTGGCTGCCCTTGAAAACCAGTGCTTTTGCCAAGTATGCAGCAGACATTGGGCAAATTTACACAGTGACAGACAATTGCTGGGGCTCCTTGACACAGACAGCTCAGGAACTCCCAGCATGAGATGGTCTGACACAGCTTTTCATGCTCCCCTGATTCACACACTTGCTTTAGTCCTTGTGGCTGTTTCCAAGTGACAGCAGTAACTAAGGCATGTACTTGGTGACAGGCATCTTCTTCCCAGGGGTCTCCCACAGGCTTTTGTTCCCAGGCCAATTGGCAAGATTTTCTGAATGCAAGTGATAGCCTGGAAGAGAGAGTGAAGGAAAAGGCAGAGCCTGGCTGGGAGACTTCATCCGATGACAGAGGATTATGGTGAATGATGCTGATGGCCGGCAAGTACCAGCACCATCCCTGGGCTTCTCAAGGGGCTCTAAGTGATGACTGTGACTGTGTGTCTATACTTAGGGCAGGAGAGCAGAGCAGCTCAAGGGAAAGCAGCCCCTTGACAGGCTCCAGGCAATTCCTTCATAAAGACTTCATCCTTAATAGAGACCTGGAGAGGTCAGAAAGTCCACCCTCTGCCTTCAAGCAGGATGCCCACCTAAACAATTCACACTGCTCAACAAAAGTTCTCCTGGGAAGCTTACGACCATGTTCCCACAGCAGCCTGGAATGCCCAAATTAGCAGTAATTATGTCTGCAGAGAGAAACATAGCTTGAAAGAATTATGGGTGTGACTTTGGGCAGGTGGAATGGAATAGAATCAAATATAGAAAACCCTATGCATTCCAAAACCCACAACAAAAACACACAAAGGCTTTTAGCATATTGACAAAGTCCCTATAGCCTGGACTAACAAGAGACTGAGATGACTGGGACTTCCCTGGTGGTGCAGTGGTTAAGAATCCGCCTGCCAATGCAGGGGACATGGGTTTGATCCCTGGTCTGGGAAGATCCCACATGCTGTGGAGTAACTAAGCCCGTGTGCCACAACTACTGAAGCCTGTGCTCTAGGGCCCACGTGCCACAACTGAGCCCGTGTGCTGCAACTATTGAAGCCCGTGGGCCTAGAGCCCGTGCTCTGCAACAAGAGAAGCCACCGCAACCAGAAGCCCGGGCCCTGCAATGAAGGGTAGCCCCCGCTCACCACAACCAGAGAAAGCCCGCGCAACAATGAAGACCCAACGCAGCCAAAAATAAATAAAATTATTTTTTTAAAAAAAAGAGAGACTGAGATGACTTGAAATATAAGAAGACCGTGGGGCCCCTGACTTTCTGCAGGAAGGAAGGGTAGTGAAAGTTGCTTAGCCAACCAAAATGGCGTTATTTGCCCTCATCAGAAATGGGCAAGGGGCATGATGAGGAAGCAACATCTTCCAGAGCCACGGGGGGAAGCAGACTTGGGAACTACTCCCAGGAGCAGAACTGGGACAGAAACAAGGAACTTTACCTACTTCCAGAAGGGGGACACCCGACAACAGTTGCCCAGGAGGCTTCAGAATCACTGCGGACTAGTAACTGCTGTGGCCTCACATCCTTCCCCTGTTTAAATAGGAATATCCTTTCTGATTATGCCCTCCCTGGTTCAGCTTTAATCTTTGGTGTATATGGAGCAATTAACTAGTTTTTTGAGTCATTAGGTATCTATATGCTGCTGTTCAAGATACTCCCTGTGGATCAGCTCGGTGCTTTGTGACCACCTAGAGGGGTGGGATAGGGAGGGTGGGAGGGAGGGAGATGCAAGAGGGAAGAGATATGGGGATATATGTATATGTATAGCTGATTCACTTTGTTATATAGCAGAAACTAACACACAATTGTAAAGCAATTATACTCCAATAAAGACGTTAAAAAAATTTTTTTAATAAATAAAATATCTTTTTATTAAAAAAAAAAAGATACTCCCTGTGGTAGGCAGAATTTTAAAGATGTTCCCCCAAGACTCCTGTCTCCTGCTGTTCAATCAAATACTAATCCAGTTACTGCTGTTAAGGGTCTTTACAGATGTCATTAAGACTACAGCTGGTTCTAACATGGAGAGATTATCTTGGATTATGTGGGTGCACCCAATCTAATCACACGAGTCCTTAAAAGTTGAGAATTGTCTCCAGTGAAAGCAGAGATGAGACAGAAGGGGAGGTTACAGCATGAGATGAACTTGAGCTACCATTGCTGGCTTTGAAGATGAAGGAAGCCAAGGAATGCAGGTAGATTCTAGAAGCTGAGAATAAACTTCAACCAACAACCAGTGAGGAAACAGGAGCCTCAATCCTACAACTGTATGGAAATGAATTCTGCCATCAACCAAGTGAACTTGGGAATAGATACATTTCCAGAGCCTCCAGAAAGGATGACATCCCTGCCAAAACACGATTGCAGCCTGGTGAGTCTCTAAGCAGAAGAACATGCTGTATCTAGACTCCTGACAGGCAGAACTATAACTTAACACATTGATATCATTTTAAGTGACTAAATTTACGATAATTTGTTAAGGCAGCCATAGAAAACGAATACACTGCCTCTCCCATAAATGGCTCTCAAGAAATCACCTCTAGGTCTAGTCGCTTGCCTCTTTCACTTAAAACTCAACAGAGCTGCAAGATTCCGATGAAGAAAGATGAGCTTAGCTGATATCTAAGTGGCAACAACGAGAGAGAGCTAAGAAACACTAAGTCACAAATCTGATCTCACTGACTGACGTGAAGACTTCTACTGTCATCATTTAAGAACTGTGAAGTCTCCACATTTGTTCAGGTGGGATAAAGGTAAAACGTGTTAGCAGATGGGATTGCGTACAACCCTCATATCTATATGTTTACAGGGAACTGAAAGGCAGTGTTTAAAGCAGGTTGCTTGCATTACATGTAGCCTGGAAGAGTGGGAAAAGCACCATGTTGTAATTTCTAAGCTTCAGTTTTACCTTCTGTAAAACAGAGGTGAAATGATCTCCACCACAGATTACATGTCTTACTGTAGAAGATCAGCCTCATGATATTTACCCAACTTGAGTCATCTAAGCAAAACTTTTGTAATTTTTACCATGTCTGCATGCTACCTATTCTATTCTTTACCTAATATTTTCCTTTAATTCACACACTTCGTATTTTTTTCACTTTTTAACATGCAATAAAATAATCACATAGCTATTAAAAGCTTAAAACTCCATCCATGTAATTCCTAAAATTATCTCACGTTGTTTTTTAAAAAGCCATAAACGGAGACAATCAAAATGTAATAAATAGTAGCATATCCTATACAAATGTAAAGAATGAGTCATACATTTTCAAGCATTATTCAGAAATTTTATTTGGGAATAACAATTCAAAAAACAAAAACACTTCCAGGGCCAGATATATACGTTCATAACATCCTGATCACCTAAAGATCTGTACATTTGTTCAACAGATACCTTGTGAGCATGTAGTATCCGTTAAGCACTGTGCAAGTCTCTAGGGATAGGAATGAACAAAACAGATGCAAATCCACATTCCGGTAGGACAACAGAAATCTATCCAGAAATTACGCAAATGATTATTTAATTACAAATGTTACATGTGCTGCAAAGGACTTGCATTTCTAGGTATTTGGTGGCTGTCTCCCCAATTATATGTTGCAGGTACACTAAACATTCTATGGCAGTTTAAACCATGTCTGCAAACATTTTGACCCTCTTCCCACTGAGTGCCTAGGTCAGTGCCCCTCCCCTTGAATCTGAGCCCTTAACCAATAGAATGCAGGAAATGACATTCCATGACCTCTGAGGCTTGGTATATCAGTCACCTATCGTTTCACAAGAAATTACCCCCAAAATCAGTGACTTAAGGTAACCAAGATTTATTATCCATAGTCTCTATGGGTCAGGAATTTGGGAGTGGCTTAACTGGTGATTTTTGTTTCAGGGTCTTTTATGAGGTTTCAGTCAAGATATCAGCAGGGGATATAGTCATTTGAAGGCTTGACTAGGGTTGGAAGACCTGCTTCCAAGATGGCTCACTCACATGGCTGGCTGGCAGGAGGCCTCATTTTCTTGCCATGTGAGTCTCTCCATAGGATTGCTTGAGTATCACGGTAGCTGGCTTCCCCCAGAGCAAGTGATTCGAGAGAGAGCAAGGAAGAAGGCCCAATGCCTTTGTGTCCTAATCTCGAAAATCACACACACACCATCACTTCTACAATATTCTATCCATTAGAGGTCAGTCACTAAGTACATTCCACACTCAAGGAAGGGAAATTAGGTGCCAATTTTTGTTTGTTTGTTTGTTTGTTTGTTTGTTTAAAAAGCCTTTATTCATTTTTGATCAGGGAAAGGACAATCTCAATGTCAACTTGTCACTTAATCATAAATTTGAACTTACAGGATTCACTGCCCTAAAGACACTGCACCTACTGACTTTGACAACATAACTAAGTGAAAATCTCCTTTCTGTTCCCTAAGGTTGCATGCTGAAAGAATTAAACAATCCCTTGCAATAGCCAGAATTGGTACTTGGCCTAGGTAAAAGGTCAAATGGCAAAACAGGAGCAAAACAAGCCCAAAAGCATTGTAACTTGATAGCCCAGCAAGTATGAACATCATTGGAACAAAGAAAGTTACAGGCACCAAATAAAACAAAAAAAGGTAGGTTCATTAGTGTAAAAAAATTTACACTTGGTTGAAGATGAGGTCAACTATTCCACATGTGAATATGTATGCCAATCCTAATGGCTAGCATGGAACCACAGAAAAAAAGACAAAAACCTTAAATTCAATAACTAGACTGAATGTAAAATTCAAAACTTAAATTTACCCAGGACATCCTCCAAAATCTAGAGCTGAACCGTTTTTCTCTTTAATGCACCAGGAAGATCTGTTGTAATGACATGACTTGGTCACACTTAGATTTGCATTTACATAAGATTTAAGGAATACCTTTGCCCACTATTCCTTCTTATGTCTGAATATGGATATGCTTAACTACTGAGCTCATGCACTAACTGCACTAAAAATGATGATACCTGCTACCATGACTTTTTCCAAGAACTCACACCACATTACAGTTAACAACCAGTATAGCTCCCTAACAATGCCCCAACAGAAAATATTTTGCTCAGTTTGGTGCTTGCTGTGACATAATGCCAATACTAGAATACAATAGAATACCAATATAGAATAGTATACAATTTAGCTACTCAGCCACTACTTCAAATATTTTAATCTAACTTTTGTTCAAACTTTAATAACTTCATACTTATTTGCCAAAATCCTTCTGTTAAATGTAACTACATCTGATATTCTTAAACTGTAGCTCCTATAACACAGTTTAAGTGTTTTTCCCCTGGATATATGTGGACATTTTAATCAAGAAAACAAACTTATGGTATTACAATTAGCTAAAGATCTTTCTAGCAGACCACTGAATACAGCAAATCATAACAAACGCCTTTCCAGAGACAAGAACAAAGTAAAATATTTTCTACTCATAAAAGGAGCTACCAGCATGCTTTGTGCCATTAAAAAGTTACTTTTCAGACTTCCCTGGTGGTGCAGTGGTTAAGAATCCGCCTGCCAATGCAGGGGACACGGGTTCGAGCCCTGGTCCGGGAAGATCCCTTGTGCTGCGGAGCAACTAAGCCCATGTGCCATAACTACTGAGCCTGCTCTCTAGAGCCCACAAGCCACAACTACTGAGCCCACGTGCCACAACTACTGAAGCCCGCACGCCTAGAGCTCGTGCTCCGCAACAAGAGAAGCCACCGCAACGAGAAGCCCGCACATCGCAACAAAGAGTAGCCCCCGCTCGCTGCAACTAGAGAAAGTCCATGCACAGCAATGAAGACCCAATGCAACCAAAAATTAAAAAAATAAAAATAAATTAAAAAGAAAAAGTTCCTTTTCAAAATAAAACCAGAAGACTTATGGTCCACTAGAAGGCTTCCACTAATCAGAACACTATAACTACACCACGGAAACTTTCGTGACAAATCTCCAGATATACAGAGAGGAAACAACATTACTTAAAGGTATGATGGAAGCCTCAGTTAACAGGGAAATGAAGCCTTAAAGCATGGAATACACTTAACAAAAAAGGAGAACAGGGTAGACACTGTAACTGGCTATTCATAAAGCACCACAATTTCTCCCTATGGATCAACACTCCCTACAAAACAAACTGTGCCTTAATTATAGCTTACTTAAAATTACACTTTTACAGAGTTCTTTAGTACCTGACGCAGAAAAACAATCACATAAGGAAGCATTTATTTGAGGTTTAACATGAAATCATACAAATAAAATTTGTATAAACACAAATCCCCATCGAGTCGTAACACAGATAGCAAAAGACAAAGTAAAAACAAAGAAAACTAATTGGTGGCCATACACAGTTGGACATAGTTTTGTCTTGTACACTAGAAAGTCTTTTACAGAATAATCATCTTAGATCAACAGAAGACCAATCTTCAATGTCGTCCTGCAGGATGGGTTACTTTAGCAATCTCTGCCTGTTTTCTCCAACGTCCCCCTTTATTATGGCTGGTAATTATTCTGGTGACTGCCACCCCATCGGGATGCCTTGCCACAAGTGCTGTGTCGGCCTCGGCCACGACCCCTAGTACCACCTCATCCACCAGCTGCAGCACCTCATCCTGCTTTTTGTTGCTTCTGTTGCTGCCTGTGTCTTGGGTTGTGCCCCTTTGATTTCACACTTCCCAGAACGAGTTTGATGATATCTGCTTTCTAACAGTTTACTGGCTCTTCAGCTGTATATGTAATAAAACAAAATCCTCTTCTTTCATTTGTTTTTGTATCTGTGGAAGTTCAATATTTTCAATCTCTCCAAAGGCTCCAAAATATTCTTTAATTTGTTTTTCCAAAGTATCTGGGCTCAATCCACCTACTAAAACCTTTTTGGAGGGTTCCTTCCCTTTTAAAGCTTTGGCCCTTTTAACATCTATGAGTTTGCCATCCAGCTTGTGTTCTTTCAGTTCCAGTGCCTTATCAACACTATCACCATCTCTGAAAAGCACAGATCCAAATCCTCTTGATCTTGCAGCGACTGGATCTGTTTTAACTGTGCAGTCTACAAATTCTCCAAATCGAGACAGATATTCAGTCAGATCTTTCTTGCTTGTATCCCAGCTCCAGCCTCTAATAACCATTTTAGCGTCACCCTGCTGATGCCTGCTCCCGTTGATCTTGGATCCCTCTGCGAAGTCCTCTCTGTTGCTGTACTCCTTCACATCTTCATAGGGACGGAGTTGTCAGCCCGAGGGTGCTGGTCTGCAGTCCGAGTCACGGCAGCGGCAGCCTAGGTGCCACTCTTTGAAGGAAGGAGTATCAAAATATTGGTGGACCTATTTTAATACTACCATACCTTTCAGAAAAGTGATGCAGCTTCCGTGCAGCTTGCTGGTTAGGCCAAAGTTACATAAAACACCTTCTCCATAAGCTGCCATAAAAAATATCCACATCATCTAAGGTGGCCATGCTGTGAGAAAGCCCAGCCCACATACAAAGACCAGTGGGTGCACCAGCTGACAGTCCAGCTTAGGTCCCAGCAAGCAGTCAACATCAATGAAGGAAAGATGAATAGATGCTTCCAGATGATTCCAGCCCTCGATTGTTGAGACACCCTCAGCCATCATCTCTCCTAGGCATTGAATTTTCCCAGCTTCCCAGACATGTCATCCCTAATTCTAAAATCAGATTCTTCTCAGTATAGAAGGGGTTACAGGATAGCACAGGGATTACACGCAGAGGCTCTGGATTTCCAGGGCCAAGACGCACTTTCTGCGCTGCTGCTTCAAGCCACATGACCTTAGGCAATTTGTGTTAACTCACTGTGCCCCCAGGTTCCTCATCCTTAAATTAGGAAAACACGTACAGTTGGCCCTTTGTATCCTCGGATGTGGAACTCATGGGTACAGAGGGCCAACTGCAAGGGACTTGAGCATCCACAGATTTTGGTATCCACGAGGGTTCACAGACACCGAGGGAGGACTGTAAATAAGTAAGTGGGTTTTGAAGATTGAATGGAGTAAGAAATTCAAAATTCTCAGTACATAATGTATGCCAGACATTGTTATTATCATTATTTTGATTATTATTTTTTTTAATTCTCATTAAATCTGTTCCTCTTCTGGTATTTCCCATATCAGCTCATGTCACTCCAGGCTCAACATTTAAAAAAACAACAACAGCAACAACAAAAAACTTCAATTCCTCCTTCTGTTTTACCAACCATTTTTCTGGCTTTATTGATATATAACTGATACATAAAAATTATATATAATTAAGATGGACAACTTGATATTTGATATACATACAATCACCACAATCAAGTTAATAAACAGATCCATCACCCCACATAGTTACCATTTTCCTTCTTTTGTGTGTGTGTGTGTGTGATGAGAAACTTAAGACCCATCCTCTTAGCAAATTTAAAGTATACAATACAGTATTGTTAACGATAGTCACATTGCTGTACATTAGTATGTCCAGCACTTATTCATCTTGCACAACAGAAACTTTTTGCCCTTTGACCAACATCTCCCCATTTCCTCCTCCCACTACCCCCTGCTTCTATGAGTTTGACTATTTTAGTTCATTGCAGCATTATTCACAATAAACAAAATATGAAAACAACCTAAATGTCCATCAAGAGATGAATGGTTAAAGAAGATATAATGCATATATACAATAAAATGTTATTCAGCCTTTAAAAAGAAGGAAATCCTGCCATTTCAACAACATGGCTAAACCTGGGGCTGGTGTATGCTGAGTGAAGTAAGGCAGACACAGAAGACAAATATGAACTCACTTATGCGTGGAATCTAAAATAGTCACCAACTATTTATAATTGGTTGTCAAGTCTTGTTGATTCTACTTCCATAGTTTCCATTATCTTCTCACTCTCAAAGCCAATTAAGGAGCAGGCCAAGTTCTCCATGGACACCAAGTAATGGAAAAGGGAAAATAAACACCACTGGGAATGATGAAGGTGCTCTATCTACCAGAAAGACAGTACAGAGCATAGTTGGAAGGAAGGCTTGGAGAAGCCTGTGGGGTGGTCGTGAGATAAGCTCTCATCAAAAGATTGTGAGGGGAAACGTTCTGAGTAACTTCTGCCTCACCTGCTTAAAAGGGATGACTTGCTTGAACTTCTTCTCCAACCTGTGATCTGGAACATGAATATGGCTGAGTCTGACTTTGACCATGGAGAGGAAGAAATACGTACTTTAAGGGGTGGTAGAATAATCAAGTGGAAGGAGCCTCATTCCCCGAATGATGTCATGAAACAGGTTGCCCAACAGCCCTTACAGCCCAGATCATTACATGGGAGAGAGAGAAATAAACTTCTCTTGGTTTTCAGAATCCCTGTGTTACACCAGTTTAGCCATTCTGCTAACACAAGGGTCACTGTGACCTGCTCCTTCCATAGGCTAGGCAGGATAGGCAGGGGCAGGGCTGGGGGGAAGACAAACCACTTTCTTAGATATGGTGCTGGTGGGTCAAGAGTAGAAAATGTGCACATATCTAGACTGACAGCCTGAGACAGCCTCACATAGCACTATCACCTTGGCAAGGAACAGGCGCGGTACAATAACCCCATGTTCCCCGGAGGAGCACAGGAGTAGCTAAGAGAACTCGAAAGAGCCTGACAGAATCTGTGGGGACACCACCCCACATCAGGTGGGAGTGAGAACAGCTGAGCAGATACAGTGTGGAGAAATATAGATGTCACCTGAATCTCAGACATAATCCCAGGGTGAGGGCACGAAAACTGAAATGACGGAGATTGTTTCTGCTACCCAAAGGAATAAGAATTAAAAAAATAAATAAATAAATAAGGCCAGGTATAGAAGCAGAAAGAAAGTTGAAGTTCTTGCACATCTAAATTCAGCAACTGAGATTTGTATGCAACTGACATTTTACAGCAACTCTGAGAGGACTAGCAACCGTTTTTTGAGAAACGACTGTGTTCTTGACACCTCAGTCATGTTGGTATCATTATCTGCCTACTCTACGCATGAGAAAACAGAATCTTAGAGACGTTATGTAACATAGCCAAGACCTGCCATTAGGGAGTGGCCCGGCCAGGATTCCAACCCAAGCCACCTGATCTGAATCCCAGGCTCTCAATTAAGTAACTGAAGTTCAAAGGTAAACACAACTTCAGGTTATTCAGAGGTTCTATTATTTGAAGTTGGATTGCCATTGTAAAGGATTGCTATTATATAAACTTTTTGGACATCAAATACATTTACAGAAAAGTGCGCGTAAGTGTATGACTCTATGAATTTTCACAAACTGAACAGCACCCATATAATCAACACCCATTACAAGAAAAGAACGTGAGAAGAACCCCAAAGCCCCCCACTGTCACCCTTATAGTCACTACCCCCACCCCAAGGCCAGTTCTTCTCCCTGAGCCCACTGTTCTGTGCTCCACAGAATCAGAGGTTAGTTCTTGCAGACTTTTCCTTTTTGGGTCTGGCTCGCAAAACTAGAAGTCTCCATTCCTCTGTTTAGAGTTACTTCATCACAGAGAAGAAACCAAAGCTTTGCATGCTCAACTTATCAGCTTTCCTCTGCCTGTCAGAGCTTTTTAGGTCAATTCAACCTGGCAAACATTTACTCAGCTGTAAGCTGGGCACTTTGTGTTTACTGAGCAATGGGTTAGAGAAACAAATTAGACAATCGTGTCCCTGCCTCCTAAAATAGCAAAGGAATATGATTGGGTACCAGTGTGCTCTTAAACCTCTTTGGAGATTGTAAAGAGCTAAATACAGGGGGCTTCCCTTCCCTGGTGGCGCAGTGGTTGAGAATCTGCCTGCCAATGCAGGGGACGCGGGTTCGAGCCCTGGTCTGGGAGGATCTCACATGCCGCCGAGCAACTAGGCCCGTGAGCCACAGCTACTGAGCCTGCGCGTCTGGAGCTTGTGCTCCGCAACGAGAGGCCGCGACGGTGAGAGGCCCGCGCACCGCGATGAAGAGTGGCCCCCGCTTGCCGCAACTAGAGAAAGCCCTCGCACAGAAACGAAGACCCAACACAGCCAAAAATAAGTATAAATAAATAAAAATTTTTTTAAAAAAGAGCTAAATACATGCAAGATGGTCTTACGGATTGTATATGGCTGGTATGCAGATGCCTGGTAAGGTATAATTGGCATCTTAAGGGGTCTGGACTGAGTGCTTTTACAAGGATCCCATAGATTCCCTGGGTGATACTGAATTGGAGAATAGGTTCAGATATATTTGGGGTTGCACTTTTGGGGGCATATTTTCCCAGCAGTTGATGATAAACAGTTAAATTTCAAATTGTCCTTTGTGTTTTCCGAAAGTTCTTGGGTTATTATGAAAACGTCTCAGGGGCAGGAAGTAGGCCTAGATGTAGCCACTTATTGTCTCATAGCCTGTTTCCTGAGTGTATCAATCACTGTTCCCTGTAATTCTCTAGGCAGAACCAGTATATAGACTACCTGTGTGTCATGTGTGTGTCTGCAGAAAAATGCAGACTCTATAGACAAACACAATTTTCACGTTAATTTCCACATTTAAGGAGAATCTTTTCCCCTGTTTCCAGTTTTTAAAAGTCATGCTTTACAACCTAAGTGTCCATCAACAGATGAATGGATAAAGAAGATGTGGCACATATATACAATGGAATATTACTCAGCCATAAAAAGAAACGAAATTGAGTTATTTGTAGTGAGGTGGATGGACCTAGAGTCTGTCATACAGAGTGAAGTAAGTCAGAAAGAGAAAAACAAATACCGTATGCTAACACATATATATGGAATCTAAAAAAAAAAAAAAAAGGTTCTGAAGAACCTAGGGGCAGGATGGGAATAAACACACAGACGTAGAGAATGAACTTGAGGACACAGGGAGGGGGAAGGGTAAGCTGGGATGAAGTGAGAGAGTGGCATGGACATGTATACACTACCAAATGTAAAATCGATAGCTAGTGGGAAGCAGCCACTTAGCACAGGGAGATCAGCTCCGTGCTTTGTGACCACCTAGAGGGGTAGGATAGGGAGGGTGGGAGGGAGACGCAAGAGGGAGCAGATATGGGGATATATGTATATGCATAGCTGATTCACTTTGTTATACAGCAGAGACTAACACACCATTGTAAAGCAATTATACTACAATAAAGATGTTAAAAAAAAAAGCATTTCTAATGTTTTTATTTATGATTATTTCCTTAGGAATCTTCCCCCCCCAAAAAAGAAAAAGATCAGATTATGTTCTCACAGCTCCTTTTATATCACAATCATGTATTATATATTGGAATCATTACTAGAAGAATGTCTGCTGTGTCTCTTACATTATAACCTCCCCAAGTGTGGCACATTGTCTGTTTTGCTCATCATTTAATTTCCCAGCACCCAGCACAGTGCCTAAGACATACTAGGTGCACAATAAATGCGATATTGAGACAATGAATAGGCAAATAAGTCAATAATGCAAAACAGATAGCCCAGAAAACAACCCTAATGTATACAGGGACCTAAATATTTTTGTAATGTTATTAGGACAACTGAATAGCTATTTTTAAAAAAATTAATTAGATCTTTACTATTACCATATGTCATAATAAATCAGAGATTGATTAAAGAGTTACATATTTAGAAAGCAAGCCACACACATCCACAAATAAGATATGAGTGAATATTTGTTCTAAATTATATAACAATGAAAGAAATCTGAAAGGTTAAATTTTCTGGATACAAAATACAAAAGTATAGAATTTCTACATATTAAAAATATCACAAACTGGACTTCCCTGGCAGTGCAGTGGTTAAGACTCCGTGCTTCCACTGTAGGGGGCACGGGTACGATCCTTGGTCGGGGAATTAAGATCCCACAGGCCCTGCGGTGTGGCCAAAAAAAATCACAAACAAAATTAAATAAGTAGGATTCCTAGAACAATACTTGCTCAGGTATGGAACATGAAGGATTAATATCCTTCTTCTAACAGCTGTCTGCATGCATCTATAAGAAAGAAAAATTTTAAACTAGTTGATAAATGGGAAAAGGATGTGAACAATTTACATATGTCAGAAAAATTACATATGGAAAATAAACATATAAAAATGTTTAACTTTAATAGTAGTGGAATAAATTCCACTTAATCAGTTGCCATTTTCACATATCAAGACTAGAAAAATCTATTAATGTTCAATGCTGATGAGAGTCTGTTAAAGAGAGTCACATAATTTGCTGGAAGGAGCCGACATTGGTACAATCTTTCAAAATCTTTGATAAGCTTTTCTTCAATATATGCCACCTCTCCTCGCCACTGCCTTGTCATTTTGTGTCCTTATATTTACTTTGTATCAACGCAACTGTATGTTGACTTGTTTTCCCCCATAGCATAAGGATATACACATAGCCATCCTTAAGTAAAAATATTTTTTAAAGTATGAGGTTTTTTCCCATATATTTTCACCACAAACAGCTGCTATTATCAGCATTATTATTTTTGAACCTTGGAAGTCATGGTAATAGTAGAAATTAATTTCTTAATTTAGTAATGGGTGTGCCACTGTTCTCAACGTTTCAGCGGCTCTTACCAAGCTGTCTTTCAAGGGCTTCTCTCGTAAGGAACTCTTGCATAGCCTGCCAGGAAATAGAAAGGGATAGAGTAAAAGTATCTGGGATAAGGAGGGGTTTTGCAGAGCTTAGGCTCTCTCGAACTAGTGGCACGGAGACGTGAAGAAAAATGGTGTTAGAGAAGATAAATGAGTGACTTTGCATTACTTTAAAAACAGAACTAAGGGGAGGTACAATAAAAGAGAATGGGAAAAAGAATTTGTATTGAGGTCAGCATTAGCAGAGCACGACGCTGTCGTCCTCAACAATGGACATGGTAGGCTGCAGAATTCCTGGACCCTCTAAGTAAAGATAATGTTCGCCAGTAGGTGGCAGTCACACGTCTAGAATAGCCCAGGACATCGCAGACCAAGTAATTAGCCTTACTGATGTGTTTCCTCTGGCCACCCAGAACCGTGAATTCTTATATCAGATTGGGCTTTGGATGCATTTTACTATTCCATGCAATTTGTCAGTGCTCATGACAACTGGTCAAAATCATGGCCCAAAGTAGTTACTGCTGTCAAGGTTACCAGTGTGGTTTTCCTTCCATTGTTTAGGAATCTACTCTTAGACCTCTCTATTTTTTTTTTTTTTTCTCCTTGGGAACTTGACACTACTTCTGCCTTAGAAATTATCATAAATGATATCCCAGACAAACGTTTCTTACAAAAAGAATGAGTAGTACAAGGAATTGGCCAGCTGGGGTTTTGCTTTGTATTGGTTTGGTTTTCTTGTTTGGTAGATTTAAACAAAGCTTTCCAATATTTTCCTCCCCAAGCAAGACTAACATTGAACAAACCATGTTAGATCACAATGGTATGAGATGCTAACCTATTTTGACAGATGCTTCTGTTGTAGGTTCTCATTCTATTTAATGTGCACTTAAGTCTCTGAGTTTGCCCAGCAAGATGTCAGAAATACAGATACCACCCTTCTATAAAAAGCTTTGTTCTCAAGACAGAGAACACTGTGCATGCAGTGTTTACATATATGCATACAACCAGAATGAACCAAATATAATGATGCTAGCACTGATCTAGATTTTCACAGCCATATTACTTGAGTGGCTTATGCCCATGTTTCCTACTAAGAAAGGATACCCAGTGGAGACCCACAGGGTCAGATGGGCTCTTCGAATGAGCCAGTGAATCATCTTCAGCCCCAGGATCTCTCCTGTTATTTTTCACAGGATCTGCAGCCACGCAGGAGAACAGGTTGCAAAGTTCAGAATAGCTGCACTTACATGGGGAGCTGGGTGTTTGGAGGTTCGTTTTGTGGGAGAAAGAAGTTTCTCTGAGAGCTACCACATCATATGATGGGAAAACATGATAAACCACTATTTCATGTGACGGAGCCTGCAACAAGGCCAGTGACTGAATGTTGGTTATGCGTCACTCCTCGCCTGAATCCACAGGAACACGTCTCTCTGCAAAGGTCTCTGACTCTGGCCCCAGGCCATCATCAGACTGTGTCCTAAGTTGCCATGTTTGACAACTGTCTGCAAAAATAAACCATTTTAGCTGCCGTATAAGATAAAGAGGTTCTCAGTTTCATAGTATTGACCTCCGCAAATGAAGAATGTCCTCCAAACTCTAAAACAAGAAGTCGTTCAGAGGTTATATATAAGCATGAGTTATCTACAGATACATTGATTACAGAACATGTTACAGCTGAGTCCTAAGTGCTATTGAATTCACAGTAACATCAACTCTGGTTTATGTTTCACCAGTCCCTATGTCCAAAGGGGAAGCCAGTTGTGGGGAATAGTAGTTAGTGTAAGTCAATATTTCAGAGGAAAAGCATCAGGGATAGACCTTTTTAGCTATACCCTCCCCACTCACCAAACACTCTTCTTTTTTTTTTTTTTCTCAAACACTGATTCTTGACTAGGAACAGTTCATTATGGAGGACAGTTTCACCCTTCATGGTGGTAGAAACTTTCCCTGTGTCCTTCACTGCCCACTCTTTGTACTTCATCAGGAGTTTATTTGGTACATTTCACCCTCTTTCTGTACTTAGTTTTCAGTCTTGGTTAATGCCAAAAATGAACCACCTAATTTCAAAGTCATTTAAGTTCATATTATATATAGATATGTTTGAGCATATGTACATATGATTATCTTCACATATATAACTATTCACATATTTATGTTTATATCACTCATATATGGATGCATGTGTAGAAAAGGATTTGGCCCTTTTTATTTAAAACTAAGAACATATTATGGACTGAATATGTGTGTACCCCCCAATTTCATATGTTAATGTCCTAGTGCATAATATGATGGTATTAGGAGGTGGGGCTTTTGAGAGGTAATTAGGTTTAGGTGAAGTCATGAGGGTGGAACCCCAAGAGGAAGAGATACCAGAGCTTCCTCTCTCTACCGTGAGGACACAGGGATAAGGTGGCTATCTGCAAGACGGTAAGAAGGTCCCCATCAAAAACCGAATCTGCCCAGCACCTTGATCTTGGACCTTCCAGCCTCCAGAACTGTGAGAAAGAAATGTCTGTTGTTTAAGCCACCCAGTCTATGGTATTTTGTTTTAGTAGCCCAAGCTGACTACGACATACTATATTAATACACATGAAGAGGACACAGCGTGGAAGGCCATGCGTCTACCTGTCAACAATAGTGAATATGCATTGTGGAATTGCTTCCTTTGCTGATCGCTCTCTCTTTCTTTTTTATCTGTGTTTTCCAAGTTTGCTGTAATAATCAAATATTACTTTTATAGTTAGAAAAAAACATAATGCAACAGTTTTTGAAAAAAAACATATCCGATCGGAATAACAATGCAATATGTTCCAATAAAAAAGGAAAGGTGTTATTGGTCTTAGAGCCTGTCAGCCAGAATGATTCTCAAGTCTGTCTACCAGGCGCTGACTCGGCCAATATTACTTGAGTGTTTCCTCACCTTAAGCAGAGGTGGTAACACGTGGCTGATCCTATTCAGGAACGTTGAGCAAAGGAGAGGGTTATAAGAAAGCTCTGTGTATGTACCTAGACTGCCTATGTGAAAATGTGCTGACTCACTTGCGTTACATTTGCACTTTCTGGGAACTGGCTGTGCGCCTCCCATTATAGGGAATTCCCAGCAGCTGGGGCCATGCCGGAGCCCTCCTGCGGAACTCCCCGAAGCCCCTGTGCAGGACTTGCGAACGCTAACAATTTGGCAGAGCTGCCAAAGTCAAGACTGCAAGAGTCCCAGACTTCATTCCAACAGTCAAGAGTCAAGGTGTGTTTCATAGGATATCCGGACCGCAGAATTCCATAGCAACTGGGGTTATCAGCTAAAATACGGGGCACTTGGTTAAATTTGAATTTCAGAGAGATGCACAATAAATAATTTTTAGTATATGTCCCAAATATTGAACAGGATATACTTATACTTTTTCTTTTTTAATTATTCATTGCTTATCTTGTCGACTGAAAAAATGCACAACCGAAAAGTTGAGAATTATATTTTATTCAGCGGACTTTCGGAGGACTTGAAGCCTGGGAGGCAGCCTCTCAGAGCTATCTTATATAACGCTGAGAAGCTCCTCCGAAGAGGTCAGGGAGGAACCAAGATATATGGGAGTTTTTGCAAGAAAGACCAGGCAGTCGGAACATCAAAAGATGACTGTTAATTAAAGAAAACCAGATATCTCAAGTTAAGGAATTTAGCGCTTTCCTATGTATGAAAAGATGCAAGAATCTGGGCTCATTGAAATCATGCCTTTGATGTTCACCTTA
Source organism: Eschrichtius robustus (assembly GCF_028021215.1). NCBI lineage: Eukaryota > Metazoa > Chordata > Mammalia > Artiodactyla > Eschrichtiidae > Eschrichtius > Eschrichtius robustus. Next base: position 28,272,182 of record NC_090825.1, read on the forward strand.
GTTATCTCCAGCCAGGATCCTGTTCTTTCCCACCTGTGTTCCCTTAGGGCTCACCATATGGGGCATGTGTAGTGGCTTGATGGTTGCAACATCCTTTGTTTACTGAAATGGCAGGCAACATTTTTCACAATCTGAAATTCAAATTTAACTGAATTTTTTATTTGTTAGGTCTGGTAACCCTAATGGGGAACATTCACCCTCCCTCTTCCACTTTGGCTTGTTGGTTGGTTTTTACTTACTAAACTCAGCTACTTAATAGTTTAGGTTTTACAAATACATGCTGAGCCTTTCAGAAAGGCACCACTGCAGGTAAAGCTGGCATGCAATAGACAATGGGAGGCCACCTCAACAGCGTCAATGGTGGGGCTGGCTGGCTGGAAGCACAAGGTGTCTGTCAGGGCTCCCCTGGGCCTCCTCTCAAGACACTGTAAACTGTAAAGAGCTCTAAGTGTGACTGTTAGGGCCACACCTTAGCCTTCCTTTGGCCATTGTACAAACGGAGCACCTGCAAAATGCAATGAGCTCACCTAGCTGTAGACTGAAGCCATTGTTCAGCCCCAGTGAAACTTGCCAGGGGCAAGGAAGAACTGGGAAACAAGAAAGGGCAGCCCAGCATGGGGTCAAGATTGTGCCACAGCCTGACTTTCCACAAGGACTCTCTTGTCTCTGGATGGTGGGAGCGTTGTTGTAAGGGAGCCTGGGATGGAAAGTCAGGTTTCCCTGTAGGTGATTCAAACAGCCAGCCAGGTGGCAGGGCTCATAGGCTGAGAGTGTGCGGGGCCTGACCCAGTGCCTCTTGGCCACCAGCCAAATGCCTCAAATCCCCACTGTTGGCCTCATACTCTGGGAACACTTGAACATTTGAACTAGAGGATAGCATTCTCCTGTCGAACAAACACATTCAGAGGAATTCCTATATCTGGCAAATGATTTCCTAAGAGTCAGACAACAGAAGCGAGGGTTCAGGATAAAGATGGAGCCACAGATCAGGAGTCAGGAGTCCTGGCTGTGCAGCTTTAGTCAAATCTCTTCCCCTCTCACCTCAGGTCCCTCATTTATGAATTAAGAGGTAGAACTTGATGACCATGGAGGCACTTCCAACTCTATAATGCTAATAAATGAGTGAGATGCAGGATCAGTAAACTCTGGTAAGGGAAAGGATTCTGTGACAGGTTAGACATATAAAGCTCAGTTCAGGTCTCAAGATTCGCTTTCAAATGGCGCTCTAAGGTGACAGGGGGTGGGCTGAGATCACCGAGGAATAGCAAGGGACGTGGGGCAAAGGGAGAGCCCAGCCCTCTGAGACCCACCCCCTGAAGCTCTTCATTCCACTCCCGTAAGGCCCAGCTGTTAATAATAAGGCCACATGGACTATATGGGAGAAACTGATGCTAAATTCAATAACCATTTAGTATGTCCTTTCTCCAGGCAGGACAAAGTCTTGGCACCAGAATATAAACTATAACTAGCTGCTCATATGGGCTGAATTTCTCTCATTCATTACTAATTCAACAAATATTTATGGTGCATCTACTGCATGCCAGGATTGTTGTAAGCTCTGAAGAGAGTATTGAAAGCCCCTTTCCCCGCTATCAGCAGAATAGAAGGCAATAGTCCACAGGGCATCACTGCGCTCTGGTTGCTAGCTGAGCAAAAGCAGATGCCATGCTACTCCAGTGTTTTGTTTATCTTCCTACCTCGTTCCCCGTCTTCACCCAACCATGTTGGTTCGAATCATCCCTAGAGAAGCAAGGAGAGTTATGGGTTGAATTGTGCCCCCTCAACACACAAATGTGACCTTATTTGGAAATAGGGTCTTTGTAGATGACCAAGTTAAGATGAGATCATGAAGGTGAGTCCTAATCCAATATGACTGTGTCCTTACAAAAGGGGGAAATTTGGACACAGGGACATGCACACAGAGAGAATGCCTCGTGAAGATGGAGGCAGGGATCAGGGTGATGCATCTACCCGCCAAGGGACACCAAAGATTGCTGGCAAACCACCAGAAGCAAGGTGACAGGCATGGAGGAATTCTCTCTCACAGCCTCACCAGGAACCAACCCTGCAACCCGTGGATTTCTAGCCTTCAGCTGTGAGACAATAAAACTCTGTTGCTCAAACCAACCAGTTTGTGGTGCTGTGTTTTGGTGGCCGTAGGAAACTAACACAGAAAGCCTTGAGCAAACGGTGCTGCTCTCTTTGCTTAAGGTTGGCAGGGGTAGAAAGAAGGAAACCATGGAGAATGGAGAGAGGAAACGGATTAGGGTATAAGTGGATGTGTGTGCTTCACGGCAGCCTCAGAACACCAGGCCTCTAACATTACTCGTAGTCCTCAGTTCAAAGGCTCAGAGCTTTTTGCAGAGTTGCAGAGACTGAGGCAGGGTCTGGGGAACTGCCAAGGGCCGGTGCTTTGAGGACAACCTGTTCACTGATGCCGGCGGCTCTGATCTCATATGTGCTCCACTGACCCTCTTCACCATCTTCCCTTGCTCTTCGTGGATTTGGGGTCTCACCTTGGGCCTCCCAGCACTTCTCATACTCAATCCAGGCCGTAGGCCCACTCCACCTCTGTTTGAAGACTAAGTTTTAGCTTCATTTTGTCTTCCCCTGACCTCCAGTTTCTGGCCCAATCCTGACCTTGCCTTAATACAGAGAGCTCGTGGAGGCTGTGCCCCAATTTAAACTGATGATAGGACAAGCATGTTGGAGGCTGTTTAGGGATCATGGAGGGGAGGAGAGGGGAGCAGGGAAGGGACTTCATAAAATAAGGATGCATTTGGCTCAGATCATAGGGAAAGGTCATAAGCTCTCACACTTAGATTTTCCCTAGCGCTTTCGTGTGTATCGCCTTCGAGTTATATAACCACCTGAGAGACAGTTGAGACCGATGTCATAATTATCTTTATCCAATCTCCATGTTACAGATGAAGAAACTGAGTCTCACACAGGCTACGAAACTTGACCTAAATTATGCAGCTGATGAGTGAGGCAGCATCTGGTTCTAATACAAGTTCTTTCTGCCCTGCCAGGCTCTCTTCTGATAGATCGGCACTCAGAAACTGAAGGAGGATGCAGAGTCAGGCTGAGGTGCTGCAGGCAGAGGCAGACCAAAACTATCATTGACTTGGCTCTTCCTCCTTGTCAAGTACAAACCGGCCAAATACCACACGCTAATAACAAAACACCTCGCATTTAGGCAACACCTCACAACTGACAGTGTCCTTCCAAGCATGACCTCATTTGATCCTTACAAATAACCCTGTAAGGTAGGCATGGTGAACCTGGTTATCCTTATTTTACAGATGAGGCACCTAAGCAAAAGAGGGTTAAATACCTAGCCCTGGTCACAGAGCCAGGGGGTGGAAGAAGTAGGACTCAAGCCCAATGTTTCTCTGCAAGTCCATCTTCTTTCCTATCACTCAGGAATGGGGTCCAGTCCAGGAATGGCAAATACATGGCACACATACAGCCCTATCTCCCACCACACCCCAGGCAGACGTTATTAATCAAACACAGCATTGTACTTGATTTGGCCTCAAGTTCCTTTTCAAAACAGTTCTCCAGGCGGCCATTATCAGCTCAAACTGGCCAGCAAGATGAAGATTATTTTCCAGACTGCTCCAAGCAAGGCACAGAGACCTAATGCAGAGTGCAATTCATCTGATTAGAGATCTGGTTCAAGACTCAAAAAGACCCTAATAATGTGACTGTTCCCGTACAGTCAGTCTTACCTATTAATGTGTGACCATAGCAACAATAATAATGGTTAAGGTTTTTGGAGCACTTACTGTGTGCTAGGGCACTATATTAGGCACTTTACATGCATTTTCCTACAGAGTAAATCCTATCATTCCCATTTTGGAGGTGAAGGAATGGAGGCTTTGAGAATTTAGGAAACTTGCCAGATGCGGCCTAATCCTGCCAAAGCCCGCAGAATCCCCACCTTGCTATACTGTCTCCTAGACTGTAGACCAATGGGTTTTCGATTCTTTGTGAGGAGAAGCATTTCTTATTTTCCCAAACCCTTAAAATCAGAGAGGGGAGTAGATGCCAAGAGTAAAGTTGAGCAAAGCAAGCTCCCTGAGAGGTGGCTTTGAGGAGGAGAGTTTGCAGTGTGGACAGAGCTTGGCCATGCGAGGTGGAACATCCATGCACGTAGCACAAAGCCCTCGGCAGTGCAGGACAAGCCAATGGTAAGAAACCGGGGCCAGGGGCTAGCTCTCCCACACTGCCACATTCTGGCATGTTCTTCAGAGGTGTTCAAGAACCTAAATTTGACTCTGAACATTCACATTGCTATGAAGGTATGTTTGTCAAGGTAGGAGGGTAGAACATATTTGTAGCTTGATTTATAATTTGTGGCACTTAACTCATATGGTCAGTGGGCCTCCGTTTGTACTTTTGCCCAGTGACCTGCATTTGTTAAGGGTGGATTTGGTAAAAATGAGGCTTCCCTGCTTCTGCTGTTCTTGCTGCTTCCACAGGCAGGCCGCTTCTGTTTTTGGGTGTTGGTGGGAGCAGAGGCCCCAGCCATCAGTCACTGGCTTCCTGAGGTCAGAGCAGGTGATTTGCATTCATTTAGTGGTGTCAATTGCAGCAGAACCAGTAAGGGGGTGGCAGTGGTTCCTGATCGAAGCAGCCTCCTGATCTTGGCAATGGCGGGGGGTTCTGGAGCTAGCTCCCTGGTTGAGAAGGCAGCCTCCAAATGCAGAAGAAACTTCGGCTCCCTTGGTGGCCTGATTCTTTGGCGTCACTTAAGGAGTTGTTCCTGAACCTTAATTTTGAGTCAGCTTCTTCAGCCTTCTCCATGATTCTCTAAACCATATAAATCCCTGAAATAAATCCTTTCTGCATGAAACAACTCGAATGGATCCTGCTCTATGTAACTAACCTCTACAGGGCACTTCATAGCCTGCCTTCCCTGACTAAGATGCTGGTATCTAAGGAAACACACCTTTAGCTACATTCTGTGGTCTCATTGCTCCATTGAATTGGCTCCTTTGGTAAGGTTTGCTCAGTCTTGGTCCTGTACCTGGATTCAGCCTCTCTGATTTTTCCTTCAGATCTCTGTCTGCCTGACTTGGACAGTGTGCTTCCTGATCTTTGTCTCTCAGGTCTTCCTTGGTGCCATCAAAGTCCAGGGGCCAATCCCAGCACCACCCCCTCCCCAGCCTGGGCTCCTGGGGGCCTGGACCAGGTCCAGCAGCACTCCAGGGTCTGCTGTCTCAGACGAAAGATCAGACAAATATATGGCAAGGCTGCGTGCAGAACAGCTCGGTGAGAGCCATCTGAGGACATCTGAGGACGGTCACTGGAATCGTACACGAAGAGAGTGCATTTGAAGAGAGGGCAGGAGGGACTATGGAGATAAGCCTGACCTTGGTGACCCTGTTAAGTACTGAGAATGGCACTCCCTGAAATCAGAGATTGCAAAAGTAAATGGCAAGTGTTCCTTGTTTTCGAGTTCTTCTCCTACAGTTTCTCCGAGAGTCTTTCAAGGGCTTGGGTAAAACCAAGCAGTTTCATTTCACTACAAGTCCCTGCAAGGAAGTCTCCAAATTCCAGTGGCCCAGTTTTTCCACTTTCGCCTCTTCGGGTTTGAATGATCTTATACAGACTTACAGCAAGTCCACTTGAAACCATTTTTGTCTCATCGGGTTTCATCTCCCAGCTCATGAGCTCACGGGTTTTGCATGATTTCAATATGAAGTCATCAGCTCGTCCCTAGATTCCCAGACAGGCTCGAAAACCTCAGGATTCTTTGAATAAACTAGAGGTAAGCCCCATGGTTTGCACTGAAACCTGAAACCCAGACTTTCTCCCAGGTGCTCTCACGTATGTATATTTATAGTTATTATATGGTTCAAATCTTTCTCTCTTTCTTAAACACTCAAACTTTCCATCTTGCTTTTTTTCTCCTTAGCCTTTGCATCTGCCCAGTCAGAAAAGGAGAAGGCCCAGAAGGAACTCAGTCCTGGAGAAGTCAAATGCTCAAAGCTCAGGAAGTATTGAGCCCTCTGTTTTACAAAGGATCATGTAAGTACACGCTGGGAGCTGAAGCAACACTGAGATTCTGGTGGGAGGAGAAAAGAAAACTCCACCCTAAGACGCCTGCACAAGGAGTGGAAAGTGGTATATATTTCAAGTATCCATTAATAGAGTCAACATGCTGGAAACAAGCCAGAATGTGTAGGCCTGGAATTCTGGAATGTGTATTGACAGAACATTTCTGATTTCCAAAGTCATAGCCAACAACAAAAATCCCATTGTGGTATCAGAGCTTCCATTCTCTCTTGCGTACCCATGGGTTCTCTCTGAGCATAGACCATGAAAGAGTTTATAAAAAATAACAAGAAAGTCATAAAGACGGCAACTTTGAGTTTATATCAGTAGTTTGAATTTTAAGAAAACACAACTCCTTCATCAAATGTAAAAATCCACATTACTCCATCTAATTTGATTCAAACAAGTACTATTAAATGAGCCCCAGTTACATTCTCAGTGCTGAGTAAAGTTGCAGGAAATACAATAGAACTATATTAAATGATTCCTTTTCTTGAAGAGTAAGAGAGACAAATATTAAACATAGTGAACTTATTAGTTAGAGAGCAGAGCCAGGGAAGACAACATGAAGCATGTTACTGACGTGAAACCTGGTAGGCAGTGAACACAAGAAAGAACAGGGAAGTCAAACAGGTAGGTAAGTATTAACTGGAGACAAAATCCTTGAAATAGTCCTTGAGGTTGGGGTAGGATTTGGGAGGTTTCTGATCTAATGTTAATATAGGTAACTTTGCTCTGAAAGGAAATGAATCTAAATATAACTTGTCCCAAGGAGAGTTTGGGGAGTGGTCAAGTAGAAAGGAACAAGACTCGATACCCATCTCCTGGATGAATTTGAGCTGCTCCAAGGACTGGAAAGCCCCGAAGTGAGAAGATTGTAAACCCAGTGGAAAAGTGGAAGGGAAGCCAATGTGGGTAATTAGCCACGGCAGAGTGCCAGATCCCACATCTCGGCCACTTTATCTTTGCTTCCTGTCTGTCCTTGGAAGAGATATTGTCAGGAATAGTATGAGCGTCTAGGATGAGGAAGGAGAAAGACCTAGTGGTGAGAGGTGAATGATGTCTGAGAAGACTGGGTGGATATAAGTCATTAGGCAAATTAACTCCTACACGACTCTTACGTACATTAAAAGTCCAAAACGGAATGAATTGCCTCTGCCATTTTCTCCCGAACCCTGGTCATCTTTCTATGTTGCCCATTGTATTTAATGCCACTTTCATTATGTCGGCCATTCAGAATGGAAATTCCTCTCTTCCTTTTGTAGAAGAGGAAAAACTTTTTTTTGACTCTCCTATGTTTAGTGGCTGGGGCCTCTGAGTTAAACTAACAAAAGACAGATTAACAGGAAAAACAGTTTATTTGCATGTGCAACGTGCATAAATGCAGGAGTGCTCAGTGATGAGTAACTCAAAGCATTGTTAGAATTAGTAGATTAGAAAAAGGGAGCGGGGTGAAAGACTCCTATGGGAAGAATAAATAGGCTTCTTTAGAAAAGACAGGTTTTTTAGGAGAACAAACAAGAGATAAGAAAGCTTGTGGTAATATTTGTCTCTACAGGTATGAGCAGTCTTTCTGACTTCATCGGGGTCAAAAATTCCCCCCAGAGAAGGGATTTATGGTAGGTTTACTCTTGGTCTCTCCTGGGGGCAGACCTGTCCCAAAGAGAAAATTTATGGCAGTCCTCATTTCTCAGAAGTTTCTGCCTTTAGTCAGATAAGGGAAGCTCTGAGAAGGCTTCTTTCTGTATCTGTTGAATCTCAAATGTCTTCAGCTTAAAATAATCTTTGTACCAACCCTAGGGTTCTGAGTGGGTTTCCACACCTGCAGCTCTGCTTTTAGTTCATAGCCTAATCCTCTGCTAAGACTATGAGTTTCTAAAGGATATTATTAATCATTTATCCCCAGAATCTGGCATATGGTTTCCCACTCATTAAATAAGTTTGAATGAATGAGTAAATAAAGTACAAGAATACTGTTTTCCTAATATTTATCAAAGGGCAATAAACAAAAAACTCATGACACCTTTTACAGGACAATTCCTGGAGATGTCTTTAGCCTTGATCTGTCTCCTGAGATACCCACCTGTATTCTCAACTCTTTGTAGCCCATCTCCACCAGGTTTTGTAGGCATCTCAAATTCAGCCTATCCCACTATGAACCCATTGTCTTTCCTGAAAACCTATTCTTCATATGTTTCCTAATTCAGTGAATGGCATGTCACCAGACACCCAACTGCCCAAGCTTTATAAATGTTATTTCTCATTGACTCTCCTCTTTTCCCCTATAGGGAATCATCACTCAGTTCTACAGATTCTACCTCTAAAATACCTCTAGAATAAGCACTCCTTCTGCCCCCATTCTGTTCCCATTATCCTCGCCTGGTGTTCCAGCAATCTCTTAACTGGTTTCCTATTTCGAATGTCTTTGCTCTCCAATCCATCACCACATTTTCCAAAACAGGTCACCAAACAGTCTGCTCCTGAAAATCCTCTAATACTCCAGTGCTCAGGAGTCATCTTTGCTTAAGTATGAAATGACATTTTTGAGACCTCACCCTGCATCACTGCCGGACATAGTCTCCCCATCACACTTTTAAGGGTCACAGCCCAGCTCTTTCTCTGCTTCTTTCCCCACTCTGGCTCCTCAGCTCTGCTCCCAAGTCACGTTCAGATCTTGGCCCTCTTTGCTTCTGGTCACCTTAAAGAATTTCAGAACTACTATCTGCTTTCTTCATGTTCTATTCCATTAGGCAAAAACAGATTTTTATAGAACCTCCAGAAATGAGAGAGCATAATGATGGCACAGTCAAAGGGACCATCAACACCATTGTTTAAAGATATTTATCTGGTATTTTCTATGTCTCCCTAGCCATGATCCCCTCGAGGCCATGACCTCACACTCTTCCTTGTTGCTCAAGACCTTCCCTCTCCAGAGCAGAATCTCTTCCCATCTTCTCTGCCAAAGTCCTAATGGCCCCTACCCCAGCTCTAGCAGACAATACTGAAATTCCTATGTTTATTAAACAAACTCTTCATGTGAAGCTGCTTCCATCTAGACTATGACCACCTGAGCTCACCTTTTATAACCAATCAGTTCCATTAAGCTATTTTCCAGAACAAAGCTGCAGTTCTCTCCTTTGGAGGAATTCTGCCATCCCCTTGGGCCAATCAGCTCAAATTACAGTTAGCTTTTACAAAAATGTGCTTTGTTGGTGTATTATTGGGGTTAACTCAGATCATTTTTTTTCCCCCAACTAGTTAATATTTTTAGCTCTCTCTTGTCCAGAAAAGTGGTCTCCCAAGTGGAGAGAGAACCAAAGGTGTTAGGAAGAAATTCCACTGGGATATGCAAGGAAATTACTGATATTAGAAGTTCTTTATTTATTTTTCAATTCTATTTTTGTTTATATTTATATATGTTAGTCTATATACAGTATACAGTATACTATATTTATATGTCAAGGCAGGGTGGCTAAAAATATTTGCTGACAAAGGTGTGAAATCAAAAAGTTTAAAGACCATTGTTCTGGAGGGCAAAACCACGATCTTAGCGCAGCTTCTAAGCTCTTTGCAAACAGTGCCCAGCCGTATTTAATTTGTTAAAAGATAATTCGTTTTTTTTTAAAAAAGACAAAATTATGACCCTCATATAGATATAAAATGAATACATGTTAAAGATTTTATTTAACTCATTATTAATGAGGGAAGAGAATTGGAGAATCCAAAGAACAGGCATATTTATAGATCAGGAATACTGAAAGAAATGTACAAATTCAGGTAAGACTGCATTCTTCCAAAGTGGGGGAAGGAAGTCAATTGGAACTTCCCAGGATCAAAACTTTACATCTCTAGGGTCAAGAATTATTTTGCATTGCTATCATTTGTCTATAACTTACTGAGTTGTAAAATAGTTCAAATGATAGGCTCAGAATCTATAGAAAATCAAAATCAGGAAGGGTGTGCTCCAGACCTGGGCACCTAAGGCCTGTAGGCCCAATCCGGCCAGCCAAATGTTTTTGTAAATAAAGTTTTATTGGAACACAGCCGCACCCATTTGTTTAGGCATTGCCAACGGCTACTTTCCAGCTACAAAGGTATTCTTGAGTAGCCCAGACAGAGAAAGCAAAATTTCTTATCTGGCTCTTTACAGCAAAAGTCTGCCAACCCCTGCTCTAGAAAACAATGCACAGTTTTCCAACGAAGTGCAAAGATTTCTCTACACCTTCTTTATCCCAAGAGGGCCTCCCTCCCAATGGTCCCAGCTGCCACCATAGCTTATATGCTGGTTCTCCTGAAAGATTCTCGGGACTCTGCACTAGTGAACCTCAACACATGAATCATGAGCCCCCAGAAAGTTCTCTCAATGGGCCTCAGACTGATTTCAAAGGCATTAGCTCTCTCTGTTTATTTGGCATTGGGACCTTTTGATAGTAAACTGGAGAACTTCTGCCAGAGCCTGTTAAGGGCTGAATTGTGTCCCCCAAAGATTCACATGTTCAAGTCCCAATCCCCACTTCAGAAAGTGACTGTATTTGGAAATACAGCCTACAAAATGTGATTAAGTTAAAATGGGACCTTTATGGTGGGGAGCCTCATCCAATATAACTAGTGTCCTTCTAACATGAGGTGGTGACACCAGGGATGCACACACTGAGAAAAGGCCACGTGAGGGCACTGTGAGAGGGCAGCCATCCTCAAGCCAAGGAGAGGTCCCAGGAGAAACGAAACCTGCCCACACCTTGCTTTTGCACTTCCAGCCTCCAGAACTGGGGGAACATAAATACCTATCATTTAAGCCACCCAGTTGGTGGTACTTTGTTATGGTAGCCCAAGCAAACTAAAACAGGGTTGTTCATATTACCTGATCCAAAAACTGCAGCAGGGCTTGGAAATTAGCCTGCAGACATCTGGCAGATACCACTCTATTCTTTGGGGACTGAAAGCAGTGATCAACCATAGACTGATCCGGACAGAGTCAGCCCATTTGTGGTGACTAATGCTAGAGGATATTTTCCCCAGACACTCAATCATTAATTCATTCATTAATCCTTTATAAGATGATGTGGCCATAGAGGGAGGGATGCATATGTGCCAATGGTGATGGTGAGAGAGGGGTGAATAGAATGAATTCTGCTCTGGGGATTCATGGTCTGGGAATGGAGACAGACATAAACACAGCTAACTGTCTCAGATCCCCTGTAGACTAGCCTGAGGGTATAAAAGAACAAACCAGTAAGAAATCACAATACCAGGTAACAGGTCCCGTGAGACAGGGATTTTTTTTTAAGTGATATGGGAGCCCAGAGGTCAAAGGAATTGATGCTGTCAGAGCAGAGGAGACAAGGGGGGAGAAGGGGGTGGTCATGGAGGGATTCAATGAAAGGAGTCCTGGTGGAATGAGACTTGATGTGTGAGGGGAGGTTCAGGGTTTTTGCTCGAAGGTTCCCACACTGTCCTATAGCCTTGAACATTCATGGTAGGCTTAAAAGAGATGTTCTCACAATTTTTGCTTAGTCAAGGCATAAAACCCTAGTATCATGCATGCCATCCATTCCCTCTTTCTTAGGGGCAAAAACTCAAATGGGAAAGAGAGAGACACAGAAATGAAATTCTTATGTACTCCTGAAATGAGACTGATGTTTTATTTGTGAAAAGAAAGTCCTAGCCACATTTTAGTGGCCCTTACTAACCCAGTAGGTTTCTAGTCCGTAGCCCTTATTGAAATCAAAGTTGGTTATATAATTTGATGAGTCTGGGGACCCCCACCAAGTGTGTGCAGAATACTCTCCTGATACAATTTATCAGCGTTGATATCAATGGGCAGCTTAATGGTGACCCCACTGTCCAAATTTCAACTGCATGTCGTACTGCCCCTTTTATTGGTAAGAGCAAAGCAGCGGTGGTTTTTAATCCTACAGCTTCTGTTTCTCTCTTTGCTCTTGTTTTGTCAGGGTAAGGACTGCTTCTCTTTTTATATTTTACATGATGAAAATAACTTATTAATCTAGTTATATAAATGACCAGTGTAAAAACATTCAAATGATACCATTTAATCTTTACCCTGATGACATCATCAGAAATCTTCTGGACCAGATAGAATGACAATGTACATTAGCTTTTCCCCTCATACCACTTAAGAAAGCTCTCACGCAAAGTTAGCAACTCTTACAAGAAAGAGGAACTATAAATTATTTTTAAAACAAAAGCAAATTTTGGGGAGGGATGGGTAGGGTGGGAATTATGTGGCCAGTTCTTATGAACTCCAGGGAAGCAGCTGGTGAATTAGCCACAGCATTTGATCGTGCTCAAACAAAGTAAAACAGAACTCTTCAATTACATTGAAGTGTCTTGGCTTTTCTAAGGAAAAAAGAATGGTGTTTGGTAATTGCAGGGTTTTGGTTTGTGTTTGTTTTACTAACTTGTAAAGTTTTTGAGATTGTATTCTAAAAAAAAAAAAAAAAAATCAATAAATAACACTAGATTCTTAGCTCTCATTTCCAGGAAAAAAAAATCAGCTTGCCCTCAAGTTGAACCTGCATCCATGTGGTCATAATTAAATGTCTTAAAAGAACTGAAAATCATCTGAGAACCATCTGACCACATTGTGAATGTCCAGCTACACGCAAGAGAGTGTCACTGGGCAGCAGATTGCTGTTTCTTAAATGGCATCTATAGATGATGGGGAGAAAATGCTGAATAAACATCAGGACCAAAGTTAGAAGGAAGGAGTTTTTTTGTTTCTTTTCATCATATATCTGAGTCCAGGTGCTCAAAAGCCATAAACAGAAGGAACTTGAAATTGTAATATGAAGAATTCAGTATGGTCTCCAAAACATCCTGGGGGCCTGTAGGATGCTGCTTTTGCCAGATGTAGAGCAATGGAAAGACAGATGCAGCAGGAAGGAGCTGGAGGAGGAAGGGCGTTCTACTGGGGGCATCCAGAGAGGCTTTATAAGCAGCAGTCAAGGACATACAGGATGGAGAGGGTTTGGAGGGGCAGGAAAGTGAGGACAGGACCTAAGATGGGCAGGACATGCCTTGTACAGCTGGGAAGATAGGTGGGTTCCAGGGTTGTTCCCTAGACAAGGAGAAAAATAATGCAGGGTTTTATGTATGAAGGGAAACAATCAGGTTCGTAATTTTAGACGCATAATACAGGTAACAGCACAGAGAATGAATTGCAGAGGGGAGTCTTTGGAAGTGAGGAAATGGGTTATAAAGTTAATGCAATATAGGCCTTGAACTGTGGCAGAGACCAAAGGAGTAGAAATTAAATGTAGGCAGACCCTAAAGTTAGAACAAGTACTATATTTTTTTTTTCCCCTCAAAGCAATTGTTTTCTCTGTCCGCTGATGAATCTCGGCCCCGGAAACCCTCACTTCACTGATGACACACTTTCCCTTGTTTCCAAACCTTCTCCCCACCCCTCCTGCCATGGGAGTAAAACCAGGGAAATTCCTCTTCCCCCACAAGGGCAGGAGGGGATGGAGGGCGGCAATTTTACCCTATATTGCAGGGACGGAAAACAGTGTCACTGGCATGCTGGCTTCTGCTCTGGCTCCCCAAAGGGCCAGTGGGATCAAGAGCAGTTCTGTTCTAGATTCCTAGCCATACACTAGTTCGTTGCTTGCTAAATGCCATTACTCTCCCTTTCTAGCCCTCTCAGGATTGCTTCAATGGCAAGAAAAGGAATGCAATCCAAATACCTGTCTTCCAACAACACGTGTAAAGCATAACCTGCGCATCCCATGGTGGTGAAGAGCCAAGCTGTCCGGATTCAGATCCTAGCTGTGTCAGCGTCCTCGGCTAAGCCGGTGACTTCATGTTTCTGTGCCTGCTTCCCCACTGGCCCACGGGGGAGAGGATGGTACCTCCCTCATAGGGTTGTTAGGAGAATTAGGTTAATATACGTAAAGCACTTGGACCAGTGCCTAGCACAGAGTAAGTGCTTAATAAGCACTAGCGATTATTATTATATATCAAAATATTCATTTCTCTTTTCTAAAATGAGAACAACAGTAGGTGAGAGAAAATCTCAGCAGGGAGATGGTTCTACCCTGTAGGCAGAATGGGGATGCTAGGGTATGAGGAGGAAAGGGGGTTACTAGTGCAGTCTAATGTGGGGACACCTTTGGGGAGGGGTGCTGAGTGGAGGGTCACTAGCCCACAACAAACCAAGCTTGGTACCACGGCTGTACAGGACTCCGTGATACATGCCAATTGGTGTTTTCACTGGTTGACCAAAACTACCACTCCAGATACAGGCAATTACTGAAAAGATCTTCCTCCCCAGCACAAATGGTTTGTGTAAGGTATTACAGGTTATTTAAATGAGAGTTAAGAAAAAAACAGTTCTCCGTGTAAAAGCCCACACCTCTGTGGAGCCAGCCAGAGTCTGTTTCTGTTTTCTAAATAAACTCATTTGTAACATTTTTTTTAAGATTCCATATATAAGTGATATCATATGATATTTGTCTTGCTCTGACTTACTTCACCTAGTATGATAATCTCTAGATCCATCCATGACCTAGAATCACTTTGCTGTACACCTGAAACTAACACAACATTGTAAATCAACTATACTCCAATATGAAATAAAAATTAAATTTAGAAAAGAGATAATGGAAAAAAAAAGATTGAGACTACTTTTTTTTAAATTAATTAATTAGTTTATTTATTTATTTTTGGCTGTGTTGGGTCTTTGTTTCTGTGCGAGGGCTTTCTCTAGTTGTGGCGAGCGGGGGCCACTCTTCATCGCGGTGCGCGGGCCTCTCACTGTCGTGGCCTCTCTTGTTGCGGAGCACAGGCTCCAGACGCGCAGGCTCAGTAGTTGTGGCTCACGGGTCCAGTTGCTCCGCGGCATGTGGGATCTTCCCAGACCAGGGTTTGAACTCGTGTCCCCTGCATTAGCAGGCAGATTCTCAACCACTGTGCCACCAGGGAAGCCCGAGACTACTTTTAATAGAGGCACAGAACTAGAATCTTAGAACTAGAAGGAAACACAGATCCTTTAGTTGTTTTCTGGACTAAAACTATTCTTTTAGCTGAGCCCTTTATTGAAACAAAAATTTTCTTGGAATCCTTATAAATACAACAGATAAGCACAGAACTGCGCTGGGGAAGCAGTGTGTACAAAGGTGGGAATTGGTGGGATCAGTCTGCCTGAAATGTCCACCCAGGGGACAGGCAAGAGGGGAGTGTTTATTTGTAGAGAACTGAAAAGCAACAATGAAACCAATGAATACATGGTCTGCTTTGTGTTATCGCTGTGCGCTGACAATTCGAAGTAACATCAGCGATCCGATACTCCCATCTGCCAAGGTGGACCACCAGGCACACCACTGGGTGAAGTGAGCAGGAGGGGTCAGCAATCTGCCAACTTCCCTCCCAACCCCCCAACCCGAACATGCCTCAGTGGCTCCATGGAATCAGTTTTAAAAACCATCAGTCCAGCCCGCTCTGCTTATCTTTCAAACCCAGAAAGGTAAAATGACTTGCCCAAGCTCGCCAAGCTAGAGCAACACACAAAAGTGACACTGAAATTCAGAGTCGGTGCCCTGTGTGTGTCTACTTTCCAAAGGCTTCATCTCGGTGAAGAGGAGGACCACCTTGTGCTTTATTTCGCCTGCTTGATTCCCTAGTGGCATGGGTTGAATTGTGTCTCCCCCACCCAGAAGTCCTATATCGAAATCCTAATCCCCAGTACTTCAGAATGGGACCCTATTTGAAAACAGAGTCATAGCAGATCCAATTAGTTGGTCATAATATGTGGTCATTTAGGGTGGGCCCTAATCCAATATGACAATTGTCCTTATGAAAAGGGGAAATTTGGATATAGAGACACATACATAGGGACAATGCCACTTGAAGATGAAAGCAGAGATCAAGGTGATGCATCTACAAGGCAAGAAACACCAAAGATTGCTGGCAAATGACCAAAAGCTAGGGGAAAGGCCTGGAACAGATTCTCTCGCACAGCCTCAGAGGAAACCAACTCTATTGACCTTGATCTTGGACTTCCAGCCTCCAGAGCTGTGAGACAATAAATTTCTGTTGTTTAAGCCACTCAGTTTGTGGTACCTTGTTAGGGCAACCCTAGGAAGCTAGTACACCTAGTAAATGGGGAATCAATGGCACATTGCACCGGTGGCCACAGATGTGTCCTTACTTAGGCGAGGCCCCTGGGACATCACTGCAGAGCTGTCCTCAGAGTAATGCACACCAGTGAGCTGGGATACAGGTGGAAAGAGCCCCAAAATCCAAAGCTGCAGAGCCTTTTCAAAGCTTCAGTAATTAAGTCCTCAGACATGGTTTCCAGTCAGTTGCCAGTCGCAAACCCAACTTCACGGGACTCAAAGTGAGATCGAGTTATTGTCTCCCACAAGCAGGAGGGACAGGGAAGTGTCTGGGGAAGACTGGAGCCTGAGCCCAAGTTCCCCAGGACCCTCTGTCCATCACTTCTCTGCTGTCAGCATCATTGTCTTCTACCCACGTGCAAGCAGTGCAGCCCCCCAGGCCACCCCTAACAGCTTTGGGCACCGAGAGACAAAAATGAGCCTCTTTTCTGTCAGCTACAGCCAGGAAAACCCCTGGGGAGAGTTCTGCTTGACCCAGCAATGTGGTCATCCGTGAGAGCAACGCTAGCCTAAGAGGGGGGTAGGTGTGCTTGGCAAGGCAAAGCCCACCTCCCAGATGCTCTGGGACCCAGACACTGTCCCCGGCAGAATTTTAGGACTTGGGACCATTGTTCCTCCCCTGTGGAAGTACCTCCATTTAAAGACATGCCACACTCTCCTTACTTTCTCAGAAATATGCAGACAGTGATTTAGACCATTTGGACCACCCATGAAAGCCATCTGTGCGTAGGAGGAGAGGAAATGTCCATGCAGGTGCTGGTAGCGCTTCCCAGAACCACAGAGCGCAGAATCAGACCAAAAGAACTCCTCAGAGGAAGCTGCCTTCTCCTCCCTGCCATGGGTGAGGGGAAGAGGCTGTATCGTAATCTGTAGCTAAATCCAGGGAAGTGCTCCCAAAACAGCATGGGATTAAGAGCACATACTCTGAAGCCTAGATTCAAATCCCAGCACTGCCCCTTAAGAGCTGTGTGATCTTGAGCAAGTTCCTTAATGTCTCTGTGTTTCAGTTTACTCCTCTGTAAAAGGTGGGATCATATTACTACTTTCCTCCTATTGTGAAAATCATAGGAGCTGATTTACATAGACTCCTCAGACCATTGCCTGGCACGCTATAGGGAGTTTGCTGTTTTATTATTTTGGTTGCCGTTATTACTCCAAGGAACGTGAGCTTTGAAGTGGGACAGCCGTGGCTCATCCCATAGCTCTAACTCATACTAACTGCAACCTTGGACAAGTTGTTCAAACCAGCTGATGCCTCAGTTTCCCCACCTCTAAAATAAGAGTGATAATAGTACCTTCCTCCTGGCGTTGCTGTGAGAACTTACTGTGATCAGATATTCCAGGTGCTAATTAGGATGGTGCCTGGCACATGCTAAGTACTCAGCAAATGTGTGCCGTTGTCACCCTGCATTTAAATGCATTCAGCCCTATCAACTCAAGCAGTTATTAAGACTTACTACGTGCTCTCTATGTCTGGGGCTATGTACTAGTACCTCGGGGGATACTGGGAAGATTAGGACTGGAAGAGACCTAGGAGATCTTGTCCAACTTTGTTATTTGTTGGATTTTAACTCCGAGCTTTGAGCATCTACATCTTCATCTGCCTAAAGAGACAGGACCCATCTGCCAGCTCCCAGGAGAAGCGAAATTGGCGGCAACTCAAAAACTACAAGACTGACCGGGAAGATGATGTGTGTTGTACCTCAGAAGTGGCTGGGTTTGCTGGCAGCAAGCAACTCATTACTTGAAAAATCTGTGGGAAAGCAGAGCAGTTAATATCTGCAGAGCAGTGAGAGAACGGCCCGCTGTGAGAAAATGTCAACGACGTATGGGATTGGAGATGTGTCAGTATTAGGCAAGCTGTTCTCCATCCTAAACAGTCCTGCTGGGTGAGACTTAGTGGGCGTCATAGTGAGCCAGAGAAGCAAGTTTTTGACTTAGCTGCTTTTTTTACTCCAAGTACTGCTGTAAGTTAGCATATGGCATCTCAGATGTGTGAATGAACTGTCATTTGTATTTGGGATATCTGCAGCTTGAAGTGATCTATTTGGGAAAGAAGCAAAAAAAAAAAAAAAAAAAATTACAAAATATGATAGAGACCTGGGTGTCTTTAAAGGGAATAGCCTTCAGGGTCCTGAAAACAAGCTCTGACATGCAGGTGCCTTACCAAAAATTATCCCAAGCCATCCATCTCCACGGTCCCACTTCAACGCTTGGCAAAAGCGGGAATAAGGCAAGGCAGCGCCTCTACCGTCCTCATGCTTCTGTGGTGCCAATAATGACATCATCTGTTACTGCGTTCCCCTTTTCTAAGAATGGAAATCAGACTTGGAAAATCACAATCACTCAGAATCAGCTACTTTTTCAAACCCATCTCTCCCATCTATAAATATACACAACCAGTTCCTCAACTTTAAAAATCATTTTATTTTTAAAGAGAGGGCAGTATTGGAGTGGTATAAAAGGGAACAAGGATGATATACCCAGAAACATCAATCCAGAACGCCTTTTGCTTGCATTAGTAACCCTCTCTGCCTGAACAACATCCTTCATAAAAGCCTCACGTTTCCCCTCAGGTGTCCTAGATGTTCAGACTTGTTGGTTTTTATATTTTTTTTTAATCTGGAAATTATTGTTTCTCATCTTGTGAGAGAATGTACTTATAAACCAATGCTCACTATCCTTTTTGGGAATTAAAAAGATGAAGACAGTGTGGTCCAGATAATTTCTTCTATTAAATTAATTAAACAAGGAGACCATTAGACTAAGCAGACTCTAATGCCTTGGCAGCCTATGCAAGCAAACCAAAAGGAAGCCTGTAAATGCCTCAAGGTTACGAAACAAAACACCAAGGACAACCAATCACAGTCAGCCAACTAGGCTTTCTCTATTAAGGCAACTGCTTAAGCGAGAGCCAATCAAATCATTTCCTTGATTTGTGTCCCAAGTCTTCTCTATAAGGCTTGCCCCTAGCTCCCTTGGGTGGAGAGCTACTAAGTGCTTCCTGTTTGGTACTGCCAACTGGAATTGACGTTTGCTCAAATAAATGCTTATAAACGTTAGGATGTCTCAGTTTATCTCTTACCACCCCCCCCCAAAATAGATGGGAGGGGAGGTGAAGACCATGGGACAAGGAGTGTCACCAGCTTGACACTCTATATTCCACTCCCAGCGACAGCATCTATTGGAATGGAATAGAATTTAGTGTCAGCGTCCTCATTAGTGGACAGCATCCATTTCCGCCAGCGGTGTCTAAATATTCATTCACTCATTCATTCATTCATTCAAGAACTGTCTATTGCATACCCACTCTGCCCTAGGCACTAGACAATGATGACAAATCAGCCCTGGCTGCTCTTCTGTAATAAATAGAAAGGTGTATCAGGGCAAAACGAACATTTGTCCTCTGTGGTATTAAGCCCCAGTGGTCTACATGTACTTTGTTTTTTGTTTGTTTGTTTGTTTGTTTGTTTTTTATTAAACATCTTTATTGAAGTATAATTGCCTTACAATGGTGTATTAGCTTCTGCTTTATAACAAAGTTAATCAGTTATACATATACAATATGTTCCCATATCTCTTCCCTCTTGCATCTACCTCCCTCCCACCCTCCCCATCCCACCCCTCTAGGTGGTCACAAAGCACCGAGCTGATCTCCCTGTGCTATGCGGCTGCTTCCCACTAGCTATCTATTTTACATTTGGTAGTGTATATATGTCCATGACACTCTCTTACCCTGTCACATCTCACCCCTCTCC
The DNA here is from genome assembly GCF_028021215.1 of Eschrichtius robustus. Lineage (NCBI taxonomy): Eukaryota > Metazoa > Chordata > Mammalia > Artiodactyla > Eschrichtiidae > Eschrichtius > Eschrichtius robustus. The sequence goes on from NC_090825.1 coordinate 28,292,142, forward strand.
CTCCCCATATCCTCAAGTCCATTCTCTAGTAGGTCTGTGTCTTTATTCCCATCTTGCCACTAGGTTCTTCATGGCCTTTTTTTTTTTTTTTTTCCTTAGATTCCGTATATATGTGTTAGCATACTGTATTTGTTTTTCTCTTTCTGACTTACTTCACTCTGTATGACAGACTCTAACTCCATCCACCTCATTACAAATACCTCCATTTCATTTCTTACATGTACTTTGAATGGAGCTTTTATCCACACATGATTTTGTAACATCATATACCAGTCATCTGGAAAATCTTGATCTCCAAAAGGTTGACACATTTTATTATACAACATCAATATCATGCCTCCTAGAATATGTCCTAGGTTCCCGGGTGCTTGACAGTCATTGTTACTGGCTATAGTAAGTATTTGTTCCCCTTTTTTGGCAGCTCAGCATCTGAACTGTTCTTCAAGATTAGGGGCTGCCCCTCTCAATATATTTTGGTGGAAAGCAGACAGCACTCCCCAATGCCAGAGTCAAAATTTCCCAGCCTCCTTTGCAGCTTGACTGAGGACAGTTACAAGGCTCTGGTGATCACAGCATCCATGCTGGATTGGGACTTGGGATGCCAGAGCCTGGCATCCATTCTAGTCCTAGTGGAGGCAGCTCGTTGGTGAACTCCAGGGATAGTCACACCAAGGTGGTGCAAGCAGTGGAGTCTTCTTATGACCAGATCTGCTATGATTTGGGAGGTTTACCCTGGCCACGTGGTCTCTACTCCTAGTTTTCTGGTGCTCCTGGAAATTCAGTGACCTAGTATTTTAATACATTTCTTTCTGCTTAAATTAGCCAGGCATGGTTTCTGTGACTTGTACTAAACTTCCCAACATCTGTAGCCCCTCCAACTTGAGTCTATAGCACCGCCACTACAAACACCTCTCAGCACCCAAGGGCTGGAAATCTAAAGTGTGTAGGAAGCTGTCTGCCCATAACAGAAAGCTCTATTCGGCCTCCTGCTTTTTATGCTATCACTGCTGGTTGGCCATAACACAATCATCATTTTCAAGTCACATAATTTTAAATTAATCAAACTGCATTTTGGAATTCCTATGGATCCAGTAATCCCACCTCTAGGAATCTATCCTGAACACATCACCGGTTGTTTTACTTTAAGGATGTTCATCACAGTATTATTGATAAAAACAATAAATCAGAAACAACCTAAATGGGCATCATTGAGACATAGCAGTGCTACTAAAAATAATGTTTTCAAAGAGCAGTTAAGGTCCTGGAGGGTACAAAACTTTATACAAAGTAAGATCCCAATTTTCTGTAAAACTTTCACTTTATATGGATGACATATGTCCTTGAAGGTGATAGATCAAAATATTGATAGCCATTATGAGATTACAGGTGCTTTCTAATTTTTTTAAGCTAGAAAACAACTAGGTACTATTTATTTTGCAGATACTTATTTACTTTGTGTAATTTAAAAATTTTCTGCAATAGATATGCATTAGTCTTAAGAAAAATGTTAAAATATACAAATATATATTACAATAATTACAATATATAAGTATGTTTGGGATTCTGAGTTTTCACTAATTCAGACTATTGCCCCACCAGTATTTGTAGATCAGTGAGGTTCAGTCATATTTGCAAGAGCACATCAAGACAATGATGCTGGTAAATTAGGACGCTTCACTATATCCTATCAACAATAGGCATATATTGTGACCATCCCTCACACTCTCCTCCAAATGCAATAAGGCACGATTCTGGCCTGTGAGAAGCTTACAGGACCTATTATGGATTTTTAAAAAAATATTTTAAAACAGAATGACAAGGTAAGATAACGCCAAGTGACAGATGAGTAGTACATACTTAAAGTCTACAGGAATGCAAGAAAAGGTTGCTCACCCCAATCAAATGGTTAGACAGTTTTCCTGAAGGTGGTGGGACTTTTACTCGAAGCCAGTGGCTCTTACTTTTTGCCTTCAGAACTTCTTTATACTCTTGAGAATGATCAAAGACACCAAAGATCTTTTATTTGCGTGGGTTATAGAGAGAGATTTATCCAGCTAGAAACTAAAACAGAAATTTAAAAAAAAATTTGTTTATCAAATCATTTTAATATAATAATAATAAACCTAATTCCATGCTAACATAAATAATATATTTTATGACAAATTACTGTATTTTCTAAAACAAAAGGAAAATTAGTGGGAAGAATGGTATTGTTCTCTATTCTGCAAATTTCTTTAATGACTTGTTTAATAGAAGATAGCTGGATTCTTATATCTGCTTTTGTATTCAGTCTGCTGAAACTTTGTTTGGGTTGAAGTATATGAATAAAATACGACCAGGTACAGAAAAGTAGTTGGAAAAGGGGAGAGTACATAACCTTTTCCAGATAATTATGAGTATCGTTTTTCTTTGATAAGATACCAAATCTCAACAAGTAGTAATCTTTTTTTTTTTTTAATTAATAGCCACTTTATTTATTTATTTATTTATTTATTTTTGGCTGTGTTGGGTCTTCGTTTCGTGCGAGGGCTTTCTCTAGTTGCGGTAAACAGGGGCCACTCTTCATCGCGGAAAGCCGGCCTTTCACTATCGCGGCCCCTCCCGTTGCGGGACACAGGCTCCAGACCCGCAGGCTCAGTAGTTGTGGCTCACGGGCTTAGTTGCTCCGCGGCATGTGGGATCTTCCCAGACCAGGGCTCGAACCCGTTTCCCCTGCATTGGCAGGCAGATTCTCAACCACTGCGCCACCAGGGAAGCCCAGTAATCTTTTAAAGTCAGTTGCAAGGTGGAATCTGAAACCACATCAATGAACATTTGTTCTCTGTTATATTAAAACCCCTTGGTCTATATGTACTTTGAATGTATCTTTTACCCCTGCCTGATTTTGTAACCTCACGCACTGGTCATCTGGAAATTTTGATCTTCAAAATGTTGACATATTTTATTATAAAATAATAAAAACGTCATGTTTTTTAATATTACCAGGGATCTCATCAAAAACTCTTCCATTAGTGGGAATCTGTCAAACTCACAGTTGTATACAAGTTTTCCAAATTGTAATTTTTGCTGGAAAGCCCCAAGTTTATCAATGGCAACAAATCTTGTCAGTTGTTTTCCTTGAAGTGACAGATTCAGTTCATTTTTGAGAAAATGTTTGCCAAATATCCAAATTTGAATGATTATAGTTTGTTCATGAGTTATTCTTTCAGATAAAAATGCTGTTCCATGAAAAAAAGTGGCAGTTCAACTCATAGTTCAGTTGCACAAATACTTTTCCTCTAGACAATCATTGACTATCCACATGCAGCAGAAGTGCTTTGTGCATGTTTCCCATTTCATCATACAGAATATTAAAAAGATGTGGACTCAAAGGTCAATATTTAATATAATTAATAATTTTTGTTTCTTCAAGCACATTCTTATGTGAAACTGGTATTTTTTTCCCCCTATAATTGGGTCTTGGTAATGAATAAAGGATTACTGGTACTCTTGCTTTCACCCACCAGTGCTTTTTGCACCACTGGTGCAAATGTTAATACAGTGAAAAAGGAAACCAAACAATATCTTAGCATTATTATGATAATAATTTTGACCTCAGGACCCTCTGAAAGCATCTTGTAACCACCTGCTCCTCCCGCCCAATGTTTCCATAGATACAATCTGAGAACTGCTCTAAACCTTGAAGGAAGGGAAGACTTTGACAAGTCATCAGGAAATGAATGCCCACGGATGTTGGCTGCTTAGTGAGTGGAGGGAAGCCAAAGCAAAGGCTGGAGAGCTAAGTAAGTGCTAAACTATGGAAAGCCTTAAATACCAGGGAGTGGAGTTTGAATATTATCCCATGGACAATTGGGAAACTTTAAAAACCATAGCTATCATTTATTTAGCGCCTACTGTGTGCCTGGCATTTTGCACACATTATTTAATTAACACTATCTTAATCCTATGAGACACGTATTATCATCCTCATTTGGTGGAAAAGGGAACTGAGGCTCAGAGAAGTTAAGGAATATACCTTAACTCACACAGCTAGCAAAAGTAAAGTAACCCAGGGAGGTGAGACTGCAAAGCCTGGAGAGACAAATTCCAACTTCCTGCATTTCGAACTTTCTTCCAGGCCACATTTTTCAACTCTGCTAGGTAGGATCCTGGAATGCACATGTTCCTAACACATCTAGTCTGCCATGAAGCGCTCTGACTATAAATCTTGCATGTTTACTCTGGTTTCCCTAAGGGCAAGGGTCAAGTCTGTTTATATGTCCAGAACATTGTGGTCACTTAATAAATCTTTAACCATAAAGGTAGTGATTTTTATGGAGCCCAGCTCCACCAAGTTTCCTTTCACCTTTCCCTGAGTTTAAACTGCACATACCAGAGTAAGAGGATTTTTTTTTCTCCCAAGAGGAACTTGGAGGCCCATGTTTTCTGAACTTGACTCTGGCCTTCAGTGACCACAACAGCTCTCTCTGCACAATTATTACTGCATATTCGTATGGTAAGCAAGGCTTGTCTCCTTCGCCTTCCCCCTTCTTGGAGGGGTTGGATCTTACTCTGGAAAGACAATGGGCTTTATAGCAGGCTGACCTGAACTCAAATCCCGGTTCCACCACTGACAAACTGTGTTACCGTGGGCAAATAATATAACCCCTCTCAGCGTCCGTTTCTCTCCTGAAAATGTGACTGTAATACTGTCTTCTTCAGAAAGTTGTTGAGGCAAGTAAATGAAATAGTGTAAGGATATCACCACACCTGCGCCCTTTTCTTTCCCCTACAACTCCAGTCTGGTCCCACAGAGCCCTTCTCCAGCCTCCTAGGGTCCCGGGCTTTCTCAGAGTCAGGGAGGCCTGTCCTGACTTACCAGCTCCTAGCCCATGACGAACTGCCCCTTTGATCAAATATTCTCTGTTTTCACACCTTGGGTTAGTGCTCTCTGCTTCAGAGATTATCTAATAAATGAAACAAACAACAAAGAAAACCAAAAACAAATGCAAAGCCTTATGTTTACCTCCACAGGAATTCCAAAAAGTGTTCCTAATTGCAAACAGTATGAATGGTTTTGCTGGTCAAATAAATTTGAGAAACACTGAAGACTAAATCCCCCTCCTTGGTTGGAGCTGTTTAGCCTGTTAATGGTTCTGAGAATTCCCAAAGAAAAAGAGAGCTCTGCTACTTCATAGCACAGCCAAACAAACTATGTGCACCGATGGTAATCATCCATCTCACCCTCAAGAAAAGTTTTCCCTAATTCTATTTTGAGAAGCACTAGCTCACTCTCAAACCTGTGATTCCTTAAGGAGGGGCATTGCAGGCACCGGACAGTCTCCATGCAGACTGAGACACACTGGCCCTATTAGTGCTAGGTCTAAGAACAAATGCTAAAGGCTGGCACAGGCAGGAAATAACACTGATTTGAGGAGAATTCAAATCCAATACCTAAACCTCTACAGCACTTTTCAGCTTACAAAGTATTTAAATATATATTACCTCCTTCAAATCTGCTGTCTCAATTTATCCCTAAAAAAGCCTTACGAAGCAGTCAAGATATGGTTATCTCCCTTTCTAGGTTCTGAAGTTAGGGCTCAAAGAGATGAAATGACCCCCCAAGCCCCTCAGCCAGGAAATCTCTGAGTGATGCCAAATGCAGCCTCTGGCTGGACTCGTGGGCCACTGATGCATCTGAGGGACCAGAGAAGGACAAATGAGGGAAGAAGAAGTTGGGGGAAAGGGAGGTACAAAGGACAAATGCAAGCAGTCCTGTGGGTCATTCACTCTACTTGTGTGCACTGTGTCCACATACCAGTCTACCCCAGCACCTTCTCTTCTCTCAGGAGACCCAGAGCCCCAGGAAGCAGAAGCTGGGACTCAAGAACTGCCAAGTCCCCACCAAACATGAGGCCTGGAGGCACCTCTAGGGCATTGGAGGGAGAGACTGCCACCTTCCCCACCACCCCAGCTGCCAGCCTGGCAGTGAGAAGGCACCTCTAATGCACAGTTAGCTCCAAACCATCTCTCTTCCTTCCCTCCCCTGACAGCGTTTCCCCAGCCTCCCATCAGACTTGCCAGTGGATGTCGGCCAGGACCGCGTGAATCCAAGACTTCAGACACAGTATTTCTTGTTAAAATATTAGGTGTCCTCTTCTGGGTCACCCACGCTCTTCCTAGAAGCCAAGAGAGGAAGAGGAAGAGAGAAGGAAGAAAGGAGAAGACAAATACGAGAGGCAGCGATGACTTGTGGATTGGACTCATTTTCCTCTTGAGCTCAAGGCCGTTTTCAGGATTTTGTAAACTCTACGCTAACAGCTCAATGATGTCATCTTCTAGTCCAAACGCTTTACGTGAATTGGTTGTCATAAATCTGAAATTGCCCCTCTCTCCTTAGCAGTCTCTGGAGTGCTCTCACCTGTTGGAATAAACTATAATGAATGTAATGAAGACAAAGAATGGATCACAAACATGGAAATTCTGACATGATATCTCTGAAAATAAAACAATACTGGTCATGGGCACTGCTGTGTTTGGGTGCTTGCCCAGAAACTTTCCATTCCTGGGAGGAGAGATTTCCCAATAAACTTCATCTTGCTTTTTGTGTTAACAACAGTATGCTTTTACTTTCTGGTTCTTTTGACAAGAAATTTTTGGGTTTCTTTCCAAAGAAGTCAGGGTTGGGACAATTAGGAAAGATTTTGGAACGTTATCGGCACGGCTGAAGCTCACATTTTCAGGAAGTAGAGAGTGACTGTTTCTTTGTCTGGGGTAAGGAGGCAGTTTCCTACATGGTGGTTAATAAAACGGTATTTCTTACTAGAGAAGCAAGTCAGATTGCCTACTTTAATCAAAAAAAATCTAGAGTTAGGAATCCTGAAAAATTACTAGCTGTTAATTCCCACCCCAATTACAAGTTAAAAAAAAAAAAAAAGGTATTCGCTGTACCAAATTTCTATTCCCTTTCTGTATCCTAATATACCTATTTCACATATGTAAAAATTTGCTTTTTAATCAAAGAAATATATCATTTTTATTCTATTTATTTGTTGACTCCATAGATAGGGTTAATGATAGAAGACAGAGAGCTGAAGATTTTTATCTTTTTTTTTTGCTATTCCTTTTTTTCCCTCAATTTATTTATTTATTTTTTTTATTTTTTATTTTTTATTCTTTAATTAATTAATTACTTAATGGCTGTGTTGGGTCTTCATTGCTGCGCACGGGCTTTCTTTTTACTTTTTTTTTTAATTTTTGAATTTTATTTTATTTTTTTTATACAGCAGGTTCTTATTAGTTATCCATTTTATACATATTAGTGCATATATCTCAATCAGTGAGCGGGGGCTACTCTGTTGCGGTGTGCAGGCCTCTCATTAAGGTGGCTTCTCTTGTTGCGGAACACAGGCTCTAGGTGCGTGGGCTTCAGTAGTTGTGGCACATGGGTTCAGTAGTTGTGGCTCACAGGCTCTAGAGTGCAGGCTCAGTAGTTGTGGCACATGGGCCTAGTTGCTCCGCAGCATGTGGGATCTTCCCGGACCAGGACTTGAACCCGTGTCCCCTGCATTGACAGGCAGATTCTTAACCACTGCGCCACTGGGGAAGCCCTATTTTTTATTTTTATTATTTTTTTCTTTTTTGGCCGCGCCACGCAGCGTGTGGGATCTTAGTTCCCCGACCAGGGATCGAACCCGCGCCCCCTGCATTGGAAGCGCGGAGTCTTAACCACTGGACCGACGGCGAAGTCCCTCAATTAATTTTTTATAAGGAATTATATTAGTTGCTAGAGCTGCCATAACGAAGTACTACAGACTGGGTGGCTTAAACAACAGAAATTCATTTTCTCACAGTTCTGGAAGCTGGAAGTTCAAGATCAAGGTGTAGGTAGGGTTGATTTCTTCTGAGGCCTCTCTCTTTGACTTGTAGATGGCCATCTTCTCCCTGTGTCTTCACATGGTCTTCCCTGTGTGTGTGTCTGTGTCCTAATTTCCTCTTCTTATGAGGACATCAGTCATATTGGATTAGGGCCCATTCTAATGACCTTATTTTAACTTAATTACCTCTTTAAAGACTCTGCCTCCAAATACAGTCATATTCTGAGGTACTGGGGGCTAGAACTTCAACATAAGAATTTGGGGGGAATACAATTCAGCTCATAACAGGAATCATCGGTCATAAGAAGTCTGTGGGTGACAGCATAATGGAATGAGAAATTCAATGAGGAATGACAGAAGCAACTAGATGAGGAATCATAAGAACTGGCTTCCAACCCCACCCTGGTTACTCACTCGTTACAGGACCTTGGGCAACTTTCTTACTCCCTCTGGCTATCTGATCCTTCAAAGTCAAATGAAGAAAGAGAAAATGCCCTAGATGGTTTCAGAGGGCCTGGGCAAATCCATCAGTTTGTCACGACTGGATAGTAACGTAAGGAGAGGCAGAAGCAATAACACCCTGCACTGATTTCTTGGTGGCCGGTGGGAGAAGTTTGCACCTCAACCGTGGGACACGGTTTCTTCCAAATGAGCACCAGAGGAAAGTCAGCGGAATGCTTTACACGAATGCTCAATCGCAATCAGCAAGGTCTGCAACAAAGTGTGAAATCCGATTTTGCACACCCTGGGGTGTCAAGAATAACAAAGGGCATGGAACACTTTTAAGACTGAAAGAAAATGAATTTTCATTCACCTTTAAGTTAAAAATAGGCAAGTATGGGGTGGTGAAAGCAAATAAACTGTGATAGGAAATAGCAACTTCAAGGGAATCCCTGTGAAGGCTTGAATCCGATATATATTTCATTTAAAAAGTTTAAATCCCTAGATGGCTCGAAGCACTGCTTGAAAGAGTGAGAACCGTGGAGTGAGTGAGTGCAGCTCCCAGAGGGGCCCCACCTTCTCTGGGAAAGGGTTGCCCCTGGGCACACACCCTCCGCACTGCTGACACCTTGAGAGCCGTGAGTGCTTAGACCTCCCGGAGAGCTTTCACCTGCCTGTCCCTGTTGACCTTCACATCAACTGTCCTAAAACAGGCTTTACAACTTACACCTTCGTCCAGATCAGAAGCAAAACCCAAGCCCTGTGTCCACTACAACCTTCCTGCCCCGCAGGACACGACCCAGTGCATGAACACTGCGTGTGGGTCAAGACCTTGACATTCTATGAAAAGGAAAGGGGATTTTTGTATCTGCAACCACCTTGGTTTTCCCAGATGCTGCTCTCAGCTGCCCAGTGTTGGGTCTCCCTAATCAGGCTGTCTTGCTGGCAATGCTCCAGGTTCCAGACCTGGCCCTCTTCTCTGCCCCCTTACCAATATTTGCTGAATACTTAAAACATGCCAGGTTCTGTGCTAGGTACTATGGATAGAAATAAAAACAGATCCAGGTGCAATCGTTTCAAGAGTCACAGTGGTGGGAGAGACGAACCAGCAAATCAAATCTCTGTTCAGTCCCGTGAATGCCACCTGGGCTGGATCCTGAGAGCCACGGAAGAACAGAGAAGGTGGATGGGTACACAGGGGGCAGGGCAGGGATGGAAGAATCCAGCAGGAGGTGGTACTTGAGCTGAGACTTGAAGGCCCACTGAAGCCGGCTAACAAGGGGGACAGATGACCCAGGTCACACTTAGGAAATATCAGGTAGTTTGGGATGGTTTAGGATTGGTCTAAATGTAGGAGTCTGGAAGAAGATAAGTTCGTAAGACTGAAGATGGAGCCCCAACTATACACTAAGGAATTTAAACTTAACTGTGAAGGTCATGGAGTCAAATCAGACTGCCCCAATCTGCTCATCCTAGTGGCAGGGCCTTAGATGAATTGATTGAATCACTGTGCATCAACTTTCTCATTGTGAAATGAGAATTATAACATATCTACCTCACAGGGCAGGTGTGTAGATTGAATAACATCATCAATGCAAAATCCATAGCACATGAGGTCTTAAGCAAAGCCATTCATTTGCATTATTGTTATTGTTATTATTATTATCATTATCATTATTAGTAAAGGAGTGACATGGCAAGCTTTGTGTTTTAAAATATCTACTGATTATTCTCTGCTTGCCCCACCAGATGCATTTCCTTCCTTTCCCTGCCCTGCTGTGTCCTGAAAGGCTAACCCCCAAACTGCATCTCCAGGCTCCCTTGTTTGCTGGTTTCTGGCTGATTGGGCTAATAGGAGGCACCAACAGGAGTTTACAGAAGAGAAAAGAGAGAGGAGGTTGGGGTATTTCTTCCTGAAGCTCTCCCTGATTCAGGGCAGCTCTTCTGGTTGTGGCTGTGACTCTCCACATCTTGGATGAGCTGGTGTGCAAGCAAAGCCTGAGGCAAGGACTTGGGTTCTGGAAATTCATTTGGAAGGAGATTCCAGGAGAGAAGGGGCAGGGAGGGTCGGACAGGGGAGGAAGAAAAACAAACGGACAGCGTGATTGAGATCACTGCTGTGAGTAACTGCAACGCGCGCCTCTTCGGGGACCTCTGAGAAGGGTACAGGATGCCTCTGGGATTTCTGCCAGAGGGTGGAGGCTCCTGTGCTCCACCCAGTTTGCGGGGTGCCCCAGGGCATCAGCACCCCGTGCTTTCCTGCTGCACTTTCAAGCAAGCCAAGCAGGTGCAACTTCAGAGAAGACCCTTCGAAATAAATCAGGACACTCGCCTCGCTTCTGGTGCAGAGCTGTCAGGGTGAGACCACAGCTGCAGCTGAAGTCGCAGGGAGGTTGAGGGGATGTGACGGGAACACAAAAGCCTTTGCTATACGTGCCAAACATGGTTTCTGCAGGGTCACTCTCTCCTCTACAGTTTCAGGGCCTTCCTTCTTTATTTTATTTTATTTTTTTCCTTTTAGGCCTAGAAGAGGTCCCCCTCCCATGCTAATCTCCTTGCCCACAACTCCTGCCCATGCCCTGGCCCTGATTCCACTTCCGTAAATACTTCCTTCCTTGAAGTTCTTCTGCTGTACCAACAGAATGGGACTCTGCTTCCTGCTGGGACCCTCACTGATACAGACAGGTTATTCTGGCTGCAAAACTAAGGTTGCCAGGGTGTGAGATGACGATCCCAGCTGAAGCTGATGAAGGCTTGAAACTCGACCAAGGCAGAGGAAGAGGGGCTGGACTGGAGTTGACATTTAAATGAGCCCCCCACCCCTACTCCAAGGAGCTGCTGGAGGCTTGGCTAACCTGGGAAACTGAGCCACCACGCTGATCAGGCCTTAAGAAGGAACCTCTCCCTAGGATACGGGCACTTGAGCAAGGGCCACACAAAGGCTTTGATGTCAGAGCAAACTTGAACAGTGGGTTTTCAGAAACGGTGAAATCAGGAGCAGGAAAGCCTTGGGTGAGGGAACAGCATCAAGTTCATCTTCGGATCCTTTCTCCTTAAATCTCCACTGCCAGCCTCCCACCCTCTGCACCTATAGGCAGACAACAGATGTTTGCTGAATAAACCTCTGTTTCTAGTGTTGCTGTCTTTCTCATATTTGTCAATAACTATCTTATAATATACCGTTACTGTTATGGACTGAATGTTCATGTTCCCTCCCAAACTCAAATGTTGAAGCCTTAACCCCCAATGTAATAGTATTTGGAGGTGGGGCCTTTGGAAAGTAATTAGGTTCAGATGAGGTCATGAGGTTGGGGTCCCTATGATGAGATTAGTGCCTTTTAAAAGAACAGGAAGAGACATTAGAGCTCGCTCTCTCTCTCTTTCTTCTCTCTTTCTCTCTCTCTGCTATGTGCGATGCAGTGAGAAGGTGGCTGTCTGCAAATCAGAAAGTGGGCCTGAGCAGGAGCAGAACCTGCTGGCACCTTGATCTGGGACTTGCAGCCTCCAGAACTGTGAGAAAATATAATACACCAGGGAAAAAGAGGGTGCTCTCAACCAAGTGAAATTTAGAGTTCAGATATTGCACTGGATTTCACTTTTTGTAATCTAAAATTTTCTGGAAAAGCAGTGAGTACTGTCTGAGATTTCCTCCAGGGTAGGGAACATACTATTAGTTTCCCAAGGAGGGTAAGAAAGAATTAAGTTGGCTTGTCTTATTCCCTTCCAGCTTGTGCTCATTTCATAAACTGACTTCACTTATTCCCAAGAGTTAGTCCTTTGGCACCTTCCTTCCACTGCCCTTTTCGCCTCCATGCTGGTAGTTCTGCCGACAACCCAGGAACTAACCCGTTGCTCCATCAGGTCACTGACCAGTGGTCCCGACCCCTCCCCGTGCAGGACCATGGCTCTGAGCACAGGTCTGGGGCCATGTGCCAACCCCAGCTCCACCCCTCACCAGCTGCATAACCTCAAGTTCTCTGTGCCTCACTTTACTCATCTGTAAAATAAAACACAATAGACCCTACTTCACAGAGCTGCGTGGTTCACGTGACATGAAGGAGGGTTTATGCAGCCCGGTGAGCGACACTGATCCTTATTTCTGCCCCAGTCTCCAAGGCCCGGCAGACAGGAAACTCCGATCAAGCCCAGCCCCTCCCGCCACAAACAAGCCACAGGCCTCAATGACGGGACCCTCCATTCCCCTCACTTCTAGTAGCTACCCCTCAGAAAAGAGGTGGGGGAATTTTGCGCTTATTTTCCCATCACTCTACTTAGAGACAACAAAATCTGTTTCCTTCCAACTCATAATAACCACCCTGTGTGGGAGAGAGGGGATATGGAAACAGAGAGTCTGCTAACGGAGCTTGAAATCAGTCTTCTAAGGGGTGTTAGGTGCCGGGCAGATGCAAAGACGCATGAGGTGCCCCTTGTGTAACACAGAGTTTACAGATGATAAGGGACGCAGTCCCAGCCCTGGTTCAGGGACAGCACAGCACAGTGTGCGATTCAGGGTTAAATTGTGTCGGGCCGAGTGGAGTTGGCTGAGAGACTCCACGAAGCCTGAAGCAGCCTAGAGGCCACATCCTGGCCATGACCATCCCACCTAGTCAAGGACACCAGGAGTGTCCTGATTGTGGGTCTTTCTTTCCCAGAGGATGTATATACATCCTGGGCGTGTCCGGTCATCAGGTCTGACGCATATCTTTTGGCTGGGGAATCACCAGATTGTCAAAATAAATGACTCAAACCTTGACCAGCTTTGATAACACAGGGGTGTTTCCTTCTGACAGTGTCCCCTTCTCACGGCTGCCACCACCTGCCTGGAGCTCCTTCGAGGTGCCAGTTTGGACAGCTTGGATGAAGGATCTCATGGGGACCTGCTTGAGCCCCAGCAAAGCTGTTCAGGGTGGGTGCAGGGGAAAGAAGCCGGTCCCACCAGATGCTCCTTGTGTCTCCTCTTCCTTCCCCAGATAGAATCTGTTGCCTCGGAGCATTAATTTAGCCACAGGGACCTCATCATACGCCAGAAGAGTTCCCCCCAGAGGAAATGGAAGTGTTTTTCCTGGCAGCCTGCCAAAGCATTCAGCTGCAAGAGGGGAGTGGTTCCCTTTGGCAATGCCATGCTGAGCCTCCCAGCTTCCTCCTTCAGGGCCCACACACTCATTTCCCCAACTGCAGAGATTGTCGGCTACTGATAGCTCACAGCCAACTCCCTCTTCAGGAACTGCCTTCTGCCAGAGGATGTGGTCTCTCCTCTGGGGACAGCCTGCATCCAGAGACTGGTCTATATGGGATACAAAGCCCTGTCCCCCCAGCCTCAGTTGGGACAGCTCTGCAGGGCCATCCCTGTAGATGCTCTAGAGGTCTCTGCAGGACCAGGTAAGGCCTCCATCACAGCTCAACTTCTCTCTTTGCCCAATCTGACTTCCCTCACCACCCCCCAAAAGGAGCTATTCCCAAAGCACTCTTCAACCAATCCACATGCAGAGTTCAGAGGCTCAGGGTCTATTCCTTGGAGACTCCAACCTGTACCAGTATGGCTGCCTGGAGGCTCTCCAAACCCCCTCTGCAGCTAGGCTTGACCCAAGTGAGGGTGAGGTATTGTCCCAGGAGTGGCAGCAGAAGGACATTTTTCTACTTCTGGGTCCACAAGAACTTGGCAGGGCTGATTCAGGGGCCAGACCTCCACCCCACTCCCCAGTCACGTTCCTTCTGACTGATCAACACCAGTGATATCACCTCTGCTTAAGCATCTTTCTTTACAATGGCCTGAAGCCTTTCGGGGCAGCTTCCTGAATTTCCATCACAAGTCTACAAAGCTCAGGAGCCCAGCTACCTCAAATGTCTGAAACAAAGTGCAAAGTCTTGCAACGTCCAAACTCCAAAGTCCCCGAAGTGCTCGAAGAGCCAGCCCTGCATCCTCAAAGGTTTGCGACATCATCTAGCCCTGTACTCCACCTGCTCTCTGGCCCCATCTTGGCATCTAACTGGCTATGAGAGCTGGACACCTCACCTTTCCTCAGTAATCCTTAGTTTCCTCATTTGTAAAATAGTGGTAATGAAGAGCACTCCATTTCTAAGCACTTTCTAGAATCATTAGTCCAACACCTACTGAAGGTGAGAATTCCCCTTGAACATGGTAACCATTTTCTGCTTGACCAGCCCCGGGACCCCACAATTTCATGACGCCCCCAGTTTATTGCTGTTTGCTCTAGTTCTTAGAAAGGTTTTCTTTATGACAAACTGGAATTTACCTCCCTGACTTTCTACCACTGGAACTAGTTCTGCCTTAGGGGCCATAAGAAATACATTTCAGCTTTGTTCTACCTGAAAAACTTTCAAATACCACTCCCTTCCACCACCAACAACCAAAACACCAGGTTTCTCTTTTCAGGCTAACCTTTCCTAATTCCCTTTTCATATAAGTTCCAGGTTCTCCAACATCCTGGTTGTTTTCCTCCAGGAAACTTCTAGCTTCATCTCTCAAGGTAAGGCCTAGAATGGAACTCAATATTCAAGATGCTTTCTGGATAATAATTTCATTTGTGCATTCAAAATAATTTTCAACTGGACTTCCCTGGTGGCGCAGTGGTTAAGAATCCACCTGCCAATGCAGGGGACGTGGGTTCGATCCCTGGTCTGGGAAGATCCCACATGCCACAGAACAACTTAGCCCGTGCGCCATAACTACTGAGCCCATGCTCTAGAGCCCGAGAACCACAACTACTGAGCCCGTGCACTGCAACTACTGAAGCCCACAGGCCTAGAGCCCGTGCTCCACAATCAAGAGTAGCCCCTGATCACTGCAACTAGAGAAAGCCCGTGTGCAGCAACGAAGACCCAACACAGCCAAAAATAAATAAAAATTTTAAAAAAACTTTATTAAAAAAACATTTGACTTCCATCAACTTCTTTACATCTATCTGTTCAGCAAGATGTTTGTATATTAAATATATTATGCCACTGCAAACCTAAAGATTTTCTTAGACTTGTGGGGTTTAATTGGGTTAGCATGCATCTGGCTGCAGTGATGAACACCCAACAAACAGTGGCTTAAGAAATAAAGATCTTTGATTATCTCACAAAATGAAATATGTACTCAGAGATTGGTGATTTGCGTTTTGTGGAGTTTTTTTTGTGTGTAGTTTTTGTTTTGTTTTGTTTTGTTTTGATTCAGGTTTGACGAGGGGCACTTCTGATTGCAACATTCTTATATATGTATTCTTGTGTGTGTGTGTATATATATATATATATATATTCTTGTATAATCACATTAAAGACAACAAAAAAAGGCAGGTCTCCTCACCCTCCCTCTCTTTATCATGGAGCAAAACCCTTCTCAGAAATTACGCCAGTTGACTTCCTCATATGTCTTATTGGCCATAACTAGTCATTGTGCCCGACACTAAACCAATCAGTGGTTATGGGAATTAGGATTACATACTCAACTGAGACCAGTCAGGGTGTATCCTGCTCTGACCACCATGGCCCCCCACTGCCCCCTGAGTTGGGGATGAGTCTTTCTTCCCTGAACATGCTGCCAAAGGAGAAGGCAGTATGGCATTGTGTAACACTCCACAGTATCTGCCATAGAACCTTAGGATACACAGTCACTTTAATGTAACCTAACCACCTTTCCAATAATCAAAGCTTCAAAGCTCTACTTAAATAAATGGGGACACAATTCTCCAAGAAACTATTAGAAAGTTTATACTTTATTCTTTATAATTTAATTCTAAAGTCTTCTCTGTGTTGCTTAGGTCACCCAGAATAAGAGGATTTTCTCTTCCAAAAAGTGGACTTTCCAATAATTAATGCCTTTTTCTCCCAAGATAAATATAGCCAATCCTTCCCCCGTCTTCATCATATGGTTTTGAAAACTTGCACAATACTAGCCATTCTTCTACAAATGTCTTCCAGTTTTCCTGCCTGGTGCCCACTGAATTCCAGGTTCCAGTATAGCACAGAAACCAACTATTGCTTCTGTTGTTTTAATTTAAGTTAATCTAGATTTAGCAGCAAAGGTAATGTATATTTACTGTACAAATACTTTAACAAGCTGGTGAGCTTTCAAAGATCACTATAAGATATTATCCTCTTTGGAATATTTTCTTCCCCAGTCTATCCTGAATCCACCCATCTCTTCAAGTTTATTTTCAGCTTTGCACCAGCATTATTCCTCTTCAATACCAGCTACCTAAAGCCATTATAATATCGCATGTGTGTTTCCAGAAACAGTGTTGACTCCAGATTTGAGAATATTCTCCAAAACCAATGGATTTGACTACTCGATTAATTGGTTCTCCCTTTGGCAATTTTGGAATTACCTTCCCTCTTTTAGATTCTATTTTTCTATTAATATAGCCCAAGATCACACTGGCTTTTCAGGCATCACGTTTTTTAAATCCCCCTCATCACAATTTCTTGATTCAGCTTATTACTACTGATAACAAGTATATATGTGTACTGCAGTTCATCCATGTCTCCTCCTTCTTGTAGAATTTGTTCAGCTGGCTCTGTGGGCCAAGTACATGGCCTTTAATCTATGCCTATAACATTTCATCTTCTTGGATTTGACCCATTGCTCTAACAAAAAGGTCTTTGGATACTGATTCTGTCATATAACAAAGTCAGTATCTCTCTCTTAACAAAGTCTAGGAACTGCTGTGAAGAATGTTCTGTAAATGTCAGACAGTAATATGTGACTCATGCTTGCTGCCAGGAATTTCAGACAATTTCACACTACATTTGTAGCTAAGCCTTTCAAATTCATGACCAAAGAGGGCTGCTTTTTCTGCATCTTCCTCTCCATTTTGCATGCCTAGTGAAACTGGCAAAGAATTTAGAGAAAACAGCTCTTCTAGGAATTCAAAAAAGGTAGGATGACCACAATTCCCTGTGCCCAGGAGGCTGGCCTGTACGATGTTGCCTACCTGAGCCCTCATATACAGTCCTTTGTGAAGCCTTTGTTTCCAGTGGCTTCCGCTCAGCCTAGATACCAAGTCCAAGTGCCTTTTCCATCTCTTTCCCCGGCTTTCACTTTCCTGCTCCCCCTGCCTCAAAAGGCCCTATAATGGGCTTAATAATGACCCCCAAAGACATCAGGTCCTCATCCCTGGAACTGGTAAATGTTAACATCTGTGGCAAGAAAGGATCTTTGCAGATGTGATTCAGTCAAGGATGTTGAGGTGGAGACATTATTCTGGATTATCTGTGTGGGCTTTAAATGCAATCACAAGTATCCTTCTAAGAGGGAGGCAGAGGGAGATTTTACTACCCACAGACAGAAGAGGAGGGGTCAGTGAGACCGTAGGCAGAGACTGGAGGGACGTGGCCACAAACCAAGGAATGCTGGCAGCCACCAGAATCCATAAAAGGCAAAGAACAGATTCCCGCTTAGAGCTTCGGGAGGGAGCGTGACCTTGCAGACACCACGATCTAGGCCCAGTAAAACTGATTTCGTACTTCCTGCCTCTAGAAGAGTGAAAGAACATATTTCTGTTATTTAAGCCAACAAGCGAAGTTTGTGGCCATTTTTTTAAAATTTATTTATTATTTATTTTTGGCTGTGTTGGGTCTTCGTTTCTGTGCGAGGGCTTTCTCTAGTTGCGGCGAATGGGGGCCACTCTTCATCGCGATGCACGGGCCTCTCACTATCGCGGCCTCTCTTGTTGCGGAGCACAGGCTCCAGACGCGCAGGCTCAGTAGTTGTGGCTCACGGGCCCAGTTGCTCCGCGGCATGTGGGATCTTCCCAGACCAGGGCTCGAACCCATGTCCCCTGCATTGGCAGGCAGATTCTCAACCACTGCGCCACCAGGGAAGCCCACGGCCATTTTTCATAGCAGCCATAGGAAACTAGTGCGGACCCTAAGGACCCCTCTAGGAAATGCTCAAGTCCTGATCCTTTTCTTCCCACTGCAGGTGCGTTGGAATTCCTCCTACATCCCGCATTCTGGGGTGCTTATATAAGCTTTTTTTTAATGCCCCCATATTTTTTCTCACAAATACATTTCATGCTCTTTTCATGCTCTTTTCATGCTCTTCAGCCTACCACATCACTGCTCCTTCACTCCTTTACCAGGAAGACCAGAACTGCAAGACTTGAACTCCCTCACATAGCTCCCTCTGCACCTTTTGATTAGTACCAGGAGCTATGCCTGGAAGAGAACTGCTCATGGCACAACTCCATGGGGCACCGTTCACATTACATCCTGTGTGAACGATGTTCTCTGTGGCCTGCCTGGAGGATGGACACACACACACACACACACACACACACACACACACACACACCCCTCTATTCCACCTGTCTGTGTTTTAGCTTACATACCTCACTTTGCTTCCTCGATCACTCTGGCAGGAAGTGCTCTTTTTCTTCTTTATCTCTTTCATTCTTCTTTCTGAAGTTATGAAGCTCCACGTTTCTTCTCCTATTAAGGCATTCCTACTATAGTTAGGACTTTGCCTCTCAGTATCGTCAGCTCTCAGGAGATAGGTTAGGTTCCATAAGCCTTTGTGTCCCCAGCGCACTTTTCCGTAGTTGCCACCATTACAGTGAGACCTAGATGTCAGCAGCCAGCCCATGGGTTTGCAAGTCCCCTAGCTTGCTGGCCTTTACGATTTATTCAAGATGGACATAAACTCCAAGCTCACAAAGAGTGGGATGAGATGGGCGTAGGTGAGTGGTCAGAAAGGTTTATGGCTCCTGGCTCCTCTGAATTCTGCTCCTTCTTCCATGCTTCCCTTTCTGCGCATCTCCTTTCTGTATAACATCTCCCCATTGTGCCTTTGAGGCTACTTCCTTCTTTTCCCCAAAGAACAATTAATACAGGGCTGCATGTTCAGGAAACTTTTTCTGACGGTTTGATGCAACTGGATGGGGCAGTTACATCCTAGTCTCCCACGGCCCAGCTTAAAACTGAACATCAGTCATGCCTCTTCTTGTAAGACACTGGTCAAGCCCACTGTCCAAGGCCCTCTGCAGGGTGGCCTCTCTCGTCTCATGTGCTCCTCTTTCTCTGCCCCTCGACAATCTTTAAGCAAAATGTCTTATTCTCAGTCATGCCAAGAAATTGAGCAACCTCCAGCTTTTTCCTAAACCCAGACTCCAGCCCATAACTCTGCTTACAGTCAGTCAAATGATTTGCCGAACAGGCCATGTGAGCCAGGTCTCCACCTCTAAGAAGCAACAGAGCAGACGTTTGAAATTATAGTTCTCTCTTTGTTCACAGACCCATTCAAATTCGTAGTCTGGGCTGACTTCTCTCCAGCCCCTGCTCAGCCCCACACTCCCCCAAAAAAAGAGGCAGAAGGAAGGGCACCTTTGCACTTTGCAACATTATTGGTTGAAGATGGGCTGTCCAAGCAGTCCATCTCTGGGGACTGGTTTTACTTTACCAAGAGATAATGGCCCACGGGGCAATCTCACTCTTTTTTAATCTGAGTGGGTTGGTTTTCTGTGAGGTTTAATCAGTGAAAGAGGAAATGAGCTAATGCAAAACTAAACCCCCCAAAGCCTCAGATCCTTAGGTTTTTTGAGTCATCGGTGCAGTGCTTTCCTTGACTTCACTGGAAAACAGAGAACAGGGAAGAAGAGGGTATGTTGGTTTCCTAGGGCTGCTATAACAAAGTATCACAGATTGGGTAGCTTCAAACAAGAGAAATGTATTTTTCCAGTTACGGGGGCCAGAAGTCTGAAATCAAGATGTCAACCAGGTTGATTCCTTCTGCGGGTTCCGAGGGAGAATCTGTTCCAGTACTCTCTCCTGGCTCCCTGTGGTTTGCTGGCAATCCTTGGCATTCCTGGGCTTGTTGAGGCATCATTCCAATCTCTGCCGCTGTCTTACATGCCTTCTTCCTGGGGACGTGTCTGTGTCCAAATTTCCCTCTTCCTCTAAGAACACAAATCATACTGGATTTAAGGCCCACCCTAATCCAGTATGACCTCATCTTAACTAATTACATCTGCAAAGATCCTATTTCCATTCTGGAGTTCTGGGTGGACATGAATTTAATGGGGGAGACATTATTCCACCCAGTACAGAAGGGAAAAGGGGTGTGGGCATGGTTGGCAGACTGCTGAAGTCCTCTCTTCTTTCCCATCAGCTGGTGCCCATCCTGAAGATGCATTTAAAAAGCAACATGGCAGAGCGGGTTAGATTCCAGACTCTCGGTCAGGGTCTGCGTGCGCACTTCAACCCTGCCTTCATATTATGTGAGCTGCTTCTCTTTCTTTGCCTCTGTCTCCTCACCTATAAAATGGAGATAATAAAAGGCGTACTTCAAAGGCTTGTCGTGAAGATCATGTGCATTCATCGATGTGGAATACTTGGAACAGTTCCCGGTACATGATTTGTGCTCAATAAATGTTACCAGCTGCCCATATTTTCTGAGTGCTTTTTGCTTGCAGGAGCCATTGGAGGAGGCATTAGGAACAAAAACTGACAAGCAAAGCTTCTGCCCCAAAGGTACTTGCCATCTAATAGCAGAGACTTTAACGATAAATGATACAAATTTTCATATGCTCATGCTAAGTGATGGGTGGCTTTGCTGGTAACTGAGAAGGAGGACAGCCTATGGCTTGGTAGCCTGTGTCCCCTCTGGGGACAGAATTCATAGAAGCACTTTCTACAAGGAGCAATGCCCTTCAGGATTCACGAGGATACTCAGGCAATATAAAACATTGACAAAGAGACAAGTACTTCTCCAAAGATCATCTCAAGCAATCCTCCCAATGACCTCAGGCTGTGCTTGTCTCATTTTACAGCTGGAGAAAAATGAGAATCAAACAGGTTAATGATTTCTCCAAAGTCACCAGGCAGATCCCGGTCTCGAAGCCAGTACTCTTTGCCCAATGCAAAAAAATCATTCAGCCGGACAGGCCCTGGGCCCATGAACGAGACAGCTGCCTGAAAGGAGGAGACGTCACCGGCTCCAGGAACGCTGCATCTCCTGATAATGACGACAAAGGTGACAAAGGTGATGTTATGCCTCAGTTGTGTCCACCCTGGGATTTTAAAAGTAGTTTGGGAATCGCTGAGAAAACTTTCCAAATAGGTTTCAAACTGAACTTGACTGCTCATCTTGTTACTGAATAAAAAGCGGCTGTCATTAAATAAGCCATTGAATGCCGAGTACATCCTGGCAGTGGGGGAAGGGCTGCTCATCACTTTGCCTGTGCTTGTGTCATGGAGCTTTGCTAGAAAAGTCAAATGCACATGATTTTGAACATCAGATTGTCTTCTTAAGAAACTCTTCCTCCAGATTTGAAGACCAATCCTTCTTAAACTTTTAACTTTAAGCTCCTTTATATTCAGCCTTTCTGGTCGTTCATGATCTATAAACAAGCTACTGAAAGTACAAGGAACACAGCTCTTTACATAAAGAAAGGAGCATTTCTGCATAAATGTAAGAATCCTTCCATAATACACTAACCCTGACTACATAGGTTCAAGTTCCAGCTCTGTCACTTTGGTAATTTATGTAAATTTTCTTTTAGAAATAATAATGTCTACCTCTTTGATATTAAATAAAGGATTAAATAAGGCAATATATAAAGGCTTAGAGCACTGCTTTATTTCTGATCAATCAAATGTTAGATTTTATTATAGGTCACAGTGCACTGATTATAAAATTTGTATGGAACCATAAAAGACCCCAAAGAGCCAAAGCGATCCTGAAAAAGAACAAAGCTGGAGGCATAACACTTCCTGATTTCAACAAAGCTATAGTAATCAAAACAGTTTGGCACTGACATAAAAACAGGCAAATAGATCAGTGGAACAGAATTGAGAGCCTAGAAATAAACCCTAGCATGTATGGTCAATTAATACTTGACAAGGGAGCCAAGAATACTCAATAAAGAAAAGACAGTCTCTTCAATAAATAATGCTGGGAAAATTGGATATCAACATGGAAAAGATTGAAACTGGACTCCTATCTTACTCCACTCACAAAAATTAACTCAAAATGGTTTAAAGACTTATATGTAAGACCTGAAGCCATAAACCTCCTAGAAGAAAACACCGGGGGAAACCTCCTTGACGTGAGTCTTGGAAATGATTTTTTGGATACGACACTTAAAGCACAAGCAACAAAAGCAAAAATTGACAAGTGGGACTACATCAAACTGAAAAGCTTCTGCACGGCAAAGGAAATAACCAACAAAATAGAAAGGCAACCTACAGAACGGGAGAAAATATTTGCAAGCCACATATCCAATATGAGGTTAATATCGAAAATATATAAGGAACTCATCCACTCAATAGATTCTGGAGTTTTCTTAAAGGGAGGCAATGTGTCTCCTCTCTCCATCCCCTTCACTGCCCCCAGTACTGTAGCAGAGGCAAGTTACCTTGGCAAATTTGGAGCCATGGTTGTTGACTTCAGGACCACTGTGCCTAGCTGGACGCTGCCTGGCCTCCACACTCTTCCCAGTACCATTTATAGGCACGTGGAACCAGGTGGTTTGCAGAACTAACTTGAGACATTACGTGTTTTAAAGAGTTGGAAGAACCAAAACAGAAAGAGCAAAAACAACGTGAGAAGAAAATTATCCCAATATGAGCCTGCTGCCCTTTGAGATTGCTTGGCTACCACCCCATCTATGTCCACGGGGAAGCAACATCCTGATGAAACACTCTTGGGAGGCGGCCAACATCCAAACATCCGTCACCAAGGCGGCTGGAGATGAGCTCAGTGAGACCCGCTTAAGGAGGAGCGTGCTTGCCTCCTGAATGCCATGCAGATGCGCCCACGACAGCCCTCATTCCTCTTCTTTGGCAGCTTCTTAATTAACCATCCTTTTAGTGAATTCAGCTGTGTGCAATTCATGAGCCACGGGCACATTTTAATGACCTTTAAATAATAGTGTTTATAAAACCAGCGTCAGAAATGAAATGAGAAACCTCTGCCTGAGCCTTCCAACTACAGCAATCAGCAAACATCAGCCGAGATGCCCGTATGATGTATAGAGTTCAGGGACCTGATCCTTTTTCTTGCCCCCGAGTTGGCTCAGGTAATTTTGAACCTCTGCAGAGCGTTTCTTCATCTGGGGACCGACAGACCCACGAGTGTTCCATAGAGAGAATTCAGCATGTTCATGAAGTGGGATGGAAAAAATTACAACTTTATTTTCACTAACCTCAAAAAGATATTTAGTGTTTCCTTTAATTATAAAGGTTGTCAACAGTAACAGTCCTTATAGAAGTCTCTACAACTTTTTCACTGGGAAAAATCAAAGATATTTTCAAATCAATAGGGAGTTGTTGCAAGTTGTTATCTTGAAATAACATTTACCAGCATCACTACCTCTAAAATAATTCCAGACCCACCACTAGATCTTATTCAATGCATTAGCCAAAAAAGCACGTGCATTTTATATTACAAATTTGTCTATGAAGCATTTTGATAACTGTATTTCGACATCATTGCAGTCTGCTTTGGAATCCTAGGAATTTTATTTCATACATTATTAAAACATTATTCCGAGAAAGTGTCTCTGGGTTTCATCAGGCTGCCAGGGATTCCAGGGCAAAAATAAAGTTAAGGACCCCACAGCTGGACCTCCTGATGGGCCTCGTTCCTCGTCCTGAAGCCCACCCATAGCACACCTTTCTTCTCTCATCCTCATGTGCAACTTCTTTGTGTCCTTTTCTTAGCTGCCCTGACTCCTTCCCCACCCCCAGGCACTACCCTGGGCTCCATTTCTGATAAATCTTCCAAAAATATAAACTACAAGTATAAGCATTGCTTCATAAGCATGCAAAATGTGCACCCTCAGAGGGTTGTGGGAATGTTCATTTGGGGCTCGAAAGTACCAAAAATGCCTTCTAAGTGCAAAAGAATGAAGCTATGCTGCTGGACCAGTAGGCAGTGGGTTCACCTGAGGGCAGTGGCCAGCAACTCCTCCATATGCTCCTCCACGAGGCTGGGAGACTTGGGTCTACTTAAGTCAGCCACAGAGGTCCTCAGCGAGTGAGTGACACTCCTTCATGGCCACACAGATGCACCATCCTGGAATTTGGCTCTTGGAGAAGGTCTTGCAACTAACCTTCAACATGAGTTCACTGGACCATTGATTGCATAAATGACACGTGACCAGATTTTAAAAGTTAATGCACAAAATTATATTGCCTTTAGGGTCAAAGAGTGGCTGACTCATTAAAAAGGCTCACAGGGCCATAAGCCTTTAAGAGGCTCCTTGGTGTTAAAATTAAGTTTTTACATCTTGCTTCTCTTTTTTGCCTTTCTTTTTTCCTCCTCTCTCTCTCCCTTTTCCTACACCCTTCACTGACTATCTCTCTAAGTTTGTGTTTTAAGAAACTTTCTTAAAAGTGTTGCCTTCGGGCTTCCCTGGTGGTGCAGTGGTTAAGAATCTGCCTGCCAGTGCAGGGGACACGGGTTCGAGCCCTGGTCCAGGAAGATCCTACATGCTGCAGAACAGCTAAGCCAGTGAGCCACAACTACTGAGCACTCATGCCACAACTACTGAAGACCGCACACCTAGAGTCCATGCTCCACGACAAGAGAAGCCACTGCAATGAGAAGCCCACACACCACAACGAAGAGTAGCCCCCATTCGCTGCAATTGGAGAAAAAGCCCACACGCAGCAACGAAGACCCAACGCAGCCAAAAAAAAAAAAAAGTGTTGCCTCCAGTGGGGTTCGTTCTCTGTTTCATAAAAGAAATGCGTTTGAAGGACGTCTGGGCCCAGACTTTGTGGATTGGTGAAGAGGAACAACTTGACTAAAAGCCCAGGATGTAAAATGTAGCAAATGCTCTGGGATTGAGGCCACGTGTCTGGTAGTACTTAGGGCTGGAGACCAACCCTCTAAACATTCACAAGGATGAGGCCTGGCATCTTGGGCATCCTCACATGCCCCACAATAGTGCTGCCTTTGACAGAAGTGAGCTGTTGCCTGAAGACCAGCAGATCTGACGTTTTCATCTCATATTTAATCTTTTTATTTACATATTTTTTCTTCCAGTTTTATTGATATATAATTGACACACAATACTGTATAAGTTTAAGGTGTACAGCATAATGATTTGACTTACATACATCGTGAAATAATTACCACCATAAGTTTAGTGAACATCTGTCATCTCATATAGGTACAAAATAAAAGAAAAAGAAAAAAAACTTTTCCCTGCAATAAGAACTCTTAGGATTTACCCTCTTAACAACTTTTATATATAACATACAACAGAGTTGATTATATTTATCATGTTGTACATTACATCCCTAGTACTTATTTATCTTCCGGAAGTTTGTACCTTCTGACTGCCTTCATCCAATTCCCCGTCCTCCCATCCGCCACCTCTGGTCACCACAAATCTGATCTCTTTCTCTATTAGTTTGTGTGCTTGTTCTTTCTTGAAGTATAATTGACCTACAACACTACGTTAGTTCCTGGTACACAACACAGGGATTCAATATTTCTGTACATTACAAAATGATCACCGCTCACCTCACATTTTAATGACAGAACAGGACCTTGTAAGGACAGACAGACAATGCTGGTCAGAAACCACAAACTGTTGTGAGCTTGTGTGAAGAGAGGAAAGAATGTTGATCAGAGTATAGGGAATCGGGTCCTGCTCCCTTCTCTATCCGTACACACCGGGAGGCCTCAGCAAGCCTCGGGCTCATTTATTAAAATAAAAAAAGAGAGAGAGAGAGTATCCACAGTTATTAGGAGGCTGTGAAGAAATAGTGGAGGTGAAAAAGAAATTTCACAATTTTTGAATGATTCACCTATAACAGTAAAAGTTTTAAGGCACACAAAGATCATGATACGTGTCTTAGGAATATGACACCCTCCTCAGGGTTGCCATTCTTTTTTTTTTAATTTTTTTTTGGCTGCTTTGGGTCTTTGTTGCTGAGCGCGGGCTTTCTCTAGTTGTGACGAGCAGGGGCTACTTTTTTTTTTTTTTTTTTTTAAAACATCTTTATTGAAGTATAATTGCCTTACAATGGTGTGTTAGCTTCTGCTTTATAACAAAGTGAATCAGTTATACACATACAATATGTTCCCATATCTCTTCCCTCTTGCATCTCCCTCCCTCCCACCCTCCCCATCCCATCCCTCTAGGTGGTCACAAAGCACCGAGCTGATCTCCCTGTGCTATGCGGCTGCTTCCCACTAGTTATCTATTTTACATTTGGTAGTGTATATATGTCCATGACACTCTCTTACCCTGTCACATCTCACCCCACCCCCTCCCCATATCCTCAAGTCCATTCTCTAGTAGGTCTGTGTCTTTATTCCCGTCTTGCCACTAGGTTCTTCATGGCCTTTTTTTTTTTTTTTTTCCTTAGATTCCGTATATATGTGTTAGCATACTGTATTTCTTTTTCTCTTTCTGACTTACTTCACTCTGTATGACAGACTCTAACTCCATCCACCTCATTACAAATAGGGGCTACTTTTTTGATGCGGTGAGCAGGCTTCTCATTGTGGTGGCCTCTCTTGTTGCAGAGCATGGGCTCCAGGTGTGCGGGCTTCAGTAGTTGCAGCACGCAGGCTCAGTAGTTGCGGTGCGTGGGCTTCAGCAGTTGTGGTCTGCAGGCTCTAGAGCACTGGCTCAGCAGTTGCGGTGCACTGGCCTGGTTGCTCTGCGGCATGTGGGATCCTCCCAGACCAGGGATCGAACCCGTGTCCCCTGCATTGTCAGGCGGACTCCTAACCACTGCGCCACCAGGGAAGTCCAGGGTTGCCATTCTTATAATGTGGAAAGATATCATTGTTGCAATTTACGTTGACTTTGACATTTAACCAATAGAGACCAAAAATTAACGTTAAGTCAGAGCCAGATTACTTTAAAAGCTAATCAGGATTATGAATTTGGTCCAACAGGTAAAAGGGAGCCATTGTATGTTCTTGAGCAAGGGAGTGGCATGAAGTACCACTTAGGAGAGCAAAATTGGCAAGAATGAGCAAGCTGAATGGAAGGGACAAGAAACTGCAGTCAAAGCAGTGCAATGGTAACTCCAATACTCCAGCTACAAGGCGCTTCCTCTTCCTTGCCTGAGAACAGGGCCAGCAAGATAGACTTTTGAAGTCAGTGGATATTTTTATTTCTAACATCATTCGTCTCTCAGCCTCTGAGCCTCAGAATATAGACCACCTCATGCTATCCTACGAGCTTCAGTCAGCGCCCATCCACATGGGTCCCACACCATAAAAGATCCCCCCTTCAACTTGGCTTCCTACTCCCCTTCCCCACCACAGAGAGCCCCTTCTCCAGGTGCAGCTCAACCCAGCTGGGGCCAATGAGATCAGTCCCCTTGCCTTCAACCTACAGCAAACAGAGACGTTTACTCCTTCCCAGAGGACTTTGACTTTCAAAAGAGAATCCATGTTCCCACAAATGGATCTGCAGTTCATGAAATCTCATGCTGCGTGACCTCATAAATCGCAGGGGGGTGTGTTCTTGGCAGGCAGCCTTAGGGGGGCTGCCTCCGCAAGGTGCGGCCCCTGAGGTCATCCTGTGTGTCATAGCTCTTTCCCGTCCTCTCCCAGGATTCCTGGCTTCTCTAACAGCCTATACATTCAGAATAGGGACAGCCTGTTACTCGGACAAGGCTGGTGCCCCATCTGCCATAGTGGATGCTGGGCTTCCCTGAGAGAAGTGGTCCCAGGCCTGAGGCAGGCAAGCATGGGCTCCAGCTGCTGACGTCATAGCCTCACAGACGGGTGAGGGCAAGAGGAGAGACCAGCAGCGGGAACAACCTCCCCAGGCCAGGAAGATCCTTGCCACCAGCTAGAACCCTTTCTTCATCAGGAAAATGAAGCCCTTTCAGCTACAATATTCTAGGAATCATTGAATTTCTTAAGGTAAGCTAGCAAGGCACAATCTCTGGGTCACTGCAGGTCACCTGCCATCACAGCTAAAAGTAAAATTGGCCAATTAAGCTGTTACTTCCCAGCAGTTGTCTCATGGAGACATTGATCAGCCCACTGGTTAACAGATTTTTAAGTCTCTTCTCGACTGACTGATGGATTTTACCAAAAAAAGAACTCAAAGCTCAGCTTCCAGCCTAACAGGCAGTCACATTCTGGGATGCCAGAATCAGGGATGAAAACAGCTTACCTAAAGGCAAGTGCTATGTAATAGAGTCCAGAGTCCATAAGGGCTCAGGTAGCAGGACATGCATTGCAGGAACAGCTAGAGAAAAATCAGGTTGATCTGGAAAGTTCTTGTGAAGCACAGGGTCTCAGGCCGGGGCCTGCTTCCCTTTTCTTTCCACCTACGAGTGAGCAGCATAAAATCTGGGGAGAAAGGGACAGGAGGCAGGCTTGGGGCCAGCCATCGCAGAAACCACTTAAAATGGTATGTCCTGTGATGGCACGGGCACCCTCCAGAGCCCTCTTTTTCCATAAGAGCCTCTGGGGATCACCCATTCCTCTGCTCACTCTGACAAGTGTCCCAGCCCAGCCCCAGGCCCCTGGGCCACTGCAGAGCTGCAGGAAAGCATTACAGAGTTTCTCTCAAATGACACTCTCTGTCCCATGGCTGATGCTGTGGTTGGGGATTTATATTGGGCCCATAAATTCTTTATAGCTGTTCTTGTTTGTTTTGAAAACATTGGAGTTATCAGTCGGATCCTGAAAGAGTTTTATTTCACTCTGCAGGCAGCCCTTATTTTTGGCCTGGCAACTTGGAGAGCAGAACCTTTTCATGAAAGGGAAAAGGAGCCAAAAAGAAATGACTTTTCTAAAAAGTTTCAAGAAAGAAAAACGGTGTTGGAGGTGGAAGTCCACCTAAGGATGGAGCAGAGCGCAAAGGCAGCAGGCCCCGTCCAGGGGTTGCACTGGGGCCTGGTCTCAGAAGGCCCAACGCTTGTTTAATGCATGATCGTCACCATCTTGAAATTCTTTAAAAGTTTGGAAGAAAGGCCTCTTCATTTTCATTTTGTAATAGACCTCACAAACGATGCAGCCAGTTCCAGCCAGCTGGTCTGTTTTCTAAGAAGTTCCTCCTCGTGTTCTCAGAGGACAAGGAGGGAGCTCAGGGGAGAAAATAGCCATCTCAGATGTAAGGCTACAAGCCAAAGCCCACCTGGGACACAACAGCCTTCAGGCTCACCCCCCAGGTTCCATCTGGACCTGGCTGGGCCTCCTCTGGGAGAGCAAATCTGTCCTACAGCAAAGGTTCTTGTTTAGCCTGGGGTGTCCATGCTGAGTCCACACACGCCCCAGGCCATGTCCTGAATGACTTTGGACCCTCAGGTAAGACAAGCCTCCTTAGAGGACCCAGGATTCAGGTGGGCTGCGGAGCTGTATTCATTCCGTACAGCTGTTGTAACCACTGCCCACTGGAGATCTTAAATGACACAACTTTATTCTCTTACAGTTCTGGATACCAGAAGTGTGAACTCAGTCTTACCGGGCTTAAATCAAGGTGTCTGCAGGCTCCAGGAGAGAATCCCATCGTTGCCTCTTCCAACTTCCGGTGGCTGCCGGCCACCCTTGGCGCATCATGTGACCTCCTCACTCGTGCCTCGGACTCTGTGGTCACAATGTCTCCCTCCTTTCTGTATTAAATTCCCCTCTGCCTCCCTTGTATAAGGATGCTTATGATTACATTTAGGGACCACCTGGTAATCTCTCCCTCACAAAGGAGGGATTAATGACCTCTGCAAAGCCCCTTTTGCCATATAAGGTAACGTTCACAAGTTCCAGGCATTTAAGGGTGGCTGTCTTTGGGGGCCACTATTCAGGCTGCCTCAAGGGCAGTTGTGAGTTGGTGCTCTGTGGGAGAAACTCGGGGTCTGCCTGCTGCCCCAGGCTGCTCTACGGCTTCCCTCCCTGCAGCTCCCCACCCTGGGCCTGAATTCCAGAGGGCCCTGGCAGCCATCCACACCTCTGCAGGGCCCCCAGCCCCACATCCACCAAGATGTACCTGTAAACAAACACGTTCAGAGAAGGGAAAGAGGAGTGGGGCGGGGGAGGGGGGGTGTTGCGGGGATGGCCCCAGGACCTTGCTCCTCGCTTCCTTGGCTACCAAGATAAATCGATTTGAGCCAAGATGTGAATCACCTTTAACACTGGCATGCATAATCTTAATACCTAGTTAGACCCAAAGAAAGGATGAACAAAGTAATTTCAGGCCCTGGAGAGGCCCATGAGGAGGAGACCTTTGGTTAGGCCCTGGAGGATAAACCATATCAACTTACCAATAGGCAGGGACAGGTGACCAAGACCAATTAAAGAGAGCAGTTTGAGCTCTTTATAAACACAGTGGCATGGCCTAAAATGAGCTCTGTGGGGCTGGGTCAGCCTCTGTTTAGCTGCTGAACTTGACTGAGGACAGAACAAGGCAGGTAAGAATAGAGGCCAAGTGGCCGATTGTCCCAAAGGCTGCTCTTTGGCCATCTCTGACTGGACAGTTTACACACCAGAGAAAATGGTCTCAAATGATTCACCAGCAGTAAAAAGCCTTGACCATACTGTCCCTTGGAAATGGGAGTAGCACTCTCAGTGGAATTGGGCCTAAAGCAGGTGCTGCAGGGCCTGCCCTGAGCCCCCATGAGGTCTATGGAGTTTCCCTCTGTGTCCCTCTTGTCCCCTAAGAGCCCTTCTAATCCCCACCCTGCCTCGCCAAGGTCCCCAAACATGCAACCCACAGTGCCCGATGCTGTCCCCATCTTTAAGGGTCCTGTCAGGAAGGGTTCAGGGAACAGTGGAGGAAAATTAACACATTTTTCACAGAAAGAGTGAATAACATACTAAAAAACAAATGAATGATGTACCTAATTTGTATCAAAATTCAGGAGGAGAGGTGCTTTTGTGAAGAAGGTGGTACTTGGAGTTGGCCTTGGAAGGTGAGTTAGACTTAGGCAAACAGAGGTTGGGGTGGTGGGTGGGAGGATTAAGGAAGAAAGGGGAGAACCGTAGGAGAGAGTTAGCGAGAAGGCCAATTGCCCTGAAAGGGAGGGGCTGGAATCAGGGGGTCTATGGAGGACACGGTATTGCCATAGCCTGGTCTTCAGAGGACAAGGCCTAAACTAAAGTGATGGTAATAAGGATGAAGGGCAATGGGAATAGAGTTAATATGGCCCAATGAGAGCCATCCTTCCACCCACCCACCCTCAAATGTGTTCTCCTGGCCCTCCCCTTGCAAATGATGCTCTTACTATCCCCCAACCCAGGAATCGCCCTTGATTCTTTCCTCTTTTCTTCAGAGCCCTGTAGTTAAACACCAACAGCTCTATTTTTTTCTTTATTTTAATATTTAAAAATTTTTATTGGAGTGTAGTTTATTTACAATGTTGTGTTAGTTTCAGGTGTACAGCAAAGTGATTCAGTTATACATATACAGATATCCACTCTTTTTTAGATTATTTTCCCATATAGGTCATTACAGAGTATTGAGTAGAGTTCCCTGTGCTATACAGTAGGTCCCTATTAGCTATCTGTTTTATATATAGTAGTGTGTATATGTCAATCCCAATTTCCCAAGTTATCCCTCCCCGCCCTTTCTCCCCGGTAACCGTAAGTTTGTTTTCTACATCTGTGACTCTATTTCTGTTTTGTAAATAAGTTCATTTGTACCATTTTTTTAGATTCCACATATAAGTGATATCAC
This sequence comes from Eschrichtius robustus, assembly GCF_028021215.1. NCBI lineage: Eukaryota > Metazoa > Chordata > Mammalia > Artiodactyla > Eschrichtiidae > Eschrichtius > Eschrichtius robustus. Next base: position 28,324,036 of record NC_090825.1, read on the forward strand.
ATGATATTTGTCTTTGTCTGACTTACTTCACTTACTATGACAATCTCTAGGTCCATCCATGTTGCTGCAAATGGCATTATTTCATTCCTTTTTATGGCTGAGTAATATTCCATTGTATATATGTACCACATCTTCTTTATCCACTCCTCTGTCCATGGACATTTAGGTTGCTTCCATGTCTTGGCTATTGTAAATTGTGCTGCAATGAACATTGGGGTGCATGGCCTGATGCATGGTGCATTTTTTCAAATTACGGTTTTCTCCAAATATATGCGCAGGAGTGGGATTGCTGGATCATATATGGTAGTTCTATATTTAGTTTTTTAAGGAACCTCCATACTGGTTCTCCATAATGGTTGTACCAATTTACATTCCCACCTACAGTGTAGGAGGGTTCTATTTTCAAAATGTATCTTGAATCAGATCACTTCTAATCACCTTCACTGCCATCCTTCTAGTTCAAGCCACCATCTCTTGTCTGAGTTACCAAAACAGTCTGCTTTCCATATATCATTTCATGTGAGTCATTTAATTCCTTCCTGTGAGGAAACAACCTTATGAGTTAAATCCTATATCCTTATCTTACTGATGAAGAAACTGAGACACAGAGAGCTTACATAAGTGACAGGTCTGGGACGAGACCCCTGGCTCCCCGTTATGCTATACCCTTCCCCATCTTCTGTGACCAGCTGAAGAGATGGTACAGATCTAGGAACAAACATGGAAAGCTGCTCGGGATGCATTGCAAAGTGAGAAAATAAGAACTCCATGCCTGTACAAGCAGGAACGCATCTACCTTTTAAAAAATGGTATATGTTCATACATGCATTGAAAGTAGTGTGAAAGGATACCAACGAAATATTAATATTAAAATGGGAGAATGAGTGCTTTCTGTTGTAGTTTTTCTCAAATTTATAAGTGTTTTTTTTTTTGTTGTTTGTTTGTTTCTTTAGTTTCCACAATAAACTGGAATAGGTCTTTGCTCACATTTCACCTTCTGGGTGAGGCTTCCCTAAGACCCTTACACCTACTCTCACAACTCACCCTTTCCCTCCCTTGCTTTATCTTTCTCCAAGGCTCTTATCACCACCCAGTAATTAATTATTTTAGTGATTCTCTGTCTCTCCTCTATAACGTAAATTCCCTGAGGGTGAGATTATTGCCTGTTTTGCTCAGCCCTATATTCCTAGACCGTAGAACAGATAACTCATAGTAAGCACTCAGTTTGTTGAATGAATGAATGAAATAGTTGAACAAAAGGAAAAAGCTTGTCATTTCTGTAAGCAAACGTCATAGGCAACCTCTTCTCCTAAGGCAGACAGACCCAGAGGACGCTGAAACTGACACTCCCGTGGCTCAGGTGTCCCTATCAGCTTGGGGCAAGGTGTTTGCTATCTCAGTGCCACACCCCCAGCGGGTATTACTGCCAGAGGGCAGCCAGCTCTTTGCTGGAGTGGTAGCCTGTGGTGTTACCTGCCCATCCTGTTCTTTTCTCTGTGTGTACAGAAACCTGTTGCACCTGGAGATTTCACGCACAGCCAGCTTCGTGTAACTTTGCTCACTGCCTTTGGTGGAAGTGGTCCAGATCTCTCCCTGGCCACAGTGGAACAGCTGATCAGGGCACTGTAAACAAAGCCAGGTGCTAACTGCTTCCTGCCCAATAGCGATATTCAGAGATTTAGCTCAACTCTCAGCCTCAAGAGTCTACTGTGCAATCCGCATCCCACCTTCAAGAGCTGTGAGGGAGAAATACAGCCCCCATAGCCATCGCATTCGACATAATCCAAGAGCTGAAATTTTCTGTCTTGCAAAACAGCGTGGGGACTTTCCTGGCCCCATCAACTTAACAGACAGTTTGGTTTTACAACCAACTGGGGGAAAACCTAGAGAATTCTTGCTTCTGAATCTCCTGGAAAAATGTTGTTGTTGTTGCATATGTGAATGCTTTTAATTTGATTTTTCAATTGTTAAAATATTATTATAAAAACACCAAAGAAAATCCATCAAGCATCATCCCACCATCCCAACATTACAGTTCTCTTTTTCCAAGGTCCCCTTCCTGTCTTTGCCAGGACATCATCATCACGCCTTTATAGTCCTGTTCCACACACACGTTTGCGCTCTGTGTCTAAATTTTTTTTTTTCTTTATAAAAGATGTTTTTAAAATCTTCCTAAGTCTAGTTTCTAATGTTGGTATTATATTCTTTAAAAGGTAAGGTGTGAGAGAAGATGGAAGAGAATCCCTAAAGCACCAACCAGCCATACATTGCTGCCGCTGCCACCCCATTCTGTGCTCAACCAAATGTCCTAGCACAGCAGTTCTCAAAGCTTTGTTTTCTGGGGCTTTTTGTTCTCTCTCTCTCTCTCTTTTAAATTTCAGTATAGTTGATTTACTCAAACCTTTGGTTTAAAACAAAAACAAACAAACAAAAAAAAACCTTTGGTTTTGTGACCTCATCACACTCTTAACAATTATTGAGGACCTCAAAGAGCTTTTGTTTGTGTAGGTTATAGGTATCAATATTTGCTAGAGTAGAATATTGGGCTTCCCTGGTGGCACAGTGGTTGAGAGTCTGCCTGTTAATGCAGGGGACGTGGATTCGAGCCCTGGTCTGGGAAGATCCCACATGCCGCGGAGCAGCTGGGCCCCGTGAGCCACAACTACTGAGCCTGCGCATCTGGAGCCTGTGCTCCGCAACAAGAGAGGCCGCGATAATGAGAGGCCCGCGCACCGCGATGAGGAGTGACCCCCGCTTGCTGCAACTAGAGAAAGCCCTCACACAGAAACGAAGACCCAACACAGCCAAAAATAAATAAATAAATAAATTTATTTAAAAAAAGACCCAAAAACTGTGAAATTTAAAAATATTTATATATTCATTAAAAAAATAATGACATTACATGCCATCATAAATAACATTTTTATGAAAAAGTAACTATACTTTTCAAAACAAAGGAAAATTTAGTGACAAAACTGGCATTGTTTTGCATTTTTGCAAATTTCTTTAAAGTCTGGCTTAATAAAGGACATCTGGATTCCTCATAACTGCTTCTGCGTTCAGTCTTTGTAGTATACTCTTTTGGTTGAAGTATATGAAGAAAATCCAGCCTCATCCAGATGTGTAATTGGAAAAGGGAGGAGTATTTTAACAGTCTTTTAAAATAATTGTGGATGTTCTTCTTTGTTCCTATCCAAATCTTGACAAGCGGAGTTTATAAAGATCAGCTGTAATGTGGAATTTGAAATGATATCAATAAACTTTTTATATCTGTCACATAAAAAATATATTTGTCTATCTTGCACTTGGGATCACTCTTTTACTCATGCATTATTTTGAAACATCATACATTGGTCATTTGGAAGATATTGGTTCACTGAGTCATACAGAGTTTCCTTATGTTGACATAATTTATTATAAAGTATTTTAAAAATCACATTTGTTCATATCACCACCGAGTTCATCAGAAAAGTCTTTAAGTATTGGGAAGCTCTCAAGCTCATAGCGAGAACACAAGTTTTCCCAAAAAAACAGTATTTTTTTTTTTTTGCTTAAAAACTTGAATTTTATCATTAGCAACACATGCTATCAGTTGTTTTCCTTGAACTGAGACTCACTGTATTCATTTTTGGAAAAATGTCTGCCAAATACTCTAATCTCAATAGCCATAGTTTGTCAGTCATTCTGTCATTTTTCTGTGCTCCATGAAAAATGCAATTAGTTCAGCTTGTAACTCATTCAGTTTGCACAAGCGCTTTTCCTTATGACCACCAGTGTCCTTAGCTTTGTATCAGAAATGCTTTATACTTGCCATTTCATCACACAGCATATTAAAAAAGTTCTCATGTGAACTTGATTCTTTTTTAAAAAACTATGACTGTATGGTGGTAAAAAATACAGTTTCAATACCACACTGTATTAAGGCATAAAGTCAATGCTTTCATTTATATTGTGGTGCCAAAGAGTTTAATCCAGAATTGCTTTTGCACCATTCAGTAAAAAATGCAAATAACATCATAGTATTATTATGAAGATGGTTGAGCTTGGGAACTTTCTGAAAGGGCCCCAGAGACCCCCTGAGAGTCTGTGGATCATAACTTAAGAACTGCTGCTCTAGGAAAGCTTTGGGATGAATCACTCTGGGCAAAGGAATACTAACTACTCTGGCGTTGGCCTCAGACTCCTATCTGGGGTGAGCTGAGTGAGACATATGTGAGTTATGAGGACTCTTGATCTTTCTACTCTGAGACTATTCTAAAAGAGAACCAAGGGTACTTGGCCACTTTCTCCTCAGTCATACCCTTTTCCTCAACCCCCTAGGTCTTACCAATCTGAAAGAAGCACTGAAGATATCCCAGAGTGACATCACCAAGATGGCAACATGAGTTGTCCTGACTTTACTCCCCCTCACAGGTACAACTAACAACTATTCAAGAACAAGACACCACTGAGAGAATCCTAGAACATGGGGGTGAGGCTGAGACACTCCCCTGCACCAGAGAGACCAACAGAGATTGCATTAGAAAGTAAGAGAAACAGCTACACACTGACTGCCTTGCCCCTCTCCCAGGCCAATGCAACCTCCAGTTCCTCCAGTGGGAAAAGAGAACCCAAGGGGTCAACCAGCCATCCACAGCATTGTGGATAGCTTTGCTGAAACCCCTACTCTGATCTCGCCCCATGGGTATTTCAGGAGAATCTGTGGGGCTCAACCCCTGGGAATCTGACTGTGATGGAGAAGGGAAGGGCTTGCAACAGCTAGCACAGGTCGTTGGCTGACCGAGGTCACAGCTGTGGTCCCCAAGTAGTAAACGCAACTAGCAGCTTCGCTCATCTGCAGAACCAAGTCAAGGGAGCCCTCTGACCAGGGAACTCAGCGGGAGTGGAGATCTGCCTGATTCAGGTCCTCAAATGAGAGGTTCTGCTGGCCCTAGAGCAGGGGTTTGCCCACTCTCAGGCAAGGAGTGGATTCACAGCCCCACCCACTGTGGAGAGTGTCTTCTGGCCCCATCTGACGAGAAGAGCTGGAGACAACTGAAGCAAGTTGTGCCGCCCAGCAGTGCTCAAGCTGAGAGGTGGGCAGGCCAGAGCCAATAGTTTGCAGAGCAAAGCCAGTGACCCTGCTCAGCCAGGGAACTTGGTGTGGAGTTGGCCTGAGTTAAGACAACAAAGATCTTGACCAATTTTACAGCTGCTTCTCCCACTATACCCAGGTATGGAATCTAAATCGTACCCCCCAGTTATTGCTGAATACAACCCTCAGTCTCTCTGACCAGGGAACCTATCCAGAGCACACAGGAAGCTGCACAGCCCATTCAACAGCCCTATGTACAGTGGCACTTGAACAGAGAGCACGGCCCATGGCTCCCCCCATTTGCAAAGCAAAACTGGTAGCCTCAGCTGACCAGGGAATTCAGTGCACACTCTGGCCTGATTCGGGTTCCCAAACAATTGAGCTGTCCAGGCCCTGAGTCTCATCCTGCTGCCCTGCCAGAGCCGGGAAGCTAATTCATAGCCCTGGCTACTGCAAATATAGTACCCTGTCCTGACCATCTAGTAAGCCCAACCAAAGAATCCAAGTAACTGCAGAGCTTCCCTTAGCCTCACTTAGGACTTACCCACCTGCAGTCCTATCCAACTGTTCTCAGCCAGTGACACACACCCTTATCCCCATCCCTCAGAGCTCAAACAGTTGCCTTGCCCCAAAATAGACCATTACATCAGGACCAACCTGCCCAAGGACTTCATCAGTAAGCACACTCAGAAACCCAAACTGAGCTGACTGGTGAAGAACTGTCTCATCCAAAGTAAACCTGTAAAGTCAGGAAGAGGAGCCCAATTACTCAAACGCGTAGATATCCAATGTAAGGAATCAAGGATCATGAAAAATCAGGTAAATATGACACCACCAAAGGAAACTAATAAAGCTCCAATAACTGACCCTAAAGAAATGGAGACCTACGAACTGCCAGACAAAGAATTCAGAATAATCCTATTAAGAAAGTTTAGTGAACTACAAGAAAACATTGACAGCAACTAAACAAAATTAATAAAACAATGCATGAACAAAACGAGAAGTTCAGCAAGGAAACAGTAACCATAAAAAAACAAACAGAAATCCTAGAGTTGAAAAATACTATAACTGAGCTGAAAAATTCAATAGAGTTTCAAAAGTAGACTTGACCACACAGAAGAAAGAATCAGTGACCTGGAGGATAGGATATTACCTGGCCAAAGGAGCAAAAAGAAAATGAGTGAAGAAATCCTATGGGACTTATGGGACACAATGAAAAGAAACAATATTTGCATTACGGGAATTCCTGGAGAAAAGAAGGAGAAAAGAACAGAAAGTATATCTAAAGTAATAATGGCTGAAAACTTCTCAAACCTGGGGAGAGAAATGGACATCCAGATCCATGAGGACCAAAGGACCCCAAGTAGGTTGAATCTGAATAGGGCTATCCTGAGACACATTGTAATTAAATTGCCAAAAGTCAAAGACAAAGAAAGAATTTTAAGAGCATCAAGAGAAAAGAAAGAGGGGGAATTCCTTGGCAGTCCAATGGTTAAGACTCCATACTTTCACTGCTGAGGGCACAGGTTCAATCCCTGGTCGGGGAAACTAAGATCCCACAACCCGAGTGGCACGGCCAAAAAAAGAGAGAAAAGAGAGAGTTTACATACAAAGGAACCCACATAAGACTACAGGCAGATTTCTCAACAGAAACTTTCCAAGCCAAGAGGGATTTTGAAAGAAGATAACCGTCACCCAAGAACTGTATACGCTGCAAAGGTGTCCTTCAGAAATGAAGGAGGGATAAAGACTTTCCCAAACAAGCAAAAGCTGAGAGAGTTTATTACCACCAGACCTGCCTTACAAGAAATGCTAAAGGGAGTTCTTTGAGTGGAAATAAAAGATCATGAATTAACATCATAAAAACATAAAAAGACAGATGTTAGTGGAACTTACTGAAATCATTTCACAATATATGCAAATCAAACCGTCATGCTGTATGCCTTGAACTTACACAGTGATGCATGTCAATTATTTCTCAATAAAGCTGGAAAATTTTTCTAAACAATTATGTATATCCCAAAGAAAAGGCTTTGTCCCTCAGACCCTCGGCAGAGTTCCCCCAAACCACTTACTCCTTCTTCGAGACTGTCCTCTGGTCTGGCTAATCTTTCCCAGGGCAGGAAATCCCCACAAGAGGGAACAGCTCCCAGCTTGCCTAATCCCCACTTACCTAAGGCCAAAAGTATGGACAAGAGTTTTTAACACTTTGTTCCCTCCTACTGAAAATACATTCCCTAGGGACTTTGTCCAGAAATATGCCTTCAACCTTTACCAGAATGCAGAAATGGGAAGCTTAAAGCTCTCCCCACTTAGCATTTGATGAGTGACACTCATACTAGCAATTCCGTTTTGTTGGACATTTGTGCTGCTTCTAATAGTTCACGACTAAAAATAATGCAAAAGCAAATACCTTGAAATATATATATTTTTATCTTTGAAACTCTTTCTTAAGGTTAATCATTCTACCTGTTGGTTTTAGCCAGCAGACACCTAGCATCTGGCAGGACAACACTTTTATATTGTGACATTTGGTTGGCTACTTGGGAACCCTATAACTTGTGTGTGCCGCACTCTTGATTGCAAAATGAGCTGTGCGAACTGTTCCTTTTCCACAGGAAACGTTAGTAATACAAATGGTGTTAAGTGGTGAACAGATGTTCAGTTACTAAGACAGAGAGAACCAAGGTAATGTTGGGGACCAGAATCCAAATAACAGGAAATAGTCACATGATGTAGAAGGTTCTGAGGTTCTTTGCAAATTGGGCTCTATAATGAGGTAGATGGGCAAAGAGTTAAAATACCAGATTTGAAGATTAAAGCAAGAAATTATTCTCTAGGCAAAAAGTCTAGTATAGTGTTTAACAAACATGGGTTTGGAGTCACTTGTACCTAGATTCAATTTCCAGCTCTACAAATTGTGTGTATGACCTTGCAAAAGTCACCTAAACTGTCCAAAGCTTGGTGTCTTGTCTCTAAAATGGAAATTGTAAATGTTACTACCTTGATAGGGCTCCTGTGCCCTCAGGCTTCCTTTTGGGTTTGGCCAATGGGAGAACCAACCAATGAGAAGAAGGGAAGAGAAGAGAAAGAAGGTCTCTTCCTTCCTTGTGGGGCTGTGGCCACGGCCCTCCACAAAACATTGCTGTTCTTCTCCAGGTCGCCTGCTCTACAAGTACTTGCTTCTCTTCCAGTTTCCAGTAGCCTCTCCTTCCCCACGTCCCCTTGGCCCCAGGGATGGGAGCAGTTCTGGTGCTGCTAGCCCTAGGATCCACAGCGCTATCCCTTGTGATTCCCCTATTGCTCCCACATACTTTTGTAATTAAGCCCTTAGTAAATAGACGCTCCTCAAATTATCCTACTTTTCTTGTGCATACCTGATTCCCTTTGGGACCCACACAAATGCAAAGTCCTTTCCCTGCTTTTCTCTGTATCACAGGGAACTACACTCCCCAGGCGCTCTGGCTTCCAAGTGAGTTCAGCCAATAAGGACAGTGGTAAATACTGGATGGTGGAAGGCAGGGACTTGCCCGTGTGTGTCCTTCTTTGCTTTCAGTGGTGCCCCTGTGGTTCCAGCTTCTACCCTGTGCCGGCCTCTGAGCTTCCATAACTCAACCCTTTTTCTTTTGCTTCCTGTTGCTGACCTCTCAGTTGCCTCATCATTGCTATCTGGGTTCTCACCTCTTCCATCACCTGCAGAACCAGTTCCCTAGATTGAATATCTTTTGTTTTCAATACTCAGAGGCTTTCTGTTTCCTGTTGGGTTTCTGTTCCTGATTGATACATTCTCTGAGCCTTAGTTTCCTCATCTGTAAAGCAAAGGTAATAAAGAATACCCATCTCTGAAGGATATTGTGAGAATATCAAAGTGTGAAAACTACACATAGTGTATATAGTAACTGCTGAATATATATTAACCATTATTTGTCTTCTCGGAGTTTCTGGTGGTCTTTGGGATAAAGTTCACCCTCTGTAATATGACTTAGAAAGTCTGGCCCCTGTCTTCCTTCCAGCCCATGGGAGGTCAGGAATCCAAAACAGTAAGTCATGGGTAAAGGTGTACAGAATACCTACTTGTCACTAGGAAGCAAAGGATCAGAAATCCGGATGGAAAACAGTGCAAGGCTACACAAACGGAGGAACCATGCAGTGAGCGTGAAACTGAGATAAGTTTCCAGTTCTGCTGGAACAGGAAGCTGCCCCACCTCCTATTATGCAAAGTTAGAAAGGCAAATGGCGGCATCTGGTTGGAAAAGGAGAGAAGGGGAGTATAGGTAAACTAATTCTGACAGAAACGTTATAGAGTGCTGGGCATGTCCCTTGAGTTAAGTGATTCAGGTGGCATTCAAAAGTCCTAGTATGTGGGGAAAATCCAGAGCCCTCTCTTTTATTTCTCCTGTCACCATGGAGCTGGGTTTCTTGACTGGGCTGTCTACACCATCAAACCAACCAGAGACCTAATCTTCTCTCATCTTGGTGCCCACACCCCGCAGGAGGGAGGCTGGTTAGCTCCCCCTTCTCCCCGAAGCTGGTAAAGACTGGGTGGGTACGTCTTGTGTTCCTGTTGTGAAATGGAATGTACAAACAGGGGATGTGATTCATGTCTGTAGACACATAGTATTCCTGACAGCTAATCAGGAAATGCCTTCTTATGTCTGGTCTTGCAAAGTCTTTTCGAAAGTTTGATGGAGGCTAGATGGGAGCCATCATTTAACAGAGAGCACTTGTTATCTCTCCAAGGACTGACGCCACACGCCGGTCACCACAGAGCTCTGAGAAAACTCTACATCCCCCCTCCTCTTCCTCTGCCCCACGCCTGTCCTTGCCCTGCACCTCCAATGCATACACACACACCCCACACACACATTCTTTGGAAGAAACATCACATAACATGAGAGATTCTTGAGACTGAAGTGTGTTGTTTGTTTTCAAGGAAGAATAACAGTTTCCCTTAATTTATATGAAATAGAGAGAAATATTTAAAAGGCTTGTAAGAACAAATAAATCCAGCTCTCATCTGGTGCTCAGTAAATGGGGATGAGGGGAACAGGTAGGGAGAAGAGTCATCTATAAATCAAGTGCATTTAACAACTTGAATTGTGGCTTCCCCAGAAGGAAATAAAAACTGCTCCTCTGATCAGAGAAGCAGAGCTTATTAGTTTATCTTTCATTAATTAATTAATTAGTTTTGCAGGGAGGCACCTAAATTAACAAAAAGGGCTAGATGTCAAGGAAATACAACATTTTCATGGAAAGATGATGGAAACCACAATTTACTGGTGGCAATAGTTTACTGGAAACCATTCCTTAAACATCTGAACAGAAATGAAAGTCAATATTTTAATGAACTTAGGCCAAGGGAAGCGATGTGTTTAAAACCTTTCCAGGGCTTCCGTGGTGGCGCAGTGGTTGAGAATCTGCCTGCCAATGCAGGCAACACGGGTTCAAGCCCTGGTCTGGGAAGATCCCACATGCCGCGGAGCAACTAGGCCCGTGAGCCACAATTACTGAGCCTGCGCGTCTGGAGCCTGTGCTCCGCAACAAGAGAGGCCGCGATAGCGAGAGGCCCGCGCACCGTGATGAAGAGTGGCCCCCACTTGCCACAACTAGAGAAAGCCCTCGCACAGAAACGAAGACCCAACACAGCCATAAATAAATAAATAAATAAATTTAAAAAAAAAAAAAAAAAAAAGATTTAAAACCTTTCCAGGGTCAGGACTTTCACTCAATGAGTAAATAGTGTTTGATTGGTTGATTAATAAGGATGTAGTCTGAATTCCTTGAGATTTAACAAGACAACAAATTGGGCTTGTTTAGATTTCTCCTTTGGACCAGCAAGAACACTTTGACACACCTCCCCCATAGGGAGGAGGGGGAGGGAACCTCCTTGAACCCTTTCCCAGACTCTGAGTCCCCCAACCCTGAAGTCACACACAGCTCAGGAGATACAGAGGGGACCTCTGAGTTGAGAGAGATTTATTCAACGCCTTCTTGAAACTATCAGATGGGGAGATAGAGGAGCTTTTTGTAAAACTAGGTATCCCCTCTCCCCTACAAAAACAAAAAAAGTAAAATTTGCTTCTCTGATCAGAGGGGCAATTTTTATTTCCTTTGGGGGAAGCCTCCATTCAACTGGACATAGGAATGACTCTCCTCCCTCTCTGTTCCCCCGTCCCTCCTTTTTTGAGCACGATGAAAACAAATGAAGTCATCCTTGTCTCCTCTGCTCTATTTTCTCGCCAAGTCTGGCCAGCGCTTTTGAAGGGGGGGCTCCAGCTTTCTCTTATCTCGGTCCTTGGGACTTTGCACGAGCGTGTTCAAAAAAATAGCCTCTCTTCCCCTCCTTTCCTCCTAAAGGGTGAAGCTTCCTAACACTCTTCTTTCATGTGCCACTGTCCCTCCACAACTGCCTTTTGCTTTCACGCTGAGTCTAAACTTCTCTTCAGAGCTCTCAGCCGTTCTCCCGGTCTTCCCCAGCCTCCTCCTCATCTGTGCTCCCTAGTCCTCCCTCTAGTTCCATGGGTTTCCTCCTCCACTGGCTGGGCTTCTTTCTGTCTTCCTTCTCTTTCCCCATGGATTTCACCCTCCGTGGACGTTCTTTCCCTCTCTCTGCAGAGCACACCTCCCCATCCAAGCCCTGCTTCTCGAGGACTTCGTTCTCGTATTCGTCCCTTTCTTGAAGCTCCCTCAACATGTAGAGTCTGTGATGCTCAGTTTAGCACCTGATTCACCACACTTAACGGATCGTTTCCAAACTGCTCCATTTGTGTCAATCTTGTCTTCCATCGTTATGACAAGGTTTTCAAGGATAGAAATCCATTTCCTCTGCTTACCTGTATTGACTGTAGAAAAAGTTTAGAAGCGAATGCATGATTCAAGATGGATCAGTTGACATCATTGTGGGGTGGAAAGGCCTTTGGAGTCAGACTAATCTTGAAGCTGCCACCTCCTCACCAGGTAGCTGAAACCTCTGACTCTCAGTTTCCTCACCTGTAAAAAGGGGACACTAATACTTGGCAGAGTTGCTTAGAGTATTAATGTCATGAAATATTAACGAAAAAAAAAACCCCGAACGAACTTTTTGGCCAACCCAGTACTAAGGCTTCCTACATACTGTTTGGCCCATAATTAGATGCCCAGGAGATGGTAGCAATTTCTGTTATTATTGAACTCTGGAGGAAGTAGGTGGCAAGATTCAATTCTGGAACTGAATGGGACTCACTGTAGGTGACCCTTGCCCTTTGATCCCTAACTGATAGGGAGAGAGGAAGCAAGTGTAGGTTTGCTGTCTGCTCAGCCCATAGTTGACTTGTGTCTAACTCTCTGAAGGAGATTTACTTTATAAGGTGAGAATGCAAGTCTTTCCAGATGGGACCAGCATACCAGAGGCTCATTCCCTGTGCCCAACTCATAAGCTCCTTGCCTCAGAGATAATGCAGGGCTCAGTTGTAGAGGTCAACGTTGTCATCCAAGAGCAATGCCCCAGAGACAAGAAGCAGACATTTGGCCTTGGCAGAGAGATTTTCCAGGCAACAGGCTGGTGCTAGACACATAAGGAATGGCTCAATCAATCCTGCAGCAACCTGGATGCTGAAAGGCACAGAGAAATATGAGAGTTAGAATAAAGTAACAGACTCTGAAATAGTGCTTACTATGTGCCTACATAGCGCTAAGAATTTCTATATAGCAATTTATTTAATCCTCACAACCACCCTATGAGATAGATACTATTATTGAGCTGGATCGTCTCTGTCTACCCACCTGCCAGTCTCTGCCCTTCTTTTATAGATGATGGCATTGAATCCCAGGGAAGCTGAGTAATATCAAGTAATTGGTGGGGCTGGGACTCAAACCAGGCACCCAGACGGCCTGGTCCCAGAGTTGGGCTCTACATTCTCCTCCCAACATAGCTTATGGAGCTAATAACCAAGATGTGACCAGTGAAAACCCCACGACTGCAGCTTTGTACTTTCTTGGCCTCTTAGGCTACCTCCCCAGATCAGTTCTCGGTACTCAGGCCATCAGGCTCACATTGTGGATGTGGCAACTCACTGGTCATTGCCTCCTTCTCTAAGAAATGTGCAACCCCTTCCCAGGCCAGTGCCTATTCAGAGTGGTCTTGCTTATATCAGTCTGACTCCAAATTGGACTGAAGGCCTTGGAAAGAAGTGGAGAGGAAGAATGCCACAGCCTCCCCAGGCCCATTGCAAGGGGATAGGGCATGGGATCCTTTTCTGTTTCTTTATACTCCCTTTTCCTCCCTCTGAAGATGAGGATAATTCACAAAGATCCTAATGAAACTTTGGATGTAGAGGAAGCCAAGACTTTTGCTCTCTGTGTGGGATAACATTGAACTCAGTTGGTAAAAACAACTAAAAAATAAACACAATTTTGCTTCACATGCTTGCCATTTTTTTTTTTGAGGGGTAGGGGGCTCCTCTTTGAGTATCATACAACCACATTTTTCTCAAATGTGAAAAAGTGAACAAAATATTAAATGAATAGATTCATATTTTAATGGACAAGAAAAGAGACATCCAGATGAGTGTTCACCAACTTTCCTACAGACATTGATACTGAGTGAAGTACTATTCTATAAAAAAATTAACACTTGACCATAAGGCTTGTAAAGTTGGAATCATTTGATTCTGAGACTGACTTTAAGGATATTTGGGGGGAAAAAAGCCTGGGGAATTCTCTAGCGGTCCAGGAGTTAGGACTCGGTACTTTCACTGTCAGGGCACGGGTCAATCCCTGGTCCAGGGAGCTAAGATCCCACATGCTGTGCAGTGCAGCCAAATGAAAAAAAAAGGATATTTGGATCCTTTTTCTCCTCTTAAGCATCCATTATATTTAAGGAATAATTCTTTATTTCACAGGTAGTGGTTAAAGTCATGGACTCTGGGACCAAACTACATAGACTCATATTCTGGATCAGCCACTCTAGGAATTTGGGTTCACCCAGAAGCTGGATCTGAGATAAGGATTTGGGTACAAATGGCTTATTTGAGAGGTAATGCCAGGAAACACCAGTAAGATAGTGGAGAGGTGGTTCAGGAAAGGGAAGACAGACAACATGGTGTGCATGAAGGGGCAGGGTACCTAGGGGTGTCTGGGGTTCTAGTCCAAGGGTGTTTCTCTGGAAAACTGTAGAGAATGTGATTCAGAGGCATCCCACCCAAGGGGCAAAGTAGCTGAGTATTTATCTACCATCTCCCATCTTTCATTGGCTGAGGGCTACCCCCTAGTATGTGAATTCCCTGGGATTTCTGGCCTTCCCCCTTACAAGCCAAGTTTGCTCCTGTGGCCACAGAAGCCCTCTGGCAGGAGTGGGGACCTGCTTGTCTGCATGGGACCAGTGAGAACCAAAGGATGGGGGTGGAGGACCAACAGCCTCTGCTACAGTCCACCCCTGTCATCACACAGATCTATTCATGCATCTGTCTTGTCACTGAGCTTTGAAGGTGGCTGGTCACAATTTCCAAGGGGAAAAAAACAATTTATAACAGGCCCATGGGTGAGATAAGCCACAGCCCCTCTGCTGCAGTTAGTCCAAAGGATCTAATTCTGCTCTTCATCATCTAGTTCTTCTACCCCTCACTCTGAATTCCCCTGACCCTCGGCCAGTCCTTCTGCTGGTCTAGGTTGTGTGCCCAGTGGGATAAGCTACACCCGCATCCCTGAGGGGTCTGAACCCCAGGTTTCCATGTCCTTGTCAGGGTGTAGTTGCTGCAATTGCCCATCCACAGTCTAGATGCATCAAGAGGGGACCCAAGCTGTCCTTTGAGTTCCAGACACACTTCTTCCTGTTCCCACTGTGTAGAAAGAAGCCTGCTTCCTTATGATAATCAAGGTCCATTATTCCTGCCAGTATAAAAACTCTTTTTTTTTTTCTTTTTTTTTTTTTTGGCTTACTGGACTGTTGACCCAGGAGTTTTAAATGACCAGGTGACAGACACAGCTTTAAATTTAGTGAAGCCCTGACTAAATTTGTACAGAAGTTCCTCTCACCTCCGTTTACTTCAGGAACCAGGGTCTTTAGTCTAGGAGAAACCAAAGTTGCAGAAACAGGAAGTACAACCTCTCCAAGTAGGTCACTAGGAATGATGGCGAGAGGACCACTTCCTACTTTTATTTCCTGGATCTGAGAATTCTACCTCCCAGAATAATGCATATACCGTACCTTGAAGGCCAGTGTCCCAAGACCATGGTGTATCATCTCCAGCTGGCATCGTAGCTAAGTCTTTATGAGGCCGTTCCAAAACTCCACCTGGCCAGCAGCCTCCAGATGATGGGGTGTGTGGTAGGATCATAGATCCTGTGGTTGTGTGACTGTTGTCTCGACTTCACTGTAAAGTTTTTCCTTTGGTCTGAGGTGATGTTATGTGGATTCCCATGTTGGTAAACCAGACATTCTGTGAATCCTTAGATAAAGGTAGACAGGGAAGTTAAATCCACCCACACTAAGCACGGGTCTGTGTCTCCTTCCAAGTGGGATGGGTCTAATATAATCAACTTTCGACCAGTGGTAAGTTGACTCCTTGAGGGATGGTACAAAACTGAGAGCTCAGCATCAGTCTCCGCTGTTAATGGGTCAGGCAGTAGATGCGGCAGTAGCTAGGTCAGCCTTGATAAGGGGATCCCATGCTGGTGCCTCCATCCCTGTCATTCTTATAATCAAATTATAGGCCTGGTTTTCAGCAGTCTGCCCTCCAGCTGCAGAAGATGTGAGTCTCTTTATACACCAGCATAGAGGACTCCTTACCTTCTTCTTCTTCACTGACATGAGCCTGTGAACTTCTTTTTTCAGAGTGACTACTGCAAACAGCAGAAACCAGCCCCCAATCTTTGTAGTTACCATTGCCCCCAAATCTTTCAAGTGCTGGAGCTATGGCATAAGCCAGGGCATCCCTTTCCATCAGTACTCCATCCCAATCCCCCATGGGTGAGTCTTAGTAACTATAATGCTCCAGCACACAAGGGGTTTTCACCACCTAACTTACCACCAACAAAGGATGCTTGTTACCTTCTGGCCAGTGAACTATCAGGCTCCAAATCACACTTGTAGGTCTGTTTTCTTGGGCCACTTCCAGTTCATCCAACTGTCATGGTTGAGTTTCCAAAAAAACAGATCCTGCGACAAAGATTTGAGTGAAGTATTTTACTTGGGAGCTGAAACCAGGAAGAATTATTTAGTGATAGATGCAATGGAAAAGAGCAAATACAAGGTGTGTTAAGGAGCATTTTAGTGTTGTTGGCATTGTGGACACAATAACAATGGGAAGCTCTGGAAGACCATATAGAGTGTGCTGCAGAAGGGTCCTACTCAAGGTGAAAGGATGCTGGGCTGTTTATCCTCCAGCTTCATTGGATGAGGTCTGTCCCCAGGGCCATTAATTCTCTGGAACTTCCAACCCAAAGGAGAGTTGGTAAATACTCTCCTGTAGGGTCTACATTCAGATGATAAAAACTAATGTGAGACTTCACATGATGAAACCCAAAGTAAGACAACTCTTGGCGGTTTTCAAGTTCAACTAGGTTGAATGCTTCAAGTTAAGGACCAAAGCCATGAGGTTGTCTTCCTTTGCAAATGAGGTGACTGGTCTCCCAAAAAAAAGAAGGGGGAGATTACATAAGCAAATTACTATTTCTTAAGATGTATGAATTTCCACTGTGGGAGAGATTCCACAATTTTGGTGTAAATTTCCTAGTCTTGCCACTGACAGCTCCTTTCCATCTTCCCATCACATGGCCCTATAGTCTGGGTCAAAGCTGTATGAGAGATGGAGGTTGGAAGACCTGAGTTCTCTTCCCTGCTCTGGCATCAGCTCATCATCAGATATTGGGTTCTGCTCTCAAACTCTCTGGACCTCAATTCTCTCATCCATAAAATATGGGTAAAATAACTTCATCCATTACTTTACTGATTAAATAAGATGCTGTGTATGTGTGAAGGGTTTGTAAGGTTAAAAATGCTATTTAAAATGAGTTTATATTAAAAATAATTGTCAACTCTGCAAGAGGTGGAACCTGGGCCTTTGAATGCAGCTTTTGGAGACACACATCTGTAAGAATCATCTCTGGCACTAGCCTCTCGCTTTCACCCTGGTCCATGATATCTGGCCCGGCTAAACTCATGTCTTTCTTCTCCTCTTCAGCTGCCTCCCCTGGGCTCGTCCAGGTCTCCATGCCCTCACTCTGGCCACTGACTCTGTTCATTTGTACCCTGCGTTTGGTGTAACATTTGTACCCTGCGTTTGGTGTAACACCCTGGGAACATCTTGTGTCACATTCCGACACTGCATCTCCCTTGATTTGAGCTTGAATGCCCTGGCTCTCTTCCTGCCTGAATTCTTCTCCCTTTGCCCAGCCTCCCACACTAGGACAATAGCTCTGCTGTGATCCATTTTTTGTTAATATAGATCCTAGATGAGGGAGAGAGTATGATTTTTAACTGGCCCACTTGAACCACCAGAGTCTAATTCTCAAGTTACACACACTAAAATAATAATTCAATTGAAAGAAGGGTTAGGGTATAGTTTATAAGTCTCATTCCACCAGCCACAACTGCTAGGACTTCCTTTATCTTCCAGGGCATCTGGACACACTACACAAAGGGAACCCACACCTCAAGGTAGCTGAAACTTAAATCACAGTAAAAACTCACTAATTTGAAATTGATTCTGAATCAGTAAACAGTAGGATTCCTGTGCAAAAAGCATGAGACTGGGTGCCTGGCACATACTGAGGGCCCAATAATATTTGTTGAATGACAGAATGAGAGTCGCAATATGTGATTTTTGGCCCAAGCTTCATTGATAATTATTCACAGTATAGTTCTGGATAAAGGCTTAATCCCCCAGGCCTCAGTTTCTTCATGAATAGAAGGCGAGCATCTCTGTGGTCCCTTCCAGATCTAAAATCCTCTTCTATGTAACTGGGCTAAAGTTCACTTTTGCACCATCAATGAAACAGATGTTTCCTTCAGTTCTCTGCTCAAATGTCTCCTTGTCAGTGTGACTTTTTTGATAATTCTATATTAAATAACATCTTTCTCCTTCCCCTGTCACCCTCTATCTTCTTACTCTGTTTTATTCTTCTTCATAGCACTATCAGATATTTATTCATTATTTGTTTATTATGTGTCTCCTGCTACTAGAGATTAAGTGCCTCCAGAGTAGAGATTTTATTTGTTGTGTCTGTAGCTGTGTGCCAGCACCTAGAACAACACCAGACATGTAGGAGTCTCTCATTACATAGCCCTTGAATTAATGCGTGATCTAAACAAGCTACAAGGAATATAAATTGAGAAGAATATGTACCCTATTAAGAAATCAAACTTTTCAAGTGCTCTTGACAGCGTTTCAGAATTACTCATTTCCTTTGAAATTAACACAACTTACTGCAAGCCACCCGCCTCCTTTCTTAAACCAAGTTCCCCCCAAATCGTCTCCCAGGAAATGCTTTGCAATCCTAGTCCTAATTATTCTTCATCTTGAAGGTAATCCAACTGCACACATTTTTAATAGTTAAAATTCAGTTTTATTTGTTCAGGCTGGATTTCCCTGATTACAATATTCCAAACCAACAAGTTCAGTAGCAGAGAGTTTATGGGTACATGCTGGTCTTCTGTACCATTTGAGAATATGTTTTAGAACATAGTGGTGCCTTGAGACTTCATGAGTTTGAATCCTGGCTCTGCTGGTTGTTACCTGAGTGATTTGGAGCAAGTTACTTAGGCTCTCTGTGTCTCCATTTCATTTGTAAAAGGGAGATAATAATTATTCTGTTTTTCTCCAGTTGCCTTTGCCATTCTCTATCCTGATCCATATTCTAGGACCCTAAGCTCTATGGACTTCAGCCCCTGGGCTCTCTTGATTTGGGCCACGGGGAGGCCTTGGGCAGGAGATTTGAGGGCAACAGGAAAAGGGGGTTGAAACATTTAGCCTCCACACCCTCCCTCCTTACCAGGATTTGGCAATGACTGTCTTCCTTAACCGCTGTATCTGACAAGTGGCCCATCTGCCATGACTGAAGATGTAACTTTGTCTGTGACTCTGTCCTCCCTCCCCCTGCTCCTTGCAGCCTGAAATGCTAACAGTTTCCCGTGTTTGCTATTTCCAGACATATCCATATTTCTTGAAGATCCCCTTCATCCTATCCACACCTCTGAAAGCAGTCCCTTCATTAAAATCTCTTCAGCTAATCCTCTGAGTTGGGCTTTCTGCCTTCTGCCAAATCCTAACCAAAGCAGCATGAATGCACCACTAGGTATCAAACGTGTGAAGGCATGTAAAACAACTAGATCTTTGCCTGACACCTTCAAGTTCTCGGTTCATGTTAATGATTATTATCTACATAACAAGATGAGGAGAAATTGTACAAGACAGCATATGTGAAACACATCATTCAGAACTGATATACATTCTTTTTGGTGAGAAAAAACTGACATTGTATGCAGTCTTTTGTGTATGATCCTGAGTCAGTTAAGAAATCTCCCAGACTCATATGGTTGCTATGGGAATACTAGAAGATGATGTATATGATAAAGATAAGCACCATGCCTGATAAATTGTAGACACTCATACGTACCAATCAAAAGGGGCAGGAGGGGTGGGCCAGCTTCACAAGTGTGTGATCTGTCCTTATTCAGGACACCACACTTGGTTTAATACTCTTCAGTTGCCATTTTGAAATTCTTAGTAATTTTTGAACAAAAGAGTCCTGCATCTTCTTTTTGTAGAGAGCTCCACAAATTATGTAGCCAGTCTGGGAGGGAGGGCTCACTTTACTTTTCAAATCATTGATGTCACTCTGTAATGAACAGTTTCTTTTTGTATCAGGCATAAACTCATCAACAACTAACTAAAAGAAAATGAGACTCTTAAAAGATGGCATCTGGTGTTAAGACACTATTAATCAATTAATAAATACCTGCCAAAGAGCTGGTATGTGTTAGGCATCGAGCCAATACCTCTTAGAGCCTAAAATTTCCTGCCTTGTGATTCCAGGCTGAGTTGATCAACATGTGATGGGATTGGAACTGACCTTTCTGTGAACGTTTCAGTCATATCTATGGTATCTGAGCCTTGGGGGAAAAAAATTGTTTCTTATTTCATCACAGAACTGTGACTTGGATTTGGACAGTGAATCATATAAACTCAATTAGAAGAACCGGCAGCTAAGATCCTCCAGTTAAAGGATTTTAAAGTCCAGGAACACCATACCAAATTTGGTATGCCTTGAGGGACGATGCGTAACTTTTCCAGGATCTTAAGTCTACAAAACTGAAAATGCAAAGAAGCTCCCAGAATGATTACCTCCTCAAGGTAACATTTTATACCCAGCAGGTGTGCTGTGACCTTGACAGAGGGTGAAGGAGTAAAAACAGGATATAGGTTTGCCCATTTAAGGAAAAAATGACTCTGCCAGGCAGCAGGGAAGGCAGGACTGCTCCCAGTGCATCCTGATGGCAGCCTAATAATATGCACCACCCTTGGAGATGCTTCCTGCTCATTCCTTGAGTAGAAGTACATCCTGAATCAAAGATGTCTCCCAAACAGGCAGCACATGATAATTTCTCAGGTGGAAGAGAGAAGGCTAAGAAATGGGCCTTGGGGCTTCCCTGGTGGAGCAGTGGTTGACGGTCTGCCTGCCAATGCAGGGGACACGGGTTCAAGCCCTGGTCCGGGAAGATCCCACATGCCGTGGAGCAGCTAAGCCCGTGTGCCACAACTACTGAGCCTGCGCTCTAGAGACCTCAAGCCACAACTGCTGAGCCTGTGCTCTAGAGCCTGTGTGCCGCAACTGCTGAGCCCGCGTGCCACAACTGCTGGGGCCCGTGCACCTAGAGCCCGTGCTCCGCAACAAGAGAAGCCACCACAATGAGAAGCCCGTGCACCACAACGAAGAGTAGCTCCTGCCCGCCGCAACTAGAGAAAGCCCATGGGCAGCAATGAGGACCCAACACAGCCAAAAATAAATAAATAAATAAATTTATAGAATAAGAAAAAAAGAAATGGGACTTATATGTTTGGCTGGAATCTAAAGGGATTGAATGGAGAAAAATCTAGAAGCTAAGGGACAGGTTTTCTTAAAAATGAACCATTAAATTAGAGCACCTCTCTCCTGTTTACAAATTACAAGACACACACACACACACACACACACACACACACAGCCAGTATACCCACCTTTACAATACTAGTTAATGCCATCTCTAAAATACAATGAAGTAAGAGAATTAGAACAGATATGGGGGGAGGGGGGCAGGAAATAGGAAGCTGAGAGAGATGGCAGCTATCTATTTGTGTAAGTAGTTCTAAAAACAAAGAGACTAGTATTCTATATGATTAATAAGTTTTCCAGGTTGTTTTTCTTTTTTTAACATCTTTATTGGAGTATAATTGCTTTACAATGGTGTGTTAGTTTCTGCTTCATAACAAAGTGAATCAGTTATACATATAGATATATCCCCATATCTCTTCCCTCTTGCATCTCCCTCCCACCCTCCCTATCCCACCCCTCTAGATGGTCACAAAGCACCGAGTGATCTCCCTGTGCTATGCGGCTACTTCCCACTAGCTAGCTATTTTACGTTTGGTAGTGTATATAAGTCCATGCCACTCTCTCACTTTGTCCCAGGTTACCCTTCCCCCTCCCCGTATCCTCAAGTCCACTCTCTAGTAGGTCTGCGTCTTTATTCCCGCCTTGCCCCTAGGTTCTTCATGACCTTTTTTTTTTTTTTACTCCATATATGTGTGTTAGCATATGGTATTTGTTTTTCTCTTTCTGACTTACTTCACTATGTATGACAGGTTCTAGGTCCATCCACCTCACTACAAATAACTCAATTTCGTTTCTTTTTATGGCTGAGTAATATTTCATTGTATATATGTGCCACATCTTCCTTATCCATTCATCTGTTGATGGACACTTAGGTTGCTTCCATGTCCTGGCTTTATAAATAGAGCTGCAGTAAACATTGTGGTACATGACTCTTTTTGAATTATGGTTTTCTCAGGGTATATGCCCAGTAGTGGGATTGCTGGGTCATATGGTAGTTCTATTTTTAGTTTTTTAAGGAACCTCCATACTGTTCCCCATAGTGGCTGTATCAATGTACATTCCCACCAACAGTGCAGGAGGGTTCCCTTTTCTCCACACCCTCTCCAGCATTTATTGTTTGTAGATATTTTGATGATGGCCATTCTGACTGGTGTGAGATGATATCTCATTGTAGTTTTCATTTGCATTTCTCTAATGATTAATGATGTTGAGCATTCTTTCATGTGTTTGTTGCCAATCAGTATATCTTTGGAAAAATGCCTATTTAGGTCTTCTGCCTATTTTTCGATTGGGTTCTTTGGTTTTTTGATATTGAGCTGCATAAGCTGCTTATAAATTTTGGAGGTTAATCCTTTGTCAGTTGCTTCAATTGCAAATATTTTCTCTCATTCTGAGCATTATCTTTTTGTCTTGTTTATGGTTTCCTTTGCTGTGTAAAAGCTTTTAAGTTTCATGAGGCCCCATTTGTTTATTTTTGTTTTTATTTCCATTTCTCTAAGAGTTGGGTCAAAAAGGATCTTGCTGTGATTTATGTCATAGAGTGTTCTGCCTATGTTTTCCTCTAAGAGTTTTATAGTGTCTGGACTTACATTTAGGTCTTTAATCCATTTAGAGTTTATTTTTGTGTATGGTGTTAGGGAGTGTTCTAATTTCATTCTTTTACATGTAGCTGTCCAGTTTTCCCAGCACCACTTATTGAAGAGGCTGTCTTTTCTCCATTGTATATCCTTGCCTCCTTTGTCATACATTAGTTGACCATAGGTGCGTGGGTTTATCTGTGGGCTTTCTATCTTGTTCCATTGATCTATATTTCTGTTTTTGTGCCAGTACCATACTGTCTTGATTACTGTAGCTTTGTAGTATAGTCTGAAGTCAGGGAGCCTGATTCCTCCAGGTCCGTTTTTCTTTCTCAAGATTGTTTTGGCTATTCGGGGTCTTTTGTGTTTCCATACAAATTGTGAAATTTTTTGTGCTAGTTCTGTGAAAAATGCCATTGGTCGTTTGATAGGGATTGCATTGAATCTGTAGATTGCTTTGGGTAGTAGAGTCATTTTTACAATGTTGATTCTTCCAATCCAAGAACATGGTATATCTCTCCATCTATTTGTATCATCTTTAATTTCTTTCATCAGTGTCCTATAATTTTCTACATACAGGTCTTTTGTCTCCTTGGGTAGGTTTATTCCTAGATATTTTATTCTTTTTGTTGCAATGGTAAATGGGAGTGTTTTCTTAATTTCACTTTCAGATTTTTCATCACTAGTGTATAGGAATGCAAGAGATTTCTGTGCATTAATTTTCTATCCTGCTACTTTACCAAATTCATTGATTAGCTTTAGTAGTTTTCTGGTAGCATCTTTAGGATTCTGTATGTATAATATCATGTCATCTGCAAACAGTGACAGCTTTACTTCTTCTTTCCGATTTGGATTCCTTTTACTTCTTTTTCTTGTCTGATTGCTGTGGCTAAAACTTCCAAAACTATGTTGAATAATAGTGGTGAGAATACACAGCCTTGTCTTGTTCCTGATCTTAGAGGAAATGGTTTCAGTTTTTCAACATAGAGAACAATGTTGGCTGTGGGTTTCTCATATATGACCTTTATTATGTTGAGGTACATTCCGTCTATGCCTACTTTCTGGAGGGTTTTTATCGTAAATGGGTGTTGAATTTTGTGGAAAGCTTTCTCTGCATCTATTGAGATGATCATATGATTTTTCTCCTTCAATTTGTTAATATGGTGTATCACATTCATTGATTTGCATATATTGAGGAATCCTTGCATTCCTGGGATAAATCCTACTTGATCATGGTGTATGATCCTTTTAATGTGTTGTTGGATTCTGTTTGTTAGCATTTTGTTGAGGATTTTTGCATCTATGTTCATCAGTGATATTGGCCTGTAGTTTTCTGTCTTTGTGACATCTTTGTCTGGTTTTGGTATCAGAGTGATGGTGGCCTCGTAGAATGAGTTTGGGAGTATTCCTCCCTCTGCTATATTTTGGAAGAGTTTGATAAGCACAGGTGTTAGCTCTTCTCTAAATGTTTGATAGAATTCGCCTGTGAAGCCATCTGCTCCTGGGCTTTTGTTTGTTGGAAGGTTTTTAATCACAGTTTCAATTTCAGTGCTTGTGATTGGTCTGTTCATATTTTCTATTTCTTCCTGGTTCAGTCTCGGAAGGGTGTGCATTTCTAAGAATTTGTCCATTTCTTCCAGGTTGTCCATTTTATTGGCATATACTTGCTTGTAGTAATCTCTCATGATCCTTTGTATTTCTGCAGTGTCAGTTGTTACTTCTCCTTTTTCATTTCTAATTCTATTGATTTGAGTCTTCTCCCTTTTTTTCTTGATGAGTCTGGCTAATGGCTTATCAATTTTGTTTATCTTCTCAAAGAACCAGCTTTTAATTTTATTGATCTTTGCTATCGTTTCCTTCATTTCTTTTTCATTTATTTCTGATCTGATCTTTAATGATTTCTTTACTTCTGCTAACTTTGGGGTTTTTTGTTCTTCCTCTCTAATTGCTTTAGGTGTAAGGTTAGGTTGTTTATTTGAGACGTTTCTTGTTTCTTAAGGTAGGATTGTATTGCTATAAACTTCCCTCTTAGAACTGCTTTTGCTGCATCCCATAGGTTTTGGGTAGTCGTGTTTTCATTGTCATTTGTTTCTAAGTATTTTCTGATTTCCTCTTTGATTTCTTCAGTGATATCTTGGGTATTAAGTATTGTATTGTTGAGCCTCCATGTGTTTGTGTTTTTTACAGATTTTTTCCTGTAATTGATATCCAGTCTCATAGCGTTGTGTTCGGAACAGATACTTGATACGATTTCAATTTTCTTAAATTTACCAAGGCTTGATTTGTGACCCAAGATATGATCTATCCTGGAGAAGGTTCCATGAGCACTTGAGAAGAATGTGTATTTGGTTGTTTTTGGATGGCATGTCCTATAAATATCAATTAAGTCCATCTTGTTTAATGTATCATTTAAAGCTTGTGTTTCCTTATTTATTTTCATTTTGGATGATCTGTCCATTGGTGAAAGTGGGGTGTTAAAGTTCCCCACTATTATTGTGTTACTGTCGATTTCCCCTTTTATGGCTGTTAGTATTTACTGTACGTATTGAGGTACTCCTATGTTGGGTGCATAAATATTGACAATTGTTATATCTTCTTCTTGGATTGATCCCTTGATCATTATGTAGTGTCCTTCTTTGTCTCTTGTAATAGTCTTTTTTTTAAAGTCTATTTTGTCTGATATGAGAATTGTTATTCCAGCTTTCTTTTGATTTCCATTTGCATGGAATATCTTTTTCCATCCCCTCACTTTCAGTCTGTATGTGTCCCTAGGTCTGACGTGGGTCTCTTGTAGGCAGCATATATACGGGTCTTGTTTTTGTATCCATTCAGCCAGTCTATGTATTTTGGTTGGAGCATTTAATCCATTTACATTTAAGGTAATTATCAATATGTATGCTCCTATTACTATTTTCTTAATTGTTTTGGGTTTGTTATTGTAGGTCTTTTTCTTCTCTTGTGTTTCCTGCCTAGAGAAGTTCCTTTAGCATTTGTTGTAAAGCTGGTTTGGTGGTGCTGAATTCTCTTAGCTTTTGCTTGTCTGTAAAGGTTTTAATTTCTCCGTCAAATCTGAATGAGATCCTTGCTGGGTAGGGTAATCTTGTTTGTAGGTTTTTCCCTTTCATCACTTTAAATATGTCCTGTCACTCCCTTCTGGCTTGCAGAGTTTCTGCTGAAAAATCAGCTGTTAATCTTATTTGAATTCCCTTGTGTGTTATTTGTTGTTTTTCCCTTGTTGCTTTTAATATTTTTTCTTTGTATTTAATTTTTGATAGTTTGATTAATATGTGTCTCAGCATGTTTCTCGTTGGATTTATCCTGTATGGGACTCTCTGTGTTTCCTGGACTTGATTAACTATTTCCTTTCCCATATTAGGGAAGTTTTCAACTATAATCTCTTGAAATATTTTCTCAGTCCCTTTCTTTTTCTCTTCTTCTGGGACCTCTATAATTCGAATGTGTGTGCGTTTAATGTTGACCCAGAGGTCTCTGAGACTGTCCTCAATTCTTTTCATTCTTTTTTCTTTATTCTGCTCTGTGGTAGTTATTTCCACTATTTTATCTTCCAGGTCACTTATCCGTTCTTCTGCCTCAGTTATTCTGCTATTGCTCCCTTCTAGAGGATTTTTAATTTCATTTATTGTGTTGTTCATCACTGTTTGTTTGCTCTTTAGTTCTTCTAGGTCCTTGTTAAACGTTTCTTGTATTTTCTCCATTCTATTTCCAAGATTTTGGATCATCTTTACTATCATTATTCTGAATTCTTTTTCAGGTAGACTGCCTATTTCTTCTTTATTTGTTTGGTCTGGTGGGTTTTTACCTTGCTCCTTCATCTGCTGTGTATTTCTCTGTCTTCTCATTTTGCTTAACTTACTGTGTTTGGGGTCTCCTTTTCGCAGGCTGCAGGTTCATAGTTCCCGTTGTTTTTGGTGTCTGTCCCCTGTTGCTAAGGTTGGTTCAGTGGGTTGTGTAGGCTTCCTGGTGGAGAGGACTAGTGTCTGTGTTCTGGTGGATGAGGCTGGATCTTGTCTTTCTGGTGGGTAGGTCCACGTCTGGTGGTGTGTTTTGGGGTGTCTGTGGCCTTATTATGATTTTAGGCAGCCTCTCTGCTAATGGATGAGGTTGTGTTCCTGTCTTGCTAGTTGTTTGGCATAGGGTGTCCTGCACTGTAGCTTGCTGGTCTTTGAGTGGAGCTGGGTCTTGGTGTTGAGATGGAGATCTCTGGGAGATTTTTGCCATTTGATATTACGTGAAGCTGGGAGGTCTCTTGTGGACCAGTGTCCTGAACTTGGCTCTCCCACCTGGGAGGCACAGCCCTGACATCTGGCTGGAGCACCAAGAGCCTGTCATCCACACGGCTCAGAATAAAAGGGAGAAAAGAAGAAAGAAAGAAGAAAGAAAGAAAGAAGAAAGAAAGAAAGAAAGAAAGAAAGAAAGAAAGAAAGAAAGAAAGAAAGAAAGAAAGAAGGAAAGAAAGAAAGAATAAGATAAAATAAAATAAAATAAAGTAAAATAAAGTTATTAAAATAAAAATAATTTTTAAACAAATTTTTTTAAGTAATAAAAAAAAGAAAAGAAAGAGAGCAACCAAACCAAAAAACAAATCCACCAATGATAACAAGTGCTAAAAACTATACTTAAAAAAAAAAAAAAGGACAGACAGAACCCTAGGACAAATGGTAAAAGCAAAGCTATACAGACAAAATCACACACAGAAGCATACACATACACACTCACAAAAGGAGAAAAAGGGAAATATATATATATATATCACTGCTCCCAAAGTCCACCTCCTGAATTTGGGATGATTCGTTGTCTATTCAGGTATTCCACAGATGCAGGGTACATCAAGTTGACTGTGGAGATTTAATCCGCTGCTCCTGAGGCTGCTGGGAGAAATTTCCCTTCCTCTTCTTTGTTCGCACAGCTCCTGGGGTTCAGCTTTGGATTTGGACCCGCCTCTGCATGTAGGTCGCCTGAGGGCGTCTGTTCCCCGCCCAGACAGGACGGGGTTAAAGGAGCAGCTGATTCGGGGGCTCTGGCTCACTCAGGCCAGGGGGAGGGAGGGGTATGGATGCGGGGTGAGCCTGCAGCAGCAGAGGCCTGCGTGACGTTGCAGCAGCCTGAGGTGCGCCGTGTGTTCGCCCGGGGAAATTGTCCCTGGATCACGGGAGCCTGGCCGTGGCGGGCTGCACAGTCTCCCGGGAGGGGAGGTGTGGATAGTGACCTGTGCTCACACACAGGCTTCTTGGTGGCGGCAGCAGCAGCCTTAGCGTCTCATGCCCGTCTCTGGGGTCCGCGCTGATCGCCGCGGCTCGCGCCCGTCTCTGGAGCTCGTTTAGGTCATGCTCTGAATCCCCCCTCCTCGTGCACCCCAAAACAATGGTCTCTTGACTGTTCCGCAGGTCCAGATTTTTTCCCGGAGTCCGTCCCAGCTAGCTGTGGTGCACTAGCCCCTTCAGGCTGTGTTCACGCCGCCAACCCCAGTCCTCTCCCTGTGATCCGACCGAAGCCCGAGCCTCAGCTCCCAGCCCCGCCCGCCCCGGCGGGTGAGCAGACAAGCCTCTCGGGCTGGTGAGTGCTGGTCAGCACCAATCCTCTGTGCGGGAGTCTCTCCGCTTTGCCCTCTGCACCCCTGTGGCTGCGCTCTCCTCCGTGGCTCCGAAGCTTCCCCCCTCCCCCACCCCCATCTCCGCCCGCGAAGGGGCTTCTAGTGTGTGGACACCTTTCCTCCTTCACAGCTCCTTCCCACTGGTGCAGGTCCCGTCCCTACACTTTTGTCTCTGTTTTTTCTTTTTTCTTTTGCCCTACCCAGGTACGTGGGGAGTTTCTTGCCTTTTGGGAGGTCTGAGGTCTTCTGCCTGCGTTCAGTAGGTGTTCGGTAGGAGTTGTTCCACATGTAGATGTATTTCTGGTGTATTTGTGGGGAGGAAGGTGATCTCTGCGTCTTACTTTTCCGCCATCTTGAAGCTAGGCTTCCAGATTGTTTTTCCATGAGGCTATGGG
Organism: Eschrichtius robustus; assembly: GCF_028021215.1. Classification (NCBI taxonomy): domain Eukaryota; kingdom Metazoa; phylum Chordata; class Mammalia; order Artiodactyla; family Eschrichtiidae; genus Eschrichtius; species Eschrichtius robustus. The sequence goes on from NC_090825.1 coordinate 28,352,761, forward strand.
CTACTCAAGGTCAACACTTGGTACAGAGTTGGTCTCCACATGGGTTTAGACTGGAAGAAAGAACAAATGAAATGCAGTGATCTTTTCAACCTCTCATGAACAGAGCTGAAACCAGTATGGAACACCTTTTCCCCGTGAGAGTGCCTTTGATATTCTGATACAACTGAAGAAAGATGTTGGAAGAGGGGAAATCGGCACAGAGGGTGATATGTTCTGGGCTTCAAACTCCCTGGAGTGCTGTCTCTAGATGGCAACAGGGAGAGAAGCTGAAGCATGTTGGTTATCTTAAACTTTTGAAAGCACGGCATACTGAGAGAAAAAAAGGACCCAAGTCAGGGAACATCAGCGTCCGAAAACCCCAGAGGCAGACAGGGGTGGGAAGCTCTCATGGACCAGAGGTCAGTGGTGAGTCAAAGACGCAGCCTTATCAAAATGCCTATGGCTGCATGCCATTTACCGCCAGTGTTATCAGACTTTGTTCTTCTACAATATGCAACAGGAGACAGGTGTGACTAATCCATATGTTAATGAACCCTCTGATAATAGAAAGTACAATAAATGTTTGTTGAGTGAATGTTGTTGAGTGGGCAGGGCTGTAAGGAGTCACATATTCATTATGAAAAATACTCATTTGTACTTACAGGTTAATTCTTATAGTAAAGACTGGAATATCCCACCCTGGGTCGAAGGTGAGGGGTTCTAAGTCTCCCTTGCCTAGGGGAAGAAGTGGTCCTGGTCCTCCTTGTCATCCTACTGTTCTTTATTTACTTCATCCTCATAACTTCTCCTAACCCTTCTCTTCTTTGAGAGCGGATGTAGTGTCAGAGAATCGGGGTTAAAGTTGATTTTGCCTGAAAGGAGAAGGAAGGAGGACCCTACACCATCTCCTCACCTCTTTCTCATCCTCTCTCTCCTCTCCTCTCCTCTCCGTACCATCTGCATCTTCTCCAATGCCACAGTGTCCATCTTCTCCCTTATATCCTCTTGTTTTTCCATCTCTATCTCCTCTCATCTAATTGCTTTACCATACTCAATGTAGGTGTTGTTGAGAAAGCTAAATAACAAATGTCATATGAACATGCATGTTTCATGTTTTCCAACAGATTGGATATTATTTTATTAAAGGTAATACTTGAAGATATTTTTGGTACCACCCCTCTGTTCTGACATCCTGGGACATATTCCTTAGTCTCTCACATTATTTCCAAATTCTGGTGTTAGAGTTTCTGTCATCGAGGTGTTTCTCTGAAACCAACCTATTTTTCTCCATTACTACAAGCTCTTGTTACATCAAAACAGTTGTTAACAGAAAGAAAAAGCACTATAGAAGTGTAAAGGAAGGAGAAATTGTTGTGGGCTGGGAAGCTTATGGAAGACTTTACTTAGAAGGGCAAACTTGAGTGGACCTTTAAAAGTGTGTAGGGTTCAAGTAGCCCAAGAAGAGAAAGAGAGTATTTTAGGTAGAGGAAATTATGTGAAATAAGGAATGAAACAAAAATATAAGGTGTGAGAGGAGGAAAGAAGGCAGACTTGTATGAATGAAGCTCCGTGTATGATGGCAGGGGGACATGAAGATGAACATAATACATGAGGGCCAAATTGGGGATGATATTGGATATCAAGCCAGGGGTTTGAATTTTAGCTTTGCCTTGGCCAAGGTGGTTTTAGATACAAATAACAGAAAACCACTTAAATGAGTATAAGCCCCAGGGAGTAAGGTAACCTAAAAACAAAGGGATCTGGAGGAACTCAAGGGCAGAATGAACAGATGGGTCTCCCCAAGGGCTGGAACCAGGAATGAAAATCTACCAGGAGCTAGAGCTTCAAGTTTCCTTGTCTCCATCACACAACTCCATCCCCCGTCATATACTTCCTCACCTCAGCTTCTCTCTGCATATCTGCCTCATCCTTTTCTCTCTGTGCAACAGACTTGTCTGCTCCCCATGAATGTGGTATAAGACAATCCTCCCCATAACTCACATGCTTACATCTCTTCAGTTCAAATGACCAGCAGAGGCTACCAGCATCTCTGACTTCCAATTCAAATTTCCGTGAAAGAGAATCTGATTGTCTGTTCCTAGTGCCATAACAGAAGTGATGTCATATTGAATAAACATGGCTTTCTGGGGCTCACCTCCAGGATGAAGCAGTGCTCAGAGAAGGAATATGGGACTGCAGCCTGGACAGGTGCCCTAAGGGATGTCTTCAATATTTTTAGAGCCAAATGAATGTTTTGGCAGTGGGTGAAGAAATAATGGAAGTGATCTCAGGAAGCTTCAGCAGGGAGGTGAACAGCTTAGAAGTGAAGATTCTCAAAGCAGGAAGACCAAAAATGAGCTATTCTAATCTAAGCATTGAAAACTTAAAATAATGTGGTTATGGTCAACTCGACCACTATTCTCTAGAAAAATATACTTGGTTCAACAAATATAACTTTGTATTTAATCATGAGAAGAACATTTCTTATTTCATAGCTCAGAGCCAAGCCTGAGCTATTTGATAATATGTATAAACACCATTATACGTTGGCAGTTGATCTATCTTTATCCAGTGGTTGCCCAACTCCCTGCTTTGAAGTTAGAACTTGGGATAACTTAATTAGTAGGGGGAAACCCAAAAAATGAAGTCGGTTCCATGCTGTCCTACTCTAACTACTACATAGGACGTTGTAAATCCTCATCCTCTGAAGCTGGTCAAAATTTGTTTTTCATCTGTTGCTAGTTAATTTGATTGGTTAGCTGAGGTCAGTCATTGGTCTCAGCCCACACATGGGACCGTCAGCTTCACTCTGTCCCTTGGCCACAAACCATATCCTCATGAGGCCCCATCCTCAGGTCCAGCTATGGGAGGGTTGGGAGAGCAGAAACCAAAGCCCTACCATAGTGTCTGGAAAAAAATAAAAATGTTACCACTCCTCTGACATCTTCAGCTTCCTCCTGGTTACTAGATGATCTGCTACTCCTTGTGTTATGACAATATTACTTCGGATGACCCTCTGTGTTTTTCTGACCTTCAGTGTTAGATATTATAGCTACATCTCCTATCTTCAGACTTGCTTTCATTGTAATAGAATAATATTGCTGCAATATCTTTTTGGATTTTTTAGCAACTCTGCTAGAATAGAATAGAAAACCCCACTTAAATGACTTAAAAAGCAAAAAATTGTATGGCCTTATATATTAAGAAGGCCAAAGGTAGGGCAGTGTATTAGTTTGTAAGAGTTGCCCTAACTAAATAGCACAGACCGGGTGGCTTAAACAACAGGAATTTATTTTCTCTTAGTTCTGGAGACTCAAAGTCTGATATCAAAAAAAAAAAAAAAAAAAAAAGTCTGATATCAAGGTGTGGGAGCTTCGGTTACTCCCAAGTCCTCTCTCCTTGGCATGCAGACAGCCGCCTTCTCTTTGCACTTGCATCTCTGTGCCTCTCTCTGTATGTCCAACTCTCCTCTTCTTATCAAGACACTAGTCTGATTGGATTAGGGCCCACCCATAAGACTTCATTTGACCTTAATTACCTCTTTAAAAGACACTATCTCCAAATACAGCCATATTTCAAGGCACTGAGAGTTAAGACTTCAACATACGAATTTTGGAGAGACACAATTCAGTTCATAATAGGCAGCTCTGTGATTGGTTAATTCAGTGTTTCAGGCCCTAGGGGTTGCCATGTCTCTGCTCAGTCATCTTCAATGTGTGGATCTGATCCTTAGCCTAGCTCCTCATGTTGTACAATGACTGCTGCAGTTCTGGGCATCACATTAGATGGGATAAGCCTAGTAGAGTAATAAACTGTGTCTTCCTAGGTATCTCTCTTTATAATTCTATTCAAAGGATCCAGCATAGACTTCTCTTTTCTCACTGGCCAGAATCTCTTCATGTGCACTTGCTTAAACTAATTCCCAGTGAGAGAGAGAGAGACTGCTATGCTTAGCTTAGGCCAGCCACAATTCATCCCCAGCCTCCCTGGGAGCACAGTGTTGCTTTTTCTAAAAAAAAGAGGGAAAAAGGGATCTACCTGTGCAAAATCAGGATCCTACGAGGAGCAAGGAAGGGGCAAAATGGAAACCAGCATTGTCTGCTGCAACAGTTTGCCCTCTTGTTTTCCCTGGACCATATCTCTGAATTTCACCATGACTGTAGACCCTGTGATTTTCAGTCTAGATGCTGCTGGTAAAGCCAATCTTTGCACCTGCAATAAAGAGCCTTATAAAGAAATATCAGTTTCCCTGGGCTGACTCACCTGGAATGGACAGTCTCCTCCAGCTTGCGTCTTCTCTTCCCCAAACCCGTGACCCCACCCCATGCTTAGCTGCATCTTTTTGACACAGCCAGTATCTTATATTCAGCTAGCAACCCAGATCTCAGTTTCTGTGTAGAAGACGTAAGAGCTCTCTCCTTAGCTAGTCATTGTGCAAATATGTATCACTGAGAACAAGAGGAGCTGGATAAGAGAATAGGGATCCCTCAGCGCAAACTCATCACCAATATTAAGAAAATAACTTGAAAGCTGTGTCATACAAATGGCAGGTTACTAGTTGGAACATCATTTACATGTGCTGGTTAACACAGGGCTCTTTAACAATATCATTTAAAAACGATTCTTTTACTGCTGACAATTCATTAATTTTAGAAGGACGTTCTACTTTCTTGTTGATTTCATTCTGGTATTATTTGCATCAAGAAAGGAGAATGGGTAGGAGGATAGGAAAGATGTTTTTTAAGGATACAAACTTACAACAAGTAGTAAATAAGCCCTAGAGATCTAATGCATAGTATAGGGAATCCAGACAACAGTATTGTATTATAATCATCAAACTTGCTAAGAGACTAGAACTTAATTATTCCAACCACTAAAAAAAAAAATATGTAATGTGATAGAGGTGTTCATTATTGTAATCATATTACGATACATAAGTGTATCAAATTAACATGTACACCTTAAATTTACACAATGTTATATGTCAAATATTTTTTCAATAAAATTTCAAAACTGCAAAAAAAGAAAAAGAAATAAAGGGTTGTATTTTACTAAATATTAAAATAGGTTATGACTACATCTATAAATATTTGTGATATTGAAAATGCATTTACTTATGGTGGCTAGTATTAAAATTCATATAATTTTTTCAGAAAGGAGATTCTTTTGCTTTGTTTTCCCCCCAGACCATCCAAGAAGAACTTAAGAATCTCTCATGTGCTGAAAAGATGCTCAACATCACTAATTATTAGAGAAATGCAAATCAAAACTACAATGAGGTATCACCTCACAACGGTCAGAATGACCATCTTTAAAAAGTCTACAAATAACAAATGCTGGAGAGGGTGTGGAGAAAAGGGAACCCTCCTACACTGTTGGTGAGAATGTAAGTTGGTGCTGCCACTGTGGAGAACCATATGAATGTTCCTCAGAAAACTAAAAATAGAGCTACCATATGACCCAGCAATCCCATTCCTGGGTATATATCCAGATAAACCTATAATTCAGAAAGATACATGCACCCCTATGTTCATAGCAGCACTATTTACAATGGCCAAGACATGGAAGCAACCTAAATGTCCATCGACAGATGAATGGATAAAGAAGATGTGGTACATATATACAATGAAATACTACTTAGCCATAAAAAAGAATGAAATAATGCCATTTGTAGCAACATGGATGGACCTAGAGATTATCATACTAAGTGAAGTAAGTCAGAAAGAGAAACACAAATGCCATATGATATCACTTATATGTGGAATCTAAAATGTGACACAAATGAACTTATCTAAGAAACAGAAACAGACTCCTGAGCACAAAGAACAGACATGTGGTTGCCAAGGGAGAGGGGCTTGGGGGAGGGAGGGATTGGGAAGTTGGGGTTAGCAGACATGAGCTATTATATATAGAATGGATAAACAACAAGGTCTTACTGTACAGCGCAGGGAACTATATTCAATATCCTATGATGAAACATAAAGGAAAAGAATATTTTAAAAAAAGAATGTACATATATGTATAACTGAATCACCTTCCTGTATAACAGAAATTAACACAACATTGTAAATCAACTATACTTCAGTTAAAAAAAAAGAATCTCATATATGCAATGTATGATCTCAGTTTCTGCACAGAAGAAACTATTTTTAATCTCCCACGAGTCTCTGATTCTCTGACAATTCAGTTTATTATTTGAGCTTGAAATGGCTTTGCTGCCAAGAAATAAAGGTTATTTGTTTTGCTTTTCAATGAGCAAACGGCAATGTGTGAATAAATAGTACAGAAAGAAAGCTTGCTTTCTTCTATAATTTCTACTTAATATTATCAAATTCTTTTAAAATATGAGCTTCCTATGTCCCTGATCACTTATTTAGAATCACTTTCTCTACCGAGCTCTCCTTTGGCAGATGACTACTACCCAGGATTTGATTCTTATTTGCGTGCCCGTATATATTTTTCTCCCATGCCAACTAATCACAACTTCAGCCTTCTGCTTTGGGCATTTGTTTCTGATAAGCATGGAGCAGAGGGATGAAAGGGGTCTTTCTCTGGAATGAACTGAGCCAGGAAACATCGAAGAGAGCAGATCGCAAGAAGCACTGCTGGCTGGTGTGTCTCATGGCAAGTAAGAGGAAAGGGGCCAGGAGGGTCAGGGATCTGGGAACCAAGTCTTGGGTTTAAGACATCAGGGAAATTAAACTTGAAAAGAGATGGAAACCTTGATAACTACCTTTAGGCATTTTTCACGAAGAGAAAAAGAAAATGACGATAGTAATAGCTAAATTTTACTGAGAGCTTACTCAGATGAAGATTTCAAAGAAGCAAATTATGCCCAATCATGAAAGACAAACATAGCCATCTGAGGCTAGAGCGGACTCCCTGGTAAATTGCTGCCGCTGGGGTATTCCAATGCAAGCCAGGTGCTTCGCTGTCAATAATGCCCTAGAAGGGACTTCTCTTTTGAAGTGGGATGTTGAAAAAGATGATTTCTAATTTTCCTTCGTGCTGAATCTATGACCCCGTAAAAGTCAGGAAAGCTATTTGATGAATGGCATTTTCTTAGAAAACATTTAATCCAAGCACCACCACAATACAGAAACACCCGCTGTGGTATCTCTGGATGCTCTCTTAAATTCCTAACACCAAAACTGTGCCTCCTTTCTCATTCACTCTACATAAATGTCATGAGCTCCTGCTCTGTGCTAGGCTCTGTGCTAGGCACAGCAGACACAACGTGAATAAAGACACAGATCTGTCCTCAGGGAGCTCATAGCCCATTAGAGGAAACAGACAAAAAAATCAAGTAGGTAAATAAATTACATGGCTTTGGGTAAGTAAAACAATCAGAGCATGCACTTGGCAGAAAGGGAGTTATGGACTTTGTCTCTGGGGTCAGTGCAAGCTTCCCAAAGAAATGAGAGCTAAACTAAGTTTGATAAAAACAAGTTCAAATATTTCAAGTAGGCAAGGGAAGTGGGTATTCCAGAGAGAGGGAGCAGAGCGACCAAGGAATCAGGAATGAAACAAACACTGAGGCTGAGTGGAACATTGATGGCCACAGTTTTGCCAAACTAAGAGACTTGGAGATCATCTTGTAGGGGGATGGGAGCCACAATCAGACCTGCATTTCTAGAACTGATGCTCATTTCAATCTACTGCTCTGTCTACTCTGGCCAATCCACCTACCTAGGTTCCCTTTCCTGTCTATTTCTAGTCTTCCCATTCTCAGCATTGACAGCTAGAAGGAAGACGATGGCTCAGTGGACAGTCCTTTCCCTCAGACATATAGACCTTTCGCCACTGCCCCAGGCACGCTGCCTGGACAAATTCCATCTCATGATAAACCTTACTACTCCACACCTAGACACAGACAAGACTGGAATTCATGAATAACTTTCTAATCATCCCATAGGTTTTCCTGAGTTTTATGGGCCAGCCTCCCATCTCTTATTTCTTTGAAAAATAAATGCTACTTCATCTCAGCAGAGGTGCTTTGCTTATTAGTGATAAGTTCTATCATTTTGCAGCTAGTTAGAATAGAAATCTGTCAAATAGATGATCAGAGTTGTTGCATGACTGATAGTTATAAAACTAAATTGAAAGAGTAATAGAAAAATAGCCCAGAAAAACTCTTACCTTGGCCCAGAATAGCTGGGTCAGGATGACTTCATGGGTTATTATTTCACTTCTAATTTCTAGATTGCAGGATAATTTCAATAAAGATAATGCTGGGCAGTTACTGAGTCAGCCATACACTTGAGTTACTGCCTTTATGACTTCTACAATGGAGTGAGGACGTGAGTCACATCTTATTCCAGAGCACTTGTGTTTGATAGAGCTTCAATCCATCAGACTATGAAGAAGTCAAGCAAGACAAAATATATCCCAAGGAAACCACAAGAGAGGGAAAATGATAGAGAGAATATCCTCGTTAACTCCAAGCACTGTTACATCCCGCGAAGTTTATTCTTAACCTATCTATGAATGTTGTAAAAGACAAAGATGATCTTAAAATGTGAAACATATTGTCAACCTAATTTAAAGGAATATAGTAAGGCATTTTTTTTTCCTGTTTTAAACTGGCAGATTGTGTTGCTTAAGTCTTGTGTTAGATCTCTCAGTTGTGAGCAAATGCATAAAAATAGCTTTCCACTCTGTAGTTGGGTCTAAGCCAATCAATAAAAATAAGGAAATGACTCAGTGGAGAGTCTGAGATACTGAACATTTTAGAATTCATATTATCCCCTACACGCACTCACTTAAGAATGGACTTGAGCAAGACCTCAAAAAAGTATAAGATGTTCCTCTCACATGGATATCTATGTTCCAGAGACACTCCAAAAGAGAGACACACGTCCAGTGATGATTAAGACTCACAAGCAGAGGGAACTGTTCCCCACACGAAACACATCTCATAACCATTCACTGTTCCAGAATTCTTTTTCAATGCTCCTTCAAGTTCTTCTCACTCCACAAATGAAGGAGCCTCTCAGGGTGATCATTTGAGTTTAACGCCTCTCTTTAAATATCTTTTGCGTTCTGATCAGTGATCTCAGGGCTACTAAGTTCCCCTTTGACAAGAAGGATGAATTCTAGTTCAAAACATCCATAAAGAGCAGAAGCGGTGAAAGAGAAAAAGGGGGTGAAGCTGGTGATAAGAATGTTCCATAATGTTTAAGAAAGCAACACTGAGAACTCAGAAACACACATCTTGAACCTCCACGTCCCTGGTGTGTTCTGTACAGAACACAAAACTGTTCCATGACTGGGTTGATAAAAGAAAGAGCTGAGGATTCTATTCAAGAGAGTCAGTAATCTAGGATAAACTGAAACTATATAAACTGAAACTATAATTTCCTTTTTGAGCCTGAGAAGAAAAGACTTTCTTCATCTTAACCATGCCACAAACCTCAATTAAATGTGACAGGCCCGGAGAAAAATTAGACCACTGGGAGAAAAATGAAAATAAGGTTTGGTGGAAAAAGCAAGGGAGAGAAGCTAAGCAACAATCACGAGTGTAAAAGGAAATGTGTTGGAGTTGTTACAAAGGAAAGTAAAAAGGGCTGTGAGAGTAAGCTCTGAAAGCAATGAAAATGAGTGTGGGCAAGGAGCTGGGAACAGAAAACAGGGCTGCGTGCAGGAGAAATGGAAAGAAGAGACAGTAAGCAAGAAAATAATGTATGCTACTACTAATGAGAAGTGGTTAATTCATATTTAATGCATTTTTAAAAGAATGAGCCACAGTACCATGGGAATTCTAAGACTGCCCACTGCAGAGTTTATATAATCCATTGCGTTTTTGTGTAGGAAAATAAACACACCACAGACCCAAACCACTAGTCACTGAAAATGACTATCAGCATATTGGTGGGTAATGGTTCTTCCTGACATTAGCATGTTTTCCTGGAACATCACCCATAATCCACTGGGGAGATTTATCTTCAAAGGACATTGTACATCACATATCCACTCACTAGAAAGTCTCTGTGTAGCCTATAATAGTTTTTAAGAACTTTGATTCTATTCTATATCTATCACCCCTATAGTACAATAATAAAATCGTTGTTGACTCTAAGAAATAAATAAATGTAAAGGGTCTTATGATTGACCCAGCCTCTAAATCCAGCTGCACTTCTGGTAGATTGACTTATGTTTCCTTCTTATTGATTTTTTCCAGAAGCAGGCCTGCCTTGTAGAGAAGGATTACAAATGGATTCCCTAAAGAGAAATCTGATACAAAATGGGACTTGGGGGTTATGAAGCTCAGTGTTTATAAATACAAAAGAGATTTGAGCTGAAATTTTTATTTACAAAGGAAGCTGAAGATTAAGGACCTGACTTGTGAATGGTCAGACATAGTATATGACCTCTGCTTCTCTACGTGACAAAAAAGAAAAATCTTAAAGGTATCTGGAAGGGGAGGGGGCAGGGAACCCAAACAAACCAAAAATTATTAAAGATTAAATAAGGAGCAAAAAAAAACCAAAGTCTTGTTTTATTTTGTTTTTTCAAATTATAGAACATGGGTTTAGTGCAATTTTTATAAATTCTTGATTCAACACCATGTGATTACACAGTTACATAAAGCTAGAAGGTGCAATCATATGCAAGCAGAATATTTGGGCGACCTCTTGGTGGTAATCTCTTTAGGATGATTTTCACCCATACTGATTGCTAGACACCAAATCATAAAAAGTACCGCCATTTGCACGCCCATCCTATTGACCACTTGCGATTCTAGAAATTCCGTAGATTCCAGAAGGATCCTCTTCTAGGTGTGAATCACAACCTCCCACCCACCCACAAAACCGAGTCTCCATAAGACTCTAAGAACATGTCCCAAACTCATCTACACTGCTGGTGAGAATGGAGATTGTTTCAACAGTTCTTTGAGCCAACTGGACAAAGATCTCTCAATATGTTCACATCTTTAACTCAGAAAACTCACTTCTAGTAAATTATTCTAAAGCGGTCGTCATGGATGATTGCAAAAATAGCTACATGCCTGTTCATCACAGCACTGTTTAAAATAGCAAGGAATGAGGAACAATTTAAACATCAAACTATAGAGGTTAGTTCAATAAACTATAAATGTGGTTAACATCATGGCAGATTTAATGGGATGAAGTAGTAAAATATATAATGACATGGGAGCATGTTCTCAAAATATTAAATGAAAAAAAGCAACTAAATGATTCCATATACAGTATAGTCCTATAATTTTTTTAAAGTATATATATGTATATATGTACATTAAAATATTAACAATGATCATCTCCTGGGAGTGGGACTCTGGGTGATATTTACATTTTTTTCCTGCTCATCAGTAATGAAATACTGTTTCTCAATGAATATTATTCTATGATAAGTAAAAAGGTTAACATCTAAAAAATAAAAGTGCTTTCTAAACCAAAAGGGTTTTAAAAAAATCCAAAAGCTTGCAGCCTGTTGGATACTGAACCTGTTTCCCATCTGACCATGCCCAACACTCTGTTAAGTAGATTAAGTAGGTATGTGGGCCCCAAACAAGAGACTAGTATCTTGGGGGCATTCCATATCTTCTTGGCATTTGGGGTTGGGTGCCAGGCCTCCACCTCATTGGCTTCAACTAGGATGGAACCTTCTGCCAGGTGATGGGCAGCACCCTGTGCCCCTGCTGAAGACCGGGGGCTTTGTGGCACCCCTTCAGTCCTGACCCACACTCTTGGATCTGTCAGCAGTATATTGGCTCATCCCCAAGCTCTCTCAGGAGACCTCAAATCTTGGCAGCGCTCTGACCTGGCCGGATCGCTGTCTCTGAGGCTAATATCCTGAGACACCAAGCAGGACCGGCTGCATAATTGGGAGGACTCAACACAAAATGAAAATGCAGAGCTCCTTGTTCAAAACTTAGTAAGAATTCCAAGATGGCAACAGCTGAGCATTAACCAAGAGCAGGCCCTGTGTGACTGCACGGGTCACTCATCCATGGGGCCCCCCGGCACCAGCCTTCTTGTTTCTTATCAAGTCTGCTCAACTGTAAAGCGTGGGCAAGTTAGTTTGTTCTTGACCCTGAAAATGTGACTCCAGAAAGAGAGGCAGCTTAAACAGAGCCAAGACTACTGTCAAGCTAACATAATTTATCTTCCGACACCCAAGGACCAAATTCCATACCATCGTGTTATAATAATGGTCACATTGTTTCAGAGTATGTCTGTGTCCAAATGGAAGGGGCATAGGGACAAGGAAAACCTCACAACCATCAAATCAGCTTCCTTTTTCCCCCTAGAATGGCCAGGCATAGATTTCAAACACCCTTGAAATGAAAACAACTAACTTCCAATTATTTAGCAGCTTGTTATCCAATGGCAGGGTTATCTTGGCGGATTCACTAACAAGTCAAATTAGAAATTTGTTACCAGGAATTTAGTGGTGATGAGGCCTCAGAAGTGATATTATGTGATTAGCACTTTCTCTTCCTACAACTTGAACATTTCAGAAAACTCCACCAAAGGGATCTCACGATGTGGTCCAATCCTGTAGGGGAAGCCCCCGAAGCTGCCAGTGGAAGGCCTCTGAGGGAAGTAGGCTGCAGAGTCTGAAAGCAGGTTTGAGTTCTTCCTCTGTTACTGATGTTCTGGGTGGTCTGGGACCAAAGACTCAATTGCTCTCTGCCTCGTTCTCCTCAATTGTAAGCAAAGATAATACTCACAGAGCTTTTGGGAGAATAAAATAATATACATCTGTACATGTGTACATCTGTATAGAACGTTTCTTTAAAAAGGAAAATATCATCCCTTGTATCCTTCAGCCAAAGGTATATGACTGCCTTTTGTTCCGGAAATTGGAAAAACCTAATAACCCCTCAACGTTCAGTATCACTATAATAAATGATGGATTAGGGGAAGGACTGCCTGCCCGCCCATAGCTGTAACTCGTTATTTCAGGTAATGTTTCAAACTGCCTTATGATAGAAGACTTTGGACAGGCCTTAAAGGATGACTTAACTTGCACTCCACCTGATTTCATAAATGCCTTTCCCAGTATAGACCTAGATTACACACACTCAGACCCTATGCACAAATTATCCCCGGGTCACTGAGGGTTCTCAAGGTGGTATTAAGGGAGGGAGCCTTGTGTTACTATCAACATTTTAAAACTCGTGCAAGAAAACAACTAAATCTACCCACGGTGAGGCTACACATGGAAGTGAAACAAAAATTCATCACTTTTGACTGGAATCTAATGAAGTCCACATAAAAATGCTAGTCATATAAAAGGATCAAAAACTGATTGGCCATTGAACCCTCTGTGTCCGGGGAATCCACAATGGAAAAAAAAAAAAAAAAAAAGAGACATCTTTGTGAGGAAAACCTCAGAAACCGCTGTTCTAGATGAAGAGAACTTGACCCTTCAGCAGCCTGTGAGGTGTGTGTGTGTCATACACAACTTGATTTAATCAGCCTTTTGATGATTCTGTTTTAAAGGTGACTCCATTTTCTTATGAAAACCATGCTGTGACGGTAATGAAGTAAAAGCTTCATCCCCAAAGACCTGAGAATGGCCAACTGGGACACAGCTTGGGATTCCCAACCTCTCTGAGCTGTTTTCTTCCTCTGTAAAACGGGGTCATTTCTTCTTTAACAACTCCACAGGTTGTGAATGAGATCTGTAATTCAGATGTGTTTTGTAAACTGCAAATATAGATATGTAGAGCAGAGGAGGAGGGAAGAGTCTCATATTTGCTGATTGCAAAAGCATTGTGTGAATAAAAGCAATTTAAATTCCTCTTAAGGTGAGCTGTATTCCTAGAACTTGGTGTTTCTAGTCACAAATATCAGAGGGGCACATTTTAGAATTCTAGGCATATGTAATATTCTGTTTTAAGAACCAGAAGAGGGACTTCCCTGGTGGCGCAGTGGTTAAGAATCCACCTGCCATTGTAGGGGACACGGGTTCGAGCCCTGGTCCAGGAAGATCCCACATGCCGCGGAGCAACTAAGCCTCGTGAGCCACAACTACTGAGCCCACGTGCCACAACTACTGAAGCCCACATGCCTAGAGCCCATGCTCCGCAACAAGAGAAGCCACTGCAATGAGAAGCCCGCGCACCGCAACAAAGAGTAGCCCCTGCTCAACACAACTAGAGAAAGCCCGCGTGCAGCAACGAAGACCCAGTGCAGCCAAAAATAAATAAATAAATAAATGTATAAAATAAAAAACATTTGAAAAAAAGAATCAAAAGAGAAGCCAGAGAAAGAGTAGTAAACTTGAGTTGCACTTGAAGTCAGCTATCCAAAACCGAAAACCAAAAAATCCCACAAAAACATTACTATGAAGAGAGATCTAAAGTATGTGTTGCTACTAGAGACATGGTTGAACAGTAACATACGGATGTCACAACTGGACTTACAAAATGGCAACCCTCCATAGCAATAAAATTTTCCAATGTTTCACATTTACCATTTGACAAGTGGAAGTCCTCATAATATGTTAGGTCCTGTTTAGAATATACTCCTCTTAAGAAAGCTGGTACAAATTTACGGAAGGGATTTAGGAATAATAGGGCTGGAAGTGGGAAGATTCCCCAGGAGGTATGGATTTAGAGTCAGGTCCTAAAGGAGAGGGAGCCAGCTTTCCTAAGCCCTGAAAGACAAAGGACCACATAATTTAAGGGACTCAGTGGCTCAACAAATATTTACTGCTCAGGACCCAGTGCTGATCAAAATAAAGTCCCCATCCTCATGACCCTACATTCTATTAGGAGGTGATAGAACACTACACCAGAAAAAATAAATAAGAAAATGAGAGGATTGCAATTAGTGGTAAGTGCTACAAGGAAACAGTCAGGCAAGATGGTAGTGAGTGATTGGGGGAGGGGGTCTGCCACATCCGATGAGGTGGCCGGGGAGGAGCTATCTGAGGAGGTCTGAGACGTAAAGGATGAAAATAGTGAAGATGTAGGGAATGCTCGTCCAGGCAGAGGGCACAGTGAGTGCCAAGGCTTGGCGTGTTGAGGGAAGAGAGAGAAGATAACTCTGCTGGGGCCCGGTGAACAAGAAGAGACTGGTGTGAGGTGAGGTGCAGGGAAGAGAGCGGTCAGATCTTACAGGGTCCTGCAGGCTGGGGTGAGGAGTTCGGGTTTGATTCTGAGCATGGTGGGAGGCCATTGAAATGTTCAAAGCAGGAAATTGATTTACGGCTTTTGAAGATTACTTTGGCTTTGGGGATTGGGCAGGAGAGGTGAGCGCAGGGAAGAGGAAAAGCAAAGAGACTGGTGGGAGGTTCTGCAGTAGCCCAAGTGAGAGTGGAAACAGAAGGGAGAATTCCTTAGAAGCCAGCCACAGGCCGTTGAAATCCGTTCTGCCCTATTAGCCTATTTGAATCTACTATGAACCAAAGACTCCTCTGCAGGAATACCCAACCTTTTCCTGGACAATTTCCCCCAATGTATGGGCAATGTGTACCTGGAAAAGACCGCTGGTTGCTAAGAAAGGCCATTAAGGGGAATAATGGACAAGCTGTAGCTACAGTGTGAGCACCTCCTCAGGCTGGAAATTCTAGAAGCCCAAGGGGTAAGGAAGTAGAACACAGTGGGGTCCCCAGACTGGAGATTCGCAGTATGAGGTTCTGAGGTCAACGTGTAGATCAGAGTCAACATGAGGGGCCTCTGCACAATATCCTGAGGTGGGGATTCGGTGTGGTGGGCCACGGCAGGATCTATAGAGAGAGGTGATTTGCACCCATGTGGAAGTGACCATGTCCTATCAACACCCTCCGTTCTCTTTTATAGTTAACTCAAATTTATTTTTGGTGGTTTGTAGACTCCCCAGAGACACTATATATAGCATGTTCGAAACTGATAAAATGATAAAATTCTCATTCCTTTCTCTGTTTCCAATATACTTTCCTGAGGCCTTATTCCAACATAGGCTGGTGAGTTTACTTGGCTGCAAAGCAGAAGGGAAAGAATGTAAGTTTTGGAGTTGGAGAAGAACGTGTTCAAAGCCTGGCTCAGCCATAGTCTGGCTCTATTGTCTTGGTTAAGTCAGTTGAACTCCCTAGTCTCAGTTTTCACATCTGTGTAATGGGGGTTGTAAGGATCATGAATAGTAGTTGTAATTTTCCGGTCCCTGCTAGACACTTGATAAATATCAGTATTATAATAATAAGGCCAAGGACACAGATTTTTTTCTCACATGAAATGGATATCTTATTTCAAAAAAAGAAAAGAAACCTCTTTTCTACCTCTGCAGATTGTATCAAACCCTGATGTATACAAGCAGCTACACAAAAGAGGTTCTGGGTGAGAGAGTACAAGTGGGCACAGACCCTTTCCTACATCCCTGTCCTTGGCTCACTCAACAGCAACAAAGGCTCAGGAGCACAATCTAATCATATCCGCTTGTTATTTTTTACCTTCCTTTTTGGGGTTATGGATGGAAACTATTAGAGTTAGGGAAATGACTGAAATATTTTTCCCCAGTCATGAAATTATTGTCCATATGAAAGTTCCAAGAACATTCAACGGCCTCAAAGCTCACCACGGTGGTGAGCCGGAACTTACTTGCTTTTGAAACATAAACAAGGATGGTTCTTTAAATGTAACTTCTCACTGTGCCCAGAAATGAAAAATTCCAGCTTGTCACTGATCTCTTACAAAATTTGGAAGAAGCTGCTTCTTTTGTAGGCAGGAGTCACATAAAACAGCCCAAGTCAGCTCTCATTCCTTCGTTCGCTCCATGTTTGGTTATAATTAAGTGTTTCATTCTTGAAGTCCTGTATCCACAGAGCCTCCCTGTAGAAGAAAAGTTATCAGAGGCTTATTTCTGCCTTTGCAAAGCAGGGGAGAGGGCACCCCTCCGCCCACCTCTGTCTGAACATTAAATCAACAGGCGCTAGAAGTTGGATGGGGCTCCACTTTCCAATCCTTTGACGTTCCTTCCAGTATACCAGTGTGCAAGACACCAAACCCAGGAAAACTGTATGTAATTTTTTGAATCACTGTTGTTTATTTAATTGGTGCCTATAAGTAGTATTTCCTTCTTCAACTTTCCTCATTTAGGTTAGACCTTGGACAGTCAAGCAATGTGTGGAAGAAAGAGCATTGTGAGAAAGTCAAATATCAGAAGTAACTTTTATTTTAGGAAGTTTTGAAAATAAATAGAGGAGAATGAGATACACCCAGGATGGAGATCAAGAAGGAAGATCTGGAAGAGATTGAGTACTTTCCTCATTTAGGGAGAACAGAGTATCATCATGACTTGAGTTGGGTGTTGTGACTCTTGGCTGGGAGATGATGGAACATGGTTGACTTTTAGTCAAGCAAGTGGGTCACCCTGCGGAGAAGAGGAAACTTGGTTTCTTCCGGTGGCCTCCTTTACAGGTCTGCCCGCAGGAGTGCTGGTCCCCCTGTCCAGCCCAATCCCATAAAAATGGAAGAAAGGGTCCCAGAGCAGGAGATTGAAATGCGGAGATGATACAGGCTTTCCTGAGAATATCATGAGTGTATCATGGCCCAAAATTAGGTTATAAAGTGAACTCAGGCAACCATTTAAGTGGTACGATTGTAGGGACTCAGAAAAACAACCTGTCCTCACTTCAGCCCAAAATTCTTACCAAGATTCTCTTCTGTGAGTTAGCTCATTCTAACTTCCTGGCAAAAGGTATGAGCTCTCTTGGAGGAGTAAGCACGATGCTATTATTGCTTATCAGAATTTTAGTATGACTTGGTTTCCCACATCAAGGCCACGGGACAGAGTGTAAGCAAGAGGACAGTGGACTCTGGCATTCTGATGATAACCGGTAGGGATGGTCGGGGGTGGTTTGCTGCAGGAGAGCACCTGGGACAGACAGGGGCTGTGCTACTCAGAACTTTGCATGCTGCTGGCCTGAAAGATGAGCCCTCTCTCCTAGGATTCACAAATCAGTCATTAAGCACTTCCTGGGGGCCTCTTATGTGTCAGACACTCTACTGTGGACCTGAAGAGTATTGAAGCTCCATTCCTCAGGTTAACAGATATTTAGGACACCACATGTCTGCCCAACTCTGCATTCAGTGACAACATGATAGGCAAGTAAGTGCAAAAGCAGAGCTGTATGCAGGGTACCATGGGGACCGAAGGAAGGGTGCTTAGCCCAGCTCCAAGGGAGAAAGAGAAGATGGTTGGAAAGGCGTCTATTTCTGAGGAGGAGGAGGAGGTGATAGCTGAGCCAACATGCTTTCTGTAGCGGAGATGATTCTAAGATGCACTGTTTTCCACACTGTAACATCTCCAAAACTGAGATCTGTCTTATAATTGATGGAGGCATAGTAGCTATAGGCCAGGCAAGCTGTCATAACATAATTGTCGTTACTGCACAAGAGCAACCTTGGTCATTTTGTCATCAGTTTGTCTGAGTTATTTGCAACATTTAACGTGGAGTTTAATTGCCTTTAAATTGTCTTCTAGAAATTACATATGATTTGGTATTACAGAAAGAAGCTCTTGTCTACATAGAAAAGTATGGGAACACAGTAAAAGACCATACATTGGACACAGAGAAAGCAGATATGTATCATTGGAAGAATGACCACAGTTCTATATTTTCTCCCAAAAAAACAAGTGTTTTACAAGACTCAAGAAAAAGAGATACAAGTAAATGAAGCTCTGTTACATTTTGTTACTAAGATACCAAACAAAGAATCATCTATCACACACTAAGCAGCACAGCTAAAGGCAGGATAAATTACTAAAACCAGAGAAATAGATACAAGAAATTGTCAAAGGAGCAAAGGCTGGTGGTCCTGATTCAGGCATGACACAGGACAGCCCTTAAAGCATTACGGCATAGTTTTAAAAGTAGAGTGTTCTTTCCTTTATTGATGATCAATAAACTAGCCAATAAATGATGTCTTAATCTGATATAATATAGTATTTGGTTGCAAGGAATGGGAACCCACCTACTTTAGCTTAAGCCCAAGGCAATAGTGAGCTAGAGCCAGCTTATACAAGCTCACAAAAGGCACATCTCCCCCACTCTGCATTCAGAGACATCATGATAGCTTGAAATAGTCCACGGTGGGAGTATTTACACCTTGGAAATTGGCAATCGCTATAAATCAGGACTTTGCTGTTTGCTTTTTAAGAGCTGGTTGACCAGCATCTCACTGCCAAAGCGGGGATTTGTGGATTATACAGGAGCATCTTGTGGAAGCCTTGCTAGGGTCTGGAACCAGGTAATGTAAAGTTACCAAGAACAGAGATAATTTCTGTGTTTTCATCAGTCTTTCCAGAGCCATGTGGCCTCCTATTTTTCCTTAGGCCCACACATCTCTTCATTTTTCTCTCTCTCTGGATTTCATGGCCACCTCTGGTACGATCAGGTTCAGGGAAAGTCAGGTAGCGTGTAGACCTGCCTCTTTGAGAACTATGGCTAGGGTAGGTTCTCAGGAAGGGTATATGGGGGCAGGACAAAAATGATGAGCATCTCAGGCTCATTCTTAAAGGAAGTTGGTTTGGGTAAAAACACTAAGATGGAAGGATATGAGCAGAAGTAACTGCTTTTAGAGTTGCTGGAACAAAAAGTGGAACCCAGGCATGGTAGAAGATGAGGCTGAAGAGATGTACAAAGGCCAGGCGTGGGAGGCCTCATGTATCATGTTAGGCGGGGGGGGGTTGGGGTTAGTTCTACACATGGCAGGGTTTCAAAGTCCAAAAGTATCCAGCCTGGGAGAACTGAAGTCTAGACAGTCCTGAAGGCATGCAGAGTCCTGACTGGCATCCAGCTCGTTGGTGGGAAGAGTATTGACAAGGCAGTGGAAAGCTGGAGCTGTAGATGTGTCCATTGACTGACACCTTCCATAGCTTGGGCAAGTCACTCATCCTTCCAAAACCTCCGTTTCTTTATCTACAAAGTGGAGATAAATAAACCTACCCTCTGTCTACCTCAAAGGGTTGTTGGGAAGGCAAATGATACAACTATAGGAAAACCCTCTTAGGACTGTAAAACAAGGTCCAAGCATATGGTATTTACTCATCTGTAAAATGAGGGGGTTGGCCTAGATGGGATCTGATGTTCTACTTTTAAAGTTCTACAACTCTGTTATTATCTTTATTATCTGACGGTTATGCTAAAATTATAGGTTTTATGGACATGAAACACCCTTCTCTCATCTTGCCAAGAAAACTTAAGGCGAAGCTCTTAGGCTGAGAAATACCACTTCCTAGGTGGTTGTTTCCACAGAAACACCAATAACCATAAACTTATGCAGGAATGTGAACTGTTTGGGTTTAAATAGGAAGAGGAAATTGATTTATAAATAGAATCAAACCCCTAAAAAAGAATAGAGTTTCTTTCTGTACATTATATGTAATTTAATCCCCCATTTTTAAAACACTGCTTTTTAAAACACTGCTTTTTAAAATATTGCATATTACGCTACTACTGAAATGCCAAATGATTTAAAAGTGGTTTTAGAAAACTGTGGATAAAACTTAGAGGCTTAAAATGATGAGGTCTGGAGATTTTTTTCATTCCTGAATAGCCCTTCAGCCACAGTGTTTAGTGTTCAATAACTCCCTTGTGTTTTAGAAAGGAAAGAGGAAACATCGTCTTCTTTCTAGAAATATATCACCAAAAGTGGTGCAGTTAATGACCGATAATAGATTAGAACCACTGCTGACACTCACAGAGGGTTTCCTATGTGTCAGGCACTGGGCTGAACGATTTACTTGCATCTTCTCATTGAATCCTCACAAAATCTCTAGTGAGGCAGGCACTCTTTTTAGTCCCATTATACAGATGAGAAACCAAGGCACAGGAAGACAAATTGCCTTGCTCAGGGTCCCACAGCCAGCAAGTGGTGGCACTGGGGTTCAAAGCCACAGACCCTAGCTCCAGCCCTAATCCTTGCTATCACCTGTGCTAGCTTGCTTCTGACTACTTAATATGATTTTTTAAAAATGGTTTTCCCAAAGCAAAAGATAGCCTCATGACATATATTGAGGGGTGATTAGAAAGGATCTCATCTGAAATAGAGGCTTGGTGATACTTCATTTACAAGAGTTAAGAATGAGTAGTATGAGGCCATTAAAAAAAGAACAAAATTTTGCCATTTGCAGCAACATGGATGGACTGGGAGGACATTATGCTAAGTGAAATAAGTCAGACAGAGAAAGATAATTTACTGCATGATACCACTTATATGTGGAGTTTAAAAAATACAACAAACTAGTGAATATAACATAAAAGAAGCAGACTCACAGGACTTCCCTGCTGGCGCAGTGGCTGAGAATCCACCTGCCAGTGCAGGGGACACGGGTTCAAGCCCTGGTCCAGGGGGATCCCACGTGCCATGGAGCAGCTAAGCCCGTGCGCTACAATTACTGAGCCTGCGCTCTAGAGCCCACGAGCCACAACTACCGAGCCCACATGCCACAACTACTGAAGCCCGCATGCCTAGAGCCCGTGCTCCACAACAAGAGAAGACACCGCAATGAGAAGCCGGTACACCACAACGAAGAGTAGCCCCCGCTCGTCGCCTCAACTAGAGAGAAAGCCCATGCACAGCAACGAAGACCCAACACAGCCAGAAACAATAAATAAATTAAATAAAATAATAAAGTAAATAAATTTATTTAAAAAAAAGAAGAAGAAACAGACTCACAGATATAGAGAACAAACTAGTGGTTACCAGTTGAGAGGGAGGGGCACTTTTGGTGGGAGGAATGGGAGGTTCAAACTATTGGGTGTAAGATAGTCTCAGAGATGTATTATACAACATGGGGGCTATAGCCAATATTTTGTAATAACTGTAAATGGAAAGTAACCTTTAATAATGTTATTAAAATTTTTTAAATTTTTTTAAAAGAATGAGTAGTATGTTCAGTGTTCTCAGCACATAAAAACAGTCCATGTTTTCCAGAATGGCCAGCCGAAAACATTAGAGGCATCATGTCTCAGGAAAGGCTCAGACTTTCAAAATGCCTTTTGTCCCATAAATAAATGGGAGGGTTCCTTATCTCAACCAGCAGGGATTTGGAGAGAAGGCAGGAATTCTTCATCCAAAACTTGGCCTCTCCTTAGCAGTTGACCGAATCATCAATTGCAGCTCTTTCTTCCTATAGTTCGGAATTGGTAAAACCTGTTGAAAGTGAAGGAGACCCTCTGGAAAAGATTCTGTCCCCATTTTCCAAGCAAAATTCTTCAATCAAATATCTTTCTGCACATGCATTCAGACTTTAAAAATCCACTTAGAGAAAACCAAAAAATTACATTCCATTCTCCTTTTCTTAGGTTAACCATAAATGTTTGTGAGGCACAAAAGTGCATAGTGAGGAGGAAAATAATAATCCAGCTCAGTAATAGACTTCTATTTCTAGAACATAATTACCAAGGAGAGCGATCAAGGGGCAGGCATTTATTGAGCATTTACTAAGTGCCTCCATGCGTGGGATCGAAAATAAAAGCAGTAAGATCTTAATTAAAAGATCCCTGGGAACCAAACATTGTAAAAACTAAAAGCACACAAAGTTTCTATATAAACTGTGCAAGCAAAGTTGCCTAAGGGAAGGAAAAACCATTAAAGGGTTGAGGAATCATGAAGCTGATCCTTTTTTGCCAAGTCTTTGGGGGTCCTTTCTCCCTCAGGGGAGAAATATCTTCTCTCAAATCTCTTCACATTCTCTTCCACTCAACACACTGGTGGGCTCCCTGCATCTCTGGCCAGAAGCTAGGGAGGCAAAGAGGAACTAGATCCCACGAAGAAGTTACAATTCTAGCCAGGATTTACACAAAGCCTCTCACTCTCCTTCTCTCCCCACCTCTCTAGACAAAACAGACTATGATCATCACTCACACTGATACTTGGATTGGCCAGTGACAGTTCAAACAAAGCTCATTCACACTGAAATGTGACCTCCATCATGCTTTTGCATTTTAAGTCTGTTTCTTCCAATTGTGGATAAGGAGTTTCAGATACGACTACAGAGGTTTTAAGAGGAAGAAGGGAAACTACTTAAATGTCCATCGACAGATGAATGGATAAAGAGCATATGGTATATTTATACAGAGGAAGACTTATGGCTGCATCTTAATTCATCAGGGTGAAGATGTATAACCCTCTCAATATTTGTGGGAACTTTATAATTACCTATAATTATTCTGTAAGTACTTGTGTTAAGAGGAAAAGCAGTGGATTAGGATCAGGGCCATGGGTACTAATCCCAAGGAGAATTGGATCCACAAGAATTAAAGCTAGAATGAGGGGCCTCTTTCCTGAGTTCTACCCCCTGAGGTACCCTGGGAAACGACAGGCTCCAAGTACCATTGTTTTTAGAAAACCAATGGAATCTGAGATAGGCTGCAATATTCTATCAGATACGTAACTAACTTTAACATTTAAAACTCTATTGAGACTAAAATAATCTAGCAAATGATATCAAAACAATACTCAGGAATTTAGAACTTTTTGAGTGGCTTAACATGGGTCTGTAGCTCTCAAGGCTAAAAAAGCTCTCCCCAGGTCCAGCTGCAGTGGGAGTGCTCTGCATTCCTTCCCGGATGGCAGCAGGCCTCTGGTGCAGAGCAGAAGAAATGTTTGTCTCCCGAAGTTTCCATATCTGGGGTGGGGAATTGTCTGGCCTGGGCTTTCAACATCTTATTCATCTCACTTCTAGAAATCAACGCAAGCCCTAGAGCCAACAAACTGAGCATCTGGGGCATAGTTGGGGCAGGGAGCAGTGTCATGGCACAGCTGGGGAAAATCAGTCTTTTGCTCTCTGGGAGTCCTGGGTGAGAAAAAGAGCACAAGGAGGAATTCTATGGAAAGAGAAGAGGAAGATCTTTAAGGATCTCCCTCGGGCCCAGGACTGAACTACTTGCTGGTGCAGAGCAGCGCATGGGCATCCTAGGGGAGAAAGGAGGGAGTATACTTTCTGTCACTTATCCAGAAGACGAATTTTGACCCAGAAAAGTGAAAACTTCATGTCCAGTGACAAAAAGCAGAGCCTGTTGATGAGTGTTACCAACGGAGGGAAGGCATGCACTGAAAAGAAAAAAGTGGGTTGTCTTAGTTTGCTAGGGTTGTCATAACAAAATTCCATAGGCTGAGTAACTTAAACAGCAGAAATTTATTTTCTTGTAGTTCTGGAGGCTGGAAGTCCAAGTTCAAGGTGTTGGCAGGATTGGTTTCCTCTGAGGCCTCTCTCCTTAGCATTCAGGTAGTCACCACCTTCCTGCCTCTTCACGTGGTTGTCATGAAGTGCATACACACCCCTGGTGTTTCTCTGTGATGAGGGCCCACCCTAATGTCCTCATTTCAACTTAATTACCCATTTAAAGTCCCTTTCTCCAAAAATAGTCACATTTTGAAGTACTGGGAGTTTAAGGCTTCAACATATGAATTTAGGGGAGACAGTTCAGCCCACAATGTGGACTCTTAGCAGGTATATTAAAAATACCTGAAACTTCTCACCCTGCTCAGATCGATAATGGATATTGAGTATGACTGCCCTGAACTTCCTGCCTTTCACTAAATCTCCTCTGGCAGAACCTCCCTAACACTGTGTGTGTGTACATATGTGTGTATGTGTGTATCTGTGTGCAACTCAGATGTATTCTCAAAAACAAAACAAAAAAGAGGGGTGTGCAGAATGAATGGCTAGAATCTCAAGATAAGCACAGTGTCATCTAACATAAGGAACCTATCAGCCTGAATACTTTTTAAAATGTTACCAATGTGATAAAATGTAGGTACAGCACTGTCCATACTTTTTATGACCATGGAGAGTTGAATGATATAGAGACAGGCATAGAGAATCCCCTGAAGAGGCTTAAGAGTTCCCAGCATATGAGGCTATCCTCCCACATTCTTCTGAAAATGCCTTTTTTTGCCCCATGTCCTAGATGATAGTTTAGCAGGGTATACAATTCTAGGGGCAATTATTTTCTCTCCGCACTTTGAATTGTCCCCCTGGATTCTGAATTCTCTTGTTGCTGTTGAGAGGGCTGGTATCTAATTATTTTTCCTTTTTGGGTAATCTCCTCTTTATCTCTGGTTCTTTTTGTGATTTTTTTTTCTTCCTTTTTTCATTTTGTTTTGTTTTTAGTTTTCTAAAGCTTCATTATGACGTTTGTAGTAATGGGTTCATTTTTATTTATCTTGCTTCAGATTTGATGTATTTCTCCAATCTAAGAATTCAGGTCTCTCACCAATTCAGGCTTTTCATTGTTGTTTTGAATATTGCCTTTCTTCCATTTGTCTATTGTCTCCTTCTGGAACTCCAGCTAGATATATTTTGAACATCTATTTTTTTCCTCCACATCTCTTAGCCTCAATTTCATAGTTTCCATGTCTTTCTCTCTCTGTACAGCATTATGAAGTGATTCTTCATCCCTCTCTTCCAGTTTAGTAATTCTTTTTAGCTGTGATATACCTGTCATTTAATCCACCCATTACATTTTAAATTTCAATCATTATATTTTACATTTCTAGAAATTCTATTTGGTTCTTTTCAAAACTGCCCATTTATCCTTTTTTTTTAAATTTTAAATTAACATTAATTTACTTTTTATAAGCATTTTATTTTTTTTAATTTTTATTGGAATATAGTGGCTTTACAATGTCATGTGTTAGTTTCTCCTGTACATCAAAATGAATCAGCTATACGTATACATATATGCCCTCTTTTTTGGACTTCCTTCCCATTTAGGTCACCACAGTGCCCATTTATTCTTGATGGTCTTTTGTTCATTTCTTATGGTTACAATTCCCTCTGTTTCTTCATAAATATGTTAAGCACACCTATTTTACATTTTGTATTAGATAATCCTATGCCCAGAGTTCTTGTAGTCTAATTCTGTTCTCCATTGTTTCTGCTGAGCCCAGTTTGTGGTGGCTCTTTTCTCATGTGTCTCTTATTTTTGCTGTCAGTTCAAATAAGGCTCCTCTTAAATGTAAGAATCCTGAAGACTCTGGGTTGAAGCTGCATCCCTCCTAATACCAGGTGCCTTGGGGTGTTATGAACTAGATGTATTTTTAAAATAATTTTTCTACCTGGAGTTTCCTGGACCATGCAAGCAGAGTAAATACTAAATCACCATGATGTCAGGCTTGGGATTATAAATTCACAGGCGAGACCTACTTTGTTTTCATTTTTCATGCCTTTTACCAAGGCTGAAATAAAGACATTTCCTTGTTGGCTTTCTTTTTGCTAGAGGATGGATTTTTTTTTTTTCCTAACCCAACTTTTGACTTGAGAATGTAGATGTGTGAGACCCCTAGCTTTCTCCAGGGTCTCAGTTCCCATCCCAACAGGCCTGTAGTCCCTGCACAGAGAACCAAGCTCCCTGCATCAGCAGATGCCCCAAGCAGCCCCATTCTTCAGGGTCT
The DNA here is from genome assembly GCF_028021215.1 of Eschrichtius robustus. Taxonomy (NCBI): domain Eukaryota; kingdom Metazoa; phylum Chordata; class Mammalia; order Artiodactyla; family Eschrichtiidae; genus Eschrichtius; species Eschrichtius robustus. The sequence goes on from NC_090825.1 coordinate 28,379,096, forward strand.
GCTAGCCACTCTGGTTTCAACTTTTTTTCTTGCTGCCTGTGAATCTCACTTTCTTACAAGTTTAACTGTGCTTTTAAAACCAAATGCTTGGTGTATAGTACCCGGTGTTTCTACGTGTTTGTAGGGAAATTTTTTCAGAATTTCCCGTCAGCCATGTTGCTGGAGGCCAAAGTCCATTCCCCAGCTCTGTAAGCTGGGGTTTCTGCAACCACTTAGGCCTTTCTCAGTTATGCCTGAAGAAACTGTGCTCTTGCTTCAGTTTAGTGGGACAGAGTGCCCCCTCTCCTTTGGGTGTCTATGAGATTCCAATAATCCATGGAAATATTGTAGTGTAGCAAACAGATCCAGGGACCAGGCCTCAGAAAACTGGGGCTCTAGATTTTTTTTTTTTTTTTTACTCCAAGGAAGGTTCAGTTTAATGGGAAACTGAAACATGGACAATATAATGCCTTCATGTACATATGCTACAGCTTTGTTCTCTTGCAGTTTAAAAGGACAGTGTAATTATCTTAAATTTACATAAAACATTATGAAACATGGTAGTTGTTCATGATTAAAATAAAACAGCAATGTCAATTAAGTTAACAGTGTTAAATATATTCACATGATCACCACTGTGATTCAAAGTGGCCACAAATGAAGTTACACAGCGATCTATGCACACAACATCTGCCACAACGATGCTCGCCAGTTTGACTGTTTTGCAGACCAGGTAATTTTACGAGACAAATAATCTTGCATTGATTCTTTCATATGACGAAAGGAATTAAATGTCGTAAGTAGTTTCATTCCTCTGGGGGAGGGGGAGGGGAGGACCTCTAAAAAAGTGCAAATTGAAGAGAGGTCTCCCTTCTTGAATACTGGAACTTGTTGACCAAGATACGATTCCTATAAGCTGAGGATAAACAAATCTTAAGATATCAAAGAATCTCATAACGTTGTCATCGGCATTTAGCAGATATTTACCACAAAGAGGAATCCCAGTCCTATAGCAGGGCCTTCTGAGAGTACGGCTGCTGGGGCAGAGGTGGCTGATAGCTGCCTCCGGGCTGGGGCAGTGCTGATGTTAAAGTGTAGTTCGGCACCTGGGACAGGCTGGTCCCTGCGTTCTGGCATATCATGACGACGGGGGCGGCAGCGGCGGCAGGGGGAGGACAGTACACTGAAGCCTGGCTGGGCTACGTGCTTCCTTGAACACAACTGCCCATTGTGTTGAGGTAGGAAGCCTGAGCCTGCTGACTAGGAAGGGCTGGGCTCGCCGGCAGTGGCACTGTTGCTTGGCTGAGAGAAGACAGCTGCTCCGGGGGAAGGCTGTAGCTCTGGACGTGGCTCATCTGTGCGTTCCCTGCAACTGGGTGAGCACCACGCTGAGGAAGGCCTGGGTACACCTGAGAACCAGAAACACCAGATGACTGAATATAATCCTGCTGATTCTGTAATTTTGCACACATGGAGTACATTGGATCTTCATTCATTAACCTGGCATACAAGGACAGGGCCTCCATCACTTAACATCGAGTTCTGAATGTTCTCTATCAATATCTTCCAGCTTCTCATCAATGAGAGGTCCCATGTGGTGACACACGGCTTCAAGATGAAGTAACTCTGGAAGATCTGGTTGATCATCACTGGGATCCATACTTTGCAACATCTGTAGCAACTGGTCCATTTTATCTTCATCCATGTAGGCTTGTTCCGGCTCTGGTTCTTTTGTTTCTACCTGAATATCATCACTAAATTGTACCATCTTCTTCTCCGTTTTAATCATTTCTGGTTCAGCAGTGAGATCTGCAGTCACAAAATTAGAGGGGAATAACCCCATGCCTCGATGGGTTTCACCTTTCCACCAGTTGGGGTCACTGTCATCAAGAACTGTAATAATTTCTCCCGCTTTAAGAGTAAGTTCATTATCTTCAGCAGCTTCCAAGTCGTATACAGCATGAACTTTTCGGCCTTCGTGTTGGTGGTTAGTTAAGAGATTAGATGTGCTTGGATACAAACTGGAAAGGGTGGTTGACTGCTGCCTTTGTTCCTTCAGTGACAACTCAATGGCTTTCACTAAATCTTCTTCTTCTTTTTTGTTAGCCACAGTACCAGGATCTTTGCCTACCAGAACTGGGCTTGCTTTTGCTTGTTCTGCAGCCTCAATATAAAACAGAAGGCAGGATCGTGTAGTGGAAGGAACACCGGACTGAGAGTCAGGAGGCCTGTGTCCTAGTTCCAGCTCTGTCAACTACTAGCTGTGGCCCTGGGCAAGTCACTTAACCATTCTGGGTCTCAGTATCCTCATCTGAGATTCAATAGCTCGAAACGTAACACCTTGTTCCTTAAGGTTCTTAACCATTGCTGATATTAGACTAAGCTGTGGATGATTCTTAAATTCATCCGTCCATTCAACCATAAGAGCCTTTACTTTTTCACACACTTTAGGGTAACCCTTGTTTAATACGTTGCTTACTTCACTAGCAAAATCTCTTGAACATACTTCTAAGTGAAAAATTTTGCCACCATTTGATACACATGCTCCTAGAAAAGTCAGAGCCTGCATAGCAACATGAGGACCCTTATGGTTCACCCTCCTCATAATAGACCGAAGACAATCTTTAGGTCTGCATGGTGTCCACTGAGGTCTGCTGCCCACAAGGCTGGACAAAAAGTGACTGAGAGCTCTACATTGAAGGGTTCCCAAAGCTCACACAGCTGTCAGAGCTCATACCAAAGTGGACAGTCCTTGCAGCAGAGCGTTTAGGCCTTGGTGATGGGGCTACACCATCCCAAAAGACTATTCTAAATCCATCCAATAACCACCGGTGCGAGACTGACCGGCTTTATCACGGCTATCCAAAATGAGGCCCCAGTCCTCAGCAGTACTCATCTCACTGGTTGCTTTCTCGACATCCTGATCGAAGGGATTGGTGGCAAAGACAGGCATCTCCACTGCGTGTTGAGGTGTCTGCAGGGACTCCCCGTCGACACCAAGGGAGTCAGTGTGCAACCGAGGAAGGAAGGGTCCTCAGGCAAAAACAGCGACCGAGACGGACTCTCCGGGCTCCGCGACTCCTCTCCCCGACCCCCAGCTACCGCGGCAGCGGCAGCAAGAGCGGAGGAGCCGGGGCTCTAGCTTTGAGTCTGCTCCTTAGACAAATCCCTAAAACTCTGTGTACCTTAGTTTTTTTTTTACTGCACAATAGGACAGTAATTATTGCCTTACTTATTTTTTATAATGGGGGGGGGTAAAAAATGTGACAGGTGTAAAAATCCTTTGTTAACTCTAAAGAGTGGTATCGATGCCAGCCACTGTGTAGCTAAGGTATATAGTATCGGGCTCCGCTTTGCAAAGAGAATGCACTTTGCTCTATACGCCTCCTGGGGCGGGGCGGCGGGGGGATCTGCCTGAGGAAGGTATCCAGATTCATTTGCAAGGATTAAAAATGTACTTTTCTGGGGAACTAGCACATAACATATACTACCAGTATCTTCCTTCTGCGTATAAACAACATAAAACCACAGCAAAAAGCAAGGGTTGAAAAAAAAACACACACACAAACTCTTAAAATACAAATTGTGTATTTTTGCACCTTAGGAGATCAGCCTGTCTAAATATTTGTGTTCATTCAGTTCCATTGATTTTGCACCATCTGACTCTTCTGAGTTTCTTCAAGCTCTTTAACGATGGTCTGAACTCCTCAGGCCAGATTCATCAGAAAAACACCTTCATCACTCTATCCTGTTGCACTTGCCCATCAGTCTCACCTCGACTGGGAGCCTGCTCTGGATATCTCTAAGCTCCCTCTTTTGCTACTGCGTCTGTGTCTTTTATCAGTGACCTGTCCCTTTGGAAAGGGCAGTGACCTTCTGTCTCTCCCACAGATGCGCCGAGGGTACCCCGGCCTCCACTTCCGCTGTGTTTGTCTGCCTTCCTATGTTACAATCCAAAAGGGTTTGTTTTGGTTTTTTCTCTCCAAGGTTTTTAAAGCTTGGCGACAAGGTGTGGGGCTTGGTTCTTCAGACCAGCATCAGGGCTGGGAACTTGTTAAAAAGGCAGAATTCCAAGCCTTTCTTCCGACCTACTGAATCAGAACCTACTTTTTCAAGAGATCTCAGGGGATTCAGACGCACATTAAAGTTTGAAAACCAGGGCTTCCCTGGTGGTGCAGTGGTTGAGAATCCGCCTGCCAATGCAGGGGACACGGGTTCGAGCCCTGGGCCGGGAAGATCCCACATGCCATGGAGCAACCAAGCCCCTGCACCACAACTACTGAGCCTGCACTCTAGAGCCTGCGAGCCACGACTACTGAGCCCATGTGCTGCAAGTACTGAAGCCCACGCGCCTAGAGCCCGTGCCCCTCAACAAGAGAAGCCACCGCAATGAGAAGCCCACGTACCGCAACAAAGAGTAGCCCCGGCTCACCGCAACTAGAGAAGGCCCACATGCAGCAATGAAGACCCAATGCAGCCAAAAAAATAAAATAAAGTAAAAGAAAGAAAGAAAATAAATAAAGAAAATTTTTTTAAAAGTTTGAAAGCACTGTTTTAAAAATCATCAAACTGAAAGAACATTTTTAAACCAATAATTCGCAAATGTATTGTGTATAAGAGTCCCTTGGTATGCTCCTTAAACATGCAGATTTTCTGATCCACCCAATGGAGAACCTGAGTCAGTATTTCTGTGGACAGACTAGTGCAGAGGCCACACTTGGAGAAACTCACTTTCAAACAGAAAAAGTAGAGCGTCTTCACTGTGCTTTTCATCAATGGAAGGTGTTTCTAGCATGTTAGGGTGATTCGCTTCTGACACACTTGCCTAGGTATAAGGGCAGTAAATTTCGGGTTTTTTCCCTTTCAGAAACCTCCTAGATTCCTTCATTGAGGCTTATAGGTGTTCAGACTTCTTAAGTTTTCCCAGGGGCAACTGTAGCCATCCCAACTTTACCTGGCTCACGTGTGCTTTCACCTCTGCTTTCCGCAGTGTGTACTTGGGGAAGAGGGGCCCAGCGTGCATTAGACCACCTGCCCAGAAAGCAAGTGAGCATCTCCTCAGTACAGTCCTTCTGCCTTGACTCTGATGGGCAGGGATATGTCACTCTTCTCTCTGTACCTGCTACCGGAGAGGATGAAAGATAATGGTATTTAAAACATGGGGGAAATCTCTCTTAAATGGCTGTCTTATTAGATCCCTGTCACTTGATTTCCTCCCATCTTCCTGCAGCCAGAATGTGCTCACAAACCCCTGTCCAAGCTGAATATTCAGACTGGGTTCAAATTCTAACCCTGGTGTTTTCTTACTATGTGACCTTCAGCAACTTTCTTAAGCTTCCTTGATCTATTTCCTCATCTCTAAATGGAAATAATAAGAGCATATACCCCAGAAGGTTGTTGTGAGGATTTTCAGAGTTAATGCTTGCCAAGTATTGTTCTACGTTTGCTGCAAAATAAGCATTGATAAATCTTAACATATTATCAAAAAAGATGCTTTGGCAGAGATAGCTAGATGCCTACCTATGGTGACCTGGTACTTTGCTGGTCCCCTGTGAACCCTGCTTCCTGGATTTTATGCCTTTGTGTAATTGCTTCCCACTTTGACTTTGGATTCGGCCAGGCCATGAGCTTTGGCCAATGGGACCATGGCAAGCATGGTATAAGTGGAGGCTTGATAAGCACTTGCACATTGAGGTGCATGCCCTCAGAACGTTCCTTCTTGGAACCCAGCCACCAGTCCGTGAGGAAGCCCAAGACACCATGCGAAGGAGAACCAGTATCTCAGCCAACAATCCCTAGCTGACCTCCAGCCAGGGACAAACACTAACCACCGGCTCTAGGAGTGAGACCATTTCAAGTTATTTGGCCATTCCAGAACCACCTGGTCAACCCACAGAATCATGAGAAATAATAGATAATATTGTTGTTGCTGTTTGAAGCCACTAAGTTTTGAGGTTGTTTGTCTCACAGCAACAGATAAACCCAATATCCATTCTCCCCATTTCCACATTAGCAGAACCCCAATTTTATTTCATGTACCATGTACCCAGCAAAAAAGTCTGTGTTTCCTTCCCTTCCTTTCAGAGGGGGCTGGCCATGTGATACAGTTTTGACCAATAAAATTAAGAAGTTGGGTGGGGCTTTCAGAAGATCTCCCTAAGAGGGGCGGGCCACACTGGCTGTCCACTCTTCCCCTTCTGCCTGCCTGGAACACAGAATGGATACTGTAGGCAGGTAAGCTGTCTTCTGACAATGAGGGGAAAATCTAGAGAATCACAGAGACCTCAGACCTGACAACCTTGAGCCACTGATCTAAATAAAGCAACTTTTCAGAATATGAGAAAAACAAGCCCCTATTTTGTTAAAGCCACTGTTACCTCATAACAGGCACCGTTATCACTGTAACAGGCAGCTGATTCCAATGCTCATGATGTTTCTATCACATTATTTACTAGCGCGGAAGCTGCGTAGTATAGTCATTTTCAATCCAGGCTGCACTCTAGAATTGGAATCTCTGTGGGTGGAGGTGGGTTTACTTATATTTTGGTTCCCATAGCACACTGCTTCATAATAGTTCAGCAGAATAGTACGCCTCACATTTTCAAGGGCACAGCTTGCCTGGCAACATGGCTTGGCAAAGCCACAGAATAGTGCTAAAGAGCTAGAAAGCAACATGAAGGCATTTGCTGTTTTCTTTTGATGACTCTTTGTCCATGTATGCCTAAGGTCATCTCTCCAAATAGGTTGGAGGTCAAGGACATCTCATATTTCTTTTTACTATGTGTGTTCAATGCTGTACCTTACATATTAGCCAATAATTTTCCATAAAGATTTAGCAAATTGTGCCCTAGAAGTGTTTAAACTATATCCTATGATCTTTTTTAGGTTAATTATTGATATTATCTATTTAGCTCTTACTCTGTGCCAGGGAACTATTGTACAAGCTTCATATGTATTAATTATTTAATTTCCAAAATATCTCAAAAGGCAGGCACTAATATTATCCCCATTTTGCAGATGAGGAAACTGAGGCCAAGAGACATTAAGTGATCTGCCCCAAATTGCACTAGTAAATGGAGAAGCCAGGGCTCAACCCACAACCTGACAGTATTTCTTCTTTTTTGTTTTTTTAAAAAAAACCTCTCTCATTTCTCATCTTTACTCCATGTTTGAAAACGAAGAGAAAAGAAGAGGTCAATCATGATTGCTGCCCAGTAGCTGACAAATGCTTTGGGCCGAGAAGCCCACTCTCCGGGCCACGCGGGGAGGGCTCCTGCCCAGATACAGCTTCTCTGTTCTCACTGGTCTTCTGCAGGTCTGGCCTCACACACAATATTCTAAAATTTCTCCAAGATGCCTCTCCAACCTCGAATTGCTTTCCATCCCTCTGAACCGAACATGCAAATAAGAATGCGCAGACTTGAAACAGAAGGCAGTGTGGTCAGGGAGGTGAACCAGGATGAGAGGGAACACACTGAATGTTCTCATGATTTACGTTTCTTGATATGAGCGTGTTATGTTGGATGTGAATGGAGAGTCCTCTTACGGCACACAGTTTAAATGCAATGTTTTAAAATACTTGCTGGAAGCCCACAAAGCAAATATGAGACCCACTCAGACCTCCACCTCTTTGTCCCAGAGACTTGGGTGTTTTGGTGGCAAATTTCCCAGACTAACTCTATGCTGACCTGGTTTTCCCAAACGGCCTCCAAAACTCCCTTCCCTGTTACATAACCTCCCCTCTACCTGGTCAGTGGTGACCTCGGTATCCTTAACACCAGAACCCGGCCCTCCTCCCTTTTATTGGTCTATTATTGTGAAGTCAATTTGTCATCTTGGCATTTGTGTCCTGAGGGTTGTGGGAACCCACGGCGGGCAGTCACCATGGCCTCTTTCCCTGCTTCTGCTGGCTTCTGTGCCCCTTCCCCATCCCACATCAGCTCTGGGGAAGGACTCTTCACAGCCATCTTTCTGGCTCCCCTCTGGTTGTGCCTCTCTCTTCCGGCATGACATAGGATAGTCAGGAGCATTTTCATGGCCTTAATCTTCCTGTTCTGAAACTCAAACAGGAAATCTAGAACGAAAAGTTACAGGACTCTCCTTGAAGAAGGTGAAGGAAGAATGATAACTTGACCTTAGAAGAACCTCCACCTTGAATGTGAGAAACCTGCTTACGGCACATATTTAGATCACCGAGGAATTTGTATTAAGGCAAAGCAAACAAGGGGTTTGTGGAATTTTGGTAAATTATCTTCACTGTAGTGTAGTTGTATATCTTAAGCACGAACAGTCTGCCGTGGAAAGTGTCTCTTAAAAATGTGTTCTCGGGCTTCCCTGGTGGCGCAGTGGTTGAGAATCTGCCTGCCAATGCAGGGGACACGGGTTCGAGCCCTGGTCTGGGAAGATCCCACATGCCGCGGAGCAACTAGGCCCGTGAGCCACAATTACTGAGCCTGCGCGTCTGGAGCCTGTGCTCCGCAACAAGAGAGGCCGCGACAGTGAGAGGCCCGCGCATCGCGATGAAGAGTGGCCCCCGCTTGCCGCAACTGGAGAAAGCCCTCGCACAGAAACGAAGACCCAACACAGCCATAAATAAATAAATAAATAAATTTAAAATAAATGTGATTTGAATAAAATATAAAATCTGGTTTAAAAAAAAGGATTCCTTCTTAAAAAAAAAAAAAAAATGTGTTCTCTCGCAAAGTCAAAAGACAAATTTTGAAAACAAGAAGCAAACTACTTCACATCATCTTCTAAGGATTTTAAAGAAAGCAATAAAAATGGAAAGATGAAAATGAATAACAGAAGCCAAATGGCTACCAAGCCTTTGAAAAACATAAACAAGAAGCCATAACAGATGCGAAATAACTCATCAGCCTAAATTGGACATAGATGTATTATGGGTGCACTATTTGGATAAGAAAGAAACACGAATTAAAATACCTCATAAGCAGAAGTTATCTCAACAAAGAGGACAAAATTCTGGAGCTCAGGTTGAATGCCATGACAGAAAACAAGTGGACCAGGCCAACAAAAACAGTGGCTTGTTTTAGAATCACTCTATCAGGAGATCATTCTGGAGCATCAACTTTTGCAAGGTCCGTTGCAAGAACCACCCCACCCTCTTCACCTAATCTCACTTTGCTTGCGATGCTAAATCAAGATCCAGATGCTGCAGGCATGGCTGGGACACCCAAGACAGCCAAGGTCCCACTTGTTGATAATCTAAGGAGGGAGTATAAAATACCAGTGCCTGGGCCCCATACCAGACCACTTTAACCAGTATTCTAAGGCATGAGGCCAAGGCAATTGGTGATTTTTAATGGCAGGTGATCCTAAGGGGCTGCTAAGATTGTGACCCATGGCAGAGGAAGCCAGAAAAGCTGCTACTGGCACATTTGTGGAAGGACATGCCACGTTATTGCTTCTGACTGTGGAGCTTTGTGAAAGCCCCTGCTCTTAGCCTTTTTTTTTTTTTTTTAAAGGAACAGCCTTTTGTTTTTTTTTTTAATTTTTATTTATTTATTTATTTATTTATGGCTGTGTTGGGTCTTCGTTTCTGTGCGAGGGCTTTCTCTAGTTGTGGCAAGCGGGGGCCACTCTTCATCGCGGTGCGCGGGCCTTTCACTGTCGCGGCCTCTCTTGTTGCGGAGCACAGGCTCCAGACGTGCAGGCTCAGTAGTTGTGGCTCACGGGTCCAGTTGCTCCGCGGCATGTGGGATCCTCCCAGACCAGGGCTCGAACCCGTGTCCCCTGCATTGGCAGGCAGATTCTCAACCACTACGCCACCAGGGAAGCCCTGCTCTTAGCCTTTTGATAATCAGCTGCCTCCTTGTTGTTTGTGAGCGCCTCACAATGCCCTCCTCCATGGCCTCAATGGCAGATATTTTCTGGAATTTCTGACATGCGCAGCAGAACAACCAATGTGGCACATGGATGGCTCTTTGGAGTATCTTAAAATGTTCCTTCCGAGAAAGAAGAGGCCAAGAAGATTGAGTTTTTGGTATTTGTTCCAAGGTGATGACACCTGGGTTCTCATCTTCTCTTATCCAGTCCTCCGCCAGAACGGGGAGAAGTGAGATCAATACGAGAGTCGTTTATAAACAGAGATGGCCTGAAAGCAATACGACATGGCAGTTAAGAGGACCTCTCTGGAGTCGGGCATCCCAAACCTCGATTCTTGGCTCCATTCTTTCTGGTTCTAGGATTTGGACAAGTTGCTGGATCTATTTAAAGCTCAGTTTCTGCACTGTAAAAACAGGATAATACTCTGTCCAAGTTGCTGTGAGAATTAAGGAAAACGGCATCTACTAAATCCTCTATCCATATTTAGCTCTTGAGCAGACAGTGGTGCACAGCAGTTACGAGTGAAGGCTCGAGAGCTGGACTGCCCTGATTTGAATCCCAACACCACTACTTCCCAGCTGTGTGACTTTGGGCAAGTTACTTAATCTCTCTGTGCCCCAGTTCCCTCATATGCCCAAAGGGGATAATAATGGTACTTATAGGTTTGACGTAAGGATTAACTTGACCTAACATTAGGTGGGCCTGACATCTCAGTTTGCTCAGGACAGTTCCGGTTTATGCCTTTTGTCCGGTATCCTGGCTGGTTTAGCATTTGCCTGCTCTACTTCACTCTCAGAAGTGTCACAGATTGTATAATTAAGTATATGACCACCATAGTTAATGTATATATCACTTAGAAGAGTGCCTGGTACACAGTAGATGCTAAATGTGTGTTAGCTGCTAATATTAGCCCCCACAGCAGTGCTATCCAATAGAAATACAATGTAAGCCAGATAGTAATTTTTAAATTTTCTACTTAGCTACATTTTAAAAAGCAAAAAGAAATAACTGAAATTAGTGTCTATAATATATTTAACCTAATATATCCAAAATATCAGCATTTCAATGTGTAATCAATATAAAAATTATTTGTGAGATATTTTTCTTTTGTAGTCTTTGAAATTTGGTGTGTATTTTGCATTTACTGCACATCTCAATTTGGACTAGTGACATTTCACATGCTCAGTAGCCTAGTAGAGTAGTGACATTTCAGGTGTTCACACATGGCTAGTGGCTGCCGTACTGGACAGAACAGTTCTGCAGACTTTCCATTCCTCATTGGAGATGATGGGCCAGACAGTCTTAAGACCTTCTCAGGTCTGTAGTGTCAAGGTTCAGATGCTTAGCTTCTCTGCCATACTCCTGCAATCGGGGCTCTGATGCAGGGCTGCGGAATGTATTTTTACCAAACATCTTAGCCTCCCCTCCCCATCAGGTGCCCAAGGTCACTGAGAAGGAAAGGGTAGTAACCTACCCTTGGAGAAATTTCTGCTGGCTTCCTGGCAAGTGGAGAAACCATGGGCTAATCAGTGTTTGCACGCTACTTTATTACTATGGTCTTACTAAATTATGAAAAGCAATGCCACACGTATTAATTTCTCCCATGTCACAGTTTCCTCCTATTTGGAAACATCGTCAAGAAAACACAAAAGGTGGTTTTGCTATGAATATTTGGCCTTTTCCCCGTAGATGATCTCTCTCCAACCTTCTGATTGTGTTTTTGTTCCATTCTCTGGACTGGGTCCAATATCACCACATTCCTCTAAATTATGCTGCCTCTAACTAGACCCAGAAATGCAGTCAGATCCTGACCAAACACCAAAGAGCGGAGGGGTACTTTTTGACTCTGGTACTTTTCGGCTATCTCTATCTCCTCCTTCAGGGACAGTTTCTTTTTATCCCAACAAGTCTTAGCTTTGGTTTCTCAAATTTAAGAAGTTTTTAATCTGGGGAGAACTGATATTGGTGAGAGATGGAGCAAGAAAGAAGGAATGTAATATTATTTAATTTCAAAAATGAAAATTGAGCCCTACCAATTGATGAATTTCATTTACGGATCCTGCTAAGTACTGGATAGCAACACTATTAGGACCTGCTAGAACAGACCCTTTGCCATAACATGTGGGGACAACGTTGCTTGTGAAGGCTCTTCAAACTAAGAGAATGGTCTTAGGATGTTAGAGGCCACGTAATTCAACATTCTCTTTTACTGATTGGGAAAGTGGGCCAGGCGAGATTCAAACACGTGGTGCAGTTCAAATGGCAAGTTAGTCAAACACAGGGGTCAGGAAACCTGGTCCCCTGGCTCTTATTACTGCTAGTATTGCACATCACACCACAGTTGCTTTGATCCGGGGGTACTTCTCCTACTGAAATTCAACATGCTGTTCATCCCCAAAAGGTTCTACCAACTTTATGCAGTTTATGTGGTCATTTTATCCTTGCTTCCATCTCTCAAACCCTTTCACGTGGGTCGGCTCTCCATCCAAGGGTGGTGTTCAATGTATCCTGAACCCAATTAGCACTTTCTAAAAGGCCTGGGCAATAAAACCACTTGGTGGTCAAGTATGGGTGTTCAACCCCATACTTGACCACCAATCTCCCTGCAGGTGGCAGAATGTCAGCTGTGGTCTGAAGCAGGTGGTTTGAGTTTCAGCGGAGGGTGGGAGCTGGTAAAGGGTCTTGGCACATGGATTAACTATGAGTCCTTCCGTCCACAACAATCTCTCACCCAGACTAATGTAGATGGTGGGATTATAAATTAAGGAGAATAGTGGCGGGGTGGTGGTGGTGGTGTGATGAATTGGGAGATTGGGACTGACATATATACACTAATATGTATAAAATGGATAACTAATAAGAACCTGCTGTATTAAAAAATAAATAAAATTCTAAAATTTAAAATAAATAAATAAATTAATTAATTAAGGAGAATAAGTACACAAGCCACCTATGGGAGCCACAGGGCTGACAGGGGCCTACCGGCCCCCAAGCAGGTAGCTGGGACAGGGCCTGGCCATGTAGAAGAGAAAAAAAAAAAAAGAAGAGGGACAGGGCCGCTATGAATAAAAGGCTGATGACCCTGCCTTACACAGTTTTGTTTGATATTTTAACTCCTTCAGCTACAGAATACACACATGTTAACTTTCCAAAGCAGCACAGTACACCCTGTACCCCGTTCCAATGCCCACCTTGCCGGCTGCCACCACTTGAATGAGACTGACCTGCTGAAAGGGGAACAGAAAACTCACACGTGGCAGTATTGTTCCCGATAAATACCCTACGCTACACCATTCATATGAACTGCAATGAAAAACTGTATTGTGGAAATTGCCAGCACTAAACCAAAAAGAAGTTTACCAGTTCACGTGTCTTTTAGAGGGCGATTTGAGAGGGATAAAAGACAGGGAGAGGAGTGTACATCTTGCTTTAAACGTGCTCTTCATCACTTCTCTAAGGAATCTCTGACCTATGATTTAGGAAGGGAAGACCATGCAACTAGTTACACAGCTTTTGCTCTCTGTTTGATAAGTCACCTGTTAAAGCTAAGACAGGCTGTTCCCTTGGCTTGGCCATGGGTGGAGGAGACATGGGTACAGACGAAGTCTGACCTGGGGTCGTGGAGATCTGACCAAGACATTATAAACTGAACTCAGGTTAATTTCAGTTTTGTTGGAATTAAAAAAAAATCAATTGATTAAGTCGATCTCACCAAAAAAAGGACTCATACCACTTATTTATTCTAGAAAACTTCCTGCCCTGTGCAAAGGATGTAGAGTTAACAGGGGGAACACAGGGGCTTTGGTGAATAAAGACTTCTTTTTTTAACATCTTTACTGGAGTATAATTGCTTTACAATGTTGTGTTAGTTTCTGCTGTATAACAACATGAATCAGCTGTATGTATACGTGTATCCCCATATCCCCTCCCTCTTTAGCCTCCCTCCCACCATCCCTATCCCACCCCTCTAGGTTGTCACAAAGCACCGAGCTGATCTCCCTGTGCTATGCGGCTGTTTCCCACTAGCTATCTATTTTACACTTGGGAGTGTATATATGTCCATGCCACTCTCTCACTTCGTCCCAGTTTACCCTTCCCCCTCCCCATGTCCTCAAGTCCATTCTCTACGTTTGTGTCTTTATTCCTGTCCTGCCCCTAGGTTCATCAGAAGACTTTTTAAGCCACAGCTGGTTAACATGATCAAAATGAGCGGCAAAGCCGTCCCAAATTTAATGGGAGGTGGAGAGCTTTGAAATCCTTGGAACTACAGGAGGAGCCCATCACGATTCAAACGCCGGGCTCAGCGGGCTGGGGAAGGGAGAGGGGCTGTCGGCGCCTCCTTTGCATCCCACACCCTGCAGGGAGGGCGTTCCCTATGGTGCCTCTCAGTTCAGACAGTAGGTTTCTCCTTCCTAACTCTCCGAGCAACACTTAACGCTGGTAGTTTTCTCCTGCCACCTGATGAGCGTTACCGAACATATTCCAACCAACTGGTTCAGTCCAGAGACTACGAGCATGTTCTAGTTTACTTTCTGTTCAGTAATTTTGGAAAACATGACCGATTTGATTCTGGTTAGAAAGCGCTTGGATCAGCGACTTTAAAACACCCCACGACCGCAAACGACTTTGGACGTTAACCAGAAATGCATACTATTCAGGATCTCATCCGTCCTAAACCCTGGGGTCAGAGCACCGGTGGTTTCCATTAACTTCAGGTGATGATGATGAAAGATCCACGGGGGAGAATCCCACGATCTGTGGAAAACTAAAAGCAAGCCGCGGACGCCCAGGGCGCGCGGGCCGGGAGTACCTCCCGCAGGTCCGGATCACCTGACTCGCGGAATTTGGGGCCGCGCGGGGTGGAAGGGGAGGGGAACGGTTAGCACCTCCCTTCCCGCTCCCGCGGGATCCGGGTCGGCGGGGGCCGGCGCCGGGCGGCCACGTGGTGGTGCTGCCCCCGCCCCGCCCCGCCGGCCCAGCCCGGGAGCCGCGGCGCCCACTGACCCCCGCAGCGGGGGAGGAGGAGGGACCGAGGCGCAGGAAGCGGAGCAGGAAGCGAGCCCGGCGGCCGCGTTTTCCTGGGGAAGCGGCGGGCGGGGTGGCGCAGCCAGCGGGGCCCGGGAGCCGCCGCCGCCGCCTAGATGGGGTGAGTGCGCGGCGCCGAGAGTCGGGAAGCTCCCCGGAGCGGGCTCCCGGCCTCCGGTCCCCGCCTTTGTGTCTGGGGTTCGGACGAGGGAGGCGGCCAGGAGGCGCGGACGGCGCGCCGGCGGAGTGGCTTGGCGGGGTGGCAGCGAGGGTCCCGCCACCCGTCCCTTGTCCCCGCCGGCCGCCCACTGTCTGCAGAGGGCAGACTGAGAAACACAGGAAGAGGAGGATGGTGGGCGTCAGAGCAGAAAGGGAGGACGAGCCAAGTTAGGAGCGGGGTTTTCTCCTCCCGGCCCCCGCGACTCGCAGGCCGGCTGGGGCAGGGGTGGGTGCGGCGGGAGCGCGGGTGGGAATGAATGACCAGTCCCCGGCGGGGCGTTCTGAGTGCCCCGCGTCGGCTCCCTGTCCCACCTGCCTGGCCCGCCTGCGTCTGGCTCCCCCCGATCCCCGCTTCAGGGCTCGACCCGCCTCCGCGCTGAACTTGGAGGAGCTGGGGAGGAAGGCGCGAGCGGGAGACTCGGAGGGCTCGGCGACCGAGCGTCCGCTATTGTTCTTTTTCTAACTCCGGGAGCCCTCCGCTGGCCCAGGGGTGCTGGCGGGGCCACTCCGGGCCTGCGACTGACCCCGCTCCCCACCGCAGCTCCGAGGAGGGCCGGGAGAAGAGATGCTGGAGTTCGGGCAGCTGGGACTTTGGGGGGAGGGAGGATGTGGAGCCGCGCGCGAGAGGGGCGCCCGCCCGCCATCTACCCCAACCTCTGCCCAGGAGGGTGGGTACCCTCCCTAACCCACCCTCCCTTCGCTGCTGGCTCGGCAGGTTTTTGTGCCCGCGGTTTAGTTTCTGCAGTTTGCAGAGTACATCTGCTAACCCCGGGCTCACGCTCTCCCTTGCGTTTGGACCTCGTCCCCCGCTTTTGTGGAGGGGGGTGGGCCTCAGAGCCGGGAGAGACAGCAGACGCGGCAGACGCAGCCCAGGGGAAAGTAGAGGCGCTGCAAGTGATCTCCCAGCGCCTGGGCTCTATAGCCAGGCTTGGGCTTCTCCAAGGAGCCCAGCTCAGCGCAACTTTGTTTCCAGTGATTGGGGCACATCTGCGGGCTCAAGGCCGCTCACCTGAACCAGCGGCTTCCCTTGGCCACAGGCTCACAGGTGACTTAGATGGGTTTCTCTTTTCCTTCCGCGGGAGGAGACTACCGAGCGCCCTGCCAGTTCTCTGGAGAATGTCATGTCAAGACCGTCAGGGCCTGGCAGAGGGAGGAATTGGTTTTACTGATCAGTGAGACTTAAAAGAAGCTCATCTTAGCGAGGAGAGTCTCACCTCCTTGAGGTCTGAACAAAGTTGGAAAAGAGAGAGTGTATCACAAGGAGGCTGGATTTTGATTGCTCTGTCCCTAGCCTGCAGCGTCGTTGTTTACAGGTGTGGCTGGGAATTTTATTACTGATGGATGTAATCAGATCATCCTTTCTTAATGATGCTTACTTAACCAGTGTCATATTTTTTCCCTTCCGCTTGTAAGATAATAGATTTTATGTGAGGAAATTTATCCAGTTCTTGTAATTTTTAACCAGTGCTTGCAGAAGTTGGATTGGGAGAGGTGCTCCCATTCTGGGCTGTCTCCATTCATTGAAATGCTTCAGTAATGAATGTATTGTATCATTTACACTCCTTAGATGTGTTTTTATGGCTTTTTGGGGGGAGGGAGGGAGGGTTATAACCCTGATGAAAAATCTTATTACTATCATCTGTGAAATTGAAATAACGTAATGGATGCTGGGCCCTGGAGATTCAATGGGGACGTGATGTAGTGCCCCTGCCTGCTAGTAGTGTATCTGACAACGAAGCTCTGTCTCCAGACTGCCACTTCCATAGCATCTTTGAGGCAGGCACACCTAGTATCACTCACCTTTTAAAGGTGAAGAACCTGAGCTTTGCAAGTTAGGGGAACTCGGCCTTGGAGTCACTGGAATGTGATGAAGGAGCTTTGTCTGTCTCTCTGTTCCTTCCTTTTTTTCCAAATAAAAGTAGGAAAAATTTCAAACATACCTAAAGGGAACATAACATAGTAAGGCTTCCATTTTTCCACTACTTATGTTTGAGTTCCTAATCTTTCCATACTTGCTTCATATCCCGCCCCCACCCCCCCGACCCGGCCCTTAAAAATAAACTGTAACTGAAATATTTTATCCATCCTTCCTCCCCTGCCTCCATCCTCAGGTAACCACTAATGTGAAGTCAGTCTACAGAGTGCCCAAAGGTGTTTGGTACTTCGGTATTACATATCCGCAAACTGTATCCGAGAGCTTGTGTGTTTAACATTTTACTTAAATGGCATGATTCTATATACACACGGCTTGCATTTTTAAATTTGTCGTTATGTGTTTGAGGTACATGTAGATCTTATTTACTTTAGCTGCTACAGAGAATTCTAGTGTATAAATAAATTATAGCATACTCTTTTCCTCACCAAGAGAAAATTTGAGTTTCCAGTTTTTCACTGTTACACTTTTTCTGCAGAGGACAGTTGATCTTTCCCACTTTTTTACTGTAACAGTGCTGCAGTCAACATCTGAGACATGCTTCCTTGAGTAGTTTCTTTGTTACACACCTATACATTTGATTGCTGGGTAGTGAGATCTAGGTAATGACGCATTTATTATTTCTTCCTCAGCAATATGTAGGGTGTATGTAGGGTCTCTCTTGGTTATTTGCTGAATGAAAAGTGAAATTGATTAATTTTTAGCTCTAAGAGTGTTAGTTGGCTGGATTCTTTAGTTTTTTCAATTAAAAAAAAAATAAGAGTGCCTCTTAATTATAAAGTTGGAGCATGAGACAGAAGTGTGGTGCTGAGTTTGGGATACTTGTGCTGAAGCCTTTTCTTGGCCAGTCACTGGTGGTGTAACCCTGGATTACTCACTCTACCTTCTCTTCCTCATTTCTTCAGACTTGGAAAGATTAAGGGGCTTGAGTAGGCATTTACAAAGGCACATTCCTGCTCTAAGTGTGTATGAAAATATGGCTGTGTTCATGACATTTTGCCCTGAATTGTAACCTCATAATCTGGAAGCAGTTCAAGGCATTTAAACCCATTGGTTTCCTCATTATTCCTTCAAATTGCCAGGCACACTCCTGTCTCAGAGCCATTGCATTTACTGTTCCCACTCTCTGGACTGCTCTTCCCCTAGATGTCTCCAGGGCTGTGCCCCTCAACCCTAAGGCTGGGTCATGAGTTCCTCACCCCAGGGACAACATTTCAGCTCTTCACTTAGACATCACCTTCTCAGCCCATCTTCCCTGGCCGCCCCCTTCCAGCATGTCCTGCTGCTCTTTTCTCCTTTATTTATTTATTCAGCCATTTATTTATTTATTTATTTATTTATTTATTTATTTGACCAGGGGTCGAACCCGGGCCCCCAACAGTGAAAGCACCAGTTCCTAACCACTGGACACAGAATTCCCTTTTCTCCTTTATTTTCTTCCATGGCACTTAATTGCCTTCAAACTTGCCAGAAGTTTGTATTAGTTTGGTTCATATTAGTAGTATGTCTGTCCTTACTAGAATATGTGCTCCAGGAAGACAGGGGTTTTGTCTCTTTTTGTTTACTGTTGAATCCCTAGCGTCTAGAACATTGTTGACGTACCGTAAGTACTCACATGTTTGTTGAATGAAAGAATTTCATGCTTTTTTGTTGTGATTTTTCTACTTAGAATTTCTCCCAGCACATATTGGATATCCTAAATGGTGCTGGCTCTTCTCCCGGCTGTAATTGAGTGCCCCAGATGTCATATTTACAGGTTCCATCAGGATAAAAACACAGGTTCTTATACACAAAGCACTTTATTTAAATCTGTGTGATCTATCCCACACAGCACTTGTGTCTTCATATTTTTCTGCAGCATTTACCTAAACCTGAATTCAGAAGAAAACATAAGTTACACGGTGCTCAGAAGCACACCCATCTTTCCGTTTCTTGGTACCTTAGCTTTCCCACATTTTAAATGTGGAAGATGTATAACCAAGTGATGTTCATTCTCCATTCCATACAGGATCCAAACAGACTAGAAATGGTCTCGAGTAACACCCACCACACTGAATTTCTAAGAATAGAAAGTGCATTTCTCAGAATTGTTGCAGAGGGTTTACTCATCATTGCTCTGATTTTGTGCATTCATCCTGAGGTGTTGTTTTCTTTTTTCTGTGGTTGGGGGGAATGGTGACCTTAATCTGAAGATCCAGGAGAAACCAGTATATATAGTAGTGTACCCAGAAATACTTAAAAAACTGTCACATCATAAAATCCTTAACTCATGGTACTGAAAACATTCACTGTTAGTGCCGTGCATTATTTTGCTAAAAGCCAACTGGATTTCCTCTATGTAGGAGAAATGATGAATATAGGAGTTGACAAAACAAAGCTGAATATATCAAAGGCCTCTTGGGTATGTTTTAAATAGGTGATAGGGAAAAGGATTCTAGATTTTTTTTTCCCCATTATTTATTTATATAGGTATATGATACTGATGGTATCCTTTTAAAAAAAATCATTAAGATGCTGCATGATTTAGAGATTATTTCTTTTTGTTTTAGTGCTACCCACGAGCTGAAAAGTGTTGGTTTAATGAAAGAGAAATGTTGTTAATCAAACCTCAGTTTCCCAACTCTAGCCATCTACAATGAACAGACTGCTTTAGCCTTTGATATCAGACTCACTGGTTATTAGTCAATTTAGTCAATATTTTAATAAGTAACTGTAACTGTACAGACTTAGCCATTTGTTTTAAAACAAAACATTTTTCTCTTTGAAGTGTGCCTCATTCTTCAATCTTATATTGTGTCCAATAGAGTATCTGTCACATAGTAGATGGTTAACATTGAACTACACCACACACACACACACACACACACCCACACCCCCCCCCCCCCCCCAGGGCCATAAAGTCCTTAAGGGTGGTCATCAGATACTGAGCTTTCAGAGTCTAGAAGAGAATTTAAACAGTAATCAAAAGGCCGAGGAGTAGAGGTAGTTAGCAAAATGCTAAGGTTGAAGTTCAGAAGATGTAGTTCTCCTTTCTCGGGCAAGTCACATCACCTCTCTAAGCCTTGGTTCTCTTACGTATAGTTAAGAAACCCCTTTCTGCCCTATCCACCCTTTGGAGCAGATACTGTGTCTTAACTACTTCACCAGCTGGTTTTGTGTGATGGGTCTCACCTCATTTAACCTTACCTGGGACCTAGTCCAGTTCTTTCTGTAGTAAATAGTATTCACTGGAAATAGTGTCTTGCCTTATAAATTCCACAACCATTGGTCACCCCTGGGTGAGGGGCAACCTTTGGGAGTTCATGGCTTATCCATCCCTGCTTCTAAATGAACGGAATCCAGTTGTGAGAAAAGTTGATTGCAGTCCAAGAAGTGTATTCTACAGTGGAAGAAAATATATACTTTTTTCCTTTATTTTTTTCTTAAATTGACATTTAGTGAACACCAAAGTTTATCATCAAGTAACCAAACATAAGCAATTCATCCTCTACTATATCAATTTCCCTCAAAATCAATTACTACTTTTAAACCTCAATTCAACTTTTCTTATCCTTGTTAAGTATTGCAGTTGGTAAGAGCAGTATCAGTCTTTTGTTTTTTTTTTTTTCTTTGCTTACTAGATGAATTCAGTTTGCTGAATCCAGAATGTTTTCTTTTTAAAGAGCTACATGACTCTAGAATTAACAGCCCAGCAGCATCTCTCTCTTTTCACTTTCACTACGTCTGTCCAGTTCCCTTTGCTGGCTGAAGTGACAGAAACGCAGCCAGGAAAAAAAAAGCTCTGGCAGAGCTCACTGGTGGGGAGTAAAAGGCTGAGCAGCTTCCTTTGCTCCAGGGCAGCACAGAGTCAAGTGTTTTCCTCCAAGAGGAGTTCATTTTGCAAACCGAGGCAGGCCATCTAGCAGTGATTCTTAAATATTTTTGAGTCAAAGATGGACACTTTTGCAAATTGGATGCAGGTGTTGGACCACTTTTCCTAGGGGGAAATTCACTTATATGAAATGATGCCGTACATTTGTAATCTTTGTCAGTTTCAAGAGGTTCATGGAAGTCCCTGTGTGAAGCCCAATTATGAACCTCTTTGGAATCCCCGGGTTAACCCAAGATCTATTGAATGTACCTAGAAAATCTTGTTGCCTTTGTCCTGTTTACCTTTAACAGCCACCTTATAAGGATCAGGAGTCCAGTGACAGGGGGTCTGTTTTCTGTCATGTGCCACTGTTCCCCAGACCTGATAACCTATCATACAGGAGTGAAAAGTAATAATTGTGGGTTTTATACCCTCAGTAGGAAAACCAGTCTCTAGTTGCCCTACTAACCAGTCTACATACCACTGACCATTTTTAGGAACTATTTCTATTGGATGCAGTAAGATGCTATTTAGAAGTAATAAAAAGCAAACCTGTCGTATGACTATTTCGCAGAGATGTGATGGATTCTAAGGCTGGGTCATGAGTTCCTCACCCCAGGGACAACATTTCTTGGTCTAGCATTGGACCTGTACCGTTTTCTGCTTTCCAGGTGGCAGCAGTTTCCTCCCTTTGCTGTTGCAGGAGGGAACTGAGATGTCCCTGGGTCCAGCCCAAGACACTTCTAAGCTCATGGGGGTCGATCTCTGACTGCTCAGCCAGGTGGGGGGAATATCCTGACTGGCTCTCTGTTCTGTGCTTCTCATCTTGGCCTCCTAGCCTATGGGGCTGCCTCCAAAGGGACTCGAGGAAGACAGGGCCACGTTTCCTAGTTGGGGAGCTGGCCCTCAGCTGGAAGCCTGCTCTTCCAGAGGAACTCGCCCTTCTGTGGGAGGCAGTAGGTGCTGGGAGAAGGTACTGCCATCGTCAACCATGCTCAGGAGCTTGTTCTGTCCCTCCATCTTAGGCGACATTCTCCGTCTCTTCAGCCAATAATGGGGCCAAGAGGGATGCGGGCCTACCTGTTACAGGGTGAATGATGCAGGTTCTTTCAATGAGTTGGTTTAATTGAACTGAGCGCTGTCTTGGCTCCAGTCACTTTGCTCCTAGGCTGGCAGCTTCCGGAGGTGCGGGCCGTCTCATGTGGTGTCCGATCCCCCTTGAGCAGCACGTGTTGGTGGAGTCATTGGGCAGTAGACAGAAGATCCAGGGATGAGCAGCCTGCCTGCCTTCATGGAGCTTCGAGGTTTAAAGAGGTTAACACATTCTCACTCCACTGGGGCACAAGGCTCCAGTGGTTGGAATGGGATGGCGGTGGGAACCCATTTTACAGCGGAGACTGAGGTCTAGGGAAGAGAAATGACCCCTTGGAAAGTGGCACAGTCAGTAAGAGGCAAAGCTAGATGTGAACCTTAGCTCTGGCTGCTCTTGGCACAGGGCTTCTAGATGCTGTCCATTTCTGTTTCTCTCGGATGTAGACAGTGACCTTGGGAGCCCCACATGGAGCTAATGATAATTGTTGTCAGTGAAGAAGACTGGTATAGACTTGGACAAGCTGTGTTGGAGACTAGTGGGGAGTCCTGGGTGGGGCAGATGGCATTGAAAATGCCATCTGATGGTTGGAAAAGGAACTGGAACCCAGTCCCCTAGCATCCTGCTGGGTGAGACCCACGTAAACAAATCTATTTGTCAAGCTTTGTCAGTGAGTTAACAAGTTCTATGCTGAGCCTCCTAGTTTGATGAGAATGCTCACATAACTTGACCATCGCCTCCTACGAGAGAGCTGACCTGCTGGTGACTGATCGCTTTTCAAAAGTGAACGGGAGTGCTAACTTTCGGTGCATTTTAAAAAAAAATTTAATTAATTAATTAATTAATTAATTAATATTTGGCTGTGTTGGGTCTTCGTTGCTGTGCGCTGGCTTTCTCTAGTTGCGGCGAGCAGGGGCTACTCTTCGTTGCGGTGCGCGGGCTTCTCATTGTCGTGGCTTCTCGTTGCAGAGCACGGGCTCTAGGCATGCAGACTTCAGTAGTTGTGGCTTGCAGGCTCAGTAGTTGTGGCACACGGGCTTAGTTGCTCCGTGGCATGTGGGATCTTCCCGGGCCAGGGCTTGAACCTGTGTCCCTTACAATGGCAGGCAGATTCTTAACCACTGCGCCACCAGGGAGGCCCCCTCGGTGCATGTTTTGACCCACAGTCATTTCACTGGTGGGAGAAGCAGCCTGTTCGCAGTAGCCCCCTCCCTGCTACCCCAGAGGACGTGGGAACTGGTGAGCCACAAGGCTTATGGACTGATGGGTTGCTTTTTCTTTCTTCCTTACCAAAGGCAGCCAGAAGGAAAACACAGTTGATCCGTGAACGGTGAGGGGGGTCAGGGGGATTCCCCTTCCCACCAAGTTGAAAATCCATGTATCACTTCTGACTCCCCCAGAACTTAACTTCTAATGGCCTACTGTTGACCAGGAGCCTTACTGATAAGGTAAACAGTCGATTAGCACATATTTTGTATGTTATGTATATTATGTATTGTAGTCTTACAATAAAGTTAGCTAGAAAAAAGAAATGTTAAGGAAATAGTGTAAGGAAAATACACTTACAATACTGTACTGTATGTATTGATACTGTAAGTTTACGTTGTCTGTTTATATGATGAATTGTCTGTCAGTATCTACATCGGGATTGTCTTATGATAACAAAACGCTGTAGATGTTATGCGTATTACTAACACTAGACATCAAAAATGAAAAGATGTGAAAAAATTCATATTTATAGGAAGAAGTGGCCATGTGATTGCTTTATGGTAGCCTAGTGTAGTCGATACAATTGCTTCATGGTAGTGTAGCCTATACACTAATGAATGAATCTTGATAAAATTTTATGACATATGGTATTACAGTCACATTAATAATACAGTATTGGAAACATCTTTCCATTTTTTAAAAAAACACTTACCTGTGATGATAGGCTGATATGCAGATTCTCCAGTTATGAGAGACAGAGGCATACTCTACAGTAATATAATTCTTTGACAGCAAAGTTACAAAACAGTAAGAAAACTAACACATTTATTTTATATTAAATATCACTCACGTTATGCCTATGTAAGGATGGACTAGTATCTATACATTTTATGCATTCATGACATACCATTTAAAAATTTTTTTGTATTTCTAGGCTACACGGTTCATTGGTGGGTTTTTTCAAATTGTCGCAAATCTCCCAAAATTTTTCCAATCTATTTATTGAAAAAATGTCACATATAAGTGGACCTGCACAGTTCAGACCTGTGTTGTTCAAGGGCCACAAATATA
This sequence comes from Eschrichtius robustus, assembly GCF_028021215.1. Classification (NCBI taxonomy): domain Eukaryota; kingdom Metazoa; phylum Chordata; class Mammalia; order Artiodactyla; family Eschrichtiidae; genus Eschrichtius; species Eschrichtius robustus. The sequence goes on from NC_090825.1 coordinate 28,403,318, forward strand.
TGTAGGGCCCTGAGGTCCCGCATTGAACCATGTCAGGAAGGCCTCGCGCAGGGCTGTGTGGGGAGTAGTCTACCATTCTCTCTCAAGCTGAATCTTATTTCAGGCCCAATCCACATTCGTCATGGATGCAAGCTGCTTCGAATACTCTCAGAACCTTCTTGAATCTTTGTTTAAAAAAAAAAAATCCTTAATTTTCTTTGGGGCTGTATCATTTTTCTCTTTTGAGAAAAAAGTTTCACATTTCTTTCCTATGAGCTTTTTTTAAATTGGGAAAAACTTGAAAATATAGGCATGGAAACCAACCCATATCTGTATACCATCTGGGATTTCCTAGGAGGTTTTTTTTTTTTTTAAAGAAAAAACTCATTTCTGCCACTAACCTTCTGTATACATCCAGTCAGCAATCTTGATCATCTCCTCAGTAATTAGATTCTTTCTATGCTATACAACTTTACACCATGTTGGTGTGCTGTTTGTTGACTTTTTCTATTGCTTTTCCTCTGGAGTCTCTCAAAGCTAGAACAAGATTTCTTCAGAATGACTCCTGTCCCAGCCTGTCTCCTGGCCAATCTGTTGACGGCTGTTACTGTTTGTGCCTTGTTTGGCAACAAGCTTGCTTTCTTCTTCTCCTTTAAAACAACCCCTGATTATTTTAAGAGCATACTGCTAGGAACAAAGCGCGTTTGATTCTCATTACATTGCAAGCGGGTGTTTATATCCACGGTGGCAAAAGAAACAGAAAGAGTAGCTCACCCTATCCTGGTGATATCTGAGGTGGCAGCCTGCCGGCTGCGGGTGCTTCTATGTGTGGCTTCCAGAACAAATGTCACCTGCCCCCCCCCGCCCCACCGCCCCATTACTGTCTCGCTGGTGATTGTTTTAAGATACACTTTTATTATGATATTGGTGCTTTTAATTGTTGTAAAGCATTGTAGTATTTCATTGTTTTATAGCTTGGAGAGAGGTGTTATACAGGACATTAGAATAATTTCTTAAGGAACAGAAATGTCCTAATGATGGGGAAGCATCTAAATATCTCGAAGTTCTGCTCCTCCATATTGTTGCTAAACTGTGGAAACCTCCGCCGTAATCTGTAGTTTGCCAGCTCAGCTGAGTATAAAAATAGCCACTTCACTTGTCTGTAATTATCTTTACATTTTCTGTTATTGACTCGGTATCTGTAGCAAAGCTATATGGAAAAGGATTTTTCTGACTGGTGAGTTCATTAGATTTATTCATTATGCGTATGCTGCATATGTTAAAATGACAAAGAAATAAAAATGCCACCTTTCCCAGGAATGTTGTGAGGACAGACAGCCAGAAGGAATGCCTTTTTTCATATTGGTCCATTCAGACTTCCTAGGGGGAGCTCTGTATGTGCCAGCGGCCGATCTGAGGACTGTTCCACCTTTAAAGACAACTAAATTTTTTTGAAGTTGTAAAACGGTTGGTTTGTTGGCCAGACTTTTTTTTTTTAATTACTAGTGTTGTCTAATATGCAGCCCAGTGTTGTATTTTGGGCTTGGGAGCTGAATCTGAATCCAGCCTTCTCCATTTTTAAATTGTGCCACTTTGGCTAAGTAAACTTTCTTGGCTGCAATTTCCTAATCTTGAAACTGAGAATAAAAGCAATAGCATCTAATTTCAAAGTGGTGTGAGCATTAAATGAGATAATACTCACTTATAATTAAATAGTAAAAAAAATAAAATAAAATTTTGTAAAATAAAATTTTGCAAAATAATAATTTAAATAAATGATAGCTATTGTGGCTGTTATTACTATTGCTAATGTTATCATGTTCCTTATCATCCTACCTCTGAAGAACTGCTGATAGATTGGCCAATATGATTGTACCTGCCATTGTAATCTATAGCTATAAAGACGGGTTGCCCCCATATGTCACTGAAACACATCTGCCGGGCATCTTCTGTGTAGTTCATAACTATGTTTCCCTGTGTTATCATTCCTCCATTTAGTCCTTCTTTATATCCTTGGGTAATGTGGACAATGTAAAGACACATTTCCTTTAATCGTGACCAGTCCTCTTCCCAACTGTATTAACAAATTCCTCAGTCTCACCAGACAACTTGCCTTGTTTCAGTCATCATCTAGGCACAGAGCAGTAACATAGTGGTTAAGATGAAGATGGTGATACTTAGAATGAAGGAGAAGTTAAATTCCCTGTTGAATCCTTTGGAAAATTGTCCAACTGTTGGTAGAGAAAAATAGATATGTTTTCTTTTTTTTTTTTTTTAAAATTAATTTATTTTATTTATTTATGGCTGTGTGGGGTCTTCGTTTCTGTGCGAGGGCTTTCTTTAGTTGCGGCAAGCGGGGTCCACTCTTCATCGCGGTGCGCGGGCCTCTCACCATCGCGGCCTCTCTTGTTGCGGAGCACAGGCTCCAGACGCACAGGCTCAGTAATTGTGGCTCACGGGCCCAGTTGCTCCGTGGCATGTGGGATCTTCCCAGACCAGGGCTCGAACCCGTGTCCCCTACATTGGCAGGCAGATTCTCAACCACTGCGCCACCAGGGAAGCCCTAGATATGTTTTCTGAACCATATATAACAGAGTAATAGTTTGCATAGAAGTCTGTCAGTTTTGAAATAAAATTGTTGATTAATCATTCCTTCTTCATGTGGCAGAGTGAATCTTTTAAACTAACTTTCAACCATTATCAGCTTGCAGGATTTACTAGATCTAAGTTTTATGATTTGGTAGTAAGTGAATATTAAACATGATAACATGTACATTTTTTCTTAATTTTGTGCCTGCCTTATAAGTAATAAGAAAATGCTGGTATTGTTAATTGGATGCTGTCATCAGTCCTTGAAAGGAAAATCTAAATCATCACTGCCTAATAGAATATAAGCAAGCCACAAATACAAGCCACCGTAAGTCATTTAAAAGTTTCTAGGGCTTCCCTGGTGGTGCAGTGGTTGAGAATCTGCCTGCCAATGCAGGGGACACGGGTTTGAGCCCTGGTTGGGGAAGATCCCACATGCCGCGGAGCAACTAAGCCCGTGCACCACAACTACTAAGCCTGCGCTCTGGAGCCCTTGAGCCACAACTTTTGAGCCTGCGTGCCACAACTTCTGGAGCCTTGCGCCTAGAGCCCGTGCTCTGCAACAGAGAAGCCACCGCGGGCTTCCCTGGTGGTGCAGTGGTTGAGAGTCTGCCTGCCAATGCAGGGGACACGGGTTCGAGCCCTGGTCTGGGAAGATCCCATATGCCGCGGAGCAACTAGGCCCGTGAGCCACAACTACTGAGCCTGCACGTCTGGAGCCTGTGCTCTGCAACAAGAGAGGCCGCGATAGTGAGAGGCCCGCGCACCGCAATGAAGAGTGGCCCCCGCTTGCCACAACTAGAGAAAGCCCTCGCACAGAAACGAAGACCCAACACAGCCAAAAATAAATAAATAAAATAAATAAATTTATTAAAAAAAAATTTCTGGTAGGCACAAAAAGGAAAGTGAAGCAAATGAAATTAATCGTAATAATTTATTTTATCTAGGCTATCCAAAATACTATCAACATATATTCAGTCAACCTATTAATGATATAGTTGACATTCTTTTTTCATAGTAAGTCTTTGAAATCCGTTGTGTATTTTCCACTTACAGTGCATGTCAGCTTGCACTAGCCACGTTCTAAATGCTCAGTGGCCACGTGTGATTAATGACTACAGTATTAGACAGCACTGGTCTAAGTAATATGTCATTGTAGGTCCCGTAACCCCAGTAACCACCTGACACGTAGAATGCCCTCAATAGATGGATGCTTGATTAAGCTTCCCTGCATCTCTACCCAGTTATCTGGAATTTTGCCCTTAGCTTTCAGTGTTTCCTTAGAGAAGTACAGTAGCTCAAAAGCTTCATCACAAACTGATTACACATGGAATAATGGATATTTGTGTTCTTGGTTTACAAGTCTGTCTCTCTCTGCTTTCATGCAAATGCATTCATCTACATGGGCCTATTTTTCTTTCTTGTAGGCAGGGATTGTGTATGGGCCCCATTTCTGCATCCCCTATGTACTTGGCCCAGAGTTGGTATTCAGTGTATATGAGTAAATAAAACAGTATAGGTTTCTTATTTTTCCTCTTAAATTGCAAGTTCTTGAGTAGGCACGATATTTGTACTCTGTAGACCCTCGTAGGATCACGTGCAAGCTCTGTGAGTTTGTGGATATGCGTGGCGCCCAGGGTGGGGGGGGAGAGTGTTTTAAATCTTTGTAGCAGTTGATAGAAGCATTCCCCATCCTTTATGCTAATGCTGTTTTCTTCTTATCCCTAAACACAACAAAGCGTTGAAAATTGAAAGGTAGAAGGTCCAGGGTATCAAATTCAGTCAACAGGAGTTCGTGTTCATTGGGCAGGCGGTTCTAGGCACCCCACAGAGCACAGGCATGGAGCAGTCTGGAGCTTCTAATGGAAGGGATCTGGAAGGCTTTTCCATTTGCGCTGCCAGGACAGTAGTGTGGCAAATCCAGGTTGGCATAGCTCCTGGGGAGTGAAGCCGTGGTGACTGAACCACTGTGTTGGGCTTCTCTTCCAGGTGTCTTGTTTAGAATAAATTAGCGTGAGTGAGAGGGATATTCAAGGATTAACTGCTCCAAGCATTATCCTTGGGCCGCGAGGTCTCCTGGTCCAGCTGAACCCCAGCGTTGCAACCCCCTACTCCAGGGCAGCTCCCCCGCTGTCTGCCCCTCTCTCCTTGTCCCCAGCTGTCCTGAAGTTTCCTTCTTCATCCTTAGCCGCAGCACTGGGTCCCTCCAAGACCCAGCTGTTTGGATGGCTTTTTATTTCGTGAGGGTTTTTAAAAGTCTAATGCTATTCATTTCCAGTTACTCATGATTGTTTTCCTTGTTGGCTGGTTCCTGTAGGAGAGCCAAAGAGCTATTCATATTTTCAGGATGAAAGTAGCCCAGAAGGTGGGGCTTGCTGGCCAGGTCTTCTGTGGTGAAGAAAGAACGGAGTGCTTGGAGGTGGCAGTGGGTGAGGCGGTGCTGCCAGATCAAGGAGCACCTAACAGCCAAACAAATGAGTGATCAATATGCCCTCCCTAACCTGTGGGTTCCGAGGGGACCTCATAGGTCCCCCCATTGTATTCAGCCCAGTTAAACTCTGGAGAGTGTGTATTTCAGTTCCATAGGTTCATGAAGTGAATTGAGCTACTGACTGCAGAAATGAGCCGAACAGACAGAAATGCAAGCTGCAGCAGTACTGCTGAGGTTCTAGGCTCCTCTTTTATGGCGGCATCTGAGGTGGCATCTCAGGCATTTTGTGCCTGAGCAAGATCGACTAGGTGACAAGGCACCAAAGGATTTGTCAGTACTCTTAGATTGCAAGTGACGGAAACTCAACTTGAACTAGCTTAGGAAAGAAGGGGGAGCGCCTTGGCTCATGTGATGCCAAATCCTGTGCTAAAAGGGTGTCAGGGCCTCTGGGATCCCTGGAATCAGGGGCCTTCCTGGTGCCCTCCCTCAAACCAGCTTTCTGTGCTCGGTTAGGATTGAGTCTTGGGCAGCCGCCAGGCTCACATTTTTCCAGTTTCTCTGCCAGAGAGGAAGGTCTTGTCTTCCCTTTTTCTTCCCCCTTCCACTTCCTTCTCTTTTCCCTTCCTCTTCTATTTCCCCCTTCTCTTTCCCCCTCCTCTTCCCCGCCCCACCCCCAAAAATCCCAGGGAGGGTGTCTGAATAGCCTTGCTAAGGACACATTCCCATCTCTAGGGAACAGCTACAGTCAGAACATAACCTGGTTGGAGTGGTGATGGGGAGGCAGGGGTAGGAGGACAGTTTTCTAGAAGAGGAGTGCAGTTGTCAGAAGAAGGTGGGCACAGAGGATCACAGGTCAGACAGCGTGCATGGTAACACGTTACGTTAGAGAAAATGCGGAGACCTGCCTTCAAGTGAGCAGGGACCCCGTCCCTGTTGGACTGGAGATGAGACTATATGATTTATGAATACATGATGTTCGAATGACATCCAAACATGGTAGCTGGGGCAGCAGAAATAATCATTGTGCTCTCCATCTACTCCCCCACTCCTGCTCCTAGGGTATCAGAGTTCGTAGAATCCATGTTATTAACTTATTTATCCCTTATTCTCAAAAGTATTTGAGGCACTGGATGACTGGGTGGGGATTCATCAGAACCATTGTGGTCATCGTAAATGACATTTCCTACATTCTAGAATGTGGAGAGTCCAAGTTATACCATTTTAAAACCGAGTCAAAGAACCGATGACATCATGGTAAGCCAACCTTTGGGAATCAAATATAACCATCCAAGGAGCTACCCTTTCACTCTAAAGATGTTTCTCACTACCTAACAACGTTGCATATGGACCTCCTTTTGACTTTTTGTATTTCGTCTTTTCAAAAACAGCTTCATTGAGGTATGATTTACATTCCACAAAATTCACCATTTTTAGTATACAGTACTGTTCAATTTTTAGTAAATTTATAGCGTGGAATCATCACCACCATTGAGGGTTTTTTTTTTCACACACACACTGTATTTTATTTTTACAAGAGATAAATAAACTGACACCAAGCATTGTAAATGGATGACCACAACAAAAGCAACAGTGATTGCAATTACCAAACACGAAACACACTCATACTATGTCATAATATTGACATTCAGTCCAGTAATCCTCCACTGTAACAGCTCCTTTACTTTGCAGTGAAAATTGATTTGTATATTTTTTGCCTCTGAGTCCTTCTGGGATTTTTTTTTTTTTTATTCAAACGGAAAGTCACAAAAATTATAATCATCCTCATCAGTTCACTCAGTCCCATGTAATTAATTTTTTATTTCATCTTGATCTTTTGTTAGAACTTTTATGAATTCATCAGTTTTCCATTAGAGTTCTGAAAATGCTTATTCATTCAGTTCAGCAGTATAGTCAGTTACCAGAAACCTGTACTTGTCAGAGTCTTTTCCATGAATTCCTTGAAGATGAAACCCTTTTATAGGAACATTTTTGCAAAAGCATCAGAGTACACCCAGAACTCTCTGTAAATGACAAAAGACTTAAAAATGACCACGGTTAAAGATTTGATGAAAGTTCATAATAATGCAATTAACAAGGAAATTTAGTTATTTCTGAGATATACATTTTAAAGTAATAACTAGAATTATGACTTATAACATTATATGAGAACACAGAAGACTTTTAGAAATTTCATGTAATGTCTGAAACATTTATATTAACATATTTCCATACAAATAACCCAAAGAAAGTTTAGTATTAGTTTTTTTTGTTTGTTTTTTTTATACTGCAGGTTCTTATTAGTCATCAGTTTTATACACATCAGTGTATACATATCAATCCCAATCGCCCAATTCAGCACACCACCATCCCCACCCCACCGCGGTTTTCCCCCCTTGGTGTCCATACGTTTGTTCTCTATGTCTGTGTCTCAACTTCTGCCCTGCAAACCGGTTCATCTGTACCATTTTTCTAGGTTCCACATATATGCGTTAATATACGATATTTGTTTTTCTCTTTCTGACTTACTTCACTCTGTATGACAGTCTCTAGATCCATCCACGTCTCAACAAATGACTCAATTTCGTTCCTTTTCATGGCTGAGTAATATTCCATTGTATATATGTACCACAACTTCTTTATCCATTCGTCTGTCGATGGGCATTTAGGTTGCTTCCATGACCTGGCTATTGTAAATAGTGCTGCAATGAACATTGGGGTGCATGTGTCTTTTTGAATTATGGTTTTCTCTGGGTATATGCCCAGTAGTGGGATTGCTCGGTCATATGGTAATTCTATTTTTAGTTTTTTAAGGAACCTCCATACTGTTCTCCATAGTGGCTGTATCACTTTACATTCCCACCAACAGTGCAAGAGGGTTCCCTTTTCTCCACACCCTCTCCAGCATTTGTTGTTTGTAGATTTTCTGATGATGCCGATTCTGACTGGTGTGAGGTGATACCTCATTGTAGTTTTGATTTGCATTTCTCTAATAATTAGTGATGTTGAGCAGCTTTTCATGTGCTTTTTGGCCATCTGTATGTCTTCTTTGGAGAAATGTCTATTTAGGTCTTCTGCCCATTTTTGGATTGGGTTGTTTCTTTAATATTGAGCTGCATGAGCTGTTTATATATTTTGGAGATTAATCCTTTGTCTTTTGATTCGTTTGCAAATATTTTCTCCCATTCTGAGGGTTGGCTTTTCATCTTGTTTATGGTTTCCTTTGCTGTGCAAAAGCTTTGAAGTTTCATTAGATCCCATTTGTTTATTTTTGTTTTTATTTCCATTACTCCAGGAGGTGGATCAAAAAAGATCTTGCTGTGATTTATGTCAAAGAGTGTTCTTCCTATGTTTTCCTCTAAGAGTTTTATAGTGTCTGGTCTTATATTTAGGTCTCGAATCCATTTTGAGTTTATTTTTGTGTATGGTGTTAGGGAGTGTTCTAATTTCATTCTTTTACATGTAGCTGTCCAGTTTTCCCAGCACCACTTATTGAAGAGACTGTCTTTTCTCCATTGTATATCTTTGCCTCCTTTGTCATAGATTAGTTGACCATAGGTGTGTGGGTTTACCTCTGGGCTTTCTATCTTGTTCCATTGATCTATGTTTCTGTTTTTGTGCCAGTACCATATTGTCTTGATTACTGTAGCTTTGTAGTATAGTCTGAAGTCAGGGAGTCTGATTCCTCCGGCTCCGTTTTTTTCCCTCAAGACTGCTTTGGCTATTTGGGGTCTTTTGTGTCTCCATACAAATTTTAAGATGATTTGTTCTAGTTCTGTAAAAAATGCCATTGGTAATTTGATAGGGATTGCATTGAATCTGTAGATTGCTTTGGGTAGTATAGTCATTTTCACAATATTGATTCTTCCAATCCAAGAACATGGTATATCTCTCCATATGTTGGTATCATCTTTAATTTCTTTCATCAGTGTCTTATAGTTTTCTGCATACAGGTCTTTTGTCTCCCTAGGTAGGTTTATTCCTAGGTATTTTATTCTTTTTGTTGCAATGGTAAATGGGAGTGTTTTCATAATTTCTCTTTCAGAATTTTCATCATTAGTGTATAGGAATGCAAGAGATTTCTGTGCATTAATTTTGTATCCTGCAACTTTACCAAATTCATTGATTAGCTCTAGTAGTTTTCTGGTGGCATCTTTAGGATTCTCTATGTATAGTATCATGTCATCTGCAAACAGTGACAGTTTTGCTTCTTCTTTTCCAATTTGTATTCCTTTTATTTCTTTTTCTTCTCTGATTGCCATGGCTAGGACTTCCAAAACTATGTTGAATAATAGTGCTGAGAGTGGACATCCTTGTCTCGTTCCTGATCTTAGAGGAAATGCTTTCAGTTTTTCACAATTGAGAATGATGTTTGCTGTGAGTTTGTCGTATATGGCCTTTATTATGTTGAGGTAGGTTCCCTCTATGCCCACTTTCTGGAGAGTTTTTATCATAAATGTGTGTTGAATTTTGTCAAAAGCTTTTTCTGCATCTATTGAGATGATCATATGGTTTTTATTCTTCAATTTGTTAATATGGTGTATCACATTGAAGGATTTGCATATATTGAAGAATCCTTGAATCCCTGGGATAAATCCCACTTGATCATGGTGTATGATCCTTTTAATGTGTTGTTGGATTCTGTTTGCTTGTATTTTGTTGAAGATTTTTGCATCTATATTCATCAGTGATATTAGTCTGTAATTTTCTTTTTTTGTAGTATCTTTGTCTGGTTTTGGTATCAGGGTGGTGGTGGCCTCATAGAATGAGTTTGGGAGTGTTCCTTCCTCTGCAATTTTTTGGAAGAGTTTGAGAAGGATGGGTGTTAGCTCTTCTCTAAATGTTTGATAGAATGTGCCTGTGAAGCCATCTGGTCCTGGACTTTTGTTTGTTGGAAGATTTTTAATCACAGTTTCAATTTCATTACTTGTGATTGGTCTGTTCATATTTTCTATTTCTTCCTGGTTCAGTCTTGGAAGGTTATACCTTTCTAAGAATTTGTCCATTTCTTCCAGGTTGTCCATTTTATTGGCATAGAGTTGCTTGTAGTAGTCTCTTAGGATGCTTTGTATTTCTGCAGTGTCTGTTGTAACTTCTCCTTTTTCATTTCTAATTTTATTGATTTGAGTCCTCTCCCTCTTTTTCTTGATGAGTCTGGCTAATGGTTTATCAGTTTTGTTTATCTTCTCAAAGAACCAGCTTTTAGTTTTATTGATCTTTGCTATTGTTTTCTTTGTTTCTATTTCATTTATTTCTGCTCTGATCTTTATGATTTCTTTCCTTCTGCTAACTTTGGGTTTTGTTTGTTCTTCTTTCTCTAGTTCCTTTAGGTGTGAGTTTAGATTGTATACTTGAGATTTTTCTTGTTTCTTGAGGTAAGCTTGTATAGCTATAAAGTTCCCTCTTAGAACTGCTTTTGCTGCCTCCCATAGGTTTTGGATCATCGTGTTTTCATTGTCATTTGTCTCTAGGTATTTTTTTATTTTCTCTTTGATTTCTTCACTGATCTCTTGGTTATTTAGAAACGTATTGTTTAACCTCCATGTGTTTGTGTTTTTTACGTTTTTTTCCCTGTAATTCATTTCTAATATCATAGCGTTGTGGTCAGAAAAGATTCTTGATATGATTTCAATTTTCTTAAATTTACAGAGGCTTGATTTGTGACTGACCCAAGGTGTGATCTATCCTGGAGAATGTTCCGTGCGCACTTGAGAAGAAAGTGTAATCTGCTGTGTTTGGATGGAATGTCCTATAAATATCAATTAAATCTATCTGGTCTATTGTGTCATTTAAAGCTTCTGTTTCCTTATTTATTTTCATTTTGGATGATCTGTCCATTGGTGTAAGTGAGGTGTTAAACTCCCCCACTATTACTGTGTTACTGTCAATTTCCTCTTTTATAGCTGTTAGCAGTTGCCTTATGTATTGAGTTGCTCCTATGTTGGGTGCATATATATTTATAATTGTTATATCTTCTTCTTGGATTGATCCCTTGATCATTATGTAGTGTCCTTCCTTGTCTCTTGTAACATTCTTTATTTTAAAGTCTATTTTATCTGATATGAGTATAGCTACTCCAGCTTTCTTTTGATTTCCATTTGCATGGAATATCTTTTTCCATCCCCTCACTTTCAGTCTGTATGTGTCCCTAGGTCTGAAGTGGGTCTCTTGTAGACAACATATATATGGGTCTTGTTTTTGTATCCATTCAGCAAGCCTGTGTCTTTTGGTTGGAACATTTAATCCATTCACGTTTAAGGTAATTATCGATATGTATGTTCCTATTGCCATTTTCTTAATTGTTTTGGGTTTGTTTTTGTAGGTCCTTTTCTTCTCTTGTGTTTCCCATTTAGAGAAGTTCCTTTAGCATTTGTTGTAGAGCTGGTTTGGTGGTGCTGAATTCTCTTAGTTTTTGCTTGTCTGTAAAGCTTTTGATTTGTCCATCAAATCTGAATGAGATCCTTGCTGGGTAGAGTAATCTTGGTTGTAGGTTCTTCCCTTTCATCACTTTAAGTATATCATGCCACTCCCTTCTGGCTTGTAGAGTTTCTGCTGAGAACTCAGCTGTTAACCTTATGGGAGTTCCCTAGTATGTTACTTGTCATTTTTCCCTGCTTTCAATAATTTTTCTTTGTCTTTAATTTTTGCCAATTTGATTACTATGTGTCTCGGCGTGTTTCTCCTTGGGTTTATCCTGTATGGGACTCGCTGCACTTCCTGGACTTGGGTGGCTATTTCCTTTCCCATGTTAGGGAAGTTTTTGACTATAATCTCTTCAAATATTTTCTCTGGTCCTTTCTCTCTTCTCCTTCTGGGATCCCTGTAATGTGAATGTTGTTGCGTTTAATGTTGTCCCAGAGGTCTCTTAGGCTGTCTTCATTTCTTTTCGTTCTTTTTTCTTTATCCTGTTCTGCATCAGTGAATTCCACCATTCTGTCTTCCAGGTCACTTATCCGTTCTTCTGCCTCAGTTATTCTGTTATTGATTCCTTCTAGTGTAGTTTTCATTTCAGTTATTGTATTGTTCATCTCTGTTTGTTCTTTAATTCTTCTAGGTCTTTGTTAAACATTTATTGCATCTTCTCGATCTTTGCCTCCATTCTTATTCCGAGGTCCTGGATCATCTTCCCTATTGTCATTCTGAATTCTTTTTCTGGAAGGTTGCCTATCTCCACTTCATTTAGTTGTTTTTCTGGGGTTTTATCTTGTTCCTTCATCTGGTACATAGCCCTCTGCCTTTTCATCTTGTCTATCTTTCTGTGAATGTGGTTTTTGTTCCACAGCCTGCAGGATTGTAGTTTTTCTTGCTTCTGCTGTCTGCCCTCTGGTGGATGAGGCTATCTAAGAGGCTTGATGGGAGGGAGTGGTGGTGGGTAGAGCTGACTGTTGCTCTGGTGGGCAGAGCTCAGTAAAACTTTAATCCACTTGACTGTTGATGGGTGGGGCTGGGTTCCCTCCCTGTTGGTTGTTTTGCCTGCGGCAACCGAACACTGGAGCCTACCTGGGCTCTTTGGTGGGGCTAATGACAGACTCTGGGAGGGCTCACGCCAAGGAGTACTTCCGAGAACTTCTGCTGCCAGTGTCCTTGTCCCCACGGTGAGCCACAGCCACCCCTGCCTCTGCAGGAAACCCTCCAACACTGGCAGGTAGGTCTGGTTCAGTCTCCCCCGGCGTCACTGCTCCTTCCCCTGGGTCCCGATGCGCACACTACTTTGTGTGTGCCCTCCAAGAGTGGAGTCTCTGTTTCCCCCAGTCCTGTCGAAGTCCTGCAATCAATTCCCACTAGGCTTCAAAGTCTGATTCTCTAGGAATTCCTCCTCCCATTGCCGGACCCCCAGGTTGGGAAGCCTGACGTGGGGCTCAGAACCTTCACTCCAGTGGGTGGACTTCTGTGGTATAAGTGTTCGCCAGTCTGTGAGTCACCCATCCACCAGTTATGGGATTTGATTTTACTGGGATTGCGCCACTCCTACCATCTCATTGTGGCTTCTCCTTTGTCTTTGGATGTGGGGTGTCTTTTTTGGTGAGTTCCAGTGTCTTCCTGTCGATGATTGTCCAGCAGCTAGTTGTGATTCTGGTGTTCTCCCAAGAGGGAGTGAGAGCACGTCCTACTCCGCCGTCTTGGTTCCTCCTCTCCCACCATTGAGTTTTAAAGCTCCTCTCTCATCCCCAGAAAGAGCCCTTATGCTCATTTGCAGTCCCTCCTTGTTACCATTCCCAGCCCTAGACAACTGCTAATCTACTTCCTGTCTATAAATTTGCCAGTTCTGGACATGTCACACAGATGGAATCTTACAATATGTGGCCTCTGTGTCTGACCTGCACTTAGCACAATGGTTTTGCGCTGCATGTATAAACACTTTGTTCCTTTTTGGTGCTGGAAAGTACTGCATTCCACTGTGTGGAAATGCCACATTTTGTGTACCTAATTGATGGATATTTCAGTTGTTTCCACTTTTTCACGATTATGAATACTGCTGCTATACATTCATGTACAAATCTCTGTGTGGACACGTGTTTTCATTTCCCTTGGCAAGATACATAGGAGTGTAATTGCCAGGTTGAATGGTAAATTTATATTTAACTTAAGAAGCTGCCAAACTGCTTGCCACAGTAACTGTTTGCTTTCCACATTTTGTATTTTAACTAGTAACGTTTGCGGGGTGGCCCTGTCTTTTATTTTTTAATGTAAATTTATTTATTCATTTTTGGCTGTGTTGTGTCTGTGTTGCTGTGTGCGGCTTTCTCTAGTTGCGGCGAGTGGGGGCTACTCTTCGTTGCAGTGCGTGGGCTTCTCGTTGCGGAGCACAGGCTCTAGGCGCGCGGGCTTCAGTAGTTGTGGCTCGTAGGCTCAGTAGTTGTGGCCCGTGGGCTCAGAAGTTGTGGCCCACAGGCTCTAGAGAGCAGGCTCAGTAGTTGTGGCACACGGGCTTAGGCTTCACGGCATGTGGGATCTTCCCAGACCAGGGCTCGAACCCGTGTCCCCTGCATTGGCAGGCGGATTCTTAACCACTGTGCCACCAGGGAAGTCCCATACCCTGTGTTTTTAAACTTGATTGGTTCTTTTGGATCTTAAGATGGGGGAAAGCCAAGGAATGGACTTGAGATGAAGAAGGTAACGTGCTTAGCACATATGCTTGCCGTTTCGGGTTGATTACTAGGTGTGTGCAGGGCAGCTTTTTTGCTTGAGAGATGGACACATGGTGTGTTTCGACAGAGCTGTTGACACCAGCATTAAAGATTTGGAAACGTACACTAGGAACGGCATTTTAGAGATCATCTTAAAAAATAACCTCAGGGACTTTCCTGGTGGCACAGTGGATAAGAATCTGCCTGCTAATGCAGGGGACACGGGTTCGAGCTCTGGTCCAGAAAGATCCCACATGCCATGGAGCAACTAAGCCCGTGCGCCACAACTACTGAAACTGCACTCTAGAACCAGTGCTCCGTAACAAGAGAAGCCACTGCACCGAAGTGTAGTCCCCGCTCGCCGTAACTAGAGAAAGCCCGTGCGCAGCAACGAAGACCCAATGCAGCCAAAAAACAAATAAATAAATGAATTAATAAAAAAAATAACCTCAACATGAGGGATAATCACATGGAATTTCTTAGTCCTAGAGTGATTTTTATATTCCAGAGGTAGCTTGTTTTGATTAAGCCCATGCTTTTTAAATGGGATGGATTTAGGGCACGAGGTAACCTTGGGGCTTTCCTTTGGTAGGCTTATCAGAGCATGTGAGCAGCAGATTTGACAGCCCAGATAGTAGTGTTGCCAGAGCCCTGGCCAATTTCGTATCAGTGCTGGTGGCTCTGACTGATTCATGGACCAAGATCGGTCCTGGTTGATGGCAGGTTTTATTTTTAAAGAAGAATGATGTATTTGTTTCTCAAAAGAAATGTCATCCCCGGATAAAGGCAAGTTGTGAATATAGGGAGGGAGATTAATGTTCTTAAGCGTTTTACTTCATGATTATTATGATACAATATCTGAATGGCATTTACAGTTTTAGAAGAATGTGATCATTTTTTGGAGGGAGGAAGTAAGATATTGGAGTATTTTAGAAAAGATTCATTGCCAAAATGAAGCAATTGCTTATGTCTTTTTTTCCCCTCTTACCTTTCCCTCTTCCTTACATCTGGGCAATCTTTTAACACACCTGCACCTTAGTGAATTCATAAAAGAGATGACATATGTGAAAGCATCTAGCCCATAATTAATGCTTAGTAAAGTTTGTGTGTGTGTTGACTCATTCATTCATTTATTTATATGTATCTTTACTGAATAAATAAGACACCTAAGATGTGATCATAAAGCAGCTTTGTTTGTGTCCCACTAACACTTTAAAATTTATTCAGTGAAGTGAGTCTATCTCTTGCTTCTCGATGAAATCTATAAGTTTTCTGATTAGATTTTTAAAAAATTCTACGGTCAGTTTCAATTGCTAAATACTCTTAGTTTAGAATTTGGAATGCCCGATTTCAAATAAAAATTAAAATTTCAAATATGATTTAAAAGAAAATATCTTTCCTTTTCTTTCTTTCCCTGCTTTCTCCTGCTCTTCTACTGCCTTCATCTAACGGTCATGTTTTGTTCCCACCACGCCCCCCCAGGGTTGCAGTGGTAAACCGGGGGTTGGAGTGGGGAGATGCGAAGTAAGAGGGATAAGAAATTTCTTACTTGACAGTACATAGCAAGATAGTGCTGTCCTCTCTGAACCTGATAGATGTTTTGAGCTGACTCTCGCTCTTGGGGTCTTTTGGGGGGAATTATGGTTTGGATTGTGTCCTCCTAAAATTCATATGTTGAAGCCCTAACCCCTAGTACTGCGGAATGTGACTGTATTTGGACATAGGGTCTTTAAAGATGTGATTAAGGCAAATAGGGGTATATGGGTGTGGCTGGTGTCCTCATAAGAAGACAGTAGGACACAGACACACAAAGAGGGAAGGCCGTGTGAAAACAATGGGAGAAGAAAACCATCTACAATGAGGGAGCGAGGCTTCAGAATAAAATCAAAATCAGCCTTGGTATTACCCTGATTTTGGACTTCTGGCCTCCAGAACTGTGAGGATATAGATTTCTGTTGCGTAAGCCACCAGATTGTGCTACTTTGTTATGGCACCCCTAGCAAACCAGTAGAGGAGGGTTTTGGAGATCCCTCTCCCCTTCCTTGTTCCACTCCTGGACCATCACTGGGGACCCCTCTGATTCCCTCGATGCAGGTGATGTACTCACCTCTGCTTTGTTGCTTCTCTGTCTGGGAATCAGCTTCTCCCTGCTCTCTTCACCCTCTAATCCACTCTGTTAGACAGGATCCACGACAGCTTACTACCGTCTCTCATGAATTGTCTACATCTGGTCTACAGGAGGCGTACATCTGTGCTCAGATAAACTCCAGCGTTCAGGCTGATCACAGCCCAGCAGCCGCTGCTCCTTTTTTTCCCATCCTCACAGCTTAGGCCAGTTTCTCTCCCACCTTTTAGATTTTCCAGGCAAGGATCAGACACCCCTGTCCAGTCTCTCCAAGGGGTCCTGTAGGCCTTTCTGGTGAGGTTGAGTAGGCGTGATGGGAATCACTGCATAGTTCTCTCTGAAGAAAGATCCTCCCCCATTCTCCACGTGCTCCGATCCTTTTAAACCCCGGATGTGAGTGAAGGTTTGAGAGTCCTGTTACCAGTTTTCAGCTAAATCCTTTGAAAATATGTGTCCTGGACTGGCCGCTTACTTTGGAATGAAACGTCTGTTCTATCTTTGTGCTTCCAATTTGACACTCAGTGCTTGGTCGCTCATCCTTTCTCTCAGCCTCGGTGAACTTCTGCTGAGTGTGGACCGCGCAGAGAGTCCTGCTGAGGTTAGTGGTGAAGACTTGGGCGTGGCCAGGATGGACTTTTTCCTTGTTGAGAAGCTCCCTGACTGGAAGTGGTAGAATCTCATGCAATAATAATAGACCGGGCATGTAGATTTGGCGGAGTCCTTGGCCTGCTTTGTATCAGGCTGATAAAATCTCTATCCTAAGCGCTTGCCCCCAGGATTCTAGTGGATGGTCCTTGCTCTCTGTTGACTCCTACATTCCATTACCGAAATGGTCAGCTCCCTTGGCTGAGCTCAGCATGTGGTTAGGGAGATGCAGCCGGGGGGAGCACAGCCATGAGAGAGGAGAGGCAGGCAGGACGGGAAAGGGAGGGGCAACCTGGTAAGATTCATAGGCCAAATGAGTTGGTGGTTTTGGTTTGTTTGTTTTTTTTTTTAGCTTCTTAATGTTTTCACATGTAGATGTGAAAACTGATCACGGAGTTTACTCAAACCCCAGTACAGCTAACCCAGTCCATTTGGGACCAAAGAGAGCCTTGCTGAGGTCAAGGGCAAAGTCTAAAGGCTACCCAGGCACCTGACCCGTATCTTTGTCCTACACATTCCGTCAGGAAACACTTACCGATTTTATGCCAATGGCTAGCACCCGAGTAATAAGCAAAATGAAAACTCTACCCTGAAAATCCTCCATTCCAACGTAAACAGCCTGAGATGTACATTTTCAGATTTGTCCAAAATTGGTATTGGGACTCTTGAACCCCTCGCTCACATCCAAGGTCTAAAAGGGTCAGGGTGTGTGGAGATTGGGGTAGGATCTTTGGAGAGAACTTTGCAATGCTTCCCACCATACCTACACAGCCTTCTGAGAGAAGCTTCTAGGACTGCTGGCAGAGCTTGGACAGGTGTCTGACCCTTGCCTGGGAAACCTCAGATGGGTATGCCCGATCTTGCGGGAAAGGCCTGACAAGGTGCCCTTTTCTCATCAGCTTGCCCAAATCCTGAGTTTCCTTTATAGCCACTTAGACCCTACCCCTATGGTGAAGACTTCTCTGATGCTGTGAAAGTTCTCTCCAGATAAAGATGTCCCTGATGAGAGAGCCTGTCATGCCATCCAAACTGCTCCTTGGGGAGTTACCTTTTATAGTATTTGTCTTGCCAGATTGAGAGCATTGAGCGTTCATAGCTTTTGGTTCAAATTCCATGTTTGTGGGAGAGAGATGATTGTCTGAGAAAACAGGTACTTCAGGGGGAAGAGGTAGTAGATGCTGACAAGGCGAGAAGTATTTTAATTTTAGTTTCTTGCATTGGTTCAATGTCCTCTTCAGTGCTTTGGATTTTAAGTCTGATGTTCTTTTCACTTGGAAGAAAAAATCCTGAAGCCTGTCTGGGGTACACGTTAGTGTTCTGGTGTTACTGAGGATTCCGTGGAGTTACCTCCACAATTCCACGACTGACGGATGAGTTAGAGTGAGGACACTTATTCACTCTGCTCCTCTAATGCTGTGGTGATTCACAGGGAATTGTTTTAAACCACTGCCCTTGAATCCTGGGGTATGGCATCTTGGATGCTGGTACATTCCTGTGATTCAGGAAAATGTACATGTGTGTACCACTGCCATATGCCTTTGCGAGTTCATATTGTTTCTTAGTGGCCATGGGTAACCTGCTAGTTTCTCTCCTAGATTTTAGTGTAGAGGGCTCCCCTCTCACCCCACACAATATTTTGAAAGATTCAGTCAGTGCTCGAAAATGTTGGTCTATTATATCTACTTATACAATGTCTCTAGATTATCTTTAATGAAGGTGTCAATTATAGGTATGGTATCACTGAGTCTAGAACAGTGGTTCCCAATCTAATTGAGCATCCAAATCACCTGGCAAGTTTAAAAAAAGAAAAATTACAGATTTCTGAGCCTCACCTCTGATTACAGAATCCAAATACCTGGCTGGAGCTCCAAGAGGACCCTTATGTGCTGACATAATTGCCAGCGTTGTCTTATGAAATAACCTTTGCGTCATATGTCGGGGTGGAAGCGGGGGCGGGTGGGAGAAGGAGTGGTTGGAAGATAGAAGACAGGAGCGTTTTTTCCTAACCATTTCAGCTGGGGGTGGCTTACGGTAGAGAAATGGCTAAATAAAGAGAATCTAGGAGCAACCACATGTTAGCACTAAGGGCACTGCTTGTTTAGCCTTTGTTCCTTCGAAGTTCATCTTCAGTCAGTCCAGACGTTTCTAACCTGGAATTTTTTTAACTCTAAGGATCGGAGAGGTAATGGAGATTATTAAACTTTAACAAAAAACAACAGCTTTGTTCAGTTGCATCCTCCTCAACTTGCCCATTTGAATTATACAATTGAATGGCTTTTGGTACGTTCACAGGTTGTGCAGCTATCATGGCAGTAAATGTAGAACATTTTCATCACCCCAAAAGGAAACTCTGTATCTATTGTAAGCCATTCTTAATACTCAAAGAAGTCTAACTTATTAGTTCATACTGTAGCCCTATAGGCTAATATCAAGCTTTTTTGATTCGGGCTAGAATTATATCAGATAAGGTAGCTCATGTTAAGCTTTGATTGAGAGTTACATTATTTTTAAAGGGAAAATGGATTAACAAACCCCGTTTGTTGGATCTAGTATTTCAGACGAGAGGGCAGCACGTTTGTGCATCTCTGCCCTACTGCATCCTCCGCGATGGAGTGACATCACATGATGACAGGTGACAAAGCTGTGTTTCAGTGACTTATTCTGGGTTTGCGCAGGGAGCAAACTGACTAACATTTCTGCTCAGTGGGTAGACATGCTTGAAAGGGGAGAATGTGATTCAAACACCCTTTCCCATATACGTGAAACATTTCATCCTCTTTTTGAACCATTCAAATGAGACTCCCGTGCAATTAATTTGGCTTCACCGCAGCTCTTTTGATTTAAGCATCTTGATTAAGTGACTTTTCCAAGGACTGCTAGTAGCGTAGGCTGGCTAAATTGATAGATGTCACTTTATCCAGTCTGGCCTTTGGAAGTTTGAATTTGGGAATTAGAGCTGTAAGATTCCAGCTGACCCAAGGAAGGCAAGTCGCTGATTGACTCGTGGGTCCTCTTGGGGAAGAGGAGGAGGTATCGAGGCAGAGCCCAGCGTCATTTCAGGGGCAGGTGACTTCCCCCTAGTCCTGGCTTCCAGGGGTTAGGTTCTTTTACCAATACTGGGAAAGCTGTGATCTGTTACTAACTTGAATTACCCCCAGCTACAGTTCTTGTTTCTGAAGGTACTATTCTGTGGGTTTCCAGAACTTCTTTACCCTTGACCCCTATCTCTGTCATCCTGGAGTTATACTCTTGGACCACCCAGCTCTCACACACCCAGAGCCTTGATTCCAGGAAAACATTCACTTCACAGCTAATACCTCCCCCTGGGAATTTTTGGAATTACTTGCTTTATTTACTTAATCCTCTTAATTGTTCGTTTGCATACTTCTCACTGCCATGCTGGGGGTGGGTTGGGGGGGCAGCGGACACAAAGACAAACAGCCAAAAAAACTAGCACCACACCCATGAACACCGCCCCCCCCCCTCCCCACAACGTGACCTCAAACAAAAATCCGACCCAACTTCGCCTAAGACATTGTGTTCTTGCCTGAAGGAATGCTTTGGGTGGTTCCACCTTGGTGGGCTACACAGTTTGTGGATTATCTAAGCCTGGGTTTCTCTTTGCTTCTTTTCCTGCTGCATGGATTTGGCCTCTTTTCTTGGTTATTAGCACTTCACCCAGAGGGTGGAAGGAATTGAACTTAAAGGGCGATTTCCATTTTCTAGCTACTTTTGATGGAGAACCATGAGCCAGTGACAGGTTGGGAACATCTGATTATCATTATTTCTACTCGGATTCATCAAAGGTGGTTTGCTTTGACATGAAGAAGGGCTGCTTTATAAACCAGCGCAACTTTGATAAGGAGAGTTCCTGTTTCATGTACCTTATTTCTAGGTTCTCAAACTTGTATGCCAAATAAATATTCAACCAAGGAGGTTCCTGGGCCCTGCTCCTGAGACTCAATTTCCATTGACTTTTGCATTTAGCAAACCGTCCCCAGGTCCTTCTGATTCAGATTAAGGAGGGGGCCAACCTCCAGAAACACTGTCTCGGAGTCTGTACTTTGCTGTTCAGATACCAGCCCAGCCTTCTCTGTGGTTAAATACGTGGCAGTTAACAAGGTGTAATTACAGTGTGTGTGGTTTCCAAGGCAACACACATTCTGTCACCCCTGCTGAGGCTGGGAAGATTGAAAGGGACCACTGGGAGGCCGCCTAATGGTGTGGCCTCCAGATTAATGTCATTGAGGTGCTTTATGATGACCGGGTTTTCATACTGTTCACCCAAGGGCCCTGCTTAAGGGCAGCAGAATGAAAGTAAACAAATTAGAAGCCAGGGAGCTGCTGGACCACTTCTGGAGGTGTCGATGAAGACCTGAGGAGGGATGAGTCCAGACTTTCAGTTGCTTGCATTTCCCCTGCTCTATTTCCTCAAATCGGTTTAGTCCAGAATGATAAGGATGGTGGAGAAACATGATGACCTTGAAAGGCTTTTGAAAAATAATGGTCGACTGTGGTCAACATCCGACCACCCTTCCTTAGTCCTCAAATGGACAGGACTGTTGATGGTCCCCTGTTCTCACTTTGTCAACTGAGGCTTGAAGTTACATTTCTGGAGCACTTACTAGGTGATGGGAACTTGCACATAGATTTTTCTGGCCTTTTTGACCTAAACGTGAGGGTTCCACACTGTACATTTTCCAGGTTTAAAGATGGAAAAGATCAAGTTCGTACCATATTTTAGCACAGGAGTTTACTTTTGGGTTTTAGTTTTAAAGCTGTAGAGCAGCAGAAAAGGCATTCAACCATCAGTCTGACTTTGGGGTCTGGTTTTGAATTTTATCATACAGAGGTTTTGGGAATGCAGACAGGTTTCTTCACTTCTCTGAGAGGGCTCTGTTCTCGACCTCTGGAAAATGAGGGGCTTAGACTAGATCAATAGTCTTACCTTTTGAAGGGTGACAACCCCCTTGCCGAATCTGATGAAAACAGGAACTTTCTTCTCTTAAAAAAAGTACATATATACTGTCACTCCAAAAATTACCTTCACTTTCTAAAGGGACCACAGACCCCTCCTAAATGAGGTGGTTTCTTAAATCTTTTCCAGCTCTGGCTCTGAATCACTGGGTCCCACGACGACCTGGAGGGAGTCTTTCACTGTTTTGAGTGGCTTCCTGAGGAATGAGGTATTCAGTGAGGGAGGTTTTGTTGTTTCTTGCATTTTTCACCCATTGCCCTGTGCATCTAGGAGGGGGAAGAAAAGAAGCCACACTGAGAAAAATAAATAGGGAATGAATGGCATCTGGAATATGAGCTGTTTTCCTTATCATGCTTCACTACTGTGGCCCTTCCAGAGGAGGCTGAGGGTATAACTATAATGTGAAGGGTGTGGAGAGGAGTGAGTTAGGCACGTGGATACTGTATTTTGTGCAGTGACAGGTCAGCAGTTACTTAAGCTTTTTCTACTTTGAATGGGAAGTAGGGATAAAATTTAAAGTTTTGGTTAACTTGAAAATGTCAGAAGGTTCCAGGTAGTATCACGAATGGGAATAACATATGTTCTTTACCACTTCCCAGCCCTTAACCCTGACCACCTTCCTGACTCAACCCCAGTCGCCTACCCATGGCCCGAAGTCCTAATCCATTCAGGAGGGAGTATCTATAGTGTTTGTTTGGAAACCTAGATACTTAATTTCTTCTTTTCTTCCTCTGGTTAGGTGCTGAAAGTCTCCTCTAGAGCTCTGGAAGGCTGAATGGACTAAACATGAAGAGCTTGAAAGCCAAGTTCAGGAAGAGTGACGTAAGTGGTCTGGCTGTTCCCCCCACGTTCCTGGGGCGGCAGCAAGCAATACCCTCCCTCGTACCGTGATAAGGTGCTGGGTTAATCAACTACAGAAGCCAGAAGCGCTCTGGGGCCCAGCTCAGGGTGGCTTTTGTGAACGGCGTGTTCTAGGTTCCTTGCTCTTTGTGTGTATAGCTTCCGAAAATGACTTTTTTTTTTTGTACTCCTGGCATCTGTGCCTTGGAGAGAAAGGAACAGTCAAATTAAACATCTTTTTTCCCCCCCTTGATTCTCGATAAAGTGCCAGAGTATTCCTTTTAAAATTCTAATGAGACTACTGCTCAAACCCTCCCCCCTCCACCCACCGGCTCTGCATCTCACTTGGAATAAAAGCTAAAGTCCTTAAAACAACCTACCAGTCCTCATACCGGCTGAAATTAAACATCTTAACAAAAAGAATCAGTCAAATGCCTCAGCGTCGTTAAAGTCCCCCCAGATCTGATTCAGAATGTCATTTTTAGAGGAAGCTAGTCTCAAGAAAGTGGTTAGGAATTACGTGTTAGCAAGGTTCGTCTTGGTGTTTAGAAAACTTTTAAATTCTGTTAAGGCTCTTGTGGTGAAACAGCAGTATCTATTGCTGCCTGCACCTTTATTCCCCCAGCATTCCTGGGGTTCTTCCTCATTTGTTATTCATCATAAAAGACTGGATTGGAGGAACCAGTTATGATGTCAGAATTACGAGGCAAAGTCTCCCAGAGGAGAAAATGGAGAAAGACAACATAGCAGCGGGATTATACGTGATGCTATTGTAACAAAAGGTCACCTCGTAAACCCTGCCGAGGTTCCAGTCTTGTACTAGCTGCACTCCAGATGCTTGGAGCAGAATGGTTGAATGGGAGCAATTCATGGAAGGGTGTGAGATGGAAGCTCAGATGGGTCACCCTCCTAATGGGTTTGCTTGGCTGTCATTTTACATTAGGTAATTAAAGGTGAACCTGGATTTTATTTCTGTGCCATGAATTATATGACAGCTTGGTACAGCCGCATTTTTGCAATAAGTGGAGGCCGTGTCTTTTATGGCTAACATCACACACACACACACACACACAAACACACACATACATACATACATGCACATCCACACACACCTCCTTTTGGCTGAAGCTTATCTCCTGAGGCTGCATCATGACATGTAACTTACTGCCCTGATAAGGCCCAGACCAGATGAGATGCTTGTGGGATGATTGCAGAATCTTGTCGTGCTGAAAGGAAGTTAGAGCTAGAAAGGGTTTTTAGGAAAAAGCGGGCCTCACCTTCTCATTCTTCAGGTAAGTTAACTACAACTCAGAGAATGTGAAGAGACTTGGCCGAAGTCGTCCACCTAGCCTTTGGCCGGAGTGAGAGCCTTGGTCATCTGACTTCCTTCACCCCTTGCACCTGCCACTCCCCAGAGAAACCCCCTTCAACCTCCTCATTTGCTGGCCCAATGATGCTACAACCTGTAGACCTCATTGGACTTTCAGTTAAGAAGGGAAAGGCAATTAAATGGAAAATGTTGCCCAGTCGAGCAGATACGGGTTTGTAAATTGTGTGACCAGGTTAACAAATACCTTTTCCATTCCAAGGGAATTTGGGCAGCTTCCATTTGCACAAGTTGAGATTGTTTTAGCAAAATTTAATCAGTCTCGAATTCCATGATATATGAACAGGGGCAGGGGGAAATGATGGGAGCGTACACTTTTGGTTTAAAAATTAAAAACTGGTGGCCTTAGGGAGGGTGTTGCTGGAATCTAGTTTTTAAAATAAAAACTGAAATATTTCCATGATTTAGGGAAAAAAGTCACAGGAATAACACTATTAAAAGCGTCTGAGATTTGGCCGCAGAAAGGCCGTGGTTTTGGCAGTTAGTACAAAGGGAAAAAACGTTAGAGGAGCACGCTTGGGGGAGGAGAGCAAAAGAAATTGGTATTATGGGGCCAGACAGTATCAGATGGCTCCCCAATTTCATCCCAAATTGCTTCCCCGAGTGCCATCACTGTACTGTGAGATGGAGGGAATAAAAGCAAGAAAGAAAACCGTTTCAAACCCCAGCTTGAAGAGCTAACCATTATGAAGTATTTACTATATGTCAGGCACTATGCCAGGCTCATTACGTGAACTTCATTTAATCTTGCCACAGACCTGATGTGGTAGGTATTATTGTCAGGCTGATTTTCCAGATGAAGAAACTGAGACCCAGGGAGCTCCAGTCCCTTGCCTGGGCCTGGGTTCTTCTAGCTCAAAGTTGTATAGCCAGTTTTTGTGCCAAAGTAGCCTGATTCCAGAGCCCAGGTTTCCTGAAAGAGGAAATTTGGATGGAGGTTTGATTTTATGAAACAGAACAGTCCAGGCAGTAGCTTGGAAAAGCGACCTTGGACCTAGGTCTGTGGCCTTGGGCAAGTACTCTTCCCTTCCCTGAACCCCCAGGTTTCTCACCTGAAAAGCAGAGAAAATAGTATTAGCCTCACGAAGTTGTTGTGAAGGTTAATATGCTGGTGCCTGTAAGGCACACATCTTAGGCCTGGCACTCAGGAGATGCTTGGTAAATCTTTCTTGCTCTTAATCAGAAACCCATGCTATAGTTCAGAGGACTTCAGCGCTGTGGTTGGCAGACAGGTTCAGACTCACTACAAGCTTTCCTTGGGAGGGTTCCTGCCTCCTGCTTGGGTATCGGGAGGGGTCTTCAGAGCTCAAGCCTGGGCAGTGAGGGCCTCCTCTCTCTCTTACAACACGTATTTCTCCATTTAAGCAGTAGATTTGAGATGAAAACGATACCAGAGTGATTGTAACACGAAAGAAGCAACTAGAGTTCTCTCAATTCTGTTATTCCACGTGACCATTGGGAATTCTTATTTGTGTCTAAAATTTAAAATAGTCAAATAGGGCAAACTGCAAAGTAATATTTTTGTTGGTGCCAACTTTATTTCATGTGTGAAATATTTTACTGACTTTGAGTATTTTTAAAATTGAAAATTATTTAAAAATTGCTCATTTAATTGCTAATTAAAAGTAAACAATGAGTCAATAGTATAATTATGATTTTAAAAAAAGAAATCCACGATGAAAAAAGTAGGCTGAAAAGTGTATGTGGTCTGGAGGACAGAATAATCTGCTAACACTTGCTGCCTCTGAGGAGGGGTACAGAGCTAAGAGTGGGTGCGGGAGGGAGCTTTGCTTTTCACTGGGTGCCGTGGGGTTTGCATTTTTTGGTATATGTGTATGCACCCACATGTACCACTTATTACAAGAAAAACAAGTTTTAAACGGTTTATATTCAGTTCAATGAGCCAAACTATAATCTTCTTTACCTGAAGTGAGTGGTCTCTCTCAAAGAACGACCCTAAACCCTCAGCCATCAAATTTTCCTGCTTGTCTTTGTGTGAGGCTGAAAGGAGAATGGGAAAGAAAGGGCCCTTTGTGTTTCTGGGGGGAGTAGGAAGAAGAGGGACAGCAGATCATGTTCGGGCTCTCATAAAGAGAAGGCAGGTGACCCGCGGGCGTGATCATGTTTCAGCCAGCCTGTGTCTGGGAGGTCTGCAGCCAGATGAGCTTGTGGCCATTGAGAGCAAATCCCAGGAGTGAGAAAGGACAAGTGTGGCCCAAAGGAGCCCCCCGTGGATGGCCTGAAGGTCATTGTGCTGCACCAAGACCATCAGGCAGGTAGAGATTTCCTCCGAGTGTCCTTTTCTGGAACACTTGATTCAGACAGCTGCTAAGTCAAGGGTGGGTTTTTGTGTGTGACCTAGGGGAATGAGCCCGATTCCCTGGGCTGTGGTTAGATACTGTCCTTGTCTCCTTGCTTTAATCCCTAAACATAATTGTGAGCCTGCAGTTAATCCACAGAGGCCAAAGAAATCCTAATGTGGATGACATTTTCCAGTTCCCATTTCTAATTTGATTTTGGGCATCCTTGAACTTGGGTTAGATACTGGAAGGGATACAGGAGAAATGTGAGGGATGGTTCTTGTCTTGAAGAAGCTCATAAGCCGAGGTGGGAGGAGAAAAACTACACACAGGAAATAACTAAGGCAAAATACAGATCATGTATAATATAGATATTAAAAGGATCTCCAGGATGATATAACCACTTGTTGAATTGTGAGACCTGGATGATAAATGCTGTAAATTTTCAGAGAGGGGTAAATCACTGGAAATGGGAAAATTGGGGGGAGCTTTATGGAGGTGAAGCTTCTTCCAGGCCTTGGGGATGCATAGGATTTGCAACGATGGTTAGGAGAGGAGGAGAGGAAAGGGTAATGCAGGGGAGCCAGCCGTGAAGCACAGTGGGTAGACTCAGTTTCCAAAAATTGCCCTTGATATGCAGAACAGTGAAGCTTCAAGAGCCCAGGAAAGTGCCCATGGCATGGCTCTGAGTCTTTTAGTAAGAACGCTATAAATTTTTCATTCTAGTTTTAAAAATGGATGTACTTGACTTTTTACACTTATAAAGTAAGCACAGAGTACTAAATCATCATTATTTATTTCTTTTATGACTAGTTTGAAAGTAGCTTCTTTACCTCTTTAAATATTTGCCGCAACTAGTACGTGGTTCCACATGGAAAAATGAGCTGTCATCATGAGAAATGAGGCCAAGAAGGTTGGGATTTCCCTTTGCTAATAAAATGCTCAGGCTTCTGGAATTTCTTTGTAAATGCCAATTTTTAGTGCCTTGAGTGAAATGGGTGGAGGCTGAGGGATGGGAAAAAGGGTTGAAAGATCTTTGTAACAAATCTTGAGAACTGCCTCTCAAACATGATCGAGGCCTTCAGAGTTTACTTTGTGGGTGTGTGTTTAATTTTATGAAAGATTTGTTCCCAATTCTGTTTTCCATTATAATAGGGAAGCAGTGGACGTTCCATTTAGGGAAACAAACAACAAAAAAAGGCAGCCAGTTGAAAATGGCTGGCTCCATGAGAGATTAAATTGATGGTATTTCTTTCTGCAGCAGCTACTAACGATTGCAGCTTTCAGCCAAAGAATGCACATACCCCGTGAATCTTGAGGAACCAGATACATCCTGCTCAGACAGGAGTTTGAATTTGTTGCCTGTTGAGAGAATAGCTCTCATGAAGGTCAATAATCGACGTCTCTGCCAAGGTATTTTTTCAAGGAGTTTTTCGTCATTTATAATAAGTTTTTACAGATGCCCAAGACTCCCTCCCCCACCATACATGCAAAAAAATGAGAGTATTTAAAATCCGAGCCGCTTGACGGAGGAGCCTTGGCCAGATCTATTGTAAAGCGAAGCCTCTTTGTTTCCGTCGACGTAATTTAAAAATACATCAGAGGTGACCTTTTGGGATGGAGGTCTTGAGACTCTTGTAAACTTCTGCAGAGAATTTGGTCAGGTTCATGTCATGCTACGTAGTTTCTCCAGGTCTTGTCAGCCCGTCTTAAGTGGGGAATCTGCTTGCTGCCTGATTTCACCTTGTATAAGTTTCCTAGGGCTGCCGTAAACACAAATTGAGTGGTTTAAACAGCCTTAGTGTATTGTCTCACAGTTCTGGGAACTAGAAGTTTGAGATCAAGGTGTTGGCAGGGCTGCTTCCTCGTGAGGGCTGTGAAGGTGAATGGGATCTATGCCTCTCCCAGCTCTGTCTGGTGGTTTGCTGGCAGTCATTGGCTTGGAGATGCGTCACCCTGATCTCTGCCTTCATCTTCACATGGTGATCTCTCTGTGTGTGTGTCTCTCTCTTCAAATTTCTCCTTTTTTTTTTATAAGGACACCAGTCATATTGGATTAGGGCCCACCCTGATGACGTCATTTTGATTTGATTATAAAGACCCCATCTCCAGATCAGGCCATATTCTGAGGTACTTAAGGCTCCAACTTATCAATTTTGCAGGGTGTGTGTCAGGATGGGGCCCACAATTCAACCCAAAACATACCTCCATCCTTTTCTATCTAGAGCAGTTTCTCGGGAGCCCTGGCACTCCCCCACTGAGCATGTGCGCTCATAAATGTTAACTCCACAGTTTCTTCATCTTTTGGACTATTTTCAGTGTCTAATAGAGTGAGGCTAGAGTATCACATTTTTTTTAGTGGGTGTCAGTGCCTAATACATAATATTAATCACAAGGGTAAACACATAATATTAATCACAAGAGTAAACACGTATTGATCGCTGACCTACTGCAACAGAAATTAGGAGAAGAGTTCTCATTGATTGAATGCTTACTGTGTGCCAGGCACTGTAGCAAACCCTTTACGTGTAATGCTTACAAAATTGTATCCAGTAAAGACCATTACTATAATAGCAATTTACAGAGGGAGAAATTAAGGTTGAGGGAAGTTAAGTAACTTGGACAAAGTCGCACATTCGATAAATGGCAGAGAGATCTGAACCCCGGTTTATCATGATGCCAGAGCTTGTACTGGCAACAGCTACACACACCTGTTGGCACAGGGCATTCCCTTTCCTAAGTTCCAAAGCTGAAAACTGCAGGAGGTGAATTCTGCTCTATTGCCCTAAGCAATAGAGACCCATGGAATGACCTTATTATTGTCAGTGCTCTCCACAGTGGCAAAGCTCCCCAACATTAGTGTCATTACCCTGGGCAGGGGAGGATCTGGGAAAATCTTGGGTTGCTTCCTGAGAGGCAAATGCACTTCAGACTGAACTTTTAAAGCAAGAGAGGACAGATGCTGCTACCTTCTGCTCTTCTGCTGCAGTTAGGAAAACTAATTCTAATTCTAAATGGAGCCCTGTTGCTGGCTAACTGGACCACAGCCTCATTCTATTGTGTTGGCCAAAAAGTTCATTTAGGCTTTTCCATAAGATGTTATGGAAAAAACCCAAAGAAACTTTTTGGCCAACCCAAATAGTTACCCCGGACCATAATTGCAGGAATTCTTGGTTAAACCTGATACCATTCCAGCTGCAGCTGGAGACCAATATGAAACTCAGAAGCTGGCCTCTAAACTTGGGGAAATCTGATCGTCTACATAAGCAGTGACTCATCTAGGTTACTACCTATTATCTCTTTATTCTGAATTAATTATGTAATCATTCCGAACTATTGCTGACCTCGATGTTTTTTGCTTGATAAATTCTTGTATGTAACTTTTCCTCTGGAGTGAAATAGGAATTGCTTCTGAATTCATTCCGTGGAGATTTTCAGTTGTGTTTCTATCCACAGATCTTTGCTGTAAGAGGTGGTTATTTTCATTTCTGTGGCAGCAGGTGTTAGCATGAGTCGAAGGCCCAGTATCTATAAAGATGACATTAGTGGGACTTCCCCAGTGGCCCAGTGGTTAAGAATCCGCCTTCCAATGCGAGGGACTCGGGTTCCATCCCTGGTCAGGGAACTAAGATCCCACGTGCCGCAACTAAGACCCGATGCAGCCAAAAACATAAATAAAAAAATAAAAATAAATATTAAAAAAAAAAAGATGAGGGCTTCCCTGGTGGCGCAGTGGTTGAGAATCTGCCTGCCAATGCAGGGGACACGGGTTCGAGCCCTGGTCTGGGAAGATCCCACATGCCGCGGAGCAACTAGGCCCGTGAGCCACAGTTACTGAGCCTGCGCGTCTGGAGCCTGTGCTCCGCGACAAGAGAGGCCGCGATAGTGAGAGGCCCGCGCACCGCGATGAAGAGTGGCCCCCACTTGCCGCAACTAGAGAAAGCCCTCGCACAGAAACGAAGACCCGACACAGCCAAAAATAAATAAATAAATAAAATGTTAAAAAAAAAAAAAAAAGATGACATTAGTGACGAGCCTTGACTTTCCTTTTGAGTCCCCACCTCCTTTTAAACAAGGAAAGTCAGTGTGTTCTGATTGACTTGGTTATCCAATTATTAGGTGTTATCACGTGAAAATTTTTTCACTTTTTGAAAAAGCACTGCCTGAAGGATTTCATTTTTGGTTTTCTCAGGAGGCTGAATGGTACGGTCTCTCCCTCCCTCCTTCCTCCTGGGCTGTCCAGTGGGCTGACTGACCAGGAGGTGTAGAGATTTATAATGTGGGAAAAGAACAAAAAGTCTGAGGAACCACATGTTCTCCTGGGAGGGAGTGTATTTCTCAAAGCTGAGAATGTTTCCTTGGTAATTTTTCAAACTTGGGCTACAGTTTTGGAGGGTTTTTTTCCCCCCATGGGAGTCGGTGTCCATTCTTTGAAGGGTTGTTTCATAACTGAGAAGCTGCAGGGTCCTTCAGTGAGACCCCAGAGAACGTATTTATTATGACATGGGGTGAGCTGTGGTAACAAAATACCCTGAAATCGAATAAGATAGAACTGTTTCCTTAAGTAAAGGTTTCAAGCACTCCAGAGCCAGCAGGACAGGTCTGCTCCTTGGGCTCATCCAGGGCCCCAGGTTCTTTTACGATGTCCTCCTGCTGCCCTCCAGAGCTGCACTGCATTGCAGTAGCCAGTTGGCACACGTGGCTCTTGAGCATTTGCAATGTGGCTAGTCCAAACGGAGATGTTCCCTAAGTGTGAAGTACACACCCGTTTCAAACACTTAGTACCAAATAAAGAATGTAAAATACCTTATTAATAATTTTTATAGTTACACATTGAAGTGCTAATATTCTGGACATGATGGACTAAATAAATTTAAAATTCACTCCACCCGTTCCTTCTTATTTAATGTGGCTACTAGAACCTTTTAAGTGACTTTTAGGTCTTGCATTGTAATTCTGCTTTCAAGTCTTACAGAATCAGAAAGAGGGAGAATGAACCCCAAGCATCTTCCTTTTTTAAAGCATGTAACCCTGAAGGTGCACAAATCATTGTTCCCTTGGCGTGGAACTGACTGGAGCTTAGTCACATGCCCCTACCTAGCTGTAAGGGAAGCGGGAAGACACTTTCTCTAGCTGGCAGCCACGAAACCAGCTAAACCTCAAGGGGCAGGAGGAATGGGTCCTGGAGAAGATTAACTCAGTGTTATGGGTTGAACTGCTACCCATTCCCCAAAAGATATATTGAAGTCCTAGCCCCTACTACCTCAGCATGTGACCTTATTTGGAAGTTGAGTCTTTATAGAGGTAATCAAGTTAGAATGAGGTCATTAGGGTGAGCCCTAATCCAATATGACTGGTGTCCTTACGAAAAGTGGAAACTTGGACACAGACCTACGCAGAGGAAAGACTACGTGAAGAGACACAGGGAGAAGAACACCACGCGAAGATGAAGGTGGAGACCCGGGTGACGCACCTATAAGCCAAGGAAACACCAAAGATTGTCTTCAAACCACCAGAAGAGAGGAGAGAGGTGTGGGGCAGATTCACCCTCACAGCCCTCAGAAGGAACCAACCCTGCTAACACATTGATCTTGAGCGTCTAGCTGCCTGAACTGTGAGACAATACATTTCTGTTGTTTTAAGCCAGTTAGTGGTACTTTAGGGTGGCAGCCCTGGGAAACAAATACACGTGGCCACAGGCAATTTCCATTGTGAGTCTCAGCTGAAAGAGTTAGGTGATAAAGGTGTGCCAGATGTTCTATGTTTTGCTTACTTTTACCCCAGAAGTGAACACTGGTTGCCATTTGCCCGATTTCCCATTGTTCTGTTGGTGGATATGCTGTTCACATGAAGTTAAATGCCTTTTCCATGTTTGAAGTGGAAACTGCTCCTGAGTGTTGCCAGCTGGTGATATTAGGTTATCAATCAAGCTTTTCCTTTTAGGCCAGTAATATGTTGGCTTTGATAAGAAGTGGGATTATCAGGGCCTGTGTTAAGTATACCATTTACGGTCATCATTTTGGGATTGCTTACATAGATGGGAACTGTGGCGACCTGATCCCACACCTTCACAGAAAAGTTTGGGAGTGATGTCAGCCTACAATTATACATTATAAACTTAGTTTTAGGTTATGCTGAAGTGCATACATTCATTCGGTCAGCATGCAGTCTGTGAAACTGTGAAATATGAGGATTCTTAATTATATCTATTTCATTTGAACATTTATACCAGTTTGACTTACTTTCAAATTGGGACTTAGAATTCTGAGCAAAACATTAGATTTGTTGCAAAAGAACTTGAAATAGTGGCATTTCCATTTCCCAGACGTAGCTTTATTACTATAACCTGACATAATATTAATTTTTTTTTAACCCACATTCCTCTCCACTCATACTCAGTGTACTGTTTTGTTTTTTGTTTTTTTTGTTTTTTGTTTGTTTATTTATTTTTGGCTGCACTGGGTCTTCATTGCTGCACGTGGGCTTTCTCTAGTTGCGGCGAGCGGGGGCTACTCTTCGTTGTGGTGCGCGGGCTTCTCATTGCGGTGGCTTCTCGTGTTGCGGAGCACAGGCTCTAGGCGCGCGGGCTTCAGTAGTTGTAGCACGTGGGCTCAGTAGTTGTGCCTCGCGGGCTCTAGAGCGCAGGCTCGGTAGTTGTGGCTCATGGGCTTAGTTGCTCTGTGGCATGTGGGATCTTCCCGGACCAGGGCTTGAACCCATATCCCCTGAATTGGCAGGCGGATTCTTAACCACTGCGCCACCAGGGAAGCCCCCATACTCAGTTTACTGTTGATTCTTTTCTACCACTGTTGCTTGCAAAGCCCTGTCATTCTCTTTGTGTGCTTGCACTGTTGGATATTTGAACCCAAATACAGGACACTATGTTTATCCCAGTTAAATTTTATTTTCTTAGTTAAATTTGTTCAATAAATCTGTTGCTCTGACTTTTGCATTAAATTCTGACTCATCATAATCACATTGAGTCATCCACAAATTTAGTAGGGGCATGCCTGTTTAATCTAAGTCATTAATGAATGTAATGTACAGCTCTGTCTTCGTATACGGATAACCAGACTCCAAAGACTGAATTAAGGCATTGCCCATTTGGAAGGATGTCAATGGTTATTTCATATATATATACACACACATATACATATATGTATATATGGCATTGTCATATAATATATATATCATATACAAGCATACCTCATTTTATTGTGCTTTGCAGATATTGCATTTTTTAAAAATTAAAGGTTTGTGGTAACCCTGCGTCGAGCAAGTCTATTGGCACCATTTTTCCAACAGCATTTGCTCACTTTGTGTCTCTGTGTCACATTTTGGCAGTTCTCAGAATATTTCAAACTTTTTCATTATTGTTATATTTGTTGTCATGATCTGTGAGCAGTGATCTTTTACAATACTATTGTAATTGTTTTTTTGTTTTATAATTTTTCATTGTTATATACATTGTTTTTTTAGACATAATGCTATCATATACTTAATAGACTACAGTATAGTGTAAACATGACTTTTATACGTACTGGGAAAGCAAAAAGTTCTTGACTTCGCTTTATTGCAATATTTTCTTTATTTGCAGGTCTGGAACTGAACCCATAATATCTCTGACGTATGCCTGTGTGTGATAATTATTGACATCCTTCCAAATGGGCAATGCCTTAATCCACATTCTTTGGGGTCTGGTTACAGCTGACCCATTATACTATTTCTCAGCCCTGTTTCTCTGTCTTGTCCCAGTTTTATCTATTACTATCTATGCAATCCTGGACAAGTTACATAATCTCTCATCTTTGGCTTTCTCATCTGTAAACCAGGGTGATGCCAGCACCTTCCAGCATCATCGTGAGGATTAGGATAAAATCTGGCACACAGTACATTCTTGATAAATGGTAACTAATGATACCCATTACCCCGATGCCTTGCCCGGTGCCTCGCAGTAGTAGGTCTTTAGTAGTGTGTGATGAATGAATGGACTCTAAGTTTACTGTCTAGTTGAGATACTGTGCTTGACATGCATGAAACAGGTACGGCAGCACAAGGCTTGTGTCATTCAAAACAGAATCAGGCGTCCAGGCGGTAAATACTACAGCAGTTTAGGGAGGGCTTCATTGAAAAGGTGAATTTGAGGCTGGGCCTTCTTGACTCGTAGGTTAGGATTAACAGAGGAAACCAGTACTGGCGAGGGAACGTCCAGAGTCAGGCGGGGGTGAGGAGAGACCAACGGAAGAGGGAGATGCACAGAGTAATCAAGTTAGGTGGGAGGGGTGGACTTCTGCACAGCATTGGAAGCTGGGGGTGGGTGATGTGGGTAAAACGGAAGAATGAGGTTTGAAGATGATTGCGCTTGGGGCGCTAGGACGACTCGGGGGTTTTGAGAAACTAACTGGAGGAAAGGGCCAGGACTAGGGCCCAGGCTCAGGTGGTGGCCGCCGTGGGGAGGGAAAGAATGAGGTGCCTTGAGTGGGTGTGGGATGAAGAGCAGGGAGGAAATCGAGACTCCTGTCGCTCCACAAAGGCCACGCCCTGCCCTGGGCACGCCAGCCAAGCGACAGAGCGCCTCATCTCCTGAGAAATCTGGCGAGGGCTGTTATCACACTCGCCTTTTACTGCGCAACTTGGTGGGAAGAGACATTAGGAAACCTCAAGAGGTTAAAAAAAAGAGTGAGAATCTTCTTGATTAAAAAAGAACTTTTGGAGAATATTAACATTCAAATGCACTTCTCTGCCAGGCATTATTCTAAATACCAACTTGTAATCTGTTTATTCTCTCTGTTAGAGGAGTACCCTTCTTATCCCATCTTACAGATGAGAAAACTGTGACATAGTAACTTGCTGTGTTAGTTTGCTAACAAAGTGGTCTTAAGTGGAGTGGTTTAAACAACAGAAATTTATCCTTTCATATTCTGGAGTATGGGAGTCCGAGATCAACGTGTCAGCAAGTTGGAGGGCTGGGAGGGAGAATCTGTTCCCTGCCCCACCTCCTTGCTTCTGGTGGTTTGCTGGCAGTCTTTGGCGTTTTCTTGGTTTATACATGCATCTCGCAGATTTCTGCCTTCATCTTCACACTTGTTCTCTGTGTGTGGGTCTCTGTTCAAATTTCCCCTTTTTGTAAGGACAGCAGTATTATTGGATTACGGGCCCACCTTTCTTCGGAATGACTTCATCTTAGCTAATTACATCTGCCACAACCCTATTTCTAAATAAGGTACTGGGGGTTAGGACTTGAACGTATGAATTATGGGAGGACACAATTCAACATAACACTTATCCAAATCACAGAGGCAAAGCAGGAACCTGGACTTGTGCCTGGGGACTCTGGCCTCTGAAGCCACGCCTCCCCCAGTCTGTGATGGCTGCTGTGCACGGGTGTTTGCTGTCAGAGATGCAAAATATGATTCCAGCCAGCCAAGTAAAGGCCTGGAATTGGATTTCAAATTCTTCTTTCCATTGTCCAGTGGCAACTGACTGATGATAATTATGGATAAACTGTGACCAGAACATGTTTCGGTGAAGCCCACTAGCCAGATTCACACTGATCGGGTCTGAAAGCCTTTGGTGCCAGAGATAAGAGGGGGGTGGAGAATATGGAAAGCAAAGCAGCTAGACCTGTTTTCTGGAAGGATCGGGCAGTGGAAAGGAGGACCTAAAATGCGCATTGGGACCTGAGGCTTAAGGAATGTTTGCACAGTTTTCTGTTTTTAAAATAACGAAGGGCAGCACTTAGACTGGCCTGGCTGTGTTTGTGACTGTTTGGGACACAGTTGTCCCCTGAGTGGTGGATGTGGCACTGGAACAGGTCTTAGGGCATCAGCCGTGCCCCGTGAGTAGCTGGAAGATGGGTTGTTTGGTAAGTTCTGGTGAGTGTTCGGCAAGTAAGTCTTGCAGTCAAGGGACTCTGGTACTGTAGACCCCTGCCTTTTCCAGTGCATTTGGAAAGCCACCTCTACCCTTCCCCCGCAGTGAACTGATGCATTTGGGTGACAGGAGGCAGCTGGGTCAAGGTAGGCAGGATGAGATCGTTTTCCTTGCTCTGTCTGCAGCATCCAGCCCAGCTTCCTGCTCCAGGGAGTGTGATGAATGAATGAATGACTGAGAGCAGCAGGGAAACACTGACAGTTCAGTGTCACCCCCCTCATTCCTCCGGCCCTTCTTTGCTCAATATTTACTACTCTCCCCATGTCATGGATGGAAACAAAAGGGCCGAGGGGTTTTCTGGGTGGGTTTCCTTTAGAGTGGTCTGAATGTCCTCTTGGCCACCTCTGGTTGTGTTATGTGACATTAACAAGCGTCATCAGAGGGCCTGGCTTGTAATGTACAACCTACCTGGGTTTTGTATCCAGGCTGTGAAATTATTTGGTGTCTGTAGCTCATTAGCTGAAGTGGTTAGAGAACCACATCAACAAGACCAGTCATGAACTTGGACCTGGTGTAGGCTAATTAGCTTGTGTCCTAGGGGCAAAAATTATCTAAATTTAGACCCAGCTTACTGACTGTGTCTCTTTCGTCATGAGAGAGCCTGACTGCTATTGATTACGAACAGGGCCACTCGATACCAGAAACAAAACAGTGCTTAGGTCCTGGTTATGATGGGGCAGCTGTGCCAACCTCATTTAAAGGAAACCATAATATCATTATAGTTCAGTTTTTTTATACGTTTCTGAGTCATTTAGCCAAAGTTTGTCAGAAAGAGTCTGGACAACTTGCTCCTCGCTGGGGAGGAATTCTCTAGAATAGTCAAGTAAGCCCTCAAGACAGACACAGGTCTCAGTTCATGGCTCCGGGTATAATGTGGTGAATGCTACTTATCTTCGAGGCTCTGATACTTTCAAGCCCATTGTGAGCCCTGTTCACACATTTCATGTCTCTACCCTAAACCTGTTTTATGAATAATCTATTGGGTTAGCCACTGTTATAATTTTTGGCCCACTTAAGGGAAGCTATGTGAAGAAAAGAATCTAAAACATGGAGGTTTTTTTGTCGTATTATTTACATTAATAAAAAATGGAGAGTAAGCCATATTTTGGAGGAGTAGGCAAATAAATTATGTTACATCCACAGAGAGGAATGTTCTAGAGTTCTTAAATATACTAAGCTTAAAAAATTATGTAGCAACTGGGAAAGTGCATTTAATAAATTAAGTGGAGAGAGATTCAAGTTACAAAATTATATTACATTATAATTACAACAAACGAAAAGCAAATGCATATGGTACATATCAACACTTAGAGTAATACTTAGGAAATAAGGATGGGCAAAAATATTTAGCCTTAAGGATATTCACCATGGTGATACTCTTAAACTAGAAAACACTTAAGCATTATAGTAAAAAAAAGAAAAAAAAAAAGATTGGCCAAGTGTATTTTTGGGTACATACTACAAAGCCATTAAAACGTTGCAGAAATCTATTAATGAAAGCTGTTTTGTATATTATTATTATTGAGAGATAAAAGCAAGTTCTTAAACATATTTGTGATGTTTAAAAATTTTTAATGTTTTTCTATTCCTAGAATAAATCTGGAAGATATGAACAGGGTAAGAGGCCTCCAAGGACAGATCCAAATTTTGTGGAGCCTGAGGTTTATACAAAAATATATGGGAGTCCTCCTTTTAAAAAATACCCAAAGATTTTACTTTACAAATTTTACAAACAAACAAAAATATATGTACAGGGACTTCCCTGGTGGCACATTGGATAAGACTCTGTGCTCCCAAGGCAGGGGGCCTGGGTTTGATCCCTGGTCAGGGAACTAGATCCCACATGCATGCTGCAACAAAGGAGCTGGCGAGCCGCAACTAAGGAGCCCTCCTGCCACAACTAAGACCTGGTGCAACCAAATAAATAAATATATATTAAAAAAAAAAAATGTACATGCTCTGGGAGCATATTGCCAGGCCTTGCGAGGGACCCATACAAGTGAGGGGTCCCTGAGGTTTAAGCTTCAGTAGCTTCTGGATAAAGCAGCTCTGGGGCCTCGGTCTGCATTTTGGTATCTTCTGCCCTGAAAGTAGGAGGCTACAACCTGTGGCATCCAGCACATCCCAGATTCCAGCAGTGGTCTTCTAGGCCCTCCGCTGCTATGATCCCGAGCCTAGTAAATTGCCCTACAGAAGAACAAGGTTCTTAAGAAAATTTGTGGTGGTTCTTTTCTTTACCTCATTTAAGTGCATTTGTCTTTCTTATTAGTTCAGTCATTCTTTAAGTGCAATGCCTGGACCGTCAGCATCAGCATTCCTGGGGAACTTGTTAGGGATGCAGATTTTGGGGCTACCTTACTAGAAATTCTGGGAGTGGAGACCAGCCAAGCTCCCGACCCCAGGCAATTCTGGTGCAAACTCAAGTTTGAGGTCCAATCGGGCTGTGTAGCTGTCAACCCTCACTGTACATGACAACCACCTGGAAAGCTTTGCAACTGCTGATTGCTAGGACTCACCCCCAGAGATTCTTTTGTCCTGTGAGAGAGAACGTTGCCTCACCACTGAAAGTGAAGGATTGATAGTTTACGGCACTTTGAACAAAAATGGAGGGCTGTGTAGATGAACACTTCAAAACACTTCATCAGCGTGCTTTGTCTTTCCTAAAATCTACAAGGGAATCAGTATCCAGAATTACTTGACTGGCTGGGCAGTGTTTTGTACACAGAATCCATAAAGTTATCTCCTAAGAGTTAATTTCATTCATTAGTTAAGCCCAGTTTCTGTGCGCTTCACTTACTAGCTCTAGCCTCTCTCAGCCTCTGATTCCTATTCGGTAAAAGGGGAATACGAGAAAAGTACCTCCCTCCTAGGATACTGTGAAGATTAAATAAGATTAAAAATGCCCAAGATATTCAGATCCCTTTTCCAAATACTTTCTAATTCTGTTCCCAGTAATAAACTCATCTATCAAATCTAATTTTTTTAAATTTCTTCCATTTCTGTACTCCATAAGCTGAATTTCACGGCGGTTTTGGATAATGAAGGAATTCTTTTTTTCTCCCTATGGACTGACATTTGCTTATTGCCCAGCTTTTATATTCCATGGGAAGCTGGAAAGAGAAATGATTCCTGTGAGGGTGGGACAGGGATGTTTGTATGAGACCTGTGTTGTCCCCCTCCTGTAGCCACTTGAAACATGGCTAGGGTGACTAAGGAATGGAATTTAAAATTTTATTTTTAATTTACATTTTAAAATGGTTACTCAGTTGAGATGTTGGAAACTTTTCAGTTTGGAACAACTTAAGTTTGTGAATTTACCTGTTCAAGAGTAAATTTCATGAAATCTAAATACATGTCAAGTATTTCTGATAAAAAAGTAGCATCGGAATTGAGATGTACTGTAAATGTACAGGATTTTGAAGACTTAGTGTAAAAAAAAGAATGTAAAATATCCTGTTAATAGTTTTCATGTTGATTTCATGCTGAAATGATAATATTTTGGTTATATTGGGTTATATGAAACATTCTTCATTTCGTCTATTTCTTTTTACATTTTTTAAAAATTTGTTTGGTTTTTTTTGGCTGCACCGTGCGGCATGTAGGATCCTAGTTCCCCGACCAGGGATCGCACCTGCGTCCCCTGCATCGGAAGCACAGAGTCTTAACCACTGGACCGCCCGGGAAGTCCCACTTTTTACGGTTTTAAATGTGGCTCTCAGGAAATATAAAATGTGGCTTGCATTATATTTCTCTTGGACAGCACTGTGTTAGACACTAACAAGAAACAACAGGATTGAAAAAGCAAGCCACACACCTGTAAGACAAGTAAAATGATAGAACTGGTCACCCAAGTCATTTCTTTACATTGGCACAACCAGCTCTGAGTCTTCACGCTTGGGAGCACCCCGCTCACTTAAATTTGCCTTTGTGGGACCGATTTACAGCCCCCCTCCTTTCTCCTTTTGATGTATGCTAACAACCTCTGTGTTTGAAAAGTCATAGCCTACCATTTGCCCTCCAAACTTAAGACGAATTTGAGTTGCAGCTGCTGGTTTAGCCACAGTAATTTCAATGTGGAGCATCTCAATGAAATGCATCTTTTTAAACACTGTGATTTTGGCCTTTGTGTGTTTTTTTCTGTTAAGTGTTCTGTTATCATAGGAATGTAATCGTTCTGCCCTAACGTTGTGCTCTGTCCATACAAGGGAGTTACCATGCTTGGAATTCAGATTTATAACCACTTCCTTATTTTTGTAATGCCTCCTAATATACTTTTTAAAAGGGACTTGACCTTCATATAATTCATCTTTTTCCTTGAAACGCTAAATCACCCACTTCAGCAGCCTTGGCTTTATGACCCATGGAATGTGTGTATCTTCCTGTATTAAAAGCTGCTCATTAAACCGAGCACGATGAAGATTTCTTATAAAGTAAACGTAAATATAATGCCCCTTAAGGATTATTTTCTGCCTTTATATGGCTTTTGTCCTATTTGGAGGTCCCTTTTACTCAAAATATCTCTGGCTGAGTAATGGATTTGAGGCTGATCTTCAGACACTTACGTTGTCACTTTAAAGATGACACTTGAGCCGTGGAGTTCTGAACTCGTGGAAGAAATTTTTATTTCAGAACATCATTGGACTGGTGTTTTGCTTGTTGTATCGTCATGCCATAGCACTAGGTACTGCAAGCTTTTTCCCTGATCTGTGTGGTGTACTCTTTGTTGGTGTCTCAGCTTGAAACCCTAGGTTATCTGTGCCATCTTCTGGGCACAGAAGTAATGCTTGTGCCCCCTCTGGATATGCCACACATGGTTCTTTGGCCTTGAATTTTTGTACTGTGAATTGCTAGTCATGAGAAATATCCTCTTTCCACTCCAGAAAAGCTTTTTATCTTCTGAACAAGAGACAGTAACTCAATCAAGACCTCCAGCTCTCACCACCCCCGCCATCAATTATAGCATATTAAGAGACGATAAATATGCAATACATGAGGCCAGAGAGGCAGAAAGGTTGTTGGCTCAGCGTTTTACTGTTTCTTCTGAATGGCGTCAAGACTTGGCAGCCGATTTGGTGGACAGAGCTGAGGGTTACATTTCCTGATCTTAGCTCTGCCAATTCCATGTGTGAGACGCCTGCAAGTCAGTTCACCTCTCTGGCTTTTCACATGGGTAAAATAAGATGCTCTCAAAAGTCTCATTAAGCTTTAAAGTTCTGTATTTCCTGTTTAAGTCCCTTTCCAACCCCCTCTGCTCTCCCATTCATCTCTGCATCCACTGGTAATTGCTTCTGTAAGAGAGTCGGAAGGCAGTACATTTACTTTTACTGGAGTTGTGCA
This sequence comes from Eschrichtius robustus, assembly GCF_028021215.1. Lineage (NCBI taxonomy): Eukaryota > Metazoa > Chordata > Mammalia > Artiodactyla > Eschrichtiidae > Eschrichtius > Eschrichtius robustus. Next base: position 28,444,987 of record NC_090825.1, read on the forward strand.
AAGTCCCACGGGCATCTGGAGAAAAAGAATACACATCTTAATTGAAGTGTGTTCAAGTCTCCCCCAGTACCTTGTCAGAATGTACGCTCTTCTTCCTCTTGCCCCTGGCGTTTCTTGTAATCTCTACTAATTAAGAACAGAGGGGAAAGAATGTGATCCTATTGTATATAGTGATTATAATGACCTTCTCTTGAAATATGCGGGTCTTTTTTCATGTTTCCTTAAGCACAAAGCAGAGCCTTAGACAGGAAATCTGTCTCTGACCTTGTCTCCAAGGGAAAAACCAAAGCTTTGAAAAATGGCGAAAGAAGAAGGAGGTTGAGATAGGAAGAGAGAGAGAAAGGAAGGAAAGGGCTCTTTATGTCTTAGATGTCTACTGTATTTATGCATTTGTGTTGTTTCTGAAGTAGAATAAGGAAAGGTTATCTTGTCCAGAAAAAGCTCAGCTCCTCCTAACTTTTATCTACATGTAATTGAAGATATAATCTAATACGCTCTTTAGAACCATATTGAAAGTAATAAAGCAGCTAAGTAGAAAGAAATTTAACAGTTCTTAAGAAGTCTGTAGAGTTCTGATCAATAGAATAAACATGCCAGCTGCTAAACAGTTGTCAACGAGTTACCTTGCCCTTTTCACCAAAACGAAAGAGAAAAAACTTTTCTTAAATGTATTCAGGACATATTTCATAAGTGCTGGGTAGCTTTGGATTTAGATATTTGGCTATTTTGCCAACTGGCAATAGTGAAAGTATCAGTAGCTTAAAAAAGAATTAAGATAAAATTTTTACTTTCTGTTAAAACTATGGAGGGTGGGATTGAATATCAAAGACTCTTATGTGCCACAGATAAAATTGGATGCCTGAGAGCCTGCCTGGAGCCATTTAGCCAGTCAAACCGTGATGGAACAATTATTCATATGGAAATTGATCTCTAAAGTCAGCTTTCAGAGTCTGGCTATTGAGTGTGAATTTCCCACAGGATGGGTTTTCCTAATTATGTCTGAATTTTGGACGCCCACCTCAGCCACTGATGGAAAGAAAGCATCACTCCTGTAACATTGGGGCGTTGTTCTTAACTCCCTCTGTACATTAAAATTACCTGGGGAGCTTAAAAACACCCAAGCCCCAAACTATTTCTGCTTCTCACCCCCTGCCCCTGAACCAACTGAATCAAAACTTCTGGAGAGGAGCCTGGGCTGGGTGAATGTCCCGAGCAGAAAGTGTTCAGAACCACTGATCCAGGTTGGCAAGTGGTCACGTAGCAGGGAAGTAGTATGGTAGATATTCCTCATCTGAGAGGCACCACAGTGAATCCCCTCCATCTTCACCCACTACCTACCGCCCCCCCCAATGATAAGAAGTAGAAAAAGCTGTTGTTGTTTTTTTTCTGTAGAAAGCAAATGCAATTGAAAGCCAGCATTTAGATGCAATTTCAGTTATTTTCAAGTGGACTTTTGCAGGGGTTTTTTGTTCTGCTTTCAGACTGAGTTGTGCTGGCAGATAGCTTCAGTCTTACATCAGGGACATTGAATTTGACCTGGGTGAAGAAATACATTCTCACTAACCAATTCCATTTGTTTGCTAGGGCTGCCATAACAAAGCTCCATAATCGGAGGGACTTAGAACAACACAAATTTATTGTCTCACGGTGCTGGAGGCTAGATGTCTGAAAGCAAGGTTTACAAGGTTATGGTCCCTCTGAAACTTGTCTTCTCTGTTTCTTCCTGGTTTCTGGTAGTTTGCAGGCAATCTTTTGCATTCTTTGGTTTGTAGATGCATCATTCCATTCCTCTGCCTTCCCTCCAGGTGTCCACATTTCCCTTTTTAGAAGTCCGTTGGATTAGGGCTCACTCTGTTGACCTCAGTTTAACTTAATTACCTCTGGAAAGACCCTATTTACAAATATGGTCACATTCTGATGTACCAGAGGTTAAGACTTCAATAGGACTTTTTTTTTGGAGAACAAAATTCGAACTGTAACACCAAAACATGAAAAAGAATCTTCCTTTAACATGTTTATTTCATTCTTTTATTCATTCTAAAGGTATACTTCTTCACTCATAAAGAAACATCAGACTAAATGTAGGTTGGAATCATTTTCCTCTGTGGAAAGGTCATGGCAGATAGAAGCAGTTTCTGGTGTAATTTAGGCCCCTCCACCTCAGCAGATTTTTTCTCACTATTAGCCTGGGTTAGATGGCAAATGAAATCAGAATCCCCCATCAGTCCCAGGGTTCATTCATGACAGCAAGTTTGTCCTTGAGTCCACCTTGGTTCCAGAACTACTGGGATGGTAGAATACATGGTCCTTAGTACATTTGTCTGGAGGAAATAAATGTTGCAATGGACAGGGCAATTGGAGTACAGATCAGGAATAGGTGACTTCTAAATGTTAGAAGTAAGTGAGAGTGCACTCCACCTTTGATCTGTAGCTTTACTTTAATCCTCGAAGAGAAACCCATCCAGTCATAGGCTAAAGACCTTCAGCCAACTTCAGGCAACCTTGCTGGAGCTTCCTGATGCACCACAGGGCACCCCGGAGCCTGGGAGGCTTTGACACTTGTCGAACTTAGTCCCAGTTGGTAAAGTATGATTGAAAAAAATTAGAGAACCATCATTCTAAAGCTTTCTGTAAGGAAATGGTGGGCTGGTTTTGTACGATCATGTTAAGAAACTAAATTCAGCCAAGTAAGTTTGAAGATCTAATTGGCTTTTTTAGGTGATTCATGAATGGGGTAGTGTCCCATCCAGTAACCAGAAGCATGCTCCGAGGGATTGTACAAAATGGAAGGTTTTTATAGGAAGAAGGGGCAGGGGGCTATTAGCCAGGGAAAGAAAGGATGATTTTTTTAGGCCAGGACATCATCTTCTTAGGGAGGGAAAAGGGAAGGGCAGGGGGTCTTTATCATGCAGATTGCCACCCCTTCTTCCTCTGGGGGTGGGGGGGTGTGTGTGAGAGAGGGCCCAGGTGGCACAGATGACCTCGGTGCTGATCAGAAAATTCCAGACTGGTTGATTAAGATTACATTTCTGGTGAAAGTCGAAACTGCTGTTAGTTAGTATTAAATCTAGGTTTGGTATTATGGGCTTTAGCACAGGTAAAACCATTCTTAGGCCCGTGGTTTTTCTCTTTAGCAAGCATATTTGTTCCTGTGATAGAGCTGGTTGGTTAAGGCACTTGGTTGCCCAGTTCATAATTACTTTGGTATAATTCCATAACGGTGAGGCCCCCTCGGGTTCTTCCTGTTAGGTTGGCTCTTTGATGGAAGTTGTGTCAGTAGGAGGAAGAATGTCCACCATGTCTCTTGCTGCTCAAGGATGGACTGACTGCCTCTGGAGCCCCAAGGCTCAGGAATTTGCTGAGACTGCCAAGTTGGGTGGAAGATTGGATTTCAGTGGTTCCCAAACTTGCTTGATAAGTATCACGTAGAGTGCTTGTTGAAAACAGGGATCCCTAGGTCCTCTCCCTGGAGATTCTGGTTCAGTAGATCTGGGTGGAGCCTATCTACCCCTCCACCACCACCCCACACACTTGATTCTTATCAATGAACTTGAGAAACACCGGACTAAATGACTTCTGACCAGCATCCTAAGATAGTAAGGTTCTAACATCGTATTCCTTCTTCTTGATAGAGATTGCTAGTGGACTACCCAATATCCATTTTCCTGTTCTTTCTTAGTAATAGAACTTCATTTTTAAAATTTGGGATTCAGTGTACTCAGCCCAAATACCACATTTCCCAGCCTTCTTTGCGCTGGTTTTGGCTGTGTGACCAATGAGAGTTTGACATGGGGGTCTGGGGAAAGTTTGCATAGGGATCTGACCACTCTGCTGAAAGCTACATGTTTTTTGCCTATTCCATCATCATCTTTTATTTTTCTGCCTGGGATCAGGACTTGATGGCTAGCATTCCAGCTGCCATTTTGGGCCCTGCGGTGACCTTAAAGATGGAAGCCTTGTATTAAGTTGGTGGAACAGATAGAGGGAGCCCCAGTTTCAACTGTCTGTGGGGCTCTCTTGTCAGCTCTGGACTGACTCCTCTCAGACTCTGTTTGTATGTAGAGACTTCTATCTTGTTTAAGCCACCTTTATTTTGGGTTTCCTTTCATATACAGTTGAACCTAATCCTTATTCATGTATCTCTAAATTTGGAACTTTGAGTTTCCTGTAAGCTAAAATCACATTACTGACCAAGTCACCTAATTTCTGTGTGTCTCTGAGGTAGATTTCCTGAAACTAAAACCTGCCTTTTTTCCCCGCCAAGGGTAAAGGGAACAATTTGGAGTTTGTATCTGAGGACCCTCTCAGTTCCAAGAGGTGGGAACAAGTCCCTTTATGGGAGAAATAAGTTGTCACATTGTATCCTTAGTGACTCAGAGTCCTAAAGAAAAGGAGTTTTCAGTTGATAGATGCATGAAGGAAGGAATGTGATTGAAAAGTCGAGGGGGTTGGAGGAAAGGAAGACAGAGTTTCCCTTCTTTATAATTTCCTACTATATAAGTCTGTCTATTGAGGGAGTTCAGTCATAATAATGTGTTGAAAGTGCCTTGTAAACTGTAAAATGTCTCACATATGTTACTTACTGAGCACTTTATATACAGAATGTTGTTTCAGATACTTTAGGACAGTTTCCCCAAGTGGCACTGCTGAATTTTAACAGGCGTTATAAGCAAGAAAAGTTTCCTGTGTCAAATAAGTTTGGAGAATGTCCCGTTCAGCAAAATAAATAGGTTTCTTTATTACAGGACTGCTTGGTGCCTTTAAGCTGTTAATGTACATTGTAAATGTCTAAAAAAGGGGAAGGTTGTATGTGGGGTGGGGGGAGTATGCCACATGGTAATATTCTTTACTTCACAACCCTTGGGGGTGCAGCTTGAGGAACAGAACAGCCTTGGAGAAATGCAGCTTTGTAGCGGAAAGCACATAATATGCCACAACACACATTTAGTACCTGCCAGATGCAAGGTCCCGGATCCATACATAAATTGGGACAGACACGGTTCTTGCCTTTGGGGAACCTGCACTTTTCACTGGGGGGACAAGACATTTACATGTAGAAGAAGAGTATTCAGAACAGAATCTTAAGTGCTGCGTGAGTGATGTAAAAAACTTTAAAGGTTCAGATGAAGGTACAATCTTTGTGAGGAGAATTTTAAGGTGAATGTAAGTATTTCAGAGCACCTTCAGTGAGTGCTCCAGAGGATGCTAAGGTGCTCTATTTGAATTTTATTTTCTTTTTGAGTAATGAGTCTTAGTTCTATTAAAACTGTTTAAATTCTTCAGATAGATTTCTAAGTTTCAACTATAAAGGCTCCATTACCAGATTTCTCTATCATTTTTTTTTCTTTTCTTTTTTTTTTAGTTGCAGCATGCAAACTCTTAGTTGCAGCATGGGGGATCTAGTTCCCTAACCAGGGATCGAACCCGGGCCCCCTGCATTGGGAGCACGGAGTCTTAGCCACTGGACCACCAGGGAAGTCCCTCTACCATTTTTAAAGCATCCATTAATAAATCATTTTAATCCTCTACTTGATGGTTTCTGTTCCTCAACCTGTGTTCTTTAGACTAGCTTTAAAAGTCACATTAAACACAATTGAGGTTTGCAAAATAGTTTCAGATTTTTAGAGAGGCAACCGTGTGAATGTGGCATCGGGTTAATTGGGATGGGAAAGTGGAAGGAACCAAAATTAAGTATATGTACTTCCTAGTGGACATTCCAGCCGAGAAGCCAGAAAAATGATTTTCTGTTTGATTTTCAGGGCTGAGTGGTTTCACTCCTTCCTGGACTCAAGGTCATACGATTGTGATCACATGTTGCCATAAGTAAGAAATATTGGCCTCTAGTTATTGGACAGGAAAGGAAGCAAGAACATCCAGCTTAAAAAATCTAATAACATACAATAATAATTAACCCTCTTTTGTTGAGTACAAGAGCCAGTAGTGTTTAATATGCAGTTAGCAATCCTATGTCCAGATACCTTCCTGGCATTGTCAGAAATTCTCAGCCTTAGGATTCTGTTTTTCATCTATTTCTGTCCACCTCTGGGATAGGGGACATGGGTGGTGTTTGCTGATTCTATTAAGATTAGATCTGCAATAAACCGACCTTGAAAACAACACACATGTAATGAAAGTCAACTCCAGCCATCAAAGAAAAGGTGGGCCAGAGAAGGGGAACTTAAGGCCGTGAAAATTCTCCTGGCGTCTCCCTACAAGAATGTTGTTGTATTGGGGGTCATGGATGTTGGGGTTAAAAAAGATCCTCTTTTATCTTTGGTTAAAAAAGTACCCCGGGATTGTATTAGGTGCTTATATATAGTGTTTCTACCTTTGCAGTGAAGGTGGTATTATCCCCATTTTACAGAAGAAGCTGAGACTCAAAAATTAAAACTTTTCCCTGAGGTCACACAGCTAGGAGGCAGCAGAGCTGGAGTTTGACTCCAGGCCTGTCTAATGCAAATGCCCTCATCTCTGTGTCACATCAGCAGAGCGTAGTAGTTGTATCTTCAAAACAGGTCCACAGACTGACTGCCTCTCATTGTCCTGACTTAACAGAATTGGTCACAAGTGATCCTTTTTGTCACTCTGTGCTCAGATCCTTTTGGTGGCTTCCCATCCCACTCAGTAATATCAGAGTCCTTTCCAGGTCTATAAGCCTCCCTTTTCGTTTATTCTGCTCCAGGCTTGCTTGTAAGTTCCTGAGCCCACCCAGCCTTTCACGTGCCATTCCCACCCTGGAAGGCTTCTCCCCAGGCATCTGCAGGGATCCCTTCCTCCAGACCTATCTGCTCAAATGTCACCTAGAGACATCTTCCCTGACCCCTCCCCCCTCAAATCACACACTCCTGTCACTTCCTATCCTCACTTCCACTTTTTAAACATTCATCACCCTTGACGTGATACCTGCATCTTTGTGTCGGGCCTGTCTCTTCCCCGAAAGCAGCAGCAGCCCTTTGAGGACATAGGCTTCGGCTGGTTCACTGCTGGATCCCCAGCCTGGCACATAAGAGGTGCTCAATAAATCTCTGCTGAATGAATGAATAAGTGGGTGAGTGAATCACAGTTACCTCAGTTATCAATTAAGAATGTTATCATTCATCCATCTTCCCATTAAAAAAAAAAGGATTTCCTGGCAGAAATTTATGTCTTTGTATGCAATATTTGGGTAATTGCAGTACAGTACAAGAAAAACAACCGTATTTCCTGTCCTCTAGGAATTTGTAATCTGTAAAGAACTCTGCCCTTGGAAATGCCTGATAGTACACATCTGGAGTTGTCTGTGGCAAGAGATGAGGCAAACAGACAAATACTCTGTATGTATAGGAAAGGCATAGGTTTTAAAGGATAAGTATGGGTGGATTCACGGGGCCCACGTCTTTTGAGATAATGGGAGTTTGGACGTGATAATCCAGGTGAAGCAGAAGCTCCTGGCTGTGACCAGTTCCCCTGGGGGCCCTGCACCTCCTAGATCAGTGATCCCACCTCCATTCAGAAAATAAAGTGAAAGAAACGTCCGCAGCTTTTGTCATGTGGCTAGCTAATTATGAATTTGGGGTTAATTTCTTAACATATCTTCTCTCCCACTTCTTCTACCCTTCCACTTCCTCCGCTTGCTTTCTAGGTTCTTTTCTAGGTTCTTTTTGTTTGTTGTTGTTTTTTTTTTTTAATGTGCCATGGTAGTGTTAAGATAGTTTTTTTTGTTTTGTTTTTTTGTTTTGTTGTGTTTTTTAAAATTAATTAATTAATTAATTTATAGCTGTGTTGGGTCTTCGTTTCTGTGCGAGGGCTTTCTCTAGTTGCTGCAAGCGGGGGCCCCTCTTCATCGCGGCGCGCGGGCCTCTCACTGTCGCGGCCTCTCTTGTTGCGGAGCACAGGCTCCAGACGCGCAGGCTCAGTAATTGTGGCTCACGGGCCTAGTTGCTCCACGGCATGTGGGATCTTCCCAGACCAGGGCTCGAACCCGTGTGCCCTGCATTGGCAGGCAGATTCTCAACCACTACGCCACCAGGGAAGCCCCTCTAGGTTCTTTTAAAAGGAAAGGGAGAGAGCCTGGGTAGACCAGATGCCTATCTGGGAGACTGTCTTTCCTTGCTGCCTTCTGCCAAGGTTGGGAGATTGATGAGGTTCTAGGAGAGAATGGAGGACCCTTCGGGCTAAAGCTTCTTCTCCGTGCTTGGGAGATATGTTCTCTGACTGTTGGTGACCAGTATGTGAATCTTAAAAGTGTGTGTGTGTGTGTGTGTGTGTGTAATGGATCCTAGTTGTGCACTTAAGATGAAAGACATACATTTCTTTCATTTATGAATTAAGCAGTGGTTAATTGGTAGTTCATTTCAAGACTGTTTAGTTTCAAGAGTTACCACCAAAAAAAATCCTTAAATTTGAATTTCACATACCTAAAGTTAATGATAATAAGAAATGTGTTTTCAAAAATCTTGAGTCTTATTTTATTTTTTTCCCATTTAATCAGAGCTGAACAGCTCACAAGCAGAAATCACGGGTTTTGGTATATAGGCACATAGTCTTTAAAAAAAAAAAATCAAAGTGCGGTTTTAATAAAATGTGGTTTTATGAATTGGAATTTCTTTGTTGTTTTGGCACCAACCAACTTCATTAGATATTGTAATTCCCCTCCTTTATCTCCCCCTTTTGGGGAGGAAAGAAATCCTTGTGGAATGCAGTGATTTAAGAGCTTAGGGCAGGGGAGAGTAGCCTGGGGGTGGTCACATGGTAGGGCTTGCCTCCCAAAGCCAGGCCTTCTTGAGGGTATGAATGCTGATGACTGCAGCTAAAGAAAAGAGTCCTGGGAAGAGAGAGTGCATCCCACCCACCCCCTGCATGCCCATTTTTCGAAGGCTGGAGGTGGCCCTGTGTGCCTTACTCAGCCTTCCATGTGAATGTGACGGCAGAGGACTCTGGTGAAGTTGCCTTTCTTTTCTGAAAGAAGCCTTTCTATGGCACATTAAGTACCAGCATTCTTGCCTCTTTGGCACAGATCTGAACGGAGCGGGCTCCCATTTCTCTAGGAGGCAGTGAACTTGCCCTACATTCCTGATGGGTAATGAAGTTGTTCCCCCATCTATTACCACCACTCCCTTCTCATCCCAAGGGAAGCAGATGCCTGCTTAGGAGGATACCCTGAAGGACAGAGGCAAGGTGAGGCGAGGCCCCAGACAGGTCCATTCTTCTCTGCCCGCCATCCCTGTCACGTGCCTGTGTATGGAAAGTGGGAAGGCACATACATCATCATTAGCTAAAGACAGATTGCTGGCCAGCGCTCAGTGGGAGAACGGTTAGCAAATTTTTTTTTAAAAATAAATTTATTTATTTATTTTTGGCTGTGTTGGGTCTTTGTTGCTGCGCACAGGCTTTCTCTAGCTGTGGTGAGCAGGGGCTACTCTTTGATGCGGTGCGCGGGCTTCTCGTTGCGGTGGCTTCTCTTGTGGCGGAGCACGGGCTGTAGGCACGCGAGCTTCAGTAGTTGTGGCACACGGGCTCAGGAGTTGTGGCTCGCGGGCTCTAGAGCGCAAGCTCCGTAGCTGTGGCGCACGGGCTTAGTTGCTCCGTGGCATGTGGGCTCTTCCCGGACCAGGGCTCGAACCCTTGTCCCCTGCATTGGCAGGCGGGTTCTTAACCACTGCGCCACCAGGGAAGCCGCACGATTCGCAAATTAATGAATTGCGGCTGGGGGGACCCTCTCCTCTCAGTGCCCACTATTTAAGAACGATCCCTTGGTAACCACCTTCATTAAATCAACACAGATGGAATGTTGGTCATTCGCAACGCTTGAGTTTTCCCGTGGTAACGCAGTTGTCCAACTTACCAGGCATGAATGTGAATTCTGCGCACGGAGGCGTATGGTTCATGGTTCCCAATGTTCTTAAGTATGAAAACCCTGTCCTAATATATGTGTAAGAAGTTTACAGACCTTTAACTTCTAGTAGCTATTCTGTTATCATCTGTTAGTTGAGAAGATACGTAATCAGTACCAAAATCATAATCAAACCCAAGATCAGTAATGTGTGAAATGAATTTGAATTGTAGTTATTATGGAATTTACTGTATTTGAAAAGTGTGTGTTTGTGGTGGGGGTGAGAGGGTGTATGACATACAGTGACTGGTGCTCATGGATCAACGGAACTTTCTCATTGCCACTAAATTGAGGCTTCTTCCCCTACTGCCCCCCCCCCAACCCCCCCCCCATCCCCACCCAGGGTCAAGGCTTCCAGGTTGGGCTCCACTGGGAGAGCAAAAATATTGTGAGTTTTAGAGTCGGGCAGATATGGGATCAAACTGCAACTCTACCACTGCCTGTATGATCCTGGATAAGGTACTATACCTTTCTGTGCCTCAGCTTCCTCATCTTTAAGTGGAGATCACACTTAAACTTCACGGGGATTTTGGAGCAGTTGAAGTGTTGAAGTTTTCTCGTACTTGACATGGTGCCTGGCACAGGGAAGGTAGCACTTAAATGCTTGTGTTTCTGCTTCCTGCCTACACTTTCCTACCTACAGGAAGACCCAAAGCCAGACATGTATAAAATCATATTAATCAATGAATTCTTAATGCCTCTGGGTATTAATGTACATTCCAGTTACTAGGGCTGTTTAACAAATGACTACTGAATTTAGTGGCATAAAACAAACATTTATTATACTCACAATTCTCTGGATAGGGGACACTGGGGCAGCTCGTCCCTGATCCACGATGTGGGAATTAGCAGGGGAGACTCAAGGGCCGGGGTTGGGCATCACCTAGTGGCTCATTCACTCATCGTCTGATGGCTGATGTAGGCTAACACCGAAGACCTTCACTGAGACTTTCAGCCAGGACATTTCTGTCCCCTCCATGTGGCTTGGGCTTCCTCACAGTATGGTAGCTGGCTTCCAGGAGAAGCATCTTGAGAGAGAGCCAGACAGAAGCCACATCACCCTTTATGACGCAGCCCTGGAAGTTACATGGTGTCACCTCTGCTGCATTCCATCAGTTGAAACCATCATGAAGTCTTGCGCAGATTCAAGGGGAGGAGAAATAGACTCTACCTATTGACGCAGGTGGCAAGGTTCTGGAGGAGTGTATGGGACCAGAAATCTTGCAGTGCCATTTTTGGAAAATATAATTTGCCAGAGTATATGAGCAGTTTATAAGCTTATAGGCAGAGGAGCTCCCAGAAGATTCTAGCAGTGGTGTTCCTTGGGTTACTGCAGTAGCACACCAGCAGGTGCACTTACCAAAAGCCGAGACCTGAACATAAGAGCCTGGACTTTGAACTCTGTCCCAGGACAGGTATCACCTTCCAGCTTTGAACTTGAGCCTGGGTTTTCATGTAAAAGCCACTGAAATGTCTGGTTGTCAACAGCGTGTTGGTAACTGAACTCAAAGGTGTAAGACACACTCAGGAAGCCAGGGACTGACCCTTATCCTAGTGCCATAACCTTATTTTATTTCCAGCCAAGAGCTGTGTTACCTGTACCCTACCTCATACCCATTGATAACAGTTCATCAACTTTTTTTCCTGAGATTTATTTTAAACTCATTTAGATTTTTCTAGAAAAATTGTAGTGTTTGGAACCTCTGGAGGGGGAGAGTTGACTTCTACTTTGGGATAAGAGTTCTTCCGAGTATTATCACTCTCATTTTTCCTAGTAAGTAATCCCGTATCTATCACTTTTCTCTCAGAGCTTGTTTGCAAGAGAGATATCTTTAAAGCTAAACAAACCGAACTCTCAGGAGTATAAAGCCAAAAAAGAAATTTTGTAGAGAAAGCGTGAACACAGAGTTTAAAAAACACATATAAATCACATAGTTTGATTATGTACGAACCAGAAAGCTTAAGGGAGGGATGGTGGGGTGAAAAAAAAAAATTGTAGTTGTTTATCATTTCTGTGGAGTAGCGTTAGTCTGTAAAATGTTCAATTGCTTCCAGTCTCTGCAAGTCACCTCAATGACTGTGTCTCTGATTTTTTAAAGTTTGTCAAATAAAAATAATAGTTCTGTCGACTGAAAAAAATTATGCAACCTAAAATTGAGAATTATGTTTTATTCGGCAGACATCTGAGGACTCCAAGCCCAGGAGACAGGAGTCTCAGCTAGATCTGGGGGACCGCCGAAGAGGTCAGGGAGGAACCAGGATATACAGGGGTTTCTGCAGCAAAGACCAAGCAGTCGGGACATCAAAAGATAACTGTTCATTAAAGAAAACCAGATGTCTGAGGTTAAGGAATTTAGCGTTTTCTATGTATGGGAAGATGCAAGAGTCTGGGCTCACTGAAATCTTGCCTTTAGTGTGTACCTTAGCTGTCTCCGGCCAGGATCCTGTTCTTTCCCATCCTGAGTCCCCTCAGGGCTCACTGTAGGGGTTGGCTGTAGTGGCTTGATGGCTGGGACATCCTTTGTTTACTGATATGGCAGGCAACATTTTTGATTCACGGTTCCATGAGGTCTCACTGGGCTGTTTGGGGTACGTGAGGAATAACAGAGGTGAAAATTCTTTGGAAATGTACACGTGCTATTCCTATGAGAAGCTCTGGCATTTTTTGTTATTAGTCAAAGGTGGGACCTGACATGGTGCAGTGCTACTGAGAGAGAAGGGACAAAGCCCCACCTTCCCACACTGTTCCCTTCCCATTTCTTGTCTTTTCCCTGTTTCTTCCTTCCATCCCCTTTCTTACCTCTTTTCTTCTTTGTCTTCCTACTGCCAGTTTTTCTTCCTCTGTCTTCTCTAAGGCCTTCGGTCTCCACTGCTGCCTGCTGATGTTGTTAGACTAAGCACCGAACAACTTACGGTCAAAACTGTGTCTTTAATATCTATTTACAAAGATTTCACATCACGCCTACCACATCATTCCTGGCCCCAAGCTTAAGAGGGTTTGGTAACTGATTTTATAATTACTGTCTAGCCTGTGGGGAGACTCACTAGCCAGGCTCAAATAACTAAGTCCTTGCTGTTTTCTACACCTAAGCAAGATTGTAATATATCATCAATGTGACAAATCAGTGCCTAAAATTCAGTTTGTCTGCCTTGATGCCTTGGATTTGGGGCTCTTCTTTAAAATCATCTCTTTATTTTCTCTGCCAACCAGGGTTGAAATATATTTACATGTTTTTTTAATTGGACACTTCTGACTGATCTAGAGGAAGTCTATCCCTAAATTGCTTTCCCCCAAAAGTGAGTTTTATGTATGCCGTGTAGCCTAATATTAAATCAGATTTTTTTCGGATAGACCCTCTGTTATGGGCTGAATTGTTGAAGCCCTAGCCCCCAGAACTTCAAAATGTGACTGTATGTGGAGATACGGCCTTGAAAGAGGTGACTAAGTTAAAATGAGGGCTTTAAAAAGGTGGGCCCTAACCTCATCTGACTGTTGTCAAAAATTTGGACCCATGAGGAGACACCAGGGATGCTTGCACACAGAGGAAAGACCATGTGAGGGCAGTGCAAGAAGGCGGCCACCTGCCAGCCTGCGAGAGAGGCTTCAGAAGAAACCAAACCTGCTGGCACCTTGACCTCTGGCTTCCCAGCCCCCAGAATTGTGAGAAAATACATTTCTGTTGTGTTAGCTCTCTGAGTATAAATGTGTGTATATATGTCTGTGTGTATATAGATCTGTCCATCTATCTAGAAATTCTAAGGAATGGGCTCACATAGTTGTGAGGGCTGGCAAGTCTGAAATCTGCAGGTTAGGCTGGAGACCCAGGGAAGAGCCGATGCTGCAGTGTGAAGTCTGAAGGCAGTCGGAAGGCAGAATTCCTTTTTGGGGGGATCTCAGTCTTTTTAATTTTATTGAAGTATAGTTGATTTACAATGTTGTATTAATTTCTTCTGTACAGCAAAGTGACTCAGTTATACATATATGTATATTCTTTTTCATATTCCTTTCCATTATGGCTTGTCACAGGATATTGAATATAGTTCCCTGTGCTCTACAGTAGGACCTTGTTGTTTTTCCATCCTTTACATAATAGTTTGCCTCTGCTAACCCCAAACTCCCAATCCTTCCCTCCCCTACCCCACCTCTCCCTTGGCAACCACAAGTCTGTTCTCTATATCTGTGAGCCTGTTTTCGTTTCATAGATATGTTGATGTGTATTGTATTTTAGATTCCACATGTGATATCATATCGTATTTGTCTTTCTCTTTCCGACTTACTTTGCTTAGTATGATAATCTCTAGGTCCATCCATGTCGCTGCAAATGGCATTATATCATTCTTTTTGATGGCCGAGTAATATTCCATTGTATATAAGTCTTTTATGGTCTTCAACTGTTTGGATGAGGCTCCCTTACATTATGGAGGATAATCTACTTTACTCAGTCTACTGATTTAAATGTTAATCACATCAGAAAAAAAATACCTTCACAGCAACATCTCGACCGGTGTTTGACCAAACAACTGGGCACCAGAGCCTAGCAAGTTGACACATGAAGTTACCCATCACATGGTGGTAATGCAAAAGTGATACCCTGGGCTCACTGTATAAGAAAAGTGGGACTTCAGAAGCTAATTTAATAAAAGCTAACTTTCAAATGGTATTGTTATTAGTGATGTGCTTTTGCCATGTGCTTTTGCCGCATTTGATCCTTTCAACCAAACTTTTTTTCCCCTTCCAGTTTTATTGAGATATAATTGACATACAGCAGTGTGTAAGTTTAAGGTGTACAGCATAATGATTTGATTTACATACATCATGAAATGATTACCACAAGTTTAGTGAACATCCATCATCTGACCTCTTGATTTAATACACGTTCAGTCATAATGTACTCATTCCCCTAAACTTCTGTTGATGATTACAAGCATTAAGTGTGATATCAACTGTGAGCTGGTATTTGCACAATGCTTCAGCATTTCAACACTCTTGCTACACTTGTTTTATAAATCACTTAGTCTACGCTTTTTTTTTCCCCCCGCCTCGGCGTCTTAAGCAGAGTATAGAAAACTGGTGAGATGCGTAGCTTAATTTTCCTAGGGAGTTTGCATCATAATCCAACTTTGCTACCGTGGGAATTCCTGCTTTAAAAAAAAAAAAACCTAAGCTGTAGTTGAGGTAATAACTTGAGTTTTACTTTTCTTCTGTTACCCCTACTGGCCATTGGATTGAGGCTTAGAAAAGTAGCTGTCTATTAATTGAAGCTGCTTTTCTGAGAGGACAGGCTCTGGTAGAAAGGAGAGATGGGGTCTCCTAGGTAACCAAACTTGTGCAGCATAAATGCCCTCCTTTTAAAAGGGCCTGGGTCTATTTAAAATGTGTTGGTAACTGTTAAAGAAGAAACCATTAACCCTACCCCACCCCCCAACTTCATTGTGATTTAAATTAATCCCTGCCTTTCATTCTTGCAAGGAACTAATTAACACCCTAATTAGTTAAAGTGCTTTAAAACCAGGTGACAGGCCTCCCCTTTCTCTAGAAGGGATTGGAATTTTTCTCTGGGAGCAAGTGGAAATAAATCTATGGGTAGTTTACCAAGGGATTCAAATCATTTAGAAATATATCACTATTATAAAAACTCCATTCTCTTTCTGTGTCTGTGACATAGGGGTCATGGAGAGAAATTCTGGGGTTTATACAACCGAAATAGCTTTCTGAGTATATGACCTGAATGTACTTAACAACGCAGATTACTTAGACAAACCAGAAGAAAATGGTTTTGAATATTCATTATATCTTTGAAGGAAGGGAGGCATTCTGAGCTTAGAAGCAGTAGAAGGAGTCACAAAGTACACTTAAATTAGAAGGCTTAAGTTCACTGGGTAGTAGGTGGACATGAGGGCAGACTGCCTCACTCGAGCTTCCATTAGTAGGTGAGTAACGGACTGAGAAAATATTTGCAACAAAAAACGGTCATCAGTCTTTATTATTGTCAACCCATCAATTTAATTCTAAACAAGCAGAGGACACCAGAAGGTAATTCACAGCCAGTAACCGAACACAGTAGAAATGTTCTCACTCACCAATAATCCAGTGCTGCAAATTAAAATCAAATGCCAAAAATATAATACAATGGAGGAAATGTGAATACTGATCAGATATTTGATATTAAAGAATTATTAAAAATCTTAGGTTTTATAGTGGTATTTTTTAAAAAAAATCACTGTCTTTTAGAGATATACACTAAAATATTGAGAGATGAACTTATATGATGTCTGGGATTTGCTTCAAGTTAGTCTAGGTTTGGAAGAGAGAGAAGTGAGTGAGGGTGTGATTAAAATGGAACAAGGGAGAGGGAAGCCAATGAGTTGTTAAAGCTGGGTGACAGGTACATGGGGATTCTTTATATTCTTTTCTATCCCTTTGTTTGAATTAAAAAAAATTTTTTTTAATTGTTTATAATGTTAAAAAAAAAAAACCCAAAGACTCCACAAAAAGAGGAAACCAGACATTTTGTGCCTTCCGATGGAAGTACACAGCACCTTCTATGAGGTATTTACTGTTTCCAAAACATTGAACTTGAATCTGATCAAGCCGTTATATCTTCCTGCTGATTTACAGGAAATAAGGAGATAGAGGAACATGTTATAAATGTCATTATGAGATGCAGTCAGTACAAACTCTGTAGGACAGTTGACCTCATTTCTTCAAAAAGTACATTAAAGAAAAAGAGAGGTGGGGAGGGAGGGGAACCTACAGATGAAGAGCCTGAAGAGATGGATCTGCCATTTACAACGGAAGGACATTATTTGTATCCTGATCCCAACAAACCAAGAAAAATTTAACAGCCAGTTGGGAAAATTTGGATTTTGTCTGGATATTTGATGTATTAAGGCATTAGTATAATTTTTTTTTAGGGCTCGAACCTGAATATTCAGCTTGGACAGGGGTTTGTGAGCACATTCTGGCTGCAGGAAGATGGGAGGAAATCAAGTGACAGGGATCTAATAAGACAGCCATTTAAGAGAGATTTCCCCCATGTTTTAAATACCATTATCTTTCATCCTCTCCGGTAGCAGGTACAGAGAGAAGAGTGACATATCCCTGCCCATCAGAGTCAAGGCAGAAGGACTGTACTGAGGAGATGCTCACTTGCTTTCTGGGCAGGTGGTCTAATGCACGCTGGGCCCCTCTTCCCCAAGTACACACTGCGGAAAGCAGAGGTGAAAGCACACATGAGCCAGGTAAAGTTGGGATGGCTACAGTTGCCCCTGGGAAAACTTGAGGAAGAAGTCTGAACACCTGTGAGCCTCGATGAAGGCATCTAGGAGGTTTCTGAAAGGGAAAAAAACCCCGAAATTTACTGCCCTTATACCTCGACAAGTGTGTCAGAAGCAAATCACCCTAACATGCTAGAAACACCTTCCATTGATGAAAAGCACAGTGAAGACACTACTTTTTCTGTTTGAAAGTGAGTTTCTCCAAGTGTGGCCTCTGCACTAGTCTGTCCACAGAAATACTGACTCAGGTTCTCCATTGGGTAGATCAGAAAATCTGCATGTTGGGACTTCCCTGGTGGCTCAGTGGTTAAGAATCCGCCTGCCAATGCAGGGGACACGGGTTCGAGCCCTGGTCCAGGAAGATCCCACATGCAACAGAACAGCCAAGTCCATGCGCCACAACTACTGAGCCTGCGCTCTAGAGCACGCGAGCCACAACTGCTGAAGCCCACGCGCTTAGAGCCTGTGCTCTGCAACAAGAGAAGCCACCGCAATGAGAAGCCTGCACACTGCAACGAAGAGTAGCCCCCCCTCGCCACAACTAGAGAAAGCCCACGCACAGCAACAAAGACCCAATGCAGCCAAAAATAAATAAATGAATTTATAAAGAAAAACCCAAAATTTGTTTTCCATAAGGGACACCAGCAAAGTATGAGGGCACTAGGTATCATCACTGTAGAAAATGTTTACAATTATATAACAATGAGCAAAAACTGGTATTTTTTTATGGAAATATTTAAACATATCCAAGAGTAGAGAAAATAATTTATACTCCTCTTCCATGACTATCAACTGGTGCCTGTCTCATTTCACTTATCCTCCCATTTTAAATACTTTCCTCCCCAGATCATCTGAAGTAAATCCCAGACTACATAGCATAGCTTCAATAAATATTTCAGCATATGTCTCTAAATGATAAGAACTTTTTTTTTTTAAGAACACAAGCACAATACCATATCACATCTAAAAAAAAAGTACACTAATGCCTTAATACATCAAATATCCAGACAAAATCCAAATTTTGGTGACTGTGCCACCAGGGAAGTCCCTATGGAAAGCAGTTTTATCCGAGATATTTTTGAAAGCTGTGTGCACAGATACGTTTCTGGCTGTGTTCTTTATGTCACTTTCCTGAAAATATAACCTAAATACTAAACAACAGAGGAATGTTAATTTTTTCAAAATAATTTAGGGAATTTTCTGTATCCTATAAAATCACAATGTATTGCCCTATAAATTTGCTTCTAATACATTAGTGTGAAAGAAAGCAAGGCAAAACAGGGCAAAAATCAGTTATGCTAGAAGGAGATGCTTAGGAAAATTGACTAAAATGAAATAAAGCTAAATGTTTGACCTTATTTTTAGCAGAGTATCAAATTATGGGCGTGGATGTACCTCTTGTGTGTCTCTTTATAATTTTCTGTGGTTAAATTTTGTTTTTAAAACCATAAGGTAAACAGATTAAAATGTGTAATGTTGTGAACTGAGAAAATATACTCCCATACATATATTTAAACTACACTATTTATGTTCACCTAAAACAAAGATACTGTATCTAAGAAAGTAATATCTTGGGGGTTTATTTTATATTTTAAGTGAAAGGTAAATTATTTGGCAATTATATGCCCTAGAAAATGCTTCTATAAGATGTTTATTTATTTGCGTGTTTGTACATTTACTTATTTATTTTAGAATGAGCAAGAGTGAGTAACCTTGGTACTTTTGACCTGTGGGAGGTTTGTGCATTTTCTGACCCAGTACGTGGAAGCTGTTGGCAAAGTTGTCTTACACATTGCTTTTCCATTTTCTAGTTTCTTGGAGCCCAGCTACCTAAGTGCTTCCCTTTTGCAGGATCAAAAAGAAAAGAAAAAAAAAGGGAAATAGCAAGTGGCATCTTGTAAATAGTTTGGGGGAAAAAAGAATTTAAGGAAATAACTAGTGAAGTTGCTGATAATCTGGCAACCTTTCTTTGTAAATGTTGTCATCTCAGCTCCTGTTTTGATAGAAGACAGTTGAAAGCATGGGATTGCACCGGCTGGGTGAAGTTTACATGGATTCAAAGCAGGAAAGTTGAGGATTAACCAGTGACAGATGGCCTGACGTTCCCCAAGTCCAGACACAGCCAGGGTGCATGTTGTACTAAAGCACTAAGATTGGGGGGGATGGTGAAGCACTGCCTCACCCCTCCCGCGACCTGTTTTCTGCCTGTAAAGAAAGGAGTGAGGCAAGGAGTGAATCACAGGCCCCGGAGTGGAAGTGGCCCCTGGAAATGACTTAGTAAGAAAAAGCAGAGGCTGGGGCCCAGCCTGGGTGTTCTCAGGGGCCGCCAGCCCCCCAGGGATTGCCCAGGAGCCTGTGACCTGAAGGCGTAGCCTGCTGGGGCTGCCCCACTGCAGGAAGGTGGCGTTTGGCCGTGTGGTGTGTTCTCATCTGCTCTGCAGTGATGCTGAGCTACTGCCCATGGACCAGTGCCCACGAGGGGCCTGACTCTCTTCAAGTACCCAAAAAAATCTGGCTCATGGATTTGATGGTATATATAGACACAGCCCTAGTACTAGATGTGTTGAATTACCATTGCTAATTTTACCAAGACAGTTCTTCTTAGTTTCTCCTACCTTATAAAAGTACTAGTGCTTACCATTAATTTCGCAAAATATATAGCCTGCTGGGTAAAGTCATTCATGTAGATTTTTTGGTACTTAGAGGACCTTTTCCTCCTTATATCTAGAAGCAGTGGCCATGAGGCTAGAATTGACCCACAGGAGGCGAGCTGTTACTGGCCTCCTCTGCAGCCTCTTGCCCTCCTCTGCTTTGAGAGCCTGGAGTAACTCTGTGTGACTTTTACTTGGGTTTCTGAAACACAAGCTGTTCATCTCAGTTTAGCTGTCTAAAGTGTGTTGCTAAAATTAAAAAAAAAAAAGATTGTTTTATTGTCGTTAATTTCCAGGATTCTTAGAAATTTATTAAGGAGGCAGGTGGAATAGGAGGAGAGCAAGGTTCTCTGAGGAATCCGAGGCCCAAGAAGGTTCAGAGAGTTTCCCAGAATCGCGTATTTTCCCGGAATTTAACTTCCCACAGCACAGGGCTTTTCTGTGGGTCTCGTTCACAGCTCTGTCCAGTGCACTGGAGGTGCTCAATAAGTATCTGCTGAATGAATGAATGAATGAATGGGCCAAGCC
Source organism: Eschrichtius robustus (assembly GCF_028021215.1). Lineage (NCBI taxonomy): Eukaryota > Metazoa > Chordata > Mammalia > Artiodactyla > Eschrichtiidae > Eschrichtius > Eschrichtius robustus. Next base: position 28,465,315 of record NC_090825.1, read on the forward strand.
AGGATCTGAGCCCAGGCTTGGGTCAGTACTGTAGAGCCCCTGTAGAACATGTGCGTTTTACCCTATTTGAGCTGTAATTGATCTGTTGAACTGACTCAAGTCCGTGAGGTGTAAAATTGAAAGGGTCTTTATTGCTCTTCGGTCCTTGCCTTCAGCCATGCCCATGCCATCTCCCTTTCCTGTCCCTTCACAGCAACCTCCATCAACTTCCAGAGATGAGTCCAGTTTGAAAAATCAATTTCCAACAGGATTTAAATCTTCTTTTCTCTTTCCCCCAGTGCGGCTTGCCCCTGTCTCGAAGCACTGGAAGTGAGGGAGACGTGGAGTACTCTGGCCCCTTGCTCTTTGGGGATCGAGCCCTCATCCCCTGCCTCCCCCTGCGTGGGGCAGGGACTGGGAAGAAGCACGGGGGTGGCGGGGAAGGTGAACAGCTCTATACGTAGCTAGGGTATAGGGTGCAGCTGCCGCCCTCTTTTCACTGGTCAAGGCTGTTTCTCGCCAACAGCTCGCCCAGAGCATGGCCCACGTCTCAGCCCCCTGACTCAGTGGGCTCTGCCTCCAGCTGGCCCTTTTCTATCCCCTCTCACTACCCTCTTGCTGCTGGCGTCCTCTCACCCCAGGACAGCCATCTCAGTCAGGGTACCAGCAAGATGGCCCAAGTAAGGCTTCATAACGTGGTGTCCACTTAAGTCCCAGGAAGCTCACAGGTCCTTGCCTCTCCAAGCTGTGGGTGTGTCGGCTGCTTTCCTGGTGCTGCCTTCCTCCTCTTCTGCCCCGCCCCCCCTTCTCTTCATTTCTCTTCTCTCTTCTTCTGTTGCTCAGGACACAGCGAAATCAGCCAGTCCGCTGCCTAAATAGATGGGCAACCAGTGGAAGGGATGTTTTTGTCTTCTTGGAGGCACCCCCAATCTCTGCAGGATTCTCTTGATACCCCACCAGCTGTTAGGGATGGGGAGTGAGCTGGGCAGCCGGGGTGCCTGGAAATATGAGCACTGCCCTCCCCTCAAGGGACTCTTATTGTCCCCCCTCCCCTAGTTCTAATAGAGACTAGGGAGCTGATGTTAACGGGGCTGGCTCTGTTACCTTTTTATTAACTTCTGGAGGAAGTATACAACCCCAATTTTATTTTTAGAAATTTGGTCATTTAGTGGTTTCTTTTATCCTCATCAGTGGGCTTTTGTCTTTAATGCTGAGGCAATAGGGAAGATCACATCAAGATTTTAGGTGTTAAAGACATTGGGGTAAGAAGGAAGAGCACTTATGTTGAATGACACCATTAATGGTCTGAAGGGCTAAAAAAACCTGTAAACTTATGAACTGGGGCATTAACTGGCAGGCTGGGAAGATTCTAGCAGTATTTGTGCCTTATTTATTCTTGAAATCACAGTACGCTATACAGACATGAATGTTCAAAGATGTTCAAGCCAGAGCTGTTTATAATCATGAGAACCTGGTAACAACCTAGATGTCATTACCATTTCGGCTGTGAAAACTTTTGCGGTAGCTCGTTATTGATACGGGAAAATGTTTAGCATATATTACCTGGTGAGAAAAGCAGGTCATAGAACAAAATATTTGCTTTATGCATAGAAAAAATATGGACTGGTACAAAAATGTAACAGGTTTGTTATTCTTGAATGATAGGATTGAAAGTGATTCTGTAAGTTTTATTCTTTTTAATTCTCTGTAGTTTTTGAACTTTTCTGCAGTGAATCTGTTTACATATATAAAAATGTTTTTTAAAGAGGTTATACTATTAGCTTAATGAAAAGCTAGAACATATACTTGTCTCAGCTCTTTTGTCTTCTACATGTCCTGCATCCTTAATTACTGAAGAATTTATATATTTCTTATAATATCTGAACTTTGAGGCTTTTAGTCAGTTTTTCTCTGACTTGGTCTAATAGCTATTACGTCATTCCACAATCTGGCTTATATTTCAACAACTGAATGTCCTAAATATTATTTGGCATTTATAAAGGTACATGGTAATTTGGAAAAATGCCTTTATTACAATATAAATCTTCCAAGTAACTTTAAAAATGATGTTGTGGCCTTCATTTTGAAGACCAGAAAATGTGAACACTCTTAACTTGTAGAAAGAGCCTCCAAATGCTATTTGTCTTATATCTTGACTATTCTGTAATTTATGCGAATCACTGAAGTGTTTCAGGGAAATCAATTCCACAGGGTTTACTTAAGTGCCTAGGGCTTAATAAATTAGAATGGAGTTTTAGCAGGCAGAGAAATGTTGCATCATGGTTCTGCATCTCTTCAGTCTGTATGAGTTGAGTATCAGCCTGTAAGCTCTGTGGGTTAGGAACCTGGCTATGGGTCTGATTTCTTGTGGACCCCCCGGGCCTGGCAAAATGCATGGTACATGATACAGGTGGTCATGATAACAGCAAACATTCACTCAGCTCTTGATGTGTACAAACCACACCACTGTGTGGTCTTCATGCATTATCCTGTTTCGCCCCCAAAACAACGCTCTGAAGAAGGTGATTTTTAATCTCTTCTGAAGGGGGGGGGGGCAGGTGCAGAGCTTGAGTGTGTATAGAGTGATAGATGAGAAAAATGCCAGTAGTTTGGATGCCAAGCTGGCCTCAAATTCCATAGTTACAGACACACCTTGGAAAGCCTTTTGATTAAGTTAAAGTTCAGGTTAAATTAGACCGTTTTTATAAAAGTCTGTGTACAAAGTGGGTTTGCATAAATTGAGATAACAGAAGGCACGAAAATTCTTTAGTGTTACGAGAAAACGTCATAAGAACGGTCTTTTTAACGGTTGCCACATTTTACTTTATTATCTAGAAATCTGTAGAATCCCCTTCTATGTTCTGAGTACTGTAATTGGCATAGTTAGGATACTAAACAGAGCAATTCAGAGGTAAGATAATATAGTGCAGGATATGTTGGGGGTAAAAGTGGTGGCATTTAAGCTGGTCTTGAAGGGTTTTTGACAAGTTAAGGAAAGTAGCACTACCAGCATAAAATTTTGGAGGCAGATCTTGAGAATGGTTTGGTTTTTTAAAAACAATCTGGGGAATCGTGCAGTTATTTGAACGTATACCTGTCGTTCATTCCAAGAAGATCACCATCTCCCAGCAGGATGCTCTTTATGGAAGGAGAATGTATTGGAGGAAAATATGCTGTCTTGAACTTTGAAATGTCAAGTCTAAATGTTTAGTTTCGAGTGATGGCAATCAACATTGCATTCTCGTTTTCAAGTTCCAAGATTATCTACATCTTCATTGTTTTATAGCCATATTAACCATTTTCTTCCTTTTGCTACACAAGATTTATGTCAACCAAATTTCCTAGATTTGGGGGTTCTTGTTTTGATTCATTCCTTGGTCAAGGGGACCATGGCTTTGAAAACTTTGAACGAGCATTTAGGTAAGGGCATACTCATGCTCTGGGTGTCTGAGAATGAGTTTCTGTCTTCCGCACGTCTGAAGGACAGTTTTGCCAGATAAAATTGCCACAGGATGCTCGGTTCCTCTCAGAACTCTGTTGGTCGTGGGCCACTGCCTCCTGGTGTTTAGTGTTTTGGAGAAATCTGAGCCAGCCTGATTTGGGGAGCCTTTGAAAATAACCTGTTTCCTACCTGGATACCAGTAGCATTTTTTTCTTTATCCTTCAAATTAAAAAAAATGTCAACAGAATGTGTCTCAAGATACTGGTCTCTTTCCCCCTGATCCCCCTCACTAATCCTAGCCACAACTTGGAGAGTCATTTTGTTTTATAGGCAAGCTTTTCTTTAGCTCAGGGTAGTTTTCTTTTATTAGTTCTTTTATTTCTTAACTTTGCTTAGATTTCTACATCACATATTGCCCGGATCCTTTTTTCCTTTCCTTTGTATTGTCTTTTTTCTTTTCCTTTGATTTAAACTTGTCTCTTACTTTAGCTCCAACTTTCCTAGATTCCTCAGCCTGCTGTTCACTGTTTCCAACACATTTTAAATATGGCATCTTCCTGGAGTCGTCTTTGATTCCAGATTGTTCTATAGAGCAGTTTCTTAGACACAGTTTTCTCCTGAATCTAGTTGAAAAAGCACATATTGGAAAACCTCTCTGGTTTCTTAAAGAGTAATTCTGTTTCACAGGAACAAATGTGCTCTGATTCCTCGAAGAAATTGGCCTCTTTTGGACTTGCTGGAACTGTTCTTAGGACGTGTGTTGTGCTGGCAGCTAATATTTATAGAAGGACGGCTATGCTCATCAAGAATTGAGGGAAGAGATGGGTTCTATCAGATACGATAAGATTCCTACTCAAATATTTCAATCCAAAAAACAAGTAGAAGGAGGTCGATGGTTGTCATTCTGTTCTTGGCCATTTCAGAAGCCTAGCAGCCTGAGGAGTGTGTGAATCTGAGGCGACTGTAGCAAGGAACTCTTGTCTGTGTTAGAGTTCAGTGTCAGGGGCAGCCTGGAATTCACTGGGGCAGCGCCCCTTTCTGGGCTAGCCACACGTGCCTGCACTGTTGGCCTCCCATGCTTTTCAGCGTCCTGTTGTCATGTGGTGTGCTTTGGGGTAACACGTAGGGGTCATCCTCACCATCTCCCTTTATCCCTCTGAATTAGGCGTCATGAATGGAGCTTGTTGGAGTCTCTTCCTGGCATCTTCCTGACAGGCAAGAGGGCAGCTGTCATCATTGGTCCAACTGGCCGTTCTTCAAACTTGTCCCATCTGACCCAAAACTATAAGAAGTTCCCTGAAGTTTCTGGCTTGTGGCTGTCATCTTTCCATGGTTTCCTGTGCAGATACAAGTTTTCTCTTAATTTTATATCCTGCAGCTCATTTTAATGGGACACTGATAAATTGGTCAAGATATTTAAGACATTGTTGAATTTTCCCGAGGTCCCAACCACTTTAGTAGCTTAGCTGAGAGTTGCAGCTGGAGCTTCGGGACTTGTAGACAGTCTCATATGTGCTGTAGCCATCAGTCAATCTGGGATTGGCCATGGGAGTGTATTGTGAATGTGGACATCAGCCAATAATCCTAGAGGACGAGAACCACTGTTCAAAATAACAAAGGGCGTTCCCTTAGGAGTGTGAATAATAACCATGTTAGCAAACTCATACTGAATGCTTACTGTGTGCCAGACTATGTTCCAAATGTCTTGCAAATATTTGATTCATTTAATTCTCACAATTACTCTATGGTAGAAGCGACTCTTACTATCTCTTATTTTACAGCTGAGGCACACAGGAGTTAAGGAACTTGCCCAGGGTCACGGGGCTGGAACTGGGCTGTGACCCCAGGCAGTCTGGCTTCCGGGTCCATGCTTTAAAGCACTATATTATACTGCGTTTCAGTAAGCGGCCATGAGATTGGGGATCTGTTAGAGAGAAGAGTTTGGATTTGTTAGAATAGATAGAAGGGAGTCCGTTGATGGCCAGGAGTCTAGGGAGGTGTCAAGATGAAAATGTCAAGATAATAACTTTTAAATAGTTGCAGTGAAGAGGAAAGACTATCTTAGGAGAATTGTGAGGGCTGGCTACTTCCTCAGTGATTTTAGTAGCAACACTATCTTTTAAAAAGCCCAGTGCTTTGCTGGAGTCTTTCACTCAGGCAAACATTCATTCACTTGATGAACATGTATTCATCACTGGCCACGTGTCAGCCCTGGTGCGAGGTGCCTGAGATGCAGATGTAAAAGCCAGAGCCCCTGTCCTTGAACTTCACAGTCTGTGGGACACCACTAGATGTACACCCAGCAACTTTCAGTAGAAATGGACTGTGGGTGACCATAAGTTGTGTGTAACGTGCCCTGGAAAATGGAGTTTCAGAATTTCAAAAGCATCTGCGTTGTCTATTTTTATTTCATTGTTTTATCAATAGACTCATTCATTTCTAGTGTGTATGTCCAAACTGCAGACTCCTGACATCTATATTAGATGAAGGTCAAAACCCATAGCCCAAGACCACACATCAGAGTTCCAACATTGCTTGACTAGAATTTTCCCTCTTTTGGTGCCTTTTGTCTGTGTTTTTTTGGCACTCGGCATCTAGCTGAATCATAAAACTCGAAGACAAGACATTTTTCTGGGAATCCCTTCTGGGCTCTAAAAGGATAATGAATGAGGCTTTACATATGGGAACTTTGATGACTTTTCCAAAGTTCTTTGTATCTGTCAGTGTCCTTGGTTTTGGCTTGTCCGTTGCGCTTATTAGGACATGTGCAGTTACGGGCTTCAGTCTTCTTGGGCTCTCCTTGGGGGCCCTTTGTCTTGGGGGACCGGGGAGACAGTGGTGCAGGAGGGCCATCTGTACACATGCTCATGGGAAGCCTCAGAAAGATCAGACTGATGATAAACGTCATGGCCCCTCGTCTTGTGCTCTTAAAAACTGCTGCCCTCTGCCTTCAGACGTCAGGCAGAAATAATTTCTTGGAACAAGATTTTTCCCCTGTGGGTGGATAGTGGAGTTTATTTTGGGTTGGCTATTATCGGAGTGTAGAAAAGCTATAACAGATATGCCCTTTCTTGAGAACTACAAGAATTTTGTTGTAAATAAATCAGTCGTATCTCTTGCCTAAAATACATTAAAATATCCAGACTATTTAAAATTAACCTCTGATAACATTAGACAGTGCACTTATGTGTGTGTAGTGTTTTGATTATTTAAGTCACCTTCTGGTTCTTGAGGCTTCCAAACCCAGTTGCAGCATAGATAGAAATTTGGAGTGGTAGTGATGAGGTGGAACCCAGGAATGTTTCCTCCAAACTGGAGAAGGTTTATTTTAATGTATTGATTCATTAAAAAATATCCAGATAACTTCAGGGGCATGGGGACTGTGGAAGAATACAAAATTTTCTGCCATCAAGTACAATCTCACTGGGGAGTCAAATATTTTTAAATGTGCTGTTATCTTCCATTTGACGAATAAGGAAACTGAGACATAGGGAGTTAAATGACTTCTCCAGGGTACACAGCTAGTAAGTGGTAGAGCCAGGGTTTGGATCCGGGAGCCCAGAATCCAAGCTCTTAGCCCTGCACTCTATCTTCTCTCTGTGAGACATGAAATGGGAAAACCATATACTTCAAAGGCTAGTGTAAAACTTTGTTAAAATAGAAGGCAGGGAGCAGCTTTATGCCTCCTTGGCAGAGAGAGATGGCAAGATAAAAATGAGAGAGGAGAAATTACTTAAGTAATTTTCACATAGAAAGGGAAAGAATAAGTTGGATTCTGGAGCCCAAGAGCTTGGCTCAAGTGGAGCGTTTGTGTAGAGCCATGGTGGGGGCCAGAGGGAGAGGTGGGCAGAGTGGGACTGAAGGTTTGAAACTGGATTAAGAGAAGCCTTCCATTATATGTGTGTGTGGAGGGGCGCTAAAGAGTATTGGGTCTCTTGTTGGCCATAGACAGCCATGGGTGATTTTGTATACGAAAGTGAGCCAGAGCAGGAGGCAAGAACATTTAACCCCCAGGGAAGATGGCATGGGAAGAAGGAGGGCCGGGGTGGAGGTGGGTGGAGGGTGTGGGACTGGAGGTAGAAAGGCCAGTTAAGAGGCTATTGAAACGTCCCAGGTAAACAATGATCCTTGTCAGAACCTCTTCCCTGGTTCTCCAAGTATCTGTACCTGTCGGTGTGCCCAAAGAGGAGGGCCCCATCTGAAGCGTCCAGCATGATGCCTGACAAAAGCAGGTGTTTGTGGAACTGAACTGGATTACTTAAAGGCATCGGCTGTAGGATGGAAAACAAGTCAATGCAAGGGAAACCAGAGAAGCAGTTGTCAACAGTTGTTGGTGAGTAATTGGCTGGGGTGGTGGAGGGAGAGAAGAGCCAGGGTCTTTGGCTTGACTGATAATATGATTCTAGTACCAATTACAGTAGACGGGGTTTTCCACACACCTTCAAGCAATTCACTGACATCAGCTGGGTGTCGTACTCTTCAACCCAATTCTGACACTGTCTACCTGGAGACAACATCAGATTCCACAGGTTAGGGACTCAGTTCCACAAGACTGCCCCCACTTTAGATGCCAATCGCAAGTCCAGGTCTTCACCTGTACCTTTGACTGTCTGGCTATAAATCAGAGGTTCCCACAACCGCCTCTTTGGGTGTGATGAATTTACTAGAGCGGCTCACTGAACTCTAAGAAACATTCCATTTACTAGATCTCTGGTTTATTTATAGAAGGAGATGACTCAGAATCAGCCAGATGGAAGAGATGCACGGGCGAGGTATGGGGAACAGGCACGGAGCTCCCTCGCCCTCCCTGCACCTCCAGGTATTCACTAACCCGGAAGCTCTCTAAACCCTGTCCTTTGGGTTTTTATGGAGGCTTCCTTACCTAGGCATGACTGATGAAATCATTTGCCATTGACAGCTGATTAAACTTCAGCCCCTCTCCCCTTCCCTGAGGCTAGGGGCGCAGAACTGAAAGTTCCAACCCTCTAATCACATGGTTGTTTCTCCTGGCAACCAGCCCCCCATCCTTAGTTGTGGTCCAAAAGTCACCTCATTAATATAACAAAAGACACTTTTTTTTTTTTTTTTTTTTTTGCTTTCACCACTTAGAAAATTCCAAGGGTTTTAGGAGCTCTGTGCTGGAAATGGGGACGGAGATCAGATATATATATATTTTTTAATAAATCACAATATCTCAGATGAACTTACCACTAACCAAGGCACAGGCATCAGGACAAGGGACCCGTCGGAAGGAGGGTGCAGTGAGTTTGGTTAAGGTCCTTTTCTCTCTGTGGGCCATCTCGATTGCCTGTTGGGACTTGTTCCATCTTTATGTGCAGAAAGGTAGGGAATGTTGAGATTCACCCTCTCGTCTAGTTAAGCATTTTAACAGAGACAAATGTGGTTAATATCAGGCTAACGTGTCATCTTCATTGTTGCCCAGGGAAGAATAGTTCTGGCTCACAATAGAATCACGTAGAGAATTTTTAAAAGTTAACACTCGTATTTTTTCCAAGAGACTTAGGTGATTCTATTATGTAGCCACTTAACCATGCTCTTTGAAAAACATCGGGTATAAACAGGTACATTATATTTTTTTTAATCATAAAAAGTTTTTCCCTCTAAAAATTTTGAAAAACTTAGAGAAGTCGATTTTTAAAAATTTTAAAATTTGGCCATTCCACCAGCCTTGAGATAGACGCTAGGTACAACCACCTTACTGCAGGTTCCCCATTTCTGTGTCTGTACCCTGCTGGCTGTGAACAAACAGGAACTGAATCAGTGTCATCTGTGGGTCCCCCAGAAGGTTTCTGTTGACCCGCAGTCAGTGGGGATGGAGTCCTGTGTGGGCCATTTTGTGCTGATTAAGCAACGCTCTTTCCATGGGTCACTGTCTTAGATTCCTAGGGCTACCACAAACTGGATGGCTTAAAACAACAGAAATTTATTCTCTTACAGTCCAGGAGGCCAGAAGTCCACAATCAAGGCCCAGGCAGGCTTGGTTCCTTCTGGGGGTCCTGATGGAGAAAATGCCCCATGCCTCTCTCCTACCTTCTGCTGACTGCTGGTATTCCTTGGCTTGTAGACACATCACTTTAATCTCTGCCACCATCTTCACATGGCCTTCTTCCCTGTGTCTCTATCCTCACTTCTTATAAGGATACCAATCATTGGGTTTTGGGCCCGTTTTTATCTCAAAATCCTATTTTCAATTAAGGTCACATTCTGAGGTTCTAGGTGGTTATGAATGGGGGGCATTATTCAACTCACTATAGTCACTTGTGACTTGCACATGGTTAGGGGACTCTAAGTAGGGGGAGCTGCCTTGGTCTCCTACCCTAAACTTGAGGTTCTCAAATGTTCTTAGTCCCAAAACAAGAAAACGAGTCATTGGCAATGGAGATATCCTGGTCCTGGGTCGGCACCTACCCCATTGAAGATCCCAGCTTTCACCTGCTGAACTGACTGGTTCCAGAAGGAAGAGTATGGGGTGGGGTACCAGTGCAGGGAGTGGGGAGGGGGAGCAGAAAATACAGAGCAGAGAACTCTCGTAGAATCTGTAACTTCAAGGACTGTTTCCACTGCTCGTAGATTTCTTTAGCTATCATTTTGTCCCTCGGTCATCATTTAACGTCTATAAAGGGCATGATGCCCGGGCATGATCAGGGCAAGGGACCACCCTGATCCTCTTCTCTGACCATTTAGGCACTTAAAGTGCACTCAGGCACTTGGCTTAAGACCTTATGGATGAAATCATTTCGTCTGGATACTTCATGTGAAATCTATATTGTGCCCCTTGGGTAAAGAGCAAAGCTCAGGGCTTGTGGCTGCCTATTACGCTCAGATGCATGCCAAAAATACTTGGCATGTGGCGTGTGCTTGGATTATAGCCAGACATGTCCACAGGTGTCCTGTCTGTGTGCAAGGAAAGCCTTACTCAGGCCTTAAGGTATTCATTGTTACACATGTATCTCCCTTTAAGTAATGAATATTCTTTGAGTAAATCAAGTCTCATTTACATACGATTCATAAATAAATATATATCTGAGCTTACTATTCAAAGAGACCTTACTGTGAATATGCTTATAAATAACCATACTTTAAATGCTTTTGTATAACCATAAAGTTCATGTATCATATTGAGTTTGCTTTAGTGGGGTTCCTGCTTTTAAAAAGGATTTAGAGCTTAGAGTTTCCAGTCTTAGTACCACCAGACTGAGGTCTGTCCCTCTGCCTCACATGGCCCACCATGCCATCATCTGTGTTCTACCCGGTCTTCCCCAGTGCAATGAACATATGTGAGGGGCAGGACTGTGCAGTGGAAAAGGTACAAAGGTCTGGGGTTTGAATCCTGATCCTCCTACTTTCTGACCTTGTAACTTTGGCCAAGATACTTATATTTTCTGCTCTTCAGTTTCCTCATCAGTAAAATGAGGATAATAATAGGTATCTCACTGGATGGTGTATTAACTTCCTAGAGCTGCCATAATAAATACCATAAACCAAGTGGCTTAAAACAACAGAAATCTATTCTCTCACAGATCTGGAGGCTAGAAGCCCCAAATCAAGGCGTTGACAGGGCCATATTCCCTCCAAAGGCTCTAAGGAAGAATCCTTCCTTACCTCTTCTAGCTTCTGGTGGTTGCCAGCATTCCTTGGTTAATGGCAGCATAACTTCAGTCTCTGCCTCTGTCATCACGTGGCCTTCTTTCTGTTTCCTCTATGTCTTCGTCTCTCTCTCCTCGCAGGGACACCAGTCACTGGGCTTGGAGCCCACCCTAATCCAGAATGACCTGCTCTTAACTTGATTGCATGTGCAAAAACCCTCTTTCAAAATAAGGTCACGTTCTGGGGTTTGTGGGGGGGGGACATGAATTTTGTAGTGATACTATTCAAGCCAGTACAGGTGCTTAGAGCGAAATGAAGTCGATTCTTGAGAGCACCCGGAAGGGACTGGTACACAGTAGAAACTCAAGTAAGTCACAGGAAGCCACTTCTATATAAGGCGTGTGCCATTTGCTCTGCAGCCTCATCGCTCCTTTCTCTGTTGACCGTCACTCCTTTTGGTTACGCTGGGCCACTCTCATCTCACTTTCTTCATCATCTTTTGGGGGCTCTTTTTCTAGGAATTCAGCTGCCAGCTCCTACTTTTCCTTTCTGCTATCATCACGGGAAGTCTAACATTCGTCTAAATGACCCATCTGACAACCTGCCTCTGGTCTATAGGACTATGTCCAGACCTTACCCTTCTCTCCCCTGATCCCATAGTCGTTTCAAATACCTGTTCCCTGGTACCTCCTGCCCTCTTGACCCTGGAATCTCTGCTTTATCTGTCTTCCCAGTCTCCAGGCATGGATCAAGCTACCCATCCCTTGCTCCCGTCCTACCTAATGCTTCTAGTGAAAAATCGCACACCACCACTAAGTGGTTTCTTTCTGGAGTTATAATTCCTGCTCTCAGCTGGACCTTCAGGGCTGCTTGAAAACCCCTTTACTCATTCCAAGTGGGTTTCCTTTCTCATTTCCCCCGGGAGCTATTGGGAACATTAGCTACTGGGAACATTTCTCGAGCTCCTTAGCCCACCCCTGACCCTGCCTACTTTACCTCCTGTCTCCCCGAGAAAACAGAAACTATAAAACACAGACGACTGACGTCCTCTCTACCACAGAGTCTCTGCTCACCCTTCTCTTCCTCCTTTCTGTCTCTGAGCCATAACATGAGTTAATTAGTCTCTAACTCACAGAGGTCAGCCTTCTGCCTGGGTTGAACCGTCACTTCCTCCCCCCACTCCTTATATTTTGCCCTCCTCCTTTCTCCACTGACCCCCTTGCTTGCCTCAGTCTATAAATGCGCTTAAATCTTGCTCATCCTAAAAAGTGTCTTCATTTTCTTTAAAGTGAACTGCTTTAGCGTTCTTCTCTTGAGAGAACCAAGAGTAGCTTTTCATGCTTCTTAACATCTCAGTGCCTGTTTTCTCATCTGTCGAATGAACTCATGATGGTACCTGCTTCATAGGGCTATCGTTAATATGAAATTGTATTTATATTCTTATGTTGTTACATTTTTGTAATATTAATGTAATTGCAATTATGTAATATTAAGTAGGAACTGTAGTACAGTTCCTAGAACTATGCGATTTTAGCTGGTTTTGGTTGTAATAGCATCCTCTCTGGGCTTCAGTAGGACTCAGTTCTCAGCGCTGGCTGAGCACTGACAGATGATGATGTAAGTAGTTATTGGGTGTGTTTCTGTCCTCAGAAGTACATGAACTTCTTCAGTGTCCACATTACTTCATGTCCATCTTTTTATCCCTAGGACTTTCCATGGTACTGTGTGTGCGTGTGTGTGTGTGTGTGTGTGTGTGTATGTATATACACACATACCCCCCGTTTGATGTATGTATATAAAATAAACAAGTACTTGAGCCCAACTGAATTGGATGGAACCATTTTTCTCCCTGAAGGGTAATGTTGGTTTGACCTATTCCCAGATTTATCTCTGTTCCCTTGAGACTGTTTTTACCTGATGTGACATGGTTTTAAGTGTAGAATAATGTTTTAAACTGGTTAACGTAGTCAAAGGAAGGAATTGGATAGGATTATGGAGCCTTTACATGCATTTATGAACTGAGACAAAGGCATCAATGGAGAAGATTAATCAGTACGGGCTCCCAAGGTAGAAGGAAGGAGAACAAAGCTGTTGAAGGAACAGCTCTGAATTGAGCCCCTGCCATCTGGCAGGCAGTGGGCCAGGGGCCAAGGCTTTATGATGAACAAGATAGATGCTGGCCATTGGCCGTGCCCTGGAAATCCCAGTCCGGTGAGAGGTTGACAGGCCGGTACTTTAGGAATACTGTGTAATTACAGCTGTGCCAAACGCCGTGGAAGAGAAGCACAGGAGAGCCTAGGCGGGGAAGTGACCGGTCCAGGTGACTAGCGGTGAGTGGAGGTCAGGCAGCAGTGAGTAGGGTGGTTTGTGAAGTGGGTCGGGCAGAGGGACTAGCCTGTTTCTGGATGGAGGTGTTGATAATTATGTGTTAGGTCCATGACGCAGCATTCAGCATTTATGTGGAAGCACATAACACAGTCTGTTGAAGGGACGCTGACAGATTTCAGGGTGGTTCACAGAGACACTGGAACCTGCACGTGTGAATAATCTGACATAAAAATGTGGGGAGAGGCAAACTCGTTATAGATGAACTTATGTTTTGGTCTGAAGTAACTGACATTATATGGGAAGTAACTGACATTATATGAAGCTGCTGGGCTTGTTAAAGACAGGAGAATGGTCAGATTTTTAAGTCCTGGTCTATTGGTAATGTCCTGGGTTTTCCATGGATGCCAAAGAGGACAGTCTTGGAAGGCCTCACTTGGATCAGCTCACTATTTACACTCTTTTCTAAATACATCTTGCATTTTTCAATTGTTGTGTCTTCTTTCCATTAACCTAAATATTACTCATTGCAAGATCTAGTTCATCATCCAGTCAAGAAGCCTTCCCTTCCTGCCCAGCTGAAAGTCGTCCCTCCCTTTAATTGGACTGATTCCCCATTTCACTGCTTTTACCACTCTGAGTCTTGTTTTGTATTGTTGGCATATTTCTCATATTGCTGTGTTTTGTCTCAACTGTATAGAAAATTCAGTAAAGACTATGCCAGTCATGTAAAAGGCACTGAGTTTGAATGAATGAAAGAACAAATACATGAATGTTAACATCTATAGTATTTCAAATGTTACTTTGTACCTAGTAGGTGGATATCTAATAAGTACTGGCTGGTGGAGTCAGCAGGGGAAAGTATCATCTGGCCCGAAGCTTGCCAGTTTCTTGTCCTCTGTCTTAAAATAGGAGGTGTGTGCTCTTTTTTTTTTTTTTCCTGGATGGTATGAATCTGAAACCTTCCCAGTGGTGAAAACACTGTCTACTTTGTCTAATGTTCATTTTAGCCGAACTGATTATTTTGGCAAAACAGTCTACTCTCCGTAAACTGGAGAGAGAAAGGCAGTCTTTCCAAAGATAATCTCTCAAATAGACTCCTCCAGATGGCTGCTCAAGGTTCATCCAACAGGAGCTACGTGAATTTTTGATCCGTAGGGTTTTTAGCATTTTTCCTAAAGGAAGTCAAAGAAACTTTCTCTTCCTGGATCGCTCTGTGCCTCTGGATTATTTTGGTTGGGTCGGTGTATTCCAAAACTCAAACCTGCCCACTAGCCAGATGTCTGCCACCACTGAGTTTCCACTGGTTTTTCAGTTCCCAGTGATTAAACCAAGAGAAAAGAAGGTGATGCCACGTCTGGCCAAGGGCAGACGTTGCCAGTTGCCAAAGCCCCAGCGTTCATCACGTGGTTGACAGGGTCTCTGCAACCCTCGCAGGAGGCAGGCAAGTCTTTCAAAAGGGCCAAACTTCAAGGAAAAGCTCTTAAGTAAGAGTGTCATTTGGAAACGATTTGACGAATAGGACACTTACCGACCAGCCATTGAAAATCCCATTTGTGATATATTAGCAGGAATGTTTGGAGCCCACATGGAAGGTAAGGTCTGCCTTTCCCACATGCTGCCCTTCACAGCTGACACATTACACATGTCTCCAGAGCGTAACATATGGCTTCCTGAACTTGCAAATGGGGCCCAATGTGCTCTGTTGAAGCAGTGTCTGTTTAAACAGTCTCCTGGAAAAGTGAGCCATAGTCACTAAAATAGTTAATTTCATGTCTGTGAGTGTTGTCTCTAGAGCCCTTTAAAATGTGATTCTTAAGAAGCATAGTAGAAAATTTGCAAAGTTAAGGCGTTATCTGCCTCTGAAAGGGTAGTGGACCATCCGTCCTTACTTGTACATTTTGGAAGACTCAGAGCGTAAACCAAAAAGGGAACCGTGCAGATCATCTAATTCAGCCTAATCATAATCACCATTTTTTTGGTACCTAATATGTGGCAGGCCCTTTATGTACATTGCATTTAATTCCCAGGGTAATGTGCAAGTAGGTAGGATTTCTCCCATTTTACAGATAAGGAAATAGAGACTTAAATGTGGACGACCTACTCCAGACCACCTAAATGCGAGGTGGTGGTGCTGGAATTTCAACTCAGAAGCACTTAAAATCTGAAGCCTCTTTCTTTCTCTATGCCAGGAATTCTTAATTTAGGCTTACAGATGGGCCTAGGGGTAGGGGTTTATGCTGGAGAACCCTTTTTGAATAATCATTTTTTTCTTTCTTTTGGCCGAGGTGCGAGGCTTGCGGGATCGTGGTTTCCCGACCAGGGATCAAACCCGGGCCCCCTGCAGTAGAAACACCCAGCTCTGACCGCTGGACCACCGGGGAATTCCCCGGAGAACCCTCTTTTGTATGCAAACGTTTGTGTGTTTGTGCATTATTCTGAGAAAAGTCCATACGTTAATCAGATTCTCCAGGGGATTTGTGAGGCCTCCTAAGAGCCACATTCTGGCAGCGGGCGGCCTTTATTTTCGAGACGAGGAGACAGCAAGTGAGAATGCAGACTGTCCAAAGGCACTTGGTCTGGTGATGATTTGACCAGAAAACGAACCACAAGACTTCTTTTCTAAATTCTGTGTGTTTGAGTGTGTATTTGTGTGAAATAAACCACGTATAGAGAAGAGTGCACAAAACAAGAACGTAGACTTTAACAAGCGAACATCTGTAGAGGCACTAACCAGGTCAGGAAATTGAGCCGGACTCTAGAATGCGCCCAGGTGTCCCTTCCTGATCAGATGCCACACACACCCACCCCAACCAATATCCTGACTTTTATGGTAAACTTGTTCTTTTCTTTATGGTTTTATCATCTATATATGCATCCCTAAACAATATGGATCCATTTTCTCCGTTTTCATCTTTATATGGGTGCAGTCGTACTGTTGTGTTCTTTTGTGTCTTGCTATTTTCACCAATATTGTTTTAAATATTCATCCGTGTTCTTGCATGCAGTTGTGGTGTGTTCATCTTCACTGCTGTGTGATAGTCTGTTGTTTGATTATATTGTAATTTATTTATCCATGTTCTGTTACTGGATGTGTGATTATTTGTCATTTTTGCCTATTATGAACAATGCTTTCATTGACATTTCATACATGTCTTATACACAGGTTGCACATGCAACTCCTAGAGAAAGCCTAATATTTATTAAGCTTTTGTAGGAAACAAAATACCTAGTTCCGTAAGGAAAAAGTGAAGAAGAATTCTCTTCTCCCACCCCTGTCCTTGTGGAGGAAGAAAATTCTTTCAAGTAAATTCTCTGCTTAGCACGGGTTCCCATTGTCCCCAAACTTGCAATCCAAATCAGAGCAGTCGTTGAACCTGGGTCAGTCCAGGGCCCTCTCCCCACCCTACTCCCCAGATCGCTGGGGCCAGAATCTCTCCAGGATGGGACCTGGGAGTCTGTGTATTTAACCAGTTCACATGCGGTTCCCCTGACTGGGGGACACTGGGTTCACCCTGATGGATTGATGAGGCGTGGATCCTTGGTTGGGAAGAGATTTGGAGAAAGTGTACCTATGATTCAAATCTCGGAAAAGTGGCCTTAGAAAAGTTAATGGAGTAGAAAAGTTGAGGGAGCTGGATTTGTTTAGCTTGTTTTAAAATAAATTAAATAGTTGTTTGCAAAAGGATGAAAGAGTTTCAGAAATGAAGAAAGAAATATTTGCCAAGTCAGAGGTTGAAGCTGATCAAGAGGAAGAAAGTCCTACTAAAATCAGACACTGAGCGTTTACTAGGCACCACGGGGCTAAGAAATAAAGGCTGTTGTCAGTGCCTTGAGGGAGCTGGAGACCAGGAGACAAAACGAGCACCGGCTGAGCTGGCGCACAAAAGCCCGGACGCGATATTTCATCAAGTCTAGACTGTGGGCTTCAGTGGAGGTGAGTGGGCGGGCCCTCGGGGACTGACAGGCGAGAAGCCCAGAGAGGTCACCTGGAAAGGCTTAAAGAGCCTGCAGGGTCCACTGGGCTTTAGAAGGCAGCCTTTCCAGAGGCGGATGGGATCACTGCATTCTGAAGCAGTGGCATCCATCGTTTTTTTATTGTGATTCCCCAGTAAGAAATATATTTTATATCACCACCCACGACACACTTAGAAGTTTCATAGAACGTTTAACCTTATTAAATATTATGCATCTGATGTTTAAAATTTTTTTTCTATTTCATTATTTTTTTTAATGTTGGATTAATCCACTAAGAGGTTAAAAACACTGTACTAAGGGGACCAGGAGCCCATTGTGGAGGCAGAGATGAGCCTGCCTGTGGAGGGAGTGCCAGTAAGGGGGAGGGGGTTTATTGATGTGATGGTGGTCTCCGGAAGCCTTCCTTGATTCCGGAGTATGAGTGAATTACTTTGGAATGTTATGGCAAAATTTCACACTTCATCTATCCTGTGATCTATTTCTGACACTGTTAACCCGAAAACCGCATCCACCTCTTGGTGGATGTCGAGCCAATAGACACAGCCAAGCCGAAGATCAGGAAAAGGAAGGATTGATTACTTGCAGCCAGTAAGGAGAACCCCGGGGATCTCTCCCAAAGCAGCATCTCCCCCGAACAGCAAAGTGGGGGAATTTTTTTGTTTGTTTTTTTAAAGTATTTGTTTATTTATTTATTTATGGCTGTGTTGGGTCTTCGTTTCTGTGCGAGGGCTTTCTCCAGTCGCGGCGAGCGGGGGCCACTCTTCATCGCGGTGCGCGGGCCTCTCACTATCGCGGCCTCTCTTGTTGCGGAGCACAGGCTCCAGACGCGCAGGCTCAGTAGTTGTGGCTCACGGGCCCAGCTGCTCCGCGGCACGTGGGATCTTCCCAGACCAGGGCTCGAACCCGTGTCCCCTGCATTGGCAGGCAGTTTCTCAACCACTGCGCCACCAGGGAAGCCCAAGTGGGGGAAGTTTTATGCTAAGGATACATGCATATTCATGAGGGGGCTTGAGCAGAGGAGAATTCAGCATAGAACCGGGGCACAGGTCAACTAGTCCAAGCTTTAGTTGATTGAAGTCAGGAGGGTCAACATCATCATTCCATCCTCCTCCTGGGTAGGGAGGGGCCTTAGTTCCTGCAGAACTCAAAGATACATTATTATGTATATCCCTTGAGGAGGAACTAAGACTCTGCTTTATCACTGCACTATTGTTTGACTGCCTTTTCTTTGTTTCCGAATTCCTTTGTTCCCTTGGGATCATTAATTACTGAGATCTGTTCAAGGGCAAGCATTATGGCCAGGCTTAGATCACAGAATGGCTTAGGCCAGAATGGCTTCTCTTATGTCAGGAAAGCCATTCCTGGTTCTCTTTCTCCGGGGACCCCCTAACCTGTCTGCTTACAGCCCCGGATGCGGGCGGGGGTGGAGCGTTCCGTCATACCAACACCCAGTTCTTCAACTTCCCTGGCAAAGTGGATGTCCAGCGATGCTGTTCAGTTCTGACCCTAACGCCCTGGAGTTAGCATCTGGCCCCACAGGTTAAGGCCTCAGTCCCACGAGAGTGCTCCCACTTCAGGTGCCAGTTTCAGGTCCTGGGCCAACCGTACTTCTCATTGACCAGCTGTAAAGTCCAAGGGTCCCACAACCCCCCTCCTCAGGTTTTTGTTTGTTTGTTTGTTTTAAATGTTTATTTTATTTATTTGGTTGCACCTGGTCTTAGTTGTGGCAGGCAGGCAGGCTCGCTGGCTCCTTAGTTGAGGCATGCAGACTCTTAGTTGTGGCATGTGGGATCTAGTTCCCGGACCAGGGATCGAACCTGGGGCCCTTGCATTGGGAGCTGGGAGTCTTAGTCGCGTTGCACCACCAGGGAAGTCCCGCCCTCCTCAGGTTTGATAACTTGCTTGAAAGGCTCACAGAACTCAGGAGGGCACTTCCCTTACTATTATAAGTTTATTATAAAGGATACCATTCAGGAGCAGCCAAATGGAAGAAACGCCTAGGGCAAGGTAGGGGGTGTGTGTGTGCATGCGTGTGGGAGCTCCAGGCTTCCGTGCCCTGTCCTGCAAACCCACCCTCCCAGCACCTTTGTAACTGAGCGGGACCCTGGGCCCTTCCCGCGACAGACCCCTCTCCCGTATCCTCTGCTGTAGCTCCTCTCTGAAGTACTCAGATAATGGTATCTCCTACACATTTCCTGGGCTTTTCAGATGCTGAGAAACCACCACCAAATGGAAGAACTACTGGATGATCTTGAGCACATAGCCCCCAGACCTTCTGGTGCCTAAGCCGCCCATCAACCAATCAGAGAGAATTGTGCCCGAGCTGATCACATACCCTGGGACGCCCCCTGGCCTTTAAAAATGCTTTGCTGAAACCCTTCAGGGCGTCCGGAGCTTTGCGGGGCACGAGCCACCCTTTCTCCTTGCATGGCCCTGCAATAAACCTTTCTCTGCTCCAAACTCCCGACATTTCGGGTTTGTTTGGCCTCACTGTGCGTTGGGCACACGAACTTTTGTCCGGTAACAGATCCACGTGTAACTAATTTTAGGGACCCCCTGCAATCAGATTTTTCTCTGCCCAAGAGTTGAGTGCCTTAGCGGCGGCACTGAGAAGGAAAATCCTATCATGTGGCCTTTCTTTGCTTAGGTACTTTCAATCACGTCCTCTGAGATTTAATATCCTTTTGATCTGCCCAATCCAGTTTTAATTTGGTCAGTTTAAATTAAGGAAGGATTTTAAAAGACAACACTAATAATAATGCAGCATTTGGGATAATGTAGGTAGGAATAACTGGTCTGAAATGTGCTTCAGTAAACTTTTTTTGTTTTGTTGTGGCTAGTAAAATGCAGTGGGGGGGGAAATAAGCAGATCTGTTTCATGGTGTTTGCTACATTTTGTTGTTAAGTAAAGCTTGCTATTCCACTAACAAATGCTTGTGCCTTGGGCAGTATGTTTGTTCCATTCCCCTTCTATAGGAAGCCTGATTTGTAATTGAAGAGAAAACCTAATGTCTTCTTTGTGAGTAAATTGATTGTTGTAGGAGAATTGGGGATGATTTGGCCCAGACACATTCTTTCTTTGTTAAACAATATTTAGAGAGCCTTCATGTGAAGCTGTGCTGTTCTATATGATAGCCCCTAGCTACTGGCACTTGAAGTTGAAAATTAAAATTAAAAATTCAGTTCCTCAGTCGCATTGGCCACATTTCCAGTGCTCAATAGCCACATGTGGCTAATTCGAGACTGGCGTTTGGGGCCAGATAATTCTTGGTTGGGGGGAGGGAGCCATCCCGTGCATTGTAGGGTGTTTAGCAGCACCCCGGCCTCTACCTACTGGATGCCAGGAGCATTCTCTAGTCATGACAGTCAAAACTGTCTGTTGAGATAGCTAAACGTCCCTTGAGGGGCAAAGTCACCCCTGGTTGAGAATCACTGGCCGAGTGGCTACAGTTATGGACAGTGCAGATATAGAACATTTCCATTATCACAGGCAGTACTGTTCTAGAATCATTCCTAGCACTGTTTGGTGTGGGACATTTTATAGATTAAACCTTTTAAGCTTTAGAGGAATCACAGTGGTCATCCAGTTCAAAGCTTTGGGAAACTGAGGCAGAGAGGTTTTTTTCCAGGTGACTTACGATCCATAGCATGTAAGTGTCCATCTAGAGTTCTGGACTTCACGCAGCCTAGAGGACAGACTTGTGATTTTCGTTCAAACCTACCTCATGCTTGCTGTGTGCTTGCACTCAGTGATGGCAAGAAGGAGGAGGACTTCTTCCTTCATGCGGGAAGGAGGGAGTCCTGAGAAATGGAAGACACCCCGCCCTGAGACTCTCAGAGAAGCAAATTCCTGACTTGAACCCTGGGTTATACCTGTTGTACTCCTCCACGGCCTGTGGCTTTCTCTAAAGCCCTGCCTCTAGGCTAGGGTTGGAGGGGTGCTGGGGACATCTGGTGGCCTCACCCTTGCTCTATGAGAGGGTGCAGTCCTATTGGGTTTCCCAGTTCCATGCGTACAGAGAGATGTGAACACACTTCTGGCCCATAGAAGACTGCGGTCCTTTAAAAGAGTCCCTCTCGTTAGCTTTTAAATCTCCAGAGTCTCCTTGCATCTTCCTGGAAGTGGTCCGTGGCAAAGCCTTTAATATGAATTACCTGGAGATTCTTATTTTGGGGTCACAGGGAAGCAGCCAGCCCTAGAGACCTGTCTATAGAAAGCGCTGGGGAGGGAAGAAGATTCTCTTTCGGGGTGGTGGTGTCCACAGCTGGAGAGGCCAGAAAGTAGGCTTAGCAAGGGCTGGGGTGGGGCTGTGTCTGGAGGGCAGGCTGGGCCTGCAAAGTTTCCCAGGGGCTTTGATGTGTCCCAGGACCGCCTCCCTCTCGATGAACTCCCCATGCCTCACATACCTCCCATTGACTCTTCTTCCATCACCGAGTTTATTCTCTCCTCTGCTCTAAAATCTTCAGTGGCTCACTGCTGCCCTTTCACGTTGGACAATTCTCAGTACTCAAGGCTCTTTTTGCTCTTGTATTATCTTCTTTCCCTTCTAAGAGTAGAGACTAGTTTTTGTGCAGCTGAAAGCTTTACTGTTGCTGCGGTTTGCAGAATTATTCTCTTGGGGCTGAGGGTCCACGGTGGCGGACACTTTGCTCAGAGCTATTTGATGTGTAACAGCTTGTTCAGGAGGGAGTTTTGTTTCTGGTGATACTCTGTTGAGTCGGAAGCCTAGACATCTACTTAAAATCAGCATACAACTCAAAATTCCAAGTCCAGTAAACAGGCCAGAAGGAGCAACAACAAAAACAGATGGAGAATCGCATGTGTAAATCCCCAGGTAACCTTGGGCTGCTGGCTGCTTGGCCCTGTAACATCAGGAGCCCAAGTGAACTGCTGACCAGGTCCAAGGTCAGTGTTCTGCGGCGCCAGCTGTCAAGTTTAGCTGGAAATAAGCTAATGTGTAAACTGGCCTCTTGGTCTTTTTAAGTTGCTTCATCTTCCCCATTTCAGTTGAAAGAAGTTGCTTTTCTTTCAGAGTTTGGTGACTGGCTGCTCTTTCATCGAATTGTGAATGTTTTCTTTTGGGAAACCGGTCTTTTTGGGTGTCTCCATGGTGAAGGGAAAGGTATTTTTAAAGTCATGCATTTGGGGGCAGGTTCTGATTTGAGCGATGGGAGGCTTGGCGAGTGGGGAGGACCAAGGTCCCGCCAGCTGCGTGGCCATGGCCGCTATTAATCACTGGCTCTGCGTCTCCCCTTTGCTCCACAGACCAACGAGTGGAACAAGAATGATGACCGGCTGCTGCAGGCCGTGGAGAACGGAGACGCGGAGAAGGTGGCCTCGCTGCTGGGCAAGAAGGGGGCCAGCGCCACCAAACATGACAGCGAGGGCAAGACCGCGTAAGCTAAAGAGACTGGCTTCTGTCGGCCGCCTCTGGGTTCTCTACCTGTTCTCCGGAATTCCTGGGGTCCCTGGGGGAACTTTGCCAGTGCATCTATGGGGACTTTGTGAAATTACTGCCACCACCGCACCCCGCATGTTAAAATGTATAAGAGGATATTTTAATCCAGTTCCTTTCTCTTTAAGCTCCAAATTACATATTTGGGCTTTACCTTGAATGGCTACATTTGCTCCCAGGTATGACTGGAGATTTTGCCAGAGAAGACATAGCACCAGGCTTGCAGCCAGTTAACTGATAGGTGGGAAAAGAGTTCTGCCCCAGATTAGAAACAGCGTAAAAGAGAAAGTAATTTTTTTCATAACCCTCAAATCTTATTATTTATAGTATTATTTCTTATAAAACCCCTTCCTTCACATAGACCTGTAATTTTGTATGAATTTTGCTTTATGATTTGCCATATGTGGTACTTTTGTCCACCGTAATTAAAACTATATATTTAAGTATTTGTGTGAGTGTGTGTGTGTGTGTTTGCTTGTTTGTTTGTTTGTGTCCATCCTTACTCTGGTCATACCGTAGAGAGATCTTTAGACTTCTCATCTGGACTCTTATCACTTAGGAGTTGTGTAGTCCTTGAGTTTCAGTTTCTTCATTGTACAGTGGAGATGACAGTATTCAACCGCTAGGGCAGTTATGAGAATAAAACAAGGTATTGACTTTGGTTGGGTGCCCCCAGAAGCAGGCTGTGAGGTGAGGATTTGAGTGTAAGTAGTTTTTATAGCCCGTGATCCCAGGAAGTGCACAGTAAGGGAATGAAGCCTCTATAGCATGTTATCGACACGATACTGCTCTGGGCAACTGAGACTCATTCCCACTAAGGACCTCTGGAAATCTGTTTAGATTTAGAGGAGGGTGTGGCCCACTGTCTTTGTAAATCAAGTTTTATTAGAATGCAGCCACACCCATTCATTCAGCCTTGTCCGCGGCTGCTTCTGCACCGCAAAGGCAGATTTGAGTGGTAAGATGAGGACGGTATGGCCCACAAAGGCTGACATATTAACTAGTTTGCTTACCCCAGGCTTAAAGTATGCCTCCGAGTTATCCCACCCGAGGGGTAAGGAAACCGGGGCATCTATTCCTGATCTCCTGTCCCTCCCAAGGTTGAGTGCCTCTCCTAGGGGCCGTAATGCTCGTGGCCAGAACACTTCCAAGACGTTGAGGAAGGGGCACCTACAGCCATAGACACCGTATGTAAAGAGCTGCACGGTGCCCAGCCCACGGTAGACACTTGATAAAGCCAGCTCCCTTCCTTTCTTGTCCTAGATGAGTGGTTCTCGATCCTGGCAGCTCCTGCATTAGACTCTCCTGGGGTGCTTTTAAAACATGTTGATGCCATGCCCACCCTAGACATTCTGAGTCATTTGGTCTAGGGAGAGGCCCAGGAATCAATATTTTTTAAAGTATCCCATGTAGGTTCAACCAGAGAGAACCACTCTCTGGAAACTAGATTGACTCTAGATTGAAGGATAAGTATCAGGCATAACTGGCAAATTGTCAGGAGAAAATTGTCACATTTTAGCATACTTTGCCAGTTAACCCTCTTCCCAGCACCCAGTGGATCCCGTAGTGTAGACACCGACCCTGTTGTTTTGGGAGCCGCAAGAGAGCTTAAGGGGCTGAGCTTTGTGTAGAGACCAGGCTAGTTGGTACACAAAGAGAAGAGGGACGCGTTCTCACGCAGGTCGGAATCTGGTCCTCTAGGAGCTGGGCTTGTCCTCTGTGCCAGTCACCCCAGGTTGAGCTCCACCTCACAGCCTCAGTTTGACTTCCTCCTTGGCCTGTCTCAGGTGTGGGGACAGGGCCATATCCCCGGGAGCTCTGACTCGTTAGGATGCCCAGTAGTAGGTGGGCTTTGGGTGTTGGCTAATATTTTGTTGCATCAGTTGCCTGCTCGGCCTTATGTAACTTTTGGTTCTTATCTGTCTTGCACTCTAGATTGTAATTTCCTTGCTAGAAGGGACTGTGACCTTGTAGTTCACTGCTGTAATTATATCATCTAGCCAGCGGCTCGGTTTGTGGTAGATATTCAGTAAATATTTGTTGGATGAGTCAGTTAACCTTTTCCTGTGATGCCACATTTGGAGTGCGTGCTCTCTGAGCTACAGTGGCAGAGGCCACGCTCCTAAGCCTGTCCTGAGGCTTTTGGCTGTAGGCATGGTGCTTTTGTATTACTCTTCGTACCACTATACAGCTTCCCTGGCTCCTCGTCCTCCTCCCAGGCTGGCTCTGCAGGTGTCTGCACAAGACGAACTTTGTAGCCATCTGAGAGAAAGGGGAGGGAACTGCTGGTGATAGTTTTGTCCAAGACAGTACTCACTAAAAAAAGATAAAAAATTTAGATGAGTAGTTTCGCCACAATTGTGATCACCTTGATCAATTTGTGTCTTTTGTTAATAAGACATTTATTATGTATAGAATAGATGGCCAGACTGTTATTTTCTATTCTGTCTCTTTTTTAATTGTAAAATTTACCATTTTAACCATTTTAAAGTATACAGTTCAGTGACATTAAGTACCTTCATAATGTTGTACAACCATCATCATCTAGTTCCAGAAACTTTTCATCACCCCAGGAGGAAACCCATACCCATTAAACAGCGACAGTCCTCAACTTCCCCTCCCGCTCTCCCTGGCAACCACTAATCCGCTTTCTGTCTTTATGAATTTGCCTATTCTGGATATTTCACAGAAACGGAATCATACTATACATACGGGGCCCTTTGTCTCTGGCTTCTTTCACTTAGCATAATGTTTTCAAGTTTCATCCTTATTGTAGCATGAATCGGTAGTTTATTCTATTTTTTTTCAACTGTAGAAATGCACACAGCAGTTATAAAAAATCACCACCTCCATTTGGAAGATGATAAAACTAAGGCCCACATGATACATCTCTCCCTGAATTAACCCTAGAACCAGTTCTAACATCTCTACCTTTGCACTTACAAGCCACCATCTTTCCCTTCAGTGACACTTACGTAGAAGACTAGAGGAACTCTATGGAAAAGGAAGAGAGGAGGTAATTAATTTTTCTGTGCAAGATTTTCCATAAGTCATCATCTGCTAATGTTTAACTTTTCTGCTTGGGCTATTCCTTTTGATGATTAAAGTTATTAACTGATAACTATGAGAATTTAATTTTCAAAGGCACCATGGAATTAAATCTATCTGGCTTCATATTTTCATTCACATCTAATGGCCCTAGTATTGAGAAGGAGGGGTGTGCTGTGGCGTTGGAAACCATCTCTCCTGTCCCTTTTTTTTTAAAAATAAATTTTATTTATTTATTATTATTATTATTATTTTTTGGCTGTGTTGGGTCTTCATTTCTGTGTGAGGGCCTTCTCTAGTTGCGGCAAGCAGGGGCCACTCTTCATCTCGGTGCGCGGGCCTCTCACTGTCGCGGCCTCTCTTGTTGCGGAGCACAGGCTCCAGACGCGCAGGCTCAGTAGTTGTGGCTCACGGGCCCAGTTGCTCCGCGGCATGTGGGATCTTCCCAGACCGGGGCTCGAACCCGTGTCCCCTGCATTGGCAGGCAGATTCTCAACCACTGCACCACCAGGGAAGCCCTCTCCTGTCCCTTTTGTACCTCGTCATTCTGCACGGCCAAGCGTGCTGTTGTGAGCCCCAAGCAGCGTTGTTCCCTTGGCTTCAGCCTTCTCACCTTGGAAGTCCGCACTTCTGGATTTGGGTTAGTCCAATCTGTGCATTCCTGCCCGAGTGTACACGTGTCTCCCTCAAGCTGCGGAGACCGCAGTTCTTGCTCCTGTTCTTTCCCACGGGCATTTGGTTTGGTAGCAGGTGAACTGGGAACCTCCTAGGAGCAGCTCTGAATTCATGGCGGGCCAATGCAGTATGTCCCTCCTGCCAGAGGTCTTGGCTTCACCAGCCCCGCGGAGCTCGCAGGGCCAGCATTCGTCGGTGGACGTGTGTGTAATGTATTGCATTTGTCTCCGAAGGGGAAGACTAAATCACACACCTAAAGTTAGGTCCTTGGCAGGACTTGGCCTCATTCTCTGCCTGCTCATTAGGGCTTACCCTTTGATTTATATACACCTCCGTATCAAAATTA
The DNA here is from genome assembly GCF_028021215.1 of Eschrichtius robustus. Taxonomy (NCBI): domain Eukaryota; kingdom Metazoa; phylum Chordata; class Mammalia; order Artiodactyla; family Eschrichtiidae; genus Eschrichtius; species Eschrichtius robustus. The sequence continues at coordinate 28,492,172 of NC_090825.1, forward strand.
ATTTGGAGGCCTATTTTCTAGCTAGCTTTTGTGATAACCCGTTTTGTCAACTTGCTCAGTGATGCACCAGCCTAGAGTCCTGATTTTGGCTTTCAAGGGCCTCCCAGTGGCCCTGCCCTTACTTAGCTAACTGTTTTCTCACACATTCCTTCTGCTGGAGGTGGCGCTGTCTGCCCCCTGCCCTCCCCTCCTATAAGACCATCAAGGTGTTTGTCCCAGGTTCTCTGGTCCAGAATGCCTTCCTCCCTGATATTCTCAGTCCTTTTTTTTTGATTCTTCTTCTCTTTGAAATACTAGAATCTTCCTTTAGAACTTGATGTTGTTACAACACCAGAAAAGTCTCTATAGCTTAAATAAGATCTGTGTTTTCTGAACGACTTGAATCCCTTGCAGCAGGGGTCCCCAGCAGAGGACCCCCGGGCCGAGGACCAGTAGCGCTCCGTGGGCCTGTTAGGAACCGGGCCGCATAGCAAGAGGTGAGCGGCGGGCCAGCCAGCGACGCTTCATCTGCTCCCCGTCGCTCGCGTTACCGCCTGACCATCCCCACACCCTGTCCTGTGGAAAAATTTTCTTCCATGAGACCGGTCCCTGCTGCCAGAAAGGTTGGGGACCGCTTCCTTACAACACAGAAGCTCCCTGAGGACAGGGATCGTATGATTTTAGTGGTTGTGTTGGTCTCTCCCACTGTTCCAGGCATAGAAGAGGCATTTGGCTGGTGTTTGTGGATGTGAACTTTTCAGCATGGTTCTAATGGAGAAAACACTCTCTTTCTGCTGGTACTGTCTCACGGGTAAAGTTATTAGGGGTGAGTTAACTTGGGGGTTCAAGAGGCAAAAAGCTATCCTGGTGAACGTCACAACTTGACACTTGTCTCTCCCAGCTTCCAGTGAACTTTCAGTAGAGAAATACTCAGCTTTCCCTACCTAGAGAACCGGACAACCCAGAAAGTCCCAAGAATGAGGCAGCCATCTCGGCAGACATTCTCCAGAAGCCTCCATAACCCAAGGTCAATAACCAGATGGGTGGTTTGGTAATTCTTCAGAGTTTTCAGTTCTTGCTGGAATATTTCCTTTAGGGAGAGATAAGAAACCTTGTCTGAAAATTTTCTCCCTCTAAAACTGATCAAAGAGGGGTTAAAAAAAAAAAAAGTGAAAGCAGTTGAATGACTGGAATTCACTTTGCAAAGAGTAAAAGCAGGGTGGTGTCTGGGGTCAGAAGAGAACAAAATAGAGCAGGGCAGAGAGCCACGGCTGCAGGCTGTGTTTGTGGAGTCAGGCTTGGCTTCCTGCGGCCCCTCCATTCTCTTTCCACCGTGGAGGTGAGGAAGGGGGAGACTGCCATTGCCCTAAAACCTCTCACCGTAGAGCAGTCTAATTGTTTCAAGATGGTTTCCCCTACATTTGGATGTGCATTTCATCAAAGTTATGTGTGTTTGTTTTAGGAACAACCAGACTAAATAAAATCACTGCTGGGACTGTAGTATTTGAAGAAATACCACCCAGCCATGTGTGTATAGAGATAAATATATATATATATATGTATGTTGTCTGTGTCCATAGCCCGCGTTTCAGAAACCTGATCTTTTTGGCTTTGAAAACAAGAACTTGTGCTGGTATTTTTAGATGGCGCTGTGGAGCTTACATGTGAAATAGGGGAGGCCGTCCTTGAATTCTGCAAGTCAGGACAAGAAGGGGCTTCTCTGACGGGTGGCTTGTACTTTTGACTCTTCCTGTTTTCTCAGAATAGGGATGGATACAGGGTTTTCTCCGTTCAGTCTTGGAAATCAAGTCATACCACCTGGTCGCCTTCCTCCAGTTCTTCCCACACAGCTGCCAAATTCATTTACCTAAAACTGCTGTGTATTTTATGTGTCATTGCAGCCTCCTTCCCAGCAAAATGACCTTCCAGGCAAAACTACCCTGTGTCTTGTCTAAATCTTGTTAATGTTTGGCAGAGGGATGAACTGAACGCTATAATTTCTATATAGCATATCTGCTCTGCTTTTGGTCAAGTAGATTTTCGAAGGCGACATAACGTCTGTTCCTGTCTTGCAAATGTGCCCAGATGTTTGCTTCTAGTTGGGAGGTACTAAAATGTTCCAAACTCCGTTGTCTAAAATGCTCCAAACTCTATCGTAAGCACGTACAAAAGAAGGAGAAAATATGGTCCTTGCCTACAAGATGCAGAGCATCTGGCCGAGAAGACAAGACCAGTGGATGTACTGGAGAATAATTAAGTGCTGAATCATAAAATACTAACTTGTAAGGGGTTCAAGGTGGGAAGAGGTGGTGAGACGCAGGAGTAGCGAAGGAATGCTTCCTGCCTGAGGTGTGAGGTGTGATGCAAGGTGGGCCTGAGAGAATGGATTGGGAGGGTGTGGGTGGGGACAGAGGAAGTGGAGGACAGTGTGGGTGCTGGTAACAGTGTGATGGAGGCCATCCCAAGTTGAAAAGGAGAAACAACACCGTGCTCACTGTTTCCTTCCCTTCCTCCAGAGTTATCATAGCAGTTCAAGGTCAGGGACCCACTTGACACTAGATCAGTGGTTCTCAACTCCCATTAGAAGCACCTGGACAGCTTTGAAAAGTGCTGTGCTGGGTGTCACCCTCTAAGATACCTATGTAATTGGTGTGGGGTGCAGTCTGGGGGTGGGGTTGTTTAAAGCACCCAGGTTAGTTGAATGGTCAGTCCAAACTGAGAACCACAGCGCTGGACACTCTGCAGTGAGACCCCAGGCTTCTTAGCCCAAGGCTTCTCAACAGGTTTTCCCCATGATAGGTTACAGGTAGACTGAGGAAGGCCCACGGAGCCCAGGTGGAATTTTTTCTAGCATACACACACATATATATATGTATATATAATGCTTGTGCACAGAATAAAATTTAAATGAAAGGTAAATTTTGGCATAAAGTAAATTATGTTAAACTAATTCACAAGGGTTTTAAAGGGAAATGGTGTTGTAGGTTAAAGCTGAACAGATCATGTTGCAAAACTGTGCTTTGGAAGGAAGACTTGTAACCAGGGAAGTGGTGCAAATTGATGAGAATAGATTTGGGGATTAAGAATGGCACTGATTAAAATATTGGAGGGATCACAGGATTTTTCATTTTAAAACTGTTTGCATAGCAGGCTTAAGTATATTGAGAAGGAAGGATTTTAAACACTCAGTTGGCTCATTGTTGCCCGGGGTTGCAGCAATCTGGCTTTTCCGTGCCCTCCGCCGGCCCGGACCTGCCCCCGCATGCGGAGGTCAGGAGAGCCTGGGAAACCCGAGTCGGCTGTGTTAGAGGGCGGAGCAGGGGCGGGTGGCCGGCCGCACAAGCAGGCAGTGACCTCCGCTCAGCCTAACCCCGCGAGAGGAGGGGGCACCTGGGGCGGGAGGTTCTCACGCTGGCAGCCACCAGACAGTTCAAGGGTGGAGGCGCATGAAATCACTCGACACGTGCCTGTCCTTTAGAAATACTCCTGCTTCCCTGAAATTCACGCCTTCCGAAACACCGCCGCCGCCCCGCCATGCTGCCGAGTCGTTCGAGGTCCAGTGTACCGTCTCTTTCAGTGAAGCCTTTTCTAAATTCCAAAGGGGGTGAGCTCGATCTCAACCACTGCCTCTCTTAAAACACCTAGGATTTGATGGGTCTCGGTTACCTATGTACTTATCTTATCCCTGTTATTAGACTATCGGGGTTAGAGCCCAATCTTACCCAATTAATAAGAAAGGAATTGTTATTAATCGTGTTAATATTAAGTGCCCAACACTGGGCTAGGGGCTTTCATATGTGTCATTCATTCAACAGATAGTGGATTCTTTCACCCATTTTAAAGACCATGTCAGTTTCCCTCAGGTATTTCTCATCTGATGCTCTCAGTTACCCTGGAGTAATTTGTGAAGAGGAAAGTGTGGGTCAGAAAGGTTTGGAAATTGGTACAAATCACCCATTCTGGGTGGTAGAGTCTGGGGGTCTATCATGAGCACAAGAGACAAATCATTTGCCCTAAAGAGATTTCATACTGCCCAAGTGCTGTTTTCCTACTGCATTTGTGAAACCAAACAATCCCGAAGAAAAAGAGCTAACTCTCAGCTTAAGTGTCACGGGGTTTCTTAGCTCTGAGTATGTGATCTTTCATCTCAGCCTCTCCTCCTCCTGTCCCCAGGAGATCTCTGTCCCCAGAAGCACGGCTGATTCCATTAGCACATCGTGGGCACTTAGGGACAGTAATCCTATTTTTACAGCCTTTATTTCTTTTATGCTAGTCACCATTTATTATATCTATCTGAAACGTTTAGCAGGAGAAGGCCACCAGTGTTCCCATTTCTCAAACTGCCTGCCACCTCAGTTTCTAATAGAGGCAGTGATCAAAGTCCCTGTTGCAGCTGCCTTTGAAATAGCTGAAAGCCTGGCAGCCCTATTACTTCTCTGCCAGAGGCGATTTCTCTTAGGCCCATAGGGTTGATCCCTACTAGTAGAGTAGAATTCGTTTTTTAACGCGTTTTTGACTATAAGTGATGCCTTCCTTACCCTCGGATTATAATCTGAAATGGGAATCCAGGTCTTTTAGGATTAAGGTTTGTCCCGCTGAAATACTCAGGTGTGTGCTAAGCCTCTTTTGAGCTCAGTGACCTCATTAGAATTTAGATGTTGCAGCAAGTAAGTGCCAGGAAACAATTGGTAGGCTGGGTTGGAATCATAGACTTTGGAGCTGAAAAAGGCTTCAGTGGTCATGTGGACCAGATGAATAAACTGAGGCCAGTGAATGTGAGCGACTTTATCGTTCCATACTTGGGGATGGCAGAACTGAGACCAAAACCAAAGAATACTGACTTTTACTTCATGCTTCTGCCTCCTATGCCAGTGGTCCTAAAAATGGGACATGTATGAGAATCACCTAGGGGGCTTGTTAAAACACAGATTGCTGGGCCCCTCCCCTGTGTCTGGGCAGGATGCTCAGAATCTGCATTTCTAACAAGCTTCCAGTGACACTGATGCTGCTGGCCCAAGGGCCACGCTTTGAAAACCATCATATGACATGATGTTGGGGAGCAAAATAAAGCTTGTAATAACGACATAAAGGACACAGCCTCTCTCTCAAGAACTTATAGTACAACCTGAAGAAAACATGGTCATGCCAGTTTATGGGTATGCCTTGGTTTAAGGAAATGCAAAACAGAAACTTCAGATGGAAAAGCCAATTCAAAACTGAAGACTTGCATTCTCCACCCCCGCCCCCCAACCCCAAATCACTTCTCTGTGCCAGGAAAATTGCAATAGGCAAGACAGAATCTCTGCCCTCATGGAACGTATGGAAGGTATAGTCTAACGGGACACTCAGACAAGAACCACATGCCTCTTTAATGTAATATCAGGTGCGTTGAAGAAAAAGCAGCAGCCAGGGGCCACTTTGAATAAACCTGGGCAAGAAAGGCCTCTCCGAGCAGACATCTTCATTTGAGCAGATTCCTGAATTGGAATGAGGTGCCAAGCCTGCTCTTTCCTAGAACTGCTGTCCTGGTGGAGGGAACAGCAAGGCGAATGCTCTGAGGTGGGAGGGTACTTGATGTGCCCTCAGCGAACAGGGAAAGAGCTAGAAGGTGAGATCACAGTGGGAGCCAGGACCTCCTTATATAGAGCCTGGTGGGCCACACGAAGGATTTTGGATTAAATCCTAATTCCAAATACTTCATTTCTCTGATTCATTTTTATATGATTTAATATCATTTTTTCCCCCTCCAGAAAGTTGTCTTACAAAAGCCATGCAACTAAAGTATAGGCGATTATAGGTATTTGGGAAACGCTGAAGCTCTCAAGGGATTATGAAAAGTTGGTTATTACCGCGAAGTATTTCTGAGTCTCACCAACCGTGGTGATCCCTCTTGTAAATAAAGGGCTTTAAAAGGAAAGAAGGAAGATGTGGGTTTCGCAGGGAGGAACTGCTCTTAGAGTCAGGGCAGTGAGCTCAAGTCCTGATCTTTTGCACATTTCCTAACCTCTCTGAGCCTCAGTGTCTTCATCTGTGAAGTGAGGATGTTGGGCCAGTTTATCCTTCTGGAACCTTCTAACACGCTGGGATTCTGGGTGTGTCTCGTGCTGGTAGGGTTTGGTGTATGGGCGTTTCTTTGTGGCTTGATTGACTTGGGGAGTGTAAAATCGGTTGCCAAGCCAGTGGACGGGACTGGAGAGTCGCTGGCGGTGGCCAGCCTGCTGTGTTCCTGACCTCACTCGGCTGGCCAGCTCTTTTGGTATCGGGAGCTGGGGTGCTCGTAAAGGGCGCGAGAAAGAGTTTGGTTTGAGTGAAATCTTCTGTGAATGAATACGCCTAAAAAATCCAAGTCTTCTGAAAGTAGCCTTGTGAGTTTGTGTTTCCTCCAAGTATGTGCTTCAGCTGGCAATCAGAAACCAGAAGAACTGTGTTTGTTGTTACTCTGAAAGATGGAAGGAACTTTCCCAGCCATCAGTCACGGGCTTTTAAATAGTAATAGTTCAAATCCCCTTCGGGTTAAGGGCCTTGAGAAACATCCCAGCCTTGTCCCGAGGCACTGAAGGCTTGTACAACATGCTGAGCAGTTTTGTAGGAAACGTAAGCCTCTGTTGCAGGCTCTGTTTGCTGCAGCGCTTGGCTTACACTCCTTTCCATTTGAGACCACTGGCGACGCTAATCAGCCCCAATGAGAAGCCTGTGTTTGCTTTTTGGCCAAATACTTCGTTTTTTTTTAGTTTAAACTTTGCTTCTTAAAGAGCGGTACAGCTAGTAAGTTATATTATGTGGTGTTTCACAATTTGCAGAGTGATCTAACAAATAGTGCAGTTTCTCAGCATGGTGTTGAAGGGCCAACTCTGCAGGCAGAATGCTGAAGTCAAATCCAGGCTCCCCTACTTACTGGTTCTGGGACTTTGGGCAAGCTTACTGGACGCCTCTGTGTCTCAGTTTCCTCCTCTGTAAAATGGGGATGATGATAATTACCCCTCCCAAGGCTGGTTGGGGGATGTAATGAGTTAAAACATAACTAGTGCATTGTATTTCAACAGATAAGCTGCTATTATCATTGATGCTGATGTTTTTTAGTTGCCCAAACATGGTTTAGAGGTGAGGGAACTGAAGTTAGGTACCTCAGCCAGGATGACACAACAACAACGCAGCAAACCCAGCCGTGGTATCCCGGCCTCCAGGGCTCCTCACTGTGTCTCTGCTGGTTCTTCCTCTGCACCTTCAGGATGCCATCCAGCTGCTGTCCTGGGGCTCTCAAGGTCATCTTGGTCCTCTCTTGGGAGTGGGAGGGAGGGAGGAGGAAGAAGAAGCGGGGTGGTTGGTGGGGGAGAGATCGGGAGCCGCAAAACTCTTAAGCACAGAAAGCTTGGGAACTTTCCAAGTGACAAAAACAGAGAAATTCCAAATATCAATAAGCAGCAGAGGGATCAAAGGATCATGATGTAAATCTTCAGGCCATTCTGCCTTTTAGTTACCCCTCTGTGAAAGGGCCCAGCTGAGTTTTATAAGCAAAGCTAAGCATTGCCTATTATAATGAAACTTAAAACAGCATCGATTCCTTTTTTGTGGGACATATCCACAAGATTGCTTTCAAGGCTTAAGGGGATTATGTTTTCAGAAGCGGTTTGAAACAATAGGTACCCTGGTAAAAAGGATGGTGCGAGGTTCTTAACTCGTCCTCCATTTAGAGCAGCGCTTTGCAAACAGTAATGAGCACGGGAATCAGCTGGGAAACTTGTAAAACACAGCTTTTGGGTCAGTGATGGGGGGTAGGGTCTGAGAGCCTCCGTTTCTAACAGCTTCTGGTCTGTGGTTCACTCTGTGAGTATCCAAGACTTTTAGGCTATTGAAGTGCTGTCACTTCGGCTGCACTAGAATCTGGACAGCCACCCTGCTGTATCCCTGGGCAGTGACGAGTGTCCTTGTCACTGGGCCTGGAGTTAGAGGGGTGGATAAAGGTTTTTATACCCCTCCCTCCTCCACTGAATTCTGAGACCTGTCCAAATGAAAAGGTAAACAAGCCAATAGGACCTCTCATAAAATATATTGGTATTGACTCTTGAATGACATTTCTTGTCTTTAAGAGGAAAGGCCACACTTTTTAATTAGGTGTAAAAGCCAAAGGATGTTCTGAATTTGTTTTGCATTCACTGTTCTATTCCTCTAAGGGCAAATTTCAGCTGATAATTAGCTGAAATAACTACCTCAAAGCGTTCATTAAGAAAGACTTAAATGTTTCTTCTGTGGAAAATTTAGGTGTAATTAAAATTCTCATCGCTTAAAATTTGCCAGACAGTAACAAGTCCTGGCTAGCATGTGGACAGATTGGAGCCCTCATGTCGTTGATGGGGATGTAAAATGGTGCAGCAGCTTTAGAAAATAGTCTAACATTTCCTTAAAGACGTCAACATGGTTACCATATGGTTTAGCAATTCCACTCCTAGGTCTATACCCACTAGAATTGAAAACAGGTGTCCATGCAAACACTTGTACACAAATGTTTTAGCAGCATTATTTGCAATAAATAAAAAGTAGAAACAACCCAAATGTCCATAACCAATGAATGGATAAACAAAATGTGATATATCCACCCAATGGAAGGAATAACGTACTGGTACGTGCTACAACGTGGATGAACCTTGAAAACAGGCCAAATGAAAGAAGCCAAGCACAAAAGACCACATATTGTATGATTCGATCTTGATGACATGTCCAGAATAGGCAAATCCATAGTTACAGAAAGTAGATTAATGATGGCCAAGGGTAGGCATGGGAATGGAGAGTGAATACTAATGGGCACAAGGATTTTTTTTAAGCTGGTGAAAATGTTCTGGAATTAGATAGTGATGTTGGTTGCACAGCTTTGTGAATATACTAAAAACAACTGAATTGTGCATTTTAAAATGGTGAATTTATGTACCATTAAAATATATCTCAATAAAAAGATTGAGATCTGCTCATGCTGTTTTTTCGGTCTTTGTTTAATTTGTCTTAATAGAATTATATCGCAGCATCATGCGTTTGTATTAAATGGTTTATCACAGAGTTTCTCAACCTGGGCACTATTGACATTTTGATATGTTGATATTACTGACATTTTAGACTAGTCAGATAATTGTTTGTTGTGGGGCCTGTGCATTGTAGGATGTTTAGCAGCATATATGGTCTTTACACATTAGACACCAGGAGAATCTGCCCACTCCCTACCCTGTGAATAATCAAAAATGTCTCTGGATGTTGCCAAATGTCCCCTGGGTGGGGCAAAAATCACCCCCAGTTGAGAGCCACTGGTTTATCTTTAGTCTTCCTACTAAAAGCTTAGATCCATGAGGGCTTTTTTTTTTATTCACCATGTGTTTCTCAGTGCTTAGAACAGTGTCTGGCACGTAAATACCCTAGTATAGTAAGTATATGAGTGGATTAATATATTTAGCTATAGCAATTTATAAAAATATGCAACTATAGAAATATCAAAATTATGCCATGCTTGGGTTAGGTCTAATGCCCTAGAATTAACATTGTCAAGAACAGTCTCTGTTTGGGGGCGAGGGGGGCCTGTTAATCAGCCTCCTACTTTGCCTGCCCGCCTCACCCCAATCTGCAAACTGTCTTTATCTAGAGGTGTGTTGTTTTACCAGCTATCCAGGGCACGGGCCGTTAAAGGCCACCAGCCATGCTCTTCGTTAGTGGTGTGCTGACCTGGGGCGCCGTCTGCTCCCTGAGCCTGAGGTCACCCCACAGATGCCCATCTGCAGTCCAGACCAGCACCCACCAGTCACGGGGACTGCTGCCTTGAGGGGACTGCCGCCCTGAGGGGACCGCATTTATCAGTCACTGCAGAGGAAGGGAAACCTACTCGCTGTCATTTACAAACCCAGGTTCTGTCAGTGACTAATCATGTTTTCCCACCCAACTGAACCCAACTTTCCACTTGAGTATCTTATTAAAAGTTGGCTCTGCTTCTCGTTCACATTCAGAGGCTAAATGCTAATGACTTGTTGCTGCCAAACCCTGCTTTGGGGATTATCACTTCTATGGAAGGCGCCAGAATGTTAGCAGCTCAAGTGTGAGCATTAGACAAGGCTGGTCTCAGATGGCTTTTTTTTTTGGTCATCTGTGACTGTCTACAACTCTCTCTTTCTTGCTTTCCTCTTCCTCCTTTCTTTCCTTCTTTCTTCATTTCTTAAGCAATGATGGTTCTGACCTAATTTCTGCTAACCTGCCTTTTCTGAACACTGAGACAAATCCTTTTATTAGGCGACATGTCTCAGACTCTGTGCCTTGTCTTGTGTTGATGAGGCTCTGATAATTGGTGGTATTTTCTTGGGTGTTTACTACATGCTTCACATTTAGCTAGTGCTTTTACATATATCTCATTGACTCCTCACAGCCCATTTTACAGGTGTGATGATGGTACTGTTATCACATTTTTGTAAAGAGCTATTTTATTTTAGAAATACGTATTGAAATATTTATGAATGAAATGATATGACATGAGATTTGCATCAAAATAATAATGGTAAGGGTGTAGATGAAACAAGGTTGTTTCGCATTCAAGTTAGACATGGTATTGGATACAAAGGATTTCACTGGGTTATTATTTTTCCTTTGTAAAGTGCGTATCTTTTAAGTATATGTGTAGAAAAGTTCAGAGACGAAAAGATATAAGTGAGATTTGCCTCAAAATAATCCAGTTGTGGCAGGGGAGGAGGTAGGGTGGGTGAGTTTATAGATAAAGATCTGTGACTTTGAGTTATTGTTGTTGGTTTTCTATTTGTTTTCTTTTTGCTTTAGCTAAAAAAGGTACTGTTTAATTCTTATCCTCTACTCATAAATAGTTCTTTTGCCTTGGCCAATATTTTAATAAACTTCTTTATGATGTTATTACACATGGCCTGAATTAAATAAAAAATTCATAGGAATAAAGCAACTAAGAAGTAAAAATATCTAGTTGTCACTTTTTTAATACATTTTTAAAAAACTGGATGTTTGTACCTTTTGACTGCCTTCATCTAGTTCCCCTTTTCCCAATCCCCTCACCTCTGGTAACCATAAATCTGATCTCTTTTTCTATGAGTTGTTTGGTCGGTTGGTTGGTTTTTGAAGTATAATTGACCTACAACACTGTTAGTTCCTATTACACAACATAGTGATTTGATATTTCTGTATATTCCAAAATGATCACAATGATAAGTCTAGTTACCATCTGTCACCATACAAAGATATTACATAGTTATTGACTATATTCCCCACGGTGTACACTTCATACCCCTGACTCATTTATTTTGCCACTGGAAGTTTGTACCTCTTAATCTCCCTCACTCATTTCTTTCCTCCCTCCACCCCCGTCCCGTCTGGCGACCACCTGGATCTGTAAGTCTGTTTCTGTTTTTTTTATGTTTGTTCATTTGTTTTTTAGATTCCACATATAAGTGAAATCATACAGTATTTGTCTCTGCCTGACTTACTTCACTTAGTGTAATACCCTCTAGGTTCGTCCATGTTGAAGCAAATGGCAAGATTTCATTCTTTTTTATGGCTGAGTAATAGTCCGTAATATATATATATACCACATCTTTATCCATTCATCTGTTGATGGATAGTTACTGATGCTTTCATATCTTGGCTATTGTATATAATGCTGCAGTGAACACTGGGGTGCATATATCTTTTCTAATTCGTGTTTTCATTTTCTTCAGATAAATACCCAGGAGTGGAATTGCTAGGTCATACGGTAGCTCTATTTTTAATTTTCTGAGGTATCTCCATACTGTTTTCCATAGAAGCTGCACCAATTAATATTCCCGCCAAAAGCGTGCTAAGGTTCCTTTCCTTTACATCCTTGCCAGCACTTGTTCCCTGTTATCTTTTTGATAATAACCATTCTGACAGGTGTGACGTGATATCTCATTGTGGTTTTGATTTCCATTTCCCTGGTGAGTGATGTTGAGCATCTTTTCATGTGCACGTTGACCATCTGTATATCTTCTTCGGAAAAACGTCTATTCAGATCCTCTGCCCATTTTTTAATTGCTTTTTTTTTTTTTTTTTGATGTTGAGTTGTATGAGTTCTTTGGATATTAACCCCCCTCATCAGATATACTGTTTGCAGATATCTTCCGTTCAGTAGATGGCTTTTTGTTCTGCTGATAGTTCTCTTTGACATCAAAGAGCATACTGCCTGTTTTCTTTTTATAGTTTCAGGTCTTACATTTAAGTCTTTAATCCATATTGAGTTGATTTTTGTTTATGGTGTGAGAAAGTAGCCTAAATTGATTGTCTTGTGTGTAACTGTCCAGTTTTCCCAACACCGTTTGTTGAAGAGACTGTCATTTCCCCATTGTATATTCTTGCCTCCTTTGTCATAGATTACTTGCCCGTATAAGTGTGGGCATATATGGCTGTCACCAGTGTCTGTGTCCCCAGGGTGAGCTCCAGCTGCCTCCTGCCTCTCCAGGATCAGCAGCTGGGTCTGACCCAAGCTCCTTTCAAATGACTACTTCTGCCCTGGGTTCCAGAGCATGTGAGATTTTGTGTGAGCCTTTTAAGAGTGGAGTCTCTGTTTCCCACAGCCCTCTGGCTCTCCCGAAAGTAAGCCCCGCTGACCTTCAAAGCCAAACATTCTAGGGGCTCATCTTCCTGGTGCAGGGCCACTGGGCCAGGGAACCCAGTGTGGGGCTTGGACCCCTCACTCCTTGGGGAGAGACTTTGCAATTGTAATTATCCCCCTCTTTGTGGGTTACCCACCCAGGGTATGGGTCTTGACTATAGCACATCTCCGCCCCTCCTACCTGTCTCGTTGTGGTTCCTTCTTTATATCTTTGGTTGTAGAAGATCTTTTCTACTAGTCTTCTGATCTTTCATTAATAGTTGCTCTGTAAATAGCTGTAATTTTGGTGTGCCCGTGGAGGGGAGGGTCTTTCTACTCTGACAGCTTCTCTAATCAAAACATTTTTTAAGGATGAATTTGCCCTTATAAATATTTAATCCGATAATGTGCACAGAAACCTAATAGTTCTTCCTGTGGATGATCACACGCAAAATACCTAACACTGGGATCATTCAAGGTCCCAGTAGGAAACAGGTAGCACTCACATAGGATAATTGACGAGTGGTTAAGAAAGGAACTGTTTATACACATGTGGTCAGATTAAACCAGCAAGGCTGGAAAAGCAGCCCTGGCTAGTAACAATGGGAAATATTTCACCACAACCACTACCCACACCTGAAGAGGCAAGGAGAGAAATCAGTTACCAAAACCCAGAAAGAGCTGCAGCTGTAGCTTTGGAAGAGCTGGCCCACAGAGCTGTGAACTTCACAGAGGAAGTAGAGGAAGGCAGCCAAGTCATCCATAGAACAGCATGTCGTGTTCATCAGAGCACATTTATCAACATGCAGTAGTGGCCTACAGTAATGCTTTGTTGTCACATGTGTCTGCAATTTCAATCCCCTATTAATATAGTGTGCAATCCAGAGGTAATCCAGGAAGCCTCGGAGTAGAAAAAATATAAATATTACAGGGGGAAGAGGGTTAGTAACTCAGAGGGGCACATGAAGAGCTTCTGGGTTGCTGGCAGGAGATACGAGGAGGGATTTTGGGTCTCTGGCCAAGTTCTGTTTCTTCAGTATCAAAGTGAAAGTGGCATGTTCCATTTGTGAAGTTTTAGCAGGCTATACAATTACGGTATGTGTAGCTTTTTTTATATATGTTAAACTTCAATCAAAACTTCTGTATCTATACATACTTTTATGTTTTGTGTGTGTGTGTGTGTGTGTGTGTGTGTGCGCCCATGCACACGTGCGCATGCGTGTGAGTGTGCTAATTACCAATCCTGATACTTCTATCTTTAGCAAAAGATATGGCTGTCCAGATCATTTTGATTGAGTTCTCCCCGGTCATAGGAGATAGCAGAATGAATAGCTTAGAAGCAAACACATAGATATTAAGAAAAGAAGACAAATATTAATAAATATTAGGGCTTAATAATGCGGAGCATTTAGATTCATAGCCTTGAAAGCGGAGTTCAATAATTGAGGCTCTTAATGGTGATATCATGTCCTCAAGAGCAATTTAATAATGTAACATATACTGTTACTAAAACTGGGGAGGTTTTAGAAACCTTCCACTATGATTGAACAATTCACTGCTTAAAGATGAACTTTACTTATTGTAAAGTTAAGTTACCCCAACAATGCTGAAAACAGAGGTATTATTGTAGTGCCTTTTAGGGAGGTTCTTCGGGTTAAGCCGTATTTAATCAGGAATTCCATTTAAACAAGTCACCACATTCCCAAGTCATTCCAGATGATCAGAGTTTCACCGTAATGTGTAATCACCTACAGAGTGGATTTTGACTGTAAAGAAACATTACACATAAACTGCTGCACAAATGCAGAAATAGTCGGTGTGACCAGAGCCAGGTAAGCTTTAATTTATCATTTTAAAGAATGTTAGAGCCAGAGGGACCATCAGATATCATCTGAGTCCATCCCCACATTTTACTGTGGAGGAAATTTAGGCTCAGAGAGGTTAAAGTGACTTCCCAAAGACACATAGCTGACGTATGGCTGATTTGCAACCAGGACTGACCTATCCCCAGTTGCTGACCTGCCCACCTTTACTCAGCCTAGTTCTCCAGAGCAGAGGTGCTGGGTCAAGCTGACTTGGGTTTGAATCGGTTTAGCTCTTGGATTTGCTAGTTGAGTGTGACCCTGGGCCCCAGTGACAGGTCCTGTCCTATGAAAAAATATTGCCTGGGTATTAATTCAGAGGTACAGACACCAAGGTGCCGCATGGCAAGTATCTTGAGAAGTTAAGTCCCTAAGATAGAACTGAGGGAGGAGGAGAGCTGGGAGGATCCTTAACCTCCTTCTATAGGAAGGAGGCTGTGAAGAGGGAAGACCTCTGCAGTGGAGACCTTCCTGGGGATTTTGCCTTCTCAGCCTCTGGGCCTGAATGCCCAGTGGAACTGTGCTTTCCTTCTGCCTGCAGAAGTGCTCTTTACTCCGGGATCTGCGGGGATAATGGGTATGGCATTTGGATGTTATCCCTTTCTACTGGCAAGTCTTAAACATGCTGAGCGTGGTTTGTACTACCAAGTGTCATGGAATTCTGATGCCTAGTTGTGGGCTTTCTTTAATGCTGTTTGCACCTGACTGAGTGTAGACACCTGCCGTCTAATGGAGACGGTGTTAGGACTCACCTTACTTAAAAGGCTTTTATGAGAATGAAAAGAGATAATGTATTAAAGTGAGTAGTTGGCACACATTAGCCACTTAAAAGTTGTGTACAACTACTGTTATTCAGCTAGAACACAACGATGGATTTGACCTTGTTGCTGTTCAAGAACCTTGACCATTGTTTGACTTAGACAGATTTCCCTTCATAGAGTGTATTACTTAAAAATAATGGCTTTGGTGAAAACACTAGACAGCAGAAAAAAAGTTGATAAATTACTTCTTATTTAGGAATCCGATCTAGTTGGGACTCTGGCTATTCTTTCCTAAAGGGACAAGGAATGTAGTTGTGTCTTACTTTTTTTCAAGCTTTGTCTTTACGTTGGAAGACCTAAGATCTAGCTCCTAATCCATTACTTAATAAAAAGTGTCAATGAGCAAATTATCAGACCGCTTTGAGCCTTTGTTTCCTCCTCTTTAAAATGAGGTTGATAATAATACCTACTCACAAGATGGTTGTGGAGCTTAAGTGAGAGAAAGTGTACACAAAGAGGCAAAAACATGGTCAGAGATGAACTCTGAAGAGTGGTAATCTTCAGGAGATTATGTTACCTCTTTTCCAGTTTTCATCTTGCTGCTACAAAAGGACACGTGGAATGCCTCAGGGTCATGGTTACACATGGCGTGGATGTGACAGCCCAAGATACTGCCGGTATGTAGTCTTTTTCTCTTAAGTCAACAGGCCAGCCGGAAAGTAGGTATCACAAAGGTGATACATATTCATTGTGGAAAATGTACAATCTATACAGATAAGGCAAAAGAAGAACATAGAGTCTACTCCATTGACCAGGCTCTGACATGGCTTCGTTATTCGTGCCTTTACAGGTGTTTTCATCTTATATGTGGTTAGTCAACTAGAGACTGTGTGCTTTTTATCCCCCATTTAAAAATTTTATTTTCTAAGATTACATGTATGGACCAAGCACCTTTCCCTAATTTTTGTTTTTATGAATCATGGTATGAAGTGCTGAATGGAGTGAATTGTGTAGGCGCTCATTTTGTCAACTAGCTGAGTTGAGCTCTGTGGACAGAAGCCAGGATCCTAATGTGGACCAGCTGCCCATGGTCTGCACCCCTTACTGTGGTTTAGTGCATCTGAATCACCTGGGAACTGGAGGGGAGGAAGGGAGGGAGAGAAAGGGGCAAAGGAGAGGAAAGAAAAGAATAAACAGTACACACACACACACACACACACACACACACACACACAACCCCACACATATATACCCAAGCTCTACCTTCTGAAATTCAGATTCCATTGTCCGAACGTTTCCAGCCAATTGGTATTTTTTGTAAAGCTCCCAGGTGATTCTAATGTGAAGCCAGTGTTGATAGATGATGATCAAGGCAAATAGAAGAGGAAGTGTAGTCTTGTCTTTTATGAACGTTGTTTTACAGGAAGGAGCCCCTGGGGTCTCCAGCCTGGGATTCTGCCCCTGTTGGCCACACCAAAAGATCAAAGCAGCTACTGATGGCTTTTCATTTCTATATTGTACTTGAAAATCTGTCTTCTAATAGGCTTTTGGTGGTTTTTACTGGAACATAAAATCAGTCTATTTCATAGTCTTTATTTAGGCTTTTCATTAATCCGTAATGAATCACTTTCCCTTCCCCAAATCACTGACCCCTCACAGTAGTCATCTTGGGGGCAGATTAGTCGATCAGGTATTGTGAAAATATAATTATTTCAAAATATGGCTGGAACACTTGTGTTTTGGAATTGTTTTCATAAAGGCTGTGGCATTAAAAAGAAATAATCTCAGTGTTTGGGGACCTTTATTCTTTGAGAATAGATTTGTTTTTTTAGGACAGGCCAAGAGCCACTTGAAGTCAAGTCAGGTGAATGACGTGTCAACCTGGTAAAACCATTTTTGGTCAAAAATAGTGAGTGATTGAAGTAACCGAATGATTTTCCTGAGCAGTGCCACAGAAAGCTCCAGAAAAATATTTTGAGAAATGGCAATACCAACAGAAGAAAGAATGGTTTCCCTAAGTGACCACCTTGAAGGAAACCCTAACTTATGTTGCTAATTAAAATCATCTTTAATCCCAAGACCCAGTTATTTTGTTTTTAAAGTTTATTGTTACTACTTTTAAAGTTGTACCACATACACTTAGAGCAGTATGAGTGGCTACAGTCCCCTTGATGAAACATATGTCCTCTTAAGTAGACAGGGTGTCTTCTCTAAGAAAATCATAATCTAGAAGAATTTTCTTAGAGTGAATATATTTGAGCTGTAATACAGTTTTGTTTAACTGCATTTGATGTTAAAAAAAATAGATTAGACAGGAATCCGGTTATTTCCATCATAACCAAACATCTCTCCCCCATATTTTTATTAAAGGGAAAAAATGTTTCTTTTATACATGCTCATTGTAGAAAATTTGGGAAATACAGAAAACCACCAAGAAGATAACCGGTGCTTCTACTCCAAGAAGAAAAAAATTTTACTGTTTAGCTATATTTCCTACCAGATTTTTATGGCACATTTTTACATAGTTGAGATCACATTATATAATAAACTCTAAATCCTGCCTTTAAAAAAAAAAAAAAAGATTACCATGATCATTTTCTGCACTAAAAGCTTTTAAGAAGCATAGCTTTTTTGGCCATCTAACACCACGTGGGCAGAGTTTGCGTTTACTACCAGAGCCCTCACTCAGTTTCTGAGAGCCTGGGGAGTCGGGCAGTGAGACCTGGACACCCCAGCACAGGTCCCTCTTCCTTGCCAGCTGAGATGACAGTGCCCTCCAAGAAGCTGGAGGGGAGGACTTCCCTGGCTGTCCAGTGGTTAAGACTGCGCTTCCACTGCAGGGAGCATGGGTTCAACCCCTGGTCGGGGAACTAAGATCCCACGTGCTGCAAGGCGTGGCCAAAAAAAAAAAAGAAGCTGGAGGGGACACTGCAGACTCATCCTGGATACTTCTCTGGGCTGGTCAGTGGGAACTGCCACAGCCCATTTGTTTCAACTCTGATTGAAACTGGTAGAATCCACAGCACTTTGTAGCCCCAGAACATCGTCCAAACATCCCATGAGTTGGAAATGTCTCAGAGCTGCTGGTCACTTCCCTCCTTCCTGACGTTTTTAACAATGAGGTCAGCACTCTGGTCCTTGGGCTTATTGTTTTACTTTAGTCTGAGTGAGGCACTGACTTCTTGTGATTTCTTGAAAACATGCAAAGGGAACACAGGAACAAAAGAAGGAAAAGCGACATGGATAAAATTGCATAGAGAGTCTGTTGTGTTATGTAGAACAACACTTCTCAAACTTTTTTCTGTTACAATGAACCAGATAAACGTGATGGCCTTTACTGCTCACATCCTTCCTGTCGGCTATATCACCCACTCCCATCTCTCCCTCTCAAGAACACGTATCAGAATCCAAGGGAAGGACAAGGACATAAGTCACTGTGCTTTAGTGGTTGTCATTCGCCCAAAACATTTGACGAATGAATGAATTAAATGGCTCCGCTCTCATAGGTGCTGTCTTTTCAGTAGTAAACCTACCTGAAGTTTTGCCGTATTATTACTAAGATATAGTCGTCTTCAATCCCAACAGCCACTGAGAACTCGTATGAAAATCTATTACCATAAATCCAACTGCCCTATAGAGTTTCTGAAAAGAACCTGCTTTCAAAATATATCATTACACTGACCCTTTTGATTCTTTTTATCCACAAAGTCTACAGGATGATTTTAAACTGGTGATTGGATTTAAGTTCAGAAGCAAAGGGTTTTTAGCATCTATTTCTTTATCAACTATCCTTCCACATAAAATGCTTGGAAGTCCGACCAGAGTATTTTTTTTTTAATTTATTTTATTTTATTTTTATTTTTAGCTGCATTGGGTCTTCGTTGCTGTGTGCGGGCTTTCTGTAGTTGTGGAGAGCGGGGGCTACTCTTCGTTGTGGTGCGCGGGCTTCTCATTGCGGTGGCTTCTCCCGTTGCAGAGCACGGGCTCTAGAGCGCGGGCTCAGTAGTTGTGGTGCACGGGCTTAGCTGCTCCGCGGCATGTGGGATCCTCCCAGACCAGGGCTCGAACCCGTGTCCCCTGCACTGGCAGGCAGATTCTTAACCACTGTGCCACTAGGGAAGCCCCTGACCAGAGACTTTTCATAAGTGCTTTACAAACACTCTTAGGAGCAGAACACTGTCAGAAGATAAGGCCTTGGGTATAGTACAATACATCTCAATAATCATTTTAGACGGCCTGTGAGGCTTAGGTGAGATGATACGTGTGGGCATCTTAACGCCCAGCACACAGTGAGTGCTCACTGCATTTGGCTCCTATTTTATGATGATTATTGCTACTTCATCCACATCACCTTTATTCTCTTTCACACATCAGGCTTTTGCAGAGGTTTCACATCTTAAAAAAAAAAAAAATTGTGATCATCGCCAAGCCAAATACTCTCGTAGTACAAATCAGAAAAGAAATTCCAAAACTGGCAGAAGCTCATGACTCATGTTTTTGGTTTGGGGGGTTCCCCCCATTCCTTATTGCCTGTTTGCCAAACAACGCCATAGGCATATATATAGCAATCAGCTGGCAAAGTCCACACCTAAACCCATAGCGCTGACTCTGAACAGGGCCTGCGTAATTGTCCAGCACCTCTCGTTGCTTTGTTTGCTCTTGTTCTTCACTGATGTAGGAAGTGACATTTCTGTCTGTTTCTTTAGAAATCACTTATCCCAGGTTTCTAGGCTTTTTTTTTTTTTTTTTTTTTAATGGCTGCAGTTAGCACCTGGGAGGATGAGATTGGATTAAACAGAAGCATTTACAGAAGATTGAAGACCAAAGAATCTTCTGTTTGTTATCAGTGCTCATCTGAAGCATGAGCTTTCAGACTCCATTTATTAGCAAGCGTATGCATTTGACACAGTGTGATCCAGTGGCTTAAACAAGGTAGACTTTTCTGTCTCTCAGCTGAAAGTCCCAAATTGGTATGGTAGCTTGGCTCCACACCAAGGGACCCAGACTCCTGTTGCTCCACCATCCAGGGTGTTGCCTTGGTCCTAATGGCCCAGGATGGCTCCCCCTGAGTCTGCATTGCAGTCACAGTGGGCAGAAGGGCAAGCCCAGCCCACAGAGTGATCTGTGGCCACACCTGGCTTTAAGGGAAGCTGGGAATTCTGGGCAGCAAATTACCCAATTAAAAATATAGAAGGTTTTGCTGTAGAAGGAGGTGGAAACAGATTGAAGGATGATGTGCAATTTCTGTCACACTCCCATATCTTAAATTTTCCCTGATTACTTTGCACACAAAACTTCTTTTCTCATAGAAGAAGAGAGGCTTAGGAAAGTGAGAACTGAAGTATGGAAATACCATAATGCACAGAGGTCTCAGGAGGGGGACACTTGAGAACCCTTACTCTTTTCTAGGGTTTCAGGTGCTGGTTTAGCTTTTGTTTGGATTTCTGGGTGGCCCTCCATTCCATTATGCCCCTAATCCCACTCACATATGGCACCATGTGAAGACACAGATGGTAATATTCATCTTAAAATTCAGGCACTTGAGAGAATGGGTCATTTAAAAGGTTAATTGCAAATTATAGCCCACTAAGTGTATTTCGTATTTTCATTTGGATTAAAGGCAAACCAAGAAACGATTGTATGATTTATAGTCCTTTATTTGCTGTTCACGCATGTGTATGGGATGTCAGGAGGGCCAACCGTATACAGCTGATCAGCATAACCTGGCCATGAAAATATTTCAGATGATATACCCACACACAAAAAAATCTTTTGATTCTATATAAAACAATATGCACATCTACTTTGTGGAGATTAAGGGATAATTCAAAACTCTATTTAATAGTAAGAGTGGTTATTAGAAATCTCCTCTATATATGTATGTGTGTTTGTGTGAAACTGAATCACTTTGCTGTACACCAGAAGCTAACACAACATTGTAAATCAACTATACTTCAATTAAAAAAAAGACAAATTTTTTTTAATGATTTTTTTATTGAAATATAGTTGATTTACAATATTGTGGGGTCTTCTTTTTTTAACTTTTATTTTATATTGGGGTATAGTTGATTAACCATGTTGTGTTAGTTTCAGGCATACAGCAAAGTGATTCAGTTATACTATACATGTATCTATTCTTTTTAATAAATAAAATTAAAAAAAGGAAATACATCTTTTATACCCTGATCTCTCCCCTGGAACTATAACTATGTGAATAGACTTCTGTGTCAATGATTAAAAACTTGATGTAAAGATAAGCATTTCTAAGAACAGTGTTGTTTAAATATATTTGAAGTTGTAAATAAGAAACATTAATTTATACTTTTATTGTTTATATTCAGCATTCTGAAACTCTGGTTCTTAAATAGATATTTTAAACCTTATCTAGTCGAGTATCATTTAATTCTCTTTTTCTAAATGTCTCCATATTATAATCTGAAACTATAATTTCTCAAACTTCAGCCTTTTGGTGCTTGTTTGTCATGTCTTTGTGTCTTATGACCTCATCGGTTTAAAAATTTGTCACCTACACTTGAAGACTGTGTTCTCAGTCCCATCAGTAGTTCCTCCACTCTATGAGTGAGTTCTTCTCTGTTTCAGCAGCAATCTTAAATCACTGAATAAATGGTGGTTGTCTGAGGTAGGTTAGAGGATGGTGTTCATGGCTACAATGGCTAGGTCATCCTTCTTAGACTCTTTCAATAACAGGATTCTTAAACCACCTGGAATAGCCCACGACTCTTGACTTATAAATAGCCCTGGTCTTTTCGCTTATAGAGTTCTGCTGAGATGCACTTGAATTAGGGTTGCCCTGCTGTTTTCCTATAGGGAAGTTTCTTCCTGATATTCCAGACAGATCCACAGCTGAGTGGGGGCCAGACTTATGCACTGGCTCGTTTCAGTGAGGTTCTGTCACTAATATAATATATTCTCTCCAGAAAATGTTGCATTTGGAAAGAGAATTTTGTTTTAATGGTAGCAGTGAGAGACATCTCACTCCAGTGTCATGTTGTCCAGGGAATGATGCATCATTTGAATTTTTAGACTTTTAAGTGAAAAATGCTTTTGTGCTCCTGGTTAGGAAAACACATCACAGGGCCAAGGAATAAGACAATTTTGTTTCTCTAGAAACACAGTGCTCACTTCCAGGTATGACTAGAACACTTGGAGTGAAAAATAAAAGCCTGTTATTTATTTTATGATGAATTGTTTAAATCTCCCTACACTCTTGTCTTTGGAGAACTGTGCCTTTTTCCAGTGGGTGCTATTTATGTAGAAGAGCTTTTGTCCACAGGGTAGACAAAAGTTAAGGCATTGCATACACGACATAAACAGTCTTCTACTTACAATCAGGATGGGTTCCAAAAGTTCATCTGTAAGGCATTTGTTTAAAACACAGAATGTGCTTGTCCTTAGAAATACTGGAATAAATGATGGTTGAGGGCCAGGCTAACCCACCAAAACCTATTTAACACATAATGTAACTGAACTCACTATTGTGTGTTATACATCCTGAAAGGAGGGGGTCTCCTGCGGTAAAAGGAGGAAGGGGAAGAGAAGATCTTTGTCTTCCTGCTTCCAAGGGTCTCAGTCCCTCATCTCCTGACCTTCCTCATCCTCATCCATTTGGGAGGATGTCAAAGGATTCCTTACCTCAGTGTTCTACCCCCATCAATTAACTCCCCTCACACATACCCTGAAAATCTCTGTGCAGCCACTCAGAAAAGAAGGAATCTGATCTTTTGACCTCACACATGCTTTTGTGCAGCTCACTGTGGTCCTAAAACCCTCTAATTTTAAATATGGTATTTCCTAGCCATATGATAACCTAATAATTAGTGGATGTCTGGTCAGTGTTATTATAAAGACTAATTCAGAAAGGAGACATGGTATTTGGAGACTGGACCACCATATAATAGAAGCTGTTCCTCTAAGCCAGGGGTTCTCAACCGGGGGTGATTCCCACCCATCCAGGGGATATTTGGCAATGTCTGGGGACATTTCTGATTGTCCCAACTGGACGTCCAGTGGGTAGAGGCCAGAGATGCTACTCACCATCCTATAGTACATAGGGCCACCTGACCAGCTTCAAATGTCAAGAGCAGTAAGGCTGAAAAACATGCTTTAAGCCTGTTATGGCTTAAAGTATGGGTTGCTTACAGGTGTTACATTGGGGGTATCTTGGTCAAACAGTTTACAAATGCAGGATTTAGGAGTTTCCTAGGTGTATTGGGTTGGCTGGCAGTGGTAACTTTGGTTCCCTCCCTCCAAATCCCCCTCCGCAGACATGTGTAGTGGACATACCCTCTAATTCAAATTAACAAATGTGTATCGAGAGCCTATTATGTGCCAGCAGTGCTGTAGGCTCTTGGGATATAGAGTTTATATTCTAGTGGGGAAAGAAGAGCAGTTAGACATAAGAGTGTGTGTGTGTGTGTGTGTGTGTGTGTAGGGAGAGAGGAGTGGGGTGGAAAGGGAGAGTTGAAGGTGCTGGGTGCTATGAAGGATAAAAGAATGAAGCAGGAAGTAGGGATAAAAGGGGTGGGGGAGGAACTGGAATTTTAAGTGGTGAGGTCAGGAAAGGTCTCATCCAGAAGACCGTGTTTCAGTGGCATCTGAGGGAGGTAAGAGGGCAAGCTGGGTGGTTATCTTAGAGGAGGAGGGTCCAGGCCAAGCAAAGAGTAATTTGCCAGGGCCCTGGGGTGGGAACCTGCTGGTCTGGTAAGGCTGCCTCTAAGCCCCTCTTCCATAGAAACTCTATAGGCCCATTTGGTGGTAGCGGGGAGGGACCTGGGTATAGCATTAAAATTTCCTAAAGTAATCTGGCCACAGAAACGTCAGAGAGTCTCATGTTGTTGTAATGTTCTGTGAAGGGAGCGTGAAGAGATGCTACTTTGCTAGTGTGTTGTTTTTGTAACCCTTTTCCTTCTTCCATGTAAGAACTTGGGACATCTGAACTCCAGGTAATTTCCATACAGAGCTGGAGCACATTTGGGGGAGGGAGAAACGAGAGGTGGAAGTGGGGTTTCGTGCGGGCGTTTGGTGTGCCCCCTGCTGGCTCGCTGGCTGCCTTTGCTGGGTTCCTGGGCCAGTGGCAGTCGTGGCCTGGTGTGACTGTTATGGACGCGGGGCGTCTGGCACCCGTGCTGACAGCTGAAAGCAGAGCTTCCAAGGTGCATACCAGGAGTCCACCGCAAGCTTCTAGCCCAGAGCTTGATTGTACCCCAGGAGGACAGCAGCTGGCATGGCCTCTGAACGTTATCCAGGGGACAGGATGCTCTGTGTTCTCCCCACTTCTGTCACACTGAACTTTGCAGAGAAGAAGTTGAGGCCTCATTCTCAAGAGTAACAATTCCGTCTTTGTCGGAGAACAATTTATTTCCTCATAGTTGTCTTCATTACAGAGATAAGAGATTTAAAAAAAATTTTTTTTTTAATCCATTTAGGACACAGTGCTCTGCACCTTGCAGCCAAGAACAGCCACCATGAATGCATCAAGAAGCTCCTTCAGGTAAAGTGGAACAACAGAAAATTATAAATGCATCATTTTTAAAATTTGAAAGTAACCTTGTGTGTGAAAGAACAAACACATACACACATACTCCTTCAAATATTATCCCAGAACCTGGGTTTCCTAAGAAGCTTCATTATAGCCAAGGAGAAGATTATTTCCATAGCAGTTGCACTGGTAGAGAAGAGGATCCTAATAAAAATTTGGAGTGTCTTTCTGGGATCCAGCCCTTTTCTCCGCTTTATTCAGCTCTTTTTTTCTTATTGGAAGGACTTGTACCCTTTACATAGTCAGCTTGAAAAAAAAATTTTCATGCTGTTGGAGATCCTTATAATACAGGATCTCCAGTATCCTAGTATTTATTCTCTCTCAATCATTAGTAGAATGCAGCTTTTCTTGATAAGCAAAATTTCAACCACTGTTTCCTTGTATGTAACTTGATGAGCCTTTAGTTCTTAGCTTTTGTTCAAGTTCTTGGTTTTATTCTTCTTTATAATTTTAGGTCAACTCCCTGGTTTGATAACCTTGCCAGGAAGTTTATACTGATTGCTTCGGGTGACTTCCGTATATCTTTAAAGATGAATAGTTCGTGAAATCCCAATAGCAGTTTGCACAGTAACTTCCAGCTGTTGCCAGTCAAAATGCAAGCTGGCTGTTTTCAGGAAGAGCACAGAGCAATAAAATATGTGTTTGGAGTAATGTCTGTTCTCTTGAGCTGTTGTCCTGGCCTTCCTGAGCATCGTTTGGGACGCAGCATCTTGCTTTAATTTGGCTTTGCAATTCTAACGCAGCAATATGGGCACATTCTTCAACTTGTCCTGGTCTGTTGATCACACAGCTTCTTGTCTTGCATGACCTGATGCAAGCTACCACCAGTGCCAGCAATGCTTAACCTTAACAGGTCTTTGAAGTGAAATTCAAGAAACATAGATCAACATCTGTGATGATGATGATGATGATTTTTTTTTTTTAAGGATTTATTGATTGATTGATTGATTGATTGATTGCTATGTTGGGTCTTCGTTTCTGTGCTAGGGCTTTCTCTAGTTGCGGCAAGTGGGGGCCACTCTTCATCACGGTGCGCGGCCCTCTCACTGTCGCGGTCTCTCTTGTTGTACAGCACAGGCTCCAGACGCGCAGGCTCAGTAGTTGTGGCGCACGGGCCTAGTTGCTCTGCGGCATGTGGGATCCTCCCAGACCAGGGCTCGAACCCGTGTCCCCTGCATTAGCAGGCGGATTCTCAACCACTGCGCCACCAGGGAAGCCCGATGATGACTTTTATTCTGAGACTCCTCTCTAAAGACAGTTACAATAGAACTTTTCTTCCCTGCCTCCACACCCATGGTCTTAACCTTAAATTTTTGTTTAACTTATTTGTATTTTAAATCTCCATTCCCATCCTGGCTTGGCTATCCAGACTTTGCATCTGGCTCTGATTTGAAGGAAGAATGAACTTGACAAGCTGGAAATCCTCATGGGCAAGGACCAGATATTCTAGCCTCTAATGTAATTTTATATCTGGTTATGCAAATGGATTGGTTTTTCCCTGGAATCTTTGAAGCCTTTAAACAGTTCCTTGTGCTGTTCTAAAATTAGGCCAAAACATGGTAAGCTGTAACGTGATCTGTATTCTTCTTACCACTGAAGGGCAGACAAACATTTCCAACATTGCCTGCTCTCCGCAAATTGTCTGAATTCTGTTCCTCTTTCTGGATAGTTGTTAAAACTGGAGGCTTTGACGGCCTCCTAATGGGCTGCTTACCTTGGGTCCTGCACCCCTCTGGTAACTGCTTCACTCCTCATCTGGGCGACCCATGCCCTCCGTGATGGGGCCACTGCCATCTCGTGCGCCCCTCACCCTGCCCACTCTCTCTCCGGCCTTTTGCTCTTACTATCTGTCTGCTGGAGAGACTTCCCTTCTCCAGTGGCTACCATTTCAAAGTTCCACCTCCTTAAGGCAATGGGCACAAAGAGAGCCTTGTGAGAGTCTTCAAATGAACTCTCCCCCTCACCCGAGAGCCCACCACTCCCCCCCACTCTCTCTTGTAGCAAGTGGTCCCTGGGCACCATGCACTCTGTCAAGCAGTGAGTATTTACTCACAGAGCAGCCCCTATCCTGCTGGAGCTTGCCATCTGGTAAACGAAGACAGAAATACACATGACCGATTGCACATCACTGGGAAGAAAACTAACAGAGTATTGTGAGAGGGGAGTGAGGGGGGATGTTCAGGAAGGCCCCGGGGGGGAGGTGTTATTTAAGCTGAGAACCCAGCGGGGCAGAGAGCCAAGGGGAGAGCATTCCAAGCAGACAGAACAGCAAGTACAAAAGGCCTGAGGTAGGAAAGTCGCTAACTAGCCGGGGAGGAAAGCAAGCCAGTGGGTGGGCTGGGGGCAAAGCGAATGAGGAGCAGAAAGAAGGGCCCAGGGGACTTCCCTGGTGGTCCAGTGGTTGAGACCCTGCGCTTCCACTGCAGGGGGCGTGGGTAATCTCTGGTCAGGGATTCCGCGTGCCATGCAGGGAGGCCACCAAAAAAAAAAAAAAGAAGGGCCCAGGCTGCAGCCTTGTGTGTCACAATGGGCAGACAGTGATTCCTCAAAGTACAGTGTGGAACTGTGGAGGACTTTGAAGTAAAGAACACCACTGCCAGTTTGGAAGTTCACTCTATTTGTATAGAGAATTGACTAAAGAGCTGAGGACAGCCAGGTGGCCCTCAAGGCTGTCCAGGTGAGCAGGTGTTGGCTCAGACCAGGTGGTGACAGTGGAGAAAGAGAGGAGAGTAGATCGGGGTGTGTTTTGGGGACAGAATTGACAGGACGCGGTGGTAGGTTAGACGTGGCAGGAGGAAGAGGAGAAGAAATCAAGGATGACTCAGTGGTTTCTGGCTCAGTGACTAGACCGATGATAGCGCCGTTGACAGAGGCAGGGACGGCTCGGGAGGATCCGGCTGCGTGTTGGGGAGGGGAAACCAGAAGTGTTGGCTGTGCTGCGTTTCAGACGTCAGGTGGAAGTGTGAAATAGGCTGTGGGTTGTCAAGCCGGGGGCTCAGAGATGCCATCTGAGTGTACAGGTATGAGCACTGGCTGTAGCCCAGCCTGTCTGGCTTTGAATCCTGGCTCTGCCACTTACTGTGACCCGAGCAAATTACTAACATCTTTGTACCTCAGTTTCCTCATCTGTAAATGGGGGTAATAACAGTATCTACCTAGGATTGTCAAGAGCCTTAAAACAATTCTTTGAACAGTGCCCGGCACATACTAATAGCCAATACTTACACACTAGTGTTGTCACTGTTAAGATATACACTCGGGAAGCAGTAGCTTCTAGATGGAATTTCGAGCCATGGGTGTGGGTGAGATCACCGAGGGAGAGAGCTTAGAGAAAGAACACCCAGGAGCCCCACAGTTTTATGTTTGGCTAAAGGGGCAGGCGTGGCCAGAGCAGTGGGGGGAAAACCAAGATCGGATGGGCCAGGCAGGGCTCTAGGGGCTGAGAGGAGAGAGTGTTTGGAGAAGAGGGAGGG
The DNA here is from genome assembly GCF_028021215.1 of Eschrichtius robustus. Lineage (NCBI taxonomy): Eukaryota > Metazoa > Chordata > Mammalia > Artiodactyla > Eschrichtiidae > Eschrichtius > Eschrichtius robustus. The sequence goes on from NC_090825.1 coordinate 28,520,398, forward strand.
GATTGCCGGGGAGAGGTGGGTAAAAGGAGGGCAAGCATGTTTGCCGTCGTTGGAAACACGAAGGTGGCTGGCCACCTGGATCAGGGCCATCCCTGTGGAGTCTTGAGGGCAGACGCCCAACTGCAGTGAGTCCAGGAATAAATGGGAGACGAGGAAGCATGGCTTGCGTGGGACAGTTCTTAACAGGAAGTTGGTTTTGTGATGGGGGATAGAGAATTAGGGCAGGAAATGGGGGGAAAGGTGGGATCAAGATGAGAAATCCTAGAGCATGTTTGTTAGCTGGTGGGGATGATCTGTTGGTGACAGAGTTGATGGAAGAGAGAGGGGACGGTCAAAGCAGCCAAGAGGTGACGGTTCACCTGTGTCATGATTACTTGGAGATGGGTCTCCCTCCCCATGAGACCCTGGGCCCCTGGAGCACAGCAGTTGGGACTTACTCATGTTTATTATACTTTTCTTAGGAAGTTGCATCATACCTTGCAGGAAAAGGATGAACTGAATAGAACTGAATTCTATTATACGCATTTATTGATTTTTCTCTTACAGTCTAAATGCCCAGCCGAAAGTATCGACAGCTCTGGGAAAACAGCTTTACATTATGCAGGTAATTTTCATTCTCTTATTTGTCTTCTTCTGCCATGAGAAACAGTAAGTGTTCGTTTTCCTTATTTAAGCCATTAACCTTACCATTGTTATTCCTGATGCCATTTTCTGTCGTCCTTCCTAGACATCATTCCCATTTTCCTCAGTTTGCAAATTGTGTAGGGTTTTACGGAGGAAATACAGCTAGAATTCGTCAATTGCCTGCCAAACAGCTAGTAAAAATTGTCCTGGTTATTATATTTTAATTAACGTGAGGTTCTTGTTTAAGAGATATTCATGAGCATTTGTAGATTTCAGGTAATGTGTGATACAGATTTTTTTTACTTGGGAATCAAAAGGAACATCAATGAGTTTTATTTATCAACATTTGGTTTTACTATCTATCACACAGTTTCAAGTGACGAAGACATTGGTACTGAAGTCCAGGATGATGAGATTTGCAAATTTCTTTTAGTGCTAGTTGTGGAAAAGCTAAGTCCCACGAGAAGCTAAACCAAAGGTTTGCCTAAAGGCAACAACTGGCAAGCACTGCCTTTAGGTCTGGTTGACACTGAAATTAAACAGTAATTTAAAACACCACTTACTTAACCATTCCGACATCATTTCTCTTCAATGCAACGTATGCAAACTGGGTGGAAGGTGAACTTTTCCTTCATAGAAGTGTTTGATGCCCCTGGCTGTGAGAGTAGCTTTGTGATTGGCTGTGGTTTCTGTGTCTTCCTTCTCTCAGCTGCACAGGGCTGCCTTCAAGCTGTGCAGGTTCTTTGCGAGCACAAAAGCCCCATAAACCTCAAGGATTTGGTAAGTACCAGGTGACCACTAGAGGTGCAGATGGACACTGGTTTCTAGAGCACCACGGGCTACTTCTGGGAGTCACGAAGACCTTAGAGACCCAAGCATTTGGTAAAAGTCTGTTGCTTTCCGACCTAGATCCTCTTGTGCAAAACAGATTTAAGTATTATCCCTGTGGGTCCTTAAACCGTTAATAAAACGTTTTGCAGCATGCACTTCCTGTGTTTGTTTCTAAGGATAGACACGTGGCTTACCATCAACCTAAATACTAATAAGGCTTAATTTCTTGATTTTTATAAATAAAAAATAAGTCTAAACAGAAGTTCTATTTCTTTTTGCACCCCATATATTACCTTTGGTACTAGGGTTTTCCAATTTTAAAGACCACTTGTAGCCTATTTTGACCTTGCTGGGCTATTTTGAGAATAAACTGACATGCCTATTGCTCCTGATTATAGGGTTAAATTTCCTGCTGTAGCATGGGACTTGGCATGTGTAAGTTATACCTGATGGGGACATTGCGAAGTGAGCATTTAGAATCTGTAAATAAATTCACGCTCCCTGAATCTCGGTACTTTATAACCAGAAAGTATTATAACTTCACAGAGATAATTTTCTAGAAATTCTGAAGTTCGACTTTGAGTGGATACTTAATCTTTAAGCAGCAATTGTATTTTTAAATATCCCCATGTTAAAATAATTGGATATATTGTAACTTTTCTTTTCCTTTGCCTATTTGAATACGTCCACCTTAAAATTACTGTCGACCCCATTTGTGGGGTATGTTCAAGGCAAGAGCAGAATAAAAGCCTCTCTTTATGGTTTACATAATTTGAGTCAGACCCCACTTCAAACTAAGATTCTGGAAATTGTTACCTATAAATTCTTCTAGTATTTTTTTTTCATTCGGTTCATACTGTAATGTTGAGGTTCTTAATCCATTTTACATAGTTTGTATGAGTTGGGATCTAATTCTTTTTTCTAAAGGAATTGCCAATTGTTATAACATATTAAACAAATCATTCTTTCCATCAGTCCCTTTATCTAGTCATGTGTCAGTAATGAACAAATAAACTCTTAACATATGTTTCTATACCTAGTAAGATTATGAAAGGGTATGCTTTCTGAGAAGACAGTGGTGGCATGGCAGGATACTAGGATATGTGTAGTTCACTCAGAAGAAACTGCTTAGAGAGCGGTGGGACATACTAATGCCATATGGAAACAACCCTTCATTTCTCCAGAACCATGGAGAACCATTTCTCAATAAACATGGTATACTTGCCTCGAGCCTTTACATACTTTGCGTTCCACTCTCTCTCACATCATAGTCGAGACAACAAGCAGCCCGAGAGACTGACTCCTGAGGAAAAGCCCACAGTCAGTGGGATTCCATAACAAGGGTAGTGTTAGGGTGTGACGTTGGCCTATTAAGGGGCAGACTACTTTGGTGGGTCAAATGTAAGACCAGCAGGGCAAGTCAGGAATAAATGTAGAAGGAATAAGGACCTTTGCAGTTCCGGCATTTGGCATCTAAGTTAAAATCTTAATCTGAATTTGTCTCCTAGGATGGGAATATACCACTGCTTCTTGCAGTACAAAATGGCCACAGTGAGGTCTGTCGCTTTCTCCTGGATCACGGAGCAGATGTAAATTCCAGAGACAAAAATGGAAGGTACCGCAGAATTAGAAAGCATGTTATTTCAGTGATATCCACATTCTGAGAAGCTTTCAAAATATCACAGCTGTATTTTGGATCATTTGTTTTAAAGCAGTTTTAATTTCTTTCTTTTACTGATTTCTGCTTTTTTGGATAATTAAGAATCTGTTTTGACTTAAAAAACATTTTCCCCAGACCTCTGGGAGCATCATTGCTGACTGTGTCTGTGGTGAGATTATTAAATGCTAAAATGAATAGGCCGTTTCCTTTGCCTTTTCATGCAAAATAAAAGTAAACATATTGGTTGTTTTTTAAAAACAGTCTTAATAATGTTATGGGTTCTTTAAAAAACTTGATTTGAAAAAAAGGCAAGATTTGTGCCAATCATATTAAATTCCATCATATTTAGTTAGAAGATTATGTCTATGTTATTTGACCTAATATTTAATGTTCTGATTTAATCTGAAGTTTTATAAAACAGCAACCCAATTTTATTTTGATAGCATTCCATTTTGAATTTCCTAGAAAATTAAGTGTAGTACAGGTTTAACTGCACTTAGTCTTCTTTCCTCTGTTTTTAAGACAAATGAAATGATTTCCTAGCAAAAAGTTTTCACATTTTGTGTACTAATTTTTTGTCTCCTCATTCCTTAGAACTGCTCTCATGCTGGCTTGTGAGATTGGCAGCTCTAACACTGTGGAAGCCTTAACTAAAAAGGGTGCAGACCTAAACCTTGTAGATTCTCTTGGACACAATGCCTTACATTATTCCAAACTCTCAGAAAATGCAGGAATTCAAAGCCTTCTATTATCAAAAATCTCTCAGGATGCTGGTATGTGAAAGAAAATAGCCAGTGTTGTTTTAAATTTATCCACTCCATTTTCCCCAAAGGTTAAAGGAATTTGTGCAATATATTTTATTATTCTTTTAAATATATTTCTGGAGAAAAATAGTGTTGAATATTGTGTATGTTGTGTGTATATGTGTGTGTGTGTGTGTGTGTGTGTGTGTGTGTTTATATACCCCGCCACCCAAAGTGGATATGAGTCATTATGGTTCTTATAGTTTTTTTTTTCCCCTCACTTTTCTTCTATAGATTCAAAGACACCAACAAAACCAAAGCAGGTATTTATCTTTGGGGATGGAGATTCTTTTTCATCATTGCCTGTGCGAGTTTGAACATGTTCTAATTAAACCACTCTGTGGTCCATTAGGAAAGTGATAAAGACTATGCTGAAACTACTTAAGGAGTAAAATATCTTTGGATTAAATGATTCATTGTAAGGTGGTAAATATTTTCTTAATGATTTACCCTATTTCCAAAGCATGTAACTTTAAACTTGCTACTTATATATTCATCTTTTTCTGAAATATACTAATATTTCCTACTGGTGTGAAAAGGTTTGATGTGATTTTAACTCTGAGAACAACAGTATTTTAACTACTTGTAATATCACAGGAATTATAGAACTCTGTCCATAGCCATGTTAGATAGTTAATGAAAGTAAGAGATTTAGCATTTTCTTTCATTTTAATTAGAGCTTTTCTAAACTGTCATTCATTTTACACAGATAGAAATTGAGAAGTTTACCCTGTTACTTTGGAGTTTTTCCTAAAAACATAGTCACTACTGTTTATTAATGAGATATATATTTGGCTGTTTTATTTATTTATACATCAAGGTTCTTGAAAAAATTATCATAATCGGCAAATACTTGATAACTGAATTTATTTTGTACCAATTGTGTTATATTTATCCATAACCTTCAGAGATGAGGTTTCCCCCTTTTTTCCCATATTTATGGTCATTCCTTGGTATCTGCAGGGAATAACAAAATCTGCAGAAGCTCAAGTCCCTTATATAAAATAGTGTGGTACAGTTGGCTCTCTGTATCTGCAATTCTGGGATATGCAGATGGTTGAATCTGGATGTGAAACCTGTGGATATGGAGGGTAACTGTATATTCTTTAAGAAAAGGACTGGAAGTAATGAAAAGGTCGGGGAAATACCACTGCTTTGCATTAAGATGGAAGCTAGTCTATGAATGTATTCTGGGTTCTAAGTTGTGGTAAACACCCCCTTATTTTCTACTTTCCCAGTTCTCCATACCACCTTAATCTGGTTTTGTCTTGTGTTTTTTATTTTCTTGCTTTAAAGCATGGGCTGCTAGAAGAAAACTTGGAGCATGCATATTACTTATTTTTATGTTGGTAGCAGATTTCAGATCTTGATAAAGTAAGAAATGCATGAACTGTTGAGGTTTTTCTCATTTGTTTGATGAAGCTATTTACTCAGACTTTACTAACCTAACTAACCCACCTCCATTCTTTGGACTGTGATAACTTTCAGCATGATCAAGTCTCTAAAATAAGCTCAGAGAGAAGTGGAACTCCAAAAAAACGCAAAGCTCCACCACCTCCTATCAGTCCTACCCAGGTAAAAATAAAAGAAAACCAACAATGAACAAACATATAACAACAAAGCCATAATTTTGTCATTTTGTGTTTAGGCCAAAAAGAACTGTTTTAAAATTGACCCTTAAGCGCACATTTGAAATTTTCTGTAGTGGTTTTAAATTACAAATAGTGGTATGAAGAATTTTGATTATTAGTATGGAAATAATGTTGATTCTTATTTCAAAACTGAAGAATTGAACAGTATCTTTTTTTTTTTTTTTTTTTTTTTAAACATTTATTATTTCTCATGATTCTATGTGTCAGCTGGGTGGTTCTTCTGTTCTGGGCCAGCTCAGTTGGATTAAATGGTCTAGGATGGCCTTTTTTTTTTTTTTTTAAAGAAATTCACGTTCTTTTATTTATTTATTTATTTTTTTATGACTGTGTTGAGTCTTCGTTTCTGTGCGAGGGCTTTCTCTAGTTGTGGCAAGTGGGGACCACTCTTCATCGCGGTGCGCGGGCCTCTCACCATCGCGGCCTCTTTTGTTGCGGAGCACAGGCTCCAGACGCGCAGGCTCAGTAATTGTGGCTCACGGGCCCAGTTGCTCCGTGGCATGTGGGATCTTCCCAGAACAGGGCTCGAACCCGTGTCCCCTGCATTGGCAGGCAGATTCTCAACCACTGCGCCACCAGGGAAGCCCCAGTATCTTTTTAAAAAACCTCAAAATTCTTAAAATCTATGACAGGAACTTTTTCCTCAAGATAATGAGCTCAGTCTATTTTCAGAGCTCATATTAATAGCTCTAGTAAAGTGGGGGAGAATGTGTAGCTGGTGAGGCGTTAGTTGAAAATGAATTTTAGTTGGTTTATTAAACGTTGTTAAAATACATTTGCCTTTCCTATTACACTTAAGGTTGACTAATATTAAAAAACAGCTTTCATTTCTGAGCTTATAGTGATTACTGAATAGAGGAGGAAGCTTGAATATCTATGAAATGGTAAATAAAAACAGGCCAGGGTTTGTTATTAAAAGAATCATAGGCCATAAAAAGAATAATCCATATCAAATATGTGAGCAGAATATCTCATCCAATAAGTAATGTTAAATACATTAGCATATTCATTAATAATATTCTCAATCTGCAATAGAAGTTTTATAAATTTTTAACATTAATTCTAGTGAATAAAGGAGTGAAGTTCCGTAGTTAATTCTACTGGGCAAACTTTCAAAAAGTATTTGAGGTAGCTGAATTACACTGAAAATATGTTATCCTTGAATTAATTGAAACTAAGGATAATTATTGTTAGGTTTATTTGCATTGGTTAAATAGGCTAATTCTTTGGCACTGTAGAAGACTTTGAAAAAGGACTCTTTATTGATGGTTTTCATTTTTGTTTTTTAGTTGAGTGATGTGTCTTCCCCAAGATCAATAACTTCAACACCACTTTCAGGAAAGGAATCAGTATTTTTTGCTGAACCACCCTTCAAGGTATTTCCTTTCTGTGTCCAACTTATTATTGAATTTTAAGATACATAATAGATTTGATTTAATCTATCAAAAATCTATCACTGGGCAAAACAGAATATATTTCTCAGTCATTGGTTCAAACCTTTTCATCATAAAGCACCCTTTGATTATTTTCCCTAGCATGGGCTCCATACAAAAAGAGTAGCATGAATCAATTATATTTGTTAGCTAATATTTAATTTTCTTCATTAAAAAAGGACAAAGATAAGACTTTAAGATCACCAGTCATCTTACCAAATTGAGTTGCTATAATACTAATCAAAAAGAAAGAAATGGTTATTCTCTGATGTCTTACTAAGAAGTAATTGTATATTTTTAATTAAACTTTTTACTGACTATAAAAGTAATATGTATTTATTTTAGAATTTTAGAAAATCCATTAGGTCTTATTCCACCTGATTCTCTAGACTTGTGGTTGGAAAGTATTTTAAGGAATGGGAGGGTATTTCAATTTAATATCTGTTTACCTAACAATCACTAGGAAATTGTACTTGGAAAGAAAGTAAAATTTATAATTGTTAAAATGAAATTTCAATGGCATAATTGTTTATTCTTTTCTCCCTTCTAAGAATTACTAAAAATGAATTTTCTTTTAACTTGGATGCATATTGATGTGGAAAAGATTCTATCAACCTATCATTTCCCTTGCTTTAACTAGATTTTATTAAAATACAAAGCAAGGAAAGGAAGTTATGCTCTTATAATTACTACCCTAGTATCTTCTAATATGATTATGGCTCAAAGGAGGCAATGCGTTCCAAAGAATAATATCACAAATTATGTTTTTCAGAAATAGAGTGTAAAAAGACTTTTATTTCTTTAAAAAAAATCACAAAAAGATAAAAAGGACACAATTTAGAATAGCTAAAGTTTAAAAAGATTAAAAATACAAATTGTTGGTGATGATGTGGAAGAGTTAGAACTTTCATACTCTGTTGGTAGGATGTAAAATGGTACAACTACTTTGGAAAACCATTTGACAGTTTCTTGAAAAGTTCAACATTCCTAACATATGATCTAGCCATTCACTCATAGACGTTAACCCAAGAGAAATTAAAATATCAAAAAATCATATACACAAATGTTTATAGCATCTTTATTCAAATATCCCCAAACTAGAAATGATCCAAATGTCCTCCAACAAATGAATGGATAAAGATAATGAGATACATGCATATAATTAAATATTACTCAGCCATAAAAGAGAATGAAGTGCTGGCCAAGCAGCATGATGGATGCATCTGAAAACCATCATGCTGAATGAAAGAAGCCAGGCTCAAAGAAATTCATCCCCTATGACATTCCATTTATAGGAATTCTAGAAAATGCAAAAAGGAGAGTAGTGGTTGCCTGGGAATGGCAGGGATTGGCTGTGATGAGGCATGAGGAAACTTTTAGAGGTGATGGGAATATTCTGAATCTTGATTATAGTGGTGGTTCCTTGGGTGTGTATCTGCCAAAACTCCTCAAATTGTAAGCTTCCGATGGATGTAGTTTATTGTACCTTAATAGAGTTGCAAAATAAAAATAAGCATTTAGTTTTTTAAGTGAAAATACAGCTTTTTTATGATAAGCACTTGCCAAAAATGAGCCACTTCATTTTTAGCATTTGAGCCTTTACAAAAGTTCCTTTGCTGAACAATTCTCTCTCTTATCATGGTCTGCGGCTCATCTAGATAAAACATGGCAATTTCTGGCAAGTGACTGTATTTCGTTTTGGAATGAGAATCTGGCTTTGAAGGTAAAGAATTTTTCCAGTATATTAATGGACAGAGATATTCAGGGATACAGGTTTAGAGGAAATCTTTAGGGGATTGTCAGTCCACAGCCATAAGAATTTTTATTCCCTTATCAAATTACCTTTATTTTCTGTGACAGGTCTCATTTACTACCATTTCCCTTAAAAATAATTAATAATAATATATTAATAGTTAATTTATGAAATGATAAAGCTGAAAAGTGCTTCTAATGTATTTTAATGTATTACCCAGATAAGTAAAACTTCTATTTGACTCTGTTATGAAAGTAGTATTCACCATCTCAAGCTATAGCACATAGCCCACTAAATTAGCTATTATGTAATTTTATTATACTCTTCAAAGATATTTGTAATATACTTACTGAAATTTCTGAAAAATATTTTGAGAATATACCCTCTGGAACCTCTAGGTAAAAACTGTACCTCAGGAGATAACTGTCACTTTTATTGTATTTTAAAATATCTTCTTTCCTGGAGATTATCTGTTTTTCTAGTAGGATAGCACCAACTTGTATAAACTCAAGGAGGAAAATTTGCTTGATTCTTTTGTAGAGTGTTCCATTCAGGAATATTCTTTTAAGTCATTTTTGTGTTCCAGCAGGCTGAGATCAGTTCTATACGGGAAAACAAAGACAGACTAAGTGACAGTACTACGGGTAAGATGAAGGGGCATTTTTGTTCCCTTGACCGATCTCTATTTCATGTTCCTCTAAGAGAGCAAAGGCCAACCAAGCAGGGGTACCCTGTCTGGGGAAGTCGGAGAACCCAGGGTGCCACCCTAAGGCTGCCAACACTGCACAGCCTGGTACTCTCTACTTCAGGGGGCTTTCACCTAGATTAAGGAGTCCCTGAGCTTGGGTGTGCAATATATCTCTGTTTTCATCTGTTCCTAATTTAGCATTAGCACTTCCTTCAATTATGAATATAGGCAATAAGCCCCAGTGGTATTAGCAGATCAGTGATTCTGACACCAAGAAAATTCACAGATAATATCATATCCCCTCACTGTTATTACAGATACCTTGAAAGATCATTTACAGTATCTCTGCTAGAAACCATGGCAGTTATTAGACCTGCTTCCAGATCTTGTTATTTGGTGTGTTACAAAGAAGGTCGCCAATTACTGTAACCCGTACATTCTATTTTTTTTTAACATCTTTATTGGAGTATAATTGCTTTACAATGTTGTGTTAGTTTCTGCTGTATATCAAAGTGAATCAGCTATACATATACATATATCCCCATATCCCCTCCCTCTTGCGTCTCCCTCCCTCCCACCCTCCCTATCCCCCTCCTCTAGGTGGTCACAAAGCATCAGCTGATCTCCCTGTGCTATGCGGCTGCTTCCCACTAGCTATCTATTTTACATTTGGTAGTGTATATATGTCAGTGCCACTCTCTCTCTTCATCCCAGCTTATTTGATGCATTTTAAAACATCGTTTTGGGATGAGGTCCATAGGCTGTAAGCTGCCAGCTCTAGCTGTCCTCCTTACAACTGAGCGGCAGGTTATTTCTTGAAGGGAGAGCCAACTGAGCACCTCCACGGCTGCCACAATCTAACTTTTCTACTTTTGATTTTTAAAAGACACATACAAAGAGTGTTAATGAAATCACACACTATCATATTGTCCTTCACCAAGACAGGGTTTAATTCATTGTATCGAGTCCATCCTGTTGCTGTATCCTCTAAGAATGTAGGACGGTGTATGCAGAATCAATTTGAAATGTAGAGTAGATTACTTCAAAGGCCCCTTTTTGCTCCAGCATTCAGTTTCTTATTCTGTTATGTATTTCATATGTGTTTGGAGCCCTTAATTTACAGAATTTAGAAATATTAAGAAATATTCCTGGCAGAGAACAATGTTAATATAACTGAACAGTTGTTACATTGTATACTTTAAAAGCCATCCATCGTGGCTTAGAAGTAATTTTTGTTGCTTAGAATTACCCTCATGCTCCCAATCCCCTGGTTCATTCCAAGCTGACCAGACTCTTTGTCAAGAACACTCATAAAGCTGTGGTTTAGGCACCAGACATGATTAGTAAGCATTTCTATGAAGAAATGTCATTTTGTATCCTTCCAAATTAAGATTAAAGTTTTCATCCTTGCATTAAATGGCTTGAGAAAATTTTTAAATAACAGTAGAAATTTGGATCAGTGCTATTCAGAGTGTGGTCTCTAAACTGTTGCCAGTCTAAAATAACTAAGGAGTTTAGAGCAGAAAGTCATCCAGCCAAGCACACTGTTTCGTCCACCTGACAATTTTTTTTCCATAGGAAGACTTTCTGGATGAAGGAAGCAGTACATTGAGTGACATTCTGGAGGACGTTTCTTGTCTTGTCTCAATGAGAACTTTGAGTAGCATAGCTTTAAATGTTATTTCAGCATGATAATCAGTAGAATCTCAAATAGTTCTGGTTTACCAACAGTGTATACTGTGGGATTCAGAGAAGGCTGTTTCATGTTGGGCTGGTCAGAGAATGCTTTAAGGAAGAGGCAGAGTTTGCCATGAGTCTTAAAGGATGCCTAAGAGTTATCTAGCCAAAGACATGCTACAAGGGCAGTCGTATGGATGAAGAATTAAAGAAGCAGCCTTGTGTTGAGAATATAGAGGGTGTGATAGAAGCCTTGAATCTGATGAAAATGGGATACTAGAGAAAAACATCAGGAGTTATAAACCTGAAAAAAAGTAGATTGGAGCCAGATCCTAGAGGCCTTAATCCAGATAAAGGAATTTGGAGGTTATTTTTAGAGGGAGCGCAATTAAAGCACTTGAACCAAAGGAATGGCCCTGTCAAAGTATGTTTTAGGAAGATTAGTCTGACAGTGTTGTTGGTACAGGCTGCATTTTCACTAGAGGAGAGAGAGAGAGATTTGTTAGGAAGCCATTTGTAGAGTTACCAAGTATGGTGATGAAGTTTGAACTAGAGTGATGGATGTGGAAATAAGAAGTGAACCAGATTCCAGAGATCTTTCTAAAAGGATTCACAGAATGGGATGCATTAGGCATGGGAGGAACAAAAAACAACCAAGGTGTGGCACTTGATTAAGTGAACGGAAAATGTGTGACCAAATCCATCAGTTTTCAGATGTGCTTATTTGTATCCAGGCACCTAGTATTGTGCTAGGGAAACGCCAGTAAGGAAACCCCAGTACCTGAGAATTGCTATTCATCTATCCAGCTGGAGCGGGCTTTCATTCATAGTCTGGACTAGGAAGAAGAACTAGATTGGGTAGAAAGTGAGTTTGTTAGAGGTCAGAGAAATAACAGTTTAATTTTTTAAATATTATTTTAAATTGCCTGTCTCTTTTCCAAGGTGCTGATAGCTTATTGGATATAAGTTCTGAAGCTGACCAACAAGATCTTCTTGTCCTACTGCAAGCAAAAGTTGCTTCTCTTACCTTACACAATAAGGAATTACAAGATAAATTACAGGTCGGTAAATAGATTGCTAACACAGTCTATTCTGTAGGGTCAAGCTATTGGGTTTTTCAGGGTTAGTCAGGTGATATTTTGTTTTAGACATCGACATTAGTTTCTTCTTTTTAAAATATAATTAGCCTTAAGCATTTTATAGTTTCCGATTATTTGTTTCTTGAGAGAGTTTATTCATTAACTATTTTTGTAAATTGGTAAATTATATATGATTATATACATAGTATGATATATATGACAATATATATACATATATGTACACACACATATATATGATTAGTCAGTTATTTACTTAGGAAAGTTGATCATTTAACAGATTTAAGAACTTGATAAGAAGTAGCTGTACTAAGCCTATTGTCCCTCTTGGCAACTACAATAATATGAGAAACAAAGGAAAAATTTGAGTCAGAGGCTCTTCGGCCAAAACAAATCTCACATTTTTAAAGTGGCACACATAATCTGTCCTAAGAGAGCACAGAATAAGCTTAGAGTCATTAGTCTGACTCTCGTGTCCCAGACCATATTTTTTCATGGGGCAAGAGGACGCATGCAGAACGATCCTGCAGCTCCCCCAAATGTAAGGTTTGGAATCGCTCTCTCATTGCAGTTGCTTGCTCATCTAACCACAACTTTGGTGCCATTTCATTCTTGCCTTTTTTTCCAGGCCAAAACACCCAGGGAGGCGGAAGCAGACCTGAGCTTTGACTTTTACCATTCTGCTGAAACTGACTTGGCCCCATCCCTGGGCAAACCTAGTGAAACCCCTCCCCCAGACTCCAAACCATCTCCATCTGTCTTAACACATTCCTTGAGTAAATCCACAATCGACAGCGATGTCAGCATCCAGCAACTACAGGAGATTTTACACGACTTGCAGAAGAAATTGGAGAGCTCTGAAGCAGAGAGGAAACAGCTGCAGGCCGAGCTCCAGGCCAGAAGGACAGAGTCGGTGTGCTTAAACAACTCGGAGATTTCAGAGAACGGCTCCGACCTCAGCCAGAAACTTAAGGAAACTCAGAGCAAGTACGAGGAAGCTATGAAAGAAGTGCTGAGTGTGCAGAAGCAGATGAAACTGGGCCTGGTCTCACCGGAAGGCATGGATACTGACTCGGGCCTCCGCGAGCTGAGGATCACCGAGGAGGAAATAGACGTGCTAAAGCGGGATCTCCAGAACGCACTGGAAGAAAGTGAACGAAATAAAGAGAAAGTGAGAGAGTTGGAGGAAAAGCTTGTAGAGAGGGAGAGAGGGGTGGTTATTAGGCCACCTGGGGAAGAGTACGAGGAAATGAAAAGCTCATATTGCTCAGTGATTGAGAATATGAATAAGGAGAAGGCATTTTTGTTTGAGAAATACCAAGAGGCCCAAGAAGAAATCATGAAATTAAAAGATACACTGAAAAATCAGATGACCCAGGAGGCGGGTGATGGAGCTGGGGACATGAAAGAGGCCATGAACAGGATGATAGATGAACTCAACAAGCAGGTGAGTGAGCTGTCCCAGCTATACAAAGAGGCCCAGGCCGAGCTGGAGGATTACAGGAAGAGGAAATCTCTAGAAGACGTCACAGCTGAATATATCCATAAAGCAGAGCACGAGAAGCTGATGCAAGTGACCAACATATCCAGAGCGAAGGCTGAAGAGGCACTGTCTGAAATGAAGTCGCAGTATTCCAAAGTGCTGAATGAGCTGACCCAGCTCAAGCAGTTGGTAGATGCACAGAAAGAGAACTCTGTCTCCATGACAGAGCATCTGCAAGTGATAACCACGCTGCGGACCGCTGCCAAAGAGATGGAGGAAAAACTAGGCAGTCTTAAAGAGCACCTTGCGAGCAAGGAAGGGGAGGTGGCAAAGCTGGAGAAGCAACTCCTAGAGGAGAAGGCGGCCGTGACCGACGCGATGGTGCCCAGGTCTGCCTATGAGAAGCTCCAGTCGTCTTTGGAAAGCGAAGTGAGTGTGTTGGCCTCAAAATTAAAGGATTCCGTGAAAGAGAAAGAGAAGGCCCATTCAGAGGTTGCCCAGATTAGAAGTGAGGTCTCACAAATGAAAAGGGAAAGGGATAACATTCAGACTCTCTTGAAATCCAAAGAGCAGGAAGTAAATGAACTTCTGCAAAAATGCCAGCACGCTCAGGAAGAGCTTGCAGAAATGAAGAGAGATTCTGAAAGCTCTTCAAAACTGGAAGAGGATAAAGACAAGAAGGTTGGTGAGACCGTATTGCTGTTGAATTTCGAGCTAGTATACGCTAGGACTTTCAACCTTCATTTACTGTGGTGAACATTTTTACCATTTGTAAGCACTAACCTATTGTGAATGGTCAGAGGCTCCACACATGACTCCCCCTGTCCCCAAAGCCACATTAAGAATAGTAGGGTGGACATTTATGAAAAAAAAAAAAAATATTCATCTTCTACTGCTTCCCTCATACCAAAGCATTTTCACATGTGTGGTACGTGTTTTCCCTTTAAAAATTATTTTAAAGAAGCCCTGCCAAGTGTCAGGGATCAGAAGTGAACCCACCAACTGAGAAGCATTTGTGACCCATCTTGAACTTCTACTCTGTTGGAATCCAGACAGATTCCTCTGTCATATGAAAACCCAATTACTCCCAGACTTGATACTGCTTCCCTAAACCCCACGAGCTTTCCTCTGAGTCAGTATAAAAACCCTCCCTGGCCCCCATTTTCAGAGCTGTACAGGAGAATAAGGCAGGAAATGTGAGGGGCAGGTGATTCGAGATGGGCTGGGTGGGGAGGAAGGAGGAAAGTAAAGGGAAAAGTGGATGGTGCTTCTGTGCCTGGATCTGCTCTGCATCCCCGGTCTCCTGGGTCAGATGTTCTGAATGACATTCATTAGAGCATTTTTAATCTTTTTTTATTCCTTCATTATAATGAATGTTTCAAAAGAGCTCCTGAAGCCAAGGAGACAGGGGGTGGAGGTGGGGGGTTGTCTTCACTACGAGGCGAGATGCCCGAGATACCAGGGTTTCTAAAACTTATTCCTGACTGCTCACGTCAGCAATGTGGAGCAAGACCTAGCTGTCTCCAAATAAGGAACACCTGAAATCCTGTTTCTGATTTAGTTTTTCAACCGTCCCCCTTTTAAGGGTGAACGAAGGAAATCCATGTCACAGCTTTTGTTACCTTCAGGCCCCAAAACACAGTCTGACATTCAGGGACTCTTGTCTGCATGGAATGGCCTTAGAGGGCTTTGTTTGGTTTGCCTGATATTATCTGATTTTATGTTTCATTTTATGGCTTTTCTTTTAAAAATAAAAAAGGGATTGCTGCAGTCCCAGAGGCCAGGAGAGGCTATCTTCCAGGTTGAGAAATAGGTGGAGTTTTGCTTCTGCGGCACGTTCTTGCCTACTGATAGAGCTTTCCTTTCTCGCCAGATAAACGAGATGTCGAAGGAAGTCGCCAAGTTGAAGGAGGCCCTGAACAGCCTCTCGCAGCTCTCCTACTCCACGAGCTCGTCCAAGAGGCAGAGCCTGCAGCTGGAGGCGCTGCAGCAGCAGGTCAAGCAGCTGCAGCAGCAGCTGGCTGTGAGTGGGCGTGTCTCTGCGGCCTGGCTGCGGGTGTGGGGAGGCAGACGGCACACTGGGGGGAGCGGGGAGCCAGCGGGCAGATGCCCAGCCTGAAGGCGTGTTGTGCTTCAGTGAGCAGCTGACTACAGACTTCTTTGATGAAGGCCAGAGAGGGAGCGGATGGATTTCTCAGTCATTGCCTGCAATGCGATGGGTAACATGTGTCAGTGGGAAGGAAGGGAGGAGTCCACAGGACAGTGGGAGGAGGCTTCTTGTTCGCTCTTCCACTCGCTTTTTACCCTTTCTCCATTCTTCTGCCATGGTAGTCACTGTCTCTGGCAGCGGCGAGAGCTGTTTCTTATTAGGGGCCAGGATCTCTGGTAGTTGTATGTCTACATGTCTGAAGCCGCTTCTTGGCCTCTCTCCTGATTTCACCCAGGAAAGCCCTTTCATGTCTGTATTCGTTTCCGATGGCTATTGTAATAGAGCAACACAAACTTGGTTTAAAACAACACGAACTTATTACTACAGTTCTCGAGATCCATACGTTCGAAGAAACCAGTTTCGCAAAAGTAAAGTCAGGGTGTCAGCAGGGCTGGTTCCTTCTCGAGGCTCTAGGGGAGAATCCATTTCCTTGCCTTTTCCAGCTTCTAGAGTTTGCCTGAATTCTTTGGCTCATGGCCCCTTTCTCCATCCCCAAAGCATATCACTCCAGCCTCTGATTCTGTCCTCCCATCTCCTCCTTCCACCTTTGACCTTCTTGCCTCCCTCTTGTAGGACCCTGGTGGTTACATTTTAGATCCACCCAGATAATCAGGATAATCTTCCTTTCTATCTCAAGATCCTTAATCTCCAAGTCCCTTTTGCCTTATAGGTCACACTCCCAGGTTCTACGGATTAGGACGTGGGCATCTTTGGAGGGCTATTAGTCAGTCTATCACAATGTCTGTAAAGTTTTAGTCATTGAGGGTATGTTACATTTTGCACGTGAAGGTTAGTCTATCCTGGACTGTCTCTAGCTTCCATTTACAAACAGGACCTGGATTTTGTGATTTCTTCAGTACAGACTCGATACTGGTGAATTCAGGTTTCTACAGTCCTTACTCCGGCTGGCCACAAAGTACAAAACCAGCTTTTTTTTGTGTTGCCAGCTCTACTCGAGCAGTGGAGGAGTAGTCAGGGAAGGAGAAGTTGCTCTTGACTGTGTTTTGCAGGTCATTTTTCTGATCAAGTGATTATCACAGACTTGTAGATAAAGTACTAATGATTTATACAGTCATTCTTACAGTTATTCAATATGCGTTTAATGAGCTTTTATGTATCAGTAATATACGAGGTGCTGATGATATAAAAATGAATAAGACACAGTCCCTGCCTTCATGGAACGTATACTCAGTATAATGGCTTACCATACTCAATGTAGTAAGCGTCCATTGATAGGTGCCCAGCGTGCTGTGGGCACAGAGAGGCAATGTGCTCACCCAGTCTGGGTGAGTCTCTGAAGGCCTCCTGCAGGAGGCGATGCTTGTGCTGAATCTCAGAGAGATGAGTAGGAGGCAGCAGGGACTGGGATGTGGCATTTAGATGGCCCGTGGTAGCCATGGCAACCACAGTTCCAGTGGAGGGGTGGAGTATGGATGGCCGAGGCTGGCAGCTGGAGACGTGACTAAGGAGCTAGGCGTCTGCCGGGGCTGAAGAGCCACAGCAGGAGGCAGGGGAAGCCTAAAGCAGGTTTGCTGCAAAGATGGGAGATGGTGGTGAGGGAGTGGGGTGCTTTCAACTGAGATCTCAGAGGTAATGACTGAGGCAGGGCTCTGACCATAAGAGCAGGTGGCTGGAAGGAGGGACAGGTCATGAAGCTGAGGTCGAGGGACTGAGAGGCCAGGGTGGTGGGTGGCTCATCCACGAGGATACTGAAGTCAACCAAGTGATGACAGAAGCAGGACCGGAAAGGAAGACAGTGATCAGAAGACAAAACTATAAATGATGGAGTGGAGGCAACCAAGAGGTGGGAGGAAACAGCACAGAGAGAGCTACCAAGCGTACCTTCTACTGGCAGGAACTTCAAAGACTGAGGTTTCAAAGGGTTTCCTTGAATAGGAAGGACGCCTCATATCTGACACTGTTGGGGAGGAGGTGAGACTGGCTACTGATAGACTTTAGTAGATTTTTAAAGTGATCCATATATGATAGTCTCAATTTCCATCATGACGTAGGCAGAAAGGCCTCTTCTTAGATGAGTTAAGAGCTGAGTTCAGGTCCTTGAAATAGTCACTAGGAGGAATTGGAATTATAGCTCGACAAGGAGAAATAAAATCATTAACAGCTGTGCTGAGGGACCATTTGAGGTTGGTGCCGTCACCGTGTTCACCTCCTTGGTATGCTGACAGCTAAAATCACTGAATTCCCCAGGGATTATACACCACTGGCTATATAGAAGGTGATCGATAACTCTCTTTAAAAGAATAAGTTTTTAGGGCTTCCCTGGTGGCGCAGTGGTTGAGAATCTGCCTGCTAATGCAGGGGACACGGGTTCGAGCCCTGGTCTGGGAAGATCCCACATGCCGCGGAGCAACTAGGCCCGTGAGCCACAACTACTGAGCCTGCGCATCTGGAGCCTGTGCTCCGCAACAAGAGAGGCTGCAATAGTGAGAGGCCTGCGCACCGCAATGAAGAGTGGCCCCCGCTTGCCGCAACTAGAGAAAGCCCTAGCACAGAAACGAAGCCCCAAGACCCAACATAGCAATCAATAAATCTTTAAAAAACAAAAAAAAGAATAAGTTTTTAAATTAATAAATATTTGGTCATTGTATACGATAGAAAAGTTGGAAGATACAGAAAACTCTGGAAAAGCTACTATAAATTAAAACTGCCTATAATCCAACCACTCAGAGACAATAACTTTTCGCATTTGACAAAGTAAATAGTTCCTTGCACTGTTTACTTTGTGTGAATATATCTGTATTCTTTGCCTGAGTATGTATATATATTTTTAAACAAATTCGGGATTATCCTATCTACTTTTTACGTGAATTTTCTTCTAGGGTTGACATACCAAGATATGAAACAGGTAGTTTTTTTCCCTAAGAATATTGACAAGCATTCCAAACTACACAATCCTCTGAGTCCGCAGCAGTTTTAAAAGCTTCCTATGCTAGTTGGTGGAAGGAATCACTAGGGTAGCGTTTGGCCGCAGCTTTCTCCTAGTTTTCTTTGCCTTTTTTTTTTTTTTATTATTATTTATTTATTTATTTTTGGTTGTGTTGGGTCTTTGTTTCTGTGCGAGGGCTTTGTCCAGTTGCGGCAAGCGGGAGCCACTCTTCATCGCGGTGCGCGGGCCTCTCACTATCGCAGCCTCTCTTGTTGCGGAGCACAGGCTCCAGACGCGCAGGCTCAGTAGCCGTGGCTCACGGGCCCAGCTGCTCTGCGGCATGTGGGCTCTTCCCAGACCAGGGCTCGAACCCGCGTTGCCTGCATTGGCAGGCAGATTCTCAACCACTGCGCCACCAGGGAAGCCCCTCTTTGCTTTTTTTTTAAAGGTCTCCTAAGCTCTTGAACAATGTCAAATTGTCTCTTTCTAGGAGTGCAAGAAACAACACCAGGAAGTGATATCAGTTTACAGAATGCACCTTCTGTACGCTGTGCAGGTATGGTGTCTGGGGATCCTAAAGAGATACCACAGCAGGTCTCGCCCAAATGCCCATCGTGAAACTAGTAGAGCAGATGAGAATTTGAGGAGACAGCTCTTCATTGGAAAGCTTTTTAAAACACCTTCTGCTTTGCTTTGGATTTTGTGTTGGGAGCCCCGTGCCCTGTTACCCAGGAGCAGCCTCCTTTGTTGAGAGCTGAAGGAGGGTGTGGGGGCAGCTCCCCATCGGGAGGAGGAGTCTAGGTGTTATTTTCCGGGTTTGATGATATTCTCAGAGCTATCTGTACCATCTCACTACTGCAACTGTTGGTGCTTCGGCTGGCTGGGCTCACGTTTGCTACTGAGATGCCAGAAACCCTTTGCTGAGGACTCTGGTAGGAGACCCAGCCTCCTCACTCTCCGGAGGAAAAAGAGCAGGGTCGTGTCTTTGACTCAGTTCCTCCTAGAAATGCGGGAATGGGTAGGGCTAACATTTCCTTGAAGGTCGGGGCGGGAGGGCAGTGGGGAGCCAAGGGCTCATCCCAGCCAGCCATCTCATTCCCCAGGTGAGGCAGATTTAGGTTCTGAGTGTTGTTTTGTTTTAAACCTTTTTGATGTTATTTTTCTAACAAGTGTTTTAGTTTTTCAGTGTTCAGCCTCCCCTCTACCTCTGTTGTATTCTGCATTTTGAAGTTCCTGTGGGGCAACAGCCTCTGCCCTTTATTCACCTCCTTCCTCGCTCCCCCATGGTCCTGTATGATTTGTGTCCACGTCATGATATCATAGGTTATTCTAATGAGTGTCTTTTGTCGGAATTTCCTAGGGCCAGATGGATGAAGATGTCCAAAAAGTACTGAAGCAAATCCTCACCATGTGTAAGAACCAGTCCCAGAAGAAGTAAAGCAGGACACTGGCCCCTTGTTGTCCACCTCATGTTAGATCCGGAGTTGCTGGCAACCACTGCCATTGTTCTCATTCGTGGCATCACTGTGACCCTTGTAATAGAGCTTCTTCCCTTTCCAGAGGCTTCTTTCTGAGGATGGGTCCCAGGAGAAGACTGTCCTCCTCAGAACCGCTTAGAAACTTCAAAGCAGCAGGGGTGAAAGATGCTGTCATCCCTTCTGATTCCAGAGCTGGGATCGTCCACGCGCAGGAGTCAGGTCCCTATGCTGGTGGCCGGCATCGTCCTTGGTACCTGCCCAGCTGAGGGACTTCATCACTGAGTGACACATGGATGTTCCACGCAGCCGTGCTTCCGTTCCTACGCTCAGGCTGTGCCGCTCAGCACAGCAGTGTTCTTTTTGCCTTTGGTTTCCTATCCCCAAAACATGACTTAATTTCTAACCAAATTAGTATGGCACTAGTTATGAGCTGCATGCTTTAGACCCTTTATCGTGATATCTTGTGGATTTAAAAACGCTAATTCCATCTCTTTTTTTCCCCATCTGCCTTATATTTCTCACCGCCCTGCTTATCAATCTTATAGTTTGATGAGCATTGTTAACTTAAATATGAAGTTTTAAAACAAAAGCAAATTGTCCTTAAAAGTTCTTTTTAAGTAAATCGCTGACATATTGCAAATTTTCTATGCAAACTTGCCTCCTGCTGTTTGTTATGCACGAAGCTCAGGAAATCCAAACATTTGTGTTCAACAAGGGATAGTAAATTGCGTGTTTACAGCCAAAAGAAATGCCTCATAGTTTTTAACCTCAATTTTTTAGAAGTGTTCTTTTTCCTCTACAATATTTTTATTGGCTCTTTAAGGTGTTTTCATATCTAAATCCCTAAGTAAGTGAAATTTACATTAGACTATATCAGCAAAATATTTTTTAGGTAATCATGTTTAAGACTTTAAAAAGTATATAACTTTTTCCTCCAGGTTTTCAGCTACAGCAGGAGGTGGTTCTGTATTCCAAACTCAAAATGAGCTGCCACCAACACCCCTAGACTTCCTGCCATCGTGTTCTCAGAACTGTAGCACGTCTCTGAATATAGTAAATCCTCTTTTACCCACTGAATATTTTTGAATGCCCCAACTCTACCAGCACCTGTAAATTATCTCTGGAAGGGCTGTTAGTACCAACGAGTTTTTCAACTTTGAAGCAAAAAATTCTGGTAAACATTATGGTGCCTAGCTGAGGTCTTGGGAGAAAACATTCCTGTTCACTTTACTTTCAGGTTAACTTGCTTGCAGCTTCCCTTACAGCCTTGATCTTATTGAGAGATGTAAACTGAATACGGAAATCTCTAAAGTATAGAACTGAAAGCATAGGCCAGCTCCGAAAGGGCCGCCTGGGCTCAGAGGTCACTTGGTAGCACTGTGTTGGATGAGGACCAACGACAGCAAAGCAACACCGGCTTTCGAGCCTGGTGTTACCTTTCTTAAGTTGTTTATAGTTCGGCAATTTCAAACACGCTCCAAAGAAAAATGTGAAAGGACTTTCTGTCACAGCACTTAAGAAAACACAAGACCACCCCCCTCCCACCTCCACACAGAAATGCTGCAGAGTGTAAAACTTGAGAAATTTTGTAGGACGCCGGACAAAGTGTAGCCTTTTGTCTTGTTTCAGGATGCATATTTATTACAAGTACTCTGGTTAAATATTGAAAAGTTACATGCTGTAGTTTAGCATTTTGCCTTTGTAATTTACAGAAAGTATTGCAGAAAATAAACTTTTGTTTCATTTTGCATGTCTGTTGTTGATTTGGGGCACCTTCGTAAGCATGCCTGTACAGCTTCTGGAGTTCAGCTAACTAGCATTTCGGGGCAAAGGTTTTTATACCCTGTGCTGTGCTCCACCGGTGGCCATTGTCTGCAGTCTCTCACACAGTGTGTCATATCATTTCGTCCCCTACCTCCTGGGGTCACCTTGAACTCTACCCCAAGCAACACCCACTTTTGGGCGCTTGCATCACAGTTCTTTCATTTAAAATTGCGTCTCAGTTGATCTGTAGTCTTTTTTTTTCTTTCAACTATTTAAGAGCTTCCAGGGCTTCCCTGGTGGCACAGTGGTTGAGGGTCTGCCTGCCGATGCAGGGGACACGGGCTCGAGCCCTGGTCTGGGAGGATCCCACATGCCTCGGAGCAACTGGGCCCGTGAGCCACAACTACTGAGCCTGCATGTCTGGAGCCTGTGCTCCGCAACAAGAGAGGCCGCGACAGTGAGAGGCCCGCGCACCGCGATGAAGAGTGGCCCCCGCTCGCCGCAACTAGAGAAAGCCCTTGCACAGAAGCGAAGACCCAACAAAGCCAAAAATAAATAAAAATTAAAAAAAAAAAAGCTTCCATTAGATTTTTTTTTCTCTTTTTTTTCTTTGCTTTTTTGAAAAAGTAATACATACACATGGTTTTTCTTACATTATCCTATCACATTAGAAGGTTAATTCATTCCTGAAAAAAACTCCTGTAGGGTGAATTCTTCCAGGTTGAAAGCATAATTAAAACACCGGATGACAGTGAAATGGGTGCAATTATTTAAGTAGCTAACATGGTTCTTCATAACACAGCATAACGAGGCCATCTCCCTTCATTAAGGCCATTTCCCTTGCTAACAATACGACTCTACTGCCTCTCTTTCAGCTCCTGTTGCCAAGGCACACCATACACACTCAACTGAACCCTTCCTCACGCCCCACCTCTGGGAAGAAAAAGGACAAAAGATATCAATGAAAATAATGCAAATAGTGTCTGAGGTTATTACTATTTTCAATTATCGAGTGTGCACCCTGAAAGGAGAACTTACCTCAAGAGAGGCCAACCATTCAACTCAGAAGATGATTTTTTTTTTTTTTTTTTTTGCCATGCCTCCCAGCATGCAGGATCTTAATTCCCATACCAGGGATCGAACCTGCGCCCCCTGCAGTGGAAGTGTGGAGTCTTAACCACTGGGCCACCAGGGAAGTCGCAGAAGATGCTATCTTGGTGACACTCAAATGAGCACTTAACCTAGATAAATCCAAACCAGACTTCTTAAATGGAAAGAACTGCCTCATATGCCAAAGGCAGGGTCTGAAAAGAAACTGTCATCCTGCAGCAATGGTTATATGTCACGGGATAGAATTGTACGATAAATGAGAGAAACTGAAAATAAATCTCTTCTCCTGATTCTTAGTCTACCACCCCAGAAGCAACACCTATTAAGTTTCTTGAATGACCTGTGTCTATATGTACATGCAGGCATGTATTTTATTTTCCCCTTTAAATATAGAAACTTCTGGACCGTACTTTTTCCACTTAAAACATCCTGGAGATTGTTCTTTGTCAGCACACACACCCTTTTTAACTGCTGCATAATGTTTCATAGTACGTGCTTTTTTTTTTTTTAAACTCCTCATTGATGGGCATCTGCTTCCAGTATTTTACAGCCCTAAAAATGATGTGATGACTATACTATGTATGCATATGTGTGAGGATCATTTGGATAATTTTCAAATTGCCCATTTTCACACTAGCTTCCATCATGTGATACAGGAATGCAGAGGAAAAAAGGTAGAATAGCATAAGGGTCATCACAGTGACTGAGCAAGAATGGACTTTTTCTTCACATTGGTTACATAAGAGTCATCAACTTGTTTTTCTTACATAAGCTTTCAGACTGACTCCAAAGCCTTTAATAATTAAACCCACCAATCTTAAGATAAACACCTGATATGCCATGTGGGGAAAATGCTCCCAGAACATGTTGATGCACAACCTTTTGCCATGTGGCATAACTGTGGAAGGCTGGGTGCTGACAGCAGTAGAAACACCATCCAGCAAAGATGGGGGTGATGCAAGGTTTAAAAGGCAGACTGCAAGGCAAAGAGTGAGCTGGAGAAAGTAACAGACGGAGGCATTCAGAGGAGCAATTTCTGTTCACCTGTTCAGGGCAGAGAACTGTCCAGCGTGCGGGGAGTGTGTGACATATTTGTGAAACAAAGGACAAAAGCTCAACTATGACGGTCGCCATAGTTGGGCCATAGGAGCTGGTTGAGGGAGCAATCGAAGTGGGTTCCAGGAGATGGAAAGGCTCCCTTGAGGAGTAAATCCCCAAGAGATGGAGGTGAGTAGAAGAGAAGGAGAGAGACATTTCTGTACATTCAGTAAACCAATTCAAAAAAATAAATAAATACAATAAAAAAAAAATAAAAAGTAAACCAAGCCCTAAAAATGGGAAGAAACAGTATTTCAAGAACGGCGACTGGATGTACCAGATGATTAGTGGAGAATATGGAGGGGGGAGAGAGGAGAGGACACAGCCAAATAATGTAAGCTTTTAACAAAAGAGTTACCTATGTGTCACCTTCAGATGTTTTTAAACCTACACTTTTATTTTTTTTTTCAAAAAAAACCTTCTTGAGGAAACGTTATTGAGATCAATACTTCAGTTTCAAAATCACAGTAAAAATGGAGAGTTTGTTTCAGTTTTGAATTTTTCAAATTTTAGGAAAATTTTTAAACAAAATTTGAAAAGATTTTACACTGAACATCATGTGGTCATCACCTAGAGTGAAGCGTTAACATTTTACTAGACTTGCTTTGTATGCATGTCTACCCACTTATCTATCCCAATTTCCATCCATTAGTCTATGTTTCTTTTTGAGACATTTAAAAATAAGTACAGAACATCCACACAGGCTACCCTGAAAATTTCAGTATGCATATCATCAACTAGGTTTTAGTATTTGTTTGAAATTATTTCTAGGTAAAATTTGCACACAATGAAATGCATACATATTAAGTGTACCATTTGATAAGTTTTGACAAGTAAATATGTCTGGGCAACAAACCCTATCAAGGTATAGAACGTTACCATTAGCCCAGAACACCCTGTCGCCCTCCTTCCTTAAAATTAGCAAAGCCGGAAGGTATATGGGACAAAATCCAGGAGAAACAAGGCACACACTTCCAGGTACCCTCTTCCAGTGGAGCTACATGGATATAGCTAATTGTCCCAGCAGTGATGTGTGACAACACTTCGGAAGTCTGGCCAGTCAGATTAGCCCACCCAAGCCTTGGTATCCAGGACTTTACTGGGGATCTATCATGAAGGCTGAAGTACCTGCATAACAATTTCAGCTATTCAGATTCCAGACCCCCCAGAGCAAAGACATGCATTCATCATACATCACATTTTAAGAATGAACTATTTAATCGGATTTGTACCACTTGGCCCAAAACGTCAAGCATACAAAAATGTTCTTCTCAGACAGAATATTCTAATGGATCAGAACTCATTTCCCAGGAGCCAGTCTGAGGCCATTCCTGAAGATAGGCATTTGTAATGAATATGCAGGTTTTGAGCAACCCAGACATGTAAATTAATCCTTTAAACCTATACATTTACATCAAGTTAAACACTCTGGTAGGCAGAATAACACTCCCCCAAAGAGGCTCGTGTCCTAATTCCCTGGAATTTAAATAGTTTATGTTATATGGCAAAAGGAGAATAAAGTTCGCCGATAGAATTAAAGTTGTTATTCAGCTGACCTTAAAACAAGATTACCCTGGGTTACCCTGGTAAGGCCTGATGTAATCAAAAGGGTCTTTTAAAGCAGGAGGAGTCAGTTAGAGATTTAAAGGTGCTACACTGCTGGCTCTGAAGATGGAAGAAGAGCCGTGAACCAAGGAAGGCAGGTGGTTTCTAGAAGCTGGAAAAGGCAAGAAAACAATTCTCCCCGAGAGCCTCTAGAAAGAACCGGTCTTGCTGATACCTGATCTCTAGGCCAGTGATGGTCATTGCAGACTTCTGACCTCCAGAATGAGGAGATAATAAATTCTTGTTGTTTTAAGCTGCTAAGTTTGTGATGACTTGTTACAGCAGCAATAGGAAACCAATATACACAGAGAGGCCAGAATCTCTACTAATGGAGAGTTCCTGAAGATTACTCAGTTTATTAAGTGTTATTGAACACTAGTAATAAGCCAGGCACTGTGCTGAACGCTAAAGGCTCAGTGGTGGATATAAAGCTCCTGCTCACAAGAACCTCACATCTGGTCAAACAGGGCCTGCCACCTAGCAGATATTCAGTATTCACTGGGTGGGTGGGTAGGTGGAGATGTAGATGGATGGATTGCCCATAAGGCCCTGCATGACCTCCTCTTCTGCTGACCCACTCTCCTGTCTCTCTTTTCATTCTTTTTTTTTTTTTTCTTTTCATTCTTAATTGAAACTTTTTCTGTTCTTGAACCCAATAAATTTGCTCCCGCCTCAGGGCTTTTGCACTTGCTATTAACATCTTACAATGCTCTTCTCGACATTTGTGTCATTTGCTCCCTTATTCCCTTGTGGTCGCTGCTCAATGCCACCTTGTCAGAGAAGCCCTTCATAACTACACTGTATAAGCCAGTATACCCCTCCCCACATCCACATCACTTTCTAGATCCCTTGCCTGACTTTATTTTTCTCCATATAATTTGTTACTTCCATGTCAGGTGGTTCATCCCTTTCCCAAAGCTGGACCCCTTAGCAGGGGCCTGAGACTGGCTGGAGGAAGAGGCTTTTTCCTAATTCACACAAAGTTGCTGCCTATTCCCTAAGCCACCTGCCTTTTTCTAACTTGCAGAGATGTCATATTGTTTACTAGCAGCCCTGGTAGAATAGAAGCTCTAGGAGAGCGAAATCTGTCGCTTTGTTCGCTGTTGCTTTCCCTAATGCTTAGAAAGAACAGTGTCGGGCACATAGCAGGTATTCAATAGGTATTTTTCCTTGGATGGATGGACAGATGCGTGGAAAAACTCAAAAGTAAATGGAGTGCCAATAGACTCGTGAGTGTCACTATGAGACTGTGGATGGGATACCGTGGGAGCTCAGAAAGAAGGTATCTAACCCTGCCTTGAGAGGCTGGAAAATGTGTTTTAAGAAATTACACAGTCCAGGGACTTCCCTGGTGGTGCAGTGGTTAAGAATCCACCTGCCAACGCAGGGGACACGGGTTCAAGCCCTGGTCCGGGAAGATCCCACATGCCGCAGAGCAACTAAGCCCGTGCGCCACAACTACTGAGCCTGCACGCCTACAGCCCGTGCTCCGCAACAAGAGAAGCCACTGCAATGAGAAGTCCACGCACCGCAAGGAAGAGTAGCCCTTGCTCACCACAACTAGAGAAAGCCTGCGCGCAGCAACGAAGACCCAACGTAGCCAAAAAAAAAAAAAAAAAGAAATCACACAGTCCAAGAGAAAGTTTATTTGGATTTCCTTGTTCTTAGGTTTTTCACAGTCCTTGCGTTTGGAATCATTTGGAGCTAATCACATTTGATTGGGGGTTGGAAGAGTCTAGAAGTACCCTATACACATGATTCCTCTGTGTGATTTCTGCAATAGCAAAGCTTACGGTAATCAGGATCAAAGGAGGGTACGTGAACCCGCTGTAAAAGCACTATCCCCAGATTACTAGCATTCCATTCCAGAGTTAGTGAACAGAACTAAAGCACACTTACCACTGAGACAGGAGGGAAAGGAGCAGGATACAAATGCTAGATAATGAAGAAAGGGGGCAGCTGTTGGGATGTGATAAAGACTGGCTGGAACCAGCTGAAACCAAGGTGGCTTTGAGAACAGTCCAGTCTTTGACCTTTAGCTCATTATACCTTCATTGTAATTCTAAAAATCACTCTCCGTTATGCCATGACAGTTCCGAGGTAGACCATAAAAGGCCAAATAGTGGGCAGTGATCCAATTCCTGGGAAATCCCCACCCTACCCCAAAATAGCGAGAATATTCCTCCCACTCATGAGCCTATGAAATTACTTAATCCATAAAAACCTAGGACCCCAGGCCTCAGAACCACTCTCACTTTCCAGGATGACCCCATGCCCGGGGGCTACCCTCACTTTCTGAAGCAGTCTGCATTCTGCCTATTGAATGTGTATCTCTCTAAATAAATACCCATTGCTTTCCCTTTACTCTGGCTTACTCTTGAATTCTTTCCTGCATGAAGCCAAGAACCCTCCCTTGGCGATCGGTCCTAAGGACACCTGCAGGTCCCAGGATGTGACATTTCCCCCCCTGCAACTCTATAACTAACTTTACATTTGCAGCCAGGGTTAAGATGTAAGGAAAGAAAAAGTGTCACAGAGGTTTAGAACTCTAAAAGTCTTTAAAGTTCTTCTCATTTGATTTCTAATTTTACAGATGATCTAATTAAATGGAGGCGGAGCCAGAGTGTTGGCTTTAGGAATGGGAACTCAGTGACTGTTCTGGTACCACACGTCCCCCTCACAAAGATCAGCAGAGCAAGTGTTCAGGAAAGAGAAGGTATATTTAATACACTTAGAAACAACTTCATAGCCATTTCCTAGAATGACAGAACATTAAAGCTTTCCATTTCATTGAAGACCAACTTGTAACAAGGATAAGGGAAATAAGTGTTAGAGAACAGGAAACCAGTTCTGCCCTTTTATCCCCATACATGTTAAATATTCATATTCAATATTCAATATTATGTTCACAGAATCATAAAAATCTGTGGTTTATCCTCACAGAATCCTGGAACTGGAAGGGGTTTTAGAAAGCAAGTGGTACAGATACTCTCAATGTACTGGCAAGAAAATTCAGTCCCCTAGGCTGTGACTTGCCCCAAGGCACACAGTCCAAGCAGAACCCTGACGCCCTGAAGCCCAGCTCAATGCCCTCATCATCCTTTCCTGCTGAGGGTTCTTTTAGAAAACAGAGAATAAAAGGGGTGGGGGTCTTTCTAAAATTTTGGCTCAGGAGCTTGAGCTCCTGGCTCAGGGTACAGATTTCAACTTTAATAGGCCATCCAGGTTTTAGTTAAGAGATATTAAAGCAAACTCACTTAAATAGCTCCTCCAACCTAACTTCAGAAAGGCTGTCTTGGCAGTCTTGGATCAACAGCAATTAAACTTCAGCCTCAGAACTGGAAAGAACAAACACTGAATGTAAACACCACCTGTCAAGTTCTTGGTAAATATTTTCCTTTTCCTTCTACTGAGCCTGCTCTTGTTTGAAAAGGAGAGGGACATACCAGTTCCAACTTGACTTGTCACAGCCCCTTAATTCATTGTGGGGTTCATGACAACACCCTGAAACCCGAGGCTGCTTGAGCCAGTGATGTTCATTTGGTTTCTAACCACAATTGCCCCTGTACCCGTCAGATCTGAGTTACTGGTACCACTGTGGGTATTTCAGGCCACTGAAGATGGGTAGGATAAGGATACATGGTGCATAACTTAGGGCTATGTGGTGTTTGCCAAATGTGCCCTCTACCCTCGAAAATATTCTCTGAACTGCTAATCATTAGCAGAACTAGTGGTCCATATCTTAAGCTACCCACCTCCTGCACTCCGCTCCCTTACTCATGCGTAGCTCTAATCTTACCGGGAGAGGCAACACAGACGGTGCCAGCACCGTCAATAGTTCTATCTGAGCCTTTCCTCGCGGGCCCGGAGGACCCGAACACCTGGGCAACTGTGAGGGTGCAGGGCGCGCGGAGGGGCACGCGGGGGGCGAAGGGTGTCGCCGAATACAGCCCGGTACGTCGTCGCAGCTTTAACTTGGTAAGGTCGTGGAGCCGGACGCCCCCTCCCATCCTTCGATGGGATTTACCTCCTCTTCCGGCGTCGTTATCTCCGAGAGGTAAAGTCCCTTTAAGAAAAACAGTAGTGGACCGTTCAGCCGCAGCAGAGGGAAAGTGTGGGGACGAAGCTAAGGTCGCCCGAGTCTCGCCCGCGGGGACCGTTAAGGCAAGGGTGCTGTAGCATCTACGGTTTGCGGGGGTGGCCTGGGATTCCGCTGGGCCGGAAGTGCCCCTCGTCGCCATGGCTACAGGAGCGGGCGCCGCCCGCAACGTTCAGTCCCCATGGTAACCCCATTGTCTCAGTAGCCAGAACTCGTGCGGTGGGCGGGAAAGGTAAAGCTAGGTGAGTGTCTCTCTTCCGCAAAGCAATCCAGCGGCGCCTTGAACGAGGTCCGAAAATGTCAGTACACTGAAGCCGCCGGCGGAAGCCGAGCTGCCAGGCTGAGGGAGCCGGGAAGCCTAGTTCTGGGCCGTGGCTCCCCTGCCCTCGGCCAGGTACGCCGCGCCACGCTTGCCTCTCGGCCGCCCTCGCCCGCTTTTCGCGCTAGAGCCTCTGCGGCCGGGGCACCGCCCACAGGAAAGAAGCCAGGGGAAGCTCGGACGTTGCTCGGAATGTGGTGTTAAGGTTTACAAAGTTAAGGCGAGACAACTGCAGAAAATAGGAAGCGATTTGCACTTGAGAGAGGGGGGCGATAGTGGTGTTACAATTCAGGGCCGTGTGAAACCGCACGGGAACAGAATTGAGGAGGTTGAGACGTCAGAACCCCTCGCCCTGGCCACGGTTTTGAAAGTAGAGATGAGAAGGACAAATTCGTGAATCTTCCCTTCTGGTCTTTGGATTGTGAATGTTGTGGAGACTGAGTCAGAGAGCTACTCAGGGCTCAGGTGGGAATGAGTGACATTCTGCAGGGTGAAATGAGGAAGGACTTCGTGGGTACCAATGTTCAATAAATAACTGCATTCGAGTTGGATCTGATTTAAGCGACAGGGATAGCCATGAGGGTTCAATTTAGCAAATAATAACAAATCAGATTTTTTGCCATGAGTTTCAGTCATTTCCCCCATCAGTTAATGACAGCAACCAAAATAGACGCATGTGTTTTAGCTCCTTAACTAGGATCACCTATTAAATAGTGAGATGACCCAAGGGACACAGAGAAGAATTAACCAACAAATACACTGTTAGTAGTGAGAGCTGGTTACCTGCAAAAACAGTATCTGACTTGAGTAGGAGATCATAGTTTTGTTGACTCAGTAGCTGTTAATGTGTTGGCTTAAGGGGTAAAAAAGGTAGGGGATTTTGGAGGTAATGTGAAGTAAAAATTAGAGGAAGGAAATTTAATTCAGGGATTTAATTTGGCAAATGTCTTGAATTTCTGCTTTCCACGGTCTCTATACATGAATGTGTGTGTATAATCTATTTGTGGATTTAGGATGGGTTATATATTTGGGCAGTTTCATTTTAATGCTAATAGCATCCAACAAAGGGAAAACAGAACAAGACTTCTAAGCGTTTTCTTTCAAAGCTGTCCTCACATGTGATTCTTGGTAGGAAGACGATGCGAGCCAGCCCCATCCGCATCCCGACTGTCAGCAGTGACACCGACTGGGACTTCTGCTTCCATCTGTAAGTATCACACTCACTCAGTGGCCTGAAACGTTGGGACCTCCACTTAAGGCAAACCTTGGTGGACTTTGCATGCATATTATATAGTAGAGAAGATTGAGCTTCTGTGTTGTATTCTAATAATGGTTCTGCTCTAATGTCCATTTGTACTTGTGCAACCTATGCAAGATGGAAAACAAATGTTTTTTCCTAACTTAAGGGAAATTTCAGTTTTTTTTATAAAGATAGGTTACTTAGAGCAAGATTGGTAAAGTCATGGAGAATTAAATATAGAAAAATTAATGAGAAATTGAAACTGTTTCATGAAATAAAGAGACAATAAGTAAATTAAAAATTTCACATCATGACAGCTAATACTTATTGAACAAATACTTTGTGCCGGGCACTGTTCTAAGTACTTATGCATATTAACGCAACTAATTCCCCCAAAACCCTGTGAGGGAGGTACTGTAATTACCCCCATTTTTTAGATAAGGAATATGAATTAAAGAGAGGTTAGGCAATTTGCTCAAAGTCACACAGCTAGTAAGTGCTATTCAAACTGGGCAGTCCGACTCCAGAGTCCATTCTTTAACCACTCCTCTATACCAGGGTTTCTCAACCTCGACGCTATTGACATTTTGAATCAGATAATTCTTTGTTGTGAGGGCTGTCCTGTGCGTTGTAGCATCCCTGGTCTCTACCTACGAGATGTCAGTAGCACTGTCCCAGTTGTGACCAGCCAAGGTATCTCCAGACATTGCCAGATGTCCCCTGGGAGCAATATCACCCTTGGTTGAGAACCATTGCTCTACACCAATGCTATCAAGTAGAAATATAATGCAAGCCACAAATGTAATATCAAATTTTTAAGTAGCCATATTAAAAAACTAAAAAGAAACAGGTAAATTTAATTTTAACACCATATTTATTTATCTCAATATATCTAAAATATTACATAACATAATTCATGAAATATTTTTTCTTCAATTAAGCGTTTGAAATTCAGTGTGTGTTTTACACCTGCAGCAGACCTCAGTTCAGACCAGCCACATTTCATGTGCTTAATAGCCACATGAGACTAGTAGTTAACGTATTAGTGCAATTCTATACCATCTCATAAAATATCTTAGGGTTAAGGGTTATACAAATATAAAATTGAAGTTAAAAATGTAGAGTTTACAGTAGAGTATCTTGGAAATAATCAGATAATTCATATTTAATTTTACTAGTCAGAATTCACATTTATGATGGCAACATGTAGAATAAGTTAGAAACCTAGCAGATCTTTCATTTAACTGGCCTAATTTTTTTTATTCTGACTATCCTTCCAGATATCTAACTGGTCAGTATTCTCCAGGCATGTTTCTTACCTTTCATAGCAAAATGTTCAAAGCTAGTTCAGGGCTTGGCAGTCTCAAGTCATTTGTCAAGACCTCAATGTTTCTACTTCCTTTGAGGCCCTGCTGTTGAAGCTTGCTCCCTTTGGTCTCAGCTTAATTTCGTTCAAGGCTGAAATTTAAATATTTAGGGCTTATAATTTTTTTTAAAAAAACTTATTTATTTAAAGTTATTTATTTGTTTGCTTATTTATTTATTTTTGGCTGCACTGGGTCTTCGTTGCAGCGCACGGGCTTTCTCTAGTTGCGGCGAGGGGGGCTACTCTTCGTTGCGGTGCGCCGGCTTCTTGTTGCAGTGGCTTCTCTTGTTGTGGAGCACGGGCTCTAGGCGCGTGGGCTTCAGTAATTGTGGCACGCGGGCTCAGTAATTGTGGCTCGCGGGGTCTAGAGTGCAGGCTCAGTAGTTGTGGCGCACGGGCTTAGTTGCTCTGCTGCATGTGGGATCTTCCCGGACCAGGGCTCGAACCCTTATCCCCTGCATTGGCAGGCGGATTCTTCACCACTGCGCCACCAGGGAAGCCCCTGGGGCTTATAATTTTTAATATCCAAAATTAGTAATCTCTTTGGTGACCCCAATAGATTGAACTTCTGCTTCAGGTGGGTGAAATATGCAGCCTACGCAAAGCCTTCTATTGAGGGACTAAGCTTTCTTTCTGTGAGTTTTCTTGAGTTATGATCTCTTGTCACAGATTTCCTCCACCTTCAGTCTTTTTCAGGTATCCTAAAGACCTTACACTTTCTTTTTCCATTCATTTGTTCGTTATTTAACCAGCCATTATTTGTTTTTACTGTGAGCCAGGTATCAGGGTTTCTTAGAAACAAATGAGACTCAGCCCCAGCCCTGGTGGAGTTTACTGGCTAGGAAGCAAAGAAGACTCAGAAACAAAAACAGATTTTGAAAATGAGACTATTGCGTGATTCGCACTCTAGTAGAAGTTGGAGAAGACTTTTGCAAGCCCTGGAGAGGGTGTTTCTACTGCTACGCCAGTGCTAGACTTCCAGCAGAGGTGACATTCGAGTTGGAGGAGGAGTACGGAATTCACTAGGCAGAGGACAGGCAAGTTTAGCACCTGTCTCCTGATCACAGGGCCGTGCCAGCCTTCCCTGGCGTTTCCGTTGAGTTTGCATGTCTTCTGAAAGCACACTTCTGTTTGTGGGCAGAAGGCAGTCCTGCTGGGGCCTGGGCTTGGGCCTGAAGAAATGTTGCTCTCCTGTCCGCATAACCTGGTTTGCCCACATGCCTAAATAAATATAGGTTATTTAGAACAGGACTCTGGATGGATATTAGGATGTCATTTATTCGAACCTGGTGTAAAAGGTTACGCTTGACATTTATTTTCCTTCTAAATTTTCCTCTTTTTGCTTTTCTTACAATGAACATTCATTACTTATCTAATCAGTGGAAAAGGAAGATAAATTTTATTTTAAAAACTATACAATGGTTGAACTTTTAAAAGCTATCGTGAATACAAAGGTGATTCCTTTGGGGGAGCTTATTAATAATTAAAATTTCTGTTGCTCTTAATATCTTAGAATTCTGTTTCTTCTGGATCACTTTATGATGTCTCTGGCAGAGTTAGGATATGGTTATCTTTTTTGTTATATAAGAGTAACTCTTTGGACTTTTATTTTTATCATACCAATTACCCGTTCATAATTATGTTCAGCATCATAGTCTGAGATCTGCATTGTGTGTGTGTGTGTGTGTGTGTGTGTGTGTGTGTGTGTGTGTGTGTGTAAGGGGGTGGGCAGGGGGTGCTGGGGAAGAGGGAGATTTTCAACCCACTCAGCTCTTTCTCAAACACGTTTTTTGGTTTTTTGTTTTGTTTTTTCTAACATAATTGAGAAGGTCATTTCTCTTCTGAATCTGCACTTGACCCAGTGTGGGTTCTCTCCCCTCTCCTTGGTGGGACCACATCCTCTTTAGTTACTCTTTATGTTGAAGTTTTTAAGAAATATGAAAGAGGGCACGTGAAGTTCTGACCTCAAAATGTTAGCTCCCTTTACCTTATTTCATTATGTCCATTTTCCCCCCTGGTTTGGATCAGAATTTTAGAACATCAGGGATCTTGGAGATCTTCCAATTCAACATCCTCAAGTCATGGAGCTCATAAAATAAGAATAGCTAATGTTAAAAGAGCACTTACTAAATAGCAGGCTGTGCTAAGTGATTTATGAGTATTATCTGATTTAATCCCATAACCTCATCAGGTGGGTATTCATATTGACTTCATTTTACTGTGAAGCAGATCAATACTTACTTAGGGTCATATGATTGGTAAGCAGCAGGGCTGCGACTCTGCCATAGGTGGGAGGTTCACTAAATCTGTTTGATTGGAACCGCTACATTGCCGTTCTAATTCTCGGCTTTACAGGTGACGTGAGTTCACCAACTAGCTTTATTCTACAGGTTTATTTTAGAGATCGTATCCCTAGCCCCCAGTTGGGAGGGCTCTGTCCTTCAGTGCTGCCTTGTTTGAGGTAGGCAGGGTTAAACCTGACTCCGTGTCCCTCTCTGGTAACCCACAGGTCACAGCAAACCAAGATCCCAGAGCATCAGCGAACAGATGAGTTGTATCCCACTAGTGGGTCTGGAGAGAGCGAAGAAGATGCTAAAGCCAAGGAGGAGAAGGCCACAGACCGTGTGTCTCTTCCCAAAGAGAAACTGGCCCAATCCCAGAAGAAGGTAGCTCAGCTGATTAAGGGAAAAATGATAATAAGACAAAAAACTCACTGGGTTTTCCATTTAAAAATAACGTCCATGACTAGAGAAGTTCTTCCTTAATTTGCACATCGAAGGGCATTGCAGATGGAAGTAGAGGAAGATGTTGTATTTCTTTATCAGTGGAAGAAAACAAAGCAGAGCGTAGTTGGTAGCCAGCCCGCCTTCGGGCTCCACACGTGGGTCACCGTGCCTGCCTCCTTGGAGTGTTTGTGCTCCTGGCTTTAAACTAAAAATTAATGTTTGGTTCTTCCTGTTGCTGTTTGATTACGTTAATTAAAAAATCATCTTTTGATTTCTCCTGAAAGGTTTCAGAATAATGTCTTTTGGGTAAGAAGAAGGCCAGGATAGTGAGGCAGGAGGCTGAGAACAAGGGTAGCCCGGCAGAGTCTAGGCTCAGGCCTGGCAAGGATACGGTAAGATGCCTGTGGTTACAGTGGAATCATAAGCAAACCAAAGGACCGGAAGTGGGCGGTAGCAGCAGGGGTCAGACAGTGTAGGTATCCATTTTCAAGAGCAAAGCAAGGACTTGGGAACTAGGACCTCAGAGCAAGCGTTTAGCAAGAGCGTTCAAAATGCGGGAACCCGAGAAAGCATGTCAGGGACCCTCACGATTAACACCCAGGCACCGGCCTGCTCCCAGAGCATTATTTATCAACAAAGGAGTTCATGTGCTGACTTACTGACTTCCTGGCCATTCCTGGCTAAAGGAAAAAATGATCTTAAAGTACATGTGTGAAAAAAAAACCTCTGCAGATGGCTCAGGAAAGGCTGAGAGGCACTTCAGAGGGAGATGATAGAAGCTGATACTTCCCCAGATGGATGTATTTATAATATAAAGTTATAAAGTATTTATAATATAAAGGGTAATTTACCTCTGTAAATTACCCAGAAACTTGCAAAGGACCATCATCCTGACCTGGATCCAATAGTATTTCATGAACCCAGGCTAGAATGATCACTTCTGGAAAGACAAGTACCAACTGCCATGGAATGCAACTGTGGGCTTTTAAGACTTGACAGCTCCTCGGGACTTCCCTGGTGGCGCAGTGGTTAAGACTCTGTGCTCCCAGTGCAGGGGGTCCGGGTTTGATCCCTGGTGTGGGAACTAGATCCCACATGCATGCCGCAGCTAAGAGTTCAGAAGCCACAACTAAGGAGCCCGCCTGCTGCAACCAAGACCCAGCACAACCAAATAAATAAATATTTAAAAAAAAAAAGACTTGACAGCTCCTTGACCAGTTTGGATAATGACAAAGATTTAGATTTAGGAGTTATATCTAGCCCAGCTCTGTGCTCACAGCCCTGAAGGGCAGGGAGATTGGTGGCAGGAGCAACAGCCCTGGATTGACCTGTAGAGCCCATACTGGTTGTCTCAGTTTCCCCAGGGCAGGAAGTGTGGGGATGAATGAATACAGAATGTCCAGAGCCAGGACAGAACTCAAGGCTTCGGACTCTCATTCCAGTGATTTTTCACGATGTTATGCTTCTCCCTCAGAATAGAACTTAGTATTTACTGTGCGGTCAGCCCGTGCAGAACTCTCCAAAATTCTGACTGCATGGATGTTTTTAAAGCACGAGGGGAAATGTCCCTCGAACACTGTTTGCGTCTGTGTGTTTGAGCTGGGAGGGGTGAAGCATCAGGTTAGGAAGGAGATGGGGTGGGGGGACGGGAGTCGGGGGGATCAGAAGGGAGCAGTCCTTGGACCACTCTGTCTGTGTGTTACTCTGTAAATGGGTACATTCAGATAACACGTAACAGATTTGGATCACTTTGATGTTGACTCACTTTCCCTACAGTAACTCCATGAGGTAGATGGTATAGATTTCCAAATAGAAAAGGAAGCTGGGACTCAGGGTGATCTTGCCCCAGACGTCACAATCAGTAAACATTAGAACGAGGGTTGAAACTCCAGGCTTGTGAGTCCTTGAAGTGCCGTTTTCGCCTCACCAGGAAATAAATGCCTGACTTTGTCAATCAGTGCAGCCAGTTGACGACTGTGTTTGTGAAGTGACTGACATCTGTGACCTGAAGGTGCAATTCTCTGGTTTCTTAGAGAGCTCTGCCTATCAGTTCTGCAGAGCCAGGGGCTCTCTCCCCGCCTCATCCTCATCTTTGCCAATAGAGAGATGATTTATTCAGCAAATACTGAATGAGCGCCTCCTCTCTGCATGGAGCATACAGCAGTGAACATGAGAAATAAACTCTTCTTTTATTGATTTATTAAATTTATGATATTTATTTATTTAGTTTTGGCTGCGTTGGGTCTTCATTGCTGTGGAGAGCGGAGGCTACTCTTTGCTGCGGTGCGCAGGCTTCTCATTGCGGTGGCTTCTCTTGTTGTGGAGCACAGGCTCTAGGCACGTGGGCTTCAGTAGTTGTGGCACGTGGGCTTCAGTAGTTGTGGCACGCAGGCTCTAGAGCGCAGGCGCAGTAGCTGTGGCTCATGGGCTTAGTTGCTCCGCGGCATGTGGGATCTTCCCGGACCAGGGCTCGAACCTGTGTCGCCTGCATTGGCGGTCAGATTCTTAACCACTGCGCCACCAGGGAAGCCCCAGGAATAAACTGTCCTTGAGGAACTTATTTTCTATTTGGGGAGACAGATCATAGACAAGCAAAATAATAGTTACTGCAATATCAGAGAGAGGTAAATGCCACGAAGAAAAAAATCAAACAGGTAATGGGATAGTAAGTGATGGGGTGAGAGTCTGTTTTAGATAAGGTGACCAAGGAAGGCCTCTCTGAGGTGAACACAATGAAAATGACACAAGAGGGTAACGATGTGTGAGCGTGTCCCAAGCTGGGGGAACAACAGGTGTACAAGCCCCAAGTTAGAAATTAGTTTGCTGTGTTCAGGAACATCAGATTTGTTTAAAAATCCAGATATGTTTATTAATAATAAGAAGAAGAAGAATGATAAATAACTAGCTATTTGGTCACCATTGGAGGATGCTAGTGAATGAACTCTATTTGGAAAGCTGATAAATAAAGAGAATGATTAAATCATGTATCCTGTCCTTCTGATATGAACTGTACTATTGGGTAACTAAGAAGGAGATGAGAGGAGATTTCTTTTTATAGAGTTATTCCACCTAACATATGAAGAGGGAATGATAGAATTAGGATATCAGTGTTTTATAATCTCTTATAGATTAATTCATGTAGTTGTGCTTTTATCAGAAAGAGACAACCCAAGGTTAGGTGTCTTCTGATGGTAGAACATATGAAGTAGTTTTGCTTAAAAAAAAAAAAGCTAAAGTTAACCAAACTTCTAAATCAACCACCCATATAAAGGCAGAATGGAGACTGGAAGGACATGTTGAGTGACACCATAAAGATTCAACCAAATTTCCATTTTTGGGAAACATTATAAACCAAATAACTCAGTTTCTTCAATAAATAATTTGCAATGAAAAGAATTAGAAATGGAGGTGGAACCCATGGATGAAAAGAGACTCAGGAGACTGATCTCAGTGTATGGACAATTAAACTGTATAAGAAATACTAGATTTATGAGGTAATTATTAGGTTTATGAGACTAGGTATTTGATAGTAAGGAATCATTAATATTTTGGTGAGATAATGATTTTGTGGTTATATTTCTAAGTCTGTATCTTTTGGAGATACTTATGAAATATGAAATGATTTAATATCCTTGATTTGCTTCAAAATCATAGAGGGAGAGGGTGGATGCATGAGGAGCATAGATATGAAAGCAGATTGACTGGGAGTGATGAAGCTGACTCATTCTCCATGCTGTTAAAGTTTTTCACAAAAAGAGGTTAAGAGAAGTCACTCTGGCTATGATGTAGAAAGCAGACAGGCTATGGGGGGCAAGAGTGGAGGCAATTAGGAGGGGCTGTGGTCACCCAGGTCAAAGATGAGGGTGGCTTGGACGAGGTACACATGGCAGAAATGAGAAGTGCTTAGCTTTAGGACTTAGGAATAAGGTGGAGCCAAGAGGACTTGATGGATTGGCTGTGGGATGGGAAGGGGGGTGGGGGGAGAGAAAAAGATGACAGTGGATGCAGTCCTGCAATCCAGTGATAAGATACAGACTGGAGATTTTCCTCCTTTCCAAAAAGTGTAATGACTTGTTTGCTCTCTGCAGAATACCCAAGCAAATAAGGAGGTGATTCGCTGTGTCATCCTTTCTCGAATTATTTTTTTTTTTTAGAGATTGGAGTTTATTTATTTATTTATTTATTTATTTATTTATTTATTTTTGGCTGTGTTGGGTCTTCGTTTCTGTGCGAGGGCTTTCTCTAGTTGTGGCAAGTGGGGGCCACTCTTCATCGCGGTGCACGGGCCTCTCACTATCGCGGCCTCTCTTGTTGCAGAGCACAGGCTTCAGACGCGCGGGCTCAGTAGTTGTGGCTCACGGGCCTAGTTGCTCTGCGGCATGTGGGATCTTCCCAGACCAGGGCTTGAACCCGTGTCCCCTGCATCGGCAGGCAGATTCTCAACCACTGCGCCACCAGGGAAGCCCTCTCGGATTATTTCTGGGGAAGAACCCTGGAAATGTGCACAGGCTTTGGCCACCCTGGCTTATGGCTACCTGACACTGAGAGGTACTCGATTTCCCCGGCTGGGTCTGGGGGGGCCAGCCACAGTGAGCCCACACAGAACCACAGTCGGGGTGGGGATGCCCAGGGGAGGGTCCATCCTGTCCCCAACTCACACCTTGTCAAGAGAAGGGGACGTCCATGGATGAGGTGGGCAGTGTGACAGGGATCGCAGAGGTAAAGGTAATAACGAGGGAAGGAAAGCAGAGGACAGAAGCCTGGAGGACAAGAGCGTTAGGATTGGGTAGCGGAAGCGGTGCCAGCAAGGAGATAGGATCAGGAGGGGCCGAGTCATGGAAGCCAAGGGCGGAGAAGGGGTTTCAAAAAGAAGTGCAGTGTGGTTTCAGCAGGGTCAGATGGCAGAGGGAGGTCAAATGAGGTGAAGGCTGAAGACAGTCCCATGGATTTGTCCGTTGGCCAGTCATTGACACTTGGTTTGGCACCAACAAGTATACTCCTTGGGCCCTGGGAGAGCCCAGATTCAGGGAGACAACTTAGGTAACTATTTTTGAAATTCTGACTTGAGGTGATGGCAGCTTGAACCTGAGAGGAAAGCACCAGAAGCGTTTGAGAGGGATGTTTGTCTGTTTGTCAGACACGGCCTCCCTTTCTTTAGAGAGATTACTATGGTAGGTCTGTGGAAGGAGGTTGACCTTCATCTTCTGAAATCAACCCTTTCTATGAATAGCCACAGTAGACTTTGAGTTTTGCTTTTCCAGTTACATTCCAGACTAACTCAAGACAAGTAAACAGGTTATATTACAAAAGATGGTGGGAACACCACCCTCTTTCCCCTAATTCACGGTTCTTCCTGCCACATGAATGGAGAACCACATTTGAGTAGTAGGTTGGAGGGGAAAAAATTTTCCTGTAAAGGAAGGTCTCTTTGTGTGTTTGTTTTTTCTAGATGGGAATAAACAACTTCCTGATTAGCTGAAGTGCCCACATAATATAACAGCACTCAGTCTTGAACCCAGACTTCCTGAGGCCTAGCCTAGAGTTTTTCTAGAATAGGTTTTGATTATGACCGTACCTTGAGAATAGCCTAGGGTCTCTTATTTCAGGTATAGGCCTTACCCAGTTTCTTCACTTTAACTTTTTTTGAAGTCTGTGCTCCTTCAAATAAAACAACGAAAGCTTTGAAAAATCACAGACCTTCAAGAGGGATGAAGTGCTTGCGGAATTCCACTTAGTTTTGTTGTCATTAATCCTGCAACTGCTGTAAAATGGACAGAATTTATGAGCCAGGCTCCCGTGTAGGCGGGACGTATGCGTCTGTGTGTGCTCACGCCTCGCTGCACATGTGCGTGCTTTATGGCCAGCAGACCTGCCTGCCTCATTTCCCTGGGAGCCTTTTCCAGCACTGGGGGAAGGGCGTCAAGCCAGAAGGCTGATTTCTCTCGATAAATGGTCTTCCAGTAAGTATTTAATGAGACACTTGTATATGTGAAATTCTTTGACGAGGGCTCTGGGAACTATAAGGGACAGAAGGCACAGTCGTTGCCTTCAGAGAACTTGCAACCTCGTGTGGAAGGTGAGCTACCCACGTACAACTACGATAGAAGGCACCAGAAGGCCATGTGACTGGTTTAAATACAGGGCTTTGGGGGCGCTGGGTGAAATCATTTATGACTGAAGGTAGTAAGTGATAGATTCAGGAAGAGGTGCCATTCAAGAAGGCCCTTTAAAAATGAGTAGGGTTGGGTAGGCAGAAGAAGGGGTGGGCATTTCTGATGAAGAACAAGGCCTGGCAGACGCATGGAGGTGGGAAAGTGCAGCGTGTGTTTGGAAAGTAATCAGCAGCACTGGCTAGACACGGTGAGGACCGCTCAGATGAACCTGGAAAGGAGGGCACTTTGGGCAGGCTGAGGAATTAGTCATTTATTTGGTAGACAAGGAGGACTATTAGAGATTTAACAGCAGGGGGATGAGTAAATCAAAGTGTGCTTTTGGAAAGGTCAGTCTAGCGATGATAGCTAGAATGGAAGCTATCTCATCTAGCTGTTTACATCTAGGTGTAAAACCAGGCTGGTGACAGGGGGCACGAGTGAGAAGGTAAGGATTTAAGAGTCTATGAAGGACAGATACCTTTACCTTTTAAGCCAGAAATCCCACTTTTGGGACTCTCCTGAATACACACTTAAATGGATGATATTATTCTTTGCAGCATTGTTTATGATACTAGAAGATTGGAAACAACCAAGTATACTCGTCACTGAAGGACTAATACACACTATGTGGTATATACAGCCTTAGAAAGGGCATGAGGAAACTTATCTACCACTAGGGAAAGGTCTCCTGGATACATCTTTAGGCAACAGAGAACGCACAACGCAGGACCGTGTTTGTAACATACCTCTTTTCAGGTAAGAAGGAGGGGAGAGAAATGAGAATATGTGCTTATATTCACATCAAGAAACACTGAAGGAAACACAAGAAAGAAACAAAAGTTACCTAGAGGCTGCTTGTGAAAGGGGATAGAATTCGAAGTGAGACCTCTCAACATTTACCTTTTCATATAATTTTAACTTTCGAACCATGGGAATGTATTACCTATTCAAAAATGATAGTTAAAAAAAGGCTGTGAAGGAAGAATTGGCAGGACATGGCATTGGATTTGGGGTTGAGGAAAAGTGAGGCCCCAAAATGACCATGAAGTTTCAGGCCCCTCAAGGTGCCATCATCAGAGGTAAGCCAGTCAGGAAAGGAAGCGAAGTGGGAGAGGAATGGTGGGTCTGGTTTTTGATATATTGATTTTGAATTACAACAGAGAAATCCACAAGTATATTTTTACTAGGTGCTGGAAAGTTGGGACCAGAACTTGGGAGGAGAGAAGGGGAACCATAAGC
Organism: Eschrichtius robustus; assembly: GCF_028021215.1. Classification (NCBI taxonomy): domain Eukaryota; kingdom Metazoa; phylum Chordata; class Mammalia; order Artiodactyla; family Eschrichtiidae; genus Eschrichtius; species Eschrichtius robustus. The sequence goes on from NC_090825.1 coordinate 28,563,388, forward strand.
ATGGAAGAATATTTGAGACCAGAACTAGGGAGGGGAAATGGAAAATTATAAGCATGAAGGCCAAGGTTGAAGTTATAGGAGTTGATAAAACTTCTGAGAGGAGAGAGAAGAAAAGGAAGAAATGGAAAGACAGACCCTTGGAGAATGGACATATTAATGGAAGGGAACAGAGGACCCTGGTAGAGTGAGCAAAGAGTCAATTAGAGAAGGTTTATCAAGGAGAACTGAGTTAGAGCGGTGCCTTGGGAGCCAAGAGGAGAAGCCAAGCAGCTGAGGTGTCTGATGCTGCCATGATATGGGTATACAAGAAACTGCGACTGCACTTAACTCAGTAAGAGGCCCTTGGGGACCTCACGAGAACGATTTCTGCAGAAGGGTTGGAGCAGAAGCCAGATCCCAGGGATGAGGGGAAGGCGTGGGCCGGTAGCCTAGGCTATGTATGCTACATCCTGCATAGTGAAAGGGATGAGGGGAAATAGGAGGGTAGCTAGGGAAGGCAGAAAAGTCATTTGAAGCTAGTTTTATAGGAGGAGGAGACCTGGGAACATTTTAGGCAGTGAAGAAGGAGCCAGATAGAGAGTCTGAAGGTTTTAAAAAATGGAGCAATCGATGCAGCGGGGTTCAGGAGTCAATAACAAAAAAACGCAAGGCATTTGTGACACAGAGAGTGTAAAAGGCTGATGGTTGGTGAAACAGAGTAAGGGACACTAGAAGTGGAACTCTGTCACCAGCTGACCTGGCGAGAACCCTCCCGAGCCTGGGGCTTTAGTGGTTGAGAAAAGGGCAGGTGGAGGCGGCTGGTCACCTTGTGACCACTGTTTCCATGTGTTCAGGAAGGAGAAGACAGTAACATGGGCAAGCAGTTTCCTGAGGTTTTGCCTGTTATTAATGAAGCAATGAATTAATTTGTCAGCCTGTTATTACTGGGAACCTTCCAGGTATCTGTTGCAAAAATCTCGAAAAAGAAGCATAAGTCATGAACCCTACCTTCTGTGTCTAATTGGTAAAAAAGCTGGTACAGGAACAACAGGGAATGATGAAAAGCGGTTGATCTGACCTGCAGGAAGCCTGGTGCCTATCTGAAGTTGAGTGTGTGTTTGAGAAGGCAGCCTTTTATAGAGATTCTGTAAGCAGCTTTATGAAGAATGTCCAGAGTACATAAGGACAAGTATAATAAATTGCTTAAGGGGAATGGACCCTGGTCGTAATGATGATGATAACAGCTAATATTTATTTAAACTCATTTCATTCCTGTGTGCCAGGCACTATTTAATCCTTTTTCATAAATTAATTAAATTAATCCTTGCAACAACCGTACAAGGTGGGAGGTATTTTCATTGCCATCTTATAGGTGAATAAACTGAAGTACAGATAGATTAAGTAACTCATTCAAGTAGTAAGTGGCTAAGCCAGCTTCTGTACCTGGAAGTCTGGCCCTAAGACCCTGCTGTCTTAATCACTGTACCACGAGAACTTCTTAAATATAGGTGATGGTCAAAGGCGACAGCAGCAGCCTCCAAAGACTGAGTAGCTCCGAGAAGATTCTCTGTGGCCTGAGTCAGAGTAACAGAAATCAGTGGTGGAATCTTACCCCAAACTAAAGCAAAATGATCGATACATTTGGTGGACAATCTCTGGACCGCTTTTCCAGTTCATTAATATGCCCTTGTGATTTCTGAATCTCAGGCTCCAGAAGCAGGTCTTGCTGCCACCCTGATTTTTACTTCTATAGTTGCTGCCCTGTTGGTGCAGGGAGAAGGCTGGCGTCCCTGGCTGGGGAGGGCAAGTAAAGGAAAATGACGTGGTCTTGGCACAGACATCGGATTCAGGGAGGTGGGACTTGGAGTTAGGGAACAAGGTCACCGATCTGCGCGCATCCTCTAGAGAGAGAGGAGATGAGTCTTACACAGACACGTATATGCAGAGTATTATTTTTACATAAAAGAGGGTGTTCTTGCAATTAGTGAAAAGCAAATTCATTTCAAAATATTAGATTCTGACTCATCATACTTTGTCATCCTGAATTTTCTCATGCAGGAAATGCTATAAAAATATTATCACAGATTTTTTTTTTTTAATGAAGAAGGAGCTTTTTCATACTTGAAAACTTCAGAGAACATTTGTCTAGAGCAGTGGTCTCTAAACTCTTGAGAATTAGCTCTCTTTTCACAAAAAATGTTTTGAACACTCTCCATAAATATGTATTTATTATGAACTATGTACAATAGTATTAAATATTATGTAATATTAAATTCATAAAAATAGAAAACAAAAAAGATTGTTTTTAAAAGCAGAGAAATTTTTATTTTTTCCCCACACCCTTATGGCATCTTGCATACCCATAGGGGTACACGCACCCCACTTTGGAGACCAGAGTGGATTCTGGGAAGAGTAAAGGAGTCATTTTTTTCCTTAGGGCTGACTTTAAAGTTGAATGAGCTGTTTTAAATCAAGATCCTAGTTCAGTTTACTTAAGTCCCATTGGTTACCAGCTCAGCTTTTTCATCAGAAGGACCACAGTGCAGGGCATGGTGAAGGGGAGACAGGGAACTATATAATTAATTAGCTGCTGAGTTTCGAGGAAAAGGGTTCCTCTTGGGGATTTCACAGCCCGCACTGGGCCCCTAGGGCTGGGGTGTGGAGCTGAGGGGGCAGCCTTGCAAAGCCTCAGAACAACTTTAGGATTTGTTTTCTCTTTAGGAGCCCAGAAACAATGTTGTGCTGATTTGGGGGTGGTTTTCAGTGGCTCATCCAGTTTCACTTTTCTCCTTCCTGTAGACCCAGGGAAGCATCTAAATGTGGTTCCTGCACTCCTTATTGACACACTCCCAAGGGCCCAGATGGTTGTGGAAAGTACCCTATTTGATAAAAAAGACTCTCGGTTTCCTACTTTGGTGTCTTGGTCTGATTCCCTGGCAGAGTTTTCTGTTGCTGCTGCCTTCTCAAGACCTATGAAGACTCCCTATTACCTAGCAGATCAAGTCCAGCTTCCTCAACTTGGCACCCAAGACTCCATTTTCTCCATCCAATTCATACGTTATGTGTCTTTCAACTTAAACCTCCCTTCAGGCAGACTGGTCTTCTTACAGCCTTCCAGCAACCCCCAACCCCACCCCACCAGTGCACGTCTGCACGAGTGTGCTCGTGCGTACACACACACACACACACACACACACACACACACACACACACACACACGCTTATTCTGTCTTTACGGCCTCAGGCTGTTTACCCCAAGTGGAAACCCGTTCTCATTCTTCTCCATCAGTCAAAACCCTACCTACTCTTCAGGAAGGAGATGAGTCCCACTTCCTGTATAAAGGCTTTACTAACTCACTGTTTCTGCAAATGTGGTCCTCAGGCAGCCTACATCAGTATCACCTAAGATAGTTGTCATAAATCTGAATCCTTGGCTCTCACCTTAGAACTCGTGAACCGTAACTACTGGAGGCCCAGGAATCTGCATTTCAACAGGGTGCCTGTGACGCTCCGTGCAGTTTGAGGACCACTGTCATCTGGTAGCTTGAGATGCAGCCCTCTCTTTCACCACGGAGTCCAGTCTTCTCTTCAGTTGAGACCTACAGAACAGGCATCTCCGAGCGTTCCACAAAGACTTCTCGGCTTCTGGGTCACTTTTAGGGCTCTTGCAGAGAAACTGTGTTCCCATTGCTGCAATTCACTAAGGACCTGCACATCTGGAACATATGAGGGCTGCAGGCATCAAATGCAAGTCCTTTCAAATTATCTCTGTTGCCACTGACTGCACCCGTACTGTGAAAGCGGGCTCCAAGGGCCAGAGGGAGAGCAAACTGAGGGCCGAGGTGTGAGGGGGGCATCAGAGGCACAGGGGGCCTCCCCACAGTGGCAGGGGTGAATGTGTTTCTCAGACCCTGGGGGCTGCCGAGAGGAGAGCCGAAGCAGCCATGGCGGTCCTCAGTAGGGTGGAGGAGAACCCCTATGTGTTCTCTGCTGGCTTTCCTCTTTTCTCCAGAGTTTCCCTTTCCCATCAGGGATCACTAGACATGAGCTAGGCTAGAAGATGAGGAAAGAGTTCTGTAAACTGAATACTCCCAAGTCTCCCTCTGTTAACTGGACTAATAGCAGTTCAAGTTAAGTGCCAGGAATACCAGCCTTTAGTTAGAAGATGAGGGGAAACATGCCCCATGTTCTGTCTAGCAGAGGTTTGGTATCCCCTTTGTCTTTCTCTAGAGAGGGGCCTCACTGCATTTAGAAATTAGGTCTTTTGTGCGTGTGTGTGTGTGTGTGTGTGTATATGTGTGTGTGTGTGACCAATTAGTATCACCAGCTTCATCTTGGATTGAAAAAAATCCCCAGATGGAAGTAATTGTATTCATAAGCCCTTTGACTTTATAGAATGCCTTTTCCAGAAAGCTCGAATGGAGCATAGCACTCTGTGGCATAACCTAGTTCATTCCTGGACTCTCTGCATGTGTTTGGTAAAAGGGCAGCTTCTATAATTTTGTTATCATTTTACATTTGGAGGATGGAGAAGCTTTGTGGATTGAAAAGGTCACATGGCATTAGCAGTGGATTGGGAATGGGATACTCAGCTTCCACTCCTGACTCCATCAGTGATTTCCAAACCGAGTCCATAGACGAATGCCAGGATGGCTGCATAAGAAACATTTGGGGAGTTATTTCAAAATATAGAGTCCTGGACACTATTCCTCTAGAGATTCCAACTCAATACGTCTGGGGTGAGGGGCAGGATGGGGGGAGCCAGGAACCTACATTCTTTACAAGCATTCCAGATAATTCTAATGCACTGCCTATTTGGAGAACCAATACTAAAGACCAAATGACAACCACACTGCCCTCCTTCCCCCTCCCAGGAATGTCTTTGACTGAAAAACCTTCTTAATGTTTCTCGTCTTGCCATCCACCCTCAAACTTCCTCAGGCCTCCCACCTCAGGCCAAGAAACATGCTGAGTCTGCCAAGAACACACTGCTGACCTGGAAGGGAAACACGACCTCAGACAAGGAGAAAAAGGAAATCCTGGAGACTCTGGTCATGCTCTAGTACACTCTGGGGGTGGCCTGTCTCCTACAGAACCGATATCCTTCCCTTCCCAGAGGGGTCTGGAGATCAGGGCCAGGGGCCACCCATGCCACATGGGTCGTCTCACACAGGGTGAGAGGTGAAACCAAGGCCTCGTAGCTCCATTCTGACATCCAGGTCTTCCACAAGCCTCTGCTGTCCATCTAGAAAGTACGAATGTTCCTCCTGTGTCTATTCATATGAGCTCTGAGTTAAGCCATGGGAGGGTTCTCACTGGGGACACGTCCCCTGGCCAGCTGGAAGTTTTTGGAGCCTGTCCTGCTCCTCGTAGAGCGCTCAAGACAGTGTTAGCAATGGGGACGCAGGTGATAGCGGTGGTGGCCATGTAGGAAGACGGAAAATGAATGGTAATTTAAAGCACTGTTTGTCAAAGTAGGCTGCACATTGTAATCCCCTGGGGGAGCTTTCAGAATTATTGCTATTTGGGTCCCACCCCAGAGAGTTTGATTTAGTAGGTCTGGGGTGCATCTGTTCACTGAGATTTTTAAAAGCCCCAGGTGATTGTAACATACAGCCAAAAACCTCTGATTTAATCTACACGTGATCATTTTAGTTTTTCTGAAATGCCGTTGAGAACACTGCCCATGAAACCAGAGGCCAAGCAAAACAGACAAAAGAAATAGTTCTCCATATTTCCAGAGGGGAACTGTTATATATGCCTCTCCTCAAAAAGCTTGTGATTTTGACAGCTCCTTTTGGTACCATCTCCACTTGAAAACTGTTCAGGGTCTTTCATGTTCATGAATAATCATAAGCCCTCTTTGAGCCCATGTGTCCCCAGTCTCTCCTCTCTACACATCCCCCTCTCTACTTTTTTGGTCCTGATGCTCAACTTGCAAAATCTGATATGTTTCCTTCCTCTCTTATGCCCTTAGTAGAGGGCTATTGAAAATGTGGGATAGAAGGATGTTTGGGAATTAAGGGGATTTTCTTTCCTGCTATTTGTCTCTCGCTAAAAACCTGCTTTGCTTGGACTTTCTAAATGACCCAGAAAGTCCCTTTCAGCAGAATTAGTTCCTCTCTTTTACCATTCACAGAAACCCACTTGGGAAAAATGAATAATTGTTGTCACACAGTAGATGCCTCTAAGGAAATCCAGCGTAATTTATGGTTTCCGTTCACTCCAAACGCTCACCACCCATCCTAGCCCTGGATTGCTGCAATACCACAGGACACCCAGGGCCCTGTTCCTTTTCTGAAGAATTCTCCCTTCTTGACAACATATATAGATGGCAAGTAGAGAACATAGGGAAGGGTGCATTTTCAAATACTGCTTCATTTTCCTAAGGGCCCCTTTTGTTTGCTTACTAACTGCTGCCCCTGGTCAGTCGGTGGGGGGGGGGGGGGTGGTTTGTGTACCTGGCATTCTCCTTGACTGTTTCACTGGCAGAGAGGCTTATTTCAACCTGCAGAAGTCAGAGAGAAACATGAAGGAGCTGAAAAAATCATATAAGGGAGGTGCTCGTGGATTACAGGTCTCAGAGAAAGACCTAACAATTGCTTTGGGCAGGTAAGATCTGGGCTTAGACAAGCTTGGACTTTTATGGCTAAGGCCTGGAATTACATGATTGTCTTGTACTCTCTATATAAAGGGAGAAAAATATTCAGAGCAAAAGACCCAGAGACTCAAATGATAGTAAAAGAGGCTCATATTTGCCAAACGCATACACCATGGTCTGAGCTTCGTGTGCTCTGTCCCATTTAATTCTCACAGCCACCACTGAGGTAGTTGGTGCAACAATTATGTCATTAGAGAGAGGGCAAAGAAACTGAGCTGAGGTTAAACAAACTGTCCAAGGTGAAGCTTTTTTTTTTTTTTAATATATAAATTTTATTTATTTTTGGCTGCGTTGGGTCTTCATTGCTGCACGCGGGCTTTCTCTAGTTGCGGCGAGCGGGGGCTACGCTTCGTTGTGGTGCACGGCTTCTCATTGCGGTGGCTTCTCTTGTTGCGGAGCACGGGCTCTAGGCGCGCGGGCTTCAGTAGTTGTGGCACGTGGGCTCAGTAGTTGTGGCTCGTGGGCTCTAGAGCGCAGGCTCAGTAGTTGTGGCGCATGGGCTTAGTTGCGCTGCGGCATGTGGGATCTTCCCAGACCAGGGATCGAACCCGTGTCGCCTGCATTGGCAGGCAGATTCTTAACCACTGCGCCACCAGGGAAGCCCCAAGGTGATAAGCTTTAAGTGTTGGATCTGAACTTACAGACTGTTAGCCCTTCCTTGTGCTGCCTCTCATACTTACTGTAAAATTATATTTTTTTTCTGAATTGCCACCTACTTTTGTCATCAAGTATGACAACTTAAAAGATGAGGAAGGAACAGTTAATGAAGACAATTTATTGGAGGTCCATGAGTTATGCATAGCACATGCATTTTAAGGGAAAGTTGTATTCCATATGGAAACAAAGTTCATGGAATTTGTTCAAGCCGGAATGAGACTTAACTGTTTAACAGTTGAGTTAGGGATCCTCTGAGAATCAGAATATTTAGATACGAGAGTGGGCCCATCAGATTATCAGAAGAAAAAAAGAATAATAAAAGGTTTACTATCCCCTAGAGTTTTCAAATATCTTCACATACTTAAAAGCAATCTGTTTCCAAAACTGTAAGCACTTGGCATGGTAGGGTAGGTGACGGAATGGTAAGGAAATGACATGAGTCATGCCTGCCTCCTCTAAAAAGCCATGAATCTAGAAGTCAAATGGGAAATGGCAGGGAGATGTCCGAACGTCCAGAGTTAAATATTGAATTAAGTCCACAGGCCCATAAATTAGAGTCTAGTGAATGTCTACTGCTGTCACACGGGGCAGTGACTAAGGTTTTTGAGCTTGTGTGAAAGATAGCCTTGTTCCTCTTTCAGAATAAATTTGAGTGCATATTTCATTCATCCATTCCACACTGTTGACCTGTTTTGTACATGCATTGTTCTAAGTGTTGGAACGTTTACTAAAGTATAACTACATCCTAGACACTGTTCTAAGTGCTTTACATAATTTATTTCACTCAGTCTTATACCACAAGCCTATGAGGTAGGTATTTTTCTTTTTAATTTACAGATAAGAAAATTAAGGCATGGAAAAATTAAGTAGCTCAGGGTGACAGAACTAATAGGTAGGAGAGCCAGCACTGGGTCGTCTGAATCCCTAGCTCACCTTGTATGACACACTGAGTTATGTCTGATACCCACCAAATATCTAGGAAGGGCAAATCCTTTTTCCCATTTGAAGGGTGGGGAAAAAGAGGCTAGATTGTTCAGGCAGGTCAGACAACTTGGCTGACTATCTCCCTACAAGCTCTTGATGAAAGGCATTATCATTCTATAACTTCTGCTCTTATGGTCAAGGGAAATAGTGGTCTGACTGACAAAAAGAAAATTTGTGTGTGTGTGAAGAATTATCAGATAACATGCCTTATATATTCTTTTGACTGAAAATTCTAATCTTCAGAGGAGGGAAAAACCTTCCAGCTTAAAATAAATTGTAACTATTGCAGAATGCCTTATATAAAATAATTTTATACACACACTTATATTTTTAATTCAACTTGGGAATACAAAGGTGGGGGCATGGGGTGAGGGAGAAGAAATATTGATTGTGTATCTACTATATGTTAGGCAATTTTACATATTATTTTTAATCTAATCTTCATAACAACCTTGTAATTTAGGTATTCTTTTTTTTTTTTTTTTTTTAAATATTTATTTATTTATTTATTTATTTATGGCTGTGCTGGGTCTTCATTTCTGTGCGAGGGCTTTCCCCAGTTGTGGCAAGCGGGGGCCACTCTTCATTGCGGTGCGCGGGCCTCTCACCATCGCGGCCTCCCTTGTTGCGGAGCACAGGCTCCAGACGCGCAGGCTCAGTAGTTGTGGCTCACGGGCCCGGCTGCTCCGTGGCATGTGGGATCTTCCCAGACCAGGGCTCGAACCCGTGTCCCCTGCATTAGCAGGCAGACTCTCAACCACTGCACCACCAGGGAAGCCCCAATTTAGGTATTCTTAACCTTCTTTTATTTGGAAGGAAATAAAGACTCCTGGAGTTTGCCCATAAAGCTAATAACTGTGAGAAGCAGCTTTGAACTACTCATGTTCTTCTCTTTGTGTCTTGCTAACTCTAGAAAGATAAACCTAAATGAATGCTATTTTATTATCATTAAAAAATTATATTCCCCATTGTTTTGGAAATTTGAAAGAACAGACATATATGAAGAAAATAAAAGTCAATTGTAATGTCACCACCCAAACATAACTGCTGTGAACAATTCAGTTATCTCTCTCTCTCTCTTTCTCTCTCTCTATATGTTTAAATATAAATATATGTGTATATACACACATATATAAACACACACACATATATACATGTCAGGATTATATATATATATATATATATATATATATACACACATACATACATATATATTTAACATCTTTATTGGAGTATAATTGCCTTACAATGGTGTGTTAGTTTCTGCTTGATAACAAAGTGAATCAGCTATACATATACATATGTTCCCACATCTCCTCCCTGTTGCGTCTCCCTCCCACCCCTCTAGGTGGTCACAAAGCACCGAGCTGATCTCCCTGTGCCACGTGGCTGCTTCCCACCAGCTAGCTATCCATTTTACATTTGGTAGTGTATATATGTCCATGCCACTCTCTCACTTCATCCCACCTTACCCTTCCCCCTCCCCGTATCCTCAAGTCAATTCTCTATGTCTGCGTCTTTATTCCTGTCCTGCCCCTAGGTTCTCCAGAACCATTTTTTTTTGTTTTTTTTTAGATTCCATATATATGTGTTAGCATACAGTATTCGTTTTTCTCTTTCTGACTTACTTCACTCTGTATGACAGACTCTAGGTCCATCCACCTCACTACAGATAACTCAATTTTGTTTCTTTTTATGGCTGAGTAATATTCCATTGTATATATGTGCCACATCTTCTTTATCCATTCATCTGTCAGTGTACACTTAGGTTGCTTCCATGTCCTGGCTATTGTAAATAGAGCTGCAATGAACACTGTGGTACATGACTCTTTTTTTTTTTAATTTTTAATGTATTTTATTTATTTTTTTATACAGTAGGCTCTTATTAGTTATCCATTGTATACATATTAGTGTATATATGTCAATCCCAATCTCCCAATTCATCACACCACCACCACCCTCTTGCCACTTTCCCCCCTTGGTGTCCATACATTTGTTATCTACATCTGTGTCTCAATTTCTGCCCTGCAAACCGGTTCATCTGTACCATTGTTCTAGGTTCCACATATATGCATTAATATACGATATTTGTTTTTCTCTTTCTGGCTTACTTCACTCTGTATGACAGTCTCTAGATCCATCCACGTCTCTACAAATGACCCAATTTCGTTCCTTTTTATGGCTGAGTAATATTCCATTGTATATATGTACCACATCTTCTTTATCCATTCGTCTGTCGGTGGGCATTTAGGTTGCTTCCATGTCCTGGCTATTGTAAATAGTGCTGCAATGAACATTGGGGTGCATGTGTCTTTTTTTTTTTTTAATTATTTATTTATTTATTTTTGGCTGTGTTGGGTCTTTGTTTCTGTGCGAGGGCTTTCTCTAGCTGTGGCAAGCGGGAGCCATTCTTCATCGCGGTGCGCGGGCCTCTCACTATCGCGGCCTCTCTTGTTGCGGAGCACAGGCTCCAGACATGCAGGCTCAGTAGTTGTGGCTCACGGGCCTAGTTGCTCCACGGCATGTGGGATCTTCCCAGACCAGGGCTCGAACCCGTGTCCCCTGCATTGGCAGGCAGATTCTCAACCACTGCGCCACTAGGGAAGCCCGCATGTGTCTTTTTGAATTATGGTTTTCTCTGTGTATATGCCCAGTAGTGGGATTGCTGGGTCATATGGTAATTCTATTATTAGTTTTTTAAGGAACCTCCATACTGTTCTCCATAGTGGCCGTATCAATTTGCATTCCCACCAACAGTGCAAGAGGGTTCCCTTTTCTCCACACCCTCTCCAGCATTTGTTGTTCGTAGATTTTCTGATGATGCCCATTCTGACTGGTGTGAGGTGACACCTCATTGTAATTTTGATTTGCGTTTCTCTAATACTTACTGATGCTGAGCAGCTTTTCATGTGCTTCGTGGCCATCTGTATGTCTTCTTTGGAGAAATGTCTATTTAGGTCTTCTGCCCATTTTTGCATTGGGTTGTTTGTTTTTTTAATATTGAGCTGCATGAGCTGTTTATATATTTTGGAGATTAATCCTTTGTCCGTTGATTCACTTGCAAATATTTTCTCCCATTCTGAGGGTTGTCTTTTCGTCTTGTTTGTAGTTTCCTTTGCTTTGCAAAAGCTTTGAAGTTTCATTAGGTCCCATTTGTTTATTTTTGTTTTTACTTCCATTACTCTAGGAGGTGGATCAAAAAAGATCTTGCTGTGATTTATGTCAAAGAGTGTTCTGCCTATGTTTTCCTCTAAGAGTTTTATAGTGTCTGGCCTTACATTTAGGTCTCTAATCCATTGTGAGTTTATTTTTGTGTATGGTGTTAAGGAGTGTTCTAATTTCACTCTTTTACATGTAGCTGTCCAGTTTTCCCGGCACCACTTATTGAAGAGACTGTCTTTTCTCCATTGCATATCCTTGCCACCTTTGTCATACATTAGTTGACCATAGGTGTGTGTGTTTATCTCTGGGCTTTCTATCCTTTTCCATTGATCTATATTTCTGTTTCTGTGCCAGTACCATATTGTCTTGATTAGTGTAGCTTTGTAATATATTCTGAAGTCAGGGAGTCTGATTCCTCCAGCTCCGTTTTTTTCCCTCAAGACTGCTTTGGCTATTCGGGGTCTTTTGTGTCTCCATACAAATTTTAAGATGATTTGTTCTAGTTCCGTAAAAAAATGCCATTGGCAATTTGATAGGGATTGCATTGAATCTGTAGATTGCTTTGGGTAGTATAGTCATTTTCACAATATTGATTCTTCCAATCCAAGAACATGGTATATCTCTCCATCTGTTGGTATCATCTTTAATTTCTTTCATCAGTGTCTTATAATTTTCTGCATACAGCTCTTTTGTCTCCCTAGGTAGGTTTATTCCTAGGTATTTTATTCTTTTTGTTGCAATGGTAAATGGGAGTGTTTCCATAATTTCTCTTTCAGATTTTTCATCATTAGTGTTTAGGAATGCAAGAGATTTGTGTGAATTAATTTTGTCTCCTGCAACTTTACCAAATTCATTGATTAGCTCTAGTAGTTTTCTGGTGGCATTTTTAGGATTCTCTATGTATAGTATCATGTCATCTGCAAACAGTGACAGTTTTACTTCTTCTTTTCCAATTTGTATTCCTTTTATTTCTTTTTCTTCTCTAATTGCCATGGCTAGGACTTCCAAAACTATGTTGAATAATGGTGGTGAGAGTGGACATCCTTGTCTCGTTCCTGATCTTAGAGGAAATGCTTTCAGTTTTCCACCATTGAGAATGATGTTTGCTGTGGGTTTGTCATATATGGCCTTTATTATGTTGAGGTAGGTTCCCTCTATGCCCACTTTCTGGAGGGTTTTTATCATCAATGGGTGTTGAATTTTGTCCAAAGCTTTTTCTGCATCTATTGAGTTGATCATATGGTTTTTATTCTTCAATTTGTTCATATGGTGTATCACATTGATTGATTTGCGTATATTGTAGAATCCTTGCATCCCTGGGATAAATCCCACTTGATCGTGGTGTATGATCCTTTTAATGTGTTGTTGGATTCTGTTTGCTAGTATTTTGTTGAGGATTTTTGCATCTATATTCATCAGTGATATTGGTCTGAGTCTTCTCCCTTTTTTTCTTGATGAGTCTGGCTAATGGTTTATCAATTTTGTTTATCTTCTCAAAGAACCAACTTTTAGTTTTATTGATCTTTGGTATTGTTTCCTTCATTTCTTTTTCATTTATTTCTGATCTGATCTTTATGATTTCCTTCCTTTTGCTAACTTTAGGGTTTTTTTTGTTTTTCTTTCTCTAACTGCTTTAGGTGTAAGGTTAGGTCGTTTACTTGAGATTTTTCTTGTTTCTTGAGGTAGGATTGTATTGCTATAAACTTCCCTCTTAGAACTGCTTTTGCTGCATCCCATAGGTTTTGGGTTGTCGTGTTTTCATTGTCATTTGTTTCTAGGTATTTTTTGATCTCCTCTTTGATTTCTTCAGTGACCTCTTGGTTATTAAGTAGTATATTGTTTAGCCTCCATGTGTTTGTATTTTTTACAGACTTTTTCCTGTAATTGATATCTAGTCTCATAGTGTTGTGGTCAGAAAAGATACTTGATACAATTTCAGTTTTCTTAAATTGACCAAGGCTTGATTTGTGACCCAAGATATGATCTATCCTGGAGAATGTTCAGTGAGCACTTGAGAAGAAAGTATATTCTGTTGTTTTTGGATGCAATGTCCTATAAATATCAATTAAGTCCATCTTGTTTAATATATTATTTAAAGCTTGTGTTTCCTTATTTATTTTCATTTTGGATCATCTGTCCATTGGTGAAAGTGGGGTGTTAAAGTCCCCTACTATGATTGTGTTACTATTGATTTCCCCTTTTATGGCTGTTAGCATTTGCCTTATGTATTGAGGTGCTCCAATGTTGGGTGCATAAATATTGACAATTGTTATATCTTCTTCTTGGATTGATCCCTTGATCATTATGTAGTATCCTTCTTTGTCTCTTGTAATAGTGTTTATTTTAAAGTCTGTTTCGTCTGATATGAGAATTGCTACTCCAGGTTTCTTTTGATTTCCATTTGCATGGAATATCTTTTTCCATCCCCTCACTTTCAGTCTGTATGTGTCCCTACGTCTGAAGTGGGTCTCGTGTAGACAGCATATATATGGGTCTTGTTTTTGTATCCATTCAGCCAGTCTATGTATTTTGGTGGGAGCATTTAATCCATTTACATTTAAGGTAATTATCGATATGTATGTTCCTATTACCATTTTCTTAATTGTTTTGGGTTTGTTACTGTAAATCTTTTCCTTCTCTTGTGTTTCCTGCCTAGAGAAGTTCTTTTAGCATTTGTTGTAAAGCTGGTTTGGTGGTGCTGAGTTCTCTTAGCTTTTGCTTACCTGTAAAGGTTTTAATTTCTCCATCGAATCTGAATGAGATCCTTGCTTGGTAGAGTAATCTTGGTTGTAGGTTTTTCCCTTTCATCACTTTAAATATGTCTTGCCACTCCCTTCTGGCTTGCAGAGTTTCTTCTGAAAGATCAGCTGTTAACCTTATGGGGATTCCCTTGTATATTATTTGTTGTTTTTCCCTTGCTGCTTTTCATATTTTTTCTTTGTGTTTAATTTTTGAAAGTTTGATTAATATGTGTCTTGGCATGCTTCTCCTTGGATTTGTCCTGTATGGGACTCTCTGCATTCCTGAATTTGATTGACTGTTTCCTTGCCCATGTTAAGGAAGTTTTCAACTATCATCTCTTCAAATATTTTCTCAGTCTCTTTCTTTTTCTCTTCTTCTTCTGGGACCCCTATAATTCGAATGTTGGTGCGTTTAATGTTTTCCCAGAGGTCTCTAAGACCGTCCTCAATTATTTTCATTCTTTTTTCTTCATTCTGCTCTGCAGTAATTATTTCTACTATTTTATCTTCCAGGTCACTTATCATTCTTCTGCCTCAGTTATTCTGCTATTGATTCCTTCTAGAGAATTTTAAATTTCATTTATTGTGCTGTTCATCATTGTTTGTGTACTCTTTAGTTCTTCTAGGTCCTTGTTAAATGTTTCTTGTATTTTCTCCATTCTATTTTCAAGATTTTGCATCATCTTTAGTATCATTACTCTGAATTCTTTTTCAGGTAGACTGCCTATTTTCTCTTCATTTGTTCGGTCTGTTGGGTTTTTACCTTGCTCCTTCATCTGCTGTGTTTCTCTGTCTTCTCATTTTGCTCAACTTACTGTGTTTGGGGTCTCCTTTACACAGCCTGCAGGTTCGTAGTTCCCGTTGTTTTTGGTGTCTGCCCCCAGTGGCTAAGGTTGGTTCAGTGGATTGTGTAGGCTTCCTGGTGGAGGGGACTGGTGCCTGTTCTGGTGGATGAGGCTGGATCTTGTCTTTCTGGTGGGCAGGACCGCGTCTGGTGGTGTGTTTTGGGGTGTCTGTGACCTTATCATGATTTTAGGCAGCCTCTCTGCTAGTGGGTGGCGTTGTGTTCCTGTCTTGCTAGTTGTTTGGCATAGGGTGTCCAGCACTGTAGCTTGCTGGTTGTTGAGTGGAGGTGGGTCTTAGCGTTGAGGTGGAGATCTCTGGGAGAGCTTTTGCCATGTGATATTATGTGGAGCCAGGAGGTCTCTGGTGGACCAATATCCTGAACGTGGCTCTCCCACCTCAGAGGCACAGGCCTGACACCCGGCCGGTGCACCAAGACCCTGTCAGCCACACAGCTCAGAGGAAAAGGGAGAAAAAAAGAAAGAAAGAGAAAAATAGAATAAAAAGAAATAAAGTTATTAAAATAAAAAATAAAAAAAAATTAAAAATAAAAAGAATTAAAAAGTAATTAAAAAAAAAAGAAGAAAGAAAGAGAGCAGCCAAACCAAGAAACAAATCCACCAATGATAACAAGCGCTAAAAACTATACTAAAGAAAAAAACAAAAAAACTGACAGACAGAACCCTAGGGCAAATGGTAAAAGCAAAGCTATCCAGACAAAAATCACACAAAGAAGCATACCTATACACACTCACAAAAAGAGAAAAAGGAAAAAAAATATATATCTATATACAAAAAAAGGAAGAGAGCAACCAAATCAATAAACAAATCTACCAATGATAATAAACTCTAAATACTAAACTAAGATAAACATGAAACCAGAAACCAGTCAGTCGCATACAGCAAATCCTAAGTCTGCAGTTGCTCCCAAAGTCTACTGCCTCAATTTTGGGATGGTTTGTTGTCTATTCAGGTATTCCACAGATGCAGGGTACATCAAGTTGACTGTAGAGATTTAATCCGCTGCTCCTGAGGCTGCTGGGAGAGATTTCCCTTTCTCTTCTTTGTTCGCACAGCTCCTGGGGTTCAGCTTTGGATTTGGACCCGCCTCTGCGTGTAGGTCACCTGAGGGCGTCTGTTCCCACCCAGACAGGATTCGGGCACTGTGGCTCACTCAGGCCGGGGGGAGGGAGGGGTACGGATGCAGGGTGAGCCTGCAGCGGCAGAGGCCAGCGTGACGTTGCACCAGCCTGAGGTGTGCCGTGTGTTCTCCTGGGGAAGTTGTCCCTGGATCACGGGACCCTGGCAGTGGCAGGATGCACAGGCTCCCGGGAAGGGAGGTGTGGATAGTGACCTGTGCTTGCACACTGGGTTCTTGGTGGCTGCAGTAGCAGCCTTAGCCTCTCACGCCCGTCTCTGGGGTCCACGCTGATAGCCGTGGCTCGCGCCTGTCTCTGGAGCTTGTTTAGGCCGTGCTCTGAATCCCCTCTCCTCGCGCACCTTGAAACAATGGTCTCTTGCCTCTTTGGCAGCTCCAGACCTTTTCCCGGACTCCCTCCCGGCTAGCTGTGGTGCACTAGCCCCCTTCAGGCTGTGTTCACGCCGCCAACCCCAGTCCTCTCCCTGCGATCCGACCGAAGCCCGAGCCTCGGCTCCCAGCCCCAGCCCGCCCTGGTGGGTGAGCAGACAAGCCTCTCGGGCTGGTGAGTGCTGGTCGGCACCGACCCTCTGTGCGGGAATCTCTCCGCTTTGCCCTCCACACCCCTGTGGCTGTGCTCTCCTCCGTGGCTCCGAAGCTCCCCCCTCCCCCACCCGCAGTCTCTGCCCGCGAAGGGTCTTCCTAGTGTGTGGAGACCTTTCCTTCTTCACAGCTCCCTCCCACTGGTGCAGGTCCCATCCCTATTCTTTTGTGTCTGTTTTTCCTTTCTTCTTTTGCCCTGCCCAGGTACGTGGGGAGTTTCTTGCCTTTTGGGAGGTCTGAGGTCTTCTGCCAGCGTTCAGTAGGTGTTCTGTAGGAGTTGTTCCACATGTAGATGTATTTCTGATGTATTTGTGGGGAGGAAGGTGATCTCCACGTCTTACTCCTCTGCCATATTGAAGGTCTTATCAGGATTATATTTTAAGTATAGTTTTATAACTGTATTTTGAACTTAACACATTTAAAATTTTTCTCCATATTAGTCTAAAAAGAAAACATGATTAATGTCTGAAGTATTTTATTGTATGATGTGCCATAATTTATTTAACCGTCCCCTTTTGGTGGGGGAATATTTACATTGTTTTCTCTATCCTCTCTCGTTTTTAACTGAGGAGGAATAAACTAAACTAAATCAAACACAGAAAAACCTCTGCTTTGGCCTAAAAGAGAGGGAGCCAGAGGTAATAAAATTTTATTTTGATTTTAAAAGTCTTTGTTTACGGGTAAATTATCCCATGTTATGAACTGCCGGAAGCCATTTTTTCCATTTGCTTTTTTATAAAATTAGACTATTGCATGATATACTAATGGGTTTGATGAATGGTAGTCAGTGGAATCTGTTGGGTAAAATGCAGGTTAGTAGGAGTTTGTTTACAACAAGGCTAGGTTTTGAGCCAGCCACTCAGATGATTGGCCTATGAAGGCCAAATCATTTAGTTCTTAGAATCAGCTCCTTTTGCATCTACAAAGCAAGTGGCCTCTCTGTGACTTTCCATTCTTGTCCCTTTTCTTATAGAGCCCCCTTGGCCAACCGCAGGTTAAACCTAGCTCTGGCATACTTTGAAAAGGCAATTGACAATGTTATTGCTGCTAAGGGTGATAGGACATCAGATCTGGTTGGTCTTTACGAGGAAATTGCTCAGATCGAGCAGCTGAGGAGGAACCATGACCAGGCCGTCCAGTACTTGCAGCAGGTAGGTGGGTTGGCTGAAGCCCCAGTCAGGTGGGCTTGTTTGGCCCCAGGCCCAGTTCCCAGGGCCAGGGACGCTTGGGCTTCTCAGAACAGGGGATGGGATCGATTTTCCTCCAGATCCACACAAGAGACCTTCCTCAACTTTAAATGACCTGGACAGAGAACAACGACTCACAGTGGGCCTATCTGCTGTGTGACCTGATTTAAGACAGCATTTCCCCTACCAGGCTTCCCTCACGTCTGTCTGTGCTGGGAAGAGGGAGCTGAGAAAGTCTACTCCAGGGAAAAAGGCCTTAGGGGCAACTGAACTTAAGTCTTTAGCAAATGCAAAGGACTTTTTAAATGAAAATTTATGATATTTTGGTGCAATACCGTCATTTGTCCGTTAAACTAGTCTAGCTGGTTGTATCTCAAAGTTTATGGTTAAACCACCATAAGTGTGTTTTGCTTGTAGGTAAGTAATTTGACAAATGCAGAGGGGAAAACAAAACTAAACATACAAAGGAATGAGTTTATCATAATGGAAACAGAGTAGGGCACTATATGTATCATGTACTTGAAACGTCCCTTGAAACTGCTAGTTAAATTCACCTTTTCTCTCCTCAAATGAGAACCATGCTCATGGCCTCAGGTATCTCTCATAACCCAAAACAGATCACAGTACTGGATTTCCTGTATCACAGAAAAGGTGTAATGCCATCCAACAGTGTATGTGAAAACAGTCTGCTACTGAAGAAAAGGCATTGCAGACAATCCAAAAATCCAAGGTTATTAACATCACACAATGGAGAGATGTTAGGGAATGCTGCCTTGAAAGCAGGGAGTCCACTGCTTACAGAGAAAGCCAATCTGGTGTGTCCAAGACTCTCTTAAAGCAGTGGTCAGATCAGATCAGAATGGATAAAACAATAAATAATCAGTGTTTCCTAATGACAACAAAAATAATAGTTCAAATTTATGGAATGCTTTTACCATGTGCACTTGAGGATATATTAATTCATTTAATCCATGAAATAAGCATATGAAGTAAGTGCCATTTTTTTTTTTTTTTTTATCTTAAGGATGAGGAAACTGAAGCCCAAAGAACTATAGCTAATTCAGTTGAAGTTGTGTAGCTAACAAGTGGGGTTCTAGGGATTTGAACTCAGAAAATTTGACTCCAGAGCCTGTACTCATAACAACTCTGCACAGTGTCTTAGCTCTAAAGTATTGTCTGATAATCTCTGGAGTTCCTTGAAACACCTCATGGTGTTTGGCCTGTGACAAATGAAGTACAGGTGGCTCTTCTCTTGCTGGTGCGTGTGGACTGGATGTTTTCTGTCTTCTTTCTCTTTCCAGATTGTTACTCCTTCCATTTCAGTTCAGATAATAATAATAATAAAATCTGTACTTCTCTAGTGCTTACTACATTCCAGGTGATATTCCCAACACTTTACATGTATTCATTTAATCTTTACAACTGTTTGTGATAAATACTATTTTTGTCACCCCTGTTTTATAGTCAGAGAAATTAGTGACTTGCCTTATGTTACAGTAAATGGCTGAGCTAAGATGGGAACCCACGAAGTATGGCTCTAGGATTCATGCTTCACTAGACTTTTTTTTGATACTGAGCCTTTGAGAGGCTGAGCTAAAGTTATGATTTTATTTCTGCTATGAAATGTAATAAAAATAATCATAGCTGACATTTATTGAGAACTGACCATGTGAAGGGTACTGTGCCCGGTGCTTTGCGTGCACCATCTCATTTAATCTTTCCCAAACCCTAATCAATGGAAACTAAATATTCCTTCTACATATGAAGGTAAAATTCCTTGCTCAAGACGCACAGCTAGGAAGTAGCAGAGCTGGGACTCAAACTCATCTCTCGCGTAACTCTATGATTATATACATATCAGCTTTCAGTCAACTAACAATTCTATGAGAGCTACTATAAAATCCACAGTGAAACACTGTCATTTGGGTACTTAGCTGGTCATGATTTTCTCTATTCCAGGGCCATTCTATCTGTGTTTCTTTGTTCACTGAAGTCAGCCCCCAAGCTGCAGAGGCGAGCGCGTTACTAGCCAAGGCTGATGCCACGTCTGGAGAGGCCCAACACAGGGGTAGGTAGAAGAGGTGGTTTTGCAGATATTAACACTTCCCGGTCATAGGAGGGAAGCACATTGGCAAATGGAATGGTCTATCTATCAATATGGACAGATTATAAGTAGCTATTCATGTCTGTGATGGAAAGATAAGACTGGCTACCATTTTGTAGGAAATCATTTAAGCATGAATTTAGGCACAATCCTATCTCCCCAAATTAGTTGGAACATCAAAACCAGTAAGATCAACTGATTTCCATTTCCTTTATTCCCTTAGAGTCTCAGCAAAACTCACCTGCATAAAGAGCAGAAATCCTCCACGCTATGAATGTGACCCGAGATGTATCAGTTAGTGAGGAGGTCCAGTGATAAAAGAGAAAAACGTTGGCTCCTCCCCTCATCTTCCTCCACTCTCAGCCTCCTTGACTCTTCCTCTGGCTTATATGAGAGAATGTTTGTAGCAGCTAGAATTTTCTTGATTTATATTCAAAAGTGAGGTACTGGGGGTTCTAGAGGAAAGCCAAGTCATGAACTCATGCAACAGTAGTCCTTCCTTAGGCAGAGTCATCCTTTTCAAAGTGGGCAGCTTTGGGAGAGACGCAAAGGATCTGGTAAGGGAGGACACTGTCCCATGCTCACCCGGCTTGATCCAATCAATGGACACGAATGTATTCAGTGGTTTATCGGGAGGAGTTGGGGATTTGTAAAGAATGTAACTTAAATATTTTTTAAATGTTGATTTTCTCTGCTTATAAAAGTAATCCATTTTGGTGGACATTATTTTCCAGTCATATATGAGAAAAAGAGAGAGAGAGGAAAAGTGTGTGTGTGTGTGTGTGTGTGTGTGTGTGTTTGTGTGTGTGTGAGAGAGAGAGAGAGGGAGGGAGGGAGGATATTATAGGGAAAACTTTGTGTCCTACTTTTTTCCACTCTTGTATTCCCCCATGTTATTAAATAAACTTTTTTTTTTAGTTTTCAGAAATTATTTGGATATTTTGAATATTGTTTTCTTTAGCATGAATGTTAATTGAAGCTTCGTATTCTGTGTTTTCTAGCTAATCCTCTTGCTCATTTAAAGAATGTCCTTGTGAATACTCACAGTATTTGTGCTCCATCTATATATTTGATTTTTTAAAAATTGGTGGGAATGTAAATTGATACAGCCACTATGGAGAACAGTATGGAGGTTCGTTAAAAAACTAAAAATAGAACTACCGTATGACCCAGCAATCCCACTACTGGGCATATACCCTGAGAAAACCATAATTCAAAAAGAGTCATGTACCACAGTGTTCACTGCAGCACTATTTACAATAACCAGGACATGGAACCAACTTAAATGTCCATCAACAGATGAATGGATAAAGAAGATGTGGCACATATATGCAGTGGAGTATTAGCCATAAAAAGAAATGAAATTGAGTTATTTGTAGTGAGGTGGATGGACCTAGAATCTGTCATACAGAGTGAAGTAAGTCAAAGAGAAAAACAAATACCGTATGCTAACACATATATATGGAATCTAAAAAAATTCCGTGAATGAATTTTTGGACTCATTCTGATGAACCTAGTGGCAGGGCAGGAATAAAGACGTAGACATTAGAGAGTGGACTTAAGGACATGGCGGGGAGGGGTAAGCTGGAGCGAAGTGAGAATAGCATCGACACATATACACTACCAAATGTAAAATAGATAGCTAGTGGGAAGCAGCAGCATAGCACAGGGAGATCAGCTCGGTGCTTTGCTATACCTAGAGAGGTGGGATGGGGAGTGTGGGAGGGAGGCTCATGGGGGAGGGGATGTGGGGATGTGTGTGTGCATGTGGCTGATTCACTTTGTTGTATGACAGAGACTAACACAGTATTGTGAAGCAGTTACACTCCAATCTATTACAAAAAATACAAAAAAAAATTAGTTATGGTTATTAAGAAATTTAATCTATTTGTGAATATGTAAAATTTGTTTTTGATGAGAAAAAGTTTATGATTATGGAGTTAGGAGATTCCAAGGGCACCTTAGTCTTTTCTTGGAAACAAACTTTTAACTTTAAGGAAAATCTGGATCGTCACCTCCTAGCATTCACTAAATTCCAGATGGATTATTATTTTTTACATCAAAACTAAAAAATATAAATTAGCCAGAAGAAAGTACAGTACTGGAATAAAATGTACTGAAGTTAAAAATTGGAGGAAAGAACTCTCTGAGCACACAAAGATATACCAGAAAAGAAGAGATTGATAGGTTTAATTATAAAAAGACCTAAGACTTGTGCCTGTCATGAAACACCATAAATAAAATAAAAAACAAACTCAACCAAGATGAACAGATAACCCAAATAGACCCTAATTATTAAAAAAAAAAAAAAAAAAAGGATTTGTAGTTAACTTTCTGAGAAGGAAATCTCCAAGCCCAGGTGATTTCACTGGGTAATTCTACTTAACATTTAAAGAAGAAATAACACCCATCCTACATAATCTTTTCATAAAATTGAGGAAGAGGGATTACTTCGCAACTCATCTTATGAGGCCAGCATCACCCTGATAACAAAATCAGGCAAAGACATTGGAAGAAAAAACAAAACCAAAACAAAAAAACCAACTATAGACCAATACCTTTCATGCACATAGATGTAAAAAATCCTCAACAAAATATATAGCACTATATAAAGAAAGAATAATGCACCATGATCAAGTGAGGTTTTTTCTTTGAGAATGTCAGGCTGGTTCAGTATTCAAACCTGAATCTTGTCAAATGATGCAGAAAAAGCATGTGACAAAATTTAACATCCTTTCATGATGGAAGGGGAACTTCCTCAATCTGATAAAAGGCCTGTACAAAACACCTACAGCTAACATCATGTTTAACAGTAAGACTGAATGCTTTCCTCTTAAGATTAAGAACAAGGGGAAGATGTTCACTCGCTACTCTTACTCAACATAGTACTGGAAGTCTTAGCCAGTGTAATAGGCAAGAAAAAGACATACAGCTTAGAAGAAATAAAATGGTCTCTATTTGTAGATAACATGACTGGCCAAGGAATCTAGAATTCCAAGGAATCTACAAATCTCCTAGATCTAGTAAGTGAGTTTAAGCTTCGCAAGGTCATAGGGTACAAGATCAACACACAAAAACCAGTCATATTTCTATATTAGCAAGGTACAACTGGAAACCAAAATTTTTAAAGATATCGTTTACAATGGTCCCCTCCTCCCAAGTGAAACACTTAGGTATAAATCTAACAAAATATATACAGGATCTATGTCCTGAAAACTACAAAATCCTGATCAAAGAGGTCAGAGATGACCTAAATAAATGGAGACACACTGTGTTCTTGGATTGGAAGGCTCCATATAGTAAAGAGGTCAGTTCTTCCCAAATCAGTCTATGGATTTAATGCAATTATGATCAAAATCCCAGCAGCAATTTTTGTAAATATAGACAAGCCGACTCTAGAATTTATATGGGAAAGCAAAGAAACCAAGAAGTTAAAGCAATTTTTAAAAATAGTACAGTTGGAGAGAATCACACCACTTGATTTTAAGACTTCCTCTAAAGCAACAGTTAGCAAGAGTGGTATTGGTGAAGAGATAGACAGAAATCAGAATCATTGGAACACAAGGAGAGTCTAGAAATAGACTTAATTAATTAATGGCCAATTAATTTTTGACAAAGGTGCAAAAGCAATTCAATGTGTAAATGATAGTCTTTTCAGCAGATAGTATTGGAACAATTGGTATCCACACACCAAAAAAACCCCCCAAACACTCTCATATTGTACATAAACATTAACTCAAAATGAATCATTGTCCTAAATGTAAGAGCTAAAATTTACATTTACTTTACAATAATCAAGAAATAATATAAAACAGGAAAGATGCCAATTTTCTTCTATCAAATTGTCAACATTTTAAAAAGGGTAACATTTGTGATTGATGAGAACAATTTGATTACAAACTCCCTGAAGGGCAATTTGGCAGGATGTCACACATCTTACAACTATATATATTTTAAAACTGTAATGAGATCAAGCTTTCACCCATCCTATGTGAAAATTTTAAAAATTTGAAAATATCTAGCTTTTGCCAGACAGTGGGTAAACAGGTCTGCTCATTCATACCTGTTGGGAGTGATAGTGTAAATTGATATGAAATTGGGGAACCAATTTGATATATCTAGTAAAATTGAAAAGGAAACATGTATAAGGATGTTCACTGTGGCAGTATTTGTAATTGTGAAAAATTAGAAACAACCTTATCAATAAATGAAAGGAAAATTTGGTATATTAACTAGATAGACTCTTGTAGTGTTTAAAAGGGCTAGATTTTGGGAGTTCCCTGGTGGCCTAGTGGTTAGGATTCCAGGCTTTACTGCCACGGCCTGGGTTCAATCCCTGGTCGGGGAACTGAGATCTCGCAAGCCACGCAGCGTGGCTAAAATAAAATAAAATAAATAAAAGGACCAGATTTTATAAATAAAGAGAAGGTTAATTTTAAAAAACAGCATTAAGGAAAAAATAACTTGCATTTTTAGGACACAGAAAATACTACTGTTTATAGTTACATATATGTAAACATGAAAAATGAACTGCAAAGTAAGTAGAACTGCATCAAAATGTACATCAAAATGTAAACAGAGGCAGAGACTTCTGGCTGTGGCTTTGTAAAGAGGTCTGTATACACTCTCAACATACACAGCAAATGCACACACACACACACAAACTAAATAAAATGATCAAAAACACCCATTTCAGTGCACTGGAAATAGATAAGCAGCAAACAGATTGCAAATCATTCTCAAAAAACCGTTAGAGCTTTAGATAAAGAGAGAGTCTTTCTGGCATCTTGCGTGGGGCTGCTCCTGTCCATCCACTGCCCCAGCTTAGTCCTTGAGAATAGCAATTCTATCAGCATGGAGCTAGCCAAGAGAACCAGCAGCTTTGCTGGCAGAGGAGACCGCTGACTCAGTTTAGAGCAAGGGGCAAAACCCTACAGATTTATCAGATAAAAGTGGCCGACTTAGTAGGAAATGAATTGGGGATCGCCTGATATTTGTTAGCCTGAATTTGCTGTGCTGGTTGGTGTCAGTCGCAGGCCAATCATAAATTTTAACCGGAAGAACCTTGAAATGAGAGAGCCATAGAAAGGCTAGATGAGCTTTCCAACATCCCTGGCCAACTGGGAAACCACATACACATGCAGGGGACACTGGAGAGTCCAGCAGAAAGTAACAAGCAAAGGAGACTTGAAATGTGGCAGAGCTTTAAATGTACCCCCCAGTCTACATACAGATCACTCAACAGAGGATGAAAGACATAGACCACAGTGGCCATAACCAGGCTGGCCTTGGTGAGTGGGAGTCCAAGTTATTGAGCCCACTCCTGGTACCAAAATCTGTGTTAGAGTTCTCCAGAGAAACATAACCAACAGTATACATAGATAGAGATATCAAAGAGGAGCTTTATTGTAGAAATTGGCTCATACATGGTTATGGAGAATGAGAAGTACCACAATGTGCCTTCTGCAAGCTGAAGAACCAGGAATGCTGGTGGTATAATTTAGTCTGAGTCTGAAGGCCTGAGAACCAGGGGAGCTGATGGTGTAAATCCCAGTCTGAGGCCAAAGGCCTGAGAACTGGGGGACGTGGGGGCCACTGACGTAAGTCTTGGCGCCCAAAGGCCCAAAGGGCAGGAGTAGATGGATTTCTCAGCTCAAGAAAAGAAAGAGACAAATCGCTCTTCCTTTTCCCTTTTTTGATTCTATTCAGACCCTTAATGGATTGGGTAATTCCTGCCTATGTTAGTAAGGGTAGATCTTCTTTACTCAGTATACTAATTTAAATGCTAATATCTTCCAGAAATATCTTCACAGACACACCAGAAATGATTCTTTACCAGCCTATTTGGGATCCCTTAGCACAGTCAAGTTGACACACAAAATTAGCCATTGTAAGTACATATTTGGGGGCAGGGTTATATTGGAAATCTCTGTATTTTCCACTCAATTTTGCTATGAATGTAAAACTGCTCTAAAAAGTCTAATAATCAAAAACAAAAACAAAAAACAAACGCACACAAAAATAACACCAGAGCAAAGACATTAGCCTCCAAGCTCCATGGGGGAGACAGATTCTGTAGTTTAAAAACAAAACAAAACAAAATCCCACAAAGATGTATCAGAATCTGTGATTGCTCCTATATATTATCTAAAATGTACAGTTGTCAGCAAAAAAGAGACAAGAATACAAGGAGGCAGGAATCTGTGACTCAGAAAAATTGACTCTAGGGAATTCTCTGGCTGTCCAGTGGTTAGGACCCCATGCTTTCACTGCTGAGGGCCTGGGTTCAATTCCTGGTCAGGGAACTAAGATCCCGCAAGCCGAGCAGCACAGCCAAAAAAAATAAAGAAATAAAAATAAAGAAAAGAAAAGAAAAAGAACTTGACTGTAAGTGGGCTGGATGTTGGATTTAGCAAAGGCTTCAAAGCAGCTATCATAAATATGTTCAAAGAATTAAAGGAAACTGTTCAAAGAATTAAAAGAAAATATTATGAAAATTACTTAATAAATAGGAAATCTCAATAGAGAAATATAAACTACTTTTAAAAACCAGCTAAAATGGAAATTCTAGAGTTTTAAAATATAGTAACTGAATAAAAAATATGTTAATGATCACATCAGATTTGAGATGGCAGAAAAGATAGAAATAGCTCAAAAGTAGGTCACTAGAGATGATCCAATCCAAAGAACAGACATAGGAGATACTGAAGAGAAATGAACAGAGCATAAGAGATCTGTGGGACAATAGCAGATGTACCAACACTCACGTAATGAGAGCTGCATAAGGAGAGGAGAAAGAATGAGGCAGAAAAGCATCTAAAGAAATAATGGCCCCAGAGTTCCCAAATTTTTTTTTTTTAATTTTTTTTTTTTTATAGCTGCTTTATTTATTTATTTATTTATTTTTGGCTGTGTTGGGTCTTCGGTTCGTGCGAGGGCTCTCTCTAGTTGCGGCAAGCGGGGGCCACTCTTCATCGCGGTGCGCGGGCCTTTCACTATCGCGGCCCCTCCCGTTGCGGGGCACAGGCTCCAGACGCGCAGGCTCAGTAGTTGTGGCTCACGGGCCCAGCTGCTCCGTGGCATGTGGGATCTTCCCAGACCAGGGCTCGAACCCGTGTCCCCTGCGTTAGCAGGCAGATTCTCAACCACTGCGCCACCAGGGAAGCCCCAGAGTTCCCAAATTTGATAAAAATGTTATCCACAGATTCAAAAGTCTCAGTGCCAAGTAAGGTAAGCACAAAGAAAACCATAATTAGACACAAAGTCAAATTGCTGAATGACAAAGAGAAAATCTTAAAAGCAGCAGTGGAAAAACAACTCTGTACAGGGGAACAACAATAGGATTAATGGTTTATTTTTCATCAGATAAATGAAGGCTAGAAGGCAGTGGAATAATATGTTCAAAATACTGCAATAAAATTCAACCAAGAATTGTACAACCAGCAGAACTATCCTTCAAAAATGAAGGTGAGATAAAGATACTTCCTGATTAACAAAAACAGGGTTTGTTGGTAGCAGTCTTGCCCTAAAAGAAATACTAAAGGAAGCCATTAGGCTGAAAGAAAATGACAGCAGATGGTAACTCAAATCCACAGAAAGGAATGGAATTGGAACTGATAAGTATGTGGATAAACATAGTAGACTGTACACACATACACAAATATTCACCAACTTGTGAATGTGTAAACAAAATGTGATATATCCATATGATAGAAAACTACTCATCAATAAAAAGGAGTAAAGTACTAATTCATGCAACAACATGGATGAACCTCAAAAACAGTATGCTACATGAAAGAATCCAGCCTGAAAAGACTATATATTGTGTGATCACATCATGTATCATGATTATATAACTATATAAATTTACTAAAACCTTATCAGACTGTATAATTATAATGGGTGAATGTGTGGTATACAAATTATACCTTAATACAGTGGTTAAAAAAAATGTTAGTGGGCTGTTCCTGAGTGATGTGTATGGAGATAATGTTCATTTTCTTTTTGCTTCTCTGCATTTTCTAGATTGATTACATAAACATCTATTATGTTTGGAAAAAAAGACAACATTAGAAGTAAATTTGTAAACAATAACAACTGTATATTTAAAGTTCTTTGAAAATCAAAACTCACCCTCTCTCTCCACACACACATATACTGAACAGAAGCCCCGGTAAGCAGTAATCTCCATCAGATTTTAATTTAGCTAAAAACATAGTCTTGCGTTGCACTTGGGAGTTTAATATGATGGTTATTTTAGGTCTCAGGATAAGACTGTTCAGACATAAGCTTTCTTTTCCTACAGAAAGTCCATGCATTTCATCAAGAGAATAAAATCAGAACATCATCTGATATGCCATCAAATTATATCTCAGACTTTTTGAGGCTTTTATGAGTGCTGGAAAGAGGACAGGCATGGGCTTTAAGCATGCAATTGTCTAATTAATTTAGCTAAAGCTGAAATTAGACACTTGTAAAGGCTAGCATATTGCCTTAAATAATTGTTTCCCTTTTTTGCAGATGCTGTTGAGATATATTTTATAAAAAGCATCACTGCATATCAAACAACATTGGGCCCAGAGGATTATGAAACACTGACGACCATTGAAGAATTTTGCAAATGGCTTGTGCAAAATGGGGAAAAACAGGTAAATGTTATCAACTCATAAATGTAATTGCTAGATTGTTTATTAGATTGGGACAGCCTTTTTCATCTCATAATTCAGAAACTGGAGCTCAGAGAAGGCTCAGGTAAAGCCAGCAGTAAAAATAGGGCTGGTGCAGCTTGCAATATTAGTAAAGAAAAAGAAGTATTTTTCTTGTATCTTGAAACATGAGGTCCTTCAAATCCTGGACACATATAATCTCTGGTCTGGTAAATTTAATATTTTAAGTCAAAATTGGCTTTTATCTTTGGATATAGCTGATAGTTTCTTTTTCTCTTGATATATTATTTCCTTCTCAGTTTCCGGTCTTCAATTCTTTATTAATCAAACTTTTGTTTTCACATTAAAAAAACAGTTATAGAAAATGCTTTTGATTGCTGACCTTTTACTTAGAAGTCCCATGAGTCTAAACTGTTACTCAAAAACTCAAATACTTTATGTACTGAGTTCAGCATGAAAGCAGTGAAGACCTTTATTCGTCATGAGATCCCATGTGACTTTGACCTGACCAAGCCAACTTTATTCTTCCTCAGGCATGTGAGAAACAGGTGTGGATCTGACATGGTCTTGTTGGCCATGTGACAACCAGTTTAAGAGTAAGTTTCTAGGCACTTAATAAGTATGAATTTTTTTTCAAGGAATGAAGAAAAAGCTTTTTTTATTCCACATTTGAACATTTTTATAAATGATGACATTTTCTTTAGTTCTATTTTAATTGCCACTTGTAGAGGCAAAAAACCTTGTGGTGGTTTGTGACTTTTTTTTTTTTTACAGTGGCTGCAATATTTTTTGTTGGTTTCAAAGATTAATGTAAAGCCACGGATTGACCTAATATTTTAATTTAGTTTCCAAGAAAGTACTTGACCAGAATCTCATAGCTTATCCTTGTTATGTTCTGATACAGTGAACATCTTGACTTTGTGATAAGACACCAGTACCAATGCCTGACAGCTGTCTGCTTCTAACCAAGTGTACCAAGCTCCTAGACAGAGATGCAAAAGTGTCTTGAGTGCCAGGTGGCTCT
Source organism: Eschrichtius robustus (assembly GCF_028021215.1). Classification (NCBI taxonomy): domain Eukaryota; kingdom Metazoa; phylum Chordata; class Mammalia; order Artiodactyla; family Eschrichtiidae; genus Eschrichtius; species Eschrichtius robustus. Next base: position 28,593,137 of record NC_090825.1, read on the forward strand.
GAATCTAAACCACAAGCAGGACTGTGGACAGGTCACCTTTACTACTAGGAAACAAGCTCCATGAGGACAAGGGTTTTGTCTGTTTTGTTCACTGCAGTGTCCCTAGTGCCTGAAACAGTAACTGGCACATAGTAGGTGCTCAATAACTATTGAGTTACTTTGCTGAATTTTATAACACATTTCCTGTGGGATAATTCCATTTTAAAAGGAGCTTTTTCTCCCAACCTCAAGCCTGAGATGAGACTCTCAGCCTGTTCTAGAGGACCATAACAGAAACTCAGATGATTTGGGAATTGTGTTCCCATGAAATATAACATTTTTTTTCAAACAGAGGTTTAATCTGCCACTGATAAAAAATAAACAGGATCCATTGGCCAGAACTGCCATCTTCCAGTAATTCCTTAAAATGGTGAACACAAAGGGAAAGAGGAGAGGCATCCACGATATGTTCTCTAGGCCTTTTAGAAAACATGGAGTTATTTCTTTGGCCACATCCTTGGGGATCTACAGGAAAGGTAATCTTGTATACAGTAAGGGAATGGGCATCGTTCAAAAAGGAATGCCCAGAAATGTTACCATGGCAAAATTGGAAGAGTCTACAATGTTACCCAGCTTGCTGTTGGTATTGTTATAAACAAACAAGTTAAGGGTAATCCTCTTGCCAAGAGGATTAATGTACATATTGAGCATATTAAGCACTCTAAGGGCCAGGATAAATTCCTGAAATGCATGAAAGAAATGCATGAAAGATCAGAAAAAGAAGGAAGCCAAAGAGAAAGTTACACGGGTTCAACTGAAGAGCCAGCCTACTCTACCCAGAGAAGCACACTTTGTGAGAACCAGGGGCCTGAACTACTGGAATCAATCCCAATGAATAGCTAGACTAAATAAGAACAACAGAGAGAAGACTCAAATAAATAAAATCAGAAATGAAAGAAGAAACATTACAACTGATGCCACAGAAATTAAAAGGATTACAAGAGACTACTGTGAACAATTACATTCCAACAACTTGGATAACCTAGAAGAAATGGGTAAATTCCTAGAAACATACAACCTGCTAAGACTGAACCATGAAGAAATAGAAAATCTGAATAGAACTTTAACTAGTAAGGAGTTCAAATGTGCCAACAAGAAAAGCCCAAGATCAAATGGCTTCACTGGTGAATTCTATGAAACATTTAAAGAAAAATTAACTCCAGTCCTCCTCAAACTCTTCCCAAAAAATTGAAGAGGAAGGAATGCTTCCAATCTCATTTCATGAGGCCAGCATTACCTTGATACCAAAGCTAGGAAAAGACTACAAGAAAAGAAAACTACAGAACAATATCCTTGATGAATATAGATGCAAAAATTTCAACAAAATACTAGCAAACTGAATTCACCAGCATATTATAATGACCACACACCATGACCAAGTGGAATTTATCCCTAGGATGCAAGAATGGTTCAACACATGAAATACAATCAATGTGATACACTACATTATCAGAATGAAGGATAAAAATCACATGATCATTGCAAGAATACAGAAAAAATGTTTGACAAAATTCAACATCTTTTTATGATAAAAACATTCAACAAACTAGGAATAGCAAAGGTCATATATGAAAAGCTCACAGGTAACATCATACTCAGTGATGAAAAATTGAAAGCATTTTTTTCTAAGATCAATAATAGGACAAGGATGCCTACTCTTGCCCACTTCTATTCAATATAGTCCTGGAAGTACTAGCCAGAGCAATTAGGCCAGCAAAAGAAATAAAAGTCATCCAAATTGGAAAGAAGGAAGTGAATTATTTCTATTTGCGGATTACATGATCTTATATTCTTATATGTAGAAAACCCTAAAGATTTCACACACACACACACACACACACACACACACACACACACACAAACTGTTAGAACTAATAAATCGCAGGATATAAAAAAATTTCAGGATACAAAATCAACATACAAAAATCTGCTGCGTTTCTATACACCAACAATGAACAATCTGAAAAAGAAATTAAGAAAACACTTCCATCTACAAAAGTATCAAAAAGAATAAAATACTTAGGAATAAACTTAACCAAGGAGGTGAAAGACTTGTACACTGAAAAAATAGGAAAATCTACTTACATGCATGTCTTCCTATTCTGAAAAATGCAAAGATAATATAGAGTCTTGAGACTCCTAAATTATTGGCAATGTTTCCTGGAAAGCAACAACTGACATCCTTTTTATGTTTGTTCTGACATGCCATATACGAGGATGTTGATTACATGTTCAACCCAGTTCCAAAGAAATGTTCTATTTATAAATGTCAACATAGTTAACACAGGCAGAGGGTGATGTGCCATTCTTGAGGGTGCCAGCAATAACTATACCTCTTCACTCCCTCTAAAGAAAGCACATTGGGAAATCCAATGAGTACAAGCAATGTTGTTCTATAAATAACTTCCAATGTATACTTAATTTTTCTCTAAATCATATGCTGTATAGTAAGTAGTTAAGAGTGAGAGTTGAGCTGAAAGACAACTGGCCTGGACTTTAAAAAAAAAAAATGCCAATATTATGAAAGGGCAGAACTGCTACAGATTAAAGAAGACTAAAGGATTGTGAAAACTAAATGCAATATGTGATTCTTCATTGGATATTAGATTTTTAAAGTTATAAAGAACATTATTGGACAATTGGGAAATTTGAATACAGAGCATATATTAATATTATATCAATGTAAAAAATTTTGAGAGTGATAATGTTATTGTAGTTATGTAGGAAAATGTTCTTGTTCTAAGAAGATACATGCTTAAGTATTTAGGGGTAAAGTATCTTAAGCACAACTTATTTTCAACAAAAATATATATGTGTATGTATTTATATATGTATATAAAAATGTTACCTATTACATATACATATAATTTTTTAAAGAGAAAGCAAATGTGGCAAAATGATAGCCAGTTGGTGAATCTAGGTTAAAATATTATGTGTATTCATTCTATTCTTTCAGTTTTTCGCAAGGTTTGAAAAGCTCATGGAATACAACCAGCGTGCTCCTTCAGAATTACCAGGTGAATTAAAAATATGTACAAATTTTTTTATCCCCTAGGAGGCTTACAGACTGCCAAAGGCTTTAGTGAAGTCTCAGGTCATCAGCTATGGTGACTGTAGTAAAAAAGTGGCTGAAACTTTTTATAACATGGGCAGGATCTGCTTTGCCAAAGGAGAGCTCCGAAAGGCAATTCAGCTGCTAAGGAAGGTGAATACTGGCTGGTTTTTTACATTTGCTCCCAGGCCTGTAAGCAAAATGTGAGGGGAGATGTGTGTGTGTGGGGGGGGTGTGTGTGTGTGTGTTTTCCCTTCCCTTCCCTCTCTCTCTCCTTCCTTTTTTTTCTTCTCTTTTTCTTTTCTTTTTTTTTTAAAGTGTTCTCTTTTGAAAATTCTTCACATTCTTAGATGTGCTAAGGGAGAATATGACTACAGAAACTTTTGTTGTATCTGTGCCTGGACCAGAGTTTTAGAAGAGTAATACCCTAATCCTGGAAACTTGGTATGGCAGTAGCAGAATCTTGTGAAAGCACCAAAGGTTGTGTTGGAATAAGGAACACCTTGTCTAGCCATCATTACCCGAGCACTGATTCCCCTTCCAGGGAGCTCAGACAACCCTGGAAGTTCATTGCCTAGTAGTAGGATGTGGCAAGAGGTGTGACTAACAGTTGTTCAGCCAGTCAGCATACTAACAGCCCAAGCTAAAGACTAGGTAAGATCGGTAGTGATGTCTCTACATAAAACCCAAATTAGTTCAATGTCAGAGGAAAAGTTGGTAAAGATCAACTGATATTCAAGAGGGCAGAGTCAAAAGCAATCCACACATGGAAATTCCCGGGTGGTCCAGTGGTTAGGACTCTGTGATTTCACTCCAGGGGCCCCAGGTTCAGTCCCTGGTTAGGGAACTATGATCCCGCAAGCTGTGCAGTGTGGCCAAAAAAAAAAAAAAAAAGCAATACACACACACACATGTATCGGCAGGTGTGGAGATATTTTATCTCATTTCAGGTTAACTTAATGTAATGAGTATGAAAATAGTAAATAACAGAAGAAAGGGGACTTCATTTTGAAGATTCAGAGAAAAAGAAAACCTTACGAAAATAAGTTGTAAGGATCAGAATAGCTTCTTCAAGGGAAGCATAAACACATGGATGGTAGCTATGTAATGGGATTATAAACCTGTAAGGAGAGAAAACTTTAAAATGAAAGGATGACAATTTGAGGCCAAAAGATGAGATGAGATTAAAATGCTAAGGCTGAATTAAGAAGGAATTTCAGGGAAACAGGGAATTCCCTTGTGGTCCAATGGTTAGGACTCCGTGCTTTCACTGTTGGGGCCTGGGTTTGATCCCTGGTCAGGGAACTAAGGTCTCACAAGCCATGCAGCATGGCCAAAAAAACAAAAAAAAAAGAAAGAAAGAAAAAGAAAAAAAAGAAGGAATTTATTTCAGGGAAACAAGAAATTTAAAAAATTCAAATCCACATTGAAAATAGGGAAGAGCATCTTAACATGCTGTAATGATGTTGAACAATATTTTCTCAGTCTAGAATTGCAAGAGTCAGTAAAAAACAAAACAAAAATGAAACAGAAAACAGACTCCTGAGTCCCACCTCAGACCATCAAATCAGATGTTCTTAGTGTCCAGATGACACTGAGTGTCCAGAATCTGCATTTTTAATACTTCTAGAGGTGTAATATCCTGTCAGTTTTAAGAAACAGTGATTTATATGACAAATTTGAAAAGCTTTCCTATAATGCAGAGGACAAGGAAGAATGTGTATAATGAGAAAGTAGCTGATGTGGAGGACAAAGTAGAGATTCAGCCAAAGAATTCTATGTTTTTCTGAAGAGGAACTGTAATACTTGGAATAGAAACAGTAATCAAAGAAATCATTGGAGATAACTTTCCTGAAATGAAAAAAGACCCCAGCATATACACTGTAAGGGCTTACCATGTTCCATACAAAGTCAATGAAAGAGAGCCCCATCTGGATTTTACCAGCAATGAGTGTCTTTTTTTCAAAAATTATTTATTTATCTATTTATTTTTGGCTGTGTTGGGTCTGCGTTTCTGTGCGAGGGCTTTTCTCTAGTTGCGGCAAGCGGGGGCCACTTTTCATCGCGGTGCACAGGCCTCTCACTATCGCGGCCTCTCTTGTTGCGGAGCACAGGCTCCAGACGCGCAGGCTCAGTAGTTGTGGCTCGCGGGCTGTAGAGCGCAGGCTCAGTAGTTGTGGCTCACGGGCCTAGTTGCTCCGCGGCATGTGGGATCCTCCCAGACCAGGGCTCGAACCCGTGTGCCCTGCATTGGCAGGCAGATTCTCAACCACTGCGCCACCAGGGAAGCCCAACCAGCAATGAATGTTTGATGGCATGTCTACATCCTCCATCTGGAGTAGGGATTCAACGTGAATCTTTGTTTGGATGCCAGACATTGTGTATTTTACCTTGTTGGTGTTGGATATTTTTGTATTTCTGTAAGTATTCTTGAACTTTGTTCTGGAAATCAGTTAAATTACTTTGTTGTGGAATTCAGCTAAATTACATTTTGGTCCTTTTAGGTCCTGCTTTTAAGATTGGTTAGATGGGAGTAGGGCTGCGTTTAGTCAAGGGCTAATTAACCCCCATTACTGAAGCAAAAGCCTCAGTACCTCTGAGTAGCCCACCCAATGCTCCATGACAATGAGTCTTTCCAGTTTGGCTGATGTGAAGAGGCCACTATACCTGGCCCTGTATAAACACAGGGCACTGTTCCCTCCAGTACCTTCAGATGATTCTTTTCTCAAGCCTTGGGCAGTTTTTACAGCTCTGTGTTAATCAGTACTCTGCTGAATACAGTTGTCCCTCGGTATCCATGGGGGATTGGTTCTAGGACTTCCCACCTGTCCCCCTCACCAACACCAAAGTCTGCAGATGCTCAAGTCCCTAGTATAAAATGTTGTAGTACGGTCGGCCCTCTGTATCTGCAGGTTCCCAGACTGAGGGCCAACTGCACTTGAAGGGGACACACTGCAGATACACATATTCTTATTCTCTTTCTATGCAGCTGTCTCTCCTCTGTTACTCTGCCCTGAGAGTCTCCTGAGACTCTCAGCTCCATATCCTCAATTCAGGGCGTCTGCTGAGCTCCACTTCCCTGCATCACAGCCTGGAGATGGTCTCAAAGCAGTAATCTGGGGCAATCATAGCGTTTATTTCACTTGCTTTCCCTCTCTCAGGGAACACTGTCCTTTGTTGCCTAATGTTCATTGTCTTGAAGATCGTTCCAAATATATTTCGTCTACTTTTTCTTTTCTGGTTGTTTCACGTGGGAGGGCAAATCTGGTGCCTATAATTCCATCTGGATTGGATAGAGAGGTCAGCAATAAAATTTACAATGGAAAACTGCCTAAGAGTAAAGTTATGTAGCATGAGAATGCAATTCAAGTTTGGGACACGTACACTGATTTCATTTATATCTGTATCTATATAAATCTATCTATTTATATCTATTTCATTTATATCTATTTGATTACAGCTATTTGGAAAATCCTGGTGGAAACCACTGCGGGTTTTAGGTAGGCATGCTGTCGATTTTCAGGCCTGTTACTTTGGTTTTCCACAGCCACATATGGTAGTGGAAGCTTCAGTGAAGTGGAATGATACAGGTGCAGCACTAGGGGGACAGAGCCTTTGATTCAGAGTCCTTCCTCCTTGGAAAGGAACCAGGAGGAAGAGTAGTAGAGGCATCTGAAATGTAAACCTGTGACATCTCAGTTCCACTGGTGCTCTCCTGAGTCTGGTTTATAATGAAGGTGCTTGTTATTTGATTCTCTTTAAACTGTTATGCTTCTCAACTCGCCTACAGTGTCTGATAATTCAAATCCTCATATATGGACATGAGCACTGTAAAAGCAGAGACACAAAAAACCTCCTTACCCTAATGCAGAGGTAAGTTCTGACCCTGATCATCAACCAGCTCTTCAGTGTGGATATATGGATAGCTTGGCCTCACCCAGATTCATTCATTTAGGGGTGATTCACCTGTTATTCTTGTTAGTAAGGCAAAATGCCTACCTGTACTATGGATCTGGCCAAATCCTAAACTGCAGGTACCTAGTCAATTTCTAGTAGTCTCTCAGAACCCGATGTTACAGGGGTCTGCTGCAATATTATTTAGTATTTATGTCTCTTTCAATGCTGAGCATTGTAACCAAGTCCTACAAGACTGTTTCAGCTAACAGCTTGTGGTAGATACAAATTGGGTTTATAACAAAGCAAGTGAAGGAATTCCCTGGCGGTCCAGTGGTTAGGACTCCATGCTTTCACTGGTGAGAGCCTGGGTTCCATCCCTGGTGGGGGAACTAAGATCCTACAAGCCGGGGGCGCGGCCAGAAAAAAAAGTAAGTGAATATGTTAAACTTATCTTTCTTGCTAAACACACAAAATCTAAGTCCCTAAACATAAGGCAACTTTTGGGGGGAAACAGTTGTCTCCAAAGTTAAAAATAAAAGAGCCTCTTCAGATTCTTCTTAAAAAATGTTTAGAATTTCAGCCAAAGAAGAGTGTTTTGTGTAGACCTGCCCCCTTCTTGACCCTTGGCATATCACTGCTGTTTGTTCATCTCAGAATGATATTGATCCTGAACTGTTCTCTTTTGTTGAGTGTACACTAAATCCCTAAAACTGAGCTAGATCCTACTCATAAAGTATTTAATTTTTACAAATACCCTACATGATAGTTCTCATTTGACAGAAGGGGGCCTGATGTTCTATAAAAGAACATGCCTAAATTCACTTAAGTCTTGGAGGTTTGGACCCAAGCAAGTGTGACTCTAAAGGCCGTGTGCTTTCCCCTTAGAGCCCTCTGACAAAGAGGGGTGTCATTATGGGGTGAGAGTTAGGACTCTGATCGCATTTCACTGGAGGTGGCTCACAGTTAGTACTTTCTCACTACGCTGGCCGGGGGAGGGGGGGGACAAGATGAGCACAGAGAATACATCAGCCCATCGTGTCCCCATCCACCTCAGTCAGAGCCACACCTACAGGAGGCCCAACAGCAGACTGTCTCCTGCTTGATCTCACCCAGGAGAGAATGTTCTCTAGCCTCTCTCAGTGATGCCCACGGTAGGAGGGTATATGGGGAACTTTGCCCTCTGCCTGCTGGTGTATATGAAAGTATGTTTTCTTAGTCAGTAACTGTAACAGTATTAATAATAACGATAAGGTAGAACTTCTTCCAATCCCCTGATATTGTAACATACATATATTATTTCTGATTCATAAATAACCCTATTCTGTAGGTTGTTTTTTTTGTTTTTTTTTTTTTAAGTAAGCAGTACCTTATTTTATTTTATTTATTTATTCTTGGCTGTGTTGGGTCTTTGTTTCTGTGCGAGGGCTTTCTCTAGTTGTGGCAAGCGGGGGCCACTCTTCATTGCGGTGCGCGGGCCTCTCACTATCGCGGCCTCTCTTGTTGCGGAGCACAGGCTCCAGACGCGCAGGCTCAGTAGTTGTGGCTCACGGGCCGAGTTGCTCCGCGGCATGTGGGATCTTTCCAGACCAGGGCTCGAACCCCTGTCCCCTGCATTGGCAGGCAGATTCTCAACCACTGCGCCACCAGGGAAGCCCCCGGTAGGTATTTTTATCTTACATGTTCAGGTGATGAAACTGAGACTCAGAAAGTTTGAATATCTTGTTTAAAATCATCTAGCTGGTAAGTGTGGTAGGCTTTGAACCCAGGTCTGTCATAGTTCAAAAATACACTGCCTTTCACTACATTAATAGGGATTCTGACTTTTGAGGAATTTGAGACTGCATATGGGGACACCTGATCAGCAGGCAAGTCCCCAGAACCTCGTTTTACATACGGGGGAACTGAGGACAGATATGTTCAAGTTGAATTACCCAGGAGGAGGCGGAGCTGGGATGGGAACCCAGGTCTCTAACTCCAGAATGTGCTCTCCGTGGGCAATGTAGCTTACTCTCTGAAGGCAGGCTGTCCGGATTTTAAATCAGGCTCTCTGACCTAGGTGAACTTACTTAACCTCTCTCAGCACCTTTATTCATCAGTGAAATAACAGTACCTTCCTCAAAAAGTGGATTTTCTGAGAAATAATAAGATCACATATAATACAGCACTTAGATCAGGGCCTGACAGGTCTTAAGTACTCAATAAATGTTGGCATAAGAATAATAATAAGAAGAATTATCTTTTTGAGATGCTGGAGATAATAGGTCAGAATGTTTCGATAAGAAGCTTCTATATATCACGCTATTATTATTTTATATTAAGAGTGATGGGAAAAGAGTATATATTACTGGAGTCAGCCCTGTCATCTTAAACCTGCCTCTGCCACTTAATAAGTATATGACCTTGGAAAAATCACTTAACCTCTGAGCCTTGGTTTCTCCATCACTAAAATGCAAATAATAGCATATGACATAGAGTTGTGAGTTTTCAATAAAATAACGTATATAACATGCATAGGCCAGTGCCTGGCAGAATATGTACTCAATGAATGTTAGCCAAACACATTTCCTTCCCCCTTCTTCTGCAGTACATGCCTTTTGCTTCCAGGGTAATAGGTCAGAATATTTGAAATCCTAATTGTGATTGATCGTTGGGCAGTATTAACAATATGTTTGTATGTTTGAGAATTAGATTGAGAATTTGAATCTTTGAACATATCTAAAGTACATTTTGTACACTGAAGGTAATAATAATGAAACTAAAAGTATAAAACATATAACTTCAGACAAGAAATGCATGTCTCCTCAAAACTGGAACAAAAGTTCTACTCAGCTTGTATTTAAAAAGAGAAACTTCAGAATAGCTATAGTGAATCCATTTCCTCAGTAGCTTGAAGTTGCTTTTCCCTTGAGTTTTTTTTTTTTTTTTTTTTACTGTTCCTGGTTCCTTGTCCATGATTTGAAAAGAATGATAGGAGGAGGAGAAATTAGGAAGCATTGGTATAACCCAATTCAGACCCCAGGTAGCATGAGTTTCTTTTGGTTCTCGGAGGCTAATTCTTCTCTCTGTAAATGACAATGAGACCTAGACCTACCAAGAAAGCACATGTAAGGGGAAAAGAAGAGTCTTTTGAAGGACTCTGCTGTAGCAGAAGTCCAGTCAGTAAGATGTGAGCCCTGAAACAAGCTCATATCTCATTCCTCAAGAATTGCTGAGCAAAGCCATAGGCGTGGCTGCCAAAGCCCAGATGTCAAACAACACCACCACCACCACCAAACAAAAAACCCCACAAAAAACCCAGTACAGGAATTGTTCTCTTGGCTTGAGCATCTTGCTGGAATAATCAATCCCAGATGTCCTGGAACTCTGCTAGTTTCCTGATGTGCTCTTGTGCTTTCTACCCCACCTCCTCTGGAAACCCAGTGACAACATTCACCGAACTTTCATTGCCAAGAGCCCAAATTCTTGGCTTTTGAAGCCTCTGCAAAGAAGTGAAAGCAGAACTGGCCCCATGAAATAGGAGTTGGTTTCCAAGGTTGAATGTTAGTTGCAAGGGCCTCAAATAAGATTTCAGTGTAAAGAAAAGGCACAGAAAATCTCAGATTTGGAAGTAAACTTTGAGATTGTTTAGTCTGACTTTTACCTAAGTCACAAATGGACTTCAGTTTTAATCATTTACATATCAACCTCCCTCTAAGCTCTAGAAATACTAAGATGTTTAAGATACAGTCCTTTCAAGAAAACAGACACACATGACCAGATTACAAGTTAGTCTGTAGTAAAGCTTTAATAGAAATATAAACAGAGGACAAGTAATAAATTGTAGGGCTGGAAATGTAGGTGGAGACAGTGTGTACGCAGCAGGCAGGTGGCTGGGTCTTCAAAGAAAAGTAAAACATCAACAGGTAGAAAAGCCAGAGGAGGGCATTTCAAGTAGCACAAACAACAGCATAGTGGCCTGGAGAGACTTGATATTTCTGAGGAGAAGCAAGTGGCCTTGAGTTGTTGTAGCTGGAGGTACCTGAGTAGGAACGTGCTGGAGATGAGTTTGGAAAGATAAATTGGGGTCAGATTATGGAATGTAAAACATAAATTATATAATATGGTCATTCAAAAGCATGAAGTAGAGCTTTGAAGACTCATGGAAAAATATCCCAGATATGTTGTTAGAGGTAAAAACACACACACGAATAGATATTAGTATTATATATAGTATAACCCATAAATATACGTAACTATATAATTAAGGAGGGTAACAGTATTCTCGGGGGTATGGAATTATGGAGGACTTTCAACTTGTGTTGAAATAATGTATATTATTTGACTTTTTTTTTAAACAACAAATATGCATTATACCTCTGATAATAGAAAAGAATAAAATTTTAAAAAGAGTTTCACATACATGTCAAATATTGAGACAATATAATGTAGTGTTAAGAGAATGGACTAGAGCCAGATGCCTGAGTTACAATCAGTTTATTTATTAGCTGGGTGAGCTTGTCACAAGTCACTTTATTTCTTAGTTTTCTCACCTATAAAATGGGGATAATAATACCTACTTCATAAATGAGTTAAGGAGTTAATGTAAGTACAACTCCTCAGAAAGATGCCTGACACATAGTGTGTGCTAATTAGAGGTGATGATGATAATGATGACTAATAAGCAGCCATACAGGCAAACAGGAAATCATCCCTGACATTAGAGTGAGCTGTACTGGTAGAACAGATTTTTAAGATTACTGTTTGTCCAGTACCTGTTTAAACACCTCCTCAAATCAGGAACTCACTCATTACCTGTCCAGGTGGCCCTTTCCATTACTGGACAGTTCTAACTGTTAGAATACAGTAGTCAAGGTCATGGACTTTAGAGTCAGACAGACCTGTGTCTGAATCCAGGCCCCTCTACTTTCTGTGTGCCGTAGGGCAAGTTATCCTAAGCCTCAGTTTTCTCTAGTGAGGATTAGAATAGCATCTGTAATATGGAGAGATAATAAAGAGTAAATGAGATTATTCACATAAAGCACTTCGCATGGTGTTTGGTATATGGTGAGTGCTCTATAAGTATTAGCTAGTGTTGCAGCTGTAGCCCGTCACCCAGACTTACCGGAAGTGTGACGGCACAGAGCATGAGCCTCATCTTTGTCCTTGTTAGACACCTCTAGGACAGCTGCATGCAGAAAACTTATTTTGGTATAACTTTTGATAGGTCTTAAGCTGTAGGAGACAATAGAAGGAGCAAGGAAAACCATCCTTTTCTCTTTATAGGAGGGGGAAGAGGGAAGGTGCCTCAATGCCCATTAACCTATTAGTGATCTACTGTCTTCTTGGTCATGTGAACAAAAATAGCCTTTTCTGGGCGGAGGGGATGGGGAGAGAAAGCCAAAGAAAAGCAGAGTGGAAAAGGAGGATTTGGGGTGATTATTTCCAGAGAGAACTGCAGTTAAGTAGGAGAACAGGTGATACACTCAGTAAATTTTGTGTCAGCCAAACCAGTCTTGGGCAAGACCTTAGTGATGAAATTTATGACCCATAAACTAGATTGTTTCCAGGCTGCTGCATTCATATTCTTTCCTATCACTAGTAAATATTCTAACACTGCCTCTACAAAATTAAAAGAGAAAATATTTGCCAAACCTTGGTGTATGAGTGGGTGGGGAGCAAAATCTGCTCTAATATCCAGGTGCCAAGGGGCAGTGGCTTTTCCAAATCAGGATTCTAGGAATGGCTGGCAACACCGGGGCAGATAGAGAAGTGAACATTTGGGAGCATTTAGCTCCCCCCGCCCAGGGTCTCCCTGAAGGGGAACAGAGGCTGCTAAGCCACAAAGAGCCAGCTCAGGGTGCCTGATCTTTAGCAGAGCACTGGGGGAACTCTACAATCAACAGCCACTCCGCCATGCCCGCAAAAACAGATTGACAGGAGGTATAGCGTGGAATAGGGCAAGGAGAACAAGTATATTTTACCTCCTGGGCCCACGCTGGTAGTGGTTTCCTGGAGTGATGCTTGAAGTTCCAGAGCAAAAGGCTGGGTTTGGTGGAGCCTGGTTTATTATTGTCTGTCATGGGGCATGGGTGGGGGAAGAGCTACACTTCTGCCACAAATTTGCTATTCATGCCCAGTGAAATTGCGGTATACCTTGAGTCAAGGCGCCTTGTGTGTGAGTCCCAACTCTGCTATGAAATAGCAATGTAACCTTAAGTTGCTTAAACATTCTGAGCCTCACTTTCCTCAACAGTCCTTCAACAGATTTATCTGGTGAGCTCCTACTAAGTGCTAGGTGCAGTTAGAGCTGCAGGTGGTAATAAAATAAAATAAGATAAATAAAACACGGCCATTACTCTTAAGGAGACAACAATCTAGTGCAAGAGACAAACATGAAAAATAATGAAAATGTGAAATATAGATTCTCTAGTAGAAGTCTCAGTGCACTAAGAGCAGCAAGGAGAGAGAGTCTAAGAAGGCTGGAGAAGACTTCATAGAGAGGGTTACATTTGAGTTGTTTCTTGAAGGGCGAGTAACAGTTCATCCAGAAGGAGAAGAGAAGACATTACAGGAAGAAGGTACTCTATATGCAAAAGCACAGAGGCATGACAGAGGGCAGTGTATGAAAGGATGGTAAGTTCTTCAAGGCAGCTGTACCGGGCAGCACTTCCTAAAGGGTATTTCAATGTTGATTCCAAGGGATGGAGGAAGAATGGCTCTGTGAAAGAACTCAGTTTAGGAAGAAACCAAACTGAATTAAACAAAGTGACACAGGTTTACTTCCTGAAGGACTTCTCAGAACTTTTGACATACTAAACTTCCCTACTGGCATGTTGGGAACAAATTAATTTTTAAAAAGCCACTGTATTTATATTTACCTGAATTCTATTTAAAATGGTCAGTGATTTAAATTTTGGCAAATAAAACCTTATTTAGAGCCATAGAGAAAATATCTTAGGTCTGGTTTTATTTAAAGCAAAAGGTATGTAGAGCACTGTTTGAACTGAGGGTACAAGAATACTTGTGGAGTTTGGTAAAGGATTTGGGCCCCACTTTAGGACATAAGTTCTTTCTGAACAATGACTACCTCACCAATGAACTATTTTATCTGATCATAGAAACATGACTTCAACACATCCCTATGAACTAATTTTTCTTTATGATTCATGGTGGTTAAGAGCTCTAGCTCTGGAGACTGACAAGCCTGCTCAAATCCCAGAACCACCACTTTCTGGCTGTGTGTAATCCTGGTTTTCTCATCCATAGGATGGGGATGAGAATAGTACCTATCTCTTGGTGACGCTGCAAAAATGAGATAATGTATGTAAAGTGGTTATCATGTAATAAATAAGTTGTTTTCATATTAACTGAAACCTGGGCTTTGACTTCATTACCTTCTAGCTACACCATTGGCAATGAAGGAAAATGAGATAGGGGCTACTAACTGTGAAAAGCTACCACTACGCTGATGTGGAAAACATTTTGCTGGTTAATATCTCAAAAGTGAGCTAGCGCTTAGCCCCTGGAAACATAATATCATAGACGAGGCAGTCCGATATAATTACTTATATGCAAAGACGATGATATGGAAGTCAGTGTTCTTTCAGTAACCAAAGATTTCAGGCAAGGGGAATTGTGCCACCTTGTGGTGGGAAAGCACTAGGCCCAAGGCTGATTTCTAGTTGCTGTGCCTAGCAGAGATCCCTCTCTGATCTTTGCCGACCCTTGATTTTATGAGACCCCTGGGCAATTGACTTAATTGGTGCCTATTTCTTCTTCAAATTTGGAATCGCAGTATCTCTTGGTTTACTGACAAGGAAGTTAAAGTGCCAGATAGCTTTCTGTATTTTATATGGTCCAGTAGTAGAGAATGAATCAGTCTTCAGTGTGACGACTTGCATGTAAAAAAACCTCAAGTTGCTCATAAAATTTTGTAGCTCATATTTCTGTGGAACAAATTTTTTTTTTTTTTTTCGAACAGGGGCTATGCAAACCACACTTGTTGCAGGCTTGTGGTCTAAATAGGAGGTAACTGAAGAACACTTAATAGAAACCGGGTTTCTGGATCAGTCTTTTGGACCAGATTATTTCTAACTCTTGCCCAACTTCTCCAGTATTAAGAAAACGGAGTATGGAAATCTTAATGGCTGGAGATGGGGATGAAAGATCCTCTTTTTAGCATTTAAGCGCCTCTGGGCTGTAAATCTCTGTGCTCAGGAGAAGAAATCACCTGAAAATCATGAACACTATAAAAGGCCCTACATTACATAAAAATTTTCAGCTGTGATTAAAAGCAATCCATGTATCCTAGATATCCTTGACCTGCCATCTGAATCAAGCAAAAGGTTCCCTGTTCTTTAGGGAGAAGACCCAAGACTCTAGTACCATTTTGGAGGCCTATTAGCAGAGTCAGCATTTCAGGGGGATGGTCACATGGTGAAATAGTTGCCTCAGACTGAGGTCAGCCTTCTAGGTCAATAAGGCAGTGATTGGTGCTAGCAGGAGGGAGAGAAAGGCAAGAACCAAGAAAAATGCACAAATGGTTTTCTCCTTTGCTCTAGGTCTTCCGTAAACAGTAAAGAGAAAACCTCTACACAAGATAGCCAACAATAAAGCCAACCTTAATAACAAAAATTCTGGACCACAAAATATATTTACCAACACTGATAGCAGTGGCAAATCAAAAGCAGAACAAAGGACTCTGGAAAAAAAAAAGGTCCACTTAGCAGCATTACAGGTAAAGTACCCAAGAACCATTAGAAACCAGGATCCTGTAACTTGGGAGAAGAAATCTTTAGACACATGCTTTAAGTTAGTTTTTCATGTTACTAGGACTCATATTACCTTCCATTTCCCTTTTTCTAACCCTACTTTCCTTCTTTTCAGTTCTTTTTAAGAAAATTCTGCAATACCTAAGTATTATAGTTTATTGGCAAACATTTAAATATACTATTTGTAAGAATTTTTAGCCATAACCTGTTTGAGGTCATTAAAACTGCTTTGTGAAGAAATGTGTGATCTTCTGAAACACTGGCCTAATCTGGTTTACTGAAGTCAGGAAGGCCATTTTGATTCTTATAAATGAAAAAACCAGGGATACGAAAAATTGATTTGTTCAAGGTCAATCTGGTGATTATAAAGCAGACTTCCTGAATCACAGATGATTACTCTTTCCATCCCACTACGCTGACCCCACCAAACTGGATTAAAAAGGCTCGTTTTTGGAAAGGAATGCTCACCAAGGTTGTTGTTAAAAAAAATCCTGAGCCCCTGAACAAGTGTATGTCTAGGAAACAGGCAATCGCGAATCGTATTCCTTTGTGTACCCAGGGACAAAGGAGAAGTCGGATTCAAGTTTATATTATAAAAAGCTTTTATTTTTCCCTTTTCATCGCTCCTCAGTTACCTGAGCTGATTTAATAGAGCTCAAACACATGTGTATTTGGGGATCCGAATTTGTCTCTGACAACATCTCTGTCGCTCACTCAGTGCTTCTAGAGCCACATCTTGGTGCTTCATTTAAGAAAGTATTTTTTCATTTCAGTCATTTGTCCAGTGTGTAAATCCTAATAATCAGCCAGTACCCAAGGCATCAGCAGTGAGCAGCGTTCTGCTGCGGCAGGAGTACACATACACCAGTTAGTTAATCCAGTGGCTCGTCCTCGGACTGCCAGGCTTCCTCCTTCCTGGCTGCTGCCGCTCTCCCTCAGCTGACTCCCAGAATGCTTTAAGCTTGGCACTCAGGACTGAGGTCTCAGGTTGTGGCCCTGGCTGAAGGCACCTATATTCCATTGACCTTCTCTGCAGTGCCTATGAACTGGTCACCCAGTCGGTCACTGCAGATTTTAGCCCTGTCTGGAGATGGGACTGCTGCTGTTCTTGCCCAGAATACTCTGAATTGACTAAGGCAGCCTCAGAAGAGTTGCTTCCATTTTCACATATCCAGCTGAAAATGGATTTTCAACATTAACTGTGATAAAAACGAAGTATCAGAAAGAAGTGGCCATTCAGACTCCATTTTTGGGTGGCACTAAATTAAAATTTTACTATTTTGTGAGACTCCAAAATCTTAACATCTCCAAACTGACAAACCTATATACAGAAAACAAGAGCACAAAGTATAGCACTGTAAAATAAAATGTTATGGTGTAACCCTCTTGTTTCATTTGAAATTATTTTTAATATTTCCGGTTTTTCTTTATTGACGGTATAAAATTGCTAACTGTCCACTCTCTGAGATTTTGACTTTAAAATGTTTTATGAAATGGTAGTAATAATGAATGGTAGTTACAGTTTTAATATCCTCATATCTGACAAGATAGAAAGTTGTCACCTATTTTGGTTCCAAAAGTTTTAAAATTTTACTATTTTGTGAAATCCCTAAGTTTTAAGAAACTACATTGGAAATGTTCAGCACAACACAACTTACTACAAAGTTTCACTCCTGGCAGACTGTAGATGAGAACTAAACTACTTTCTAAACTCATTCAGTGGGAAGCAGCAATCTGGATAACAGTCCAATCAAACACCTGATGTTTCTAGCTGACCTAGTCAATAAGGTCATATACAACTTTTACATTCTTTTAAATTAGCTACTGGCCACTGAAATTTGAGGTAGATAAGAAGGTAGTAAAAAAAAAAATCAAGCCCAGATCAACTGTCCCACATACAAATTTTAATAAACGTTCATCAGCAAGCATGCAAAGAGTTTATGCAACCTGTTTCATAAGCTCAGTGAAGCCTTACTTCTCTGTTTCGGCAGTTTACCCACCACTTTCCATGAAAGGTCCACTTAAGGCAAACCTGACAATATTCCAGAGAAGGGATTGTCCTAATCCATTCAGCAACAAGCAACCGGCAATCTTTGGACAAAATGGCAGGAAGTAAGACCATTTAGGGGGGTCAAGCCTTATACACCAGGCCTAAGGGTACAGGCTACAGGCCTCACTAGATTCTTGTATCCTTTCCATGCAAGGATGGGGAACTACTCTGAAATAATTTAGTTCACATATCCTGAATACCTCTAGTTTTACCAATGAGAGCCACTACTATTAGCTATTATACTGATCAATGAGCTATTAACTTCCAAAAGAAAACCTACTTCAAACATTTACTCTGCTAATTACCAAAACTTCTGGCCGTGACTAAGATATGGATGCCAGAAACACCTGTAACAGCCGCCTGTGGCATTTCTGATTAGAGCACGAGCTGTCCACTGCTGGAGTGAGAAATCCACGGTAGAGCTGCCAACTGCCTGCTGCAGGGGTGCACGTAACCTGACACGTGTGTAAAAACACTACTAATACATACTTGGGAAAAGAGAAAATACTATACAATCTCCCTCATTTCTCAGGACCCAACAGCTTTTGTTTCACGTGGGGGCAAGGGCCAGCAGTGTGAAGACAAGAAGGGGAGCAGGGAGTCTACACTGTTCTGAAAACCCCTCACTCTAAGCTATAGGGAACGCCAAATGCTGCCCTTTCAGCAACTGTAACTAATTCTTAGCAGGACTACTCTATAGCACCACAGAAATCCTGTGGCTTCTTGTAAAAATGATTATGTTACAAGACTTATTTTTATTAGAACAATAGAATTTAACAAATCATTTTATTTTTATTGTTTTGAATCATTCATTCTAGGTGGAAGCACATCATCATCAAGTAGGGAATAAACGAATTAAAAAACGGAAAAAATATTACCTACCTATTCCTGGTAAGCACAATTTTACTGGAAAGAATATGAGATAAACTTCAAAAAGGCAAAGATAATCTTAAAAATAAGATCACAGTCTTCTATACGTGACACATGAACTGAATTTGTAGACACCAAAGCATCCTGCTCTGTCTGAGGAACTGCTCCCCCTAGTGGTCTTTCATAGGAACTTGAACAAAGTTAAACTAGACAAATAGAGCACACCTAAAAAGAAAATTCTTTATTAAGTCACACCTTGATGTCAGGGTGATTTAGAAAGAATTAAATTCATTAGTTTCTGAATTCTAAATAACTCAAGATACGTGCGGCTAAAATAATAGTCTTAAATGTGCAAAAAAGTCTTATTAAGTCGATACATGTTTTAAATTCTTTATAGGTTCAACTTGAAAAAAAATACATTAGGTCAAAATAAATTCAAACCTAAATAATGGAATTAAATAGTGACTAATAATCTGAAAGTGGAGGTTCTTTCACCTAACAAATATTATTGCATCCTAGGTTCTAGACATGCCAATGAAGAAAAAAACAACCGCCCTATTTTAAATTTAAAGGAA
The DNA here is from genome assembly GCF_028021215.1 of Eschrichtius robustus. Lineage (NCBI taxonomy): Eukaryota > Metazoa > Chordata > Mammalia > Artiodactyla > Eschrichtiidae > Eschrichtius > Eschrichtius robustus. The sequence continues at coordinate 28,612,370 of NC_090825.1, forward strand.
AACTGTAGTCCTTGAAATGTTCACTGATTAAATATTTTCATAATTATGTTTTAGACTTGTTTTGATCTTGTGTTTATCCAGACAAAAAAATATTCGGACATTTAGTAGATTTAATCATTTCCTTCTCAAACATATACTATACTTTACAAAACTCCAACTTCTTTTGTACCAGCTGGGCACCCTGAGATTGCCTGGAAGATTTATTAGTTATCAGGTACTCACCCTGGACTAGACACCCAGAATTGCACAAATTGTACACGTGCCTGGGAGCAGTGCCTACATAATGTTCTGGAGGAGCTTTTCCCTGAAGTGCTTTGCTGAAATACTCTCCGAAGGCCAAAAGTGCCTGGCCACTGAGAGACACTGAGCTGTTGTCGCATGGTGCAGAAACTTCATTTTAGTTATATACTTTTTCTAATAGAAAACAAGTTAGATAATTTAGTGTTATGTTCTCTTAACCTACATACCACAAAAATTATTTCATTGAAAACTACCTAAGAAAGTATAAAATCACTTAATACATGGTTTTGTACACCTTGGTTTGATTGAGAAACTCTTATAGGCAAATAGAAGGTATCTAATAAGTACTTACTACACTAAACAGTTTTCAGAACAAGATGAAAATCTGTAACTCTGAAGACTGTTTTATAGCCTGTTCACAGATGTCTTCAAAATGTACACTTGAAAAATAAATCATATAATTATTCAGACTTGTTTGACGAAGCCTAAACTTCAGAACATTTGTGAAGAAATCACAGTTAAAAGCAGTCACTTCAATGCAATTAAAGACTATTTTTTAAAAAGTATCCTTTAAAACAGTGGTTCTCAAACTTGAGCACTTATCAGAATCTCCTGGGGGGAAGCTTTTTAAACTGCAGATTGCTGGCCCACCCCCAGAGTTACTGACAAGTTTCCAGGTGATCTAGGCACAACACTCTGAGAACCACTGCTTTAAGACAGATTCTCCAGAATTCCAACTAGGGAGGGATGCCCGTATGCCATTGCTTTTTCTAACAGTAAATAAATAAAAGAACATTTCAGATATGGCTTCATCAAACTTTAAAGTTTTAGACTCTTGGAATGTCCTGCTTAAGTAAAATAAAACATAAAACTTACTCATCTTGGCTCATAACGATTCCCATGAGTTCAAAAGACAGAACCACAGGCTAGTCCAGTACTGGATAATCTGACTACATGAAAACATTACTTATAAAATATACAGCAACTATTAGGGGGCAGGAACTTAGCTCCTATCTCTTCCATGCTTCTTCCCCTTAGAAAATCCAATAAGAAATCACGAAGAGTGCTGCACTCAGAATGAGAACATGACCAATCATGAATGTGTACATAAATAGCACAGTGGCTTGCCATACTTAAGACTAAGATTCAGGAACTTCTTCATCAGGACAGCAGTAATATTCTACAAAACATATTTGTCCATCTTCATTTCTAATCATATACTGTAATGAGAGGAATCCTCGGTTATCTGTTCGAATAGATACCTTACAAGATAGGACTAAAGCCTTTGTAGAGGGTTTCAGTAAAGAAATCTTGTATCTGTAGAAAAATAAATAAAAAGCTGTTATTTAGACACACTTAAAGCAGTGCTCGTAATTCCAAGTAAAGGACAAAAATTAGCCAAGAACTACCAAGTAGCAAATATAAGAATAAAATCAAATACTTGTCCAATTTGCTATTATTTTCTCTTCATTTTAAAAATTTCATCCACTACTGCAATCCAAAATCCCCAACTCAGCAACCTGTTTATTTTTCTTAATGCTATACTTTTATCTATACATTGAAAGTTTTAAAAAATTTATTTCATAGAAATGTGGTATTTAACCTCAACTTCATCACCAATGGCAACCTCTATATTAAGAACTGACCTGTTGACCTGGGTCTGATTACAGTGAAATGATTCCATCAAATCAGAATCTTTGGGATAGTCAAGGTGGGAGCTTCCTGCATTCCCAAAAGTAGATAACCTATAGTAGAAAATGAGCAACTCATTTATTCATTGGTCCAACAATAAGCCACATTAGGATCCAAATAAGAAAACACTTCCTTAAGAAGCTCATTCTGGTGAGTGAAACAGGTATGTAAACACCTGTTGACAAGACACTATAACAATTACATAATAAAGATTCCTGTAGGATGCTGTGGGAGTACAGGAGAGCTAGCAACTAATAAATGGCTTTGAAAAAAGCCAGTCACAAAAGGAATCCATAGGGATTTGCCTCAATTTCATTACCTGAATTCTACTCTGATATTGTCCTTTCCTCCTCCTGAAATCAGAACCATGTAACAGGAGAGAGCTGAGGAGTGACAGAAGACCCTGGTCTTCATCAACTGCAAGCCTGGGGTCCTGTTCCCTGTCTCTACTGCCCCACCAAGCAATTAGGGCTTTTCTGTATCCCAGACTGTTCTTCAGGCTGTTTTATGGTTTTCTTTGCTTGGTAATATCAGCAGTTTGTAGACAATTTATGAATGTTTATATGTTTACTTAACCTGCATGAACTTACTGATCATTTGCTTTGGGGTTAACGTGTGGATGAGACTATATGAGCACAGTGATAAAGACCTAGGTGCTGGCTCTCCCCAGGATCTGTCTTTTCTCTCTTCTAACATCACCTGTTTCTCTCAGCTATGTTGTCCATGCCCAGCCATGCTGATGGCTCCCAAATCTAAATTTCCAGTCTAGACTGATCTCCTGAGCTCTAGCTCTGTATATCCAACTACTCCCTAGTGTCAAAGGCTCCTCAAGTTTAACGTATCCAAAAAAAAATATTTCAACTTCCAGTTCCCCACCATCAAATAACTTCCTATATGGGAGATGAAAGAGATCATGATCCATCTAGTTACTCATGCTGAGAGATCATTTAGATGGGGAGCCTCTGGAATACTCTGTTTAAGTGCCTGGAATTTTAATTCATATCACTGCTTAAGAAGGGTTCCACTGATTTCCATTTTGATTAATATTTTAACCAATCTTGAGCCAAATTTTTAACTGCCTAACCTATGAGAAAGGCCTGCAGTTCTTCTAAAGTAGATACAAAAAGTACAATTACACCTCTCATACTATATGTATTTAACTCCTTTACTCTTTAATATTCTGAAATATTTCAAAAGAGAAGACATTTAAATTCTCTCTCTAAACTGATTCTGATCGTGAAAAGAGTTTTGCCATTTCATAATTTGTTGGGTCAAAACATGAGAAGCAGCTTGATAGTTTCTGACACTGTATTCCTGATGAAAATTGCCCTCTCTTAGGAAGCTCACCTTGACCATTCCTGCCTAAGTGCTGGTTCCCTAAGTATTTATGTATATTATTTTGGAACTTAATGGAATGTAATTTTGTTCCCTCTGAGCTGTTTCACATATATCCTTGTCACCTTGATTTTAAGCTGTTCATTCCTGTAGTGCTTAATAAGGCAAATATGTACACAGTAGGTGATCAATAGATACTTAGTGAATGAACCATGTATAGAAAACACCTATTTCCTTTTGCATCCTGTACTAACTTGAAAGGAAAGAAAATGAGATACCGTATACTACAAACACCTTTTCCAAAAGTTTAAGCCCAATTTTCCTCACGATGCAACCTATCTACAACAGTAAGTAGTACAACAATGAAAAGACCACTAGGTTATGAACTAGGAGACTGGGCTACTCTTCTAGAAACCAACACTACCTATGAAGCTTTAAATAGTGAGTTAATCTTCCCGGGTCTTCCTCGTGTCCTGACCTAAAAAAGTATGAAGTAAGAGTAAAAGCTCTCTAAAGTTCTGAAAATTCTAGTAACCTGGATAATAAAAATTCTGCATCCTAAGCGAATGTGTAAGTAGGGAGATGGAGTAAACTACATTAACTATAACTGTACTGCTTTCAAGTACCTGAAATAAGGTTTATCTGGAGACATGGTGATCTGTAGGACCTCACTTGTCATATCCAATTCGGAAAATGCTTCACGGAGTCCCTCTGACTGCAGAATAATTTTATTAATGACATTGGTGCTGCAGAAATCAAAATCCAGAGTCTCCTCGGGCTCCTGAGTGTTGATTTTACAGACTGTCACCACTCCTCCTTCTTCCAGAAATAGCATCAAAGGGTAACCGTAACCTTGGTAACACATCCTAAGTGCAGTTAAAGTCCCTACAATGGAAGCAAATCATACTCAGGGCTCAGCTTATAGCTCTGGGTTCAGCTTCTCCTCACATGATGCCTAAAACTCCTCAAGAATATTTTATCCTGTCCATTTCTAGCATATATGTATGTATATCCTTATAAGAAGGGATCACATCTTCCCTGATGATAGCTGTCTGTAGACAATTACAAAAATAACTGTAAAAAATTGGGAACAAAATGTAACTCTTTGATATCGTTTTCCAGGTTGCCAAAAAACACCTCAGAAATGGCTGATTATATATATACAACTTCAGGATGGAGAATCTATATGGTCCAATACTGGCATGTAATAACTGTTGTGGACTAGGCTATGCTATTCGTGAAGGTTCAATTTGTGCAACGATGGATTGCTTTGATATATTGTCTTACTATAACATCAGTGTATTCACTGTGATAAGGACCCTTCCAACCTTTTCTATTGGGAGATAGTCTTTACATTGCCTCAAATTTTAAGGTCTAATTGGGAGAAAAAGGATGGTTACTGGTGGTTAGGGTTTTACCTCTGCAAACCACTAGAGAGGAGGAGGAATATGACAGGACACTCTAGTTCCTCTTCCTTACTGGGTGGAGAACCACAGTGAGGAATGGGGGAAGGCAGATGCTTTTATGGAAAACCAGCTGGGGAACACTGCATTAGAAAATATAATTTTAACCAATTCCAATAATAATGGAATTGTCATTACAAAATTAAAATATATTTTCTAGAAGACCATAACTGAATTTTCCCTAGCAAATATCCAGATTCCTTTCCTATGAAATAAAAAATCATTCTTCTAGGGATTCCTTGTTGTTTTATATCTAGAGCAACCAAATTCACTATTCCTAAAAATATATAAATATTTTAAAGGAAAGCATTTAAGAAAATAAACATAATTTATAAACAGGGATTAAAGAAAAAAAGCAAACAAATTTCGAACACAGTAAACTGGGAGTCAGGACAATTGGTATCTATTTTTTCTGCCACTAACTGTAATTCTAGACAAGTTAGAAAAAAGAAGCAATTAAAACATATTTCTCGATGTTAAAGATACTTAAGACATGTTCAAAGTCTTCTTTTGATTAGTTCAAATTTAAAATCCTAAAAGCTTCATAAATTAAAACAAAGATGAATGTAAATACTTTTGCAAATATGAAAAGAACCGTAAGCACACTTTCTATTAATACTGTGAAAAATCAGAATCCATGATTGTGGCAAATGAAAAATGAATTGGCAATTAATTTTCTAAACAAATGTTTATATTACTTATATTCTAATAACTTTGCCTGTATTTTTCTGACCATTCTGTATAATGCTTTTATGTTGTTATAATGATAATAAAATAGTTCACCTGGCATAGGATTTGATCCAAAAATAGATAAACAGTCTAAAAGGACAGTTAAATTAATTCGAAAAGTAACAGACTCTTCTTGAACTCGAAACTCTTGAAATATTCCAGCCTATGAAAAAAAGTAAATGTGAAAATGTATATACATTAAAGAATGAAAACTCACAGATAAGGTTCTAGATTTCACTTTATATGTTTTTAAAATAACAATATTGTGCTAACCCCATGAAAATAATTTCTGATTATCAATCAGAACATCTTAAACTTTTTCAATTGTGATCCATTAGAATACTGCTACTCAACAGTTGAAGGTGTAACTGATTTCAGTCCCGTGCGAAACTTTATGAAAGGTCCTTCATCTAGCCTCTTGGAGCTAAACTATCCTCCACATGACCCTCCCTTGTCTCCGTTTTGTGCCCATCATTTCAGCGAAGGTCATTTGGAAAACAGCCAAACAGACACCGCATGAGTCATACCGGTTTTCAATTTCTTTTGAGGACAGGAACCATGTCTTATTTATCCCTCTGTACCTGAGGTCACACTGTGCACTGAGGTGTTCTAAAAAAAATGCTGAATTAAATCTGAAATCCTATCTGAACCATACAAATATTACTTTGTAAGAACAAATAGATTATAACCAATATAAGGAAAAAAATTAATAATAGGAAAGTAGTGCAAAAGAGCACATACTGTGGAAACAAGTGTTCTGGGTTCTCATCCCAACTATGCCACTTGCCAGCTGCAGGACTGTTGGCAACATATAAAACACTCAGAAAAGTGCTCGCCTATAGTTTAGCTTAATATATTTTAGACATTATTATTATTAACCATTATCTCTGTAAAACACGATGGGGAAAGAATTTGTTACCAGAAGAGAAAAATAATTCAAATAATGATATTTTGTTCTCTAACTTAAATGATGTCTATTAAGACCCTTGGAATTCATTGAGCTGGGTGAAGAATATCAGATGTCACAGGCTTAAAAGTGCCTACTTCCATACCTGAATAAAAGCATTTGCTTGCACACACTTTGCGTTTTCCACTGTAACCTTGATTCCATTTTTAGTAGCGAAACACGTGGCATGTTCTCGGAAATGAATGGCCTTCAAGATAGTGGAGAGATTCCTGACGTTGTCAAGGCTGGCCTCTAAGCTGTAATCATTCTCATCTGGGATCTGCTGGGTTAGGAGGGGCATGGTCCACGGCGCATTCGGCCCCGAGGGACGCTCCAGGTGCCAACACCCGCTCCCGCGGGGTCGCGAAACACCTGATGAGATGCGACAGATAAAACTCCGCGTCAGTGCTGACGAGACCCCTGATTTCAACCGGCGTTGAGCCGAGTGCAAGAGGCCTAGACGTTGAACTCGGCGGAGCAGGGATTGAACCCCACCTCTGCCACTTAACTGTCTCTAACTTGGGGGGAAATTACTGTCTGTAAGCTACGGTTTCGTCGTCTTTACTAAGGAGACAGTAACACACGAAAAGTTACGAAGGATAAAAATAGGCCAACTAACACGGTCATTCGGGGCCAGCTTCAACCAAACTGGGGCTACGTATCCCCCGGGTCGGTTTTGAGGTGTCCGCGCCTCCAACCTTACTCCTAACAGAACAGGCGATAGAGGGGCGGGCTTGAGTCCTCGTAAGGTCCTCGAAGAGTCCTAAACAGCGCGGCTCACCAGCCCACGGCACCCGCTTACTAGTCTCGGGATCCCGAGCACCCAAACGTTACCTTTGCGCCGGGCCAGGACGCAGCTCCCGGAAAACTGGGGAAGAAGTGGCGCAACTCCCACCACTCTTTTCAGATGGCCCGGCCAGCTCGGCCACCGTCACCACAGAGATAGACGAGGCCTAGAGAGCCGAGCGAGCCGTACCACAGAGACGGGAAAGAGGCACCATAGAGCAGGAGGAGGACTGCCGAGCCGAGCCCCGGGACCATAGAGATGGGAAAGCGGAGCGAGCGGCCGAGCCGGAAGGAAGGCCCAGAGTGAAGGCGGGGGGCAAGATGGCGGTGACGAAGAGGAAACGGCGTGGAGGCCCGGCGTTTCAGGCGAAAAAGCTAAAAAGAAACGAAAAAGATGCTAAGCCGCCTGCTAAGCCGAGCGACGTAGCAGAGGAGGCGGAGGAGGAAGAGAGAGATCGTATCCCAGGCCCGGTTTGCAAGGTAGAGGAGGCTCTGCGGCCGTGGCTTCACGCGCCTTCGTTGGGGCCGCTTACCACGTGATGGCTCTTCCGAGTTGCAGGGGTGTTTCGGGAGCTCGGTCCTATGTCTCCCGGTGGGGTCCGCTACCGCATTTACATTTAACCCTTGTGCACGTGGCCGCAGTCTTGGAGGCTGCGGGCTGAGCAACAGGGCGGACTTCTGAGCTCTTACCCGGCTCACAGGAAGCGACTTAACGGGGGCTCAGTTACAGTGTTTGGTCTTCCAGTTACTCCATTTTTTTGTTGTCGTTGGAGGATAGTACTTTTTCCCCTAAAGTTGTTTCTCGCTCTGGAGTATATCCCTTCCAGTGATGAATTCCAGTGAATCCCTTCTAGAATTCCACATTCTGCCATAATGAGCTGCGGTCAGTTAGGGATCCTGAAGCTTGTTATGCGGTCGTTTAAAAGTTGCTCTGCTTTGGGACTATGATTTTGACTTGTTTGATCTTTAACTCTCAAGGGGTAACGAAAACTGGAGTAGATAGTATGACCTTTACGTATATTCGACAAAGTTTTAACGTGCCAGGCACGTAAGAAGTTAGGTTTCCGCTGCTTTGGGATTGCAAAACTAGAACATGACCACTTCCTCCTAACATGTTGGAGTTTAGAAGAAAGCTAAGAACTCATATGAGTTGATGGTTTTTATTCAAAAGGAGGTGAACACAAGTTGTTGGGCTTAACTTTTAACTTTCATTCAACTGAGAGCTCTGTAAGCTAGATCAGATACTGTGGAGACAAGAATTGTGTTTGATTTCTTAATTTCTGTCTACCCCCCGCTCCCAAACTTAGCGTAGACCTCTGTCTACCACGTAGTGAGTGATAGATAAATGACCTTTTGTGGTGGAGTGGTAAGCACTGGGAAAGGAGTTAGCTTTTAGTAATGAAAGATGAGCTTGAATTCTAGCCCTGATATTAATTATCAGGGACGTTTTGAACTCTTTGCTCACCTGCAAATTAAGAGCAAGGAAATATGATTTACTTTTTGTGAAAAGTAAGCTGGACTTCTTGTAGATTTTCTGTAAATGTTAGTGTTCTCACTCTTCCCTTTAAGAGCTAGAAAGAAATATGATAGTAGCTATGATCTGAGTCACAATATAAAAAATATTACTGAAGTGCAAGAGATAAAGATTACTTTAGGTTAACCAGGTAAGGGATCATGAAGGATTTAGCCTTTGAGCTGGATCCCAAGGTAAGGGCAAAATTCTGATATTCAAAAATGAGAAGGAACAATATAAGAGGGAGAGAGCGAGAGAGACAAAAAAACTAATCGAAGGTGTTGAAGTGGACGAAATGCTGACAGTTTAAAAAGTACAGCCAAATTGGCTAAAGTGTAGGGTTTATTTGGGGCAATAGTGAGGTAGAAATATAGATGTATTTTAGAATCCAGTGTTAAAGCTGTGTCATTTTGGACTTTGTTTAGAAAACCCTGGAAGGTAAAGATGTGATTGGAGCATGTAGGTGGTAGTCTGCCTTGTCTGTTGGAGGAGCTTCTGGCTGGAAAGACCAGCATTTAGAAGATTTGCAATTGATATGAGATTAAAAATCTGAAGCTTGAAGGCAGTATCACTAGGAGAGGACTAAGTTGCTGCAAAGAGAGATTGATAGAATTTACTAGTGCTTTTGATACGAGAGAACAAGGGCAAACAGAAGAGTCAAAGCATGGGGGACTGAAATGATGGTGACATCATCAGAAAAATAAATAGCAAGGAAATTTACCGGATTTTAAGGGTTGGTATTCTAGAGTTGAATTTGAGGTAAACCAGATATTTGGATTATTAGGGCTAGAAAGAGTTCCTTACCTTTCTGTAGAGTTAGTTGACAATCAAAGCTGTGAGAATGATTATGAGAACTCTGTCCTGGAGAGATCAGAAATAAAAAAGAGGGCTAAGAAAGAATCTTTAGAGTCAGGAGGAGGAATTGGAGAGATTGAAGATGAAAAACAAAAAGAAGGGAAGTCAAGGAGATTTCTGGGTAGCAGCCGGGGTCACTGAGTGCTACAGAGATATTGAATTAAAGGTTAAGGTCAGGATTGTTTGGCTTGCTACTTGGAAGCTTTATCTGTAAACAAACAAACAAGATAGATTCACTATGAAATGTTAAAATTCGTCTCACTTTTTTTTCTTTAGGGCAAGTGGAAAAATAAGGAACGGATTCTCATCTTTTCTTCTAGAGGAATAAATTTCAGAACAAGACATTTAATGCAAGACTTGAGAATGTTGATGCCTCATTCTAAAGCAGGTACCTTTATATCATATACTTTAAAATTTTGTATTTTGTAAACTTGCCTGTTTATATGTTTTCACTTCGAGTCACACTTTGTTCGTTCAGCATGTCAGGTAAAGAACCATGACTTCTCAGAAGTGTATCTGTTCAGTGCCAAGATTTTTCCAATTAATATTTTGTTAGAAATTCTTTGCAAAATTCATTAAGCATTCTCTTCACTTTCTTAAACAGATATCCCAACTAGCAAAACATTTCTTAAAGGTCCAGGAATGCCTTCAATGTAATGTTCTCAGAGGTCATGAGCTGGTTTGTCCTTCTAAATGATTCGGGACTGCCATGTATTGCTTTCTGCATTTAAAAAAGCTTTTTATTAAAAAACTTAACGGGTTAGGAGTAGGATTTCAAGCACCTTCAAGTTGGGACTCAGTCTACTCCTAAGTGCCAAGCTTTTCTTTTTAGTAATGGGATATCTTACAGGCAAGTGAAGAACATCTAGTTTGGGGTTTATAACTGTGACAGCGCCCTCATGCAGGTGTTTTTGTGCCTGTGTTGGGAGGTGCTTTTGGTTTTAATTCTAGGTAATAACTTAGTTCTTTAGACCAGTGTTTCTCAAACTGAGGTCTGCTGTTACATCTTCAGGGCTCTGAAAATAATGAGAGAATTTTAATTTATGAGCTCTAAATGTGGTTTGTGAGAATTTTCCCATTTTTGAAAGGGATTCATAGAATTCAGGCATACCTCTTTTTATTGCGCTTCGCTTTATTCCATTTTTCCCCCATTTGAATGTTTGTGGCAACCCTGCGTCAAACGAGTTTCTTGGTGCCATTTTTTCAGTGGCATTTATTTGCTCACTTTGTGTCTGTGTCACATTTTGGTAATTCTTGCAATATTTCAAACTCTTTCATTGTTAGCATTTTTTAGCACTAAAATATTTTTAAATTAAGGTATGTACGTTGTTTTTTTAGACATAATGCTACTGTACACTTAACAGACTACAGTATAGTATAAACGTAACATTTGTATGCACTGGGAAACCAAAAAAATTTGTGTGACTCGCTTTGTTGCGATATTCGCTTTGTTACGGTAGTCTGGAACCGAACCGGCAGCATCTCTGAGGTATGTCTGTACACAAGTAAGAGACACTGCTTAGAGCTTTATAATTCTTGAGGACTATGTTTAATCACTCATTTTTACATTTCAAAAGAACAAGACTTTTAAAGAGGTCATGTGTTTTCAGGTCTAATCATTTTGAAGATTAATAAAATCTCATTTAAACTGAAGATTATAAAAATACTTAATATTTAATTTCCTAGAAAGTATGTGTGATTTGATTGAAGTAGCTTCGAAATTTTTTGTTTACTTACCTTTTTTTCTTTTTATAGATACTAAAATGGATCGTAAAGATAAGTTATTTGTGATTAACGAGGTAATTTTAGAAATTAATTAAATAAAGTAAAATATTCTAGCAACATTGTATTTAGGAACACAATATTTGGAACACTAGAAATAGTTCATTTAAAAAATAAGTCAGTTATTCAGTGACTTTTAAGTTGTTTTGTATAAGATACGCAAATTTTAATTATCTGCCTTTTAAATTTTTTAATTAATTATCTGCCTTTTAAATTTTTATAGTGCTCATTGTCTATTTCACAAAGTTTAGTGCTTCAGTATATATTATTTCTTGATCATTCTTATATTTGTCTTCTCTCAACAAGCATACTGAAATTTCTTGAGGACAAGGATTATCTCATTCTTTTTTTTTCTCATTATGTCTAGTACAGTGCTAAATTCATAGTAGGTACTCATAAAAATTATCAACGTAAATAAAATAAAAAGCCCATTAAATGTTTTAAAAAACTCATTGAAAAGTATTTTGCCAGTTTTAAAAGCGGTGCATGTGATATTTGCTCTTAAGATATTACAAACTAGTAATATGTTAAATTTTCCAAGTATTGTTGAAGACTAAACTTGCGTTTTCAGAGCAGATTTTCTTTTAAAACTTAGAAGAATTGTTTTAAGATAATTCTCTTTAGCTACTAGAAAGGCCTCTGTTATTCATTTAGCACAAATTTTTGAAGTGCTGCTCTATCATGGCATTATTCTATAGAAACAGTGTTTAAAAAAACATCCCTGTCATCATGGAGCTTACATTCTAATGGGGGAGACAGGCCCTAAACAAGTAGTATAATTTCAAGTGAAGATAGGAGAAATAAACAGGATGTGGGTTGCCAGCAATTAAAGCTCACAACTTAGTGTGTAGTTGTGTTTATTGTAAGATCAGTAAGGAACAGAAGCATTGGACTGAAGAATTCTTTAAGCCTCAGGTAGTGTATATGTATTAGTTTATGAACACTAAAATAATATAGGACTTCATTCCTTTTATTGCTTTTGTATATTTCTCAATTGTGACTTTGTAAATCTTTAAGATGTTGAAGTTTAATTCAACTTGAAATAGGTTTTGTATACATGCCTTTCACCAACTCCTTAGTGATTTTACAGAACCAAATCACAGAAATGGTAGTACAGATGAGGAAGAAAAAACAAATTTCTTGAGCTTAAAATCGAAAAGCTAAAGAGTTAAAAATCAAAGTAACCATTATAAAGGATGTCTTTGGTTCTGTAAGTACTGTATTTTTCTACAGTTGGTGAGGCTAATTGTAATGTGCTTTATCCCTGGGGCATTTGTTTTAAATCTTCGTAGTTTGTACACAGGACCATGGTCAGAAGAAGAGGTTCCCCAAGGGAGGCCAGTAAAAATGCTAAGCCAGAAAGAGTAGCTGCTTCCACCAAAGAGGTGGGCAGAGCACAGTTTACCTTGGACAGAACACCTAAGAGGAACTTTAAACGTTTCCATGAATAAATTTACCTTGATTTAGACCTTTGTAGCCTATTAACCTGCTTAAGTATTTTTGGAGGCATCTAAATATTCATTGCATTGAATTGCTTTAAATCTTATTTTTATTATCCACTTCATTTTTCTATACTTTGCTCCATTTAGGTTTGTGAAATAAAAAACTGCAATAAATGTATCTATTTTGAAGCTAAGAAAAAACAAGATCTCTATATGTGGTAAGAGAATGTATTAAATAAGATTAGAGAATATGTGAATATTATTAGCACATTATGGTGTCTTTTAAACTGAATTGGTAGTAAGCTTTTACTATGTTCTAAATTTTAATTAGTTGAAAAAGCTTTTATATTTTTTAGGCTTTCAAATTCACCTCATGGACCATCTGCTAAATTCCTTGTTCAAAATAGTAAGTTGACTCAATTTAAAAGTTTTTGTGAGAAAATTGAAAATAATCTTTTGGATAATCATGCCAAAGTTATAACTATTTTTGTTGCTGTTATAATTTTTTTAGTTCATACCCTAGCTGAGCTAAAGATGACTGGAAACTGTTTGAAAGGTTCTCGGCCCCTCTTGTCTTTTGATCCTGTAAGTTTCTCGTTTAGTGTATGAGGTCTAATTTTCTTACTTTGCATGGTTGGTTTTTGGTGGATATAGTTGTATAATTCAATTTAGTTAATATAAAAACACAAACAATTATAAACAAAACTAATGTTGTCAAGTAATATGTTCACTCTATTTTTATAGGCTTTTGATGAATTACCACATTTTGCTTTGTTAAAAGAACTCTTAATTCAGGTAAATATCTTTACTAGAAACTATTTTTAGTAAAATATTATAAATGAGTGTCTTCCTTTTAACTTAGCTATCTAAAGCACACATGGTATGTCATAGAATACAGAACTAATGTGTCCTTTTTCCCACTAGATCTTTAGTACACCACGGTATCATCCCAAAAGTCAACCATTTGTGGACCATGTGTTTACGTTCACTATTTTGGATAATAGGATATGGTTTCGGAACTTTCAGGTTAGCTTTAATTAACTTTTAATTATACTTTGAAATAAATTAGGATATATTGTTTTTATAGATACGGAAAATGCAAATGATAAATTCTTTTCTTTTCTTTTACATTGCTTTCTCTTCCCCACAGACTTGCAGTAAATAATCTTTATCTCATAACTTAGGTTCATGGCTGTCAGCTAATATGGTGTATGGATTTTCTAACAAGCTACTATATATTGAGTAAAATATAAGTTTCTCTCCCAAGAGGTTAGAATCTACCAGGGGAGAGGTGAGGTTTAAGACTTTGAAAAACATAACCCCTGTAGAAAGCATTCAATGAGAACTATTAGATGAGTCATACAGTGATTCATCCAGGAGGAGAGGTGATTCTGGAAATCTGTGGAGAGGTAGAAGAGAGCAGCAAGGCAAAATTTCAGACAGCTTATGAAGTAAACTGGGCTCTTTTCTGCATGTTGTTGTTATATTGGTTACTTTGCAATGTGAGTTAAACATATCCCCTTCTTAACCCCTGAGGGCAGGCATACCTTAACCAACTATAGTAATATTTGTAGTTCAGAAGTTGCCTCTTAATTCCACAGTCAGTAACCATTCAAAAATAAATTTTGCCGAAAAAATAAATAAATAAATAAATAAATAAATAAATAAATTTTGCCAATGTCTTTTTATCTACCTTTTAATCTAATTTGAATTAAATTTATAAAAACAATTTAGGGGTTGATTTAAATTTTGAAAGAGTGCCCCATAGGGTGCTTTAATACGTTTTGTTATCATGGTTGCAGTTTTAAATATTCATTTAACCACAATTTTTCAAGAAGACACGCATTGTGAGAAGCAAGATACAGACCAGATTGAAGTGACTCAATTTTAAATACACACTGAAAAAGCATTTATATTTTCCTATGACAACTACCTGTAACCAGTAATGTATTTCAGAAAGTATTGATGATTTGACACTTGCCAAGTTTCACTTCCACCTTAACTTCATTGGTTGTCAGTTATTTTAGGCACATTTGTAATGAGGATATAGCCTCTATACATTTTAGGAGTAGTATATCCAAACCAAAATGAAATGTTTCCTTTTTATTAAAGATCATAGAAGAAGATGCTGCTCTTGTAGAAATAGGACCCCGTTTTGTCTTAAATCTCATAAAGATTTTCCAGGGAAGTTTTGGAGGACCAACTTTGTATGAAAATCCTCACTACCAGTCACCAAACATGGTAAGCTGTTTTTGTTCAGTGGTCCTCAATGTCCCAGAACTCTTGGGCCAAAATAATTCTGTCAAGTAACTGTTCTGTTAACTGTGAAACTGAATTTGGTTTTTGCTGCATACAGTCTTACAAATTGCTTTTTTTTTGATGACGCAGGGTGAAGGGAAGTAGGGTTCATAAGTGAATGTCCTTGCCATATATAAAATGTTTATTTTTATTTCAAAAGCACCTGTAATATTTTTTTGTTTCTAGCATCGGCGTGTCATAAGATCCATCACAGCTGCAAAATACAGAGAGAAACAGCAAGTGAAAGACGTGCAGAAGCTGAGAAAGAAACAACCAAAGACTATTCTTCCCCATGATCCCACTGCAGATGTTTTTGTTACACCAGCTGAGGAAAAGCCGATAGAAATACAGTGGGTAAAACCAGAGCCAAAAGTAGATTTGAAAGCAAGAAAGAAAAGGATTTATAAAAGGCAAAGGAAAATGAAACAGAAGATGAACTGTGGGAATGCAAAATGAATCAATGGATAACTAATTTGTTCTCAGTTTTATATTTATTTTATGTTCAATGTGTAAATACATTTATTATTCGGGACGACCTTATATCTAACTAGTGTGACATTTAAAAGAGAAAAATTAAGATTTTGTGGCTTTGGGGGGGGGTCCTATGTATTTCTAAATAAAATATCACCAGAACTCAGCACTTAATTTCTGTTTTTCTTTTCAAAGCTTGTTTGTATTATTAAAAACTTGGCACACTTAAGGTTTAGGCCTGCTCTCTTGGATTAAAATTTTGAGTTTAGCAAAGCTGAAATTCAGATTTATTGGATCATTATTACATGTAAAGCAGCATTAGGCACTTTGAGAGCATAGTTTCAGATGGTAAAGTTGGGGTAGACTGCTAGAAGGGAAAGCATCTTACTGAGGTTTGAGTCCCTGAGTCACAAATCAGGCCCCAGAAAAGCCAACCTCTCATCTTGTTTTCTTACCTTGAAAATGTATGCTAAAAATACTTAGGTTTTGCAAATCAAATGAGTTAATATATGTGTTGAAAGCTTTTTGTAGATTACAAATTTAATTTAGAAGCAGTGCCTGTAAATTACTTATCAAATTAACAGTAAAAGGAAGAAAGACAGGACAGTTGTTAAGAGGGCACCAGAAGATTTGAATTTCTCCTGTTACGAAAGAACTTTACTTGAAGTAAAGAGGGCACTGGGCTTACCACCCTGGAAGTCGATCAGTAATGGAAAGACAAGATTCTGGGTGCAAGTGGCCAGGGATAGGGGTCATGCATGTGGTGTTTTGTCACCCACTAATTTCATGCTAATCATTTTCTCCTGTCTTTTTCTGCAACGTGACTAGTAATTCCATACTATTCCACTCTGTCACAGCTATCTAAGCAGTCCCTTGTTGGATATAGGAGTATTTCAGTTTTATCTTTTTCTGGTATAGGTGCTTGCAGCAAACTTTCTATAGAATTTTGTACAATATTTGTGGTTTCCTATAAGTAGAACTCTGGTCAAAAATTATGAACTTGTTCCCCTAAATATTGTACCTCACCAGAGGTTAGTGTTCATTTCCTTACACCCTTGCTGAGATAATCTTTGTCAATTTGATAGGTAAAAAAATGAATACTGTTTTTTGGCTACATACTGGGTTTTCTTTTGTGTGGTAGTTACATGAATTTGTAAGGGCTCTTTTATATAGTGAGGTTTTTCTAGGCATCTTAGTTTGTCACTTTGGTTTTAATTTTGTCTTTTAGATCTGTCTGTAGGCAGAATGGTCAGTTTTTCCATTTCACTTTTTCCTAATTTTCTGCTAAGAAAGGCCTTGAGTGTATAATTAGGCTACTTTATCTTGCAATAGTCTAAGTTAAGCTACTTAACCTTGAAATTTAAGTAATTCAAGTCAGAGGGTCACTTGAAATATTCAATACTTGTATGTGGCTAATGAAAGGCAAATCTGGTTAAGTGCAGGGGAAAAAAGGCCATTATTTAAGCGATAGAATATAGGATGAAAATTAGCTGTAGATTTCCCTTTCATAATCATTTATATGGATAACTCATTTGAATGAGAATTCCTCATCTCCCAAGTCCATGTTCATTTAGAAGTCAGGTTGTTTAGTGACGATCTTTCTTTAGACTGAAATTTATATGCAGTGTAATTGTCTTCAAATTTTGATACAATGTTATAAGTAAAAATAGATCCCTTTTTCCCTCAGGAGGGAAAAAAGAGGTAGCAAAACCAGATGGAGTTGGAGGAAGAAAAAAGTACTTTGTTTTTTCACTTTTTGTCCAACCCCCCCCTCCCCTAATTCCATTCTCAGATGGGGAAAGGTCCTGTTTTTCATTGAACTCAAACTTCTCAATCCCTACCTATTACCAATTTACAATCCAAGACCATATAGTATCTTCCTTTTTTGGAAAAGAGGCAAGTATGGATTTTGAGTAGTGAGTTGGTTGGACAGTGTTGTGCCTAGAAACTTGAGGTTTAGAGTTGGTTGGTTTTGATTGTGCAGGGCGTAGGGTATTAGGGAAGAAAGGGACAGCTTCCTAAACTTTGGATACCCAACCCTGTACAATAGGTATTTGTTAGCAACAGAGCCAGCCCTTCTAACTGTACATGGTTGACAAAGACAGCCTACATCTAACATATATGTAAACATTCCACATTATAGTGAAATATTCTGGTGTACTGAGGCATTTTTTTAAAAATTTTTATTTATTTTTGGCTGTGTTGGGTCTTTGTTGCTGTGTGCGGGCTTTCTCTAGTTCCAGTGAGCGGGGGCTACTCTTTGTTGTGGTGCGTGGGCTTCTCATTGCGGTGGCTTCTCGTTGTGGAGCACGGGCTCTGGAGCGCAGGCTCAGTAGTTGTGGCGCACGGGCTTAGTTGCTCCGTGGCATGTGGGATCTTCCCGGATCAGGGCTCGAACCCATGTCCCCTGCATTGGCAGGAGGACTCTTAACCACTGTGCCACCAGGGAAGCCCTATACTGAGGCATCTTAACGACAATTAGGATACTATTTTGACACTTTACCAAATTGCTTGGAACAGTTGTTCAGATCTTACATCCCATAATACAGTGTATCAATTAGATCAACCAAAACCTATTGGTTAAATACTATCTCTTAACTGCATTTTTTTTTTTTTTTTTTTGGTCGGCCCGCTGGTCTTGTGGGATCTTAGTTCCCCTGACCAGGATGGAACCCGGGCCCTTGGCAGTGAAAGCGCCATGTCCTAACCACTGGACTGTCAGGGAATTCCCTTAACTTCATTCTTAAAGTAAACCAATCTTGGAAATGTAAGTTTAGAGGCCAGAAGGTTAGGATTAAAGAGTGATGGATGGGTGGATCAGCACAATTTCGTTCACATTGGTGGTGAAACATTTAGTACTATGTTACTTCAAAACGTGTTGATGCTTCGCTCTTAAATTGTTTCAGTTTAAGTCATTTACTCTTATTTCTCATGCACATTGGTCAGGACAAGCAATATTAGAGATCTCATTAAGTGGTAACCGAAGATAACTGAAAAGAGTTAAAAAACCTGGATTCGATCCAACCGAATCTTGCCACTGATTGGTTGGGGAGGCTTGAGCAAACCACTTGCCTGAGTGTCCTCATCTGTAAAAGCGGGGCTCACATTAAAGAACCATAAGATGTTTTCCAGAATCTCATCCCATGAGACTCCTATCTCAGCTCTCAGGTCGGCTGTCAAGTTGGTGTCACTCTGACTGCCCTCTGTGTCCCTCACAATGACACCCACCGTGGCCCCGCCTCCCGTGGCCCCGCCTCCGTTCTCCTAAGGCCCCGCCTCCCTCCCGCCGCGGCTCCGCCTCCCTCCTGCGCGGCTATTTCCGGAACAGGGTCCTCCCCCAGCCCATGCGGAGCCGCGGCCTCCGGCAACACCCCCTCCGCGCTCCCGCGTGCCGCAGCCGGCGCCGCCTTTCGCCGCCGCGCGCCGCCGTCGCCCCGTGCCGCCGTCGCTGCCGCCGCGCTCGCTGGCTGGCCCGGTGCGGGCGCCGGGCTCCTGCCACAGGCGAGAACCACCGGCGCCACCACCACCACTTCGGCCCGGGCCCGGGCACCGGCCCCGCCCCGGGCCTCGGCCTGAGCCCCCCGCCCGGCCGGGCGATGAAGTGTCACTACGAGGCGCTGGGGGTGCGGCGCGACGCCAGCGAGGAGGAGCTCAAGAAGGCCTATCGGAAGCTGGCCCTGAAATGGCACCCGGGTAACTACTCCGCAGCCGCCGTGGCCCCTAGCAGAAGCCTCGGCCCTCGCGACCTTTCTCACCCCTCTCCCTAGGGTAACTCCAGGGACCTGGCTGTGCCCGGAGCTGCCCGCTCGGTAACTCCGCTCGCCCTGGAAATCGGGCCGGCGCCCAACCCGGCGCCCGGCTAGGTGGCCCCTGCGCAGTCCTGGCGATGAGCGTCCTCGGCTCTCCGGTGGACGCAGCCCTCCACCCACAGGCTTCACTCGAGCCCCGAGCACCTCGTCCCTTCCTAGACGCCCCCCGCCCCGGTTCCCGCGTGGCCACTGGATGGGGAAAGATTAACATCCTAGAGACTTCCCTGCTCCTCCCACTCCTTCGCAGACGGCCCCGAGCGGGGAGGAGTCGCGAGCTCTTAACCCAGTCCTGCCTCGGGCTTGTCCCTCGCTGGACTCCCCTGCAGCTCGGCTTCCCCGGGCTTCTCCTCGGGGAAGAAACATTAAAGTTGCTCTTAACTTCATCAAGGAATCCCAGCTACTTAAGACAAAGGAGCTAGTGACATGTCTTTTAAATAGCTATGATTTTTGCCCCTCTTTTGGTAGGCTGAGTGACCCTGTACTTGACTTCGGATGTTCTGCAGATTAAGAATTTTGAGTGTCTTCCCGAGTGAAGTTCATGTGTTTACTTAGAAGTATGCTTCCTTTGGATGTTGTATTGGGTTGTGTAGTCCAGGCCTTTGTGACCGTCGTGAAGTAATTTGATCTTCTAGACCAGGGAACTAAGACAGTATTTGAATCTCAGCTTTTTGAGGTTTATAAGAGGCTTTCGTATTAGTATTAGTCAGTAAGCATGTTTCTAGAGTCTCTGAAATGCTAAGATGGAGACCTCAGAGTCTTGTTTGGAAAACATGCCTTACACACACGAAAAGTTAAATACAAATGCAAACAGAATAGCATAGCGTATATAATTGGTAGTTGTGTTGATGGAACAACTAATAACTGCCCCAGGGATTCAGAGCAGGGAGTTTTCACTATGTACTGAGAGGCAGTGAGGCTCCCCCTTGGCAGAGGAGTCTAGCCGTTAGCTGGATCCTGGAGGAATGGGATTGAGAGAAGTGAATATAACAGTATGGGAAAGAGCACCGTGTGGCCCAAAGATGGCCTAGGGCACAGTTCGACCGAAGGCAGTGTTTATCGGAAGTCTGAAAATATGGGTCGAGAGAAGAGCTGAAGGGAGGGCTTGGGACCCAAAGTCAGAAGGTAATGGTTATAGTTGATGGAACAGGAAATAAAGGTATGGGTTTGTTGCTTAAAGTTGTAATGATGACCAACAGAGGAACTAAAAAAAATCTGATGTATATTGGAAGGGAAGAGGTAAATGAGCTAAATGTGCATTAAGAAGTCACTAGCTATATCCAAAATTAATAGGTCCAAAATTAGTGTAGAGGCATATTCTTAGAGTAATAGGGGTTACCATTAGAAATCGAGTTAAGAATTTGTTGACTCTGGGTGGGAAAGAGTGGGAAAGAGGATTAATGCTTGTCACCAAGTGCATATATAATTTTGATGACAGTATTAAAACGTTTTTGAGTAGTAGTTTGAGATTAGATTGTAAAGGGCTTTGAATGTTAGGCAAAGGACTGTGAAATTTGTTTATCCAATAGTGGAGAGTTGAGGCTGGTTTTATTAAGATGTCTTGGGAAGGTGCTATGAAGGCAGGTTAGTACTATGAGGAGGGGTGGAGACAGAAGTCAGGTAGAGTCCGTCCGCCTTGGGCACCGATGGGCCAAAACTAGGCTTGGGGTCAGTGGGAGGGGTAAGGCCTGGGATGAAGAGAAGTTGCAAGAGAAAAGTTACCAGATTTGGTGACTAGTTGGAAATCAGTGCAAAGAAGAAGGCAAATGTTACTAAAATATCAGTTAACTACTTTGAAACCAAATGTGTTAGGAACTAAATGTGAATAGCTTCTTTGAATGTCATCAGAATTCGTAACATCCTAAATATCTTGGTTTGAAAATGCCTGTACATATAAGGGATAAATACTGTCCCAGGAGACACATGATTTTGATATGCTTTGCTTTGCTGGCTCATTAATTTGTTCAGTCTGACACTCAGCAAATGTTTAATTTCATTCTGTGTGTAAGGTACTGTGTTAGATGTTAGGTGACATATAGGCTGTGCTTCAAAGACTAATATGTACCTCATATAGAAAGGCTGCCCATTTTCATTGTTAAAAAAGAAAGAGATTACCTTTATTTCTGTTATTGAGGAACTGAGAATAATTTCCAGTAGGGTCAATAGCACTGCGTAGTGAGGTCACTCCTTGTGAAAGCCAGGCTTTCAGTAATTCATCTGATGACTGTTCCCTGAACACCTTACTGTGGAACGAGACAGGAGTGGTCCCTGCCCTGCTGGCCCTGCTGTCTTCTGGGAGACACAGAGGAAAGCAGTCACTTTTCATCCGGTGAGATAAGGGCAGTATGAGGGCAAATACAAGGTGCTTATGAGCACATGTACCAATCTGGACTGGGTTTTCTAGTGGGTGGGATAGATGTGCATCCCTGAAGAAGTGACATCTAGGTCGAGACCTAAAGCGGGAACACAGGGAATACGGGAGGTGGAAGGCAAGAGAGGGCACGGCAGAGTCTAGGAAGGGAAAGAGGTGAGCCTGCCCAGGTGAGCAGGGGCCGGGTCTTGAAGGTTGTGGTAACCTGCATTAGGCAGATTGGGTTTTAACCTAAGGGCGTTGGGAAGCATTGAAGGGTTGGAAGCAGGGGAAATGATAGGTTTGTATTTTTCTAGTATCTCTCTGGCTGTAGTGGGGAGAATGGATTGGAGCGGGCAAGGCTGGAGGTAGGGAGACCAGTAGGTCCAGGGACACTGACATGACTAGGATGACGATAGGACCTGGGGGTGGAGACTGAGTCACGTGCTGAAATCCTCAGCGAGTAGGGGGAGCAGTTGGGAGGCGAGTGGACAGTGAGAAGGAGGGGAAGAAGGAGAGATGGCGAGATGGGCTGAATCTCGATGGAATGCTGGTTTGTCCTCAGGGGTGAATAGAGAATCAGTGACCAGGAGGGCGTCAGCTTTACCACCAGACCTGCTGTATGACAGCTGTGCTGGAGCCCGAGTGGCCTGTAGGGAAGTGGTGTTCTCAGGGAACCTGGCTTCAGTCAAGGCAGGACTTAAAAGGCACAGTCCATGAAATGTTCTAGAAGGTAGTGTAAAAACATTTGGGACAAAGTGGAAGATGGTGTGAATGGATCAAGGGAAAAGCACAGAGGATAGTATGAGAATGCCTTTTAAACTTTAATGACTGGATTTGCAATACCTGTGGCTTTTGCATTTGGCTAATAATTAAGGTGGACTTTCCATTTTTTATGATTGCTTGTCAACTACACTCATGTTCAACCTCCTAGTCAACCAGTTACAAGTATATTTAAGTGAAATACAAAGCCATATGACAGATTGAAAAAACTTGTTAAAAAAGAGGCTCCAGTAAGTGATTAGATCTTACTTTCAGTTGGTACATTGTTGGGTTTTTTATGTTTAAAAGCTTTAGCTCTTACCAGACTGCTTTGAGGGAGGAAAGAAGGGAGTGGGAAGAAACAGGACAACAAAGTACAGTGCAGATTAAAAGGTGAAGAAGAACCACCCACCTACCACTCCAAACAGTCACCTTTTTTGTCTCATGTCAGGAGATTTAGTTGCTGGCTTTTTCTGCCTTTCTGCTTTAATTTTTTTTTTTTTTAATTTAACATCTTTATTGGAGTATAATTGCTTTACAATGGTGTGTTAGTTTCTGCCATATAACAAAGTGAATTAGCTATATGTATAACACATATCCCCATATCTCCTCCCTCTTGCGTCTCCCTCCCACCCTCCCTATCCCACCCCTCTAGGTGGTCACAAAGCACCGAGCTGATCTCCCTGTGCTATGCAGCTGCTTCCCACTAGCTATCTGTTTGAACTATGCTTTTTTGTTTATCTGACCAAAATGTTATTAATGATTTGATGAAGACATAGAAGTCATGAGCTGGACTGTCACCGTGGAGACATATCAGGATTGTGTTGAGCTGCACGTGACAGGAAACTGGCAATTGTGGTCAAAACAAAGAGTCATTTTATTTTCTTCATGTAGCAAGAAATCCAGAGGTCGCCCATCTTGGTAGCTCCAGCTGCTTGATGAAGCCATCGAAGACCTGCTCCATCATCCTGACCATAAGACTTGAGTCCTTGCATCAAGTGTAAGCAGTTAAGCCTCAGAGAAGTTCATTACGCTCATGTGGAGGCGCAGAGAGAGGCAGGTGGGCCCCAGTGCAGCAGGTCTCCTCCGTGAGGTCCTTGGCCTCTGCTCAGCAGCTGTCAGATGAGGCCTCACTCAGCGTCTGAAACGGCAGCAGGGGATCCCAGGCAGCAGTGTGGAGGAGGAAAGGATAAAGCAGGGACAGAGTGTGTGCTGGTTGCCTTTCAAGGAAGTCTTAAAAGCCACCACAGAATACTTTTATAGATTTTATTGACCGGAGCTTAGTCACATGGTCATGCCAAGCTTCAAGGGAGACTGGAAATGGAGTCTTTCTTTGGAGGATCAGGTGCCCCCATAAAATCAGGATTCAGTTGTTACCGGAAGAAGGGGATGAACTAGCAGTCTCTGCCTCAGTCCTCATAATCTGCCTGCAGGCAGTGCACCTGGGCTTTGGGCAGGACATGGGGGATGAGTTAAGGGCATAAGGTGAGTGCCACCCAGGCCCATCCCTTTCATCAGGAGAAACAGTCTTCTCCTAGAAGCTTCACTTAGTAGATTTGTGTTTGTATCTGATTGGCTAAAACTGGGTCACCCGACAACCCCAACTTCAAGAAAGTCTGGGGAGGTGAATTTTTTAAGTGTGTGTATTACCACTGTGATCAAAATCAGGTCTTGTTAGGAGGAAGAGGAGAAGGGATATCGAGTAGGCAACTAGTAGTATTTGCCACAGAGTAGTAATAAAAATCTAAAATAATTAAATCTAAAATTATCAAAACAGGATACTGGGTGTCCTGTGTTTAGAATCCAATTGCAGCAGGGCCACAACAAGATGGAATTTGATAGTATGCATTGGAAATAATGGAAAACCTAGCCACAGTGGCTTAGTAGGTTAAGAATTTATTTTTCTCACCACAGGGAGGCTTGGAGGTAGGTGCCTGCTGGCATTGTTTCAGTGGCTAAGTAATGTCACTGTGAATCTCTTGACTTTTCCTTCATGGTCTCAAGATGGCTGCTGAAGCTCCAGCTCTCATGTCCATGTACAAGACAAAAAGAGGAAGGAAAGAAAATACACTAATAGACTTCTGCTTTCATCTCACTGGTCAGAGCTGTGTCACGACCCTTCCTAGCAGCAAGGGAGGCTGGATAAGCTAAAATACTTGCTTATTTTTTAGCTTATCCAGCCTCCACAGTAAAGGCTGCAAGAGAGAAAGGAGGGAGAGGTGTTGGATGATCTAACCTTTAGTATCTGCCACAGAATGGATTGAGTACTATATCTGAGTTAAAAAAATATTTGTTATACAGTTATATTGGCTTGTCAGGAATTTTTTTAAAATTATTTATTTATTTATTTAGTTGCTTCGGGTCTTAGTTGTGGCAGGAAACTCTTAGCTACGGCACGCATGTGGGATCTAGGTCCCTGACCGGGGATTGAACCACGGCTTCCTGCATTGGGAGTGTGGACTCTTAACCACTGTGCCACCAAGGAAGTGCCTCTTGTCGGTAATTAATATGAAAAATACTTGAAACTTTGTCACCTATAAATTCAATATGACTTACTGTGATATTGTTGCTAAAAGCTAATATAATTAGCTATAGTGATTCGAAGTAGAATGTTAAGGAATTAATGAATGGCTCCTTGATGATCACTGTCTTTGACTGCATTTGAAGTAGAGGGTATTAGAGTGTGCATAAGAAATGGGAGATTTAGTCCAGAGAAGAGGTAGACTAGGAGATGACCCATGGGCTGCTCTGTGGAAGGGGAGTCAGACCTGCGTTGTATTATACAGCTAGGCTCCTGTGATGGCGTTTTTTTGGTTTCTGTTTCTTACTTTATGTTTTAATTCCGAGGGAGCATGATTCTGTATCTAAAGCTTTTCCTGTTAAAGCATCTTAGTAAAGAGATCTGTGGCAAATTGCTGCACTTGAGAAGGTGTTGTCCGTGTCAGTTGTTGAGCAGAAGCCCGCTTGAAGGGCTGGGGGCTGTGTAATGGTATCTGAAAAGAGGACGTAGGATACCCTTGAGGGCCTTGTTTTAAGACTGCTTCTGTCATATTTTTTTTCTTAGAGGCAGATATTGAGTTGTAGCTTAAAGAACATTGATGTACTCCATAGTAGGTTCAAAATATTTTGCTTTCTGAGTGTATTAGTTATCTATTGCTGTGTAAAAATTACCGAAAACTTAGGGCTTAAAACAACAAACAGCAAATATTTTCTTTTTTTTTAGCAAATATTTTCATAATACGGACTCACACAGTTTCTGGGGATCAGAATCAGAATGGTGTAGCTGGGTGGCTTGGCTCAAGGTTTCTCACCAGGTTGAATCACCACTGTCTGGGAAAACCCACTTTCAAGCTCACCCCCATAGTAATGGCGGGCCTCAGTTCCTTGTTGGCTGTGGGCTGGAGGCCTCCATTCTTCACCATGTGGGCTTCTCATAGACCACTGGAGTGTCATGCTGTGGCAGCTGGCTACTCCCAGTGATCCAAGAGAGAGCGAGCGCCCAAGATGCAAACTACAGTCTTTCATGATCTAATCTTGGAAGTAATGTCCTGTACCGTCACCACTCCTGCCACCTGCTTTCGGTGACAGAGACCAACCCCGGTGCCATGGGAGGGGACCACACAGGGCATGAATGCCAGGAGGTGGGGGTCCTTGGGGGCCATCTTGGAAGCTGGCTACCACACTGAGGCAAAGATGCTTTCTGAATTCCACGGTTAAGGAAGCACAACTAAGGGAAAAGTAATTAGTTAGTACATAGTTTTTAAACTTTATGAGATTTAATTTGGTATATACTGATAAGAAAGAAAACCTTAAGGACGGTGGTAAAGATGGATTAAACATAATCTAGCACTGAATAGTAACAGCCTTTCTATAAATGATTGATTTATATATTTTACTCCTTCTAAAAATAAAATGTGTACTACTCAGCATTTTCTATTTGTGGATATCCAGGTTGAGTGCTCAGTGATGCACTGAGATTTAGAGAAAAGCATGAAATTTCTACTCAAGTTGACACTTATAACAGATCCTCAGTATCAGCTGTCATCCGTTTTCTCTGTTTTTCCTTAGTTGTTTTTCTTCGTTTTTGTACACTCATCTATTTATGGCATTTCTGATGGAAGAGGTCCCTTTTAGAGTCCTTTACTTTTTTTTTTTTTAATTTTTTTAAAAATTTTATTTATTTATGGCTGTGTTGGGTCTTCGTTTCCGCGCGAGGGCTTTCTCCAGCTGTGGCAAGCGGAGGCCACCCTTCATCGCGGTGCGCGGGCCTCTCACCATTGCGGCCTCTCTTGTTGCGGAGCACAGGCTCCAGACGCGCAGGCTCAGTAACCGTGGCTCACGGGCCCAGTTGCTCCGCGGCACGCGGGATCCTCCCAGACCACGGCTCGAACCCGTGTCCCTTGCATTGGCAGGCAGATTCCCAACCACTGCGCCACCAGGGAAGCCCCTGTCCTTTACTTTTTTGATGACTGAATTTCTGTGCCTTTATTTTAACAGATAAAAATCTGGATAATGCCGCAGAAGCAGCTGAGCAATTTAAACTAATCCAAGCAGCATATGATGTGTTGAGCGACCCTCAGGAAAGAGCATGGTGAGCGTCACGCTGTCCCTCCTTGTGGATCTTGTTGGGAAGAATGGTCAACAGAGGGTTTTTTTTTTTTTTTTTTTTTTTAATAAGCCAAGGTGCCATATTTGGGGGTAGCATGTCCTGAACCCCATCACCTGCACCCAGAAGCCTGTAAGAGCTCCCTATTTTTTTTTTTAAAGTGCTTCTATAGCACCTTGTATTTTTTTTTTTTAAATTTATTTATGGCTGTGTTGGGTCTTCGTTTCTGTGCGAGGGCTTTCTCCAGTTGCGGCAAGCGGGGGCCACTCTTCATCGCGCTGCGCGGGCCTCTCACTATCGCGGCCTCTCTTGTTGCGGAGCACAGGCTCCAGACGCGCAGGCTCAGCAATTGTGGCTCACGGGCCTAGTTGCTCCACGGCATGTGGGATCTTCCCAGACCAGGGCTCGAACCCGTGTCCCCTGCATTGGCAGGCAGATTCTCAACCACTGCGCCACCAGGGAAGCCCCAACAGAGGGTTTTTAAAAGATTTAATATGTTAAATGGTTTGGGGTGTGTTCTGAAGCACCAGTCACATATTCATTATATAAAATGCAGTGTGTTGGTAGGAAGGAACCTTAGAGATGATTACTCCAACTCTGATACTATAGACGATGAAACACAAAGCTTGGCAATCGTAGATAGTTTTAATTTTGATACTTATGAAGTGCCTTCTCTTTGAATAAGGTCTTTTTGATGTCTGACAAATTTACTGATGTCAGAAAAGGAAGAATGCTGACTTTTCCTTAAGAAACAGATACTGTGTTTTCATCAAGAATTGTAATATTTTCCCAAGAACTACTTTCTATAAGAAATTGAGTTAAGCTTCTACATCTATGACAGATTCTTTAACTCAGGATGACCTGATCATTTAATGCCATTTCCAAACAAAAATTTCTGCGTTTGAAGTTCTGGGTTTCCAGATTCTCAGTGAACTTTTTGCTACAAAGTCCTGACATAACTGTGCAAGATCCCACAGAGCAGGTGGGTGTTCAGTTCACCCGTGCAAGTCTTCTGTGTGATAGCATACAAGCACGGCCAGCTGTCAAGAGAGAAAGGCTGTAAAGAAAATTCTTTTTTTTTTTTTCACTTGGTCAAGATTTATTTCAAGGCCTGAAAACACTGACTAATCGAAAATGGCCCTACTGCAATTTCTTATAATATATAAATAATATAAAACTTTAAAAAATGTAGACACTATTAACTAACTCCTAAACCACACACTATAGGCTTTTCAAAAGCAATAGTTATTTAACAAAATGTAAGGTGACAATATCAAAGAATTTTCACACTTAATGAGGACACAATCTGTCGCAAGCTACTCACACAAACACAAATCTTTTTTACACTTTCCGTGTTTGTTTTTAACTTTGTTTCATAGAACCACTGATAATTGAGGCTTCTTTCAAGTATAGGATTTCTAACATTAAATTACATTTTCAAAGTATTTCTATAAAGAAGAAATGAAAAAGACACATACTACATTTTGTTTGCCATAAATTCATACACCAAAAAGTCAGACAATCCAACTGAATTTATTCCTGCTTCCCCCTTCTCCAACATTAGCTTTAGATGTTCTTCTAAATATCATATCAACAGTTTTGTTAAAATCAGTTCTCTCATTTATGCAGATTAGGGGATAATGGTTTTATAATGAGTTATCTTTAAAATTATCTTCTAGGTAGCACTCTTTAGCCTTAAATTACATTGTGCACACACAACTACAACAGTTTGCATTTGCTCAGGAACATATAATCACATTAAAAATAAATAACTTTGTAGTTCATAGTTCAGTTGGCTCTTAAATAGTTTCCCTGGGAGGGAAACAAGTATTTTGTGTTGTTTAAGAAACTGATATAGATAAATGAAATGCTAGGTGTTTGTTTAAACTTTGAGGAAACCTACAGACGAACTTTTGGGTGTTTTTTCTAAAATGCAAGAGATATGCGCTTAATCACTGTTCATATAGTGAAGGGATGGGATGGCAGATACAGAGGCAGATGAAACTCTACATTTTGTAAATGTAGAGTTGGATATTCTAAATGGAAGAACTGACACTGACAATTGTTTACAGGAAACAAAGGTTAAGAAAAATGTTGAAGAATATCTACTCTTAAAAAGAGAGAAGTGGGGCTTCCGTGGTGGCGCAGTGGTTGAGAATCCGCCTGCCAAAGCAGGGGACACGGGTTCGAGCCCTGGTCTGGGAAGATCCCACACGCCGCGGAGCAACTGGGCCCGTGAGCCACAATTACTGAGCCTGCGCGTCTGGAGCCTGTGCCCCGCAACAAGAGAGGCCGCGATAGTGAGAGGCCCGCGCACCGCAATGAAGAGTGGCCCCCGCTTGCCGCAACTAGAGAAAGCCCTCGCGCAGAAACGAAGACCCAACACAGCTAGAAATAAATAAATAAATAATTAAAAAAAAAAAAAAGAAGTGTTTTACAACACAAAAATGAGAACTAGAGATTCGAAAAACACTCATTTTACTGTTTTAAAAGAAAAACAAAAAAATAATAGGGAGAGAGTCTAGACCAATTAGAACTGAGTCAGCTGTAACAAAAATGGAACACAGTACAGTGATTTGAGCCCTTAAAGGAAATGACTAACTAAAATGAAATTTCACAAGTCCTCATGTCTATAATAATAAATAAATGTGCAAAATATCAAAAATACAGTCTGGATTTTTCCCCTTAGGTTTGTAATAAACTGTCAAACCTCTGCTTAATATAGTTACTTTTATAAGCCTTCTGACTAGCAGAGCGTGCTATCCAGGTACATGCATGCTAGAATTTTACCATGAGAATTATAGTTCTCATCTCAAACTAGTGGCTTGCCTGTTACCCATATTTATATATATTTCATTCCCATTATAGAACACTTAAGGCCTTTCTAGTGGTACATTTTAATCAACATGTTACATAAAAAAGAATCTTGATTTTTAAAATGAACCTTTTTAGTACTGTAACGTGATGGGTTTAATTGAACAGCTGGAACATAATATGGTAACTACATTGTACTGTTTAATTCACAGCTGTAGGAAAATGTCTGATTTTTAAAATATAACCAAGATGAGACTGTAGAGTTATGAGCAGTAAAATATTAGAAAACAGTGAATGAATAAATAAGATGCTTTTCCATCAGTGGCCATTCATTATTTTGCTTTTAGGAACCTGGAAGAAGTTGTCTTCTTTGAGTTTCAAGTGTTTTGGTAAATCTAGTCGTTTCTTAGCTTCCTCAGTATCACCTTGAATTGCTGAAATGAGTGACTCTAAAGAATCACAGTTCTTTTCTGGTCTGAGGTAGCGAGAATTTCCCCATAGAAGTCCTCTTTGAAAGTATGCATGATATGAGCTTCCATGGACGTTTTTGTATTCTTGTAGTATGGGTTCCATTCTATGCTCACCACCATCTTACGGACGTCTCCACTTCCAGCACCGGCCCAACCATGATATATGCCAGTGGATGCATCAGCCGAAAGATTATCTACTACTTGTTCAGGAAAGTTAGCTGTAGGGATGCCCAGGTGCTTGGGGCCGCGACCGAAGCCTCGCACCACCTGGCCGCGGCAGAAGTACGGCAGGTGCCTCGTGACGCCGTCCGCTCGGGGTGCGGGCTGCGGTCCAGTCTGCGCGTCCGGCCGAGCCGCCGTCAAGGCGGTACCCGGACCCCCCGGGCCAGCCGGGGGACACGGGCGGGAGCTCCGCAGGCTGGCTGGGCGGGCGAAGGCACGGGCGTACAACGGGCCGAGCGGCGCGGACCACACGCCTCGGCGATACCCTCACGCCGCTGACCGAACAGAAGGTGCTGGGCGATTCAGAGGCTGCGTCTGGAGGAAAATTCTTATTAAATTATCTTTTATATAAAAATCAGAGAATCCTAAATTTTTCTCCTCCTGAGGAATTTGGAAATCTGGCCTTAGAAATGCTTTTGCCTTCCTTTGGAAACTTTGAAATTCTTTCCTGCCTTCCTTTTGCTCCAGCTCTTCTCTAGATCTTAGGTTGTTTTCTTGTCCCGAGGATTCCCTTGTCTTTTTGTTTAAAGGCCCTGCCTATTAACTCTCCTGTCATCTGGAGGCAGTACTGCACAGTGGCGAGGAGCATGGGCCTCCTGGTGCAGGACACGTAGTTTTGAATTCTAGCCCTGCTGCTTATTGGCTTTATGACTGTGGACAATGTTATGTAATATTGCTGAGCTTCAATTTCCTGTTATATCAAACGAGAGTAATAACTAACTTTACAGAGTGAGGGGCAGTTGTATGTGTGTGAAGCTTCTAGATTGTTTACATAAACATTAGAAGAATTTTATTCTGGTCCATGTTGGTAAATTCCCAGATCGCAAATGTATAATTAGTCTGTGGACCAGATGATGTCCACTACTGTCTTATTTAGTAAGGTCTCTTTCGTGTGAAAGTGCAGCTACCTTTCTGGGAGAGTCATGGACATTCCCTGGCTCATTAAATTCCCCTCTTCGTATTGGCTAGTACCGTATACTGCCTGTAATGTGCTGGGAGTTGCAGTCATAGTTTTAATCAGCACTTCTGTGAAAGATTATTAAGTCTTTGCCTGTTGATATTTTTCTTCAGATTTTTTGGTTGTGAGTTGACCACGTTAAAATGTACAATAATTATATTTTGACTGTTTCAGAGTAAGGAATCCTTTTGAATTCTTATTTATTCAGCCTTCACTGATGTCGCTAATTTTTTTTTGTTTAGGTATGATAATCATAGAGAGGCTCTGCTTAAAGGTGGGCTTGATGGAGAGTATCAAGATGACAGCTTAGATTTGCTTCACTATTTCACTGTGACCTGTTACTCTGGTTATGGAGATGATGAAAAGGTAAGAAATGAACTCACTGATAATTTCTTATCAAGCACTTAAGTAAGACTCTCAAATGCAAAGAGAATTCTTAAAATTATTCTACAATAGAAGGTGAAAGAATGTTCATTTTGGAAACTGAAAAACAGAGCCTTCATATTTAAACTGTCAGCATATAAAGACCTTCAGTTGAAAACTAAATGTACTTGCAGTGACCGAGCTTGGGACTGTACTTCTGTAACATTAAAGTTTTTCATGTTGCATTTTAAAATCTTATTCTATAATTAAACTACAAAAGTGTTAAGAATTTGTGTTTCTGTTACTGTTTTTTAGGGCTTTTATACAGTGTATCGTAATGTTTTTGAAATGATTGCCAAGGAAGAACTAGAATCTTCTTTAGAAGAGGATGTTGAGGATTTCCCAACTTTCGGAGACTCCCAGAGTGACTATGATACGGTAGAAGAAAAATTCATTGCCATTTTGTAATTAGCGTTTGTCAGTGTATCTTTTCCGCATTTCTTTATTTAAAAAAAAAGGGTTCTAGTTCTTGGTCTTTTACTGTGACTCTCTTCCTCTCTTTTTTTTCCTGATCACCTCCCCTCTTTTCACTGTTTCGTGATCATGGTCCCATTCCATTAATTTCCTCGTCAAATTCATTCTGAAGAGTTACTTTGTAAAGCCTTCAAAGGACTGTCTTCTCTGTTGATTAATAGTAAAGTTGTATATATGAAGAAAGGAGGTTAGATGTTTTGCAGCAGCAATATTTGCTGCCTTACTAAAAAAGAAATCCAAATAAAAATCTAGCATTTTACCTATTTTCTTTGTCACTAGGTAGTCCATCCTTTCTACGCTTATTGGCAGAGCTTCTGCACTCAGAAGAACTTTGCTTGGAAAGAGGAATATGATACACGACAGGCTTCAAACCGCTGGGAGAAACGAGCCATGGAAAAAGAGAACAAAAAGATTCGAGACAAAGCACGGAAAGAGAAGAATGAGCTTGTCCGTCAGCTGGTAGCTTTCATCCGTAAAAGAGATAGAAGAGTGCAGGCTCATCGAAAACTTGTGGAAGAACAGAACGCAGAGAAGGCGAGGAAAGCCGAAGCAATGAGGCGGCAGCAGAAGCTAAAGCAGGCCAAGTATGTGGTGCTGGCTGGACCCTGTCTATAAGTAGGTGCCGGTCACAGGAAGCATCAGTGGATACCTGACGTGGTGCTTTCATGGGGGGTTTAATCCGCATTCTGCCTTCATCCTTTTCTTTTACATCCTGGCATTGGACTACGTCTTTTCATCGACTGTGAAAAAATTTTTCTTTTGAGTTGGATGTTTTCCTTCAGAGGCCCTTTATACTTGAGATTCTTTTCAGACTCTTGTAACGTTTAGTAATAACTAACGTTAATCGAATTCTCATTCTGTACAAGGCCCTGTTGTAAGTGCTTTTCTTGCAACAATTCTGTGAAGTAAGTTCTGGTTTTTATCCTTTCTTTTGAGGAAATGAGGCCCAAGATCACATAGCTAATAAATTGCAGAGGTGGGAATTGGACCCTAGAAGTCAGTCCAGTGCCCTGCTTTTAAGTACCACACAATACTCTACTCTGTCAGTATACTCTTAGATATTTAGTTCATGTCAGTGCCTTTTAAAGTCTTGTTGTTTTGAGTCACTGTAAAGGCATTGTGTCCAGAGCATTATAGCATTCTTTAAAAAACTATTCACTTCTTGAAAGTTCTACCCACCTCATCTTTGAAAAATTAGCACTTTACATGACACTTACGGCTTAAAACCACCTGAAGAATTTTTTTTTTTTAATAAATTTATTTATTTTATTTTTGGCTGCGTTGGGTCTTTGTTGCTGCGCGCGGGCTTTCTCTAGTTGCGGTGAGCGGGGGCTACTCTTCGTTGCGGTGCGCGGACTTCTCATTGTGGTGGCTTCTCTTGTTGCGGAGCACGGGCTCTAGGCCCACGGGCTTCAGTAGTTGTAGCACGCAGGCTCAGTAGTTGTGGCGCAAGGGCTCCAGAGCACAGGCTCAGTAGTTGTGGTACACGGGCTTAGTTGCTCCACAGCATGTGGGATCTTCCTGGACCAGGGCTTGAACCCACGTCCCCTGCATTGGCAGGCGGATTCTTAACCTCTGCGCCACCAGGGAAGTCCCCACCTGAAGACTTTTAGTAAGTTGCAAAGAGTTATATGTTTCAAAACCCATTATCTAGTGGAGCAATTAAAATCAACCACATAACAGATAACAGATTTAAGTGACTTTGCCTGTTTCAGCCATGTACAGGTTTTAAGTTTGTAGGCATTGACAATTTGGGAGGAAGAAGCTCTCCAGGGGATGGGTTTTAAGCCCCCAAAATAAATAAAACCAATGCAGAGACTGTGCTGTGTGTGTCTAGACTGGCAGAGCAGTACCAAGAGCAGAGCTGGATGACGGTGGCCGATTTGGAGAAGGAGCTCAGGGAGATGGAGGCGCAGTATGAAAAGGAGTTTGGAGACGGATCAGGTGAAGATGAAGCGGAAGAGCAGGAACTCCAAGACGGACAGGATGGTAACTTCCTCCATTCATTAAGAAACTGCAGGAAATAAATGTTTTTGTGCTCAGGGGTTGTGCACTCAGGATGCTCCCAGGTGTCCGTAAAGGGCTCAGGTGTGAGACAGCAAGGAATGGGAGGGCAGATGAAAATCTGGAGAACACCTGGGTTCCAGCCGATTGTTGCCAGTTTCATGTTTGTTTGGTTTGTTTGTTTTTAAAGTGAGGCTGGAAAACTGGATTTTTATGTGCCATCTCCCAATTTTTAAATATGGCAGATAATTGAAATGAAAAATAATTTGGCATGGCCAAGTGAAGGTAGTCGATGGAAGTAGTATAATTGCAGTAATTTCATTAACGAACTCTTTTCTGACCATGTTTTGAACCATTTGGCTGCATAAATATATTGAGAAGTGGGCATATTGTCAGGTGTAACTGGTTATTTTTAAAAAATGCAGTTAAGCAGTAGGTCAAGTTTTAATAGTAACTCTTTCCAGAAAAGCCGATACTGTGCAGGAGTCTATCTGGTGTATATAAATTGTCTCATTTCTGACTTGTAGAGGGGCTTCTCCTGGTGTCCTGAGATGTGTCTTTTCTCTTCCTCTGTCATTAGAGCACAGGCATGTGACTACCTTAAAAGGAGAGGATTGGGCTTTGTTGAGGATAGTGATTGATATACCTGACTTTCTCCACTGTCTCTGGCTGTTCCATGAGAAATAAAAGTAAATGATCTAAACATAGTTTACTTAACTTTACCTTACTTACAAATGTTGGTTTTCAGACTAACAGCTCAAATGATAAAATGACAGACTTTTATTTATTCCACATGATTAGGAAATGAAATGTTTTCTTAATTAATTGCAAGTAGTATGTGTGAAAGTGCCTTGAGAGTTATGAAGCACTGTGTAAATGTGAGGTGGCATAATTATGTAGAGTTTTACAGTTTATAAGGTGCTTTCACATATAAGATCTTGCTTGATCCTCACACTATGTCCCTTAAATGTAGGTTTTGCTCATATAGTTGTCTCTTTTTTACTGAGAAGCTCTGGCATATGTCTGAGAACATATGAGTGAGAACATTCTTAGATCCAGATTTTGACTTCAAATCCAGCATTCTTTATTAACTATTTGAATAATCAAACTATTTGAAAGTGTACACATAATTAGAAAGTATCTGATACGAAACATTGGAGGTATTTTGATCATTTATGATTTCAGGAGAATGTCCTTCAGAATCATATTACCATTACTTATTATTAAAAAAAAATGTAGAATATAGAAGAGATACCTTGGGATCTTTATCGATCCCATAGTAAATCCAAAATGGCCATCAGTTTACTTGTTTATTTCTTACAAAGATAGAATATGGGATTGTGCAAAGACTTTCAACTGAGCTTAGATTTTGTGGTCTATATTGATAATAATTATTCCATTGTAATAAAGCTTCAAGTTTATAAAAGTCTGTAAAGATAATGTTAAACTTTACATGTAATATGCTATTTTATGACCTTTCTAATAATGATGGAATGTCATAAACTAAGCTTATTTAAGCATTGAAGAGTAGATTACAATTACACATGTGTTCACACCAAATCTTGCTCAAGAGATAAACTAAAACACCTTTGTTGAAAAAACTGCTTTGTGGTAGAACTATGAAAGTGACATTTGATTTTCTGAACTTAGCTCACACCTAGGACTCTGAGAATTTTTTGAATTTTCTTCTAAGTAGGCTTATGAAAAGAACTTGAAAGGTAAAGTGATCTGTTTGGAAGCCTTCCCTTATAATTCAGTGCTGCTTTTAAAAGGCCAACTCAAATCCCGGTAACATTGCTTTTTCTTGGTGAGGAAGCAACAAATTTTATGTGTGCAACTCTAGATACTTACTGAAGAGATGTTACTTGTTAACATGTTTTAGATTTATGTTCTAATCAAACAGGATTCTTACTGTAGGCTTCCCTCTCGTAGGTAAAGATAGTGACGAGGCTGAGGATGCAGAACTTTATGATGGCCTTTACTGCCCAGCATGTGACAAATCTTTCAAGACGGAAAAGGCGTAAGTTTAATATCTTTGAACTCACCTCCTCTTTTGAGGTGAAGTGTAACACTTTGAAAGTCCTAAAAAAAATGCTTGTAGCAGTTGGTCACTAGCCCTCACCTGTCATCTTGGGGGATATCTTCCCAGCAGGGGAGGAAGAAGGATTTGTACCAGCAGTTAAGCCTGTTGTACTGATTCTCATTCATGTGATGTTCCTGTGTAATAGCTGCTTTTTAAACGTGTACGCTATCTCCAGAAAGAAACGTTGCTTGCTTTGGTGAGGAAGGCAGAGTCACACAGGCAAGGGGGCTAAACTGAGGCTAGTCATCTTTCTCCACGGTTGGTGCAAACTCACTTCCAGCTGTCATGCTCCCGTGCAGACCGTTGTCGCCAGCCCGAGAACTTCAGATGTGTCCTGCCTGTAGTATAGTTGCTGAAGTCAAAGGACTTTATCCTAGGGAGCAGTCACGAAGAGAGAAGTATTAAAAAGGATACTATCATAAAGCAGGCGGGGAGGGGCCGGCTAGAATATGGGAAAAAATGAGAGTAGAATTAGCAAGGGGAAAAGAAGCAAAACACGTGCAGTAAAGAAGGAGGAGGCAAAGGATGGAAATGGAGCTTGGGAGTCCTAAGTGGTATCCCTGTGTAACCCCAGGGAAGAGCGATAGCGTAGCCAGAGGAGTGGCGCAAGGCGGGCAGAAACAAGCAAGGAAACAAAAGCAACGATGAAGGAGGCTTTAAAAATAATTTTTGTATTTGGAAAGGACGTCAAACTTACCGGCAAGTTGCATGAGTAGAATATAGAGCGCCCGATTCACCTCACATTTTGCCCCGTTTGCATGTGCTCGTTCTCTCTCCACACACACGGACAAGGTTTTTTCTGAATAATGTGAGAGTAAGTTACATACATAGTGCTCCTTTACCTCTGAACACTTCAGTATATATTCCTTAAGAATAAGGACATTCTTCTCCATAATCACAGCTGTCAACTTCAGGAAATTTATAACGTTGATGTAGTACTTTTATTCCATTTACTGCCTATATTTCGCTTTTGTCAGTTGATCCCGTATTAATGTCCTATGTAGCATTTTCCCAACTTCAATACAGGATCTAGTCTAGGATCATGTATTGCATTTATTTATTTAGTCTCATTTAATCTGGACCAGTTCCCTTTTCTGTGCCACTGACATTTTGGAAGAAAACTGACCTTTAAAATGTTTTTTAAAAATAGAATATTTCTCATTTGGGTGTGTCCATTTCCTCACGATTAGATTCAGGTTGTGCATTCCTAGCTGGAGTACTGTGTAAACCTGTGTTGCTCTCAGGGTTTCTATCTGGAAGGACGGAAGTCTGTCTGCCCCTCATTGGTGGTGATCATTTTGATCATCCAATCAAGGTGTTGTCTTGTTTTTCCACTGTATAGTTAGTATTTTTTCCCTTGCAGCATGTTTAATATGTGGGGAGACACTTTAAAGCCATGCAAATATCTTTCTCTTCATCAAAATTTCCTTCCTAGATTTAGCACCCACTGATGATTTCAGCTTGTACCAATCTTCACTATAAT
Organism: Eschrichtius robustus; assembly: GCF_028021215.1. NCBI lineage: Eukaryota > Metazoa > Chordata > Mammalia > Artiodactyla > Eschrichtiidae > Eschrichtius > Eschrichtius robustus. Next base: position 28,650,377 of record NC_090825.1, read on the forward strand.
CGTCTCAGAATGAGGCTTTTCCAGTGCCAGTGCTCTACGTCATAAGTCATCATTTGACCTTCTGCTGTACAAAAGAGCATTTATCTGTCTGTTGTCAGTATGAATTTATGAATTTCTTTTCAGTGTTTTAAAATTCATTGCTGCCCTTCTCATGCTCAAATTTCCCAGTTGTGGTTAGTGAGAATTCCTTCAACGTGGCTCCTGTGTCCTTTTGACATGTCCCAGACATATTTTTGAGCGCTTACTTTCTGGCACAAGATGTTCCAATTTCTCTCAGGAACCTCGGTCGTAAGGAGAGAATTTTAGTGGGAATGAAAAGTAGGCAACCCCAACTAGAAAAATCCAGATCTGAACAGGATGAGATAAAGTAGTGACACAAGTCTTCTACTTTTTAGTTTATCTAACTCTCATAGCTTAAGTGTTGTCAGTTCTGTTTTGTGAAGTGTTATTTAGTTGCCCATGGGGGCACTGAACTAGACATTGCTTATGGAGTTTCACACAGAAGGGTAGAGATGTGTCTTAGTTTACATTTAGGGTAGTGGCAGTGAGAAGGGAGACCCCTCTTGAAAAAAGCAAAAGGAGGTAAACTACTCTTGTGAATTAATCCCATTGCAGTCACTCACACCAGCTTGTTCTTTCAGCATGAGGAATCATGAAAAATCAAAGAAGCATCGGGAAATGGTTGCCTTGTTAAAACAACAGTTGGAGGAGGAGGAAGCAAATTTTTCAGGACCTCAAACTGATGAAAACAGTCTGAATGCCAATTCTGAGGAAGAAATGGAGGATGCACCAAAACAAAAGTACTTCTAAAAATGTCACTACACCTACTGAGCACATTAGAGATTGCATTTAAATGCTGTTTTATCTCAAAGAAGTTATTCTGTTACGCTAATATTTTCTGCGTTTCTTCTAGTTAAGAGAACTTTATAGTACTGAAATGGTTAAAGACATGATGTCGGATATAATTTTTATAGACTATATTATGACTCTTAAAAGCGGTTTTATAACTGGGTAATTGATATGCTAATTACTATCAGTTGAACCACTGTTACATTTTTCTAAAATGATAATGTGGATATTTTTCTTTTAATGCTTTATGATATTAAATATGTTTTAATATTTTATTTCTATTTGTATCACTAGTATTTCAATATTTTTTCTTTTCACTTAGTCAAGTATTTGACGTTTTGATTTATATTTGTTCTTAGGCTTTCTAAAAAACAGAAGAGAAAGAAACAGAAACCAGCACAGGTATGTTGAAAAAGTTTTATTAACATTTAATATCAAATGTAAAGTTGGAGTGCTCTTGTTTATTCAGTATAATCTGTATTTAGGAGAGGGACTGTCACTCCCTAATTTCATGTTGATTGCAAAACAGATTAAAAGGCGTTGAAAATATTTTGGTTTTTCACTGCTTTACCTCATCATATATATGTGGTCAATTTACCTAGTTATTGTTGTCTGTGTGTTTAAAAATTTTGCATGTGGAATTCCCATAATATAGATTAGCTGAGGGGACCATATTAAAAAAATATTTGGACATATGTGATGACAAGATTTTTAAATCAGTATAACAGTTCAACTCAGAAATATATGAAAATCTGGGGATTGATCATTGTAATAATGTACATGAAATTTCGGAAAGGGAACATTTGCTTACCCACTCCTGGGCATGTATCTGGAGAAAACTCTAATTTGAAAAGATACATACACCCCAATGTTCATAGAAGCACTGTTTACAGTAGCCAAGACATGGAAGCAGCCTAATTGTCCATCAACAGATGAATGGATAAAGAAGGTGCAGTATATATACACAATGAAATATTACTCAGCCATAAAAAAGGAATGAAATAATGCCATTTGCAGCAACATGAATGGACCTAGAGATTATCATATTAAGTGAAGTAAGTCAGACAAAGACAAATATCGTAAAATATCACCTATATGTGGAATCGAAAAAAATGATACAAATGAACTTACTTACAAAACAGAAATAGAGTCACAGACATAGCGAACAAACTTATGGTTACCGAAGGGGATAGTGGTGGGGGGGTGAGGCAAATTAGGAGTTTGGGATTAACATGTACACAGTACTATGTATAAAACAGATAGCCAACAGGGACCTGTTGTATAGCACAGGGAACTATATTCAGTATCTTGTAATAATGTATAATGGAAAAGAATCTGAAAAATAATATATATATATGTATAACTGAATCACTTTACTGTACACCTGAAACTAATACAACATTGTAAATTAACTATACTTCATTAAAAAAAAAAGTGGTTAAAAAAAGGAACATTTGCTTAGAAACTTGTAATGATTGTGATTCTTGAAAAAAAATGTTTTTTCAAGCTTAAATATTTCACACTGGGGGGGTCCAAACTTAACCTCTTATCTTAAGAATTATTATTAAATAACAGGGTATTATGTTGTTACATGTATAACACAGTCTTGCGGATTTTTTGAATCTATAAAAACAAAGTGTACTTGCCTATTTTACTAAGGGTATTTGGTGGTTCTACAGGGAATGGAATTGATTTCTGTGCTATTTTAATATAATCTAATTGTATTTGCTTTTATTAAGTATTAAATGTTAAATGTAACTCTTTTTAGAAATTGGAAATGTTTTTAAGAAAATTTAGGTAACACACTAATAATTTTTCATAAATCTTTAGATTTGGCTTATTTATCCAAATGGCTATAATATGTTTGATAATTTTGTCTGTTTCATATTCCAAAATGATACATGACACATGAGTTAATCACTATTAAAATTGTGACTTGGAACTTTTTGCCTCAGTCACAAAACCACATAGCAAATTATATGTTCCTTTTATAAAATGACTCATATCATCTTCCACCCAAAGACTCTGTAGTCATTAGTTTAGAACACTTTCTCTCTTCTTGTGTGTCAGAACCACTGGAGTAAAGACAAAATAGAATGGAGAGGGACTTATACCTGATAGGTCCTGAAGATTGCAACAATAAGCACATGTATTTGTATTCTCTTACCAAGGAAAATGCTTCTGTTTACCAGCCCATTTTTTTCCCTCCAAAGCTATATGTATTCCTTGATGATACCTCTTGTTTATGGTTTCTAATTATATCAGGGAGAAAGCCCCAATTCAGATCAAGTTTTATGTAGCACTTTCCCTGGATATTTTCTAAGCTCCTTTCGAAGGGGAAGGTAGTGTGGAGACACGTATGGGTAGATAAAAGAGCAGGAAGCAGCAGATACTGAGCCTCATGAAACTTCAGATTGGGAGTTTTCTGTATTGTCAAAAGAATTTGCATGAGCCAGCAAGGATTGTAAAAGAAAACCCCCAAAAACTGAAATTGAATGTAAACAAACAAAACCCCCTTGTTGACAGCAAGGAAGAATTAACGCAAGAAAGTTTTGAATGCGGTACTCTGAACACCATCCTTGGGACATGCTCTAAAGACAGAATTAACTCTAAAAGAAGAAATCTTGAGCTTTACTTAGGGGATATTTTGGTGGTATTGGTGTGGTATTTCTGAAACTATTTTATGTGTATTGTAGGATAGAGCAAATGAGTAATACACTAATTCTTGGGAACCAGATTCTCTTGTGGGAGAAGGGAAATACAGGTATCAATTGAGGGAAAGAGAGAGGAAGAACACTAATGTTGGACTGGAATTGGGGGTATCAGTATGAGCTCATGATATAAAAAAATAAATAATACGTGCATGAGCAGTATACACTGAGGGCCCAGAAGCAGTGATACCCAGTAGCAATGAGCATATGTAGTTCCCACATCTTTGTTTCTAAATCCCCTTCCCCAGTAAAAGGAGTCAGGGTTTGGTCCTTGGAGAAATGGCTGATTCTAGGGCTGAGACAGGGAAAGTACAAGGGGAGCCTGCATTATCTATGCTAGAAATATAAGGGGTATTCAAAAATTGACAGGGATAAGTCAGAAGTACCCAGGAGTCAGCTTAAGGGCTTGCCGAATATGGGAAAATTTGAGTCATCAAAAAGAATAGTGGTCATAGATTTTTAGACATTGATTTTATTTAAAAAAAAAAAAAATCATGTATCTATACTGAGCCTAAAAAAAGAGGGAGTTGGAGAAAGGAAGCAGATGGGAATGCTTCATTCCAAGAATATGAATTAACACAAATGCAAATGGCAGGACTAATAGAAGCAGAAAAATCACTGTTCTGTATCCACCAATGTAATAAACGGTTCACATAAGAATCATCAGTAGATGCCAGATCCATTGGGTAAATAGTTATTAGGGAACAGGATATTGACACAATCTCAAAGTAACACTCTGCACATATTAAGAAAAGAAAAAGGTACTTAACAGTAGAAAAATCTGGCAATACCATCTTAATCAAATGATGAAACTTTAATCACTGAAAAATGGGAACTGACATTTTCTTCCTGATAATAATATATTGAGGACACAGAATTATCTTTATAATATTCCTGCTAGAAATGTTTAACCTGAATCTAATCATGAGGAAATAATTAGACAAAGTCAAACTATGGGACATGCTACAAAGCAGCCATCAAATTGTCAATATCATGAAAGAACAAAAAATGGAGGGGGGTACTGTTCTGGAATAAAGGTGATTAAAGAGATATGACAACTAAATGCAACATTGGTCCTGGATTATATCTACCATAATCCAGGGGTTACAAAAAAGGACATTACTGGAATGTGAATATGGATTGTGTAACAGATAATGTCAGTGTTAAATTCTTGAGTGTGAAGAGGGAATTGTGGATATGTAGGAGAGTGTTTCTGTTCTTAGGAGATACATGAGATCTACCTGCAGCTTGCTTTCATAGTTGGAGGGTGGGTGCAGAGAGAAGGAACGTGGGAAGAAGAGAGGGAGAAAGCAGACATGGCAAAACGTTACCTGAGACAAAAACAAACCAGTTGTATTTAGCGAAGATATGTTAGTCAGGTGTTTTTTCTTTTATCATGCCTGTTTTGTTGTTGTTTTCTTTTTTTCCTGATTGTAAAATAGTTGCTCATTGCAGATCATTTGGAAAATATGGAAGAGTATAAATATCATCCCTAATTCTGCCTATAAATATTACTTAATGTTGAATTGAGTTGTAATCAGAGGTTATATATAATTTTCTCTCTACCATTTTTGCTAATATGTTCTATTTTTTCACATAATTGAATCAATATCTTTGGAAACATGATTTTTAAGAGCTCTATAATTTTCTTTCATATATTCAACCATTCACTTATTGAATATTTGGATTGTTTCCAATTTTCCCTAATTTAATATTTCTGTAATGGGCATTCATTTTCTTAAGTTATTGTCTGCCTCTCCTTTTTATTTCCTGAAGATATCCTCCTACCAGAGTGCATAGCACATTACCATTGTTTATTATAGCTGTTTGGCAACATAACATAAAAAGCCAATAGTATTATAGTATTTATTTTGTAATGGCACACATGTTTTCTTACCTAGAATTATGATGATAATTTCAATGAAAATGGAACTGGAGAAGGAGTAAAGGTTGATCCAGAAGATAACAGCCTAAATCAAGACAGTGCCAAAGAATTGGAAGATAGTCCCCAAGAAAATGTCGGTGTTACAGAGACTGTGGAACTGTGTGATGACCCCAAAAGTGAAGCTAAAAGGTAAGTAAGTCAGAGTTGCTTGTTGTTTTCTAATTACTTAATGCTGGTGGTGAGGATGGCTTTTCATCTATCAATTGAAACCCCCTTTCGCATGACGGACGCCATGAGTCAGATGTATCTGTGATTTACACCTACACACATACGTTTACAGAGGCCGGCGTTGGAGGGAGGATGCTAGACAGTGTGCTCAGACGTTGCGGCAACATGGCCCGAAGCAGAAAGGAGTCACGTGGACCCAGTTTTTGTTCCCCTTATCCTGCTGAGGTTCTTATTTTGCCCAGGGCCAGTAATCCTTGGCACTTGCTTGAGAACAAGACTGCAGACACGACTGTGCCCCATTCGCCTGAGTATCACTGACCAAACCTCCTTGCTCGGGCCAGTCGTCCTGTGTTCAGCCCCAGTGCAGGTCGTCAGGGCATATGGGCACAGCTTGGGGCCCTCGTGCTCTAGAGGCCCAGGAGTCCTGGTGCTGCACAGGCCACAGTGGTTGGCCAGGGGAAGGTCTCACTCAGGGCAGGTGGCATTCCTTTCCCCCTCCTTCCTCTCCTTGTCTGACTTTCTCGCTCCCATCCTCCTCCGTTCCTCTAGAGCGGAATAATTTCTTCTTCCTTGAGGAAAGATCTGAACAGTAGGCAGCCGCAGGTTCCTGTCACAGGACCGTGAAAAAAGAGTTCAAATGGCAGAGTGAGGTGGAAGCCTGAGTTGAAAATGCTCAACGCTGGAGTAACAGTGAGGGGTGTGGGACTTAGGTGCCATAAATAAGGGGAGAAATGCCATGGAAGCCTAGAGTAGGCCTGGAGCTGTAGGAAAAGGAGGACAAGGAGCTACATAAACGGGTAAGTGGATGCCTGCCTTTGAAGACTTCGGACAGCGGAAAGCCGGCAGGGGAGGTTACACACTACTCTGATGCCTGGTGTGTGTTCCCGTGTTAAACAGGAGGAAACTGAGTCTGGGTTAAATGGCTTGCCCCAGAACAAAAGCTGGTTAAGTGGAGAAGCCGGCATTTAGTCCCATCTGCCTGACTACTTGAAGGACCCAGTTCAGCTAGCTCCACGGGGCCCAAGCATCCTGTGAAGGTCCCTTGGAGGCTGCTTGGGTGTATGAGGGATGGGCCAGAAGGTGGGCTCCAGGCCCCTGAGTACCTCCGTCATCTAGAGCTGAAGTATTTTCATTCATTTTCCATAGTACCTCCACGTGGGATTCATCTGGGGGAGGACAAAGGGTTCTCATTGCTCAAACTCAGACTTTCGCAACTACTCGTGAAGTAGTGAAGTTCAGCTTTCTCACTTAATGATGTGAGAAAAAGAGTCAGAGAATTCAAATGACCTCTTCACTGCTGAGGAGTGGCAGGGCTGGGATAACTAGCCCGCGCCCACCGGCAGGTGTCCAGACCCCCTTTCTGCGGGACCCCTCTGCTGCTGCTCTGCAGTGCGTGGATGCCAGCTGCCTAAAACACGTGTGTGTATCTAGGGCACATTTTCATTTTTATTTTTTTTTCCTTTTTATTGTTTTATTGAAATATAGTTAGCATACAATGTTATTTTAGTTTCAGGTATACAGCATAGTGATTTGACATTTATGTACATTACATTACGCATTGATCACCACAACAAGTCTAGGAACCGTCTAACGCCGTACAAAGTTATGGCAGTATTACTGAGTATATTCGTAGGCTGTACATTATGTACTCTCTAGAGTACTTTTTAAAGATAAGGTCTTAGATATTAGCTTCAGAGATGTAGCTGCTACCTTTCATAATAAGGTAAATTGTTCTTTGGGAATATTATCCTGAATTTTCTTGGATATATTTGTGGCCTATCTGTGATGATATTTTGTAAATTAGTAAATGTTAATCTGTTGCCTTTTATGTCATTGTGTCTTTTTCTTGATGCTTTCAAACCTGGCTGAATACTGCGTAATGCTGTGCTGTACTCCTAATCAGCATCGTTTAAATGTGTAGGCCATTTAACTTAATACAGACTCCTGGGTTCTGCTCGAAGAACGGAATACTCAAGAAGTGCTTGGCAGCATTATAACTCATTGGTTATAACCCATTCCCTCTGTTCTGTAAATTCGGTTGTGCTCAGATTTTACCCTAAGAATTTGGTCGGCACAAATGAGGGAAAAAGTATGAGAGGACTAAGGAAAATGAAAATTCATATAGAAGATTAAGCAGAGGGATGTTCTGGAGTTAAAGCAGAACAGGAGGAAACTGACTGTACTGGCTGGCAATTTCTGGGTTGTAGAATACAGGGGAGAAAAACCCGCAGATCAGCAGAAAGGACATAATCTTAATAAAAGAAAATTCCTTACATTTAGCAAATGTAATTCTATAAAAAATGCATTACAGTGTTTTTCTCATTTCACTGTGGAACTGATGAAATGTTTGTCATCAACTGGATCAGGTTCAACAAGTTGTGTCTTTGGGGAAACACACTTAATGTCATAGATTATTTGTGAGTACTACTGGTTGGCCAGTGAAGATGGTTTGCTTCAGTAAATGGAGTATTAATTAGCTTTTTTACAAAAATACACCATATAAAAGTTCGGAGCTATTTTAGCATTCTTGTTTTAGCTTGTGTTTCAACTTTTAAGTAAACTCCTTCGTTTTTGTGTCAAATTTGATATCTGATGATCTCTAAAGTTGTTTTTTAAAGCTGTTCATTTGAGATGTGAAAATTAATTTACTTGGCCATTAAAATGAATGAATTAGCCTTTAAAATGCATGTCACTCTTTTGAGTCTTCTTGGGAGCAAGGTGACAGTTAAAAGGGGTACATTATTATTGGATTATACTGAATTCTTTCATTTATTTTCCAGCGTTTCTAAACCCAAAGGAAAGAAAACCAAAGATACTAAAAAATCTGTCAGAGTACCTGCTGAACCACAGACAGTGGTAGGTCAAAATAATATTGACAGCTCTTCAGTGGACCTTGTTGTTTAAGCAGTATAATCTAAATCCTTAATTCTAATTCTGAAGACGTAAGTGTGTATTTGGTGAGCCCTTCTGCACCTGCTGCGTAGATGTGGCTCCATCAGCAGTTTTCCCTGACGAACGTAGAATTTATGTATGTGCCACTGACGTTTTTTTCTTCGAAGTAAGCGGAAGCACACTGGACATATCAGATTGTACCAGAACAGTTACTGTTCTGTTTTCCATTACTCTGAAATCCAAAGCCTTATCCATGTGGTACGTCCTGTTGAATGTCTCAGGACCCTTAAAGTTGATGGTGTTGGTTAATGGAACTCGACTTCCAAGAACAGCTGCCTCTGTTGAGCCTGTCTTAGTAGCCGTCCATTGTGTTAAAAGGTCTTTATTTTGCAGTTATTTGATATTTAATCTCAACGTGAAAGCACTGCTCTCAGATAATAATACTTGCTTTTATTTATGTGTTTTTTTTTTTTTTTTTTTTCTTTCCCTTCTCAGAGTGATGTTCTTATCAGCTGTACAACCTGCCATAGTGAATTTCCATCCCGGAATAAACTTTTTGACCATCTAAAGGCCACAGGTCATGCAAGAGCACCTTCATCATCATCTTTAAACAGTGTAACAAATAGTCGAAGCAAAAAAGAGAAACGTAAAAACAGATAGAAATCCTGCCAATGCTTTTTCTTTTTGATTGTCTCTAGATTTTGACACCAAAAACTGAACTGAAATCATCTAAAGAGTTAAAATTTCAGTCATCTGCAATTTCTTGCATTGTGGAAGATTATTTTTATCTTGTAAAAACATTTTGTTGTTTAATATATATTTTTTAAACATTTCATTAGTGATTGAATTCTACTTTTGCCATCTGAATTGACTTGAATGTCTCAAAACAGGTAAATATCGTAAAGTATGCATTCTTGACTTCTGTTGGCTCATGTGGACAGAAATGTACAGGGAGAATTAAATTATTTTAACACGTACAAATGCTCCTTTCTGTTTTATTTTGTGAATTTCACATTAAGTGAAAGTATTTTTATATGATAAGTATTTTTATATGATTCAGTGGTTTTGTGTTTTGTTATGCCTCGTGATCTGTTGAAGACTCAGATCATTTTAAAATCGTCATGGGTTTTTTCCACCTGATACCATGATTCCAGTTCTGATTTTAAAACTACTTCTAAATAACCTGTTGTTAATTACTGCATTTTTTTCCCCTGAAGGACAATGATAAGTAGAAGCTAATTGAACATATATGGTTGTTTTTCAAGAATAGTTATCTCTTCAAGGTATAATTATATTGATTTAACTTGAGATTTTACCGGTAATTAACAGTAAGATATATCTTTTGGTTTTTCACTCTGATTTGGCTCACGGAGATGGAACAAATTAATTTATGGGGTGCGTCCTCCTTAGGCATAGGGACAGCTGTGAAGCATGATGGCTCAAGGTAGCAGATGGTTCAGAATTTATTCTATTTAACAAGGAATATTCTGCCTTGGGTTTTCTCACTATTTTCAGAAGTTTTTTTGTTTTTTTCCGTCATTCAGTGGAGAGAAACTTTTTTAATGAAAGATTTTTCACTAAGGCTGATATTTATGCCCTAGATTATCTACTCTGTAGCAAAGATGAATATTAAAAGAAATACGGAGAATCTTTATAAGTGAGTGTGGTCAAGTATATGGATCAGTGATGAGTCGTGTTGTAGGGTGGATTAAATAGGCAATGCTTTTAGTTGGTCTTGAAAGTAACTTTGAACTCACTAGCTTGAAATAAGTACTTGCTGTTCAGTGAAGTTATTTCTCTCCTTATATCCTTGAATCTTCAAATGAAACAATCTTCAGTTATGCATAAGCTCTAAAACACAGGGTCCCCGAGGGCGAGGTCTTTTCTGAAAGCTTCATGGCTAGTATTGATGATACGGATCGTTCTGTGGGATGGACTTGAAAATGTGCATTTGTAGCTTAATTTTTAGTTTGTTTCTTTTTCATTTAGATAGATGTTTATTTTCTTTACCTTCTTCCCTTTCTAACTTCTATTGCTAATTCCGCCTAATTGCTTTCCCCCCTTTCTTGGTCCCTTCAGGTGAAATGCCAGCCAGTTTTCTGCCTTTGGTCTTTTCCTCCCAGGCTTCATCTGAACACTCACCACCTTCCTCTAATTTGAACTAGGTGAATTGGCCATAATTATGAATAGGAATATTAATGAACGGGAGGGCATATTAGTCACATGTTATTTATTGTTCAGTAAAAAAATAGGAAGTCATCTTGAGAGGTAGAGAGTGTCCTGCAAATGCCCTTCAGACCTTCCTTGCTTTCCCCTGTACCAACCATGCAGGCATGTTTAAATTTATTCCTGCTACATGTGAGGATTGACTGGGGTTTCTTGTCACTTTTATTCTCATTGACAGAAGTCATCCATACTTTTTAAGAGATCTTCATCAGTTGTGATTGGAAATTAGATTTCAGTTCTAATCCTGTGTGTGATGCTGATAAGTCATTCAACTTCTCTGAACTTCGTTTTCCTTATCTCTAACACAGTTGTTAGCATAATAATATTGTCTCCATTTATCACACAGGATTATTATGAAGATCAAATAAAATAGTACATACGAAAACGTTTTTTAAATACAAAAGCTTTATACACAATGTTATTGAATTTAGATGAGTTAAATCTTTTTCAGTTAAAATATTTGCAGATAGAAGTGTATGTGCTGAATTAAATGTGCTTTAAGTTTTATGGGAATTTCCAATCTACTTCTGAAGAGGAAAACAGAAACATATGTTATGCCAAGGGTAAAATGTTATTTTTGGTGGATCACAGACGTTCGATTTTGTTTGTCTGAGGCAGAGCAGAATATTCAAAAATACATGAGCACATATTTTACGTTAATCTCATTAAAGCTCAGTGGTAACTACCATCTTGATTGAAGTTAGCTCAAGTGTAGAAGGTGCATAGCTTGAGGGTTCTGGAAGGAGAGGGTTAGGGGAAATCCCGTTTATTCCTCCATAATTCATTCAGTGGTACCAAAGCTAGGGTTCTCCATGAAGCCCAGTGAGACTTTCCCTGTTTCAAATAGGAACAGTATCCCTTTCAAAAGCACAGCACTGCAGGAAAATAGGACGGCATCAAAATGAAAACTTCTGTAGAACAATAGGCAACATAAGTAAAAAGACAAGCCTCAGACTGGGAGAAAATGTTTTGATACATATAACTGACAAAGAATTAGTATCCAGAATACATTAAACGACAAAAGAACCTCCTATAAATCAGTGAGCAATTGACAGTTATGCATTAATACCGAGCAGTTCTCAAACTTTTTGGTATCAAGTCCCCTTTACACTCTCAAAAATTGGGAACCCCAAAGTGGTTTTGTGTATGTAGTTTATATCTACTGATATTTACTCTATTAGAAATGAAAATAGAGGAATTTTTGAAGTATTACCTTATTTAAAATAATACATGTTAAATAACATTTATGGAAAATAACTTTTTCAAAATGAAAGTTTAATGAGAAGAGAGGCATTTGTTTTACATTTCTGAAAATCTCTTTAATGTCTGGCTCTACAGAAGACAGCTGGATTCTGATAGCTGCTTCTTCAATCAGTCTGTTGCTGTATGTTTTGGTTAAAGTATGTGAAGAAAATTGAGCCTCATGTGGATAGGAAATTGGAAAAAGAAGGACCTTGTGGACCTCCCTGGATCTCCCAGGGTCCTCAGACCACACTTAGAACCGCTGCATTAGAAAAATGGGTAAAATATATGAGCAGAAAAAGCTTGAATAGTCAAAACAGTACGAAAAGGTGATCATTGTCACTGATAATCAGGGAAATATGACTTAGTTGTTTCATGTTTTCAGATTGGCAAAAGGCAAAAAGTCTCACAAGATCAAGTGTTGGTGAGAATGGAGAAATGGGAACAATTGCTTCAATTTGATGGTGGCTATGAAAGTTGAAGACGTACCCCCTGACCTGACAACTCCAGGGGTATACCTAGAGTCTCACAGTGTCTGCAGAGGCACAGCATGGGCTCTACCTGAGGACTGTCACCCAGGTCCCACTCCGGACCTGCTGAATGAGAATTCGCAATTAACAAGACTTCTCAGGTGACTCACATGCTTCTTGCATCTTGAGAAGCGGTACTCTCAGGAACCCACGCGCATGTGCACAAGGAGACTTAGTGGCTGATCACAGCTGAATTGCTTGTATCTGGGAAAAGTTGGCGATGGACCCTAAATCTCCGTGAACAAGAAAGTGGATAAATTGTATAACGGACAATAAGATGGCAAACAGGCAGTTCAAATGAGTGAACTGGATGTGTAATACCAGTGGCTAGCCTTAAAAAAATACTGAATGAAAACAAGCTGTCAGAAGGTGACATGTATGCCACATATATAGTTTTTTAAAGTACTGTTGTTATTTATAGAGAGAAAATATAGAACCATCAATGGGAAACACATCATTCAGAAAAGTAGTTGCCTCTGTAAAGGGAGGGAGAGGGGTGGAATGGGGGCGTGGCAGCAAAGGGGCCTTATCTGAGCCAAGACTTCTATTTAAGATCTGAAGGAAGATGTTAGCATTGATTAATTCTGGGTGGTGGGTAATGAGGGTTTATTACTCTACTAACATGTTTTCATGAAATACTTCAAATATCCAGAGAAATACAAATTAATGTTCCATTTTTTGTTAATAGAAAATACACTTGCACGAAAGGGGAGATAAAGGCTTTCAGGTCTACATTTTATTCCTAGCATATTCCATAAGCTCACTGTGGCAGAGGCTATTACTTGTCTCTCTCAATATTCATTCTCTCCTCCTTCCTTATAATTCTGATTTTTAATTGGGCACAAAGCCACCTAAAATATTACCTTCCTAGCCTCCCTTGCAGCTAGGAGTCTGTAAGTTCTGGCCAGTGATCTGAGCAACTCTGGGGACATGTCCTTAAAGATGTGGGATGTCCTTATTCCTTCCTCCGCCAGCTTCAATGAACAGGTTAACGGTTGGCGCTCTACCCCTGTCTGGGATCATGATTCCTCACAGGGCAGAGAAACTGAAGCCCAGGAGCTTCCATCCTTGACACTCAGAGGGACCCTATAAGCCCCAGACAACCTTCTGCATTCGAGAGAAAACTCCTGCATTACTGAAGCCTCTGTTGTTTTGCATTTCCTGTTGCAGGTGACTCGCGTCCTGATTGCTTTTTTCTTTTTTTTAATTGAAGTATAGTTGGTGTATAATGTGTTAATTTCTGCTGTACAGCAAAGCGATTCAGTCATGCATATATATACATTCTTTTTTATATTATTTTCCTTTATGGCTTATCTCAGGATATTGAATATAGCCAGTCGCTTATTTCACCGTGTGTATTGTTCCCTCCCCATATGAGAGGTGTAGCTTCAACAGTGGCAAGGACGTGGACTCTTAGCTCTGAGAGATCTGGGATCAAGTTACAGTGGCAGCACTAATTATGTGATCTTGGGCAAGTCATTTAAACTCTTTAAGCCTTTTTTATTATTTTTTTTTCATCTGTAAAATAAGGGTGAAATCAACCTTGCCGAATTGTAAAGGTGAAAACTTAAGTGTGAGCACTGTGCCTGGCACGTGATAGGCATTCAATAGCTATTAGCTTTTACTTATTTTCAATAATCTCTTCTGCTTATACGTTTTCTTGCTTTATTTAACTGTTCACTTTGGTTTCTGAAATCATCTAATGGAATGGTAATTTGCAGAGAAATCCATGATTATATTGATCCTATGGTGTATTTTTTTTTTTTTTTTTTTAAGTACTAGTGTATATATTGAAATTCTTTCTGGCTCAAATGGAACAAAATTTTTACATGCTAAAGCTGAAAATATGCTATTTCAACGTGGTTGTGTGATACCAATGGAAACCGTCTTGACGATCACTGATCCTAATTATGTTAGAAGACTCAGTGCATTTGTACAGAGAATTACTTTGCCATTAAAATGAGACAGGGCCCCAACATCACTGATGTCCTTTCGGATACAAAATGCCTTCTGAAAACAGGAAGGGTTCAAATTATCCTTCACAGTATAAATTATTTGAATGTCACTTAGAGAAACTTTCTAACAATTTCTAAAACGAAAAGGTCATGGTGTCTCTCCACATTTAGATAAAATGGTATGTAGTTAATATATCTTCAGGTACTTATTTTCAAATTTAATAATAACTCATACTTTTGTGTACGAGGTAACAGTAGTCTCAGCATATATGAAGCATAACTTCCAACAGTTCCATCCAATAGTGGAATCCGTCTCTTAGGATGTTCCTGTAACTGTCCAGTCAGGCTTCTCTGCTGGAAATGCCATAGAAGGATGCCTGCCCTGGGGGTGGGGGGATTCCCTGAGTGATGGCAGGATCCTGGGCTGGGGTTCTCCACCTGCAGTTCCAGGGAAGCCCAACAGCTTGACGAGCGCTCTGGTGAGTGAGCTCACACCACTCTCCACTGGACGTCTTTTTAAAAAACCGGTGCTGCATGCATATGCTTTCTCTGCGAACTTGAATTGGGTTTTGAAAGCGCAAATCACTGCAAGGAGATGGAGGAGAAAACTTATCCCAAGTGGGCGGGCCCATCTGCAGGCACTTTTAGCTGGGCTGTGTGTGCTCTGCGATCTGGGCTCACCTGAGAGAGAGCTGTGCAGCTGGAGAGAGACGTCTTTGGTGCTCTCCACACCCACTCTGTAGATGCCTGTAAACCAGGCCCCCTTTGTCTCCCAAGATTCAGTGCCCTCCAGTGGCTGGAGGTGGGCCCAGGGAGATCCAGTCTCTGCTCCCTAATCCCAGCCGCTCCGTCCTGGGGCCTTCCCAGCCCCACTGCCCAAGGACCCTGCCCACCCCAGGTCCTGGGTAACTGAATCCTCAGAACAGCAACAGTTTGAGAATCAAGGTAGGCATGCGAGGGAGCCTCTTGAGGTGCCTCAAAACCAAAAGACAGAGGTGGTATTTCCTCCACTTACACAGGAGATCAGTGTGGAGAGAGTATGGGTCTTGAAGTTAGATTCACATAGGTTCAAATCCCAGCTCCAAAGTTATAAGCTTGTTAACTAGGACATATCACACCAAAGCTTTGAGCCTGTTGCCTTTAAATGGGGATGGTAATATCCATGTCATACGTTAGTGGTTAAAATAAGAAACTCTCATATACAAAGAGCCCAGCAGAATGCTTGCCACACAAAGGCTTGCCCCAAATAGTGCCACACACTATTAAATCCTAGTTCCCATTCTATTGTCTTCCCTTTCCCCGTGAAGTACCCCGAGGAACATGGGTTTAGTTGCCCAGCTCTTTACCTAGTTCCCCCTGTACAGAGTGTTTTCCTTGCAGTTACACTGGGCCCACCTGGATCATCCAGGATAATCTCCTCAAGACCCTTAACCACTCTGCAAAGGCCTTTTTGCCATGTGAGGAAGCATTCACGGGGTTCAGGGATGAGAATGTAGACATCTGGGGGCAGGAGGTGCATTATGCTGCCGACCCCAGGCTCCTCACTCGAGGGGTTGTTGTAGAGGCCGAAGTGATGGTGCCTGTGGAGCACGGCGGTCTGCCTGCTGCACAGCTGCCCTGCTGGCAGGTCTCGGGCTTCCAGTAGACTGTGAACTTCTTGGGGGCAGAGAGGGGCTTGTCCTCCTCTTCTGTCCTCTACCATACCTAGCATAGTGCTGGAACCACGGCATAGCATCAGCAAGCCGCTTGTCGGATATTTTAAGCGCAGAATCCTAGAGTGGCTCCGCTTGCAGGTGGGTCGTTTCCAACAGTCACTGTCACTCAGTGCAGCCAGGTCCTGGCTGTGCTCGCACAACACGGTCATCTAGTGCGAGTGCCCTGTCTCCACCAATGGGAGACAGACCCTCACTCGCTCTATACACGCTTGGTGAGAAGTCGAACCACGAAAACCTCCTGAATATTCAAACTACGAGGTTTGTGTGAAGCTAGCGTTCTCCATCAGGCTCGGGATGGAACACAGGTTCCTCCATCAGTGTCGGCATGACCCTTCCAAAGCAAAATCATGCAGCTTTGAGATTACGGAAGCATCCAATTTGGTTCTCTTTTAAAGGAAATTTGAAATTTACCAGCTGCCTAATATTCTCCTCAAACCCTCTCCTACTTTACAGGAGACAGACTCAGGATCCAAAAGAAATGCTTATGGATGAGTTCTAGAAAAAAATAAAAGATAAATGAAAAATATATGACTTGCATTAATAATGTAACTGGAAAAAATAGAATAGGGAAAACATGACTCAACCACAAGACATGGAAATGAAGTGGGGATTAGAGTCGACGGCAACATCAATGTGAGACTGGGTGAAGAGGAATGTCCACTGCCCTTAGGACGAGGTCCTGCTCTGCCCACCCTGTGCTCAGTTCTGGGTGCTGCACCTAGAGAAGGCACCTTGGGCAGGAGCACTGAAAGTGGCAATGTCAGGAATAGTTGAAAAGTTTGGGAACACTGATCTAGAGTATAATGGAAATTAATTAAAATACTTAGCAATATTTAGCTGGAGAAATGACATCCCGAGGGAGTCCAACTAGGAGTCTGTTTTGTTCTCTGCACCCCACCCGTCTGAAACCTCTCCTCCTCTCCGCTTTTCCAACTCCTACCCTTCCTTCAAGTCATACTTGAAGTGCAGGCGCACCCCTCAGATTCTTGGGACCTGGGGGAGGAGAGCAAACGGACACCCACACACCATATGTTGAAATGTTTCAGAATTATATCAAGCTAACAAACTATTGAGTTAAATATGCTTTACCCTCCTGCCTTGGTCATTATGACTTATAAGCACCCAAAAGACCAGGTTCAAACTTTGAGTTCTCAGATTCCTTGCATTTCCTACCAGAACGTGGTGGCATGGAAAGACTTGACCTCTGACCTCTCCTCGCCCTCTCTTCCCACGCTCAGCTCCATCCTGCCTCGTGTGTGTCCATGTAGCTATCCTAGCTCTCATGTCCAAGCATCTAAACTCCTGCAGTCAGCTGCGCCAGGAGACCAAGGTAGGCCCTGCACTTGAGCTTGGAGCCATTTGGGCAGGGGCTTCTGGAGTTCTGGGGTCTGTGAATTCCTTACTCCCTGGAGAAGGGCCTGGCCAAAGGAAAGCCAGAATGGGACCTCTCTAAAACTGGGGGCCCAGAGCAGGGAGCCCTATTACCTGAGCTTTCAAGCAATGTTATTTAAGTGACTCCTTTTCCATGAAGCTTTCCCAATATCTCCTCTCAATAAGTGTTTCTTCCTCTGACCTCCTTGACCATTTGATACTTACTATATGCTGCCTCAAGAACAAAACAATGGAACTTTTGGAAGGATACACCCCATTCCTTACTGCTGGGGGCCAGCTCTGAAATCACTCTGCACTGAAGGGCAAGAGGCAAACAGAAATACTTAGTGAAGGCTGCTATCTGTTTTGACCCCATGATCCATTTTCAATAGAAACTTCAGCTTCTTAGACCCTGTGTCTTATTTTCTTTAAAATTTAGTTAACTGCAAGTTTAATTCTTTATCATCCTATCAGTATTAGCACAGCCATACTTCAGGAGAGAATGCAGTCAGGCCTTCCCCCAAAGTAATCACCTTAGGGGGGAGGGGGCCCTAATAGCATCATTATACATTTTTTAAATGAATCTAGTTTGGAATTGACTTATTGGAATTTTAGGAATTGATTCATTACCCCGATGGAAGCCTTAATGTCTAAAGTTTTATTATTTATTTTTAATGCACTGTAACGTGATTAAGCAAAATTTCCCCTTCAGCTTAACTATTTATCATTTGTGTCTGGGGTTTAACTTATGTGCCATAAACACTTCATTACAGGATGAAGTTCTGTGAGACTCACTTTCCAATTTCTCACGTCATTAGCGCCACTCCAGCAATCCTTGCAGTCACTCAGGAGCGCACCTCTTTGCCAGGAGTCTGCAAAGCCCCGAAGCCACACAGCTCAGACTCTTTTGAGAACTCACTCACTTTCGCTCTGTTTCCAGGAAAGAATATATAGAAGCCCTCTTACTGTGCCATGCTGCTGCTTTACAATTTCAGAGAGTAGCAAAACGCTAGAGCTGATAGGGACCTTCGAGCTTATCTATCTAGTTCAAACTACTCGTTATACAGATGAGTTTGCTTTGTTCCTTTCCTTGTTCCAAGAAGGACTGAGACCAAACGTCTGGTATTAAGAAACCCATACATGAAGAAAAGGCATGAGTTCTCTGTGCTACAGTGAACATTTTGCTCACCCAGGTATGGAGAAGTGAGGCCTATTTGCTTTAATGCAACCAAATCTCTCTATCATTCCATCCATTTATGCACTCTAAATCTCTCTATTAATCCTTCACTCTGTCCTCATTGGAAGGAATGTTCTCATACATGGATATATTCTTTAAATTTTTTGGAAAATTGTTGTAAAATTTACCAAGTTAACCATTTTTAAGTGTACAGTAGCATTAAGCACACTCACAATGTTGCATAGCTATCACCACTGAACCATTTTCAGAACTTTTCATCATCCCCAACAGAAAATTTTTACCTATGAAACAATAATTTCCCATTCCCTCCTACCCGCAACTCTTGGCAATATTTATCCTTTGTGACTGGCTTGTTTCAGTTAGAAATGTTTTCAAGGTTCATCCATATTACAGCATGTATCAGAATTTTCTTCCTTTTCAAGACAGAATACCATTCCATTGTGTCCATACACCACATTTTGTTTATTCATTCATTCAGTGATAACATTTGAGTTGTTTCCATCTTTTAGCTATTATAAATTATGCTGCTATGAACATGGTTGTGCAAATATCTGTTTGAATTCCTGCCTTTAATTCTTTTGGATCTATACCCTGAAGTGGAATTGCTGAATCATGGGGTAATCCTGTGTTTAACTTTTTGGGGAACTGCCATACTGTTTTCCATAATGGAAAACATTCCCACCAGCAATGCACAAGAGTTCCAATCTCTACATATCCTTGCCAACACTTGTTATTTTCTGGTGTTTTTGTTTTTTGTTCTTTTATATAATAGCTATCCTAATGGGTATAAGTGGGATCTCACTGTAGTTTTGATTAGTATTTCCATAACGGATAGTGATGTTGAGCATTTTTTCATGTGCTTATTGGCCATTTGTATTTCATCTTTGGAGAAATGTCTATTTAAATCTTTTGCTCACTTTTGAATTGAGTTGTTTTGTTGTTGTTGAATTGTAAGTGTTCTTTTTAATATATTCTGGAAATTTAGCCCTTATCAGATATATGATTTTGCAAACACATTATCCCATTCTGTGGGCTATCTTTTCACTTTCTTTTTTTTTTTTTTTTAATTTATTTATTTTTGGCTGTGTTGGGTCTTCGTTTCTGTGCGAGGGCTTTCTCTAGTTGCGGCAAGCGGGGGCCACTCTTCATTGCGGTGCGCAGGCCTCTCACTATTGCAGCCTCTCTTGTGGCGGAGCACAGGCTCCAGATGCGCAGGCTCAGTAGTTGTGGCTCACGGGCCTAGTTGCTCCGCGGCATGTGGGATCTTCCCAGACCAGGGCTCGAACCCATGTCCCCTGCATTAGCAGGCAGATTCTCAACCACTGCGCCACCAGGGAAGCCCTCTTTTCACTTTCTTGATAGTGCCCTTTGATGCACAAAAGTTTTAAATTTTGAATAGACCCAATTTTATCTATTTTTTTTCTTTTCTTGCCTTATCTAAGAAATCATTGCCAAATCTGATGTCATGAAGATGTACCTATGTTTTCTTCTAAGGGTTTTATAGTTTTATCTCTTAGGTTTAAGTCTTTAACTCATTTTGAGTTAATTATTGTATATGTTGCAAGGGCAGGCTCCAACTTCATTCCTTTGCATGTGGATAACTAGTTTTCCCAACATCATTTGTTGAAAAGATCATCCTTTCTCCATTGAGTGGCCTTGGCACCCTTGTCAAAAATTAATTGACCATATACGTGAGGGTTTATTTTCAGCTCTCTATTTTATTCTTTCAGGCTACATGTCTGTCTTTCTGCTGGTACCACACTGCTTTGATTACTGTAGCTTTTGTAGTAAGTTTTGGAATTAGGAAATCTTAGTTCTCCAACTTTGTTCTTCTTTTTCAAATATATTCTTTTTAAATTGCATATACCTAGACAGCATGCATTTCTGAAAGATATATTCAAGAGTGCCAAAATCAGAATCTTTAAAACTTTAATACAGAAACTAAACTGTTTTCTTTCATTTCTTTGCTGCACTAAACAGGCTGAATGACAGTACATCTTGCTTCCTTATTCCAAAACCCACCTCCTCTCCCCACAATCTCTCTGGAAGTGTTAGAGGAGTAAGGGAGGAGTTGATTCTGGTTGAAGAAGTAGGAGAAGAGGTGAATAGGTGGAAGAAGGCAATGCTTCTGAGAAGGAAACGAGCTCCCTGCTAAAAAGAGGATGGAGGGTAGGATATTGCTAAAAAGAAGGAAGCAGAGGGTTTACTGAAGGTGGCTCCCAGGGTCTAGGAGTAACTCCAGGGATGTTACCAAGAATAAAGAGGACCCTCCTGCCCAGGTTGGTGGAATTGGCACAGGACCACTGAGGAGCATCGGTCAGGCCCCTGTGCCAGGTTCTGGTGCAGTGGCAGTGCTGAGTGGAACTAGTTGGAGACCAGCTAAGCCGGAACAGTGGTTTCTAATGACACCTCTGCTAAAGTTCACTCACTACATCGATGTTCCCAAAACCCAGTACCATCACAGGAAGAAAAATATTCCTAAAAATATTTTGTTTCTGACATAATTTTCACTCTCTCCTCCTACCTCCTTGCTTTTTAAAAGTTTGCATCAAGTGGCAATCAGTGATGCCTGCAATCTGGGACTTTTGCTGGAGCAGAGAAAGAGTTAGATAACAGGAACAGCCAGCTGCTTAACTCCTCCTAAGTGAAGATGAGGTAATGACTTTCAGGCTGGGCAATGAGACAAGGAAGGGAACAGAGCAATAAATAAGGCAAGGAAGGCCCAAAGTGTGCCAAGGGCAGCAATGAGACTCCCAATCAGCCATGACAGCCAGGTTCCGGCCGTTAGGGGAGGCAAGAATTCTGTAATCAGGGGGAATGGGGCAGCAAAAAAGGATAGCAGGGAGGCAAGCAAGAATCAGAAGTTTGGTTAAGACTGGCTTGGGGGAGTGGGGGAATTACTGGCACCAGGCATCTACGGCAAGAAGGTAGTTGGCTCAATCAATACCTCCTGAGGCCAGGAGAGCATATGTGCTCCAGGGGGGAGGAAGAGAATGCAGTAGGTACCCAGGGAACGTGTTCAAAGAGCTGCTGACAATGCGAATCTGTAGGCCAGAAGGAGGTTGCCCTGGAGATGTGCTTGGGAATCATCAGCAACTAGATAGTAAAGCCATCATGGATAATGGATGAAATCACCCAGATAAAGTATATGGAGAGGGGAAAAAAAGAGGTCAAGATAAAAATCCTGTGGGTACACCAGCATTAAGGAGCAAACTAAACAAAAACCAAAGTATGAGAATGAAAAGGACTAAAGAGGTAGTACGAGGGACTTCCCTGGCAGTCCAGTGGTTAAGACTTCGCCTTCCAATGCAGGGGGTGCAGGTTCAACCCCTGGTGGGAGAGCTGAGATCCCACATGCCTCGTGGTCAAAAAACCAAAACATAAAACAGAAGCAATATTGTAACAAATTCAATAAAGACTTAAAAAAAAAATGGTCCACATAAAAAAAAAATCTTAAAAAATAAAGAGGTAGTACAAGTTTGGAAGACCATGGCACCATTAAAAAAAATAGGAGAGGAAGATGACCAGTCTCAGATGCCACAGAGATGCT
This sequence comes from Eschrichtius robustus, assembly GCF_028021215.1. Lineage (NCBI taxonomy): Eukaryota > Metazoa > Chordata > Mammalia > Artiodactyla > Eschrichtiidae > Eschrichtius > Eschrichtius robustus. The sequence continues at coordinate 28,672,729 of NC_090825.1, forward strand.
AAGTGAGGTGAGGGCTGAATTTGGCAGTTAGAAGGTTATATTAGTCAGGATTCTTCAGAGAAACAGAACCAATAAGAGCTATATATATATATATATATATACAGGTATATATAGAGAGCTATGTATATAATGATATACATATGTGTATAAAGTGTATAATGATGTGCACAGCTATGTAGATGGAAATAGATACAGTTATATATCGATATCTACATATCTATATGTTATCTATATCTAAATTTATTATAAGGTATTGGCTCATGTGACTATGCAGACAGAAGTGCCCTGGTCAGTTGTCTGCAAGCTGGAGACCCAGGAGAGCCGGTGGTGTAGTTTGAAGACCCAAGAGCCTCAGGGGCTGCTGGTGTAGATTTCGTTGGGGGTCTGAAGGCCTGACAACCAGGGATGCTGGGGGCAGAGGAGATGGATGTCCCAGCTCAAGCAGTCAGCCAGAGAGGGCGAATCCAATCTTTCTCCACCTTTTTGTTCTATTCAAGTCTTTAGCACATTGTGTGATGCCCACTTACCTTGGGCAGGCCATCTGCTTTACTCAATCCACCAATCCAAATGCTAATCTCTTCCAGGAACCCCCCTCACAGACACATCCAGAAATAACGTTAATAAGATATCTGGGCACCCCATGGTCCAGTCAAGTTGCCACATAAAGTTAACCATCACAGGAGTTGTAGGTCACTTTTGCAAGAATAGGTTCACAGAAGCCAGCCTGGGGAGTACTGAGAGAGTGGCAGTGAGGAAGTGGCGTGGCAGTGCCCCACGGATTTTTTTCTTAGAAGCATCACTTTTAGGAAAAGGATATACATTTGAAAGAAGGTTTTTTTTTTTTTTAATGGAGGGAGAGGCGTGTTTTTAGGCTGAGAGGAAGAAGAAAGAAGAATATAGAAATTGAAAATCCAGAAGAGAATGAACAATTCAAGCTGTTAGATCCTAGAGAATATGTGTGTGTTGGGGGGAAGGTTTATGTAAAATAATAACCTGACCATGAATGTGGTTATCGGCTCTGGGAAGGATGAGGAAGAGGTAGCAGGTGAAGAAGCCTGAGGGCTCCGGGAGGAAAGAACACGGTGCAGCAGCCCTGAGATAGGCAGGGGGGTGGGGGGCGGTTGGAGGGCAGCATGACAGGCGTGCAGAAGCCAGGGAAAGGTGCAGGGCCACCAGGCCAGGATGCAAGCCAGAGACAGGCCTGAGGGAAGGCATCAAACAGGTATTAAGCAGGAGAGTGATATGATCAGAATCCTTGTTGGATAGTTTCAATGTTCTTCTGATAAACAACAGTCACTTATTGAGAGTGAGAAGGGCAGGGGTGTGAACTGGGGGCCTGAGGAGAGTGCATAGAATTGCAACCCCCTTGGAGGATGAATAAGAGATGCCTGGGAGCCCTCTCGATCCTCCTTCAGATATTACGACCTCACAATTCACCCAAGAGTGGTTTCCTTTTCTTTCCAAAGTTACCTCTGGTACTTTATTACCAAAATCTAAATATATATATGTGTACATATATATATATATAATATTTCTAAATACAGATTTCTTTATATATTATATGTCTCTAATTATATATACATTTCTAAATATATATTATGTATTTCTAAATATATATAATTTATATTTCTGAATACACACACATGTGCATGTCAGATGACTAATTTTTTTTTTTAACATCTTTATTGGAGTATAATTGCTTTACAATGGTGTGTTACTTTCTGCTCTATAACAAAGTGAATCAGCTATACATATACATACATTTCCAAATCTCATCCTTCTTGCGTCTCGTTCCCACCCTCCCTATCCCACCCCTCTAGGTGGACACAAAGCACCGAGCTGATCTCCCTGTGCTATGCGGCTGCTTCCCACTAGCTATCTATTTTACATTTGGTAGTGTATATATGTCCATGCCACTCTCTCACTTCGTCCCAGTTTACCCTTCCCCCTCCCCGTGTCCTCAAGTCCATTCTCTATGTCTGTGTCTTTATTCCTCTCCTGCCGCTAGGTTCTTCAGAACGCTTTTTTTTTTTTTTTTTACATTTCATATATCTGTTAGCATACGGTATTTGTTTTTCTCTTTCTGACATACTTCACTCTGACAGTCTCTAGGTCCATCCACCTCGCTACAAATAACTCAGTTTCGTTTCTTTTTATGGCTGAGTAATATTCCATTGTATATATGTGCCACATCTTCTTTATCCATTCATCTGTCGATGGACACTTAGGTTGCTTACATGTTCTGGGTATTGTAAATAGAGCTGCAATGAACATTGTGGTACATGACTCTTTTTGACCTATGGTTTTCTCAGGGTATATGCCCAGTAGTGGGATTGCTGGGTCGTATGGTAGTTCTATTTTTAGTTTTTTAAGGAGCCTCCATACTGTTCTCCATAGTGGCTGTATCAATGTACATTCCCACCAACCCTGTAGGAGGGTTCCCTTTTCTCCACACCCTCTCTAGCATTTATTGTTTGTAGACTTTTTGATAATGGCCATTCTGGCCGGTGTGAGGTGATACCTCATTGCAGTTTTGATTTGCATTTCTCTAATGATTAGTGATGTTGAGCATCCTTTCATGTGTTTGTTGGCAATCTGTACATCTTCTTTGCAGAAATGTCTATTTAGGTCTTCTGCCCATTTTTGGATTGGGTTGTTTGTTCTTTTAATATTGAGCTGCATGAGCTGTTTATATATTTTGGAGATTAATCCTTTGTCCGTTGATTCGTTTGCAAATATTTTCTCCCGTTCTGAGGGTTGTCTTTTCGTCTTGTTTATGGTTTCCTTTGCTGTGCAAAAGCTTTGAAGCTTCATTAGGTCCCATTTGTTTATTTTTGTTTTTATTTCCATTACTCTAGGAGGTGGATCAAAAAAGATCTTGCTGTGTTTTATGTCATAGAGTGTTCTGCCTATGTTTTCCTCTAAGAGTTTTATAGTGTCTGGTCTTACGTTTAGGTCTCGAATCCATTTTGAGTTTATTTTTGTGTATGGTGTTAGGGAGTGTTCTAATTTCATTCTTTTACATGTAGCTGTCCAGTTTTCCCAGCACCACTTATTGAAGAGACTGTCTTTTCTCCATTGTATATCCTTGCCTCCTTTGTCATAGATTAGTTGACTGTAGGTGAGTGGGTTTATCTCTGGGCTTTCTATCTTGTTCCATTGATCTATGTTTCTGTTTTTGTGCCAGTACCATATTGTCTTGATTACTGTAGCTTTATAGTATAGTCTGAAATCAGGGAGCCTGATTCCTCCAGCTCCGTTTTTCTTTCTGAAGATTGCTGTGGCTATTTGGGGTCTTTTGTGTTTCCATACAAATTGTGAAATTTTTTGTTCTAGTTCTGTGGAAAATGCCATTGGTAGTTTGGTAGGGATTGCACTGAATCTGTAGATTGCTTTGGGTAGTATAGACAGTTTCACAATGTTGATTCTTCCAATCCAAGAACATGGTATATCTCTCCATCTGTTTGTATCATCTTTAATTTCTTTCATCAGTGTCTTATAGTTTTCTGCATATAGGTCTTCTGTCTCCTTAGGTAGGTTTATTCCTAGGTATTTTATTGTTTTTGTTGCAATGGTAAATGGGACTCTTTCCTTAATTTCTCTTTCAGATTTTTCATCATTAGTGTATAGGAATGCAAGAGATTTCTGTGGAATAATTTTATATCCTGCTGCTTTACCAAATTCATTGATTAGCTCTAGTAGTTTACTGGTAGCATCTTTGGGATTATGTATGTATAGTATCATGTCATCTGCAAACAGTGACAGTTTTACTTCTTTTCTGATTTGGATTCTGTTTATTTCTTTTTCTTCTCTGATTGCTGTGGCTAAAACTTCCAAAACTATGTTGAATAATAGTGGTGAGAGTGGACAACCTTGTCTTGTTCCTGATCTTAGAAGAAATGGTTTCAGTTTTTCACCATTGAGAATGATGTTGGCTGTGAGTTTATCATATATGGCCTTTATTATGTTGAGGTAAGTTCCCTCTATGCCTACTTTCTGTAGGGCTTTTATCATAATGGGTGTTGAATTTTGTTGAAAGCTTTTTCTGCATCTATTGAGACGATCTTGTGGTTTTTCCCCTTCAGTTTGTTAATATGGTATATCACATTGATTGATTTGCGTATATTGAAGAATCCTTGAATTCCTGGGATAAATCCCACTTGATCATGGTGTATGATCCTTTTAATGTGCTGTTGGATTCTCTTTGCTAGTATTATGTTGAGGATTTTTGCATCTATGTTCATCAATGATATTGACCTGTAGTTTTCTTTTCTTACGACATCTTTGTCTGGTTTTGGTATCAGGGTGATGGTGGCCTCATAGAATGAATTTAGGAGGGTTCCTCCCTCTGCTATATTTTGGAAGATTTTGAGAAGGATAGGTGTTAGCTCTTTTCTAAATGTTTAATAGAATTCACCTGTGAAACCATCTGGTCCTGGGCTTTTGTTTGTTGGAAGATTTTTAATCACAGTTTCAACTTCAGTGCTTGTGATTGGTCTGTTTATGTTTTCTATTTCTTCCTGGTTCAGTCTTGGGATGTTGTGCTTTCTAAGAATTTGTCCATTTCTTCTAGGTTGTCCATTTTATTGGCATATAGTTGCTTGTTGTAATCTCTTATGATCCTTTGTGTTTCTGCAGTGTCAGTTGTTACTTCTCCTTTTTCATTTCTAATTCTACTGATTTGAGTCTTCTCCCTTTCTTTCTTGATGAGTCTGGCTAATGGTTTATCAATTTTGTTTATCTTCTCAAAGAGCCACCTTTTAGTTTTATTGATCTTTGCTATCGTTTCCTTTATTTCTTTTTCATTTATTTCTGATCTGATCTTTATGATTTCTTTACTTCTGCTAACTTTGGGGTTTTTCTGTTGTTCTTTATCTAATTGCTTTAGGTGTAAGATTAGATTGTTTATCTGAGATGTTTCTTCTTTCTTGAGGTAGGATTGTATTGTTATAAACTTCCCTCTTAGAACTGCTTTTGCTGCATCCCATAGGTTTTGGGTATCATGTTTTCATTGTCATTTGATTCTAGGTATTTTTTGATTTCCTCTTTGATTTCTTCAGTGATCTCTTGGTTATTTAGTAGTGTATTGTTTAGCCTCCATGTGTTTGTATTTTTTACAGATTTTTTTCCTGTAATTGATATCTAGTCTCATAGTGTTGTGGTCAGAAAAGATACTTGATACAATTTCAATTTTCTTAAATTTACTGAGGCTTCATTTGTGACCCAAGGTATGATCTATCCTGGGAATATTCTATGAGCACTTGAGCAGTAAGTGTAATCTACTGTTTTGGGATGGAATATCCTATAAATATCAATTAAGTCCATCTTGTTTAATGTATCACTTAAAGCTTGTGTTTCCTTATTTATTTTCATTTTGGATGATCTGTCCATTGGTGAAAGTGGGGTGTTAAAGTCCCCTAATATGATTGTGTTACTGTCGATTTCCCCTTTTGTGGCTGTTAGCATTTGCCTTATGTATTAAGGTGCTCCTATATTAGGTGCATAAATATTTACAATTGTTATATCTTCTTCTTGGATTGATCCCTTGATCATTATGTAGTGTCCTTCTTGTCTCTTGTATTAGTCTTTATTTTAAAGTCTATTTTGTCTGATATGAGAATTGCTACTCCAGCTTTCTTTTGATTTCCCTTTGCATGGAATATCTTTTTCCATCCCCTCACTTTCAGACTGTATGTGTCCCTAGGTCTGAAGTGGGTCTCTTGTAGACAGCATATGTACAGGTCTTGTTTTTGTACCCATTTAGCCAGTCTATGTCTTTTGGTTGGAGCATTTAATCCATTTACATTTAAGGTAGTTATCGATATGTATGTTCCTATTACCATTTTCTTAATTGTTTTGGGTTTGCTATTGTAAGTCTTTTCCTTCTCTTGTGTTTCCTGCCTAGAGAAGTTCCTTTAGCATTTGTTGTAGAGCTGGTTTGGTGGTGCTGTATTCTCTTAGCTTTTGCTTATCTGTAAGGGTTTTAATTTCTCCATCGAATCTGAATGAGATCCTTGCTTGGTAGAATAATCTTGGTTGTAGGTTTTTCCCTTTCATCACTTTAAATAGGTCTTGCCACTCCCTTCTGGCTTGCAGAGTTTCTGCTGAAAGTTCAGCTGTTAACCTTATGGGGATTCCCTTGTATGTTATTTGTTGTTTTTCCCTTGCTGCTTTTAATATTTTTTCTTTGTGTTTAACTTTTGATAGTTTGATTAACATGTGTCTTGGCGTGTTTCTCCTTAGATTTATCCTGTATGGGACTCTCTGAGCTCCCTGGACTTGACTGACTATTTCCTTACGCATATTAGGAAGGTTTTCAAGTATAGTCTCTTCAAATATTTTCTCAGTCCCTTTCTTTTTCTCTTCTTCTTCTGGGACCCCTATAATTTGAATGTTGGTGTGTTTAATGTTGTCCAGAGGTCTCTGAGATTGTCCTCAATTCTTTTCATTCTTTTTTCTTTATTCTGCTCTCCAGTAGTTATGTCCACTATTTTATCTTCCAGGTCACTTATCTATTCTTCTGCCTCAGTTATTCTGCTATTGATTCCTTCTAGAGAATTTTAAATTTCATTTATAGTGTTGTTCATCATTGTTTGTTTGCTCTTTAGTTCTTCTAGGTCCTTGTTAAACGTTTCTTGTATTTTCCCCATTCTATTTCCAAGATTTTGGATCATCTTTACTATCATTACTCTGAATTCTTTTTCAGGTAGATTGCCTATTTCCTCTTCATTTGTTTGGTCTGTTGGGTTTTTACCTTGCTCCTTCATCTGCTGTGTATTTCTCTGTCTTCTCATTTTGCTTAACTTACTGTGTTTGGGGTCTCCGTTTTGCAGGCTGCAAGTGCATAGTTCCCGTTGTCTTTGGTGTCTGCTCCCAGTGGGTAACATTGGTTCAGTAGGTTGTGTAGGCTTCCTGGTGGAGGGGACTGGTGCCTGTGTTCTGGTGGATGAGGCTGGATCTTGTCCTTCTGGTGGGCAGGACCATGTCTGGTGGTGTGTTTTGGGGTGTCTGTGAACTTATTATGATTTTAGGCAGCCTCTCTGCTAATGGGTGGGGTTGTGTTCCTGTCTTGCTAGTTGTTTGGCATGGGGTGTCCAGCACTGTAGCTTGCTGGTGGTTGAGTGGAGCTGGGTCTTAGCGTTGAGATGGAGATCTCTGGGAGAGCTTTCGCCATTTGATATTACATGGGGCGGGGAGGTGTTAAGTGGACCAATGTCCTGAACTCAGCTCTCCCACCTCAGAGGCTCAGGCCAGACACCCGACCAGAGCACCAATACCCTGTCAACCACACGGCTGCAAACACAGAGTCATTTCCAATCTCAGCTCCCAGATGGCTAATTGTTTATTTCAGATGGGTAATTGCTGCCTTAAGCTGTTGGTGACACTGTACCACCTATGGATAAAATGCATACAGCACCATCAGGAGTTAGTCTTTGCCTTTTGGTGAGGGACACTCTGTTAGGCCTGTTGTATATGAGGATGGAGAAGACAAGGTCACCTTGCCAGGATTTTAGAGTTTGGTTAGGAGATAAGATGTATCCACAGGAATCAACATTATCCCAAGATGGTGAGAGCCAAGTGCAACTAAGGAAGTTCTGTATCAAAAGGAAAGTGACACTAAGGAAAGAGTTAATATTAATTGAGCAGCTGTCAGTGTATTTGCTTATTTAAATCCTCCCAAGGGATCCATGGGATTATATTATCCTCTTCTTTGGACCCAAGGAAGCTTCAGCTCAGAGAGGTTAATTTGCCCGAAACAAATCAGGTGGAGAGCTTGTGCAGGCTCCCTCTGTTGCACGTTGTGTTTTCATTAGTTGCTGTCTGCAATGATCCTCCCCAACCAGTTCTTGATTAAATTGTGTTTTGACGTCTCTCTATGTTCTCCGTCCTGGATTACTAGCACAATGCCTCCGGTTCTGCCAACACTCCTTACGTCTGTCACCAGTCAGACCAGGCTGACCTACCTTCATCTGAACTAAACCTAAAGGTACTGGCATAATTGAGCCTTTGGTTCTATGTCTTCACTCTTGCTAAGTTAGGTGGCCCTTTTGTTTTTGTTGAGATACTTTGTGGTGTTTTGTTCTAGTATTCCTCTTTTTAATGGGCAAAGCTGCACCATTTTGACTGTTTGTGCCTCAGCTGGAAATGAGGCTTCAGCTTTAATTAACCCGAGCAATCTGCTGCTGCACGGCCCAGAGTCTTCAAACCTACTTTTGAAACTTGACTGTGATGCTCTGGAATTAAGTGATGATGAAGTGACCAATGTTGATGAGATTTAAGTGGGATTTAAAGGTAGAAGAAGGATCAAGTCCTCCCATAGTTTAGAGATACCTTTTGAGGTTACTTTGAATTACTAGAAAGTTAAAAACTACACTGATGTAAAAGATGGTGCTTGAAAACACAAATAAGAGCATAGTTTATTACTGTATTACCAATTTATCAGTGTTATTTTACATCTCTTTATAATTATTATTATTAATGGTATAATCAAAGTTTGATGTGTTTTTTTTTTAATTACTCCCTTCTGAGTGGATTGTCATTTCAAGGGTTTTTAAACAGTTGCCAACATTTTAATATTATATTCTCATCACATGATTAACTGTCAATATGTTCCTTGTGTGGAAGAAGTTTACGTGAGCTGAGTGTTCATTAGCTTCACTTCAGGCAGTTTCAACAAGAAAGGAAATAAAAAAGAGCTTGGCAAGCATGTGGGCTTCTTGTCTTATGTAAGCTGGCTTACATCCCACCTCCTGTGGGTAGAGCAGAAAATGGAAGGGCAAGAAATGGTGGTGCTAAACTCCTACCCATGGTTCCAGATGGAAAGAAGTAGGAATCCATCATGTTTATAAACTAGTGAAAGAAATGAATACATGCTCCAAGGCCACAATGTTTGCCCTTTCTGCTCCATACCTCCGATGGCTTACACATTTTAAATCCCCAAATGCTCTTCAAGAAAGAGGAGCAGTTTATCCTGGTCAGAGCACTTGGATAGAGTTATACAAACTTCATAGTCAAGAAATGAGACCTAGGACCTGGCTATGTTTCGGAATTCCATTGCTGGCTTTTACTCTACACAGATTCCAGGAGGTGGGAGACTAACAGGGTGTACTCCTAGATGTACACAAGATCCTGTAGGACTCAGGAAACCACAAGGAACATGTTCTGTGAATTTATCTGAACAATTAAATCCCTCAGCCTCCTTCTTCCAGGAGAGGGTGTCCTGGCAGGGATCTTGGCCTAAGCATGAAACCTTTTTTTGCTTTTATTTTGTTTTAAATTTGTATTTTGTTGTTTTCCCTTCATATTTTATTAAATTTCTAAATGGTCATCATAAACATTATTTTCAATGTTTCCCCCTTTTTCTTTTTCTAAATTTATTTATTTGGTTGCGCCGAGTCTTAGTTGCAGCAGGCATACTCCTTAGTTGTGGCACATGTGCTCCTTAGTTGTGGCCAGCGGGCTCCTTAGTTGTGGTATGTGAACTCTTAGTTGCAGCATGCATGTGGGATCTAGTTCCCTGACCAGGGATCAAACCTGGGCCCCCTGCACTGGGAGTGTGGAGTCTTAGGCACTGAGCCACCAGGGAAATCCCTCCCCCTTTTTCTTTATCTTGAAAGGAAAGAAATACTGCAAATGGGAAGGCCTTGAAGAATAACAAAGAAGTGTTGGCTTTCTTGTCCAATCTCCCTGATCCCATAATTTTCACTCACAAAGAAGAGCAGAAGAACGTACCAGGTAGAGTGAATTATAGGAGCTAAGAACCAATATGCATGACATGAAAGGAGCAAAGGGAGTAAAGCATGAAAACTTGGTCTGGGGACAAGTTGTGAAGGCTCTTGAATACCATAATAGTTGGAATTTGGACTTTGTTCCATGAGCAATAGGGAGCCCTCAAAGCCTTCAAAAGATGAGAGATGTGATCATACTTATCCTTTAATTAACTGACTTTGGAATCAGTGTAGAGAATGGATTGGGAAGGCGTCCAGAATACCAGTTAGGAGGTGGTTGAAATAGTTCAGGAAAGAAGATGACGGCACAAATTAAGGCAGTTTTGGTATAACTGAGCCATATTGGAAAAATTACGTTGGAGAAAGTATTTATGAGATGTAGTCGTATGAAAGGCAAAAAGATAACTTGGAGAAAAATAATGCCCTAAATGTTGAGCCCGAGACAAAAGCCTCATTACTCAAGAAGGAATTCATTGTAGGAGAGAAATTTAGTGTGTTTTGTGTTAGAAATGTTGAATTTGAAGTGTCCTTGTGACAACCAAATGAAGGTGTCCAGACAGTTAGAACCTTGGAGCTGGGGTTCAGCAAAAAGGTTGAGACTGAAGATGAATATTTGCAAGTCATCAGTATAGTCAAGATAGGGGAAATCTCCTAAGTGGATGAGGTTGCCCATAGGGAGAGAGTCTAGCATGGAGGAAGAGATGGCCCAGGACAGAACCCTGTCGTGGAGGAGTTGCCAGGGGAGACTACGAAGGTGCCATCTGAGATAAAAGGACCACATTGCAGAAGCCGAGGGAATCAGCTCAAGAAGGAGCAGTTGTTTAGAAAGAACATTCAAAGGAAACGTTAAGTTTTGGCCATAAGGAAGTCACTGGTGGCCTTTTGAGAAGGCAGTTGTCAAGGAACGAGAGGCCAGAATGGGGTCTTAGTTGTTGAGGCATGAACGGGAAGCAAGGAAGCATACAGGAGCACAAAGGCTGCTCTTGGGAGACTCTGTATTGAAGGAAAGAAGGGAAATGTGGCTTGAAAGGAAGAAATTGCTATTTGCATAGTTCTCTAGTTTGCAAGCACTTTTCCATCTGTTAGGCTACTTGATTCCCAGGACAACTCAGGAGGTAGGAAGGACAAGTATTGATCTGCCTGGGAACAAAATGAGGTTAAAAAGAGATTAAAAGTCTTGCCCAAGGTCATCTGTACCAAATAAATGGGAGAACTGAGTTTAGAATTCAGGTTATTTGGCTCGTAATCCAATCATCTTTCCACTGCGCCCAAACAGAGCATTTCTAAAGTGTTTGCTCTATTTGGATATTGGATACTAGAGGGCATTAAACTCCTTCTTATAGGGGTTTTGATCTTATCTGGGAGGCAATGGGAAGCCACCGGAAGGTTTTGTGCAAGAGAAGGACATGTTTAAGTCAACGCCCGAGGGAGACAAATCGGGCAGTGAGGTGTGGGTTATCTTAGTGGAACTGACACCTCGGGGTAAACCATTAGGACGTGGCTTCAAACCGGGACACAGCTTAAATAAACATCAAATTACATGCTGAGAAAGTTACTTCTTATTCAGTTCTGTGCATCTTCTTCTGTTTGTGTTAAGGAGAGGGACTCAGCTTGCCAGTATCTTTTTACACTCCTCAAACACTCTGTAAGCTCTTTTTTCCCCCCTAAACTCCCTTTTGAACAAAGAGAGAACAAGCCTCAGGCTGAGAACATCTTCAAGAAACTGTATTTTGCTAGACCTGAATTGCATCGCTTTGTGTTCACTCTATTTTATGAGCACTTTCCAGTTGTGACAAGTAGTACTGATTTCTCATCTATTATAATAATAGAAACGTTACTATCAAATACATCTAAGTGAAAAATGTCAGATTAAGGAAAAATATTAAGTCAATTTTAAGACAAATAGTGCATACATATGGGAAAGAAGCACTATGAATGTGCATTCTAATGACTATAAAGTTTGGGAACTTCTGGTCTTGGAGACTATTATAATAGGAGTAATGAGAATTTAGTCCAGGGTGGGATGATGGCAGTGGAAACAAAGGAGGCTCTGACACTCATTTTAGGGGAGTTAAAGGAGAGGACAGTTATCGACGTGGGGTATTTTCTGCATCATTTCCCAGGATGCTTGTGGCTGCAATAAGAGAAAACTTAAATGAAAAAGGCATGTGCAATGCACTGAATTTATTTTCTCAGATAACAAGAAGCCCCAAGGTAAGGGAGCTCCAGGATTGGTTAAATCAGTGGCCCACTGACATCACTAAGGACTCAGCTTCGCTCCACCTTCCAACCTCAGCAAATAAGCTTTGTCCTCAGGGCCGCAAAGTGGCTGATGGTGGTTGGAGCAGTCCTATCGTGACGTCTGATGCTTCAATGCAAGACAAACACATCTCTTCCGGAGATGAAGAAACCTTTTCCTGAAGGCACCTCCACCAAAAGATTTTCCTGCAGGAATCATGTCACATATCAGGTGTAAACATTCACCGCAAAGGAGGATAAAATTAGCATAACTAATCTAGACTAATTAGGATTTATTCTCTGAGCTAGGGATACAGATCCTTTCCTGAGGGATGGCTTTCTCAAGGTAACAGGGGCTCCGTTAACAAATACGGCTGGTAGGCAGTCAACCATTTACAACTTATACGAGTGGTTCTGAAATTTCTCAAATTAACCCTTGAACATAAGTGGGAAGTTCTTGAGGCTTGTGGTTCTTTATTTTCAAAAAAATTATTTGGCTTGGCTCTCCATGTGTTGGATTAAGGCAGAACGGAACACTTCCACTGCAAAATCAACTTCTGGTTTAGTGATGCACATCGAGGGTGCGATGCGGAATGTCTGAGGAGATAAAGGAAAATAGAGCAACGGATCGTCATAGAATCAACTACGACTTCAAGGAAATGCACTAGGTTAAGAATCCAACACCTTGTTTTCATGGCATTCCTTATATTTCCCTCAAGGGTTCGTCTCCTCCCTCCCCAGTGCTGTATCCAGGCCATTCATCCTCTAGTCTCAGAAATTCTGGTACCATCCGCTCGGCCCCTTTTCCTTTTTGTCACCTGCTGACCTCCTGGTCCTTCCACCACCTCCACTGAGGTCTTAGGCCTCTATCTAGCCTCCGTTTCTGCCATCACCGAGGTTGCCTTCTGTGTCCCTGTGTGCAACCCAACAAACTAGCGTCTCAGGTTCTTGATCGCCACAACTCCCGGAACCTTCATCTGTGCTCCTCTGCACCCACTCACGCCCCAGGCCAGCACCACGAGCCTCCTCTTCACTAGGAATTCTTCCATTTCTGACCCCACTGCATCCGCCCTTCCCATGAACACTTCAGTCTCCTCCCTCCATGATCTTCAGGTGTGTCACCCCCCTCAGATCTCGTCCTCCTCTTGCTACCCAGCTTGGAGCACAGGGTTGAGGATATGAACCCCTCTCTCACCTGCCCCCTCACTTTTCTACCCTTCCACTGCTGCACACACACAGCAAAGTCCCAGGTCCGATCAAAGCTATAATAGGACTGTTTTGCTCCAACACAGAGAGCTGAGAAGCGGTAAAGAAAGTCCCACCGCTGGTGGACAGACACCACAGGAAATGCAGGGTCCTACTTCTGCTGGTGTCCTAAACGTCAGGCCCTCTCTCCTTTGCCATTCTAATTCCCATTCCTCTCAATTTCCTCACTCAGTTCCTACACCCCTCACTCTGTTTCATAGACAATCTTGCCTCATGCCCCTCAGAAGCTGTCAAGCAAGACCTTTCTATAAACTTGCTTGCTCCCACGTGCATTCTTATATCCTAGCCTGAAGGTTCAAGGAACAAACCATCTATGATTCGACTCCGAATTTTCTACCTGTGCCTTTGGTCCTTGCTTCTCCCATCACCTTCCCTCCAGGAAACACCCCTGCATTCTCTCGCTTCTTCACCTTCCCCTCAACTTACCCTCAGCCTATAAACAAGCAGGCTTACAGCTCTCATAATCTAAATCCAAACCACACATAAAACCACAGATAATAGCCAGGACATGGAAGCAACCCAAGTGTCCATCGACAGATGAATGGATAAAGAAGATGTGGCACATATATACAATGGCATATTACTCAGCCATAAAAAGAAACGAAATTGAGTTATTTGTAGTGAGATGGATGGACCTAGAGTCTGTCATACAGAGTGAAGTAAGTCAGAAAGAGAAAAACAAATACTGTATGCTAACATATATATATGGAATCTAAGAAAAAAAGAAAGGTCATGAAGAACTTAGGGGTAAGACGGGAATAAAGACACAGGCCTACTAGAGAATGGACTTGAGGATATGGGGAGGGGGAAGGGTAAGCTGTGACAAAGTGAGAGAGTGGCATGGACATATATACACTACCAAACGTAAAACAGATAGCTAGTGGGAAGCAGCCGCATAGCACAGGGAGATCAGCTCGGTGCTTTGTGACCACCTAGAGGGGTGGGATAGGGAGGGTGGGAGGGAGGGAGACGCAAGAGGGAAGAGATATGGGAACATATGTATATGTATAACTGATTCACTTTGTTATAAACAGAAACTCACACACCATTGTAAAGCAATTATACTCTAATAAAGATGTTAAAAAAAAGAATACACACAGATAAAAATGTGTTGACCCTCCTGGTCTCTTCCAGCTACCATACATATACTATCCTTCCTTTTATCAAACTTATAAAAATAAAAAGACTGGTTGATGCCATTGGCCATTACTTTCCACTCTGCCTTCCCTCTATTCACATCTCAACGCACTGCAGCTTGGCTTCTGTCCCATCAGCCTTCTGGCCCCACTCTGGCTAAAGCTGCCAGTCAGCTGCTAAGCACAGAATCCAGTGGGCACGTTCCAGCCCTTAGCCTTTCTGGCCTTCTCTTCTGCACCTGGCACTTCTGTCGCTCCCCCTTCCAGAACCTCCCCACTCTCTTGCTTCCATGACTCCGCACACTCCTAGCTCTCCTCACAGCTCTCCACCTGTTTTGTGTCTCCATCTGGGTACCTCTTCTTCCACCTGCCCTTTAAAAGTTGACGTGACCCAGGCGTCTATCCTCATCTCTCTGCATTTCCCATCTAGACTCCCTTCCCAGGACATTTCCTCCTCTCCCCACTTCTATGCTGATGACCCCCAAATGGTGATCCTCACCTCGATTCTTTCCTCTGAGCTACAGACTTGTCTATAGATAGAAGGAGACCAAGTTCAAAGCTGCACTCATCCCTTTATACCCAAGTCCTGGGCATTTCACGGCCAGATTGCTCTCTGGATGTCTCCTCTATCCGTACGGCTGCTGTTCCAGTTCAGACAGCATCATTAGCTCCCACCTGGACTCCCGGCCTCCAGTCTCGTCCCCTCGGGTTTACTCTCCTTCGAGGACAGATTCAGAAATCAGACTGCCTGAATTTGGATCCTGGTTCTGCCACTTACTAACTGTGTGACTTGGGCAATTTACTTAGCCTCTCTGTGCCTCTTTTTCTTCATCTGTAAAATAAGGATAAGAGTACTTATTTCATAGGCGTGTTGAGAGCATTAAATGAGTGAACATATGCAAAGCATTTAGAACAGTGTACACTATCCCTTCGTATGGTTATCGGCAAGCTTACTAGATTGTATTATCATTTTCTGTTTAAGTCTTTCTCCTCTGCCAGTTCCATGGAGGGAGGGACAGATCTTATTTCTCACTGTAGCTCTAGTATCCAGCCAAGCAGTGGCTGCTTAGGACTCAAGTGTGTGCCGGATAACTAAGGACTAACTAAGCAAGTAAACAATAAATTGTTCTCTGTCTTTATAAGTAGCCTGTCTTAGGATTTTGAATCATTAACTTACTCTGTCTGATTCATATAGAAAAATATCCGGGACCAGGACTAGAAAAAACTCAGCATTTCCCAGCAAAAGCGCTCATTCTGGTTTTGTTTCTATGGTTTGGTTTGGGCTGGAAGAGCTTTCAGTCTATTTGTTCACAGGCTGAGGGGAAGTTGAAAAAAACTGCAGAAACAAGAGAACACAGACCTGTTTCCCTAAGTGGAGGGAGTGTGGAGGGTCAAGAGCACGGAGAGACGTCTTGTTCTCTAACCTTTAGGAAAGGAGGTGGGAACTGGCTCGGGGGACAGATGAGCTTCTATAGGGATCTTGCCTAACGGCTTCCATTTTCTCTGAGAAGCACCAGGCAAGGGTGTTCGCTGAAATCAAGTGAGAGGCAGCAGTGAAGCAGGGAAACTAGGAAGAATGACGCATGTTTAAAACGGGAGAGAAGGATGCCAAAGGCCAAGAACAAATTAGGGGAGGAGTAGGAGTGAGCTTACATCTTAAATCTCTGCCCCGGAGCGAATCCCTGGAGAGGGTCCTGCTGGTGTGAGGGATGGAGGGGCAGATCACTTTACAGTAGCAGCCCATGCCCACGGCAGGGCCACACCAGGGTCCCGACTGTGGGGCTTGTGCTTGGCTTTCCCAGGAAGGGGGCAGGGAGAGCTTGTTCTCTGCCTCTGCCAGCCTGAGAGTGAAGGGCACTGGGAGTGGCTGATTTTGAGTTCTGCATTAGGGACCTGGCCAGGGTGGTCCCCACCTCCCCTGCAGGGCCACCAGGGCCTGCCAGCACTATGACGTTGCTCCTGGCCACGTTGCTTAGTGGCCACAGCGGCCACTAAGGCTTAGCAGGCTTGCGGGTCACAGAGTCAGAGCCCAGGGCTGAGTTAAAAAAGACTAGGATTGCGCTTTCAGAGGTTAGAACTAATTCACACGTGAGACAAACTGGTTACGCATGACTGTTATGACAGTATTATGACCTGTCCTGTAAGTCCTCTGCTTTGTCTGTGCAGCTTTTTCTGCCTCCTTAGACTGTCCTCTGTGTATATTCCCCGCCGAACCGCGGTAACCAAACCATTTCACACAGCGCCCTCTAGTGGCCCGAGGGCTTCACTGTCCCTTTTTTTTTTTTGATAGGAAAACTTTAACATCTTTATTGGAGTATAATTGCTTTACAATGGTGTGTTAGTTTCTGCTTTATAACAAAGTGAATCAGTTATACATATACATATGTTCCCATATCTCTTCCCTCTTGCGTCTCCCTCCCTCCACCCTCCCTATCCCACCCCTCTAGGTGGTCACAAAACGTCTGAGCTCTAAGCCTAGAGGAAGTGGAACTGGGTCCCCTAGCATTGGGGTGAAGAAAAGGGACCAGCATTGGGACCTCAGGGAGATGCCTACCTAAAGTGATAGGTAAAGGCCAGCCTTCTTGTTACCTGAGAAAAAGTGCCACCCCGGCCAATCAGAAGCCCCATGCGTTTGCAGTCCTGGTGGATTTGATTTACTTCTTCACGGGGAAGAGGCTGGCGGCTGGTCTGTAAATACATTTAAAAAATATTTGGCATTTGAATGATTCAAGACATTATTTCTAAGAGGAATAAAAAGCAACTCAAGCAATCAATGCTCTTCTCTCCCTCTCAACCTGTCTCCCCCTGTAATTGAATAAAGCTATTAATTGCTGAATTGGATTTCTTTCTGGGGGGGGGGGTGTTATTGAAAATATTTGTTTTTATCCCAGTTCATCCCAAATTCCCAAAGACAAGATGAAGCGGAATGCGGACCGTCAGTGAATCTTGGCTCTGCAGTTGGTTACCCTGGGAGCTTGGTTCTTTAATAGCCGTATTTGGAGTTTGCTTTATTTATGTGGAAATTGTCCTCAGCCCTGCACTTTGTTTTGTCCATGTAAAAAATTCATTTCAAAAAGTCCAGGAAATGGCTCTGAAGTTGCACAAGGGCACAAACGGTCCAAGCTTTCTCTGGGCCATAGTATGGCCTGGGCAACTGGGGTGGGGCTGTTTGTCCTCTTCTTCCCTGCTTGTGGAATTTGCTCTTTCTCACCCAAGACTTAATCCTCCAGGGTCAGGAAAGGTAAGCTCTCTGGAGCCTAGAGGCTGTTTCAGGTCACTTGGCATCTGAAGGTGGTCCCTTCCTGTGGGCCCAGGTATTCCAGTACCCTTTTGATGACACTGGGCTGGGGACTTCTGAGTCTGTGAGCACAAATGCTCCAACTAGTCTGTTGTGAAGCTTTAAGATAAAGAAAATACTATTCAAACTTTCCCACTACTAGATAATGGAGGACCAGGATGGGGAGAAGACCAGCATTTCCTCATTGATCCTAAAATGTCATCCTGCTTGCCCCTGATGTTCTCATGAGGAAAGACTAAAACACGACAGTATAATTTAGGGCTAAACTGTGAAAGCTGGAAAGAAGTCAAATATGGTTTGGGGGATGAGAGGTCAGAGGTCAGAAAGGGTTCCTCAGGGGCAGTTGGGTTGGTGGGCCTTGGTGGCTATCAAGGGTCTGGAGAGGTGAACTTTGTTTGGCTTCAGCCTGGTCTGGGCCAGCACCCTCCCTGCTCCTTTGTCCATTTTATTACCCCCTGGCCTCAACTGCTATGACTAATTGAACATCTTGTAGGCATTCCGAAGAGAAAAGCACGGTCGGAAAAGCTAATGAGGCAAAGCCACAGGACAGCATGCCCGGGCCCTGTGCTCGAGTCTAAGTCCCAACCACTCCATAATCAAGTGGGCATGTTAGTAACTAACCTCTTCTCAGGGATATAATGTAGCTTCGTGTTTATTTATTTATTTATTTATTGCCGTTTTTGAGGGATAAGTCTTCATTTAAACAATTAAACAAGTAATGCAGGGTTATTGGGAAAAACTCCTGAAAATGATATGGAAAGGCACTAAGTAAAAATGAAACGTTTCCTCTTCTCCAATCCTACTCCTAGGGATACCGCCTGTTGGTAATTTAGTGGGAACTAGACACTTTTTCTCTGCATATACATACATTTAAATGCATATTTAAAAAAATGTCATACTTTATAATGTTCTGCAATTTGCTTTGAACAAATTACAATGTATCCAGAACATCTTTCCATGTCAGTGTATTTGGACCTAGTCTTCTTTTTTTTTTTTAATTTTATTTAGTTATTTTATTTCTTTTTGGCCGTGTCGGGTCTTAGTTGCAGCACTCAGGATCTTCCGTTAAGGCTCCCAGGCTCTTCGTTGTGGTGCACGACTTCCCTCTAGTTGTGGCTTGGGGGTTTTCTCTCTGTAGTTGTGGCGTGCGGGCTCCAGAGTGAGTGCGCTCTGTAGTTTGTGGCACGCAGGCTCTCTAGTTGAGACACGCGAGCTCAGTAGTTGTGGCTCACGGGCTTAGCTGCCCCGCAGCATGTGGGATCTTAGTTCCCTGACCAGGGATCGAACCTGTGTCCTCTGCATTGTAAGGCAGATTCTTTACCACTGGACCACCAGGGAAGTCCCTGGACCTAGTCTCCTTAAAGATTACCTAGTATTTTGTTGTTTGTTGGTAGAGCAATTTGTTTAATCTCTTATTTTTGGACATTTATGTTATTTTCAATTTTTGTTTATGATCATAAGCAATGCTGCAAACATCCTCGCTCATTTATATCTTTACACACTTCTGTGAATATTTCTTTAGGATACATCACTCTAAGTGGAATGGCTAGGTCAAAATGTATACATTTAAAATTTTGATAGATACAGACAAATTTCTGTCCAAAGGGCTGTATCCAATTCACATCCTTACTAACTGCTCATGGGAGTTTTGATTCTGGGTTACACTGTATAGCATTAAAGCCAAGTTCTGAGCTGTTTTAATTACATGAATGTGGTCTGAAGTGTTGCAGGGGCCGGAAATCAATCAACAAACATGGATAAAGCACTCACCATCTGTGTATTTCCTGGCCTCAAAAGCGTACAGTTTATTTAGGAAAAGAAGGTATTTATACATGAAAACCGAGTCAACAAATACATGATTTGAAAGAGCCTTTCAAAGGAGCTCTTTAGACAGTGAGTGTGAGAGAGATTCTCTGAAGGCTGCAGCCCCTTATATGGGAGAAGCAAAGGCAAGCTTCAGGAGGAGATGTGGTGAAGAGTTGGATCTTGAAAAGGCCTAGGATTCCCATAGCTAGAGACAGAGAGGAAAGTACTGTATTCTATGCTTAGGGAAAAGTTTGAGCGATATTTGGATGTAGGAAAGTGAACGGTATTGAGGGGACAATGAATAGAATTAAGGAATGGAGACACTCTTTCAGAGCCCATGCTTAAAACTACTGAAGGGCAGAGGGAAGAGAAAAAGAGCTCATTCTATACATACTATTTTATAGCCTGCTTAATTTTTTCCATAATACAGTTTGCACATCTTTCCATGTCACATATATTTCTATGCCATGTAGTATGGATGTACCGTCCTTTAGCTTGTTCGGTATCAATGGGATTCTGATGTTTTACCAAGACATCTCTGTTCACACGTCTTGGAGTAAACAGAAGTTGACTTTGGATTAGTGGGAAAGGGACCAACACCTCCTCTTTCATTGGGCTTTCTTTGGTGGAGTCTGGGCTTTGAGGCATCTAGGTATCCTCGAGGGACCTCTTGTGGGGGGAGGGGGACTGGAATGGACTCTTCTGAGCCTTAAAACAACCCTTGATGGGGCCCCAAGCTGAAGGTAAGTACGTTAAGGCCTGTGAGCCAGAGGGCCTAGTCTCATGTTACTCTTATTTTCCTGTTGTCTTCCCCTAGCTTTCAAATCTGGTTCAAACGTTCCAGCTTTTCACAGGCTCTGCTGTGTGGTACTAATGGGAGAGTGTTATATCCATGGTCTAGTCTGAATATTGGGAGAACTGAACACAGTCCTTCTAAACTAGGGTGGTGTGATGAGAGCAAACAGCAAGAAGTCACCCACGGATAAGAATTAGGGTGAAGGGGCTGGTCTGACTATTCCTTCCTGTGCCAAGATTCCCCTGCTGTCACTCCCCTCAGAGGATCTAGATTTTGTGTTTATGGAGGATTGGGACAATTTCCTACTGACATGGGCCCTAGGGGCAGCAGTAACAACAGTGGGAAAGATTTGAGAAACACGGCAAAGAAAGAATCAATAAAACTTGACGTTAGAAATAAGGAGAGGGAAGGAGTCACAGATTATCTTGTGGTTTTGAGGCTAGGGAATTGGGAGAACAGTGGAGGGTGAAAAACAGACACAGTGACCTTGGGAAGAATCACTGGCTTAAGGGAAATGCTAAGTTCAATTGTCATATCGAGTTTGAGGTCACCTTGCAGTAGGCCATCAGAAAGTCACATTCCGCCCTTGTTATTTGGGAGATTGAAGTCCATTCACAAACAAACAAATGCAAAACCCTGTAAATCTTTAACATCCTCACCCCAAACCGACACCACAACCTTCTCCTGGCCCTTCCCCCTTACTTCCGCTAGCTCTCTGGCCCCCTGCCCCTCCCCCAATAATTTCCTCCCTTCCTTATATTTCTAATTCAAAATATTCAGTCATTACCATTGCTCTTTGCCTAGTCTGGCAAGAATAACATCAGCTCCCTTTTGCAAATGCTCTTCTGCACTCTAGAACTCTCGATGACCAGCTAGCCTGTCCTTCATACTCAACACTCCCTACTCATCTCTAATGAGCTTTGCTGAGTCTTGCTGTCCTTGTGTGCTCTCTTCCTGAGAATGAATGAGCTTGTAGCTGAGGCTTCCTACTTTAACTCTTGCTCCCCCGCGAAGCTGCAGAGAGAACAGCAGATCACAACCTACCTTATCCTTCACCATCTCTATTCCTATCATGAGACCTTTGCCTCGGACGTCTCCAACGATTTCAAATTCATCCCGCAGCTTAGCAAACTTCAGTAACATATAGGTGCCAACTTCCTGGCTGTTTTCTTGTAGATTTTCTTCTTTAATCACCTGTTGAGAGAAAGCCCCAAATGACCTTGCATTAAAAAAGTTTTAAAATGGACTGAGAAACATGGAGAAATAAATGTATGTGACCCTCTTTACAAAAACTTGACCAGACAAATGGAACCCAAAGTCTAGTATGGCCATACCTTGTCCTACAAAAAGATCTGCTGTAGGGAGAAAAAAAATTCTTGGTAGAGGGGATGCCTCCCCCCTACCCTCCTCATCTTCAGGGGTGGGTAAAAATTTAGGAAAAAATAAAAGAGACGTCTCAGTGTTAAGCTTTTTGTGGGCCCAGAGTCAGGGCACCTGAGATATATATTCAATAAAAGGATTTTCACCTACTTCCACTCATAGCAGAGACCTGTGATTCCTGACCAAACATAAGCAGTATACTACATTTATAACCAGCTGATAATAACTGCATGACTCCAGGCAGAACCTGATGTTTTTCAGACCTACTTGTTCACCTAAATCCTCTCTATCTGCTAAATTGGTTGAGGTGACACAGCACTTAAAAAATGGAAGTTGGCAATGTCTACAGAATGAAATAAATGACACATCTTACCCACACTTTCTCATTCTGAAATTTAACCATATTTGAAGATACTTTTTAATTTGCAAGGGCAGCTTTTACTTACTTAATTTTATTGAAAAATAGTTTTAAATTTAATTTTTTTGAATAAGTGGATCACATGCCTTGTTCAAACATCAGAAAGTACAGAAGCGTAGAGTAGAATGAGCCTCATTGATCGCTGTTCTCCAGCCACCAAGTTTCCTTCCCCACAAACAACCATTGTTATTAATTTCTTGGACATTCTTCCAGAAATATGTTACAATTTTAAGCAAACGCTATTATGCATATAAGCAAGGGCGTTTAAAAAATCTTTTCAACAGATGAGACCCCAGGCAAAATCAATGGCCTGGAGCTGAACCACAGCTGAATCACCTTGTTGGAATTGCATAGAACTCACTTGCTCTTTACTCTTTTAATTTATGACAGTACAACAAAAATAAGGAAGCGTATACAAGACAGGACCAAAATTAAACTGAAATCAAGGATAGCCATTGGTAACTATCCATAAAATACCACTCAAATGACAAAGAAATTTCAGTGCTACCAGCTAGCTAGGGAAATTCTTATATTTCCCATGTGTGTGAGGTTTATTACATATTATTTCATGTCCAATACTTGAAGCACTCACAGTAGATCTTAAAAAGGAGGGAGGGAGCAGAATAATAACTGGAAATCTAACTTAAATTCATGGACTAGGAATTAACTCTTCACTTTAATCATGAAATGTGATAGAGTTCCAATAATGTGTGTGTGGTTTTGAAGTAGTCGTTTGGTGAAATGAGTGATGTTGATGCGGTTGCTGGAAAGTACCTCAAGCACCGATGATCCAATGGCGCAGGCCATGGGGTTCCCTCCGAAGGTATTGAAGTGAAGCAGGCGTTTAGCCAAAGACTTGGCAATCTCTGGGGGGGGGGGGGTGGAGAATAAAAGTGGATAAAGGGTGACACATTCCTATCTATAATCTCCCATCATGCATTTGGATTATATTTACCTTCATGTTGTATATGTATGTGTAATATATTTCATGGCGTCCAATTCATTCTTCACTCACCAGATAGTGGATGTTATGGTTGGAATTGCGTCTCTTCCCTCCCCCACCCCAATTCATACGTTGAAGCCCTAACCCCCAATGTGACTGTAATTGAAGGCAGGGCCTTTAGGAAGGTAATTAAGGTCATAAGGGTGGGGCCCTAATCCAATAGGATTGGTATTCTCCTAAGAAGAAGAGACATCAGAGCCCTTTCTAGCTGTGGAAAAGGACATGTGAGGACACAGCACGAAGGTGTTCATCTGCAAGAGAGATCTCACCAAAAACCAACTCTGCTCGTACCTTGATCTTGGATTTCAGCCTCTAGAACTGTGAGAGAATAAGCCCAAGCTGACTAATACAGTGGATAAGGAAAAATTGCTTATTTATTCAATGAGAAGTTTAATAATAAAAATCTTTAATGTGTTGGATGAATTGAAAAGTACTTTAAAACTTGATTTATGGGAACTTACATGGAACCTTCATTAGCTAAGCCTTTTTTCTATATTCCACTCTTGGGACTAAGAAGGAAATACTTTAAAAAAAATCTCATATCAAGGATTTCATAATATAATTTCAAGATTGTTTCAGGGTTAGTATATATTCGGTTCATTATACTTCACCTTCTACATCCACATTTTAGTACCTTTCTTCATTCAATAAAAACACTGAGATATTACAAGGCACTTAATTATCCTTTGGAGCCTCTCAAGTATGCTTACTATTGGTGGGAAAAACAAATGAAATAATTTTAAGATTTTCAACACTAAATGGTTCATAAAATTCTTTTCTGTAAAACCTCACTAAAATGGGAAATACAGTTAATTCTAATGTTCATTTTATAGAATGTTATAGCTAAGTGAGATTGTATTGTCTTTAGCTGTTTTTGATGATCAACAGAGAAAACTATCACCTGGACCTTGAGTCTATAGCTTATTGGTGTGGCAAGACTAGGTCAGGGTGTCCTTCAAGAATATGATTCCCTTGGAAACTTCAGCACTGGCTTCAGGTTGTTTAGCAAGGATCTCTTGTGTTGGTTTTGTTTTTGTGGCATGTTTGCCTAGACCTTGTCAGTAGAGTAGAACCCTGCATTTCATTGTGGGTCTGGGAGAATTAGTCTTCTCTACAGCAAGAGCAAAAAGGGCTGGTTTTCTTCCATCTCTTCCACCATCTGGCAGACAGTTTCCCTTTTTCATTGCTTGGGAATCCCATCACTGTCTCTAGCCCACACAAGTTCCAATACATATGTTTTCTACCATTGCTGATGCAGGAGACCCAGAAGCAGACACAAACTGCCTGTAGTTCCTACCTGGAGTTGTCACAACCGCTGCCATGGGAAAGCCATTCCCAATCCCTTTAGCCATGGTGACAATATCCGGCAGGACGCCATGCGTTTGGAAGCCCCAGAAGTGAGAACCCAACCTTCCAAATCCTGTCTGCACCTGTGAAAACAAGTCCCAAATAATTGGAAACCAGTCCCAAATCATTGGAAACCTTTCAAAGAAATGTTGGTTTTTTCTTGACTCTCTGGTCTCTTCTCTTTCCTCCTCTTCCATCTCCTCCTCCTTCCCAACAATCATCATCATCATCAGTCATCGTCATCACCATCCTCGTACTATTATGGAGAAAGCATTTGTTCTGTGCCTGACCTTTTAGGCACCAAAAGCCAGTTACTAGCATTGTGTGATTCTAGACATGTTTTTTAACTCCTCTGAATCCATGTTCACTCTGTTGAGTGGAAACAATAGCAATACCTCACAGGGCTGCTGTGAGGGTCATCTAAATAATGCATGTGAAAAAGGTCATTGTGATTAGCAATCCTTGATAAGGGTCTCCTGTGTGTAAGGCTGCGTCTGCCCCAGGCTGGATGAAGCAGGAGTTACAGTCAGCAAATTGGCGCTGGGGTGCCCACCACCCAGCCCAGACAGGCTGGTCGTCCTCTTCCCTGTGATTTCTTTTTCGTCCTGAGAATTAATCATGAGGAGGACCCAGCTGAGTCAGTTAAGTCAGGATGGAACTAAGTTGAACTTAGTTGTTTTGTGCATGCTGTTTCCTCTTTCTAGAAAGCCCTCTCCCCGCTTCTTCATCTCACTAACTCCTCTTCTCCTTCAAAACACAGTTTCATCATTATTTGGGCTAGGAAGAGTCTCCTGAGCCCCACTAGGGCCCCCACTCAAGGCACCTAAGCTGCCGTCAGAACCTCTCACCTTGGACTATTATCACCAGCATACATGTATCTTATTTTTCTCTTTATCCACAATACCTAGCAGAGTGCCTGATAAAAGTAGACACTTAGTGTTTGTAGAATGGATAAAAAAGTGGCAGAAGTGCCTAAGTGAATAAAGCCACACAAACATTTCCTTGCAAATTTTCGCCAGAGCCTTTTTGGTGAAGGTTCCTTGATCTCCTTCTGGTTCTCAGTCTCCTGGGCTGTCTGTCTATCTCTCTCTCTACACATACACACATTGCAGGTCTGGGGTAGAGGTGTGGGCACTTGAAGTTGATTCTGAAATGCACTTGAAAGAGCAAGGGTCCTTCTCAGGCTTCCTGATTATTTTCTTGCTCTCTCCAGGGTGCTGCTGCAAAGGCAGATGTTGGGGGTTACAATTAGATGAGAGTGAACAACATAGGAGAAGAGCTTAGACGTGGGAGTCAGACAGACATGGGCTCGAATCCTGGGTCTCCGACTTCCTAGTTACGGGCCTCTGGACAAGCTGACGAATTTGTCCAAATGAGATAACGTAGGAAGAGTTCGTGGCAAATCCATCCATTTTGCCTTTCTGCATATCTTCATTTTTCACTTCATCTATCAAAGTACCATCAATAAATGGTGAAAGATCAGACTGCTTGGACAACACGTGAAATTATGTAGGATCATAAACCATGTTTAGCCACGTAGGAAGTATCAGTTCCATAGAATCTTTTAGTTGAACAGAGATGACTTATTCTAAGGTTCATAAACTCAAATGTCTTCAGGGATGAGGAGCATATCGTCTTGAGAGAAGCAGGCTGGGTCGACATTAATGAGCGGGGATGGAACTATGGGTGTGCACACCCTGCCTAAAAGCAGTGAATTTAAAATTTAAACGCAGCCCATGCCAGACCAGCAAAGACTGAGTGCCCACTGTGGTCCCAGCAGTGGCCTATTTTTATTCAAATTCCATATTCCTCATTTTAAAGAAGAGAAAGCCAAGGTTAGCTAATTAAGGAGACATGTAAGATCACTGAGTGGCAGCACTGGCCCCACACTCAGGATTTTGTTCTGCTCCCTCCCTTATTTTCTGCTATCTTTGTCTTTCTACACTGCTGTTCTGTCATTATTATTATTATTATTATTTTATACAGCAGGTTCTTATTAGTCATCCATTTTATACATGTTAGTGTATACATGTCAATCCCAATCTCCCAATTCATCACACCCCCCCACTCCCCACCGCTTTCCCGGCTTGGTGTCCATACGTTTGTTCTCTACATCTGTGTCTCAATTTCTGCCTTGCAAACCAGTTCATCTGTACCATTTTTCTAGGTTCCACATACATGCGTTAATATACGATATTTGTTTTTCTCTTTCTGACTTACTTCACTCTGTATGACAGTCTCTAGATCCATCCACCTCTCAACAAATGACCCAATTTCGTTCCTCTTTATGGCTGAGTAATATTCCATTGTATATATGTACCACAACTTCTTTATCCATTTGTCTGTCAATGGGCATTTAGGTTGCTTCCATGACCTGGCAATTGTAAATAGTGCTGCAATGAACATTGGGGTGCATGTGTCTTTTTGAATTATGGCTTTCTCTGGGTATATGCCCAGTAGTGGGATTGCTGGATCATATGGTAATTCTATTTTTAGTTTTTAAAGGAACCTCCATACTGTTCTCCATAGTGCCTGTATCAATTTTCATCCCCACCAACAGTGCAAGAAGGTTCCCTTTTCCCCACACCCTCTCCAGCATTTGTTGTTTGTAGATTTTCTGTTGATGCCCATTCTAACTGGTGTGAGGTGATACCTCATTGTAGTTTTGATTTGCATTTCTCTAATACTTGCTGATGTTGAGCAGCTTTTCATGTGTTTCTTGGCCATCTGTATGTCTTCTTTGGAGAAATGTCTATTTAGGTTTTCTGCCCATTTTTGGATTGGGTTGTTTGTTTTTTTAATATTGAGCTGCATGAGCTATTTATATATTTTGGAGATTAATCCTTTGTCCGTTGATTCATTTGTAAATAGTTTCTCCCATTCTGAGGGTTGGCTTTTTGTCTTGTTTATGGTTTCCTTTGCCATGCAAAAGCTTTGAAGCTTCATTAGGTCCCATTTGTTTATTTTTTTTTTTTAATTTCCATTACTCTAGGAGGTGGATCAAAAAAGATCTTGCTGTGATTTATGTCAAAGAGTGTTCTTCCTATGTTTTCCTCTAAGAGTTTTATAGTGTCTGGTCTTACATTTAGGTCTCAAATCCATTTTGAGTTTATTTTTGTGTATGATGTTAGGGAGTGTTCTAATTTCATTCTTTTACATGTAGCTGTCCAGTTTTCCCAGTACCACTTATTGAAGTTACTGTCTTTTCTCCATTGTATATCCTTGCCTCCTTTGTCATAGATTAGTTGACCATAGGTGCGTGGGTTTATCTCTGGGTTTTCTATCTTGTTCCATTGATCTATGTTTCTGTTTTTGTGCCAGTACTATATTGTCTTACTGTAGCTTTATAGTACAGTCTGAAGTCAGGGAGCCTGATTCCTCCAGCTCCGTTTTTCTTTCTCAAGATTGCTTTGGCTATTCGGGGTCTTTTGTGTCTCCATACAAATTTTAAGATTTTTTGTTCTAGTTCTGTAAAAAATGCCATTGGTAATTTGATAGGGATTGCATTGAATTTGTAGATTGCTTTGGGTAGTAGAGTCATTTTCACAATGTTGACTCTTCCAATCCAAGAACATGGTATATCTCTCCATCTGTTTGTATCATCTTTAATTTCTTTCATCAGTGTCTTATAGTTTTCTGCATACAGGTCTTTTGTCTCTCTAGGTAGGTTTATTCCTAGGTATTTTCTTTTTTTACAGTGGTAAGTGGGAGTATTTCCTTAATTTCTCTTTCAGATATTTCATCATTAGTGTATAGGAATGCAAGAGATTTCTGTGCATTAATTTTGTATCCTGCAACTTTACCAAATTCATTGATTAGCTCTAGTAGTTTTCTGGTGGCATCTTTAGGATTCTCTATGTATAGTATCATGTCATCTGCAAACAGTGACAGTTTTACTTCTTCTTTTCCAATTTGTATTCCTTTTATTTCTTTTTCTTCTCTGGTTGCTGTGGCTAGGACTTCCAAAACTATGCTGAATAATAGTGGTGAGAGTGGGCAACCTTGTCTTGTTCCTGATCATAGAGGAAATGCTTTCAGTTTTTCACCATTGAGAATGATGTTTGCTGTGGGTTTGTCATATATGGCCATTATTATGTTGAGGTGAGTTGCCTCTATGCCCACTTTCTGGAAAGTTTTTATCATAAATGGGTGTTGAATTTTGTTGAAAGCTTTTTCTGCATCCATTGAGATGATCATATGGTGTTTCTTCTTTAATTTGTTAATATGGTTTATCACATTGATTGATTTGCATATATTGAAGAATCCTTGAATCCCTGGGATAAATCCCACTTGATCATGGTGTATGATCCTTTTAATGTGTTGTTGGATTCTGTTTGCTAGTATTTTGTTGAGGATTTTTGCATCTATATTCATCAGTGATATTGGTCTGTAATTTTCTTTTTTTGTAGTATCTTTGTCTGGTTTTGGTATCAGGGTGATGGTGGCCTCATAGAATGAGTTTAGGAGTGTTCCTTCCTCCACAATTTTTTGGAAGAGTTTGAGAAGGATAGGTGTTAGCTCTTCTCTAAATGTTTGATAGAATTCACCTGTGAAGCCATCTGGTCCTGGACTTTTGTTTGTTGGAAGATTTTTAATCACAGTTTCAATTTCATTACTTGTAATTGGTGTGTTCATATTTTCTATTTCTTCCTGGTTCAGTCTTGGAAGGTTTTACCTTTTTAAGAATTTGTCCATTTCTTCCAGGTTGTCCATTTTATTGGCATAGAGTTGCTTGTAGTAGTCTCTTAGGATGCTTTGTATTTCTGCGGTGTCTGTTGTAACTTCTCCTTTTTCATTTCTCATTTTATTGATTTGAGTCCTCTCCCTCTTTTTCTTGATGAGTCTGGCTAATGGTTTATCAATTTTGTTTATCTTCTTAAAGAACCAGCTTTTAGTTTTATTGATATTTGCTATTGTTTTCTTTGTTTCTATTTCATTTATTTCTGCTCTGATCTTTATGATTTCTTTCCTTCTGCTAACTCTGGGTTTTGTTTGTTCTTCTTTCTCTAGTTCCTTTAGGTGTAAGGTTGGATTGTTTATTTGAGATTTTTCTTGTTTCTTGAGGTAAGCTTGTATAGCTATAAAGTTCCCTCCTAGAACTGCTTTTGCTGCATCCCATAGGTTTTGGATCGTCTAGTTTTCATTGTCATTTGTCTCTAGGTATTTTTTGATTTCCTCTTTGATTTCTTCAGTGATCTCTTGGTTATTTAGTAAGGTATTGTTTAGCCTCCATGTGTTTGTGTTTTTTACGTTTTTTTCTCTGCAATTCATTTCTAATCTCATAACATTCTAGTCAGAAAAGATGCTTGATATGATTTCAATTTTCTTAAATTTACTGAGGCTTGATTTGTGACCCAGGAGGTGATCTATCCTGGAGAATGTTCCGTGCGCACTTGAGAAGAAAGTGTAATCTGCTGTTTTTGGATGGGATGTCCTATAAATATCAATTAAATCTATCTGGTCTATTGTGTCATTTAAAGCTTCTGTTTCCTTATTTATTTTCATTTTGGATGATCTGTCCATTGGTGTAAGTGAGGTGTTAAAGTCCCCCACTATGATTGTGTTACTGTCGATTTCCTCTTTTATAGCTGTTAGCAATTGCCTTTTGTATTGAGGTGCTCCTATGTTGGGTACATATATATTTATAATTGTTATATCTTCTTCTTGGATTGATCCTTTGATCATTATGTAGTGTCCTTCCTTGTCTCTTGTAACATTCTTTATTTTAAAGTCCATTTTATCTGATATGTGTATTGCTACTCCAGCTTTCTTTTGATTTCCATTTGCATGGAATATCTTTTTCCATCCCCTCACTTTCAGTCTGTATGTGTCCCTAGGTCTGAAGTGGGTCTCTTGTAGACAGCATATGTATGGCTCTTGTTTTTCTATCCATTCAGCAAGCCTGTGTCTTTTGGTTGGGGCATTTAATCCATTCACGTTTAAGGTAATTATCAATATGTATGTTCCTATGACCATTTTCTTAATTGTTTTGGGTTTGCTTTTGTAGGTCGTTTTCTTCTCTTGTGTTTCCCATTTAGAGAAGTTCCTTTAGGACTTGTTGTAGAGCTGGTTTGGTGGTGCTGAATTATCTTAGCTTTTGTTTGTCTGTAAAGCTTTTGATTTCTCCAACGAATCTGAATGAGATCCTTGCCGAGTAGAGTAATCTTGGTTGTAGGTTCTTCCTTTTCATCACTTTAAGTATGTCATGTCACTCCCTTCTGGCTTGTAGAGTTTCTGCTGAGAAATCAGCTGTTAACCTTATAGGATTTCCCTTGTATGTTATTTGTCGTTTTTCCCTTGCTGCTTTTAATAATTTTTCTTTGTCTTTAATTTTTGCCAATTTGATTACTATGTGTCTCGACATGTTTCTCCTTGGCTTTATTCTGTATGGGATTCACTGTGCTTCCTGGACTTGGGTGGCTATTTCCTTTCCCATGTTAGGGAAGTTTTCGACTATAATCTCTTCAAATATTTTCTCTGGTCCTTTCTCTCTCTCGTCTCTTTCTGGGACCCCTATAATGTGAATGTTGTTGTGTTTAATGTTGTCCCAGAGGTCTCCTAGGCTGTCGTCATTTCTTTGCATTCTTTTTTCTTTATTCTGTTCCACAGCAGTGAATTCCACCATTCTGTCTTCCAGGTCACTTATCCGTTCTTCTGCCTCAGTTATTCTGCTATTGATTCCTTCTAGTGTCGTTTTCATTTCAGTTATTGTATTGTTCATGTCTGTTTGTTTGTTCTTTAATTCTTCTAGGTCTTTGTTAAACATTTCTTGCATCCTCTCGATCTTCGCCTCCATTCTTTTTCCGAGGTCTTGGATCATCTTCACTATCATTATTCTGAATTCTTTTTCTGGAAGGTTGCCTATCTCCACTTCATTTAATTGTTTTTCTGGGGTTTTATCTTGTTCCTTCATGTGATATATAGCCCTCTGCCTTTTCATCTTGTCTATCTTTCTGTGAATGTGGTTTTTGTTCCACAGGCTGCAGGATTGTAGTTCTTCTTGCTTCTGCTGTCTGCCCTTTGGTGGATGAGGCTATCTACTGTTCTGTCATTCTCGAGAGGCAGGTTTACCCAGTGGTTAGTGTGGTCTTGGCTTAGTGTGGTTTGAGTTCTGGCTCTGTCCCTACCAACTGTATGATCTCAACAGGCAAATTAACCATCTTGGACTTCAATTCACTCATCTGTAAAATGGGCATAATTACAACTGGACACTCCTTACAGAATCGCGATGAACATTAACTTAGTTAATACATACAAAGCATTATGAACAGTGCCTGACACTTAGTAAGTGCTCAGAAAGTTCTAGCTATTCTTATCTTTACTTACTCATTAGGACAGTCCTTCTGAAGGTCACCCTGTTTTAGTTTCCAATTAGGTTGTTGAAAATGATAAAAACACATACCATAGGAAATTCTGAAATCCACTAGTTTCTTTGAATTCAATCTACCTTCCCGCTAATTAATCCAATGGTGGCAGCTTCACTATGGCTAATTCCAAAGGTTAAAGTTTATCCTCTTCACCAGTGTAGCTAACTATAAACTGACTGAATAGACTTTTCTTCTTTTAATAGCAGATTGACTTTCTTCAGGACTTTGGTTCACGTTCCCTAAACTTGCACAGGCAGGATAGGAAAGGGAGGATGGACACAACAGGAGGAGCTGGCCCACGCTTCCATGTGCAGTGCCTGGGGGTCGTCCAGTTCACCTGGGGATCACAGAGACCTGGCTGCACGGTAGGAAACTGCAAAAGAATTCTGCTGAGGGGGCAGCCCATTGTGCCCTATAGGGGATGTTTTAGTTGAGGAAAACTGTTTAGGCAAAGATGGCAGGACTGAAACAGGTATGAATTATTCAAGTTCTCCACCTGTTTTTGGTGGTCTAACCACTTGTTAGACTCATGACGGGTCACCCAGAAATGATCCAGGAGCACTTTGGAGGCCCTGGCGACTACCCTCTGGTCTTTTGATCTCCATTGCTATTCTCAGGAGGCAGAAGACACTCCAATAAGAGGTGTGATTACAATGTAAATTAAACCCTTTAGGAAAGACACAGGCTAGAGCTCACAGAGCCCATGGATTTTATTCCCTTAGAGTGTCCCATTAGAGGTACTGTATGATTATTCCAACAATGTTGCCATAACTATTTTAGAATTTATTTTTTGGAACTACTTAAAAATTTTTTTTAATTTTTAATTTTTTTGGCCATGCCGCATGGCATGTGGGATTTTAGTTCCCAGACCAGGGATTGAACCCATGACCCTGCAGTGGAAGCGTGAAGTCCCAACCACTGGACCACCAGGGAAGTCCCTGGAACTATTTTTGAATATCTATGATGGTGGCCCTCATCTAACTTAGAGGTTGGACCTTTTCTTTTTAAGTATGATTTCCAAACAAATTTTGTTATTAAGGTAAGATGAATGCTTCCAGACTGGTTAATACTATTTCGGCAAAAATTAAGATGAAAACTTGGTTATGAGATTAAACTAAGTTTAAGCTGCTCCTGACATGCACTCCCCAAAAGGTATTTTAAAAGTATGTTGAGGAATGGCAGCATCACCTATGCCTGTTAACAACTTATTTGATAGACTTCAATTTGGATGTTTAAGTTCTGTTGTACTTGATTAAATGGACCAACTAATCCAATAACGAACTAACCAGTCAACTAGCCAAAGCTTCATTAACTTATACCCACGTCTTGGAATCCCCAGAGTAGATGCTTTCTGCCTGGACCACAGAGGAGGGTTTAAAGAAGTTTCTCCTTGTGCTTTTCCTGTCCCGGCTGCACTGCATTGCACCTATTCCATGGCCACTCACTTCATCTGCGACGCACACGCCTCCCCGCTCACGCACCAGCTCGAAGGCTTCCTTTAGAAACCCCTTTGGGTACTGGACAACGCCATTCACCCCCTGCAAAAGACCAAACCAAGAAGACCTAGAGTAGTAGCACAGCCCTTGAAAGTACTAAAAGAAAATTGAAGATGGGTCATGATCAATATTAGCATTAGTGATACCAGCAATTCTTAAAACAGTCTCTAGAACTTTTTCAACTATGGGTGAAAAGAGGGGCCGTTACTCTTATGCCATGCCTGCTGAAAAAGGATGCAAGCATATTCTTTCCTGAGAGTAGAAATAAAGTAGCTTAAGGGGATTTAGTAAGATTATAGAAAGGCTCCCCCTGACAGTGTGGGTGATAAACAACTAAAAATTGCTGGGGTTTTCTATTTTTACAGATTTAGGGATTCAATAGTTTCATGTATCTCTCTGTTCAGTCTGGGAGTGCAGGAGATGGTCTTTTCAAAGGTCAATTGAAAACCAGCCCCCCTCCTTTTTTAAGGGGACCAATGGAATGAATTAAGTTTGGAGAGGGACATAGCAGTGGTCACTTAAATAATTTGGAATTCTCTAGAATGTATGAATTAAAAATCTGATAATTTAGAACTGAGCTCAATTAATGTTTGGTTAATACACTCACTTGAATCGGCTCTGCAAAAAATCCAGCAATTGATTTGGCCACAGAAGTGCTCAGAGTATCTTTGAATTGTTCAATATACTGGTCTTTAGCTTGGCAGCAGTCTGCAACAAACAAACAACAACAACAGAAAACACAGCATTTGAAGATGTGAGAATGGCATCCAGAAGAATGGGGGGACAACAGAAAAAAAGAAAACAGGACAGTAAATTGAATAGAGTCCCTCAAGATACAGTAAACCAGAATATGAGGATATAGGTTTCTGAATGTTCTGAACATTCTGTCAGAATGACTCATACTTTGTTTCGAGCAGCAAGACTAGCATAGCCACAAAAGCATAAACAAACCACTTCAGTTGTTTCCATCTGGAGAAGCAACGCTACAAAGCATCATTGAGTCTGGTATATATAGCTGTTTCACCTAAGGATACTGAGCCTCTCAACAGCATAGATTTAATTCAAATGTAATTGCTGTGTGGATTTAATCTATTTGGAAATAACTATGTTTACCTTTCATTGATACTTAATCTGATGTACAATTTTAAAGCTATAATGTATCTCAGTCTTTATGGTTAGTAAATATGTTTATATAGTAATCAGAATTCAGTCTAAAGAGGAATGTACTACAGTCAGATAACTTTCATCCATTATAGCAAGGCAGGGGAAGGTTTCTCCTCTGGAATACCAAAGGTCCCAGATCAAGTACATCCGTATATGACTGAAACTTCAGGATTTTTATCCACACCTGTAATTTGGTTCTAAACAGCATCACATAGTCTCTGAATATAAACCCACATCCATGGACAGTAGAAGAGATGCAGAGAGAGATGTGGGTGTGATGGGGGGTTTCTGCTGAAAGCAGTCTGGGAGGCAAGTCACCATCTACCATCATGATGTTTGCTTAGAGGCATGGATGCGATCCTGTCTCCTGAAGGCTAGAGATAAGGAATGGAAACCTTCAGTTATCGTCTTCGAAAGTGAACCATAAATATATTTTATATTGAATACTTACCTCTTCATTAAAAAGTGGGAAAAACATGACCTGGTCCCAAACATACTTTGAGGCTACATGCGATGTTTGGAAAAGCTTGCCTGATAGAGTTACCTGATCTTTAGTTAGTTGGAATTGAGGGTTGGGGGTTTGAAGAAGGAAGTAATGAAATGAATAGCAAACCCAGAAAGTACATTTTTTAGCATCGCTTATGTTGTATGATGGGTAGGATATAGTAGACAGATAAATCTGTGCCCCTAGAGGTTGAAATTTCCTATTATTATTAAGAAAGGAAGAGAAAACAACCTAGGATGACCCTAAAGGATGAATAAGACATATGTTCAAAGGATATAATTTGGGAATTTAATAAGATCATTTGTAACTAGAGAAATCAAAGGGTGGAGCAAAATCAACCCTAATGGCTTAAATTTGGACAAAACCAAACCATGCAGAAGGTTTTGCTTGAACCTGCGCTAGACCTTTCATAATTTCCCCCCCCACTGCCCACAAATTCAGTGATGAGAGGTCATCAACTGTCATTGGCTTTTTCCTTCATTTCGCAGTTACTTCATTGGCTCGTTGCTGTGACTTCAGGTCAGGTCGCCTCTGGAGAGAGACTTGGTGCTGTAGTGTCACCATGACAACATCAAGCGAGTGGAGAGGGGATGCTCTCCTGGATGTTATCCAAGCAACGGAGTAGAGAGGGAAGAGTTTTCATTTTAGCTGGTGGTAAAGAGAGAGTTAAGCAGAGTGAGATGCCAAGAAAGAACAATTTTTTAAGAAAAAGGAAACTTGTCTTGCAAAAGGAGAAGGAGAAATGACATGATCAGTACCAGGTTTGGAACATTGAGGGGTAGTGGGTTGAGAGGTGCTTTTCATCACAGGTTACTTCTGAAATTCAGGGAGTGGAATGACCAGTGGGAAAGAAAAAATCCTGAGGAGGGGGTGGAGGAAGGGAATGAAATCTACCACATAAATACCTATATTAGGCTCAAAAATGGATGCCTATGTGGGGAATGACGACATACTTTTGAGGTGAAAAAAAAAGCCCCCAACCAAGAGTGGCACCTGGATGTGCCCACTGAATGAACTGTAAGAGGAATGGAGAACTGGAACCTTCTATACTCAGAATAATTCACACGTTGGGATGCATTTATAAACATATATGAATATGCCTTTTTACAGCAAATACCAAACTCTTCTCAGGCCCTAAAAACATCAGAGGAGGCTGAAGTCCCTTTCTGTATAAAGATATGATATCAGTCTTGTCTCTTGAAGACATGCGTTAAGAAAACAGCTGACTTCAGACGTGCCAAAGACCACAGTTCCGAGAAGCAGAAATGTCTGTCTGTCACTATCATTTAACCTCTAGAGGCCACTAGAGAGATGACCCTGGGGCTCTGGTATATTCCAGTTGGCCTGAGGGAGAGAAGGCCTCAGAGAGGGAGGGACACGTGCTGGGAGGGAAGGAAGTGGCCATGTCTCCAGGGCTTCTGCTGCTGAAGCTCTGCGCTGGTGCTTTTGACGTCTGTGAGGTTCATCCAACCGATCTTAGTTGTTGGTGCCACGTGGATGTGAGATACAGGCATGGCTGTACTTGGCATCGCTATTGTCTGCCTGCCTCTACAAAAGCTCTCTTCCTTGGTCTCTTGAAGGCCTGGGATGAGGGGCCATGGGGGCAGGTATTGCCGCCTCCATTTCACAGATGAGAAACGGAAGCAAAAGATGGAATTTTGCTTGCAGCTGAGCCACGGTAAGGCTAAGAGTCCAACCCAGGGCTCCTGACTTCATGTGTCTCTTCAATCCTGGCCAGCAGAGCGGGAATTATTTTTAAGCCTGGGTTCCTCCTGCTGGCATATCGGTGTGAACAAGGGTGGTCATGGCTGGGGAGCACTGGCTTTGAGGGCAGAAGAATTGGGGTCAAGTCCTAGCTCTCGGCCTCCTAGGTGTGGACGTGTTTCTTCATCTTTTAAATGGAGAGTGTGAAAGATAGCTTTAAACTTCCTTACGGTTTTAAGTTCTGTGACTATAACATCTTGTTCTAAAGCTCATTCTTTCATCCTCCTACCTCCGTATTGCCATTATCCCATCTGAATTTTAAGCTGACTGTGAATTTTCTTCCTTTCGAAGCTGATTTTTGAGGCTTCCATTTGCATTCTTCCTCTCAGCCCAGTGACTCACCCTGTTCCATTAAAGATCTCTCGGCTGGAGCGATTAGTGATTTCCTTCAGCACTGCTTAGGGGCAGCTGTCCAAAGGGTGCTGCCCTGGGATGACAAGCATGAGGTGGGGCTTGCCGATGAGCAAAGGACAGATGCTGTCTCCATGCCTCCTCTCCCTCCCGTGAAGAAGAGGTAAAGAATGTAATAGCAATGTGCTTGATGAATAGTGGCTTTCCTTGTGAGGACGCCTTTACAACTTTTGAAGAGATGTCAGCAGCCTTCAGGAATGGTCTCCTGTTTTGACAAAGGCTCTCATTTTGGCTGGTATTCTGAGTCCCTGGGGAACTTCCTGACTGGAGTTTTGAGATTTCTAAATATTCTTTCCCCTTTCCCCTCCTCCCATTGGGAATTGGTAAATAATGCCTCAAAAAAACCTTGTTTTCTTTTAAAATTGGCAGCAGAGCTATTGCTGGCAGAGCTAAGAGAGCACCTTTAGTGAAGCACCAGGTAATAGTCTGTTTTTGGCTTAGCTCTGATAGCATGAGATGCTGAGATGCGTTTCCTAACAGGAGACGGATGCTCTGATGGTAGTGGTCATTGGCAGAAGAGGTGTTAGTTCAGTGAGGGGTGATTTCCTAGTTGTATTTGCCTTGGCTTTCCCTTTCCCACTTTTTCGAATCTGTTCGCTCAGGAATGGTTCTGCCTCTCTCCACATTCCTTATCCCTCCTGACCTTCCACCATGTGCCTCCCTCCCTGCCCAGCTGGACCTGGTGCACAGCTGCATTTCCTAATTGTTTGCACTGGAGAATCTCGGCAGTGGCTTCCTCCCCAAGGGCCACAGAAAACATCTGGGCACATCGTCTGCAAATGACAAAAGAGGGAGTTTAGCAAGATGTGAACACAAGACATCCAATTTGGGGCAACCTATGGTACCAGTTAAGGCAAGAGGGCTTCTTAATTTGAAACTAAGATTCCTCCTTTACTCTTCTCCCACTCAGGACAAAAACCTAATATTCTGCTTTGAAGAGATAATTTTTTTTCTTGGAAATCAATTATGAGGGCACTCTACAAAGCAAACTGATTTCAGTGTCAGCCTGGAAACAATTTGCTCAAGAGCTTGGTCGGTAAGGGCATCTGAAAAAATAAGAATAATTAGGTATCTGATTCTGATGCTGAAAATGTGGAAACAGTGAGTGAGAACAGAAGGTGAGTACAGGGACGACTCTATGGAAATTTTATGCATTCAAGGCTCTGGGAAGTTATTTCAGTGCATTTATTTGCAGTTTACTTGATTTTATTTAAAAGCAAAACAAAATTAAAAAAACATCTATCATTAATTATTACTCAGACTCTGAAGGCCTTCCTAAGAAACATTTCCCTTAAATGGTCTTTAATTCGATTAAGTCAAATTGAGCCCCTGATTAATTATAGTTATATAATATAAGCTAGTTTGTATTAGTTTCTAGTCCTAATGCCTGGAAAATCTGATAAATGATTCCATACACCCAGGAGTTTTTAGAGAAATATGACAAAAATCTCAAAACTTACTGATTGGCAGCCCATCCCACTGGGGAGTTCCATCTTGTAGAACCCTACATTTGTCAAGCCAAGTGTGTAAGGACTGCATCCATGGTAGGCTCCTCTGCAGACAGAAAACAGTGGGAGGACTGGGTTAAGTTTACTTTTCTATGATCACTGGCCTGTGGAACACTGGGTAGGACAAAAAAGAAAGTCCATGTAGGCTATTCAGGCTATGGCTCCTTCCCATAAGCAGAGATGAAAGTGGGCCCAGTGTCATATGGCAAAGTCATGAGCTTCTGGGGGTGCAGACCAATCATTCACTATTTGGCATAGGTCATAGTCAATGCCATACCTTTTTTTTAACTTTTATTTTTTTAAATTTTAATTTTTAATTTTCATTTTATATTGGAGCATAGTTGATGAAAACTGTCGTGTGTTAGTTTCTATACCATATCTTTAAAGTTAAAAAGCTGTCATGTCACCTTCTTCTTAATTCCATAGGAGAATCTATGACAAAACTGGGACTCCAAACTCTTGGTTACCTCAGTCAGGGACCCCTGCCTTGGATCAGGCCAATTTGGATGGTGTTATCCAGCCATAAAATTCATTTGACTGACCCTACCCTAAAATCTAAAATTAGAAAAACACCCTGGGAAAGCCCCTCTCCTGCTCTAGGCTATATTTTAAAGATAAACATTTACTATTGGGGTGAGTCAATGTTAAAGTTGAAAGTTCCAAGGTGTGGTTACCTGAAAGAAATGATATCTGTGTTATTTGAGTGTGCTCTGGCCATCAGCATGGCTAGGTCATTGGCTTCTGAGCCACTGTTCAACAGGAAAATGACCTGGAGAAAAAAAAAAGACACATGGTCATGAGACACATGATTACCCAATTCATTTGAAATTGTTAAAGACAGTGTATCCCAGCCTCTGATTATTAAGGAGAGTTCCCTTCATACCAGCAGTCCCATCATTGAATTACTATATTAATTCTACAGCTATTCACTGTGCAGCTGCTACGCACTAGAGATACAAAAATGACTAAGGGATTGTCGGAGTTGTGAAATATTCCAGATTTGCATTGGTTTTATCTGATGCTCTGCAGAGTGCTAAGATGGAGAGACTTGCTGAGATGTACAGTGGTTAGAGGCTGAGGGCATGTGAGGACCAGGTCTCTTGGTTCTTGAACCTGAACCGCCCCACCTGATTCTGAAGGCTTGAAACAAGTCAGGCTCCCAGAAGAGCCTGTTGGGTGTGTGTGAATGTTAAAACAAACGGGCAACAAACAAAAAAGTGCGGCTCATCCTGGTTGAAAGAAAGGGGAGAACTGAAGGGTACTGGATCCTCCAGGCTAGGCGACTGGGAGGCCGGGGCTGTGCCCTTGCGGGCTTCCTCGCCTCTACTCATCCATGAGTGTGCCTGCCCTGAATTGAGGTTGCAGCTCTTGCAACTTCCTCCATCTCTTGTAGATAACATAGTAAATATGGTACCTAAATAATACAGGAAGATGATCATAATAGCTAACACCAGGTACGGCGCACTGTTCTAAATATGTATTAACTCATTGAATCCTGAAATGCAAACCTTGGCCAACATTTTAACATCTCAATTCAGTTAAAAAATTCAATCATTTCGGACGCAGAAAAACATCTCATTTAACAAAAATATCA
Organism: Eschrichtius robustus; assembly: GCF_028021215.1. NCBI lineage: Eukaryota > Metazoa > Chordata > Mammalia > Artiodactyla > Eschrichtiidae > Eschrichtius > Eschrichtius robustus. Next base: position 28,712,954 of record NC_090825.1, read on the forward strand.
AAGTGCATCACAGACCAGATGAACTTAATGGTATATTAATTTTCTAAAAAAATGGCTCCACTCTTTGTTAAAGAAGAATGGTTAACCAACAAGGACCTACTGTGTAGCACAGGGAACTCTGCTCAATATTATGTAACAACCTAAATGGGAAAAGAATTTGAAAAAGAATAGATACATGGTTATGTATAACTGAATCACTTTGCTGGATGCCTGAAACTAACACAACATTGTTAAGCAACTCTACTCCAGTATAAAATAAAAAGTAAAAAAAAAAAAAGAAGAAGAAATGCCAATGACTTTGCAGAGGGGCTGTGGAGCAAAGAGATGAAAACTTCCTGAGGAACACAGAGGAGAGTGTCAGGAAGCCTGGGGCTCCCGCTAAGTGATTTCTGCAAAGATGTGGTGGTGAGGAGAGTGACCAAGGAGAGGCAGATGTTTGGAACTGATGAAGTGAACATCGGCTGGGTTCACCAGTAATTCATCAATTCCTTTCTTCTCCTAGAGTGCTTTCCGATATGGCCACTAACGCACTCATTTCGGATGTTCAATGCACAGACCAGATTCCCACCCATACTCTCGTTTCCTAGGCCAGCTTCCCTGGGATCATGAGACTCCTATCCCTTTGAACTGGAAGCATCAGACCTTCAGAGGCTCAGGAAGAAGCGCTGAAAGCTTCTCTGCATATTCGTGGTTCGGAGGGTGGAAGAAGACGGCACTTGTGTGCCATAGGCGGCCAAGCTGCTTTTGTGCCACTGCGTTTACTTTCCTGGATAAACAGAAGAGCAGAGTTACCCACAGTGCCAGCGGGCATGTCCCTCCCAACACAACACAGGCCATTGAACTCAAACCCACGGCTATTTCTCAAAGAGTTTCTAGAAGCTGATTTCATCCCCACACAAGAAAGAGCTTCTCTAACCACCAGAGGTATCTGGCAATGGGATGTGTTGCCTCAAAATGCAATGAACTCCTCACCAAGAGAAGTGTTCAAAAGGAGACTTATGTGCTGGGGATTTTAAAAGAGAAATTCCTAGTATAGAAGGAAGTTGAACTTACAATCTCTTCTAACTAGATTTTCTTATTAATTACACTTTGAACAGTTTGGAAAATAGAGACAACTAGAAGTAAGCCTGAGTGTCTTCCCATTTTATTCTAAAGAATTATAGATCCATCAAGCACATGTTTACAAGGTCAACAGTTTTTCCTTTAAAGAAGATTCCAACATTTGGGTCTTAGTAGTGGTCAGTGTTGATGAACACTGACTGTGTAACCACATTCTGTGAAGGATCCGAAGGTTCACGTTGAAAGGTGGTAGGAACTACAAGTAGACAGGTAGGTGGGACTTGACTTGGAATGCTTCGAAAAGACAGGCCAAGGTGTTTGAACTTGATCTAAAGGAGAGCAATTGCCGAAGTCTGTTACACACTAATTCTGTTTTTATTAATAACTGGCATACCAAAAAAAAAATCACCAGTTCAGTGGTTAAACAATTTTGAGAAATACCAGATCAGATTGCTTTACGGCAGGACTTGTCAGTACCTTTAATAGGCTAATGTGCACTGCGTCTCCTCGGGAGGGAGATAGAGTTTAAAGTGTTTCCCAACCTTATTTTCTAATGGGACCCTTTACCAATGAACCTCTCCTGTGATCAGTGTCCCACAGAACTCACTTTGGAAAATTGTGGAGTATCAATAAACTCTTAAATAGAAGAGACACTTGACAAGAGCATTGTTTAGCAAAGTAAATCTGAGAGCCACAAGAGGGTAGAATGGAGGGGTAAGACTGGTAATGGTGAGGCCAGCTGGGAGGGCATGGTAGCCTTCCAGATGTGGGAGGAGCAGAGCTCCTAGGAGACTGGGGCTACTGGGAATTAGTGAGAGGGGTTGCTAGGAGAGGTATTTCAGCAGAGGGAAAACTAGACCTTGGTGTCAGGTTGGTTATACGGAATGAAAGGCAGAAAAGAGTCAAAGATGACTTCAACATTCTTGCCTGTAATATTGGGGAAATCCCAGGATTGGTTGAGGAACACAGTCTGTTGTCTTAACTACCCAGCTCCTAGCAAGGACTTTTGCAGAGGAGGTGGCTCATATGTGCTCCTTGAATAAATGAATGTGTGAATAGAAAGAGTTCTGTGGAAAGCATGGTGGATTTGGTCTTGGCAATGTCGAATTTCAGCCGATGGTGGAACATCATGGTCAGGGGTGTCCTGGAGGCTATGGGAAATATGGGGCATCTTACAGCCCACTTTAGGTGTCTTAGAGCTGTTATCATAGCTTGGTGAGAGGCCAAGTCTGAAGAGTTGGGTGAGGCTGCTGAAAATGTAGCAACTAAATGAGCAGACGTGGGGAGATGGGGTGGGACCAATTCTATGGGGGAAATGATAAGAGATGAAGGGAGTATAGAGAGAAGAGCAGAGGGCTCAGGAAAGAGCCCGAGACACCCAGAGTTAGGGGGTCACAAGCTGAAAGGTCAGGGGGAGATCAGGAGAAGCACCAAGGGCATGAGAGCTAGTGGGAGTTGTTGATTCACAGGCACAGTGTTGCATGTTATTGGGAGGATTCAATGTGAATGTTTAAATGTGTTCTCTACTTCATTTTTTTTTTTTTGTTGACTTACTTCATGCATGTTTGTCCTATGTTTTAAACTGCATCTGAAATTTATTTTGCATGCTCCTCAGGACCTGGTATGGGACTAATGCCTCCCGAAGACGCAAACAGGAAGGAAAAGGCTACGGGAGGAATGGGTGAGAGCTGGACCGGGAGGTTTAACTCCCTCCTCACGGCCTGACGGGTGCTTGTGGAGAAGACCTTTTGCCCTTGCTTCCACAGAAGGACCTGAACCTACGCAATTTATTTAGACTTGCCGCTTTATATTTGTCCCACGTACTATGAGTTTTATTGGTCAGATTATTAAAGGCAAGCCAGAATAGACCTTAAAATTAGATGGCTGCACCCAAACCAAAAGGACAACAGAAGGACCTGCCCAGGACATCTGTGTGTGTGGGCTGATAATCAAGGTCACAGAAAATCTCAAGATTAATGGAGCCATCCATTGCCGGTGTAAATTTCCAGCTCTGGTTACATCTTTCTCTTATCATCCTTTCTTTCCTCCTTCATGGCTCGAAGTTGATGAAGAAGAGCTAGAAGTGATTTCTCATCTCTCATCATCTCCCACCTGCCACCTGCTCGGTGTTCTCTGAGAAGCACTGGCCTTTCCCTTCTTCTCTGCCTTTTCCTCAGTGCATTCCCTCTCTTTGGAAAGCTGTAGTTACTGAGGACAGACATACTCACAACCACACTCCAATCACATGGTACAGGCCCCACTGCATGTGCCATGAGGATGACAAAATCTTGAATTGTCAAGAAAAGGTAAAGGACAACGTTAAGATTTTTTTTGTTACCCAGGAAATAGCAGGGAGCATGTTAGCTGTAAACCAGAATGCACCTAAGGAGAAAGAATTTTTAATTGAGGTTTTTTTTTTTTTAACATCTTTATTGGTGTATAATTGCTTTACAATGGTGTCTTAGTTTCTGCTTTATATCAAAGTGAATCAGCTATACATATACATATATCCCCATATCTCCTCTCTCTTGCATCTCCCTCCCACCCTCCCTATCCCACCCCTCTAGGTGGTCACAAAGCACCGAGCTGACCTCCCTGTGCTATGCAGCTGCTTCCCACTAGCTATCTATTTTACATTTGGTAGTGTATATATGTCCATGCCACTCTCTCACTTCGTCTCAGCTTACCCTTCCCCCTTCCCGTGTCCTCAAGTCCATTCTGCACGTCTGCATCTTTATTCCTGTCCTGCCCCTAGGTTCTTCAGAACCTTTTTTTTTTTTTTTTTAGATCCCTTGTATATGTGTTAGCGTACAGTATTTGTTTTTCTCTTTCTGACTTACTGCACTCTGTATGACAGTCTCTAGGTCCATCCACCTCACTACTAATAACTCAAATTTCATTTCTTTTTATGGCTGAGTAATATTCCATTGTATATATGTGCCGCATCTTCTTTATCCATTCATCTGTCGATGGACACTTAGATTGCTTCCATGTCCTGGCTATGGTAAATAGTGCTGTAATGAACATTGTGGTACATGACTCCTTTTGAATTATGGTTTTCTCAGGATATATGCCCAGTAGTGGGATTGCTGGGTCGTATGGTAGTTCTATTTTTAGATTTTTAAGGAACTTCCATACTGTTCTCCATAGTGGCTGTATCAACTTACATTGCCACCAACCGTGCAGGAGGGTTCCCTTTTATCTACACCCTTTCCAGCATTTATTGTTGTAGATTTTTTGATGATGGCCATTCTGACTGGTATGAGGTGATACCTTATTGTAGTTTTGACTTGCATTTCTCTAATGATTAGTCATGTTGAGCATCCTTTCATGTGTTTGTTGGCAATCTGTATATCTTCTTTGGAGATATGTCTATTTAGGTCGTCTGTCCATTTTTGGATTGGGTTGTTTGTTTTTTTGGTATTGAGCTGCATGAGCTGCTTGTAAATTTTGGAGATTAATCCTTTGTCAGTTGCTTCGTTTGCAAATATTTACTCCCATTCTGAGGGTTGTCTTTTCGTCTTGTTTATGGTTTCCTTTGCTGTGCAAAAGCTTTGAAGTTTCATTACGTCCCATTTGTTTATTTTTGTTTTTATTTCCATTTCTCTAGGAGGTGGGTCAAAAAGGATCTTGCTGTGATTTATGTCATGCAGTGTTCTGCCTATGTTTTCCTCTAAGAGTTTTACAGTGTCTGGCCTTACATTTAGGTCTTTAATCCATTTTGAGTTTATTTTTGTGTATGGTATTAGGGAGTGTTCTAATTTCATTTTTTTACATGTAGCTGTCCAGTTTTCCCAGCACCATTTATTGAAGAGGCTGTATTTTCTCCATTGATTCTGATCTGGATTCCTTTTATTTCTTTTTCTTCTCTGATTGCTGTGGCTAAAACTTCCAAAACTATGTTGAATAAAAGTGGTGAGAGTGGGCAACCTTGTCTTGCTCCTGATCTTAGTGGAAATGGTTTCAGTTTTTCACTGTTGAGCACGACGTTGGCTGTGGGTTTGTCATGTATGGCCTTTACTATGTTGAGGTAAGTTCCCTCTATGCCTACTTTCTGGAGAGTTTTTATCATAAATGGGTGTTGAATTTTGTCAAAAACTTTTTCTGCATCTAATGAAATGATCATATGGGTTTTCTCCTTCAATTTGTTAGTATGGTATATCACATTGATTAATTTGTATATATTGAAGAATCCTTGCATTCCTGGGATAAACCCCATTTGATCATGGTGTATGATCCTCTTAAGGTGCTGTTGGATTCTGTTTGCTAGTATTTTGTTGAGGATTTTTGCATCTATGGTCATCAGTGATATTGGCCTGTAGTTTTCTTTCTTTGTGACATCTTTGTCTGGTTTTGGTATCAGGGTGATGGTGGCCTCGTAGAATGAGTTTGGGAGTGTTCCTCCCTCTGCTCTATTGTGGAAGAGTTTGAGAAGGATAGGTGTTAGCTCTTCTCTAGATGTTTGATAGAATTCGCCTGTGAAGCCATCTGGTCCTGGGCTTTTGTTTGTTGGAAGATTTTTAATCACAGTTTCAATTTCAGTGCTTGTGATTGGTCTGTTTATATATTCTATTTCTTCCTGGTTCAGTCTCAGGAGATTGTGCTTTTCTAAGAATTTGTCCATGTCTTCCAGGTTGTCCATTTTATTGTCATATAGTTGCTTGTAGTAATCTCTCATGATCCTTTGTATTTCTGCAGTGTCAGTTGTTACTTCTCCTTTTTCATTTGTAATTCTATTGATTTGAGTGTTCTCCCTTTTTTTCTTGATGAGTCTGGCTAATGGTTTATCAATTTTGTTTATCTTCTCAAAGAACCAGCTTTTAGTTTTATTGATCTTTGCTATCATGTCCTTCATTTCTTTTTCATTTATTTCGGATCTGATCTTTATGATTTCTTTCTTTCTGCTAACTTTGGAGTGTTTTTGCTCTTCTTCCTCTAATTGCTTTTGGTGTAAGGTTAGGTTGTTTATTTGAGATGTGTCTTGTTTCTTGAGGTAGGATTGTATTGCTATAAAGTTCCCTCTTAGAACTGCCTTTGCTGCATCCCATAGGTTTTGGGTCATCATGTTTTCATTGCCATTTGTTTCTAGGTATTTTTTAATTTCCTCTTTGATTTCTTCAGGCATCTCTTGGTTATTTAGTAGCATACTGTTTAGTCTCTATGTGTTTGTATTTTTTAGAGATTTTTTCCTGTAATTGATATCTAGTCTCATAGCGTTGTGGTCGGAAAAGATACTTGATACAATTTCAATTTTCTTAAATTTACCAAGGCTTGATTTGTGACCTAAGATATGGTCTATCCTGGAGAATGTTCTCAGGCACTTGAGAAAAAAGTGTATTCTGTTGTTTTTGGATGGAATGTCCTATAAATATCAATTAAGTCCATCTTGTTTAAAATATCATTTAAAGCTTGTGTTTCCTTATTTATTTTCATTTTGGATCATCTGTCCATTGGTGAAAGTGGGGTGTTAAAATCCCCTACTGTGATTGTGTCACTGTCGATTTCCCCTTTCATGGCTGTTAGCATTTGCCTTATGTATTGAGGTGCTTCTATGTATTGGGTGCATAAATATTTATAATTGTTATATCTTCTTCTTGGATTGATCCCTTGATCATTATATAGTGTCCTTGTTGTCTCTTGTAGTAGTCTTTATTTTAAAGTCTCTTTTATCAGATGCGAGTATTGCTACTCCAGGTTTTTTTGATTTCCATTTGCATGGAATATCGTTTTCCATCCCCTCACTTTCAGTCTGTATGTGTCCCTAGGTCTGAAGTGGGTCTCTTGTAGACAGCACATATATGGGTCTTGTTTTTGTATCCATTCAGCCAGTCTATGTCTTTTGGTTGGAGCATTTAATCCATTTACATTTAAGGTAGTTATTGATATGTATGTTCCTATTACCATTTTCTTAATTGTTTTGGGTTTGTTATTGTAAGTCTTTTCCTTCTCTTGTGTTTCCTGCCTAGAGAAGTTCCTTTAGCATTTGTTGTAAAGCTGCTTTGGTGGTGCTGAATTCTCTTAGCTCTTGCTTGTCTGTAAAGGTTTTAATTTGTTGCTCTGCAACAAGAGAGGCTGTGATGGTGAGAGGCCCGTGCACCACAATGAAGAGTGGCTCCCGCTCGCCGCAACTGGGGAAAGCCCTCGCACAGAAACGCAGACCCAGCACAGCCAAAAATAAATATAAATTAATTAATTAATTAAAAAACCCACAAATCTACCAATGATAATAAGCTCTAAATACTGAACTAAGATAAACATAAAACCAGAAACAAATTAGATGCAGAAAGCAAACCCCAAGTCTATAGTTGCTCCCAAAGTCCACTGCCTCAATTTTGGGATGATTCGTTGTCTATTCAGGTATTCCACAGATGCAGGTACATCAAGTTGATTGTGGAGATTTAATCCACTGCTCCTGAGGCTGCTGGGAGAGATTGCCCTTTCTCTTCTTTGTTCCCACAGCTCCCGGGGTTCAGCTTTGGATTTGGCCCCGTCTCTGCATGTAGGTTGCCTGAGGGTTCCTGCTCAGACAAAACCGGGTTAAAGGAGCAGCTGATTCGGGGGCTCTGGCTCACTCAGGCCGCGGGGAGGGAGGCGTACGGATGCGGGGCGAGCCTGCGGCGGCAGAGGCCACGTGACGTTGCACCAGCCTGAGGCGCGCCGTGCGTTCTCCCGGGGAAGTTGTCCCTGGATCACGGGACCCTGGCAGTGGCGGCCCGCACAGGCTCCCGGGAGGGGCGGTGTGGAGAGTGACCTGTGCTCGCACACAGGCTTCTTGGTGGCGGCAGCGGCAGCCTTAGCGTCTCCTGCCCGTCTCTGGCGTCCGCGCTGATAGCCACGGCTCACGCCCGACTCTGGAGCTCGTTTAGGCGGTGCTCTGAATCCCCTCTCCTCGCGCACCAGGAAACAGAGAGGGAAGAAGAAGTCTCTTGTCTCTTCGGCAGCTGCAGACTTTTTCCCGGACTCCCTCCCGGCTAGCTGTGGCGCACTAGCCCCTTCAGGCTGTGTTGATGCCGCCAACCCCAGTCCTCTCCCTGTGATCCGACCGAAGCCCGAGCCTCAGCTCCCAGCCCCGCCCGCCCCGGCGGGTGAGCAGACAAGCCTCTCGGGCTGGTGAGTGCTACTCAGCACCGATCCTCCGTGCGGGAATCTCTCCGCTTTGCCCTCCGCACCCCTGTGGCTGCGCTCTCCTCCGTGGCTCCGAAGCTCCCCCCTCCGCCACCCGCTGTCTCCGCCCGCGAAGGGACTTCTAGTGCGTGGAAACCTTTCCTCCTTCACGGCTCCCTCCCACTGGTGCAGGTCCCGTCCCTATGCTTTTGTCTCTGTTTTTTCTTTTTTCTCTTGCACTACCCAGGTACGTGGGGAGTTTCTTGCCTTTTGGGAAGTCTGAGGTGTTCTGCCAGCATTCAGTAGGTATTCTGTAGGAGTTGTTCCACATGTAGATATATTTTTGTGTTTTTTGTGGGGAGGAGGGTGATCTCCACGTCTTACTCCTCCTCCATCTTGAAGTGCCCCCCTTAACTGAGGTTCTGAATCACGAACATGATCATTAGCCTGTTTTCCGTATGTTTTTCTGGAGTGAAAATGCCAGGATATTAAGGATACTCACGGGTGGCAGTGACCAACACTGACAGTGACAATCCCAGAAAAGAAATCCAGGTATCTGTTTCCTTCGTAATCAAAGAGCCACTCCATGTGCCCCTGGTGGAGCAACAAGGGCTCTGAGAAATAGGCTGTCAGCACAGGAGAAAGATGTTGCTTGTGGATCTCCAGGACTCGATCATAGGCAAGGGACTGTAGGTAGGCAAGATTTAAGTGTTTAACATCTTCCTTATCCCCACATTGCTTACAACATCACTAGCAGGTCCATATAGCAGGGCCTGGCCTCCCCACCAACCCGGCACAGGGCTGCTGCCCTCGCCCATCAGGGCAGCTCTTTGCCCAGTGACCTCCTTGCAGGACAGACACCCAAGTCCTTCCTCTCAAGTGGAGGAAATTATTCATGTGGCCCTTTAATCCCTTTCTAGATCAAACATGGAGAAGGGGGCTGGAATTTTCTACCTCTCAATGGAAAGCCTTGGCTTTGAGTTAATTCTAGCTGTGAAAAAAAGTAAAAGACTTTGGAAGTAAATGTCTGAACTAATGTGGTTTTTTTCGTCTGTAGTTTTTTTTTTGAGAATGAAAGAATGAAGTGCTTGTGGTGTTTATGTCTTTAATTACAAAGCCTCTGTCCTACAGTTCTCTTCTCTGTGGGTCCCTCCTGACTCTATTAATTCTACAATTTCTAACTTATGAATATAATGTAGGATGAAGGGGTGTTGGAGAGAGAGGGAGAGAGACAGAGATACAGAGAGGGAGAGAGAGAATGAATTCAATATTTATTAGCCTGAGAGCAAAATGATAACTTTATATTTTTTGGTGGAGGACTCAGGAAGGTCAGATTATGCATTGACATATGAGATAGAATAAAATGTGAGCCTTCACACTTGTGATCTATGTATTTCTTTGTGTGAGTACATCTATGCCTACATCCCTGTGATACGTATATTGTCATGGACAGTCTCTTCCTTGTATTCTCTGTCTCCTTCTGTTTTGTCTCTCGATCTCTGCCTCTGTCTGTCTCTGTCTCACACACACACCAACTCATGCAATGCCACTGAATGGGATAAGAGAGTTCAGATGCTCCCAGTGACTTAAGGGATAGGACATCTGAGATGGATGGCTCAGGGGCAGGCAGGGCCGTCTGTGGGTCCTTTTTGAAGAAGCAACTACTTGAGGCCTCCCAAGAAGAACCACCTCGTTGGGGTATTCCTAAAGCTCTTACTCTCACCTGGTATCTTTCAGGTGTGAAGTCACACGGAGGCATCCTGGGCTTTGTATGAAGACCGAGCTTGGTTACAGATGTCCAGAAAGCACCTGCTGAAAGTGAAGTGAATTAGTGTCCTCAGCTAAACAGCACACAGGCACGTTCGTCAGAATCATCTATAGTTACCTGAATCAAAGTCCTGAGGCACTTTTGTTTATTTCTTATTTAAATCAGCCTTTGGATTTAAAACTGAGGTATCTTTTTTTTTTTTTTTTTTAATAAATTTATTTATTTATTTTTGTCTGCATTTGGTCTTCGTTGCTGCGCGCGGGCTTTCTCTAGTTGCGGTTAGCGGGGGCTACTCTTCGTTGTGGTGCACGGGCTTCTCATTGTGGTGGCTTCTCTTGTTGTGGAGCACGGACTCTAGGTGCGTGGGCTTCAGTAGTTGTGGCTCGTGGGCTCAGTAGTTGTGGCTCGCGGGCTCTAGAGCGCAGGCTCAGTAGTTGTGGCGCACAGGCTTAGTTGCTCCGTGGCATGTGGGATCTTCCCGAACCAGGGCTCGAACCCGTGTCCCCTGCATTGGCAGGCAGATTCTTAACCACTGCGCCACCAGGGAAGTCCTCTTTTTTTTTTTTTAAACAGCTCAGAAAGAGTTTTACTCACAAGGCAGCCAAGCGAGGAGACTGGAGGAAAAGTCTCAGAACTGCCTCCCCAGTTGGGATATTTATGGAATAAGCAGGGTGGTCTTAGATGTGGGGAAAGGTAATCGGAGGTAGGGAAGAAGGTGAGGTAATTGGTGCTTTGCGTAGGTGCATCTCGGTTATGAAGTCTGCATATTCAAAACGGAGGCGCCGAGTGGGACCGGATGGTGGAGTTTTCCAGCCTCTGACGTCACCAGGCCAGTGAGTGCAGAGGCCCCAAACTGAGGTATCTTAATAATGAATTTTCTTTTTTTTGGCTGCACCACGTGGCTTGTAGGATATTAGTTCCCTGACCAGGGATTGAACCCAGGCCCTCGTCAGTGAGAGTGCGGAGTCCTAGCCACTGGACCACCAGGGAATTCCCAATAATGAATTTTCTTAAACAACAAGGTCCTACTGTACTGCACAGGGAACTATATTCAATATCCTGTGATAAACCATAATGGAAAAGAATACGTAAAAGAATATGTGTATAACTGAGTCACTGCTGTACAGCAGAAATTAACACAACATTGTAAATCAACTATACTTCAATCAAATTAAAAATAAAAATTAAAAAATAATGAAGTTTCTGGAGAAAAAAAGAGAGCTCCTCTCAAATCTAGTCAGGAAAGGCACAGAGGATACTGGGGGAAGTCATGGTTTCTCCCACCTGTGTCCCTCACAAACTTGGGAAGTTCCTCCCTCTGTCACCTGTATGGACTGTAATTCTCTGTTCAGTTCAAACTTCTGCCAGGGCCGGGGGTTGCAGGAGCCCATCCTCTGTCAATAGAGGTGCTTTCTAAACTTTGACCTTCCTAGTCCCTGAATCCCAGTGCCTAGCCCAGTTCCCAGTACTGGGTTGGCTCCAATAAACAAAGAACGAATGGCTTTTGACTATTCTTGTAGGGGATGAGGAGAGAGAGGTGCTAGGCCATGTACTATAATAATAAATACATGCAAGGAGATCTGGAAGACAAAACCTTCCTGTAAAACACAACCTGAAGTCCATGACAACACAAGACCATGGCAAAGAAAAGATAAGCTGAGCCAGAGGAATCATTAAATATTTGGAGCTAGAAGGAAGCTTAGTTTTTTTTGGGGGGGGCTGGTGGTCAAAATGCTCATTTTATAGATGTAGAAACCAGCCTAAAGTGGTAAATTAATTTGTTTAAGATCACCAAGCTAGTTAGCTGCAGAACAAGAACAAAACTCCCCGTTTCTGACTCCCAGCCTGGTACCGTTTCGCTCATTCCCTGGCCACCTCCATCCTCCTCCGCCAGCACAGATTTTGACCCCTCTATAGCAGTGGGATGGAATAATAGAATCAGAGAACATCGGAGCTGGAAGAGATATCTAGAAACCTTATAAGTACTCTTAGAAAAGAATGCTGCTAATTTTGAGGATTCAAGGTCAGTATCGAGAAAGTTTTACAGGTGGAGAGAGCTGAGGAGATGACGTCTCTTGTTCAGCCTGAAGGTTTGAATCCATGGATGTAATGTTGGTGTTTTGTGTGGCTATAAAGTCACCGTCCTGAGAAACACAATGAACAATTGTGTTTTTAAATGAATCTGGAAAGTAATGACACTGACTCTCTTTCTTTCAGAGAAAGCTCATCCACTTTTCTGCTCTAAATAATCACGAATGTCGTTAATTTGCTCTTACTTTAAAAGCAAGTGGCTTTTGGCTATCCATACATAGAAATGACCCAAAAAATAATAGCTAAGTTTTCTGAGAATTTCACCTTTTCAAAAGCTTTTCATTCTTTCTCTCTACATTAGTTACTGTTCTATAAGGGGAAAAAAATACTGAGTGTTTCTGAGAATTCGAATTCTCTTCACTCCTGCAGTCTCATTTTCCTATCTGCAAAATTGGAGTTACCCATTGAGGAGGCTGAAAGGTCTCTTGACTTCAGAGTTACAGGAAATTATGAAAGTCTGGAGGGGGAAGAAAGAGAGTTGGAAAAATTTGATAAAGAAAAGCTTGAATTTTAAATGGTCAAGTTAGGTATATGCATTCATTCATTTGTTTATTCACCAAACTGATAGGAATATGATGGCTGAATGAGTGCTCAAAATGAAATACATAAAATTCTGCTCTCAGGAAGGAAGGAAGGATGGAAGGAAGGAAGATTAGCAAGCAAGTAGGAAAAATCATGTCAGTAAGTGAAATAAGTCTAGATTACATCTCACACTTGTATGTAGAATCCAAAAAAGGAAACAAATGAATGACTATGACAAAACAGAAACAGACTCAGAGATATAGAGAACAAACTAGTGGTTACCAGTGGGGAGAAGGATGAGGGGGAGGGGCCAGGAAGGGGTAGGGGATGAAGAGGTACAACTACTATGTATAAAATAAATAAGGTACAAGGATATATTATACAGCACAGGGCATATAGCCAGTATTTCATTATAACTTTAAATGGAGTATTATCTATAAAAATATTGAATCACTATGTTGCACACTTGAAATTAATATAGTATTGTCAATCAACTGTACTTTGATAAAAAAAGAAAAAAAAGTCTAGACAACATCTTCAAACAGCTGAAAACCTCTCTCCCTAAACAACCCAAACTCAAAAATAACAGTACATATAATAGTTGATTGACAAAAAGAAAGAAAATGCTTCAGTTGTCATTATTTGCTGGAAGAAATTCGAACCTAAACATGTTGATAGTTGCCTGCATTCTTTATTCAAAATAGCCTATGTTTTGAGGGGGACATAGAGTTGAGGGTTGATAAAGCTTCTCTTGGGCTCCTGGAAATTGTGTGTGCGCGTGTGTGCACCTGCCTGTTTGCACGCCTGGGGCCCGGGAGTATGGGGCTGGTGGTGGTGGGGAGAAGACAGCACCAAGGGGGTCAGGGAAGGGATAATGAAATCTGGGTTAATAAAACTGAATCCCACGTCTATTTCGGCATAGAAACTTTTTTTGTCCCTGTTTTATCATTTTGGCTGGTCTGGTGTTGCCTTTTTAAGCCTGATGCTGAACATGGATGACAGCTAATGATTTTCATTAAATTCATTAAATTCATCAACTTCCACTCAATTCATCTGAACAACTCAAGACATTTAAAGATGGCATTTGGGGCAGGGAGGGGGAGGAATAAATTAGGAGTATAGGATTAATAGATACACATCACTTTATGTAAAATAGCTACACAACAGGGATTTACTGTATAGCACAGGGAACTATATTCAATATCTTGTAATAATCTATAATGGAAAAGAATCTGAAAAAAAAGACAACATGTATAGCTGAATCACTTTGCTGTACTCCTGAAACTGACACAATATTGTAAACCAACTCTACTTCAAATAAAAAGATGGTTCGGTTTGGAGACCACCACCACTCTTGCCAAGTGGGAAACTAGATTTAATTTTCCGGCTGCCTAATTCTCACCAACAGGGTGCCACAACAGACAAGTCACCTTAGCTCTGTGTTCTTCCCGCCCAAATCATAGTATCAAAAAGTGAAAACCTGTTGGGCAAGGTAAGTGAGAGAAATCAGTTTTTGTAGACATTTGAAAATTCTAGGGGAAATTCTCTTTGTAGTGACGAAGATTTTTCTAATATCCACAACCAGCTTTCAACACAGGGTGGATATTTATTAAGAGCCTGTGACTCTTTCAAATTAAAAAAAAGGTTATAAAATATTTGAAAATACACAATGGACATACTTGGTAGAACATTAAGGGAATTTATTAAAGTGCTAACGATGTCTTATTTCCGCATAGCATATTAGGTCACTTTAAAAAAGCTTGTCACTTTGTGTATCTCATCTGATACTCGGGCTAGCCAGCGAGTTAGGAGAGGAAGATTTTATCCCTTACCTTAGAGCTGAGGCCGTGATTAAACGTGACGTGTTCGCAGCCTTGAGGTCCCACCCTCACCCCCCATGGGGCTGAGGGCCTGAGGCCACCTCCTTTCTCCCTTCATAAACTGTCCCACAGTCTGCAGGAAGTTACGGAGGATGTTCAGCCTTCATTGAACTGTGTGCTCTAGGTGACCGGATAATAATACCAGCTGCCTGTCTCCCGCCAGGGAAGCCAAGGGAAGGGCGTGAGACCTCTGAAAGGTGAATCAGATGTCCCCACTTCTGGATCTGAAGTCTTGAGCAAAGCACCCGGGTGGAGGGACTAGCTGGAGGTCCTCATTAGAACCATAATGCGCTTCCGAGGCTGTTCCTGCCTGGAGTCCCTGCTGTTTCCACGGGGCTTTCCCTGGTATCTTTGCACGTCCAGTCCTGCCCACCTCCTCACCTTCCTATTGATTCTTATAGCCCCTCCCACCTTCCCTCTGTATCCTTCCAATAAATGTCCTTTTCCCTAAGTAAACCAGGGCCAGTTGCCATTGTTCACCAGCAAGAGCTCTGCCTGATTCCCAGGCTGGTGGCTCCATCCTTCCTTTGGTACTTTTGGGGGCAGGCCTCCTCTGAGCCCCTCCTGGCCCTCTGCTGGGCTTAGCTCAGTCCGCAGATGGCCGCAAGGATGACCTGGAGGGGCAGGTGGGACACCTACCCTTAGGGCTAATTTGAATGTTTTTCTTAGAAAAGACTCTGCAGGAGGCTTGGGACGTTTCTCAGCTGGAAATGGGTGTTATTTGCAATCCACTTGCCCTCCTGGGCACCCCTCCTTGTGGGAGAGAAGGCAGGTGATAGCAAAATGGTATGTTTGAGCATATACCCCACCTGCCTAGACATGTTATAAATTTAATAATCTTTAGCTAATTAGTAAGAAAGAAGGCATGGCTGAGATATTTTCTCCATTCTTTTATCCTGAAAACAAATTGCTTCTGTAACTTTGTGGACATAGCCTAAAGCGATTGTGCCTATCAAACAGAGGTAAGGCTGAACATTGTATGCACACATATATCACATAATATACGTGCAGGTGTTCTACAAGGATTATGACATACTCTTTCTTTTGGCTGCACCATGAGGCATGCAGCATCTCAGTTCCCCAACCAGGGATTGAACCCTCGCCCCCTGCAGTGGAAGCTCGGAGTCTTAACCACTGGACTGCCAGGGAAGTCCTGTGACACATTTTTTTTTTTTTTTAAAGATTTATTGATTGATTGATTGATTGATTGTTATGTTGGGTCTTCGTTTCTGTGCTAGGGCTTTCTCTAGTTGCGGCAAGTGGGGGCCGCTCTTCATCGCGGTGCACGGGCCTCTCACTATCGCGGCCTCTCTTGTTGCGGAGCACAGGCTCCAGACGCGCAGGCTCAGTAGTTGTGGCTCACGGGCCCAGCTGCTCCGCGGCATGTGGGATCTTCCCAGACCAGGGCTCGAACCCGTGTCCCCTGCATTGGCAGGCAGATTCTCAACCACTGCGCCACCAGGGAAGCCCTGTGACACATTTTTATTTTTGCATATCTGACAGCTTTTAACACCAGGTGATCTTCCCGTCTAACATGGTCCCTGCCTCCCCCTCCGCCCATTTTATTTTTCTATTGCCTCACCATGATTTGTTTTGATTTACAGCATGTATCTCGACTGGATTTCATTTTTTACATATTTACCTGTTTATCTGTTTATGCTCAGTCTCCCCCACTGGGATACGTAAGGGCTGAGATTTTGTTTTGCTCAGGTGTGGGTAGGTCCTCACATACTTATTGCCTAATGTCTATTTGCACCCTGCAGATTCTTAAGAAGGGTGTGTTCAATGAGTGTGTGTTTGGATGAACAAACAAGCAGGCAGGTATTTAGGACCAGTAGGTAAGAAAGTAGAAGCCAAGTCCCAAAGGTTTTGGAAAGACCAGGTAAAAAGTATGACATCCATATCTACGTGTGCTGGGTTTGCAAGATTACTTTTCCCCCGTAGTGTCCTTGGTGGAGCCACGTGAAGGGGTCCTCAGTGAGTTGATCAAGATCTCTAGGCACCGAGCCTCACCTGCCATTTCCCACCTCCTGCTCCCACCATCAGCCCAGCTCCACAACCCTCAGGGCAGGGGTAGGAAAGGGGAAGAGGCAGCAGAGAGGGCATTTTCTCTTACTTTGTCAACAACCGGTACTTTTAGGATAGCATCCTCTTTACCGAGCATAAGACTCTGGGTATAATTCTAGCTCCTTCTCAGGAAATGTTGGAGTTAAATAGTGTTCTGGAGAAAGACCCATGACTAGGGGAAAAGACAAATCCAAACAGGATTGGAAAAAGGGTGGGTAAGAAAGGGCCTGGTGGAGTCGCTCTGACTTTGGGGCCAGACAGACCTGGCTTTGAACCCCAAGTTGCCACTTCTATGTTTCTGCCTTGGACCAAATTTCTTAATTATCCTTTATTCTTCTGTCTCCTCATCTGTGAAATGGGATAATAGTACTCCCTAAGAAGTTTGGTTGAAGATGAGAGGAGATAATGCATTTAAAGCATCAGATATGTATTAAGTTTCAAAGAATTGCAATTGTTAAGGAGGAAAAAAGCAATCGGAAGAGGAAGGAAGGAGATAGGAAAAGGAAAGATGAGGAGAGAATGAAGATAAAATTGATCATGATGGGCAATGGAAAAGGGTCCCCTCTGTTTGTTCGGGGCCTGTGGGGCACAGGGTCCCACTATGACACATCAATGTGCAAATGCCTACTTACGCTCGAGTTTGCAGCAGGGAAGTTGGTGAGTAGGTGGTAAGCTCCTAGTGAAACAAGATAGGCACATGACGCCACCACCAGACCTGGCTACCCCAGGTCTGTTACTGCTGGAGAAAGAGGAGAGTCTGAGTGGAAGAAGAGGGCTCAGGGTCTAGACCTGGCTTGAATGACTTTGGGTAAATGACTACACTTCTCTGAGGCTGTTTCCTTGTTAGTAATTGAGGGGGTGGTACCACTTTCTGGAGGCCTGGTGGAAACTTGTGAAAATGCTTTATGTTTTTTAAAATAGTTATCCTCAAGCATCTGTATACTACAGTTAATACTTTATTATTTTGAGCTTCTTTCTTTTTCTTTCTTCTTTATGTTAGTGCGACTGTTTTTATTTTGAAATTGTGTATAGTCAGGTTTTATTATCCATGAATTTCATTTCAGGACGAAAGGAAGCATTACAAAATATTGGACAGGAGACGGGGGCAGTGGGTCTGACAAGGTGAGGTCTAGCTCACAGGTCTTAGTTGACTTGTCTCTAAGACCCTATCCGGGTCTAACATTCCAGAATTCCAGGCAACAGGCTCCAGAGCTCAGCCCTTCCCCTCTCGCTGACCCTCTGCTGACCCACGTCCCCCTGGTTTCCACTCACCTTTGGGGGAAGGGCGTGTCTTGGGAGTCCTGGGAGTTGAGGTCTCCAGGTACAAAGCTCTCAGCAAATGTCTCCAGGCTAGAGTCATCTCTCCCAGTCAGGAAACAAATCCCCGTGGAAGCAGGTCTGAGGAAGGGCTCCACTGCTCACTCACCAGCTGGACTTTGAGATTAGGACGGAAGGGGAGGAGCTCCCCAGGGGAGTCCTGGAGGGGTTACTGCTTCCACTTCCGGCGGGTCCCAAGGGGAGAGAAAGAGAAAGGGAGTGGGAGAGAGGGAAGGAGGGAGGGAGGGAGGGAGAGGGAAAAGAGAAGGCAGGCAGGCAGGCAGGCAAAGCAAAGGTCTTCTGGACTGTTTTGCTAGTTTTATGTCCCATCGGGGTCTCATCAGGATGAGAGTCTCTCTGCGGAAGGGTGGTGATGGGCCTGGGGGAAGGGTCAGGATATAGTTGCAGGGGTCAGAGATTTAGAAAGGAGAGGAGTGAAAAAGAGAGAGAGAAGGAAGATATCCATGAATTAAATGGGTAAAGACACTGGTTTTCGTATTAGGGGTCTTAGAGGAAGACAAGAGGGACTAATGGGGAAGGGGGTAGTCCACGGGAAAGGAGAAGGGCACCAAAAAGCTAGGGACGGCCCTGGACAGCTGCGTATCCCCTTAGGTATCTGAATAGGGCAAGAAGGTGAGAGCTGAGGAGTTAGGGTGCTTTATTTTTATTATGTTTTAATTCCTTAAATTCCCATTTGTCACTCCTGACTCCCCTGCACCCCTAATCTCCATAAGCAACTATTTTGTGTGTTTAATATATACCTTTTTGTTGGTATATATTCTTGTAAAATGTTTATTGTTTGGGGTGAATGCATTTTTTAAAAAAATTATTTATTTTTGGCTGTGTTGGGTCTTTGTTGCTGCGGGCGGGCTTTCTCTAGTTGTGGTGATCGGGGGCTACTCTTCATTGTGGTGCGCGGGCTTCTCGTTGCAGTGGCTTCTCTTGTTGCAGAGCATGGGCTCTAGATGCGCGGGCTCAGTAGTTGTGGCTCGTGGGCTCTAGAGCGCGGGCTCAGTAGTTGTGGCACACGGGCTTAGTTGCTCCACTGCACGTGGGATCCTTACGGGACCAGGGCTCGAACCCTTATCCCCTGCACTGGCAGGCAGATTCTTAACCACTGCGCCGCCATGGAAGTCCTATGCATTTTTAATTTATGTCAATAGGTGTGCTTTTTTTTTTTTCTTCACTCAGAACCATGTTTTAACAATCCATCCAGGTTGCTGTGAGTAGATCTCTTCCAGGTTTCCAGCTGCTCTGGACTGGGTATCCATGTGCCTTTGCCAGGCAGCGCCTAAGAAGGGAGAGTGACAAGGGCAGTAGGAGCTGGGAGGGTGAGGGGGTGTTGGGTTGATAACTGGCTCCCATACACAGAGGGCAAGGAAGAGCCAGGCCCCTCCACAGTGGTAGGTGGCAGATTTAATAAACAAGGGAACTTATGCGGCTTGTCTTGGGAGAGTAGGTCTCTGCATCTGCCCACTGGAATCTTAAAATTTTACATAGAGGCCTTAATTGGGTTCAGTAACATACACCGTCCAGTCGTGTACACATTACTCTCTCAAGGCTGCATCCTTGGACCAGCTCTCACTGTGCGAATGATGGGAAGAATGTATATTCCAAGGACAGAGGAGGGGGTGAGGGGCCTCTGAGTGCGTGGATCCAGCTCGCAGGTCAGCCAGTGGTCGCGTCCTCTCAACTTTCTCCTCCAGCAGGGTGGGGCTGGGGGAACCGCATACAGGGTGGACGTCTTGTATCACCTTGCACAGAGGACAACTGGCTTGGCCACATCCCCCACATCTGGGAAATAACCTTTTATCCCCAATGCCCATCAGAGGTGAGGTTACCAGGTAAGCACAGAAAGGTTTTAAATTCAATGTCAAGTGTCCCCTTTTGCGTGGGCTCCCAGCTCCCAGCCCATCCTGCTCTGGGGGCTGTAGGAAGTGGTTCTGTGATCTGGCTGGTCAAGTGCTGTGGGAATGACACATGTCAGCAAGGCCAGTGGTGAGGCGAGGCCAGTGGTGATGCAGCCTCTCCCTGGGGTGCCCAAGCTGTCACGGTGTCGGACTGAGGTGAGAAAATGCTGAGTTCCTGAGGTCTGGCACGTGTTCCTCAGCTCTACTGGGCTGTGATCTATTTCGCTTCTGCGAGCACTGGAGGCTGTAAACTCCTTGGATTTGAGATTTTTCTTGGGCTGTAAGTTTAAAGGCTGTTATGGTGAGAGGCACCCAACAGCATCAGGGGCTGCCTAGGGTGGGAAAGCAAAACATAGCATTCTGAACAACTTCACAGTGAGAAGTTGTACCTTCTTTATTTAAAAGGAAAAATGTTTATTTTGATCACTGTAATGTAATGTATGCTTTTCGTGAAAACAACAAACTCAAGCCTGCCTAGAAAGCATGAGAGAAAGTAAAAATCACAAAAAAATCTAACCTTTATATTTTAGTAAAGATTCTTTCAGAAATTTTTTTTCATGTGTGTACCTGTGTATATACATGATGTTTCATAAACTGCTTATAGTCAATAATATAGCTTTTCATTCAAAAAATGTAGATCTGGGTCATCACTCCTAATTCTTTCATAATATTTCTTGGTATATTTTATTTAATTTTGGAAAATTCTTGGCCACTGTTACTTCAATAGTTTTTCCCTGTTCTTTCTTCTACTTCTGATATTTCAATTATACACATATTACACTTTTAGAAATTGTCCCACAGTTCTTGGAGGTTCTGTTATTTTTTTTTTTCCCCCACTATATTTTCTCATTGCATTTTAATCTGGGAAGTTTCTATTACCCATCTTCAGAGTTCACTGATTATTTCCTCAGCCGTGTTCAGTCTACTCATGAGCCAATCAAAGACATTTTTCATTTCTGTTTGCTGTTGTTATGTGTTTTTGATTTCTAGCATTCCTTTCAGTTCTTTCTTGAAGTTTCCATCTCTCTGTTTACATTACCATTTGATATTACATAATATCTGCCTTTCCCATTAGGGCCTTGAATGTATTGATCATAATTATTTTAAAATGTTTGATAACTCCAGTATTTGTGTTATAGCTGAGTCTGGTTCTCATGCTTACTTTGCCTCTTCAGACTGTATTTTTTTTTCCTATCATTTTAGCATTCCTGCAACTTTTTAATGAAAGCTGGTTGTGATGTATTGGGTAATAGGACCTGAGGTAAATAAGCCTTTACTGTGAGGTTTTATGTTAATCTGGTTAGAAGCTGGGATGTGTTTGTTTTCTGTAACTGTAGGTGCCAGAGGATTCAAATTCCTCTAGTGTCCTTGTTTTTGTCCCCCGTTATCTTAGGGTTTCCTTAAGAAATTCTCTCTAAATAGAGCCAAGGCAGCTCTTTCAGCTGTAATCCACTGTTACTATACTGGAGGCTTAAAACTCTTATGATTAGATCTTAGTCTTTTAGTGGGCCTATGTCTCTGGACTGGGTTGTGATCTTCACAAGTATTTCTCTATAAATTCTCTGTAAGTATAAACTAAAAAAGTTTTCCGCCCTCGACTCCCTCCCCTGGCTTCGTTTTCCCAGTTTGTTTCCTTGAAGCCCTTACCCCTTCTGACTATGTTCTTTTTCTTTCTCCCTTAGGTGAGGTAGGAAGCATAGAGCGGCTACAGTGGGAGCAATGCCTTTCACACAGCTGATATAGGGCTCTGGCAAAGTCATCTGCCCCGGAGAACAGATCTTTGTTAAGGTGACGTCTCTGTGCACATCGTGTGCTAGTTACTCGTCCCCTTTCCCAGCCAGAGCAATGAAGGGATCTTCACCTGGGGATGTGCCCGTAAGTAAGGCCCAGAGAAGTTAAGGGTCCTCCTAAAACTCTGGCAACCAGGGAGTTTCCCATTCTCACGCTAGTCCACACTCAGCCTCTAGCAATTTGTCAAAATTACTGTTTAATGTTTCTACCAGTTATGGCTCCAGGTTAAGAAGGTCTTGCCTGTGACTTTGAGGATCTGCCTGTATTTCTAGATTTCAGAGTGACAATTCACTATGCAACCTCACTTCTCTGATGGGTTCAAGAAAAGTCATTGGTTTCAGTTTGTTCAGCTTCCTCTTGTAAAAATGGGAGTGACATCTTCCAAGCCCTTTACATGGTGGGGAAGCTGGAAGTCTACATATATTTTATTTAGTGAGTTCCTATTGATGGACAGCTATATTTTCTCCAGCATCCTAGGACATAGAACTTTGTGCACTAGATTAACTGTTTTTTCCTTTGGAGAAATACTTGAAGAGGGATTTCCAGGTCAAAATGTATGTCTGTTTTAAATGCACTCCAGTAAGTTGGCAGTTTATAATTCAATTAACATGGCACAAAGTTGTTTTCCAAGATATTGGGTCTTTTGATCTTTTTAGAATTACAGTGATATCCACTGAGTCTGAAAACTGGGATGAGGAGGAAACTTGGGTTCCCTCCCGATATAGGAGGCATTTGAAATAACACTCCAAGATCTTCCTCTAGTTTCAGAGGTAAAAAGACTATTAAACAGAAATTATTTCCAAGTTATAAGGGATGTTAAGAGACTTCTGCTCTGGCTCTTTTTGTTCTCTCTCCTTCAAGCAGATCAGGTGTAATTTTCTTCATTTTCTATAAGACCAGAGAAGATGAGGAACTACCCCATGACTGGTAAATAGGAAGGACAGGATATCAATCAAGAGACTTGCCATCTCTATTTCCCAAATAATGAATTACTTTGAAGATACAGAATATACTTCATCAGCTAGGAAAATATTGGAATTTCTCTTTGAAAAAGATAATTGGCAAAAGAGGAAACATGGAAATTCTGTTGTCATGTTAATAATCATAGGGTTTGTTTTATTTGTACACAGGTTCACTAATGATTTATCAGTTAAATCCTGAGTGAGCTTTGCTCTTTGACCCCAATCCTTCTGTCAATACCAGAGCGGGTTCCGTAAGATAACAGCTTTTCCAAAGTGATCCTTTCTCTCTCCTAACTCATTTAGGAGTGATGGATTGAAGGAAAGGGAAACATTTTGGAAAGATTTCAGATAAAACCCAATTTACATGAAACCTCCTATGACAAGTATTCCATTTCAGTAAACGGACTCTGAAGGAGGGCATGCGCAGGTGTTGAGACTGAGGGGCAGAGATGGCAGGTGTGCTGGGGAGAAGAACTGCATGGAGATGAGGCTCAGACACTGCAATGCTTAGAGTTTCAGGCAGCACTGATTTTCCTGAAAAATGGTACAAAGTCCTTCAATTTAGTTATTAGGATGAACTCTTTGAGCAAAGCTCATCTGGAATTATTAGAGTTAATTCTTTTTTTAAATAAATTTATTTATTTATGGTTGTGTTGGGTCTTCATTGCTGCATGCAGGTTTTCTCTAGTTGCGGTGAGCGGGGGCTATTCTTTGCTGCGGTTTGGGCCTTCTCATTGAGGTGGCTTCTCTTGTTGCAGAGCACGGGCTCTAGGTGCACAGGCTTCAGTAGTTGCGGCACGTGGGCTCAGTAGCTGTGGCTCGTGGGCTCTAGAGCGCAGGCTCAGTAGTCGTGGCGCCTGGGCTTAGTTACTCCGTGGCATGTGGGATCTTCCCGGACCAGGGCTCGAACCCGTGTCCCCTGCATTGGCAGGCGGATTCTTAACCACTGTGCCACCTGGGAAGCCCCGAGTTAATATTTTTTTAAAGTCAGCCTGGTAAGACTTGGGGACACAGTGGGTTACCCCAGCTTTCCCACTAGACTGTGATCCCTGGGAGAGCAGAAAGCACGTCCTAATGCTTCCTGAATCCTAACACAGTGCCTGGCACACATGCTCATCAAGTGATGTTCAACAGTGCATATAGTTGAATGACTAATAGACCACTTAATTGAGGAAGTGTTAAAAGGAGGGTCTTGAATGTTCAAATTAATTCCTTTTTGGTAGAATGTGTGGCAGAAACATTTTTGTGCATAGGCCCCTTAGCAGTTGGATTTCTCCAGTTGTTCATTCCCTTGAACTTCACAAACAAAGCATGCTGCCTCTCCCAATCTCAGCAGGATGAGATTTGTCAGAATTTGGCTCCCTGTGACCGGGGTTGATTCTGCAGGGGAGAGGAGCTGCCCTGAAGTTTGGGCCCTCAGATACAGTGAATTAGCTGACTAGGACCTTTACTTATATACCATTCCTATAATGACTGTTACAGAATTGTTTGATTTAAATGACAAATTGCAAATAGATTTAGATTGCAAATGAAAAATGAAGGAAGATTGCATCAAATGAGAAAAAGGGAACTGATTTATCACCTAAAAGAAAAAATTCTCAAGTAGAATGAGAAAACAAAATCTAGCTATATCGTGTTTATAAAAGAAACATTTAAAACATAATGACATAAAACAATTGAAAGTAAAGGAATGGAAAGAGATTCGTCAAAGAATTACCACCCAAAAGAAAACTAGTGTAGCAATATCAGTATCAGAAAAGAAAAATAAGGGTTTTAAGACAAAGAGTCATTAAGGATAAAGGGGATCATATTTAATGATGGAAGGAATAATTTGTTAGGAAGATACACCTAATAATATGGCCTCAAAATATATAAAGCAAAAATTGATAGAATTACAAGGAGAAAGAGGAATTTCTATAATTCTAGAAGATTTTAACTTATTTACAAATCACCTCAGAAAATTATATCTTAAGCAGCACAAAAGATGAATCTCATAAATGTAAAATTCTTAAATAAAATGTTACCAAATTGAATGCAGCAAAGATTGCAAAAATACATCATGACCAAGTAGAATTAATTCCAAGAATGTGAGGGTAATTTAATA
Organism: Eschrichtius robustus; assembly: GCF_028021215.1. Lineage (NCBI taxonomy): Eukaryota > Metazoa > Chordata > Mammalia > Artiodactyla > Eschrichtiidae > Eschrichtius > Eschrichtius robustus. The sequence goes on from NC_090825.1 coordinate 28,737,529, forward strand.
TTAAAGTATTTTCTCTAAATAAATTCTCTGTTATAATTTACATGTTAACTGAATAACAGAGAAAAGTCACATTATCATATAAATAAATTTGAGAGCCTTTAACACCAATTCAAGATAAAAAAAATATTATTAGCAAACAAGGAATAGAAAGGAGTTTCCTTAACATAGCCAAGTGTATCTGCAAAAACCTACAGGAAACATACTTAATGGTGAACTTTTAGTAGCATTTTCTTTCATGGCAGGATCAACAAAGAATGTCCACTATTCTGCTTCTACTGGAAATCCAACCCCAAGAAATAGAGCAGGAAAAAGATATAAGAGTTATAAGGATCAGAAAAGAAGAAAACCCAGTTGTTACATTCTGATGATATAGTTGTAAAAATGGAAAATCCAAGAAAACTTACAAATTACAAGGATTAATAATTAGAGTTCAATAAGGTTTCAGGATATAGGATCAATATTAAAAAAATCAGTGATTCCTATATACAAGCAGAAAGCACTTAGAGTAAGATAATCTTTAAAAAGATACCATTTGCAATAGCAACAAAAATATTATGGTGCCTAGGAATGAATCTAATAAAACACATGTAGACATTTATGATGAATATCATAAAGCTTTATTAAAAACAAAAGTAAATGAAGTGATATACCATGTTCATGATTAGGAAGACACAATATTATAAAGATGTGATTTCTCCCAGAATTAATACATAAATTCTATTAACAACAATTTAAATCCCAGAACAAGTTTTTAGGAAAGTTGATAGGCTTATCTCAAAATTCATGTGATGAGTAAATGGCCCAGAATTGCCAGAATAATTTTGAAGAAGGTATGGAGGTGTAGGAATTAATTTACCAGATAGCAAGACTGCATAAAACTAGGGTAATAAAACAGGGGAACATTGGAGCATGGATAGATAAAGAGACCACTGGACTGGAATAGAAGCCCAGACTTAAGACTTAACGCTTATGTAGGGACTCAGAAGATGACAGTGTTGGCATAAAAGATGAGCAAATCAGGGATGAGTTATTTAGATCCAGAATGGATTCATTAGGACAATGAAAATTAAAATGGCAACAATAATTTTATGCTCATCAAATTGTCAAAAATTAAATATCTGACAATACTAGGTAATGATTAAGGAGTGAACTCCTACACTGCTGACTGGGGTAGACATTGGTACAACCGCTTTGAGAGCAATTTATCAGTATTGAGAAAATGTTAACATATGTGTCCCATATGATCCAATAATTTCACTTCTAGATGTACATTCTGGAGAAAGTCTTGCAAACACTTAAAATGTGAAACTTGCATAAGAATATTCATTGCAGAGTCATTTATAATAGTGGAAATGGAAAGTTGATCAACACAGGGATTAACAAATAAATTTTACATATGTACACAACTGCATACAGCAGATAAAAACCAATCAACTGGAGCTGTTTGGATCTCAAAAACCCAATGCTGAATGAAAAAAAAATCAAGGTGAGTAATGATATATGTTATTATCTATGTAAAATTTATAAACACCAGAATAATTATATATATTGTTTATAGATACATATGTATGAAGTAAATGCATTTTTAAAATGGCCAGGAAGGATATACAACTGTAGGACTGTGGTTACCACTGGAGAGGGAGATAGAGAATTTGGTTATTGAGGGATGCCAATTCCTGCATCCATCATGTTTCAGTTATTAAAAAGAAAAGGTATGCAAATGTAAAATAGATAGCTAGTGGGAAGCAGCCGCATAGCACAGGGAGATCAGTTCGGTCCTTTGTGACCACCTAGAGGGGTGGGATAGGGAGGGTGAGATGGAGACGCAAGAGGGAGGAGATATGGGGATATATATATGTATAGCTGATTCACTTTGTTATACAGCAGAAACTAACACACCATTATAAAGCAATTATACTCCAATAAAGATGTTAAAAAAATAAAAAGGTATGGAAAAAAGGTAATATTTGTGAAATTTGGGTGTTGGAAGTGGATCTTTGTTGTATCATCCTCCCTAATTTTCAAGAGCGTATGAAATATTTTATGCAATAGACAAAATATTATAAATGGAAGAGTCAATTACAGCTGGAGTTCTGAGTGAAGACATGGGATAATTCCAGGTCGGAGGAAGCAAACAAAAGAAAATGTGTATTGTCGGTGCTGAGATTTGTGGCTTAAGCTTCATTTGGGAGAGTTGGTTGTTTATCAGATTTGGAACCTCTCATCTTCGTTGTTCTCAGAAGGCCCAAGGAACTTCTGAGTGCTTCCAAGCATGTTTGCATTTTTAAAGCTTGGGTCTGGCAAATGGCTAAAGACTGGAGGAACTTGAGGACAGTGGAAAGAGAAGATGTAGAATTTAGCTGGGTTGGAAGCAAGATGTCAGTTTTGATTTAGAATTAGTAGGAAATGAAATCAGAGAATATGTTGAAAGAGGAGTACAAGAATGCATGCCTGGAAAAAAAATGCCTTGGATGAGTGTTCTAAGCCAAATATTTTAGCATGTGTCTGCGTTAGTATTTAGATTGCTGTTTTTTTCCTTCTTTTAAAAAAAATATGTCCCCAAAAAGTTTGTTGAAACAAAGAAAAAAAACCCCCAAACTTACATTATGTATAAAATACATGTTTCACATATACAGAAAAAGACCCTCCAAAAATCATTGCTTAGGAAGTAATTTATTGATTCAATTTAAATTAACCATTGCTACCGTTGCAAAAGCAGTTGCTCTGAAAAAGTATTGAAAAATGTACCATGAGATTACATAGTTCAGTAACAATATCAATATTGATCATGTGAAGCAAAACTACTGGCAAATGTCATTGAAGCTCATTTTATAATTTCTAATAATTTATGCAGCGAATGTGTGTCACCTTAAAAATGTACCTGTGATGTTTACAAATTCTTTCAAACACATTTATAAATACGGTAATAAAAATTCCTGAGCTCCCTTAGCTTATACCAGTGTTCGCCAACTGACAATCCATGTGGTGTTTGACTAACACCCTCTAGCCTTTACTTAAAAAATATTTTGTCACATTCGTAAAAGTATCTGTGCTTCAAGTCTGTTTGTAAGTGTAAGTTTTAATGTGAACCTGATCATAATAAGAGAAAAATGCTTAACACTTGTATGGGCAGCAGGAGTTGAGGGGTGAGGTGAGTAGGCCAGGTTGTAGACGAAAGAATCCCAATTTAAGTGTCGAGACCTCCAAAGTAGAATATGTTTTATAGTATGGGTTTTGTCTCACTTGCATTCTTCAGAAGGATTCTCAGAAGTAAATCTGCAAGAATCTGCTTCCCTGGCCAGTAAGGTCCTATTGGAGGCTTTTCAATAACCCCATTTCCTATAGTCCTGCCCTATCTCCCAGCCCCAAGATTTCAAGGTTTCTGTTGAATAGATATTATATCTCCCAGTCCCTCAAAATAGTGGGGGATTTAGAATGTGTAAAAGTTGGTTAGTAAGTTGTAGAGTTTAGTGGGGTTAAGGTTTCAGATATGGTTCTGGCAAGATGTGGCAACATATAATTTCTGTTTTCTTTTAGGAAAGCACATGCGATAATTTTGGAAAATTAGCTACACATTACTTTTCCAACTCGTCATTAATTATATGAACGCCGTGTCTGGTGACTAACACTACAATTTTTTCCAGCTTAAAAGTAAAAGTGTGTCCAGTAATTAAAGGCAGATGGCACCAAGGTAAGCATGGGGGAGTCAGTGTTTCTTTGACAGAAGCCAAGTTTTAGGGAGTGATACTCACTAAATGAGAAATTTCTAATTCCCTGGTAAGACATGGCATTAGGGGATTTAGGAGGCAAAGAAGAATTTGTAAAGCAAACCCCACACCATCCCACAATTCTGTAACACAAGCATGAACAGTAGGTAAAGATTTCTAGATCTAGATCCATTAAAAGTACAAAGTTATCATTTTACACTTAATCCAATGAATTTGGTCAGAAAAGATGTTGTTAGTAATATGGATGAATCATACTGTTCAAAAGCATTCCATTTTTTAATGGCTTGGTTTCACCTTTATTTTATAATACTTAAATGAGCTTCTCTGATCTGATCCCCATGTGCTTGGTTCCATCTCACGTTATTTTTAGCAGCTTCTTGTGTGAGGGATGGGGTGAAGGAGGGAGATTACATTTTGCAATCATGTGGAAGGGTGAAGAGAAAGGAGGAAAATTGTTTTGGTCCAATTCACATAAACAGTTTCTGGATTATAGATCCTTAGCAGCAAAAATCCATCAAGAAAATTGTTTCAGCCATGAACGTGTTATTTTGCTATTTACATATCAAATAAAAATAAACAGAGGAAGGGGAGGCAAGGGGAATAAGCATGTATTGAGCCAGGCACTGAGCTGGGTGTTTTCAACAGCATGAATAGAAATATAATGGTCACATGTTACTGGGATGATTTTGTCTGGCAAGCGTTGTTTTTGGCGTGCAGTAAAAATGAAGTTGCTCTGGTAATAGCGATTAGCAGAATCTCCCACACTGCTGACAAGGATTTAACTGTCCGTGTTGCGCCCTCAGAATGGAAGGAGACAAATGAATAAATCCATGGGAAAGAGAAAGCACAATGCGCAATAACCAAAGATTTACAGAATTAAAGATGCAAGATGAATCAGATGACTATAGTCTTCTATAATTCTTTAAGGCTAAAAAAAATAGGCATTACCATAAGTTCATGTAGAAATGAGTTTTCAAAATCAAAACAAGATTATTTCTGATATATGGCTGATTTTCCCCATACCATAATATCTTTGATGGTTAAAATCAAATAAGGAAAAGATTTATTTCTAGGGGCTTCAGGGAAGTCAAATTGTGAGAAATATCGCTATCGTGGCTTTGGGTAGCCACCTTGAGGTGACTTACGGTTAGGAAAAAATCTGCGTCTATAGTTTTGTTGGTTTTTACCTGGTGACTTACTATGTATTCTTTCTGGCTCTTATTCGTCAGCCAGTTTTTATAAAATGGAAAAATGGTTATTGAGAAAACCTAGCATAAACCTACTGACTGGTGAATTAGAAGGTGTATTGTCATGTAAAAACAAAACAAAACCCCAGTAACATATTGTAAAAATCACTTCTAATTTCCTATGTAATGTTTAAGAATTTTGCTTGGCATTTTCTGGGAAGAGAGAAAAAGCAGAGGTAGTGGTAACTTTGAAAATATGGAACCTTTTGCTATTCCATAGCCTTCACTTCAATATGGCTTTACAGAAGACAGATCACCTAACAGTCCGGTTCTATAGGTTGCTTCGGTTTCCGCGTGAGACACATAAATTGTCTGAAATGACTGATGAAGCAGAAAAACAAGCCTCATGATGCAAATAACATTCAAGAAGTATAAGAGGTCACATGAAGCAAAGCTGGGGGGGTTGACTTTTAAACAGTTGTTGGATTGTACTTTAAACACTTACCCCAGAGCAGCTGTACAAGGGCAACTTATACTACTTCTAGACAAGATTAAGAAAAAAGTTAGTACATTCATGGTTTCATCAGAAAGATATGATTACATATTTTTTTCAGTTTTGTTTTCCAGACATAGAAACAATCATACTGAAATACATATAGATAGATTCTAAGTCATTAAATAATTATTTTCCTTTGTATTACATGGTGAGTTTCACAACAGGAGGATCATATATCTCAATGTGTCATACAGTTTTTGAACCACATAAAGTAATATAAAATCATATAACAGCTACTTTAAAGTCAGGAATATCACATGGCAAATACACAGCTATAGCACTGAAAATAGTCGAAGTGGGAGATGTGACATCTTTCATTTCTAAATGATAAGCAGTTTGAAGGAAGGACACTAGAACAAGAAGGGAGGTAGTTACTTTTAAAACTTCCAAATCATTTTATCAGGAATTTTATAAAACAAATTGCTGTCCAGGAAAATCTTTGCCATATAGTTTTTCAATTTCAGATAACACAACAACAAGATATTTTCCCCCCTCAGGATTTGTGAAATTTGCATGGAAAAAACTCAGACTGGATTTTGAAGTGTATCCAGGTGAAGCATAATTTGACCATAACTATTAAACTATCATTTTTGATATTGCTACTTAAGTAGCTAAAGTTTTTAGAGTTAATTGTTTTTTCTTTTTAATCAGCAGCAGGTAAAAGGTTAACTAATAGACTGTGATTATCTAAGGGTCTCTCTCTTCACTGACAACAACCATGTAAACAGTACACGTTTTTCCCCTTTACACATCCCAGTGCTTCCTGACATGAAATCAGAGCATAAATCAAAGGAATCAATGTGGACAAAACAGTCGTGGGCATATGGTGTTGTGAGTTACGTACATCTCTTAGCCATAAACTCAGAACACTGAATAGATGATAGAGTGACTATGTCCAATAAAATTTGGGTTTAGCAGGCTACTCTCGGCATTTTGTGGAATCCTAAGATGCCCAAACATTTGGAAACACCCTATCTTTCTATCTCTTTCCTTTTATTGAAAGAGAGATACCATGTAATGATCTCAGACCAAAAATCACCTTCTTGAAAGACACAAATCTAGGGAGAGAACTCCTGTTTGATTTGCAGATGACATGTATACTGATCATGAAATAAGTCCAGGCCATGACTATAAGTAGAACTTCTGGTTAGGTCATAAGCTCTCAAGCAATCATTTTGTGTTTTTAAGTTTCTGCTTAAGACCTCCACGGTCGAGTCGTCAATGTAGCTGGATTTATTAATGGCCTTTGAATGAATGAATGAATGAATTGGGCTAGAATCTCTAAGCCTGAGGACCTTTAAGTGGGGTAACTTGTGACCCTCAACCTGGGTCTTGATATCTGTGTGGCTGATTTAACATTTGACTCAGTCCTTTGACTCAGGCCAAAGTCATCGTTTATGCATAATTTAGTTTCTTGCAAATCCTATGGTTGCTACTGCACATAATGAACTCTCAGGAAAAATAAAGGCCCTGGAGTGAGAGCATTAGAAGCCTACAAGATGGACAGCTAAGGAGAAGAGAAGAAGCAAGGATGCTGAATGAAATCCATCTGACTTGGAGGAATGGATCTGTTTTTCTCTGCAGCAGTGTCACAGCCACATGGTCCACTGCTCCAGGTTAAGGCCACACCAGCAATATTTCCCTGCACTGTCCCTGGGCCTTCTACGGAAACCCTGGACTTTACTTAGATCATGAGCATCAAAGACAGTTAGAGCCGGAAGGGGTCTTAGAAACATTTTAGGCCAATCCACTCGTTTAACAGGTGAGGGAACTAGTGGCTAGAGTTTAAAGGACTTGCCTAAGATCACACAGCCTGTTTAGTGGCAGCAGGATGACCTCGACCTGGAAATTGAGTGCTCAGCCCACTACCCTAGCAACAACACAATTATGCTTGGGCTGAAAAAGAAATTGGTTCACTGAAGTACACACGAGGCTTTCATCAATGACAAATCTACGTTAGCAACCCTGCGGATGGTAATCCAGAGGCCTTTACATCTTTCTGCATGTGTGCAAATTTCCACGGTGCATGCATTGCCCTTCTCAGGCCCTGGCATGCAAGTCCAAGCCATTCAGAAGTACATTAATATGTTTTCAAATTGAGGGTCTCAAGTAACAGGGCGGCAGGCTTATTCCAAAATCCTAGCCAGAGTCAATTTCTTGTCAGACAAAGTAAGTTACACTATTCACATCAGCTCTGTGGCAATTCAATGAAACAATAAATTAAAATCCACTCAATAGTTGCTGATTGGACCTTGGACCGTTTAGTCATTCCCTTTCTGGCTTTTTCATTCATTTATCTAAAATGTAAGATTTACTTTCTAATCGATACACTTTTCTTGCGAAAAGGAAACTTCAAAAAAATAAAAAAGTAAAGAAAGGCACTTTGTAAGATGTGTACAAATCTGTTTCTTTCATGTCTACTCTAAGGAGATAGCGAAATTACTACAGGCAGAGTCAAGTCTTTCTGCCAGTGATGGGCAGCGGCAGGCAGCCTGGAGAAAGAGGCAGATTTGGGGACGGACCCTCCTTAGTCAAGCTGCACCCTGGGGCTCAGGTGCCTCTGGTTGTTCATCCGATTCTCCTGTTCAGTTGGGTCACTACAGGACAGCCAAACTCCTTCATCTCGTACAGATGGTAAGGGATTGACCAGCTTTGCACCAAACCAGTGAAAGCAAGTATTTAGTACATAACTGCCTACCAGGATTGGCCTTAGGCACTTAGGAGATGGAGAGTCTGTTAAATGTCAGTGACATGGCTGATTATAACTTGTGCTCATTTGAGGTGCCTTGTACGCATTTGCTAAAACTGACCCGAGAAGATTTTGCAGTTTGAGTTATAAGCGTCCATAAATCATCCATTGGCTATCCCTTTCCCGTGTGCTTTGTAACTTGAATATTTAAGTGTTTGTTTATAAAAATATGACCTTTATAATTAAGAGCTTAAGGCTTTTAAAACCAAACGTGCAATGGTGGTGCATAATCCATGGGAGAAAAAAAAACAAACCAGAATCAGCCACCTGATATAAGAAAAGTGTTTTTCTTTCTAAAAATCAAAGCCTCTTTCAATGTCTTTTTAAAAATATCTCATGCCTCTTCTCTCTACACACATATTTGCACATAATCTTAGACTATGATTCTATACCTACATGATTTATAAAATGCATGTGCAATATGTTAAGATCAGTTGGACTTGATGATTTGCAAGTGAAATAAAATGAGCACATCGCTGAAGAGGACTTGTATTTCTATGATAAAGGGCAACTATTTGTTAGCTTAATTATGATACAAGGCATTGGTTAATTATCTTTGCTGGACACAATTCAGTGAATCATGGAATCAAGGAGTCGGAGTTTAAAAGGACATTAGAGATTATCCGGCCTAACATTTCCTTCAGAGGAAACTGAGGCCCAGAGAAGGGAGTTGATCTGTCTAAGGTAACATAATTAGCATTAGAAGCTGGGTCTCTTGACCCCCAATCTGCATACTTTCATTCGACTAGGGAATTCCTTCACAGAAAATAGGCTAGACCATGAAAAAAACACAGTTTATTAAAGAGTGCTAACTGACCGTAGAATTATAGCCTTGGCTTTAGTTAACAAGTGGTAGTAATTTACTTGGTGTTTTTTTAAGGATTTAGTTTGTCTTCAGCCATGACATTTTTTTCCATATATGCCAAATTATATATCAAAAGCAGACTATTTTTGAATTTCATACTATCAGAGTGATTGATATACATCTTGGAGGAGATTGGACTGTTTTGGGGAAAGGTTTAGTCTGTATCAGCTTTGAAGGGCAAAGTCTTTCGTCAATGCTTCTCAAGGTGGAATATATTCCCTGGCCCTCTTAGAAGTTGTGTGTACTTTTGCAGGTCATTCTCTACCATTATGTGAATCCTAAACCACTAATGTGTTTTAAAAAATGATGCCTTTTTCTTACAGTACTGTTCAGTGCAAGTCAAATAGACTCGACCTGTACTTTCCAGGAGAGGATTGCTCCCTGCACTAAAATAAGCTTCAGTGGAAATGATCATCTAGGGCAATGCTTCTCAAACTTCACTGCGCACATGAATCATCTGGGGATCTTAGCAAAATGCAGATTCTGATTCTGTGGGTTTGAGGCCGGGGTGGGGTGGAGATTCTGCATTTCCAAGCAGCGCCCAGGGGATGCTGATGTAGCTGGTCAGACCATATTTTGAGTAGCCAGGATCTAGGGGATTGAATAAACTTGGACAACTTTCCCAAATAGCCCCCTCACTCTTAACATGTTGTTTGCATATTGGGAGAATAGAGCCTCAGATTTATTACTTTTGCATTTCTGGAAGCTCCGGCAATGTGTTCACTTTCACACATCAGGCCACTTCTGAGTCCAGTTCCTATCAACATGGACTTATAGGGCTGGAATATTTAGCTCACAGAGGGAGCTCAAATTCTCTATGTTCCAGCTAGTGAGTGGACACAGAAATGGATTTGCTGTCAGGTGAAATGGACATAGAGGCAGGCACTTCAATGAGTCATGGATGTGCTCTTTAAAATGGAGATCCAGGCTTCTGACTGCCCTTGGAGAGCCTGCCTTTGGAACTGACTTGGGGCTTCCAACTACCATACCCTGGCCTTTGTAGTGGTTCCCACGAATCCACAGATGCCTGGTTTCTTGGAACTTTTCTTTGGATACTTCTGACGTGAGTGCTCTCCCTGCCTCTGCCAACATTTTGCAAGTGGATCTGCTGGATCTACTCCTGAGAGACATGAACTCCTGGCTTTACTTAAAATGTCCTTCCTGCCCAAGATCGTTCAGAAAAGCAGAACAAGAACCCTCTCTCTAGGACAGTGCGTTAGATTTACCACTCTCCTTTTTCACTGTAGCTCTATGAATATTCACCCAGAGAAGAGCAGAAGCCCCGGAGTAGCCCTAAATTACAAGAGAAGTAATTTCTGGTCTGTGGAGAGCCCTAAAACTCTAGCTCTGTGATTGTTGTTTAAAGTATCCTGGAGATAAAAGGAATCAGCTAAACTATACTACACTGTGTTGGAAACTGAATATTGTCATCCGCTTCATATTCCTCAGTGGGCTTTGGGTTGGTGTGGCATTTTATTCCACAAACAGGGACTGCATATATCACTCTGTACTGTAAATACTACTTATAACCACATAGCAGAAAATACTGTACCCACTGAATAGGTAAACAGCTGTCCTGGGAAGGTAGAAAACAGTGTTTTACTTATCTAAGTGATAGAAAAATAGTCTTCAAAAATACATTGTTAAACTTACGGGTTTATATTAAAGTAGAATTTGTATGTACAGTAAGGCAGTACTTCCATTAGCGATTATCTTTTAAATTAAAGTTAGTCTTTTGGGATTTTCTTTCACTAACAGAAGACTAGGGTGTGTAATAAATTATCTATCATGCTGAAATGAAGCAGGAAAACATTTTAGAAGGATTCACCACATGAAACTCATTTGCCTCTTATGTAAGAAAAGGATTCACTTTCTAAAACTCTATTCTTCAGAAACTTCAGAATGAAATACAATTTAGGGGGGGAAAAATCCATGCTTAATAAATTCAAACTATTTTAAGAAAAAATCGGAGGCATCCTTTTTATTTGCATATTGGCAATGCGTCATTAAGGTAATAGGAACGGATGTAAACAATTTGCCAGGTGTTCTAGAATGCACTCTTTTTTTTAAGTGTGTTTAATTTGGTTAATCCTAATAAAATGAAAGAGGAGTGCAAAGGTTAAGCAACTGGTCTTCAAAAGTGCTTTTCATGGCATTTTTCTCATATCTACCATCTTCCTGTGGTAAACAGTTTTGACTAGTTCATATCCTTCTGTCACATACCAGGCCATGAAAGCCTGTTCCAGGGGATATACCTATTGGCACTGTCCCTCAAGAATACTAAGCAATGTGCTTGTATTTCATTGAACACATAATTTTATAACTGATAGCAAAACGTAAATCTACAAATCACACGAAACTAAACGATTTGCTCTGGAATCAGCTGTTGGAGAAAGAGGCAACTGGTTGAAAATGGATCATGAAGAGGAGTGACCTGGGAGTTTGGTAGTGCCATTCCAACCCCGTTCTCGAGCCTTCTCTGGTAGAGTGCATTTCATGTACTCTGTAGTGTTACCTGAAGGAAAATCACATTTTAACCCATCCTTCCATGAATCAAGCTCTCACTGAAAGGAGTGCATAAAGCCTGTGGGATGCAGGTAATCCAACCCACCGAGCTGGAGTCTGCAGTTGCTCGGGGCCGCGGGGAAGGAGGCCAGGTCTACCTCGGCTGGATTCTGTGGCAGGGATGGCGGGGCCTCCTTGGCTGGTTCTTCAAGCGGAGCCAGGTCTTGCGCTCGCCGATCCTGCACCAACACCAGGATGTTGTTATCCATCACCCGGGACACCTTCGAGTACTCCTTGCTGGTTTCAGGGGTGCTGGTCTTCTCCGCCCAGCCGCTGTTCTCGTTTGGTTTCGGGAGCAGTGCCAGTGCTCCATCTTTGCTGACTTTGTGGATCTCCACGTACTCCAGGGGTCTAGCAGAGATCGAGGGGGTCTTGTCCTGGGGCGGCAGCCGTGCCGCATCTTGGTCAGTCTTGGAACGGAAGCTTTCTGACTCCCTCTGTTCAGCTGCCTTTCCTTCCCCGCCAGTCTCAATGGTTTGCGAGGGTTTTAAAGCATGTGTGTCTGTTTCGTCCAACAAAGCGGATGCAGCACCTGCCGTGCCCAGGCCCAGCTTACACACATCAGCAACGCTGTGGTAAGATGATCTGGGGTAGGGCAGGCTGGGGGGCTGCAGCAAAGGCCACGTTGAAGATTGGGATCCGCTGGCATGAAAAGAGGGGATTTTGCCTTCCACGCTTGTGCTCTGAGGGTCTTGGGGCTGGGTTACGTTTGTTTCAGGTTTCTCTGCCTTCTCAAGGCCCTCAGGAGTGTGGAACTTGGAGGGATTGGCCCGAGGTTCATCACACTTTTCAGACAAAAGGGAAGGGCTGTCACAGCTGCCCCGGCCAGAGTCGCTGTCGGGATCCAAGTGTGTGGGCCTCACGCCTTGCCCCGGCTGTTCTTTGGAGTGAGCCGGCATCAGCTGCTGGCCTTCACTGTCATCCACCTCTAAGAACTCCACCAGTAAGTCCTCGCAGTCGGAAGTGGGAGGGAAGTCTTGGCAGCCCAGGGCGCTCAGAAGTTCTTCGGACTTGCCCTTCTATTGAAACACAGACACAAGGCAAGAAGGCTGTGAGGTTCGTAACATTCCGAATCGACATCGCAGCCAAGTCTGTGTTCCTGACTGTGGGACGGTGGGATGTGGTCACGGCCTAGCAGAATTTCCCAAACGTCACACATTTGTGTCCCAGGCCATCTAGAATCACCTCCTGGACTATTACTCACCTAATATTTTTCTTTAAGTCAATTCACGATTTTAACTTAGTCTTTCTCTAAGCAATAAGGATCACGAGTTGAATGGGCAAGTAGTATCTGTGCATATAATAAAAATATAACTATTAAATAAGAAAAGCTTGGGAAACATCTAAACCCATAGAGCTCATGCGTGCACTTGGTACTGGGACTCACTAGTTCTGAAATCTGGTTGCTGGCCTCCTACCTGGCTCCCTCACCCCACGTTCTAGAGTCTGGTAGTGGGAAGTTGATTCTCATCGTTTCCTTCTTCTCTCCCTTCTCCTCTTCCTTGCTTCTCCCTCCCTGTCCCTCCCTTCACCTCCCAACCCACTCCTTCATTTCCTTCGGCTCCATTTCCCCTCCCTCCACTCCTCCCCCGCTTCCTGCCAGCCCATATTCCCTCCATCTCCTTCGGTTCCTCTCCCTCCTCCTTCTCCTCTCTATCCTCCTCTCCCCCCACTTCTCCTCTGGCCTCCTCTTCTTATTTTCCACGCTTCTCCAGATGCTCTGACTTAGGTCAGGGCCTGGTGCCTAAATCTTGGCTCTATTACTTATTAAAGGGTCTATGACTTTGGATAAGCTGTTCTGTGATCCTCAGTTTCTCCATTTGTAAAATGGGAATAATAGTACCCATCTGGGAAAGTTCTTTTGAGAATTAAGGGTAATGGCATTAAAAATCCAAGAACTTTTTTTTTCTGACACAAAAAGCAGTTTTTAAAAGTCATTAAGTCCCTGTGGCTACAAGGTCAAATTGCGAGCTAAACAATAATACATTTAGTTAGCTGAGATGTTCATGCTGGGTCTATAAAGGTCAGTGCCAGAGACTGGAGAGCAGAATAAGAGCCCAAGTTCCTGCTCTGATATCTGCAATCAAAATGAATGCCATCAAGCCAAAGTCCCCAGGACTCACTCTTCATATTCTTGTGCTTTTGGCCTCACAGTGGCTGGGGTCAAGTGACAATGTGTAGGTGACTGCTTTTATATACATCAGTGTTAAGCAGAAGGTCAAATTGAAACTATATATTTCAACCTGCAGAGAAATTTAAAATGTTCTAACACCTCTTTTCATTTGAAACACTTAAATTTAATTCCCACTTGAATCGGTCTAAATGGGCCCTGGCAAACACCAGTTCCACTGTACTGAGCCAGTCTTAACTGAGCTCTCAAACTGAGCAAAAATTGCAATAGGATATTCTGTTACTATGGCCTTCTGTAAGGAACATTCAAGTGAGAGCTTACACCAAAGTATGACGGAGGGGCTGGTGGTAGGTTCCTCGTTTGTATTCATCAAAATATAAACCCTTTTTCTCAATTGATTATTTGTACAAAATGTTTTTGATGGGGCTTATGAAAAGACCTGATAAACCTAGCAAGCATTCCTATGTGTTTTGAGGTTTTCTTGGCTTTCTTTCATTGCCCTCTGACACTTAGTATCTGATGGTAAGTACCCTCATGCCTCCCACATCTTTCTGTAAACACACCTGCTGAAGAGGAGGGACAGCTGGTCCAGGATGGCCGAGCTGACCAGGCTGCACTGATGGGAACTGTGTGCTCGTGTGTAAAGATAATGAGTTTAGAGAAGCTGGTCACAATACATTCTTACCTCTGGCACTTACCTCCAGCAGATGAGTATCAAATCCTTTTATTTTTGGCCCAGGAACCGGAGGGAGGATGCATGTCACCATGCTATAAAAAGATTTGTGAGATAAGATAAATGCACATGTTTTCACTTTGTAATTTTTGAAAGATTAGCATTATCTCCGAATAGCTGCTACATGGACTACGGTAGGTAGAAGTTAGAGCTCCGAGGCTACGTGAAACTAACGATCAGTGGTGAAGACAATGAATAATTCTAGAGGTCAACATCAAAATGAATGCTGGCTAATTAACTCTGGCTGATTCTGAAACGACTAGGGGATTATTTGCTGTTCTTGCCAGATTTTTACTGTTTCACAACTGTGAGCCTCCATTTGATGGAAAGAGCATCAACTTCAAATGTGTCTATTCTGCTTTTGTTAGCACTGATAAAAGTTTTTCATGGCGAACACACTGCAACTAATGGCTAAAATGAGGTGCTTGAATTATCTGTAGGTTTCCATCATTTTTGTATTGTCTTTTTTGGCCATTATCCCTGACAACCATGATTGGGAGGAGGGTTGATAGACAGTGAAGTACCTGTAGCCCTTCAAAGCCACTGCCCAGACCATAATCAAACAGATGACAGCAGAAAGAACGGCCACAAAGATCCACACGGTTGCATCTTTCATTGAGAAGTCTAAAAAGCAAACAGCCAGAAAGCTTTGATCACGTACAGCATCATTAAAAACAAACAAACCAACGAAACAAATCAATGATTTGATACTTTTATAGGAAGTCCAAGGGTACATGGTCAGTTGCAGTAATAATAATTAAGAAAGCTAACATTTATTAAGTTCTTAGTAAAAACCACATGGTGTTAAGCTCTTTACATACATTGCCTGTATGTAAAGATGAGGAACTGAGACTCTAAGAGTGGTTTACCCAGAGGCATGTAGCTATAAAGTTGCAGTCTGGGATTTGAACCCAGGCCTTCTGCCTCTAGACCCTGTGCTTTTATTTCGTAAGAGCCAGGGCTGGACTGGATGCACACTCTTATGGCCTGTAATTCGGTGCTCTTTCCAGTATGCCAATGCGAGCCCTGATACTTTGGCCAGGCAAGATGTCACAAGAGCTAGGCTTCGCCATGCAGTTCTGGGCAAGACTTCTAACTCCACTGACCTTTGGTTTCCTCCCTTTCAGTTCCTAACGGCAATTCTGTTCTCTCTGAATATTTGACATGGTTGGGAGGAACAAACAAGGTAAAGACTTTGTAAACTGTAAAGTACTTGAGAAATGCAAATGATTCATTCCCTGTAGAATGCCAGCCACCATGTTTAATGGCACTTAAAGAATTGGGTGCCTTTTATATACTGCTCCTTGACTAAGAGACCGACATGTAATTGTCTTCAAGGACTGAAAATCAATTCATGCTTTTCAGATGGGATAGCGCCTTACAAATTTTGGGAGAACTAGATGATGACCTTGAATGATAGGAATGGGGCAGATAGGGAGGGCAGAATGACTGACCATCAAGCCCTCTGAGACATTTCAAGCCCATGACTGCAGACTTATCCTAGAAACTGGTCCTCACTGACAGTGACCCAGGGAGCAATGCTATACTTCCAAATGTCTTTGTGTTGAGTGGAGAGATGATAAACTCACCTCTACTCATTCTTCTGGCTAAGACTCAAAATAGTTTCTCTGTTAGTAGTTACTACATACAAATTTACTAAACTCATTCTATTTTAAAAATATTTAGGAGTATAAGCAAAAGGGAGCCAAGACACTCACCATTAGGTATCTGGATGGAGCTCTCTGGGCTCCACTCACTCCAGAATCCATGGTCTGGCTTGCAGTGAACCTGGACAAGGTATTTCTGTCCTGGATATAAGCTGAGAATCTTAAACTGAGTCTGCTGCCCAGCGAAATGAGTCTAAGGGAGGCCAAGGAAAACAGAAGTCACTCTGACTTGTGTTGTGAAGAAAGAGACTTTTTCTTTAGGCAATAAACTATTGGAGGAGTGAGGCCAAGTGATCACACTTAGTAAATACCCTGTTCACACCATTCCACCCTCTCAGCCCATCCCTTCCTCCTGTTAAATACTGCTCACACAAAAATCAATAGGCTTTCTATCTCTCCGTTTGGAACTCTACTTCAGAAAGACAAATGTTCTGCTCCCTACACCTTGCTTTCTAAATTCTACATTATGGAAGGTGACTAGTTAATAACATTGGAAAATTGTTCTTTTCTAAACTCTAATAAAATAATTGATTCAAGGATCATTCACTTATGCAAAGCCACTAGGTGGAAGAGAACTGGGAATTCATGAACACTGAAGCAATTGTGCACAAATTAAACATGAGTTTACAATCAAGGGATCAAGATGTGATCTCCCCGATCCAGAGGGCACTTTTAACATCATTTATGGTAGGTTGAGCAGATGATCTTTGTTTCCTGATATGATGGAATATGAAGCATATATATCACCTCTGAAGTTTTCTTGCCAAAAATTGTTCACCTAGAATCTAATCAAGTCTTTAGACCTAATGTCTGGTTACAGGAAATATGGGGACAGAGAAACTGGCTAAATGACCTCACAAAGAACTAATCAGACAAATGCAGAAGGTGGGGCATTCTATGTGACAAGTGGCCCAGTCTCCTGAGCACGTTGAGAGTGAAGGGATATATCAGCCAGCCACAGTGAGTGATCCTGGAGTGGATTCTGGTTTGAACAAACCAGCTGTTAAAAATATTTTTTGAAGCAATTGGGGGAATTAAAATATGGACTGGCCATTAAATGATATTAAGGGATTCAAAAAGATGATATTAAGGAATTTCAATTAATTTTCTACATGCGATCCTATTATTTTGGCTATATTTAGAAATATTCCCTTTTTAAAAGAGACATATACTAAACTATTTAAGAGTAGATTATCATAATGCCTATAATTTATTGTACTATTTGTTTACAATGAAGTATTTTAAAGTGAATAAAAATGCCATTAGCCATGGACTGGTTACACTGACATTTTTTCCTCCCACTTAGTGCCGTTTAAGTACTCTCACAGATGTTAGATCTAAGATATCCTGAGGGAGGTGGGTTGAAAACCCGGCAGAAGTGGTTGTTCAGTTGCAAGGAGCTAGTCCTGGGAGAGCTGTAAAGATGAGCCCCCATCCATCCCAGTGGAGGGGAGAAGGCCCTTCCACACATGGGTGGGTAACGTCTGCATCAGGAAGGCAACATGGTGGCCCAATAATTAGGGGGCATGACCTATTCTCAGTTGGAGTACTTCATCTTTGCCAAAGGACAGGGTTCCCTCCAAAAGCTTCCGGTTGACTCACCTCCCACTCAGCTGCTTTCTCAGGTTTTAATCGAATTTCATACTGGAGTGTGAGCCAACCAGATCTTACATCAACCAGGGTGGGTGGAAGCCACTTTATCCACAGATATGGTTTGCTGTCTTCTGGCTGTTTTAATTCCAAAGTCAGGTTCACAGGAGGGTCTGGTTCAACTGTAGATATGAAAGAAACTCCACATTTAGTCAAATATGGGTATCTGAATCCAGAACTATATGACTTAGAGGTAGATCTCTCTACCTTTTTTCTCTCCATGGTTATGAGACACTTGGTATTTGATGTCAGGTTCCTTTAAGTACAGGTCTGTGAACGCCTCCTTAAGGGTGAGGTGCCTAGGCCATACTCCCCAAAGCAATCTATAGATTTAATGTGACCCCTGTCAAATTACCCATGACATTTTTCACAGAAGTAGAACAAATAATCCTAAAATTTATATGGAACCATAGAAGACCCAGAATTGCCAAAGCAATCCTGAGGAAAAATAACAAAGCAGGAGGCATAACCCTCCCAGACTTCAGACAATACTACAAAGCTACAGGAATCAAAACAGTGTGGTGTTGGCAGAAAAACAGACATATGGATCAATGGAACAGAACAGAGAGCCCAGAAATAAACCCACACACCTATGGTCAATTAATCTTCAACAAGGGAGGCAAGAATATACAGTGGAGAAAAGACAATCTCTTCAGCAAGTGGTGTTGGGAAAGTTGGACAGCCACATGTAAATCAATGAAGTTAGAACACTCCCTCATACCACACACAAAAATAAACTCAAAATGGGTTAGAGACAAATATAAGACATGACACCATAAAACTTTTAGAAGAGAACATAGGCAAAATATCCTCTGACATAAATCATACCAATGTTTTCTTAGGTCTGTCTACCAAGGCAATAGAAATAAAAGCAAAAATAAACAAATGGGACCTAATCAAACTTACAAGCTTTTGCACAGCAAAGGAAACCATATACAAAATGAAAAGACAATGTACAGAATGGGAGAAAATACTTGCAAATGATGCAACCAACAAGGGCTTAATTTCCAAAATATACAAACAGCTCATACAATTCAATATCAAAAAAAAAAAAAAAACCAATTGAAAAATGGGCAGAAGACCTAAATAGACATTTCTCCAAAGAAGACATACAGATGGCCAACAGGCACATGAAAAAATGCTCAACATCACATCACAAATTATTAGAGAAATGCAAATCAAAACTACAATGAGGTATCACCTCACACCAGTCAGAATGGTCATCATTAAAAAATCTACAAACAACAAATGCTGGAGAGGGTGTGGAGAAAAGGGAACTCTCCTACGCAGTTGGTGGGAATGTAAATTGGTGCAACCACTATGGAAAACTGAATGGAGGTTCCTCAAAAATCTAAAAATAGGGTTGCCATATGGTCCAGCAATCCCACTCCTGGGCATATATCCAGACAAAACTATAATTCAAAAAGATACATGCACCTCTATGTTCATAGCAGCACTAATCACAATAGCCAAGACGTGGAAACAACCTAAGTGTCCATCAACAGATGAATGGATAAAGAAGATGTGAGATACACACACACACACACACACACACACACAATGGAATACTACTCAGACATAAAAAATAATGAAATAATGCCATTTGTAGCAACATGGATGGACCTAGAGATTATCATACTAAGTGAAGTAAGTCAGAAAGAGAAAGATAAATACCATATGATATCACTTGTATGTGGAATCTAAAATATGGTACAAATGAACTTATCTACGAAACAGACTCATAGACATAGAGAACAGACTTGTGGTTGCCAAGGAGGAAGGGGGGTGGTGGAGGGATGGAGTGGAAGTTTGGGATTAGGAGATGCAAAATCATATATTGAATGGGTAAACAACAAGGTCCTACTGTATAGCACAGGGAACTATACTCAGTATACTGTGATAAGCCATAATGGAAAAGAATATAAAAAAGTACATATATATATATATATATATATATATATATATATATATGTATAACTGAATCATTTTGCTGTGCAGCAGAAATTAACACAACATTGTAAAGTAACTATACTTGAATAAAATAAATTAAAAAAAAGAGTGAGGGCCCTAGGGCGCTGGCTCGCCTTACCCTCGTCTCAGTCCTGCTGGCCAGTCACATTTTCTCCATTCATTTCTTACCTCCTCAAATCAGTCTCCATTCCAGGTGAGAGAAGAGCGAGTGTAACTCTAGTGGACTTGGCATTATACCCTAGAGTTGCCTAAAAAAACAGCTTTAGAAAATTTGCCACTAATCCTAATGCTTGTATGTTACTAAGTAAATACCTAAGAAACATTGTTTTATATGGACTTACTAAATAAACATCAGTTATTTAATATAAGTTTTAATTTGAACACAAGACTGAGAAATGCTGATCAAAACATCTTTGTACAAAGGTGCAAGTAAAATGTTCAAGATGAATCCCTGAAAGCAAAGTTTCTCAACCTCAGCGTTATGTGTATTTTGGACCAGATAATTCTTTGTGGTAGGGGCCTTCCTGAGCATTGTAGGACGTTAGCAGCATCTCTGGCCTCTCCCCGTTAGAGGCCCTCTCTCCCTGTGTTGCAAACACCAAAAATATTTCCTGCCATTGCCAAGTACCCTATGGGAGGCAAAGAGCACCCAGTTGAGAATCACGTTTCAAGTGTCTTCAGCATAGCTAAATATTTCTCAGTGACAACTACAAAATCTATTTCTGAGAGATTATGTGCCAATATCCTGTACTGCAGGTTATCGCTGGATGAGATTCAAGCTGGTAGACTTTACTGTGGTTGAAACTGCGTTGTAAATGAACTTCTGCGGCCTGTCAACAACACTGTATGCTGCAGGGTTATATGAGAATTCCATGAACACTTCTTTTATTATTTTGAAAAGTATGGCCCAACACATTCTTTCACCAGAGAATTTGTTTTCCAGAGTCAGTATGAATTTGATCCATTCATTAATTTCCCTTTTTAAACATACTACTTTTCTTTAGTGATCCCATTTTTGTTTTTGTGGATAATCTTCATTACAGCAGTTGTACATTTCAGAACTTCTCTTGCTTTCACTGTTTTGACCTTAAATATTAAATATTTTAACACTTGAGGGCAGAATATTTGAGGGCAAGGAAATTTAAGAAAGAAACTATGAAAATGGAATGATTGGGTGTTTAGCATTTTAAAGACTTCATATCTCAAGTAAATTTATATGAATGGAATTTATTTTATTCCTACTTGTCCGTGGGGTTACTTTTTGATTTTCTTAAGCGAAGATCAAATTCTGTTTCCATCCCCATGCTCATTGCAATAATTTGCTGGGGAGAGACAGAATTCAAGTGGGTTCCAGTTGGTGTTGGAAGCCCTTCTAGTTTTTAAGGATCGGTCACTGATAACACACCAGTGGGATGATATACAGCCCAATACTTGAGAGTCCTAGCCTGATTTTCCTTGTTGGTTGGTGTTAGGTAAGTCAGGAAGACCTGGGTGACCTTGAACCTAATTAGCTACTCCTTAGGTTAGCTGAGGCCAAGCCATCTCTTGTCCTAAGATTCCCTTTGTCGTCCCTGCTAAACCATACAGATCACTGCAGTTATGTCTCATTGCCCTGCAGCTCAATGTTGATCACGCAAAGCAAGAAGCAGCTCTCAGGTCGATTTGGCTTCACTTTGCTAATGACTTCTCCAAACATCGTGGTTGTGATCCTGGCCTTCAGCCTTCTGTTCAAGCAGCGCTATTTGCTCCCCAAATTCTTTATTTTGAAAAGAATAGCTCCAGTTGCTAAGAAACATATGTATATTGAGAATTGAATTTGGGGCAAAGCAGTTTGGAGCAATTCCTGTGGGTGGAGAAGCAGATGAGACTCTTCTAAGAGGTGCTACTCCATGAAGCAGCTCGGTCTTTCAGGGAGAGAAATCTCAGAAGAGAAATCCCAGCTTGCCCGGGGAGAAGGGGACATCGGTTGCAGGGGGAGGGCTGGAGGGAAGGACTGATAAGGGAAGCTAAATAGAACATTCCTGTTGGGTGCAAGGGGATGGGAAGAAGGGCCAAAGGAAGGCATAAGGATTTTACTGTCTTACCGTCATAAATAAAAATCGGCTTACTCAGCCATAAAAAAGAATGAAATAATGCCATTCACCGCGGTATGGATGGGCCCGGGGAGAAGGGGACATCGGTTGCAGGGGGAGGGCTGGAGGGAAGGACTGATAAGGGAAGCTAAATAGAACATTCCTGTTGGGTGCAAGGGGATGGGAAGAAGGGCCAAAGGAAGGCATAAGGATTTTACTGTCTTACCGTCATAAATAAAAATCGGCTTACTCAGCCATAAAAAAGAATGAAATAATGCCATTCACCGCGGTATGGATGGGCCCGGGGAGAAGGGGACATCGGTTGCAGGGGGAGGGCTGGAGGGAAGGACTGATAAGGGAAGCTAAATAGAACATTCCTGTTGGGTGCAAGGGGATGGGAAGAAGGGCCAAAGGAAGGCATAAGGATTTTACTGTCTTACCGTCATAAATAAAAATCGGCTTACTCAGCCATAAAAAAGAATGAAATAATGCCATTCACCGCGGTATGGATGGGCCCGGGGAGAAGGGGACATCGGTTGCAGGGGGAGGGCTGGAGGGAAGGACTGATAAGGGAAGCTAAATAGAACATTCCTGTTGGGTGCAAGGGGATGGGAAGAAGGGCCAAAGGAAGGCATAAGGATTTTACTGTCTTACCGTCATAAATAAAAATCGGCTTACTCAGCCATAAAAAAGAATGAAATAATGCCATTCACCGCGGTATGGATGGGCCCGGGGAGAAGGGGACATCGGTTGCAGGGGGAGGGCTGGAGGGAAGGACTGATAAGGGAAGCTAAATAGAACATTCCTGTTGGGTGCAAGGGGATGGGAAGAAGGGCCAAAGGAAGGCATAAGGATTTTACTGTCTTACCGTCATAAATAAAAATCGGCTTACTCAGCCATAAAAAAGAATGAAATAATGCCATTCACCGCGGTATGGATGGGCCCGGGGAGAAGGGGACATCGGTTGCAGGGGGAGGGCTGGAGGGAAGGACTGATAAGGGAAGCTAAATAGAACATTCCTGTTGGGTGCAAGGGGATGGGAAGAAGGGCCAAAGGAAGGCATAAGGATTTTACTGTCTTACCGTCATAAATAAAAATCGGCTTACTCAGCCATAAAAAAGAATGAAATAATGCCATTCACCGCGGTATGGATGGGCCCGGGGAGAAGGGGACATCGGTTGCAGGGGGAGGGCTGGAGGGAAGGACTGATAAGGGAAGCTAAATAGAACATTCCTGTTGGGTGCAAGGGGATGGGAAGAAGGGCCAAAGGAAGGCATAAGGATTTTACTGTCTTACCGTCATAAATAAAAATCGGCTTACTCAGCCATAAAAAAGAATGAAATAATGCCATTCACCGCGGTATGGATGGGCCCGGGGAGAAGGGGACATCGGTTGCAGGGGGAGGGCTGGAGGGAAGGACTGATAAGGGAAGCTAAATAGAACATTCCTGTTGGGTGCAAGGGGATGGGAAGAAGGGCCAAAGGAAGGCATAAGGATTTTACTGTCTTACCGTCATAAATAAAAATCGGCTTACTCAGCCATAAAAAAGAATGAAATAATGCCATTCACCGCGGTATGGATGGGCCCGGGGAGAAGGGGACATCGGTTGCAGGGGGAGGGCTGGAGGGAAGGACTGATAAGGGAAGCTAAATAGAACATTCCTGTTGGGTGCAAGGGGATGGGAAGAAGGGCCAAAGGAAGGCATAAGGATTTTACTGTCTTACCGTCATAAATAAAAATCGGCTTACTCAGCCATAAAAAAGAATGAAATAATGCCATTCACCGCGGTATGGATGGGCCCGGGGAGAAGGGGACATCGGTTGCAGGGGGAGGGCTGGAGGGAAGGACTGATAAGGGAAGCTAAATAGAACATTCCTGTTGGGTGCAAGGGGATGGGAAGAAGGGCCAAAGGAAGGCATAAGGATTTTACTGTCTTACCGTCATAAATAAAAATCGGCTTACTCAGCCATAAAAAAGAATGAAATAATGCCATTCACCGCGGTATGGATGGACCTAGTGATTATCATACTGAGTGAAGTAAGTCAGACAGAGAAGGACAAGTATTATATGATATCACTTATTATGGAATCTAAAAAAAGGGTACAAATGAACTTATTTACAAAACAGAAATAGAGTCACAGAGGTAGACAACAAACTTATGGTTACCAGGGGGGAAGGAGGGGGAGGGATAGATTGGGAGATTGGGATTGACATATACACACTACTATATATAAAATAGATAACTAATAAGGACCTACTGTATAGCACAGGAAGCTCTACTCAATACTCTGTAATGACCTATATGGGAAAAGAATCTAAAAAAGAGTGGATATATGTAGATGTATAACCGATTCACTTTGCTGTACAGCAGAAACTAACACAGCCTTGTAAATCAACTATACTCCAATAAAAATTAATTAAATCCAAAAAACTGGTTTAAAACACTCAGTTGGCAAGGATGGTGTGAATTTTCTCATCTTTCTTTATGGGAATCTATCCATAAGCCAAGAAGACTCAAACTGAGTTTGACGGTTGGTAGATTCATACTGGAGTGACAAATTCCTCACCAATCACCCTTCCCCTTACCTATGTAAGTCACGTCCACGTAACGTGGATCCGAGGAACTGCTTCCCATCTGGTTCGTGGCATTTACTGTGATGATGTATATCGTCCATATGGAGGTGTGCTTCTTGTTAAAGTAGCAGGAGTTGGGGCCACCGGTTTTGTAGTCCGGACATTCATGGGTGAATGTCTCTCTGCAACGAGTAATATATCAGGAGTCAGTAAGAAAGTGGTGAAAGGAGTTTTTTCTTAATAGATCAATACCACTGGATTTTGGAGAACAGGCATTCCAGATGCCAAAAACCAGAGCTGAAGAAGGGCTCCCCAAGTTCTTCTGCCCTGCCCATGTCAGCTGGGGGGTGACCAAGGGGAGAGTGCTGGAGAAGGGGTGGCAGGGTCACGTCAGAGCCCCAGTGACTCTGTTTCTCACCAACTCTTCCTGTCTACAGGTTGTTGTGGGCTTTGTGATATATGCCCCCTGCCAATAAACACTTGAGTTTTCTGTGGCCAGTGCACCGCTTTCCTCAGGGAACCGCCATTGGGTCATCTCAGGACACTGGGACTTTCCCCTGCACATACACACGGGGTGGCGGGGAATGCACAAGGCAGCTTTTATTGCACATATGTTTTGAATTACATTTCATTAAAAAAAGATGGAAGGGAATACAAACTGCAGTATATTTCCAATTACGCTAAGTCAGCCACAGAGAAAAGTTGACTCTGAAAGGAGGTATTTCAGGCCCACGAGGCCCCTTAGGCTGCTCACAGTTAGACCTGGGGGCCTCCGCGCAAGACTCACCCCGGAGGTGTGCAGGCTTATTCCACTTGGCTTGCCACTTGGAGTTCCTGAGATCTGTTTGCCTGACACCCCTTTGGGTCCCAGAAGGGATGACAGCTTTGTGTACCACTAAGTGCTGTCACTGGGAAGTGAGCCAGCTGTTTCTGCTAGTAAATGTTTTCTTCACTGGGGAAGGATACAGCCGTCCCTGGATTTCCAGGAGGGTCTCACTGTAACTGTGACTAACTCCTTGCCCAGAGATCACCGTGTTTACTCTGCACCGCAATTTTAGCTCCCAATATGCCTTCTGGGAGATCACGGGTCCATGGATTTCCTAAGGAAAACACCTCACCTTCTTCCTTTTCTTGTAGGGCTTGTTATTTTCTTGCACGAGAAACAAGTTCGAAAAGCTAATGTACCACGGTTGTCAAAGATGACACGATAATACTCTTAGGTTACAAAAGTAATGGTTACAAAAAATGATAAATGGCACAAGCTTGATAGATAAGCATCTAAAATTAACTAGCACTTAGGAAACACTTATACGTGACCTTGGGCTACAACCTAAACTTACGACAGGCAATGGGAGCATTGCTGGATTGTGTTGCCGCGGTGATGGCCGAGCTTATGCACGTGAGGGAGCTCGGCAGGGACGTTCAGGGGAAGATGCGGACGCGTATGTTTGATTCCCTCCCCCAGTAGCAGGAGCCTTATCAGCGTCCATTCAGGGAAGCGTGGCAATTAACCCAGAGTCAGCGTTCCTGTGGCTGGAGAGTGAGGACACCCAGGTGCGCTCTGCTAGGAGAGAAGAGAACGTTTACCCTTCCTTGCGGTAAGTCAGCGTGTAATTGGTAGGTAATCTTCCATCTGCCCCAGGCTTCCACCAGCAGGTGAATGTTTCCTTTTCGGGAGAACGACATTTAAAGATCTCAGGTTTCCCAGGAGGTGACTGTCCTAGAAAAAGCCAGAAGCCACTGGCGTCAATATTAAGGTCCGTTCAACTCTCTGACCATTCTGCTGGTGACAGAAACAGATTGATGGGGCCGGGCCAGTGATGAGGCCTCGGCGGGAGTAGGGCTAGGGATGGAGGCCTCAGAAGTGCCGAGGTGTCGACATCCAGCAACACTCCTCTGTGGGCTGCCCTGAAGTTGGCAGGGCTCAGAGAGAGAGCTTTGCGGTGGGGGATGTGTGTGCGCGCGCGCGCATACTGTGAGGTGGAGATACTTTGCACCATTTGATGTAGTTTCAACAACGGTGAGCATCGAGTGCTAGGGATACATATGGACCGAGAAGGAGGACGTGGCCCTTCTATAATCCCAGGGGGTCTATGGAGTGGATACACACCCACAGCCATAAAAAGAATTCTCCCCCGGGCACGAGCATCCTGTGGTCATTTGCTGATCCAGTGCACTCCGGACCTCTCCCCTCTGGCTCACTAACCACCATCTTTCTGCCATTCCCACACAGTGAACCCAGCTCTCTTCTCTTGCTCTTTCACTGTATCCTATGGAGCGGATACACACCCACAGCCCAGTAAAAAGAATTCTCCCCCGGGCACGAGCATCCTGTGGTCATTTGCTGATCCCGTGCTCTCCGGACCTCTCCCCTCTGGCTCGCTAACCATCATCTTTCTGCCATTCCCACACAGTGAACCCAGCTCTCTTCTCTTGCTCTTTCACTGTATCACCGAGGCTCCCCCTTGAGCTGCTTCCTCCCCATCTTCTCTGTCCCTTCCTTTTCCCCTTCACTCTCCCTTGATTCCATTCAGCTTTGACCTCTGATTCAGCCTCACAGTCTGGCTCCCCATCCTCCCTGCCTCCCCATCCTCCCTGCCTCCATTTCCTCATTTGGGTTTTTGGTCCCTTTTCCCTTATATTTCCCCCTCTCTCCCTGGGTCTTTATGTGGCGAGCTGGCAAAGGGTTCCCTTGTAATTCTTGGCTCTTGTTGGGGTAGGAGGCGTGGGAGCTCCTAGAGGTGGGCGAGTGCTCTTGCGGTTACTAGCTACCATCATTATCTAGGAGCTGTACTTAGTCCCAGCTGGAAGCTAGCAGGGCTGAAAGAGCTGATGTGGAAAACCCAATGTCAAGTGGAGGATGCTTCGGAGTTCCCTAATCCCCAAAGTTCTTGGTGAGCTGGCTCCCTCTTCCGTTCCTGATCTGTCAGGTCCAGAGAGGGAAACAGTGGCCCTGAGTTTGCCCTGATGCTGCTGGGCTGGGGGGGCCCATCCACACCGAGCCACGTAACCCCAGGTGGTGTTTAGTTCAGGAAATCAGGAGCAGAGAGAAGAGCTTCCAGGTGGTGGTCCCTCAGCCTCTGGGGCTTCTCTGTTTTCTGCCACACTTGCCCTTCGTCCCTCACGCTGGCTCCCGGGTAGAACTGCTAGCAGGTCAGAAAGAGCAAGTTTGGAGGAGAACACAGGTGGGAAGACAGGGCACTAGGCAAAACCACTGGAAAGAAGAGCTGAATGGAATGGGACGATGTGGCGCACGGGCTGGGGCTGAGGTCACCAGGCTGAGTGTCAGCCGGAGCCCAGCCGCCTCCCAGCCCCCCGAAAACGGTCCACGCCAGACGGCCTGGGGTCAGCTCTGCCGATGTTTGTAACGTGGCTCGTCCTCTGGGGAACATTTCTTCAGGGTAATTTCACAGGGTGAAGCGATTTTTTGTTTGTTTGTTGTTGTGGCCAGGGAGGAGTACGTGAGGTAGAAAGGAAAGTTTACTTTTCAAAATGCACAAAACTTATGGCTCAATAATGAGCATATTTAGAAGCCAATTAAGGCCACTGTTGATTACTTGAATACTTAAAATTTCCTTATGGATTATACTGATCTCTGCGTTCCTTTTTCTCTGAAAGCTCCTCTCTCTCACATTTCACTGGTTATTAATAGTACCTCGAGGAAACTCAAGAGAGGAGGGTAAAGTTGTGAAATTATAATTAGTTAAATGTTTCTTTCACCCACTTTAGAGGAGATGGTTACAATGAATGGACTGTCTCACTATCCCTGTAAAATGCACACAAACACAGGAACAACCACAGAGGTACCACACACAGGTACACACACACACACATGCTCAAATAGAGCCCATATCAGAAGCACACCCACATACCACAGAGGAATAATATACACAGATGCATACTTGTAGAAGTATACACCAGTGCACACACAGGTACATACACAGAAATATACACCCACAAATGTGTACACAGACAGGTATACACAGAGAAGCATTTGCAATCAGGCACATATAGGGAAGTTAAGATATACACAGGTATACAAAAGTGTACACACCCAGAAATACGCAGGGGTAGACACACTGAAATGTACACACACAGGCTCACACACTCTAGTCTAGTTGTAAATTTCATTTCCCCATAACAGAGTTGGCTCTATACCCGTTTCCCACCATGTAACAGCAATCCCCTTATAACTCTTTACAGGTTTTCAAAGATTTTCCTCACACACCTTTTCATCTGAGGTGGAAGAAACATCACTATTCTCACTTTGAAAATGTATAAACCCAGAGAGGTTAGGTAATTGGCTCAAGGTTGCACAGCTAGTAAGGGACAGAACCTGAACTGAAACTCTGGTCTGTTGTTGGTAGAGGTCTTTCCCTGCACTCCCAGAATGAGGATGGAAGTCAGAGCATAGTGCCAGGATTTTGCATTAATTGCATTCATTCTTTTGCCTTAATTTTTGCATTCGTTTTAATCCCCAAAATATTGTAAATAATTTAATAGCAGCAAATGACATGGACATTTTCATTTCTCGTAACTGCATTGCAAGAGGACTGTGATGGATTCTCCCCTCCTCTCATATAAACACCCCAGGGAATGAAAGAGAACAGGACAGTCTCTTACTTACCATTCAGAAGGTTGGTGTTGAGAAAGAGTAGCAAAATGAAAACCACCATGGAGGCCGCATTTTCCTTCATGTTGGCTCCCTTCTCTTTCCACAGGAAATGTATCAGAGGTTCACTGAAAGAGAAGGCACAGGCAACTTTTTTGAAACGACAGTCTGGTTAGGCACATGCACCACTTTACTCTGGGTGATTGCAACTGATTCTTGCTCCTTGCTGAACATGAATAACAAAAACAGGAGGAAAGGAATGTAGGAAAATGTAACAAGGATGGCTTGGCTCAGAAGCATCGCTGCGCACATGCTGGGAAAAATGCTACCACCAGAGGTCATCAGATGACAACGTTCAAGGGCAGCCCAGCCGCAGCTGGCTCTTTGCACACACCCCAAGGAAAAATTGTTCTCTTTGCACCCCACAGTCACCTAACAATACATCACCTGTTTTACGTGACATAGATTGTATTCCCTACAAAAGAATTGTTCTGGGATGGCTTTGATCCTCCAGCCAAAATTAAGCCAGGCTGAAAAAGTCAGTGCATTCAGTTTAACTCCAACCTGGCCTCACGGATGCCACCAAGTAAGGGGGGCTTCCCCTGAAGGTTCAGGTTGAGAAGATTCTGGAAGCCTTCTGGGCTATGGGCATGGCTGTGAACGATGCAGTGAACTCTAGTGAACCTCCACATGGTTTCTTCCTCCCCTTTGGAAAAGCCCCATAAACAAGAAATGACAAATCCCAGTAATAATTCAAGTCCCTTGGGTTTGAAGAATTAAGCAAGTTTTGAACCTGCAGGGGTTGAGAGTTTTGAGAAATTTATTATTATATTATTATTTTTACCCTTGGAACAACTTTTAAAACCTCTAAATGTCCTTCTAAGAAAAAAGGATTTTTAAAGACATTTGGAAACGGTTCATTAGTCTTTTTGGACTCCACACAACTCTCGGAAAACAAGAGATTTGATGAAGTAAGTGTAAATTCTTGGAAACCCATGGCTTACATTTTCCCTTTAAAATTTATGGGGTTTTTTAAATCAGGGGAAGGGCACCCAGGGGCAAGGCTGCCCGTCTAGGGACATTGGAAATGACTGAGTGCTGTTTGATGAGCCCGGAAAAGGCCAGCCTTTGTCCATTCCTCCTGGTCAGAGGGCGGATCACCATCTGCCAGCCGCACACCACCTAACAGACAACTGTTTTTTTTTTTTTTTTTTTAATTTTTTTGATGTGGACCATTTTTTTTTTTTTAATTTTATTTATTTATTTATTTATGGCTGTGTTGGGTCTTCGCTTCTGCGCGAGGGCTCTCTCCAGTTGCGGCAAGCGGGGGCCACTCTTCATCGCGGTGCGCGGGCCTCTCACTATCGCGGCCTCTCTTGTTGCGGAGCACGGGCTCCAGACGCGCAGGCTCAGTAGCTGTGGCTCACGGGCCTAGTTGCTCCGCGGCATGTGGGATCTTCCCAGACCAGGGCTCGAACCCGCGTCCCCTGCGTTGGCAGGCAGATTCTCAACCACTGCGCCACCAGGGAAGCCCCAACAGACAACTTCTTGAAGCCTTCTCCACCTGAGATGTACTACTCCCTCTGAGATGTACTCGGAAATAGAAATCTTTGACGAATTAGAGGTTCGATGTACACAGGCGCCATCAAGGGACTCTCTCATAACTGGGGCTCCTGGTTCAGTAACAACTCCTGTGAAGTAGCCAGTATGCTGTTCTTTAGGGACCTTCTAGTTGCTTTTTCAGGATTCTTTTTGAATATCCTCCCAGGTGACACGTTCTAAGCCACCTGCTCTATCTAACCCCTGAGGGTCATCTAATTAAATCAAGATGCTAAAGGCTCATAATGGGTTTCAAGTCATTCCTCCTATGTATGGAACACTTATCATGGGCCAGGCACTGTGCTGAGTGTCTTTTAAAAATTTTTTTTTCGGCTGCGCTGCGCAGCATGTGGGATCTTAGTTCCCTAACCAGGGATCGAACCCGCACCCCCTGCATTGGAAGGGCAGAGTCTTAACCACTGGACCGCCAGGGAAGTCCCTGCGCTGAGTGTCTTAATCATCCAAATTGCACTGAGCCCTCACAATGCCCCTGTGCGTAGCATGGGCTATTACAATCCCCCCCTTTTTAAATTTAATTTTTATTTTATATGGGAGTAGGTTCATTTACAATGTTGTTTCAGGTGTACAGCAAAGTGGTTCAGTTACACATATACATATATCCATTCTTTTTCAGATTCTTTTCCCGTATAGGTTATTACAGAATATTGGACAGAGTTCCCTGTGCCATACAGTAGGTTCTTGTTGATTATCAATTTTATACATAGTAGTGTGTATATGTTTATCCCAGCCTCCTAATTAACCCCTCCCCTCCAACCTTTCCCCTTTGGTAACCATAAGTTTGTTTTCCAAGTCTGTGAGTCTGTTTCCTTTTTGTAAATAAGTTCATTTGTATCATTTTTAAAGATTCCACATGTAAGTGATATCATCCGATATTTCTCTTTCTCTATTACCAACCCTTTTAACAGAAGAGGAAATGAAAGTGTAGAAAGGTGTAGTAAATTGTCAGTCACGTGCCATTGGGAGAGAGGAATCTGGCAAATCTGAGAGCGTCTGATGAATCCTCCTCATTTGTGGACAGTGTGTGATGAACATGCAATTATTCCCCATTCTATGGGGGAGACGGTGGAGACCACGGTGACTGAGTCGAGGTGAACAGCACCCCAGCCTGGAGCGGGTGTGGCATCAAGAGAGCCAGGACTCAGCGAGCTCAACCACCATACTTGTGCCTGAGGATCTCAAACACTGTTGTTCTCCCTAACCCAGCTTCACTGGACCCATCTAGACCTGAAAGAGTTTTTTGTCCTAAAGATCTGATCTCAGCCTGGCTTGGGGATGGGAATTCTACCTACTGGCTGAAGAAGTTCTATAATATCCTTTTATTGAAACTTCCCTTCTCTTTTTGCATCAAAATACTTGAGATCAACTGCTATAAATCACACCTTTTGGGCGAGGTCACGTGCTAACTAGGGCTCCACGTGTTTTGAAAAAGAAACACTTGGATGGGGAGCAGGGTGGAGCAGGCAGGAGCAGATACTGTCATCACTTATGCTTCCTGGTACGCTGGTCCAGGCTCAAAGAAACTCTCCTAAATAAAGTTTTCCAATAAAAGTGCTTTCAGGAAGCATTTTATAAACTAAAAAGAAATAAGCTCCTCTGGGATTTCCTAAGATATCCTGGAATCTGTTGACTAGCCACGGGTAGTTTCTGACGCCTTGAAACCCCCATGTCAGGGAATTGGACACACTCATAGTGGTCTCATTACTGTGTTTCAATAAATAATGATTCCCAACTCATCCTGCAACTGATTCTCCAGCAGGGTAAACACAGTGGGGTAAGTAAACCTTCAGAGAGAAAGATAACCCCAACTGCCCACTTTGCTATGCCGACTGTTAACCTGATCATCTATTGTGGTCTCTCCCCACACTAGGCATACCTCCCGCTGTCCACTGATCATTTTTATGGCTGGTGGACACGAGGCTGGGGATAAATTTGGTTTTTGTCTCAAACTAAAAATAGAGTTACAGTATGATCCAGCAATCCCACCCTTGGGCATATATCCGGAAAGGACAAAAATTCTAATTCGAAAAGATACATGCACCCCAATATTCACAGCAGCACTATTTACAATAGCCAAGACATAGAAGCAATCTAAATGTCCATCAACAGATGAATGGATAAAGAAGATGTGGTGTATATATACAAAGGAATATTACTCAGCCGTAAAAAAGAGTGAAATAATGCCATTTGCAGCAATGTGGATTACCTAGAGATTATCATACTAAGTAAAATAAGTCAGACAAACACAAAAATAATATGATATAACTTACATGTGGAATCTAAAAAAATTGATACAAATTAACTTATTTACAAAATACAAACAGGCTCACAGACATGGAAAACAAACTTATGGTTACCAAAGGGGAAAGTCAGGGGGGAGGGATAAATTAGGAGGTTGGGATTAACAGATACACACCACTGTACATAAACAACAAGATCCTACTGTATAGCACAGGGAACTATATTCAATACCTTGTAATAACCTATAATGGTAAATAATCCAAAAAAGAAAATATTTGGGTCAGATATTATATTCAGATCTGAAGTCTGAATCACTTTGCTGTACACCAGAAACTAACACAACATTGTAAACCAACTATGCTTCAATAAAAAAGGTGTAAATAACTTAAAAAAATTTTTTGTTTTTGTCTCTCTGAGTCAGCTCCCCCATTGCAGCAGGATCTTGGTCAAGATTATTCACTCTAACTGGGGCCGGAACATCCAAAGAGTGTCCACAGACTGCTTTTAGTGATGGTTATAGTGGTAAATGGCTCCAAATATTTGGAGTCCAACTAGGAAAACGTTAGCCCTATACTCCCACCAGAGGACAGTTATCTTGGTTTCTCTCCTCAGTAGCTCCCCTAGTGTGACTGTGGTTTAAAAATGCAAAAAGTGAAACTGCAAAGCAGGTCTGTAGCGAGTCAGCAGCCTCCACGCCTCGCCCACGACAAACTGCCTCGGCTTCCTCGCTTCTGAATGCTCAGAGACTCTCCCATCTTTATGCTCCTCCGTAATCTTATTCAAATATGCCTTCTCCCGGTGCTGTGTCCCACTCTGGTATGACCCCACAAACCCTCTTCTTCCTCATCTTGCTCGGCATTAATGCTCATCCTGTTCAGATTCTCTCTGTCCAAACGCTTCCCTTCATCACTCTTTTCCATTAAGCCAAGTCTCATCTACACGGGCCAAGAGTTGAGAAAGCAGGGGCAGGACAGGAGTGGAGATGCAGACGTAGAGAATGGACTTGAGGATACGGGGAGGGGGAAGGGTAGGCTGGGACGAAGTGAGACAGTGGCATGGACGTGTGTACACCACCAAATGTGAAGTGGATAGCTAGTGGGAAGCAGCCGCATAGCACAGGGAGATCAGCTCGGTGCTTTGTGACCACCTAGAGGGGTGGGATAGGGAGGGTGGGAGAGAGACACAAGGAGGAGACATGGAGATATGTGTACAGGTATAGCTGATTCACTTTGTTATACAGCAGAAACTAACACACCATTGTAAAGCAATTATACTCCAATAAAGATGTTAAAAAAAAAAACAAAAAACCAGACCTGAGCTTTCACCCTTTACCCCCTGGTAGACTCTATCTGCATATGCTGGCTCACCCAGGCCCTGAGCCAATCCCAAACGCCAGAAATCTCAGCGCTACCATTTTGTGGGACTTGCTCCCAAGACCTGGTGTCAGGTGGTCTTGAAGTGAATGCAATTCTCACCTTGTCTTGCCTCATCTGCTACTGTTGCCCCAATGCTCTACTCAGATTTTGACTCAGTTTCCCTGACTCTAGAAATGAACCTAGCATGCTGGGCAGGGATTCTGAGGACTTACCTAGCTCTTGCAAGCCCAATTCCCATGGATAAGCAGGGCCCCATCCAAGATTTGAATTTCTTTAAAGAATGTCACACATGTGAAATGCACAAATCATAAGTATTCTGCTCAATGAATTATCGCAAAGTGAATATGTCTATGTTACCATCAGGTCAAGAAATAGAACACTAATAGCATCCCAGGAATCTCCCTGGTGTCTCCCCCCAATCTCTACCCACCCTTTCCCAAGAGGAACCACTCTTCTGACTTTTAACACTGCAGGTTAGTTTTGCTTACTTTGGGACTTTATAGAAATAGAATCATACAATATGCATTTTTTGAGTGTGTGTGCCTGGCTTCTTTCATTTCATGTTGTTGTATGATTCAAGCTTGTTGTTACATGGACTCGTACAAAATTCATTTTCACTTCACCTCATTCATCTTCATTCATATTACATTGAATGAAAGACCATAATTTATTTCCTCATTCTACTCTTGATGGACATTTGAGGGTTCCAGTTTTCGGTAAACTTTGGATTATGCTAAGATTGATCAAGACTCCGATGGCAGGGGAGCCCTGCACAGCTCATACCCACTTTGCGCTCCTCCCCAACTTTCAGTTCTCTACCATAAATGGTTAGGACACCACCTGCCATACCTCCTGACTATAAACGCAAACTAAGTTCCAAACGCCTGTGTGGTCCTAAAAATGCAAACAATCTCATTTCTTGCGAACAAATTTGAAATACATTCACCCACTGTTTGAAATGTTGGGAATTGTGTTAGCTGCTTCCTCTGGGGTCTGCTGGATTGGCGTCCTCTGCCCGCTGGGTCTCCTTACCTGCTGCTCTACCTGTTAGATGGCCTGAGACTAAAAAAACAGGGCGAGAACCCCACAGGTACATTTTGATTTCCAGGAATCTGGCATGTCTTTCCAATACAGAATGCTAATATTTAGTTTGGAAAGCAGAGGACATAATCTGCTAAGGGTGGGGAGAGCAGCAGGAGGGATTAGCTATTTCACACCAGGCTCAAGATTAAGGCCGTTTTACAAGCTCTGCCCAAAGTCAAGGGTCAATGACTGTAGAGAGAATAAGTGAATCACTGAAACCTTAAAGTTGAAAAAGCAGAACAAGAATCTAAGATAGGGGATGTAAATCTGCATGCAGAAGAACTGGTCCTGTGCTAATATTATCAAACTCTGGACTTGATGCCAGCTTAGCATTCTGTCTTTGACAGGGGAATCTGAAGAGGTTTTCAAGATAACATGGCAGCCACTCTTGAATGCAGGCATTGAATGTTGCGGATACAGTGCTAGGAGAACCCTGGCCTGAGGGTGGGGAGATGAAGGTCCTAGCTCTTCCTGGGTTGCATGCAAACATGTGCCCACGGCACTGAAGTGTTTATCTGTCCACAGCCCAGAAATCATAGTTACACGTTTGTTTGTGAAATTTTACAGCAGGACGTTTTCTCATATGTCATCCATTATTATTTTTCTTTTCTTTTCTTTTTTTTTATCACTGCAATGATCAAGTTTACATTTTATTGCTTCTCAAACAGGTTGCCTTCTCATTCCCTGTCCTGAGATATCCTTTGATGGGAAACATCTGGCACTTTCCATAAGGGAATCACTTCTATATAAAATGACCATCCCAGTCGAACCCAGAAGTTTAGTCAGAACATCATGGCTGTGTGAATGTTACTAGAAATAGTAGAGAGACAGTTAGAAAATGTCCACCTCTGATTCCAGACAGCCCCTCCCTCCTCTCTTGTGAATCCCAGAACTTCTCGAACTTCTTGAAGACTCTCTGTCTGTGAAAATGCATCCAAGCAGAGGAAGTATGCTGTGCATGACCACAGCTGTGCGATGTAAGAGGTAGACAATTAGCAGAGATCGGATTTGTCCAAACTGGAGCCAAATCAGGGTTGGTACTGCACCTGGGGACTTACACAGAAAGATCTCCTGGCCCCTAACCTAATCGGGGTAAACCGCTCACGGTGACGTACGCGCCTTCGCACGGGAGTCACTTTAATAAAACAGAACCCTGAATGCTTCCCCACGGCTGGAGGCATTGCTTCCAAATCCAATTACACCAACTCCTCTCACTGGCCGCAACATGCCAGCAGCGTTTTTGCTCTCAGAGAGGCTTATTTTCACTCAGCCCCCTGGGCTTGAAGGCAAGAATAGGAATTGGGTGAGTTTCAATTTTCCCCAGTCAGTGCACACTTCAGACAGATGGTGGAAATTGCCCTTTGGCCTGATTTTCAGAGGAACTAGTTCCTCATAAGACCATCAATTAACAACAATTAAAAAAAAATCCACAAATTGTACATTAGGTTTTGCAGTTTACAAAGCTGTTCCAGACTCCAGTGGTTTTCAGTCCAGGATTCACATTAGAACCATGTAGGGAACTTCTTAAAAGGACCAACTCTTATGTCTTCCCAGAGGTTCTGATTGATTCAGAATTGTGTCCACTGGCACATGGACATTTTAACAAAGCCCTCCAGATGATTTCAATGTAAAGTCAGGGCTGGGAACCACTGATGCCGCCTAACACATATAATGCCTCTGCTAGGAGGCTTCCCTCAATGGGAGAGGAAACCGAGGCTCAGAGAGGTAACTGGCTTTGCCCACTGTCACACAGCTCAGCCAGCACAGCAGAAATGGGAATCCAGTTTTTAGACTGGGAGTCCTGCCTCAAATTAACAACAACATCAAAGACAAAATGACAAAACATTTACACGGAGATCTGTAGTGTTTAAAGCACTTTCACATCATGGTCATATTTATTCTTACAATAATCCTGTGCAGAGGCAGGAAAGCTATTATTGTTCCTACTACTATGTCACGGCTCCCATGATGAGGAAATGGAAGCCCAAGGGGGTAAGTGGTTTAAACCAACAAACTTATCTTAAAAGCGTCCAGTGTGCTCGGAACTGCGTGGTGATAAAATCAGCAAACCCTCGTGTAGGACACACTACATGCCAGGCACTGAGATGTTAAGTTCTATGAATATGTCCATTTTACAGATGAGGACACTGGAGCCCAGAGAGCCTCCATGAGTTGTCCGAGGTCACACAGCTAGTGAGCAGTGTACAGAGGGAGAGGAACTCTGCAGCTGGGTTCCATGATCTGGGTTGTTAACCACCATGCTTTCGCACTTCTGATGGCTACAAAGGAGTAGTGGCCTCTACCTTCAAGAAGCTCCAACGCACAGAACCCAGCCCGGCCATGGCTTGGTGGACAGGTCAGAGGACCTTGGGACCACGGGTTCTGAGCCGTCTAAGGCATCCCTCTTTCTGATAAAGGGCTCTCTCGGCACACTCTCCCTTCCCAAAGTCGGCTCTGATACAGGGTGCTGCGGGGCTCTAGGTATGGTCCTTCAATAGCAGTGGATGTTCCTGGGGTACCGCTTCTAGAGTCTGTTCTGGGCACCACTGCCCATCCCAGATACAATGGGTCAAAATTTTTGGAGGGCGGGACCTAGGAAGGGGCATTTTTTAAATTAAAAAATGTTATTGGAATATAATTGTGCAGCATTCGCTAAAACCTCTATCAAGTCACATAACAATCATTTCTGTGATGGGAACAATTAAGAGCTAGTCACTTAGAAGCTTTGAAGTTTACATTGTTGTCTATAATCACTATGCCCTGCATGAGATCTCCAGGGCTTATTTATCTACTGATTGCAAGCTGGTACTGGAAGGGGCGTTTTTCACAAGCACTTAGGTGATTCTTTTGAAGCCGTGGTTATAGCATAAAGGACTAGGCAAGGCAGCTACTGGTTAGGAGGTAGGATTGGATCTTCCTCCATCCTCTGGGCCTGGAAAGGGCATTTTCCTAAAAGGACTGACCTGAGCTGAGGGTTCCTTGTGAGGAGGGCTACGAGGTCAAGGGCACTCTCCCCGGGGGTGTAGGTCTACACCAGGAAGCCACTGTTACATTTTCAAGGAATGTTGTAAGCCAGCGGGCTTCCTGTTGGTAGCTTGAAATCAGCCCTAGTGGGAGTACTTATATGTTGGGAACTGGCAAATGCTACAAATCAGAATGTTTCTTTCTTCTTTTTTTTTCGCCCGGAAGAGCAGTTGTTAAACTTTGACCAGCATACCCCTCACTCCACCTCTCTGGGCTCGGCGTCCCCCCATGTAAGAGGAGGACTTGGGGGTAGTTGAAACTTTCAGGCCAGCTTAATGCAGGTTTGCAGGGAGCCCCTTCTGACTGGGGGAGACCTCGTGAACCCAGGATCCCTTCCCTCCTCCCTTTCCTCTCATCTGCCTCCCCCTCTGTGCTGACTTAACCCGGCCTTCCTCGGGGTCCTGGTCAGACTCCCCCATTGCTGCCTCTGCTTGCTGAGGCTGCAAGGTTATTATTTTGCTCCTTCCTGTTGACAACTGCATTGGAGGTTAGCGGGACCTCCAGTTGCTTAACACGTTAGCTTTCTAGATATGGTACACAACACCAAAATCAAACAAACGAAGCCCCCGTAACCGTAAGCTAAAAACTCGGCTCACCTTGACCCTCGTAAGTGCGCCTCTCACAGTAGCCTGGCGCTTCTGTGATAGAACATTTTCACTCTGTGTCTATTCACCCAGCCCA
The DNA here is from genome assembly GCF_028021215.1 of Eschrichtius robustus. Classification (NCBI taxonomy): domain Eukaryota; kingdom Metazoa; phylum Chordata; class Mammalia; order Artiodactyla; family Eschrichtiidae; genus Eschrichtius; species Eschrichtius robustus. The sequence continues at coordinate 28,776,611 of NC_090825.1, forward strand.
GAGCGTGCCCTGACCTGCCTGCCACAGCTTTCCATAGATAGCTGGGGCCACTTGAGCTCCACCTGCAGGCTCTGGGCAGAATGTCCATGCAGTGAGAGAAGCCCAGGGAAGGCTTGCATCGGGTCCTGTTCTGTTCCTGGTGCTGGAATCCTGCGGGGTCAACTGTTAAGACCCCACTTCTTCCATAACAGGCCCTTCAGGCCCTGGATCTCTGCCCGGTGCCCAGATCAGTAGCTGACTCCTAGGGCCGGCCTGCAACCCCGTATTCTGTTGGCCCCAGCATCCGTGGTGCGTGGCTGGACCGTCTTTCTGAATGCCTGGCAGGATTCCCGGATACCGCCTCCTTGCAGCCCAGCTTGTCGCCTGACCCCTCCCGTCTCGCGCTGTCCCTCTCACTGCCCACGCTCCTGCTCTTCTTGGGAGGAAGGATAGGTTTCAAGGTCCTGGCTCCTCCTGGCCCTGATCCCTCTCATTCCTAGAGAGCAGTAAAGCACCCCTCTGCATTCTTCTTTTTTTAATAAATTTATTTATTTATTTATTTATTTTGTTTTTGGCCGCGTTGGGTCTTTGTTGATTCTCATGGGCTTTCTCTAGTTGCGGTGAGCGGGGTCTCCTCTTTGCTGCGGTGCGCAGGCTACTCATTGCGGTGGCTTCTCTTGTTGCGGAGCACGGGCTCTAGGCGCGCGGGCTTCAGCAGTTGTGGCACGCGGGCTCTAGAGTGCAGGCTCAGTAGTTGTGGCTCGTGGGCTTCGTGGCTCCACAGCATGTGGGATCTTCCCAGACCAGGGCTCGAACCCGTGTCCCCTGCGTTGGCAGGCGGATTCTTAACCACTGTGCCACCAGGGAAGTCCCCCTCTGCCTTCTTGATATCAACCAAGTTTAATCTCTGCACACTTCCAAAGGTTTCACACCTTCTCATTTACTCATTTTGCTCAGTAATTCTATTAGCTGTGTCTGTGTTCACATCTGGCTCACCTCCCTGTCAAAATATGCTCATCCTCGTCTAACATGCATGTGCAGGCACACAGACTAATAATAACAGCCCAAATCAGCCCCCTCCCTCCCACCCTGCAGCCCAGAGCAGGTGAACAATTGCTACCATGTGACTCCTGCACATTCCCAGAAAAATCCCTCGGCCATTTAAAGACATCATGGGTGTGTCCTCTTCCACCCTGAAGGAAATTCATTGGTGAAATTGGAAGTGACAGCAGCCACGTGACAGAGGAAGAGGATCGGGACTCAATCAGAAGATCAGCTTGAATTATGCCAGAGGAGGGCAGGCCTGGCCAGGTCTGAGTAATAAGGTAACTTTTTTTTTTTCTGTTTCACCAGGACAATGAAATATGGTTGAGTATTCATTCATTCATTTATCAAATATTAATATTTATCTCCTTCACCTTCTTCAGGCCATTGCTTAAATGTCACCTTATCAGCAAGATCTTCGTTGACCACTGTCTTCAAACCCCATCTCCAGCACTGCTCCACATTCTTCACCCCCCACCCCACTTTACTGTTCTCCACAGCTCATACCATCAACTGACCCGTGATATTTTTCCTCATTTGTTTGTTGATGGTGTGTTTCCCTCCACTAGTCTGTAAGCTCCATTAGAGCAGAGACTATGCAGGACAGTGCCTAGGGCAGTGGCCTAAATCCCAGTGATCTCACAATGTTCAGTTTTGTCTATATTCTGGAAAACATGTCATGTCTTACTGAAACAACGTCTGCCCCTTCCAGAGGAAATTGGTTTCCTTGCTCCCCTAAAATTGTAGCATAGCAGCAACTAGCTAATCCATGGTACTGGAATCCTCCCATTTCTCTTCCCTTCAGAGTATTTAAGAAGAGAGATTTTGGAGCCAAATTATCTGAGTTGGAATCCTGTTCTGTCATTTACTAAATGTGTGATCACAGGTAACTTACTTAACTTCTCTGTGCCTTAGTTTCCTCATCTGTAAAATGGGAATAATGCACGGATCAACCTCGCAGAACTATGATGAAGATTCAAAGAGTTGGTATTGGTAATGGGCTTAAAATAGTGCCCAGTCTACCATGAACACTATATAAGTGTTTGTTAAATTTCCTCCATTCTCCCATTGCTGACTGCTTCTCCCTCCTAACTCTCTCCTACCCAAGAACTTTTCCACAGTGGAAGAACTAAGAACTAAGGTAGAGTGGCATCCTTTCCATGGGAAATGTTGCACTTAGAATTTCAGTGGAGGCAATGGGGGTGTGAGGAGATTGGATTATAGTCCCTCCCAGTCAGAGGATTCCATACCCCCATCCATTGTCATTAGACACAATCATGTGTAAACAAAGAAGAACAAAGAGTTTGCTCACTCCCCAACTCTACAGAGATGAAGTTGTCAGCCACCGCAGTGCACCCTAAGAGGAACTGAGGATGAAAAATGGGAAGGGGCACTCGGCTTTGGAAAAACAGCCCCTTGGATAGTTGGATGCACAGATCAGGGAGAATTTTAATGAACCCAGATTCTTGCATCTTCCCACACATAGAAGAGCAAAAAAATCATTAACTTGAGATATCCATTCTTGTGACCAGCAGTAATCATTTTTTTTTCCAATTTTTATTGAAATATAGTTGGTTGATTTACAATGTTGTGTTAGTTTCAGGTGTACAGAAATGTGATTCAGTTAAATCTATCTATCTATCTATCTATCTATCTATCTATCTATCTATCTTAGATTCTTTTCCATTATAGGTTATGACAAGATATAAGTATAGTTGCCTGTGCTATAGAGTAGGTCTTTGTTGTTGGTTATCTATTTTATATATAGTAGTGTGTGCATTTCAGCATTAATCTTTTACAAGATGTATACTGAATTGCATGTATTTCCTAGCCAAAAATCATGTATAAACTCTCTCCTCCTTTACCTCTTCAGAACGGTTCCCTCTGAGCTACCGAGGGACTGTCTCCCAGATTATAGTCCTCAGTAAGGTCCCTGAATAAAACTTAAACTCACAACTCTTACACTGTGCGTTTTTCTTTAAGGCTTCACATGCACCCTGTGGGTGGAGTACACATCTCATCTCAATGAATTTGGACTTGGCCACATGAAAAACTCTAATCAATGGAATGTGAGTGGTTGTAATTGTGTTTGCTGTATCCAAACAGAGCCTTAAACACAATTGCATGGTATTGTATTTATTGGCTGAGGCCTTCCTGCTCTTGTTCTCCATATGTCCTCCAGATGTGCCACATGGTGCCTACTCCCTCCATCTGGGTTCCGGAATGAGAAAACAGGTGGAGCCCAGATAAGTTCAGCTGAGTCCAGCCAATCCCAGCAGAGCCACGGCCAACCTGCTGCTGAGCCACTGTCCTTACGTAAAGTGAGCAAAAAGGAAATGTGTTGTCAGCCACTGAGAGAGCACCATTTGTTACCACTGCAGAACTGACTAATCCAGGGCAAGAGCAGTAGGAGGAGAACATATGTTTTGCAAGACTGTTCAAACGAGATCGTTTTTTCACAGAGGGATCTCTGTGTGTGTTATATATGGGTCTGTGAATGTGCTGTTCATCCAATCACAAAACAACTTAAATAATAATCACTCTTATATTGGTAACAACCTTGTCTACTATGTAGATTTCCATTTCTAGAAATGTGGGCTTGGGAAGTGAGAAGGGAAGTTAAAAATAAAATGAAAAACAGTAAATTGTTGACCAACTGGCATTACCTCTCTGGCTCTCTGGTTATTTGTCTCAAGAGGAAATGAACAGCAGGAGTCCTAGAATCATGGCATTTTGGATATGAAAGGAGCCAAAAGACATGAAAGGATTCTGATCCAACCTCTCCCTTTTACAGGTTGGGCAACTAAGGCCTGGAGAGATGAAGTGCTTTGGCCAAGTGCCTGATGGGAGAATCTTTAGAGCACTGAGAGCGGGCTGTGTGCACATCTGAGAAAGTTACAATATCTAAGAAGAAATTTTCAAGAATGTGTCGAAAGCATTTTTCCTCTCTAATTCCTGCTCTTTTCTACATCTCGGTTAGAACTCTGGGAGACCACAGGAGTAGCAAAAGCTTCTAGTGTCCATCAGAATTTGGTTCTCCTTTTCCTTCTGGGTAGAGAGTTAAAGTTTGCTTCATTGGCTCCCCTTCAGTTAGACAGAGGCAGGTGAAGGAGTTGGGGCCTCTGAAAGTGGGCAGAAATGATGTACTTTTCGTCTAGTCCTGGTCTGTAAGATATTCACACATTCTCTCTCTCTCTCTCTGATCCATTACTGCCCAGAGGATGATGAAATGGAAGACTTCAGTTGTATGGGCTTAGTACAGCCCACAGATGGAAGGGTCCTGCATCCTCTTCTGATGCCCACTGGACAGGGACATGGGTGAGAAACAAATTTTGGTTGTTAAGCTTCTGAGACAGAGAGAGGTTGGGTGTTATAATGACTAGCCTTACCTAGATGGCTAATCCAGGGATAATCCAGAGACAATCAGTGCTGCTTAGTTTAGATGGTAACTACCATATTTAACCAAGTAGAAGAGCTGTAAATAAGAAGGAAGCCTCTGACATCTGGCCCACTGCCACGGTTCCTTCTTGAATACCATCATCAAAGTCTCCAAGTAACCTGTGCCTTGCTTCCTCTGCATTTTCAGCTCCACACACTGTCACATTCATATGTGTCCACAGGTGTTCAACAACACTTGTTGATGGCTGACTGACTACTTTTATAAAGCCATACACAATATATTATTTTGATTCACAGATCCATTGAAAGAGCACTTGACTTGAGCTCTACAATACATTCTTCCCATTAATCAACAGGCCCTCCATATTACTGAGAGCTATGTTCTGAGACCCTATGGATTCTTCCAATAAAGCTGCTCATGTTCATCAATTCGAACTCTAGGACAGATGGGGGACAAAGCCAACTGAGATGTGGTTGCTGGATAAGTGAGCTTTGAATAGTGATGCACTTCTGTAGCCCAGAGTAAGACAACAGCACTTAGAAAAAGAGAATATAATATGCTTAACACCTTAAAAGGTAAGTACTATTGTCAATTATAAAAGAGTCCCTCTATAGATTTCTTAATAAGTCCACCATCCTATCAGTGTATATCAACAACCAGTAGGCCTAACTCCCAATTGGTTGCTAGGTTTCCTGTGTCAATGCATTTGCACATGGAAATGGAAAGGCCCATGCAAACGTCTGCGTATTTGGCTACCGTGACACTGGCCTGGCAGAACCCAGTAAATCATTGTTGACTCACTGCTTTACAATAATAGCATCACCTCTTTGTACAACATGTAGTTGATGGTGTGTCTTCCAGACAACCCTCTCTGAGATTACCAAGGAAAAAAAAAGATTAGGAAGTCCGTATCTAAAAGCTTAGCCAATTTCTCCTTATCTTTGTAAACATTCTTGTAATATTATCCATAATGATTTTTCATCCTTGGCCTGGCAGACATCCCATACCATGTTTCTCAACTCAGCTTCAGAGACAGAAATTAATTTTAATATTATGACAAGAACAATATAATTTGGAAGGGAAGTTTGCTGCTTTGCTGATACCTCCAGTTCTGTCAATTACCAACTTATTTACAAGTCAAAATATAAGTGGCTTGGGATGCTTTTATGGGAGTGACTCAGAAGAGGGACTGATCTGCACCTGGATGTCTGGAATGCATTTCTGAATGTCCTTGATTGCTTAAAAAACTAAAAATAGAACTGCCATATGACCCAGCAATACCACTATTGGGCATATACCCTGAGAAAACCATAATTCAAAAAGAGACATGAACCACAATATTCATTGCAGCACTATTTACAATAGCCAGGACACGGAAGCAACCTAAGTGTCCATTGACAGATGAATGGCTAAAGAAGATGTGGCACATATATACAATGGAATATTACTCAGCCATAAAAAGAAACGAAATTGAGTTATTTGTAGTGAGGTGGATGGACCTAGAGTCTGTCATACAGAGTGAAGTAAGTCAGAAAGAGAAAAACAAATACCATATGCTAACACATATATATGGAATCTAAATATAAATATATATGGAATATATATATGGAATCTAAAAAAAAAAAGGTTCTGATGAACCTAGGGGCAGGACAGGAATATAGACACAGATGTAGAGAATGGACTTGAGGACACGGGGAGGGGGAAGGGTAATCTGGGACGAAGTGAGAGAGTGGCACGGACATATATACACTACCAAATGTAAAATAGATAGCTAGTGGGAAGCAGCTGCATAGCACAGGGAGATCAGCTCGGTGCTTTGTGACCAGCTAGAGGGGTGGGATAGGGAGGATGGGAGGGAGACGCAAGAGGGAGGGGATATGGGGATATATGTATACATATAGCTGATTCACTTTGTTATACAGCAGAAACTAACACAACTTTGTAAAGCAATTATACTCCAATAAAGATGTTTAAAAAAAAAAAGACCCATTATAATCCCCGCCTTTTCTTTCAGGCTCTGTGCATGTGCCAGGCACACAGAGCTAAAGTGTGGCCAGTGAGTCAGTCTGGGAAGAGCAGCAGATAATGTTCCCTTTAATGTCCTGTGCAGTTCAGAAGAGAGGTTTCCTGCTTAGGAGAAGTCCTCAGGAGCACTTGCATGCTTACTGTATGAAGGATGAGTGAACCAAGGGTCGCAGCCTCCAACGGGCTGTCTTCGTTCTCACTCTTTACCCCTCTGGAGGTCACATTTAGCCCCATGTCACTTCATGGATTAACAGGAGCAAGCATTTTGTGGGTGGACAGGTACCACATATCACGGCAGACCCTTGGCCAAATTCCTTATCAGGCATCTCTGTCTTCCCCTCCAAAGTTCTTCTCCTTGTCAGTTGCCTTGTCTTGCCCCTTTATCTTCCTTTCACTCCGCTCTAAATCCCCTTGGCAGTCCCAAGCCAAGGGGTGTGTCTCACACAAGGGCTGTGTCTCACAGCCTAAAATACCAGGCTGATATCTAGAGAAATAACCATGAGTGTTCCTCAAAGTATGCCCCATGGGGCAAGCCTTCCCATCACGTGCCTTGTTATACTCTTTGCCCCACAGAAACGGCTCCCTTTCTACGCAGGCACAGGGCTGCACGGAGAATGTGATCTCTCCATGTTGTTTCAGAAGCAATGAAGATTGACACATGGCTGCCCACTCAAAGGCCCAGCTGCCTCCTTCGCCTCAATTTCGGCTTTCCTTCCTTCAGGCAGGGACTTCCTTGGGTCTCCCCAAAGCGGGGGCTGCCCTGTCCACAGAGCACCCAGGACCTGACCGTATCATAGAACTGATAATGAAACCCGATTTATCTTTCTTCCTGAACCCGCCCAGGCTGGTAGCTCATGGATGTCAAGAACTGTGTTTATTATTTTATTATTTTTTCTTCTATGTTCCTCATCCTTAATACAAATCTCAATAAATGGTTTTGAATAAATACATGTATTGGGTGTCAGTTGCATTTAGAGGGAAGTTGGTAAGGATTTTTTTTTTTAACATCTTTATCGGAGTATAATTGCTTTACAATAGTGTGTTAGTTTCTGCTTTATAACAAAATGAATCAGCTATACATATACATACGTTCCCATATCTCTTCCCTCTTGCGTCTCCCTCCCTCCCCCCCTCCCTATCCCCCACCTCTAGGTGGTCACAAAGCACCGAGCTGATCTCCCTGTGCTATGCGGCTGCTTCCCACTAGCTATCTATTTTACATTTGGCAGTGTATATATGTCCATGCCACTCTCTCACCCTGTCACATCTTACCCCTCCCCCTCCCCATATCCTCAAGTCCATTCTCTAGTAGGTCTGTGTCTTTATTCCCATCTTGTTGCTAAGGATTTTATTCTCTAATGGGCTCTAAATCATTGGCGTATGTGGTTGAGAGGGTAATGCCTTGTCTATATTGGGTGGTTTAAAAATTGATAATAATGGCGATGTGTGTTTTGATAGGATTTCCAATTTTCAAAGTATTTTCTTATAAAATATTTATTTTATTCTTTTCCCAACGCCGTGAGATTTCTGGATGGTATCACTGAGTTCGCAAATGCTTGTGGCTATTCAACAGTAGAGGCGGGGCTGGCACCTTGCCTTCTGAGTGTAAATTGGTGAAATCTTTCTGGTAATACATGTTAAAAGCCTTAAGAATGTAGATACACTTTGATTTTTTTTTAGAACAGTATACATAGTTGCCTGTCATTTTTATTTTTATTTTTTCTCTTCATTTTTAACATCTTTGTTGGAGTATAATTGCTTTACAATGGTGTGTTAGTTTCTGCTGTATAACAAAGTGAGTCAGTTATACATATACATATATCCCCATATCTCCTCCCTCTTGCGTCTCCCTCCCACCCCTCTAGGTGGTCACAAAGCACCTAGCTGATCTCCCTGTGCTATGCAGCTGCTTCCCACTAGCTACCTATTTTACATTTGGTAGTGTATATATGTCCATGCCACTCTCTTCGTCCCAGCTTACCCTTCCCCCTCCCTGTGTCCATTCTCTACGTCTGCCTCTTTATTCCTGTCCTGCCCCTAGGTTCTTCAGAACCATTTGTTGTTGTTGTTTTTTTAAGATTCCATATATATGTGTTAGCATATGGTATTTGTTTTTCTCTTTCTGACTTACTTCGCTCTGTATGACAGACTCTAGGTCCATCCACTTCACTACAAATAACTCAATTTCGTTTCTTTTTATGGCTGAGTAATATTCCATTGTATATATGTGCCACATCTTCTTTATCCATTCACCTGTCGATGGACATTTAAGTTGCTTCCATGTCCTGGCTATTGTAAATAGAGCTGCAATGAATATTGTGGTTCATGACTCTTTTTGAATTATGGTTTTCTCAGGGTATATGCTCAGTAGTGGGATTGCTGGGTCATATGGCAGTTCTATTTTTAGTTTTTTAAGGAACCTCCATACTGTTGTAGATACACTTTGAATTGGAAAATACACTTCTAGAAATTTATCCAAAGGAAAAGAGACGTGCAAAAACAATTTTGTACACACACAAAAAAATCCCCCCTGGTCTATTTATAAAAAAAGAATATTGGGAAAAAAATCTAAATATCAAATCATAAAGGCTTATTTAACTAGATCATGGTATAGATATTCAGCAAAATATTATTTAATTTTAAAAATAATGTGATAAAACTTTTAATGATATGGAAACATGTGAAAGAAAGAAGATAACTGAGTACAGGAAGTGGATGTGTTTGACCTCAATTCTAATATATGTATCTCCACATGTGCACAGAAGAAAAACTGGGAATATATATATGCACCCAGTATATTAGCAGTGGTTATCTCTGGGAGGATGATTCTAAAATTTAAAAATATTATTTTTGTAATAAAATAAAGTATTACTAAAATACCTAAATAAAATTAAAAGTTATTACTTTTATAATTGAGGGGGAAAATCCCAATAAAAATTTTAACACCATAAAAACAATCCCTTCATGGACACCTGGTGTTTTGGAATGTAAATACATGGACGAAGTCCCCACTAGGGTGGGATACAGAAATTGGTTATACATGTCATGGCACAATTTTCAGCTGTTGACAGCCAGCCTCCCCGTGTTAATTAGTGGTGGTGTCTGAGCACGTGACCCATCTCTTGGGCAATAAAGAGGGGTTTCAACAGTTCTTGATGTCCTGCTTACTTGTTTTTAAGAACTCCCTCCATTTCTCAGAATTCCATTATTATGTCCATCTTAGGGTTATTTAAAATCCCCAGGGGCAACTAGCTATTATTTGCCATTAAGCTTCTGACAAATGGATGAGAGGCAATTTCATGGAAAACCCCTTGCACTGAGCCTCAGAAAAGGGTGCGGTCATCTTATTAAAACGGAGTTTAAGAAGTTCAGCTGGGTTCTCTCTGGGAAGCTGGGTACTTGTTTTACCCCCGGCCCCTCAGCTTCTGGTCATCCTTGGGATACAAAGCAAAAGGAATTAGAAGTTTAAAGTGTGGAAAAGAGGGAAAGAAGGTGGAGAAAGTGGGAGAATCTGGAAGTCCAAAGGGTGGTAAGGAAGAGGGGCAGCTGGTGGACTCAAGGGTTAAAGCCCCACTCTCTTGTCTATGGCCAGAAATCTGAGCATCTCTGCCAAGTCCTGAAACCACTCCCAGGGCCAAAGTCTCTCTCTCCCCTTACCTTGCTCCATCTTGTACTGGCACATCCTGTCCCTACCTGATTTAATCACCTGTTCTCACTCTTGTACAATATGTTCTTTCAAACTTCCTTCTTCATTCAAAGCATCTGGGCTACTTACACAGCAAGATAATTACTTGTCTCTCTTACTGGCTTATATTTACTCTTTTTTTCTTCTTTCCCCTTTACTCAGCTTCCCTCAGGAGCCCTCTCTTAGCAGAAAAGCCACCTGTCCAATCAAAGATGTAATGGCCAGGGATCTGAGTTAGGCTGGATCTGTGGCGAGAGCAAAAAGTACTCACAGTGCAAACTCCTTGAGAGAAAAAGGAAGGAGGAATGAGAACCAGGATTCACCCCTTTAAATGCATTTTCAGAAAACTTCAGGATGACTCTAGTTTAGTGGCTGGAACACCTATCCATCCATCCATCCATCCACCCATCCATCCATCCATCTTTCAAACGTCCACTGAGCATCTCTGATGCAGCAGGCATGGGCAGGGCCCTGATAATTTAGTCTTGTGCTAAAGCAACCCTCCTAATACTTAGGCTGGTAGAGAAGAGAAAAGCTAGTATAACACTTTACTGTAAATGACACAAGTATTAAGAAGGAGCTCTGCAGGGGCCATGAGAGCCAACAGCAGGCAGATTTGACCTACTCAAGGAGGGTGGGGGCTTCCCTGGGGAGGCTACCTGAGGGATGACGAGTAGAAAGTCCCTCTTCTTTCTCTGTTCACAGCCCTGCATATAGATGGGTGTAGCAGATGCTCCTGGTTGCTTCTCCAACAACCATTTCCCCTTTGTTTTTGCACACAGAGCCCAGTTTTGTCAGCTATCAGCTGTCCAGTCCCAGGGGATGGGGCGTTATCGTTCTAAGGTAACTGTGGTAATCTCACTTCCCATTTATCTGTGATTGGTTTAGGACTGGTTATTCCACCCAGCTCTGGACACTGAGACATGGCAGAAGTCTTCTCGGGTCTGCTGGGGAAGATTTTCCTCCCTGGTCAAAAGAGAGAGGGTGGAAGAGAAGGGTCCCCAGATAAAAAGAGTCTGGGTCCTTGGCTGTATTATGAGCTCCTAAAGCAAACCTCGGACTGGTTTTCTCAGGACTTCTTTGGTGAGTGTTACACGTCCATGGTTTAGTCTGCTTTTAGCCTGGCATCTGGCCTTTGGGGGATGATTTCATCAAAGTCTGGCATGGACAACTCAGTGGTCTAATTGGAGAAATGGGTATGTTTTCAACCCTAGTGGCCTCTACGGGTGGAAATGGTGGATGTGAGTGAGAAGTATCAGGATTCTGCTGTGAAGGGAAGGAACAAAGTAGCTTGTGGCTGGGGTATTGCTTTATTGGGCGCATTCAAAGTAATCATATCCTCACTATTGCTTTATCTGTTTGAATATCCTTTTGATTTTTTTCTTTTCAGTTCTCTGGACAATGGCAGATTTAGTGCTAGCAGTCATTAAAAGTGAAAGTCCAATAATTACTCTGCCTATCTGATTTTTGATGTGCATGCTCTGTCCAAGAAAATACGGAATCTGATTGGTTATTTTGCCATGTATGTAAATAGCTCCCACGTTGTGAGACATTTTCTCAAATTTGAGGAAAGTCATCAATATTTGGCACCAACCACTGAAAGTCCTATAAATGGACTAATCTGATTCAGTTTTCTGGATACTCTTCTAGCAAACAAAAGCCACACGCATGTTCCAGGGTCTCCCACTGCAGACTCAGAGTTTTGGGAGCCAGGAAAACTGTATCTCCCTGCGTCTCGGGCACAGGAAAACAGACTTGGCAGCTCTGGTGCCCAGGCTGTCATGCGCGCCATTTCCTCTTTACCATTAATGTTTGTCTGGGAGGGGTCTTCCGGGAAAAGTCACCTCCTTTTTCTCAGTCTAGTCCTTTGCTTGGCCGTTCGCAAGTGTTATTTGGTAATGAAGAGTCCACGAGATGGTCAGGGCTTGGGGCTGGACATGAACTGAGGTTGCAGTATGATCCAGGTGGAGGTCACACACTTTGGGGCTGGCACACTTAGGGATCTGGACAGGTACAAAGTAACCCTCATTCACCTGAGAGGTGACGCAAGCTGCAGACAGAATTGGGCAGTGGTTTCTAGAGCTGGTTCTGCCATTTCTCAGTCAGATTGATTTGGGCCCATCTCTTCCTCTTTCTGAGATGAATTTCTTTTAATAGAAACTGTCGAGAGGGTCACATCTGTCTTGCTTTCCTCAGCCAACTATTGTGAGGATGAGATGAATTAATGTTATGAAAAGTCTCCACGGGACTCCAAGTGCTGAGTGTGAACCAGTGGTCAGTAAGAGGTGAATGCTCCCAGATCCTCCACGTCTCTCTGACTCTCTGAGTGGAGGTCTAATTCCAGATGGAGAAGGTTCTCCTTTCTCCCTGAATGTCTTTTGATTTAGGAACTCCCAAGTATCCTTGCTTTAGGACTCTTGGTTACTGAGGGGCTGCCATGTGCCACCATGGTGATGATTTCCCTTTGGCTGGGAGTCCAGTGACCCCTGTGTCCCTCTTGGCTCAGGATTCAGGACAGGGTCATTTGTTTCACAAGGAGCCACAGATCCCAGGGGCCATACACTGGAGGAAATGGGGCCCAAAGCCAATGCCAATCGCTCCTTTATTTGCAGGTATCAACACCAAGAGCTTTGTGGTGGGGTGGCTTCATGTTTGCTCAGGGCTGGAGTCTGGGCAAAGCACACAAAGTTTGCCTTTTGTGCCCTTTTGCTTTCTCTTTCAAATTCTGTTCTCTCTCCTACTCCTCTCTGTCCTTCCCTACACAGAGGTCATTTCAGGCTCCCTCTGCTTCCCAGAACTCTGCGTTGGCAGTACCAGCAAAGTCAAGAGGAGTTCCACACAACAGAACTCCCTACGATGATGGAAATGGTCTATGTCTTCTCTGTCCAATACAGCAACCATAACCATATGTGACTGTCAAACATTTGAAATGTGGCCAGTGTGACCGAGGAACTGAATTTTTAATATTATTTAATTTCAATGAATTTACATTAAAATTACCACATGAAGCCAGTGGCTAGTGTGTTCGACAGTGCAGGTCTGGAGCTCAATACCTCAATCATTTCAGTCCTTCCACTCCAATCACAACTAACCTGTCTTGCAGAGGATGGATAAAGAAGATGTGGGACATATATACAATGGAATACTACTCAGCCATAGAAAGAATGAAATAATGCCATTTGCAGCAACATGGATGCAAATAGAGATTATCATACTAAGTGAAGTAAGACAGAAAGAGAAAGACAAATATCATATAATATCACTTATATGTGGAATCTAAAATATGACACAAATGAACCTGTCTACAAAACAGAAACAGACTCCTGAACACAAAGAACAGACTTCTGGTTGCCAAGGGGAAGGGGGTTGGGGAAAGGATGGAGTGTAAGGTTGGGGTTAGGGGAGACCTTCAAGATGGCAGAGGAGTAAGATATGGAGATCACCTTCCTGCCCACAAATATACCAGAAATACATCTACATGTGGAACAGCTCCTACAGAACACCTGCTGAATGCTGGCAGAAGACCTCAGACCTCCCAAAAGGCAAGAAACCCCCCACATACCTGGGTTGGGCAAAAGAAAAAAAAGAAACAGACAAAAGAGTAGGGATGCGACCTGCACCAGTGGGAGGGAGCTGTGAGGGAGGAAAGGTTTCCACACACTAGGAAGCCCCTTTGTGGGCGGAGACTGCGGGTGGCAGAGGGGGGAAGCTTCAGAGCCACGGAGGAGAGCGCAGCCACAGGGGTGCGGAGGGCAAAGCGGAGAGATTCCCGCACAGAGGAGCGGTGCCGAGCAGCACTCACCAGCCCGAGAGGCTTGTCTGCTCACCTGCTGGGGCGGGCGGGGGCTGGGAGCTGAGGCTGGGGCTTTGGAGGTCAGATCCCAGGGAGAGGACTGGGGTTGGCTGCGTGATCACAGCCTGAAGGGGTTAGTGCGCCACGGCTAGCAGGGAGGGAGTCTGGGAAAAGGTCTGGAGCTGCCAAAGAGGCAAGAGACCATTGTTTCAGGGTGCACAAGGAGAGGGGATTTAGAGCACCGCCTAAACGAGCTCAAGAGATGGGCGCGAGCTGCGGCTATCAGTGCGGACCCCAGAGGCGGGCATGAGATGCTAAGGCTGCTGCTGCCGCCACCAAGAAGCCTGTGTGCGAGCACAGGTCACTCTCCACACCGCCCCTCCCGGGAGCCGGTGCAGCCCGCCACGGCCAGGCTCCCGTGATCTGGGGACAACTTCCCCGGGAGAACGCACGGCGCCTCAGGCTGTTGCAATGTCATGCTGGCCTCTGCTGCCGCAGGCTCGCCCCGCATCCGTACCCTTCCCTCTCCCGGGCCTGAGTGAGCCAGAGCCCCTGAATCAGCTGCTCCTTTAACCCCGTCCTGTGTGAGCGAAGAACAGACGCCCTCAGGCGACCTACACACAGAGGCGGGTCCAAATCCAAAGCTGAACCCCAGGAGCTGTGCGAACAAAGAAGAGAAAGGGAAATCTCTCCCAGCAGCCTCTGGAGCAGCGGGTTAAATCTCCACAATCAACTTGATGTACCCTGCATCTGTGGAATAACTGAACAGACAACAAATCATCCCAAATTGAGGAGGTGGACTTTGGGAGCAACTGTAGACTTAGGATTTGCTGTCTGCGACTGACTGGTTTCTGGTTTTATGTTTATCTTAGTTTAGTATTTAGAGATTATTATCATTGGTAGATGTGTTTATTGATTTGGTTGCTCTTTTCCTTTTTTTTATATATAGATATATATATATATATTTTTTCCTTTTTTCTCTTTTTGTGAGTGTGTATGTGTATGCTTTGTGTGATTTGTCTATTTGTCTGTATAGCTTTGCTTTTACCATTTTTCCTAGGGTTCTCTCTGTCTGGTTTTTTTTTTTTTTTTTTTTAGTATAGTTTTTAGCGCTTGTTATCATTGGTGGATTTGTTTTTTGGTTTGGTTGCTCTCTTCTTTCTTTCTTTCTTCTTTCTTTTTTTTAAAATTCCTTTTAATTTTTAATAATTTTTTTATTTTAGTAACTTTAGTTCTTTTTATTTTCTTTCTTCTTTCCTTCCTTCCTTCCTTCCATCTTTCCTTCCTTCCTTCCTTCCTTTCTTTCTTCCTTCCTTCCTTTTTTTCTTTCTTTCTTTCTCCCTCCCTTTTCTTCTGAGCCATGTGGCTGACAGGGTCTTGGTGCTCCAGCCAGGTGTCAGGCTTGGGCCTCTGAGGTGGGAGAGCCAAGTTCAGGAAATTGGTCCACCAGAGACCTCCTGGCTCCACGTAATATCAAACAACAAAAGCTCTCCCAGAGATCTCCATCTCAATGTTAAGACCCAGCTCCACTCAACAACCAGCAAGCTACAGTGCTGGACACCCTACGCCAAACAACTAGCAAGACAGGAACACAGCTCCACCCATTAGCAGAGAGGTTGCCTAAAATTATAACAAGGTCACAGACACCCCAAATCACACCACCGGATGTGGTCCTGCCCACCAGAAAGACAACATCCAGCCACATCCACCAGAACACAGGCACTAGTACCCTTCACCAGGAAGCCTACACAACCCACTGAACCAACCTTAGCCACTGGGGGCAGACACCAAAAACAACAGGAACTATGAACCTGCAGCCTGTGAAAAGGAGACTCCAAACACAGTAACTTAAGCAAAATGAGAAGATAGAGAAATACACAGTGGATGAAGGAGCAAGGTAAAAACCCACCAGACCAAACAAATGAAGAGGAAATAGGCAGTCTATCTGAAAAAGAATTCAGAGTAATGATAGTAAAGATGATCCAAAATCTTGGCAATAGAATGGAGAAAATACAAGAAACGTTTAACAAGGACCTAGAAGAACTAAAGAGCAAACAAACAATGATGAACAACACTATAAATGAAATTAAAAATTCTCTAGAAGGAATCAATAGCAGAATAACTGAGGCAGAAGAACGGATAAGTGACCTGGAAGATAAAATAGTGGAAATAACTATGGTAGAGCAGAATAAAGAAAACAGAATGAAAAGAATTGAGGACAGTCTCAGAGACCTCTGGGATAACATTAAATGCACCAACATTTGAATTATAGGGGCACCAAAAGAAGAAGAGAGAAAGAAAGAGACTGAGAAAATATTTGAAGAGATTATAGTTGAAAACTTCCCTAATATAGGAAAGGAAATAGTCAAGTGCAGGAAGCGAAGAGAGCCCCAAACAGGATAAATCCAAGGACACACTTGCCAAGACATATATTAATCAAACTTTCAAAAATAAATACAAAGAAAAAATATTAAAAGCAGCAAGGGAAAAAAACATAACATACAAGGGAATCCCCATAAGGTTAACAGCTGACCTTTCAGCAGAAACTCTGCAAGCCAGAAGGGAGTGGCAAGACATATTTAAAGTGATGAAAGGGAAAAACCTACAACCAAGATTACTGTACCCAGCAAGGATCTCATTCAGATTCGATGGAGAAATTAAAACCTTTACAGACAAGCAAAATCTAAGAGAATTCAGCACCACCAAACCAGCTTTACAGGAAATGCTAAAGGAACTTCTCTAGGCAGGAAACACAAGAGAAGGAAAAGACCTACAGTAACAAACCCAAAACAATTAAGAAAATGGTAATAGGAACAGACATATCGATATTTACCTTAAATGTAAATGGATTAAATGCTCAACAAAAAGACATAGACTGGCTGAATGGAGACAAACACAAGACCCATACATATGCTGTCTAAAAGAGACCCACACATATGCTGTCTACAAGAGACCCACATCAGACCTAGGGACACATACAGACTGAAAGTGAGGGGATGGAAAAAGATATTCCATGCAAAGGGAAATCAAAAGAAAGCTGGACTAGCAATTCTCCTATCAAACAAAATAGATTTTAAAATAAAGGCTATTACAAGAGACAAAGAAGGACACTACATAACGATCAAGGGATCAATCTAAGAAGAAGACATAACAATTGTAAATATTTATGCATCCAACATAGGAGCACCTCAATACATAAGGCAAATGCTAACAGCCATAAAAGGGGAAATCGACAGTAACACAATCATAGTAGGGGACTTTAACACCCCACTTTCACCAATGGATCATCCAAAATGAAAATAAATAAGGAAACACAAGCTTTAAATGATACATTAAACAAGATGGACTTAATTGATATTTATAGGATATTCCATCCAAAAACAACAGAATACACTTTCTTCTCAAGAGCTCATGGAACATTCTCCAGGATAGATCATATCTTGGGTCACAAATCAAGCTTAGGTAAATTTAAGAAAATTGAAATCGTATCAAGTATCTTTTCCGACCACAACGCTATGAGAGTAGATATCAATTACAGAAAAAAATCTCTAAAAAATACAAACACATGGAGGCTAAACAATACATGACTAAATAACCAAGAGATCACTGAAGAAATCAAAGAGGAAATAAAAAAAATACCTAGAAACAAATGACAGTGAAAACACGAGGACCCAAAACCTATGGGATGCAGCAAAGGCAGTTCTAAGAGAGAAGTTTATAGCAATAAAATCCTATCTCAAGAAATAAGAAACAGCTCAAATAAACAACCTATCCTTACACCTAAAGCAATTAGAGAAAGAAGAACAAAAAACCCCCAAAGTTAGCAGAAGGAAAGAAATCATAAAGATCAGACCAGAAATAAATGAAGAAGAAATGAAGGAAACAATAGCAAAGATCAATAAAACTAAAAGCTGGTTCTTTGAGAAGATAAACAAAATTGATAAACCATTAGCCAGACTCATCAAGAAAATAAGGGAGAAGACTCAGATCAATAGAATTAGAAATGAAAAAGGAGAAGTAACAACTGACACTGCAGAAATACAAAGGAACATGAGAGATTACTACAAGCAACTATATGCCAATAAAATGGACAACCTGGAAGAAATGGACAAATTCTTAGAAAAGCACAACCTTCCGAGACTGAACAGGAAGAAATAGAAAATATAAACAGACCAATGACAAGCACTGAAATTGAGACTGTGATTAAAAATCTTCCAACAAACAAAAGTGCAGGACCAGATGGCTTCACAGGCGAATTCTATCAAACATTTAGAGAAGAGCTAACACCCATCCTTCTCAAACTCTTCCAAAATATAGCAGAGGGAGGAACACTCCCAAACTCATTCTACGAGGCCACCATCACCCTGATACCAAAATCAAAGTTGTCACAAAGAAAGAAAACTATAGGTCAATGTCACCGGTGAACATAGATGCAAAAATCCTCAACAAAATACTAGCAAACAGAATCCAACAGCACCTTAAAAGGATCATAGACAATGATCAAGTGGGATTTATGCCAGGAATGCAAGGATTCTTCAACATATGCAAATCAATCAACGTGATAAACCATATTAACAAATTGAAGGAGAAAAACCATATGATCATATCAATAGAGGCAGAAAAAGCTTTTGACAAATTCAACACCCATTTATATAAAAACCCTCCAGAAAGTAGGTATAGAGGGAACTTACCTCAACATAATAAAGGCCATATATGACAAACCCACAGCCAGCATCGTTCTCAATGGTGAAAAACTGTAACCATTTCCACTAAGATCAGGAACAAGACAAGGTTGTCCACTCTCACCATTATTATTCAACATAGTTTTGGAAGTATTAGCCACAGCAATCAGAGAAGAAAAAGAAATAAAAGGAATCCAATTCGGATAAGAGGAAGTAAAGCTGTCACTGTTTGCCAATGACATGATACTATACATAGAGAATCTTAAAGATGCTACCAGAAAACTACTAGAGCTAATGAATGAATTTGGTAAAGTAGCAGGATACAAAATTAATGCATAGAAATCTCTTGCATTCCTATACACTAATGATGAAATATCTGAAAGAGAAATTAAGGAATCACTCCCATTTACCATTACAACAAAAAGAATAAAATACCTAGGAATAAACCTAGCTAAGGAGACAAAAGACCTGTATGCAGAAAAATATAAGACACTGATGAAAGGAATTAAAGATGATACAAACAGATGGAGAGGTATACCATGTTCTTGGATTGGAAGAATCAATATTGTGAAAATGACAATACTACCCAAAGCAATCTACAGATTCAATGCAATCCCTATGAAACTACCAATGGCCTTTTTCACAGAACTAGAACAAAACATTTCACGATTTGCATAGAAACACAAAAGACCCCGAATAGCCAAAGTAATCTTGAGAAAGAAAAACGGAGCTGGAGGAATCAGGCTCCCTGACTTTGGACTATACTACAAAGCTACAGTAATCAGGACAGTATGGTACTGGCACAAATACAGAAATATAGATCAGTGCAACAGGATAGAAAGCCCAAAGATAAACCCACGCACATATGGTCACCTTATCTTTGATAAAGGAGGCAAGAATATACAGTGGAGAAAAGACAGCCTCTTCAATAAGTGGTGCTGGGAAAACTGGACAGCTACATGTAAAAGAGTGAAATTAGAATACTCCCTAATACCATACACGAAAATAAACTTCAAATGGATTAAAGACCTAAATGTAAGGCCAGACACCATAAAACTCTTAGAGGAAAACATAAGCAGAACACACTATGACATAAATCACAGCAAGATCCTTTTGGACCCACCTCCTAAAGAAATGGAAATAAAAACAAAAATAAACAAATGGGACCTAATGAAACTTAAAATCTTTTACACAGCAAAGGAAACCATAAACAAGATGAAAAGGCAACCCTCAGAATGGGAGAAAATATTTGCAAATGAAGCAACCGACAAAGGATTAATCTCCAAAATTTACAAGCAGCTCAATATCAAAAAAACAAACAACCCCAGTGCAAAAATGGGCAGAAGAACTACACAGACATTTCTCCAAAGAAGATATACAGATTGCCAACAAACACATGAAAGAATGCTCAACATCACTAATCATTAGAGAAATGCAAATCAAAACTACAATGAGATATCACCTCACACCAGTCAGAATGGCCATCATCAAAAAATCTACAAACAATAAATGCTGGAGAGGGTGTGGAGAAAAGGGAACTCTCTTGCACTGATGGAGGGAATGTAAATTGATACAGCCACTATGGGGAACAGTATGGAGGTTCCTTAAAAAACTAAAAATAGAACTACCATACGACCCAGCAATCCCACTACTGGGCATATACCCTGAGAAAACCATAATTCAAAAAGAGTCATGTACCACAATGTTCATTGCAGCTCTACTTACAATAGCCAGGACATGGATTCAACCTAAGTGTCCATCGACAGATGAATGCATATAGATGTGGCACATATGTACAATGGAATATTAGCCATAAAAGAAATGAAATTGAGTTATTTGTAGTGAGGTGGATGGACCTAGAGACTGTCATACAGAGTGAAGTAAGTCAGAAAGAGAAAAATATATACCGTATGTGAACACATATATATGGAATCTAAAAAAAAAAAAAAAATGGTTCTGATGAACCTAGGGGCAGGACAGGAATAAAGACGCAGACGTAGAGAATGGACTTGAGGACACAGGGAAAGGGAAGGGTAAGCTGGGACGAAGTGAGAGAGTGGCATGGACATATATACACTACCAAATGTAAAATAGATAGCTAGTGGGAAGCAGCTGTATAGCACAGGGAGATCAGCTCGGTGCTTTGTGCCCACCTAGAGGGGTGGGATAGGGAGGGTGGGAGGGCGACGCAAGAGGGAGAAGATATGGGGATATATGTATATATATAGTTGACTCACTTTGTTATAAAGCAGAAACTAACACACCATTGTAAAGCAATTATACTCCAATAAAGATGTTAAAAAAAAAATAAAGGTTGGGGTTAGCAGATGTAAGCTATAATATATAGAATGGATAAACAACAAGGTGCTACTGTATAGCACAGGAAACTATATTTAATACCCTATGACAAACCATAATGGAAATGAATATAAAAAACGAATGTGTGTATATATATACATATATATATGTATATACTTATATACATATAACTGAATCACTTTTCTATACAGCAGAAATTAACACAACATTGTAAATCAAGTATACTTTAAAAAACCCAAAAAACAGTTAACCTTCCTGTGTCCCAACCTCAAGGCCCCCTTCTTAGAGAGGTACCTACAAGTTAATCTGACAAACAAATTCCTATCCGTGTTTTAAGTTCTTACCCTTCCTAGGTAAATGCGTAGGTATTGAACAAATGTCGTGCTTCAGTCAATGCAGAGGCCTAAATGATAGGCATTTGAAGGACTCTGGTAGGCAAGCTCGGTGGGTGAAAAGATTATAGGCTTAGAGTTTTAGAGTGACCTCAAAGCCTACTCTATGGATGGGCCCATCGTCTCCAGTGCCCTGGGCTGCTTCAAAGTTCCTCCTAGTCTCTTGCAGTTTGGAGAGAGTTAAGGTCAAAGATGTGTAGATGGGAGCCTGGGAAAGAGCTGGATGTGGGAGGGTTGGAATGGGCAGAGCCTACAGGATACCAACCTCCTGCAAAAGAACCTGGCATGCCATTCAGAGTGGCATTCTGTTCCACTCTGGGGAGGAGGTGCCAGGGAGAGGTTGTTAGGGAGGGGTCATTACCACTGGACAGGATTGAAGGGTTAACAGTTCAAAGAGACCAGAAACCAGACTGAAGGCCACAAAATGGACTGTGGCACTTCTGGTGGGGTATCAGACAGGAAGTGTGATTTTACTCTTAATTCTAATCCTCCTTTATAGGGACCATTTTGTTTCCTCTGAATTCTTTTATGAACATTGCTTTCTGGATGTTCCTTTCACCCTGAAACTGAGCAGCGTTTCTGTTTCTCTTGGACAACCATGGGACTGCTCTCAAGTTCTTGCCTGTGTTTTCACAGATACCTACTGGTATCAGAAGCCAACATTTTCACACCAAACACTAGGTTGGGTAAAGGGTTGAGGATAATGAGGGGCGGATGTGGTTTGTAAATAAGTATACATATAAATAAAAAAGAGTAGCCAACCCCCCCTGGTGCTTTGCAACGCAGTTTAGATCATGCTGTGCTTTTCCAGACCTCATGAAGGGAAGGATTGCTCAAGCATTTAGTGTTACTCTGTCCTCTCTCGTTTGCCTTTCACTCAACCAAACCTCATGAGGCATTTGGCATCAAGGGGCAGAAGCCTAGGAAGAAGAAAGAAAATCCGAGAAGCTGGTGGTTTGGCTGGGTTGATTCACCGGTTGCAGTGTTACCAAATACTCCTGGGCTTTAAGCCAAAGGGTCTTGCTGTGAGGAAGCACTTTGACAACTTATGGCATCCCTTCTGCAAGTCCTTGCTAATGTTTACTCTGAACACTATAAATTTCAGTCTACTCACGTGAAAAATACAAGTCTTTGCTGGGCTGAGGTAACTTAGAGCAGGGGTTTTTCTTGTGGGGGATTTTGTCTCCCCCAACCCAGGGGACGCCTGGCAATGTCTGGAAACATGATTTTATTGTCACTACTGAGGGTAGGACTTTCTCCTCTCTGGAACCCTAGGCTACATCTGAAGACATGGTTGGTTGTCACAAGTGGGGTGGGGGGTGGAATACTGGCACTTAGTGGGTGGAGACCAGGGGTGCTGCTAAACACGCTACAATGCACAAGACAGCCTCCACGACAAAGAATTATCTGTCCTAGAATGTCAACAGTGCTAAAGGTGAGAAACTCTGGCCCCGAGGGAAAGCCCAGGCTTGGTTCTTGACACTGACGTATCAGGTGGTCCTCAAAGGACCATCACTTTTCAGTATTGGAGGACAAGTACCCTGGGGTGACCTCAGGAAATTCTAGGATAATTCTCATCTACCCATGACCTAGTCAGTTTCATATCTTCATGAGTCCTTAACACGCTCTGAAAGAGAGAGTGCATCCTCAGGGTGACACGTGCCAAGTTGGTCTCAGAGGGTCAAGATCCCATTTTTCTGTAGTACATACAGAGTGTAGCCTTGAGGCTTGGTTTCTCCATCTGTCAAATGGACTCATAATACTTTACGACCTATTTATCAGCTGGGCCTGGTATCCTAGGGAGATGGAGTTGGGGCATGGTATTTGAGCTGGCATGAAGGGGGAATATGTGAGTTAAGTACTTCTACCCAACTCCGACTCCAAAATGGCAATAGGATATTGTAGGTGGGGAGAGGCAAACAAAAACTTGTGAGATCCAAGTCAGTAGATTGTGCCTGGGGTTCAGTGGGTCATGGGACCAGGAAGTGATTTTCCCTGCCGAAGGTAGATAGGGAAGATGCAGAGCCCAGCATGTCTGAGTCTTTCCATGAGGACTGTCAGTGGGCTGGGAGGAAGGGGACAGGCAGCTGTGACAATCGTAGGGGCTGAAGGGGACACAGAAAACCATGGCAAGAATTTATGCAGAGCTGCTTGGGAAAATAAAAGCAAACACAATATTTCTTTTTCTGATTTTAAAAGAATAACACAGTCATTGTTGAAATTTTCTCATGTACAGACAACTATGAAGAGAAAATTAAAATCTCCCATAAATGCACCACGAGGAGATATCAGCTCTTAATAGGTGTGGTATTTTCGTTGAGAAAAACAGAGAAGGGTTTTCTGGGCAGGATAGGCTGGGGAGATCGAAAAGGTCTTTGAGAACAGCAGAATGCAGCAATGTGGATGTTGACTGGTTCGAAACTATTCTCTCTGTGAGCCAAGAGAGAAGAGTCCTTTCCTGAGCCTGGATGAAGCGCACAGTAGGACAGTTGGGCGATGTGACAGAGGGGCACGTGTCAAGTTCCCCTTACCTCAAGGTTCATGTGGAAAGCATCCTTAGCATTCGCCTCCATGAATAGAAGAGTTCTTTAGCTGAAAGAGGAAATGACTCATTTTAGCTCAAAGATGATGAAACAGGAGATGCCATTTCTTACTCACTTTGCAGCAAGAGCATGACTGAAATCACTGCACTTCAGTGATGGCATAAGACAGCTCTAGTTTTTTTTTTTTTTTTGAATTAGTTTTCTATCAACCTTATTATGAAGTAATTTCAAACTTATAGAAAAGTTGCAAAAATACTAAAAAAATGTTATATTCCCTTTACCCAGATACCCTACTTATTAATATTTTACATTTGGTTTATCATACTCTTTCTTCTTTTTTTAAAAAAATTTTTTGGCCACACCATGCAGCACGTGGGATCTTCATTCCCGACCAGGGATCAAACCTGCACCCCCTGCAGTGGAAGCCCAGAATCTTAATCACTGGACCACCAGGGATGTCCCTATCATTCTCTTTCTTTTCTGTATACACAAATGATTATTTTTATTAAATCATTTGAGAATAAGTCATGATGTCTCTTCGCCCTCTAATATTTCAGTTGTGTTTTCCTAAGAGCAAGGGCATTCTCTTATATAACCATCATGTAATGACTAAAATCAGGAAATTAACATTGATATAGTACTATTATCTTATCTACAGATCTTCCTAAAATGTTGCCAGTTATCCTAATTGGGATTTGACTTTGTGAAATGTGGCCCTGGAGACCTTGAATGAAATTTATTGACATATCCTGTCATAGCCATGGCTGAACTGGGAATTTGGCCGCTCCAGCTCAAAGCTCGAGTTTGATTCTATCTCATGGGTTCATATGAGCATTGGCAGAAGCCTGCTTTTCGAGATGTGAATAATTTTTGGTAGTGACAGGGCTGTTCCCTGGGCTGTTACGTGTGGGCTTTTATCAGCTGGGCTATGCCATCTGGAATCATGGTTTCCATCTTGTTCCTTCCAATATATCTGGCTCTAGGTTTTGTCTAAGACATTTTAAACTCTGAGGACTAACTGGCCTGGGTCTCTGAGGCATGAGGTGACAATTGCTAATAGTACGGATCTGAGTTGGAACAAAAATGATTTCAGGACTTGAATACAAAATAGGCTCCTATATGTGCGCAGTTACTTTTTAAAATTTGCTTTGATATATAGACAACAATTCCTAATTTAATGCTCAGTTTTCTCTTGCACATTCCATGCGAAAACAAACAATCTA
Organism: Eschrichtius robustus; assembly: GCF_028021215.1. NCBI lineage: Eukaryota > Metazoa > Chordata > Mammalia > Artiodactyla > Eschrichtiidae > Eschrichtius > Eschrichtius robustus. Next base: position 28,801,696 of record NC_090825.1, read on the forward strand.
ACCAGAGTAGCAGGCCAAATAATACTTTTAAATAATTTCTATGTCTTCAAAATCCAGAATCTTGGGGATTATTGTTCAAGGAATCCAGGGCTGAGTGTTCTCCATGCTGACACCCATGGAGAAGGAAGTGGAAGGCAGGCAGCTGCGGATTGCTACCAGCGGCTTCAAGCCAACACGAATCTCTCTCACACACCCCCAATTCCTCAGCGTCACCGCTACTGGCCTAACGAATGCAGAGCCCAGACATCTTTGCAATAAAAACCTATGATGTGACGAGCCCATGTGAGCGTAAAACGGCCAGCCCCAAGGCATCAGCTAATGAGGTGTCTGGTGAACCCAGAGTTCATAACGCAACTGTCTGGGGCAGCTTTCTCAGAAGCCACCAATTTTTCTCCATAGGATACAGTGATGCTGAATTTTTCATTTTAAAATTCTGAACATTCTAGAATGTATTTTAAATTCTGGGAATCATTTCAGGACTTAAAGCCCTCTCTTTGATAATGGTCTAACTCTGGTTAAAACAACCCCTGCTCTGCTCTGTTGCCTCCCAAATTAAATCCACACTTTTTACTCTTCGGCGGGAAGCGCTGAGGGGTCAGCAGAGGCTAGGGGAGAGTGCAGGAGTGGAGTACAGGAGGAGGGCCGCGTTGGGGGTGGAAAGTCCGGAATGGCGAGCAGCAGTAGTCAGGGCTCTGGAGCAAGAAGAAGTAAAGGAGATTGTGGTCCTTTCACTCCTGCAGTTCAACAAACATTGACTGAGTGCCAGGTCTCGGACTCACTTCATTCATTCATCTGTTTATTCATTCAGAATTTAAAAAAATGCCTGGCACACCATTTAGCCCTTGTCACTCTCTACCCCGACTCCCATGCCTACTCTCAGCCCTCTTCTGTGCCCTGTGGGCTGGCTCCTGTGATGCTCTTGTCCTCCAGCTCTGGTTGGGTCCCACCCATGGGAGGCAGAGGATGGGAGCAGAACACATCAGGGTATCTGTTTCCCAACCCCCCTGCCTTCGTCCTGGCCTGCTTCCAGCAGTGGTTGTGTCTCCACTGCCACAGTTCGAGGTGGGCAGCCCCAGCTCTCACTGGGTCCCGGCAAAATCCATCCCTCCCCATTCCCCTCTAGGCAGAGAGGGTGGTGACAAATTCCCTTGTTACTTGTCTCAACTCTGCCCACAGGTATGTAAATTATAAGATTACATTTTCTTAAACATCCTAGCTAAGTATGTCATCTTTTTCCTTTCTGACCCTGACTGCTGCAGCCCTTGAATATATGCTGAATTGTTTTCTGATTGCTTGGGACAGACTGGAAAGATTAAAGTTTTGTAGATAGTGTCTGACACTAGGCTTCACCAGTGCAGGGTGCGGAGGCGTAACTTAACAGAAGCTCCTGGGGGAGAAATCTCAGAGGTTTAGTCCCTGATAGACTCCAGGATTGTGTGTCAGTCAAAGACTGACTTGATCTCTGGCCACATAATTAGAAGTATGATGTCCAGAAAAAGGGAGGTGATAGTGCCACTTCATTCTGTCTCTATTTAGAGTTCTAGGCTCAGTTCTGGGCTTTCCACTTTAAGAGGAGACATGTTAGTTGTCTTTAAGTGTTTGAAGTTCTGTCATATAGAGCAGAGGTTGAACAAGTTTTTCTTTAAGGCCCAAACAGTAAATATTTTTGGCTTTGTGGGCCACATGTTCTCTGTTGCAACTACTCTATTGTGCAAAAGCAGTCACAGACGATATGTGAATGAATAGGCTTGACTGTGTTCTAATAAAACTTTATTTACAAAAATAAATGGTGAGCTGGATTTGGCCTGTAGGCTTTATTTTGTTGACTTCTGATATAAGAGGAAAAACATGGATTTTTTTCTGGGTGTTTCCAAAAGGCAGAAGTTAGATCCATGTGTAAAAATTGTAGGGAGGTAGATTTGTGCTAATTTTAAGGACGATCTTTCTAAACGTAATGACTGTTCCCAAACAGGATAAGCTGATTCATGAGGCGGTAGGTTTCTTGTTATTGAAAGTATTCAAAGGAGAAGCTGAGCATCGCAGAATAATTTTCTGCAAAGCACACAGAGTAACTCAGATGATGAGGAAGGTAACAATACCTCCTATATCTATATACTTAGTACAGTACCACACACAGTAAGTCTTCTAGATTTTATACTCTGAGAGGGGAGAGACTGTGCCGTATCTATCTTTGCATCCTGCCCACTCCTGAAAGCCTAGGATAGTGCTTTAAACACAGTGAGCGTGACCAATACATGTTTTGTCAACTTGGCTCTTTAAGTAAAATCTTGCTGACAGATGAATTAAACTAATTCGTCTTTAGTACAGTCATCACTACTAGTCACGTTAAATTAGTTCAATTACCTCTAATAAGCTTCAATATTGAGGATTTTCACTGAAAAGAACAGACATCATAGTGAACATTTATTAAGTTCTAAAAATATGCCAGGTACTGTGCTAAGAATTTTACATGCACTATTTTAATTCTCCCAAAACCTATGAGGTAGGTGCTATTATCACCCCCATTTTATTGATGAAGAAATTGAAATCCAGAGAAGTCTCAAAGATGGGAAGTGGCATAATCAAAAATCGAGCTGGGATCTCTTTGATGTCAAAGGCTGTTGTCCAACCACAACGCTATCCTGCTTCTCATTCATTTGTTCATTCATTCAGTATTCAACAAACACCAACTGGCGGCCTGCTATTTGCCAAGTACTTTAGCTGTTGAGGACAGAGCTGTGATTATAAACGGATCAAGCCCAGGCTCCGAAGGAATTTACATTGCCGGTGGGATATATCTGGGATAGATGTATCATCGACAAAGGAGAAGATATGAAATGGTAATTCATCACAAGACACAGAGATTAAAAAGAGAATCAATATTTCTGTCCACATCAGAACTTCCGGTATAATCCTAACTGATGAGTTTATCCAAGCTCTTTCTTTGTACTGGCATTGGCCCAAGTTTAGTCTTTAGTCTTTTGTCAAATTCTCAGATGGGTTCAGAGATTCAGAAGGAAGCTTCAAGCATTTTGGCAACTGATTCAGATCACTATGGCAATTTGTAGATATGTGAATGAAGCCCTAGAAGGGAAAAAAAACCCATGAAGCACTCAGGTGTCACTCTTCCAGGGCAGGTTGAATCTGAGCATCGTCAAACTGGGAGACCAGAGGCGAACAGATGAAAAGAGGTAGAAAAAGCCAGTTCAGTTAACACAAAAATAAAGAAAAAAAAAAAAAAAAAACCTCTTGGCAACGTTCCATTTTCCCCCTTTCCTGAAACACAGAAATACTAAGAGCCTAAATTCTAACTCCCAGCTCCCAGTATCATAAAAAAGATCAATATTTATAACAAATGCTACAATGTTGAGAGGAAAACACACCAACTTGGGTCAAGCGGATGGGCCTTGTTTAGAAGGAGGAGAGCTACCAGGGCGCAGGCAGGGGAGTGGAGAGAACCAGAGGGAAATTCCAAAACCTTGAGTGAGATTGAGATAGAGCAAGAGTGCTAAGGTTCAAACAGCACAAAGCCAAATAAATTGTCAGGTCCAATAGACAAGGGCTTACTGGAGTGGGAGACAGAGCCCAAAGGTCAGGGGCTGAATAAACAGGAGCCCGGAGGAGGAAGTGAGAGAATTCAGGACTTTGTATCTTTTTGGGTGCTAACGCAAGCTTTGTATCTTTTTGGGTGCTAACCGCAAAGGATGGGCATGGCTGGCCTAGTTAAAATCACAGGATAGGAACTGACAAATACTAGTGATACTTTTGCAATTCCAGAATTCCTTTTGTTAGTAGATTGCAAAGTGATTTTCAGATTGGTGAGTCCTTATCGCGTTAGCATGATCTTATTGCTAAGATCATGGCTAGAAAACAAAGAATGATAATTAGTTAACATTTATTGACTGCCAGACAGCTTTTCAGCACTTTAATGCATTGTCTCATTTAATCTTCCCATGTACATTTTGAAAACCAAGCTCTTTACTAGAGACCTAATTAAAAAATGATTAAAAACAGAGGTACATTTGGAGGAAACCGTAAAATGTCATCAGAAACAAGTACTAGTCATTTATTCATTCTTTTGTTTCCTGGACTATTTCTTCAGCCGCTAGTGATCGAGCACCTAATATGTGTTGGGTACTATTAAGGGTCTGTGCAAGGGTGATTTTACTGATTTCCCTCATTGTTTAACACACAGGCAGTAGAGGGAGCAAGAGACTGTGAGTGGCAAAATACGGGTTCCGTTTTAGCCCTGCCTCTAACTGTTCCTGTGGTCCTTGGATAGGTCAGTTTCTTCTCTGTTTAACGTCTTCTAGTGTAAAACAAGGAGCTGGGACCACATGATGCTTGAGGTCTTTTAGAATTTAGTGGTAAAGTCTTCAGTAGCTTTATAATACTTTGTATTTTATAATGAACATTCATTTATATTCTATCATTATACTCTCCCATCACCATTGGATAAGTAATAATACTGTGAAGCTTTAGAGAAATTTGCCAGGGCTTGAAGCAAGTTCCTCTGCTCTGTCCACTAGAACCCTCTGCCTTCTGTGTATGAGTCCATGCTTAGTTTCCAGAAGAATTATACAAGAGCTGGGTGCAGATATCAGAGGAAAAGGAAGAGATATAGGAGATACAGAAGACAAGGAGAAGTTGTGAGTAGGAAGATGTGCCAACACTCAGGGGCTTCGTGTGTTGTCTCCGAAACCATTTAGGGCTGCTGTGATCACTGAGGAAGTGTTATCCAAAGGCACAAGAAGAGAAATCCTCTAACTGGAGTAAATTACATGGAGGTAGATTCAAGTTCAATGATTGGGGAGTGAAGTGCCTCCCTGGACATTCCACTTGTCCATTACTGAACAGAACTACAATGAATGGGTCTTGTTATAAGGCAGAAGCCCTGGACTCAAGAGGAAGAATACCTTTCACATGATTATTATGCCCCAAAGATGAGATGGGCCCCTCTGGTAGGAGATTAGCTGCTTAAGCAGAGACCATATGAAACCCTACAGGGGTTAGCGACTTGGATCAGGCCTGGAAGACCAGTAAGGGGACTTCCAACTCTGAAATGCTATGGTTCTGGAGACTGGTGTCTTACAATTTAAGCTGTAGTCTATCATTCCTACTCCAGACTTTAGATATTCCTGCAATCATCTGTTGGGAAAATTCAAGGTCCTTTTCCAGCTACTCATATTCAGGACAAATTCCTCAATTCATTTCTTTCCAAGAAGTTCCCTGTACGGATCCTTGCCGGCATATCCACCCTGACCTCCTGGTCTTGGTGTTTCTGACCTCCCATTCTTGACAAATATCCAGGATTGGAACATCTTTGCAAGCCAGAGTTGAAATCAAACACCATTGTGTTGGACCAACACATTGAAACTCTAGTCTTACCAGCCCATTGATTAACAGGGTGACCCTTGCATTTGTCCAGTGTCCTTATTTTCCAAGGTGTTTTCCATCTGCCAGCTTTATCAGAAGCGTATAAGTCAATTGGTATCCTGAGGGTAATCACTTTCACAGGAGAAGGTACATGGAAGTGCTTTGTAAAAGTGAAACACTGTGAAAGGTGAGATGTTTTATTATTGTTATAACATGCCCCGGGTCACAGTACAGCAGAGCCATACCTAAAGCAGGTTCCTTCAAATCCTTTTGGGCATGAGTGTAAAGTAAATAAAGAGTACTATGGATAATTTACAAAGAACCAAAGTCCAGATCTCCTTGACTGATTGGCAGGGAAGGATAGAATTTAGAGCTGGATTTTACAAGTGTGATAGCACCAAATCAGGATCACTTAAAAGCAGGCTGGTTGTTCCAGTCCGATGAATAGCCATGGCATGAACATGAATCTGCATAAATTGGCCAATGGTCATTTTGAATGGGGCAACCGTGGGTTGGATGAGGTAGCCACCAGCAGTGGACCTGAACCAAAGGGCTTTCTGCTTATTTTAGCTCAGAGACCACAGGTGTAAATCCACCTTCCCAGAGAAGCTTGTAGCATCTAACAAGCTAGGGTTACACTCCTAATTCAGAGGACAATAAAAAACAACCTCCAACGATGAAAAGACCTTAGCCAGAATTCTCAAGAAATTGGCTTAGGGCTTCCCTGGTGGCGCAGTGGTTGGGAGTCTGCCTGCCAATGCAGGGGACACGGGTTCGAGCCCTGGTCTGGGAGGATCCCACATGCCGCGGAGCGACTCGGCCCGTGAGCCACAATTGCTGAGCCTGCGCGTCTGGAGCCTGTGCTCTGCAATGGGAGGGGCCGCGATAGTGAGAGGCCCGCGCACCGCGATGAAGAGTGGCCCCCACTTGCCGCAACTGGAAAAAGCCCTCGCACAGAAATGAAGACCCAACGCAGCCATAAATTAAAAAAAAAAAAAAAAAAAAAAAAAAAAAAGAAATTGGCCTAAAAAATAATCCCCAATTGATTGCAACATTAAGAACATTCTTAAAATGTTACCTTTGTCCTGATGTCTAAACCCCCATGAAGGGGTTTACGAAAAGGTTCTTTATGCATTTGAAGCCACTAATACTATAAGTGGGGAAAGAACACACTCTTTTAATTAAAAGAGCAGATTGTTATGATTGTGGTAATCTGAATCGAGAACATCTTTTTACCTAGAAATATGAGAGAATAAATATTTCCCGGAGTTAGTATCCAAAGCTTGGGATTATTTAGGATTAGTAGCCAAAATTGTTATTTTACACTGTATAATCAGGAAGGCTGCTCAGAGGAGAATGTTAGAAGGAAAATCTGTTTTAGGTTTCCTGTTACTCCAGCCAGTTGGGGACCATCTAAATGCCATTTGTCTCCGACCCTTGAACTGTCTTCTCCCCCCCTCTTGGGGCAACACAGCCAATGACCCTCTTGGAGCAGCAAATAACTGGCATATATCAAGGCTAACACTTCTGCTTTGCAGTCTAGTTGTTTGCTTGACTATCAGATGCTGCCTTTTTTAGGTAGTTGAACTTGGCAGAATAATAAACTGTGCTTCTGTTTACTCTTTTGTTCTCAAGGCTAATTTAAAAGTGCTCTTGGTGGGTGAGTGGTGATGATAATGGAAACATCTTAAACCATTAGGTTGAGAACTGAAATACCAACATGGGCACAGGAGACTAATTCCGTAGCTGATGGAAATGAGTCAATGTACCTTCTTTAGCCTGAGCACCATGTGCAGTGTTCTTTTAGTTCCCATAAACCACGGGGTCTGGCTCCCCAGAGTTGGGAGAATATAGCATCTAGCCAGAGGATTTGCTTTACTTTGAGGTTCTTTAAGCCCCATATTTGTTCCAACAGCCTCAACTCAGCCCCTTACTACTGTTTACTCCCCATGGGTTTTGGTCACATCATTTTCCAAAGTGGCCCAATTGCATCAATCATTCATTTTTATTAAAACAAATGTGGGTGTGTGTGTGTTATTATAGCTATATCCCACTATACGGCATATTGGCTAACATGATTCATTGCATATAGGCACCATGGTCCAATGAATGTGTTAAGAACCTGAACCAGACCAAAACGTATCTAAAAGTGACTTGTGCCATTTTTAAGCCATGTGGCATTGAGGAAGATACGTAACTTCCTTGAATCTCAATTTCTTCATCTGTAAAGTGAGAATACCTTTCGCTACTTTTTTGGATTGTTGTGAGGATTCAATGCACAGTATCGAGGAAATAGCAAGTAGTGAATACATGCTAGTGATATTAATGGTTAACACTGATAATTTGTTATGTCAGGAATTACAGGCATCCTCAAAGCATCTCTAGGAACTAAGACCCATTATTATCTTCACTTTGCTGATGAGAACAAGAGGGACAGGTTAAGTACTTGCCCAGCATCACAAAGATATGAAATGGCCATGCCAGGATTCCAGAGGCCTCAGTCTGGCCACTACTCCCCATGTAAGAAGAGTGGGCAGCAAGGGTTTTGACACCTTAAGAAAGTGGAACCTTATTTGTTCCCTCTCACTCTTCTTTTCCATGCTTCTTCATTCACACCTGAGTCAGAAGCAGGGAAAGACAGAAACTGATACAATAGGACAGTGTAACCAGTAGACCTCTGGCAGACCAGCTGTGGAGCTTGGCCTCAACCTCAGCTGTGAACTTGTTGGCTGAACACAAAGGCAGTTGTTATATTCCATGTAGTCAAAAGATTTTAAACATTCTAAAGTTATTTTATTAGAAGGGAGGAGTGAACACTCTTCTATACAGATCCACTCTACTGAGATCACTGAAAAGCACAAATATAAATATCATGACATTATTATATTATTATCATTAGCTCATCCTGCAAACATCTACTCTCCACAAACTTAAATAGAAATCATTTTTGCTATCAATACTAAATCTTAAATCTCTTAACTAATCTTATCCCTTAAATCTAAGATATTAAGATCAGGAACCGTTTTATTAACTCAAACCTACAGCAAAAAGCTGTTCAACTCAGATTGCCGAGATCGTGGCAATTTGCTCTTTTAATTAAAATACTAGTGTGACTAGTGTGTTGTCCAACAGCTGATGAATGGACAAACAAAATGTGGTATATCTATAATGGAATCTTATTCAACAACAAAAAGGAATGAAGTACTGATATATGCTACAACATGGACAAACCTCAAAAATGTTATCTCAAGTGAAAGAAGCCAGTCACAAAAGACCACATATAAGGCTTCCCTGGTGGCGCAGTGGTTAAGAATATGCCTGCCAATGCAGGGGACACGGGTTCAAATCCTGGTCTGGGAAGATCCCACATGCAGAGGAGCAACTAAGCCCGTGCGCCACAACTACTGAGCCTGCGCTCTAGAGCCCATGAGCCACAACTACTGAGCCCATGTGCCACAACTACTGAAGCCCGCGTGCCTAGAGCCTGTGCTCTGCAACAAGAGAAGCCATCGCAATGAGAAGCCTGCGCACCACAAGGAAGAGTAGCCCCCTGCTCGCCGTGACTAGAGAAAGCCCGCGTGCAGCAATGAAGACCCAATGGAGCCAAAAATAAATTAAAAAAAAAAAAGACCACATATAGTATGATTCCATTTATACGAATTGTCCAGAAAAAAGCAAATCTACAGCGACAGAAAGTAACTTAGTGGTTGCCAGGGGCTGGGGGTAGGGGAGAAAGGGGAAAGGGGAATGACCACCGCTAATGTGTACTAAGTTCCTTCTCCGGTTGTTGAAATATTTTAAAATTAGGTTATGATGAGGGTTGCACAACTCTGTAAATATACTGAAAACCACTGAGTTGTATACTTTAAAGAGGTAAACTTTATGGTATGTAAATTATGTCATAATAAAAATATTTAAAAGAAACGGTGTGTTATTTCCCCTACTTACTTGCAAAAATGATAATAGACATTCTTTCATGTTCAGCAATCCTCATTATTAGCAACACTCTTTTTGAATAAACAGTGATGAACATGAAAGCATTCATCTCCTTCCTCCCCCCACCCTCCCAAGAGCCTTGATAATTAATCTTGTCTTTACTTTTAACCTCTCTGTCAAGTATTTGACTGCTGGAAGTCAGAGTTCTAGAGATAAATGGCTCTCTATTTAAGTACAATTTTCAGGCCAAACCTTCAAATCTGCCTCCATCTCTGGCCCCATCCCTGTGTTCTCTTTCTTTCTCTTCCAAAACCTTGCTGCTGAGGACCCAGTGATCCAAATCAGAACTGACCTGGAACAGGGCCTCCACACTGCAAAGGGAACAGAGCCAATTGTTAATGAATACAAAGCATTATAGACAGAAACTGGCGGGGATAAAAAGGATGGTACCTCATCCTTTTGGATGTTGGTGGTGGAAATGTAGGCAGCTTTTATTTCAATACGTGTGCCTTACAACAGGAGTTAGATGGGAACTGGGATGCCAATTAAGAGAACTGCAAAAAAATCATGATTGATTGGCATTTAGGCATCAAGAGAAAAAAGTTCTCTCCTTAGTGTTCTTGATTTGCTCCGTTTACTGTACAAACAACCAAGGCAATGGCAAAATCGTATCCTTTGGATGGAAATCCCAGTCCAGTTTCTAAATATTGAGAGTTCTGTTCTCCACTCAGCTTTCCTGCCAGGAGATGCGCCACATGGATTTGTGCAGCTCTGACAAAACCCTTCCTTTACGTTCCATTCCTCTGGTCCAAGGACGTTAGGGAGGATTTACCCATAGGTCAAGGGATTAACCTTGGCAAACATGGAGTAGGGGTTCAACTGGTTTTAAGACAGGAGGAGGCCCTGAAATCTGGAAAGAATCCGGTATCTTGGCCAAATCCACTCCCTCTGTCATTCTGAGATCATTACCTCAGATAATACTAAATCTTGATCATTTTACCCACTGCTAATATTTTCCCCCTTTGAAGCATACTTCCCCTTTCTTTTCTTTCCTTCCTGTTCCCCTCACCTTCCATCCTCTGTCAGTGACAGAGTAGCTTAACTCCTTTACCTACATCAGAAGGCAGGTAATATGCCAAGCAGTGGGGTGAGAGTGAGTACAGGATTCTGCAAACACACTTTCACTGTCCCCTCTCCCCCAGAGGACCTGATCCTCATCCAGAGAGAGACAGGGGGAGAGAGAGAGAGAGAAGAGAGCTTGTGACACCAGGAAATCCACCCAGAATCCAAGAAGCCCAGTGACTTACCCTGGGCATGCCACAAGCCAGGTGAAGTTTGGACCCTTGCTTCAGAATTCAGAGGGTGAAGGCACAGAACTTGCCTTCTGATTTACTGAAAGTGCCTGGTAGGGTTTGTTCCTGGCTCTGAACACCCTTAGAGACCAGTCTGTGCAGCTCTGATGAGCATCAACCCGTTTGCTGATTACCCCTAGGCAGGCTGATTCAGGCAGATTAATATTTGCCTTGTGATATATAAGGCCCTTACTGCCTCTCCCCCGCACTGCAAAAAAGCAATAATTGGATAACTTGCTTGTGACAGTGGTTGGATTTGCTTGGTTTGGCTTAATTTGGTTTATAGTTCACTTGCCACTGAATCAGAGATTCAAAGCAGCTATTGTTTCCCAGCAAAGCAGAGAGGATGAGCAAGGCAGAGGGGAAGACTTGAGAGGGGTAAGGGCCAGGGCAGCAAGGGCAAGCTACAGTGGGTGAGTCATGAATCCTGCACTGCCCTTCCCACTACAAGCTTGAGTTTACCCCGCCATCACTGCGTTGCCAACATCTGATCACTCAGGTTCTGTGAAGCGTGTCACACGGGATGCGACACGTGTTTCCGAAGGGGCTGGCACTGGCCACGGAGCTTGGGCTGTTCTCTCAATCCTTCTTGCCAAAAATCACTTTCCAGACAGAAGTGGATTTTTAGCTCCAACATTGTGTAAAGTCGGGAGCCTAGTCACAACAGTAGATGCAAATGGAAACCTTCTCACAATGTCATTTGTTTGGCTGGTATAATGGGTTGAATCGTGTCCCCTCAAAAGAGATGTTAAAGTCCCCCAGGACCTCAGAATGTGACCTTATTTGAAAATAGGTTCATGGGAGATGGAATTAGTTAAGATGAGGTCATACTGGTAAGAAGTAGAGACACACAAGGAGAATGACCTGTGATGACAGAGGCAGAGACAGAAGTGATGCAGGTGTAAGCCAAGGGACTCCAGGACTTGCTGGCCACCATGGAAGCCGGGAAGAGGCAAGGAGGGAGTCTCTTCAGAGTCTCAGAGGGAGCATGGCCCCGGTAAAACCTTTGTTCCAGACTTCTAGCCTCCATAACTGTGAGAAAATAAATTTCTGTTATTTTAAGCCATCTAGTTTGTGGCACTTTTTTTTACAGAAGCCCTGAGAAACTAATACAGAGGGTTTTATCTGAGTGAGCTGGTGTGCTTTTATAAGCACCTTTTCTGTGACCAATTCATACTTCTTTTCTGCACCAATGCAAAGTTTAATTGCACTTTTAATCAGTGAAAATAGTTGGACTGTACAGGATTTGGTCAGCCCGACTAATGTAGACACAGCACAGTCCTATTCTAGGGCAGCATCTATACTCCTTCCAGTGGGAAAGTTGCTAATGTAAGAAGCCAGCAATGGTGTTCTGAGTTCACTGCTATGAGGTCTGGTTAATTTTTATTTAAAGGAGAGCTCTAACCACTAGAAAGAGCTTTAAGAACGATTAAGGAGACCTGAATACTGGACAGACACAAAATCCCTACAGGAAATATGGTGCCAAAAGCATATTTACGCTTTTGGCAATTCCCCAGCAGGAGTGGAAGGAGATATGGGAGAGAGGTAGTCATGGAACCGTATCCTCCAATCCTCATTCTGGCTTTGATGTTGTCATTAGTTATGTGTCCCCAGCAAAGGCACTAAAACCTCTCAGGGCTTCCATTTTTTTCAGGGGAAACTGCTTTCAGCTTACCGTCCTATCCACATAACATGGAAGAAAAAGGTGAATTAATTCAACCTCCATATTCCAGATTTTCAGAAAAAGCTTTGTGTGGCCTCTCAAGCATCATGTCTCTTGGTTCTGTGTCCACAACACTCAAGACCATCCACATCTGCTTACTCCAGACTCCTGAATCCTTTTTCTAGAACATAGATTCCATACTTAGAAACGTTGTCAGCTCAAAAGAGATCTGGATATATTACTTTATTATTTTTTAAAAAAGCAAATCTCAGGCATCATGTTATTTTACACCTACCTACTTCAGTGTGATATCTAGCAATTATGACCATATTCTTACACAACCATAGTGTTATTTTCATTATCTAACTGGATTAGTAATAATTCCTTGATATCATCTGATATGGTCCTGATTATATTTTTGCAATTCAAAATAGGAAACAAAGTGGTCAATTAGTCTGTAACTTCTTGAGTTGGAAGGAACCTCAGATAATCAGCTTCTATTAATATCTACTCAAGGCAGAGGCCTCCCTGTCCTGTTTTCAAATATCACAGAGCATTAGTGCGTTAGGAAGGACTGTGGCGATCACCCAGCCCAACTTCTCACTTGACTGATGACGACATTGAGGCTCTGAAAAGTCACGTAACATGCATGGTCACATGGCAAGTTAGAGGTCAAGGTAGGATTGTGATCCATTCCTCCGATCCCGATTTCACAGCAGACTGTCTCTGTAGCAAGAAACGCCACAGGCTTCTTCCAAAAGTCAGATCTATAATTTAATCCCGAAGTTATCGTTTCGGGCTCACTGAACTGCCAATTATCTGTGCTTTAAGCTTGTTTCTTCTGTGAAAATAGCGACCAACGACCCTGAATTTTCTTTCTGTTCATCTGTCATGCTTTTGGAGACCATCATTAAGTTGTATTTTAGGCTATTCCTACGAGACTGAGCAGCCCTGAGTCTGATCCTATCCTCACAGAGTTTGCTTCCTGTCCTGAACTAGTAAAGGACACAGTTACTAGGAGCACGAAAAAGGTCTCGCTCAAATGAGGTCACGTTCTCATTTTTGCCAAGTGGTCATGAGAATATGCCATCAAAATAGAATGCACTCAGAAACAGGCCCTAAAGTCTTCAGCTATGTTTAATTAAAAACAAACAAAAAAAACTCTTCACATGTCAGGTGAAATAGAAACCAGGAAGCTGAGACAGAGTTGGAACCGGATGGGCTCTTGAAGTGTTTGCTGAGATGGTGAGGTGTGCTTGAGGGCGTCCGATGTCTACTTTCTCCTTAGATTATCACACAAAGATCTGGTGCCCTGGAGACCAGATTGCTCTCTACTGACTCTGGAGAACAAGGTGGAGAATAGGTTAGAAAATCCCCAGGGTCCAAAACTGTGTCTGAATAAATTAAAACACCAAGTTACGGAGCTGAAGATTAAACTAACAACCCCAAGTCAGTGAAATCGACTGTTTTGACTACAGGATGCCAAAATGCTACTCTGCTATTTTGACTGATGTAAGCCATTTGCCCAGCTGGTTGCCTTCTGGCGATAAATTAGAGCACAACCTCAATTAACTGGGATTTAATTCAATTAATTGAAAAAAAAATGTGTTTTCTGTCACATTTCACTTTTTGGTAGAAAGTGGCAAGATAGCAATCCAGTATCAGGGTTTTATTAAAATATCCTCTATAAGGCAGTGGCTTCCAAAATCTGTTGCACATTGAAATCACCGGAAAACCTTAAAAAATACTGATTCTTGGTTTCTCCCGCCAACATTCTGATTTAATGATGTGGGGTGCCACCAGAACTTCAGAATTCTATCTAACATATGACAAAGTTTGCGAACCATTGTTCTAAGGTATTTTGGGGGGTTGGTGTGATGCATCCCTGTCACCCAAACCATTATATAACATTGGATGGAGGGAGATTTGTTTTTCCCCCTTTGGATCTACTGACCCAAAGAAGAACAATCCATTTAAGGCTACATAAATACAAATACTGTATAATTTAATGTGGTTTAGAGAGTTTTGTGCTACTTTTCCTTAGAGAGTTCTGTTGGTTTTAAAATTAAAAATTAGGAAATAAATACTTCTTTACTATTCAGTCAGACAAACAAAATCCTGTCCTTGTGAAACCGGCTAAGAGAAAAAGCTAAGGGGCAGGGAGGGATCAGAGAGAGAAGCAACGAGAAGCACAAAGGACAAATCCAGTTTCTCCGTGGCCCCTTGGCTTCCTCGACAAATGCAGCTTTTCCGGCTGTCTTGTTCTATAAGCCTCTTGACCGAGATTTTATGTGGATGAGCTTCTGGTGAGAAAGGAAGAGAGTAAAGGCAGCAAGGGAGACACAAGTGCCTTGCTTTTGATGTTCATTCAGTTGTATTGGCTTGTTTCTGCTTCTGCACCTGAGCGTATCCTGTCTTGATTATGTGGACCCCGTGAGCCCTGACCCTTCTTGCTTGACCCTGGATTGCATCCCCAGCTCGATTCCAAGAGCCCTCGTCACAGGCTTTGGAGCCTGTTTGTCCTTGCTGCACCCTGCGTTCTGCTTAAGATCGACTCCATGCTCTTCCTACTTTTCCAGACAACCTGGTGGCTTCTCCAGACAGAACCCAAGCCCTGGATTTTCTTCTCATCATCTTAGTTAGACACGGTCACTGTGGTGCCGCAACCAGTGCCTATTCTGAGGGTGCCTGCCATGGACAGTCGTGTATGTACTGGCTGACATGGCTTCCCTCTGGCCTTACCCATCTCATGGTGGATCTGACCGACTATTGCATTGGGTTGTCAGAGGCCCACAGGGGTGTCTGGTTTGAAAACCTCTGTCCAGAGAAGGGAGAGAAGTGACAATCAGATGTTTTATGCTGGGGATTTGAACTGGCCAATGGAACAGGAAAAAGAGAGCAGCAGTAAGGGTAGAAGTTGAGAAGTTATGACGTAGAGAGACGGCAGAGTGGCCATGATTCCAGGAGGAGCTGAAACCACCAGCAAACTGTAGTGGGGAAGGAACAGAACTCTGAGGCAGAGAAATAATACATGGAATTAACAAAGAAAAAGCCTTCTGAGAATCTGATGAAAGCTGTGCACAGCCCCTTTCCCAAACCTTGCCTTACACACAAATAAATAAATAAATAAATAAAGGGACAATATTTTGTAAGCCTTTGTGGGAGTTTACCGACTCTCTGAGGCCCATCCATGAGCCCGTGGAGGGTTCACAGAAGCCAGTTTGAGAGCTTTAGGGTAGAGGGTAAAGAAGTTAGTAGTTGGTTATGGGAAGAGAGGCAAGTGTATCAGGAGGAAGATCTCTAGAGCAGGGTTTCTTAACTTCGGCACTATTGACATTTGGGGCTGGGTAGCTTTTCATTGTGGGGCTGTCCTGTGCATTGTGGGATGTTTAAGAGCATCCCTGGAACCTGCCCACTAGACGCCAGCACTAACTCCGCAGTCATGACAGTAACAAATGTCTCCAGATATTGCCAAATACCATTGGGAAGCAAAACTGTCCCTGGTTGAGAATTACGGCCCTAGAAGCTGACTGATTCATGGGAAACGTAGCATCAGGGTAAAGACCTATCACTGTCAGTTTCTGAGGTCCTTGGAACTGAACTTGGATCTGGTTTCCAATCCTTAAGAGACCCAGTTATTATTCGACTTCTATCTCTGTTATGAGATAGGAGTCTCATAGCATACCCCATACCTCTCCTGCTCCCACTTGAGCTGGCTAGTCCAAGTGAATCGATTCTTTTCAGTGGCTTTCAAACTTCAGTGCACATCAGAATCACTTGGAAGGCTTAGTAAAACAAAGATTGCTAAGATCCACCCCCAGGGCTTCTGACTCATAGGTTTGGGGGTGAGGCTGGAGATTTTACAATTCTAATAAATTCACAGATCATGCCGAGCCCAAAGTCCATACCTTACAGGAAAAAAAAGGTGTCTACTTAAAAACTCTTTCTGGAGCTCTTACAGCAGAGGCAGAAGGGCAGAAGACAGAATGAAAAAAAAGTGACATCACATCCATGACTGTCGTCAGTACCCTGCAGGTACTGATGCAGGCTACCACCGGCACACATTCATTGAGGACGTGAACTTCATGTGAGACATAATTAATACTGTACTCTATTTTATAATCCTCTCAGTGACTTGGAGATAACAATAGCTAATATTTTACTCACAAAGAAAATGAGGCTTGGAGGTTAGTGATTGGTCTAAAGACCTCACAGGTTTTAAGGCACTGGGCTATAATTTGAACCTAGATCTGTTTTCATTAGTCTGAACTTTCTCTACTCTTCAAGACTTTTCTTTAAAGCAGCACAGCTTTCTCTTTCCTTTATGAAAAATCTATATGGGATCTCAAAATATAAAACCGATAGGAATAGTTGAAAGGGGAGAAGAAAGAGTAGGCGACCAGCCCCATCCATCTGGCCTCCTGTTTGTACCTTTTGGCCCACCTGGAGACACCAGCACAGAGGTCTAGGGCTCCTAGAAATCCAGCAGGAAAACCACTGCCTTACCTAATTCGGTCTTTACAATTAGTTCATATATTTCAAAACAATCTCCTTCAACAAGAATCCAGTTATCTGATTCATCCACACACTTGAATGCATACCATGAAAGGCTATTCTCTGACTCCAAAGAAGCGTACTATCAATAACAAGGCAAGACAAGAAGCGAGATGTGGGAACAATTACTATAACGCATCAGCTTCTTTAATGGAGGGACACATTCTTTTTTGGTGGGAACCTACAAATAAGAACCATTTTGAAGTATTAAAGTGTTAAAATATTAAAACGTTGAATCCCATTTTACAGACCAAAACAGCCATTTATACTTACACACACATATTTAAAGAGAGTAAAATTAGAAAAAAAAATGTTGAAAAGTTTAATCTGGGCTGGGCTAGAGCTAACCCTCTGGCTTGAGGCTTGGAACTATTTGAAAGAGTTCTGACAAAAATTGCAAGGGCTGTGTAGCTAAAAGATGAGAGAACTGCCTTTTAAAGGATATCACAGTAGTTCCAGTTTTGCCAGATGAAAAGAGTTCTGCAGATTGGTTGCACAACAATGTGAATGAACTTAACACTGCTAAGTTGTCCTCTTAAAAATGGTTTAAGATGGTAACATTTATGTGTATTTTACCAGCATTTTAAAAAGAGAAGATATCATGGTAACTACAACATTCTCGTTGAGTAGCTAAGGTGGCCAGGAAGTTAGTTATTTAGCGATTTGTTTGCTGTTTTGGTGGGGGATGAGTGGAAGGAGGATTGGAAATTTACAGAAAACAGGACATGCTTCAGCATAGATGTATACTTTGGTTTTGTAAGTCATTTGCAAGGCATAAGTCAGTGAGATTCAAAAACTGTAGTTGAGAAAAACATCCCATGTAGAGAATCAAAAGGAAGAGTGTTTATACACTTACTCTTATTTCCTATTTTCAAAGACTTAAACCTCATTGTGGTTAGGATATAAGATGGCACAAGGCAGGAACAACTGTATGATTCAGGGCAGATTCCTGGATCATTCAGAAATTCTTAGAAGTACACTGTACTGTTGGAGATTATTTCAACTCATGTGAGAAGACATCAAGTATTTTATTTGCTACTGTTATTTTATTTACTCCCAAGAAAAGAAAACCTTCAGTTAAATCATGATATGCCAAAAATTTAAAGAGGTATCTCAATTTCAAAGCTAATAAAATGTATGTAAAAAAAGTTCATCTTAGAATTGAAAGTGTATGGTATAAAGAAGATAACCCAACATACTGTCTTAATTAAGTTAGCCTGGCAGAAACATAAAAATAGATTTCCCTAGAGGACCAAGAAAAGATGTAAGTACATAACTCAAATATTAAGAGGAGCCAAAGCAAGAGATTAAAGTAATGAAAAAAGGCACCCACTATATTCTAACCTTTATTACTCCATGGAATCATTTTCATTTGAGAGGTGTTTTAATGGAAATGATGATTCAAAGATAGGTCTTTCCAAAGCCAATTTGGAAATTGGATATTGCATATATATGCTTTTCTTAGTAGCCCATTAATTCTTCAAATAGTTTCAGATATATTTGTATTGCATTTCAAGAAACACACAGAATGGAGAATAAACTGGAGAAGTAGAGCAAATGAAAAAAGTGTAGTAGAAACTGAAATATCATTTAAAAATGAGTAAAGCAGAGAAAATAAAGGCACTTGAAAAAAATTTAATTGATTAAAATTAAACTATGAACATTAAAAATACATCTTTTTTTAAGAATAAGGATTGATACATGAATTTCTGAGTTAATCTCAAGTTTATAAGAAAATTAAATTAAGTAAAATGCTCCATCCCAACCTCTGAGCATTACGGTTACTCAAGATGTGAATGAAAAGAAATAATACACTATTAGGTTTATTATAGGCTTTAAGAACCAGATGCAGCTCTTTAAGGAACTGATTTTTAAAAATTCTTTACACTAACAGGATGGGGGTGGCTCCTTATGAATTCTATTCAATCTAATAAATGGAGGGAAAGGTCTTCTGAACCTCTATTATGCCTGAAACTTTTTGCTTCAGGCAATACCTGTTTTTCTTAAGTCTATAATAATCCTTTTGAACAGTTGTAAGAGATCTGAACAACCTTCAAAGCCCAAATCCCTCTGCCAGTTTTATAATCAATTGTACTGTGGCATTTAGGATATACAGTCACCATTCATAGGAGTTATTCATTCCTGAAGAAACAGAATAGGTAATAACTTGAATACTTCTTTACTTGGTTGTCTCATCCTTAGATTATAATATGAATAATTCAATTCCTTTCAACAAAAGTGAACCCTTACTCTATGTAAATGTCACTTCTTGGGGAATGGAAAGAGTATACATAAAATATAGTAAGTCCCCTACATACGAACGAGTTCTGTTCTGAGAGCACATTCATAAGTCCAATTTGTTCATAAGTCCAACAAAGTTAGCCTAAGTACCCAACTAACACAATAGGCTATATAGTACTGTACTGTAATAGGTTTATAATACTTTTCACACAAATGATACATAAAAAAACAAACACAAAAAATAAAGAAAACATTTTTAATCTTACAGTACAGTACCTTGAAAAATACAGTAGTACAGTACAACAGCTAGCATACAGGGGCTGGCAAGTGAACAGGCAAGAAGAGTTACTGACGAGGAGGGAGAAGAGGTGGGAGATGGTAGAGCTGAAGGGTTGTCAGCAATAGGGGACGGAGGGTGGGGGGCAAGCTGCAATTTCACTCACGCCGGACATTGATGGAACGCATCTTTGAAAGTTCGCAATTTGAAGGTTCGTATGTAGGAGACTTACTGTATAGTCTTGTCCTTGATGGACTTAGGCTTTATTACGTGGGGGGAAGAGGCATGAAGACGATAACGCCAAATAGAAAAACGTGAGGGCAGCTACGCAGCAGGTATGTACCGCTACACGGCTCTGGCCAGCATCTGTTCTGATTGGTCAGTGGCTATGCCAGTCCTGTTTTAAAATATTTTGAATATTACATCTGAATAAGCTTCAGAAAATGATGCAAGCTGCCTATCCAATATCCCTTCTCCCTTTCCTCCTTATCAACACAGCCCTCATTCTGTTTAGTACATCAGTGTGCCCAACCAAAGGAAAGAGCATTTCCCAGACTTCCCTGCACCCAGGGGTAGCCACGTGGCACAGTTCTGACCGATGAGTTTTAAGCAAATGCCACTAGGGCAAGCTCTTTCAAAGAAAGCCGATTCAGCCAGCCCTTGACTTGCCTGTCTTGATATCCCTTCTTGCGTGGAGCCCAAACTTGAAGCTTATAGAAGGAGCAGCTGTCTTGGAACCATGGATGGCTAAGAAGAGAGTTTGAAGGAACTTGGGTCCCTGATGCCCTTGTTTGGCTACTTCATCAGCCATGGGCTGCCTACCTCTGGACTCCTTAATAAATGAGAAAAATAAAACCCCTAATTCGCTTCAGTTGCTGGTCAGTCAGGTTTGGTGTGACACACAGTATAATACAGTTCTAAAAGACACACCATCCTAAGGTTCAGAATTGGGAAATTCCACCTGAAGCCACAGAGATTAGTAAAGCATTATGAAAAGGACAGGACGTAAAAAAGTAGAATTTTAGAGGTGGAAGGAACCAGAAAAATCATTGTGTTCAGTATCGTTATGAAGGTGAAAGGGCTGGGGCCGAGTAAAGTTGAGTTCTTTGTCCAAAATCCCACAGCTGGTTACTAGCAAAGTGAGGCTGGATTGATTCTCTTGCTACCTTGAAACACAATAGCATCCATGAAACATTGCAGAAGGTGTGCTAATTTGAATGGATGAGTACCAATTTTGGAAGTGTGTAGAAATATATACTGAGAAAAGGTTAATAATCCAACAAAATGTTGGTGATAAAACCAGATGTCTTTCCTCGACTCCTTAATTTCCAATCTTCTCCCTTCCTACACTCCAATTTTGATAAATTTTACCTTCTAAATTTTATCTTTTAGGGAGCCTTCCTTGACTATGCCCTCTACCCTCAACTCCTAGTTGGGTGCCACGGCTTTGGACTGCTCTATCATCCGCACTCTGTATATCATAACACTCACTACATTGTACATTCATTTTCTCTTTAATGGTCCCTATCTCCACCATTCCATGAGGATGGAAATCAGGGCCATCTGTGTGATAAGGTACTGTTAGCACTTTGTGGTTACTCAATAACTATTCATAGCCCATACTCGGACTTTGAAAAAAAATGGCAATTCTCTAATGTTTAGTGTTTTCATTGGGTGTGTAAGTGTTTCAGTTCAAATGCCTTTTGGAAGCTTATACCAACCTATAGGAAATCTCTTCAGAAGCGAATAGACTGCCAACAAAAAGCTACAGAGATACAGACGTCTTTCATAGAGATTAGCACATATAGTTTCAGGGATACTGCTGCTATCCTAGGTTGAACTGAACATTTGGGCTTTCTGAAATAGATTTTTCAGCTGAGTTTACACATGGTTGTACCAAGGATATCTAGGATTTTAGTGGAAGTCACCCAGAAATCCAGGGAGGGAATGCTTAAGTTACACTGGATCCTTAGGAAATGGGGAGAAAAGGAAGGGCGACAATGGCTCCAATGGTACCTCTTACAGCCAAAACAAGAGAGAAGGTTGAAGAATTATCTGATACATTTAGTAATAAGCACATTTGATTAAAGAAACAGTCTGGATTTCCAACATGGGCATTCCTAAAATAACCAATTATTTACTCAATGCTTCTCAATGAAGCTTGAGAGGAAATCACTTGGAAACCTTCTTTACATTCTGAATGCTAAGCAAGGAATAGCTGCAAAATTTGTCTCTAAAGCAATTATAAATTCTTTGAAGCAAGATGTTTGCTTACTTGTGCAAATTAGGAATAGATAGGTAGTTTTTTAAAAAAAATAAATTCATTTATTTATTTTTGGCTGTATTTAGTCTTCATTGCTGTGCGCGGGCTTTCTCTAGTTGTGGCGAGCGGGGTCTACTCTACGTTGCGGTGTGCGGGCTTCTTGTTGCGGTGGATTCTCTTGTTGCGGAGCACAGGCTCTAGGTGTGCGGGCTTCAGTGGTTGCAGCATGTGGGCCCTAGAACGCGTGACCTTTAGTAGTTGTGGCGCAGGGGCTTAGTTGCTCCGCGGCATGTGGGATCTTCCCGGACCTGGGATCGAAACCGTGTTCCCTGCATTGGCAGGTGGATTCTTAACTCCTGCGCCACCAGGGAAGTCCCAGGTAGGTAGTTTTAAGCCATGGGGTTTGTTATGGTGGTGGAGTTGCAGAATGTTAAATCACAAAGGCAGTTTTAGGACAGTGTTTATGACCCAGTCTGTCTGGCTTTGACTCTTGATGCCACCACTTCCTTGCTGTGTGACATCAAGTGAGTCACTTAACTTCTCTGTGTCTCTGTTGCCTCATCTATAACCTGGAGTGATAATCGAACCCACCACGTAGGGCTGTTGTGAGCATCAAGTGTAATGCAATTCACATAGAGTGCTTAAAACAGTGCCTGGGACATAATTTCACTCAATGAATGTTAACTGTCATCACTAGGTGCAGTTTAACAGGGTTTTCTGTAAACTGTTAATTTGATCTCGCAGAGTTAAAGACAATAGAATAAAAAATGATCACAAATGTAACGATTATTCAAACTGGTGATTTAGATCAGGGGTTGGTAAACTTTTTCTTTTAAAGAGCCCCACAAATATTTTCAGCTTTGTGGGCCATGGGGTCTTTCCTGCAACGATAAAGCTCCGCTGTTGTGTGAGAATGGCCGTAGACCATACGTAAAAGAATAGGCTTGGCTGTGTTCTCAAAACACCTTATCTACAAAAACAGGACTAAAATGTTTTTATAGAAACAGATGGCAGGTGGAATTTGCCAACCCTTGATTTAGATAATTGTATACTGCTTTTGTCCAGAGCCATCTTTTGTAAACAATAGGTAAATATTCTGTTTTCTGCCTCAAATTCTTTTCCTCCCCTATTTGCATGATTGGCTCCACCTGACACCTTATGTTAAGTACCCTTTTACACACACTCACATTCACACACACGCATGTGTGCACACACACCATTTGTTTTCTTCATAGCACATATCACAATTTCTAATATCTGGCATTTTTTTTGGTCTATTTATTTATTTGTTTTCATTGTTTTCTTATCCAGTGTAAACTTGAGGATATAGGATCCTTAATTCTCGGTGCTTAGAACAACAACTGACTTATCCACAGTAGCAGATCAATAAATATTTGTTAAATAAATAAATAAATATGATAATTACTGACCACAAAGAACTAAAACATTCTGACAGTTTAAATATACATAAATTAAGTGCTACTCTCAGTAAAACACCCTTATGTATTCACTTCTCTCTTAGTAAACTGATCTATGCATCTGTTTTCAATACCTCAGGTCTATAAATGGGGCTTTCTTCCCCAGATCCATGGGCCCAATCATGCTGTTTCCAGCTTATCAGTTTACCCACGGCTACTGATTGAAATATGTATTCTGGAGAGCTTTTGAGTCCTCTCATTCATTATTAATCCACTTTTATTTAAGGCATCTATTTCATGTTCTCTTTTGTCTTTAGATGATGCCACAGTTTTTGGAAAAGTTTGAAAAAAAAAAAACATTCCCTGAATCAGGTGCTTCTATCTTTCTCATTGTTGTGTGTTTAAGATTGAGCGTAGTGTCAGGCATACAGTGGGTACTTAATATATATTCATAAATCAACAAATGAGTCTTCGTTGAGTTATTCTAGAACATTCCACAGTAAGTCTATGAGCAAAGGGGTTGCACAGTCTAAAAACACTGGTCAAAACAGAGAAGAATGTACTATATGTGTTGTGTGGGCGCCAGAAAGTGAGCCCAGGAGGAATGTAAAATCCAATTTTGAGGTAACCTTGCCTTTGATATTTTTGCAGCATTTACAAAAGACAGAGAAATTTCCGGGAATAAAAAAAGAGCAGTGGGAACATTGTGTTTCTCAAATTACCATATGCATATTATTTACCAGCATGATGAGGCAAGTAATGAATAAATTAGGAGAATAGCACTCAATCCCTTTGTATTCATGATACAATATCAGCCCTGTCAAATCACCCAGGAATGAATAGGATGGTTGTGGAAAGCTAGTTCTCACATTAGCCTGATGCGGCAGGTACAGAAAATTGATTTCATAAACATTATGCTGGTATCAGAGCACAGACTCTCTCTGACTGCACAGAAATACCTATCTTTTGTTTTTCCCTGACATCTATTGCTGGAGCATTCAGTTGCCCTGAGGATGACTTAATGAAAAAAGCAAATAAAGATGAGAAGAGAAATGTTACTCTTCAGGGTCTGCTCCTCTGATAGATTCATGGCAAGAAAAAGTGAACAACACCTAATTTATGTCACCTGCACACTAAATGGTTGTCTTCCTCCCTGGCTAAGGGAAGAAGTCCCCCACTTTACAAAGCTCTTAGAATCTCAGGGTTGGATGAATCTTTGGAGGTTGCCTGTTCCTATCAAATGCACCCTGTAAGCAACTTTTTGTGGCACACCACATATTAGAGGGTTTTCTGAACTCTGCTTGAGCATTTCCATTGCTTTGTCTATGCATCTACTCTACTTTGTACACACTATTATTATTGCATTATTGCAACTCAGAAAAAAAGTTTGCCTTGACCATTTGACCATCTTGAAGACAGGGGTCTTACTCCACATTTGTGTCTCCAAAACTTTGCTGAGTGCCTGCTCATGGCAGGATCACAACAAATGTTTGCTGACTGAATAAAACAATAAATAAAAGGTTAATATGTCAAACAAAATTCATTTCTCTGCTTAGAAACTTCTATTTTATAAAACAGTATAAAAATATAAGAAATAGCTTACATTTCTATTTCTCAACAACTAAGGCAACTGCAGTTGAGAGAGAAAAACAAAGCCCCCATCACAACATACTTGTTATTAAAATTAAAAAAATATTTTTATTGTGTAAGGACACTTAGCATGAGATCTACCCTATTAAATTTTTAAAAAGTGTACAACACATTACTGTTGACTATAGGTACAATGTTGTACAGCAGGTCTCTAGAATTTATTGATCTTGCTTAACTGAAACTTTATTCCCATTGATTAGTAGTAACTCCCCAATCTTCCTCCCCCCAGGTACTGGCAACCATCATTCCATTTTTTTATTCTATGAATTGGTCTATTTTAGATAACTCGTATAGGGGGAGCCATGCAGTATTTGTCTTTCTGTGACTGGCTTATTTCACGTAGCATAATTTCTTCACGTTCTATTAATGTTGTAGCATATTGCAGGATTTCCTTCTTTTTAAAGGCTGAATAGTATTCCATCATGTGTATATACCACTCTTTTTTTCTTTAACATCTTTATTGGAATATAATTGCTTTACATTGTTGTGTTAGTTCTGCTGTATAACAAAGTGAATCAGCTATACGTATACATATATCCGCATATCCCCTCCTTCTTGCATCTCCCTCCCACCCTCCCTATCCCACCCCTCTAGGTGGTCACAAAGCACCTAGCTGATCTCCCTGTGCTATGTGGCTGCTTCCCACTAGCTATCTATTTTACATTTGAGAGTGTATATATGTCCATACCTCTCTCTCACTTCATCCCAGCTTACCCTTCCCCCTCCCCGTGTCCCTGAGAAAACCATAATTCAGAAAGAGTCATGTACCACAATGTTCATTGCAGCTCTACTTACAATAGCCAGGACATGGAAGCAACCTAAGTGTCCATTGACAGATGAATAGATAAAGAAGATGTGGCACATATGTACAATGGAATATTACTCAGCCATAAAAGAAACAAAATTTAGTTATTTGTAGTGAGGTGGATGGACCTAGAGATTCTCATACAGAGTGAAGTAAGTCAGAAAGAGAAAAACAAATACCGTATGCTAACACATATATATGGAATCTAACAACAACAAAAAATGGTTCTGAAGAACCTAGGGGCAGGAAGGAGTAAAGACACAGACAAAATTGTAGTTTTGATTTGCATTTCTCTAATGATTAGTGATGTTGAGCATCCTTTCATGTGTTTGTTGGCAATCTGTATATCTTCTTTAGAGAAATGTCTATTTAGGTCTGAAAAGAGGCTGTCTTTTCTCCATTGTATATTCTTGCATCCTTTATCAAACATAAGGTGACCATATATGTGTGCGTTTATCTCTGGGCTTTCTCTCCTGTTCCATTGATCTATATTTCTGTTTTTGTGCTAGTACCATGCTGTCTTGATTACTGTAGCTTTGTAGTATAGTCTGAAGTCAGGGAGCCTGATTCCTCCATCTCCGTTTTTCTTTCTCAAGAATGCTTTGGCTATTCTGGATCTTTTGTGTTTCCATACAAATTGTGAAATGTTTTGTTCTAGTTCTGTGAAAAATGCCACTGGTAGTATGATAGGGATTGCATTGAATCTGTATAGTCCAGTTCACAATGTTGATTCTTCCAATCCAAGAACATGGTATACCTGTCCATCTGTTTGTATCATCTCTAATTCCTTTCATCAGTGTCTTATAGTTTTCTGCATACAGGTCTCTTGTCTCCTTAGCTAGGTTTATTCCAGGTATTTTATTCTTTTTGTTGCAATGGTAAATGGGAGTGTTTCCTTAATTTCCCTTTCAGATTTTTCATCATTATTGTATAGGGATGCAAGAGATTTCTGTGCATTAATTTTGTATCCTGCTACTTTACCACATTCATTGATTCGCTCTAGTAGTTTTCTGGTAGCATCTTTAGGATTGTCTATGTATAGTATCATGTCATCTGCAAATAGTGACCGTTTTACTTCTTTTCTGATCTGGAATCCTTTTCTTTCTTTTTTTTCTCTGGTTGTTGTGGCTAAAAATTCCAAAACTATGTTGAATAATAGTGGTGAGAGTGGGCAACCTTGTCTTTTCCTGATCTTAGAGGAAATGATTTCAGTTTTTCACCATTGAGAATGATGTTGGCTGTAGGTTTGTCATATATGGCCTTTATTATGTTGAGGTAAGTTCCCTTTATCCCTACTTTCTGGAGAGTTTTTATCATAAATGGGTGTTGAATTGTGTCAAAAGATTTTTCTGCATCTACTGAGATTATCATATGGTTTTTCTCCTTCAATTTGTTAATATGGTGTATCACATTCATTGATTTGCATATATTGAAGAATCCTGTATCCTGGGATAAACCCCACTTGATCATGGTTATGATCCTTTTAATGTGCTGTTGGATTCTGTTTGCTAGTATTATGTTGAGGATTTTTGCATCTATGTTCATCAGTGATATTGGCCTGTAGTTTTCTTTTTATGTGACATCTTTGTCTGGTTTTGGTATCAGGGTGATGACGGCCTCGTAGAATGAGTTTGGGAGTGTTCCTCCCTCTGCTATATTTTGGAAGAGTTTGAGAAGGATAGGTATTAGTGCTTCTCTAAATGTTTGATAGAGTTCACCTGTGAATCCATCTGGTCCTGGGCATTTATTTGTTGGAAGATTTTTAATCACAGTTTCAATTTCAGTGCTTGTGATTGGTCTGTTTATATTTTCTATTTCTTCCTGGTTCAGTCTCAGAAAGTTGTGCTTTTCTAAGAATTTGTTCATTTCTTCCAGGTTGTCCATTTTATTGGCATATAGTTGCTTGTAGTAATCCCTCATGATCCTTTGTATTTCTGCAGTGTCAGTTGTTTCTTCTCTTTTTTCATTTGTAATTCTATTGATTTGAGTCTTCTCCCTTTTTTTCTTGATGAGTCTGGCTAATGGTTTATCAATTTTGTTTATCTTCTCAAAGAACCACCTTTTAGTTTTATTGATCTTTGCTATCGTTTCCTTCATTTCTTTTTCATTTATTTCTTATATGATCTTTATGATTTCTTTCCTTCTGCCTACTTTGGGGTTTTTCTGTTGTTCTTTCTCTAATTGCTTTAGGTGTAAGATTAGGTTGTTTATCTGAGATGTTTCTTCTTCCTTGATGTAGGATTGTATTGTTATAAACTTCCCTCTTAGAACTGCCTTTGTTGCATCCCATAGGTTTTGGGTCATCATGTTTTCATGGTCATTTGTTTCTAGGTATTTTCTGATTTCCTGTTTGATTTCTTCAGGCATCTCTTGGTTATTTAGTAGCATATTGTTTAGCCTCTATGTGTTTGTATTTTTTATAATTTTTTCCTGTAATTGATATCTAGTCTCATAGTGTTGTGGACAGAAAAGATACTTGATACGATTTCAATGTTCTTAAATTTACCAAGGCTTGATTTGTGACCCAAGATATGATCTATCCTGGAGCATGTTCCATGAGCACTTGAGAAGAACGTGTATTTTGTTGTTTTTGGATGGAATGTCCTATAAATATCAATTAAGTCCATCTTGTTTAAAATATCATTTAAAGCTTGTGTTTCCTTATTTATGTTCATTTTGGATGATCTGTCCATTGGTGAAAGTGGGGTGTTAAAGTCCCCTACTATGATTGTGTTACTGTTGACTTCCCCTTTTATGGCTCTTAGCATTTGCCTTATGTATTGAGGTGCTCCTATGTTGGGTGCATCAATATTTACAGTTGTCATATCTTCTTGAATTGATTCCTTGATCATTATGTAGTGTCCTTCTTTATCTCTCGTAATCGTCTTTATTTTAAAGTCTGTTTTGTCTGATATGAGAATTGCTACTCCAGCTTTCTCTTGATTTCCATTTGCATGGAATATCTTTTTCCATCTTCTCACTTTCAATCTGTATGTGTCACTAGGTCTGAAGTGGGCCTCTTGTAGACAGCATACATACAAGTCTTGTTTTTGTATCCATTCAGCCAGTCTATGTCTTTTGGTTGGAGCATTTAATCCATTT
Organism: Eschrichtius robustus; assembly: GCF_028021215.1. NCBI lineage: Eukaryota > Metazoa > Chordata > Mammalia > Artiodactyla > Eschrichtiidae > Eschrichtius > Eschrichtius robustus. Next base: position 28,830,333 of record NC_090825.1, read on the forward strand.
ACATTTAAGGTAATTATCTATATGTGTGTTCCTATTAGTATTTTCTTAATTGTTTTGGGTTTGTTATTATAGGTCTTTTCCTTCTCTTGTGTTTCCTGCCTAGAGGAGTTCCTTTAGCATTTGTTGTAAAGCTGGCTTGGTGGTGCTGAATTCTCTCAGCTTTTGTTTGTCTGTAAAGGTTTTAATTTCTCCGTCAAATCTGAATGAGATCCTTGCTTGGTAGAGTAATCTTGGTTGTAGGTTTTTCCCTTTCATCACTTTAAAATTGTCCTGCCATTCCCTTCTGGAATGTAGAGTTTCTGCTGAAAGATCAGTTGTTAACCTTATGGGGATTCCCTTGTATGTTATTTGTTGCTTTTCCTTGATGCCTTTAATATTTTTTCTTTGTACTTAATTTTTGAAAGTTTGATTAATATGTTTCTTGGTGTGTTTCTCCTTGTATTTATCCTGTATGGGACTCTCTGCACTTCCCGGACTTGATTGACTATTTCCTTTCCCATATTAGGGAAGTTTTCAACTATAAACTCTTCAAATATTTTCTCAGTCCCCTTCTTTTCCTCTTCTTCTTCTGGGACCCCTATAATTTGAATGTTGTGTGTTTAATGTTGTCCCAGAGGTTTCTGAGACTGTCCTCAATTCTTTTCATTCTTTCTTCTTTATTCTGCTCCGCAGTAGTTTTTTCCACTATTTTATCTTCCAGGTCACTTATCCGTTCTTCTGCTTCAGTTATTCTGCTCATGATTCCTTCTAGAGAATTTTTAATTTCATTTATTGTGTTGTTCATCATTGTTTGTTTGCTCTTTAGTTCTTCTAGGTCCTTGGTAAACGTTTCTTGTATTTTCTCCATTCTATTTCCAAGATTTTGGATCATCTTTACTATCTTCACTCTGAATTCTTTTTCAGGTAGAATGCCTATTTCCTCTTTATTTGTTTGGTCTGGTGGGTTTTTACCTTGCTCCTTCATCTGCTGTGTATTTCTCTGTCTTCTCATTTTGCTTATCTTACTGTGTTTGGGTCTCCTTTTTGCAGGTTGCAGGTTCTTAGTTTCTGTTATCTTTGGTGTCTGCCCCCAGTGGGTCAGTGTGTTTCAGTAGGTTGTGTAGGCTTCCTGGTGGAGGGGACTGGTGCCTGTGTTCTGGTGAATGAGACTGAATCTTGCCTTTCTGGTGGGCAGGACTGAGTCCGATGGTATGTTTTGGGGTGTCTGTGTACTTATTATAATTTTAAGCAGGCTCTCTGCTAATGGGTGGGGTTGTGTTCCTGTCTTGGTAGTTATTTGGCATGGGGTGTCCAGCACTGCATTGTGCTGGTCATTGAGTGGAGCTGGGTCTTAGCGTTGAGATGGAGATCTCTGGGAGAACTCTCGCTGATTGCTATCACGTGGGACCCGGAGGTCTCTGGTGGTCCAATGTTCTGAACTCGGCTCTCCCACCTCCGAGGCTCGGGGCTGACACCTGGCCCGAGCACCAAGACCCTTTCAGCCACATGGCTGCTTCTTCCTTGTTTTGTCCCAAAGGCAGTGTTCCACAGAGAAAAACAGTAGCCTTGAAAATATTCACAGCTCTGAGGTGCCTTTTTTTTCCTTTTTGCTTAGTTGGTTTCACTTGCTCACAGGGGGCCAAGTGCAGAGGCCTCGCACCTGGCTCTTCTGACCGGAGTTCCTAGTGCGGAATCTATATCACTCTTTAACCATTCATCTGTTGATGGACATTTAGGTTGTTTGCACATCTTGGATACTGTGAATAGTGCTGCAACTAACATGGAAGTGCTGCTATCTCTTTAAGATTCTGATTTCCATTCTTCTGGATATATACCCAGGAGTGGAATCCTTGGATCATATGGTAGTACTATTTTTAATTTTTTGAGGAATCTTTATACTGTTTTCCATAACAGATGCAACATTTTGCATTCACACCAACAGCATGCAAGAGTCCCAATTTCTCCACATATTCGACAGTACTTGTTGTCTTTTTTGTAACAGCCACGCTGACAGGTATGAGGTGATATCTCACTGTGGTTTTGATTTACATCTTCCTGATGACTAATAACACTGAACATTCTTTTCATATCTCCTTTGGCCGTTTGTATGTCTTCTTTGGAGAAATGTCTATTCAAATCATTAGCCTATTTTAAATTGATGATTAGTTTTCTGTTGTTTGTTTTGTTTTTTGCTGTTGAATCGTAGGTGTTCCTTCCAAATTTTGGATATTAACTCCTTTTCAGATATATGGGAATATTTTCTACCATTCCATAGGTTCCTTTTTCATTCTGTTAATGGTTTCCATACCTGTGCAGAAGCGTTTAGTTTGAGGTAGTACCATGTGTTTACTTTTATTTTTATTGTCTGTGCTTTTGGTGTCATATCCATGAAATTATTGAAAAGACCAATGTCATGAAGCTTTCCCCATACATGTTCTTCTACGAGTTTTACAGTTTCAGGACTTACATTTAAGTCTTTAATCCATTTTGAGTTGATTTTTTTGTATGCTGTAAGACAAGGGTTCAATTTCATTCTTTGTATGTGGATATCCAGTTATCCCAGAACCATCTGTTGAAGAGACTATCCTTTCCCCATTGTGTACTCTTGGGACCCTTGTCAAAGACCAATTGACCACATAAATGTGGGTTTATTTCTGGGCTCTCTATTCAGTTTCATTAGTATATATGTGTGTCTTTATGTTTTGATTATATAGCTTTGTAATATATCTTGAAATCAACAAGTGTGTTGCCTCCAGCTTTTTTCTTCTTTCTCAAGGTTTATCTGGCTATTCATGGTCTTTTATGGTTCCATATGAATTGTAGAACTCTTTTTTCTATTTCTTTGAAAAATGTCATTGGGATTTTGATAGGGATTGCATTGAATCTGTAGATTGATTTGGGTAGTGTGGACACTTTAACAATATTAAATCTTCCAACCCCTAAACATGGGATATCTTTCCATTTGTTTGTGTGTTCTTTAATTTCTTTCATCAGTGTTCTGTAGTTTTCAGTATACAAGTCTTTCACTTTCTTGCTTGTTTATCCCTCAGTAGTTTATTCTTTTTGATACTATTGTGAATGGGATTGTTTTCCCAATTTCCTTTTTAGATAGCTTGTTTTTTGTGTAGAGAAATACAACTGATTTTTTGTGTGTTGATTTTGTGTTCTGCAACTGTACTGAATTCATTTATTAGTTTTGACAGTATTTTTATGGACTCTTTAGGGTTTTCTATATGCAAGATCATGTCGTCTGCAAACAGGGACAATTTCACTACTTCCTTTCCAACTTGAATGCATTTTATTACTTTTTCTTGCCTAGTTGCTCTGCCTAGAACCTCCAGTACTATGTTGGATAGAAATTGTGAGGAATGGGCATCCTTGCCTTTTCTCCTGATCTTAGAGGAAAAGCTTTCAGTTTTTCACCTTTGACTATAATGTTAGCTATGGGCTTTTCATATACGGATTTTGTTATGCTGAGGTACTTTCCTTCTATTCCTTGTTTGTTGAGGGTATTTATCATGAAGGGATGCTGAATTTTGTCTAATGCTTTTATTACATTTATTGAGACAATCATGTGATTTTTGTCCTTTATTCTGTTAACGTGTTGTATCACATTAAATGATTTTCATATACTGAACCATCACTGCATCCCAGTAATCAATACCATTTGGTCATGGTATATGATCCTTGTAATGTGCTGTTGGACTCACTTTGCTGTTATTTTGCTGAGGATTTTTATATCCATATTCATCAGCGATATTGCTCTGTAGTGTTTTCTTGTGGTGTCTTTGGTGTCAGGGTAATGCTGGCCTCATAACAGGAGTTTGGAAATGTTTCCTTCTCTTCATTTTTTTAGAATGGTGTGAGAAGAATTGGCATTGATTCTTCTTTAAAGGTTTGGTAGGATTCACCAGTGAAGTCATTTGGTCCTGGGCTTTTCTTTGTTGGGTGGTTTTTGATTACTGATTCAATCTTTATGCTAGTTATATCTGTATTCGGACTTTCTATTTCTTCATGATATAGTCTTGGTAGGTTGTAATGGTTCTAGGAATTTATCAGTTTCTTTTAGATAATCCAGTACTTTGGTATATAACTGCTCATAGTAGTCTCTTATACTCTTTTGCATGTCTGTGGTATCAGTTGTAATGCTTCCTCTCTCTTTTCTTATTTTATTTGAGACTTCTCTCTTTTTTTCTTAACCAATCTAGGTATGGGTTAGTCAATTTTGTTCATTTTTTTCCAGAGATCAACTCTTGGTTTCATTGATTTTTTTCTATTGTGTTTGTATTTTGTATTTCATTTATTTCTGCCCTAATCTTTGTTATTTCCTTCCTTCTGCTAAGTTTGAGTTTAATTTGTTCTCTTCTTTATAGATCCTTGAGGTACAAAGTTAGGTTGTTCATTTTAGATTTCTTCTTTTTTAATGTAGGAGTTTATTGTAAAAAACTTCTCTCTTATAGCACACTTGTTATTTACATGGACTTTCATTTTCCAAAAGTCAGATCATGCAATGGTAACTTTGCAATGCTAGGTTAGCTTTTAACTGCTTTTAGCCTTTCCTGGCCCACAGTGGCATAATAAGTCTGAGCTTTCTTTTGTCTCTACCTTATTTGTTTAAGGTTTACTCATTTTTGATTCATCGATGAAAGAGAAAAAGCATTAGTGAGGGCTGGCTTCATGGTCTTCACACTGTTTTTGAGTATAGTTACTTTATTCACAATAAACATCTCCTTGCAATGTGCACATTGTTTCAATACATTGGAGATTAAGTCCCTCCCATAAAGGTCTTTACATTCTTAAAGCCATCTCAATTTTGAAAGCAAATTTGGTTATATTCAATGCCTAGTGTGGTTAACTCATCATTAAGGGCCCTAGAGAGCCCAGATACTTTAAGTTTTGTAGCTAAGGCTATTGGTGAGTTCTAAATCACTTTGGAATCTGGTTGACTCTTTTGCTGGTTGAGGCAAATGTTCATAGTGAAATAAAACAACTAAAATGGAGAAGGAAACAGTAGTTGCCCTGGGCTGGTTACTTCATCACTCACTTTTCCCAAATTTAATTAGTCCTAAGTACTACACATGTTGACTAAACATCTCACAGTAATAATTATCAGAAGAAGGAGCCTGGAGGGGGAAAAGTCATGCACAAACCAGAATGCTCAGTGAGAGTTAGAAAGGCTCGATTCCATACTGAAATGTTTTTCAAAATATAGCCAAAGCAGATGGTATTTGAATGCTGTTGAGTGGAGGAAGATCTTCCCCCCAATTAATTAGGTGATACTAATTGCTTTAAACATGTCTGTTCATAATAGTTTGCATAAAATTTCCTTAAGCTATTGGTGGTGTGAACAAGTTGACAGAGAACCTCCATAAATCCTTCATCATGATCTTCAAATCTAGGATGGTGGAATTCTTACAAAGCTAGACTTGCCAAGTCACTGCCAGAGAGTCTGATTCTATCAAGTAACCAATCAATCAAAGTAGGCATTCAATGTGACATGTTTAGTGTCAACTATTCAAAAGGGACTACACTAGCTGCTGGTGGGGGGTATAATAAGTAGCATATATAGATGTAATAAATGAGATGCTTGCCTTCAAGGAGCCTACAGTGTAGTGGGAAACAGACATGTAAACAAATCATTTGCAGTACAGTTTTGTAAGTGTGTTTTTGAGTATAGTTACTTTCTTCATAACATACATCTCCTTGCCATGTGCACATTGTTTTATTACATTGGAGATTAAGTTCCTCTCATAAAGGCCTTTGCATTCCTAAGAAGAGACACCCTTCAACAGAGCTCTTTCTCAAACACTACTGTAGTCACTATGTGGGTGGCAACCTTATTTCCTAATTGAGGTTTGGGAGACACCTGAATGTCTTCCCCATGCTTGTGGGGATTATAGCTATAAACTCCTCCTGAGAATATGAAGTCAAGCACATATGCCCAGGGTGGAGCACCACACCTGCTGTCAGTGGTTTAGAAACGTGGAAATTTAATTCCTCTCTCTGCAGGGAAGGATGGAGTTCTCAGAATATAAAGGCATAGGGTAATGAAGGACAACCTCAGTGCTTGTCTGAGAGTAGCGCTCCTGCCAGAGCAACTGTTTGATTAACCAGGGCAATCAAGGCAGCTTTTTTGAAAAAGCAAATCCAGGTTCTGCACTTATGTAGTCCCCCTAAATCTTTCTGAAGCAAGATTTCTTTCACTCTTTTGGAAAGGAGTTGGAGAAGAAGAAAAGAAGAGGAAAGAGGAGTTATCCAACAGGCTTGGGAACAGAAAAGAACCTCCAGCCATCTCACCCCCCCATGCCTGGCACCCCCAACTCTTGTCCCTAAACTTCCAGGGACCCAGAATAGGAATGGATGCTGTGGAGAAGAGTAGGATGCTAAAGCGAATCTCAGCCCCTCCTTCCAACACTACCTCATCTGCCAAGCCATTAAAAGTCAGTCCTTTTTGTCTCACCATAGGCCACCGATTCTTCATATAGTTTTCTGTTTCAGTTTCTTACATCAACCCAGCTAGAAAAGCAAAAATTTAATGCAGTCATGGCAGGGGGACAGCCATAGCTGGGAAAATGACTGGTCAGGTCTGTGATTGGACCTGCCCCTGTGAGACCCACTTTTCTGTGCTAGTCACTGTATCGTTCAGCTTTCTCTGAGATTTACTGCCCACTCTAGTTGCACTGTCTCCAGCTGTGCCTGAGAAGCATCGTGGCTTCATTTCTGCCCTCATTTCTGGAAGATGAAATGCCCCCTCAGGTTCACATGAGTCTGCTATCGTCTCCATTTCTGAAATTATTAAGCCACAGCTTTAGAAAGCAGATTTCTTTCCTGTGTTGAAATAAAACACAGAGACAATTCAACCATTTTTTACCCAGAGTAGACGTTGACAATCAGAATGTAAGGCTTGGGAGGCAGAGTTTAATCAAGGCTGAATGGTAATGGGACTGATGATAGCTAAAAGCTGTGATTATCTGATGTGTGTACTCAGGGTTTGTGGAGAAAAATGCTTTTGTAAAAATCAGAGCCAAAATAAAAGATAAATTCCAAATCAGAAGAGGCAAACTTAAAACAACCGCAATTTAGAAGAATCAGAATATAGACAAAATTCCAAGCACTACTGACTTCCTGAAAAGAGGTCATGGACAAATATATTTTAATGCTCAAAAAAGAACACACAATGAAAGTGGTAAAAAAACTCCAGAAAACCAAAGATTTGTTAAATACATATGCTACTCCTTCTGGAACAAACTGATTGTCATAGGTGGTACATGTCAATGCATTTACTATGGTAGAGTTAGAAGAAAATTGCTTTTTAAAACTTTCCGAGAACAGTAAGTTAAATATATTTGTGTTTGTAATATAGATAGGGAGACAACAGAGAATTCATCACAGATTTAATTTTTTCATTCATTTTTAAAGAAACGAACTCAGAAAGGTGTTTTGGCTAAATTCTCTAAATTGACAGCACTAACTTAAGTTGGACAATTTTACAATCTACTCTCTGAAATATTTCAAATTGTCTTTTCCTTAATAGCAGTTATTTTGATCTTAATTGTCTAGAAAATTGTTTCAATCTCTACTTCACTCTGTGGCATCAATCTTTAGGTGTGGATCTACTACCCTCTACATACTAACAATATTCCAACCATTCCATTTGGGTTGAACTTCCAGGGTGTGGGCTTTTTGAGAATTAGTGGTACTTTTTGTGATGCCAATAAAGGGAGCCCCTCCTGAGAAAAAATAAAATATTTTGCAGTGTGGATAGTCACGGTTTACTGCAAATTGCCATGTGAGCTGAGGAGGGGCAAAGATGGGAGAGAGTGGGCTTTGATGCTGGACGGATTTGGGGTGGAATTCCAGCTTCACTGCTGATTGGTCATGTGAACACTAACAAGCTTTTTAGCTTTTGTTTTGTTTTGTTTTGGCCGTGCTGCGCAGCTTGCGGGATCTCCCCTGACCAGAGATTGAACCCGGGCCCTCGGCAGTGAAAGCACCGAGCCCTAACCCCTGGACTGCAGGGAATTCCCTGAACAAGCTTTAATCTTTAGGAGGTTTGGGTTTTTCATTTGTAAGAGAAGAATAACAACATTTACCTGATAGGGCTGTTGTGAGCACAGGGTGCATAGTATATGCCCAATAAATATGAGCACCTTTCTTTCTCTCAGAGAAGGGAGAGAGCCTAGAAGCCATTTAGTTCAAACCTTGATTTTAAAAGAGACAATTTTAAAAATTAACATTTTACAGGAATTTGAGTAATGCCAACAAGAGAGATCCTAGTTTCAGATTTTAAAATGCCATTATTTGCACTTAAGTATGAAAAAGAAATAAATTATAGGTAGCATGTATGTTTGGGAATTTTTAAAAGTATGCGTACACGTAGAATTCTAAAGATGTAAGACATATACATCAAATATATACATACATATAGAGTTTCTTCAATTTTTGAGAACTAGTAAGCCTTCAAAAGTTTTAGAAGAATGCAAGAATGTGACTTTAAGAGTATAGCTTTGGGCTGTAAAATAGTGTTTTGGACTCCAAAGCACCAAATAAATACAGTTGGTAATCTTTATCTGCCATGATGTAACTAAAATTCTTAGAATTCAAAATGTCGAGCTGCTCGGTAATTTCCTTTTAGTAAAATCATCATCATCTAGCTTAGTTTACATCTGACTGACCTTAAAAGACCTGAGATTTTATTAAAAGGTAAAGTCATCATCAGAATACCTATTGTCAGTTTTGCTTGTGGTTTTGATAATATCTCTGTTTATTTCTTTTGGCTCAGTCATATATGGTATGCTAGGTCTGAGGGCTAACTGGTTGACCTAGTTTGGAAGACTTAAGGAAGCCATATAGTTTTAGCAAATTAAAACCTATGTTAATCATCCTTTACATAACCAGTTTTCACCCAGCTTACGTGTAAAATACTGGGATAGACTAGCAGACAACTAAGTTTCTTACACAATTTCTACAAGGGTTCTTGTCATTGTGGGTGCACTTCAAAAGTTAGGGGTCTCTGGTGAAGAGTTTTAGCAATCCTGATTTTAATTTTACCAACTACACATTTATTTAAACACATCTTGAAGATATTTTTAGTGTGCACCTCCAATGATTTCCATTATTTATACATCCTATTATTTGCTTTTAAATAAGAACTTGCCCTAAGTTCTCAATAAATTAGAAAATTTCAGTGGGAAATTCCATAGTATGATTTGCTGTACGGATCAACCATGGTTAAGAGTGATTTTCCACCTACCTCGACAGCCATCGAGGCAAAAACACAACATCCTTGCTTTAGTCTATCACAGAGCTCATTTCTTCCTCTTTATTCTTTCTTACCAGAGAGTAAGGGTTGTTCTATGGTTTTCCATTAGAAACACACACTTTCTAATTGAAGCCTGAGACACAAACCGGCCCTGATCAGAGCTCCTGCTGGTTTTTGTTCCTTTTGTTATTGAAATGTAGCTTATGAGCTCTGCTTTTGGAAAATAGGAGACTTCTGGCCACACTTATCTACTGTTTACAGCCCTGATATCTAAATTTCCTTTAAAACAACAACAAATGGAATCATGCTGCCAGACTAATGATGTGTGATAACTCTAAACTGGATTTAAAGCCATTTAATTTATCATACATTTTATTGCTATGGCAGTGTCCAATTAATAGTCACCATCTGCATTTTCTAGAAATACAGCTGCATCCTCAACAGTCTGTCATCAAATTAAGGCCTGCAAAAGGGGAGATAGATGATGAATATTGAAAGAAAAAGGGTTCTGACTACACTAGTGAATGAAAATGATAAAATCGATGAAGTGGGAGGTAAGGAGAAAAAAAGTTTTATTTCATATGCCTTGGAGGGGATAGGACAGTGTAGGATCTGAAAGAGACATCCCCCTGCCCCCATAGGAGTCAATGACAAAGCAACTGAAATTTCAGTTGTTTTTCTGGAGCAAAATTATATGCTTTTGGGGGGCAGCTGAATTCCCTCTAGGAGCTAGCTACTGACGTATTGCACATAGTAGGCATCTAAAACATATTTGTTAGATGGATGAAGGAATGAATGAGGTGCTTTGACAAAAACCAGCACGGAAAAGAATTACAATGTTTCACTACTCAGGCATTATCTCTGAGGCTGTAATAAACACTACTGCTATTTGCCAACATTCCTAGCTCTCTTTTCTTTCTGGGCACACCGGAGGGCCACACTTGCTTGCTCTCCTGAATTTAGGCATGGCTGTGAACCATGAAATGTGAGTAGACATGAGTTCTGTCTCTTCCAGATGGTGGTCTCTAAGAGCTGGTGTGTGATTGTCCATGCTGCTCTTACCCTGCAGCAGTGGTTGTGGAATCATGAGTTGATATGGAGAGGCTAAGCCAATAGGAGGACATCTGCTCTGGAGAATTGCCTGGATCCACAGAAGACTTTGAGCAAGAAGTAAACCCTTGTTGTTGTAAGCCAACACATGGCAGCTGGGATATTCCAAAGACCATCAAGCTGGCCCATAATATCTCCCATCCAACATGCTCTTCTTCAGTGTGAATTTGCCACTCTCCCATCAAGAGCGGATGCTATTTCCTTTCCCCTTTGATTTGGGTGGAGGAAGTGATGCTGTATGACCTCTGAGACTAGGTCAGAAAAGGCCAGGAAGCTTCTCTTGGAGCATTCACTCTCCTGGAACACCTGCTCTCTGCACGCTCCCTCTCAGAATCTAGCCACCCACACAGAATCCCAGCTAGTCTGAGTCATCTCAGCCAAGTACCAAACATGTAAGTGAAGAAGTTTCTAGAAAATTTCAGCCCCAAGCCATTTGAGAGTTCCCAACTGAGACCCAAGACTACATAGCAGATACAAGACATCACCACTGTGTTGCATCTAATCTCCTGACCTACAGAATTTGTGAGCATGACAATATAATTATTATTTTACACTACTAGTTGGGGCAGTTTGTTATAAAGCCACTGGTATCTGGAACATACCAATCTGGAATTTGTTACTACACCATAATTTAGCCCATCCTAATACAAAGGTGATTTCTGGAAAGTCAAACAACATAAATAGCAAAGTAAGGTGAACAATAATGTTTTCAGTTTTTGGGTAGTAGTACCCTACATGGTACCACCATAATGGGGGAGTTATACAGGCTTAATCTGGCATCCATTCTCCTTAACTACAAATCACATTCCCAGCACCTCATTCATGTATGCAAGGTTTAACAATCTGAATTTACTGGTGCACAGTAACAATATTTATTGTTTCATCCAGGCAAGATCTAGTCTACAAATAACTGTATCCTTCTGTGCCTGAAGGAACCAAATGATACATTACACATGGTAAAATGTTAGGAAGAAAACTGGGAAGCTCATTTGTGGCATGATTGGTTGACATTACAGAAATAGTTGGCATCTAAGTCAGCTATGTTACATGTAAGTTTCAGATATTGCCATGCAAGTCTGGGAGATTTCTTAGTAAATGTTGCTCTTCCCCTTCAAATTATTAGTACAAAAAATTTTAACCAAACGACTAGAACAGCTTAGGAGTTCACATCACATTATATTAGGAAGTGTGGGTGCAAGGAATGAAAAAGCATAGAAGAAAATTGCCAACATTACACTCAACTGTAATACTGATTAATTAGCTTAATTTTAAGGTTCTACAGTTCTAGGGACAAATGGACATCACAAATCCACACTAGTGCAACTTAGTCTGAGTTAAGGTCTGTTTCACAGCTTCTTAATTAAACTTCATGGGCCGATTTTCATTATTCATAATGTGTTGGGAGATACGTGTCTCAGAGAAAATATAAAATGTACACCATTAGTAGTTTGCAGAGAAGGCAAAATAAATATTCCAACAGAGGAGCAAACCAATCCAGAGCAAGGAACCAACTATACACAGAAGACATTGATATATGTGATGACTTCATGTCATTCATGTCTGACTCATAGCAACAAGACAGGCAGAATGGAGAGAAGTATGTAAGGGTCCACATACTAGGGTCATGGACATGTTCACTAAGTATCACACAATTTAATAGAGGTGAGCTAAAGGCCATGGGGCTTGCCATTGGCAAGACCTGGAATTAAATTGCAGCTCCTCTGTAACTTGCTGTTTGACCTTGAGCAAATAACTTTTCTATGTCTCAGTTTCCCTAACTTTAATATGGGGATAATAATTTCCATCATGCAGGGTTATCTTGAGGAGAGGAAATCATGTGTATAAAATAAAATGCCTGATATATTGTGAGCACTTAATAAAGGGTGGTTATCATTGTCATATTTTAATAAGAAATAGTAGCAGTCTCGTCAGCACAAAAGGGTTTTGTAAACCCTTGGATTACAAAATCCAGCAGTCAGTTTGCTTCTTGGTGGTTTGCTGAGAGAGCTGCCATTTGGATTTAGGCAAAGGCTTTGGATTGTCCTCTTGTTTTGCTCTTTCATTTTGTTGCTAGGGTAAACTCACTAGGGACTTTTTCTCTCAAAAAACTTTGTAAGGACCAGTCTCAAATCTGCCTGTTCAGGTCTGTGGGCCAGAGATATAGATCCCCATGTTTGAAGCCTTTTTCCACACAATAGCCATATGCAAAACTAGCCGGTAAGCCATGATTCCCTTCTGGGCTTTCATCAACGACACTAAAATGATTGTTATTATATAACAAAAAAAGGGAGGAAGTGATTTGCAAGCCAATTATTCACACATAGCCAGTGTTGCATTCTAAGAAATTCTTTGATTTGCTCAGGGTGGGTTGCTGTTTTTACAATTGTCTTTCTTTTTCCCATTTCTTCCTCATCTCTCTGCCAGCTGTCCTCCCCGCCCCCATCCTTTTACCCCACCACACATACACACATGCACACACACACACACACACACACCATTATTTCTCCAATACTGTGGGAAGCCAGCCGCCTTGTCCCCGAGCAGTCCCCTGGACCCATGGCTGATGGTTGCCTATTTGGTTACGTCTGCAACAGTATCCAAATCCCAGGTGCCAGCCTAGGTTGCTTTCTTTACCACAAAGTCTGTTGATCATGAGGTTCCTTGCCTCCAGAGAGAGCCCTGCTGACAGTTTCAAAATGAATCACATAGAGTTGATGATTCCTTTCACTGGGTTTGATAATTATTTTCTCATATCCCAGAGGATCTATTGACAAATTACTGCAGTTCACCAAAACTGGATTCTAAAATTTAAGATTAAATAAAATATATGTGAAGATATTTTCTATGCCAAACAGAAGGAATAGTTTCCAGGTAGAAGACTCATAGAATTACAGATCTCTTAAGCTGGAAGACATCTTTGAAGTAAAGGAGTCCAACTTCTTGGCTTACGTTTGAGGAAGCAAAGATTCTGAAAGCCAGCACTGGAAGCTCAAATAATTTAAGGTGTAGAAACTCTTGGAGGCCATGAAAATAATGTCACAACCATTTTAGTGCCTAAATACTTCATGACACATTTTCAAGTTTACAGTTATTCAGTCTCACACTGTCCTTCCTCTATTTGACTTATTTTTAAAATGTATTTATTTATCCTTGGCCATCATCACAAAGCATTCAAGGCCGTGTCTTTCCAATACGAAGAAACTATTACTCTCAGCAGGGACGCTTGTTTTTTCAACTGTTTTCTCAGTGGCCGAGATGGATTTACACTCTCTTGTCTGTTTCATTTTGTAATCAATTCCACTCATTTGTGAAGCTGAGCGAGGTGTGTGGCCAGGAAACAGAGTGAAGCTAATTTGTGACAATACAACCAATTGAGCTAACTGGTTTCACCTCTTTGTTCACATAAACCACAGCTCAAAAAACCCATCATTAACTATTTATAACAAGGAAGAACGATGAACAAGTGTAAGAAGTGTATAAATTAGAATAAGGGTAAGACCAAATATTTGTTTAACTAAGCTTCTGCTTAAATAGAGGCCATTAGGATTTAATGACACCTGGGATTTGGATGCTGTTTCAGGGTTGACAAAATGGGCAACCATCATCCTCATTTTTAAGATTTGGGATCTGACGTTTAAAAGAATTAAAGAAACTGCTGGAGATCCCAGAGCTAATAAGGGCCATTCCCAGGGCTTGAAGCCAGGACCAAGGGTTCATCCCCCGGTACCCTAATAATTTAAGGTGCTGACCTATTGATTAAAGGCACAAAATGAAGCTCAAACAAAAGATAATTCACAATTTTGCAAAGTTCTTTCCAGCTGTGGATATTAGTGTACTGAAAAATATACATGTACACATTTTTATACATTGCTTGCATATGAAGAGCAATACAAGTTCATCTCCCTTCTCATTTAGAAACTTTCATTTTTACTGTACTTCAGATCATCCAGGTGCTTTTTTTTGACTGACACCAGTAAGATAGTTTATGACTATGTCCACCCCTATGTTACTGAAAAGCAAAGTAAATGAAAATACTGACTTTATCTTTCCAGTTGCTCAAACTTAGAAGTCTTGGAGTCATTCTTGACTCCTTCCTTTTTCTTTTATGCCATATCCAATCCATTGGCAAATCTTGTTGATTCTACCTTTACAGGAGATAGAAAATGCAACCTTCTCTCACTTTCTTCACGGCCACCACCTTGGTCTAAGCGATTGCAATCTGCCTGGAGGATTGCATTCACCTCCTGGCCGATCTCCCTGCCTCTCTCCTTACCCTTTACAGTCTTATTTCCAACATAGCAGCCAGTATGATTCTTTTAAAACAAGTTAGATCCTATCACTGCTCTATTCAAAACCAGTCAATGGCTTCCCATCTTGCACAAAGTAAAAGTCAAAGTTACTGTAATGACCTACAAGACTCTTCAGGATCTGGTCTCCAGGCAACTCTGAAATCACCTCATACTATTCACCCCTCCCCCCCCCCCCCCAGCCCCACTTGTGCCACTCCAGTGACTCTGGTCTCCCTGATGCTCCTGGAACATACCAAGCATGTTCCTATTTCAGTGCTTGTGCAGTTGCTATTTCTACTGTCTATAGCACTCTCTCCTCAAATATCCTCCGTGGATTGCTCTCTCAACTCCTTTGGGTCTTTGCCCCAAATTACAGTGTCAGTGATTTCTTCACCAGTTCTGTCCTTTGACTCAGGCAAGAAGGGCAACTATCCTGCCTCTCCCATTTTAGAGGGCCCTGCTCTGATTCATCCCTCCCCAGTGGGGCAGAGAGTATGCAGGGCTAAGTTGTGTTGCCTGATTAGAGCTCACTCCCCTCTTCCCACTTCTAGACAACATTCTGAGTACCCACTGTTCCTGGCCCAATGGCCCTGAGCCCACTTCCAAGACAGTGCTGCCGGTGGGCACACGCCTAGGCCTGGGTAGAGGGCCGAGCAGCAGCTGTTTATGGGGTATGTGGTTAGAACTTGGACTTATGGGCTCAAGTGTTCACATGCATGTGTTTGAGAGCCCTCATGATGCAGGACATTGCTGGAGGTAGGGAAGGAACAAGTGAACCCGTCACTTTCTAGTACAGCACTCAGAGGGGTCTGAGAGTGCCAAATTTGAACATGGCCTTCTAAGACGTAATGAAGGTTTATCGTTAAGGAAGGAGGATGATCTATATTTGATTTCAGAGTTTATCAAATATTTAAACATTTGGCATGAAGTCCTTCATTTGTAATTTTCCTCCAGGCCCTGCAAATATCAGGGGCTTGTCTGGCTCTCCATGACCGCTCTATTCGTAATTGCTTCCCTTCCCATGGACACTCCATATCGCTCCTCCCTTCTTTTTATTTATCTCCTTAGCACTTATTACCATCTGGCATGGTATTTGTTCAGTTTATCTCCTACACAGAGCATGTAAGCTACACTGAGGGCAGGAGTTATTTTCTGTTTTGTTTATTGCTATTTCCCTAGTACCAAGAATAGCCCTTCGCACATGGTAAACACTCATTAAACATTTGCTGAATGAATGAATGGTTGTTGGCTATCTTCTAATAAGCACCTACTGTTTTACATGTGTTATGTCATTTAAATCTAACTAACCCTATGAGCCTATTACAATAAACACAATTATTATTATTATTATTTTTTAATTTATTTTATTTATGGCTGTGTTGGGTCTTCGTTT
This sequence comes from Eschrichtius robustus, assembly GCF_028021215.1. Lineage (NCBI taxonomy): Eukaryota > Metazoa > Chordata > Mammalia > Artiodactyla > Eschrichtiidae > Eschrichtius > Eschrichtius robustus. The sequence continues at coordinate 28,846,366 of NC_090825.1, forward strand.
CTGTGCGAGGGCCCTCTCTAGTTGCGGCAAGCGGGGGCCACTCTTCATCACGGTGCGCGGGCCTCTCACCATCGCGGCCTCTCCCGTTGTGGAGCACAGGCTCCAGACGCGCAGGCTCAGCAGTTGTGGCTCACGGGCCTAGTCGCTCCGTGGCATGTGGGATCTTCCCAGACCAGGGCTCGAACCCGTGTCCCCTGCATTGGCAGGCAGATTCTCAACCACTGCGCCACCAGGGAAGCCCTAAACACAATTATTATTTCCATTTTACAGTGTAGTCTTAGAGGGTTGAAATAAATTCCCTGAGGTCACACAGCTTCCAAATAGAATTTGATCACAGGTCTCTCCACTTCCAAAGCCCGTGTTCTTTCCACCATATTGCCTTTGGATATGCTAAGATCCAAATAGGAGATCTAGAAGTTTTGTGATGCAAGGATTTCCATCCCATTTGCCTGGCTGGCTGACTCTCTCTTTAAACTCAAGAGAGTACTGAATTGACAAGAGAACTTGAAAATGGTAGAAATTTTTCTTTCAGCAATTTGAATTTATTTATTTTCTTTGTTTGGCCTGGACAGGTAGTGATGATGTATATTAGTTGGGGAAATTCACATAAACATGGTGCTTGGACTGAAAATATTCGGAAGGAGAATAAATATTTTCTACTAGTCAGGTGTGTTCAAGATGGATGACTTACACAATGATTCAGGGTGGAGGTGGGGCAATTATCAGTGGTCCATAAAATAGCCTGCACTTTGGAAGAAAGGCAGAAATTGGAGGAAAAACAGGACTTCGCTGCTGTTTTTCCCAGTGTTAGGTTTATTCATAACTGTTTTCGTTTGGTTAGGACTATGAATATTTCATTCTTAGAGGGCCGCGTGGACCGTGGGTTGAGATGTCATGGAAATATTACAGATGCCTAGGTGGGGCTGCTTCTCACCAAAGCTTCCTCAAGTCTTGTGACTGCCTCCTTTCTCCCAGGATGTCTCATTAAATCCCCAGTCTAGCTCCTGATTCAAAGCCAATCTCATGTTCCAGGAAACAGTCCAAGATATGTCCTGCCTGGGGTCCTGCCCCTGGATACATTAACGCCAGGCTGCCCTTTTCCTGTAAACCATCCTTGAAAGCTTTCCTTTTGAATCACAGCCCTTTGGGCTCATTTAAGAAATCATAAATCTTCTCTGGATTCAAACAAGGTCTTATTTTATTTCAGAAGATGTTGATTCCTTCTATGCCAGATTTGTTTATTATACTATTAATATATAGTATAATATGTATATATAGTATAATGCCAACCTTTCATACCATTGTTTTAAACTTTGCCTCTCTGAGTTCCATGAATAGCATTCATTCATTTTCTGTATATGTACCGAGAGCCTGCTGCATGCTCTGGCTGGAACAAAAACCTGAAACTAAATGTAGTCACCACATTCACAGAATTTACAAACAGACTTAACATGGAAACAAATACAACAGTTATCTAGGGACAGTGATATTTTAATTGGGCTTCTCAGTGTAAAAGAAATGATATCCAAGGTGGCTTAGACTCAGCTTTCCTCAAAATGTCAAAAAAAATTAATTCCTTTATCTTTCTGTAAATGGATATTTGTGTAGCTGGCTAAGGGCAATATCTTGGATCTGAAATATGCACTTCCTACCAGGTCTGGGGGCAGAACTCACTGGCAGTCCAAATTTGTATCAGCACAATATCTTCTTAACATTTTATGCAAGGCATGGAAGTGTCCAGGGGCCTCATGGACACTTCCAGGGGGTTGAGGTGGAGATGTCACCATATCCAATTGGAATAATCACTTCCTGTTTGATGAGATGTCTCATCCAGGAGAGGACTTGACCTCTTCCCTTAACAGAGCAGAGATTGGTGGCTCTTATGCCACATTCAGTTTAAGCCCAGAATATAGGTCAGGAAGGTGGCCACAGGATCACAGTGTGTCCCCACTGGACAGGACCCCGGGCCTTCATTCATCCAAATGCCTAATTTTATTCATGGGTGTCTAAGGTTCCAAAACCGTCAGGCTTCTACTCTGAGTACACACAGCTTCATCTCTTGAAAGCCATTGGAGAGCCTGAAGAAGGTAAGGAAGGGACAAAAAGAGTGAAATCCTGATGACTTTATTCCCTTTTTCCCTGCAGATTGTCATTTCTCTTCTTCAGAAGTCATGTCTTCATATTTTAATATTGCTTTGGGTGAGTTTTAGCAGCCTTTAAAGGCTACCTTGAAAACACTTTTTTGGTGTATTTTATCATCTAATACCTCCTTCCCAGCTGAGGAATCTACTGATTCATTTTCCATTAAAACATTAACTGAAAATTCATTTTCTCGCTTTCTTCTTGCCATGGTGTGAGGCTCCCCCTGTAGGCCAACTATTTGCTAGCTCCACTCTTTGGATATGGGTTGTGCTGAAACTGATGGTACTTTCATCTGAATTAGGGCAGGCTTCTGTCAGGCAGTGATGTTAGTCCTGACCTCAAAGTCTTTGCACTGTCTAAACCTTCACAATAGCAGAGGGAGATGACCTCTCTTATCCCTGTCGTATTTGACCTCCAGCAGAGTGGATCACCAGTTGATCCACTCAATATCGCTCTGTGATATTGAGCAAATATCACAATCTACTGTAACGACTTGTATGTGCGCTGTTTACGGGTTGCCCTCCTGAACTAGACCATGAGAATATTGAGAACAAGATGGGGTCTTTTCCATTTGTGTTCCGTCAGCTCATAACCCAAAGAAAGGAAGGAAAGAAGAAGACCAGGGAATGAAGAAAGAGTAAAGAAATGTCTAGGGATAACTGATGATTCACCAGGTGTCTTCTGATTTGCTTACTGTTGATGAAAAGCACATTCTTACTAAACACAGACAAGTAATTTACTAGCATAGTGCACAGCTTTCAGTTTTGCGTCTGTCCCACATTCTTGTATTTTCAGAACTTCCTCTTGCTCATTCCACCTGATTCTAGTAAGACCAAGCAGGTAAGCATGTGGCCCACACAAGCCAGTCAGAGGATTCCTGCCTCCTGGACTCATGGATAAGTCCAAAGGTGAACATACGACTCAAGCAGGGACATCAGGATCTTTTCACAGAGACAGAAAGAGATGCTGGGAGGGATGCTCTCACCTTTGGAGATTGTGAGTTGCAAGGACCCTACGAGTCTGGAAAGGCTGCAGCCCATCTTCCCCTCTACATGGAAAAAGCTCCTCAGTGTGCGAGACCAACACAGATGAGAGCAGAGAGAAGACAAAGAAAGGGAAGAGAGATGATGTTTGCTGCGTGGATACTGGATACAACTGTCTGAAGATCAACCTATAGTTTTTTTCAGACTTTGGAGCTAATGGTATTTATTTATTTTTTAATGTATTTAATTTTGTTTGGGTCAGTTTGAGTTAGGCTCTATTACTTGCAACCCAAAAGTCTTGATAACAGTAAATATTATAATTGGCAACATTGCACCAAAATAAGTGATTCTAGTGAGGTATCCTGTGTGACAATACTGTAGGAGCAATGTGAGTTAGGGGTCCTCAGAGCCTGGCACCCCGGGAAGGCATGTGGAGTGCTCAACTATAGTCCCTTCATTCTGTGGTGGCTCCAGCCAGAAGTCACTACTGTGACAACTAAAGGTTTTGGCTTCCTTCAGCCTTCTCTTGGCTTCCAGAAAACCTTAATGGCCCGCTCTTTTCCTCTGAGGGCACTCCAGTCAAGAAAGGAAAAAGAGCACAGAGCATTCTTCCCTGAGCTCAGACCTACTGCCCTCACCCACGTCAGAAAAACCACAGACCTGCATCTGCTTCTTCTCAACCCAGAAAAAACTAGCGAGTGTTCCCAGAGGGCAGTCCGCTCCACTGGTACAAATAAACAGTGTCGGCAGGAGAGAAAGCCCTTGGATTTCAAGGGGTTGTTTGGCTGTTATGTTAAGTGAGTAAACAAATGAGGCCTGTTCAGGGAATGGGCCACCAGAGCTTCTACTGATCCAAGGAATGTGGCAGATTCCTGAGGGTGTTATTTATATACAAACCCAAGTATTTCCCTTCATGGTAAACATGTAGTTAGTGATCTTAGCAAGGAGTTTGGGGCTTTTTCTGTATTTCTCACTAAAGTGATGTTAACACGCAACATTCATATTCCCTTTTGCCCTGTGTTATTAAGTGCAACCCAAGCCACCAACACCCACCGAGGATGTAATGGCATTTGTGGCGGGGTGTGTGTCAGAAGGAATTCTTCCCCTTGGTCCTTCTTGTCTGTGAGCCCTGTGACTTTAGTCTTACCTACAATGACTCTTATTAAATGAGGCACTTTAGAGACAAAATGCAAAAGTGACCTCATTTCAGTGTCTAATGTGACAGCACGCACACAGAGGAAAAGTGAGATCTGAGGTTCTGGAGTGTGGAATGGAGCCAGAGAGGATGACTACTACCCAGGATATAGATTCTCTCCTGGGCTGGCTGTGTTACTGTACAATATAGATAGACAAGCACTGCCCTTGGGCCAAATCCAGCCCACCATGATCTAAGAATGCTTTTCACATTTTTAAATAGGTGGAAAAAACCAAAAATGGAATAATATTTTGTGATGTGTGAAAAGTATATCAAGTTCATATTTCAGTGTTCATTGATGAAGTTTTATTGAAACACAGCCACGCCTGTTTTGTTACATACTGTCCATGGCTGCTTTTATGTTACAGTGACAGAATTGGGTAGTTATGGCAGAGACCATATGGCCTGGAAAACCAAAAAACTTTACTATCTGGCCCATTACAAAAATTGTTTGCTTACCCCTACTCTACAGAGATCTTTCTTCCAAGGCTACGGATTATATTGTTATCCTTTGCCAGTCATCAGAGAGGCATGTGATCCCACAGAAGAGCAACCAGGGTTCCCATCCTGACTTCATGCCCAGCTACCTGTGTAACCAGAGAAGTGATTTAACTCTTGTAGGGCCTTGTTTCCTCCCTCTAATCCCTCATTACAGAGCTAATTCCAGCTCTCAAATTATTTGCTCTCGTGAAGGCCTGATGATGGTTGCAAAGGGTGGATTGGATAGCTTAAATGCCCCTTCATCACAACCACAGATTTGTGCCCAGGCAGGGACCTCTGCAGGATCATCATTCCACAGAAGAATGCAGGACTACATCCTTAAGAGGCATTCTGATCCCTAAAACTCACAACTCTATCCACATGACTTTATTTTCAAGACTGTGGCCGTAATTACAGAAGCAAAGTGAAGCAGAAAATGGAAGGAACTGGCTGAATGGTATCCAGCTTGCCAAATGCTTTGTCCTGAAAATATCTGCTTGTGGTGTAAGTCACAGAGGATGCATTAAATCTATCTAATGGGGGAGGCTCCTTGCTTCAACAGGCAAGCTTCTTTTAGTTTTCTGAAGGGGGTAACTGATTTGGGATTATCTGGATAAGTGCCTCGGCTGTCCTTCTGACTTGGCTAATGAAGATCTGGCCAGAACCAGCACCCCTGGCAGCCCAGATCCACGGTGGAAGATCCAACTTGCACAGAGGATAATTTTGCAAGTGACAGATTCTTTTCCTTATGAGTCTTTAAACACTGTTGACCCTAGTCCTGTTCCAATAGTCTTGTGAGAAAGGGAAAGCTTGATGTTTGCCAGATGATACTCTCTAAAGCCAATTTTCCAAGGCTTTAAAACCCTTGAGCTGCTGTGGTTAGCACCTAATCATCTTCTTCTGTGGATGTGATGCATGGTCACAATAAATGGCTGTCACTTACCCAGTTAGTATTCTGCATAAAGAAAAATTCTGGGCATTTAATTCTAACACTTATCCAACCTTTCATCCTTCCCAGTAACAAAAGGCTTGTTAAGGATTGCAGTGAAAAAAGTTCTGCTTACAACTTAAGTGCAGCACAAAATAAAATCTATCTCAGCATCACTGTTTATAAGTTTCAATATCATTTAACATTTCTGATAGATCACAAAAGATCTCAAATTCAAGCTTAGTCCCCAAAACAAACCACAAAGCTCAAATAGCCCACATTGATTGGCCCCAACCTTGTCTTTAACCAAAGGAGACTGTTGGCCTCTAGGGTTCACTTTTCCTATTTTCTCATCCATGTTTTGAGGAAGTGTATACAAGGATTTTTCCACTCAAAATAAGCAGGAATACAAAAGTAACATAAAAATGAATTTCACTGGATATGAAACTCTGTGAGAATACTAAGCATGTAATTACATACTCAACCTTTTGAGGAGATTCTTGCTCAGGACTGCAGTTTCAGAAGGCAATGCTTCTCAAATCAGAGGTTCAGAATTGACAGGGATCTCAGAGGTGAGTGGTCCAGCTGTTGTACATTCCAGATGATGAAAAGGAGGCCAGGGAGGGGAGGGACCTGCCCAAGGTGAGCAGCACACTGGTTGTAGGGCTGCATTCAGGTTCTACCTCTCCATATGCCTAGTCTCTGTGTATACTGGGCCGTTTCCTCTACCCCACCTCCATTCTGACAGCTTGTAATTCAAATGATTAACTGTTTTTAAGACTCATTGCCATGCGAGTGGGAAAAGGGTACAGTGATATATTTCAATGGACACCTTAAGTGAACACGTCTATATTATCTACCACTTGGTCTTGTTGGATCACACTTTCCTCTGCAATTGGGAGTTCCCTGGACTTACTTGCACTACCCAGACAACAAAGTCCTGAGCCTTCTGGAAAGCCTGCCAGAGTGATGTGGGATTTGTTTTGCCCAAACCCTGGAACTCAACAGATCCAGATGGACACCACTTCCTGAGGAGGACCCAGCATGTGAGATAATGACGAAGTGAAACATGCATTGAGGCCACATAAAAGAAGGGCTTCTATGAACATGAACATGAGCTGAAGGAGGGAGGGCTGTGCCTCCTTTTAGTTCTGTTCAAGGTTTCACTCTCAGAGTGGAATTTGCAAGGCAAAGGGTCAGAAACATGGTAAATGCTACCTGGGGATGTATTTGCCTACATGAAGCATAAGTATTCCTGAAATCCTACATGTAATTGAGTCACAGATTTCCATTATAATAGCAGAGAAGGTTTATGTTAATTTCCTAATGCTCTTCAAATACCAAAGTTTCCTAACTTTTTAAACTTCCAGTTTCTCTGGCTCTCACATTCCTGAGAATTTCATTCATTCATTCATGCCTGCATCAAATATTTACTGATTGCTTACTATGTAGAAGTATCGTACAAGGAAAACTGTGATAGAATTAAGTTAGGAATCAATATCAGAGATGTAACTAGAAAATCCCCAAACATCTATAAGTCAAATATTTACTTTTAATAAACCCATCAGTCTAAGAAGAAATTACAGTGGAAATTAGATCATATTTTGAACTGAAAATAATGGAAATATTTCATTCCAAGAGAAGCAATGAAAAGGCCGAGCAATGGTTGTCCTTTCTGAAAAAAAAAGTATGGCAGAGTTAAGTAGCCCTGGGACTATTGAAGATCTTGTTTTATTTATGGTGTGACTACATCACGGATTGACACGCTGCAGATTTGACAAAATGATGCTACATGTTCCAATTTGACATTTCCTTTATTCACTTGATATATAATATTGATATAAGACTTCGTTATAAACCCACAAGTTTGTCCTCTGTTCATATCTTGGTCAGACTGCCAGTGAATCAGGATCCCACAACTCAGATCCTGGAAAGCAGGGTCTTCATGATGCTCTGGATGATTGCAGAGGCAGAGCAAATTCTTTTTCTCAAGTGCTTAACTGAAAACCCTTCATTAAATGATGACTAAGAAACCAATTCTAGTGGGTGGTGATAAATCAGTAATCGATTAGAGGTCTCCTACTAAGGATGATTTCCTGCAGTAGCATTGTAACTAATCAGTCTCATATTAGCTTGATTAGTGCTAAGTTTTGCATAGACTTTTCTTCCAGGAAGATCAACGAGGAATTGAATGACCCAAGGCATAGTGTGGATGCTTGTCAAATGTAGATGGAAAGTGTATCGGAGTCTCCACCTGACCATGTAGCTCTATTATCCATAATATATGCAGAAAGATTTTATTTTATTAGATATTCAAGGTTTTCTTTATTAGTTTATCACTAAAGCAAAAAGACATTTCATGCTTATAAGTACTTGCCAATTTTATATTGACCCAATTACTTGTGGTAATTGGGTCAATATAAAAATATTAATTTCTGAGACAGCAGAAGCAAGAAAAACTACAATCCTGCAGCCTGTGGACCAAAAACCACAGTTACAGAAAGATAGAGAAGATGAAAAGGCAGAGGGCTATGTACCAGATGAAGGAACAAGAAAAAACCCCAGAAAAACAACTAAATGAAGTGGAGATAGGCAACCTTCCAGAAAAAGAATTCAGAATAATGATAGTGAAGATGATCCAGGACCTCGGAATAAGAATGGAGGCAAAGATTGAGAAGATGCAAGAAATGATTAACAAAGACCTAGAAGAATTAAAGAACAAACAAAAAGAGATGACCAATACAATAACTGAAATGAAAACTACACTAGAAGGAATCAATAGCAGAATAACTGAGGCAGAAGAACGGATAAGTGACCTGGAAGACAGAATGGTGGAATTCACTGCTGCGGAACAGACTAAAGAAAAAAGAATGAAAAGAAATGAAGACAGCCTAAGAGACCTCTGGGACAACATTAAACGCAACAACATTCAGATTATAGGGGTCCCAGAAGGAGAAGAGAGAGAGAAAGGACCAGAGAAAATATTTGAAGAGATTATAGTCGAAAACTTCCCTAACATGGGAAAGGAAATAGCCACCCAAGTCCAGGAAGCGCAGAGAGTCCCATACAGAATAAACCCAAGGAGAAACACGCCGAGACACATAGTAATCAAAGTGGCAAAAATGAAAGACAAAGAAAAATTATTGAAAGCAGCAAGGGAAAAACGACAAATAACATACAAGGGAACTCCCATAAGGTTAACAGCTGATTTCTCAGCAGAAACTCTGCAAGCCAGAAGGGAGTGGCATGATATACTTAAAGTGATGAAAGGGAAGAACCTACAACCAAGATTACTCTACCCGGCAAGGATCTCATTTAGATTCGATGGAGAAATCAAAAGCTTTACAGACAAGCAAAAGCTAAGAGAATTCAGCACCACCAAACCAGCTCTACAACAAATGCTAAAGGAACTTCTCTAAGTGGGAAACACAAGAGAAGAAAAGGACCTACAAAAACAAACCCAAAACAATTAAGAAAATGGTCATAGGAACATACATATCGATAATTACCTTAAACGTGAATGGATTAAATGCCCCAACCAAAAGACATAGACTGGCTGAATGGATACAAAAACAAGACCCATATACATGCTGTCTACAAGAGACCCACTTTAGACCTAGGGACACATACAGACTGAAAGTGAGGGGATGGAAAAAGATACTCCATGCAAATGGAAATCAAAAGAAAGCTGGAGTAGCTATACTCATATCAGATAAAATAGACTTTAAAATAAAGCATGTTACAAGAGACAAGGAAGGACACTACATAATGATCCAGGGATCAATCCAAGAAGAAGATATAACAATTATAAATATATATGCACCCAACATAGGAGCACCTCAATACATAAGGCAACTGCTAACAGCTATAAAAGAGGAAATCGACAGTAACACAATCATAGTGGGGGACTTTAACACCTCACTTACACCAATGGACAGATCATCCAAAATGAAAATAAATAAGGAAACAGAAGCTTTAAATGACACAATAGACCAGATAGATTTAATTGATATATATAGGACATTCCATCCAAAAACAGCAGATTACACGTTCTTCTCAAGTGCGCACGGAACATTCTCCAGGATAGATCACATCTTGGGTCACAAATCAAGCCTCAGTAAATTTAAGAAAATTGAAATCATATCAAGCATCTTTTCTGACCACAACGCTATGAGATTAGAAATGAATTACAGGGAAAAAAACGTAAAAAAGACAAACACATGGAGGCTAAACAATACGTTACTAAATAACCAAGAGATCACTGAAGAAATCAAAGAGGAAGTTAAAAAATACCTAGAGACAAATGACAATGAAAATACGACGACCCAAAACCTATGGGATGCAGCAAAAGCAGTTCTAGGAGGGAAGTTTATAGCTATACAAGCCTACCTAAAGAAACAAGAAAAATCTCAAGTAAACAATCTAACCTTACACCTAAAGAAACTAGAGAAAGAAGAACAAACAAAACCCAAAGTTAGCAGAAGGAAAGAAATCATAAAGATCAGAGCAGAAATAAATGAAATAGAAACAAAGAAAACAATAGCAAAGATCAATAAAACTAAAAGCTGGTTCTTTGAGAAGATAAACAAAATTGATAAGCCATTAGCCAGACTCATCAAGAAAAAGAGGGAGAGGACTCAAATCAATAAAATCAGAAATGAAAAAGGAGAAGTTACAACTGACACCGCAGAAATACAAAGCATCCTAAGAGACTACTACAAGCAACTTTATGCCAATAAAATGGACAACCTGGAAGAAATGGACAAATTCTTAGAAAGGTATAACCTTCCAAGACTGAACCAGGAAGAAACAGAAAATATGAACAGACCAATCACAAGTCATGAAATTGAAACTGTGATTAAAAATCTTCCAACAAACAAAAGTCCAGGACCAGATGGCTTCACAGGTGAATTCTATCAAACATTTAGAGAAGAGCTAACACCCATCCTTCTCAAACTCTTCCAAAAGATTGCAGAGGAAGGAACACTCCCAAACTCATTCTATGAGGCCACCATCACCCTGATACCAAAACCAGACAAAGACACTACAAAAAAAGAAAATTACAGACCAATATCACTGATGAATATAGATGCAAAAATCCTCAACAAAATACTAGCAAACAGAATCCAACAACACATTAAAAGGATCACACACCACGATCAAGTGGGATTTATCCCAGGGATGCAAGGATTCTTCAATATACGCAAATCAATCAATGTGATACACCATATTAACAAATTGAAGAATAAAAACCATATGATCATCTCAATAGATGCAGAAAAAGCTTTTGACAAAATTCAACACACATTTATGATAAAAACTCTCCAGAAAGTGGGCATAGAGGGAACCTACCTCAACATAATAAAGGCCATATATGACAAACCCACAGCAAACATCATTCTCAATGGTGAAAAACTGAAAGCATTTCCTCTAAGATCAGGAACGAGACAAGGATGTCCACTCTCACCACTATTATTCAACATAGTTCTGGAAGTCCTAGCCACGGCAATCAGAGAAGAAAAAGAAATAAAAGGAATACAAATTGGAAAAGAAGAAGTAAAACTGTCACTGTTTGCGGATGACATGATACTATACATAGAGAATCCTAAACCTGCCACCAGAAAACTGCTAGAGCTAATCAATGAATATGGTAAAGTTGCAGGATACAAAATTAATGCACAGAAATCTCTTGCATTCCTATACACTAATGATGAAAAATCTGAAAGAGAAATTAAGGAAACACTCCCATTTACCATTGCAACAAAAAGAATAAAATACCTAGGAATAAACCTACCTAGGGAGACAAAAGACCTGTATGCAGAAAACTATAAGACACTGATGAAAGAAATTAAAGATGATACCAACAGATGGAGAGATATACCATGTTCTTGGATTGGAAGAATCAACATTGTGAAAATGAGTATACTACCCAAAGCAATCTACAGATTCAATGCAATCCCTATCAAATTACCAATGGCATTTTTTACGGAGCTAGAACAAATCATCTTAAAATTTGTATGGAGACACAAAAGACCCCGAATAGCCAAAGCAGTCTTGAGGCAAAAAAATGGAGCTGGAGGAATCAGACTCCCTGACTTCAGACTATACTACAAAGCTACAGTCATCAAGACAATATGGTACTGGCACAAAAACAGAAACATAGATCAATGGAACAAGATAGAAAGCCCAGAGATTAACCCACGCACCTATGGTCAACTAATCTATGACAAAGGAGGCAAAGATATACAATGGAGAAAAGACAGTCTCTTCAATAAGTGGTGCTGGGAAAACTGGACAGCTACATGTAAAAGAATGAAATTAGAATACTCCCTAACACCATACACAAAAATAAACTCAAAATGGATTCGAGACCTAAATATAAGACTGGACACTATAAAACTCTTAGAGGAAAACATAGGAAGAACACTGTTTGACATAAATCACAGCAAGATCTTTTTTGATCCACCTCCTAGAGTAATGGAAATAAAAACAAAAATAAACAAGTGGGACCTAATGAAACTTCAAAGCTTTTGCACAGCAAAGGAAACCATAAACAAGACGAAAAGACAACCCTCAGAATGGGAGAAAATATTTGCAAATGAATCAACGGACAAAAGATTAATCTCCAAAATATATAAACAGCTCATTCAGCTCAATATCAAAGAAACAAACACCCCAATCCAAAAATGGGCAGAAGACCTAAATAGACATTTCTCCAAAGAAGACATACAGACGGCCACGAAGCACATGAAAAGATGCTCAACATCACTAATTATTAGAGAAATGCAAATCAAAACTACAATGAGGTATCACCTCACTCCTGTTAGAATGGGCATCATCAGAAAATCTACAAACAACAAATGCTGGAGAGGGTGTGGAGAAAAGGGAACCCTCTTGCACTGTTGGTGGGAATGTAAATTGATGGAGAACAATATGGAGGTTCCTTAAAGAACTAAAAATAGAATTACCATATGACCCAGCAATCCCACTACTGGGCATATACCCAGAGAAAACCGTAATTCAAAAAGACACATGCACCCGAATGCTCATTGCAGCAATATTTACAATAGCCAGGTCATGGAAGCAACCTAAATGCCCATCAACAGACGAATGGATAAAGAAGTTGTGGTACATATATACAATGGAATATTACTCAGCCATAAAAAGGAACGAAATTGAGTCATTTGTTGAGACGTGGATGGATCTAGAGACTGTCATACAGAGTGAAGTAAGTCAGAAAGAGAAAAACAAATATCGTATATTAATGCATGTATGTGGAACCTAGAAAAATGGTACAGATGAGCCAGTTTGCAGGGCAGAAGTTGAGACACAGATGTAGAGAATGGACATATGGACACCAAGGGGGGAAAACTGCGGTGGGGTGGGGATGGTGGTGTGCTGAATTGGGCGATTGGGATTGACATGTATACACTGATGTGTATAAAATTGATGCCTAATAAGAACCTGCAGTATAAAAAAACAAACAAAACAACTAATACTAAACTTTCATTGGGTTATTTGCATGGAAATATGTTAATATAAATGTTTCAGACATTACATGAAATTTCTAAAAATCTTATATTTGTATTTGTATGGAAATATGTTAATATAAATGTTTCAGACATTACATGAAATTTCTAAAAATCTTATATGTTCTGGTATAATGTTATAAGTAAAAAAAAAAAAAAAAAAAAAAAAAATATTAATTTCTGTACACCAGCTTCTGATTCCTGAGAATGGTCCAGGAAATCTCAAGACAATGACTTTGGAACAGCAGGAGTCCTAATGCTGTAAATTAATAATGAAGACATGAATTCATAGTAGTGTGAAATGGATCTGTACCAAGAGCTTAACCACCAAGGAGCCGCATTGCATATCCCCCCATGACATTAACAGTACCTCTTGTTTGACCATTGTCATCTTGGAGAGAGGTGTGGTCACTGAAACAACTTTACTAAAGACCCTTATGAGGCAATATTGTGAAAGATCTCAAATCAATTACTGATTTACCACCACCCACTAGATTGGCTTCCACTTTGTTTGTTACCCTAAGCTTTCTGAATTATCAGACAAACTCCTAGACACCACTTGGTACTCACAAATCATCAGGTGGTATGGAATGCTTTCCACTTCTACACAGTGTGCTCTTTCACGGTGGCCACTTTGCTTGCATAGTCTGCACCTAGCACTCCTAAATGCAAGCAGCCTGAGGCGCTTCTCTGAATTCATCTATAGCATGAGTTTCCTGTGTGCTGCCTAATGTTTTAGTCTAAGGCTCAGTCTCTATGATAGGGAGAGTATTTCTTTCAGATGCTGCCACTTAATTTCCTATGGTGTAGTGTTACAGAATATCACTAAGGAAAACTGATTCATGGAGGTTTATAAGAATGTAAAATTTTGGCTTAGTCAAGAGGTTCTGTTGAGAACATACAGTTGTGATCCCGTAATCCATTTAAGAAAACACCCAAATTGAAGTGATAGGATAGATGCTATGTGCTACAATACAAGCAGCAGTGTGTATGCTGTGGATTTTGATTGCAAAATTTGAATCTGAGGAAAATAACTGATCTGCTGGTGGGAACAGACTTCAGGCATCATTAGAAGCTCATCATATGCATTAGGTGAAGGGGCCTTCCTTCAAATGTCTTCCCTAGGGACCACCACAGTTTCTAAATAAGCCCTTGGTTCCACTCACTCTGGGAGATATCTTTTAAAGAAACTTCATTTTGAAAAAGTAAAGATTTCTTTTCCTCAGTGTAAATAATCTCGTCTAAGTGTGTGTTTTGAAACACCAGGGTTTCTTAAACCAGAGCAAAGCTGTACTACGTATTCAATAAGTTATGGCAATATCAAAAACAAACTGTCCGGGGAAGACCTTCAAGATGGCGGAGGAGTAACACGTGGAAGGTCACCCTCCTCCCCACAAATACATCAAAAATACATCTACGTGTGGAACAACTCCTACAGAACACCTACTGAATGCTGGCAGAAGACCTCAGACTTCCCAAACGGCAAGAAAATCCCCACGTACCTGGGTAGGGCAAAAGAAAAAACAGAGACAAAAGAATAGGGACGCACCTGCACCTCTGGGAGGGAGCTGTGAAGGAGGAAAGGTTTCTACACACTAGGAAGCCCCTTCGCGGGCAGAGATGGGGGTGGTGGAGTGGGGAGCTTTGGAGCCACGGAGGAGAGCGCAGCCACAGGGGTGCGGAGGGCAAAGTGGAGAGATTCCCGCACAGAGGATCGCTGCCAACCAGCACTCACCAGCCCGAGAGGCTTGTCTGCTCACCCGCCAGGGTGGGCGGGGGCTGGGAGCTGAGGCTCGGGCTTCGGAGGTCAGATCCCAGGGAGAGGACTGGGGTTGGCTGCGTGAACACAGCCTGAAGGGGGCTAGTGCGTCACAGCTAACTGGGACGGAGTCTGGGAAAGAGTCTGGAACTGCATAAGAGGCAAGAGACCATTGTTTCAGGGTGTGTGAGGAGAGGGGATTCAGAGCACCGCCTAAACGAGCTCAAGAGATGGGCGTGAGCTGTGGCTATCAGCACGGACCCCAGAGATGGGCATGAAATGCTAAGGCTGCTGCTGCCGCCACCAAGAAGCCTGTGTGCAAGCACAGGTCACTAGCCACACCTCCCCTCCTGGGAGCCTGTGCAGCCCGCCACTGCCAGGGGCCCGTGATCCAGCGACAACTTCCCTGGGAGAATACGTGGTGTGTCTCAGGCTGTTGCAACGTCACGCCAGCCTCTGCCTCTGCAGGCTCGCCATGCATTCTGTACCCCTCCCTCCCCCCGGCCTGAGTGAGCCAGAGCCCCCTAATCAGCCGCTTCTTTAACCCTCTCCTGGCTGGGCCAAGAACAGACGCCCTCAGGCGACCTACACGCAGAGGCGGGGCCAAATCCAAAGCTGAACCCCAGGAGCTGTGCGAACAAAGAAGAGAAAGGGAAATCTCTCCCAGCAGCCTCAGGAGCAGCGGATTAAATCCCCACAGTCAACGTGATGTACCCTGCATCTGTGGAATACCTGAATAGACAACGAATCACTCAAAATTGAGGCAGTGGACGTTGGGAGCAACTGTAGACTTGGGGTTTGCATCTGCAACAGAGTAGTTTCTGATTTTTTAGGTTTATCTTAGTATAGATTTTAGTGCTTGTTATCATTGCTAGATTTGTTTATTGGTTTTATTGCTCTTTTCTTTTTCTTATTACTTCTTAATTTTTTAAATAATATTTTTTATTTTAATAACTTTATTTTTTTAAATTTATTTATTTTTTCTTTCTCTCTTTTTTTCCTCCCTTTTCTTCTGAGCTGTGAGGCTGACAGGGTCTTGGTGCTCTGGCTGGGTGTCAGGCCTGAGTCTCTGAGGTAGGAGAGCCGAGTTCAGGACATTGGACCACCAGAGACTTCCAGGCCCCATGTAATGTCAATCGGCGAGTGCTCTCCCAGACATCTCCATCTCAACGCTAAGACCCAGCTCCACTCAACGACCAGCAAGCTCCAGTGATGGACACCCTATGCCAAACAACTATCAAGACAGGAACATAACCCCACCCATTAGAAGAGAGCCTGCCTAAAATCATAACAAGGTCACAGACACCCCAAATCACACCACTGGACATGGTCCTGCCCACGAGAAAGACAAGATCCAGCCTCATCCACCAGAACACAGGCACCAATCACCTCCACCAGGGAGCCTACACAACCCACTGAACCAACCTTAGCCACTGGGGGCAGACACCAAAAGCAATGGGAACTACGAACCTGCAGTCTGTGAAAAGGAGACCCAAAACACAGTAAGTTAAGCAAAATGAGAAGACAGAGAAATACCCAGCAGATGAAGGAGCAAAGTAAAAACCCACCAGACCAAGCAAATGAAGAGGAAATAGGCAGTCTACCTGAAAAAAAATTCAGAGTAATGATACTAAAGATGATCCAAAATCTTGGAAATAGAATGGAGAAAATACAAGAAACGTTTAACAAGGACCTAGAAGAACTAAAGAGCAAACAAACAATGATGAACAACACTTTAAATGAAATTAAAAATTCTCTAGAAGGAATCAATAGCAGAATAACTGAGGCAGAAGAACGGAGGAGTGACCTGGAAGAGAAAATAGTGGAAATAACTACCGCAGAGCAGAATAAAGAAAACAGAATGAAAAGAATTGAGGACAGTCTCAGAGACCTCTGGGACAACATTAAACACACCAACATTCGAATTATAGGGGTCCCAGAAGAAGAGAAAAAGAAAGGCACTGAGAAAATATTTGAAGAGATGATAGCTGAAAACATCCCTAATATTGGAAAGGGAATAGTCAATCAAGTCCAGGTAGTGCAGAGTGTGCCATACAGGATAAATCCAAGGAGAAACACACCAAGACATATTAATCAAACTTTCAAATATTAAATACAAAGAAAAAATATTAAAAGCAGCAAGGAAAAGCAACAAATAACATACAAGGGAATCCCCATAAGGTTAACAGCTGATCTTTCAGCAGAAACTCTCCACGCCAGAAGGGAGTGGCAGGACACATTTAAAGTGATGAAAGGGAAAAACCTACAACCAAGATTACTCTACCCAGCAAGCATCTCATTCAGATTCGATGGAGAAATTAAAACCTTTACAGACAAGCAAAAGCTAAGAGAATTCAGCACCACCAAGCCAGCTTTACAACAAATGCTAAAGGAACTTCTCTAGGCAGGAAACACAAGAGAAGGAAAAGACCTATAATAACAAACCCAAAACAATTAAGAAAATGGTAATAGGAACATACATATCAATAATTACCTTAAATGTAAATGGATTAAATGCTCCAAACAAACATAGACTGGCTGAATGGATGCAAAAACAGGACATGTATATATGCTGTCTACAAGAGACCCACTTCAGACCTAGCGACACATACAGACTGAAAGTGAGGGCAGGGATAAAGATATTCCATGCAAGTGGAAATCAACAGAAAGCTGGAGTAGCAATTCTCATATCAGACAAAATAGACTTTAAAATAAAGACTAGTACAAGAGACAAAGAAGGACACTACATAATGCTCAAGGGATCAATCCAAGAAGAAGACATAACAATTGTAAATATTTATGCACCCAACATAGGAGCACCTCAATACATAAGGCAAATGCTAACAGCCATAAAAGGGGAAATCGACAGTAACACAATCATAGTAGGGGACTTTAACACTCCATTTTCACCAATGGACAGGTCATCCAAAATGAAAATAAATAAGGGAACACAAGCTTTAAAGGACACATTAAACAAGATGAACTTAATTGATATTTATAGGACATTCTATCCAAAAACAACAGAATACATTTTCTTCTCAAGTGCTCATGGAATATTCTCCAGGATAGATCATCTCTTGGGTCACAAATCAAGCCTTGGTAAATTTAAGAAAATTGAAATCGTATCAAGTATCTTTTCTGACCACAATGCTATGAGACTAGATATCAATTACAGGAAAAAAAATCTGTAAAAAATACAAACACATGGAAGCTAAACAATACACTACTAAATAACCAAGAGATCACTGAAGAAATCAAAGAGGAAATAAAATAATACCTAGAAACAAATGACAATGAAAACATGATGGCCCAAAACCTATGGGATGCAGCAAAAGCAGTTCTAAGAGGGAAGTTTATAGCGATACAATCCTACCTCAAGAAACAAGAAACATCTCAAATAAACAACCTAACCTTACACCTAAAGCAATTAGAGAAAGAAGAACAAAAAATCCCCAAAGTTAGCAGAAGGAAAGAAATCATAAAGATGAGATCAGAAATAAATGAAGAAGAAATGAAGGAAACAATAGCTAAAATCAATAAAACTAAAAGCTGGTTCATTGAGAAGATAAACAAAATTGATAAACCACTAGGTATAGAGGGAACTTACCTCAACATAATAAAGGCCATATATGACAAACCCACAGCCAACATCGTTCTCAATGGTGAAAACTGAAACCACTTCCTCTAAGATCAGGAAAAAGACAAGGTTGTCCACTCTCACCACTATTATGCAACATAGTTTTGGAAATTTTAGCCACAGCAATCAGAGAAGAAAAAGAAATAAAAGGAATCCAAATTGGAAAAGAAGAAGTAAAGCTGTCACTGTTTGCAGATGACATGATACTATACATAGAGAATCTTAAAGATGCTACCAGAAAACTACTAGAGCTAACCAATGAATTTGGTGAAGTAGCAGGATACAAAATTAATGCATAGAAATCTCTTGCATTCCTATACACTAATGATGAAAATCTGAAAGAGAAATTAAGGAAACACTCCCATTTACCATTGCAACAAAAAGAATAAGATACCTAGGAATAAACCTAGCTAAGGAGACAAAAGACGTGTATGCAGAAAACTATAAGACATTTATGAGAGAAATTAAAGATGATACAAACAGATGGAGAGATATACCATGTTCTTAGATTGGAAGAATCAACATTGTGAAAATGACTATACTACCCAAAGCACTCTACAGATTCAATGCAATCCCTATCAAACTTCCAATGGCATTTTTCACAGAACTAGAACAAAAAATTTCACAATTTGTATAGAAACACAAAAGACCCCGAATAGCCAATGTAATATTGAGAAAGAAAAACGGAGCTGGAGGAATCAGGCTCCCTGACTTCAGACTATACTACAAAGCTACAGTAATCAAGACAGTATGGTAGTGGCAGAAAAATAGAAATATACATCAATGGAACAGGATAGAAAGCCCAGAGATAAACTCACACACATACGGTCACTTTATCTTTGATAAAGGAGGCAAGAATATACAATGGAGAAAAGACAGCCTCTTCAATAAGTGGTGCTGGGAAAACTGGACAGCTACATTGAAAAGAATGAAATTAGAACACTCCCTAACACCATACACAAAAAAAAACTCCAAATGGATTAAAGACCTAAATGTAAGGCCAGACACTATCAAACTCTTAGAGGAAAACATAGGCAGAATACTCTATGACATAAATCACAGCAAGATCATTTTTGACCTAGAGAAATGGAAATAAAAACAAACAAATGGGACCTAATGAAACTTAAAAGCTTTTGCACAGCAAAAGAAACCATAAGCAAGACAAAAAGACAACCCTCAGAATGGGAGGAAATATTTGCAAATGAAGCAACTGACTAAGGATTAATCTCCAAAATATACAAGCAGCTCATGCAGCTCCATATCAAAAAACAAACAACCCAATCCAAAAATGGGCAGAAGACCTAAATAGACATTTCTCCATAGAAGATATACAGATTGCCAACAAACACGTGAAAGGATGCTCAACATCACTAATCATTAGAGAAATGCAAATCAAAACTACAATGAAGTATCACCTCACACTGGTCAGAATGGCCATCATCAAACAATCTACGATCAATAAATGCTGGAGAGGGTGTGGAGAAAAGGGAATCCTCTTTCACTGTTGGTGGGAATGTAAATTGATACAGCCACTATGGAGAACAGTATGGAGGTTCCTTAAAAAACTAACAATAGAACTACCATATGACCCCACTACTGGGCATATACTCTGAGAAAACCATAATTCAAAAAGAGTCGTGTTCCACAATGTTCATTGCAGCTCTATTTACAATAGCCAGGACATGGAAGCAACCTAAGTGTCCATCGACAGATGAATGGATAAAGAAGATGCGGCACATATATACAATGGAATATTACTCAGCCATAAAAAGAAATGAAACTGAGTTATTTGTAGTGAGGTGGATGGACCTAGAGACTGTCATACAGAGTGAAGTAAGTCAGAAAGAGAAAAACAAGTACCGTATGCTAACACATATATATGGAATCTAAAAAAAAAAGGTTCTGAAGAATCTAGGGGCAGGACAGGAATAAAGACACAGACGTAGAGAATGGACTTGAGGACACGGCGAGGGGCAAGGGTAAGCTGGGACGGAGTGAGAGAGTGGCATGGACTTATATACACTACCAAATGTAAAATAGATAGCTAGTGGGAAGCAGCCGCATAGCACAGGGAGGTCAGCTTGGTGCTCTGTGACCACCTAGAGGGGTGGGATAGGGAGGGTGGGAGGGAGACACAAGAGGGAGGGGATATGGGGATATATGTATGCACCTAGCTGATTCACTTTGTTATACAGCAGAATCTAACACAACATTGTAAAGTAATTATACTCCAATAAAGACGTTAAAAGATAAACAAACAAACAAAAAAACCAAAAAAGAAAAACCAAACTGTCTATTTCTTCTCCCCCAACCACAGCAAGCAGGTTGTTTACCAAGAGGGGCTGAGGTGGCTGTGAGGGGGATGCTTCTAGAATAGCTAAAACATGCTTCCTGCTCTGGGCTATCTGGACTGCTTCGAGGGGCTCTCTTGCCCTCTGACTTCTAGGATGAATTTGGCCCACAGGCAGCCTTGGCAGGAGATGGAGGGAGGGAAGGAGTGTTTGGGGCATTTTCCCCCCTGCTCTCCTACTGTGAGGTCACCTGGGGCTGACTGAAGGTCATTGCTTCCCTCCAGTTGGTCCTTTCAACACAATTCTCCCTTTGGGAGTTGGGGTGGAACTGTTCTCACCCTGATACTCCATTCTTCTGTGGTTCCGAATGGTCTTCTCACACCATCGAGCCCTTCTCAAACTGCCCTGTCCCTGCAGGGCCCCTGTGCTGTGGGGACCACTCCAGTCTCCCCACAGTTTCTGCAGCAGCAAGAGGTCCCTCCCCACACAGGGTGGACCCTGCTGACCACGACCCATAGTGGAGCCTCGTGTCTGCTTTCACTGCCGGAAGCACTTTATCCTCCAGGGTGAGAGGACTTGATTTGTTCTGAGGAAAAAGTTAATATTTTTATTGAAGCAGAAATGGCTTCCGGTTCAGGAAAGGAGTCTATGAAAATGTAACCAATTCATGTTTGCTTTAACTTGGTGGATAAGAAGAAAGTTTCTGATACTTAGGCTGTGTGGTTTAGATTTTCTTTTTCTCTTATTTATTTATTGCCTGGCTTTCTTTTTAAGTTTTAATTTTTTTAAATTGAAGTATACTTGATTTACAATGTTGTGTTAATTTCTGCTGTACGGCAAAGTGATTCAGTTATACATGCATACATATATATATATTCTTTTTTTTAATATTCTTTTCCATTATGGTTTATCATAGGATATTGAATATAGTTCTCTGTGCTATAGAGTAGGACCTTGTTGTTTTATCCATTCTATATATAAAAGCTTACATCTGCTAATCCCAACTTCCCTCCCCTGACCCTCTCCCCCTTGGCAACCACCAGTCTGTTCTCTGTGTCCGTGATTCTGTTTCTGTTTCATAGCTAGGTTCATTTGTGACATGTTTTAGATTCCACCTATAAGTGATATCATATGGTGTTTGTCTTTCTCTTTTTGACTTACTTCACTTAGTATGATAATCTCTAGTTGCATCCATGTTGCTGCAAATGGTATTATTTTGTTCTTTTCTATGGCTAACATTCCATTGTATATATGTACCACATCTTCTTTATCCATTCATCTGTTGATGGACATTTACGTGGCTTACATGTCTTGGCTATTGTGAATAGTACTGCTATGAACACGGGGGTGCATGTATCTTTTTGAATTATAGTTTTCTTCAGATATATGCCCAGGAGTGGGATTGTTGGATCATACGGTAGTTCTATTTTTGGTTTTCTGAGGAAAATCCATACTGTTTTCCACAGTGGCTGTACCAACTTACATTTGGCTTGGCTGGTTTTTGTTTGTTGCTGCAATTGTTTTTAAGATGGTCTCCAGAAATGTGAACATTGGAAAAACTTGACTTGTTGGGGAAATATGTCTTATTCACACTTTTTGCCCCTTTTGTCCTTGTTCTGTCTCCTACCCCTCTTCCCTCACCCCCACCCCACATCCCATCTGTGGTTTATTTATCAGTCTTGATCTCCAGGGACGTTCACCTGGATGTTGGCTGATAAAATTCAATATCTTTCAGGGCTGGGTTCATCTTTATTAGGGCCTCTTACAATCTAGAAATCCTTCACTGTGATGGTGGGATGGCAGGCAGACAAAACGAAATTATTATTTTAGGCACAGAATCCTTTCATCACCTGCCTTTTCTCTTCCTTAGCTTTGATCTGGTTCCCTAGGGAGAGTCATTCCAGCGAAGGAGAAACAGCCAAAGCAGGTCTGCTGGACCCTGCACAACTCAATTCTAAGGGATTTGGCAGAATCATTTAAGAACTCAAGGGGCAAGACTGGCCTGAAGTCCACAGCTATTTATTTAAGGAAAATAAAAAATTGGGAAACAAAATGCAGAACCTTACCCTGCTCAAAGGCCGCTGGCAAGAGTGACCTTCTAGTTCAGAAGTTAAATTCTTCCCAGTTTCTCTTTTATTTCTGGCAGCTGAAACTTGTCTGCCTCTTGTTCCTTCAAAAAGACATGTCACATTCAACTGAAAGACACGTCAACTGATGTTTCAGCAAACAAATTGTGAAAGAAAAGGGAAAGAAAGAAAGAATTGTCACTATGCGTTCCTTTTAAGGGTAGTTTTTTGTTGTTGTTCTTCATTTCCTATGTTGACCCATGCTGTTCTGGTTTATTAATTTTCCATGATGATTTGAACCCCACGTCCCCAATCAACTTGTTGATTCCTGTTGATGTGTGTTTCCCACATTGTTTTCTTACAAACAATGCTGCTGTGAACCTCCTCTAGCTCAAAGCCAGGCCCAGATGCAGAGACCCTGCCATTTTGCCCCAACCTCTGTCACTCTCTTTCTTCCACCTCCTTTTCCAGGGAACCCTTTGCCTCTGCCCCACATTGAAGCCACTCTGTTTGGGCTCCATCTCTTGGCTCCTGTTGTCTGACCAGGCCCTTGTTTCCATAACCTGTTTTGGGACCTACCAACTTGACTTTACCCTTGGGAACTCCTCCAAGATGAAGCCCTTGTCTCTCCCCTCCAGCTTCAGACTGGAGATTATGGGTAAGAGCCCCACCCTGAGCTCCACAAAGCCTGTGGAACTTGTCATATGTGGACTAGCTTCTTCCTGGCTCCTGCTTGACTAGACTGTAAGCCCATAGATGCAAGAAGGGGTCTGGCTTGGTCAATGATAGACGCTCAGCTCAGGTACAAGGCCTGGCACGTGTATAATCTTAAGGGTGATTTTAAAATTATTTTGTGACTTAGCAAATTAGGTTTCATGACTTTTAGGTGTCAACTGCCTCGTAGACATAATAAGATTAAAGATAGATAGATAGACACATAGATACATAGATACATAGATGATAGATACATAGAAACATAGACACATAGATAGATACACAGATAGATCTGTAATAGGCCCAGTACCTAGTGGCTTATATAGAGTATACATATGGATGCCTCAAACCAAGGGAGAACCTGGTAAACAAGGGGAAAAAGACTTTTGTATGCTTTGCCTCCACAATTTCTAAGAACAAGCCTTTTAAGCATTAGCATTTCAGAGGCCTTGCCATGCCAAACTCTTCTGCAGTGATGCCCCCCTTACTCTGTTTTCTCCCAATGTGATGACAAGTCTTCTCAAGTAGGGCATTATTAGTTAGTAAGACTTCAAAAACTGCCCCTACTTTCTTGGTCTGATCAGAGAGTGCACTTCCTCAAGCAACAGCCTTCCACATTCACTTTTTTCACTTCCTACTTAACTATTACTCTATGATCACTGCACACAAAGTAAGAGAATACTGAGAAGCAAAAGGAAGAAAAGGAATTAAATCACCCAAAATCCCACTAAACAGGGACAACTGCTGTTAACATTTGGGTGGTATATTTTTTGAGAATTTTCCCCATGTGAATATATATACATTATATATATATATATATATATATATATATATATATATATATATATATATAAATTATATACTATAGCATCTAAGGTATAATATTATATATGTGCATATATATATTACAAATACACACACACACCTCCCTCATATAATCTGCCTGATTGTTTTCATAAACCTCAACTTAGTCTCCCTGTGTACCGTCTCTTGTTATCATCAAATTCTTTCCCAGTCTTCTTTGACTCATCCATCTCTTTGTTTATAACTTCTCCCAATTACAATCTTTTTTCATGGCTTTCCCCAAAACCAAGAACTAATTTCACTACATGCTCATCTGTTTCAAAAAACCATCAACGATTCCAAGTTTCATCTTTTTAAAAGTCCTTTTTAATTTTTTAAATGAAGAAATAATTCACATACCACAAAATTCACCTTTTTAAAGCACACAAGTCAGTGTTTTTTTGGTATGTTCTCAAGGTTGAGCGTCCATCACCACAATCAATTTCAGAACATTTTTATCACAACCAAAAGAAACCCTGTAACATCAATAGTTGTTCCTCCCCATTACCCGCACCACAAGTTCCTGGCAACCAGTAATCTACTTTTCGTCTCTATGGATTTACCTATTCTGGACATTTTATATAAATGGAATCCGCAAATATATAGTGTTTTGTGATTGGATCCTTTCACTTTGCATAATAGTTTTGAGATCCATCTATGTCATAGTATGTATTGGTATTTCATTCCTTTCTATGGCTGAATACTATTCCATTGTCTGGATCATTACATTTTGTTTACCCTTTTATCCGGTGATAGACATTTGTGTTGTTTCTTCCTTTTGGATAGTGTGAATAGTGTTGCTATGAACATTCACGTACACGTATTTGTTTGTGTATCTGTTTTCAATTTTGGGGGGTACATACTTAGTATTGGAATTGCTGGGTCATGTTGTAACTTTATGCTTAACTTTTTGAGGAATTGCCAAATTGTTTTCTGAAGTGGCTGCAACATTTTGTACCTCCATCAGCATAATATGAGGGTTCTAATTTCTTCACATCCTCACCAACACTTGCTATTGTCTGTCATTTTAATTACAGCCATTCTAATGGGTATGAAGTATTAGTATCACATTATGGTTCTGATTCATATTTCTCTAGTGAATAATGATGCTGAACGTCTTTTCATGTGCTTATTGACCATTTGGATATCTTTTTTGGAGAAATGCCTATTTAGATGCTTTGCCTATTTTAAAAATTGGGTTATTTGTCTTTGTATTGTTCCAAGTTTAACCTTCTTGAAACCAGATTTTTGCCACTGGTTGCAAACTAAGCCTTCAGGAAAGATGATATTAAGGAGCATTTCTACACTGGACTTTCTCCATCTTCCCACTTGCCCTTAGAAACCAAATATACTTGGCTCTTATATGTCATAAACACCTCATATCAAGGTGGTGTATATCTATGCCATTAGCTATAGTTCGCATGATTCATGGGGCCCGAGGATAGTTATGTGGCCTGTGAAGGAACTAGCTTGCAACCAGAATATACATTGTTAAAATCTGGCTGCCTATACAAAATGCAAAAAGTTCACTGTATGTTCCACAGGAAACAGTATTGGGAAGGTGTGGTTTAGTTATTGATGTTCACTGTTACACTGCGTGACTTTACATAAATGTAATGGAGCAGATGAATTCTAGCGAAGTGTGCTCTATGATGAAAGTTCCATTATTCCATTGAATTATATTATGAAATGAAAGTGTAGTCTGCTAGAAAAGACTTTTGTCTATGAATATATTTAAACCACATTTTAACAATGCCCTAAAGCTTCTTAGAAATACAATATTTAAAGAAACAAGCTGTATTTATGAAAACATTACAAATCACTGTTAATATTAACATACTGGTTAAGTAAAAATGAAATAGAAGTGCAGATATAATCCAGCAATGGAAATTCTGACTGGGTGAATATATATCTCACGGAAAGTTTTGAGATAGCAATTCTTAAAGTGTGTGCATCCTGGCTGAAGTTTCCATCAGTAATGAACTGTCTCCTAGCAAGGATGTCATAAGAACTCCTGGGACCTTTCCAATGACGTTTCAACCTTCCTTAGTTTAAATTTTTTCTGGTTTTCCCTGTCCTCAGGACAAAGCTCTCAAGGCTCTTCCCACCTAATGAACTCGATTCCTCACAGCTCTGACCATTTCTAATCCCAGTCGGCCCCGTCCCACCTCACACCATCCGGGCTGGTCTCAAAATCTCTCCTCTCCCCACAGGAATGGTGTTTCTTCCCCTTGGTACCCATTCTGCCCACGCAGTATCCAGCACACGGTGAGGGAGCTGCAAATGTTTGCTGAGAAAATGAAAGGATATATTTGCCATGCTAATCCTTGCTTCCTGTTTTGGTTCATCTGTTCATCCTGCCATTAAACTTCCAAGTGTGTTAAAATTTTGCCCATCCTTCAATATTTACTTCCTCTACGTAGCTTCATCTGCGTGACAGTCTTTTACTGATTGCTAGTTACAGGCCAGATGAATAGAACAGACATGGTAATAACAGAGTTACTGGCCCTGCCCTCATGAAGCTTCCAGTCCAGTGTGGTGGTACAATTACACACAAGAGAGCAGATGAAGAACCATCTATCATTGTAAGTGCTTAGGGAGCACTGGGGGGGGGGGGGCGGTCACAGTGACTTCATGTGGCACTCCTCTATGCTTCTCATTTGGACATTTATTGCACATAGTTCTGTACAGTTATTTACTTTTTAAAAGAAAGTATGTGTCTCCTACCTCCTCAATTCAAGATTGAAGGTGTTTTTGAGAGCAGTAGCATATGGTAGGTATTTAAGAATATGTTGTTGATTAGTATGTCCTCAGGCAAAAGCACTGAGCAGCATATTCAGTTAAGTCCTAAAATGTTCAATTCTTGAGGTTCCAGAAAAATGACAATTTGTCCTAATATTTGTACTGGGATATGTAGTTGAAGGTCCAACAACCAGCTAACCTCTGCTAACAATTTTTACATTGGAATGCCACTGGCCAAGAGTGATCTCATTAGGGGCTAGGATTTATCAAAGTCATGATGAATACTGGCACTAATTAGTCAGGCATTAGAGTCTACCTATTGGTTAGTCTAATACAAGGGTGAACTATACCCTCCAGCTGGTGAAGTAACAGCAGGAGAAGGATGATTTGGCACCCTTAATTTTAGTAAGGTTGTGAGGCAGAGATGCTGTGCACTTATATTAATTTTGAATTATTTAATGGATCCATTAAATTCAGAAACATTTCTAGGAAGAAAATTTCTTAATAGGCATCTCTATGCCCATTAAGTGAGAGATGCCACTCAGACTGTATTATTCTTCTAAAAGAGAATCCTTCCCTCTCTCTTAATAAGTTTAATAATACCCATTTGCAATATTCAATTCTCATAACATCAGAACTCATTTACAGATTAAGTGCAATCCTTTGTGAAATAAGGAATAAAGTCGAAACTCAAATAATTCAACCCGGTAAATTCCTTTTTTATGATTAAGGGGAATAGATCTTAAAGCCTTCCTAAGTGGGAAAGGCTCTTAGGCGGGAGACAGCGCCTTGGCAACTACAGGCTCTGTGTGTGCAAGATGTTGGCTCTGATGCTCTCTTCCTCTGTCCACACTCACTGAAATGTTTCTGTAGGTTCTTCTTTCTGGAGATCTCCTTCCATGGGGTCCTGACAGCTGTCTTAAGGTCACTGTTGTTAGGTAGAATTGACAAGTGATCACACGTGGTTGAGACGAGACTTTGAAGATGTCACACTACATCCCACCTGTGTTTACCATCACCCTGAATGTTTTCATGACATATTCTCTATCTGTGAGAACATAACATGCTGGTTCACAATCTTACACCAACAGGCTTCGTGAGCATTCTTTACAGGTCAGTATGCAGAATCTTCCAGACAAAAATCTTTGTGAAGAAAATTCTGCCGAATTTCACCACCATCTATATATGTGCTAGGTCAAATAAAGAGACAGAGAAAGACAAATACTGTGTGATATCACTTATATGTGGAATCTATAATATACAACAAACTAGTGAATATAACAAAAAAAGAAGGAGACTCACAGATAAAGAGAACAAATTAGTGGTTACCAGTGAGTGGGGAGAGGGAAGGAGGGAAGGGCACTAGAGGGGTATGGGATTAAGAGGTACAAACTATTAGGTATAAAATAAGCTACAAGGATATATTGTACACCACGGGGAATATAGCCACAATTTTATAATAACTATAAATGGGGCATAGCCTTTAAAAATTGTGAATCACTATATTGTACACCTGTAACATATATACTATTGTATATCAACTGTACTTCAATTAAAAAAACAAAACAAAAAAAGTAACAAACAAAAAGAACAACTAATAATTGTTGACCTAAGGAAACTGGGGCACCGATTCTGCCTGAGTCTAAGTCACTAAGTTAGCTGGCCAAATAGTGCCTCTTAAGTTAAATGTTACAATAGTAACATTTTTCTATTGTATTTAGAAATATTTTTCCCTCTGTGAATTAAGTGATATTATGTTCTATATAGTGGATAGATTTCCACGCAGATAGATTTTAACGGCTAGTGTCATAAGTGATAAAAGAATGAAATAATAATAGAAAGAAAGAACAAAGGAATCAGGAGAAACAACTTTCATCTCAAACTTGATTCTCGCTCGTGTTTCATCTGCACTCAAAATTTGAGGAGAGGAATAAGTTTGAAGAGTCCTACGAGATGCGCATGTGCAGGTGATGATGGTGTATCACCTAATCACTGAATCGTGATTCAGGAGCACACTAATGAAGCATAACAGTTCTTAGCATTTTGTAATAATATTGGTTTTATAGACAATCCAGGGAGAAAGGAAGCAATTTACATGGCCGTTCTTGACACCATCCACCTTCCGGAGAGACCATCCGGAGTTGTCTGTGGTCACCCTGTTGTATTTACTGGGAGCGTGAAAAATAAGCTTGTCCTATCACATGCGATTGATCAGTTAAAATTAGGACAGAGCTGCCTTATTTCACAAAGAAACAAAGTGATGTAACTCCCAGGACTGGAAAACATTTTGCTCAACAGCTGACCTCTGCTATTTCCCCAGAGATCTATTTCATTTGGATAAATGAGCAGGCAGAATCTCAGGAGCTGCATAATATGTCCTGAGAGGGATGTTTGAAATCTTTCTCCCCTTCCTTTCATTAGCTGCCAGCCTAAAAAAGTGATGACAGCCTGAGAAATTCAAAGGACCAAAAGGGGATGAATGGCTCCTCGACCCCAACAAGCCCTCTCAGTGCAAATTATCAGGCAATTATCAAGATGAGAAACTAAACCCTCTTTTGTCTTTTTCTCTTCTTTTCCTCTGGTCATGCAGGTGTTCTTAGGATAAGAAAAAAAATTTAGGGGAGAGATGATTAAGTTGTCAGCCAGATGTTACTGCATTTTCAACATGGGGGCAGATGAGCAATCTGAATGAAGCCTTGATCTTTATTTCTCTTGGAGAAGCAAGGAGCCAAAATACAGTCACAGGAGACAGTGGAAATCCCAGGGACTTGGCTACACTTCCATTCTCTTTGGGCTCCACTACTCAAAAAAAAAAATCACTGGACTCTATTTTTTCCATTGCTTCATGGAACTCAGCTGTCATTCACTCCACTTACAGGATTTATCACTCCTGAATTGGCCCTAAAAATGTCCATTATTACCAAAAAAGCAGCCATATTTAACTCTTCCTTTTCATGACATCACAAATCAAAAGAAACATACACGTTTTTGTTGCAATCTGATGCCCTGTTGTTTAAATTCTCTCATGGACCTAAGAAATGATAATGATTTCTCCTTGTCTAACAATCATCACTAACCTTTACTGAGTGCTCACTATGTACCTGGCGTAGTTGCCACATTTTAGGTGCATTCACTGACTTCAGGCTCACAACGGGAGGAGGAGGCAAGGGTTAACCTTTCCATCTTACAGCCACACAAGTGAAGGCATAACTAAGGTCACCCATCCAAGTTCACGGAGCTTAATGAGGGCAGAGGAAGGATTTGAATCCCTGTGGGCTCTGCTTTCACGGCCCACGCTCTCACCCACACTGTGCACTGTCTTTTGTGATCCGATCGCCTCCCAGAAAGCATTTTTAAATTACCCTGCAAACTTCTTAGCTTTCCTGTTTCTCAAGTTTTCCATGCATGAAATAGTTAATGTGGGAAATGATAGTTTGTGGAGTACAGAGACCATAAACCCACCTTTACTGCTCACCCACTTAAAAAAATCATAAAACCATTCTCTTTACGATTAGCAACAACCTGAGTAAATCTCTAGTCCAATCTCCCACCCAAAGGAAGGCATCCCCCTTCAACCTCCCCTACTGGTGTCTCCTTCTCCCCCGTCACTGAACCAACACATCAAGCACCAAGAAAGGCACCAACCTGCACAGTGTTCGTGCACTACAGACAGCTCTGCTAGAAAAACCTGGCTGTCTCATAATCTCCTTCCACTGGTCCTACTTTTCACAGTTGGAACAAAGAAGAATTCCTCTTCTTCCTCTTCTATATGAGTGCTTTAAAGAGTAGACAGCCGTCCCATTCCTCTGGGGCTTTCTCTTCTACAGGAAAGAACATCCCAATTCTTTCTCACATTTCTCTGGTTTTGTCAATCTGCTTCCTTGTCGCCCCCTACTGGATACACTGTGAGTTGCCAATGCCCCTTGTCAAAGGTCCGTCACAGAACGGGGTATAGGGTTCTTAATGTGTCCTAGCTTTAAGTCTTGGGTTCTACAATAAAGCTGGCAGGTCTACGGCATGCCTTCCACGACCAGAAAGTGTGACCTGATCCCAGGTCCCGTGTGTCTCTCCTATGGATCCCATCACATTTGCTTCATTTAGGCCAAGGGTCTCCAGGACACAGAAAACAAGGTCCCTTAGACTCCATGCATTTTCCCTTTTATTTTATGCATGGAGAAGGGCCATACAGCTCAAATGAAATCCTGGTCCTGAGTCGGTCCATCTGTGGTCAGCTGTAGACACATATGTTGGCATGTGATTGTTTCGTTTTAGAGAGCTCAGAACTGAGTGGAGCGTTGAAATCTCAGGGTTATAGACTGATAAATCTCTAAGAAAAACAGAACAGGCATGGTATTTGAAGGATCCCGCCATCTGCTTTTGCCAAGTCACTCATTCAGGGTAATAAGAGTTTTTTCCCACCTGAAAGAAGGCAACCCAAGAAGACCTGAATTTATTCTTATAGGAAAAATTCACTCTGGAGTAGATCAGACTAGATGTCAAATGACCACCTCTGAATTGGTCTGAATTCTCAGGCATCCCATCTGAGGCAACCTCAGAAGCTTGGCCTTTTCTTGTGCCTTTACCTATATAATCTTGATCTTTTAGATTCGTGGGAAGATGTAAAAGAATTCCTGATAATGGTTGGCTGATTCAAAGCTTATCACTCAGAAGAGTATTTGCCTTTAAGTGAGGCTCCCTTAAACATTCAGATGAAAAAAAAAAGTAGAACCTGGTAGACTAGAATGAATTAGACGTGGGCACGGGGTTTGTCGCACCACAGAAACCCACAGCGATAGGGGTCTACCTGTAAGTTCAGCCCTGCCTGCACATGACCTCCTTCCATTCCTCACAGGGCGTGGTTCTACATGGCCAAAGCAGGGATGCCCTGAGGCTGTAGGTGAGATGGGGTGGTGGAGTTCTAAGCACTTTGCATGTATTTATTCAGTTTTCCAAATAATACAAGTATCTGTAAGGCACCTGTGAGGTAAGTCACCTGACTGTAGGCTCAGTTTAGCACAGTGCTACACATATAGTAAATGCTCAGCAAACGTAGGTGTTATTATGGGTTCAGAATGATGATATTTTGGTATGAGTTAGGCCAAGGTGCACTTCTGTTATTATATCAATAAAGGAAAGTTTTGTTTTGCATTAAAAAATTCAGGGGACTGCTTGAATGTCTTTAGAGAAACAACTGCTATGTAAGTCATTATAAAGCACCCTAGGCTTTCAGGTCTCCTTGGGCAGGAAGCAAACTGGCCTACAAGTCATTACTCTTGCTCTCTAGACTTGGAACTTCCTTTCATGTCAGACACTTCATCCACGTACTGAGAAAAGACAAAATGAGTTCCCACATCCCTTCCAACCAAAATTCCAGGATATGTTAATTTCATGGTGAGTATAGTAGCCAATAAATCTGAGAGCTTACCATTATTTAGAGTTATCTTGAACAATGAATAAGTTCTGTTTAGATACTCCCCAAGTCAGGCCAGACTACTCCAGTTCCTTATAAGGTAGTGTGATTTTATTCTCCCAAAACACCTGTTTGGTTGAGATGTCAAATCAAAAATCTACTTTCCTAGAAAAATCTTCCAAGTGAGTTCCCTGAGGTTTTAGGCTTGGGTCTGTTCCAACTAAAATGACAGGCCCAATGTTTTTCTGTCTCTCTGTCCTGGGCCCTGAGGAGGAATCCGATCGGGGCAAAGTCCTCATGGAAACGTGCTTCTAGAAAATGCACAAGTCCCTGCTCACTGTGAATTTCTTTGGCTGTTAATAATTAATTCTGGAACTCCCAGTGGGGGCAGTCACACCGGTAGAAGGCAGAAATTCTGTTTACACGTACACACTGCCGAGAACTAGAGGTGGAGCCTTATCAAGGGACGAGAACAGTTGTTTCCACTTTGACCAGGTGTCTTTGAGGCTCCAAGATTAGCCTGTTGACCCTTCTGAGAGGCTGGGTTGGGGAGTCGGGGAGTCCGGATTATATTTTGCGGCATCTGTTTCTGTTCAGAATACGGGGAGCAAGAGGAAAGTTTTCCCAAGCATATTAGTACATTATAGGTCTACTGGGTAGTGTTGCTCTGATGGGTACAAATAACCCCACCTCGGGGCTCTCCTCCAGCGTGATGTGATGCTGATCTGATGCTCAAGACTTGCTGTAATGCTGGACGGTGCTGCCGAGCATCAAGACTAAACTTCATCTAGACTCACCCTGGAGAGCCCTTAGAGAACTTAGTGATCTCAGACGGTGTCTCTTCTCCACCCAGAGGAGGCACTGACGTCTCAACTGAGGCCTCAGTTTACCCAGAGGGAGCGGCTCTCCCCTGAGACCCTGAGAGGCGCTGGCACTACTTGGGACACCTGTGTTCCAGTGCCTCTGGCCCTTTAGGTCAGGGATGACAGGGTGAGGGCGAGAGAGTCAGTATAAAAACCTCACCGAAGCAGAGAGGCAGCTGCCACTCTGCTACCCTAGGGTGGACCTGGCTAACTCATTTTGCTCCACTTCTGATGAAACAGTTTATTTCTACTGTCACATATGGAACATCTTCTTAAAATCTCATCTATCTATCGCAAGCTAGGTCACACTGGGAAGATGGATATTACTTTCCTGCTGCTGTTGAGAATAAGTATTCTTGCTTGCCTGTCCCGACTCCTGTGATGGACCCATATGCTCTCAAGAATCAGGTCCCTGCCCTTGCTGAGGTTGGTGTCAGGGCACCCAAGGTGGCCTGTGGCTGGGATTTTCTGCGGGTAACTGGAGGCAGCTGGTGTGCAGCAGGACGTGCACCAAACTAGCAAAGTGCAGGCTCTTCCACTCAGTAGCTGGGGATCTTGGGCAAGCCAGTTTCCTTACTTATAAAATGGGTATAAGAATATCTACCTCAGAAGGTTGTTCTGGGGGGTAAATGTAAACACCCTGACGCTATAAACAGAGGACAGATCGCTGTCGTTAACAGAATGGGTCCCAGGTAGGAGTCAGGACACCTGAGTCCTAGGTTCCTGTCCCCTCATTAATTCAATGACTGTGAGCCATTCACTTAACTTCTCAGCCTTAGGCTCCTTATCTACCAGATGGATCAGACTGGATTCCTAAGATCCCTTTTAACCTGAAGAGTCTATGACTATCATGACTCCAAGCCCCTCAAATAATAGATGAGGGCACTGAGCCCAGAAAGGTTAAACCACTTGTCCGAGGTCACACAGCCTGGGGGCAGCAGAATCAACAGGCGTCCCGCCTCCCAGTCTAGGGCTTTCCTACCGGAGTGCAGAAGCCTTCCTATTTACCTACTGAAAACAGACAGGAATTTGAGGGGCAAGAGGGAGAGAGCGAACTTGCCTTGGCCTTGGAGGTCAGGGAGTCTACCCCCTCAAAACCTCCCTGTGGACGACAACCTTTCTGGTGTTTCCCTCCACTGAAACTGTATGTCTCCAATCTTTTTTCTTCAGCAGCTCAGTTTGACTTTGGCCTGGGTCAGCTACCCCCTCTCCCGGGCCCACGCTGTCTCCTTAATCCCCTGCCACTGCAGTCACACGGCAGCTGCCAAGAGGGGTCAGGGGGCTTGCTAAGAAGAAGAACCTTGCGATGCCCAGAAAGCTCTACAGAGGGGCCACTGGGTCCTCCAGGCCCAGCTCTTGCTGATTTCAGCAGCTTGCCTTCTGATATTTCCTCTTATTCTTCTTTACGTGGAATTCATTTGGGGCCACCAGATTTGTTTAGCCATCCACACAAAAGATCAACACACCTTATTTATTTTTTAAAGGGCTCATTCTAATGTGAACTGAGGCGAGCAAACACTTTTATTCACGTCAGCGGCTCCCCCAGGCAGCCTGGGCTCAGCCCATTTATGACATCCCTCAGTAAGCTTCATCTCCAAGGCCCAAGGTGCTGGCCCCATTCCAGCCCCCAGGGCTGAGACGTCGACAGTGGGAAGTTTCCTTTTGTGGGTTCATCAGGAAGACAGGGCCTTCTATGGTTCCTTGCTAAAAGAAATGAGAGTTGCTTTTTTCCCCTCTGGGCTACTTGCATTGTGCAGTATACACAGCTTGGAGAACAGGGAAGCAAAAGCACAGACCTCATTAGATCTACACGTTCTCATCTTGCACCTGTTAGCCAAGAGTATTATCCAAAATACTCACTTGGTATGGTGTAAGCCCTGACCAAAAAAAATGGCACAAGTCGTAAATAATTGGTAAGGCCATACTGGTGCAAACCGGCTGAATTATAACCCTGCCATCCACTAACCTTGGAGTTTTTTCATTTATACCTAGCATAATCGAACATTATTGAGAGCTTCTAAGTGCCAGGCACTGTTTTACAGGCATTAATTCATTCAATTTTCATTGCAACTTCTATTTAGGTGGGGTGATGGGTTGAATTGTCTCCCCCCCCAAATTCATATGTTGAAGTCCTAATCCCCCGGTACCTCAGAAAGTGACCGTATTTAGAGATAGGTTCATTACAGAGGTAATCAAGTAAAAAATGAGGTCATTAGGCAGACCCTAATCCAATATGACTGGTGGCCTTACAAAAATGGGACATTTGGATGTAGACACTCATTTGGAGAGGACATCATGTGAAGGCGAAGGCAGATATCGGAGTGATGCATCTCCAAGCCAAGGAAACACCAAAGATTGCCAGCAAATCACCAGAAACTAGGTGACAGGCATGGAGTAGAGTGTTCCACACGGCCCTCAAAAGGAATCAACCTTGCCAACACCTTGATCTCGGGTTACCAGGCTCCAGAACTGTGAGACAGTACATTTCTGTTGTTTAAGCCTCTCAGTTAGTGGTCCTTTGTTATGGCAGGCCTAGCAAACTAGTACAGGTGGGCAACAGAATTATCCCATGTTACATGGGGAAACTGAGGCACAGAGGAGTTAAATGCTTCCCTAATGCCACACAGCTCACAAATGGCAGGTAGCATGCTCCAGAATCTGTCTTCTTACCTACGTTAGAAGGAGGCATTTGCCCTCTGCCAGGCTCAGGGACCCAGTTGCCTGGCATATACTCACAGCCTCTTTTGGGAGGACGTTTCCTCTTGGATTAGATGCAGGGACACAATTATCCAGACACTTGTTCTAGCCCAGGATGGCAGAATGACATGGGCTGGACTATGGCCTCGCTAGGAAGGGTCATGGACCGCCAAGGAGTTCATTTACTTCTTTCTCTTTACTATAGGACTACGCCGAAATTAAGCTTCATTTCAAAGGAAGAGCATTCAACTGTTTAAGACCAAGGCAGAATTATTTTTAAATACTGTAATTAAGAAGGCAGATTCTGGAACAAGCTGCCCACCACATCTTAGCCGTGTTGCACTGGGGAAACACTTACTCTCTCTGTGCCTCAGTTTCCACATGTAACATAGGATCATTATACTGCCCACCTGTGTTGGTTTGCCGGGGCTGCCACACCAAAGTACCCCAAACTGAGTGGCTTACACAACAGAAATTTATTTATAGCCTCACAGTTCTGGAGGCTAGCTTTTATCAGGAGGAAATATTTGCATGATGCTGAGTTTACATGACTGTAAAACAAAGCATTATAGTCACTGACAGCACCAAAACATTGCAATTAACGAGTGAGCTATTTTCCTGAAAACCTGTTTCACCAGCTTGCTTTCCCCTGACAGGAAGCCTGAGGTAGACAGGTGTGGACATAGAGACTTCCGAAGAACATCGTTTCCAGATGATGTTATTGCAACAGCCTGCTACGTGTTCTCTGTGCCTCTGGTCTCGTTCCTTCCAAACTGATCTCCACATCTCAGCCAGGACTTTCCTTCTGTAAATGGGAATCTGATTGCACGTCTCTCCCGTCCACAGTCCTTCTGTAATTTTCCGTAGTCTCAGCATCCTTGCTGGCCTCAGACTCCATCCTTAGCTGCCTCTGCCTTCCGGCCTCAGGTCTCACCCATCTCAGGGCTCCGTCCACTTTACACCCTAGATTCCCCATTACCACCTGCTCTCTCGGTGCCTCTGCCCTTGCACTGGGCCCCTTCTGTCAGGAACACATCATCCGGTGCCCTACTCCTCCCAACTTTACCTTCAAGACTCGGTTCAGGCATTAAGTCCTTGCAAATTCTTCCCAGATCAACCCAGTTGGGCCCCAGACCTTCTCCTGCACACCCACTGCCCTTGGGTCTCTCAGGACCACCGACTTCTTCACACTTGTCATCGCCATTTCTGGTCCATGTGCCAGGGTCACTCATAAGCTTCTTGGGGACAAGGACTGGCTTTCATGTATACTTCCTGTTACACAACTGGTGCTCAATCAACATTTGTTGAGAGAATGAGTAATTTGTTGAGAAATGAATAAATGAATGAGCCACAGTTTAATATTATAAATAATACGGGCATGGCTCCGTACTCTGAGCGTCTATCCTGTTATGTTCCCAGACATTCAGGGGCCCTGGTGAAGGAGCTCTGGCCATTCTCAGCTCTGTGCCCTCCTCTCTCCCAACTCCCAGTTTCCTGGGGAGCCTGGACCCCTTGCTGAGACTTCACCTTTGTTATGGGTGGCTATTTAAATGTGCTCCAATGTGGGTGGTTGAGAAATACAGGGTGAGTGGGAAGAAAGGGCATAGACTAAGATAGAAGGAGGTTAAGCCTAAAGAGTGTTCTGGAAAGCTGGGGGGAAAAACTGTGAGTGGGAGGAAGAGAGAGGGGAAGGCTTTGGGTTGTGAGAGAGTCCTAGTCCCAGGACAGAGTAGGACTGAGCCTAGCACTGCCTCTTCATTTTCTCTCCACTATTACCAAATGTTGGACTTTGCCCTGAATTTTCACAAGCAGTCCCCCTGATGAAGGCAAACGCATGTAAGCAAGAAAGTAAAATAAAAATTCTGTGCTGGTGAGCACCCAATAGCAGATGCCCTGAGAAAACAGATTGTGGTGAGACGCGGGAACTATCTTTCTCATAGAAATGTTTGGATACAGAGAACTTAGTGGTCATTCTCTGGGGGCCCATATGTGCAAGAAATGCCCCAGGGACTGGCCAGGCTCAGCAGATGGGGCCAGATGCTGGTGTGTTAGGAGAGGCCGGCTGTCCCAACGCTGAGTGAACCTTGGCTCTCCCCTGCTTGCTGTGTTTCTGGCTACCTGGAGGTGTTGGCGCCACTTCTGCTGCCCCATGGGCGAAAGAGCACTGATGCTGATAACTTGAGAACACACAGAATCAACACTGGGCCATCCTCCCCGTGGGTGTGTCCCCCTTCTTCGGGGATTGCCATTTAGGTGGCTTCAAGGTGGGAAGGCATCTCCTTCTCCTTGCATCTCGACCCTCTGCCTCTGATTAACTATTCACGATCAACTTCAACTCCCCTAGTAGAGATGGGGAGCCATATGTGTGTCTCTGGATGAGCCCCCCTATTCAAAACAGGCTTCAGGCCAAGCAGCCCACGTTCTTTCCCTCAGATAAGAGAGTCTCGGGAATTCCCTGGCGGTCCAGTGGTTACGACTGCACGCTTCCACTGCAGGGGGCACGGGTTTGATCCCTGGTCAGGGAACTAAGATCCCACATGCCGTGAGGCGTGGCCAAAGAAAATAAATAAATAAATAAAATAAACTGCTGTTTCTCAAACATTTAAAAAAAAAAGAAATTTTCAAGCGTTCTCCACCCTGGTGCTGACTCTGTAAGTCATATGGGCACAAACATGGGTAGCATATGGACAGATCCCAAGCAAAATACCCTCATCGTCTTACCAGGCTCATTCACCCCTTTCATCACAGGAAGAGAAAGTGCTATGGGTACCAAGGAATGCCAGTATCACACCCTGGGAGAGAACCTGATTTTAAGCAGTGACCTTGCGCAAGACAAAGGTCTGGTTGGTCAACTCTTTTGCCCCGGGAACACTACCCACGTGGTGAATTCTGACTGGTGAATGGCTATCGATCCGGCAGTTTCTGAGCTGATTTTCTAGCTCCCCTGGAGGGCTATCCCCTTTCACCCAGACTGTTAGCTGCACTCCCTTGGCTGGGCTCCCACAGCTCCCATGCGTGGGCTGCTGCTTTGTGGCACAGACCTTCTCTCCTCCCAAATGTGAACATCTGGAGGGCATGGCTCGTCTTCCTCTCACAGCTGTTTCTTAGCACCTGAATCACCCATTTGGTCTTCCTGTCTCCAGAGCAGTTGTTTGGGCTAATTCTGCTGCCTTGTGATTGGGTTGAAAAGTGAGTGCTTGGAGAGCTGGATTCCGGTCCTTTGGTGAGAGTGCCTTTTTACCTGGGATGTTAGGTTAGCTTGAATCTCCCTTGGTTTTCCTGGCTCCCTACAGCTTGCCTCTGCTTCTGTCCACAGAACATCTGCAGGGGCAGATGGTGGCAAGAGAGACGCATTCTTGGTTGAGGAGGGGAATGTCCCAGGCAAGCTTTGCCCCACCACAGAAAAGGGCTCAGCCGAGCGAGCGGTGAAGACCTGCCTGAGATGACCGGCCAGCCTCAGAAGCTTCAGATCTTCTGGTGTCTGGGCAAACTTGCTCTTTAGGAAAGGTCTTGGAAGGTTTAATGGGTTCAACAAATATTTATTGGATGCCTGCATCACACTGGGCTCTCGGGACGAGACTGACATGGTTCCTGCCCTCATGAAGTTTCTGTCTGTAAGAGCAGGAAAGGCCTGGGGGAGGGTCAGTGAGAAGCAATCTTCTCCCACCGAGCACTAGTCTCAAGAACCTGCCTTAGGCCGGTTCAGGCCTGTGCGCTCATGTTTATTTTCCCACTTCTCCAAACCTTCCTCCTTCTTCCTTCTATCATGTCCTGTGGACCTTGCTGCTTTCTCTGCATCCACCATTTCCATTGTTTCTGCTTTTTTATCTTACTGATAATTCTGCCCAAATGGATAAAAATCCTGTTGCATATCCATACAATGAGAGATTATTTAGCGCTAGAAAGAAATGAGCTATCAAGCTGTGAAAATACATGCAGGAACTTTAAAAAGCATATTGCTAAGTGAAAGAAGCCAGTGTGAAAACCTTACATCCTGTAGGATTCCAACTATATGGGGAAATTCTCTGTGGAAAAGGCAAAACTATAGAGACAGTAAAAAAGGTCACTGGTTGCCAGGGGTTTGGGAGAAAGGAGAAACGGATGAATGGGTGAAGCACAGGGGATTTTTAGGGCAATGAAACTATTCTTTATGACACTGTAATTGTGGATACACGACCTTATGCATTTGTCAAAACCATGGACCTGCACAACACAAAGAATGAACCCTAATGTAAACTATGGACTTTAGTTAATACTCATGTATCCATGCTGGTAATTGGAATAACTGTACCACACTAATGCAAGATGTTAATAATAGGGGAATCTGTGCATAGGGGAGAGGTGGGAAATGGGAATTCACTATATTTTCTGTGCAATTTTTCTGTAAACCTAAGGTTGCTCTAAAAAAATGAAGTCTGTTAAATACAAACAAACAGGAAACAAAAACCTCAGCTCAAATCACCAAATTTCTCTTGATCCTCTGGTGCGGGCTCTACTGGGTCTTCACAGTTCACTGCCTGGCCTCTCTCTGCCTCCCAGTGAGATCCGGAGATGTTCCGGACTCCCCATCAGTGCAATGCATCCGTGTCTTCGCCAGTCTTTTGCTCTCCCTTCCCACCCCCTCGGGACTGATATGTCATGTGACCAAGCCACTGTGTCCTCATGCTGCCCTTTTGATCTTCGCTCCCATGCCAGGCCCACACTCTCTCCCTGGAACACCCGGGGTCTAGAGGGGGGGCCTTCATGTTGGTTTTTAGGTTCACATGCCAGCTCCGCCCTCATCTCTTCTTAAAACAAGGACCTTTCCCTAAGATCTTTGTGCAGCCACTGATACCCTCATCATACTCCATGCCTTCTGGCCATTTCCAATCCCAGAAGAGAAAAACCGAAAGGGAAGACTCAAACCTGACAAAGAGAGCTGAAAGTCTCTCACCTGTGGCCTTCCTGCCGTCTGTCACCCCGCTCCCACTCCCGGCTGGAGCCTGCCGCATCTTTGTTATGTGTCTTAGAGGCCTGAGATGACATTGTCCTCTAGATTTCCTCTCCTGACAAGGAGAGCATTGGGATTCTAACCAGTCATCTTTTTACAACCTGGGAAAAGGCACAACCCACTGTTAATAATTTATTTGCATATTAAAGTACAGAGGGTTGTTAATCATTGTTCAGTTATGGGGATAGGGCAGGCAAGACAATCTCTTGCTAAAAACATGAGGGCACACTTTGTCTCTGCAGGTTTCAAGGGTCAGAGCCTGGGGTCAGGGGAAGGCTTGCTCATGTGTGTCTATTGGGTTTGACTGGGGGTGAGGGAGAGGACCTTAGTCTTTAACAGGTTCTAAGTGAAAAGTCAATGTTGATTTGGAAGGAAAATACTAATACTCAAGTTTCCAGAAAAGGCAGTCCATTAACTCCTGTGAAACAAAGGCACTGAAAAAGACCAAGAGAATGGCTTGTTCTGAAACCACATTCAATGGTCCCATACTGAGCCCACGCTCCACGGAAGGCCACGCTGAAGAGTTTGAGCTCAATCCTGCAGGCAGCAAGGAGCCTATACGCTTCCTGGGAGGTGACAAGAGTGTGGCAGGATAAAAGGACAGGAAGTGAAGAGAGGAAATTCAATGGAGAAAAAACAAAGGGAATGAAGGAATAGTCCTACTTTCTTAAAGGTTCTCATTCACACACTGTCTGCCTGCTCAGAAACTGGACACACATAGACAAAGGGGACTCATATACGAGAAGCACGTTTGGGGATGTCTAAGGCCAACTGAGACCCTTGAAGGAATCCTCTGAAGACTGGTTTCCCTGGGGAGGAGCACCTCCTCACACCCTCGTTCCTCATACCTTATCTCTTCCTCCCACCAGGAGAAGCCAGCAAGGGGAGCGGTCCCCCCGCAGTGCGGGCCAGCTGAGGCCAAGGGACACCTGCTCTGAGCATAGAAGCCTCACTGGCCGTGAGGGTCTTGCTCTAGACTCTTAACTCCCCAGGTTTTGCAGAGAGAGAGAGTAGTGCCACGCACTTTGTAGCTCTAGAACCTGGTACATAGTAGCTACTCAATAAATGCTTAGGGAAGAAATGGCTGTATGACATTTAAGCCACCGCTTCAGGATAATCGCCTTCAAACTGCCTAGGCCAACTGTTCTCTCTTTGGATGTCGCAGCACTGGGGATTGTAATGCTCCCATGAGGCTGGGCATGGAAGGGGTGATATGAAAGGCCTAGATTTCTCTTCCGTCTCCTCCACCAGCATAAGAGGATACTCAGGGCACAGTAAACTGTCACACTGCTGGGAGAATAGCTCCAAGTTTTCTGAAGGAGACACGGCAGGGTTGTGTGATATTTTTAATAATTCCCTGGATCCCTGAGAGAAAAACAGCAAAGAAAAGTTACCAGATTTTGCTCATCAGAGTAGAAATCTCCAATGTGTTCTGACTGTTCATGCCTCTGGCCACCAAAGGAAGCCATCACAATGGCATTTGAAAGAAGAGAAGTCCCCTGTTCCTCTGAGGAAGTTGCCAATGACTGCCTTACTTGGAAGTTCTTACAAAATCATACTCTGAAATGTGAAACTGATTGGGGCTTGGCCTATTGTGCCTGAAGGTGGA
This sequence comes from Eschrichtius robustus, assembly GCF_028021215.1. Classification (NCBI taxonomy): domain Eukaryota; kingdom Metazoa; phylum Chordata; class Mammalia; order Artiodactyla; family Eschrichtiidae; genus Eschrichtius; species Eschrichtius robustus. Next base: position 28,889,244 of record NC_090825.1, read on the forward strand.
GTCTTGAGTGGGAGAGAGGAATACTCTCTGCCAGGGGCTTAGAAGGAAAGTCAATGTAGGGCAGGGGGAAGGCTGGGACCCCAGAGAGCAAAGCAGAACAGAGCCGTAGCTGGTGAGGCTCAACTCCTTGAGAAGGTGGTTTCTGCTGAGACGACCCTCCGTCTCCCAGCCTTGCCACGTGCACTGCTCTGCAGGAGGGAGATGTGGACCTCCTGCCTGGGAGCCTGGGCAGCGGCCCACAGACCCTGGCAGGACTCTCCAGCGTGTGTGCAAACAGACTAACTGGAGGCCTGTTAAGACCTCCCCCAGGGAATGGGTCTCAGGGGCCGGGTGTGTAAGTTCCTGGGAACCACTTTCCTCTGACCTCAACATTTTTTTTTTTTTATTCAAGATCGATTAATTTGTCAAGAACTTCAGCCATGATGGGAAATAAAATGTCACAAGTGGGAAAGGAAGAGAGTAAGGCTGGTTCTACCCATGAGCTTTGCTACAGAGTAGCAAATCGTTGGAGGGATTCACAGGCTCATTAGGAGTGTTTGAAGCTACAATCATTTTTTGGTTTTCTTTTTGCTTGCTTTGAACTTAATCAGCCACAGGGTCAACTCCTCCCCTTCTGGCTGCTTCCCCAGGTCAAACTAACTGCCGGGCTTCCCCTTGGGAGGGTTCCCTTGTGGCTCAGATCTGGGAGCGACCGACTCAGGAGAATGATTAGGGTGAATGATTAAGACTCTGCCCAATGCCACCCTTGCTGAATTTGCATAGGTGCCGCCCCTCAGCAGCTCCCCTGCTTCTGTCTGTCACTCGTGACTACAGCTGCTCGGCCCCTCATCACGCCCTTCAGTCTTTGAGGCTGGAGAGACGAACCTACAGGGCATAAGTCTGGGAGGAGGCTCACAGTAAATCCGCCAACTCACCTGGCACCATCCCTGAGAGCGCTCCGGGGCCTGTGGCGGAGACCCGCCCGCTTTGGGAAGCTTCCGTCGCCAGTGAGCGCGGCTCAGAGCACGCGGCCTTAGTCGATCTGCGGACAGGAGCAAAGCTCCCCGAAGGCAAGGTTCATTCAGGGTTCCCACCCCACTGGGGTTTGCCATCTCGCATCTGCATCTGGCCCCGAGGATTCTCCTCGGGCAGGCAAGGGCATGCGGACAGAGGCTGGTGAGCTAAAGGAGTACCGCCCGTCCTGGCGAGAGGGAAAACCAGCCTCTGATACCCGCCCTGGCGATGGCGGAGCAGTGCAGGGTTGCTGCATTGGAGATGCTGATGGGACCATCGCTCTAGCCAGCCCTTCAATTCCTTTCCAACATCCTCACCCTCCCTTCGGATCCCCCAGTGACAGGGCAGCCTTCTAGGTAGCCCAGCTCTACTTCGGGAATTTGCCAAGGATGGTGAAAAATTTTACACTCCTGCTGTGGACATCTCAGGGACCCTCTGAGAGCAGGAAGGTTGAGAAAACCTTGTCCCAGAGAAGGATTCCCTTGTCTTGCTCAAAGAGTGCTGGCCCCAGGCCCTGTCGGAGTGCGGCTTAGCAAAGTTGTCTTACACCTGCCAAAGTAAGCAAACAGAGCACTATTATAGCATGCCCTTGACTCTCTGGAGTATTCCTCCAGGTCCTAGGAGGCTGCAAAGCTGGTAACCTTCAATAGGCTTCCTTGGCATTGCACAAAAGGGGTGTTTCTGTGGGATGCTTACAGAAATCTCTTTTTATTTCATCAAACAAACCCTGGCATTTTCAACTTCTTCTCTTTGCCTCTCTCCTTTCTCAAAGATAAGAGCCTGAATTCCTGACTCTGATTTCCTTGCCCCTGCTCTTTAGTCACCTGGCCTTTTAATCTTATTTAATTTTATTCTTTGTTATTTGTGGTTAAGCAGGAGACACTGGTTCTCTAAACAGGAAAATATTTTGCCTGCTGAAAAAAATATTCTTTTGGTTTCTTGCTTCGTATCACTAAGCTCCACCACGCGGTCTTTTTCCTCTCTTTCCTCCCTGCCCCTTCTTTGCCACTGAAAATTATGTAATGCCTACCTGGTTTGGGTTATAAAATTGGTCACTTGGACTGTGTCTACAGCAGCTCTGACTGTGGTGTCCTCAGTGAACTGCAGACACTCTACAGGTAACTTGTTAGTACGATGATCTGCTTGTGCTGAGAAGCCGGAAACCTTCCCTGCAGCCAGCTGATCTGTCCCCCTTGAAGTCTTCGCTCCTAAATCACAGTCACCATCACAATAACAGCAGCAAAGTTCAAACGAACTGAATATGTGTCGTTTGCCCGTGCCCTGGGTTGTCCCCTTCAGGCTGGGTTCTGGGTTTTCCATAGAGCTGGCCGCAGAGAAAGCAGCGTCCCTTGGCAGGAAGCTCCAGCACTGGAATAGAGGTTCTTTTTCTCAGAAGCAGGAAAAGTAAGAGAAAATGCACAGAAAAGTAGTCCTAAGCCCACCCCCCAAATTCACCAAAAGTTTCAGAAGGCTCATACAGTTCCCAAGTCAACCGGGCTTTTTCTTCAGTGCAAAGAAATTTCTACAGGAGAAAAAGATCAGCCAAGAGACAGAATTAAGATGCAGACCCTCTATCTTTTCTCCCCCTAAGCCAGGCTGTGCACTTTGTGGACATTTTCAACTTAAGATATCCCAGGTATGAAAGTGGTTATGATTGTGAGATAGACAACATACCCGGTTGAAAAATGTCATTTTTTTCTGAAAGGAAGAGCTGTGATCTATTTCGTTGTACCAAATGGCTAGGAAGAATAATAATTCCCACTAATCTTCTGTGATTAGGGTTATAATAGAAAGGTTTCCAAGGTGTCATTTTTATAGCTATAAGTTTACCCTAACGGGGATGGAATTTCAGAAAACAAAAAAAAGTTTTCTAAAAACTTTTTTCAAAAATTGAAAATAGAAAAAAATCCAACTCATTTAAAATATGTTCTCCCCCTTTACATTTTACCTTTATAGTTCTCTAAATAATATAGTTCTCTAAATACAGTTCTCTAAAATCTGGTTATTTACATGAGCAATGCATGTAACCTATCTTGATATTCTAAAATGAGGTGATTGTAAACCTGTAAATGAGACCGAAAATTAAGATTTTGTGTATTTCAATTCCCACTACATTTTGCAGCTGCGTTACTCCCCAAAATTCCAAATTTGTACTCCAAGGCATCAAAATTTCCCAGAATATATCTATCATCATAACTAAATAGAAACCCAGGACTGAATGAATATAAGAAAAGCAAAGGCTTTGATAAACTGTCCAGAAAAAAAAAAAAAAAAAAAGCAGGGGTAGGAGTTGGTCATAGCCCAAAGGGTGGGTGTGAGTTTTAGAAAATGCAGCTCTCTTTCCGGCCAGCATGGTCCTCCAAGCCCTGAGCAAGAAAGGAATGGTAGGGCTGGATGAGGAAAGGGTGGCACTTTGAAGATGGCTGGTTGTTTAGGTGACATGGAATGGATGACATAGGAAGAAGACCAGTGTGAAACTGACTAGCTCTGAGGTCCTGGGCAATTCCTGCAGTCTTCTCCTCTATAAAACGGGAATAAGGATACTTCACGTGGCTATGGTGAGGTTTAGAAATAATATACTTAGTGCACGTGTCCCACTGGAGGCACTTGGTAAATGGCAGGTCTCATGAGAGTCAATGACCCTGAACACAAGAACAAATCAATTCTGTCTTGGCCACAAGCTGCCAGGGCCTTCCCTCTGTTTACTCTAGGGCAGAAGAGGTTGCTAGTCATTCTCAGAATATAAAAACCCTTAGGGCAGTGATTTTATCCACCTCGTTTGTTGACGGACAATTGCTTTGCCCAGCAGCCAAAGAGAGGGTGCTCAAAAATATACTCTTTGTAAATGGCAGCTAAAGGAAAGGGAGATACTCTCCTACTCTCCTAAGGAAAGGGAGATACTCTCATGGACATATTCTGTAAGAACAAAGGTTTTTTTTTTTTTTTTTAAACCAAACTGATCTGGCAGCTGTGGAGAGAATATGGGACTGAGGGAAGAGCCCAGATTTTCTGGGCATTGCTATGAGCTGTCAGGATATTAGGGCTGTAGTCCCAATTCTAACACGAAGAATGATGCCTTGCCTTTGTACCATCCTCTTCAGTTTAGAGAGCCCCTAGGTATGTCTGGCCTGATGGATCCTCCTATGTGAGATATCAGGCCAAATAATACTGATAGGGATAGATTAGGATAATTAAATAGTCAGTTTTTAGAAATCCCAGTAGGGGACTAAGGACAGAAAGGGAATTTCAACAGAGTTTGAGAGACTGTTGTAAGCTAATGACTACTCAAAAGAAGAATCCAGTAACCTAGCAACAATCTACACTACCTTGAAGGAAGACCAGGCATATCCAAGAGCCAGACACACTCAAGCCACAAACCCTGATAATTAAAACACAAGACAATAGATATGGGGCCTGAGTCTTGTTACGTGAAATCAGAGAGTTAATAGTCCTTGAAGAGTAGCATTTCTGCATGTGGCCAAGACAGAAATATGGGTGAAAGGGGAAAGAAATTAGGTGAAAGGGGACATTATATCAAAACCTGAGATAAATTACCGTATTTTAGTATATGTTACCACACTTTTGCTAATATACGCATGATTTAAATAGCACCATGACAGTCCCGGTTAAACCATATAGGGCCACAGGAGAGACTAATGATGTAAGCCTTGACATCTGCTGAAGAATGAGTAAGAAGGTGGTCTTCTCTCCTCCTCAATTTTTCTTTGATTATAAAAATGTAGTCCTCTGCATTCTCAGGGCTGCTATGCTCCCTTGCCAGCCCGCTTGTATCTCTCACAAATGTTCTGTGTTAATAAGCTCATTCTTTGCCTGCGGCTTTGCCTCACGCTGAATTCTTTCTGCGATGAGACAAAAAAACCCGAGCTTCAGTAACAGGTGAGTGGTTTTAATCAAAAGACAGCGGGTTCGAGCCCCCTCCTAGTCAGGGATCATGGGTTCAAGTCCCAATCTGAGTTTTGGCTGGGTTCGAGTCCCATCCGAGAAGGAGCGCGGTTGCAGCAGCAGCCCCATTTTATAATAAGAAGCCGAGAGTCCAAAGGGTTAACAGATTTTCCCAGGATCATACTGATGAATAGAAGCAGAGTTAGAACTCAAACTCAGATCTTTTACCCTTCATAAGACCCTGCCTCTTCTTCCAGATTTTAGCTATATGGTACTAGCAAATTCCATGGCTCAATACCCAGGTCTGGAGATAGATTCAGTCTCTACCAATCTGTACCTTTAAGCAAGTCATTTATGCTCTCTGAAACCCAGTTTCTTCTTTAAATGGGGATAATAATGATAGCCCTCAAAAATTACGAAGAGTAGAAGCAATAATGCATATGAAGTAATTAGTACAGTATCTAGCACATAGCAAATGCTAAAAAATCAGTTATTAATTTTACTATTATCCTTGTTCCAGACTTTGATTCCCGTCCTGGAACTAGGAAGGCAGCCATGGAGTAGAAGACAGAGCACAGGACATGGCATCTGTCGGAACACCAGAGTCTGAGCCCTGGCCGGGCTGCTTCTCAGCCATGTGGTCATGGACATGCCATGTCACTGTGGTGACTTAGTCTCTTCATCTCTGAAAAATGAGGCTATTCATATATACCTACTGGAGGACTTCCCCGTTGGTGCAGTGGTTAAGAATCCACCTGCCAATGCGGGGGTCACAAGTTCGATCCCTGGTTTGGGAAGATCCCACATGCCACAGAGCAACTAAGCCCGTGTGCCACAACTACTGAGCCTGTGCTCCAGAGCCTGAGAGCTACAACTACTGAAGCCCGTGTGCCTAGAGCCCGTGCTCTGCAACAAGAGAAGCCACTGCAATGAGAAGCCTGCGCACCACAACGAAGAGTAACCCCCGCTCACTACAACTAGAGAAAGCCCGCATGCAGCAATGAAGACCCAATGCAGCCAAAAATAAATTAATTAAATAAATAAATTAAAAAATATATATATACCTCCTGGAGTCGCTGTGAGAATGGAATGAAAAATACAATCCCTTGAAATACTCTGCAAAGGAAAGGTAGTGTGCAGGAGTGAACAGAAATCCAACTACTGCACACTTTCTCTACTTCTTCTCTATGTTTTAATAATGAAGTATGTTGCCAAAGAACCTTCTATCTCACAAGAGTAGCTGAAAACTTGGATCCATCTTTTGTGACTCAAGGAAGCTGCATAAAACAAAGATATGAGATCAATCACTCACTCTGCTGGTGCCATCTTGAGGAACTATAAGGAGAGTGGCATAAGCATAGTAAGCATTGCTTTGGAGCAAGGGAGTAAGATGAAAGAGAGGAAGTGATAATTACCTGGACCAAAACAGGGTGGAATCTTCAGCAGAGTTGGCACAGGCTAATTATGGGGGGTCATCTCAGCAGTGAAAGAGAAGGGCAGCTAGCACTGATGTGTGCTTGCCTAAGTTAATAGCTGGAGAATGACTAATGAGTACTACAGATGAATCTGTATGGCAAGAGATAAGACCCATGCTGCCTGGAACACAGACAGGCACTAGGGAGTGAGCTCACTTGATTTAGTGTCTACCAAGATGCCTGGGAGCTCTGGCAGTTCTAAGAGGACACTCAGTTCTTAGGGAAACCATTGACTTGGGAGAACATGGCCCATTCTCTTGCAAAACCATGACCCCCAACATATGTAGTTGATCTTTGAGTGAGATTTCTTGTACAAGGAAAGCCAAAGCAGAAAGAAGTTGACTCTTCATTTGAACTCATCTCCAAGTAGAAGACTTCACATCTTTTTTTTCAGGCTCTCCAGCAGGACCTAGCCGAACCATTATCACTACCTCTCAACATTGCAAAAAGAAAACAAACCAACTCTCTTTTCCATCTAGCAGTTACCTCTGCTTTATACAGCCTCCCTAAGGCAACAAGTGCTGGATCCAGTTTGGCAAGTGCGTCTGAGAAATATATCATCCGACCCAGGCGAGAGCTGATATATGGAGGGAAGTCCACCTTTCACGTTTATCTTGTTACTTCTGTCATGTAGCATCACATTGTCTGAAATTTGTCTTGCTATTGGGACACTTTGACTTGTAGCTGCTTCATCAAATGTAAATCGTGTGTCTCCTTTGGACTATGAACAACAAATTCTACGGTAACAAAACAAAAGATAAAATCTCCCCATAGAAAGGAATCCAAATGCCTCATGGCCCCTATCCTTAAGGAGTTTTTATTATAATTAAAACCAAACAAAGTGTCCACATGTAAACTAAAGGACTATCCAGAGGGCCATTACCAATAAGCATTGGAGACAGAAAGACATGGAAAGATGCTGGGTCCTGGTTTTTCATCTATAATATAATCATAGAGATACTTCTTCATGTTCTGCCTTGTAAATATGATCAGAGGATTAATGAAATACTGTTAAAGGTATGTGCCATATACACACACAGACATATAAATCTATATATCTATATCTACATCTAACTCAAAGTACATGAAAATTTTGGAGGTATACAGATGGACATGAAGGTGACAACTACTTCCAAAAAGTGGACTGAATATCTTTTTCCATATGGGATGGGTGAGCATGATAAAACAGAATACTAAGGTCTTGGTGCAGGCCAGTACTTGTAAATTATTTCATACTTTCGAGCTAGAGAAACCTTCTGAGACCATTCTCGTCCAGCCTCAGACATCATGCTCTTACTCTGCCTTAGCACCAACCTCCAATAGTTATTCAGTCTCTGCTCAAACACTTCAGGGGAAAGGGAGGTGAGTACTTCACTTAGCAGCTGCAGTTATCACAATCCTAGTTAATTTGAAAGCTTTTCTTTAGATTGCTAGATAGGTCCTGCTGTAACAATTCCCATTGTTCTGGTTCTAGCCTTTAAAGCCTCCCTCCTCCGGCACAATAAATCTTTGATGTTGAACTTCCAGCAAATCCTGATTCTTAGTAAGGTATTGAAAAGCTGGGGATACTCAAAACACAGTAGCTGATTTGTAAAAATCACAAAATTTGAGTGATGTTGTAAGAGTATACTTAACATCTGGGCTTCCAAGAAAAATGATATCTTACACTTCTGGTAAGGGCAAAGTAAGAAGACAGCCCTAAGGTCTTTTGGATGTTATTAATATCAACGCATAAAGAGAAACACTTGCAGGACCTGTCTGTCCGGTTCTGACTTCAGCTTACACTCCAATGTCTTTTTTATTCACTCTATGAATATTTAAACAAAACCAAACAACCAGTATTTATTAGGCACATAATATTCTCTCTTAGATTTTTAGCTTTTACCTTTCAGTGTCTTGGGTAGTAAATGCAATTGCGGTATTTGTAACATCTCAGAGGGCTCATCAAATCTGTTAATATTCCTTTGAGATCTTTCTAGTACTTCTCCGTGCTTAACAGGAAACCAGTTCCAGATATCTGGTTTCATATAGCCATGAAAGGATAAGAAAAAGATATCTGGAGACATGACTAGGGATTATCCTTCATTCCTTGACCCTGAGACCTGTATTATCATAAGCATTAATCCAGCGGTCCCCAACCTTTTTGGCACCAGGGACCGGTTCCGTGGAAGACAATTTTTCCACGGACGGGATGGGGGTGGGGGGAATGGTTCAGGCGGTAGGTAATGCGAGCGATGGGAAGCGATGGGGAGCGATGGGGAGCGATGGGGAGCGGCAGATGAAGCTTCGCTCGCTCACCTGCCACTCACCTCCTGCTCTGCAACCCAGTTCCTAACAGGCCATGGGCCGGTACCAGGGGTTGGGGACCCCTGCCTTAATCCTTTCAGTTTCAAAATTGGCCAGTTATCAAAACTGTCCTGGAAGGCAGCCTTTACTTGTCAAAACTAGCATCAGTAGAACACAGACAAATGCATAAAGTTTGCTAGATCAAAGGAAGAAAAAGTGTTGTTAAAACTACAGACTCTGCAATCAGATTGCCTGGGATCACCTAACTAGTTGTGTGACATTGGACACATTACTTAACTTCTTTATGCTTTAGTTTCCTCATCTGTAAAATGGAGATAATAATAAGACAACTCACCTATTGCTTCTAACAGGTAATTTATATATTTCCATTGGGTGATCTTTAGTCAAATCCAGGGTGGTGGTCCCTAGCTTTTGGAGGGATGAGTGTAATCTAGCAGAGAAAACCAAGCCTCTGAATCAAGAGACCTGACTTCAAGTCTTCTACTAACTGTGACTCCCCCAAATCACAGATCAAACCACTTAGCACAGTACTCAAAGCTCTTTACCATCTGACCCCAACCTACTTTTTTAGCCACACTTGCTGTCACTTCCTATTTCTTCTCTTTATGTTCTGCCCATCAGACTACTTGCAGTTGCCCAAAATATTAGGGACATGTGAATCACTGTAAGTTTGTGTGTGCTATTTCCTCGAGAGAATCTCCTCCTTACTCTCTTCCTGCTTCTTCAATAAGTGCCCTCACTTCTACGCATGACTGTATTACAGCTCTCTCCTCCACTAGATAGACTGTGTGCTTCTGGAAGGTAGAGAGTGGTCACCTTTTCATCTTGGTGCCTGGCATAGCATCCAACATGGTGGGCAGGCAAGAGCTGCTTGCAAATGATTGAAAGAATAAATGAATATGTTTTACGAAAGTCTCTTAAGAACGGTGATCATAATAGGGCTCCTTTCTCCGTTAGAAAAATACATGAGGGCGTCACTTTGAATATAAACTAATAATACAAGATATACTAACAATGAAACCTTGACTAAAGACATGAATGCAGTATAGCCTTAGGCCACTCCTACACGCCTTTGAAAGCCGGAAAAAAACATTCAAGTGGCAATTATTTTATGTGTCCCTGGAAATGTCAGTGGAAATTTCTCTGTTAGTGGAGCATCTGTCTTCTGACAATATGGGGGATGGTGCATAATGACCCCATTCGTGGCTTTGCTCTTAAACACATTATGAATCCCTGATGACTTCTCATTGTCAGCTGTGTCCTGGATAGATCCCGCCCCAAAGGGCAGTGGGGACAGGAGAGGATCTGAGTCAACCACATCTTTCATCTGGCCCTGGAAGGAGCACCAGTTACGAGGCCACCTTGTTGACATGTTGCCTCATATGCTCCCTGGTTTGAGAACAGTCCTTTTAGAAAGACTGAGCTATCCTTTTCAACAGGCAATAGAAAACTCAAAGTAGATTCTTGTGCTATAGAGGTTGGGCTTTTGGCAAAGTACTGTTTAAAAAAATCTTTAGGTACCATCAAATATCTGGTTATGCCAGAGGTGACAGTGGTGACAGAAGATGCCTTGCTCAGCAGGACGTTTTCCTGAGGATGTAACTAGCAAGACCCACTAAGTAGAAGAAAAGAGGTGACAGACCAACATTTCCTGAGCTCCTACCATGGCAAAGTGTCATTAGGTTGTGTCTGAAATCATCACAAGAAGGCAGATAGCATCCTATGGTGCCAAAACTTTGGATCATTCTGCCCATTTGTGGTGTGAAGTACTGTCCACCACTCATGGTGCAGAGGGAAGCAGATACCTACTAAATGATGGTCCAGTGGCTGGAGGTGTTAATGTAGATCTGATGGGGGCTTTGTGCTAGTCTAACACAGCTTTGCTAATAACTTGTCAAACATCTGTGTCAAGACAGCAATAATTTATATGGAGTATTAGTGGGACTAACTTCTTGAATATGGTTTCCTAATAACAAAGATCCTCTTTTCATCTAGTGGGCAAACATGGGAAATTTGAGCCTTTACCAAGAGCTTGGAATTGCTGTACTAAATATTTTGGGCAGGTAGTTAATCTTTCTCTCCTTGAACCTTTTTCTTTGTTTGGTATCCTTGGTGTTGTAAGCCAATATTGAGAAAGTTGAGATTGATTTTTCTGAGGGTCATAAAGAGAACAACACAGCTCTTATTTTTATTGGTTGTGATAAGAAAAATCATCAAGATGAGGACATGCGTGTTTCTTATAAACACTGTTTTTTGGGACAATATTTTCATGGTACTTTAGGGAATATGTATTTCAAAGGCTAATTGTGTGAAACTTTTCTCTCAAAAGAAGATTGGAAATTAACACTGTTGTCTTACTTTTGGATTAGAAAAGTATCCTGGGCTGAGAGTATATAATACATACTCATAAGCAATGATGAAATGCTTAGTTACATTTTGAATCTTATGACTAGGGTAGATCTATTTCCTGAGGGAGCAGGTTTTGGGATTTTTCACTGTACACAGCAGAGGGTACCTACAAAATGCCCATAGAGCTGTGCTGAGATTTAGTCTTAAGTTTCTGAGCCTTTTGGTGTCATTCTTCAGAGACTCTCACCTCCTCAATCTTAGCATCCCCAAGGAACAATGCAATATAATTCCAGAGTCAAAAGCTTTCCTGGTAGACATAAAAGGCATAATTCTAAGAGATTAAAAAATACATTTGCATGAGAGTCAAAAGATTTTTAAACAATATAGGAGACTCTTCCCAATTCCAAAGACTGGACTCACCATTTCCATACATGACAGTGGTAGAGGTCAAAGGAAGAACTTGAATTACCCAGTGTAGGAGATTGTGTCTTACACATCTCTATATGGCTAATTTCTAGAATGTGCCTGATACATCACAGGACCTCAGTGAAGATTAGTTGACTTGAATTCAAGTGTCACTCAGAGATGATAATGCCACATCTTTCCAGACATACACCTAATCACCTTTTTAAGAAAGTAACAAAAATATGATTAACCACCTTCCTCTCACCCCTTTCCCCAGGACATTTGGTCATCTGTAAAAGGGTTTTCTTGGTGAGACAGCACTTGAAAATGCTAAAGACTTCTAGAGGGTTCATTATGTATTTGCCGTTATTTATGTGTATAAAACAGAGAAACCTTTTAGTTGTTCATACAAACTTGGATTTGATTAAACTGAAGGTATAGTCAAGATTTGTGGGGGAAATATATAGAATGATAAAATCTTAAAACTGGAAAGAATTTAAAAAGACACTTACTAGATTTCTGGAGAGATGTCCCTATTTTTGATTACTTGTAAAGACATGGGGTGGAGGAGGGGAGAGAAGGAAAACTAAAAAATACCCAAAACCAAGACCTACAGTCAGTCTATAGTCAGAAACTTGAAATGTTGAGATGAACATAACCCATGGCACTGAATTGAGAATCATCATTATTAAGCAACATGTGATTTGCTGCTAGAAACAAAGCCAAACTGTTGGCTTCAAAGAAGGTAGGGAGTGTGTTCGTTCCTTTCCTGAAAACTGTACAGCTATCCCTCTGCTAAATGGAACCATCTTCAACCCAGCCGGGTGCCCTTTCCATATCTGTATAAAAATCTCAGTCCCCAGAAATCAATGAAGTTGGATGTTACAAGACTGAGTAGTGGCACAATGAATCCTGGAACACACATTCAATAAGAAAAGGCTACAGGGGAGAAAGGAAGAGTCCATGGAAGAAGGGCCTTCTAAAGATGATGAATTTTTGTGTTCTCTATTTTGAGTGCAGGAGAATAGACGGTGGGGGAAGAGAAGGTCCTAACTGAATACACAGAGCTCTATCAGCGGCATTCTTGTCAGGAGCTGATCTTGAACTAGGACAGGTCATTCTGCCCTCCAGCTGTGGACCAGAAAACTTACAGCCCAGTACATATTGAGCAGGCCAGGAACACACTGCACATGCTATGTGTTCACAAATATTGGGTCTAAGGCGATTGATTTTCATTCCTGGATGAATAAACATGAAAAATAAATAGCATAGCTAGTGGAAAAAGTGCATAACAAGGGAACTGAAACATCATCTCAAAGACAATTTTAGGAAACTGTTTCTCACCCTCAACGGATGTAGAAAAAGGACACTGCGGAAAAGGACAGATAGCCATTCCAAGATAAAGGGATGAAAGCAGAAAAGGTGCTGGGTGAGATAAGGAGGGATTGTAGGGAAGCAAAAAGGAATAGCATTAATAATAGTATTAATATGTCCACTGAAGGCAGTAAGAGGTAAAACTGACACTATAAGAAACAGAATCAGACACTCCCTAAAATATAGAAGCTGTACACATTGCACTCCCTAAAAGGAATAAACGTGGTAAGAGATGGTAGATACATAAAATGGGGAACAGAATCAAATCAGTGTTAATTTGTACTCATGAAAAAGAGAAGAGTTATCACCATGAGATACCACTACATACCCAATAGGACAACTAAAATGAGAGTAACAACACCGTATGGTAGTGGGGCTATAGGACAGCTGAAACTCACATGGCTGGTAGGGGTGTTTTACACAACCACTTTGGAAAACTGTTGGTAGCTTCTTACCAGTTAAACCTATTCCCACCCTTTGACCTCAAAATTCCACCCCAGGTAATTAGTTATACAAAGGAAGTGAAAAATATGTCCACAACAACCCTTACAAGAATATTAATAGCTCCAAACTGGAAATAGCCCAGGTATCCACAAATAGCAACATCAATAAACAAACTGCAGTGTATTCATATAATAGAATTCTACTCAGCAATGAGTGAAATGAATTACTGATATAAGCAATAACATGGACAAATCTCAAAAAACATTAGAAAAAAGTGAAAGAAGTCTCATACATAATATTGTAAGATTCCATTTATATGATATGCAGAACAGGCAACACTAATCTAAGGTGATGGAAATCAGATCAGTGGTTACTTCTAGTCGTTCGATTGCCTCGGAAAGAACATGAGGGAATTTTCTGGAATGATGGAAATGTTCTGTATCTTGATAGAGATGTGGGTTACTCAGATATTTGCATTTGGCAAAACTGCTAAAACTATACACTTTAGAATCTCTGTATTTTATCAGATGTAAATTACATCTCTAAAAAAGCATTCAAATTTTTAAAAATATATTTTAAAAAAGAAAATATTCTTTTCCATTATAGGTTATTACAAAATATTGAATATATTTCCCTGTGCTATACAGTAAGTCATTGTTATTTATCTATTTTACATTTACTAGTGTGTATCTGTTAAATCCCAAACTCCTAATTTATTCCTATCCCCCGTTCCCCTTTGGTAACCATAAATTTGTTTTCTATGTCTGAGTCTGTTTTGTAAATAAGTTCATTTGTATCTTTTTAAAGACACAACATTGTAATTCAACTATACCTCAATTAAAAAAAAGAAAAAGAGAGTAAAGAAAATATAACCAAAGAAATATTCAAAAATTATAAAAAAATTTTTAAAAAACCTTCCCAGTGCTAATGCAAGATCTGACTCTGGAAATTGAATTGATTCGGCAAGTACTATGCAAAATCAGTAAAAAGAGCTCACACCTAGATATATTATGATAAAATATTTGAATTAGATTGTAAAACCCATAAAATCCAGGAAGAAAAACTGATGACTAAATACGAAAGGCAAGAAAGATGGTGAGATAAGAATTTTATACCCAGACAAATCATTATGTTGAAATCTGACAGAAATTTGTTCATGCTAACCAAGGGATTAAAAATATATATATATGACCTACTTGCCCTACTTACAATAATTCTTGAAGACATCTTTTAGCTGCCTGAGAGACGAATTAAAATAAGAAGTCAAAAGTCAGTAACTTGTGTTGTAAAATGACAATAGCTATGGACACAGAAATCAGATAACCATAGAACTGTCCAGGAATATACTGTAAATGATTACCTGCTGAGCAGGTAACATAATTCATGAAAGAGAAGTCATGTAATATAAAATACTGACAGTAACTTGAATGAAAATGTTAAATTATTCTTATAAATACTGAGAAAAGGGTTGGAAGGAAGTAAAAATGGATTAAACTTCTCATCTGTGAAGGAATAATTCAATCACACCATTTCATTCTGAACTTGATTAGAAAAGTGGATGTTCCTGTCTTTGACTTAGGTAAGCATAAAGTATAGGTAGAAACGTTTTGAAAAATCTTAAGTGCAATCATTTGTAGATATAAAAAAAGAGAATGACAGTCCTCTAAATTATTGGAAAAAAATAATAGCAAAACCAAACCATAGTCCACATGGCAAAAAGACAGAGATAAGGATGCACAAAATATTGAAAAAAGTAAGATCAAATTGATTGTCATAACTGATGTAAATTTCCAAATGAGAGAAGAATACTTCTGAGGTCAAATGAATTTTAGAAATGCTCAAACTCAGTAGAATGTTTCTTTACTGCAGATCTCAGACTCTTAACACATTAATATAAATTATGACCCCTGAGGGACAGGATTTCATTTGGAGCATTTCCCAAGTTTATTTTATTAGTTCTCACAGAATATACTTTGAACTATGTTAAACAAAGAGGCATTCTTCTTAAAATTGGTATTAAGAGAAGATGCTCACTGTTATCATTATTATTTACTAGAAATTATAATTAATATTGTAAGACATCAAATAGAAATTAGATGCAACTATTAGAAGGAGAAAAATTATCACTATTTACAGACACCATGATTACAAACTCTTATAATCAACTAAAAACTCATAATTAATTACAATGAGTTAAATAGAAAATATACACACATTAGTATAGTATTTTCCTATATTTCAGTAATATCAGAGAGAAGATATGGAAAAAAGGTCCATTCATAATGAAAAACTAAAATTATAAAATGCATAAGAATAACCCTAACCCTCCTAAATGTGAGGACCTATATGAAAAACTTTGTAAGGTTTTGACAAGAAATATAAAAGATAATTCAAATAAGTTCAATGCTTCCTGATGGGCTGACTCAATACTAAAATGAATGCCATTTCTTCCACAACTGACCTATGGGTTTATCACATTCCCAATCAAATTACCAATGGGAAATTTTATGTGTGTGTGTGCGTGCGCGTGTGTGTGTATATGTAAACACACACATACACACATATACACGTATACAGATATGTACTTACCCACATATATGTTATATATATGCATATACTCTTCAAACTTTTCAAAATCATTTTTGAATTTA
Organism: Eschrichtius robustus; assembly: GCF_028021215.1. Classification (NCBI taxonomy): domain Eukaryota; kingdom Metazoa; phylum Chordata; class Mammalia; order Artiodactyla; family Eschrichtiidae; genus Eschrichtius; species Eschrichtius robustus. The sequence goes on from NC_090825.1 coordinate 28,905,145, forward strand.
TCTAAGAGAACACACGGGCAAGAGTAGATTTTGAAAGTAAAAAGTGATCAGAGGGTACATGCCCTACTGGTTTAAATGTTTCGCAAAACCCAAAACCAGTAGATACAGTGATGCTGTATCTTGGGCCAGTGATGCTGGCCCAAGAATGGACATAACAATAAACCTAAATAAATCATTTTGCTTTAGACAGTATGATGTGCATAAGAACGTAATATATACAGCTGAAGCACTGCTTGTCAAATGAAAAGGCATGAGTTATACAGCACATTCCCTGCCCATCATCATTACCTCTCTCCTGGACCACGGCAGCAGCCTCCCCAAGGGTCCTCTGCTCATACTGTTGACCGCTGCTCCCCTCACCCCATGGCGCATACACACACACACACACACACACACACACACACACACACAAACACCTGTGCTCTAGGCATAGAGCGCATTTAGCATTTAGGTGACTGAACCTTCACAAATACTGTTTCCTCTGCCCCAGTTCACATTGCCATTGTCTCTTCATTCTCAGCTAGGAAGCCGCTTTCTTTCAGAAGCCTTCCCTTACCCCAAAAATCCAGATTAAGTGTCTCAAACACTCTGTACTTCCTCCTGCATAGTTTACAATAAGCTATATTATTTATAAAATGGCCTGGGTTTTGTTTGTCTGTCTCCCTCATTAGGCCGTAAGCTCTGAGGAGGCAAAGTCATCTCTGTCTTGTTTTCTGTTTTATCCCTAGTATCTTGCTTAGTGCCTAAACACATAACACTCTATAAGTACTTGTTGAACAAACAGCTAAAAAGTAATCACAAAGGAAACGTGATAGACTTCGAGCCACAAAAATTTACAAATTTGTTTGTCAAAAATATTTTCAACAGAATTAAAAGACAATCACCAAATCAGGGAAAATAGAACAAATATTATAGAAAACAGATTGATATCCTCCAAATATTGAGAGTTCATTTTTAAAAATTAAGAAATTTTAAGAAAAATGAAGAAAAGATTGAATCAAATGCAAATCTTGATAAATCAATATGAAAGCATAAGTAATAAAATAAGAAATATGGAGGGTGGTAAATGTATGAAAAGTTAGTTATACCTGCTAATCAAAGAAATGAAAATTAATATTATTTTAGACTTATCAAATTGGAAAAAATAGTACATTCATATGAGGGAATGTTATGGAAGCTTAAAAGCCATGTTTTCAGAAACAATTTATTGACATGACTATCATATAATATTAAGTTTCAAAAGGAGGTTTAAAAAAAAGATATACATACATATTCCTAAATTTTTAAAGAATGAAAAAGGAAAAATTTTAGTCATACATAAACAGTGATTTTTGGGGGGGAGTGGTTGAATTATGGGTGCTAACAATTTTCTTTATTCCATACTATAATGCCGGAGAAAAGTTATAAAATTTTTAAGCCTATATAAAAACCCCTTTTCTAACCTTTCACCAACTTCAGGAACCCACTCTATAATATGTGAACAGCAAGCTTTTATATTCTTATGCAAAATTACCTTCTTCCATCTTCCTAAGGTACCAAATAAAATCAAACTTTCTTAGAATCCGTTGATCAAAAACAGATTCTTCTCCTGGGGCAAAATGAGTGTCGAGAGGTAGGCCAATAAAAAACAAACTCTCAAAGACCAATAGGGTACTTAAGACCCATGGTTCAGAATTGACCAGACCTGAGAGGTAAACCAGTTATTGGTTTATTGCTGGAAATAATTCTCGGAGATGGAAATCCCAAGTAGACACTAAGAAAAATCACATCATGCCTGAGATCCCAAAGTATTAACACTCACGGAGGGTGTCAGTCAAGCTGAGTGGTACAACAGTCATTTGCACCTGTTCCTGCAGGAAGACATCTTAACTGTGTTATGGTACACAGGCTTGGGCCACCTAACAGTCTATAATTTAAAAATCATACTAGGCAAGCCAGCACTGTGGCTCATCTTTCTTAACAACTGCCTTAACCTCTGAGTAAGTCCACAGGCATTTTCTCTTGCCTCCCACAATATTCTCCACAGAGCAGTCTGGGTGGTTCTTTCTATTTATCTCTTATTTTTTTAAATTTATTTTAAAATTTTTAAATTATTTTTAGTTGAAGTATAGTTGATTTATGTTTCAGATGTACAGCAAAGTAATTCAGTAATACATACATACATATATATTCTTTTTCAGATTCTCTTCCACTATAGGTTATTACAAAATATTGACTATAGTTCCCTGTGCTACACAGTAGGTCCTTGTTGTTTATCTATTTTATATATAGTAGTGTGTACCTGTTAACCCCAAATTCCTAATTTATCTCTCCCCACCTCACTTCTTTTAAACAATACGTATCAGATCATGCTATCCCTTTTCTTCAAACACCCCAAAGGCTTCCTATTTCTCCTTGAGATTCTGTGTGGTCTGGCCTCTCTCTCATTCTCGTTTTTTTTTTCCTCCTATTTTGTTTCAAATTGGTTCAGTCACATGGGGTTTCTTCTATTCCCCCACGTTTGGCATGCTCTCACCTACGCTTTTGCAGGTGCAGTTCCTTTTGCTGAGAAAAAGGAACTCAGCAAAAGACCCATTCTGATTTTAGGTCCATCATCACTTTCTCAGGGTTGCGCTCTTAGAGAATAAAAGGGCTCCCCTTTCCTGTCCTTACCATACTCACAAATGCACATGCATTTGATTGACATCTGCTTCCTCACTATATTATAAGCTCCACACAGGCAGAGACGATTCTGCTCATTATTATTTCTCTAGCACCTAGCACAGTTTCTAAGGGGCTTGATAAATGTTTGTTTAGTGAATTTTGCAGGATCACTCCCAATGCTGATTATGATAAATTTTAACCCGAACTTTTGCAAAGGACTGTCAGTGATGACACAGACCCTCTCTAACTGATCTCACTAAATTTAGGTTAACTTTTACCACTGGGTCAGGAGGGCAGAGGAGAGAATTCAATGCCAAGGTAGAACTTTCCAGATTAGTAGTGTAGTCCAGTCTGGGCAGCAGAGCTCATTTCATGGTGCTAAATTAGGTCCCAGATTTTCTCATCCCACATTAGAAGTGTGGTTTGTGTCAACTCTGCATTGTTGGTATCCAACAGAGACAAATTCTCACCAGAGCTCTTCACTGTAAATTACAACAGGATCATTCCTAGGTAAAGTAGGATGTTGGTTTTGTTCTTACTCTTTTCGACACTCCAGAAAGCTTAATTGTGGTCACAACGAAGATTTAAGGAATTATGGAATGCGTTAGTAGCCAGTTCAAAGTGTTTTGCAAGAGGCAATGTTTGCCTTTCATGTAGTCCCATTTGCTCGTCCCCAAATCCTCTGGGCTTTCTCAATTTCTTCCCTACTTTCACACTTTTTGACTTTGTTTATTGCTTGCTGCAGTCAAAAGGTAAGGCTGGGCGTCATTAGGAAGAGACGATGTGACCAACCTGGAACACTGCGTTCCAGTCTAGTCACTAAACTTCAACGACTCACAAAGCCCGAAGAGACTCAGTGATGGAGGCATAAAATGATTGAGGAACCGAGGGAGGGAGAGGGATTTATCTAAGAGTATATCATGAGGATCAGAACTATTCAGTCTGCAAATATAAAAGCTACCACAAGACATGGTTAATAGCAAGGAAGGGATAGGATAAACAGACATTCCCAATACTGTAATTATGTAAAATCCCTTTGCATCAGAAAGAGTTTAGGAATGGGGAGAAGATTTGCTATATTATCCAATAGATAGTTAACTTAAGATACTCGTTACCTCAGGGTGTGTTTATCGTTTTTTTTTCTTCTAACATCTTTATTGGAGTATAATTGCTTTACAAAGGTGTGTTAGTTTCTGCTTTATAACAAAGTGAATCAGCTATACATATACATATATCCCCATATCTTCTCCCTCTTGGCGAAGGTGTGTTTATTGTTAACAACAAATATTGATAAGGTAAACAAAGATTTTTAAAAATTCACATATACATGACAACAAATTCATGATGTAATAGTAATAATGTCTAAATATTAATAGGTCAAATAAATTTTTAGATAAATTCCTATGTGGTATGACAGCAGATTCAGAAGGTATTATATAACATGGACTAAAATATGAATAGGTTAAACAGAATTTAGGATAAATTTAATCTATGTGGAGACACAAGATGGATACTGTGGCATTAAGAGACTATAGAACAGGGGTCAGCAAAATATAGCCCATGGGCTAAATCTGACCCATTGACTATTTTTGATAATAAAGATGTGTTGGAACACAGCCACACATTCATTCATGCACTGGCTATGGCTGTTTTTGTGTGACAAGTACAGAGTAGAGTTGTGACAGAGAGTGTATGTCTCGCAAATTCTACAATATTGACACTCTAGCTCTTACAGAAAAAAGTTCGCTAATTCCAGTCTAGGACATATTAGGAACATGCTAATAGTATTCATATTTGAGGCCCACATTAAGCAGGATGAAAAAGTTCTTTAGATAGCACTCCTTGGTAGGTGCAGAATTTTGGCTAGGGCAGAAATTACTGACAATTATATGAAGAGTCTGAAAAAACACATATTTAACAGTCATCTGATCATCACATCTTTGGAGGTTGGGTAACCAAGTTAAAGATGCTTCCTGAATTTGAGGAATATGGTGAGAAAACAGGCTTTTTGATGCTTTTCAATTCTGGTCTCCTCATCTACAAAAAATCAGGGAATTGTTGGGAAACAAAGCTCAGAAGTATGAAGTAATGTCATAAGGTTAGCTAGAACTAATGTTAGGGCTTCTGATTTTTGGATAAAAATGCTGTGCTTTCCCATACACCAAATACATTAGCAGTGTTCTACCCACAAAAAAATCCCAAATTCATAGTCTTCAGAAGAGTGACTTCTTTTTTTCCCAGTGAAGTTCCCTGTTATGAAATCAATTTGTATACATGCATTAGGACATGACTTTGGTAATCCCAGTAGTTCTACTGCCACTGAAATGCTTATATGAGAACAACTTAGGAAAAGGAGTCCATTGTTCAGGCTCCTTTGTTGCCACTTTGCATAATGAAACACATTCTGGGACGGATTTTCTCTCATGGATCCCTCTTCTGATGGTAGTGCTCAGAATATAGACACCACTGTTAAAGGTGGAGTTCACAGTTGAATCTAGTTCATACATGATAGATAAACTGGTATCAATGAGAAGGCAAGGAGTTGCTATTTTGGGATTGGCACTATTAAGATACTTTCTATTTTCTAAAACATTGAACCCCCTTAGATAATTCAAATTTTCTGTCAAAACAGAGGAAAAGAAAGCCACAGCAGTTAATGATCAAGATCTAAATTTTGAGGTATCATGGTTAAGCTCTTCAAGCACAGGGCTCTGACTTAGTCATCCAGTCTTAAGTATGAGAATCATTAAGGATTTCATTTTTCAACCTGTCATCAATAATAATCAGGGTCATTCTCCCACTCCCATTGAATGTTTGCCATTTGTTGGGCAAAATCATCCACAAAAAAGGAAGTCTCTATAGCAGCCATCTACCTACACAGAAGAAAGATTCTCAGAGAAGCTTAATGCTTTGCCACTGAATAATAACCTAGCTGCTTCGATAATCAGAGCTAAAGTCCTATCTGAAATCCATTGTCTGCTTCCAAAGGAATATCAGTAAGAAGGTTCCAGTCAGCTATACCCACCCCAGTCCCTCTCATCAGGAAACTTGCACAAGCCTCTTAGATAGCCTCATCCACCAGAGGGCAGACAGCAAAAGCAAGAAGAACTACAATCCTGCAACCTGTGGAACAAAAACCACATTCACAGAAAGATAGACAAGATGAAAAGGCAGAGGGCTATGTACCAGATGAAGAAACAAAATAAAACCCCAGAAAAACAACTAAATGAAGTGGACGTAGGAAACCTTCCAGAAAAAGAATTCAGAATAATGATAGTGAAGATGATCCAGGACCTCAGAAAAAGAATGGAGGCAAAGATCGAGAAGATGCAAGAAATATTTAACAAAGACCTAGAAGAATTAAAGAACAAACAAACAGAGATGAACAATACAATAACTGAAATGAAAACTACACTAGAAGGAATCAATAGCAGAATAACTGAGGCAGAAGAACGGATAAGTGACCTGGAAGACAGAATGGTGGGATTCACTGATGTGGAACAGACTAAAGAAAAAAGAATGAAAAGAAATGAAGACAGCCTAGGAGACCTCTGAGACAACATTAAACACAACAACATTCGCATTATAGGGGTCCCAGAAGGAGAAGAGAGAGAGAAAGGACCAGAGAAAATATTTGAAGGGATTATAGCCAAAAACTTCCCTAACATGGGAAAGGAAATAGCCACCCAAGTCCAGGAAGCACAGAGAGTCCCACACAGGATAAACGCAAGGAGAAACACGCAGAGACACATAGTAATCAAATTGACAAAAATGAAAGACAAAGAAAAATTATTGAAAGCAGCAAGGGAAAAACAACAAATAACATACAAGGGAACTCCCATAAGGTTAACAGCTGACTTCTCAGCAGAAACTCTACAAGCCAGAAGGGAGCGGCATGATATACTTAAAGTGATGAAAGGGAAGAACCTACAACCAAGATTACTCTACCCGGCAAGGATCTCATTCAGATTCGATGGAGAAATCAAAAGCTTTACAGACAAACAAAAGCTAAGAGAATTCAGCACCACCAAACCAGCTCTACAACAAATGCTAAAAGAACTTCTCTAAGTGGGAAACACAAAAGAAGAAAAGGACCTACAAAAACCATCCCAAAACAATTAAGAAAATGGTGATAGGAACATACATATCGATAATTACCTTAAACGTGAATGGATTAAATGTTCCAACCAAAAGACACAGGCTTGCTGAATGGATACAAAAACAAGACCCATATATATGCTGTCTACAAGAGACCCACTTCAGACCTAGGGACACATACAGACTGAAAGTGAGGGGATGGAAAAAGATATTCCATGCAAATGGAAATCAAAAGAAAGCTGGAGTAGCAATACTCATATCAGATAAAATAGACTTTAAAATAAACAATTTTACAAGAGACAAGGAAGGACATGACATAATGATCAAGGGATCAATCCAAGAAGAAGATATAACAATTATAAATATATATGCACCCAACATAGGAGCACCTCAGTACATAAGGCAACTGCTAACAGCTATAAAACAGGAAATCGAGAGTAACACAATAATAGTGGGGGACTTTAACACCTCACTTACACCAATGGACATATGATCCAAAATGAAAATAAATGCGGAAACAGAAGCTTTAAATGACACAATAGACCAGATAGATTTAATTGATATTTATAGGACATTCCAACCAAAAACAGCAGATTACACTTTCTTCTCAAGTGTGCACGGAACATTCTCCAGGATAGATCACATCTTGGGTCACAAATCAAGCCTCAGTAAATTTAAGAAAATTGAAATCATATCAAGCATCTTTTCTGACCGCAGCGCTATGAGATTAGAAATGAACTACAGGGGCAAAAAACGTAAAACACACAAACGCATGGAGGCTAAACAATAATTTACTAAATAATCAAGAGATCACTGAAGAAATCAAAGAGGAAATCAAAATATACCTAAAGACAAATGACAATGAAAACATGATGATCCAATACCTATGGGATGCAGCAAAAGCAGTTCTAAGGGGGAAGTTTATAGCTATACAAGCCTACCTCAAGAAACATCTCAAATAAACAATCTAACCTTACACCTAAAGGAACTAGAGAAAGAAGAACAAACAAAACCCAAAGTTAGCAGGAGGAAAGAAATCATAAAGATCAGAGCAGAAATAAATGAAATAGAAACAAAGAAAACAATAGCAAAGATCAATAAAATTAAAAGCTGGTTCTTTGAGAAGATAAACAAAATTGATAAACCATTAGCCAGACTCATCAAGAAAAAGAGGGAGAGGACTCAAATCAATAAAATTAGAAATGAAAAAGGAGAAGTTGCAACAGACACCGCAGAAATACAAAGCATCCTGAGACTACTACAAGCAACTCTATGCCAATAAAATGGACAACCTGGAAGAAATGGACAAATTCTTAGAAAGGTATAACCTTACAAGACTGAACCAGGAAGAAATAGAAAATATGAACAAACTAATCACAAGTAATGAAATTGAAACTGTGATTAAAAATCTTCCAACAAATGCCCAGGACCAGATGGCTTCGCAGGTGAATTCTATCAAACATTTAGAGAAGAGCTAACAGCCATCCTTCTCAAACTCTTCCAAAAAATTGCAGAGGAAGGAAAACTCCCAAACTCATTCTATGAGGTCACCATCACCCTGATACTAAAACCAGGCAAAGATACTACAAAAAAACAAAATTACAGACCAATATCACTGATGAATATAGATGCAAAAATTCTCAACAAAATACTAGCAAACAGAATCCAACAACACATTAAAAGCATCATACACCATGATCAAGTGGGATTTATCCCAGGGATGCAAGGATTCTTCAATATACGCAAATCCATCAATGTGATACACCATATTAGCAAACTGAAGAATAAAAACCATATGATCATCTCAATAGATGCAGAAAAAGCTTTTGACAAAATTCAACACACATTTATGATAAAAACTCTCCAGAAAGTGGGCACAGAGGGAACCTACCTCAACATAATAAAGGCCATATATGAGAAACCCACAGCAATCATCATTCTCAATGGTGAAAAACTGAAAGCATTTCCTCTAAGATCAGGAACAAGACAAGGATGTCCACTCTCACCATTATTATTCAACATAGTTTTGGAAGTCCTAGCCACGGCAATCAGAGAAAAAAAAGAAATAAAAGGAATACAAATCGGAAAAGAAGAAGTAAAACTGTCACTGTTTGCAGATGACATGATACTATACATAGAGAATCCTAAAGATGCTACCACAAAACTAGTAGAGCTAATCAATGAATTTGGTAAAGTTGCAGGATACAAAATTAATGCACAGAAATCTCTTGCATTCCTATACACTAATGATGAAGAATCTGGAAGAGAAATTAAGGAAACACTCCCATTTACCATTGCAACAAAAAGAATAAAATACCTAGGAATAAACCTACCTAGAGAGACAAAAGACCTGTATGCAGAAAACGATAAGACACTGATGAAAGAAATTAAAAATGATACCAACAGATGGAGAGATATATCATGTTCTTGGATTGGAAGAATCAATATTGTGAAAATTATTCTACTACCCAAAGCAATCTACAGATTCAGTAAAATCCCTTTCAAATCACCAATTGCATTTTTTATGGAACTAGAACAAAAAATCTTAAAATTTGTATGGAGACACAAAAGACCCTGAATAGCCAAAGCAGTCTTGAGGGAAAGAAACGGAGCTGGAGGAATCAGACTCCCTGACTTCAGACTGTACTACAAAGCTACACTAATCAAGACAAGATGGTACTGGCACAAAAACAGAAACTTAGATCAATGGAACAAGATAGAAAGCCCAGAGATAAACCCACACACCTATGGTCAACTAATCTATGACAAAGGGGGCAAGGATATACAATGGAGAAAAGACAGTGTCTTCAATAAGTGGTGCTGGGAAAACTGGACAGCTACATGTAAAAGAATGAAATTAGAACACTCCCTAACACCATACACAAAAATAAACTCAAAATGGATTCGAGACCTAAATGTAAGACCAGACACTATAAAACTCTTAGAGGAAAACATAGGAAGAATACTCCTTGACATAAATCACAGCAAGATCTTTTTTGATCCACCTCTTAGAGTAATGGAAATAAAAACAAAAATAAACCAATGGGACCTAATGAAACTGCAAAGCTTTTGCACAGCAAAGGAAACCATAAACAAGACGAAAAGACACCCCTCAGAATGGGAGAAAATATTTGCAAACGAATCAACGGACAAAGGATTAATCTCCAGAATGTATAAACAGCTCATGCAGCTCAATATTAAGGAAACAAACAACCTAATCCAAAAATGGGCAGAAGACCTAAATAGATATTTCTCCAAAGAAGACATACAGATGACCAAGAAGCACATGAAAAGCTGCTCAACATCACTAATTATTAGAGAAATGCAAATCAAAACTACAATGAGGTATCACCTCACACCAGTTAGAATGGGCATCACCAGAAAATCTGCAAACAACAAATGCTGGAGAGGGTGTGGAGAAAAGGGAACCCTCTTGCACTGTTGTTGGTAATGTAAATTGATACAGCCACTATGGAGAACAGTATGGGGTTCCTTAAAAAACTAAAAATAGAATTACCATATGATCTAGCAATCCCACTACTGGGCATGTACCCAGAGAAAACCATAATTCAAAAAGACACATGCACCCCAATGTTCATTGCAGCACTATTTACAATAGCCAGGTCATGGAAGCAACCTAAATGTCCATCGACAGATGAATGGATAAAGAAGATGTGTTACATATATACAATGGAATATTACTCAGCCATAAAAAGGAATGAAATTGGGTCATTTGTAGAGACATGGATGAATCTAGAGACTGTCATACAGAGTGAAGTAAGTCAGAAAGAGAAAAACAAATATCGTATATTAACATATGTATGTGGAACCTAGAAAACTGGTACAGATGAACCGGTTTGCAGGGCAGAAAGTGAGACACAGATGTAGAGAACAAATGTATGGACACCAAGGGGGGAAAGCCGTGGGGGGTGGTGGTGTGATGAATTGGGCAATTGGGATTGACGTGTATACACTGATGTGTATAAAATTGATGACTAATAAGAACCTGCTGTATAAAAAATACATAAAATAAAATTCAAAAATTCAAAAAAGAAAAAAGAAATCACATTAGAAAAAGAAAAAAAAAAGAAGGTCCCAATCACTGGCCACTTTGTAAAGTAGGCCTGCATGAATTACCATCGTGGGGAGAAATTGTTTTACACTTGAACATGTATTCCTCAAGTTCTTACACACACAGTCTCCTGATTACTTTGGTGAGAAGCCATAAGCCTTGCTTATGCTCCCGTTGAAGATTTCACTAAGCCACAAGCAACTTCTGTTTTAAAATGAATCCACAACCTTTAAATTATTACATTTTGATCATGCCTTAGATTTCAAAGTATTCCCCGCATACATTACTGATGTTCACCTTAACAACCTAACATAGGACATTTGGAGCCCATGTTACTGCAGTTCCTAAACCTATTTTAGTCTCTTACAGATTTTTGCTACTGGATTCTTACTACACACTGTTCACAAATGAAATTATATCACTAATCACAATTATGTTTAAGAAATCAGAAATAAACCGAAAGAACCCAAATTAAACAGCGAATGATAATAAGCATCTAAACCTGACAGTTCCTTCTGGTGCACACACTGCAATCCAAGTCTGAAGCCCCCTCCACGTGGCCAAAAGAAGCCAAGCATTTTGCTTTCATTAACTGTTTGGCCTTCCAAGTGGGTCAGTCACAAACCCCATATCATTTCATTGCTCACAAATGGAAACAGGCCGGCTTTATTAGGTTGGTTTTCAATCCTCGGTGCCTAGGGTCCAGTTCTTGCGGAGCCCAGTCTCTGGCTATTCAGGGCTTTGTCCAGTCTGAGGCCAGTCTGACAGGCTCTCTAGCATCAGTGGGGAGCAGCGCTTTCCCCAGCAATGTGAGTTCTTGCGGTACATTAACTGCCTTCCCTATTATGCTTGCCAGTGGTGCTGATATATTTCTGAGCTTTTCCATTTTCCTTGGCTTTACTAGAGGAAGAACAGGTACTTCTGCCTTCTCCTCATTTCTCAGAATTGCACACTGCCCAACCGGCTCTGATTTGCCTGTGGCATCAAAGGTAAGGCAAATGGAGAAGGTATATTCAGCTGATCGCCGAGCTTCATCTCTCTTGAGAAGTTTCCCTGAATACTTAATCAGATCTGGGTCCCAAAGGCTCATAACCCAGCTCCCCGGTTAAGTATTTGGGAAGAACAATGGCCTTGAAAGTGTGCCGTTTGTGGTTGGGTGTACAAAGCACCAAATCAACAAACTATCTGTTATCATTCCAGAGCCTTCCCTCCATGTGTGATGCACTGTTCAAACCATCCACATATGTGGGGTCATGGGAGAAAGGAACGAGCTTGTTCTGACGACGAACTATAGACTACAGGTCATCCGTTATCTTGGTCCATCCTCAAAATAATCCTGGAATAGGGCATTATCTTCATTATCTTAATTTTACAAATAAGGAGACTAGCACTCAAAAGAAGTTAAGCAAACTTTCCATGAGTCACATACCCGCTCTGAGGCACAGCCTCAAAGCAGATTCAGCAGGAAGAAGGAATATGCTGCTTTTGTATCCAGAGAAGGTAACTTCTTTTATAAGGGTTGCCAACCGGAAGTGCCATGTTGGTCTGCTGGTGCAAGAAGGAAGGGAAACAGTTGAACTGAGTGGTCCATACAAGGAATTCTGAGGACCTTACAAGCTTACTAGTGCATGCTAAGCTCACACTCAACACTTACTCCATGCCCTTGGAATTTTGCCTCGTTGACTGTACGTTTGTTGGTCTCCCATTAAGCCATGAATTCTTTGATGAAAGTGATACTGCCATGAATTGGGGGCTTCCTTGGTGCCAAGCGTTTTTACATACTTTATCTTGTCTTATTTTCCCAGCAACCCTGGAATGTAAGTTTTAGTGTCCTCATTGTACAGATGAGAAAGTAAGGCACAGAGAGGCAACTAAATTGCTCCACAGCCTTGCCCCTGGAAAGGTAGAGCTGAGATTTGTGCTGAGTCTACCTGATTCTAGTGAATGTTCTCATTGGCAAGACACACATGAGACTCTTACTCAGAGGGCAAGTTCCAGGTTCTTACAAGATCCTAATTCACTGATGTTTAGAAATAAGAGTAAGGGCTTGCTTTTGGCACCGAGGGCTTACTTTTAACTCAGCTGGGTAACAACAAGGTTTCTCATACTTGTAATATTACACGTCAGCCGCAAAGGAAACTACTGCCACATGTGATTGGAGGTCTTCACCTGCCCCAAATACGTTTCTCCCACCTAGCTGCTAGTGGTTCCCACCAGTTGAGATATTAGGTTGAACCATTGCTATTAAACTGCAAATGCTGGGAGTGTTCAGTTCTTGAACTATGGGGGCCTGAACGGCTGACCAAGTTTTTTAACACATTCTTAGGAACATTCCATTCAGAGGAGGAAGGTGTTTGATGGAGGAAAGCAGACAATAGAGTGTGAGTGGGGACACAAAAATTGGGGGGCTTACATGGGGGCATCTTAGTGTGGTAGGTGGAGCCAAAAGGGAATTCTTTCTGGAACAAAGTAAGATGATAGTGCAGGAGAGATGAAATAAGGAAGTGAACTTATTTCTTAGGTCTTCCATGCTCTCCTGTGTGATCTGCTAGAGGAGACATGCATAGAATGGTCATTAGTGAGTGATGACCATGGACAAGCTGTGCCCTAGGTCAACACAAAAGACGGCACTGAGGCTCGGGGAACGCCAGGAGGAGCTTATACCACCAGCCTTCTGAAAGTGGGTATGTGTGGCAGCTTTGGGGGCTAAGGGAACCCCAACATCCCTAAGTCCCTGCAGAAGTCTGAGCCCAAGAAGGCTGAGACCCCAGGACTCTTATCCTGATACTTAACGACCCCATCTGGGTTATTTGTAAACTCACCACAGAAAACACATGTCCACCAATACCCAGGGTGGGCATCTCATGTAATTGCATCTTCTCCTCTGTACTTGGCAGGTGAACCCTCCTCTGAAAATACTGCTGTGCATCCTCTAATAATACACTTGAGCTGAGATAGGAAGCTCCAGGTTCAATAAGGGATCAGTGCTGGTAGGGCTGGGAGGTCAGTAATAGAATGTAGGTTCTGGCTTCCCAGAGCACAGCATCTCATGTGAAACAACTAAAAAAGGACACCTAGCCTGTATTTATATACATAGTGTACTTTTGCAAAGGTATAGGATATTTTTATAATAATATGAGTGATTGCCTTTGGGGGCACTGGGTAGCCATGGGACAGGACAGGGAAGGCCTATTTTTCATTGAATACTCTTTGTTACCTTGAATTTCAAACCCTGTACAAAAATAAATAAAAAAATTAAAAGTCACAGATATGAACGATGTTATGGTTTCAGCGATGTCCTTTGAAAAGTAAAATCAGAAAAGTTTACTAAAAGAAAAAGAAAACTCTTCTGGTCAAACTCCAAATGAAGCAATGGCGTCACCCCTATGATCACATAGCTTCCATGACATTTTTCTGATCTTTGAATGACTTGGTTTTAAGACGTATCTACATTTGATACACATTTACTCTCACTTTCTGCTGAGTATTTAATCAAAACCATCCAATAAAGGAGGAATTTACCTTATAGATTTGAAGATAAAATTAAAAAAGAATTATGCTGTTTGCAGGATTCTGGGCTATTTGGAGGATATTCAAAGTCCTGAAATGGCTTTCAAGCTTTCTGTAATTAATTGATGTTCCACTGAAATCTTAACTTCAGTAAGATGATAGCCTAATGCAAATGCAACTATATTTCTTTGTCTCCTTTGTAGTTTTGAATTTGGAAGTTAATATAACCATAGGAAATATCTGTCATGTATATCATTTTAAAATAACACTTACATTGAAAGTCATACAGTTGAATGAGCAGATTGATGATTTGATTAGGTAAATTCAACAATTCCCATGATTGCACATCAATCTCAACAGAAAGTTACCCTATGGCAACTGGAGCAAAAAAAAAAAAAAAATTGCCTTCTATTTAATTAAAATACATAACAAGCTAAAACTTATAGAAGATGAATCACCACAATTACTGCCTTTATACTCATTGCTGGAGAATTCATTAATGGAGTTAAAGAAACTTTAATGAACTTCTTTGTATAAACCTCCGTTCGTTAAATTCATTGTCATTACCACCATTAGGAAGAGGGGAAGGTCTGTTACTTTCATGCTGATTACTGATTACTGGAAAACCAAGTCACTTGAGAGAAGACTTTTCTGGAGCCGATACTCAGTAGAAGGTACAGAAGACAGCATGACCTCCTGTGTTCACCAGACTTACTGAACTTCTAATAATACAACTCTAGGGAGACTCTTCAATATTTTTAAAGCAATATTCAATATTTTTAAACTGTGATAACAACTGAAATAGTGACTCCTTTTTGGTTAGTTTCTAAAGGCCAGTCTCAGATGACCTGGAGAGCTACTAGAATTTGCTGCACGGCTTATTGAGTAACTTTGGTATTTTCCATCCTTTGAGAGGGGACAGGTAGGTGGGTACAACTACAGGAACTATGCATAGTGGGCAGAAGAGGGGGTGTGGAGAAAAGGGAGCATTTCCTCGAGTGTCCTCTGGTGTCAGCACCCTTGTCCAGCCAGCTCCCTAGGTGGGGATTTATCCTTCCACCTTGGCAGATGGCAGGCGGTTCAGATGCGAGGCCCTCCTGGAGGGGGCTGGATCATCCAGCCTCTGAATTATGCAATTTCCCCAGCAGTCCCACTCCTGGAAGCCCTGCTCAGTTGAAGTGCCCCCTAGTGGTACCTTTAGGTTTTTACAAGAGAAAGAAGTTTAATTCCGAAGTCGCAGCTTCAGTGATGTAGGAAAGACTGAAAAGGAGATCCATGGAAAGTGGCACAGCCAAGCTCTGCAACCAGACTCTTTTCAAAACCTGGCTTTGCTACTTACCAGCTGTGTGATCTTGGGTGAATGACTTAAACTCTTTTTTTGCCTCAGTTTCTTCTTTTATAAAATGATAATAATAAGGACACTAACTAAAGGATGGGTAGGAGGAATAAAGGTGTTAAAACATGTGAAATTCTTAAAACAATGCCTTGATACATATAGTAAGTGCTCATTAAATGCTTGCTATTATGATGTTAGAGTTTATATGGAGAAACTGACCAACTGCAAAAGGCCATGTGTAAATGTCCAACAGCATGAAGGGCTCAGCCCAAAAGTCAAAATACTCGGAAAAGAGATAAACTAGCAATGTGAATGTGACATTTCCAGCACTTATGAAAAGCACAGTAATCAGAAACATCAAAACCCATCAGAACAGTCTTAACGAGACAGGATGAAATTTTTATGGTTAGGAGGTAAAAAAACAACAAACAGAAATTTCTCCTTGGACAGGAATTTGGTTTTTTCCCTGCTTAAATAGGTTACGGTCAAAATCCCCTATGTTTTCAAATAACACTAGATGTTTTTCCATTTTGGTTCAAAACCAGTGGCCCAAGTCGAGACAGGGCAGGGGCAATGATCTCAGACAGGACTAGGTCTGGTATCATTTTCACTGGCCTTATCCATCTGAAAGCCATGCTGGCCCTACCTCCACATCCTGAATCCAACACTTCTTCTCCCCACTGCTACCCCTTAACTGCCCCAGCATCACCTCTTGCCGGACTCCTGACCAGCCTCCCAAGCTCTCCCTCTGTTCCCAGTCTACAATGCACTCTACACACAGGAGCCCGAGAGACCTCTAACATGCAGTGTAAGACACATTACTCCCCTACTTAAAAGCTCCCAGTGATTTCCTTAAAGCACTTAATCCTAATTCCATGCATGACCTCGGGCCCTCAGGGCTGTTTTCCTGTCTGACTCCATCCCTTCCTCCCTAAGTGTCCAGCCACACTGGTCCCCTTTCTGTTTCCTGAACATGCCAAACCTTTTCCAACCTCAGGGCTTTTGCTCTTGCTTGTTCCCTCTGCCTGGTTCTTTCTTCCTGATCTTTGTGTGGCTTTCTCTTCAACGCTGATGTGCTAGCTCAAACGCCACCTCTTCAGAGAGGGCAACTCCTGCAAACCTATTGAAGGCAGCCCTCATTGGTCTGATCCCTTTATCTCACTTCGTTTTTCTTCATAGCACTAAGTGATTTTAGTTTATTTATTTGTTTCTTAGTATGGATATCTGTTTCCTCTCACTGCAAAGTAAACTTCAGATGAGAAAGAACATCATTACTTTATCCTGTAATGGTCCCTGGCACAGAGCAGACCCTCTATAAATATTAGTTGAGCGAATGACAATTGCCGATGCCCATGATGCTTGGCTAACAGTAGACCTTTGCCTATCCTTCTCTCTGCAATCTCCTTAACAACTTCTCATCTCCTAATCCTGCAATCTCAGCCCTCCAGAAAAGTGGAGTGGTCCATCCTTCCCCCTCCCCCCAAATCTAGCACAAGAACTTGGTTACTTTTTGGTATTAATACAACCTTCTGAGAAGGGTTGGCACCTTAGACTTAACCGGACCCTGGATAATTATTCTCAGACTCATTCTAGAATCACCTTCCATAACCTAAGTTCTTCTCTATTTGGTATGACTTGTAACTGGCTCTTTCCAAACCCAGATTCATGACTCCTTTAGCCCAGTCTGATGCTGGTGGCCTCTGCAACACAAATGATTTCCTGAGACCGAGAGAGTTTTACACAGCCTAGTTAGTTCTTGACCAATTCACCTAATAAAGTCTACCCAATAACAGAGAATACTGCTGTAATTATATTTTTAATAAGGGTGTGAACTGGAATGGAGTCATTTGGCTTTAAAATGACTGTGACAGGAAAGCAAGCGTTAGCTGACTAAATACCAACATAGCAACTGGGAAATCTAACACATGGATGGCAGGGAAGCTTAACCTTTATCTTCCAATCTCACAATTATCAAGCTTCTGGCAACTTGATTTCCAAACTGCACATACAGAAATTTTAGTCATGAGGCCATGCAGGGCCACTCTGAATATGGAGTTAGTTTACATAGGTAGAAACCTCAATTTTATGCTAGAAATCCTGCTTCCAAAGAGTAGACTGATGAAGTTGCTACCCAACGAAAATACCATTTGGATGGTTCTCTGGGGTCCATGACACCTATTAAAACAAGGCAGAAGAAGAAATAGAAATAAGTCATGAAGATTTGGACCTTAGCTGAGAAGTAAGGTCAGCTTTTAGCGAAGATCACCTGGAGAACTGTAAATAAATACGATACCCAGGCTCCATACTCAGAATCTTGATTTAATGGGTTTAGGGATGGGGCCTGCAGCCTTATTTTTTAAAGCTCCTAAGGTGATTCTCATGTGCAGTCAGTGTCAGGGACCACTGTTTTAGAGGCTTGCTTTTTGCTATAGCTAAAGAGATTGGAAATTGTTTTTAAATCAGTAATGGATTTCAAGACAGAGAAAAATAAAAGAAAATAACCATTTTGGAATGGCACAAAACTGACCTAACCTCATGTCCTAAAGAGGATGCAATGCTAAGACTCTAGCTTTGTTCCATTACCCTTCATAAAGACCTCCCAGCCTCACCATTGGCAATAAACCCAGAAGTTAAGACATACATGGAATTATTTAAAAATGCAGCTTGTAAAAATTGCTGGGCTTTCTTCTCTTTTTTTAGGTGTGTAACAAAAACCATTATCCTTTCAGTGAACAGAAGCTTCAGAGAAGAGAAATCAGAACAGCCTGAACGCTCTGGGACTAGAGAGACTTCACTTCCCGCAGGTAAGAGCGGATAAGATTGACCACGCTTTCACTTGAATTCCAAGATGATAGGGATGGGGCTCCTGGGGCCACTACAGCTACCTCCGGGCTGCTGACACTCATAATCACAGTGTTGCCAGCTGGGGCAGACTAGTCGTCCTTTGCCTACTGATCTGTAACATTCATTCATGAAGAAATAACATGGCTAAGTACAGAGTTTTCTAACAGCAGCAGGAGACGGGGCACACACGCCTTAAGAGCCAGATAAGATACGGGGAATTCAGTGGCTGAGAATCCTAATTTCATTCTGTTGCCAGCAAGCCTCAAGGCCCAAGGCAAGTAATTAAACTCCATTTCCCAATTTGTAAAGTTGGAAAGGTGAGGCAAGGTTACAGACGGTTAAAAAATAGCTACTGTGGGCGCTAATGGGCATGATAATGAAGCCCTTTGCAATGATTACACAAAGCCTGGTGGATACAAAGAGCTATGAGATACCAGTCGCCCCACACTTAGCCAGGGTTGACTAAAGGGCACCCCTAAAGCACACAGAGTACAGGAGTGGGTAGCTGGCTACACCATTCAGCCACAACATCCAAGTCGACAGAATCACTACAAACAACTGTCCGTGAATTCAAAAGACTGCATTCGTGTATATAAAACTCCTACAAAATAAAGACCATACATCTTAATTGTCCATTTCATTCCCTTGAAAATATTACCCTGTTAATTTTATTGTCCATGATGACAAGACAAAGACTTTGTGTTTTTGCTCAGTCACTTTCAACTCTGGCTTCACGTTAGAATATTCTGGGGAATTACAAACAACAAACAATAACACTGGCACCCAGGTCCCATTCTTAAATGAAAATTCTGGAATGGGCTGGGGACCTCAGTAACTTTTAAAAGCTTCCCTGGTGATTCCAACTGTTCTTTTTCACATCACCAAACACTCCAGGCACATTTCCATCGCCAGGCCAGGTGTGCTCGTCTCCTTACTTGGAGTGCCTTCCTCCCTCCATCCCCTACCCCCAACGTCCATTGCTCTATAGCCCAGCCTTACATCCTTCAATGTCCATCTCTTACCTTGTCTTTCTCAATGTACTTTAGGGCTTGGGGGCACCATGCCCTCTGGAATCTCCAAACTCTAACTGTCCGTTGCTAAGCGTCCAGGTAACACTTAGAAAATGTCATCTTACATTGCTCCTGGTATTTCATGTTTATGCCCATGTTCCCAGCGAGATAACATGCTCCTGCAGAGCAAGGACCTTGTTTTAAGATTTTTAAATTTTCCCCATGGAGTCTGGCACAGACTGCTTGGCTTAGAAGATGCCAAAAAATACGTATTACTGTTGAGGTAGATACACTAAAATTAGCTCCTGTCAGCTTCTTACTGCTATTTTCCCCCCAGATTTAGATTTCGAGTGGAAATAAACAAAGGCCATTTGTATATCTCAAAGAGCATCTTGTACAGGCATACCTCATTTTATTGGTCTTCGCTTTATTGCACTTTGCAGATATTTTGGGTTTCTTTTTTCTTCTTTTACAAACTGCGTTGTCAGATGGTGGTTAGCATGCTTTAGTGATAAAGTATTTTTTAATTAAAATATGTACAGTGCTTTTAAGGCATAATGCTACTGCACACTTAATAGACTACAGTATAGTGTAAACGTAACTTTTATATGGACTAGGAAAGCTAAAAATTTGTGACTCATTTTACTGCAATATTTGCTTTATTGCAGTGGTCTGGAACCAGCCCAGCAATATCTCCTAGGTCTGCCTGTATACCCTGTTCAAGCTGCAGAAAGGAAATTCTTCCCTGTAGGCAAATGTCTACAGTCCATGGCCAACCATTTTATAGTACATTTCTCCATTAGCATCTTACGTGGCATTATCTCATCAACTCTGACCTTTCTACAAGATTGTTGGGGGAATGAGGGTGAGGGTAACATACAAACCAGTAGACAAAAGTCGAATCCAGGCCTCTGACATCCCAGGCCAGAGGCTTCCCCTAACAACCCCAGAATCTGTATGTTCTTCCCTTTGGAATACATCAAACCAATCATATCTTCACTGCATTGACATATTCAAGGCCACTTTAGCTAGTGGACAAGAGGAGAAGTCAAAATGGCCTTCTGTGATGTCCTTGGAACAGCCCTTCAGGAAACTCGGACTGCATCTTGTTCAAGCTGTTTTAAGCGAAAGCACAGAGAGGGGGAAACATTTATCACCACAATGAGATAATTTATTTAATGATCTTTGCACACAGACATGAAACCCTGGCTGTCTGCCAGGCTGATTTTACAAAGTCTCGGAATGACAAAAACATTGTCCTAGGAAATGATTTTATGCTAAAAGTATATCCAGGTTCAAAATGACCCTTTGGTCATAGGATGCTTGAAAGCTTGAAGTTTGCCTGGGTGAGGGAATGGGTCCTGGTGATGATAGTAACCACTGAGTCTATTTCATCAAATCCCATAGTGGCGTGATGTAGTGGGTTTTGAATGATCACCCACTCAGCAGAATAATGAGGGTGAGGGAGGACACAGAGGGACCTCTTTTTCCCTTGTCTACTGTTTCACTGAGTAACTGAATTAGGGGACAGACCTGTGAAGGAGCCTGAGCCAAGAATAATGGAAAAGGTGTGTTAAGAAGAAGGAGGAAAAATTTCCTATCCTATCTCTGTCAACTGATTAGTCTATAGCAGTGCTGTTTGATGGAAATATAATGCGAGTCACATATGTGATTTAAAATTTTCTACTAACCACATTAAAACAAACTGAAAGGAAACAGGGAAAATTAATTTTAATAATATATTTCAACTAAACCCCTACAGCTAAAATACTACCATTCTAACATACAGTCAATATAAAAACTAATGAGATAGACATGTATTTTTTGGTACTAGGTCTTTGAAATCTGCGGCGAGTTTTATGGCACATCTCAACATGCACGAGCCAGTCACATTTCAAGTGCTCAGTCGCCACATGGGGCTAATGCTACCGTACTACGCAGTGCAGGTTTAGACATGCTGACTGGAAATTGGGACGTCAGATAGACATCACTGCCAGCATTTAGCTACCTAATAGACTTTTGATATTTTCTTTCTGCTAGCTCTTTCACTATCCCCTAGAAGAGATGATCTCAAAGGCCACATGCTGTGTTAGCAAAAAGTTTGGGGCTTTGCCGCAAAACAGACTGTGGGATTCAAATACCAGCTTTATAACCTTGGACTAGCTGCTTACCCTCTATACGTCTCGGTTTCTTCAACTATTAAATCAAGACAGAATAGCTAACTCACCAGAATGCTGAGAAGATTAAATAAACTAGGCAGAAAGTACACAGAACAGCCTAGAATAGCATAATAAGCAGTCAAACAATGATTTCTCCTTTATAAAACTCGACTTGATTTCTAAGGGGCTATCTCATTGTATTTGAGGCTCTACTGTTTCATTTATTCACTTCCAGAACTCTCCCTCAAGGCTTCTTCTGCTAAGGCAGCCTTTCCCCAGATTTTCATGGGGCTGGCTTCCTCTTAACTCTGCAGGTTTAAGTTTAAGGGTGACCTTCTTATGGAAACCTTCTCTGGCTGCCCTATTTAAAGTTGCCCCCAAGCCCTGTTACTCTCTGAGCCCCCAGCCTCTCTTTACTTTCTTTATAGCATTTATCAATATCTGAAATTATCTGATTTATATATTTGTTCACCTGCCTCTTATACACCTCTCTAGCATAGCCGCTTCACAAGAGCTAGGGCCTTGTCTGTCTTATTCAGAGTTCAGTAAGTATTTGTGGAATAAATGAATGAATGAAAGAATGCTCAACACAGGGAGGTAAATGTAAACAGTGTCCTGATTCTAAAGGTAATGGAGAATGAAAATTCCAGAGCTCTTTCTGACCTAAACGAGAGCCAGCCTCACCTGCTGGGGGTGAGTATTGTCTTTCTTGAGTCTAACAGCTGGGCTGGGGAAGGGGCAGGAAAATTATTCTCCACAGGTGATTTCATTGCTACCTGTTGATATGTATCACATGCAAAGTGTATGTTCACGCCTTAAGTCACCCAAAGGATTTGGTTATTCCTGCCCTTTGAAAGAAGAACTAGGTTGGGACCCAGTTAGCATGATGCAACTTTCTGACTGCAGGGAGTCTGGCAGCCCTGGGTAGTGGAACAAGAGTGGGTGTCAAAGTCAGACAGACCTGGGCTTGCATCCCGATTCTGCCTTTTACCAGCTATGCAGACTGGGCAAGTCATGTAAATTTCTCTAATCCTCAGTTTCCGTATCTGTAAAGCTTTCAGTGATAATCCATACCCTGCGATGTTACTGTGAGAATTAATTGAAGGAATGTAGGAAAGTGCTTAGTACATCTTGAAGACTCAGTGAATAGTAGGTATCAATATTGTCATCTTTGCATTCAAGAATGCTTTGCCAGAATATACTGATCGATCTTTGGAATGGCTACTTAGAGGGAATCCAATTTCCGTTTAAGATTCTGATAGTTCTCTCCCCCATTTCTACATCATTCAATTCTTGCAGCTGAGGGGCCAGAACCACGGAGAGAGACAGAGGGTATTAACTGAGTTGATTAAATCTGTGCCGAGCTGAGAAAGATGGAAATGGAGACATTTCTCTTTACAGAGACAGTTTGTGGCGTATCTAAAGATGGATGCAGCCATCAGACCTCTCCAGTTTCCATACCGAGATGCTTGTAGCCACAGGCACAGATCTAGCTGTTTTGTATTCAAGATTACGGGCCAAAAGAGAACTCACAGAAAGGGTCAAGAATCCACTACAGTCTGGACACATTTCACTTGCTGGCAGCACAGAACGCTCTGCTTGACAAAGGTGAAGCAGTAAGCCCAACATTGTATTCTGAACCCACCATTCATCTTTTAGAATAACTAGACCAGGACTGATTTTACTCACTCTTTTGTTGACATAAGCCCTATAGGAGACAGAGTAAACTGCTCTAAAAAAGCAGGAGACTATTTACCACTGACTTATAACCTCACATTAATATCAATAATAGCAGTCTCTCATTGACTATAGACTAGGCATTTCCATTTTTTATTTTTCATTTTCCTAACAACTGTGCAAGAAAGCAGTATTGTTCCCCATTTCACCAATAGGAAAAGTGAGACTCAGAGAAGTTCAGTGACTTGCCTGAACTGTGAGAGCCAAGATTTGAAGCCCGGTTTGTTGGGCTCCAAAGCTCCCTGTGTCCTCTGCTACACCTTGCTGGCATTGCCAATGGAAGACCCAGGTCCCACGAGGCATGAGTCCCTAGTACCTTAAAGGAAAAGTGCAGAGGTCCCAAAGAAGACCATTACTATTCCTACTATGCATCGGGGAGCAAATAGCACTTCGTTTCAAAACCAAACCTTGGTCTCACTGTCTGACATCCAGTTAGGGGACCAGAAGAGCTCTTTTTTGAGACAGTGACCCTCTGCAGGTGTTCTCCAGTGCTGTTTGCAGGAGTGAAAACTCCAGGGCTGAGGATTATCACCTTAGGAAAGTCATTACAAGAGTTTGTAAGGAGGGTTCCCCACAAGGCAGAGACTGGTGAAGCCCTTGGGAAACAGCGCCCCGGGAGCTCCCTCATGAAAGGAAGGCTCTCTCCTTCAGCAGCATGGCTGACTCCAGACCCCCAGGGAAGCCTGCCAGATTACTCCCACAGCCAGCCCAGCTGCCTGCACAGTTTTGGCTGGATAGTTGATGCAGGCCCTTGAAAGGAAGGCAAGGGATGTTCACTTGGGGTTCAGGCAGGGTCTTCAGGGGATGTCCAAAAACCCCCGGGGATTGCTTTCAAAACTTTACGTACATTCCATAAGAATATTCCCCCTCCCCACCCCCTGCTCCTTTGGGAGAGGACTCATATCTAATTCTCAAAAGGACTTACGATCCCCAATTTTTAAGAACCACTAAAATTTAAAATTTCATCAGCTTCTTTCTTACACTATTCTGCGGCACTTTTACCCCACTAATTTTACATATATTCATATATAAGTAGTGATCTAAATATATATATATATAGTAGATGTGTATGTATACACACATATGCACACATTTAGGGCAATATATATATTGCATTAAATGTTGCACACACATGTGCACACATACAATGTTAGTGGTATATATATATATATTGCCCTAAATGTTGCAAGTAAAACTGAGGCCCGGAGACCATAAGTGAGTGTCTTGCCCAAGTTTGCACAGCCAGAGGCAGGGGTGGGATTAGCAACACTCCCCTGACCAAGAAGCATGAAACTCGGGTGGGAAATCTTTGCCAACCAAGTTGATGAATGAAAACAAACGAATCCCTCCAGATTAATAATAATGTTTTGCAACCATTTTCAAGTCCAGTCATCGAAAATCCTAAATTGCTTGTTATTAGGGCAACGTGGCTGCTTGCCCAGGACCCAGGTAGAGGTCACCAAAAGGATTTTCTCCCACTCAAAGAGCTGCAACTCCAGCCCTCGCTGCAGCAGCGCTCTGGCTCCCCAGTTACCTGAGTTCGCTTGACTTCCCCTCCTCTCCTCTGCTCTGCTCTCCTCTCTCGTCCTCTTCCCTCCAGCGGCTCCCGCAGCTGCCTCTCCAGCTGGAATTCCTTTGCTGAGGTCGGGCCGCCTCCCTTCGGCTGGGCTCCGGATGGCAGCCAGGAGGCTGCTTACCTGCCACTACTCCCACTGCCTTTTTTTGGTGGGGAGGGAGCCACGCCTTTCGGGTCAGCACGGGTACCGCTCAACTTTGCACGCCGGATACCCGGGACGTGGCGCGTGCTGGTGCTACTGGGAGAATCCTCAAGCCCGCCGTCCGCGCATCACCTGTCTGAGCCCCTTCCCCCTCCCCGCTATTTTTTTCTTTTCAATTTGATGTAAATAATGTACCTTGTGAGAATCCCACAGTCACGCCGAAACTCATTCTTAAGGGTGCATCTGAAGATGCCTTTTATAAAGACTGATGCGTGCAGTTGTAAAAGCGGCAGGGGTGGGGGGCGGATAGAGTATTTTTAGTTCCTCTGAGAGGGGACTTCCCTGCTGTCAGAGCCCCGGCTCTCCGCCAGGCTGCCGCCGGGCGGTTCCGCCGAGTTTCTGGCGTTTTCCGGAGCAGCCCGCGCTCGCCTCCCCGCACGCGGCCTCGAACCCGCGGCCCCGGCGCCGCCCGCGCCGCCCCCGTCACCCCTGGGCTCTCGGTTCAGCCCGCGATGGGTACTCACTTTTGCCGGGGAGCAAAGTCTGCCATCTCAGTCCGTGAGCACTTCCTGTAAAAGGACGTGGAGATCCATCGTGTGTAAAGCTGTTTCAGGAACAGCCGGTAAAATCCAGAAAGAGGGAGAGGAGCGAGTTAGACGCAAATGGAAGGGGGCGGGTGGGCGGGAAGCCCAGCCCAACCGGGGGGTGTCCCGGGATCTCAGCCTAGGCTCCCCCAGCCCGGCGGCTCTGGGAGAAGAAGCCCAACAAGTGCACTTGTTCGCTCTTTCTTCGTTAGAGGAGGAGTCAGGGTTGCAACATTTCTGTTCCTTGCTGGGGGCAAAACAGTGATTTTCTTCAGCCTGCAAAATGTCCAGAGCCAGCCAGCTTTGCCAGGTGAGGAAGGGAGCTGGGGAAGCCAAAATGCAGCAAAGACGTGGAGAAGAAAGAACGGATTCTCCCCAGATGGGTTTTGCACGAGCAAGACCACACGTCTTCCACTGAGACTGCAACAGGAAAATAGACGGACAAACCAATAATAAAAATGTCTTCATGAATGGCATGACCTCAAAGATGGTATTTCTCCTGGCAGCCAACATGTGGAGTGGCTCCTTGTCAAATTTCTTTTCTTATTTCTGAACAACACTGAACAGCAGCTTGACAGCATTGGAGGGGGGCTCTAGAGATTTGAATCTCACCTTCCCTGAGAAAAAGAAGGGGTCAGAGTGAAAGGGGCAAAAGAAAACAGTCAGTGACCCGAGAAGGGGAGAGAGCAGGTTTTGCTTTCTTTTTTGATAGCCCAAAGCCCAAACTTCCGGGGCGCGCCGTGTTTATTCTCCGCCACATGAGTATAACATAGAAACACTGGTGGTGCTGAAATAATCCACGCTTTCGTTGTTTTCCACAAATATAAAATTTATCTTTTCTAATATCTTTTCTGATGTGGGTCTGACTTTTTTTTTTTTTTTTTTGGTAATAGCAAAACCATGAAGAATCACCACCTTTCTCTGGCAAAAGAAAAAAAAAGTACTGAAACAAAAGTAGTAGCTGCCTGAATCAAATAATTATCCCTCAATTAGTAAGTTGCTAGTGTCCGTTTGATGCTATTAAGTAATATTGCATCTGATTGTTTCATAACCCAGAGGGGCACCATGGAGATATTTTAAACAAAGACTATAAAGTTTCAACAAAAAAGTTATTGGAATGCTGGGCTTTTCCCTTTTGAGTGATTGCCACTCTGGAATAATGGGCAAATGACATTCGGTAGCAGCCACTTGCCAAGTCTCTGGAAGCCAGTGACTATTCCAGGACACTTTGGTGATCCTTTTGGACCGGAAGCCCAGAGGCACCTGCACAGGCATGACCACCTGATGCTTCCTGTTCAGTAACATGACCTTGGACAATTCAATTATAGACCCCATCTGGTTCTCTCAGCGGAAGGGAGATGCCTCTTTCTTGCATACTTACCTTCGCTCATGGGTGGCCACAAAGGTATGCAACCCCTGTTTACTTTCAAAACCACTGGGTGACATGAGATCATCAATGGCAGAATATTTCCACATGACCTTTGCAAAGCAAGGGATCGTCAGTTTTTTGGAGTTGTTCTAGTCAGACAATTTTAATAGTTGGTGAAAAAACCTCGCGCTAGTAACTCTCGACTGTCAGCTCTTGGAAGGTGGGACCCTCGCTCTTCCTCCCTGTGGTTCGCAGTTAGCTGCAGGCAGCTCTGCTCATTGGTGCTCATCCGTGCTCCTGGCTTCCGGATTGACAGATTGGTTGTTGAGTGACTAATCCACATCTCACTGGGAGAGAAGGGCGAGGTTCGCTTTCCGCTCTACGGTGCAGCACACAGGTACCATCCACGAACCACCAGCGTTAGCTGTCAGTGAATTAATCACCTTGCCCTGGCTTTACTGAGATCATGAAGGAAGTCCACGGTTAACCTCAACTTCTTTCCTAACTGCCCCCTGCCTCCTTCTCTAAACACTAACATGCCCCGCCCCTTTACGTGTGTTCCTTTCTTGCGTGTCTCTGTCTTGTCACTCTCTCAGCTGGTGTGTTCCTCCTTTTTCCCAAGCTACTTCTCCACGTGAGTCCTAGACCCAGCCCTGCCCGCTGCCTCCAAGACCTTAATCCATGGCTGATGCAGAGGAAAGAGCACAGCCGTTGGCATGGGTTTGGGACTCTAGTATTTACATGGCTTCCCTAAGCCTCACTTGCCTCATTGAAAATCAGATGCGGTGATATATGCCTCAAAACTAACAATGGTAATTATTAATCACCAGTAAAAGGAGTCATAATGGTGATGACATATGTAAAATGCCTGACAAATAGCAGAAAATCTAGAAACATTAAGTTCTTTTTCTCCCCCTTCCTTTTCTCCCTGTCTTCCTCTCATAGTTAATGTTTTCTGCCCCATCGGCTTCTTCTGCAGCCAACAACAGCCTCGAATCTTCCTTGACCCTGCTGACTCTTTCGGTGGCTTTGTGATTCAACTCACTCCGTTCTTCATCTGTCAGACTTAGTGGAAGAATGGTCTATGCTCATCTCCCCTGACTCACTAAGCTCTCGGTGCCTTCCCTCAGTGGTTCTTAACCTTGGCTGCACACCTGGTCATCTGAGGAGGGTTTCAAACATACCATATACAGGTGGCCCTTGCAGAACTTGTAATTCAGGAGGTTTAGGGTAGGGCTCTGATTTCTCTGTTTCTACCAAGATGCACAGGCAGGGTAGACAAAGGCTGCCCTAACCCCCCCTGTGCCACGGCTTCCACCACTACTACTCATCAGCTGCTCTCTTTCCCTGGGCTGCACCATCCCAGGCCTCTCGGCACCCCTTCTCTCCCTCCTCTTGAAATTCTCATTCCTTGGCTCTCAGGCCCTGTCCTCCCTTGGTTCTCCTCTGTCTGTCTGTATCACTCTTCTATTGCCTTTTGCCACGGCTCCTCTTCTTTCTCCTCCTTCCTGAATGGGAACAGTTTTGTCTTTGGTCTTTTATCACGTGCTGTCCTTCTTTCATCTGATCCCACCCCCAGAGGTGATCACCATTAACTTCTTGGTGTGTATCTATCCTTTATCCTACATGTATATAGTCATGTCTCTATTTGCTCATGCTTCTGTTTTTTAAACTAAAAATGGAATAATTTCTATGACTTGTGTCATATAATTATATATTCCAGGTTACTAGTTACAGACTTAACCCATTCTTTTTTAAAATTTATTTTTATTTATTTATTTGTAAACATCTTTATTGGAGTATCATTGCTTTACAATGGTGTGTTAGTTTCTGCTGTATAACAAAGTGAATCAGCTATACATATACATATATCCCCGTATCTCCTCCCTCTTGCGTCTCCCTCCCACCCTCCCTATCCCACCCCTCTAGGTGGACACAAAGCACCGAGCTGATCTCCCTATGCTATGCAGCTGCTTCCCACTAGCTATCTATTTTACATTTTAGCCCATTCTTTTTAATGGCTGCCTATTTTGTAATTTATTCTGCCATTCCTCCATTGTTAGATCTTTGGTAACTTTAATTTTTTATTGTAAAAAGTACTGTCATGATTATCTTTGCCTGTACCTTAGGATAGATACTTAGAAATGGCATTGTTAGGTCAAAGGGAACGAAAACTAAAATTTTGCTATATCACTGCCAGATTGCTCTCCAAAAATGCTGTAGAAGAAAGTCCTAGAAATGAGAGTAATGAGTCATAGGGGAGGAACGTTTAAAATTTTCATACCTTTATATTCTTCCCAAAATATTTATCAATACACACGTCTACCAATATACACTCCTAACAAGGATGTTTTCTCACATCCTTGACAGCACTGAATTTTATCAGTATAGTTTTCATTAGTTCAATAGGCAAACTATCCTGTCTTAGTATTGTTCTAATTCACAATCCCCCCGACTTCCAGTGAGGGTGAATTCATATGCTTATTATCCTTTGAGTTGTTTTCTCTTATGCTGTGGCTTTTCATTCCCACTCTTATTTTTCTTCTGGTAAGTTTGTTTTTCTAAAAAAATTAATCTTTCTGTACTATTGTATATATTAACACTTTGTTAAATATATTGTAAACATTTCTCGGTATCTGTCATGTTTCCCTTGATTTTATTTATGGGCTGTTTTACTGCACAAAAGTTTTAAATTTTCACCCATTCGAATCTGTCAATTATATTCTATTAAGTCTCTGAGTTTTCTCTGTTGCTTCTAATACTGTTAAAAGTTTTTTTAAAAAGATCTTTATCCTAGGAATGGTTTTAAAATATTATATGAAGTAGCAAATTAAATTAATTGTCTTCTGAATCTCTAGTCAATTATCCTATTACCTTTTATTGAAAAATTAACGATTTCCCCACTTATTTCTAGTGTCAAATATTATATATTACATTTTCATGTATATTTATATCTATTCTGGACTATACTCTGTTTTGTTTGGCATGATGACTTACATGCCAATAATGCACAATTTTGATAACCATATTGTAAAAATAGTATAGTATAACACTCATTACATTAGTGCAAGTAATTGATCAGTCTTTCCTTTTAAAATTTGCTTGATAAATGTGATATATTTATTTTCCCATAAAATTTTAGAATCAATTTGTCCAAATAAAAAAAAATTTGGTTTTACATTACCTTTATATATTTATTTGGGAAAAGTAGCTATCATTAAGGCATTAACTTTTCCTCTCCAGGAAATATGTTTACTTTAAAGAAATCTTTAAAATGTATCCTTCCATTTTAAAATTTAATCTTATAATGTCACTTCATAATCTTATTGCACAAAATTTACTTAGTCATACCATATGATGAACATTTAGGTTATTCCCCAATTTTTACTCTTAAAAAATTGCTGCATTGAACATATTTGTGGAAAGAGATTTTGTTTTGGGAGAATTTATTTCCTTAGTCTAAAATCCCAGTGAGACATACTTAGGTCAAACGACATGCACGTTTTTATGGCCCTTGAGATATAAAAACTTATCTATTTCTGACGGCTTCAACTCTTAATATTCCCTCCATCACACTCTACATCCAATTAGGCACAAAGTCCTGTAAGTGTGTTTTTCCCCTTTCCACTGTTAAGGCCACTGTTAAATTCATGCTTCTTCCCTTTCAATAACCCCTGGCTGGCTTCACTTTCAACAGTCTTCCCTACATCAAACTCAGATGCTTCCAGGTAAATCTGATTATATCAACTCCCTGAATTAAAATACTTTAATGGTGCCTACATCCCACCAAAAAAAGTTAAAACATCTTTGCTCCTGCTGATTCCATTGGGTTTTAGAGTACTAGCTCAAGACATATTTACAGTATGTCTGCATCCCTTCTTCCCTTCTTGGAATGTTATTTCCCCCACTCCTTGCCTACTTGAACTCTATCTATTCTTGATTTTCATATTCAATGTCACTTTCTTCTAAAACCTTTCCCTGATCATTCCAACTCTGAAGGCACTCTGCTTGCTTCTGCCACATGGGTTTGTAATACGCCCTTCTCTTCTACCTCCAAGTATCATTGTGAGACTGATACGAGTTTACATATATGAGTGCATTTGTAAATTATAAACCATGTGTAAATATAAGGCACTACTATTATTAGACAGTGTTTCCTTCCTTCCAAAGAAACCCACACCACTGAATAAGCAGCTCGGCTAAGTACAGCCAGCCTTTACAAACATGAGAATGGGAATAATTTTCTCCTTGTGGACTTGCAGTAGGAAGATGCTACGATTGCTGGCCTGTTGAGTTGTAAGGACTCGTGTCTCCTAAACCCAAAGAGGGAAAATCAAGCATGCTGAATAAAGTGCATTGATTGTTAGTCCCTGAAGTAGCTACATGGGGTTCTTCAGGCTATTGTGGTATGAGTCTTGCTACTCAAAGTGTGGTCCTTAGAACAGCTGCATTGGCATTACCTGAGAGCTGATTAGAAATGCAGGATCTCAGACGCCACCTCCACCTTCTGAATCTGACATTGCATTTTAACCAGATCTGCTGCTCCATTGCTCGATTTCATAAAGCCCAAGTGATGGCAAAGTGAGTGTTCCTTCTGAAGCGCCCAATTTGCCAGGGGCGGGGGGAAGTTGACTTTGACTTCTGTGCTTTCTCCATCTTTATCTCTATCTGTGTGGGCGTTGGGGGGAAGATTTAAGGACAGGCTGATGTTACAACGTTCCAGATTATAAAGTTGAAGACTCATACAATTAGGAATGTACTACATTTTCAGTTAGGTTTCTAATAGGTAGTGAATATTCTTTTATTTTCTTTTGTTTTCCATTGCAGTAAGAACACTTAACATGAGATCTACCCTTTACATTTTTAAGTGCACAATACAGTGCTAATTATAGACGCAGAGTTGTACAGCAGATCTCTAGGACTTATTCATCTTGCATAATTGAAACTTTATACCCATCAAACAATGACTCCCCAATTTCTCTTCCCTCGGCAACTACCATTCTACTCTTTGCTTCTAAGGGTATGACTATTTTAGATGCCTAACATAGGTGGGATCATGCAGTATTTGTCTTTCTGTGACTGATTTGTCATTTAGCATAATGTCCTCC
Source organism: Eschrichtius robustus (assembly GCF_028021215.1). Classification (NCBI taxonomy): domain Eukaryota; kingdom Metazoa; phylum Chordata; class Mammalia; order Artiodactyla; family Eschrichtiidae; genus Eschrichtius; species Eschrichtius robustus. The sequence continues at coordinate 28,937,333 of NC_090825.1, forward strand.
AGGTTCATCCATTTTGTTGCATATGGCAGTATGTCCTTTTTAAGGCTGAATAATATTCTATTGAATGCATATACCACATTTTCTTTATCATTCATCTATCCATGTGTACTTAGATTGTTTTCATATCTTGGCTATTGTGACTAACGCTGCAATGAACATGGGAATGCAGATATCGCTTTGAGATCCTCATATCAATTTTTTTGGATATATATCCAGAACAGGAATTGACAGATCATATATTAGTTCTATTTTTAATTTTTTGAGGGACTTCCATACTATTTTCCATAGCAGCTGCACCATTTTACATTCCTAGCAACAGCATTCAAAAGTTGCAATTTCTTCACATATTTGCCAACACTTTTCTTTTTTTTTGGATAATTGCCACCCCAACAGGTGTGCGGTATTACCCTATTGTAGTTTTGATTCACATTTCCCTGATAATTAATGATGTTGAGTACCTTTTCTTGTACCTGTTGGCCATTTTTATGTCTTTAGAGAAATACAATTTAAGTCCTCTGGCCATTTTTTAATCAGATTATTTGTTGTTGTTGTTTGCTTTTGAGTTATAAGAGTTCCTTATACATTTTGGATATTAACCCCTTATCAGATATATAGTTTGCAAATAAATATTTTCTCTCATTCCATAGATTTGCTTTTCATTTGTTGATTGTCCCTTTACTGTGGAGAAGTTTTTTAGTTTGAGGTGGTTCCACTTGTTTATTTTTGTTGCTGTTGCCTGTGCCTTTGGTGTCATATCCAAAAAGTCATTTCAAGACCAACATTAAGAAGTTTTTCCCTCTGTGTCTTCTGGAAATTTTACAGTTTCAGGTCTCACACTTAAGTCTTTAATTCATTTTGATTTGATCTTTGTGTATCTGTAAGATAAGGGTCCAATTTCATTCTTTTGCATGTGGATATCCAGTTCTCCCATCACCATTTGCTGAGAGGCTCTCCTTTCCCCATTGTATATTCTTGGCACCCTTGTCAAAGGTCAGTTGACCATAAATGTATGAATTTATTTCTGGGCTCTCAGTTCTGTTCTGTTGGTCTATATGTCTGTTTTTATGCCAATACCATACAGTTTTTTTTTATTATTGTAGCATTGTAATATAGTTTAAAATCCAAAAATATCTCTCCAGCTCTGTTCTTCTTGCTCAAAATTGATTGGCTATTCAAGGTCTTTTGTGGTTCCATATGATTTGTGGAACTGTTTTTGTAATCTGTAAAAAAATGCCATTGGGCTTATGATAGAGATAGCATTAAATCTATATAGTGCTTTGAGTAGTATGGACATTTTAATAGTAGTGAGTTTTCCTATCCACAAACATGGGATATCTTTCCATTTATTTGTATCTGCTTTAACTTCTTTCAGCATTGTTTTATAGTTTCCAGTGGGCGAGTCTTTCATCTCCTTAGTTAAGTTAATTTCTGAATATTTTATCCTTTTGATGCTACTGTAAATAGGATTGTTATCTTAATTTCCTTTTTGTATAGTTCATTGTTAGCATATATAAATGCAACTATTTTTGTATTTTTATCCTGCAACTTTACTGAATTTGTTTATTAGTTCTAACAGTTTTTTGTGGAGTGTTTAGAATTTTCTATATACAAGATTATGTCATCTGCAAACATAGTTTTACTTCTTTCTCTCTGATTTAGATACCTTTTATTTCTTTTTCTTGCCTAATTGCTCTGGTTAGGACTTCCAGTACTATGTTGAACAGAAGTGGTGAGAATGGACATCCTTGCCTTCAGTTTTCATTCATTTCATTTTTTTTTTTCATTCTTTCATCTGTTAACAAATACCAGGCTCAGTTTGAGGTGCTGGATTACAGCAGGAAAAAATTAATTAGACTCAGTCTGAGATCTCTTCCATGGTATTATAATCTGGGGTTTGGAGGAGGGGAGATTAAAAACAAAGAAGTGAATCGTATGTCATGTGGTGATATATGCTAAGAACTAAAACAAAGCAAAGAGGGGGTTTGGATTAAGTCAGAGAGTCAAAATTGGCCTCTTTGATAATATAACTTGAGCAGAATCTTGAATAAGGACTATGAAGCACCTTTCTGGCTCCTCCTGGGAAGGAAGAGGGAGGCCATTGGAGTGTTAAGCAGTGTGACAGGAGCGGATTTTTATTTCAAATGGATCACCCTGCCTGCTGCCATGGAATGCTATTGATAATTGTCATCCCTGTCTCCTTTGTTCCTTTCTGAGATTTTTGCCTCATGAGCTGTCCTGAAAGTTCACTTTCTTGATGAAATCTTTCAGATTCAGCTTTGTAAGCTGAAGCCATCCCTTTCTCCGTATGCCACCTCTCAACTCCCAGGGGAAGAAGGAAAATACTACACAAAGAAGCTTTCACCACTGAGTTTTCACCATCTGAACAGCCTCAGGTGACAAGAACCTGTGGCTGGAGGCTATTGCTTCCTTCCTGGTTCAGAGTGAAGACTTCCTTGAGCTTTGTCTTCTCTGATGCCTAAAGTGTGGGAACTAGGGCTAGTGTTAGAGTCTTTTCTAGAGCAAGGCTGCCTTTCTGTCTTTGCCAGAGTACATTTTCCTGACTAAATTTAGAAATAGGAAAGGTTACTTTCTACTTTGGCGACATAAGTAAAAGCTCTATTGACAGCCAGTGTCCTGGGGATTTGGATTTGGGAATTTTATACTCTAGGTGTCCTTCCCCAAGATCCCCCTACCTTCTATGGGCATTCTGTCCACACTTGGGGTAATGTGACATGGTAGAAAAGAGCACTAGACTGGGAGCCAGAAGGTCTGAGTCATAGTCTGAACTCACACTAACTGACCATGGGTTTGTTAGGGGAGATATGGCAGAGCAGAGTGTAATGACTTATGATCTCCAGAGTCAGACTTGCTAGTTTGCGTGTCTGGCTCTAATACATACGGGTTATGTATCTTGGGCAGATTACTTAATTTTTATGTTTTCTGTTGTCCTCATCTATAAAATGGGAGTCATAATTGGACCTATCTCACAGGACTGCTTGAATGTTAAAAGAGATAATTGAAGTAAAAGCACTTAGAACAGCACTGGGCATGCAGTAAACTTTATGGTTAGTATGATTGTTGATAAGACAATCATCGAAGTTATGTCCAAATGCTAGAGGTTGCATCATATGTGGAATGTCCTATAGACCTGATGATGTTTGGCTGAGGAGAAAGAAGGCAAATAGGTTAATTTTCTTCAGTCATATAAAGGATTGTCACCTGAAAGAGGTATTTCTTTGGGGTCTCTTAGAAACTGCTCTGGACTTTAATTCAAAATAGTGGAGAATTTTGATATAATCAATAATTTCCGATCTTTTCCTGCTTATGCACTGGTCATCTTAATCAGTGTGGGCAGCTCTAACAGAATACCATAGACTTGGTGGCTTAAACAACAAACCTGTATTTCTCCTGGTTTTGGAGGCTGGAAGTCCGAGATCAAGGTGCCAGCATGGTGGAGTTCTAGTGAGAGCTCTCCCCCTGGTTCATAGATGGCTATCCTCTTGCTGTATCTCCACATGGCAGAGAGAGCTCTGGTTCCCTGTATCTCTTTATAAGGGCACTAATCCCACCATGGGGGCTTAACTCTCATGACCTCATTTAAACTTAATTACCTCCTAAAGGCTCCACCTCCAAATACCATCACACTGGGGGTTAGGACTTCAACATACAAATTTGGGGGGGGGATACAAACACTCAGTCCATTGCATGTCTAATTCCTCTTGCTCTGGGCCTTTATACTTGCCATTCCCTTTGCCTGGAACATTCCCCCTCTCCCATAGCCACATCTTTCTCTCCTACCTCCTTCAAGCTTTTCCTCAAGTACCATTTGTTTCCTATCAGGCAGGCCTTCCTCTATATCCTCATTTAAAATGGCCTCTCATGGCCCTCCCTATCCTCTTTTCCTATTTGTTTTTTACCATAGCATTTATCCTTCTTTCATAGTTTGACTTACCCCAGAATTCTTGTGCCAAGCATTCAAGTATATGTGGTTTTTGGGGGGAGACGTTTCATAGTTACCCCACCGAAGTGGAGAAGAAGCTGGACTATTTTTATAAAAACTTCCACCAGTTGTTGGTTGTGGGCTTCTTGGGTGTGGAGTGTTAATTTTCTGCTTCTACTCAAAGTGGGCAAATAAGCCTTCTGTGACTTTGGAAAATGTTTCAAAGCAAAGAGATGCAGATATTGGCCCTTGGAATAGGAGGGAGCACACCTAAGTGGTGATGTAATATGATATCCAGGGACATGAATGGGGCACCAAGAATATCTGCTGTACCATCTGATATACCATACGATTTATGAGATATATCATATATATCACATATCATACACACACACACACACACACACACACACACACACACACACACACACCCCTTCCAGAATATAAGCTCTATGAGGATAAGTATTTTTGTCTGTTTAATTCTTTGCTGAATTAAAAACCGTACCTGGCGTCCTGGCACATCTTGGTGTGTATAACTATCTGCTGAAGAATGAATGACCTAGATCAGAGATTTTAAGCTGTGCATTGTGACCAATTTAGCAGGTCATGAAATTAATATGAGTCATGACCAGCAATAAAGAGAGAGAGAAAAGAAATAGTAAAAGTAAATACTGTTTTATAAAAGATTTCACTTTGATTATTTGATATACATATTATAATTATTAAATTAAAATATATAAATTAAATGTATACTGGGTCTTGAAAGAAAATGTACTTTTCACTTTGGGTTGTGATATTTGACAATCCCTGATCGATTTTCTCATTTTAGAGACTAGGAGATTAGAGCCCAGAGGAGTAAAGACTTTCCTGAGGTCACAAAACAGAGCCCAGGCAAAGCAGTACCGTGACCTCATAGCACCTCTGTGAGTCAAGCAACTAGTAGATGTCGGTAATTTAGTTTATGGGACAAAGGCCTCCAGCCAGGTCTCCCTCTGAGCCAAAGGAAAGCAGATCCTTTGTAAACATCTGACAAGCCAAGTTGCAAAATGTGAGGATCTGGGGTTCTTTGGGAGGCTGAGAGACTGGCTGGGATACCAAATGGGTTTGGGAATGGCACCCACCCGCCAGAGTACATGCCCTCTGTGCAGCAGGATTAGCTGGCTTTGCCATCTGCATCTCAGGGCGAAACATTCTCCCTAGGCGTGCCTGGCCTGCTAGCTTCCCTCCACACAGTCATTTAAAAAAATGTTGCCGCTAGGAAGTCCTGTTAAAAAGAGATTTTCTTAAGCATTGTCTTGATTATCATTTAATTCCTTCTTTTTCTTCAGCTTGGAAGCAAGAACATTCTCTGAGCCTGCCTCTCCTCTTGCTTGTCCTTTCCTCTCTTCTCTTGTACTTCCTACATGGAAAGGAATAAATGTAGGGCATCTTCAGAGTTTCATGGCCATGGTTCTAAGAGAACAATGCTTCCAGTGATTGTCATCTAGAAGGTGTTAGGCAGATTTCCTCCATAACCTGAAGTTCTTTGCCAGAGCCAGAGAGAGAGCTGCTGGCATTGGGGAGAGAGGGCTGGGCAGGTGCACCAGTGCTTTGCTCTCTGCTGCCTTCCTTTAACCTCACGTCACAAAGAAATATTTGGGAGTTTGTTGAAATACATTCCCAGCCAGGACCATAGGCACAGTGAACCTCCGTTTAATTGCATCTCAGGGCAGGGTGTGGCTTTGGGCAGGGCCTGGCTTAAGAAAAAATAAAAAAGAACCACCAGTTTGCAGGGACCAGAAGGGTCAGGATGGGACCATTTGGGGAGTGAAAATGTACTCCAGACATTATAAACACATTAATCTGCAATGTTCATGAGTCAGGAAAGGAGAGAGAGAGAGATGGAGATAAAGAAGAGGGGAAGGGAGATGGGGACAGAGAAATACAGGGAGAGTGACAGGGAGAGAGAGAAGGGGGGCAGGGGAGGGAAGGGTAGGAGAAGGAAGGGGAGGAGAGGAGAAAGGAGGAGAGGGAGAACAAATGTATGTATTTGTCTTGCTTAACTGCTGGCCTGCTGCCATTTCTCCTTCTCAGCTGGCTTTTTTCAGCCTGGGAGCACAGATCCACTTTGCCACATACATGAGCTCTCAGTCCCAGCTTATTTACAATATAGCCATCCATCCAGACGGAGTCATGTCTCCCCCGTCCCAAGGCTGGTCTTTGGGGCGGTGGGAGCAGAGTCAGGAAGGGGAGTGGAAATGGTTTCAGAGGGCCTGAAATCTTGTCCCTCACACTCTGAATAAATCATCAGCCTCACCAGCCACTTAGCTAGAAAGTGAGAGAAGAGGGAAAAGCTAGGAAATTATCCTGTTACCTGCTGTTGTTTCTTTTTCTTCTTAATTTTAAAGGGAAGGTAGATCTCTGTCCAACATATGGTGCATGGAACAAGATGCTTCCTTGTGGGCCGAGAAAAGCCACTGGCTTTTCAGCCACTGGCGGGGCTGAGTCACAGCTGGGACACTTGGCAGGCTGGAGCCTCACCAGTTCCTGCCAAAGAAACCATGGCCAGCAGCTTCTCCTGCCCTTCTCAGTCCCTCTCCCACACCTGTGGGGTTCCTTTGTTGGCTGAAATCATGAAACCAACTCCTGCTCCCTATGGGAGGAGCAGGGTGAGTAGAGGCTGATTTGTATCTCAGGATTCAGCCCTGGAGAAAGAGATCAGCTGCGCAAACATCAGGGTGACTTCACCATTGTCCCCTTCACCCTGTCTCCTGCCGCCTGTTGACTAATAATGCAAGGGCAGGTCAGGCAATTCACAGAAATCCTATGTGCCAGGGCTCCTTGCGTGAGCAGGCTCTGGCTGCCAAGGCAAACACATCACGCTCCGCTCGGGCTGAAAGGCAAACAGCATCACTCACTGTTTCTATGATAACGCAGACCTTAGCACCGTTCACGGAGATGCACGGCACCCTCCTAAATTGCACTTGGGATAAAGTGATTTGTTTTTCTGTAGTTGGACCACCTGCCTTCTCTCAGGCAGCATTTCAACCAGTATAAGTTGGTCGATGCTATCAGGACAAGTGGAGATTGCTCCTTTGCTTGAGTCAGTTGGCTTATTCTCTTCCTGAGTTAAAAAGCCCACAGGACCTGGATCATCATGAGATCTTGCACTCTTACTGAGAAGTGGGACTGCTCTGAAAATTGTACTGATGTTTACTCTTCTCATGAACACCTCTCTTAAGAAGAGACTACAGCCATCTTTATCAACCACACAAATCTTCCAGGAAATAATACGTTTCATAATGTTGAATCTCTAATACTGCCATTGCAATTTTAGCCAATCACATAGTTCAGGTTTCAAAGTCTGATATAGTGTCACTTCATTCATATGTAAAACAGAGGCCAGAAATAGCAGCATTAGCCTTGAAATTGAATGCAGCTCCTAGACTTTCTTTCCCCCAAATCATGAGACTTCACCATAATATCCATATGTGCAGCATTTCTTGAAAAGCACTGTCTGTCCCCATGGGACACACATCTCCACCTGTCACTAGTTCACTGTCACTGAGCGTGGGCTCCCTCTTCCGTGGAGCCTACCGTCCCCGGTTCACCCAGTCTCCTCCCTCCCTGTTACTGACCCTGAAGCCGCATGTAAGTTGCTATATATTATTTCACTTGCATTTATTTTTTAGGCTAGAAATATATTTTTTTCAGTGCCAGGTAGTTATTACAAGTGAGCAAACAAAAGTTAAACTGATAGAGGCTCATGTTTCTAGGGGAACACATGGAAAGATTACAGTTGTTAAATGGAAGAGAAGTCTTTTATACCTAGACTCGCTTCACTCATTCCTGCTGTCTCCTGACTGCCGTGTGCATTTGTGATTGCGACCCCTGGTCTAGCCCATTTCCAACACCCTCTCCACACATTTTGAAAAGTCAGCTCATTTGCTGTAGCTTGTCTTTGGTCTTACCTCCATCCTCTACCTCATTCCTTTTAGAACACCTCCAAGAAACGAATGTTGAATGATTTGAGAAAATAGGAGACCAACGGATCAAAGGTAAGATTAGAATTCCCCACGGTCATCAACAAAGGACAAAAGTAAGATCTGGAGATAATAGGAGATGTGGGTTTTTTCTTTATTGCTGACTGGTTGGAGAAACAAAGTGACTATGTTTTGAAAAATCACTGTTAGGGCTTATAAAAGACATACTTTTACTTTTCATCACACATAGGTAAAATCTGCATTAATTTTCTTCAAGGTGTGCATAGAAGATTCTGCAAAGGTACCCAACATGATAACTATAATTACCCTTCATTTCTACAAAATCTTCTCATTAGAGATTTTAGGAAAGTGCTTTGAGGCAGAAGACAGTTTCCAAAACAAAGTCACAATATATCAAGTTCTTCCTGTTAGTAAAAAGCCAATAGAAGATGAGAGACCAGAACACAGATACAGTGATACTGAAAAAGGAGAATGTTCGTTAAATGTCTCCTCAGTATCCATCAAAGCTCCAGAAGAATGTTAGAAATCCCAGAAGAACTGCAGCCCACCCCTTGCAGTGGATCCCAGGGACCTATGAGCCCACCTTACTACTCACCCCAGTAAATAACACTTGAGTAAAGCTCGGCAAAATTAGGCAAATCCTTTCTATATCAGAAAGGTGTGACATCCAGAATGAGGCATGGAAAAAAATGCAGTTTTTAAGAGAGGTAAGCTGTGAGAAAATGAACTGTGGAGGCAGGGGATCAGGAAAAGAGGGAGTTTAGAACCTCGAGGAAGGAATTAATCTGTTTGGGGTTTAAAATGAGAGTTATTTTGCAAGAATTTATATACAAGTTGGCATGTGAGGGAAATGGGGGCCAGGGAAAGATTGAGAGGTAAATAGCTGAAAGGGGAGTGCTTCCTAGATTGTAGAGAAAGAAAGAAATCTTCACACACACATACACACAATTATTTGACGTTTGGCATCTTTTCTTTATCTCTCATTCTGTGTGTGTAAGTATATAAATGCTTGTGTATGTATATAAGCATATGCATATCTCTCCTCCACTTTCTTTGTGTATATATATACACACACACACTGATTGAGAGATAAAGCATATGTATACACATATCTATACACATGTATATATATCACTGTTCTATCTCTCACTGTATGTGTGTGAATATACATATATATATTCCCCACCCCCCCGCCTCAGAACATTTGCTAGGAAGTTGCAGGTAGCGCAAGACTACATCCCTAAATACTTTAGCAAACAGCATCTCAGAACACAGACATTCTCTTATATAACCGTAATGGTATAAGGACAAGCAAGAAATATAGCATTGAGACAACAATAATAATATTATCTAATACACTGTCCATGCCCGAATTTCTAAAATTGTCTCCAAATGTCCTGTATAGCTGTGCATGTATATTTTCCCCAGACCAGGATTCATTGATGTTTTTCATTTGATGGTCCTGTCTCTTTAATTTTTATTCTAGGACCATCACCCCGCCTTCCATGACATTGATATTTTTGATGAATTCATGCCAGTAATCTTGTGTCTTCCTGTATTTTTAAACTTAAATCTGTGTGTGTGTTGCTTGCATTAATAGACAGATCTCATTGTTTAAATACACAGGCTCAGAAGCCAGGTGGCCTTGGTTGGAATCACAGGCCCGTTAATGAGCTTTGGGATCTTAGGCAAGTTAGTTAACCTCTCTGTACCTCAGTCACATCTAGACAATGGGTATAAATGGGTATAATAGTTACAAGAATATTTGGCTACTATTGTTTTTATTGTTATTATTAGAGAATACACTCCAATTCAATCTTACAGCAGATGGGAGAGTTTTGTATGGTTCCTGATATGCTTTAGTTGCAAATGACTTGAGAGTAATTTATTTTTAATTTAGAATAATAAGGATAATGGTATAATAATAATAACTGTAGTAACATATACTGACTTCTGAAGATAAAATTATGTGGTCTCTAATTACTGTATCTAAAAGTCCAGATTTAAGATAATGTCAACATTGTATACCTAATTATGACACTGGCTAATAGTATACCTAAGGTAAACTGTGTGGGCTAGGAAGTAAAAATATTTTGACTTGCCAGCCAGCTTGGCCAGTCACGAGCTATTTGACTGAGCAAATTACTTACCTCTCTGAGCTATCATTTCCTCACCTGGTAAATGAGAATAATAAGAACTATCTCAGAGACATGTTTGTAAAACTCCATCTTCCTTCCCTGGCACCCAGCAAGCCCTTCAAAAAGCTTGCTCCCAGAGTCTTAGTGTGAAGTCTTCCCTAGAACAGACAAAAATTCACTCATTAACTTGCTTTCAATAGATGTTGCCAACACTTAATAAAATTACTAAAAATTATTGAACATCAGTGATTTTATGATAACCGTAGCCTTAATGTTACCTTAATTTGACTTACTATTAGCTAGACCATTCTATATTTGTTATACATAGGGTATAGGCTCTTTTTTAGCTGATACATAGATCTGTACCCGAGAGGGTAAAAGTATTTAAAGAGTGCATTAACTTGCAGAAGTTGTTTTGTTTTATTTTATCACCGTTAATTAAAATTTGGTAAGAATTTTGAGGAGAGGCAACACAACATTGTGAAAAGAACACGTGCTGTGGAGAGAGATAAGTTGGCACTGTCCCTCATTCATATGTGGTTTGGGGAAACAACCTAACGTTTTCGCACCCACCCTAACTTGCTCTTTTGTGAGGGCGCATACAACAGAGTGACTGAAACATAGTGACTACTCACTAATGCCTTCCTCCATCCCTCTCTGCTTTTTTCTTTCTTTTCACCTTCCCTTTTTCCCCTTCCTCTCATCATGTCTTCTTGGGTACATGAACCAAGGTATGTAAGTTAAGAGTAGGTCCAGGGAAATATTTTAGAGACTTTTAAGAAAGATCCCATCCACTCTCCCTAATGGCTTGGGAAATATCGCATCTGTGTCCTGCACGTATCTCTGACTTCGGGGCAAAGGCTTCCTGTGCACCTATGCAAAGGAAGCCTCTACCTTTCTATATGTCAATATCAGGGTCTCCAGAAAACTCTCTCTGCTTCACAAGTTAGCTGGAGACTGATAGTGTTTATTAGAAAAGATCACCTTTCGTTCCTCAGTGTGACAAAGGTATGCAGAGCCAACTCCTTTGGTAATGGGAAAACAACAGCTTAAATATTGCAGTTTTCAACAGACGACAGGTATAGGATGCCCGACTGAGTGAAAGACTGCAGGGGAAATGAACTGGAAATAACTAAGGATGCCGGCCCTCTTCAAATATCACCCAAAACAACAACACAGGCAAAAGCCACTCCACTGCTGTCAGGATTTTGTTGAGGGCCACCTTTTCAGATATTCTTGAGAAAGCAAGTGTGTGTTTTTGCAATTTTGGGTATGTGGAGATGTTAGAGTGGCAGTGTTCAAGTGTTTAAGTCTTAGGACCTTCTCATTCTCTTAAAATCATTGTGAACTCCAAACGGCATTTATTTATGTATGAAGTTGTTTACCATATTAGAAATTAAAACTGAAAATACAAAAATGTTTATGTATCAATCTATCTAAAATAACAATAAAAATATATCACACGTTAACATACGTAATATGTTTTTATTAAAAACTTTTATTTTCCAAAACAAAGCCATTGTGTGAGAAGTGGTATTCTTTTACTTTTTTGTAAGTTTCTTTTAAAGTAGGCTTAATAGAAAACAGCTGTATTTTCATATCTGCCTCTGCATTCAACCTGCTGTGATCTGTGATTCTGATTGAAGTCTGTGAATTAAAGCTAGCCTCATATGAATATATAGTTGAAAGGGTATTTTAATATTTTTAATAGTTTAATAGCCTATTCAGATAATTATGGACATTCTTCTTTGATATTACGCTGAAACCCCATAGGTAGTCGTTCCTTCAAATTTAGCTGCAATGTGGAATCTGAAACCCATGTGAATCAGTGACTGAACTTTTGAGAGTCTGTTGCATTAAAATCCACTGTTGTACATTGTATTTCTAGTAAGTGTTCGTGCCTGGCTCTGTAATATCATGCATTGGTCATTTCAAAAAAATTGGTTCACTTGAGTGATCAAGGTTTTCCAAATGGTGACACACTTCATGATACATATCCAGAAATTACATTTGTTAATACCATAAAGTCTTCAAGTATTAGGGTGTTGTCAGCCTCACAGTGATGATTTTTCTAAATTTCTAATTTTCTCTGGAAAGCTCAAATTTTATCATTGGCAACAAAGGCTGTCAGTTGTTTTCCTTGATGTGACAGACATACTTCATTCATTTCTGAGATGTCTGTCAAATACCTGAGTCTGAATAGCCACAGTTTGTCATTCATTCTTTCTTACAAGTAAAACTGGTGCTCTGGGAAAAAAAAAAAAAAAAAAGAAGAAGAAAAGAAAAAAAAATATCTGGGCTAGCTTCCAGGTCAATTACCTGAGCCCTTTTCTCACATAACCCTTACACTTGGGTATGAGGAAAGGTGTTTCTCTGAACTTCCCATTTCACCACACTGTATAAAAGATTTGTACTCAAGGTTTGTGATTTTATAAAATTAGTAAATTTTACTGCTTCATTAAAGACGTTGTTTTGATTTTTCCCCGTGAATGTGTGTCTGTAAAAAAAATACAATGACGGCTAACACAGTGTGGGCCCTGTCTTGATTTATACTAATGTGTCAGCAATTTTACTCACTATGGCTTACATCAAAGTAAATGTCAACACAGCAAAAAAAGCAAATAACTATTATTATTATTAACCTAATATTGTTATGAAAGTAGTTTTGACCTTGTAGTCCCAGCTCGGAAATTGTGTTAGGTTTCCCCAGAGGTCCGTGAACTGTACTTTGTTTGAGAATCACTGTGTTGAAGGCGATGGGTCAATTGAGTTTTGATTTTGCTGGTATGCTTTCTGCTAGGCTTCAGGGAGAAAACGAAGTTGTCTGAAACCTAGTCTTGGGGAGCTAAAAATCTAGCAGATAAGATAGACATATATACCACTAGGTAAAAACCATGCCAAACTTCAGGTACTATGGATGCTGACAAAAGAGTAATTCTTTTGATCTGGAGAGGTTGGGGAAGCATTTGCAAATAGATCATGTGTGCTGGGCCTTGCAAACCATGGAAGATTTCCACGTTCCAAGCACAGGAATTAGCCCATACATGCAAGCATCTGAACCCTTAGGGAATGGCAAGGGGCCTGGGTTGGCTGGATGATAAGGTGCCTCAGAGTAGGCGGTCCTATGAAACCGGAAAGGGAAGTGGGAGGGGGGCTGGTTGGAGGGGACCTTGAGGGCTTTGGGGACACATCACTTTTTCATGTTGCTTTGAGCAAACACATTAATTTAGTCTAGAGCAGTGGTCCACAAAGCGTGGTCCCAGATCAGCCACTTCAGCATCACCTGGGAACTTGTTAGAAATGCAGACTCTCAGGCCCGACAAAGACATACTGAACCAGAAACTCTGAGGGTAGAGCCTAGTCATCGATGTCTTAATAAGTTCTTATTAAGATTCTGATGCCTGCTAAAGTCTGAGAGCCACAGGCCTAGAGCCTAGATTGTGGTTCTTTCGAGAGAAGAGCCACCTGCATCAGAATCTCCTTGGGGTAGGGGGTACGACACCTTCATGTCCCTGGGCCTTACCTCAGAGCTACAGAACCAGAACCTCTGAAATGGAGTCCAGGAACCTGGATGTCTGCAAGTCTTGGTGAAGCACAAGCATCACTGACCTAGCAGAGAAAAGGCTGAAGGAAAACTGCCTAATTTTTACCAGAGAATATATTTTGATAGAAGGAATTTTAGGGGAAGGAATACAAACACATATTTCACTCTATTTCCATTGCAAGTCACCGTCTATGTGCATTTTTACAGGTCATAAGAGAAGCATGAGTTCTCTGCAGTATCACCAAGGAGATCTACCATTTTTTCCCCCCAAAACCACTTCATACATTACTGATCTTTCAACTTTTGGTGTGGAGTTGGAAGGTGGGAGAGAAGTAGGTGACTAACTGCATAAACAATTGCAATGCATAAACAATTGCAAAGCACAATAAGATCTTCTGCCAGAATGAAGGCACACATTATAATTATCTAAGGAAAATTTTATCTTCTGGTAGTTACTAAGAGTACCTAGATATCGAGTTTTGTTTTTCTCCCAGCTAAACATATGTTAAGGGACACCCACAACTTAATTCCCTTAAGTAGTTAGTCTAATCAGATGTGTTATTTTCTCAATCTCTACAGTAAACTTGAGTTAAGTATCATGTAGCTGGATGTTAAATGGACAGTAATTTGCCAGGCACTTTAAAATTATAGGGTATCTCACATAGATCTGTGGGAGATGAGGGAAAATACACTGAGGGATTGAGTTTATGTGTGTGAGCCTAGGAAGTGAACACAGCCTAGGATATTGAACGAGCAAGGGCCCTTAGAAATATCCTGTGTAACTGCACATGAATGGGACGGGATGGGGAAGTGGGCAGAACCAGAAAAAGGGTGAAATTGAAGGAGGAGAGGCTATTTGAATCTTGCAGTTCGTTTTTTGTTTTCTTCTTCCAAAAGGAAAATTAAAAGCCATTTAATATGCTTTTATATAGAAACCTTATAAGTGAATAAGAAAAGACTATAAAAAAAGAATGTATATATACATACAAAGATAACTGAACCCCTTTGCTGTACAGCAGAAATTAACCCAACATTGTAAACCAACTATACTTCAATTGAAAAAAAAAAAAGAAGAGACTAGTTATTCTGCAGTGCTTGGCTAGTGTCTTTACTTTGAAAGTGGCTGGACTTTCATTTCCTGTGTTTTATGAAATGCTTTGGGACAAAAGTTACCATGAAATGAGAAAAAAAAAGGCAGTACATACTACACACTCAATGTGTGAGTCTTTCTCCCTGCTCTATTTGCCAGAGATCATTTAAATAAAAAGGTTTCTGTGATTAGATAAACTTAAAATAATCCATTCTTCACTTGGAGGAAAATATCCCATAACCAGAAAGTCTTTTATAATTTCCAGCAAATTGATTTTAATTTAAGAGGAAAGGAGTTGTGGGCTTATAGGTAGAGGAAGAGGATTCTCAGACCTCAAGGCACTTTGATCAGAGGTCTATGTTTCTTATAGATACTCTCTGGTCCCATTTGTGTTGGGACGTTAGTTTCCGAGGTGCTTGACAGAAAATGAAACTTCCCCACCCAGTGCTTTAACTGATTCACAGGTGTGGCAAGCACCTGCAGAGCACCCAGAGCTGGCCCCAGGGCAGGGGCGATGCTACCTAAAGGCACAAGAACAGGTCAAAGTGCAGAGCTGGGTCAGAAGACATAGTTCTTGATTTTAATCTACAAGAAAAGTCTGCCTGTGGCCATTTAGAGACACACACCCTTTTAAGAAATCATTTGGGAAGAACTTGCCTATGCATTAATTGAGGAAAGAAAGTTCCAGACCACTGGGTCTCCAGGGTCTTCTCTGCTGTAGAACTGTCCATCTTGGTAATATTAGCCATGTTTCCCAAGTGGGTAGAAATGCTACTTCTGCTGATAGGCAATTGCAGTCTAGCTGATGTTCACTGTCTATTTGGAAGGAAGAGATCAAGTAAACATATACCTGATGTAGCTTTCTTGCCCAAACCTGCAGTGATTGAATATCACCTTAATATTTCATATCATTATGAATGCCATCTATCAAATTAAGGTAAAATTTATTGTGTAACTTCTATATGCAAAGCACTGTGTGTGCGCCACCCAGTGGAAGGCTCCCCTGCAAAAGATCTCTGGCTCTTATCCCTTGAGAATCTCCAATTTAGAGAAGGAGGATAAACAAGAATGTAAACAAAGCAAAAAAATCTGCTTAATACAAAGCAGATTCTAATAGGTGCAGTAAGGGAGGTGGAGAAACAGTATCTGACAAAACATATAAACACATGTAGGAACTATGCAAGCACACTCATGCACACACACATTGAGTGGGTTGAATATTTCTAAAGCAAGTCTTGTTAATTCATGTTATATATTATCTTCAGTACTTCTATCACCATTTAACTGAAGGAGAGGGAGGCACATTCTTCTGTGAATATCTGCTTATTAAGGTTAGATTAAAGTGTATTCAGGAGATTTATTTCTTGTTCAACGACATTAGAGAAATACCATTTAAAACCTTGAACAAATTTTATCGTACAAGCTTATGACCATTTAGAAATATTGTTCCCCAAACCCAGATGTGAACTCTTTTGTCTACACAGAGGAGATAAATACATAATACAAATGGAATTAAGGAATGTGAAACGTTCGATGAAATATGAAGTACTGGTGGAATCTAACGAGGTCAGCCTTGAGGTGGGAACGAGGTGAAGAGGGGAGATATTTGGGGAAGTTTTTCAGATCCTATGGAGTGCGCCAGGAAAGGAGAGACCCTCTAAGATGGAGACATTCTCGATAACAACGGCCTCACCAACTACTCACGGAAGGCCTCCCATTACAGTATATATGTTGGGAATACAAACGCAACAAGATACAAAGGGCACCTTCCTTCCCGGATCTCTCAATATATTAGGGAAACAGATCAAAATGTGACAAAGGACAGATAAATGATATAGATGAGAAAACCCCAGGAGTCCAAAATAGGAGAGCTTCATAAGAGCCGGGAGGGGTGGGAGATGCAGTGACTGGGATAATGTATCTAGGAGGAGGTGGGATTTGAGTTGAGCTTTCAGGGCCAGGTGGGAATGAGAAAGGCAGAGAGGAGGCCCGTATTCCAGGCAGAGAAATACTCCAAGTTCTTCTCTTCATACACCCACAGCAGCGCCATGTTTTGCATCACACTTCAGGGGAGGTTATCACTCCCTTACTGTCCCACGGAACTTACAGGAGTCCACAGACCTGAGGTGAAGACACCTGCTCTGAAGCTTATGAAACTGCAGTATTGGGTAGTAGTTGTGCCACATAGGATTCCTTTTTTTTGCGACTAGAGCAGGAAGCAGCACATGGTACTTGCTAGACAGGAGAAAAACTCTTCTGCTCCCCAAATTCCTCAGTTATAAAAAATAATTATTCAGAAACATAAAAAAAAAAAAAAACCCTGTGTATGTGCCCCATTTCCTTTCACCATTTTTTACTTCTGAATGTTTACTTTGTGTATTTAAAAGCAACGATTGTGGTTCCACTTAAAACAGGGATAGTTGCTCGCTACCATTTCTTGCTACCAGATGTCTGTATGTGTTTTTCTTCCTACTCCTCAACAAGTGTAACTACAGGCATTAATAATTAAATTGCAGTATTCTTGAAATAAGATATGGTTACAAATGCTTTATGTTTTATAAAATTATAGTGTTTCAATCACCTCTACCTAATACTTATTGAGTATTAATAAAAGAATGAAATGGGTGTGTGCTGAGATTAAGAGATTCATTTCCATGTAGAACTAGTATTCTTACAGGTTTAGTGTTGGTGTCTGTTTTTCAAGATTAAGTATCTATATTCTACTTCTATACTCTTTGCCTCCTAATAAAAGGACTATGCCTTTTTTTGCTTAATAGTTTTTCTTGTTCAGTGATATTCTAGAACATATGTCTCTCTTAGCTACCAAGAACTAGAATTCACTGAGGTAAAGAAGGTGTCATATCTTCATTATTTGTCCAAGGTTATATCGGTCTCAGGAAGTGTGTGCAATGTGAGTTGATTTAGGACATACCATACGGTATCTTGCCGTGTTACAATTAGCAGACTCAGTGTTCACCAATATGACAGCATCTCCGCAGTGGAACCCCGCATCGCCACTGAAGGAGAATCCACATTTGAGAATCAGGAATGTCACTCGTTAGCAATCTAAAGGAAATCTGTGTCTCAGACCCATCGCCTTCATGATGATTCACCATCTGGAAAATGGCAACTCCTAGAAACACATTAAGATGAGTGGCAAATGGTGCAGTGCAGTAAGAACCAAACCCTTCTCCCACACTCTCAAATCTTTGAATTATATGAGGAACAGACAATCCCACACTCATCAAGTAATTTTTTTCAGAATTAGTAGAGAAAGCCTGGAGTGTACACAAGACTAGCTATTTAATTTGCCAACCTAGTGAAAAGTGAAAATGCAGGGCCTGTTGCTCAAAAATTATTAAAAATTTCAAGAGGGCAGAAGCTGAGCATTAAACCAAGAAGCCCAGGGCCCTTCTAAGTGCAGAGTCTTGTGTGACTGCCTTGCCTTTATCTGTAAAACAGGGTAATTGTTAACTAACCAATCTCTAAGCAATCTTCTAAATTCAACATTTCATCATTCTCATTATAGCTTCTTATATGGTCTCCGTCTCGACAGCTGCAAGATTAAGAGATGATTTCCCTTAAAGCCATTTCTCCCAACCACTCCCTACTGATATTTCTTTCATGGCTACCACTGTTCTTATACTTTCTCAGAGACATCTTGGTTTATTTCTTGTCCTCAACTCCTCTGATCAACAAGTCACTAAGTCTTGCCCCTTATAATGTATTATGTTTACTTATTCCTTACCATTCTTATGGCCAAAGACCACATTCAAGGTTCTAGGTTGTTACAACACTCTTTTTATAACCTAACCTTACCATCTTCATGAGTTACTTAATGTTGTGTAACAAATCATCCCCAAATTTATTATCTTCACAGTTTCTGAGTCTTAGAAATTCAGAAATAGGTTAACTGAGGGGTCTGGCTCAGGATCTCTCTCATAAAGTTGCAGTCAGTATAACCCCAGGGATGCAGTCATCGAAGGCTTGACAGGGTGGAGCATGTGCTTTCAGGATGGCTCATTCATGTGGCCGGCACGTGGATGCTGGTTTTTAGTGAGAGCTCTCATTATCCTCCTTACTAGGGCCTCTCCATAGAGCAGCTTGAATGTCCACATGACATAGGGGCTAATTTCTCCAAAGTGAAGGATTCAAGTTTCAGGCTGAAACTACACTTTGGATCACCTAACCTCAGAAGTCACACACTATTCTTGTTGACATATTCTACTTGTGAGAATTGAGTCATTTAATTCGGCCCACATTCAAGGGAAGGGAGATTAGGCTCCACGTTCTGGAGGAAGGAGTGATGAAAATTTTACAAATATATTTGAAAATCATTACATCATCCTTTTCTCTACCTGCTGTTAGCCACCTTATATGTTCCTTCCAAATCCACCTTCCTCAACCAAGGCTTTAGTTGATTTTGTTCCCTGATCAGAAAATATAAGTGACTTTAAAGTATAAAAGAACAAGTAAGAACATCCCTTATTGTTCTACTCAACACGTCTGTCATCCATCATATTTCTGGACCTTGTCATCCTTTCCAGCAAGGCCTGCCACTCACCAACCCCAAACACACCTGGATCAATCTGGGGTGGACATCATGTCTTTGTCCTCACTGTTCCTTCCAGTTCTAATGTCCTCTGCTCCAGCATTTTCTAGTTTCAAAATAAAACCCATTCAGCCATCCTTTCAAATTTTCTGTGGAAAGTCTTCCAGAATTCAAAAATACACAGTGTTTTTCCCTTCACTTCTGTTTTTCTTTAGCCATTCACTGGTGGTTTATTGGACACCTAAAATAAAATGTGCCGAGAGGTGGGGATATAAAGGTGAAACTGTTTTAAAGTATTAGGAGTGTTCCTATCTAATGCTCATGTATTCTCCTTCTAAATTTCCTTTCGGAAGAGCCCTTAGGAGTCTTCTTCATTGGGCCTAGCCGAGTGCTAGGCTATATGCTGGGTATTCATTAAATATTCAGTGATTGAAGAAGCAAATAAAGATTATAATATCAATAGGTAATTATCAGAGGTAATTCTCTCTGTCAAGAAGTGACATTTTGCTTTTTTCCCTTAAAAAAGAGGGCTATTTTGAAGCCTTTGAGAGAATTAAAACTACTTTGTCTTAAACCGGAATTATAATACTCGAATGTTAATCTGATTACAACAGCACAAAGATAATAGCTTCAAACTGATGATTGGTTTTCTGCTACCTTCTTCAGCCCACCCTCTAATCGTGTGTCTGGTTATAATACTGTCATCCCGACTTGATCTATTTTTGATATTTAAACTAGTTCTTTAAGAATTCTGAATTGTCATACAATACAGTCAATAGGATAAGGAAAAAGGACCCTTCTGAAAGCTTTGTGGGACCCTACCACACCCTCTACTTGGGCACTCCTGCTTTAAAATGCCCCAAACGCCTCTTGTTTTGATTTTCTGTAGATACTTAGTGAGATACTTCTGTAGATACTAAGGAGCAAATCTTTATAGTGAAACATTTTAGCTTCCAGAGCTCTGCCTTCATAAATATTCCCTAAAAGCTTAGGAACTAGTCATGAGTCTGACTCCAGGAAAACCTTTGGCCACATGGGTCTGAATCATTCCTCCCAAGAGACAAAACAAGGTGCTAAACAAAAATTGCCTGATGCAGAAGGAATGTGATCTGTGATGTCATGCTTCACAAAACACAAGGGATCTTCTGTTGGGCTGGCTTGGCTTTTGCTTTTTAAAACCCATACCTGAGATGAGCACCAATAAATAGGGGAACTTGACATTATTTGACCTAAGGGAAGAAATAAAGCTAGAATCAGGACTGGATTCTCCAGGCTACTATAGAAGGAATCCTATTCTATGCTCTAGATGAGCAGGCTGGGTTAACTATTTGTGAGTCTTCATTACAAAAAGAGAGAAATTGGGAGATCAGAATCATGGATACCTCTGAAATTAAGGCTTCTCCACCAGAGTCAAAGACAATGACTGTGTCGTCTCATTTCCTCAGTGGGAGTGTTATGTGGCTAGCTGATCCATACTAAACTTTACCTTGTTACGAAATCAACCATCTAACTAAGAAATGACTTAATATTCTCTTCTTGTTCTGCCTCCACAAAGGCAATGTGGAGTTGAGTTGTTTGGTTTTCAAATGCATCCTTTCAAGTTTAAGCTGCCTTAGAGTTGGGTACAGAGTAAACTTCTTGATTGTGTATGAGCTGAATATTGGAAAAAATGGGGTTTTAAAGATCTTAAAAATAATAAACTGGAATGGAAAAGAATAGAAAAAAGAATATAGATATATACAGACATATATATGTGTAAACAAATCACTTTGCTGTACGTCTGAAACTAACACAATATTGTAAATCAACTCTACATAAAAAAAAAAAGGAAAAAAATCAAAAAAAGAAACGACCTAGGACAGATTCTCATTAAATGGGGAAGGTTACAAGAGGGTTCTTTCTGGAGGCTGCAGGAAGAAGTGAAAACTTCTTTCAGAATATGGCTTGATGAAGACCATACGAGAAGTGACCAGCCTTGCTCCATTTGTAAGACTATATCATAATCCCCGCGGATGTTCTCTTTCTCCAAAGATGGATTGCCACATTCTGGTTATGTTCTGAGTTGTCTAAGGGTCCTAATGACCAGATAACCAACTTTAGGTCATGCTACAGAAATATAATGAGCACCCTTTCAGGGGTTATATAACCAATCTTGTAACACGGGGACAGCAGGACACCCTGGGCTGCCCTTCCATTAACAGCTAGAGAAGCAGGAGCTTGACTTCTTGGGAGGAGCATTGATCAAGGTACCTCTGCAGGGCTGGGAAGCTCTGACTTCTAATCTTGGGCTCCAGGCATGGTTTCCTCCTCCCCACACAGTGATTTGGCCAGAGAGACAATATTCCCTACAGACACAAGGTGAAGTTCTCAAAACTTTTTCAAACTTTTTCGAACTAATGGATGAGGGGAAAGTCATCTGGGGACCACAGTTAAAATATGTATATTTTTAGTTGGCAGTAGCACAGATAGGAGTCTATAGGAAAAATTTGAGGTGTGGTGTAGCTATAACTTCATTCCTCTCCCTCCCAGTGATCTGGGTCACAATCACATTCTTGAGAATCCTCACTAAGCAATACATCAAGATTTATGTCATTGCATGATCCCAGAGACCTGGGGTGACATGAGGTAATGCAATGAACTGGGATTCTCTGACTCCACTGACTCTTATAATCATTAAATACTCATTAACCCTAATAATCTTAAAGGGAGTAGTAAAAGAATATCACAAAAGAAGCCAATTGGGACCTGCACAGCTTGGCGGGGTGAGGGGTCTGGTCCCACTCTAGCAACGGCTAACTATTTGACATTGGGTCTAATTTCATCTGTGGCTCATTTTCCTCCTTCATGAAATTAGGGAATTAAACTAGGTGGTCTCAAAAGTCCCTTGTCTATAATCTTGTGAATTTATAAATTCATACAGATTTTTTTTTACTTATATAGCCCTTGTTTTACATGATTATTAAAAGAATTTTTTTCAATAAAGAAACTTCCCAATATTAAATTTTAATTCACTTAATTTTACCATAAAGCATTCTGACCATTACTTTTCAGAAAGGCTATAATGAAAATAAAATGAATCCTATCCCCGTGGAATAAACAAGGATTAAATAAGGGAATACACATAAAGTGTTGCACGCAGTCTCAGCACTTAGTAAGTTCTCAATAAGTGGAAACAATTCTTATTGTTGGTATCATATAATCATTTATTCATTCATTCATAAATATTAGTGCATATACCAACTCATGGCTATAGACAAATGCTGAACAAGACAGACAAGTTTATTGTCTTCACTCTTATTATTTACTGAGCCATAGTGATTCCCAAGCTGACCCAGGCCATTTGAGAACTTGATGAGCAAATGCTCAGGACTGGAATTGTCCTCTTCCCTTTGGTCCTACCCTGTTAAGGACTAGGGATGGGGTGGATCTGGGGGACGACATCAAGGACAAGAACCCTCTCTTGCTCTGATTTGCCAACTAGTCACATGCGTAGTTTCCCATGTTTCTTACTCCATGAAGTCCACTCCAGGCTTATGTCTTTTGTCTTTGGTCTTCTTCCTGTTACAGAGTACGGTGGCACTGTGCTTGCCTAAGGTAATGTGATACCCTCCCATCAAATCATTTACTTGTGTTTTTTATTCCCTTTAAAAGCTAAGTAATAACCACGAAGTGCAGCAAATATTGCTGGGAAGTCTTATGGATTCATCCTGGTTAATCATTCTGTACTTCCTGGATGCAAGTTATACACAAAGTGATCCCTCCATCCCCCCCCACCCACCCCACTCCCCATTTAGAAAAACTTTAATTTGGTCATGTAAAGAGCTGAAAATTTCACAGGGAGGAATCGTTAATGCTCTTAGTGATGAAGTTGCCTAGGTAAACCTGGTTCTACTGTTTTTGTTCAGTTTTCTGTTTAGGTCTTTGAAAGTTCAAAGCAGCAAATTTATCCTTTCTTTCCTGGTAAGATACTCACCAGGATATTAATTTTTTTCTTATATGGACTAACACATAATAAAACATAATTTTTCAACTTTCCTCCCCTCAACATAGGCACACATTTGACCACATATGATGGAATTCAGTTCCTAGGAGCAGCCTAATCCAATTAGAAGACTTTGTGGCTGCATACATGGGCTCCAAGTCATACCGAATGCAGATGTTTTTCTATTCTTTCCAGTCATAAAGCTGGGAGGAATGGGAAGCTGGCAAGTGGGAGGAAGAATTTTTTCCCTTCTTTGCTGCAAATAATGCCAGTGCGAGGTAAGAAAGCATCTGTTGATGACATTAAATGATTTAATTAACAGAAAGGAACAAAGAAAAGTTTTCCTTTTATTGTACAGAGACACCCACAGAGATTTTACATACCTTTCCTTAAAAAGAACAGACATAATGAGGTGAGTTATGACCATCTTAGAAAGAGTATAAAAGTCAAACTGTTATTATTAGCATGTTCTGGCTCCCATGAAAATATCCTCACTTACTCTGTCAAAGCTACATGACACACCACACACCTTACTGTAGTTGAGTCAAGCCATCTTCATGACTTAGGCTCTGCCCTTCTCCCAAACCGGAATATTAATTAACTTTGCTGCTTGCTGGGCTTACCTACTCCCTCCTATAGATGAGTCATTCATTTCAAGAAGGAGCAAAGAGGAGTTATTATGCTCTTGGGGGAATGACAGAAAAAAAAGAGTTTGAAAGACACAGAGGCAAAGGTCCTTGAACCTGGGCAAATGGTTGCTTCTTTGCATGCCCATTTCACTACTATTTTGCCACTGATCATTCATTTATTGAACTTATAGTTTGCCATAAGCTGTAGGGGATGCAGAAAATGAATCAAGGATGGTAGATAAAATATGTAAATAATATAATGTAGTATAACATATTCTTTCAATCAAGAATTTATTTACAAACTTCTGCTGAATTCCTACTATAAGTTATTTTCTGGGCTAAGTGTTGGCAATACAAAGATTAAAGACATAGTCCTAACTTTCAATTGTTAAAAAATTAAAAATAATACCGATAAAGTGCCTTGGATTCTTAGAAAGGAAAAGGAGTATAAATAATCAGGGGAAAAAATTTTAAAGGCAGACTGCATGCTGATAAGAGAAATAAAATAGTAAGGATGTTAGGGCAAAAATTATGTCCAACCCATACTGGACATAAAATAAAATAAATAAAATATTTATTGAAAATAAAAGCAAGAAGTATCTTTTTCATGGAAAATAATTTTGCTTATATTTTTGCCTCAGCAGAAGATAGACTTATTTTAAAAATTCACCAGTTGTAGAGTAACCATGGATAATAGTTACACAAAGTGCCCTACACTAAGTAAACAAAAGGACATAATACGTAGAAATGAAAAGGCAACAAAAGTACTTATAAATCTTAACAAATCTCTGTGAAGTGAGACAAAATATTAAAATAAATTTTCATCATGGTTACAAACAGGGACTTTTAGTGGTGGGATAAAAAAACTGGATTGCCTATAATTAAGCCAAAATACACATCCCTCTTTTTTAAACAAATAATTGTTAACAATTAAATGATTAAACCTACTGTAAAGGGTTTGGATATAAAGAAAACCAAGTAATACACTCAAAGAATCCCTATGGGAAGAGGTTCTTAAAACTCTCCCCCAGGTGCCCCATCCCACTCTGCCCTGCATGGAAGAGCCAGTTCCATTGGACCCTACCGTGATCTGACCTACTTAATACTAGAAAAAAGTCTAATTCTAACACTGTGTATATTGAGAAGGGGAAAATCCAATTGAAAGAGATAATTACTTTCTGGTACAAAGGTAGTTTTGTTTCTGACCATCCAAAGATGGACAACAGTCTCACATGCCTAGTGTTGCCCAGCGGCTTGCATGCTGTTCCTCTGTAAATCCCTTTTCCTATCCAAATAGGAAACTGTGAGATTCATCAGACCTCATGGCTCTTGGCCTCTCACTGTCTGGACAATAAGATTTGTTGGCTTCAGCAATGGGAAAAGCTAATTAAGCCTTTATCCAACTCTCAGGCCAGAATGAAATTACTCTTTTTGGTTATAACATTGTTACGTGTTTTATTACCTCTTTGCACTAGAGAAATAATATTACAATAATTTTGTTCTAAATCCAGGATCTCTGTCTAGTATATACATGTAGGATATATCTATATATGTATATATATAGATATATGCATGTATATATAACAGTTATATAAGTTATATATATATTATATACATAATTTAGAAGCATGCTCATTAGCTCTATTGTTCCTGGTGTCCTTCCTTTTTTTTTCTTGATGAGGGAGAAGTTGTTCAAGTGACCACAGGAATTAGAAAGGAGCAGGACTGAAGAAAGATGATGGACAAATTGATACCTGGCCCCTGAAGTTGCACTCTGACTTTGAAAAATGAATGTAACAATATTCCATCCAAATTGGTTTGCATCTCCTAGGCTTAATGTGGCTGGAACTTAAAAGCACACAGAAGATGGTATTCCTACCATATACCCAGGATATTTTGGTCATTAAGACATCTATGGAGTTATATTTGGAAAGATCTTAACTAACCCTTAAAGGTACATGGGTATGGTCATTGGAACTGATTTAAAATGGGAGGCAAGAAAGACCACACTTTTTGTCAAAATCTAATCTTAAAAAAATTCAAGCTTAAATATGAACTTGTCTCTGTTGTGATAATTTTTTCATTAAAGTGATGCGTCTAAGAGTGTTCCAGAAAACCCTTAAAGGAGCTGACCAATTTAGTAGTTATTCTGATATATTGCACTTAAAGAAGATGCTATTTCTGAAATCTGGATTAAAAAAAAAAACATAAATAGAGAAGATTACATATTTTACAAGAGGTTCCACTACATTATCTTATTAAAGATCAGTCTCCTCTTATGTATTAAAAAGATTATTAAGACTTTAAAATAAATCTCTAGTTTAAAACTTGATTCAGAAACCAACTAATTAGAACTTCAATTAAATTGTTTATTTTTTTCTCTATAGTCTACTTTTATAACAAAGAGTCAGATCACAAGAAAAAAACCCTCACTGATTTCAGGGCTTTATTTATTTACAGAGTTATTCACATTTACATATTTATTTATATATTTACAAAGCAGATGGTGTTTGGCAATCTTCCTCCTTCTTCGACTTTCCTTTTTCCCTTCTCTTCTGAGCTCATAAGTATTTACTGAACACCAACTGTGTCCCAATCTTTGCCACATGCCAACAAAACAATGGTGAGCAAGGTAGGCCAGGTTCCAAGCCTGACGGAGGTTACAGTCAGCTGGGAGCATAAACAAGCAAACAGGGATTTCCAGTACTGTCCTGTGACAGGGAAAGCCCTGCGTGCTTGGGGACCACAAAGGAGAGATGCCTTACTCCAATCTGGAGATTAGGGCAGTGACATCGAAGCTGAGATCTGAAGGATCAGTAGCAATTGCCAGTCAAGGGAGGCAGAGGAGTCTTCTACCTGGAGGGCACAGCATGTGTGAAGTCTCAAGTGTAAGGGAAAGAACACAGTCTTTGAGGAGTTGTAAGAATAGATAGAAATTAGAGGCCAGTCTGGAGAGGAGGCAGAGGAAGGGCAAGAATGGAGACAGAAGACTAACTGATTAAAAGGATATTAACAGTTATCTAAGCTAGGGATGATTTGACTTTGAACTGCAGCAGTGGCAGTGGGGATGGAGCACAGTAGTTGATTTCCAAAGCTATTTGAAAGGTAAGATCAATAGGCTTTGAATAGTGAGTGAGTGTGTGTTTGTGTGTGTGAGTGCGTGTGTGTGTGTGTGTGGTGGGGTTGTGCAAGAAGAAGAGGGAGAAGTAAAGCATGGCCATAGAATTTCTGGTTTTGGCAATTATGATGATATGATGATGCCTGAGATATAGAACACAGGAGGAGGAGAAGGTGTAGGACAGATTGTGAATTTAATTTGGTGAGAAATTAGAGTCAAAATGACTAGCAGAGAGTTGGCCATATGGCTCTGAAAATGAGTAGAGATATCACAGTTGGGGATGCAGAACTGGCAGTGTAAAAATGATTATCAAAGCTATGAGAGTGAGTGAGGCCACACGAGAAACAAACTAGAGAATAAGACTAGAATTTGGCTGGATATCTGTCCATTCCGGTCATCAATAGGCAACAATCTTGTATACAATGATCTGTCAGTGTTCTCTCCTTGGGGCCTCTTCTCATCTGTAGAGATTTCAGATTATGTCTCCTTCCAGGACCTCCTATAATGTATTGTAGGAAGAGCTGTTTGGAGGAACCATCCAGATGTCCAGGTGGCACAAGCTCCTGGCTCCTTTAAGGACTGGCTCAAGTCACACAGAAGGCATGTTGGCCCAGTGCTTCACTGACTTAGTTCCTGGGTGCCACAGAGGTGTAGACAGTTGTGGAAAGAGTCAAACTATTTGGATTCAAGTTGCTTTAAAGCTGCCACTTTCCCTATGCATGGTCATGTCAGTTACATTCAGGTATCAGCTTTTAAACTAGAGAGAGAAGGTAAGATTATATCTGCCTCCAATCCATGTAGAGCTGTCTATCCCTTTTCTATTTCTCTCTCATAGTCTGGGGACCTTTAGTACAGAGTGACAGATGTTTCATCTTAAAGTAGACATCAAATTGCTCTGGAAAAAAGCCGATGGTAAATGTGTATGTGTATGATGGTGGGTCTCTGTGTTTAAGAAGATGCAAGAAGGGAACAGCACTTGCTAAGTATAAAACCAAGCAAGTTATACAGAACAGTAAATCAAATTACCCACCTTTATTTCTTGAAAAACCTATGTGCTTTTTGAGAACACTTAAAAATATTGAAAATGGTTCATTAGAAATACAGTTGATAATATCAATCAGAAGAAAGTGTAGCCATCTACAGTCCATAAACTTTCCAGACAAATCCCAGGTGAAGTCTATAATGATTCCCTTGAGACTTTTGTCCAAACCAGAGTTTAAAAATTCATTTTGGGGAAAATGGCTTGAAAATAATGTGAACACTATAGCAAAGCTGTATAATTCAGGTTGGTAAAATAAGTATTCAGAAAGATACGAAGTTAAATAAATTGAAAGTACAAGTGTGTAATGAAATGCTCTGCGGATAACTAAAAGCAAAGAGGAAAAAAACCCAGAAAAATGGTTATGCCAGAAAATGGCAAGAAAACTGGGATTCTGCTTTCATGATAGTGAAATCAACACTTAAATTACATTGCCCGTTGAACTCCTGTCTAAGGAAGAAAGAAGCATACACATACAATGAAACGCTGTGAGGATTAATGAGTGTGTGTTCAAAGCCTTGCAAAGAATCCAGATGAAAGACATTGTACACAAACAAAGCATTTGTATTGTTTAATCTAACCACGGCTAAAAGCCCAGCAATACCATAAAAAAGCATCTTTCTACGTGAAGGAACTTGAACTTCAAAGAAAGGGAGACAAGTGCTTAGCATAACTGACACATCCTAAATTTTCCTCTTCCAGATTTTCTTGATGGCTATAATATTTTCTTTTAGAATTCCCTGAATTTCAAACCATTAAAGAATGGTTTTTTAAAATTAAACTGGTCTGTTCTAAAGTCACAGGACACGGTTCAACTTGTTCTTTCACTTCTATGTGATGCAGCAGCACATGTGTTGGGAATCGTGGAGGGAATGCAGTGTGTTGCCCAGACCAGCCTCAGGCATATCAAAAGCACTCAGATTTTTATTTTTATTTTATTTATTTTTAAAATTTTATTTTTTATTTGATTTACAATGTTGTGTTAGTTTCAGGTGTACAGCAAAGTGAATCTGTTACATATATACATATGTCCACTCTTTTTTAGATTCTTTTCCCTTATAGGCCATTACAGAGTATTGAGTAGAGTTCCCTGTGCTCTACAGTAGGTCCTTATTAGTTATCTATTTTATATATAGTAGTGTGTATATGTCAATCCCAATCTCCCAATTTATCCCTCCTCCCCCTTACCCCTGGTAACCATAAGTTTGTTTTCTACATCTGTGACTCTATTTCTGTTTTGTAGATAAGTTCATTTGTAGCCTTTTTAAAGATTCTACATATAAGCGATATCATATATTTGTCTTTCTCTGTCTGACTTACTTCACTCAGTATGACAATCTCTAGGTCCACCCATGTTGCTGCAAATGGCATTATTTCATTCTTTTTTATAGCTGAATAATATTCTACTGTATATATGTACCTCATCTTCTTTAAACATTCCCCTGTTGATGGACATTTAGGTTGCTTCCATGTCCTGGCTATTGTAAATAGCAAAGCACTCAGATTTTTATGTGGGGATAATTAACAGTAGAATACAAAACAGAAGAGTTCAAGGCACCTTAGTGTAGACATAGAGCATTAGTGTTGTAATGACTAAAAGTTCCATCATTTTAATTTGTAATTTGCCCAGTGGTAGAGTTATAATGTGGAATCAAGGATGGAACTGTTACCCACCTGCTATTTGGGCACAGAGTGATTTATCAGTAATAACCTTGACTATTGCTGGAACATGTTTATAATATTCTCCAAGGGCAGGTATGTGTGCTGGCTGATGTTCTCAATTCAGGTTCCAAAAAGGAAGGGGCTCCTTCTAAAAGGAGTTTATACAGATGAGTGGAGAAACTGAAGATAATATACCACCAAAGAGAACATGCCACCAGAGAGGGTGCAGGTAAAAAAACATTTAGGCTAGAGAGAGGCAGAGAGCTGCAGTATCACATGAGCATTGCCATTAACTAGTAAAGACAACAGCCAGTCTTTTCCAGAATGGAATAGAGGAAACCAGAATCTTCCACAGAAATTATTGATGAACTCTCTGAAGGCACAGAACTGAAGAATTATGGGTGACTTTAAGGTCTCTGAATCAAGAAGAGGATGTTCCCACAAGATGATCTGGAGCGCTAGAGGAAGACTGAGAATGGCCAAAGGACAGGTTCTTGTCTTTGATACAGAGGATAAGAGGCATTACTAGATTCTTGGGGGAAAGAAGAAAAAATTAGTATAAAACTCCCTTTAAGCTTTATAAATCATCATTTTTAAGTGTAGATCTTGATAGTGTGGTCCAGGCATTCTCACAAATCTGTTAAGATACTGTTTAAATATAAGGACACATGAACTGGGTGGTCCCTCCCCAGTTATTTAAAGACTGTGGTGGCCAGTGGAGAGAAGACCAGGTAAGAAACACACTTACGAAATTCTGTGTTAGTGAGGTATGCTTATGACTGAGAGAGCTAATGTTTCAGAAAGGTTCTGCTTTGCTTCTCTATTCTCATCTGTAAAATAAATATGGAAAATAGTCTTCACTTTATATAAGTATCATGAAGACCAAAAGAGAAAAGGTACATTAAGCTTAGCAAACGGTGAGTGCTCAATAAAAGGTTTGTTATAATTACTCACTGTCACTCCTCACACACACGAGTGTTTGTGTGCACCCCTATTTATAGACACACAAACTATAACTTAGTTTTTAAAAAAACAGGAGTCTTGGAAAAGAAAATAGAGGTCAGAAAGAAAGTAGTGTTTAATTTGTTTTGAGAGAAGAGAATATTTTTATTCTCCCAACATACAACATATTGCATTACTGTATTTCAACAATCTGTAAGATAAATACAGGCAGACCTCAGAAATGTTGTGGGTTTGTTCCAGACCACTGCAATAAAGTGAATATCACAATAAAGTGAGTCATATGAATTTTTTCATTTCCCAGGGCATATAAAAGTTATGTTTACACTTTACTATAGTCTATTAAGTGTGTGATAGCACTATGTCTAAAAAAACGATGTACAGACTTTAATTAAATATACTTTATTGCTAAAAATGCTATCTATCATCTGAGCCTTTAGTGGGTTGCAATCTTTTTGTTGGTGGAGGGTCTTGCCTCGATGTTGATGGCTGCTGACTGATCAGGCTGGTGGTTGCTGAAGGCTGGGGTAACCGTGGCAGTCTTAACATAAGACAACAATGAAGTTGTCACATCCATTGACTTTTCTTTTCACAACAATTTCTCTGTTGTGAAAATGCTGTTTGATAGCATTTTACCCACAGTAAAACTTCCTTCAAAATTGGACTGAATCCTCCCAAACCATGCCACTGCCTTATCAACTAAGTTTACATAACATTCTAAATCCTTTGTTGTCATTTCAACAATCTTTACAGCATCTTCACCAGGAATAGATTCTATCACAAGAAACCACTTTCTTTGTTCATCCTTGAGAAGTAACTCCTCATTCATTTTATCATGAGATTGCAGTAGTTCAGTCACACATTCAGGCTCCACTTCTAATTCTAGTTCTCTTAGAACTGTAGTTACTTCCTCCACTGAAGTCTCAGACCCCTCAAAATCATCCATGAGGGTTGGAATCAACTTCTTCCAACCTGTTAATGTTGATGCTTTTACTTCTTCCCATAAATTGTGGATGTCCTTAATGGCATCTAGAATGGTGAATCCTTTCCAGAACTTTTTCAATTAACTTTGCCCAGATCCACTGGAGGAATCACTATCTATGGCAGCTATAGCCTAACAAAATATACTTCTTAAATAATAAAACTTGTAAGTCAAAATTACTCTTTGATCCATGGGCTGCAGAATGGATGTTGTATTAGCAGACATAAAAACAACATGAATCTCATTGTGCATCTTTATCAGAGCTCTTGGGTGACCAGGTGCATTGTCAATGAGCAGTAATATTTTGAGAAGAATTTTTCTTCTGAGCAGTAGGTCTCAAAAGTGGGCTTAAAATATTCAGGAAATCATATTATAAAGAGGTGTGCTGTCATCAAACTTTGTTGCTCCATTTCTAGAGCATAGGTAGAGTAGATTTAACATAATTCCCTAACATTAACATAACCCTTTAACATAAGGCCCTAGGGTTTTGGTATGGTCAATGAGCATAGGCTTCAACTTCAAGTCACCAGTTGCATTAGCTCCTAACAAGAGAGTCAGCCTGTCCTTTGAAGTTTTGAAGCCAGGTATTGACTTCTTCTCTCTAGCTATGAAAGTCCTAGATGGCATCTTCTTCCAAGATAAGACTGGTTCATCTACATTGAAAATATTTTGTTTAGGGTAGCGATTTTCATTAATTAGTTTAGCTGGATCTTCTGGATAACTTTCTGCAGCTTCTCCAAGAGCACTTGCTGCCTCACGTTACACTTAATGTTATGGAGACAGCTTCTTTTTTTCAACCTCATGAATCAACCTCTGCTAACTTCAGACTTTTCTTCTGCAGCCTCCTCACTTCTCTCAGCCTTCACAGAATTGAAGAGAGTTAGGGCCTTTCTCTGGATTAGGCTCTGATTTAAGGGAATGTTGTGGTTGTTTTGATCACCTTGCCAGATCACTAAATTTTTCTCCACATCAGCAGTAAGACTGTTTCACTTTCTTAGCATTCGTGTGTTTACTGGAGTAGCACTTTTCCTTTTCCTTTGCATTCACAACTTGGCTAACGGTTTGGTGTAAGAGACCTAGCTTTCAGCCGGTCTTGGCTTCTGACATGCCTTCCTCACTAAGTTTAATCATTTCTAGCTTTTGATTTAAAGGAAGAGATGTGCAACTCTTCCTTTCACTTGAATATTTAGAGGCCATTGTAGAGTTATTAATTGGCCTAATTTCAATATTGCTTTGTCTCAGGGAATAGGCCTGAGGAGAGCTGGAGAGACAGGGAATGGCCAATAGGTAGAGCAGTCAGAACACACACGACATTTATTGATTAAGTTCATGGTGGTATACGGGAGTAGTTCGTCTTGCCCCAAAATAATTACAATAGTAACATCAAAGATCATTGATCACAGATCACCATAACAAATAACATTATAATGAAAAAGTTTGAAATATTGTGAGAATTACCAAAATGTGACACAGACACACCAAGTGAGCAAATGCTGTTGGAAAAATGGCGCCCATAGAATTGCTCAATGTAGGGTTGCCACAAACCTTCAATCTGTAAAAAACACAGTATCTGCAGAACACCATACCGTGAAATGCAATAAAACAAGGTATGCTTGTATAAAGGTAACAAATTGGGTAATTTTTTTCCATTTTGAAGAAAAAGTTTCTGCCTGTGAATGATCTCTGATTAATTTGTGAAAAAAGCATTTTTATTCCATTAATATATATTTTTCATTTATAGTGATTCTATCTCTTGCCAAACCATATAAAATTAGTAAACATTCCTGTGAGACAAATCAACTCTAAGATTCATATCCTGGTGATGTTAGCCATAATAAAACATTTTCCAGAGCATGTTACTCACATCAGACATAACTCTTAAAAGCCTATGCCCATTTGTAGCGAGAAAACTTGGTAACAATACGAATTAGAATTAGAATGGAGATGTTTTGTCAGGCTGTCTCCCGGCTTTCTATCTATGTAGATGCCTGCTGAAAATCTTTACTTTGCCCTGTAATAATTAAGTATGATTCAGTCTTACTTCCCCAGTTTTCACTGAGACCACATGTATATTATCAAGTCTTTCATCTTCTTCTCTGACTCCCTGCTAAATACAAAGTCAGGTTACAACAGAGACTTAGAAACAATTACAGTCCACATGCTCCCTGCTAAAGTGGCTGGGGAAAATGATTAGGGGTAGGGGGTGGCTGCTTTGTCCTAACAAATTGCCTCCCTCATTTATTCCCTTTAATAGCAAGAATTGGTCAGTGGTTGCTCAGGGCATACTAAGTTAATGGTGTTAGGACTATTCTTGATAGCACAATATTTCTACCCAGCATATTCCACCTGTCTTATTCAAATACCCGCTGGCAATGCAGAGTTTGAAAAGGTTGCTGGCAACCGTTCTCAGGTATGAATCAAAAGAAGAGTCCCAGATAGCTATTAAAGGACAATGATTGGAAGTAGGTCTTGGTAAAACGCTGAAGCAGGTTCATGTGTATATAAATGAATAGCCAATAAATAACCCAAGCATTCAACTTGTATTGAAGACAACAGAAGATGTCTGAGTTTGAGTTCATAGTTTTTGCCTGATTTTTCAGCTAGGTAAGGAAATTGGCCAGCTGACATAACTTAAAGGTGCAGCAGGTGGTAAAAAGAAGTTTCTCAGAACCCTACAGAATCAGCATCACCAGGAGTGATAATTTATTCAGCCTACAGTTGAACTGTTTGTTGTTTCTCCCTGTGAAAATATGTGTTTCACATAATTTTTTTTCTGCATTTCTTTCAAGAGTTCTACAGATTTTATAATGTTTAATTAAAAGAGCACTACATTCCCATGATGTACACACTCATAGGTTCCTGGGCATAAAGAGAGTTCTAATCATTCTAGTGGAAGAAAAATTATTTGATTCTGCAGAGTCTTGCCTAAGCCAAACTAAATGGAGGCAAACACAATAATGGGATGTGTTTGGCTTTCAAGGAAAGACCACTCTCAGCTTCTGTTGTTAAAGATGTTCTAGAAAAACATTGTCATAATGTAACAAAATAATGATAATAATGAACATTTATTAATTTCTCACTAAGATTCAGAATAAATGCTAAACACCTCAATGCACTGAATCATTCAAACCTTTCAACACATCCACTATGAGGGTACGTTTATTGTCCTCATTTTATTTGTTTATTTATTTTTACTTTTGGCTGCTTTGGGTCTTCGTTGCTGCATGCAGGCTTTCCTTAGTTGCGGTGAGTGGGGGCTACTCTTCGTTGCGGTGTGCGGGCTTCTCATTGTGGTGGCTTCTCTTGCTGTGGAGCATGGGCTCTAGGTGCGCAGGCTTCAGTAGTTGTGGCGTGCAGGCTCAGTAGTTGTGGCTCGTGGGCTTAGTTGCTCCATGGCATGAGGGATCTTCCCGGACCAGTGATCGAACCCATGTCCCCTGCATTGGCAGATGGTTTCTTAACCACTGAGCCACCAGGGTAGTCCTGTCCTCATTTTATGTATGAGGAAACAGGCTGGCAAGAAGTAGAGAAGGAAAACAATGTTAAGTCGGCCTAGCCTAGAGCCTGTACACTCAACCACTAGTTACTGCCTGTACACCCCAGAGAAAGCTCTGGAGGGCTGTGGAGATGGCACAGGTAACCATTCCTGTATCCTGGGCTGAGTTCTGCTTAAGAGCCATGACAATTGTTAGCAACAATTCAACTCCAATATTTTCTCAGCACCCAACTGAATCATCATCCCCTTGATGTTATAGTTGAGGGAACAATGATTTATTACTTCTCAGATTTATAAGTGATAGATATGCACACAGAGGGAAAATAATGAAGAAAAAACTGAGAGTTTTTTCGTGATGACTGAGAGTCATGACAGCTGGATTTTAGACTCAATTTTTCTAGTAATTAACTGTGTGCATTTGGGCAAAAAGTCACCCTATTGTTTTTCACCTCAGCTTATGTTACATTTGTCTGCAGGACAGGAGAAGACTATTAGTGATTCCCTTTTTCTTGGTAGTAGAGATTACATTAACTTTCTACTTCTAAAAACTCTCTGTAGGAATTTGCGGACTTGAGAATTTAGCCAGCTTAACCTGTGGAGTTTGTTCAATTCTGGCCACATTAGACTTAAAATTCTCCAGGATGGGGTCTATGCCTGCTTAATTATTTTTTTGGAGACATAGACAAGGCAGTCTTTTTTGTAATGTTATTGGAAAATGACGAAAATAAATCGTTGGGGTAGAGGGCAATAGAGTATATATGAAACAATAGTTTTAGACATTGGACAACAGGTGCATGATAGTAATTCCTGAGAAAAGGGAAACCAATGAGGTGAACCCTGTAATCCCTCCAGCTTACCCCCTAGAGAGAATTTCCAGGCCACAGCACAAGGTTCAAAGAGAGCCCAGCCATCTCCCCAAGTTGAGGAGAAAGAGTGTGAATTCAGGGACACCAAGATGGCTAAAATTTGCAGGCAAAGTACCAGAGAGGAGAACTTTAAGGAGAGGAGCTAGTGGGAGGAGAAGGGAGAGAGAGAACAAACTACTCTGGAGATGAGGCTTCCACTCAAGTCTTTGGTTGAGTATTGATCAATGCATGCATGTAAGGAAACAACTAAGAACTGAAAGAAGCAGAAACAGAAAAGAAACAGGGAGAGAATAATTGGAATAATTGCGCATACAGGTCTGGGAAGAGTTTGTGTTCTCAGTAGCCAAAGTGAAAAGGCCTCCTAATGTGCAAGGCATCAAGTCATGTCCTGGAAAAGGTATTGCTTCAGTAATGGAATCAAATTAACCCTAGGCTAAAAGTGTTTTGGCCCATCTAGCAAAGCTTAAAAGTAAGCCTTGAAAGGATAAAACTGTTTCCAGGTAAGTAAACTAAGTGTAAGAGCAAAGTATCAAAATATTTTAAATAAATACAACAAAATCCAGCACCCAAAAGTTTAAAATTCACAACGTCTGGTATCTGATATCAAATCAAAGATTACCCAGCACACAAAGAAGCAGGAGAATATG
This sequence comes from Eschrichtius robustus, assembly GCF_028021215.1. Taxonomy (NCBI): domain Eukaryota; kingdom Metazoa; phylum Chordata; class Mammalia; order Artiodactyla; family Eschrichtiidae; genus Eschrichtius; species Eschrichtius robustus. The sequence continues at coordinate 28,973,961 of NC_090825.1, forward strand.
ACCCATAATCAGGAGAAAAGTTGATCAGTATAAATACACCCAGAAATGACACAGATGATATAATTAGTAAGCAAGGACAGACATTGGTCTTAGCAATTTTTTTTTAGATATGTCTCCTCAGGCAAGGGAAACAAAAGCAAAATAAACAAATGGGACCACATCAAACTAAAAAGCTTTTGCATAGTGAAAGAAACAATCAACAGAACAAAAAGGCTGCCTACTGAATGGGAGAAGATATTTGCAAATGAAATCTAATAAGGAGTTAATATCCAAAATATATGAAGAACTCATACAACTCAACATCAAAAAACCAAACAATCCAATTAAAAAATGGGCAGAGAACCTGAATAAATACTTTTCCAAAGAAGACATACAGATGGCCAACAAACATGTGAAAAGAACACATCCCTGATTTACATCAGGGAAATGTAAATCAAAACCACAATGAGATATCATCTCACACCTGTCAGAATGGCTATTATAAAAACGACAACGGATAAGAAGTGTTGATGAGGATGTGGAGGAAAGGAAACACTTGTGCACTGCTGATGGGAATGTAAATTAATGCAGACACTGTGAAAAATAGTTATGGAGGTTCCTCAAAAAATTAAAAGTAGAGCTACTATTTGATCCAGCAATTCCACCTCTGGGTATTTATCTGAAGAAAACAAAAACACTAATTCAAAAAGATACATGTACCCTTATGTTCATTGCAGCATTATTTACAATAGCCAAGGTATGGAAGCAACCTAAGTGTCCAACCATAGATGAATGGATAAAGAAAGTGTAATAGAATATATATACAATGGAATACTACTCAGCCATAAAAAAATAATAAATTCTTGCCATTTGCTACAACATGGATGACCTAGAGGATATTATGCTAAGTGGAATAAGTCAGACAGAGAAAGACAAATACTCTATGTTATCATTTATATATGGAATCTAAAAAACAAAACAAACAAACATAAAAAAACAGAGAGTCATTAATACAGAGAATGAACAGGTGGTTGCCAGAGGGAAGTGGGTGGAGGGATGAGTGAAATAGGTGAGGGAGGTTAAGAGGTACAAACTTTCAGCTACAAAATAAGTGAGTCATGAGGATGGAATATAAAGCATGAGGAATATAGTCAATAATAATGTAATATCTTTGCATGGTCACAGATGGTAACGACTAGTCATAGTGGTCATTTTAGAAAGTACAGAAATATCAAATCACTATGCTGTGCACCAGGAACTAACATAGTGTTGTATATCAATTATACTTCAAAAACCAACAAATAAACAAACTCATAGAAAATGAGATCAGATTTGTGGTTACCAGAGGTGGGGAGTGGTGGGAAGTGGTACTGGATGAAGGTGGTCAAAAGATACAAACTTACAGTTATAAGATAAATAAATACTAGGGATGTGATGTACAACATGACTAATAAAATTAACACTGCTGTATGTTATACATGAAAATTGTTAAGAGAGTAAATTCTGAGTTCTCATCATAAGGAAAAGGTATTTTTCTTTTACTTTTATTTTGCATCTCTATAAAATGATAGATGTTCACTAAACTAATTGTAGTAATCATTTTATGATGTATGTAAGTTAAATCATTAAGCTGTACACCTTAAACGTGTATAGTGCTGCATGTCAATTATATCTCAATAAAACTGGAAGAAGAAACTCCAGCTATTATAGACATAATTCATATATTCAAGAAGGTAAAATAAGATATGAATATTATGAAGGAAACAAAAGAATGATATAGAAAACACCTGCAATGAACATGCAGAGACAAAATATACAACATAATTACACTGGATAAAAATTACACTGGATGGGATTAGACACTGCAAAAGAAAAGAGTAGTGCATCAGTGAGCTGGACAATTAATTTAAAGCTGTCTAACATATTTTTAAATAGAGTCCCAGAAGGAGAGAAACGTGTGTGTGTGTGTGTGTGTGTGTGTTATGAGGACATAATGGTTAAAAATATTTCCTAATTTCATGAATTCTGTAAACTCAAATTCAGCAATTTCTACTTACCCCAAGCAAAAGAAACACCAAGCAAACTACACCAAAGAACATGATAATCAAATTGCTGAAAATCAGTGTCAAAGAGGAAGTCGTTAAAGCAGTGGGGGAAAAAAGAGTTTTCACATTTAGAGAAATAAATAAAAGATTGACAGAAGACTTCTTATAAGAATAATGCAATTAAGAAGACAATGGCATATCTTTTAAGTACTAACATTTTTTCAGTCTAGAATTTTGTCCTTAGAGAATATATATTTCAAAAATGAAAGCAGAAAGAAAGATATCTTTCAGACACAAAAACGCTGAAAGAGTTCATTAACAACAGACTTGCACTGCAAGATATGTTAAAAAAATTCTTTAGGCAGAAGGAAAAAGATACTGAATAGAAATTTGCATCTATCTAAAGAAATGAAGTATAATATGTAGATAATATAGAAGATATTTCTTTTTCTAATTTCTAAAATATCTGAAAAAGATAATTGACAATTTCAAGTAAAACTAATAATAACGCATAGTGGGTTTTTACATATGTAGAAGTAAAATATTTGATAAAGATAACATAAAAGCTGGGAGAGGTAAGTAGAAGTATACTACTGTAAGATTCTTATACTGAATGTTAAATGGTGCAGTATTTGAGTACAGATTATAAGTTAAAGGTATATACCATAAATCCTAAAGCAACCACTAAAATCACATACAATAAAGAAGATAAAATGGAATAATAATAAATATTCAATTAATTTAAAAGAATTCAGGAAAAGAGGAAAAATAAAGCAAATAACAGATAGAACATATAGAAAAAAAATAGCAAGATGTTTGGCTTAAACCCAACCATATCAATAATCATATTAAATGCAAATTTTGGACAAAGTTTAGCAAATCAAATGCAACAAAAAATAAAAAGGATAACAAATTAAAACCAAATGGAGTTTATCCTTGGAATATGCAGTTGGCTTAGCATTTGAAAATCAATCAGTATAATTTGCCATATCAAGAGACTAAAGAAGAAAAAACATTTGATCATATCAACAGATGCAGTAAAAACACTTAATATAATCCAACATCCATTCAGGATAAATACTCTCAGCAAACTAGGAAAAGAAAGGAACTTCTTCAACTTGATAAAGAGCACTTATGAGGAGACTGACTGCAAAGGGGCCTGAGGGATATTTTCAGGGTGATAGAAATGTTCTTTATCTTGATTGTTTTGGTTGATGCATGTCTGCTTATGGTTTTCAAACTCATCAAATTTTATGCTTAACATCTATAAATAAAGAAAATACCCGTCATCATAAGTAACATTCTGATGTAAATAAAATGTGATCTGAGGGCACAAGATATGTAAAGACTGACTCCAGGAAAGTCAGGGATGCTTTTAGGAATCAGAAATATTTGACTTGGTCTTGAAGTTAGAGTAGGTGAAAGAGAAGGTGCAGGTAGTAAGCATACTCTTCAGCTCCTCCCTGCGGGGAGATTATCTTTCTCTTTCCTGTTGATTCAGTGTGTCACTGGCTTTGGCCAAGTCCTAGTGGAAGCTTTATTACATAGTGATTTGCTCTGATCTTTTTTCTCCTTGTCCTTTCAACAATACTCCAGATAGTGCCTGCTCTATCCACACATCACATGACTGAGAAATAAACCTGTGTTTATTTCAAGCTACTGAGATTTTTGGATCATTCTTTTGTGTTTTAACTTAGTATATCCTAACTGATACAGAATGTAAGAGTGATCTAGGAATAATTCCAATAAAGCCGTAGAGGTTTGGAGGGTTAAGGAGTATTAAGAAGGTCAACGTGATCAGACTGTAGAAGCATGGAGGAGAGTGACATGGAAACAAACTGCGAATGACAGTGAATGCCAAGTTAAGGCATCTCAATAATTTTTCTTCTTGACAATGAGAAGCCATTCAAAATTTTAATCAGAGGAGTAAAATTAAAAAGAAAATTTAACTAGTGGTAGTGCTGAGAATGGACCTAAGGGGAAGAGAATGGTTGAGTATCTTTCCATAAAGTAAGTTGAAAGAGAAAATTGTTGTGTGTTGGTGTGTTATCATTTACAGGTTCACAAGAATTTACATGGACATATGCATTTTATACTCTATAGATTTTCTATTTATGCATATTTGATAACACATAAAAGTTTTCCATTTTTACATCCTTTGTGTGTGTGTGATGGTGATAAAGTTGAATTTTAAAGGCCATATCTCTCATCTCTCAGAACTGTGGTAAGATTGATTACCTCTCTCTGATATTATCAATTACTTAAAAAAAAAACCAAATAAATCACTCCAAAGTATTATTAATGTCTGAAGTATCTTGCTGCCAATTATAGAAGTCAAAAAGTCAAAAAGATCATGTAAGATATATATCTCTCTATACATATGTGAATGTATACATACATATTACATATATATCTAGATAGATAGATAGATATACTGTGTCCATTTACAGTCCCTTCTGAGTGACTCAGCTCCAGATAATTCCTCAGAAAATACTAGACTCAAAACCTGGGGATCCTGCCTTTCTGGCTACAGCTGGTAAGGTCAAAAGTGGGCACCCGGACCAAAAGCAGCAAGTCTACCATGTCTATAGTTTTGAATTTTATATAAACAAATAGGCATATAAAGGCATTATTGTTTATTATGAAAGAATTTTAAATTAACAGAAGAGCTCCTGCTACCAAGTTTAAGAATTAAGACATTAATATTTTTTGACATTAATATTTTTTGAGACCCAAGTGTGCCACCCTGCAATCACATCTCCTTTCCTATCTGCCTTACCAGAGGTAACCACTATTCTAAGTTTGGTGTAAATTATTCCTTTTAATTAAAAATAATTTAAACAATTTTAGCACCTATATGTATGTATATTTACACATATATACATACCTATTTATATATATACTTATACATATATATATGGACATATACTGTCTATATGTTCGGCTTGTCTATTTTTAAAAGCTCTGGAAATGCATCCACACTTTGCCTATTCTCTGATGACTTGCTTGTTTCCTTCTTTTACATAGTATGATGTTTTGAGATTCAGCCATGTTTATACTGAATGGCTCATTTGTTTTTATTGCTATTCCAGTATATGAATAGATCATGATTTATTTATACATTTTATTCTTAATGGACATTTATGTGTTTGTTTTCTTTAAAAAGATTCTTGTGCCTAGTATATATATATACAAGTATTTCCCTAGGTTATTTATTTAGGAGTGGAACAGCTGGGTCATAGAGTGGGTACATGTACAACTCCGTAGGGTGCTATCGTTTTCCAAAATTGTTGTAATAATTTTTGCTCTCAAAAGTATGAATGAGAATTCACATTATTCCAAATATTCACCTACACTTGGCATTGTCCAACTTTTAAATTTTTGCTAGGTATGAAATAGTATTTCATTGTGGTTTTGATTTTTATTTCTGTGATAAAAAATATGGATAACATTGTAAAGCAACTATACTTCAATAAAACACCAAAACTTAAAACTAAAATTTAAAAAAAATTTTTAAAAAGTGGATAAGCACTTTTATTTTTCACATGAGCCATTTGTGCTTCTTCTTGTGTGTAATAATACCATTTGCCATTTTTGGGGTGGAGGAGGGCTGGGTTGTTTGTCTTTTTCTTGATTCATTGGTGTTTTGAACATTAGTTTTATTTTGGTTGTATAGCTGTCAAATAACTTCCTCTAGTATTTGTCTTTTTTTACCTTTTTTTTTTGGGTGCCTTTTGACAATTTGAAGTTCTAAATTTTAATATAGTCAAATTTATAGTATTATTCTTTGTGGTTTGGGCTCTTTGTGTCTTTTTTTAAATTAATTTTGTAAGTGAAATAGGGAGCATTTTCTTTTAAATTTTATTTATTTATTTTATTTATGGCTGTGTTGGGTCTTCGTTTCTGTGCGAGGGCTTTCTCTAGTTGTGGCAAGCGGGGGTGACTCTTCATCGCGGTGCATGGGCCTCTCACTATCGCGGCCTCTCTTGTTGCGGAGCACAAACTCCAGACGCGCAGGCTCAGTAATTGTGGCTCACGGGCCTAGTTGCTCCGCGGCATGTGGGATCTTCCCAGACCAGGGCTCGAACCCATGTCCCCTGCATTGGCAGGCAGATTCTCAACCACTGTGCCACCAGGGAAGCCCCTCTTTGTGTCTTAATAAGAACATTTTCCTACCCTGAAGTAAAAAAATATATATATCTTCCTATTTTTAATTATAATAGTTTGTAGTTTTTTCTTTCACATTAAATCTTAAATTCACTTCAATTCACTTTTAATCTTCTAGTGTTTACAGTTTTTTGTTTCCTGCTTATATTTTCAAACTATTCTTTTGCTTCTTTAAGGATAATGTTATGTTTTGTGTTTGATATTTCCAATGTTGGAAGTTTTTGAGGACTGTTTAATCTGGATTTCAATCATTGTGTCTTCTTTGTGTTTTATGAATTTTGAATGTGGGCTGCTCATGTTCTTTGAGTTTTAATCTGTGGTACTTTGAGTGCCGGTGTAAACTGAGTTTCTTCTGAGGTTATTTGTATTTGCTTCTGTCAATCATCCTTGGCAGTTGTCTTCCATCAGTGGTGGCAAGGCTAAATTAGGTGAAATTACAAATATGCTCCAAATCTCAGTTGCTTAACATAACAAAGGTTGATTTCTTGTTCATGCAAAGTCTGTTGTAAATTCAGGGAACTCTCCAGGGCATGTGATTTCTATCCAGGCCAATTGAGTTTCCAACATCTTGTAGATGCTATATCTGGGACACATGTCCTCCTGGTCAATATTGTTGGGGAAAGAGAGACCTAGAGTACATCTCACGAGCTTTGCTATTCTTCTGCCCAGAAGTAACTTCTGTCTTTTCTACCTATAGCCAGTTGGTCAGAATTAGTCACATGACCCAGTTGCAAGGGAACTGAGAAATGCGAGAAACCCTCGGTATACTGGCTGAGCACCACTGTCTCTGCCACAACTAAACACAGCAACACCTGGTTCAAACCCTCTGCTTGAAATTTTTGGATCAAAAATGGTAAAGCCAAAATAAAATTTGTGTGAAAGCCAACTAGGAAAATTCTTATGGGAGATTTTTCCTTCATCTGGTATCCAGATTAAGAAGAGCATGTTCTCGTGCTGTCCTATTCTGCATTTATTTCTTGTTTAATCTAACAGAGTGTTACCCTTCGAGGTTCCAGGTTTATGTGGAGCTTTCCTATTAGGTTCCTTGGAGAGCTTCTATCACCTGAACATTGTACCAGGGGCAGACAACCATCTCCAAGTGGAAGCCCCAAATCTTTATCATTTGGCAGAAACCATCAGGGCAAAGCAGGTTTTGCCTTATTCACTTACCCACCAGGAGTTTTGTTTACACTTTGTTTTGTGAGATCAGCAGATTCCTTACTTTTGTGACAGCTCAGCAATACATTTAAAATGATGCTTTTAATTTTCCTCAGCTTTTTAGTTGTTTCCCTCAAGAGAGTCATGCAGGGTATCTAATGTGCCATATTACTGGAAACAGGAGTGTACTATAGAATTTTTAATTATTTAGTATATTCTTAGCCATATATTACTTAATTCATACCTGTAATGGCCCATTAGTTAAAATCAAGAAGGATTAGGTGTAATCAAGTTAAAATAAAACTTAGAGGAATATAAAAGACCATATATCTGCAACTTTACTTTGAGATGCCTTTTAATAGCTCTATAAATTGTATTCATTTGGTCAATTAGTATATAGCTATAAAGTCATCTCTACTACTTCAGAAATCTACATTGAAGGGAGAAAATATGATAAGTAAATGTGATTTGGCTTTTCGTTCAATGGTAGCAAATGTTATTCATACCTTTAATGAATCATTTACAGAAAAGTGGTTGAAATTTTTAAGCCTCTTATCTAGTCGTTTGAAATAAAACAGATGTATAAAAATAGTCCAGTTGAATTTATTGTAAAACAAAATGAAATAATTCAAGGTTAAGGTAGAAATTTTTCCATTTCAGTGCAATGACACATCTCAAATCTACGTCTTTATACTCAATACTAAAACCAAATATAATACAATATCCTATAAAATAAATTTGTCAATAATTCATGCATTTCTCTTAAGTGGTTTAAATCACATTAAGCCATATGTATCTCTAATTATCTGTGAGAAAAGTCATGTTTAATGTCCTTGTATATCATAAAGATCAATTTGCCAGTCTTTAACTTTTAAAATCTAGAATATTTTTATTTAATCACATTTAATTTTATTGCAAACAGATGTATGATTAAAACAATTCTTAATGTGGTTTGCAGGATTATGAATAACAGTGAAAAGAGTTTGGGAATAAAAACTGGATGGACAAACTGCTGTACTTGAGAATCCCCAACTGCGCCAACAAGAAGAGATCTTTTCTCTGACAGAGTCGGAAGTTGAGCCACAAGGAAGGTGAATGCAACTGGCGAGGAGCAGCAGGGGAGCAGAGAGTGGGTTGCCGAGTTACCCCAAATGTGGGAAGTGAAACTGTCTTCACACCCACAGGGACAAGGAGCTAAGGCAATTGCTAGAACTGCATTGACTGCACTGTATCTTGATCTACTCTTGCTCTCCTAGGCTTTATTTCCATACAGGGAGAGATGGGGACTAGTCAAGCGTCTGGCATGATTGTCCTCCTTATTTCTAAACTTTACAATAGACCCCCATGACTTTATTTTTTTTTTAGCTTTATTGAGATATAATTGGCATACAACATTGTGTAAGTTCAGAGTGTGGGATGTGATGTGTAGATACACTTACATGCTACAAAATGATTGCCACCATTGCATTAGCTAACACCTTATCATGTCACATAATTACCATTTCTTTTTTGTGGTGAGACCATTTAAGATCTACTCTCTGAGCAACTCTCAAGTATATGACACAGTATTGGTAACTATAATCACAGGTGGTGCATTAGATCCCGAGAGCTTATTCATCTTCTAACTGGAAGTCTGTACTCTTTGACCAACATCTCCCTAGTTCCTATGTCCCCGAGCCCCTGGCAACCACCATTCTACTAAGTAGACAGAGTTTCTACTAAGTCCGGCATTTTTAGATTCCACATGTAAGTGAGATCACACAGCACTAGTCTTTCTTTGCCTGACTTATTTAATTTAGCATAATGCCCTCAAGGTCCATCCATGTTAGACCCCCATTACTTTAATTTAAACCGAATGTGTCTGACTTTAAAAAATAAATCTTAGAAAAGCTTAGCAGAGGTTAAAAGAATAAGATCTATGCAGAAAGTTTAAAAGGAGCTCAGAGAAAAGAAAAACCAGGAGACAACAGGCTTGCTTGCCCCATGCATTACTCGATATATTGTTTAGCCAAAGGTAGGACTTCAGGACGATGGCACCTGGCATGGAAATGAGTGAACATGGAGGACAGAGTTCTCTTCTTAAGCCAAAAGGATGTTTTGATGAGACCCCCAAAGGAAGAGAAAGGTCTATTAAGTCTTCCACCCCAAGAGCATAGCACAGCAGCAATTGTTTCCAATTATGTTAAAAACACAGATTTACTAAAACTTACCAACTCCATCAAGTACATAGAGTCTGGTAAAGGTGCCCACCTGAACTTCTTTCACCTGTTTACAAATTTTCTACAAAATGTTTAGTTGTTTGCCAATCTGAAGATGAGCCATGGCTCATTCGGAGATCCCAATACATTTTTTTTTTTTTAAGAATTCTAATCGGTTTTTTTTTTAAAAGAGCTCCTGACTTATTTATTTATTTATTTATTTTATTTTATTTTTTTGGCTGTGTTGGGTCTTCGTTTCTATGCGAGGGCTTTCTCTAGTTGTGGCAAGCGGGGGCGACTCTTCATCGCGGAGCATGGGCCTCTCACTATCGCGGCCTCTCTTGTTGAGGAGCACAGGCTCCAGACGCGCAGGCTCAGTAGTTGTGGCTCACGGGCCTAGTTGCTCCGCGGCATGTGGGATCGAACCCGTGTCCCCTGCATTGGCAGGCAGATTCTCAACCACTGCGCCACCTGGGAAGCCCCCAATACATTTTTTAAAGCCCTAGTTTGTGCTTTCAGGATAGTCAGGAAAAAAGAAGAGGAAGAGATTTTCCCTTTTTAATAAAGAGTTATTGTTTAAATGATTTCCTATATTCCTTACCCTGTCACATTGAAACAGGAGGGAAAGGGGCAGGGCATAACCTTTAAAAGAATGATATAGCCATTGAGACTATGACATAACTGGTTAGAACTGATTAGGCCCAGGATGGTGGAAGAATCGACTTCCAGTGGACCTTAAGCCTCATTACACGCTCATTGTAAGACATTAGCGCGCTAAGTGACACACCCTCAGGCACCATGACCATAAAAGGCCAAGAAGTGGGCAGTGGCCCATTTCCTGGAAATCTCCGCCCCTTCTCCAAAATAGTTGGAATAATCCTCCTACTCATTAGCCTATGAAATTACCCAGCCCATAAAAACTAACCACCCCATATTTCGGGGCCTCTCGCCTCCTGAGATGGCCCACACTCCGTGGAGTGTGTTTCTCCCAAGGCCGTTCTCGCCTCCTGAGACAGACTGCATTCTGTCTATGGCATGTGTATCTCTAAGTAAATCCACTTCTCACATACAGCTTTGTCTCTCACTGAATTCTTTCTGCAATGAGACATAAAGAACCTGAGCTTCATTAAGTCCTGAGACCAGGTGTGTGATCTCAATTAAAAGACAGTGGGTTCAAGTCCCAATCTCAGTTGCCCAGTTTCAACATCAGATGGAAGGACACATTTTTCTTTGTGCTAACAGGAGGTATAGCTTTAGAACACACTGCAATGAATATTTGATTTGCTCAATGAGAAAAGCCAGTGTAAAAAAAGTATCTCCTATTATTTTTCCAGTGTCTCTAAATAGATTTAAAATTTTTTAATGGCTAGAACTGCTCCTTAACAATTGCAGGAGATCAAGAATTTGGTCAGCAAAGATGTCCCCATGAGGACGGTACACAAAACCCCATCGCCAGGATTGGGTGTTTATGTTAACCAGAAATATTTGGGCTTATCGAACAAGAATAAGAAGAAAATGTCTGCAGCCAAATTGGCCGTATGCTACTTTTGTGATGGATGAGACTCAGGAATCAGGTGTCTGCAGTCTGAACCTTCTCTTGAAATGGAGTACCCCTAAAACTGAGCTCCTCGGCTGAGTTTACAATTAACCTCTCTATCCAAAACTTTGTTTCCTTTCTTGTCCTGCCCTTATTTCCCTCAGGACTGAGCAGTATTAAAGAAAAGGGGGAATTGAAAGCAAGCAGGACCCTGCAGGGCCCTCCTGGGTACAAAAGCCCCTCCATTTCCCTTGTTTCTTGTTTGTAGAAAAAGGCTTTAGTCTCCTAGGCCTTCCCTGAGTTCCAAACAGCAGACAGAGGCAGTTACTAATGAGGGAAGGGAGGGAATGCAGAAACAAAGGAAAAGCAGTTAAACAGGAAAAGTAATGACCCTGGTTCAGCCATAAAACAGAGCCTTCATTCCTCTTCAAGGGGTACACATAACGATCCAATGGCTCTCTTTGAGTTGTTCTTCAGGAACTAGGGCCTCTCCCCACCCCATGTCCCTTGCCTGCCTCTTGTTTGTAGAAGAAGCTTGGCATCTCTGACTCCATACTGTATCTGTCTCTTCTGCTGCTTTAAACTCTGAGTCATAAGCCTCTGCTTAGCCTTGCATGTACCCATGTTTATCCCTAAAGAGATTCTGCTTACAGGTTATGATTTATGCAAACAACCCCTTACTGAAACTTGCCTCCCACTGGCATAAGAAAATATGAACAAAAATAGTGATTGTTTTGTCAAGATTTATAGGACCATCATGACCAGACTCACACCAACCAAAGTCAACTGACCAAGAACAAAGAGTTTTCAAAACCCTCCTCGGACCCTTGCTGGCGCCCAGATATCTGCAGTGGTCCATCGATTCCCGATCTTAACCCCATCCTGCTTCCCCTTTCCCTAGCATAAAAGAAGCTTGAATTCTACCCCGAATTAAGATGGTCCTTTAGGGCATTATTCCACCATCTTCTAGGTTTGCTGGCTTTTCGAATAAAGTCACTTTTCCTTGCCCCAACACTTTGTCCCTTGACTTATTGTTCTGTCCTGTGGCAAGTGGTACAAGATTAAACTCAGTGACACTCTCACGTGGGGACACAAGTTTCTTCCAGGTGTTCAAAACCCAGAGTTTAGACCAGCGCTGTTCAATAGAAATATGACATGAACTACATAATTTTACATTTTCTAGAATCCCCATATGAAATAAAGGAAAAAGAAATAGGAGAAATTAATTTTAATAATATATTGAATTTAACCTACTATATCTAAACATCATTTCAACATGTAATTAATATAAAAATATTAATGAGATATTTTACACTCTAAGTCTTCAAACCCATTGTGTACTTTACATTTACAGCATATTTCAGTTCTGACTAGCCCCATTTCAAGTGTTCAGTAGACACATGTGGCTGATGGCTACCAGATTAAACAGTGCAATCTAAACCCTGAGCTCAAGATTTCTCTCCCACAGATTCCAGACGAATCTTGATGGCCCAGGTTTCCCTCCACCAGTGAGACTTACAATTCACTGCAAGGATACAACTTGCCCCTCTGATATAAGCGGTGAGTTTCCTGCCCAGATGGAAGACTAGAGAACCATGAGATGTAGCTGAACCAGTAGGCCTGGACCACTTCAGTATGAAAGTGTCAGAAACCTATAGCCAGGTGGCACAGTGAATGTTCACACATTTCACTTTCGAGCTATGGTCTTTGCAGCTTTAGGAATTAGTCTGCCCAGCTTCCTGACTCTACCTGCCTGGGCCACTTTTCTAGACTTCCCATATGTCTGACACCATGTTTGTACCCTCCTTGGGGCTCTCTACTTTGTGTGACTCTGTCAGATTTGGCCTGCCTTATCTTGATTGCCTACTCTTTTCTTTTTTTTGGTGGGGGGCCTGTAACCCTGCTGTCTTGTATTACAACCTCGACTCTTGCTAACTCTTGGCTTTGGGGGTCAGATTCCTAGCACCCTGAGGCAGTCTCTGACCTATTCCCTCCATCGGTGTTGACCATTCAACTTTTCTGTCTAGGCTGGTACAACACAAGAGATAAATATAGGTAATCATATTTACTAGATTTAGCAGCCTGAAAGCTTTTAAGCTAAAATATCTATCGCACCTTGCACAGATCCTGTGCACCTTGTGGCTGTAAATACAACTTATTTTCCTAATGGAAGGAATGCCTGTTTTCCCCAAGGAAGTTACCGCCAGAAAAAAGTATCCTCCCTGGGGACTGGGGCCAGAAGCAGGTCCTGAGGGCCCTCTTCACCAGAGTGAGCTCTCCGAGTGGGTCTGCTCTCAGCCTGCCTGAGTGGCTCTCCTCCCTCCCCTCCTGCAGCAGCCATGGTTGCCATGGCACTGCTTGACCCTCTCCACTTCCGGTTAGACTGATTCCAAGGCAGTGCCAGAGATGACAGCTTCTGGGGCCACCTTGCCAAGGCTGAGACCCTTAAAAGCAGCTCTTCTCTTTTTCTAGATGTAATGAGTTGGAATGATGCCCAAAGTCCTCTTTCCTTGGTGGTTAGTTGTGTTTTTTTTTCTTCCCTAAATTGCATTTAGTGTACTTGGAGCCTTTGATATGTTACTCTGCCCTTCTGCTGATCTTCTTGGCTCACACCAGTTTGGCTCTCTGATAACGGAAGGAGCCAAAAATAGCAGTTGTGAAGCATGGGCTTTTTGCTGTTTACTTGTACACTACGGCAGATTGGAGATTGAATGGAGCCCAGCATAAAGTGACTGTCTTCTTTATATTACTTACCCACATATTCAGAAAGCAAAAACTACTGTCACATCGTCCCTCTGTCCCTGGGGTGTGATGCAGCTGAGGAACTCAGGAAGGCTCAACACATATTTTACTGTGAAAATACGTTTTGGATATCAGTCTCCCCCAAGTATATCTGAAAGCTTTCTGCATTTTATCCATTAACTTGCAGAAAATCTTTAATATCTACCCTCCTGTGCCTGTTATTCACCATTTAGTGAGATGAAGTCAGTTATTAGCTTAGCTCAATTCCATTTAGATATTCCTAATGAGTACATGAGTTCATTTGGAGTATTTTTTTGGTTTAGGCTGTGTATTATCCTAGTCTGAATACTGTGACTTTGCCTAGCACAATTCCATAAAAACAGAGACTTACAGGTTCAAGACATTAGTCCTGAACTCAATTCTCTTGTGTATGTGGCTTGTCAGGTTAGGTCAAAGGCAGCATATCCTCCAGACTGGCAAATTCAAATATCCCCAGAGAGAGTGGTAGAATGCTTAGATAATCTGCTCACATTTCCAAGGGACATAAGTCATCAGGTTTGGCCCATTCTTAAAGAACAGGGGAATGTCAAAGCAAAAATATATCAGTGAAGTTAATAATAAATTCTGATGACTCAGTAGGATGACATTGTTTATTATCAGATGAACAAATATTCAGTCCCCACATTTCTCTCAATTAAATCATTAGATCATCAGAAGTCAAACTGGAAATCTTTCATCAATAATAAAAGTATTTTATGTTGCTAGCAATGTTTGGAACCTCCCCTCTGTATAACAATCTTATTACTTAATAAAGCATAAATCAACGTAGAGGTTTTGTTAAACCCGAGGAACTATAAGTCCAAACTGATTTTTCATTACGTTTGTATTTTTTAGGGGGTTCCCAGGTTTACAGTTTTCTACTTTTTCACATTTCATGTTTTACTCAGGTGAGGATGCTGTCTAAAGATAGAGCTGCCGGGTAGGAGAACAGGGCTCTCCACTACTGGTACAGAGTGTGGCCCTCAGCATCTGGCCTTCCCAAGTCTCAGGGGCAGAAAGCATGGTGGGAGGTAGATGAATTCATGAACCCCAGTACTGCCCTTTACTAGCTGTGTGGCCTTGGGGAAATCACTTCATCTCTCTGAGTCTCAGTTTGCTTTTGCATTGACTGTTTCTAAGTTAAGCCCAGAAAACAACAGCAAATAAGGCAGGAGAGTAAATGTCAAAAACACAAGTCAACGTGGCAAAAGAGTCACATTCATGAACTTCAAGTTAGGCAGGAGGGAACAGGTAGAAAAAAATAATCTGGGCAGGATAAAAGTTACATCTGATAAGACAACGTGCCAGAACTGGGGAAACTAAAAAGGGGTTGGAAGCCAGACTGAGGATCTCAGAGAAAAATGAAATCAAGCCAAAGAATAAGGGAAACAAAGGACAGGGTGTAGGGATGGGTCCGGGTATTACACAGAAGACACCAGCAGCCTGGTGTCAACCAGGCTATTGTAAGACTTGGCCCCTGTATTTGCTTGAAGGGATCTTGGCGAGCCTGTGGCTCTGATCCTAAGATCAGATAAGAAAAGAGCAGAGAAGGTGGGACTGACCTTCTGATGAAGCAGTTCCTGACAGCTATGGAAGAAAGGATACTTTTCCGATGCTCTTTCCTCAGAAACAAACTCACTTTTAAAGTAGAAGCGGAAGTGGGTATTCCTTATAAAAAATAAATAATAATAAACTAATATGTTTTGAAAATATATCCCTCCAGTTAAATATTCTGTAACATCAAGGATTTGTCACTTTAAATAAAGTTACGTTTCGATAAAGTTGTGTGACTATCTATGACTTTCATCAGAATTTTTTTCATCAGTATATTATAATCTGGGGACAGCTTTGTCTCCCCTTTGGATTGTTCTTGGTAGGCAGATGAGATAATGTTTTAAGTTACTCAGAACCATAGAGCATAGAACAAGTAAATTAGATTTGGTAAACATTTTATATGTACTTTTACTATTAACCACTATTTAAAGGAGTGAATATGAATTCCTCTGAAAGCAAGAAATACTTTTTGAATTAAAAGCAAAAGTGAACAAATGGGACCTAGTCAAATGTAAATGCTCTTGCACAACAAAGGAAACCATAAACAAAACAAAAAGACAACCTTCAGAATGGGATAAAATATATGCAAATGATGTGGCCGACAAGGGCTTAATTTTCAAAATATACAAACAGCTCATACAACTCAATATCAAAAAAACCAAACAACTCAGTCAAAAAATGGGCAGAAGACCAAAATAGACATTTCTACAAAGAAGACATACGGATGGCCAACTGACACATGAAAAGATGCTCAACATCACTAATTACTAGAGAAATGTAAATCAAAACTACAATGAGGTATCACCTCACACTGGTCAGAATGGCCGTCATCAAAAAATCTACAGTAAATGTTAGAGAGTGTGCGGAGAAAAGGGAACCTCCTACACTGTTGGTGGGAATGTAAATTGGTGCAGCCACTATGGAAAACAGCATGGAGGTTCCTTAAAAAGCTAAAAATAGAGTTACCATATGAGCCAGCAATCCCACTCCTAGGCATATATCCAGAAAAGATGAAAACTCTAATTTGAAAATGTTCATAGCAGCACTATTTACAATAGCTAAGACTTGGAAGCAACCTAAGTGTCCATCTACAGGTGAATGGATAAAGAAGATGTGGTACATATATACAATGGAATAATACTTGACCACAAAAAAGAATGAAATGGTGACGTTTTGTAGCAACATGGATGGACCTAGAGATTATCATACTGAGTGAAGTAAGACAGACAATGACAAATATCATATGATACCACCTATATGTGGAATCTAAAAAAAAAATGATACAAATGAACTTATTTACAAAACAGAAACTGACTCACAGACTTAGAAAACAAACTTATGGTTACCAAAGGGGAAAGAGTGGGGGAGGGATAAATTAGGAGTATGAGATTAACAGATACACAACACAATATATAAAGTAGATAAGCAATAAGGATTTACTGTATAGCATAGGGAACTATATCGATATCTTGTAATAACCTATAATGGAAGAGAATCAGAAAAAAATATATATGTATAACTGAATCACTTTGCTGTAAACCTGAAACTAACACAGTATTGTAAATCAACTATTCTTCAATAAAAAATACTTTTGTAAAGGAAATGGCACCCCACAAAAATCTGATTTATATATTTGTACACATATATCTATCTGGTGAAGGATTATCGTCAATGTGTGCTCACTCAGAACATTTAGTCCTATGGGCAACATTAAAAATATTAAACTGTGCAAAAGATCAGAGTATTGAAATATGAAGGCATATGTGTCTGATCTTTACAATAAATGTCTTACCTTTGGGAACATTCAAAAATTGTGTTTTTGTTGTATGTCAACTATACTTCAATTAAAAAAAAGGGAAATAAAGGAAATGATTTTTAAAAATGTGTGTGTTCTTTGCTTATGGCTTTTAAGCTTGTTCTCTTGAAGGTGAAAAAAAATGCCCTAGGCTTTTCTAGTGATCGAGAAAGGGAAACTTTTTTGGACCAAATATCAGAGTGCTTTTTTTCATTTTGGAGGGCTCACAAATGTCTGAGCATCTTGCTCATAACTAGTAAAGTGAGGGAAGCTAGGTCATAATTCTAGGGAGAAGGTGGTTTGGATAAGAACCAGTTTAGGCAACATCGAAGAATGAGTGATTCAGCACTAGCCCAGATCTCTGTAACTCTCAAGGCCTCCACAGAGCCTATGAGAAGGTGTCCTAAATCACACATAGACAAACATCATTCAAAAGGCATGAGACAGCCATATAGCTGAGAACCAATCAAATAGATTTGCCCAGTTTGCATAGACGTTGGGACACTTTTTCCCACAGCTTATGGACTCAAAACCAGATACTGCTAGGTGAAATCTTATTCCACTTGCCCTCCTACAACATTTTCAGCTTTGTAATGCCTCTAGTTCAAAAGGCCAAATGAGCTAACTCAAGAGCCTCCTTTGCTGTCCAGTGTGGCAGGCAAATTTAAATCAATTAAAATGCTGTAAAGTCAGAAATCCAGTTCTTCAGTCACACTAGCTACATTTATTTTTTTTAATTATTTTTTTAATTGAAATATGGTTGACTTACAATATTGTGTTGGTTTCAGGTGTACAGCAAAGTGATTTGGTTATATGTATATATCTATATACTTTTATAAAATTCTTTTTCATATAGTTTATTGATATTGAACGTAATTCTCGTTGCTATACAGTAAATCCTTGTTGTTTATCTATCTTATATATGGTAGTGTGCACCTGCAAATCCCAGACTCCCAATTTATCCTCCCTCCCACTTCCCTTTTGTTAACTGTAAGTTTGTTTTCTATGTCTGAGTCTGTTTCTGTTTTGTAAATAAGTTCATTTGTACTAATTTTTAAATTCCACATGTAAGGGTTATCATATGATATTTGTCTTTCTCTGTCTGATTTACTTCACTTAGTATGATAATCTCTAGGTCCATCCATGTTGCTGCAAATGGCGTTCTTACATTATTTTTAAGGCTGAGTAATATTCCATTGTATATATATACCACATCTTCTTTATCCATTCATCAGTCGATGGACACTTAGGTTGTTTCCATGTCTTGACAACTGTAAATAGTATGGACACTAACTACATTTCAAATGCTCGAAAGTCACACATGGTAGTGGCTTCTGTAGTGGACAGTGCAGATATAGAACATTTCTATTATTAAAGATGATTCTATTGGACAGTGCTAGTTTTATAAGTCTACTTCTATGGCCACATGACATCTGAGCACATTTTAGAGCTGGAGTCTCATCATCAATATGTGTGGAACTTTGGTGGGATCTTCATATTAATAGATGCATTTTTGAAGACTGAGTCCGTTGGGCTCATTGGGTGGGGGTTAGTGAGACTATAAGGGCAGTTAACTCTCTGAGGAGCAGGTTCTCAAAAACTTGAATAAGATGACCTATGCTCATGAAGTAGACACAAAATGAATAAATAAGTTCTAGGGAAAAAGTAGTAAAAAGTATCTGGACTATAATTAAGATTGAAAAAAACAATCTAAATTTTAAATAATTGAAGCTCTGTAGGATAAACCCATTGATGGCCACTTTTCTGAATTAGAGCCTTCAGAGACTGTTAAAGGGCATACACAGTGCTTTTTCTTCTTTTTTTTGTCACATATATGCTGGCACTGCATACGGAGGTCATTAATCCATACTGGACATGAGTCTCTTCATCTTAGATGCTGATAGGTCAGTTCAGATTTTTGGCCTTCCTGCCTTTCTCCGTCACTGACTATTTCATTTGGCAAGAAGAAAATGATGAATAAAGAAGTGTTACGGAGCACAAATTGTCTAATTCATTATGGTTACTGGAATTTTTAATGAACAAAAACAGAAGCATGGGAATAAGTTGTATTTTTTCTTATTTTCTTATTAGCGATACAGCCCTATATTTTCATTAGAGAATTATTTCACAGTCACAGGGAAGTTTAGCAATGATCATTTATGTGTAACCAATTTTCTTTTCAGTAAACAACCTAGAATCACAGAAAGATTCCACTCGGTGACTCCTCAATTTATTAGCCTCTGGTTAAGAGCTGCTTTGACTGTAGAGGTGGTAAATTTGACTTGGCTGAGTAGAGGATTTCAAGCTAAAACACGGCTCAGAGGATTAAAAATTAGATGCCCAGGGCCATGCTTCTCGTTTTAGGATATATTAAGTCTTTGGGAACTTAGTGTTGCCAGCATGTCAGGAAAATATTGCAAGACTCAGGAGCAGATTTTCAATCATAGAACTTCTTCTGAAAGTCAGTTTATTTAGCTGCAATGACGATTTACCAGGGAGACATGGCAGTGAGTGAGTCATGCTCAGTGTTTGTCTCTTAGATAAGGAGAAAACTGGCACTGAAAGATACTTCAGACACTTTGTTTTTTATAATAATCCTGTGCTAATAATCTGTGGGGGAGAAAGTACAGAGGTTTTCCTACATTGACATATATACACTAACTAATATGTATAAAATAGACAACTAATGAGAACCTGCTCTATAACACAGGGAACCCCACTTCGCTAACACCACATTGTAAAACACTATACCCCAATTAAAAAATAATAAAGCATTAAGAGGAGTTTCCTGAGGCGATTTCATTTTAGCAGATGATACATTCAAAGAGACTTCCACTGTAATTTATTTGTATCTCAGTCCCAGTTTAGCATCTTGATAAGATTTATCTTAACAAAATCAATGAGTTAGTCATATAATTGTGTGTCTGTGTGTGACTCAGTCCTCATAGAAAAGCCCTGTGGGACAATCTCTATAACTAACAAACTAAAGTCTTTCCCAATATATATCCTTGGAATAAGATCTTCTATTTTATTTGAGTTGGTTAAAGAAATTTTGAAGTTGTACTTCTAGAAGATATAAGAAGTTACTTTGGAGTATATAGGTTTAGGGAAATAAATGATAAAGCATCAACCTTAAATCATTTAAGACCAGAAAAAAGAGTCTTCTAGTTTATCCATTGCTGCATAACAAGTTTCCCCAAAACCTCCTGGCTGAAAACAGTTCATACTTATCATCTTATAGTTTCTATGAGTCAGGCATTAGGGAGAACCTCATTTGGTTGGTTCTGGTTCAAGGTCTCTTATGAGATTGTGATTGAGATATTGGCCAAGACAGCAGTCATCCAAGGCTTGACTGGACAAAAAGATCTGTTTCCAAGCTTATTCCTGTAGCTGTTAGTAGGACTCCTCAATTCCTCAATGGCTGTTGGCCTCAGTTGCTCTTCATAAATGGGCCTCTCCATAAGGAAGTTTGAGTGTCTTCACAAAATGGTAGCTACCTTCTCCCAGAGCAAGCAATCCCACAGAAGAATGTGAGGCTGCAGTCACAAGGTGTTTTATAACCTATCCTCAGAAGTAACATACCATCATTCTTGCCACGTCACACAGACCAACCCTGGTAAAACATGGATGGGAAATACACAAAGTCGTGAATACCAGGATATGAGGATCATGGGGGCCATGTTGAAGGCTGGCTACTAGAGAGGGAGTGATCTAGAGAAGCCAACTTTATTTTAATAGTTGTGGGGTGGTCCAAAATATTTGACTATAGACTGTGACTTAAGAAATTGAGTCAAATTTTCATTTTGTTTTTGTATTCCCAATGAACATACTCATGGATTGAAAATTTCCCTGTACCTAAACCAACAGATGTGTAAATGTTATCATTCTGTTCCCCTACCTCATAGGAATTATGTTGTAAGAAATAGTCATCCCAGTAATTGTTAATGTTATATAGAAGGGAGCTATAATACAATTTTCCTTTTCAAATCTATGTGTAAAGCAAGTTCAGGTATCTCTCACAACTTGGCATGTGCTGGCTATCAGCAATACCCTAATTAGGAGCTTGGGTATTTGCTTCACTTTAAATGACTATTTCTTTACAGGTCCCTCGAGGATTGAGCACTTGAATACTTCAGTAGCCTCAAGGGTTGAGAAGATTGACTCATTACATAGCCCTTAGGTTTCTTTCTGTAAATTCACACTATATGGGGACGGCAGTGAATGGTACAAAACCAGAGGATGTGGTCTTGCTTTAAGTGAAGAGTTACGTGAATTGGTTTATAAGTATTTGGCACTGGTCTCATAATTTCCAATGCTGGAAAATTAGGTGGATATAAATTCCAAACAATGAATTATTTAAAAAAACAAAACAAGGGGGGCTGGAGTCAAGACGGCATACTAGGAAGATGCGGAATTCGTGTCTCTGCACAACTAGGGCACCTACCAGACACCGGTGGGGGACCACGGACACCTAAGAGTATGGGAGGAACCCCCAGTGACCAGGTAGAACGTGGGGTGTGGGGGGGAGAGAAGGGGGAGGAGAAGTGGAGGCGGGATGGTACTGGCGCCCCTGAGGGGTGGCTGGGGGAGGGGAAGGGATCCCACGCCTGAAGGGGGAAATTGGGGAACCACTAGGAGGGCAGAGGATCAAAAGGGAGCATGGTCAGGTTTCCCCTGCCCACTTGGGCCCCCAGGAACCTGCTGAGATCCTGGGCCTGATCCTCTGCCCACTGAGGCCCCCTCCAGGCATGGGTCCTGAGGGAGTGGGAGGGAAGGAAGGGGGAGCAAAAGTAAAGGCCAGGCCTCCGGGATCGGCACCCCTGAGGGGAAGCTGGGGGAGGGGAGGAGTTCCTACACCCAGCGGGACCCACCCACGGATGGGGTCCAGCGGCGATGAGGGAGACCCTGGGGGAGATGGTGGGGGAGGGGTGTGAAGGAACAGAAGGGAATGGGACCAGTGCTTTCCCTGTTCACTTAGGCACTGGGAAGACTGTTGGGCTCCCAGGTCTAGTCCTCTGCCCTCGGACCTGCCCTCCTGCCACGCAGAGCCCAAGCCCCGCCTCTACACCCCCACCCAGGGTCCTACGCCTACACTCAGAGACCCCCTCCAATGAGCTGGGCCTAAACCCCACCCACACACCCTCACTCAGGGCCCTACCTCCAAACTCTGGAACTCCACAATCCAGAGGTCCTCCTTTCCACATGCTGCCTCTCCCCTCCCGTGCAGGTCCTAAGCAGAGGCCCCTCCCCACACTCAAAAACCACCCCCCCACACCCGCACCTCAACACATAAGGAATGCTAACAGCCATAAAAGGGGAAATCGACAGTAACACAGTCATAGTAGGGAATTTTAGCAACCCACTTTCACCAATGGACAGATCATCCAAAATGAAAATAAATAAGGAAACACAAGCTTTAAATGATACATTAAACAAGATGGACTTAATTGATATTTATAGGACATTCCATCCAAAAACAACAGAATACACTTTCTTCTCAAGTGCTCATGGAACATTCTCCAGGATAGATCATATCTTGGGTCACAAATCAAGCCTCGGTAAATTTAAGAAAATTGAAATTGTATCAAGTATCTTTTCTGACCACAATGCTATGAGGCTAGATATCAGTTACAGGGAAAATACTGTAAAAAAATAAAAACACAAGGAAGCTAAACAATACGCTGCTAAATAACCAAGAGATCACTGAAGAAACCAAAGAGGAAATCAAAAACTACCTAAAACAAATGACAATGAAAACACGATGATCCAAAACCTATGGGATGCAGCAAAAGCAGTTCTAAGAGGGAAGTTTATAGCAATACAATCCTACCTCAAGAAACAAGAAACAGCTCAAATAAACAACCTAACCTTACGCCTAAAGCAATTAGAGAAAGAAGAACAAAAACCCCAAATATAGTGGAAGGAAAGAAATCTTAAAGATCAGGTCAGAAATAAATGAAAAAGAAATGAAGGAAACAATAGCAAAGATCAATAAAACTAAAAGCTGGTTCTTTGAGAAGATAAACAAAATTGATAAACCATTAACCAGACTCATGAAGAAAAAAAGAGAGAAGACTCAAATTAACAGAATTAGAAATGAAAAAGGAGAAGTAACAACTGACACTGCAGAAATACAAAGGATCATGAGAGATTACTACAAGCAACTATATGCCAATAAAATGGACAACCTGGAAGAAATGGACAAATTCATAGAAAAGCACAACCTTCCGAGACTGAACCAGGAAGAAATAGAAAATATAAATAGACCAATCACAGCACTGAAATTGAGACTGTGATTAAAAATCTTCCAACAAACAAAAGCCCAGGACCAGATGGCTTCACAGGCGAATTCTATCAAACATTTAGAGAAGAGCTAATACCTGTCCTTCTCAAACTCTTCCAAAATACAGCAGAGGGAGGAACACTTCCAAACTCATCCTACAAGGCCACCATCACTCTGATACCAAAACCAGACAAAGATGTCACAAGGAAAGAAAACTACAGGCCAATATCACTGACGAACATAGATGCAAAAATCCTCAACAAAATACTAGCAAACAGAATCTAACAGCACATTAAAAGGATCATACACCGTGATCAAGTGGGGTTTATGCCAGGAATGAAAGGATTCTTTAATATATGCAAATCAATCAATGTGATAAACCATATTAACAAGTTGAAAGATAAAAACCATATGGTCATCTCAATAAATGCAGAAAAAGCTTTCAACACAATTCAACACCCACTAATGATAAAAACCCTCCAGAAAGTAGACATAGAGGGAACCTACCTCAACATAATAAAGGCCATGTATGACAAACCCACAGCAAACATCATTCTCAATGGTGCAAAACTGAAACCATTTCCACTAAGATCAGGAATAAGACAAGGTTGCCCACTCCCACCACTATTATTCAACATAGTTTTGGAAGTTTTAGCCACAGCAATCAGAGAAGAAAAAGAAATAAAAGGAATACAAATTGGAAAAGAAGAAGTAAAACTGTCAGTGTTTGCAGATGACCTGATACTATACATAGAGAATCCTAAAGATGCTACCACAAAACTACTAGAGCTCATCAATGAACTTGGTAAAGTAGCAGGATACAAAATTAATGCACAGAAATCTCTTGCATTCCTATACACTAATGTCGAAAAACCTGAAAGAGAAATTACGGAAACACTCCCATTTACCACTGCAACAAAAAGAATAAAATACGTAGGAATAAACCTAGCTAAGGAGACTAAAGACCTGTATGCAGAAAACTATAAGACACTGATGAAAGGAATTAAAGATGATACAAACAGATGGAGAGATATACCATGTTATTGGATTGGAAGAATCAACATTGTGAAAATGACTATACTACCCAAAGCAATCTACAGATTCAATGCAATCCCTATCAAACTACCAATGGCATTTTTCACAGAACTAGAACAAAAAATTTCACAATTTGTATGGAAACACAAAAAATCCCTAATAGCCAAAGCAAGCTTGAGAAAGAAAAATGGAGCTGGAGAAATCAAGCTCCCGGACTTCAGACTATATTACAAAGCCACCGTAATGAAGACAGCATGGTACTGGCACAAAAACAGGAATATAGATCCATGGAACAGGATAGAAAGAACAGAGATAAACCTACGCACATATGGTCACCTTATCTTTGATAAAGGAGGCAAGAGTATACAATGGAGAAAAGACAGCCTCTTCAATAAGTGGTGCTGGGAAACTGGACAACTACATGTAAAAGAATGAAATTAGAACACTTCCTAACACCATACACAAAAATAAACTCAAAATGGATTAAAGACCTAAATGTAAGGCCAGACACTATAAAACTCTTAGAGGAAAACATAGGCAGAACACTCTTTGACATAAATCACAGAAAGATCCTTTTTGACCCACCTCCTGGAGAAATGGAAATAAAAACAAAAATAAACAAATGGGACCTAATGAAACTTAAAAACTTTTGCACAGCAAAGGAAACCATAAACAAGACAAAAAGACAAGCCTCAGAATGGGAGAAAATATTTGCAAGTGAAGCAACTGGCAAAGGATTAATCTCCCAAATATAAAAGCAGCTCATGCAGCTCAATATGAAAATAAACAAACAACCCAATCCAAAAGTGGGCAGAGGACTTAAATGGACATTTCTCCAAAGAAGATATACAGATTGCCAACAAACAGATGAAAAGATGCTTAACATCACTAATCATTAGAGGAACGCAAATCAAAACTACAATGAGGTATCACCTCACACCGGTCAGAATGGCCATCATCAAAAAATCTACAAACAATAAATGCTGGAGAGGGTGTGGAGGAAAGGGAACCCTCTTGCACTGTTGGTGGGAATGTAAATTGATACAGCCACTATGGAGAACAGTGTGGAGGTTCCTTAAAAAATTAAACATAGAACTACCATATGACCGAGCAATCCCACTACTGGGCATATACCCTGAGAAAACCATAATTCAAAAAGAGTCATGAACCACAATGTTCATTGCATGTCTATTTACAATAGCCAGGATATGGAAACATCCTAAGTGCCCATCGATAGATGAATGGATAAAGAAGATGTGGCACATATATATACAATGGAATATTACTCAGCCATAAAAAGAAACGAAATTGAGTTATTTGTAGTGAGGTGAATGGACCTAGAGTCTGTCAAACAGAGTGAGGTAAGTCAGATAGAGAAAAACAAACACCATATGCTAACACATATATATGGAATCTAAAAAAAAAAAAGGTCATTAAGAACCTAGGGGCAAGATGCGAATAAAGATGCGAGACCTACTAGAGAATGGACTTGAGGACATGGGGAGGGGGAAGAGTAAGCTGGGACAAGGTGAGAAAGTGGCATGGACATATATACACTACCAAATGTAAAATAGATAGCTAGTGGGAAGCAGTCCCATAGCACAGGGAGATCAGCTCAGTGCTTTGTGACCAGCTAGAAGGGTGGGATAGGGAGGGTGGGAGGGAGGGAGACACAAGAGGGAAGAGATATGGGGATATATGTATATGTATAACTGATTCACTTTGTTATAAAGCGGAAACCAACACACCATTGTGAAGCAATTATACTCCAATAAAAATGTTAATAAATAAATAAGTAAATAAATAAATTACCAAAAAAACTAAACAAACAAACAAAAAACCCCGAAAAGAGTCATGTACTGGAAAGCGACGGGGGGTTGGGGGTGGTGGTGTGATGAAGTGGGAGATTGGGATTGACATGTATACACTGATGTGTATAAAATTGATGACTAATAAGAACCTGCTGTATAAAAAAAAAAAATAAGCATGATCTAAAAAAAAACCAGAACAGTCATTAGGGATTATTCTGGATGATGAAAATGTTCTAAAAGTGGGTTGTGATGGTCACTGCACTTAAAATTGGTGAATGCTATATTGTATAAATATACCTCAATAAAACTGCCTAAAAAAACAACACTAAGGAGGTTAAATTTGTTTGCTGCTTTACTTTGCAGAGTAAATAAGCAATGTGCACTGTAAATCTCTAAAAGAGGGATAGATTACAGACCATT
Organism: Eschrichtius robustus; assembly: GCF_028021215.1. NCBI lineage: Eukaryota > Metazoa > Chordata > Mammalia > Artiodactyla > Eschrichtiidae > Eschrichtius > Eschrichtius robustus. The sequence continues at coordinate 29,000,724 of NC_090825.1, forward strand.
TCCCAAACTTATTTGACTCATGGAGCACTATACATATATAAATATATCAAATGTAACATATATGTATATGTAGTATGTTATATATATATGAATTATATGTACTATAAATAACATATACCATATAATACTAAATATATATATTTAATATAAAAAAAAAAAGGGTCATGTACCACAATGTTCATTGCAGCTCTATTTACAATAGCCAGGACATGGAAACAACCTAAATGTCCATCGACAGATGAATGGATAAAGAAGATGTGGCACATATACACAATGGAGTATTACTCAGCCATAAAAAGAAATGAAATTGAGTTATTTGTAGTGAGGTGGATGGACCTAGAGTCTGTCATACAGAGTGAAGTAAGTCAGAAAGGGAAAAACAAATACCGTATGCTAACACATATATATGGAATCTAAAAAAAAAAAAAAAAGTACTGATGAACCTAGAGGCAGGACAGGAGTAAAGACGCAGATGTAGAAAATGGACTTGAGGACACGGGGAGGGGGAAGGGTAAGCTGGGACAAAGTGAGAGAGTGGCATGGACATATATAGATAGCTAGTGAGAAGCAGCCGCATAGCACAGGGAGATCAGCTGGGTGCTTTGCGAGGGGTGGGATAAGAGGGGTGCGAGGGAGACCCAAGAGGGAGGGGATATGGGGATATATGTATGCATATAGCTGATTCACTTGTTATACAGCAGAAACTAACACAACTTTGTAAAGCAATTATATTCCAATAAAGATGTTAAAAATAAATAAATACACAGAAATACAAACGTAGGCAACAAAGTCTAACCCAGGGCAGTTTACTTTGTATTGTCACTCAACAGTAGCTCATGGGAACACACTTCCTGATCTTCAGCCTTATCCCACACTGTCTTGGAAGCATCCAGTGAGATGCCTGGAGTCCACATCTACTCTTCTTCAGGGACTCTTTCTGTCTCAACTAGATTTTCAACGCAGAGTGTAGATGTGATCTACAGGTGATTACAAACTAACAAACTAGATCTGAGTCCTACCGTAGCCCTCAGAGCACCCTTCTTTTCCCTATGTTTAAGTCAGCATTGCTGAGAATTTGCATGGGCCCCTCTACTTTCTTTAGCTTTCATGTACTTCTGAGGAAAATACCCTGTGCATGGCAGTGGCAGCTGCTGAATGAAGGACTTTCATTGGAAACATATTCAATATCCCAAATCTAATTCCTCTGTCCATTTGGGTCCAAAGAGATGCTTCTATCTTCAGCTGACGAAGTGAGGAATGGAGGCAAAAGAAGTTGGAAGAGCTGGGCTACTTCGGTTCTATGGAACCACCAGAAGGACGGAGACTAAACCACTGAATTTCTTTTTAGAGGAGGGCAGGCTACCCACCACTCTGGCCCCAAGAAGAGTGATTTTTACTTTCTTATTTACTACAGAATTAGCTTCAAGTTGAAACCTTTATAACCACAGCTCAAAACAATGAATGCCTTAGAAAACTTAGCAAGGGCAAAAGAAGCATCAGCAGAGCCTAATAGGAGGAACTGAGAATTCCCCTGACGTTCTCTCTAGACCATTCTTGGAAAGCCCCAGGCCGGTGCTGGTCATATTGCTTTATACTCTAAATCTTAAGCACTAAACCACGAAGGGGGCAATTTTGAATTTTTCAGGAGCACTAATGTACCAGAAATAACTGGGGTCAGTAAATTGGTAGATTGGAAAACCCCACCAAATACCTAAAAATAAGAGGAAGGCCTGTAGAATTGAAGAACGGATCTAGAAGTAATTGGGAAATTTGGGTTATATTGCTATTATGTGGTTTGGATATTTTCTATAAATCCTTCAGCTGCTGTGTTGAGCAAAAATTTTGCTTTTATTCTTTTTTTACTTACTCCCAACTGTAGGAAAAAACCTGACAGCTAATATTCCTCAAAGCTGCATTGAGAGAACAGCTTTCTCATCAAAGACCCTTAGCAAGATGTTATTTTAGATGAGCACCTTAGCTCTTTCTGAAGGCAACACACACTTGTGGAAGAGATTTCCCATACTTTGTAAGCCTGGCTTATTATAGCTTTCTGCAATGACAAGCTGGTTTTGTGGAATGAGTTTTTAAATTGTTTTTCCAAGTAATTTCCAATATTTAATTAGACCTTAGCTAACCGACTTTAAGTTAATTTAAGACAAATGGCTCTGCTGTGGCTAATTGTTAGAATATGCTGATCTGGGAGCATCTGACTACAGTGGGAGTCTGTCCTGCGTAGTTATGCTGAGGGTGGCTGAGAAGACCCAGAGGGGCCTGTCTGTCCCTGCTTGGAAATCACCTGTTTGGGGTGAGTAATCTCAGTGCACTGCCTGAGTTGACCCCTCAGAGTCCAAGCTAACCTGGTATGGATTGAAAATTTAGAATCTCATTATCAAATGAATCAATAATAACAACTTGTATTTGTTAAAAGTAGGCTTACATCCATTATGTCCAATGCCTTCCCAAACCTACCACATTAGAGCTGGAATGGACCTCAGAGGATGGCTGTGTCAATGCCAACAGTTTGATAGAAACAAAAAAAGGACCAGAAAGGAGGAATGACTTGCCCAAGGCCACGCAGACTTTAGAACTGGGGTCTTCTACATCTTTCCCTCTTCTGCCCTCTTCCTACTCAATAAATTGTATTCAATTTACCAGTTAACTCTAACTCTTTCAGGACAGGAGGTCAGAAAGGACTTGGGCTGGGAGGTGGGAATGAACATTTCTGACTGGCTGACATGTCCAGCGTCCTAACCCCTGACTGCACTGGCTGTTCGTGGCCTGTCTCCTGCTCCTTCCACCTCCAAGGATCAGTGCCCGAGAGAGCAGGGCCTGCAGACTGGTGACGGGGCCACTGTCCATGGGCGTCCTGAGGGCAGAGGGCAGGGACCGGCATGTCGAGGGGACAGGGAAAGACCTTGTAACACAATTCAGCGAAATAAACGGACACCTGTGCCTTTGCCTGAAAGTTGTGCTTCTAACTACTCAGTCTTCTTGAGGTTCCCCTCACCATTTCCGAAGGATGAACTTTTTGATTTTCTTATTTTCAGTCATTTCCTGTCACTCACTGCCTTCCTGTCATCTTCCCTCTGCCCCCCGCTTCCCTCTGTTTATTTCCTCATGTTCATTTACCTTTTCTTCTTGGTTGTGTCTCTCTTGAAGTTCTCACTTCCTTCTTTGTGTTTCAACATCTTCTCCATTTGCAGCTTAAACTGACCAGTTTTCTGATTTTCATAGGTTGGTATGATGATTGAGTTGAAATATACAAACATCCCAGCACAATATCTGATGTATAATAAGCACTCCCTAAAGGATAGCTTTTTTTTGCCTTGTTATCATTCCATTTGTTTTCTTATCTTTCTCTTGTTCTGCCAACAGTTCTATTTTTATACTATGCTCTTTTAACAAACTCTTACTATCTCCTATCACTCAGCTCTCCATTCAACTTTGAATGCTCCCTCCGTGTTTACCTTCTCTTATAGATCTGACATAATTGGGGACATAATTGAGGACAAGCTGCTCTACCAAGAGGTTATTCACCTTCTTGATGAAAAAGTGAAAGCATATGCCTTTAAGATGTTATTTAAAAAATTCTCATTATATACCCCCTCCAAAGCTGTATTTTATGACAGTTGTATTGTTGGAGCTTTGTACTTTATTCAACACTGTTACATATTGTAAACATAAATTTTAGCCCTCTTTGAAATTTTCAGAGTTTATAGAATACTTATTTACAGAGACCTTAAAAGTATAAATCTTGAGAAAAATTGTAAATCTTTGAAAAAAAACCAAAAAAGAGCAAAAGTTGATATGAAGGTAATAATCAAAATAAGTAATGACATATTTAGTTTAAAATTGTATATATAAAGTAATAATAGAGAGTCACTTCAGATATTTGTCATAGTGGGAAGATAGGCTGTCTAACAACAGCCTATCTGTTAGATGTTAGACAGACAGGCTGTTTTACATCCTAACAACTGATGAGGTAACAAACATTAAAAAAAAATCTTCATGAAGATTAAGTTTGTCTTTGATATACAGATAAGGTTGACATTAAAAGAAGAAATTTATGATTTGGGGTATATGTGAGCTAATGCACATGTTGAATACATTTAGTTAAATAATATGTCATAGTTCACAGTAATTTTATTTTCACTAGTCCTAGTTTGCCCTCCTATATGTTGTTGGAAATGGGATAAATGTTCTACATAGACAGAGGCTGTTTAAAGACAGGACTTTGTGTGAAGTGACTGCCACAAAGATAGTTTCAATTGAAGCCCAGAACAGAAATGACATGGTTTAGAATTTCACAACAATTATTTTCAAAAGCAATGCAATTTCATTTTCCAAACTGCAAAACAAAACAAAATGGTGCTACTCTTGCTGAAACACTTTTGCCACCTGTCTTTAACTCTTGATTGCTAGCAATATTTTAGATTCCTAATTCGTATCCAGAAAAAAAAATATAGGCCACCAAATCATTCATCTGATATAAAAGCATTATAACTAATGAGAATGGGAAGTTTGTTAAATGTGCCTGGATGGAAGTTTAAAAAAAATCATGAAAAACAAAACTCAAGAGAGGCTGGAAAAAAATGAAGGAATATATTATTCCATGTGCCTTGATAAGCTTGGCCCTGGACCAGTCTTCTAGAGGGGAAATTTTACTATGGTTGAAGCTTAGGTGCTTTTCCAGCAACAAGACTCAAAGGCTGCATCTATTAAGTACTCTGTGGTCATCATGATACCATTTGGTGATTTCTACTGTCCTGATTGATTTACAGAAGATAAAAACCCTGCTTGCTATATAACAGAGAAGAACATAGTAGCCAAACCCTTTGATTCAACTGTGGGCCAATTGGAACATTAAAAGAATTTCTATGCCCTGGCCACAGAAGCTTAACTTTGTTAGTTTCTTGTGAGATCTATTTCAATTTTGAAAGAAATTCGGTTTAAAAATTGTAATATATTTTATTTTAAATCAATCATTAATCTAGCCCTTTCTGCCTCACTAGACAAAACTCTGGGTTACTTTATTAGCCTAAATATCCTAATCTTTTCTTCAGGAAGGTTATAATTGGTCATAATAGGTAAAGGTCTATGTGTGTGGACTCGGACCAGACTTCCTGGTGGAATTTGGGTTCCACCTTCCTTTTGACTAGGGTAGATTAGTTAACCTCTTCGTGTCTCACTTTTCTCATCTATCAACCACCTAAGCCCAGGTGAATATTGGGAAAGATAATATTTGCAAAGCGATGACATGGTGCCTGGCATGCAGTAAGTGCTCCATACGTGTCACTTAAGAGGGTGATGATGTGGGGCCTTTAACAACCTCTCAGCAGCACCCTGGGCCTCACTTAGGAAAGCACTCATCATGCAGTGTTGCCATTGATCACTTAACTGTTTCCCTTCACAGCCCGTAGGCTCTAGGAGGGTGGGGACATATATGTCTTATTTCTTGGTCGACCACCAATTGATCCCAGCACCTACCATGTTGCCTGGCATTAGTAGGTTCTAATCAATAGTTTTCCATGAAGGAATAATTGATACATGGTACTTTAAGATGATTTACTCATTGTGGGACTCTGGGAAAGTTGCCCCATCTCTTTGAGGCCTAAGTCCCTCAGCTATAAAATGGGGATGAGAGATTGGAGATAACCAGTGTGAAAGTGTTTTTTAAAGTTTTGTTTTATTTTATTTTAATTTTACAAAGGTAGGAAATAGTTAATAAGGGGAAGTACAGCAAAGTGAAAATAGATAGTAGTGATTCACTTTCAGAAAGGTAGTTTGATCTAGTAGTAAACAATCTTTGTTTGGTCCTAAAGCTCAGTCCTGTTATGGCCCAATACAGAGTCATCTGTCAAAAGACTTGCACACCTAAAAAACAAATACCTCTCTAAATCTTAAAAATCTCTAGATACTCCCAAATTGAGGGATAGCCAGATTCAGACTACTCTGAAAGACAACTCAAGGTCCTCTATGGCATCCACTGATCAATAACGAGAACCTGTAGCTTATGCACAGGCTGCTTGGTATTCTCAGATGATGGGCATTTGTCAGGCGTATCAGTGGATGTGTTTGCATGGTGGGTCCACTCAGCAGATGTCATCACATCTTTCTTGTCATTTTTTATCTGGGAAGCTCTATTCCCATGGCGGGATAGCCAGAATGGTACAGGCCTGTTTTTTCCCATTCCCAAATCCTTTTAGCAAGACAGACAGGCTGACTTCCCATCTCTTCAGCTGTACTCCTCACTAGTGATGTGACCCTTGGGGAAATAGTCACTGCTTATTACAAAGTCACTGACTCTTATAAAAGACTAATATCTTGAAACAATGTTCTAAATTAAACACAAGATTAAAGAGGAAAATATTACTTACAAATAAAAGTTCCAGTTAAAGCAAGAGCTGTTTGCTCTTCTAGACAACAAAAATATTTTAACACTGTTCTCCTTGGCAATTTCACAGAATTTATTCTTTGCACAGTCTGCAAGTTGAGTTATAGACCATGCACATTGTTAATAGTATACAGTGGTCTTGCAGGAAGCAGAAGATAGTTGTAAAATAAAATGTTTCATAAAAACAAAAAAAAAATCTATTGATTTGACAGTAACCCACTTAAATGTCCAATTAAAGTAGTGACACTACATTGATGCACTGATATAGTATACTTACATATTAACAAGAGCATATTTGAGAAAAAAAGAATGGTAAATATCTTGAAATGCAACATAAATTATAGCAATCTACTGTAATGAAAATTCATTGCAATTTTGAATTTCATACTGAAAATTCATTCTCACTTTATGATACTTTTCATAAACTCTGACAAGAGCACTTTTTTCAAACATGTGAAGAAAAATCTTTCACCTACTGGTAAAAAATCCCTTGGAGACAAAATTTAAAATACAAACCACAACCTCCTTACTGGATAAAACATATGATTTTCCCCTTTAGGTACGTGGATTTAAAACAGCTGCCAAGCCTACTTAATTACGGACCCTTAGAGTCAAAATAGAAATGACAGATTTTCATTTTGATGGCAACCACGTTGAGTGTTTATTTAGCAATTGTGGGTAATTCTTCGGGTTCTTATTTGAAAATTTTCTCCAGAATTGGTTACATATTGTTCATGAACTGCTGTGGTCTCAGTACTCAGCATTTCAGGGTCTCTTTCTCCTCCTCCTTTTTTTTTTTTTTTTTTTTGACGAGGCTTTTCTCCAAATTTAAAAAGTGATTTCTCACCTACAGGTACACAAACATGAATTCCATCTCCGGAGAAAGAGATGTATTAAAGTGTTGACGGAAAAACATTTTTATATTTCAGGGCAGAGGTATGAAAGCAAAATGTCCTGGTCATCAGCTCAGGGGGTCACTTTTATGGCCAACAGTTTTTATTCCAATTCTTTAGTTCTTTACTGAAGTACTGAAGCCAGGCCAATGGTTCTTCAAGGACGCCCTTAATTTATGAAAGGTAAGGGGATGAGGCGCCCGTGGTCTATCTGCTGACCTGAATTGGTTTCCCGAGTAAGGAATAAGGCAGAACTTCAAGCTCCTAAACTTGAAGTTGTACAAAGAACTTTCTACTATTACTTTCTAATATACTCGCATATTTGGGAAGTATCTTGTCTTCATTTATCTTGTTTTAGCATCACAGCAATAATAGAAGGTAAATAGGAAAGACATTCTTATTTCTGTTTGAACTGATAAACAAACTGAGTCTTAGAGATGTTACGTGCTTTGGTCAAGTCAAACTCCTATACAGTACGCTGGGTGCTGGAATTCAAGGCTCAGAACTCCTACTGCAGGGTTCTTTGCAGTATAGCCATTGCTTCTGATATCTTGATGGAGTGGAGGGGGTGGAACCTAGAAGCTACCAGAAGAAGAAAGACTCACAAGAGCGTGTTTTAGGGTTGCCAGATAAAACACAGGACACCCAGTTAGAGATGAGTTTCATATAAAGAACCAATACATTTTTTAACATAAGTATGTCTCATAAAATATTTGGGACATACCTCTACTAAAAAATTATGCATCATTGATCTGAAATTCATGTTTAACTGGGCATCTTTTTCTTTTCTTCTAAATCTGGCAGTCCTATCCTGTTTCCACCTCTGATTGGGTAACCCGGGTTAAAAAGATGCCAGTGTCAACAACTTGCAGTATAACCTAGTGTTTTGGGTTGAACTATGTCCCGCAAAGAGGACATGTTGAAGTTCTAAGCCCTGGGACCTCGAATGTGAACTTATATGGAAATAGGGTCTTTATAGAGGTCATCAAGTTAAAATGAGGTCATTAGGGTGGATCATAGTATGACTGGTGTCCTTATAAACAAAGGACATCTGTTTTTTTTAATTACATTTTAATTTTATATTGGAGCATATTTAATTACAATGTTGTATTAGTTTCAAGTGTACAGCAAAGTGATTCAGTTATACATATACATGTATCTATTCTTTTTCAGATTCTTTTCCCATATAGGTTATTACAGAGTATTGAGTAGAGTTCCCTGTGCTATACAGTAGGTCCTTGTTGATTATCTATTTTATATATAGTAGTGTGTATATGTTAATTCCAATCTCCTAATTTATCCCTCCCACCCCCACCCCCACCTAAAAAGGGGACATTTGAACACAAACACGCACAGAGGGAAGACCATGTAAAGACACACAGGGAGAAGACGGCCATGCGACTGGAGTGATGCATCTATAAGCCAAGGAAAACCAAGGATTGCCAGCAAATAACAGAAGCTAGAAGAGGCAAGGGAGGATTCTCCCCTGGAGCCTTTAGAGGGAGCATGGCCCTGCCAACATCTTGATTTCAGACCTCTGGCCTCCAGAATCGTGAGACAATGAATGTCTGTTGTAAGTCACCCAGTTTTTGGTACTTTACGATGACCACCCTAGGAAACTAATAAACCTAGTATAAGGTGGCATACAATTTACATCTCTGACTGCCACATTCTTACCGGCCAGAGATTCTGAGGTGCTTCTTGCATGTACTTACTGTCTATCTTTTCATTTGGGGACCTGTGTAGCTGGTGTAAAGAGCTATGCCTCGTGGTAAACACTGAAGCCATGTTGAATCACTGTGATTTTATAGTTATTGCTCCACTCGAGGTCTTACCGGGGCTTCTGGTTCTCCTCACTTTCTATACCCAAACATGAATAATTCACATCTGAGAACATACCACAATGTGTAAACAACAGATTAACCAGAGAGGATTACTAATGAATTAGTTTGGTCACAAATCTAGTCAAAATCTCCTGCCAAGTTCTAATAATTTTCAAAATATTTGATATCTTGGAATGGTATAATCAGAGCCACAAAAAGATGTGAAACGTGGCAGCAGAAACCAGCACGGACTCTTTAGGAGAGGACAGGTCTCCTAGAGACACGTTCTGTGTAGTAGCTTTGTTCCTGCTCTGTTGAGAGGCCAGTCAGCCCGAGTTCAAAAGAGCTGAGCAAACTGCATCATGTGGCACCCCAGCAGCCAAGTAATGACTTGGATTGCTTTTTCTTTAAAAGCTTGTTTCCCTCTCCAGTGAAGCTTAATGGAGAGGGTGCTTTTTTTGAAGTTAGCACCTGGCAAGAAACACAACAGGCATATTCACCTTCTGATCACCCTGTCATCTCATTACCTTGGAATCACAGAATGACAAGTTATGGAACACAACATATTATTAAACTTAAACACGTTGGTGACTAGGTACGTCACAAACCCAGAAGACTGCCAAATGCCATAGAGTTATTCATTCTCTGATTAACGCTAAAGCTACAAGAGATTTGCCCAGAGGGGCAAGCCTCCTCTTAAGGTAGTAAGACTATCAACTGTTTGATGCACATCCATGAATGTACAGCCTGTGCCCTTGATTTTGCTTTTGCTGTTCCCTCTACTTGTTCTGCTGTTCTGCAACTCTTCTTCATTATTCTGGTGTCAGCTGAATGTCACTTCCTTGGGGGCCTTTCTGGACACACCTCCTCTCTTTTTCCATAACTCTCTCTTTGTTGCCCTGTTTTATCTCCTCAGTGCAGTTATTATTCTGAAAATTCTCATTTGTATGTTTGCTATATATTTATTGTCATCTCTCTCCGCTAGAATAGGAGGTTCCCTGAAGGCACCTAGCTGGCACTCTATCCATATTTGTTTAAAGAATGAATGAGTGAATGAATGAATGAATGAGTGAATGAATGAATGAATGAATACTAGCTCCGTGACTATGGTCAATATTCAGTTGTCTTATCTGTAGAATTGGGACAATATTGGTTATCATAGGCATGTTATAAGAATTAAGTGAGGTAATGATGCTAAAGACAAGAACTTGTATCCTTTATCTATCTTAATTCTTGTAAGCATTTCTTGAGCTAAGTCCTAAAATGTCACCCCTATTTTACAAAAGAAGAATGAAGTTTCAGAGAGGCTAATTAACTTGCCGAAGACTATAGAGCTAGCAAATGTTAGATCTAATATTTGAACCCAGAGTTTTAGATTCTAAAACTGTTTTTCCAAACTGCCAACAAGCTTTACAGATATACTCAACATGAAAAATCTCAAGGACATCCAAGCCTGGATTTTCTTTCTCTATCCTGGCTGCTGTCTACACTAAATTTTGTCTTAGTATACACCTTCTGAAGACTGGAAAAAATAAGAGCAATCCAAGAAACTGGGATCAGCACATTTATGAGGGAAAGAGGAAAGAGAAAATAACAAACTTTATTTTATTAAGCAAATGCCTATCAGATAATATGTTTAAAAACATTTTGACAATTTGCAAAATCTGCCAAATTCACGTGTTAAGGAGGGGATGTAGGTAAAAGAGAAAATGGTACTATGCAATTTTAGAAGATGTGATGTGACGACTGAAAGTCCATCCTAGTAAAAGCCTACAAATGGAGCAGAATCAGTGACGTGAGGCCACCAGAACTAGTATTTGTGAGACAGAGAGAAAGGAAGTAAAAAGTAACTTCTTCTTCCCACTTCTCTCTAATGATTGAAAACACATTCAACAATGAAAGCTGGGGTGGGATCAAGATGGCCAAGTAGGAAGACCCTGAGCTCCCCTCCCATCCATGAGCACATCAAAACCACTACTACGTAGAGGGGAACTCTGTCTAAGGATGACCTGAGGACTAGCAGAGCAGCTCTTCTATGATGAAGATTATACAGAAAGAACCACCTGGAGTCTGGTAGGAGAGGAGGAGGCACGATCTGTTCAGGATCCACAGCCAAGGTGGATCCCCAGAAGATGAGTGGAATGTCATAGGATCAAGGACCCTCCCTAAGGAACGAGGGGTTTGAGCCCCATACTGGATATCCCAACCCTGGGGTCCAACACTGGGAAGACCCTTTGGCTGCTTTGAAAACCACTGGGACTTACAGGGGGCTGTAGGAAACTGAGACTCTGCTCTTTAAGACCTTGTGGACAGCCTTGCTTGTTCTCAGTTCCAGAGCAGAAGCAGCAGGTTGAAAACTGCCTGGTGTTCTGGCCATCCTGCCAGGACCTCCCCAGTGCATCTCCCAGCCCACACAAGGCTCCTGATCCAGCCCCTCCTGCTCTGGCACTGCTCCCAGCCAAGGTGGAGATCACCATCATCACTGGAGATAAGTGGAGCTAGCTTAGATTTGCAGATTTCACCCCTTGGGCCTCGGATCCACCCCTCACCAAGGCAGAGGCTACCATCGCATCAGGGAGAAGTGGAGCTAGCTCAGATTTTTGGCTCCAGCTGCTGGGGCCCCAGCTCTGGCCCCAACCAAGGCAGAGACCGCCATTGTCCTGAGGAGAGCAGAAGTAGCTCAGATATGTGGTTCCAGCACCTTGGGCTTTGGCTCTACCCCCAACCAAGGCAGAGACCACCATTGTGCTGAGGAGAAGCCCAGCTCACTCAAGGCTCTTACTCCAGCCCCTTGGGCCTCAGCCCCTCCCCCTTCAGGGTGGCAACTGCCATCAAGCCTGGGGGAAGCCCTGGGTCACAGCTGGCTCTGGCTATATCCCCTCCATCTCCAGCCTTATGCCCCACCAAGGTGACGGCTGCCAGTGCACTCTGGGGGAATGCATAGCCTGTCCTCACTTCAGATTCAGCTCTCCCACCAAAACCACTGGGCAGAGGCAGACTGCAAGGGAACACACCCACATAGGGACACACCTTCAACACCAGGATAGGTAACTGCTTTGCCTAATTGCCTAGAGACAAACAGAAAAGGTCAAGCAAGGTGAGAAGACAGAGGAGTGTGTTCCAAATGAAAGAACAAGATAAAACGCCAGAAAAAAAAAAAAACAAACCCTACTGAAACGGAGATAAATGATTTATGTAACGAAGAGTTCAAGGCAATAGGAGTAAAAATGCTTACTGAACTCAAGAAAAGAATAGACAAAGTAAAACTTCAACAAAGAATTAGAAAATATAAAAAGGAACAAATCAGAGCTGAAGAATACAATAACTGAAATGAAAAAATACACTAGAAGTAATTAACAGCAAATTAAGTGATACAGAAGAACGCATAACTATCAGAAAGAGAAATCAAGAAAACAATCCCATTTACAATTGAATCAAAAAGAATAAAATACCTAGGAATAGATTTAACCAAGGAGGTGAAAGACTGGTTCTGTGAAAATTATGATATTCATGAAGATGATACAAACAAATGGAAAGATATATCATGTTCATGGATTGGAAGGGTTTATTTTGTTAAAATGTCTATACTACCCAAAGCAATCTACATATTTAATATATACCTTATCAAAATACCCATGACATTTTTCACAGAACTAGAACAAATAATCCTAAAATTTGTGTGGAATCACAAAAGACCCTAAGTAGCTAAAGCAATCTTGAGAAAGAAGAATAAAGCTGGACGTATCACATTCCCTGACTTTAGACTATACCACAAAGCTACAGTAATCAAAACCGTATGGTACTGGCACAAAAACAGACACATAGATCCCTGGAAGAGAATGGGAATTCCAGAAATAAACCCACACACCTATGGTCAACTAATCTATGCCAAAGTAGACAAGAATATACAAGGGGAAAAGACAGGCTCTTCAAAAGTTCTGTCAGGAAAACTAGACAGCTACATGTAAAAAAGTCAAACTAGAATATTTTCTCTTACCAAATACAAAAATAAAATCAAAATAGATTAAAGACTTAAATGTAAGAACTGAAACCATAAACTCCTAGAAGAAAGACTAGGTAGTATGCTCTTTGACATTGGTCTTAGCAATTTTTTTTTTGGATATGTCTACACAGGCAAGGGAAATGAAAGCAAAAATAAACAAATGGGACCTAATCGAACTTACAAGATTTTTGAATAGTGAAGGAAACAACAAAACAAAAAGGCAACCTAGGGACTGGGAGAAAATATTTGCAAAAGATTTATCTGATAGAGATTAACATTCAACATGTATAAAGAACCCATACAACTCAATATTTAAAAAATCCAATTAAAAATCAGGCAGAGGACCTAATAGGCATTTTCCCAAAGAAGACATGCAGATGGCTAACAGGCACATGAAAAGATGTTAACATCACTAATCACCAGGGAAATACAAATCAAAAGCACAATGAGATATCACCTCACACCTGTCAGAAAGTCTGTTATCAATAAGACAAGAAATAACAAATGTTGATGAGGACATGAAGAAAAGGGAACACTTGTGCACTGCTCATGGGAATGTAAACTGGTGTAGCCACTGTGGAAAACAGTATGGAGGTTCCTCAAAAAATTAAAAATGATCCAGCAATTCCACTCCTGGGTATTTATCTGAAGAAAATGAAAACACCAATTTGAAAAAGTATACACACCCAAATGTTCATGGCAACATTGTTTACAAGAGCCAAGATATGGAAGCAACTTAAGTGCCCATAAATAGACGAATGGCTAAAGAAACTGTGGTAAAATATATAGAATGGAATATTACTCAGCCATAAAAAAGAATGAAATCTTGTCATTTGCAGCAACATGGATGGACCTAGAGGGCATTATGCTTAGTGAAGTAAGTCAGACAGAGAAAGACAAATACTGTATGTTTTCACTTTATATGGGGAAATCTAAAAATAAAACAAACTAACAAGTACAACAAAACAGAAACAGACTCACAGATATAGAGAACAAACTAGTGGTCACCAGTGGGGAGGAGGAGGGGTAAAATAGGTGAAGGTGATTAAGAGATACAAATTACTAGGTAAAAAATAAAGTTACAAGAATGTAATGTACAACACAGGGAATAAAAAGAATATTTTATAATAACTTTGTACAGAGTATAGTCTATAAAAATATCAAATTACTACATTGCACACTTGAAACAAATATATTATTGTAAATCAACTGTATTTCAATAAAAGAAAAAAAAATGTTGTTCAATGCTCTGAATTGAAAAGTTGGATCGTGATGATGATGAGATAGTTCAGTGTCTCTTTCACACACACACACACACACACACACACACATGCACATCCTTTTCTCATGTTCTTAAAATCTGTCACAGGAATGGAGAAAAGGAGATAAGAGAAAGAGAAGCAGCAGGAGATTGAGGAAAAGCACATTGATAAATGAGGTGACAAGGCCAAGATAGAGATCCTTGATTCTTAAAAATTTAGTCCCCTTCTTAGTTAGTTAATATTTTCGTTTCCGGAGCATTTCAGTCTCCTTGAAAAAATTAACATAGCACGTGGCTTAGTGAGGAATAAACAGGGAAGACCTAGAAAGCACTTTGAAAGTCATTAACGGCTGTATAAATAGTAAACATACAATAATGTTAATAACTTTAAGGATCCTATCTGTCCTGCAGTGCCCTAAAATAACAGTGTTATGAAACCAGGAGGGCTAATAAATTAGCAAAGTGAAAATTAAAAAAAAAAAAAAGAGAAATATGTATGATTTTTTAAACATTTGGCCATATTCTAAAGTTAAGGGAAAACACTGTCTTCGATCTCCATCTGAAACCAAACATTTGGTGAAGATTCTTTTTCTGGGCCAAGCACCTCTATCAGTCTTTTAAAGGGCTAATTTAGAGAGCTAATAGACATTCTCCAACATCAGTTAGCACTTTCATTACATTAATTTTAAAATTTAAATATAAAGGAATAGAGAATAAGGATTTAATTTCCTCTAAGATAAGCTATCTTAAAAAATAAGAAGGAACAAGTTAGTCAAAAGACAATTAAATGAAGGGTTCCCTTATTTTAAAAATTGTTAGCTCTTCGTGAATTTTAGAGGAGAAAAAATAAACTCCATAGGCCTGTGATACTAATATTTTGTGAACTGTACTGAAAAAGCACATTGGGCTCCATTCATTCATTCTTTCCCAGTCTATCTTTGTACTCCCATCATGTTGCCAAAAGGGTTAGAGGGATATCAAGCCCATACAATGAACGGTGTCTTCAGTGTTTAAGAGGAAAAGTGAACTCTTTCTCATGATTCATACTAGTCTCCTTGCTGTTCCTTAAACTCCAGGCATGCTCCCACCTAAGGGTCTTTGCACTTGTAAACGTGCATCTTCTTCCTGGATATCCACACCACTCTCCCTCTCTTCTTTAGGTCTTTGTGAGTCATTCCTTGACCAAGCCATTTAACCACTTCCATGTTTCCTCAATTCGGACCATATTTTCACCAACTTCCCACCACCCTCATCTTTCTTTTTTCAGTAGGACTTTGTATCACTTAGCATATCAAATGTTCCACTTCTTTTTAAAAGTTTTCTTTTTCAGTTCCGGGAGGGGCAAGGTATTTTGTCTGGTTGTTCACTGCGGGGATCCTTTGGATATAACATTCTTTGAAGGTTTATCATTTTATGTATTATAAAGCCTAAATTAATACCTACTTCATAGAGTTCTGTGATAATTAAGATAATTTAAGTAAAGAACTTATCACAGTGGCTAGCACTTATTATGGCTATTATTTTGTTATAGACAAACTTGTATGTTATACGCCTGGAAGAATCATGGAAAGTCTTGAAATGGCAAAAATAAAAAAAAAGAAAGATGACTGGATTTCTCATCTAATGTACCCTCTCAGGTTATCTGTGACATTGTCTCTGAGGTATTTTACAGCTTTGTAAATTGTAGAAAACTGTAGTAATACAAATTATTCTTGTCCATAGAAATGCAAATGATTTTTGCCCAGAGGTGCAATTGATTAATACGGCACTGATACTGACCAGCTGTGCATCTGTTAAGGAATTCACCTCAGCATTTCTAATTGCCTGTATATGTGTCTGCTCTTTGGATTCTCCTTTGAATAGGTTGTGACTGATAAACCTTATTAATTAGCAGTTTAAACAAAATCTTTGACATTTTATATTTTATGAGGATTATGACTTTATCTTTTCAAAATCCTTTAACAAATATATAGTTCCCGTTACAAACTATGGATTCAGTCATGAGCAACAAGTCATTTTATTATTTTTATCAATGTTCTAAGTGTGTGTATTTTTTTTGGGGGGGGGAGACATTTTATTTATTTATTTATTTACCATTTTTACCCATTTTATTTTTGTTGTGGTAAAATACACATAACAAGATTTACCATCTTAACCATTTTTAAGTGGCATTCATATTATTGTGCAACCATCACCACCACCCATCTCCAGAACTCTTTTGATTTTGAAAAAATGAAACTAAACACATTAAACAATAACTCCACACTCTCCTCTCTCCCCCCATCCCCTGGAAACCATCATTCTACTTCCTGTCTCTATGATTTTGATTTCTCTAAGCCAGGTATGTGTATTTCTTTTAATAAATACTCAAGGGTATTAATTTGTGTTATGCTAATTTGTGCTCAGTACTCAACTTAAAAATAAATAAATAGAAAGCAAATGGTCAGAGAGGAAGTTGAATAAACAGGTCTGTAGTAGGGGAATGCCAAAGGAAGGAGGAGTGGCAGAAACCAAGATGGAAGACAGGGTGCCAGACTGAGGAGTTTGTGTTCGGTTCTGAAGACTGTGGACTCCATTTGAACCATAAGGACACCACTGCAGTGCTCTTACTAATCTAAGGATATCACAGCTCTCTCCAGTATTCTTGTTACATTCTTCTTTCTGAGCAAACCAGGCCCCATAGATTTGGTAACTTCTTGATAATTTAAAGTCTGTTGCAAGTTGCCCAGCTGGTGATAGCAAAGCTCACAAGTACTTTGCCCTTCTTGATTTCACGCCAATGACTGATATCCCATTATTAATCAGGATAGATTTGGCATGGGGAAAAAAGAGATACTTGGATTGTGTGGTCCAGACAGCCTTGAGGGAATTAAGATTCAGATGCCCAGAGTGGGCAATAATAGACTGGACTATTCCAGAACTATCTCCTTAGCTGCCCTGGTTGTCAACTATTTTTTTGTAAAGAGGGACTAAAGACTGATGTAATATTTTTTGAAAATTCATAATTTTATGTATTTTAGGGTCTTGATTAACATGTACTTCTTATTACGTGATAATTTAACAAGATAATTTAAGTAAAGAGCTTATCATAGTGGCTAGTCCTTCTTGTGGATACTATTCTATTAGCCACATTCCCTTCCCATTCCTCCTTACAGAAATTTGTCCTTCTGAGTCTTTTCTTTGTCTGAGGGCATCACGTGTTACACAAGTGAGGTACAAATCCATGATTTATGTTGAAAGGGGAAGATTTTGAAACACTTGCCATCAATTAGTTTTATGAGTTTCCACCAGTGTCAGTGTACTCCATGAAATCCCTCCAGCCCCTTGTGTAGGGAAGTCCCTAGGTGGATTCAGTAGTCCGTCCTGATCTTTAGGGCATGGAGCCAAACACATGGCTTGCTTAAAATAAATGTATTTTTATCTCAATGATCTTCTTGGATCAAGGCTTTGAAATGTCTGCACTGCTCTTAAAACCATAGTTGTGAAATGCATGACTGTATTTCACCGGTTAAAATCATTGATTTGGTTAAAATCATTGATTTGAATGAGGTCTGAACTGAAAGGCAGATGGCAAACTTCACATAGCATAAAGCCCCAGGGGTCTTGGTAACGCAGTGGTAACGCCGGGATGTGTTAGGCTTGGGGCATTTACCTGTTAAATAACTCTCAACTTCCAGTTTTTTTTTTTTAAAACATCTTTATTGAAGTATAATTGCCTTACAATGGTGTGTTAGCTTCTGCTTTATAACAAAGTGAATCAGTTATACATATACAATATGTTCCCATTTCTCTTCCCTCTTGCATCTCCCTCCCTCCCACCCTCCCCATCCCACCCCTCTAGGTGGTCACAAACCACCGAGCTGATCTCCCTGTGCTATGCGGCTGCTTCCCGCTAGTTATCTATTTTACATTTGGTAGTGTATATATGTCCATGACTCTCTCTTACCCTGTCACATCTCACCCCACCCCCTCCCCATATCCTCAAGTCCATTCTCTAGTAGGTCTGTGTCTTTATTCCCGTCTTGCCATTAGGTTCTTCATGGCCTTTTTTTTTTTTTTTTTTTTTCCCTTAGATTCCGTATATATGTGTTAGCATACTGTATTTGTTTTTCTCTTTCTGACTTACTTCACTCTGTATGACAGACTCTAACTCCATCCACCTCATTACAAATACCTCCATTTCATTTCTTTTTATGGCTGAGTAATATTCCATTGTATATATGTGCCACATCTTCTTTATCCATTCATCTGTCGATGGACATTTAGGTTGCTTCCATGTCCTGGCTATTGTAAATAGAGCTGCAATGAACATTTTGGTACATGACTCTTTTTGACCTATGGTTTTCTCAGGGTATATGCCCAGTAGTGGGATTGCTGGGTCGTATGGTAGTCCTATTTGTAGTTTTTTAAGGAACCTCCATACTGTTCTCCATAGTGGCTGTATCAATTTACATTCCCACCAACAGTGCAAGAGTGTTCCCTTTCCTCCACACCCTCTCCAGCATTTATTGTTTCTAGATTTTTTGATGATGGCCATTCTGACCGGTGTGAGATGATATCTCATTGTAGTTTTGATTTGCATTTCTCTAATGATTAATGATGTTGAGCATTCTTTCATGTGTCTGTAGGCCATCTGTATATCTTCTTTGGAGAAATGTCTATTTAGGTCTTCTGCCCATTTTTGGATTGGGTTGTTGGTTTTTTTGTTGTTGAGCTGCATGAGCTGCTTGTAAATCTTGGAGATTAATCCTTTGTCAGTTGCTTCATTTGCAAATATTTTCTCCCATTCTGAGGGTTGTCTTTTGGTCTTGTTTATGGTTTCCTTTGCTGTGCAAAAGCTTTTAAGTTTCATTAGGTCCCATTTGTTTATTTGTGTTCTTATTTCCATTTCTCTGGGAGCTGGGTCAAAAAGAATCTTGCTGTGATGTATGTCATAGAGTGTTCTGCCTATGTTTTCCTCTAAGAGTTTGATAGTGTCTGCCCTTACACTTAGGTCTTTAATCCATTTTGAGTTTATTTTTGTGCATGGTGTCAGGGAGTGTTCTAATTTCATACTTTTACATGTACCTGTCCAATTTTCCCAGCACCACTATCACTGATGAACATAGATGCAAAAATCCTCAACAAAATACTAGCAAACAGAATCCAACAGCACATTAAAAGGATCACACACCATGATCAAGTGGGGTTTATCCCAGGAATGCAAGGATTCTTCAACATACGCAAATCAATCAATGTGATACACCATATTAACAAATTGAAGGAGAAAAAAACATATGATCATCTCAATAGATGCAGAGAAAGCTTTCGACAAAATTCAACACCCATTTATGATAAAAGCCCTGCAGAAAGTAGGCATAGAGGGAACTTTCCTCAACATAATAAAGACCATATATGACAAACCCACAGCCAACATTGTCCTCAATGGTCAACTTCCAGTTTTAACAAACCAAGACTCAGTCACCACAGCTGTCAAGCATTTTGCATACTTTGAGAGAGAACCCTAGACACATTCCTGAGATGAACAAATGCCTCTTCAGAAGCTGGCAACCTAAACAAGATGCTGTGTAGGAACACGAAAAGATAGCAAGATGATCCGTTGACAAGTAAAGACAAGGAAGGCACAGAGTCCATGGCATCTTACTGAAGTAATGCGGTTAAAAAATCTTCCAGCAGGAAAAGAAGAATGTGGGCCATGTCTATTCAAGTTTCCTCCTGCACGCAGAGCCAGATGCCTTGGTCATAGTGCCATTGCTTATATATATACTTCTATCTCCAAACTTGAACCTGTATCTAATTCCGTCATGTGAGCAACTTGAAAGGTAGCTCCATAGATTCTACTGTAAATTGACCCAGTAGTAACAGTCATAAACATTTTCTTAACACTATCATCTTTTCTATAAACTGCTCAATAATCCCATGAGATAAGCACTTATTATTTCCAATTTTTGCCTGAGGTTACTGATGTTTTCAGAGCTTAAGTAATTTGTCCAAGGTCATCTAAACACTTAGGAAATAACAGAACTGGGATTCAGATCCAGGAAACCCAATTCCAGACCCCAAAGCTTGATCACTATTCTCTAATTCCACTGGTCTTAGGGGAAAATGTAACCACCAGATGTTATAAAACCAAGTCAAATATTAAAAAATAATACTCACTGGGATAAGTCACATAGAGCAGGTAAAAGAAAAAGAACCCATAATGCGTCCTCTAAAATCTTTTCCCTCAATTCATTTAAAGGCTGTATTTTAATGGAAAGTGCAAAGCAAAAAAGAATCCAGACTGCATGTGCCAATAAAAATCACCCTAGTAAGTGCTCAGAATTCTCACCAGCGGTGTCTAAAGATAGTAGTTTGATATTAGTAGTTAACTTAGTGAAGATATACCGAGAATAAGCCATTGCCCCAAGCACTGTACAAGTGTTAACACATTATTCATAAAATCTCTCTGAATTGAGCACTATTATCCCTATTTTACAGATGAGGACCTTGAGACACACAGCTCATACAGGCCGTTAGAGGCATAGCTTGGACCGGAGCCCCGCTGTCTGGCTCTAGAGTTTATGTGCCAGACCACCATGCTATGTCCCTTTTAAGAATCTCGAGTGTTGTCTATTTTCCCCTGAAAGCGCTATTAGCAACAATTTTTCACAGCGTAATCATGAGCTCAGTATTTACGTCTGTGTACATAGTTGGATGTGGAGAAGTTTCACATACCATATGTTATTGATATAATAACATCCCTATAAGGAAGCAGACCTGTTGCTACAGTCTCTGTTTTATGGATAAGGAAAACACAAAGCCAGAAAGAGTAAGTCATTTGCCTAAGGTCAGACCGCTGAAAGAAGGCAAGAATGAGAATTAGAAACCAAGTTGGCTTGCTCCTGGTTCACATTTGTCATATTACTTGAATGAGGCTGACAGCAAGATAGCAGTCATTTAGAGTTCACGTATGTCTAGTTTTGAGAACAATCACACCTTATTTCAGGGGAACTGCCTCATTGCCAAAAGCTGGAGCAAGAAATCCGTACACAGGTCTGGTTGCAGACACTCATTACCAAACATAAATAAATGCCTTGGGTCTAAGTTAAGAACATAGCCTATGAGTGACTTACAGATATACGAAGAAAGAGTGGGTCCATTTGCTGGGCTGGTTTCTAGTTCTTTTCTAACTAGGGAAATGTTTCCCAAATTTGAGTCATTCATCTGCCCACCATTGTGAATTTTTCCTTATCTATATCACCTAGGGTAATTTACATAATCTACATTTTTAGTAGGCTCATGAATTTCATTTAGCCCAAGCCATACAATCTGAAATTACAGGTTTGATAATGTGAGTTATATTTTTTCAGGCATGCATTGAAATAAATGCAAAATTATTAAAAATATTCATTTGTAAACCCCTAGCATCATCTTGTATAAAAACAAATATTTACTGAGCACTTACTAGGTGCCAGGTATGCTTTAAAATACTTTATATATATATCAACCACTTAAGTCTCGTAATTATAAATAGGTATTTGTATTATCCACATTTTACAAATGAGGAAACTGGGGCACAAAAAATTTTGGTAATCTGCGTAAGAACACAGAACTGGTCAATGGCAGAGCTAGAGTTATGAATCCAGGTTGTCTGCCTTCAGAATCTGGGCTTTTAACAACTGGTGGCCTCCATGTTGGATAAACTTGAATTGTGTGGAAACAAACAAACAAACCCAAACTTCTACAATTGTGTAGCATCCTTGGACAACATCATGACTCTAAAATCCCAGGTTCCTACCTGAGGACTGAGAGAAGTAGAGTTTCTATGATGAAGTGTGTAAGGAAAAAGATATTTTATGACTGTACAGGTCCAAATTGACTGATGCTTACAATTTATTGTGGGAATGGATGGAGAGTTGCTGGTTTAAGTCTGTTACCCAAGAATATACCACGAACTTGAAGCCAAGGAATAAGGAGAAGTTTGAGTTGGACCAGGTAAAGGAGAGGAACTCAAGGTTTCTTGGGTCCTGTCACACTCTTAATGTTTATTTGCCCAGATGTTAAGAAACAGAACTCCCTTTCTTCTTGATAAAGGTCATTGAGCTGGAGGGAAAGCTTGAATTGTGCAACACTTAATATGGAAATGTGGTAGGAATTCATTACAACAACCAGGAGCAGACTGGGAGAATCAGAGGTGGTAAAATGCTACATAAACATAAAATTGAACTTTAGCTAAAGGGCAGGAGAATCTAGGGTTTTGCCAATCCTTTTGCCTTGTGATGGGGTAAGGTGGGGGGCCTGGCTGCTGGATTTTCAGAGTGGTATTAGGCATTTTAGAGCTAAAGTGTAAACTCCTGCTATGTTTCCCTCCCAGCTTCCATGTTATCATAAAGCTAAGCATGATCCTCATTTGAATTCTAGACATAGAAACTGCAACAGATACACAAGTAGGGGATTCCCAAAATGTCACCTCTGAAACTAGCATTCTGTTTCTGTCTAGCTAATATCATCACAGTTATCCCTATATTCTCCATTTATGTGTATACACATTATCTATATGTGTGTACATGAACATCATGTAATTTTCAAGGACTGAAACAGCATTTTTTAATTTAGTTTAATTATTGCAATAAACTTCTATCAATGATATTGTCGTGTCTATTTTGTGAATGGGCAAATAGGCTGAGAGGTTTGGCAACTTGCTCTCAGCTAGCAAACGGTAGAGTTATGATTTGAATCTAGGTTTATGAAACCGATGAAAGACAACCACAAAATCTTTTTAACTCCTTCCACTGAGAGATGGAGTCTAATTTCCCTTCCTTGAATTTGGGCTACTCTTAGTGACTTTCCTGATGAATAGAATGCAGTGGAAGTTGTATTCTGGAATTTCTGAGGTGGGGTCATAAAAAAATGCAGCTTCTGCTTTGGTCTGTGAGAAACCTTGCCCTCAGGAAATTTCTTCTCAAGACATTCCTTCTTGGAAATCAGCCACCGTGATTTGAGGAAGCCCAAGGGGCCCCGTGGAGAGGCTCACATGGAGATTAATTGCAGCTGCAGCTGACAGTCTAGGTTGAACTCCCAGCCAACAGCCAGCACCAAAATGCCAGTGGTGCCATTGATTCACCCTCCATGATTTCTAGCCTAGTTGAGCCTTCAGATGATTGCAGCACTAGCTGATATCTGATTACAATCGCATGAGAGACTCTGTGTTCATTTCTTAGGGCTGCTATAACAGAGTGCCACAAACTGAGTGGCTTAAAACAACAGAAATGTGTTCTTTTACAGTTCTTGAGGCTCAGGGTATGAAATGAAGGTGTCAGAGGAACCGTGCCTCCTTGGAAGGCTCTAGGGAAGAATCCCTCCCTGCCTCTTTTAGCTTCCAGTGTGTTCCTTGGCTTGAGGAAGCATAACTCCAAACTCTGCCTACCTTTATCTTCACATTATCTTCCTCTGACCCTGTGTGTCTCTCTAGGTCCTCTCCTCTCCTTATAAAGACACCAGTCATTGGACTTGGGGCCTACTCTAAATCCAGGATGATTTCATCTTGAGATCCTCAACTAATTATACCTGCAAATATACAATTTCTAACAAGGTTACGTACTAACGTTCTAGGTGGATATGACTGCAGGGGGACACTGTTCAATCCACTACAGATGCCAAGCAAGAAATGTACAGTCAAGCTCTTCCTGAAATCCATCCACAAAATCATTGTCCTAACAAAACAGTTATTTTAAGCCACTAAGTTTTGCAGCAACAGAAAACCATGTCTTTCTACCTTACTACATTGCCTCTTTTCACAGAACCTGCAATATTGAAGGTTTGTAACACATATTACAGACAATAGCTATTTTAAAAAATATACTTGAAGTTTGCAAATACTTGTAATCTTTATCTCACAGAAAATTCAATTTGTGAACTACCAAGCACAGAACCTCACACATGATAGGCATTAGTATATATTAGCTCTTTGTATTATTAATATTTCCTGAACCACAAAGATTTATTTGAATGTGTCTTCTCAAACAGAAAATCTTAGTCCTGTCTCTATACGCAAGCTAAGTCTCTAAATATAAAATTTTTTTTTCTTTATGTTTGTTCTCTATAATTTCTTGGGACCACTCCAAAAATTTAACTTGGCACAGAGTATGAGAACACATCCTGAACTATGGAAGGGTATAGCTAACTTGGCATCAGTCACTTACATGCTACCAGGTTTGCCAAAAGAAAGGCATCTTTAGTTTGTGTGTGTATGTATGGGTGTAAGTGTGTGTACACACATTGTATTACAATGTCATGGTGTCAGCAACTGTGTTCTCTATTACAGTTTACTTAACTAAGGCAGAGG
The DNA here is from genome assembly GCF_028021215.1 of Eschrichtius robustus. Taxonomy (NCBI): domain Eukaryota; kingdom Metazoa; phylum Chordata; class Mammalia; order Artiodactyla; family Eschrichtiidae; genus Eschrichtius; species Eschrichtius robustus. Next base: position 29,025,425 of record NC_090825.1, read on the forward strand.
TGGGAAATCATCAGCCTACTGGATATATCTGTCTTGGACTTATATCCAGTGGGCTGACCTAAAATTGAACCCAAGGAATAATATTATCCCATTGTTGTTCGACATATCAAATAATTTCCCAAACCTAATAGTTAGATCATTAAGAACAGAACATCTGAAGGGTTAGGGCTAAAGAGAAGTTAGAGAACTAAGAACAATGGTTACACTGCCAATTTCAAATCACAAAAAATAAAGGGTAAACATTTTCCAAACCCATGACCCAAGTGAAGGGCAGGGGGTGGTGAAAGTTTAGGAACATCTAAAAAATTGCTCAGTGGTCTCCCTTTTGTCCAATTTCTCTTTAATTCTCTCTGTATGTGTCTCCCTTTCCTTCTCAGTGCTGTGTCTCCTCATTTCATTTTCCTTGCCCTATCTTATCCTTGGTCTGTTAACTTTTTCCCAGTGACTTTTGTCCTTTCCATTTTTCATCTTAACCCAGTGGCAATTCACAAACAAGCGCAATATTGCTTACATGTATATAGAATTTACTGAATGACAATTTTTCAAATTTTTAATTCTTGGATGGTTATCTCAAACAGAAATGTAAAATCACTGATTATTTACTTCTCTATGTTGAATAATTTCAATAATTTATTTTTGCCTCAGGCCCACTCATTGTATAATGTTTTTGAACATATGCTTAGTTTTGCCTTATTTTTAAAATAGTTTTTCCATTATAAGAGGGCGTTAAATACCATATCGTTTCTAGAAAGAGAACAAGCTTCATTAATTGCTGTTAATTTGGGAAGACTTGATTTGAATTAGTGGAGAGCTTCAATTAAATATGTATGTAATTTTTTTTCCCATGAAGTTTAAAATGTTTACCCTAAGAAGAGAAAACTGTAACTAGGCCAACACTCTCACTAAGTAGAGGTCTTTAGAGACCTATTTTATAGAAATGATAATATGTATGAGGGTATGTAATAAAGTATAAGAAATAAAAATTTACTCATCAGAAACTTTCCTCAAATATTTCTCAAGAGAAAAGGATTCAGAATGAAAGAACTATGCTTCCCAGTATAGACTTAGGTGCTGAGGTATTAGGAGTAAAGGTGAGGAGCATGGAGCTGCTGGGTCCTCCAGCTGTCCTAGAGTGACCCCATATGGCCTTTAAGAGCGAGTAGAGCACATGAAGTTACTTGCAGCAGAGAGTTGAGGCTGGCATAGTGAATGGTGTCTACCTCCATGACAAAAACTAAAGCTGTTAAAGGAAGTCAAGGCAGACATAAGTGTGAGAAGATAATAGAAAGGACTAATGCCCATGATGTGAGCTAAATACCGGGTATTATGGTCCAGCAACCCATCTGTAATGATCCATTTGTAAACTCTCTACACAGTTATCCTAAGGGAGGAGGCTTCAGGATAATCCCTCACACAGATTCCTCTTCCCTCAGTATTGAAAAGTCTGGTTTAAATGTGAATCCGGTTTTGTGTGTGAGCCGTATTTTTTTTTTTTTTAATAAGAAGAAATAGATTATTCAGCCAAACCTCACTAATTTCCACCACAGATTCATATTAAGTCTGCGTTTAGGTTTGTCTTTTCACTAAGAACAGAGACATTTCAATGAATGATCATCACAAAAACATTAGAAGGTGATCAATGGCCAAATGGAAAAACTGGTCTCCTTTGCATTCAAAGAATTGCTGTGCAGCAAACAACAATAATCCTAATCTATGTATGTATGTGCTCAATCTATGTGTGTGCTCAATAAATATTGGTTAAACTGAATTCACTGAAATTTATAATACATGTGAGCTGCACATTGAATTGTAGAAAAAACTTCAAAGGTTCATTATTTCACATGTAGTATGAGGTCGACTCAATTATACCCTGAGAGATACTCTGAATAGTCAGAAAATTTTCTCAAAATTTTGTTTTCTTTTGTGAGGAATTACAGCTTCATTTATAGTACACAAAAGAGACCTCTTCCCTCCCCTACTACTGGAGTGTGCCCCAGAAAAGTTGTCACTAAGTAGTCAAAGAATAATTGTCAGAGGGTTATAACAAAGAAGAGAATATTAGTAAGCTTCAAACTCAAAATGTCCCAAACTGAATTTGTCATGCCCTTCCCATTTCCCTCTTTCAAGTCTGGCTTTTACATTGAGTCCACTCTTCCAAACAGGCAGCGTGTTTGAAGTCTTATAATGAGCTTCTTGGTTTATACACAATCAAGTTTATCATGAAACCCCCTGTTTTCCTGGGTTTTATCTCTTAATTTCCATTTCCATTATTTAGATCCTCATCTTCTCATACATGGACGCTTCAGATAGATTCTTTTAGTCCAGTTGCATCTTCTGTCAATCAAATCTACCTCTTGCTTTTTAAAATCTTGATTTCATCATGTCATTCCCTACAAGCTTCAGTGGCTCCCTATTTCCCAGCCCATTAAGTTTTAGTTCTCTGTATGGCTTTCAGGTATCTCCCTTGTATTTACATGTACAACATCTCTGTGGTTATTTATTACAGTTGTTCCATGGTATCTGCAGGAGATTGGTTCCAGGACCCCCTGTGGATAACAAAATCTGTGGAAGCTCAAGTCCCTTACATAAAATGGCACAGTATAGTTACCCCTCTGTTTCCCTGGATGCAGAACCTGTGGGTACGGGGTGGATTGTACTTCTCCTCCCCTTGGAATCCCATATATTTGTAAATTCAGGCAAAGTCTTTCTCTACAAACACATTACACTTCTCCCTTATGCTGTATCTTAGATCATTTTGTTTCCAAAAAAACCTCAACCCTTTCTATATCCATTTACCTCTCCTTTAAAGACAAACTCAAGTCCTGCCTAACTTCCAGATCCTTCCAGCTCTTCGGTCTCCCTTTTCCACACAATGCAGTCCTCTACTGCAATCCAAATTAGAGTCCTATATTGCTTCAGGTGTGATCACTTTGTTTCTGCAAGTGAACTTATGTTTCTTGAATGTAAACATCCTTCCTCAAGAAAGCCTTTTCCAATTATACCTTCCACCTCCAGTTTAGGTTAGGCCTCCAAATTATGTGCTCCCATCACACCCTGTGCTTTTCCATCATAGCAACTTGCACTTGTTTGCTTATTTCCCTCCTGGGCCGTGAACTCTTTTTATGGTATCAGTCTAATCCATCCACATTGTGCACCACTGTATCCCAAGAACAACTATTGTATCTCTTAGTGCCTGGCACACAGCAGTTGCTTCAAAGACACCTTTTGGTACGATGACAGATGGTGACTACAAACACATTACACTTCTTTTTCTACAAACATGGATTTGAAAATGATCACTTATCATGGTGATCATTTTGAAGTGTATAGAAATATTGAATCACTATGTTGTGTACCAGGAACTAACACAGTGTAGTAGATCAATTATATTTCAAAAAAAAAACAAACTCATAGAAAAAAAGATGAGAATTGTCGTGACCAGAGGCGGAGGGTGGAGGGAGGAGGAATTGGATGAAGGCAGTCAAAAGGTACAAACTTCCGGTTATAAGACAAATAAGTACTAGGGATGTAATGGACAATGTGATAAATGTAGTTAATACTGTGGTACGTTATATATGAAAGCTGTTCAGAGAGTAAATCCCAAGAGTTCTCATCACAAGGAAAACACTTTTCTATTTCTTTAATTTTGTGTCTGTATGAGATTATGGATGCTTACTAAACTTATTGTGATCATCATTTCATGATGTATGTATGTCAAATCATTATGCTGTACACTTTAAACTTGTTCAATGCTGTATGTCAATTATATCTCAATAAAACTGGAAGAAAAAAAAACACTATTCGACTTACTGTGAATCTGAAGGCAAGGGCCACAGTTTTGTTTTGTTTTGTTATTCCCCCAAAACAGTTGTTAATGTATAACTTTTAAAAATTTTAGAACCTTATCTTTAAACATGGAAAAATTAATAATGATAGTTGGGTTTATTTTTTATGGAATTGTTTGCAGGGGGGGGTTCCAAGCTCACTTTGAGATCCAAATTATAAGCATTAATTAAAAAAAAAAATCTCCTTAGTAAACCAGGGAAACAAGCCAACAAGCCCTGAGAACTCAACTCACCCGAGGTGGGGCCTGAGCCTTCCCAAGGCTGGAAGCTTGAAGGCAGATATTGACTGTTCTTCTCCCCTGTGATTTCCAGAAAAGAATAGGCTCTTCTGATCTTTACTGAACACAGACAGAGCCTTAGGGAAAGGGTGAGGAAGGGCATGAACCCTGCGGTAAGGACTTATGACACATCCAGCATCCATAACTCCACCCTATGGATCCTTCTGTGCCTGCAGCCTTGCACCTGTTTGTGGCTGGAATCCTTCAGGGACCCACAGTCCTGAGTTTAAGTTTTCTTCCAGGTCCTCATCCTCATAATGCAGCCTGGGCACTAGATGAGCTGACTTCCCAATTCTGGAGCTCCCTCTTGCAAAATCTGAGTTTTCGTGTCTTTTTTTTAAAAAATGACTTGTAGTTCTTCATTGCTTCTGCAGTCTTTTAGTTAACTCGGGTCTCTAGAATCTCACTCTGGGGTCCTTGTTTTAGAACTGTCTGACTTAAACTGTGTGTGTGGAGAGGAGGGGTAGGGAAAGGATCCAACTTCTTGAGGTCCTTCTAATGCCCATCTCTCCTTTCACTCTCCTTATCTTCCTAAATTTCTGACCAGGAATTCTTAACACAAAGGTCATGGATAGTCCTGCAGATCCTTGATTATCTGTGTATGCAATTGTCTAAATTTTTGTGGATAGACTGTCTATCCCTTCCATTGGATTTTCAAAGGAACCGATGTCCCCCAAAGATTAGGAACTACTGTGCTATAGGTTTATATGCCATGGTTGGGTCCCATCCCCCAATAACCATCTTTTTCTCATCCTTTCTTCATGATCAAAGGATTCAACCTTAGCAGCAAAACCTATGCTTTGGTACCTGATGTGAAATAAAGTCATTCATTCATTGGCTCAACAGATAGAGTGCCTACTATATGCTAGGAATTATTCTTGGCATTGAAGATAAAACATAAAATAAAACGGATACGAGACACTTTATTTGCTGAATTCTTACTCTGTGTAAAGTACTTTGTTAAGTGATTATCTTCTTTAAACCTCATAACAGACCTATAAAGTAGGCACAATTATCCTACTAATTTTATAGATGAGAAAACCAAGGCAGTAACTAATCCAGGTTCTCATAGTTCAAAAGTCATGGCTCTAAGGGCTGAAGGCATCTCTTTAAGTAATCTCTTCAAATTATTTGAGGGGTACAATGGGAGTTTGAAGTCAATCAAGCCCCCAAGCCCCAGTACATGAGAATAATCAATAACATCATTCAACAAAATATATTTTTGTACTGGCTCATGACAGGCATGTGAGATACAACCCTGAATAGTGTCTAGTCCTTCCCTCAAAGTTCAGGGGGTTAGTGAACTTGGCTTTCTATCTGACGATGGAGAACTGATGTAGTATGGCAGTATGCACAGATTCTTCCTGGTCAAAAATTGAGGTGTCGGGGTAGGCAGAAAAAGGTGAAATCTGGGGTTTGGGGATAGAAAGCCTTATTTGTGAGCCTCTGTGACCTGTATGGGAAAGGCAGACATGTCACCTTTGGCCAATTTCTCCCTCAATCCTCATGCTGATGGACTCCTGATCACCTATCAATGTTCTTTCATTTTTCCACCCCCTCATGTAGGTTTCATCTTTACTTACAGGAGAATAACAGGTCCTACTAGCATTAAGTCAGCAGCAGTATTTTCAGCCAAGCTTCATTGAAGACTCTACACAAGGCCAAACCGTGTTAGTCATAACATCTGAGCAAAACCGCAAACTCCCTTTTCATTCACTTTAATCAAATGTATTTACATATACTTACAAGTGTCTCTGGTTACCCAGAAACAATCTTTTCTGCGGCTTAGTCATGAAGTTACTTGGTTGAATGTCCATGTGTTCAAATATGCTTTAGTTCTTACTTATAACTACCTACAATTGGGTTTCTTCTTTTTCTTCTTCCTCTCCTCCTTCCCCTTTTTATCACAGACATCTCCCATTTATATGTTTCTTCCCAATAAAGTTAGATATGCTATTTACCTGTTGAGTAAATGTTTGTTAGTGTTTTTTGGGCAGTATATGGGCACTACCAATACCTTTAAAATTGTAGATTTCTTTATATAGACTGAAAAATTTTTAATCATCTTTAGTCATGGATATATTTTCAGTCACGGATATATTTCAGTTCAAATAATGAACATTAGCTTAGTATTTGTTGGAGATTTTTGTACTGGGCACTGGTTTGGGATTTTTTTCTCACTGGGAAAACTGAGAGCTACAATCCTACCCAAATCTTCCTTGACTTACAATGGGGTTATGTCCCAATAAACCCATCATAAGTTGAAAATATTTTAAGTCAAAGGTGCAACTTTCTGAACATCATAGCTTAGCCCATCCTACCTTAAATGTGCTCAGAACAATTATGTTAGCCTACAGTTGGGCAAAATCACCTAACACAAAGCTTATTTTATGATAAAATGTTGAATATCTCATAGAATTTATTAAATACTGTACTGAAAGTGAAAAACAGAATGGTAGCATGGGTACAGAATGGTTGTTAAGTGTATCGGGTGTTTAACCTCATGATCACGTGACTGGCTGGGAGCTGTGCGTTGCTGCCCCTGCCCAGCATCATGAGAGAGTGTCGTACTGCATATTGTTAGCATGGAAAAGGATAAAATTCAAAATTTGAAGTACAATTTCTACTATATGTGTATCAATTTTGCACCATTGTAAAGTCGAAAAATTGTTAAGTCAAACCATCATAAGTTAGGGACTATTTGTGTACTGTTTTGAAAAATATTTCTGAGAGAGGTTGAAGTCTTGACTATTTGCCCAGTGTTGACCCTCTCTTAAAATTGATACATCTTTCAGTATTGATCTCATGAGACAGAACCAGTGATAGAGATCCAATTCCAGACTGCTGTAAGAAGTTTTCAATTATTTATGGATTATTCCCACATCACTAATCCACATTGGAAATTATATGTGCCCACAGAGCTAATATACCCTGGATGCTTTTTTCATGAACACATACCAGTAAAGTATTAATCCACAGACCAATACTCATGTACAGTTTCCTTGTATTCTAGAAAAATTAACTTCTTGACCATGTCTAGTATTTCTTTCTTCACTCATAGTCAACTATGCATTCACTTGAACACATCAGATTAGAACAGGTCTATTCTGATGCAGACGGGGTACATTATGCACATCACACATGCAGGTGTCCACAGACATACACACACACACACACACACACACACACAATAACCAGGAGAATAAGGCATTCCTGACTAATCTGTAGACATTTATTGATTCCCTATCATATGGCCAGCCCTATCCAAGGCATGTGGGCTTGTATGATGACCTTTGCTTTAAAAGAGTTGCTTGGATTCTAAATTTTATTTATATCAATGACCAAATGAAGGGCACTTTCCTGTCTCCACCCCCCCCACTCTTGTCTATCACCTCTAATATGATCTGGCTCCCCTTATGCCTCAGCTTGAGGAAGGAGAGACCCTGCCATTGGGCAGACAAAGAAGGCTTTGGAAGTCATAGACTTGGGTCCATCAGTGGCACCATAAGTGGTAGCCAACTCATCTTGGATGAACATCCCAGGAGTCATTATAGCTCACTGTTCAGAATAGGCTCTTGAATCAGATACCTGGTTTTGAACCCCTGTTCTACTTCTTATTGGTTGGGTGATCTTAGGTATGTTACTTACCTAATCTCATACTTTGTTTCCTCCTTTGTGAAACAAGGACAATGATAGCTCTTATTTTTTACTTACAGGAGAATAACAGGTCCTTGTAAGGAGTAACAATAACAGTTGTTGTAAGAATTAAAAGATATATGACCTGTAGAATGTTTAATTTGGCATAGTATCTAACACAAGGTAAGTGCTCATTAAATAAAAAATATTATTATACCAGCTATTAAGTATTGAGATAAGAGCCTTCCTTCTATGCACCAATTGCTTTTAAGAAAACAACAGAAATTCAGCTATCTCACTGTTCTGTCCAGCCTTGGCTCCACCATGAGGCCCTTGAATCGCCAAGAATCACCAAGTATTCATCTTGGATTTCACATTGCAGAGGTTCCCTTGGAAAGGTTTTCTTTACCCACGAAGTTGGTGGTGCTTTACCTTCTATTTCCATTCCTTTTTTAAAAAATGGTTAAAATCCCACATATAAAAACAGCTTACACAACTCAACATCAAAGAAAAAAACAAAACACCAAACAATCTGATTTAAAAAATGGGTAGAACTGAACAGACATTTTTCCAAAGAGGAAATTCAGATGGCCAACAGGCACATGAAAAAAATGCTCAGCATCGCTAATCATCAGGGAAATGCAAATCAGAACCACAATGAGATATCATCTCACACCTGTCAGAATGGCTATCATCAAAAAGAATACAAATAACAAATGTTGGCAAGCATGTGGAGAAAAGGGAACACTCGTACACTGTTGGGGGGAAATGTAAATTGGTGCAGCCACTGTGGAAAACAGTATGGAGGTTTCTCAAAAAACTAAAAATAGAACTACCATATGATCCAGCAATTCCTCTCCTCGGTATATATCCAAAAAAAACCAAAAACACGAAAACATGTATCAAAATGATATATGCACCCAATGTTCATAGCAGCATTATTTACAATCGCCAAAATATGGAAGCAACCTAAGTGTTCATTAATAGATGAATAGATAAAGAAGATGTGGTATATATATACAATACTACTCAGCCATAATAAAGAATGAAATTTTGCCATTTGCAGCAACATGGATGGACTTGGAGGGCATTATGCTAAGTGAAATAAGTCAGACAGAGAAAGACAAATACTGTATGATATCACTTATATGAGAAATCTAAAAAATACAAGAAACTAGTGAATAAAACAAAAAAGAAGGAGCTCACAGATACAGAGAACAAATTAGTGGTTACCAGTAGGGAGAGGGAAGGGGCAATATAGGGGTAGGGGAAAAAAGACATTATTATGGGATTATATAAAGTCATGTCTGTGAAACTTTTGAAAATTGTAAAGTACTATAGAATTTAAAGAATTTTTCATTTGATAAAAAAGAAAGAGCAAAAAAAGAAAAGAGATTATAATAACTTTAATAACTTTAATAACTTTAATAATAATATAATGGAATATAATCTGCAAAAATACTGAGTCACTATGCTACACACCTGAAACTAGCACAATATTGTAAATTAACTATACTTTAATTTTTAAAAAAAGTAATTAAATATTGCATGGCAATATTAAATAAGTAAATGAATAAATAAGTGAATGCAATTTAAAAATCATTCAAATGCACACTTTATATCTCAATAAAGTTGTTACCCAAAAATAAGATAAATAAATACAGATTATAATATTGAGTTTATGGTTAGGTAATTCCCTTAAGAACACTCAACTAAAAACTGATAGCTTATCTACCTTACTTGATTTGAACCCTGATTTGAATATTATGAAGAATTCTCTCTGAAAGTACAAACATAATGCACCCATAACATTCTTAAAAGAAATAAGCACCATATATTCCATAGATCTGTGTGACTGTACATGCATATGTATTACACAATTAACACACTAAAGTGCCCATCAGTATTGTACAGTATGATGGCTTTGTTTTGAGTTCAGGTATATTTTCAATTTCAAGGATATTAAAGATTTTAAGATATCCAAGTTATCCTCCCTGCTGCCCACCAATCCACCCAGGTTCTTCTGGCCTTCTTTAAATGATAGGGTCAATTACTATGATGCCTTTGTAGTAAGTGAAACAGGAAAAGAGTACTTGTAACTAACCCTTTTATAAAATTAGAATTTACCAGATTAACCTGTCTTACAGTTACATTAGAATATTTTAAGCTCAAGCCAGTGGTTGCCATAAGATAACATAATTGGTAAGCATAACAATATTTCACACTACACATCATTTAACACACACATACACACATGAACACACTTAACATGAAGAAGGCTAATATTAACTTTACAAGAGCTACCTCCTTGGTTGGGTATTTACTTATCTTTTTCATCATCAGAAGTGATCTTATCAAAAAAACATTTAGAGTAAAACTGTGCACTATCAAGTTGAGTATTTTGCAGCCAGTACATTCTTTTCCAGCCTAAGTATTGTAAGCGGAAAGATGACTCTAGAATCATTCTAAATTTAGTTGGACAGTCAGCTCTCTAACAGATGTTTTTATATGATCTTTCAGCTGATCAGCATAACCCACAGAGATCTCATTAGAATGTTGTCACTGAATGCCATATGGTTGGTCTGGTGCTTTTCAAACAAGCCAGGAATACCTAAACTTCAAATTTAGTTCCCTTGCAGTCACATTATTTCCTGAGAGGGTTGATAATGGTTTTGATTTTTACTATAACCAACAGGAAACTGTGCAAGGCTCTTTAGACTCACCTCACCCAACAAGCTTCACATGCCCTGGGACTGAATTAAGAAACTTTGCCATTTCTCAGGGCACTTGGGTGCGAAATAGTTTGAAGGAGGAAAGTGAACTACCAAGAGGCAAAGCCTTGACATTTGAAAAATCAGCAGCTTCATTTAGCAAGATGACATCAATTGTTTGCTCCTTCAGTCATTGTTTCTCTGTAATGTTGGAAATGTCAGCAAGGGGCCAAGAACCTGGATGGTACAATGAATGGGCAGTTGCCACAGAGAAGGGGGGCTGCTGTGGTGTCAGCAGCAACACCATTTTTGCCATTTCCTGGTGTTGCTTTCAACTGTCTATCTTCTTCGAGAACATCCAGCAGAAGAGCCTGGACCATCTGGATATTGGCCTCCAAAGTGGACGATCAACATGCAGTGTCCAACCCTGAAAATGAAAACAAGACATCGTACAATCTGGGGTGAAAGACAAGGCATAATTTAGCCACGTGGACTAGATCTGGTGGCAAAAACTCCAGCCAACTGGCTCAACAGAGAGAGGTGAACCCTGGCTCAGTTTGGTGAACAGCAGGTTGGCTCTGAGCTCAAGGAGCTGGAACAGAGCAACAGTGGAGGGTGACAGGTGCAGAGTCACTGGATCAGCCTGACGTGACCTGATTCTCTTGCTTACCAATGTCAAGCTACCCTAAAGAGCACAAAAACCTGGGAGGACAAACAGGAGCCTGTGCTGGGAAGATTCCAATGGCATCATCTTGAGGCAAAGCCGAGAAGAGAGCAAATATTGAAAGAATGATAAAGGATATAGCCCATAGCAGATACTTGCCTACTTGCAGACAGACAATACATGCTGAAAGTATGCGAATGACGATGACCTCGACTGACAGAACAAAACAAACAGATTCCTCTATTGTTTAACTCTTCACCAGTCACCCAGTCAAATCTCTCCTTTCTTCTGGGTTCTAGGACTTTTCACTTGGGTAGTTTTTTAGTATTTAGCAGTATAAACCCTTCCCTCTCTTAACTTCCTTTACCTGCTTTGAAATTAGTCCATTTCTACATCTTCCAGTTTGGTTTTGATATGTTTTTCAGATCACCAACCTAGTGCATCTAATTGGACTCCACATATGGCCAGTTAGCTCTCTTTAGAATTGGGACCCTAGGTTCTAGCCTCAGCTTGGCCCATGGGATTCAGAGTACATTCATGCTTCCCTTCTCCACAGGACCCAGGTCTGACTGGGCTGTCTTGCCTGTACATGGCATCACCACCCATTATGCCCTCCAGGCATGCCCTGACCCATTGGTGCTCCCCACTAAAGTTGGGTTCGCCTGGTTCACTTCCATTGCTGATCTGTATCATTCTCACTGGCTTAATGCAGTTTCTGAGAGGCAGACTCTGAAAACAGGATATTTGCAAGGAATAACTAGGAAAAATCAACAGGACAGGACACCAATTGGAAGTGATAGAGGAAGGGGAGGAAGCCAAAACAAGGTGAGCCATCAGGCAAATTAGCACCGTGGGCAACTGTGGTTGGATTTTAGTGGGGAACTCTGGGAAAGAGTATAGCACATACACCACAGAATTATCCTTGCCTGAAGGACCTGGGATATTTATCCATCAGCTTCTCATTGACATTGTTTGGGGGCTGCTCCCCAGGCTGCTAATTCTTTAGTGCTTCTTGCTTGCCTCACATGTAGGTTGAAGGGGCTCTTGTGGGCAATGGTAGTCTTCAAGCAAAGGGTTGCAGAGGCTGACAATGAAAGTTGGTTCACTGCATGGAAATGGTAAGCTAGGGGAAAGTTGGGCACCTGCCCGTACCCAACCATGGATCACACCACCATCTGCCTCTCTTCCTTAGAATGTATCTCTTCTTGTACTCTAGCCATTCACATCTCTATTTCCAGCTCTGATTTTGATTTGAATTCCAATTGTACACTTATACTACCCAAGTTCAAAGTGAACCATGACATATCATTCATTTGTTCCTCATACATGGTTTGAACCCATCATCTTCCTGATACCGGCTAAGTGTTGAGGATTCCAAGATGAATGAGACATAGCTCCTATCTTCAAGGAGTAAACTGTTCAGAGCTTAAAATGATTTCCTCCCCACTTCTGCCTGCCAAAAAAAATCTACTTCCCAACTTCCTTTAGACATAGTGTCCTCTTTCCTATAAGACACTCAGGTTCACTACCATGCTTTTATTTTATTTGTAATTTTAAAATTTATTTATTTTTATTTATTTATTTTTGGCTGTGTTGGGTCTCCATTGCTGCACACAGGCTTTCTCTAGTTGAGGTTAGTGGGGGCTACTCTTCATTGCGGTGTGCGTGCTTCTCATTGCGGTGGCTTCTCTTGTTGTGGAGCATGGGCTCTAGGCATGTGGGGTTCAGTAGTTGTGACACGTGGGCTCAGTAGCTGTGGCTCACAAGCTTAGTCGCTCTGCGGCATGTGGGATCTTCCTGGACCAGGGATCGAACCCATGTCCCCGGCATTGGCAGGCGGATTCTTAACCACTGAGCCACCAGGGAAGTCCCACTACCATGTTTTTAATATGTATTCACTGAATCCATGATCTTCAGGTAATTTCCCTTTCCAATCAACCAATAAACACTTTCAATCCTTTTTTTGTTTGTTTCTAGCCTGTTTATTCCATACCATTCTAACTGCCAGTATCCAAACAGATAATGTAGATGTCAGCTTGTTTTTTGTGATAGCCTCAGATAACAGCCTTACTTCTCCACCTCTTAAACCCCTCTGCACAGATAAAATTCATATCCTACATGACAATGATGTGATGAATCTTCCTACAACATGTCATTTTCTTCTGATGTGCCTTTCCATTCCTTTCTTGTTCAGGAAAATTCAAGATCTTCCCCAGTTTTTCCCAGCTCTACCTCTCCCAAATTCTCTTATACTGTTAACTTACATGGATCCTCTGAATAAGCCAGATTAATCTACTCACTGTCACCCAACAAAACATGTATATTCAGTCTCTATAGTCACTGCTCATACCATTCTCCCATCTGGTCTAATCTCTCATCTGTATCAAATTTTAAGGCACAGCTCAGGTCCCATCTTCCCCTGAAGCTTCTGAATATCTCAATCCATCCTCATCCTCCTCAACAGACTCTGTTACTACATATGCTAATCATTTGACATTTTGTCATTGTCTGCAATATGTGACATTTGTACATAATTTATTATATCTGTTTTAGAAATTGCAATAGCTGTTATTAAACACATGTGTCAAGATCCTTTAAAACTGTTTCACCTCTTTAATTTCATAACAATACTATGACATCCCAATTATTTTCCTTATTTTAAGATGAAGAAACTGAATATCAGAAAGGATAAGGAGCTTGTCCAAGGAAAATAGTAGGTAGACCTTTCAGAATTAGAATTTGAAACCAGATCTGCCTGACTCATAATAGCTACAGTATCTTCCTAATAAAATTATAAATTCATTAAGAACAAGGACCAACCTTATTCTTTCTTTATAGACAATGCTTTATATGTAGAAGTTCAATACAGTTATTCATTTAATTTTCTTTAATAACTTTGGAAAGCTGATAGCTCTAAAATACTGGCTTTGTCCTTGTTTGGTGAATCCACTAGTCTGTGAACTCCCTGAAATCATGAACAGTGTGTGTTTGTTCATCACTACATTCCTGTGCCTACTGTAAAAATTCCTTACTAAATGAATATTTTGGAATCAATATGTCCATATGTGGGTAGGCTTATCTTAAACAAAAATTTTGAGAACAATAGGTCATGACACAAAGTTTTGATATAGTCTTAAAGGAATTGATATTCTAAATACGCAGAGGTGAACCATTTAGAGCAGAGAAAACAAGATGTACTCTTTGCCCTGGGCAATGACTTCGGACTTGGCATCTACTGATGTCTTAGCAAAGGGCATTCAAGGTAATTTACTCCCACATGCAATCTTCTTTATTGAGCAGAGCAATTGATTCTGCCTCACTTTGGATGAAATAATCTAACATTCATTTCTCAATTCTCTGATGATAGGCATATCAAACAGCTTTGCCCTTGTTTCCTTTATTTTTCTTGAAATAGCAATACCTCAACTGATGATACAAATACACTGGTCACTGGTAATTTATACCGGTTTATGTCAGAGTTTCTTAAATTGGTGCCCATGGATGGTCTCTAAAGGTTCTGTGAACACTTTGTCTACAAACGTTGGATGCATGTGCATTATATTTTCTGAGGAGAAATGTCAAATAGATTCCCAAAGGAATTCATGACCCTCCCCCCCCCCCGCCCCCAAACAGGTTAAGCATACTTGCTCACAGTAAACTAGTGAATTGCAATCCTGCTTATGAACTATTTATTAGTGGGATGCTGTGCTTTGTAAATTTTTTTTACTATGTCCCACATTCTTGGCACAGTGGTAGGTATAATGAGAGACGCAAAAACTTGCCAATCAGTTTGTTATAAGTTTAATTTATAAAATGATCTTTGAATTTGATCTCCTTCAAGTTAGCTGCCAATTAAATTTCTGATATATAAGGCAGAAAGTTAAGTTTCTTGTCCAGCAGTAACTAATCTCAGGGCCTTCTCACCACTATCTTCAATCTACAAAACTTGAGAAGTCTCATGTTTACATGTCCCCCTTCTAGAGGTGTGGGTGCAATGCCAAACCACGGTACTGAGTCCCTGCATATGCTCTGTCCTTCACATATTCTGATGCCAGGAACAATTGTTTTGCAACTTCTTTGAATGAAATTAGATTTACCATTAACTATCCACAATCTCATTAAGTTACCTGTAGATCAGGAGCATCTAAGAGCAAGGTGCCACTAGGGTTAGAAGTAAGGACCTACGGTATAGCACAGGGAATGCTGCTCAGTATTCTGTAATAACCTAAATGGGAAAAGAATTTGAAAAAGAATAGATACATGTAAATGTATAATTGAATCACTTTGCTGTACACCTGAAAATAACACCACATTGTTAATCAACTATAATATATAAAATTAAAATTAAAAAAAAATCACAGAAAAAAATAGAATAAGGCAATAGTGAAAAAATATTTTCTGAACACTGCATTTATATTCACAGAGAATGGAGATAAAATAAATTCAGCTTTATTTAAAAAAAAAAGAAGTAAGGTCAATGGCCAAGACCTAGAGGGAGACCAACTAACACTTAAAATGGAATCTATAGGTTTAGTCCTCTAGTACTATACACTAACCTAGACATTAAGATAATTGTGGTTTTGGACACCTCTGCAGAGTTGCTGTACTTCTGTGGGGAATTTTACCAACAGAGTTATAAATTTGACCAGAGTTATATAAAAATTAATATAAATTATTAATTTTTAAACAATTAGATCTGAGGAAACAAATTCCTCTCTTTTTTTCCTCTCTTGCTGAATTATATTTTCATCATCACTCAGTACATTTATTCCAGTGTAATAACTACTTTACAGTAAAGAAACATTGCAACTAGTAGGAAATGTATTTCTCTAATTTTTCTGTAATAAGGATAGGACCAGAAAGAAAGATTTTTATCACAATTTCCAAGACATACCATCTCCAAGTTTACCACCCTAATGTCCAAACCTTAATTTTTACTCTTCTTTTCTTCCTCACTAATTTCTTCCTCTTTCTTTAGAATGACTAAACAAAAAGTCTTAGCTGAAAGCTAATATAAAAGAATTTCACTTTCCTATTATCTTCCTTAGGAATACTGTCACTATTTTGTCATTTGACTTAAGTTATGGGTTTTTTTCATGTAAACTTTCTGTGCTGTAAAAAAATAAAAATAAAAGAACTAGCTTGTCACAGACTATCTCTTCCCATAAAATCTCTCCTTTCAGTATGCTGTAGCAGAAAAATGGGCAAAATAAATAATTTGAATGAGTAAGGAGACATCTTGTCTACATTTCCAGTGATATAAAAGGAGACCAAAAAGAAGTCTGGACTTGGTTTGTGCTCAGACAACCCTTTGCTTTGTAAACATTTTTGGATTGAGAAAAACTTAAGGATTTTGTGGCTTGCTTTTGTCATAAAACATTGAAGATCCCAAGTCAGTTCACCTTGCACCCTCTGGTGGGTTAGAGACTAGATAAACACTAGATAGCTTTTTTTTTTTTTTTTAAAGCTAATTAATGCCATTATGGTAAAAAACTAAAATTCCAAAATTTCCTTGTTATGGAAAAAGAGCAAGTCCTCTTTAATGTTCACCAAGTTAAAAAAATCTAACTATAAGAAAATAGTCCATTTTTCTGTTTTTTGAACACATTCTTTCGAGGGGAATTTTTGCCTAGATATCAGTTAAGTATCAGTTTCCCATGAAGCAAAAATTCCAGGAAGAATAATTAATGTGTCTTAGAGCAGTCTGACTGGCTATAAATCTTAGCTGGAGGCAGAGTGGAATAGCAGAAAAATAAGAGCTTTGGAGCTGTAAGGCTCAATTCAATTTCCAATTTCACTACTTAGTAGTTATGTGACCTTGGATAAGTTACTGACCCTCCTGGACCCTCAATTTTTCAAAAGAAAGAAATTGAACAATAAAATGTACCTCTCTAGATCTTTTTAGTGATGAAAGATAACATATGTACATTGTTTAATATAATGTGAAACTCTGTTAAGGGCTGAATTGTATCCTCCCAAAATTCATATGTTGAAGCCCAAGACCCCCACAGCCTCAGAATGTGACTGCATCAGAGATAAGGCCTCTAAAGAGGTAATTAAGGTAAAATGAGGTCATATGGGTGAGACCTAAACCAATATGACTGGTGTCCATATAAGCAGAGGAGATTAGGGCACAGATATGGGTGCACACAGAGGAAAGATCACATGAGGACACAGTGAGAAGGTTGCCATGTGCAAGCAAAGGAGAGAGGCCTCAGAAGAAACCAACCCGACAGACACCTCGATCTTGAACGTCTATCTTCCTGTGAGAAAATAAATTTCTGCCATTGAAGCCACCCAGGCTGTGATATTTTGTTAGAGCAGTCCTAGCAAACTCAGTCATAATAGTCTCTTGATGAATGAGAGTTGCTGTTGTTGGTTTTTCCATTGAGACACCAGATATAAGCATCTAAGCTGGGTAAACAGGACTGGCTCACAGTTGACTGTGGGCAGCCAACCCCTGAAGGAATTAAAGGGCATACAGAGCAAAGTATGAACTCTAAAAATATCCCCAACCAGCATACAGCAGTCCTAGAAATTCCTAGCTCAGTGAGGTTAAAGCACTGAAGAGTCCTTTTAAGATGCATGTTAAGCCATTATCCTCCATTAATGTCTTTAGAAAAATAATCTACAAGATTATAGCTAGTCTTAGAGACTGGCATCTTGAGAACATAACATCCAGAGGAAATTAAGGTTTCAAAGGGGGAGGGAGATTGAAAGTATGAGGACAGAAGGCACTGTGGGTGAGGAAACTCTTCCCTAGAGATCCCGAAGGAATAACAAAGCCATGGTGCCGCACCATCACTGAGTTCAAGAGAGACACTCAAACAAAGTGAAGGTGCTGATAACAAGACTCAGGACCAAGTTTTTCAAACCACAGTTTGCCCACAGGAGAGATTTGTCCCTAGGAGACAGCATCACTGCGTGTGTGTGTGTGTGTGTGCGTGTGTGTGTTTGTGTGTGTGTGTGTGTGTGTGTGTGTGTGTTCTCACACAGGTTTCCTCTGCAGAATTGAACAGCCACACGGGACCATGAGTTTATAGTCCTATTCTGATGCTGAAGATTAAATGATGTCTCAGCTTGGCTACCATTAAAACACTCATGAGGAGGAGAAGGATGAGTTTACAGAAGTTTAAGAAGAGAATTGAAGAAAGGAGTGGGGAAGTAAATTGAAAATGTGAAGGCATATGGAGACTAGCCATAAGATAATAGAGAAAAAGTAAATCCTAAATGCAGATGGAATCATAGACTCAGAAAACTCAAAATATTTCATAAAAAACCTGTTATCACCGTTCTCCATTTCTTCCCCATATTTAGCATAAATCCCAATCAGTGCACTTTAAGATTATATCACCCTGGAGAATACTAGATAATGGCTCTCTCTTAATAACTCTTCATGAACTTGAACCATCCCTTGACTTGGCGAAAGCTAAAATGAAATAAACGAAGGAAAATACGATGAGGAAAAAATTAAAGCATGTAAATCAAATGAATCCTACTAAAAGCAGACAACTTTTATTTGACTGCAAGTCCTCACTGCTGCCCATCAGTTTGGTTGGGTTGTTAAGAAATGGTTAAATCTGAAATTTTAAACTGGAAGAAAACTCAGAGATATCAATTTCCTCATTTTCAAAATATGGGGTTTTTCTGCCTAAACCTCATGTCCATTCCAGCCATGTTATTTTTGTGATTCTGTCACACAGTAACTTCCTTTAAATTTTTCTGCTTATCAGATGTTGGTGAAGATTGCAATGGCCAAATGAAAATGAAATTAAGTGATATGAAACTCATAATTATAAATTATCAAAAGGAGACAGTGCTAAATCAGATCATTTTCCAAATCATAAATTCAGTGTGCTCCATTTGACTTTCATTTTTCATAAAACCAGCCCAAAATTTAGGTGTGAAGTCATTTCTTGGACAATGACTTCTTTTAAGTTTAGTTCCACAAATCTGAGTTTCATTTAAAATGAAACTTTGTTGCCCATTTTATGACAGTTCCAACATATTCACCAAGACCACTTTCTTCATCTGGTACAGACTGTGGAACCAAGGATGCCATGAGGCGAACAGCTGAGATCCTCCTGACAGAAAAAATTTCCAGTCCAGTAAAATATTTAAGATGTTATTTTGTAAACTGGTGATGAAAATAAATTCTCAGCCATAGCTCAGACATGATTGCAAAATGCCTGTAATGAAATATATCTCAAACACAATAGCTTGCTTAAAAAATTTTTTTAAATGCTTCAGATCTCAGAGTTAGCAAAATGAAAACAACAAAACAAATACATGAACCCACAAAAGTCAATGAGGAGTAAACCTACAGTTCTCCTTGGGTTTTGTTGGAAATGAGGATAGGAGAGTTCGTGGCCTTAAATTATTGCTTAAGATGACTGCGTAGCGCCAAAGATGATAATCCATTTCAATCAAGCTTAGTTTGCAAGTTTCTTGAGAGCAATCGCCATTTCTTCTTCATCTTTGTCTCTTCAACGGCATCTCGCGTAGTACATAGCAGATATCTATATACATTAGTCGAGTCCCTGAGATAAAGAGTTCCTCTTGTGAACTGGGACAGGTTAGAAGCATTAAAAATTTACCTAACTAGAGCGAATTTATAAAGGATAATTTTCTTGAGGAGCTCTTGCCTTGTACTGGCTTGGAATGGAAACACCAGTAGAATAGAATGAAAAAAAATGGACCTGAAAAAAAGATCAATGTAATTCAAACAGCATTCAAACTTAATATTTTGAGCTGTCTTTTTTTTTTTTTTTTTTTTTTTAATATTTATTTATTTATTTTTGGCTGTGTTGGGTCTTCGTTTCTGTGCGAGGGCTTTCTCTAGTTGTGGCAAGCGGGGGCCACTCTTCATCGTGGTGCGCGGGCCTCTCACTATCGCGGCCTCTCTTGTTGCGGAGCACAGGCTCCAGACGCGCAGGCTCAGTAGTTGTGGCTCACGGGCCTAGTTGCTCCGTGGCATGTCGGATCCTCCCAGACCAGGGCTCGAACCTGTGTCCCCTGCATTAGCAGGCAGATTCTCAACCACTGCGCCACCAGGGAAGCCCCTGAGCTGTATTTTTTGATATGAAAAAATATGTTGTGAAGTGTAAAACAGTTTAGGTAAACTACAAGAGTTAAATAAATACAGCTGTGAAACCCATTTGGTTTGTTATTACACATTTGCATATGAGGTTATACAATCATAAGTAATATATCCGTGAACAGGGACATAGGAAAGCTTAAGTGAAAGGGGAATTACCTATGTCCTTTTTATGAATGGGTTGCTTAGCCCTGGTGCTACTTGAATGTGCAGCTTTTAGGGCTACAGTTTACTAGTCCAGTTTTAGGAAGGAGGGATGCAGGGGGAGTCAAGCCTTTCAAAGATACTATAGGCCAGGTGCAGATTGAGTTATGATTGGTTTCTTGCTACTGCAACCTCAGCGTGACATATTAATTTGAAAGATGATATTGTTCCTTATTACCAATCTGCATGAAAGGAAAACATTCAGCAAAACAGATGAAAATTATTTTCCAGGTCCCCTGGGGTTTTCCAATCTGTGTCATTGAAGGGAAATCTATATATTTTACTCCTCGGAACTGTTTAGTAATCACAACATTCACAACATGCGGGTTATATGCTCTGCTTTCATAACAATGCTCCTGGGTGATTGAAGTCGACAGTCTAGTTGAAAAAATAAACCTTGTCATTTAATCCATCAAACCAGAATAAGGATTCACTTGTTTGAATAATCCAAGTGTGACATTTAAATCAGGTACATTATGCACAATTTTCCCTCCCTGCTGAGGGGCACGTGCACTTGGAGGAACAGACAGGTCTTGCTCCTCCCTGATAAGGTCAGAGAAGCTAGGCTAGAATGTAGTGATGCTTAAAGCTCACTGGTTTTGCCTCTGGAGCACAAGGCTGTTTGTTACCATGACTACAGAGCTACAGCTGCTACAGCATCCACAGGCTCAACTGATGCCAAGGCTTCCGGGTGGCCCAGCAACAAAAGCTGTTACTTTATATTGTTTTCAAGAAGTCTTTGAGTAGTAGCACAATGCCAGAGTAATTCCAAGTAAACATGGTTTCCTATACTTTTCCATGTAGCCATAAGGCTATTCTTCAAAGTGGGAGTAAATGACTAGAAACAAATCCATTTCTTCCAATTAGTCCATTAGGGAAACACACTGAAGGGAGTTGAAAGGAGAAAAATGTGCACAACCAGTATTAAAGTACTGTTTTACTTTCCATTGTCTAAATATAGATTTAAAATTTATGGAGAACTTTAAAATAACCTCACAAATCTATAAATCGTTTACATGGGCAAACAACAGCAGCCAACTCACTGTTCAGTAAGAAGTATCAGCAGTGTTGCCAAGTAGGAAAAGGGAGACTCAAAGAATATACCAGAAGGGGCAAAACTCATCCACAGTCTTGCCTTTAGTATAGCTAGCTGTGTCAATTCTTTGTTATTTGTTTGTTTATTCCAGCTTCATTGAGGTATGATTGACAAATCATCATTGAATATATGTGCGGTGTACAATGTGATGTTTTGATATATGTATACATTGTGAAATCATGCCTCCAATCAAGCTAATTAACCTTTGTGTGTGAGTGTATGTGTGTGTGGTGAGAACACTTAAGGTCTACTCTCTTAGCAAATTCAAGTGTACAATACATTATTATTAACTATAGTCACCATGCTGTAACTAGATCTCCCAAATTTATTAATCTTATAACTGAAAGTTATTCTATTCCTGGACACCTTTCCTGATACTCATACCAGATTGCTTCCCTATGTTATATACTCCTAGAGTGCTCTGTTCTTCTCATAGAACTTGACATACTTGTAACAAAAGTCAGTCTTTCGGTCCAGACTCTACAAAGCACAAGTCTGTTATAGCTCCATCACCCAATGCAATGTCCATAGCAGTGCCCAACGAATACACGTTTACTGGCTTAAAAGAAAATGTGAAGCTTGTTTGGGAAGGGACTAGTTCAGTTTGCGTCAAGTACAGGGTTCATGAGGTGAAGTAATGAGAGGTAAGTTTGGGGTTATGTTTTCTAGATTTTTCCAAGTAAGACTGAGGCATTTACATATGACTCAGTAGACAAGGGTAGTCAGTGTAGACTCTGAACTGAAGTGTGACAAGGTCAATGTGGAGCATATTCCCACTGCTTCCTGTTTGGAACTGAGGGCAGCCTGGCCCAGCATGCCTTGCTCCACTGTCTTGTCTCTATTATAATGTCAGCTCTCCAGAGTCACGGCCATTGGAGCTTATAAATGCAGACTTGCTTATAACATTTCAGATCCAGTGTTTCTCCATAATGTGATTTACGAATTTAGTCAATGTTGCCTGATAACACAGAGTTTTGAAATTTTGGGTTCTTCCAATGCCACCACGGTTTTACTGCCAACTTGCTCTGGAACAAGAAAGACCAATTTAAAAATAACTCCAGGAAATGCCCTAAAAGATACGCAGCCCCATTTGGGCACAGGTCTGATTTTGTTTGGGGAACAAAGGCAGAGATAAATCAATAGCAATATCATTTTTCCTGTTCTCTACTTAAAGAAAAAGAAATCAGCATCATCTTACAAAAGTCAGCTGCTCTGAGCAGAATCAGAGATGACAGCATAAATGAGATGTGAAAGCAGACAGAGGAAGGCTATACTTCTCAGTTTGTGGCCGATTTTCCCCCTTTTTCTTCCTTGAAGCAAATAGTTTATTGGCAATTGCCTGGCCTCTAAACATATCTTTCCTTACAAAATCTCATCCCCTGTGGGACTGATTCAGTGATCGTCCACTTGTCCTCAACAAGCACAGCCCCAGACACTTCTTTTCTGGGCATTGTCAGTTCTTCATTGTCTGTTAAGTACCTGGTTCTCTGCCATAAGCATTCAATAAGCAGTAAGTAATGAGAACAATTGATACTATTTTAGGGAGTTTTGTGAAACAAGATAAAATACATACTAATTGTTAACTAAATGTACCAGGAAGACTACAATCTAATTTAGGGTACCACGGGGCATTTTAGTTAAGGTACGAGCTTTGGAATCTGAACAGAAATCCTGGCTCTGTCACCTAGTTGTGTGACCTTAGGCAAGCTATTACTGAGTGATTTACTCAATGTCATGACATAAAAGCACTGTCTATGTGCCATCTACTTCACCCTGAAGTAAGTCCCATTATTATCCCCATTTTTCATACGGGAAACTGAGGCAGAGAACTTGCCCAAATTCGTAGATCCGGTAAGTGGTGTAGTGAGAATTCTAACTCCAGCAGTCTGGTTTCTAGACCTTGCTCTATGCTATAGTCTCTAAGCCTTAGTTTCTTCTCTAAAACAGTTAAAATGATACCTACCTTAAAAGACTGTTAAATTTAAGTAAGAAAATATATGTAAAATTATCAGCACAGGGTCAGCACATGGTAGCTTCTCATTAAATGCTGGCTATTATAATTAATAATTCATGAGATTTATGCCCTTAAAGATTATTAACTGCATACTCAACGACCAGTTATCCATGTGAGTATTACATTTTTTTTTTCTTTTCTGAGTTATTCGTGGTATAATCTTAGTCATACACTGGATTTCTTCTTGTAATGAGTATAAGTCTGGAGCATGCCCCTTCCCTTGTTTGATGAATGTTTAGGGAATATTTGATATTGGTACAGTGCAGTGTTTTCCAAGGTACCAAGACTCAGCAGTGAATATTTACTTTTTTAACTATATCTTGAAGGTCCTTAAAGCAATGCTATAAAGCTATGCTTGACAAGGAAATAGACATCAATGAAAAAGAGATTTTTTTAAAATCAACAGTTTTGGAGTATTCTGAAATATGCAAAATTAAGCACGTTTCTTTTCCAACTACATACTTTTAAGCTCCATTTAACAGCTTTTTTATTGCTGTGTAGAACATGGAGTCTTTTAAACTCCTATCTGGAACTTCCAGTTCTTGTTGATTATAATTATTCTACCATTAACTGATTGAAGATCACTGAAGAAGGTAGAAAAAAAAAAATCAATTAGTTTGTGTGTTCCCCAACCCCCCACCATTCAGAATCTCTTAACATGCTACCCATCTGCCCCAGGCACTGATTCTATTCGTCTTTGTTCATTTTCTCCTTCTAAAAAGGGGCTGGTGTAGTTTGGATGTCAGCCTGCCTGTTTGTATTCTTACCACAGGGTTATGCCACTCATTTATACTCATTGCTGGTTTTATATCCTTCCTTTCACTTTAAAAAAATGTAAATCATTTCTTTATTTATATAGATATATTTAAAACCCATAGGTGAAAGGCTTTGGGCTAAGCACTAGAGATATGTGTGCCAAACATAGAGGAACACGAACATTTAAAGAGTACTGGGGAAAAGAGGACTACAAGTAGGAAAACCAGAGGGCTGGGAGGAAATCCAGATACAGTATGTATCCATGATACATTACAGTATCATTAAAGTCAAAGGAAAAGGTGGTTATTGGCTTAGGACACACCGTTCAATTTTGATCTGAGGATCAGCAGAGTTTATTTTTATTGCAAATATTTGCTGTTTCTGGGCAGGGCGTAGGGCTGAATATTGGGGCTTGGTTCAGCCAGAGGGTCACTGAGGGAGAAAAAGAAGCTAACAAATCTTTTAGAAGTTGCTCACGGTTACTATGACAATACTGGAAAAATGAAAGGTCTCAAACATATGGCTGGTTACCTACACAAGATATTTATTTAATTTTGAACTGCTTGGGAGGCTAAAGTCCAAAGCCCCTGGAAAACAGACTGAAATCTTCCGCAATCTCATGAAACAATGACCTCTGTGAGAGGATGCTTGAACTAAGTCACCTGCAGAATTTCAAGGCAAAAGAGTCAAAGACCACCAGGCTATCAATGGACGTCCTGGAGGCCAGTACCCTAGGAATACTGATGAACTAGTAGACTGAAGCTTAACAAAACTGTGACCCAGCCTTGACCCAGCTTAATCCCCGACTGGATTATGGTGATGTATGATCTACTTTCTCTGCCTACCAAAGGAAAGGTTAAACTCCATCTGTGGCAAGAGAATATCAACTGGCGACTATAGTTCTTTTGTACTCAATAAATTTAAAATACTTGACATGAGATAAGGCAAAACCATTTGGTTAATAACAAATAGAAAAAAAAATAGACAATGGGAACCTACCCAAAGGTGATTCAGAACTTGAGGTTAGCAGACATGACCTTGAAAATAACTATGATTAATATGTTTAAAAAAACAGAGAAAAAGATGAAGAAAATATATGAAAAGATAAAAGATTTCACAGAATTAAAATCTGTGAGAGAGAACCAAATGCACATTCTAGAACTAAAAAATACAAGATCTTAAATTAAGAATTTAGTGAATGCATTTGATAGTAGGTGGTATACACTGGAAGACTGCTAAGCTGGATAACTGATAAATAGAAAACATGCAATGAAGTACACAGAGAGAAAAAATATGAAGAAGAAAAATGAACAAAAATGTAATAATCGTGTGGAACATGCTGATAAAATTCTAACATTGTATAATTGGATTTAAAAAAGGAATAGATATAGACTGAGAGAGAAGAAATTTTTGAACGGATAATGGTAGAGAATTTCCCATAACTAATGGAAAACCTCAAACCAGAGACTCAAGAAGCTTAGAGAACCCCAGATAGCAAAGATTCTAAAAATCATACTAGGCACATCATAGTCAAACTGGCTGAAAATCAAAGACCCAGAGAAAATCTTAAAGGTGACAGAAAAAAAAGACACTTAACCTTCAGTTGACTTCCCATCAGAAGTGATAATAAGACAGAAGACTGTTGAATGACATATTTAAAGTGCTAAAAGAAAATAACTGCCAAGTTTGATTTCTGTACCCAAAGAAAACATCCTGGTAGTGACTTCTGAGTTATTCTGTCATCAATAGACTGTCTAAACAAACAAAAACAATAAGAGAAGTTCTCTAGGCAGAGGGAAAATGAGCCTAGACGAAAACAGAAATGTCAGTGGGAAGAAAGAACATGAGAAAGAGTAAATATGTATGTAAATATGTAGGTAAATATCGATGAAATTGATCATATAAAACAATACAGATCTTTTTTGACTTAAAATGAGGTTATATTCCTATAAACACATCATAAGTTGAAAATATGGTAACTCAAAAGTACACTTATTATACCTATTGAACATCACAGCTTAGCCTAGCCTACCTTAAACATGCTTAGAACACTTTCATTAGCCTATAGTTGGGCAAAACCTTCTAACACAAAGCCCATTTGATAAGAAAGTGTTGAATATCCCATGGAATTTATTGAATACTGTACTGAAAATGAAAAACTGAATGGTTGTATGTATATTCGTTCTTTCCCCTCGTGGTTGCATGGCAGACCGGGAGCTGAGGCTCGCTGCCCAGCATCACAAGATTATCATACAGC
Organism: Eschrichtius robustus; assembly: GCF_028021215.1. Lineage (NCBI taxonomy): Eukaryota > Metazoa > Chordata > Mammalia > Artiodactyla > Eschrichtiidae > Eschrichtius > Eschrichtius robustus. Next base: position 29,051,983 of record NC_090825.1, read on the forward strand.
ATGTTGCTAGCCCAGGAAAAGATCAAAATTTAGAATCTGAAGTATGGTTTCTACTGAATGCATATGGCTTCTGGACCACTGTAAAGTCAAAAAATCATAAGTGGAACCACTGGAAGTCAGGGGTAGCCTGTATTATAATATGTCATGGAGTTAAAATATCTATTGCACTAAAATGCATGAAAATAATAATGCAAAAGGCAAAAAGATGGTAAGTAGATTTAAAGTATTCTAAGGTTGTAGCCTTATGAGGAAAGTGGTAAAAGTGTAGTACTTTGTATTATTGTCAGGAATACATGAGTCAACTCTGAATTGATGTTTCCTAAAGCCCAGGTAATAACTGATGATACCTAGCGTTAACTTCCTTGATATTACAAATCCATTAGCTCATCACCACTTTCTTGCAAGGATTCTTCCACTTCCATATGCTCAATAAATTTTCCTTGACCAAAATTCGGACCAGAGTAGACTTTAATCTCATTATTTCCTCTACCTTTGAGTATTTAACTTTCAGCAAGTCAAGAATTTGTTGGTCCAAACAAGGCTGCCAACTGGTGTCTAGACATGCACCCATCATCTTCTTAATAGTTTGTCTCTGTAATGTGCACCATTTGTACCTTTTTTCTGGCCAGCCACTTTGCAGCTATGTCCTTTTATTCTTACCTCGGTGTTCTGTGTTTCCTCTCCACTTTGCAGATCTAAGGAGCAAGCATATTTTACTTATTTCTATTCTTTCTCTCTTTCAGTTCAATCTGCTTCTTTTGAACGAGGAATAAGTACCTTTTCCAGGACATGTTATCATCCCAGTCTATCAGGTCAATGAGTAGTTATGAGCCTCTGTTTATATTTATTTGTTGATACTTATATTTTATTTTATGTATTATCTATACTTTGTTTATGGACCAATCATCTTGTTCTTATCCATCTTTCCATATGTTTTCTCCTATAAATTTCAATCTGTTTCTTTCTCCTAGTTGTAATGCAGGTAAAATACGGACTCTGGGCCTAGACTGCCTTGCTTCAAAATCTCAGCTCCAGTAACTACTGGGCAACTGCGGATGTTTTTCTTAAACTTTCTTAACAGCTCTGATAAGAACCATCATCTATAAAGGACCATGAGGATAATAATAGTATTCATCATTACTTGGGATTTGGGGGGTTTTGTTGGAATTAGTATAAATGGGGCTCAAACGTTTGTGCTGGACAAATGGTAACACATTCAATAAGTGCTAGCTATTATTCTTATGGTTCCTTATTTGTTATTTCTTCTTTTTCATGTATTAGTTTATGGTTTTATGCAATGATTTTTCTTTATTCCCTTCACACTTAAGTTTATGAATATTTCCACTCTTTGGCTAATTTTAACAACAACAAAAAGTCTTTCTTGTATTGGTCTAAACATTCCTTTCTTCACACATGCCTTCCACTGGTTGCTCTAGTTCTGCCCATCAAGACTTCAGAAGACAGAGCTGTTTCATTTTTCACGTCAGCCCTTCTGAAGACAACCGTTTTATCCCCTGTGAGTGGTCTCATATGTAAACTAAATGTTTTCGTTTCGCCTCTCCATTTCTCCAAGAAACATTCTACCTCTATTCTGTCATTTTCTTTGCTAGCAGGAAAGGTGAATTATATCTTCCATGCTGATCACTTCGGGACAATACTTACTGCCCAAATGCACATACTGTATTTCACAGTTGAACGCAAAAGACCTCCAATGTCCTTGTGTTCTGGATTTAAGAAATTGCCATTTTCTTAGATTAAGAGGTTCTCACCCCTGACGTGTACAAGTAGCCTTGCCCCGAAAAGCTAAAAATTAAACTACATATTGCCTGTATTTCAATAGGTGATGGGAAGAATAATAGAAGTTCTGAAGCTGTGACTTGCCCTGTCTAGCCAAGGATTCGTCTACACCCTACCAGGTAGTATAGCCAGCAGGAGTAGGATCTGTAAAGGAAAGACAGGGTGAAGAAGGGGAAAGCTGGAAAGGAGGATATAGTGGGGGCCAAAAAGGAGAAAGAAAGTGGAATGAGGCCAAGCACAGGAGACAAATGCTATCTTCTCATTATCAGCCAGGAACTAGCCTCAGTACACACAGCTACACTGAAATCACAATGTGAGTGACTGATTCATTTAGTGAACACTTCAAAAACTATGATTTAAATATGAGGGGTTTAGTTTGGTAAATTGAAAAGATTCTAACAAAACACTTCCACCTCTCCATGTTTAATATGTCTGGAGAGTTTTGATACTTTTTTATTTTCCTCACCAACACAGTTTCTCAGAAGAGCCCTTGGATGTTAAGGAGGTCTTCCTATGTGACTCTTGAGAATATTCCTTTTTCTTTTCTTTCTTTCTGAGAAGCAGAAAGTTACATACTTTCTCTGGAATAAACAAATCAGAATGACAAAGGGTTCTTGTTCTCAGTTCACAACTTCAACCCCCAGGGAAAGCAGACACCTCCAAGACTCTATCCTCCACTGTACAAAGCCAGTCCATTTAGTCAACACTCAGCTGTTTCCTTCTTGCCCTGGGCAGTAAGCTACTCCTTCAGTTTAATCAGAGTTACTGTGCTTAGAGACAAACTAAGTCTTGTTTTGATGCACAAGGTAAGACTGACTTAACCGATTTTCCTATATCAACTCACAAACTTTTAGCTGCAAAATTAGATAACTTCTAAACCATTATAACATAAAGCAAAAGTATTTCTACACACACACACACACACACACACATGCACACACACACGCACACATACACACAATATCATTTTGTATGCTAGGAAAGAGCTAAATGTTCTTTAATCCTTAATATCCACCTGTGGTGGGGATTCAAGGAGACGCTTATTCATATTCTTTATTTACAATGTTGTTTGAATGTGCAGTTAGTTGGGGAGAGGGCGCAGAGTAGTCATCCGATTCTCAGAGAGGTATTTGAAACTATCAGCCAGGATAAGCCAGGAATGCTGCAGTAACAGATGAAACCTGGGAAATCAGGGAGTTAGTATCCCAATGTTTATTTCTCGCTCTTGAGAAATGCAGTTTGATTAGGCGGAGGGGAGGGGTAGAGGGTTCTGTTTCTCACACAGTCACTCTGGGATCCAAGCTAATAGAAACTCCACCCTCTTATAGCTGCTTCGAATAGATCATGGCCTTCTTGGTTACTACGGCAGGGAAAAGATAGCATGGAGATCTTATTCCTGCTCTTCTGTGTTTCTTCCCAGAAGTGACACATGTCACTTCCACTTATTTTAGTCCATTGGCAACAGCCAGTTACATGGTCCCACCTAATTATAACAGGGCTGGGAAGTGTAATTTTTTGTACATCTAAAAAGAAAGGAGAACTAGATACTGATTTTGCAAGAGAAATTTCTACTATGGACCCTAAAGGCACCTGGATTATACTAGAGACCTATCAAATAGTTTTATCAAAAATTAATGCCTTCATTTAGTAGCTGAGACTCTGAAGGACAAGAGGCAATATTACCTACATATGACTGATAAATAAACATGTAAAGGATCTGGGACTTAATTGTGGAGCTTTTGGAGTTTTGTTTTCTAGTAATATTTGTACCTGAGAACTGAGAAACATTTAAGTGCAGGGCAGGAAGCATTATGAATGATGTCTTTGGTAACATAATTCCATTTAGGAAGACATAAATGCTTTCAAAAATTTACAGCGTTTTAGTATTAAAAAATTCGAATCTTTTCAGACATAAAAGTGTTAAATTATTTGAATCTTTGAGTCACAGTAGAAATAGATTGCTGGCATATTGGAGCTGTTTCAAAATTACACTTGTATCATTTTGGAATTAAAGCAGAGTTGAGTGCAGGAGGAGAAGGGATTTTCAGGTCCACACATCAGGGCATTTAGCTTAGTATTGCCAGGTTCATTCTTCACACAAGCACCAGAGTTACCTGTCTCACCAGGTCCCTGAACTGCTCAAAACCTTCCAGCTCCCCATCAAGCTCAGAATCAAGTGTAAACTCCCTGGCATACATTGCAGAGTGCTAGATCACTGAGCCGTGCCTACTTCTTCCATTTAAAGTTCTACCATCACCTGTCTCTCACTCCATTCTCTTGGAATCCCAAACTTCTTCACACAGGCTGTGATTTGTTGGCTTTGGGTATTTTATATGTATTCACGATGGAGGAAAATAATTAGCAGAAATAATAGAGTATTCTGATTACAATCCTGTTGTCAAAATAAACTTTAACTGAAATATGTTTCCTTAACTTAAGTAGAAGGAAGGCAGGAAAGGAGGGAGGGAGGAAGGAGGAAAAAAAGAAAGGGAGAAAGGCAAATTCAGGCTTGAATTTTCACAGATACATTTGGATTTCACATTCCATTTTTTTAAAAGCAGGAATGTAGACTTAGATACAATAGGCAAAGCTCTGGGTCTTTCGTAAGTTTTTTAAAGTTTCAAATGTTAAACATACTAACAGTAACAAATGAAATCCAAAAGTATATTAATAATAATATAGTAATATTATTATGTATAGTAATATTATACTAATAATATAATTAGTAACAATTTAATAATCCTCCCTCGACTCCCTCCATTTCCATTTCCATTTCTTTAGGAAATCAGTAAAAATATCTGCTATTCTGTTATTCTCCACCTTTCTCCATGCTCATGTTACCAAAATATGCAAATGTATCAATAAGGACTTTTTTTTTTTTTACAAGTGATGGAAAACCCAATCCCAAATTTCTTTTCTTTTCTTTTTTTTTTTGATTAGTTGGATGGAGTCAATTTGCTAGAAACATTTGTTTAAATATAGTAAATTATCCTTTTCCTGTCCCCTTGGCATTTTCCTTTTCATATATTAAGTTTCATTTATATACTTGGATCTGTTTCTGGAGTATTTTAGTCTATTCCACTCATACTTTTTTTTCTTGTACTGATGCCATACTATTTTGATCACAGTAGTTTTGTGGTAAGTACAAATAAATGTATGGTAAGGCAGTTTCCCCTAATTATTCTTTCTAAAAAATTTCTTGGCTGTTTTTGGACATTCTTCTATATGAATTTAAAATGAATGTTGTCATTAAATCCTTCCAAATACACGCAAACCCAATAGCCTTAAAAGTTTAGCTGTTTCTAGTGTAGTTATATCTTACTGTTTTTAAACTGCATCTCTCTGATGACTAATTATGTTGAACATCTTTTCATGTGCTTATTGGCCATTAATATATATTCTTTTCTAAAGTTTTAGTTCAAGATTTGTAAATTTTTTTATTGGGTTGTTTGTCTTATTGAGCTGTAAGAATTCTGTGTATTCTGAATGCAATTCATCTCTCAAATATATGTATAATGAATTGCGGTTTGCAATTTCATTTTCTTAATGGTGTTTTGGAAGAGCAGTACTTTTAAGTTGTAATGCAATCCAACTTGTCACTTTTTCTTTTATGATGAATCATTTTTGTGTTTTGTCTAATAATTTTTCGTTGACCTAGGATTATGAAATTTTCCTCCTGTTTATTTTCTAGAAGTTTTATAGCTTTAGTTTGTATTTTAGACTACGATCCTCTTTGAATTATTTTTGTGTATTATGCGAGGTAAATTCTGGGGTAACAAATTTCTGTCTGGCTTTGTGCCTGAGTCCCAGTTTGAAAATTTGCCTAGTATTGTCAGGCCCTCTAGAACTGGCGCCCACCTTACTTTGGTCCATATATTCACATCCCTCTCCCGCCTGGGAAACAAGATTTCTAGAGATGAATTCCTGCCCAGCCCCATTCTACTCACAGATTTCCTGGGGCTGATTGCTCATCTCCAGATGGTGCCTGCTCCTTGATTCCTCTGTGCACGCTCTATCTCCTTCCTCTCGACAGACCCTGCCACTGCACGTTACATGTTTTTGCTGCTACTTGCAATACCGCGCAAGCTCCATTATCCATTGTCCTCTTCTCCAGCCGCACTGAATATCCTCAAAACATCTCCACATGGTCTTTCCATCTAAAGCCTTCTCTGCCTCAGACTAGACATCCAATTCCAAGTGTGGCATCTTTCATTCTATGCCATTTGGGCAATTTAACTATAACCATGCCCAGCCATGTCCAGAGTTGTAACACTAGTTCTTTATGCATGTATATAATTGCCACTTTTCCTGGGAGGCAGGGATTGTATCTTACCTATTTCTATATATCTCTGATCTCCCCTGTTTTGGTTAATTTTATGTATCAACTTGACTGGATCACGAGGTGCCCTGATATTTGGCTAAACATCACTTCGAGGTGTGTCTGTGAGGGCGTTTCTGGATGAGATGAGCATTTAGATCCATAAATTGAGTAAAGCAGATGGCCCTCCCCATGTGGGTAGGCATTATCCAATCTCTTGAGGGCCTGCATAGAACAAAAAGGCGAAGGAAGGGATACTTCTCTCTCTCTCTCTCTCTCTCTCTGCTTGACTATTTGAGCTGGGACACTGGTCTTCTCTTGCCTTTGGACTAAGACTTAAACTAACATCAGCACTCTTGGTTCAAAAGCAAGAATGTACGCCCACAATTACACACATTCATGCATGCGTTGCCCCAGGAGCTATTTCTATTCTTTCTATTGCCTCCCTCTTTCTCTACTGCCCCAAAACAATGGAAAAACAAACATTTTGGAAAAAAATATGAATTTGCAAATAAACCTAAGTTTTTTAAATTAATTAATTAATTTATTTATTTATTTTTGGCTGTGTTGGGTCTTCGTTTCTGTGCGAGGGCTTTCTCTAGTTGCGGCGAGCGGGGGCCACTCTTCATCGCGGTGCACGGGCCTCTCACTATCGCGGCCTCTCTTGTTGCGGAGCACAGGCTCCAGACGCGCAGGCTCAGTAGTTGTGGCTCACGGGCCTAGTTGCTCCGCGGCATGTGGGATCTTCCCAGACCAGGGCTCGAACCCGTGTCCCCTGCATCGGCAAGCAGATTCTCAACTACTGCGCCACCAGGGAAGCCCAAACCTAAGTTTTATAGAGAATTTTTTAAAGACATCAAATGTTTGACAGAGTCCTCCTGCAATGAACATGAATGGTATAAAGAATAAAGTCTGTGAGACAGATTGCATGTCCAAATTGAGGTAAATATGCAGTTGCTCACAGGCCGATTTGGTTTGAGTACCATCTATTTTCTTTCAGATAGTAGTTTTATGGGCCTGTGTTGAGACTGTCTGGTCAATTTAGAAATTTAAGAGCAGCTCAGACTTGCTCTTTTTGACCAGGGCAAGACAACCTGCAATTCTTTGTTCTCAAAGGGCAGTACATTGCATTGTGTTCATTACCCCAAAGCTGGCTGGCAGAGGTTATCAAGATATACATTTTGCAAGAAAATTTCCAAGCCCTTCAGCTATATAAATTACCTAGACACTTGCTCTCTACTTAGGAAAAGTACATATTTTCCCTCACAAATCAGATTGCCTTTTTCTTTTCCAATGCATTTGTTTATGTTTATTTGTTTAATTTTGGAATAGCTATCAAATATATATAGGTCAAAAAATTTAGAATATCCATAGAATGAAATAACACTCTTCAATCTCAGTCTTCCATCCTCCTAGTTCCCCACCACTCCCACCAATGATGAAATAGGCAAGCACTATTGTTACTTTCTTGCATGTCCTTCTGGAGGTTTTGTATGCATAAACAAATGAATGTGAATTTCTCTTAAAGAAAAAAAGGAGCTGGACTTAGGGGGACCACCAGTGCCTATTAGCCCAGAGCTTTCTCTGTTTTAGCACTGAAAGTGCTATGTCTTGGGAAACTTCTTAGCCCTTGGCAAACCAGGATGGTTGGCTACTCCAGACCTTTTACACATTATCTGGCCCCAATATATTTTAGAGATGTATTCACATCAGTAGCAAGATCTTCCTTATTCTTCCTCATTCTTTTCATGGCTGCATAATTTTGTGAATGCACCAGTATGTATTTTAGTACCCCCCTGTTGATGGATCCTTGAGTTTTTGTTGTTGTTGTTGTTTTTGGTGATCTTTTACTATAACGAGTTGTGATGGAATACTGCAATGAGTAAGCCTGTTCATAAATGCACAAACGTATTCTCAGAAGTAGAACTGCCGGGTAAAAGGGAATGTGCATTTGTGATTTTGATGGATATTACCAAATTACCATCTATAAGTGTTGTGCCATAGAAGTGCATGAGAATGCATCTTTCCCTACAGTCTTGCCAAGAAATACCATTCCTCTTATCAAGTTAGCAAAAATTTACAAGTTTGACATACCTATAGAGTTTGAATCTTCATTTCTTTTTTTCAAATATGTGAGGTTGAGCTTTTGTTGACAGAGAACTTTTTGTGATTTCTTTTTCTGAGAACTCCTTATATTTTCTACCCATCTTTGTTTTCTATTGAGTTTTTTCCTTATGGAAAATATATTATATGGGGGACTTCCCTGGTGGTCCAGTGGTTAAGACTCCATGCTTCCACTGTAGGGGGCACAGGTTCAATCCCAGGTCAGGGAACTTAGATCCTGCATGCTGCACAGTGAGGCCAAAAAAAAAAAAAAAAGAAAGAAAGAAAATATATAACATGTATTAAGACATATTACATGTATTAAGACAATATACCCTTCTTGTTGTGAGATTCAAATCATAAATGAAAGTTTGACTATATAAAAGTTTTTTTAACTGCATTAAAAGAATAATCAAAGTCAAAACATAAATGAGAAAAATAAAACACAAACTTTTCTTTATGACATATAGGTTTTGAATCATAGAAAGGCTATACTTACTTCAAAATTATAAAGAAACTTTCTCATTTTTAAATTTAGTATTCTATGGCTTTTAAAAAAAAATTACATCTCTGATTTTGGCATTATTCTCATGAATGGTGGGGATATAGTCCTAACAATTATTTTTCTCGGGTGGTTACCTAGTTGTCTCAGCACCATTTATTGAATCATCTGTCTTTTCCTTACTGATTTGAAATATTCCCTAATTATATACAAAATTTCTAGATGTGTTTGGGTCTTTTCTTGAAGTAATTTTCTGTTCCATTGTCCTACCTATCTATTTATGCACTGATATTGTATGGTTTAAATTATCGAGGCTTTATAATGTACTCATATTTGGTAAGGCTAGTCTCATCATTACTGTTTTGTTTTCACAGAGTTTTAATGGCTATTATTGGATCTTTATTTTTTATAAAAACCTTAAACACAGATAGATACATTTAAAAAATTGTTAATGTACTTATTAAGATTTTGCTACATTTATACCTTAACATAGGGAGAACTGACATATTTATGATGCTGAATCATTTTATCTTTAATTTATGCAATTTTAAGTCTTTTGGAATGAACTTTTAAAGCTCTCTTTATATACATTTTGTACATAAATTTTAAGTTCATTTCTAAGAATTTTACCTTGATTCTATTATAATTATTCTAATCTCTTTTTATTATTACATATAAATATTATAATGTATTAATTATTCTATTATAATGATAAAAGCAAGGTAAAATTATAATTTGTTTACTATAATTATTTTATTATTAAAATAATTTAAAATATATTAAAATATATTTAATATATTTATTAAATATATAAATCTATAATGCTATATATATCTTTCAATTGGTTATTGTTTACATGTGTGAAAACAATTGATTTTGTACTCCCAAAACTTATGAAAAATCTTATTACCTAGGTACTTTTTATTTATTTTATAATTTTGCGTTTTCTAGGTATATAATAATACCAACTGCAATAGGGATACATTCATTTTCCCCTTTCCAAATTTTGTACCTCTGATTTCTTTCTGTTGCCTAATTGCTTTGGCTCTTTACCTACAATAAGATGTTAAATAATAATAGCAGTAGTGGAACTCTTTGTCTTGTTCCTGCATTTAGTATTTTCTCATTAATCATAATGCCGGGCTTGACATTGTTATATAAACTATTCATCTATCCTTATTTTATTGTTTCTTTCTTATGTCTCAAGAATCTTGTTGAATGTTGTCATATGCTTTTTTAGTTTGCCTGGAAATTATTACATCATTTATATCCTTAAATATAATAATATATTACACCAATTAATTTCCTAACATGGAGACATTATGACATATCTGGGATTAAATTGCACTTGATCATAATGTATTATTCCTCTAAATTGCTGTGAGATTTTTGTTGTCATTGCTAATATTTTATTTAGAATTTTTGTTTTGTAGTTTTGTTTTCCCTGTATTATTATTGTATTATTAATATTACGCATAGTAGCCTAGGTATCAATAAAAAATTTTGGAAAATTTCCTTTTTATTCAATGTTTTGAGTCATATAATAGCATGGTAATTCTTCAAGATTTGGTACAAACTCCCCAGGCCTGGTAGCTGTGAAGTTGTTTCTTTGAAAAAATTCTCTATTTTTTTCCTACATAAAATTGACTTTTAAGATTGTGTATTTCCGGGTTCGAGCCCTGGTCTGGGAGGATCCCACATGCCGCGGAGCAGCTGGGCCCGTGAGCCACAATTACTGAGCCTGCGCGTCTGGAGCCTGTGCTCCGCAACAAGAGAGGCCGCGATAGTAAGAGGCCCGCGCACCGCGATGAAAAGTGGCCCCCGCTTGCCGCAACTAGAGAAAGCCTTCGCACAGAAACAAAGACCCAACACAGCCATAAATAAATAAATAAAAATTAAAAAAAAAAAGATTGTGTATTTCATCCTGGATGAATTTTAAGTTATATTTTTTTCTAGAAAATTATTTTTTTAATCCAAATTTTCAGTTTATTTGTATGAAATTGTACAAAGGCTTTCTTATGATTCTTTAAGTTCCCTTTGTTATTTTTTATTTGGTAGTTATACTTTTTTCTCTTTTTCCCTAATGATTATTTTACTGAGTTTCTCAAAGAACCAGTGTTTGGGTAGTTTTTTTTAGTTCTACTCTTTTTTTACTTTCTAAATTTCTGCCTTCATTTTTAAAGTCCTTTTTACTTTTTTACAATGTACTTTATTGTGCTTTTTTCAGCATACTAGTCACAAGTTAATTAGTTCTTTTTAAAATTTCTTCTTTTATTGACTTAAGCTTTTAAGACTCTGTACTTTTCTCTTGGTATCAATTTTCTTGCTTTCTGTAAATTTGATTGTTCTCTAAAAATTCTGTAATTTTAGTGTGTGTTTCCTCTGTTACCAACGACTGATGAGATGAAGATTTTATGTTTCCAGTTTGAAGACCATTTTTGCAAGAGGTTTAAACAGGCACCTTACACCTCGGGAAACACAAATAGTCAATGTAAATATGAAGGGTCATAAAGGTATTGTGAATTAACACAAGGAAATGCCATCATATATCTATCAGTATGACTAGTATTAAAATAAAATGACTGAAACAACCATGGTTATGGAGCAGTGGGAACTCTCAGGTGTGATTGGTGGAAGTATAATCTGGTGCAATCACATTAGAAAGGAGTTTGACAATATCTACTAACATTAAACATATACATACCCAATGACCTGGCAGTTCCACTTGTAGTTATACCCACCAGAAATAGGCATCAACCATGGATGAGAATATTCATAGGTATTATTAATATTACACATAGTAGTCCAAAATAAAATGCAACAAAAATGTCCACCACAATGAAATGAATAAACTATTCATTGAATAGTATATAGCACTAAAAATGAATGAACTACAGCTATATATTAAACATAGATAAATCTCACAAACATAACATTGTCCAAAAGAAGCTGTATGATTCCAATTATGTAAGGTTCAGTAACAGTGAATATTAAACTATTGTGTTTAAGGATTATTCTAAGATGGTAAAAGCAAGGAAGTGATTGCCATATAAGTTGGAATATTAGTTATATTTAAGAAGAACAAGAGGGTTGCAGTTAGGAACAAACATTCAGAGAGCATCTGAAATGCCGGCAATGTTCTATTTGTTGATGAGGCTTATGGGTCCATGGGTGGTTTTTTTATAATTGTTCTATGCATTTTTGGTATGTGTGTTTTATTTCAAGATAAATACCTTTAACAAACACTTATGGAATACCCAATGTTCCAAACACTTTGCTAGTATCTGCATAGCTAGATATGAAGGCACAGTCCTCGTGCTAGAAAAGTCTATGATCTGTTGGGAGGCCAGTGTGTAAAGAGACAGAATGCGGTGAGGGTTATGAAGGAGGAGTTGGATGCTGTATGAGTACTGGTTTCTTGTAGTTAATTCACTACCAAAGGAACTTGGGAAGATTATATGGAAAAGATGTCTTTGAGCTGGACTGTGAACGTTGAGGAGTTTATGTTATTTTTCCTGATTATGTATCTACAAAAAAGCCTGAAGGATCATACAAACATAAAACAGAAGACAAAAATCACCTATCATCTCACCACTCAGAGGTGGCCATTAACGAAAAAAGCTGGTATATTTTCTTCCAATCTTTTTCCCATGCATTTGACCATCAGTCATTGTCTGACCAACAATATTCTTTGATAATAGAGATTCAGCAATGAAAAAAACAGCTAAATGAGTGTATATTATATTGTATGTATTAAGGGGGGCATGAAGAACTATAGACAATAAATATTTAAACAAAAGGGCCAAGAAAAGTTTTGATACTAACAAGTGGTGAAGAAGATGAAATGAAGTGCTGGCTCCCGGAGGGGGAGGTAAGGGGTGAAGGTTTGCCTTCACCAGTGGGCTCAGGAAGTCATCTGAACCAGGAGCGTTTGCAGTGAGATCTGAATGATAAGGAGGAAGCCGTGAGAAGATCTTAGAGAATAGTATCTAAGTATAAAGCACAGCAGGTACAAAGTCCCTGAAAAAAAGATATGTGAAAGCCGATGTTTCACTTAACATATGCCATGAATATTTCCTACCATGATTAATTCTCCTTAAAAGCATCACTTTTCTTGTGGTCTCATGGGATTTCATCATATGACTTCACCATCATTTATTTGTTCTTAATCCTCGGAAATTTGAACTGTTTCTAAATGTCTACTAACACAAATACCACTGCACTGGACAGTCTAGGTCATAAATCTGTATGCAATCTTTGTTTATTCCTTTGCAATAATTCATAGTAGCAGGAGCAATAATTTACATTCTGAAGGTTTTTCCATCTAGCAACTTGTCCTGCAGAAAATGTTACCTTGTTAGAAATGGTGAGTAAAAGGGTCTGTTTTACTGCAAATTCACCAATATTGGGTTACCATTACGAACGACAGCAACAGGAGCACCAAAATATTCACCTACTTGAAAGGCAAAGAAATTGTTCACATTATTATTTAATACTTGCCCATTTTTCCATCAGAATGCTTTTGTCCTATTACAAAGACTCTGTTTATTATATATATGGAATATATGGAAATATTTTTTCCCAAAATTAAATGGCATATAATTTTTAGGATGTTAATTTTATATAACTAAATTACATTTAATTAACTAATATTTTCCTTTGTGGCTTACTATTTTTTGCATGTTTTTGATTAGTCACACATTCCCATCCCTAAACGAAATGAATATGTATCTATACTTTTAATATTTTTAACATTTTATTTCTAATCCATGCAAAATTTAGTTTGGTATATGGAATGAACTACATATCTGCCATCACTATTTTCTCAGGTTTATTTTCCAAACAATTTATTGAATCACTTTTTATTTCTCCACTGATTTGAGGTGCCACTTCAGAGAATATATGCAATATTTTTCATATAGATTCTGGGATCTCTTTCTGGGCATTCAAGGTTACTTCATTGATATGTTTATCTATCACCAGATCATCACTGTTTTAGTTTCAGTGCTTTTGTAATACAATTTAATATCTGGAAGTGCAGGACTCTCCTTATAGCTATTACTTTTCAAAATTGTTTTGAGGAAACAAATATGTTCATAACTGCTGGTGGAAATCTGAGATGGCATGTCCTCAGTAGAGGGAAATCTGGCATTAGCTATCAAAATCACAAATGCCCATTCACTGGGTTGGACCCAGATTCTGTGGGGCTGAAGCATGTATTGTGGGATTCCTCTTTAAGGAAAACACATACACACACACACACACACTATTACAAATACAAATGAAGTGTGATAGTGAATGTTTATTTAGAATGGGAAAAGAAAAATATAGCAATTTATCCATTTTCAAAAGCTCATAAATACCACAAACATCACAAAATCCAGAAAAATTCACATGATATTTTTATGAATTAGCTGTCAGATACATTCTATTACTTTTTTTCCCTTTCTCTTTCCTATGTACTCTTGGATTGCTACTTTCTGTAATATTTTTCTATAGCAAGAATAGATTTTTAAATATTGCCTATAGAGAAAAGAAAGATAATTCAGTCTCTTCTAGCATGACTGATCATAAGTGGTTGTTATTATTGTTTCATCTTCACAACATTTCATTGGTAATGTGATACGAATGTCAAATTTGGGAAAGCCTCTCCAGGATGAGCTGTAAGATTTCTGGGCTGTTTTCTTTATATTAGACTCTTCTTAAATACTCTAATTGATGATAACCATTAGCCAGTTTCTTGTCAATGCCCACGTTTTAGTGGGATATTATGAGTTTTATGTTGTCTTCACCACAAACAGTATTTCATGGCAAATTAGCAAACCCCAAAAATAAACAAACACAATGAATGATTACTTTATGATTGCATACTCTGCATTATTGAGTATATTCCTCACAGGAAAATATTTCCACTTTGTCTTGGCATTGCATCTAGACATGGTGTCTTACTTTTCTTTTTTTTTGAACTTTTGAATTTTATTTTATTTATTTTTTTATACAGCAGGTTCTTATTAGTCATCAATTTTATGCACATCAGTGTATACATGTCAATCCCAATCGCCCAATTCATCACACCACCACCCCTAACACCCCACCGCTTTCCCCCCTTGGCGTCCATACGTTTGTTCTCTACATCTGTGTCTCAATTTCTGCCCTGCAAACTGGTTCATCTGTACCATTTTTCTAGGTTCCACATATATGCATTAATATACGATATTTGTTTTTCTCCTTCTGACTTACTTCATTCTGTATGACAGTCTCTAGATCCATCCACGTCTCAACAAATGACCCAATTCCATTCCTTTTTATGGCTGAGTAATATTCCATTGTATATATGTACCACAACTTCTTTATCCATTCGTCTGTCAATGGGCATGTAGGTTGCTTCCATGACCTGGCTATTGTAAATAGTGCTGCAGTGAACATTGGGGTGCATGTGTCTTTTTGAATTATGGTTTTCTCTGGGTATATGTCCAGTAGTGGGATTGCTGGATCATATGGTAATTCTATTTTTAGTTTTTTAAGGAACCTCCATACTGTTCTCCATAGTGGCTGTATCAATTTACATTCCCACCAACAGTGCAAGAGGGTTCCCTTTTCTCCACACCCTCTACAGCACTTGCTGTTTGTAGGTTTTCGATGATGCCCATTCTAACTGGTGTGAGGTGATACCTCGTTGTAGTTTGGATTTGCATTTCTCTAATAATTAGTGATGTTGAGCAGCTTTTCATGTGCTTCTTGGTCTTCTGTATGTCTTCTTTGGAGAAATATCTATTTAAGTCTTCTGCCCATTTTTGGATTAGGTTGTTTGTTTCCTTAATATTGAGCTGCATGAACTGTTTATATAATTTGGAGACTAATCCTTTGTCCGTTGATTCATTTGCAAATATTTTCTTCCATTCTGAGGGTTGTCTTTTTGTCTTGTTTATGGTTTCCTTTGCTGTGCAATAGCTTTGAAGTTTCATTAGGTCCCATTTGTTTATTTTTGTTTTTATTTCCATTACTCTAGGAGGTGGATCAAAAAAGATCTTGCTGTGATTTATGTCAAAGAGTGTTCTTCCTATGTTTTCCTCTAAGAGTTTTATAGTGTCTGGTCTTACATTTAGGTCTCAAATCCATTTTGAGTTTATTTTTGTGTATGGTGTTAGGGAGTGTTCTAATTTCATTCTTTTACATGTAGCTGTCCAGTTTTCCCAGAACCACTTATTGAAGAAACTGTCTTTTCTCCATTGTATATCCTTGCCTCCTTTGTCATAGATTAGTTGACCATAGGTGCGTGGGTTTATGTCTGGGCTTTCTATGTTGTTCCATTGATCTATGTTTCTGTTTTTGTGCCCGTACCATACTGTCTTGATTACTGTAGCTTTGTAGTATAGTCTGATGTCAGGGAGTCTGCTTCCTCCGGCTCTGTTTTTTCCCTCAATACTGCTTTGGCTATTCAGGGTCTTTTATGTCTCCGCACAAATTTCAAGATTTTTTGTTCTAGTTCTGTAAAAAATGCCATTGGTAATTTGATAGGGATTGTATTGAATCTGTAGATTGCTTTGTGTAGTATACTCATTTTCACAATATTGATTCTTCTAATCCAAGAACATGGTATATCTCTCTATCTGTTGGTATCATCTTTAATTTCTTTCATCAGTGTCTTATAGTTTTCTGCATACAGGTCTTTTGTCTCCCTAGGTAGGTTTATTCCTAGGTATTTTACTCTTTTTGTTGCAATGGCAAATGGGAGTGTTTCCTTAATTTCTCTTTCAGATTTTTCATCATTAGTGTATAGGAATGCAAGAGATTTCTGTGCATTAATTTTTTTTTTTTTAGACTGACACCAAGCATTGTAAATGGATGACCACAACAAAAGCAACAATGATTGCAATTACCAAACACGAAACACACACATACTATGTCATAATATTGACATTCAGTCCAGTAATCTTCCACTGTAACAGCTCCTTTACTTTGCAGTGAAAATTGATTTGTATATTCTTTGCCTCTGAGTCCTTGTGGGATTTTTTAAAAATTTAATTCAAACAGAAAGTCACAAAAATTATAATCATCCTCATCAGTTCACTCAGTCCCATGTAATTAAATTTTTTTTTTTCATCTTGATCTTTTGTTAGCACTTTCATTAATTTTGTATCCTGTAACTTTACCAAATTCATTGATTAGCTCTAGTAGTTTTCTGGTGGCATCTTTAGGATTCTCTATGTATAGTATCATGTCATCTGCAAACAGTGACAGTTTTACTTCTTCTTTCCCAATTTGTATTCCTTTTATTTCTTTTTCTTCTCTGATTGCCGTGGCTAGGACTTCCAAAACTATATTGAATAATAGTGGTGGGAGTGGACATCCTTGTCTTGTTCCTTATCTTAGAGGAAATGCTTTCAGTTCTTCAATATTGAGAATGATGTTTGCTGTGGTTTTGTCATATATGGCCTTTATTATGTTGAGGTAGCTTCCCTCTATGCCCAGTTTCTGGAGAGTTTTTATCATAAATGGGTGTTGAATTTTGTCAAAAGCTTTTTCTGCATCTATTGAGATGATCGTATGGTTTTTATTCTTCAGTTTGTTAATATGGTGTATCACATTGATTGATTTGCATATATTGAAGAATCCTTGCATCCCTGGGATAAATCCCACTTGATCATGGTGTATGATCCTTTTAATGTGTTGTTGGATTCTGTTTGCTAGTATTTTGTTGAGGATTTTTGCATCTATATTCAGCAGTGATATTGGTCTGTAATTTTCTTTTTTTGTATTATCTATTGTGTCATTTAAAACTTGTGTTTCCTTATTTATTTTCATTTTGGATGATCTGTCCATTGGTGTAAGTGAGGTGTTAAAGTCCCCCACTATTATTGTGTTACTGTCGATTTCATCTTTTATAGCTGTTAGCAGTTGCCTTATGTACTGAGGTGCTCCTATGTTGGGTGCATATATATTTATAATTGTTATATCTTCTTCTTGGATTGATCCCTTGATCATTATGTCATGTCCTTCCTTGTCTCTTGTAAAATTGTTTATTTTAAAGTCTATTTTATCTGATATGAGTATAGCTACTCCAGCTTTCTTTTGATTTCCATTTGCATGGAATATCTTTTTCCATCCCCTCACTTTCAGTCTGTATGTGTTCCTAGGTCTAAAGTGGGTCTCTTGTAGACAGCATATATATGGGTCTTGTTTTTGTATCCATTCAGCAAGCCTGTGTCTTTTGGCTGGAGCATTTAATCCATTCACGTTTAAGGTAATTATTGATATGTATGTTCCTATGACCATTTTCTTAATTGTTTTGGGTTTGCTTTTGTAGGTCCTTTTCTTCTCTTGTGTTTCCCACTTAGAGAAGTTCCTTTAGCATTTGTTGTAGAGCTGGTTTGATGGTGCTGAATTCTCTTAGCTTTTGCTTGTCTGTAAAGCATTTGATTTCTCCAACGAATCTGAATGAAATCTTTGCCAGGTAGAGTAATCTTGGTTGTAGGTTCTTCCCTTTCATCACTTTAAGTATATCATGCCACTCCCTTCTGGCTTGTAGAGTTTTTGCTGAGAAATCAGCTGTTAACCTTATGGGAGTTCCCTTGTATGTTATTAGTCGTTTTTCCCTTGCTGCTTTCAATAATTTTTCTTTGTCTTTCATTTTTGCCCGTTTGATTACTATGTGTCTCAGCGTGTTTCTCTTTGGGTTTATCCTGTATGGGACTCTCTGTGCTTCCTGGACTGGGGTGGCTATTTACTTTCCCATGTTAGGGAAGTTTTCGATTATAATCTCTTCAAATATTTTCTCTGGTCCTTTCTCTCTCTCTTCTCCTTCTGGGACCCCTATAATGTGAATGTTGTTGCGTTTAATGTTGTCCCAGAGGTCTCTTAGGCTGTCTTCATTTCTTTTCATTCTTTTTTCTTTATTCTGTTCCGCATCAGTGAATTCCACCATTCTGTCTTCCAGGTCACTTATCCGTTCTTCTGCCTCAGTTATTCTGCTATTGATTCCTTCTAGTGTAGTTTTCATTTCAGTTATTGTATTGTTCATATCTGTTTGTTTGTTCTTTAATTCTTCTAGGTCTTTGTTAAACATTTCTTGCATCTTCTCGATCATTACCTCCACTGTTTTTCCGAGGTCCTGGATCATCTTCACTATCATTATTCTGAATTCTTTTTCTGGAAGGTTGCCTATCTCCAGTTCATTTAATTGTTTTTCTGGGGTTTTATCTTGTTCCTTCATCTGGTACATAGCCCTCTGCCTTTTCATCTTGTCTATCTTTCTGTGAATGTGGTTTTTGTTCCACAGGCTGCAGGATTGTCATTCCCATTTTGTCTTACTTTTTTTTTTTTTTTTTTAAACATCTTTATTGAAGTATAATTGCCTTACAATGGTGTGTTAGCTTCTGCTTTATAACAAAGTGAATCAGTTATACATATACAATATGTTCCCATTTCTCTTCCCTCTTGCATCTCCCTCCCTCCCACCCTCCCCATCCCACCCCTCTAGGTGGTCAAAAAGCACCGAGCTGATCTCCCTGTGCTATGCGGCTGCTTCCCACTAGTTATCTATTTTACATTTGGTAGTGTATATATGTCCATGACACTCTCTTACCCTGTCACATCTCACCCCACCCCCTCCCCATATCCTCAAGTCCATTCTCTAGTAGGTCTGTGTCTTTATTCCCGTCTTGCCACTAGGTTCTTCATGGCCTTTTTTTTTTTTTTTTTTTTTTCCTTAGATTCCGTATATATGTGTTAGCATACTGTATTTGTTTTTCTCTTTCTGACTTACTTCACTCTGTATGACAGACTCTAACTCCATCCACCTCATTACAAATACCTCCATTTCATTTCTTTTTATGGCTGAGTAATATTCCATTGTATATATGTGCCACATCTTCTTTATCCATTCATCTGTCGATGGACATTTACGTTGCTTCCATGTCCTGGCTATTGTAAATAGAGCTGCAATGAACATTTTGGTACATGACTCTTTTTGACCTATGGTTTTCTCAGGGTATATGCCCAGTATTGGGATTGCTGGGTCGTATGGTAGTCCTATTTGTAGTTTTTTCAGGAACCTCCATACTGTTACACTCCATAGTGGCTGTATCAATTTACATTCCCACCAACAGTGCAAGAGTGTTCCCTTTCCTCCACACCCTCTCCAGCATTTATTGTTTCTAGATTTTTTGATGATGGCCATTCTGACCGGTGTGAGATGATATCTCATTGTAGTTTTGATTTGCATTTCTCTAATGATTAATGATGTTGAGCATTCTTTCATGTGTCTGTAGGCCATCTGTATATCTTCTTTGGAGAAATGTCTATTTAGGTCTTTTGCCCATTTTTGGATTGGGTTGTTGGTTTTTTTGTTATTGAGCTGCATGAGCTGCTTGTAAATCTTGGAGATTAATCCTTTGTCAGTTGCTTCATTTGCAAATATTTTCTCCCATTCTGAGGGTTGTCTTTTGGTCTTGTTTATGGTTTCCTTTGCTGTGCAAAAGCTTTTAAGTTTCATTAGGTCCCATTTGTTTATTTGTGTTCTTATTTCCATTTCTCTGGGAGCTGGGTCAAAAAGAATCTTGCTGTGATGTATGTCATAGAGTGTTCTGCCTATGTTTTCCTCTAAGAGTTTGATAGTGTCTGCCCTTACACTTAGGTCTTTAATCCATTTTGAGTTTATTTTTGTGCATGGTGTCAGGGAGTGTTCTAATTTCATACTTTTACATGTACCTGTCCAATTTTCCCAGCACCACTTATTGAAGAGGCTGTCTTTTCTCCACTGTATATTCTTGCCTCCTTTATCAAAGATAAGGTGACCATATGTGTGTGGGTTTATCTCTGGGCTTTCTATCCTGTTCCATGGATCTATATTTCTGTTTTTGTGCCAGTACCAAACTGTCTTGATTACTGAAGCTTTGTAATATAGTCTGAAGTCAGGGAGCCTGATTCCCCCAGCTCCATTTTTCGTTCTCAAGATTGCTTTGGCTATTCGGGGTCTTTTGTGTTTCCATACAAATTGTGAAATTTTTTGTTCTAGTTCTGTGAAAAATGCCAGTGGTAGTTTGATAGGGATTGCATTGAATCTGTAGATTGCTTTGGATAGTAGAGTCATTTTCACAATGTTGATTCTTCCAATCCAGGAACATGGTATATCTCTCCATCTATTTGTATCATCTTTAATTTCTTTCATCAGTGTCTTATAATTTTCTGCATACAGGTCTTTTGTCTCCTTAGGTAGGTTTATTCCTAGATATTTTATTCTTTTTGTTGCAATGGTAAATGGGAGTGTTTTCTTAATTTCACTTTCAGATTTTTCGTCATTAGTGTATAGAAATGCAAGAGATTTCTGTGCATTTATTTTGTATCCTGCTACTTTACCAAATTCATTGATTAGCTCTAGGAGTTTTCTGGTAGCATCTTTAGGATTCTCTATGTATAGTATCATGTCATCTGCAAATAGTGACAGCTTTACTTCTTCTTTTCCGATTTGGATTCCTTTTATTTCTTTGTCTTCTCTGATTGCTGTGGCTAGCACTTCCAAAACTATGTTGAATAATAGTGGTGAGAGTGGGCAACCTTGTCTTGTTCCTGATCTTAGTGGAAATGGTTTCAGTTTTTCACCATTGAGGACAATGTTGGCTGTGGGTTTGTCATATATGGCCTTTATTATGTTGAGGAAAGTTCCCTCTATGCCTACTTTCTGCAGGGCTTTTATCATTGTCTTACTTTTAAACTCTGTGCTACTTAGATATTTTTCATAAGGAACCTATGAATTTTAGAAACATAAATGACAACTTTTGTATTTTGAAAGAGGAGTTTACTCATATACACTTATAGTTACAGTAGAAACCCTTAGTGTTACCTCTATTCTACGTCTCTTTGTTTCTCCTTTGTTTTCTTCCCTGTATTTAGTGTGGCAATATATATGGAAAATAACTAGTATTTCATTCCCTTGTGGTTGCCCTTAATTTTGCCAAATACAAAGTTAAACTAAACCTATATTTCTGTAATTCTCAATCTACAGTAACTTTTCCTTTTTCATTTATAAGCGATAAGAAGTTTAGCATGGATTTCTCTTGCTCTGTTTTGTCTACCCCTCTTCACTTTCCAGTATTACTTATTTAATCTGGAACTGTGAGTCCGCTTACACTCAGCATTTTATTTTTCACCATAAAATCTTCTTTAAGAATCAGTTTGGCTGCTTGCATTCAGTGTCCTAACCAGCCTGCAGAGCACCCTGTCGGCGACGCTGCCATTCCCCCTGGCTGTAACCATCGCACTGTGCTTCCACTGACCCCCACTTCCCATGCCACACTCTATGTCCCCAAAGCCACCCAGGGAGCTCTGCCTAGTATCTAGGCTGGAAACGTGTCTGAATAACACGCTCTTCTAGTTCGCAACCAATAAATGTCCCAGCTCTCTTGCCCCTTGGGTTCCGTAACTCTTGGGCATTCAAGTTGCAGTGTTTGTCAAAATTTCCCTGTGGGATTAAACTTCACTCTCATGGTAACTGGCTTGATGACTCACCTTGTACCAGTTACTTTCCTTTTCTCATTCCTCTACACGTTTCTCAGCATCCCAAATAAAATACTTGCTCTCATATCCACGCCTCAGGGTTTACTTCTGGGGGCACTCCATCTAAACACAGATTTTATACTTAACTTTATATTTTTAATGTCTTTCAATGTTCACTTGATACCTTGATTTTGGTTAATTTCTTAGCCAGCTAGAACACATTTTAAATAGTTACCCTTGCCACCCAACCCCAGAGAATGTACGAATGGCATACTTTTTCGTTACTCGAGGATGTTTGAATGGATTTCTCTTGCCTTGGTAGACAACAATTTAACCAGGGATAGGTACCCCCACATTTTCCCATAAATATCCATTAACCATGTTCTGGAATGATCTTCCATCTTTTAGTGTTGACAGTTATCTAAGTTCAGGATGATTTTTATTCCTTTGCAGCAACTTTAAACAATATTATTTTTGTATCTAGCTAAGTATAGGATTTTTCTTTACTCCTAAAAACATTTCCAGTATACACTTAAGTATGAATCTACTCCCATTCATTTTTGATAGAACTGTGTGTAGCCATTGTTTTTCTTCTTTAATCTTAAAATTATTTTTTACAAGGATAGTTAAGTTCATGGAACCTTCTGCTCTGTGCCCCAACGCTTCCCCACCCCACCCCCTGCCCCCTGCAACATTCTGCTGTTCTTTGGTGGGGGTGGAGGGTATTTTTACCTCTATCTTAATGAGAATTTGGGAGGAGGTCTTTCAGGACTGGCTGATCTGCTACAGGGCTGGCTTCCTGGTGTGTGACCTCGAGGTCGCACTGGGTCCTGCTCTGAGAAGGGACTTGCATAAGAGTCAAGGCTGGGCATGGAAATTCTTAACAAGTTTATCTTTGAATTTGTGTTTAAGTGAAGGCAGATGGGTCAATGGCGCATGCGCCAGCGGTCCTATCTCTTACAGCTTTCCCACCGCATCACTTGATTTCTGGCCGACCACTTCCACGCCCCTCCCAGAGATCACTGCTGCCCCTGCCCTGGTGGAATCCTGGGTTCCAGGTTGGGGGTGGAGTAGGCGCAAGAGCTTTGCATGTTGTGTCACAGTATGAGCCCTGGGCGCCTGTGGGGGCCTGTAATCAGCCCACGATAGTCCTGTGCCTGAGAAAGCTAGTCAACAGCAGATAAAAAAGCACCATACAGGTGTAGACAGAGAGAGAACTGCAGGAGAAAGGCAAATACCTCTTGTCCTGCTTTTCTGAATGAGGAGACCAATTTTCATTTTGCACTGGGTCCTGCAAATTATGCCCCCGGCCGGGTAGGGCCATCGCAGAAACTGTCCTCCCCAATACTACCTTGATTCCTACAGAGAATGGTCCCTGGATCATACCCACTAACTGCACTGCCTTGCGTTGCCTCGCTCTGTATCATATTTTGCTCTACATTTGACCGGTCTGCTTCTTCTAGTACCTTTTTCCATTGTCCTTCACATGAGATTGTGTGAATTAAGTACATTTCTTTCTTTTCTGTTCTTTCTTCCATCCTCTCTCACATGTCCATATGCAAAAAGCACTCAATCAAAGAGGAAAGGGATAAATAAAGGAATGAGTGAAGGCACAAAGAAGCAGGCAGCGTCTTTGTCACTGGTATTGTTTTGGGCATGTTATTTATTGGTTTTCAGTGTTTATGGTAGCTTTTTCCAGTAAGGCCAGGAAACCTTTATTTGGTATGTCTTCAAAAAGTGTCTTGGATAAGAAATTTACTTGCTAGACAGTGGACTATTTCTGCAAAAAAGGATTCATCTATTCAGATTTTGATTAAAGCCTTTATGACAGTGTTCACAAACTTTTTGATAAACACTTTAAGGCAATTGGTTGCTAGTCACTTTTGCCATTTTAAATTGGTGGTCATCATAGTCCATAACTATGCAAAGTGTTTTGTATTCCCAAACCAAAAGTGTTTGTTTTTTTCTTGATAAAAGATTTTGTTTGTATAGTGTCTCTAGAATTTTTTAGTTTTGCTGTAAAGATATGCAGCCATATTTAATAGACACATAGCCTTATTGCATATTAATATTTGGGAAATGGTCAGGTAATTCTTCCAATGTAAACCTGGGTACACAAATTCAAACACTGGCAGGGTAACGTTTCTAAGTTTGCTTTCAATTTTATTCCCAAATCATGTGAATTTCTCTGTGGCTAAATAATCTAAAACTTATTTTTCTATTATAAAGTAAAAAGCAACTTGGTTCATTTAGCTGAGTGGATGTACTCATGATCTGTTAGCCCTATGACCCAGCTTTCATTTGATGCCATTTTTATCTGCAGCTTCAAATGGGCCAGCCATTTGAAATTAAGCTACTCTCACTCCTTACATAATTGCTGAAGCAATATAACACACTATTATCGGACAAGCTCTCGTACTAAGTGGATTTTAATGTATTTGTGTATTTTCCATGGAAGAGGGCAGAGAGATGACCAGGGACGTGATCTAAGTACCTACATTTATTCGGACTAAATTTGATAGTACTTTTGTGGCTTATTTCAATCTTTTCGCCACTGGAATTTTCCAGTGACACAGAACTACCACATATATAGCATAGTGGCTGTCACTGGAGAGGATCCCTTTGTGGTTTGAAGGATCTCGTTAAGACAGACTTAAAATGTATTTATATTTATTAAACATTCCTTTAAGCATTATAATTTATTATATTTAAAAATAATTACCCAATCATCCAGTAATATCATCAGCAATTTATACCTCAGTCAACATAGCAAAAGCAGTAGCTCAAAGATGGGGAAATACAAACATCAGCCAAGGAAACTGAATTAGCCTACAATTCATGGTCTTAGGCTGCAAACTATTAGTTGCAATATTATTCTTCTAGAAAAAAATTCCAAGAAAGTTTTGAATGAAAACATGATTAAATACCTTTGTATTCGGATCCATATCTAAATGTTGTTACATTTTATTTAACTACATTTTAAAAGTCACAATCTCTTTGAGTGCTTACCTCTATGCTTTATTCATCCTTGCATCCCTAGTGACTAGCAGAATGTTTGGAACTAATGTATATTTGGATAATATAACATGATTTAAAAAGTACTTTGAGATAAATTAGCTTCATCCTCACAAAGCCATATAAATAGATTCATGTGATATTATGCGATCATCCTTTTACAGATGAGGAAACTGAACATCAGAGAAGTTATTTGCCCAAGGCCACACATAGTAAGAAGGTGATGAGACTTGACCAATCCAAATCTTCTCATTTCTAGCCACCAGCTTTTCTTTTTTTTCTTTCTTTTTTAGAGGTGGGAGGAGGTAAAAAGCACATTCCCAACTGAAATTAAAATCAATTTGAATCAAGTAATCAAAGACAACATTTCTTTTACATACTATGAACAAATTTGGGACTAATGCCAAATCAAAGATTTGGTTGAAGACTATCCTGTAATTTGTGATTAACACAGTCATTTTCCCTGAAATAAACTTTAAAGTTAATACAGACTTAATTGAGGTATAACAAATATACAAAAAATATACAAATCATATACCTACAGCTCAATAAAATTTGGCAAAATATTCACATTTGTGTGACCAGCACCTGCATCAAGAAATAAAACATTGCCAGCATCCCAGAAGGTTCTTCATGCCCTTCCAGTCATGCCCATTGGGCTTTTCTACTGCTTCTCAGTAGGAACACTTTCTACCACATGCTCCATGGAATAGTGGAGGCTCACGTCTTCAGATGGGACAGTTACTCTCTTTGGATTGGTGAACAACAGATCATGAGAACTAATTCCACGTGGTCTGACCATAATCTCAGAGCCATTTTTTTATTCCTCTTTTTCTTCACCCTCCATACTCAATCAGTTACCAAATCCAATTAATTCTCCTTTCTAAATATCTTTGACAATTATACCCTTCTTACCACGATCATTGGTCCATCCTAACTCAGCCTTCATTATATTTCCCTGGCATGAGGTTAATAGTCTCCTTACCCATCTCTGCCTCCAGAGTCTTGCCCATCCTTGTCTTTCATTCAGTATCTACTACTTGTCAAATAGGACACTAGGTAACAGAGAATCACAGGTGAATAAGAAACATCTCTGACCCTTTATAAGATTTCACTGTCGAGCAGGGAAGACAGTGAACACAGAAATAGATCATTTTAACCCAATGTTGTAAGTGCAATGACAGAAACACACATAATGTGCCATCAGAAGGCAGAGGGTATCTTAAAATTGCTACCAGGGTTTTCTTTCCAAATCACAGATTTGATCTTAAAATCCTTCAATGGTTACCACTTGTTTACAGCAGAGGTTGCAAACACAAATGCTGATGGAAGTCCAGCAGGTATAAATCTTTCTCAAGTGGGCAGGTATTGTACAATAGTGAGTGGTGGAGAGTTAGGAAATTGTGGTGGACTGGCGAGAACAGGCTAGACTATGGCGTCAGAAGCTACTCAGCTCTAACCATTTGTGGTCAAGTGAGGTCGAATGTGGTCAAATCATCTGTTTTAAATTTTTTGTTGTTGCTATTTTTTTCCCAAGTGAAACTGGAAGTCTAGAATTTTATGTTAGTTCTCCCAACTTTTAAAAAGTTTTACATTTTTTAATTCAAATTATAAACAAAACACAATAAAACAACAACAAAAAAACCCCTAATACACACAAGAATACTATGAGAGCCAACTAAAACACCTCAGCAGGCCTCTAGTTTGTGACCTTTGGCCTATGAGAAAGTCAAAACTTTTTAGGAAGACATCCAAGACTGTGCATACTCTGGACGCAATCTACTTTTCCATTTCAACTTGTAGGTCACCCCACACAAAGCACAGTGTGGTTTCTGGAACACACCTGCCACGCTCACGTCAAATGTCTTTGGTCTCTGTCTACAATGCCCTTCTGCCTTCCCTCATCAACCTGGTGATATTCCACTCCCCTTCCAATCTACATGTCAAGGGAGTATGTAAGGCTCCCTTGCATACTCAAGCTGTAACTCACTTCTTCTTTCTTTTCTCTTCTGGAACACTTAATTCCCACTAACAGTAGAATACTTGTATCTGGTTCAAAATTCCACCAGTTCTGAGTTTCTTCCCCTGGTTTTAAATTCTCTCTTTATTTCTTCACCCAAAGGATCTTATTTTCCTTCCCTTAAAGCTTAGTTATATATATATTTAAAGGCCTGTGATATTTTATGCAGTATTCAAAGTGAGTGGCATGAAGTTTAGCTGTGTTACCTCAGTCTGCTCTGTGGCTAGAATCTATTTTTTCTCACGTATTGATATTCTAGAACACCCTGTTAATGGTTGTATTAGTTTCCTATTTCTGCCATAACAAATTATCTCAAAATTCATGGCCTAATACAAATTTATTATTTTTCAGATTAGAAGTCCCTCATTGGTCTTAATGGACTACATAAAAGTGTCAGTATGGCGGCATTCCCTTCTGGGGGCTCTAGGGGAGCCTGTTCACAGCTGCCGGAAGCCACCCGAATTCTGGAGTCATGGTTTGCTGTCTCTGTGCTTGGAGCCAGCAACAGTGGGTTGAACAGTTCTCACCTGGCAAAATTCTAACTTCCTTTTTTGGCCTCCCTCTTCTGCCTTAAGGACCCCTGTGATTACACTGAGCCCATACAAATAATCCAGGATAATCTCTCTATTTTAAGGTCAGCTGATTAACACCTCTAATTCCATCTGCATCTTTAATGCCTCTTTGCCATATAACTTAATGTATTCATAGATTCTGAGGATTAGGACATGGACAACTCTGAGAGGCCATTATTATGCTCACCACATCATCTTCTAATGGCAATTTATTCTAACATCATGGAAAGTATATTAAACAAAGAAAAGCAACTCTCAACCTCCTATCTTTTAAAACTCAAATCAATAAGGTAGAGAAAAACGGTTTGTTTTCCCAACTGAACTTTGCTGGACCTTACAGCCTAGGCATATGTAGAAAAGACCATCGGTCCATGCAGGTATCTATGAGATCAAATATATGTTGGTTCAAAAGAACAACTGACATGATCATACCTAATTTTAAAACTTTATTCATTTCCCACTTTTAATGGTGACCAAAGACATTTATTCTGCAAACCTATGAGTAGAAAAACTCAATCAAAAAACAAAAACATTTCTGTTGAATACATGCTTGTAGTATTAATCTACAATGAAATTTGACATATAAGCCATTTTTTTATGGTTTAAGGAAATGTCACTAACCTTATTGATGATTAGATTTTTCACATGGTCTATCCTTATGTCAATAATGCCCTTTGCCAAAGTCTCCAGACTATTACATACTTATGTTATAATAAGTTGTTTTTGTCTGAATGGAGTTTCTCCATCCTTTTCCAGCATCTCTGAGACTATCCTCAATCATCAGTAGCCGATAGCATATAGTCCTTTCCATGCTGTATATTTTATGGCTTCAGTGGGCAAGGTAATTTGAGCCATTACCGAAAAAAATTGGGGCAAAAGTTACATGAAGACTAGCCAAATCATAACACTGAGACAATAACTTTGGCTCCAGTGGCTGCCATTGTCCAAAACAAAAGGCACAGTTTAGGTCAGCTACTTTGAGCCAATGGAGATTGAAAGAAGTGTCATACTAAAGTTTCTGTCTTGCATGGACATTTTTCTTTCTTCTTATAGATGGAACCAAAATAAGATACATGGGTCCTGCAGAAATCAGATGATGTCTGGGCCATAAGAAAATCAGCTGTTGTTGGCTGCTATAATTGAAAAGAAGGATGCAGAGTGTTAAGGAACAATCTTCTAACTGATGATGCATTTTAAAGGTCCATTCTGACCTCATTGGAACATGCCATTTTGATGCCAGCCTAATGAAAACAAATAAAGTGCCGCAATACTTCTCCATGTGGGCAGCTGTAGACCTAATAAACGCCTGGGTTTAGAAGAAATCAAAAAGCTTGTATCAGCAGCTTTGCTTGACCTTGGTTATTGAGGTCATGTGTGGCTTTGGCAACATCATTTAAATGTTCCAAACAAATGAGAATATGGGCAGACTCAGAAGTCTCATGCAGAGTTTAAACTGATCCTACTCACAAGATTTATGTTTTTGTTTTTTTAAGTTAAAAACCACAAACTCTTTAACAGAGCTCATCTTTTTAAAGCAACTACAGAATGTCTTATTTGACATGGGCTCCAGAGAGAGGAAAAGAAAGAAAGGAAAAAAGCAATCAAAATCAAATCGAAGTCTTATTAAGAAAAGACTCTCAAATTGTTGCAATAAGCAGGTGATTTCAGTACATATTAACCAAGTGTAAATACTGTGTTAAAGTCATATCAGCTCTGACTTACTGGCTGTCCAAGGCAGCCCTGAGGCCAATGTGGTAGAGGCTTCCCAAGCATGAGTTTGCATGTTTGTGTTTGCATCTCTTTTTGCCCATGAAGTTTATAGAGTTAGGAATGAGTGGCACTGAATGGACTGCGCTATTTTCTCTTAACTTTTAAGAACACTGTTCATTTCTGTTTTGACACTTCTCTCAGTCTTTCCTAGAAAAATAAGAGTGTTCTCCCTCCCCCATCCCACATCCTTCCCCTCTCCCTACTCTCTCCCTCTCATTTGCTACACTTTCCCCTATAATTTTCCTCCTTCCACATTCCCTGTCAACATGAAAATCTAATTTCGCAATTGCCCCATTCATACCCCTTTACACATGTGCTGCTTCCATGAGTTCTTTTTTTCTTAAACAAGAATACAAGTGACTTTCAAAAAATTAGAGGACTTGAAGGGTGCTTCAGAGACCATTTGGTGAAGTCTGTACTTGTGCCTGAGGCCATGCTACACACATCCTACTGCGGTCAGATGAAGAGCTATTCTGTTTTGAACAACCTGCAGAGAAGGAAATTCTATCTTACACTTATTGATGCTAGCTGCTTATCAAATCCATGTTCCTTTGTTCTTTTTGGGCAAGAGTATATTTCTCACTTTCCCTTGCAATTAGGTATGTCCTTGTGACTGACCTTTAGCCGGGGAACATGGGTGGAAATCGGTACCACTCACAGGCCTAGAACATGTAAACTTGTCATAAGTGCACCTCCATACTCCTCCTCTTCCTTCTGGTGAGGGTAGAGATGAGTCCCGGGGTGACCCTGGAAACAGCCTGTTGGTGATGACAGAGCTTCCATCATCCTGCATCTCTGAGTGATTGTGTGGAAGACTCTCAACCAACCTTTGTTCACCCCCCACTAGTAAACATGAGTAAGAAATGCATTCCTAAGTGTCCATCAACAGATGAATGGATAAAGAAGGGGTGGTATATATATACAGTGGACTATTACTCAGCCATAAAAAAGAACAAAATTTTGCCACTTGCAGCAACATGGATGGACTTGGAGGGCATTATACTAAGTGAAATAAGTCAGACAGAGAAAGACAAATACTGTTTGATATCACTTATATGTGGAATCTAAAAAATACAACAAACTAGTGAATAAAACAAAAAGAAACAGACTCACAGGTACAGAGAAGAAACTAGTAGTTGCCAGTGGAGGGGGGAGGGGCAATATAGGGGTCGGGGAGTGGGAGGCACAGACTACTGAGTGTAAGATAGGCTCAAGGATGTATTGTACAACATGGGGATATAGAGCCAATATTTTGTAATAACTGTAAATGGAAAGTAACCTTTAAAATTGTACAAAAATTTAAAAGTTTTTAAAAATACATATCTATTGTTTTCAGGCCATTATACATTTCTGGCTTTATTTGCCATAGGAACTAGCATTATCCTAAATAATACAATAGTATCTTAAAAGTAAAACTGTCATCCTGTGAAGCATGTGTATAATTTCATTCCACTGACCCAAGCTTATGAAACCAATGCTGTCTCTTTGATGTCCTGGATACTTTTGCTGATAGTTTAAAAGGCTTTGTGACCCTCTCTCTTACTGTCCTAACCTCACTTTTATTTTACATATGTGTTTTAATGTCTGTACAGAATCCACTCTTTTCCTATTGAATTCCCTATTCATTATTTATTTCAAAGCCACCACCACTATTTCCTTTTAAGAGTTTTTCAGTGGCATTTGAATTTATTATACATAATTAAATTATCTGTTTTCTCATTTGTATGTTAGGGTTGGGTAGAAGTGTGAAGAGTAACTTTTTTTCATGTGGAATCACAAGTGTATATGCTAAGTGACTTGAGATAGAAAAATCTGTCCACTTTCTTACTTGGCCAAGATATTACAACCAACATTTGATTGTATACAATATCTTGTTTTAAAAATTACAATGTTATGTATCTTTTTCCAGATGCAGAGTACTTCTAGGCTGCCTTCTTCCACTATCTGTGAGAAAGGGTGCCTTAAGAATATGTCATTAGTTATATTTTCTTATCATAAATGTAAGATATTAAAAGGCTTGATATAAAGATTCAAACAACATAGAACTCAGTAAAGCATAAATGAAATTTTACTTCCTCTCCTGAGGCTGAGTTGATGTAAAGTCCAACGCCTCTTGTTCAAATAATATGAACTGCTAGATAACGTGTAACAGAGATATTGAAATAAGACATGGTGAACAGTGATAACGCTGGACGGAAAACAAAATGTCAACATTCTTCAAGGTCTACTTTAAAGAAAATTTGATTCTTGGCCTGAGATTGGAGGTTTGCCCTCAGGTGTGAGAAACACCAAATAGCTTGGGAGGCTGTTGCACAAGAGAGATATAAGAGGAGAACTAGGAAGGAGAAGGGGCCTTTATTTGGGGGAAACAGTATTTGTGAATAGACACAAGACTGGAGTATGGATGCCTCCGGTATCTGCAGGAAGGGGACTTGAAACCTGGCTTTGTGATTGCAGAGCAGTAAGGCAGCACCATGTGAAGGCCAGGAAGAACAGTGATAAAGACTGCAAGACTGCCTCCTGACTTGTGGTTGCCAAGGGGGAAGGGTGTGGGGGAGGGATGGAATGGGGGTTTGAGTTAGCAGATGTAAACTATTATATGTAGGATGGATAAAAAACAAGGTCCTACTGTATAGCACAGGAAACTATATTCAATATCATGTAATAAGCCAAAATGGAAAAGGATATGAAAAAGAATATGTATATATATACGTGTATAACTGAATCACTTTGTTGTACAGCAGGAATTAACACAACACTGTAAATCAACTGTACTTCAATTAAATAAAAAAAGGACTGCCTCCTGAAGTTCCTGATTAAAGAGGAGGGAGATATATCCCACCTGAGCCTGCAGGCCCAGAATTAGGGTGCACAAGTACATAAGTATGATGGCCACATGCTTATTGGGGTCTCTCCATCATGGGGCAAAGAGACGCATGTATCAGAGGAACGCAGGTGCAAGGCAATCAGCTGGGGATCCATTGGAAAATGGAACCCAGTCTCAGAGTCCAGCAGTACCCAGGGGGCAGCTATTTGGGATTGTATCTTGTCACTCAGGCCTGTTGGGCCTCACTCTCCTAAGATCTGGACAAAGGCCTGGGTCAGTAGTGATGATCGACAGAAATGGGATAGTAAGTTCATGACCACAAGTGTGGGAGTTCCCATAAAAGACACACTGTAGCGCAGAAGAGTAAGTCAGCTTGCAATGGGACAGTCCTCTTCCAATAGCAACAGCAGAATGTTAACCAGAGGAGAGTCAGGCGTGAGCCATGATCCTTCTTCCCTCCCCCTTCCCCCGTCCTACCGCACTGCCACACATACACACTACAGGGCAGTGGAACAACACCTTCAGCCTCGAAGGGAAGGGGCGGTGGTGTGCTGGTAAATGTTTAACAACTGGTTCTCTGGGAGGCGGTGGGTGGGTGGGGACAGTGATTTGCAGTGTTTGATGATCGCCAAAGTGTAAATACTCCGATCACGGCCAATTTCAAGCTCCGACAGATGTCAGTGCACTCGGAGTTGGGAAGAGATGTACACGATAGACTCTTGTGAGCCAGTGAGAGCTTCGAGTGTAATGTGAGATTATAATTCTACAGTGGAAAATATTCAGAATTAGCCCAAATGAGATTGTTTTATTAATTGAAAAGTGATGGCATCAGGTCAAGGAGTTGCCAAGGTTCTTGATGGACACTGGGTGGGAAAGAGGACTAGCTAGGACACAGTTGGTGGCAGTTACTGAAAAAATAAAAACAGTTTCATGTTTATAACTGAAGGAGCAGGGATTTTTCATTAACCCAGTCTTAGAATTCTTGGGTACATAGCCAAGCAGTAAACTAAGAGAGAGAATTCCTCAAACAAACAGGGATCTCAAAGGAAGCATAGCTAGTGGGAGCTAAATCTAAAATAATTGACTAGTGGTTGGAACATAGCCTTAATGGCTGCTGCTAGAGTTCAGTCTCTTGTGGGTGGCATTAGGGGAAGGGTCCAGACACAAATCCTTTGCATGTGGGAACTATCAGGTCTGAAATCAGCCATTTCTGACTCTCTGAATGGCTGGTCTGTTACTAGAAAAGGGCAATAGAAAAATGTCTCTCACCCCAGCCTTGGGGAGAGGCCAAGAAATCTGTCATCAGCTGGGAAGCTTTGGAACAAAAAGAGCAACCCATGAAAAATAATTGGTAAGCTTAGGCTTTTCACATAAAGTTCACATAAAAGTAGTGCACCCCTGGAAGCTAGGTGAGGTAAAGCAAAAACAAAAACACAAACAAGCAAAAAAACCCCAGAGTGATTATAGAGAGAAATGTCCACCAAATGCAAGCCACCCTTGGGGTTGATCTCATAGACATAACAAACCATTCAAGGAAATAAATTGCTCTGAAGAATAAATAGCAAATGAAAAAAATGGGAGCATTTGCACCTCAAGAACTAAAAACTTTAAACCTTCTAAAAGAGATTTCAAATAAGAAAAATTTAAATGTTTTGATAAGATGAAAGGAGGACTAGAATAGACAAGAAGAAAATATGGGAAAGGAAAGATTTTGTAAAGAATTAAATAGAAATTCTGGAAACAAAATTATAGTCACCAAATTTTTAAAAAAAGCTCAATGAGCATGTTAAATAATAGATTAGACACAGACCATTATGCAATTGCATAGATTTCAGAAAATTATTCAGAATGCAGCATAGAAAGTAATAAATGGAAAATATGAAAGGTCCAGAGTCAAGCAGTCTAGAAGGAGAAGATCTAATAAGCAGAAGTTCTGGAGGGCAAACATGGAAAGAGGAGAGGCTGGCTGATGAACAGAAAATGAGCAAATAATTTCCAGGGGTAGGTGGAGTTGTGCCTAAATGCTTGATCCCCTCCTCCTCTCTTTTTACTTCTCTCTCTCCTGTGGTAGCTGCATTAATTCCCATGGCTAGAAATACTGTCTATATGGTGGTGGCTCAAATATTTTTTTCCTTGATTCAGACCTCACTTTTGAATCCCAGACTCATACATTCACTAGATTACATACATTTATATATTTTCATATGCATCTAAAAATGAACTTGATGAAACCTGAAAGTTTTGTCTTCTCTAAATCAATGTTTTCCACATCAGTAAATTACCAGCTCCATTCACCCAGATGCTAAAGCGAAGTATGTAGGAATCATTTTCTAATCCTTCCTCTCTCTTTTTCTCCAGATCCAACCCTTAACCAAGTCCTGTTGGTTGAACTATCCAAAAATCTCTGATACCTTGGTCATTGCTTCTCACCTGAACATTTGCAATAGTTTCCTGATTAATCTCCCCATTTTTACTTTGGTGCCCTCCAACTGATGAACCAATATAGCAGCCAAGCAGGATCTTTTAAAAACAGAAATTAGATCATATCACTCTGAAGTTTAAAATTCTCCAGTTGCCTCTAGCTCTTTGAAAAATCCAAACTTCTTTACATGGTCATGGCAGACAGAATAATGTAACCCTCCGTCCCCCCGCCATTACAAAGATGTCCAAATTCCAATCCCTGGACCTGTGACTATGAGAGACCACAAGGCAAAGGGAAATTGAAGTTGCAAATGGAATTAAGGTTGCAAATCACCTGACCTTAAAATGGGGAGATTAGCCTGGATTATTCAAGTGTACCCAATCTAATCCCAAGCATCCTTAAAAGTGGAAGAGGGAAGCAGGAGAGAGTGAGTCATAATGATGAGAAGTGAGAAAGGCTCAACCAGCCAACCATCGCTGGCTTTGCAGGTGGAAGGGAGTCATGAACCAAAGGATGCAGGCAGAACAGGCATTCTCTAGAGACTTTAGGAAGGAACACAGCCCTGCCAATACTTTGATTTTAGCTCATTCAGTGAGGACCCATATTGGACCTCTGACCTCCAGAACTGTGAGATAGTAACTTTGTGTAGCTTAAGCCACTAAGTATATGGTAATTTGTCCCCACAGCAATAGGAAATGATACAAGGGCTTATAGGAATCTGCATGATTGGCCGCTGCCTCCTTCTTCTAGTTCATCTTGGGCCCTTCCCCCCTCACCGTGCTCTGACCACCCCATCCTTCTTTATGGCCAGCCTCAGAGCCTACCCTCCTCCCTTTCCCCTGCTTGGGCAGCACTTTACCTGATATCTTAGTTCAGGTTCTTGAGAAGCAAACCTTGAGATGGGTTCTTGAGTTCCAGACACTTATTTGGGAAGTTGCCCCGGGAAACACAGATAGGGGATTCGGAGATAAGGCAAATAAGGACAAATTGTCAGCAGGGGCACATAGACGAGCAGGCCCCTGCTGTGGACGGCTGGAGCTCACTCTCGCCAAGAACGCTGCAAAACACCTTAGAACGTGCATGTCAGAATTACCCCACCCAGAGGCAAGAAAGCTGGGGTATTTACGTATCAACTCCCATCAGATATTACTTGAGTCCTATTCCTGAGGGGGAAGGTGTTAATTTCCCAGCACTTTTGCCTGCTGCACTGGGACACAATGGACTCTGGCTACCTGTGAAAGTCCTCAGGGAAAGAGATACGTGTGCTGGCATTTGGGAGTCAGTCCCCTGGCACTGGAATTATGTGTGAAGGGGTAGGAACAGGGCACTAGTGCATCGGCTACATGTGGCTAAGTGTTGTTTATCCTTAAGGCTTTGATGGAAATGTACATTTCTCAGAGAAATCTTTCCTCCTGATTCTCTCTTATAAATAGGGCCCCATGTGCTCTTCTAATCTATCGTTTTCTTTCATATCATTTCAGTTTTTTCTTTCATAACACAAATCAGAATTTTTAACTACATTTTTCCCCTGGTTGAATGGGTATCTCCTCCCTCCACCATGTAAGCTCTATAAAGTTAAGGTGCAAACTTGTTTGGGATGTTCGTGTATATTCAGCACATAGTAGACACTTAATCAACATTTCTTGAATGAATACATAGAGAGTAAATTAATGAATGGAACTGGTGTATAAATAGCTTACTAAGTGCTACCTGGCACATAACAAACTTTGATAAATTTTAGCTGTTTTGTTACATTTGCAACTTTGTTAAATCTGAGGTGATCTTTTTCTTCTATAAGCTACTAGCCTCAAAGTAATCACTGGAGCTTTCTACTCCCCCTATCTTAAATATGTACTGCCTTGACTCCCACCAAATTTGTAGTGTTCACTACAAGAGGAGTAGAAGTGGGGGAACCATTCACGATAACTTGGAGGTTTTTCAGTTCACACATAGAGGTGGAGAAATGGGCATACACTCAACTAGAGGTGGGAGGTGTATGTCTGATGGAAAAATTCCCTGAATGATTTTGATATGTGCCTTCTCCTTGCTACATTGATGTGAAATGAGCCAAACCGGTCTCACAATTTTGTGATTACTTTCAAGTAATTATTGACTTTATTT
This sequence comes from Eschrichtius robustus, assembly GCF_028021215.1. Lineage (NCBI taxonomy): Eukaryota > Metazoa > Chordata > Mammalia > Artiodactyla > Eschrichtiidae > Eschrichtius > Eschrichtius robustus. Next base: position 29,088,944 of record NC_090825.1, read on the forward strand.
TATTTTTAAAATAATTACCTCTTCTAAATGTGAAGCACTTGCCATTACCTTTCCGCTTCTGAATTCTTGTTTTGCATCATTTAAGCTTCTGGCCATGCCAAAACATTGACCTTTCTTGTCCCTTAAAGCGGCTTGTTAAAAATTGTGAACCAATGTGTTAAAATGTCTGTTCATTACAAGTCTCTTTTACTCACAGAATTGTTCAAGTGATGGTATTTAAGTATTTGTTCTACGCATGCTTGGAACGGCAGAACACTAAATAACAATAATATCTAAAAACGTTACAGAAATGAAGATCTATTCTGTTTTTTAATTCTATATGAAACAGGTGTGTATGTGTGTGTTTGTGTGTTTGTGTGTGTGTTTGAAATCAGAATCAACTGAATGGATTTTTCAAACTACCCTTCACAGAGGAAGCACTGTCATAGTAAGTCTCTGCTAACTACGGGAATATATTTTATGTTTCAAGGGTGCGGGGATGGACAAAAAGCTGAGAACTACTGTATCCCATTATATCAAGATTAGTATCTTCAGCTCAGTGATGCAGCTGGCTTCTGTGATGTGATCAATAGAGAACAAAAAGCTGTGCCAGTCTTGACCTTAAACATATAGTCTTAGTGAAGAAACAACAAAGCCATGAATAACACAACCCATTTAGACAGACTGCCTTGAGATTCTCAAGAGACAGGGTGAATATACCTGCCAATTTGGTTTTTGTCCCCTATATTCCTAGTGGTGTACTTAGGGCTAATTTTTAATAGTTAGAAGCAATGACATAAGGAATAGTAAGCTCCTCTTCCTCCCAGAACCTAGGGCAAACCAGAGGTCATGGATGCTTTATGTAATTAATCGTTACTGTTAAAGGGGATCCTAGAGTCCTCTTAGTCCCTTTAGATATAAAAATATTATAAGCTGCAGCAAGAACTTTAGCTATTGAAGCCTCCCAGTACTTTAATTATTGATCAATACTTGACTTTAATCAAGGAAAAGGAAGGTAGACCTCTGTCTTTGACGAAATGATATATAGATCTAGATTAAAACAAAGACCCTACAGGAAAACTAAGAAATATTTTGTTGTCTGAGGTGATGAAAATGGGCTGGGAAATGTTTGTGAATGTTAGGTGGTGAACTGGAGAGTGAGGGACGTAGGGTGTATGTAACTGGACACCAGTTTTTCTAAAATAGATGTGGAGACTTTTACAGAGAAATCTTTTAATGGAGTGATGCAAAATTTATTGACGCCTACTGCCCATTAAGGGGGTACTTTTTATTGGGGCTGCTCATCACTCAACAGTGTGGAGAAGAGCAAGTAAGATTCACACCCACGGAGAAAGCCAAACTGAGCTGTTGGAGGAAAGGATAGGACAATTAGGTATCAGAATCCACAGCAATGTTTTGAGGAATATGGTTCCCACACAGGAGGGATGGAAGGAATCAAAGATTCCCAGCTCCCAAACAGATGAGAAGAAGTAAAGGGTTTTGCTGAAAACTTCTCTATCCATCCAGTGCACCTAGAGGCATATATTATTTCATTAAAAATGTTTTATTTTGCACATATTTATTGGGTACCTATCGTACATCAGGTACCACCCTTCCAGGAGCTGTGATTTCTGCAAAAAACAAGACAAAAATTCCTTGCCCATATGGAGTTTTCATTTTCGAGAAGAAAATCATTCAACACGTAAAGAAGTAATCAGATCATAGTAAGACCAATGAACAATAAAAAGCAGGGTGCAAATAGATTGACCAGGGTGGGTTAAGGGACTATTAAATGAAGGTTGAAGAAAAGCTTCTCTAAAAAGGTAATATTGGAAGTGTCCAGAATGACGAGAACCAGCCAGCCTTGCAACGACCTGGAAAGGCATTCCACATAGAAGACTGGCAAACACTCCAAAGAGTGCTCCATTCATGAATCATTTATTCATTTGTGAAACAACTGTCTGAATGCCAGGTGGGGTGAATTCATTGGCGAGAAAGAAAAGCATGATCCTGACATGCATGGATCATGATCTGGTAGAATTCTGTAAGAGTTTGCAAGATCTGATCCAAACACAGCCTAGGCACACTTGGTTAGACACAAAAGTCTAATGCTGGAAGGTACACACACCTTACCTTTATGAACAGAGAAAGTCCCTTGTTCCCAGGTAAAGAGATCTCAGGAAATATTCTTAAATTTTTGGCGCTAGACACTCTTAGAATTTTCCTCCAGTCTGAATTGTGTTAAGAGCCACTTTCACCACCGTTTCCCTGCTTGCTAGCAATTGGAGGGGCAAATGTTAGACTCATACATATGTAAGCTCATTAATATATTCATATCTATAGATCATTTTGAGTGAACTTTCTGTTGTGTAGAAACACCAACTGTGATTCAAACAAAGAAACTACTAGATTTCTCAGTATTAGAGCCTGTAGCTTCTAGTATCCCAACCCCACCAGCTTCTGAAATCACCTTCCCTGAATGTTTCCCTGAGTTTGGACACCGTACCCTCTGATAGTGTCTAAACTTAGTAAGAAGGATGCTGACAGCCTGAAGCCACCAGAAGCTGGGGCCATCTCTGAAGACAAGTATAGCATTATTACTGTAATTAATATAATTTTGGTTATCAACAATAAATCTCCTCTGCTTCAAGGCACAGAGGGACGACAATGCTATTTCTTTTTTAGAAAACTCCCTGGAAGGAGAGTAAACCCATGTGGTCTAGGGTGGCTGATAAAATGCCTAGAGTGGGCAAAATGATAACAAAGAGTTAGAAAAACCGAATGTATTTGAAGAAGTCCCCAAGGAGAGAAGGATACAGCAGATGGGGTTGTTGATTTTTAAAAGTTGGCTAATATTGGCTCTAATAAGCCTCCCTTGGGAATAGACTGGAGCCTTTTGGGCAGAGGTGGCAGGGAGGCATACAAGGGTTGGGTATGGTGTCCCAGGTTTGAGTTGAAATGGAAAATCCTTTCTCATAGTCTCCCTTCCTGAAAGAGTTGCAGTGTTTCAGTGATGCTTCCCAGTCTTCACAGGAATATTAGGCAGCGCTTACCTTGCCTTTGGCCCCTGCTTATTTTAAGCTTAATATGTCCTTGAAACCATTGCCAAGGCTGGTAAGTTAATGACATTCACTGCATCCAGGCACTGCTTTCCACCAGCTCTGCTACCTGCTGCTCTCTGCCCTATGCCTCTTTCCACCTGTAGCTTTTAGGTTGCTACTCAGGAAAGGGAGAGAGAGACAGAGAGACAGAGACAGAGAGCGAGACAGAGAAGCATAAGGAGGAAGTGTTCTCACTTGCCTCTACTTTTGCTTGCTCAGCGTTCTTTTAAATATGGTTCCCATGGATTGCCTTGAGATAGATGCAGAAGTAAATTGTTTGGGAACTAAGTCTCCCCCTTTGACTCTTATCTTTTTACTTGGAATTACCCTCTTTGTGAGCAGTTGCAGAGTAGCTGATAGACGTGTGTTTAGGCTGAAGGGAGATGGCGATGTAGTACAAAGGGCCATGTGCAAGAAGTTTCCAGACTGGGTTTCTCCTCACAGCTCTGCCGTGTGACCCACAAGTAAGTTTTGTTCTATCAAATGGTTCAATAAGCATCGAGCACCTGCGATGCACTAGGAACCAAGCCTCAGTTTCCTCATCTGGGTAATCAAAGAGATTTCATAAGATGATCTTTATGGTCTCAATCATGTTATATATGTCTATGAAAAAAATAATCAAATATGAACTAGAAGAAATAAAGACTCAAACTCATTTCTGAGTCTAGGGAAGTCTGTGTAAGTCAGGTGTTAACTAGATGTATGCACATAAATCATGATTCAAAAAATACTAGGAAAGAATGTTTCCTTGGGTGAGATCAAGGATCACCAGGATGACAGGATAATGTTTCATACCTTAATATAAGACAGGTTGTGGCATTGATACTCGACTATCAAATAGGAAAGCTTAGCACCTGTTAAAGAAAGGAAACTTCTTGTGATTGATTGCTTACTCCAAACTGGAGAGACTGGCAAGTACATACACTGAGGTGTCAGTCACTAGATAAGGCTAATCTATGTACCCAGAGATGCCTTTAGCTGATACTTTTGCCATTACAGAATGTTCTTTCTTATGGGAATAATCAGCAAGAGGAACACACCTTTATTCTTCTGTGGTTGCAATAGCAAAAGAAGGTGAAGGAAAAAGAGAGGGGAAACTCAACTCGGTGAATCAAATAAAAGAGAAAATTTCTGCTAAGGTTGACAGGAAAGAAAGCTGTCATTTAAGATTAACCTACCAGGTATAGATTTAAATTCTCTAGGAATATGCTGTTGAGCCCTTCTCTGCTCTCTTGTTGAAAGAAAAAATTTCTAGCAATGCTTCTGGGCTTCTTTTAGACTCGACCCTGACACCTACTATCATATGCTATTGGGTTAACTTATCTTCGGACCTTTGTTTCCTCTTTATCTTGAAAGATAAAGGAGGTTGGTCTCAATCAGTGATTCTCAATTTGTTACTATTGCATTTTTAGCTTTGTTAAAATTAAACTTGTAAAGCAGGATGCTAATAGAATTCAACTGCTGGGGTCTCATTAAAGAATAAATGAGATGACAAAGTTCTTACACTTGGCACGTAGAAATTGCTTGATGACGTTGTTAAGGTGACTAGGTTCTGCTTGCTTCTCCCCAGCGCCCTCAGCATCATCATCTCACATTTCCTCTCACATTTGAAATGAATGCTTTGAGCGCCCATCTGAAGTTCAGTGAGAAATCCAGTTCCCATCTACAAAATATCTTTGTGAGGTGGTGGCCAGGGGAGAGGCAGAAGCAGCACTTTGACACTCTGGGCATTTCTCATCAACTTTTCTGACTCTGTTGGATTCTCCATCTCTGTTCTGCATCTTTGCTTCTGCTGCTGCTGCCCTCTGAGCTTGTGAACTTACATGTAGTTGTCCAGTTTTCCCAGCACCACTTATTGAAGAGGGTGTCTTTTCTCCATTGTATACTCTTGCATCCTTTATCAAAGATAAGGTGACCATATGTGCATGGGTTTATCTCTGGGCTTTCTATCCTGTTCCATTGATCTATATTTCTGTTTTTGTGCCAGTACCATACTGTCTTGATTACTGTAGCTTTGTAGTATAGTGTGAAGTCCAGGAGCCTGATTCTTCCAGCTCCATTTTTCTTTCTCAAGATTGCTTTGGCTATTCGGGGTCTTTTGTGTTTCCACAAAAATTGTGAAATTTTTTTGTTCTAGTTCTGTGAAAAATGCCATTGGTAGTTTGATAGGGATTGCATTGAATCTGTAGATTGCTTTGGGTTGTATAGTCATTTTCACAATGTTGATTTTTCCAATCCAAGAGCATGGTATATCTCTCCATCTGTTTGTATCATCTTTAATTTCTTTCATCAGTGTCTTACAGTTTTCTGCATACAGGTCTTTTGTCTCCTTAGGTAGGTTTATTCCTAGGTATTTTATTCTTTTTGTTGCAATGGTAAATGGGAGTGTTTCCTTAATTATTCGTTTCTATTTTTTTGCCTGATTTTACTAAGAACTTTAAAATACCAGAAGTTACAATCGTTTTCTTTCATCTAGGACAACTTTCTTGTCCTCCAGACTGGGTTAGGCATTCCACTTACATGTGCTCAGAGGATTCTGCTTTAGTATAGCAGAGCACTTACTGCACATCTTTGTAAACTACCCATTTCCCTGGCTTCCTCACTACATTTTGAACTTTCTGAGGCAGGATGTGTTTCTCAGCCACCACTGGATCTTTAGAACCTAGAACATTTCCTGGTACACAGTAAGGCTCTATAAATGTTTGTCAAATTATTGCATAAATAAAGGAAGGAAAGGAAAAGCCTCCATTTATTCTCCATTAAACTGCTCACTGCTAAGCTGCTATTAAAAATAGGACATGTAGGAAGTTTGACTGTCTTTGCATCCACTCACCTCCCAGGAGTTCCATGTTGATTTGTTAATATGAAGAACTAGAGACCTTTGAGACCAACATTTCACATAACTCACCTTTAATGTGGGTGAGTTTCCTCGCTGTGAATATATGATTGCAGCCCTGTGGCTGAGACGAAATGGATACAGCATTAATATAAGGCCAATGAGTCCCTCACATCCGCCCCAACTCACAGAGGCAGTTTCCTGCTGTAATTGAGACACAGAATATTTAGAGTCACACCTACAGGCTCTACCATATATTATAATAGATGCATGACCTTGGGCAAATGGCAGTCTTTTTGAGCCACAGCTTCTGCCTCTGCAAAATGAGATAAAAATAGTTGCCTCATAATGCTGTTGTAATAAGGAGTTAGTATTTATGACGAGGTTAAAACAGAATCTTGCACATGATAAGTCCTCATTAATGTTAGCCAGGCATGAAAGAAGGTTTACATTTCTCTGAAAAAGTGTTCACTTTGCAATCACTAAATATCAAAGGGAATGCTTTCTGGAATTTGTCTTTTATTTACATCTGTATAATTGTTAATATAACTGCAAATCTCTGTAGCCCAGCTGTAGTTTCTTGAAAGGAAATATAACTGCAAATTTCTGTATGCTGCTAAAGGTGGCAAAGAAGGAAGAGTGTTTTTCCTTAGGGATCATAGTAACTTCAGTCAATATCTGGTGACTCCATTTGAATCAACCATATGATTCCCTTGAGAAGAGAGGTGGCTTAAAACTTCCGACTTGGTGTTTTTGTTGACAGCTTGCTCTCTCCGCTGCCCCCTACAGGTCAGATAATCTAATTTCTGACGGGTCATTCTCTGACCTGTATTTCCTTCTATTTACATAGTTCATTTTGGATTAAGCCAAGCAGCATGGCAAGAACTAAATAAGGAGTATTAGATTTACTGGATTCTATTTATCTTTAGCATGACTTCTCTAAAATACTTTACTTTTTATTATCCAGTAAAAGATTGAAACTCCCCTAGATTCTCTGAATTCATACTGTTTAACATAAAATTATCTGACAATCCTGAGAAATATTACATGCATCTAGACTCAAAGTCAGGCTAAAAATCATAGAGGAAAAGTTATATTTGCTAAAATATGCAATAAAAAATTGAGAATAAACTGCCTATGTGTCCTCAACAAAGAAAAAATATTTTTCACTTGTAAAAACTTAAGCTTTCATGTTTTCAGTTACTGTATTTTGGGGAAAATAATTATTGGTTATTTTGTCACATTTCCTGTTGATTTCAAATGTGCTTTCATTTAATTTTTTAAGCAAAAATCTCTCAATTACCGTAACTGTAGCAGCAATACTGAGGAGCCCACAATGACAAATTGTCCTGCGGAATATTTTTCATAGCAGAAAATTTCAATTACCACAATTCTGGTGCTAATCTTAGGGTCCTTATATTACTAACTGTCTCTCTGAAGAAATCTTTGGAAAGGAGAAATACATTCTTAAAAAACTCAACTTCTTGGGGATTCACAACAAATGTAGCTGTCACTCATTTGATGTGTGTGGGCACATACCCTTATTTCTTATTTAAATTGGCTGAGTTTTCCCTGAAGCAGATTTTATTGATTCCCCCAACACACATACCAAGAGCTAAGTAAGGAAGTTTTTGGATGACTTGTGCCCTCTAACTTTTAGTTCTTTGGACTGCTAGATGTTGGACAGTTTTCTTTTTATATGCTATAAAAACCCAGAATTTATTTTTCTTAGTATTATGTGCTGTTTTTTTCAATTACATTGAAATATTATCCTTCTCCGATCTCTGCTATGATTAATAGTATCATGAGCCCATTTGTTTGTTGTTTTTAGCTTTAGAAAATGCAGTGCTGCCCCATGTTCTCTTTATACTTTTTATCAGTGGACCATGAGACTTGTAAGATGTGGAAATGCAGTAACTCATACAACAAGCCAATAATAGCATATGAAAGATTTGCAGCTAGAGAGAAGCATAAACATTTCTGCAAATCTGAGGTCTCAGTTATGTGTCTTGTCTCCTAAAAATTGGAAATCATTTTAGCTACTGTATCTGTGCTGCTAAACCTATGAAGAGGCAGGTTGTCATGAAGTTCAGGATTGATATTTTTCAAAAGGATTTTAATATTCAAAATTGAAATAATGGTCAAAATTATTTCTAGGACATTAATGCCATATTGGTAACCTATCAAAGATAGTACTGGGATCTGGACGTTCTCAGGGAGAACTACAAAAGCTTTACCTTTTGAATAGTGGTAGAACTATTGCAAACAATACAATTAGTTTCTAAAATAGTGATGTATTAGCTTTCTTTGTTGCTGTAACAAACTGCCACAAACTTATTGGCTTGAAACAACTTTATTCTTACCATTCTGTAGGTTAGAAATCTGACACTGGTCTCTCTGGGCTAAAATCAAGGTGTCAACAGGGCGATTACTTTCCAGAAGCTCTAGAGGAAAATCCATTCCCTTGTCTTTTCCAGCTTCTACCCCCATTTCTTGGCTCACATCCTCCTTTCACCATCTTGAAAGCCAGAGAAATATTGACTCTCTCTGACCATCCCTCCATAGTCACATCTCCCTCTGACCACAGCCGGGAAAGGTTCTTTGCTTTTACCAACCCATGAGATTAGATTTGGCCTACCTGGAATCCTGGATAATCCCAATGTCCATCTCACTTTCCACCTCAATGGAACCATCTCAATCTCCTTAACTTAATCATATCTACAAAGTCCTTTTTGCCATGTAAGGTAACACATTCAAAGGATCCAGGGATTAAGACATGGACATCTTTGGAGCCGTTATTCTGCCTTTCACAGGTACTATTTTCAACACTAAGAAAAGTTGACACACAAGGTATACTCACTGTATCTCTAATAGTAAATACCCTATTATTTCTGTAGACTTTCCCCAAACCTGCAACGCCAAAGCTTTCTTTCCACTGAAATATAGAGGAGCAGAACTGCATATTAAAATACTTCTTTTCAGATTAAGGAATTTGAAATTAAAATAAATGTGATTGGTGTGTGTGTGTGTGTTTTCTGAGAGGCTATTTTAACCTCTTCTTTTGAAAAATATCTTTCCCTGTGAGTGTATTCTTCATTAGATGGGTCTGATTCAAATTATCATAGGCTAAATGATGGTATCTGATCTGCTTTTCTCCTGACTCCAAATTTCCCACCATGACTATCATCCCATTTGTCTTTAGTACAGAAAACTGCAGGTTGTGCAGATATAAATGCATTATGACAACTCTAATAAATGACTTGGCACTTAGTGTGAGAAAACAGATTTCCATATTTAGGAATGATGGCTGATTGAATGCTTCCTATGTAACCATTAGGCTTAGTTACTTTCCAACAGGTACATAGGATTTGGTTCTCCATTCTCAGCACTCCCTCCATTTCTGTCATCCCCAAACAGAGAGAGCTGCCATGAAAATCCAAAGAAGAAAGAAAACTTGCTTCTTCTTAAGATCAGCTAAGCTGATCTCCAAGAAATGTCAAATCATGTACCTCACCTTGGCTGCCATAAGTCTCACCTTTGCACAGACCTTGTTTTTAAGCAATCTTCATAACAGATTTATAAGTAGGCATTATTTCCTCATTTTAGAGATGAAGTGCATGGAGTTCAGAGTGTCTGAGTGAGCTATCTAAGATCTTACAGCATTAAAGTTTCCTGGCATTCAGGAACAAATTACAAGACATGCTAAAAGGCAAGAAAAAAAACACATCCTGAAGAGACAAACAATCATCAGAATCAACCTCAGATATGACAGAGATTTTGGAATTATGAGTTAATAAACTTAAAATATCTTTGATGAATAAGTTAAGGGCTCTAGTGGAAAAAGTAGACAACATGCAAGAACAAGTGAGTAATGTAAGCAGAGAGATATACACTCTAAGAAAGAATCAAAGAAAGCGCTAGAAAGCAAAAATATTGTAAAAGAAAGGAAGAATGTCTTTTATGCTCTCATCAGTATACTTGCCAATAGCCATGGGGAAAAAAAAAATCAGTGAGTTTGAAGATAGGTCAGTAGAAACCTCCCAAGGTGAAATGCAAAGGAAAAAACTATAAAACAAAACAGAATAAAAACATATCAAACATGTTACAAATAGAACAACCAAGAACCGTAGGACAATTTCTAAAGGTATAACATGTACATAATTGGAATAGCAGAAGGAGGAGAAAGAAGGAATGGAAGAGAGGAAATATTTGAAATAATAATGGCCCAGAACGTTTAAAAATGAATAACATACCACCAACCACAAATCCAGGAAGCTCAGATAATACTAAACAGAATAAATACAACATAAAGCAAGTAGAGAATGAGTGAAAGTTTTCAAGTGTTGAAAGGGAAAACATCCATCAAGTCTGAATTCTATATCTAGCAAAATTATCCTTCAAAAGTAAAGAAATAAAGACTTTCTGAGACAAACAAAGCAGGGGATTCAACACCAGTGAACTTGTCTGACAAGAAATGTTAAAAGACATTCTTCAGAGAGAGTGGCATAGACATATATACACTACCAAATGTAAAATAGATAGCTAGTGGGAAGCAGCTGCATAGCACAGGGAGATCAGCTCGGTGCTGTGTGACCACCTAGAGGGGTGGGATAGGGAGGGTGGGAGGGAGGGAGATGCAAGAGGCAAGAGATATGGGAACATATGTATATGTATAACTGATTCACTTTGTTATAAAGCAGAAACTAACACACCATTGTAAAGCAATTATACTCCAATAAAGATGTTTAAAAAAAAAAAAAAAGACATTCTTCAGGCAGAAGGAAAGTGATATACGTCAGAAACTTATATCAACCTAAGCAAAGGAAGAGCATCAGTAATAAATGAAGGTAAAACAAAATCTTAATTTTTGAATTTTTAATGAATCTAAAAGATATGTTTGTTTAAATCAATAATAGTAACAATGCATTGGGTGACTAAAGCATATGGAGAAGTGAAATGAATGATAACAATGTCACAATGGACAGGAGAGAGGAATTAGGAATAATACACACATGTTGGAATAAAATCCAAAATGCCAACAATACCAATTGCTGGTGAAGATATGGAACAACAGGAACTTCATTCATTGTTGGTGGGAATGCAAAAGGGTAAAGCCATTTTGGAAGACAGTTTGGCAGTTTCTTACAAAGCTAAATATAGTCTTAACATACAATCCAGCTACGACCATCTTAGGTATTTACTCAACTGACTTGAAAATTTAAGTATATTCAAAAATCTGCATGTAAATGTTTATTTATGAACTTTAAGTGCATATTGATAAATGAAATAAGGCAGTCGTAAAAAATTACATATTCTATGATTCCATTTATATGACAATCTGGAAAGTTAAAACTATGGAGATGGTAAACTGCTCAGTGGTTGCCAGGGTTTAGGCGTGAAGAGGTTAATAGCTCAGGGGATTTTCTAGGACAGTGAAACTATTCTGTATGGTACTTAGTGAGGGATACACGATGCTATGCAATTGTCAAACCCAGGGAGTAAACCTTAAATGATGCAAAGAAAAAAAAACTTTAGGGGGTTAGAGGATCCCAGGATGGAATGTAACATGTGACTAAATAAATCTAACCGTATTATGAATGTATGAAAAAGACCTCATTGAAGAGGGTGGGGGGAAAAGGTGTTGATCTATGTGACTTTAGAAATGAGTGGAGTATGTATCAATATGACAAAAGGCAAAAGAAACTGTACATAAGCACTGTACTCCAGCTGATAAAGTTGCATCCCATGGGAGTATGGATTTACAATTCTGAAACCGCAGTCCATATAAACTAGAATATACATGGCAGATTTTCAGAGGCAGGTTTCTCACTGTTGGAGTGGGAGGTTACAGATAGGGGGCAGGAAAATAGAATGACTCATGTGGCAATGGATTAGAGCTGGAGGCATCAGTATAAACTCATGCTTAGCTTAATAAAGATACAGACAACCATATAGAATTATTTATGGATATGTGTATATACATGGATTAGTATACAAACAAACATTTCCTTGCTCTATCAGCTGAGAAGGCCTAGAAGCAATAATACCCTAGTAGCAATGAGCATACCTAGCACCCAGAACTTGGTTTCTAACACCATCACCAATAAAAGGAACCAGATCTCCTTGAACAAATTGCTGATTCTAGAACTGGGGCAGGAAATATACAGGATGATCCTTGAACATCTTGTGGTGCCGGAAAGTAAGGAAGTATGAAACAAACAAAACAAACAAAAACCAAAATGACACACAATGAGCCAACTGAAAGAGCTCCCAATGACCAAAGCTGGAACAATTTGAGCAATAAAATAATACTGAATTATAATCCAAAGTATAAAATAAATATCTGTGAGTCCATTCTTATATAAATGATTGAATAAACAAATAAATAAATAAGGAAGAACAGACAAATCTCCCATGCAGAAGAATTCCAAATAATTTATTTATGCAGTTACTTGGCCCTGAAGGAGGTAAAGCACTGGAGCATAACTCTTCACTCCTTAAGTACGGGTTAGACAAAGGAACTGCCTTTGAAAAAACACAGCATGGAAAAGGAACAAAAGAGTAACTCTATGGTGGAAAAATTTAACAAACACCACTTGAGCCAGGTGATCATAGTCAACATCAACAATAATGTCAAGTAGATAGTATGTACTCTCGATGCGATGTGATGAGAATGGTATTTAACCTCTGTGCCCTCTCTCACCAAACTTCACAATCCCAATCTTATGATGAGAAAATATCGGACAAATCTCAATAGAGAGCCATTCTACAAAACATCTGGCCAGCACTCCTTAAAACTTTCAAGGTTATCAAAGTCAAAAAAAGGTTAGGCAACTATCACAGCCAAGAGGAGGTATGTAGTCATGATGACCAAGTGTAACGTGCTATCCTGGATGGGTTCCTGAAACAGACAAGGACATTAGGTAAAACTGAGGAAAATTGAATAAAATTTGAACTTTAGTTAATGATAGTGTATTAATATTGGTTCATTAATTGTGACAAATATACCATATTAGTGTAAGATATTAATAATTGGGGAAATTGGGCAGGGGTATATGGGCACTCTTGGGCTTATTTTAATAATTCTCTGTAAATATAAAACTATTCTAAAATGAAGCAGTGTTTAAAAATTTTAAGCCTACAATGAAATACCTACTACTAGAAATCCCTTCTAGAATGGTTAAAATTTAAAAAAATTCTGACAATAACAAAGTGCTAGTGAAGATACAGATCAACTGGAACACTCATCTAACTGCCAATGGAAATGCAAAATGTTACAGCCACTCTGGAAATCAGTTTGGCAGTTTCTTATAAAGGAAAGCACACATTTATCACAGGACCTAGCAATCTCACCCTGAACTATTTACCCTAGAGAAATGAAAGCTTATGTTCCTATGAAAACCTGTGCACTACTGTTGGTGGGAATGTAAATTGCTAGAGCCACTGTGGAGAACAGTATGGAGGTTCCTTAAAAAACTAAAAATAGAACTACCATATGACCCAGCAATCCCACTACTGGGCATATACCCTGAGAAAACCATAATTCAAAAAGAATCATGTACCACAGTGTTCATTGCAGCTCTATTTACAATAGCCAGGACATGGAAGCAACCTAAGTGTCCATCGACAGATGAATGGATAAAGAAGATGTGGCACATATATACAATGGAATATTACTCAGCCATAAAAAGAAATGAAATTGAGTTATTTATAGTGAGGTGGATGGACCTAGAGTCTGTCATACAGAGTGAAGTAAGTCAAGAGAAAAACAAATACCGTATGCTAACACATATATATGGAATCTAAAAAAAAAAAAAAATGGTTGTGAAGAACCTAGGGGCAGGACAGGAATAAAGACGCAGACTTTGAGAATGGACTTGAGGACACGGGGACAGGGAAGGGTAAGCTGGGACGAAGTGAGAGGGTGGCATGGACATATATACACTACCAAATGTAAAATGGATAGCTAGTGGGAAGCAGCTGCATAGCACAGGGAGATCAGCTCGGTGCTTTGTGACCACCTAGAGGGGTGGGAGAGGGGGGGTGGGAGGGAGACGCAAGAGGGAGGAGATATGGGGATATATGTATACGTATAGCTGATTCACTTTGTTATCAAGCAGAAACTAACACACCATTGTAAAGCAATTATAATCCAATGAAGATGTTAAAAAACGACAACAACAGCAAAAAAAAACCTGTGCACTAAAATTTATAACATCTCTATTTATAATAACCCCAAACTGGAAACCCAATAACCTTCAAGAGATAAATAAATAAAGTGTGGTATAGCCATACAAAGGAATGGGACTAAGCAATAAAATATTAATAAGCTATTGATCCACCCAATAACTAAAATAAATTTCAAAGGCCTCGTGTCCCTGAAAGCTGTCTCCAAAGGTGATGTGCTCTGTAATTCAATTTAGGTGACATTCTAGAAAAGACAAAACGATAGTGATGAGGAACAAAATTGTGGTTACTAGGAGGTTAAGGGTTAGTGAGGGTATGACCATAATAATAGGATATCAAGTGAGAATTTTAGGGTGATGCAACTGTTGTGTTCTGCTTGTGATGGCATTTACACAAATCCATACATTCGTGTATTAAAATGCATAAAACACAGGTGTTAAAATATATCAAAATAGCCTGTTACTGTGTATTAATTTAAAAATAAAATAAAAAATGAAAGCAGCAGAGTTTAGAGCCAATCTAGGACTACTAAAAAAATAACAACACACCAGACTCTATACCACATTTCTTATACCCTTTTTGCTCACTCTAACCTCATTAAAAACTTCTTTTCCTTATTACCCCAGTTTACAATATATCTAGGTCAAGGTTGAAAAATATTAGAACTTTTATTCCTGCCCTCAGATATTTTGTGAATATTTCATTCATAATCAAGTTATAAAAATTCTCTTTAGATTTCAAAGTGTTTACCAATTTTCCTTTCCCTTTTGTCATTCCCATGTTCCCAAATTGCTTTCAAATCTAACTAGGAAAATATAAATTTCTCTCTACACTTTTTTAACCAACATAGTCTATAGGGAAGAAAGTACATTAAAAGTAATAGAGAAGAGAGGCAGGGCTATTACATTTTAAAAATTAAACAGCATGGTTTAACTTCCTTGAAATGTGAACTACTACCGATTTACGGCTTCAATTTATCTTTATAAATGTGAAAGGGTAGGAAAAGTCAAAGAAAAGTACCAGCTGGTTGAGGAGGCAATGTAGCATAGTGGAGAGATCAGGGTTTCTCAGCCTCAGCACTGCTGGTATTTGGGGACGATAATTGTTGTGAGTGGCTGTCCTGTGCATTGCAGGATGTTGAGCAGCACCCCTGGTCTCTAACCCAACAGATTCCAGTGGCATCTCCCACACACCTGGGACAACCAAACATATCTCCAGGCAATACCAAAGTCCCCTGGGGGGCAAAGTCCCCCCAGGTTGAGAACCACACAGATGAAACAAGGGACTTGTAGGCCAAAGGTGAGGATTCAGTCCAACTTCTCCCATTAGTAGCTGAGCGCTTCTGAAGAAATCACATAGCTTCTTAGACCTTTGGTTTCACACAGCACTGAAATAGGCTGAGCCTATTTCCATGAAATTCAAATAAGCTAATATATGAAAGATGAATTGTAAATTGTATTATGATTATTAACGAGTGACATAGATATAAACCCTGGATTGGAACTGAGACATAAAGAGATGAAGCTCTCTAAAAAGTATGACCAATATAAAGCAGTGATTTTTGTTTAAATTGGAGTATAATTGCTTTACAATGTTGTGTGAGCTTCTGCTGTACAACGAAGTGAATCAGCTGTATGTATACATATAGCCCCTCCCTCTTGGACCTCCCTCCCACCCCTATCCCCCCCATCTAGGTCACCACAGAGCACCAAGCTGAGCTTCCTGTGCTTTATATCAGGTTCCCACTAGCTATCTGTTTTACACATGGTAGAGCATATATGTCAATCTAAATCTTCCAATTCTTCCCACCCCCCTTTCTCCCCGCCGTGTTTACACATCTGTTCTCTATGTCTGGTCTCTATTCCTACCCTGCAAATAAGTTCATCTGTACCATTTTTTTAGATTCCACATATATGCATTAATATATGGTATTTGCTTTTCTCTTTCTGACTTATTTCACTCTGTATGACAAACTCTAGGTCCATCCACATCTCTACAAATGACCCAGTTTCTTTTTTTAAAAACATTTTTAAAAATTGAAGAATAGTTGATTTACAATGTTGTGTTAGTTTCTGGTATACAGCAAAGTGATTCAGTTTTATATATATGTATGTGTGTGTATATATATATATTCTTTTTAAGATTCTTTTCCACTACATTTTATTACAAGATATTAAATATAGTTCCCTGTGCTATACAGTAGGACCTTGTTGTTTATCTGTTTTATATATAGTAGTTTGCATCGGCTAATCCCAAACTTCCACATGTAAGTGATATCATATGCTATTTGTCTTTCTCTGTCTGACTTACTTCACTTAGTATGATAATCTCTAGATCCACACATGTTTAAAGCAGTAATTCTTAACTGGGGGTAATTTTGCCACCCAGGGGACATGTGGCAACGTCTGAAGGCATATTTAGTTGTTAGAATTTGGGGAGGGGCGCTACTGGCGTCTAGTGTGCAAAGGCCAGGGATGTGGGTGCTGCTACGTATCCTCCGAAGCATAGGGCAGCTCCCTTGACAGCAAAGAGTTATCCAGCCCAAAATATCAATACCACTGAGGTTGGGAAATCCTGATTAGAAAGACTTTTTAAGATTCTGAGGGGTATTCTTCCTCGAGTGACTCTATCAGGCAGGGTCCTGGCAGGAAGCAAAAGTCTCACTCAGCTGGGATCTTAGAAGTGCATGAATAAAGAGACGACTTCCAGAGCCATGTGCAACTTGAGGAGACAGGCAAGTGATACGGAGGCTCCCAAGGTTTGTCAATAGAAGAAAGTTGTGACTCCCCAGGCATGAAGAATCCAGGATGTAGAGATAGTATTTCTAGAGCCTCATGAGAGCTGGAGCTTTGGAAGGGAGGTGACTTGACAGGAGCTGTGGTCACAGATTCTGCCAGAACTTGGTGCTGAAGCCAGGAGAGAGCAAGAGGAGAACTAGTCCAATCTCTCTTTCTTCCCTCAGATCTCCCACCAAACCCAATGGGAAGCCAGGGGACAAAGATGCCCAGGAACTGCAGGCTTTGAGTTTGATGCCTCCCAGGGCACAGAGCAACACAGAGAAGCACTAAGACTCTACTTGTAGTAGATCTGCAGGGATGGGGATTGGGTGGGGGAATGGCAAACACAGAATAGCCTGAAGAGTCAGTCTTTCTTTTCTTTTAAATTGAAGTATGGTTGATTTACAATGTTGTGTTAATTACTGCTGTACAGCAAAGTGATTCAGTTATACATATATATACATTCTCTTTTTAATATTCTTTTCCATTATGGTTTATCATAGGATATTGAATATAGTTCTCTGTGCTATACAGTAGGACCTGTTGTTTATCCATCCTATGTATAATAGTTTACATCTGTTAATCCCAGCCTCCCACTCCATCCCTCCCCCAACCCCCTCCCCTTGGCAACCACCAGTCTGTTCTCTAGTACCGTGATTCTGTTTCTGTTTCATAGATAGGTTCATTTGTGTCATATTTTAGATTCCACATATAAGTGATATCATATGGTATTCGTCTTTCTCTTTCTGAGAGCCACCTTTCTTATTTTTCCCATAGCATGCTTCTTAGATATCTATAGCTGGTTAAAGGCATAGCAAAGAAGACTAGAATCCACAGTGCCAATATCTGGGTGAGAAGGAAAGTACTATTTCCCAGGGTATTCATCTCATCCTCCAAGCCATTGTCATACTCAGCAATTTTAAGTAGAACCCAAACTGACGTTCCAAGTTCTATATTTCACAAAGAACTCATGCCTCATGGTCAGCTACTGCTGATTTTGAGGCAGGAATCAGGAGTGAGGTGGATATATTTCTACTGATAAGGTTGTCAGATGAACTGGGGTGTAGCCAAGAAGTCAATGTTCCAACCCAGTTGCACTCTTCACTAGCTGTGTGCCCTGGTGAAATTCTCAGATTTTCCATTTGCAAAAAGGAGCAACTGCATAGAACTAAGTGGTGAGCTGCCTGGGACAGGAGAGATCCTCCAGTACCATGTGAACAATATGAGGCCCTGAGGGGGGAAGAGAAACCATTGTTCGTTCCAACTGGAAAATTCCAGCAACTGTGGCAAGAACAGGTCAAACCAACCCCTAACCCAAAGCGAAAATGTTAGCTGCCAAGACTCTCAGGGGGTCAAAAAGATGAACCACATAACTTGCCCAACGAAATTATTAAAATTTGATTTTGTCTTTGAATAAATATTACTGAATACCAACCACAGCCAGGGGTTATGCCAGGTAGCTGAGCACTCAAAAGATGTCACAGACAAACTCTTTTTCTTGAGGAAGTTCTCAGCCATATGAAAGAGTTATTTGTTGTCTTCATACATGCTATCAAAAGTGTTCATGTATTGACATATATACACTACCAAATGTAAAATAGATAACTAGTGGGAAGCAGCTGCATCGCATAGGGAGATCAGCTGGGTGCTCTCTGACCACCTAGAAGGGTGGGATAGGGAGGGTGGGAGGGAGATGCAAGAGGGAGGAGATATGCAGATATATGTATACGTATAGCTGATTCACTTTGTTATATAGCAGAAACTAACCCACCATTGTAAAGCAATTATACTCCAATAAAGATGTTTAAAAGAAGTGTTTATGTTTTATCTGTATGTTTAATCAATTTAACTATTGAAAAGCTGGCATTCAACAACCATCTGTCCAGGACCCCTCCAAACCAACATTCTTACCGTAGGAGACTAACCTTTCCCTTGGGGATTATGGCACTGTGCCGCGAGGGTCTAAGCGTGTGTTGTTGGGATATTCTCTTCTGTCTTCTCTGGCTACCCTCCATGCACTCTCGTCTCAAAAGATGTTTTAAAAGTTCTCTAGATGTGCATAATGTCCCTCTGGTGTCACTTCTCTTCACGTGATCCTGATGGTACTCTGGTTCTTTCCGTGTACTCTGAAAGTCTTTCTTCCCAGTAACTGCCCCTATTATCAACTTCCCATGTTCTAAGTAATGGCTACATTCTTCTGCAAACCCTTGAATGTATTCTCCAAGTTTATGCCTCTTTCAGTAATGGACTATTTAAATCCCAAAAGGAGTGTCCTTTTGCAGTATCTTCTCTTCGATTTTTCACAGCCCATCCCCCATGCCTCTCACATGGCCAATTGTACCTGCAGCCCTGGCCTGGTCCAGCTTATGTTCCATGCATTGCAACTTTGCAAGAGTGCTACCTAGCACATGAGATAAAGGTCAAGGGATTTGAAGAGAACTGGAAATGGGTCAGCCTTTTGAATCTTGGGCTCTGACTGAACCCTTTTCCTGCTTCTCTCTTCAGCCATTTTCAGTGCAATGCTGTTAAATATTTACCACCTCACTGGTCCTTTCACCTCTGAATTACCCAGTGATGTAGCTAGAAATTTAGGGCTCTCAATCAAAAATGTTTGGAACCCATTAGGTTTATTCCTAGAGTTCTTCCAATTCGGGTGCCATTTAAGTGGCACTCAAACCACAGAGAGTGAGGAAAGCAGAGTAACCAGCAGGACGTTTCTAGTTCCTCTGATGACCAGGACCAAGTTACTAAAGCAGAGTTGGAACAATGCTTCATTACCCCCATTTTTTTCATTGGTTATCCTTTAAGATCTAGACTCCAGCATTTTGAAAAAGGTCTGCAAGAGTCTCAGCCAGAAGCACATTTTTGATGAACTAGGTTATGGAGAACAATACATTACATATTTGTATTAGTTTTCTGTGGCTGCATAAACTATTACCCCCATACTTAGTATCTTAAAACAATAAACATGTATTATCTCACAGTTCCTGAGTCAGGAATTAGGGAGCAGCTTTGCTGAGTGGATCTGGTTTAGGGTTTCTCCTGAGTTTGTGGTCAAGATGTCAGACGGCACTGCCATCCCCTAAAGGTGACTGGGGCTGGAGGATCCACATCCAAGGTGGCTCACTTCCATGGCTGTCAAGTGAATGCTTGTTGTTGGCAGGAGACCTCAGTTCTTCCCTACATGGACCTCTCCAGAAGGTTGCTGTACCTGGCTTTCCCAGAGTGATCCAAGAGAGCAAGGCAGATGTTACAATGTCTTTAATGACCTAGCTTTAGAAGTCACACACTGTCATTTCCACACTATTCGTGAACACCAGGTGGTGAAGTTCATTGGGGGCCATCTTGGATGGCATCTGGGAGCTCATTTACCATGTCTAATCGCTTTCAAGGTTTTCAATAAAATATACACATGATTTAATCAATACATATTTTGATAATGAAAATCATCCTGGAATACCTAAGTATGACTTCTGAAGAATTGAATTTTCATTATCAACTTCCAAGGCTTGTGAGGCTGCACCAAAGTCTAACCAAACTCCACACGATCCTTCAATTTCCTTTTTCTCACGTAGGTAACAGAGTTTCTAGAAGAACTGTTCCTCAGTCACATAACCTTGTGACATGTGCTTGTGGTTCAGTCTTAAATTTACGTCTCTAATATCTTTGAAGATTAAGAACGTTTTCCTCCTTTAGAGAAATCTCAGCTGATACTATGAACAATTATATGCCAACAAATTTAACAACCTAGAAGAAATGGACAACTTTCTAGAAACATAGGGCCCACCAAAGTTGAATCAAGAAGAAATAGGTAATTTAAACAGACCCATCACTAGAAATGAAATAGAATCTGTAAAAAAAACAAAACAGAACAAAAAAAACTTCCTACAAACAAAAGTCCAGGACCAGATGGCATCACAGGCAATTCTACCAAACATACAAAGAAGAACTTATACTGATTCTTCTCAAACTCTTCCAAAAGATTGACGAGGAGGGAACATTCTCAAAGACATTCTATGAAGCTACCATCATCCTGATACTAAAACCAGACAAAGACACCACCAAAAAAGAAAATCACAGGCCAATATCTTTGGTGAATATAGATGCAAAAATTCTCAACAAAATATTAGCAAACCAAATCCAACAACAAATAAAAAAGATCATATACCATGACCAAGACTGTTTCATCCCAGGTTCACAAGAATGGTTCAACATATGCAAATCAACCAATGTAAAATACCACATTAACAAAAGAAAAGTAAAAAAACCACATGATCACCTCAGTAGATCCAGAAAAAGCATTTGACAAAATTCAACATCCATTCATGATAAAAACTCTTACCAAAGTGGGAATAGAGGGAACATATCTCAACATAATAAAAGCCATTTATGACAAACCCACAGCTAATGTAATACTCAATGGTGAAAAGATGAAAGTCTTCCCACTAAAATCTGGAACAAGACAAGGATGCCCACCCACTCACACCACTTCTCTTTAACATAGCGTTGGAAGGCCTAGCCACAGCAATCAGACAAGAAAAAGAAATAAAGGTATCCAAATTGGAAGGGAAGAGGTAAAATTGTCACTCTATGCAGATGACATGATACTATATATAGAAAACCCTAAGGACTCCACACAAAAACTACTAGATCTAATAAGTGAATTCATCAAAGTAGCAGGATACAAGATTAACATTCAGAAATCAGTTGCATTCCTTTACACTAACAATGAAATATCAGAAAGGGAATGTAAAAAAACAATACCTTTTAA
The DNA here is from genome assembly GCF_028021215.1 of Eschrichtius robustus. Lineage (NCBI taxonomy): Eukaryota > Metazoa > Chordata > Mammalia > Artiodactyla > Eschrichtiidae > Eschrichtius > Eschrichtius robustus. Next base: position 29,110,595 of record NC_090825.1, read on the forward strand.
AATTGCACCCCCCCAAAAAAAAGTACCTAGAAATAAACCTGACCAATGAGGTGAAAGACTTATATGCTGAGAACTATAAAACATTAATAAAGGAAATAAAAGAGGATTCAAAGAAATGGAAAGATATCCCATGTTCTTGGATTGGAAGAATTAACATTGTTAAAATGGCAATACTACTCAAAGCAATCCACATATTTAATGCGATCCCTATCAAATTACCCATGACATTTTTCACAGAACTAGAACAAATACAAAAATTTATATGGAACCATAAAAGACCCAGAATTTCTCGAGTAATCCTGAGGGAAAAAAACAAAGCAGGAGGCATAACTCTTCCAGACTTCAGACAATAATACAAAGCTACAGTAATCAAAACAGTGTGGTATTGGTACAAAAACAGGCATATGGATCAATGGAACAGAATAGACAGCCCAGAAATAAACCCATACACCTATGGTCAATTCATCTTCAACAAAGGAAACTAGAATACAAAATGGGAAAATGTCTCTTCAGTAAGTGATGTTGGGAAAGTTGGTCAGCTGCACATAAATCAATGAAGTTAGAACACACCCTCACACGATGCACAAAAATAAACTCAGAATGGCTAAGGGCTTAAACATAAGACATGACACCATAAAACTCCTAGAAGAGAACATAAGCAAAACATTCTCTGACATAAATCATACAAATGTTTTCTTAGGTCAGTCTCCCAAGGCAATAGAAATAAAAACAAAAATAAACAAATGGGACCTAGTCAAACTTACAAGCTTTTGCACAGCAAAGGAAACCATAAACAAAACGAAAAGACAACCTACAGAATGGGAGAAATATTTGCAAATGATGCAACAGACAAGGACTTAATCTTCAAAATATACAAACAACTCATACAACTCAAAAATGACAACAAAAAAAACAAATAACCCAGTCAAAAAATTGGCAGAAAACCTTAATAGACATTTCTCCAAAGAAGACATACTGATGGCCAGTAGGCACATGAAAAGATGATCAACATCAGTAATTATTAGACAAATGCAAATCAAAACTACAATGAGTTACCACCTCACACTGGTCAGAATGGCCAGCATTAAAAAGTCCATAAATAACAAATGCTGGAGAGGATGTGGAGAAAAGGGAACCCTCCTACACTGTTGGTGGGAATGTCAGTTGGTACAGCCACTATGGAAAACAGTATGGAGGTTCCTCAGAAAACTAAAAATAGGATTACTGTATGATCCAGCAATTCCACTCCTGGGAATATACCTGGACAAAACTATAATTCAAAAAGACACATGCACCCCTATGTTCATAGCAGCACTGTTCACAACAGCCAAAAATGGAAACAACCTAAATGTCCATCGACAGATGAATAGATAAAGAAGATGTGGTACATATATATAAAATGGAATACTACTCAGCCATAAAAAAGAACAAAATAATGCCATTTGCAGAAACATGGATGCAACTAGAGATTATCATACTAAGTGAAGTAAGTCAGAAAGAGAAAGACAAATATCATATGATATCACTTATATGTGGAATCCAAAATATGGCACAAATGAACCTATCTACAAAACAGAAACAGATTCATAGACATAGAGGACAGACTTGTGGTTGCCAAGGGGGAGGGGGGGAGGGAGAGGGATGGACTGGGAGTTTGGGGTTGGTAGATGCAAGCTATTACATTTAGAATGGATAAACAACAAGGTCCTACTGTATAGCACAGGGAACTCTATTGAATATCCTGTGATAAACCACAATGGAAAAGAATATTAAAAAAAGAATGTCTATATGTGTATAACTGAGTCACTTTGCTGTACAGCAGACATTGGCCCAACATTGTAAATCAACTATACTTCAATTGAAAAAAAAGGTACGCTTTCCTCTTTCAAAAAGCATTATAAATATTGATGCAGATTGGCTATTCTTAGGAAGCAGCTTAAACGGCAGCTGTGATTCTGTTCTTGTTTTTAAAATTTGTTGACATTAGCTTGCTTACGTGACCCAGAACCCACAACCTGCATTTCCAATTGCACATCTGTCCCTATGTTATCACATTTCAATCTGTATGTGGTCTTCCCAACAATTAGATGGAGTTTATATTTTATCAAAATTCTGTATTCATTTTAGTTTTAGAATGGTATTCTAGGTAAACATGGGATTTCTAAGGCCATAACATTCCAGGTATAATTGGTTTTCAAAGAACCTTTCCCACGTTCTACCAGAGTGTCACACCCAGAGGCCTTCAGCATATGTGGCTCAGTTAGAACACACATTCTTTGGGAGGAATAAGCCAAATGGGAAAGACTATACTTTGTAGTTACAGATTTAGATTCTGGTTGAGATTCAGCTTCTTTAGCTCAATGTCATCCTGACACCTTGTTGTCAGGTGTGAACAAGGTGGCAGGTCGGCTACTGTGTTTCCCAGATACCCTGACTCTTCCACATCACTAGAATCTAAGTTTTCAATCTTTCTATGACACACTGCTCTCACAAAGTGTTTATCTTTAAAGTAATTCAGCCGCCACAAAACATTCAGTGTCCCGAAGTTGAGCCTCGCTATTTTCATTTACCACCTAAACGATCATGACGCTACTTCTGCAAAACACCTCTTTGAACTCTGTCTCTAAGAGTTTTGACTCCAGAGCGTAGTGGATACAACTTCTTAGGAAACTCAATGGAAAGGTCTGATCTTGGAATCTAAATGAAGTAGCACTTACAATCTGAAGGGCTTTCTTTCCCTGTTATAAACCGGCACGCTGACAACACCAACAAGGCCAAATGGACATCACGGTGAGAAGCCAAGCCAAAGGTTTAGAGCAGAGCAAGCCTCTTAACTGCCAGGATGAGGTCGTTTGTCCTGGTGCAAGTCTAAAAGGTTAGCACAGATCTTCCAAAAGAAGAGGGTCATACTCAAAAAACCGAGAGTCACATGAAAAGGAATCAACCATAGCATCCACTTCAACACAATATAAATGAACTAAACATCATCTTCCAGAGGTAATCACCTAATGAATTCCATCTGCCTATATTTAATTGGGGTTGTTTAAGGATTCTAAAAAAAAAAAAAAAAAAAATTCTAAATACTGGTGAGTTTTCCTTGGAGAAATATAATCAAAGTTATTACTCAGTGGAAATTATAATTATTACTACTTATTAAACAAACAGTAATTTTGGCAAGAAAGCTTGAGAACAACATATTGTGAGAAAAAAAAAATTAGCAAATATGTCAATGAGAAGTGCTCAAAGTCTATGGACTTTTGATCAAATGCTGTTAAATTTTAACAAGAAACAAACTAGTATGTGGTATGTCATACATCATCCATCATTTGACATGTACTGATGTGTTCTTCAGGGAAGCATTGTCAGAATTTTGTAAAACTGAGCTCTTTAGCTGTATTTCAGAGGTTCTTTTAAAAATAAATACGGAATTAATAAGATGATGTGTTTTTGTAAATTGAATACACTAGGCAAATGCAGTGTGGCAGTTTACTTAAGTAATAGAAAACCATACAGGAAAAAAAAGGATTGGCCTAATCATATTAGGGTTTTCTCTGAGGATTTTGTAATCAGATGAAATCTGTTCCACTGAAGGCTTAATCAAATGAAAACTTGGAGTGTAGCAAAAATTCACATACTGATTAAGGGCAGGAGGGTAGTGGAAGATACTTGTCTGATTTGTTAAAATGCATAGATTACGGAGTAGTTTTGAAGACAATCCGTGTGGTGAAAGATAGCATATTGTCTTATAGGAAGACGATCAGGAGCAAGAAGATTTACAATTTAGTCCTGGTTTCATTGTGTAATGGCTTGTGACCTTGGTCAAGTCACATCCTTTCGACCTGAATTTTTGTTCTGTAGAGCTGGCATAAAAATCATTCTTTTATCCATCTCACAGGTTTGATGTGATGATCCACATACATGGAAGTACTTTGTAAACTCTTAAATGCTAAATAAATGTATTTTTATTGTATTCAAGTATATGCAGTAGCAACTGAAGCTGATAAAGAGTTGCCTGATACTGATCTTCAGGGAATTTACTTTAATGAATACTTGACTAAGATTTGAATTAATGCAACAACTTAGTGTATAATTACTGCTTCTCAAGGTTGTTTATGTTGAGTAAGCCATTTCCTCCATGGTCTTTAATTCATTATAATGAATATGACCATCTCTTTTTACATTAAACGTGCAAAGAAAAATTTCAGTTCAGCAGCTTTCCCTGCAGTTGTTCCAATCCATTTAGGAAGTGGAAGCTTATTTTGTGCTAAATTCCGTAGGAGTGAATCTGGTTTGTCTTTCATTCAGAGAGTTTTCACCAATAGGGACATATGTGATGATTGCACGTAACTAAGTATAATACAAAGCAGATGAAAAAAAATATTTCTAAGAATGACCTAAAGTACTGCTGATGCTCTAAGGAGAGACTTTGTTTCTAGAGAGAGATTTAGAAAAGCTTTATAGAGGTGAAATTTCACGTGATAGATCTGGTTAAACAGCATATTCTAGGCAATCAGACCTAGAGCACAGAGGTGAAGAGTAGTCTAAGTTGGTGAGAAGGTACATTGCCTGGGGAAGTAGAGGGGAACTGTGGCTGGAAAGATTGGCTGAGGCTGCATCAGGAAGGATTTTGAAAGCAAAAAACAGGCAGAACGAAAAGCCAGTAAGAACGGAAGAGAGACCCTTCCTTTCCTCTTAGGAGGTTGTGTCTTATTATTATTTTTCTTATAACAAAAAGCAGTACATGTCTGTACAGGGGGAAATCTTCACAAAACAGTACAAACAAGCAGAAGAAGAAAATGATCATTTAAATCTCACAATGACTCTGTTGTGTTCTAATCCACATTTTACAAACTGAGAAACTCAGCTTAGAGAGAATAAATATTGTCCAGGTTCATTGATATGGACTGAATTGTGTCCCCCTCTCCCCCAAATTCATATGTTGAAGCTCTAACCCTCAATGTGATAATGTTTGGAGGTGGGCCTTTGGAAGGTAATTCGGTTCAGATGAGCTCATGGTGTGTATGTAGGGGGGTGTCCTGGTCTGATGAGATTAGTGTCTTTATACAAAGAGACACCAGAGCTCTCTCTCTGTCTCTCTGTCTCTCTCTGGGAGCTCTTACAGAGCGGACACCATGTGAGCACATAGCAAAAGGTAGCGTCTACAAGCCAGGAAGAGAGGTCTCACCAGAAACCAATCATGCTGGCACCCTGATCTTGGACTTTTAGCCACCAAAACCATGAGAAAATAAATGGCTATTATTTGAGAAGCACAGTCTATTTTGACTATGGCAGCCCAAGCTGTGTAATACACTCAAGTAGCTGGGTTAAAACTCAGGTTAACACTCAAGATGGACACTTTTAACCTCAATATTAAATAAAAATAATGCAATCTACCTCCCCAAAGTTAAGGAGAAGTGGGTTTGAGTTAAGGCAAATAATAATAATAATAATAAGTTAAGGCAAATAATAATAATAATAAAGTTAAGGCAAATAATAATAATAATAATAACAGCTAAACAATTTTCTAAATACTTTACATGTATTAACTCATTAAACCCTTACAATACAGTTATGAGGTTTGTTCTATTATTATTCCATTTAAAAAAAAATGAGGCATAACTGACATACAACATTGTATTAGTTTTCAGGTGTACAACATAATTATTCAATATTTGTATATGTTGAGAACTGATCACTACAATAAGTCTAGTTAACATCTGTAACTTTATGTAGTTACAGAATTTTTTTTCTTGTGATGAGAACTTTTAAGACTTACCTTCTTAGCAACTTTCAAATATGCAATAGTTTTATTAACTATAGTCATCATGCTGTACGTTACATCCCCATGACTTATTTATTTTATAACTGGAAGTTTATACCTTTTAACGTCACTTACCCATTTAGCCCACCCTCACCCCTGCCTTGGGCAACCACCAATATGTTCTCTGTATCTATTTTTTTGTTGTTGTTTTAGATTTCAAATATATACGAGATCACATAGCATTTGTCTTTCTCTGCCTGATTGACTTCACTTAGCCTAATGTCCTCAAGGCCCATTCATGTTGTCACAAATGATAAGATTTCATTTTTTTATGGCAGAATAATATTCTGTTGTGTATACATATATATATATATATATATATATATATATACACACATCATCTTTAACCATTCATCTGTGGATGGACATAGGTTGTTTTCATATTTTGCCTATTTTAAATAATGCTGCAAAGAACATGGGGATGTATATATTTTTTGAGTTAGTTTTTGTTTTCTTTGAATAAATACCCAGAAGTGGAATTGCTGGATCATACGGCAGTTCTATTTTTAATTTTTTAAAGAATCTCCATTCTGTTCTGCATAGTGGCTGCAATCCCAACAACAGTGCATGAAGGTTCCCTTTTCTCCACATCCTCGCCAACATGTTATTTCTTGTCTTTTTGATAATAGCCATTCTAACAGATGTGAAGTGATATTTCATTGTGGTTTTGATTTGCATTTCCCTGATGATTAGTTATGTTGAATATCTTTTCATGTACCCTTTGGCCATCTGTACGTGTTCTTTGGAAAAATGTCTGTTCAGATCCTTTACCCATTTTTTAGTTGAATTTTTTGTTTTTGGCTATTGAGTTGTATGAGTTCTTTATATATTTTGGATATTAACCTTTCAACAGATATATGATTTGCAGCTATTTTCTCCCATTCTCTATGGCTGCCTTTTTATTTTGGTGAAGGTCTTTTGCTATACAGAAGATTTTTAGTTTGGTGTAGTCCTATTATTTTCCTTTAATACACTAATAAAATGATTTAAAAAGACATTATAAAGACAAAATTCAAACCTTAAAATAAATAATGGGGAATAAATAATAACTCGAGTTGAGATACCCTTTTGACAATGATAAGTTGGATTCAACTTTAAGTGAAGTTTTTTTGTTTTGTTTTTTGTTCTGTCTATAATTAATTCCTAGGCTGACAGTGTTTCTGGAACAAAACTTTTGTAATCTCATGCTTCAGATACTCATGGTGATAAATTACAATGGCCTTGAAACAGAAGAATCTGGAATGTGATAAGCATATACACATGGGACACAGATATGCAGACTGAATGGCTCTGAGAAATGTTTATCTGTTTAGAGACCTAAATTTGAAGTTTTGCATGAAAATTCACAATAAGATACCTGACTGTCTGGGTATTCTGAGCACACACAGCCATCACACATCATTAACGATCTGTCTAGAGGATAAATTATCTTAGTCAAATAAAGACCTTATCACAATAGAAAAATTGCCATAGAGGAAAGACATACACTTATTCATCGACTTGGAAGGATCATAAAAGGACCAGAAAAGCATAGTTAGTGGTAATAGAAAAAAATAATAATATGAAGGAATGAGTGAAAGAAAAGTTCTTATAAATTTACAATGGTTTTTAGAAATAACATTATGAAGGATAGTTCAAACTGAATAAATCAAAGATTTACTTAATCAAACCCACTTCTCCTTTCAAGATTTTCTCCCACTGCCTACAAATTTTGTGAACTCTTTCATTTTTAAATGTTTTCTATATGCTTTATTTTATTTTATTTTATTACATAAAAGCAGCATCTTGATTTTAGAAGAGAAAAATCTCATACCAGGCCATTTCTCCCATTCTACAAAAATTGTTTTTAAAAATTAAACAATAAGAATGATAATAGTTGTACAAGGTTCAAACTTGATTCATCTTTTGATAACGTGATACTAAGTGCATTAACCAAACTGTTTAAGCACCTAAGAATCAATTCTCCATTCAATGTTATCCACCAATAAGGTAGATTTCTCACATACATAAAATATATTTAACAAGTGCATGTATTCTTATAGCAAGATCAGTTTAATCATAGAATAAAAGTTCTGCAATACTAAATATTCAGAGCTCTTTTGTAACATTGTAAATTAAAAAATAAATAAATATTTGTATCACATAGCTACTTTGCATAAGTGGAAGATTTTAATTTCATTAAATGCCTGCTGCAGAGTTTATAAACTATTACAGAGAAATCTTTGGTTCACAGACATATAACTGACTAATAGCAGGCATTTCTAACATTTTCATTGCCTAATAATTCTTCTTTTTTGGCAGGAATTAATGTCAGGAGTTTCAAACCAGCCCTAATTCTGACTTTTACCTGCTGTATAATCTCAGGCAAGTAATTTTTGATCTTTGGCCCCAAATCAATATGAGAGGGTCGCCAATAATCTCTAAGGGCTTTTCTAACATGGCATTTTAGGATGTGGTTATCCATTTCACTTTGGTAGGCCAACACAATAAAACTGACTCTAAGTAAAGTTGATTTCTTTAGATTATTCTTTCTGCACAAATAACTGCATCCTGCATGCTTACATAACAAGAAGGCCCAAGAGGCTGATAAAAATTATAGCTGTAGAAAATGTACTGAAAGCCTTTATCCCCAGAGGCGTCCTGAATACTGTCAATTACATCCCAAATACAGTTTTGGTTCAGTAAAATCTCTACATGTGTTGTATCACAACATATTTTTCCTCTTAATTTTAAAACACATATATGATTGACAGGATTGTTAGTCTATGTGTTTTTCATTTATTTGCCCTTAGCTCACATTATGATGTAATTCATAAAAATGTCAAAGCTCTTTCAATGTGTAAAAGCTGCTTTCACCAACTTGTCTTTCAGAAACAGAAGTAAGGATTTTGCAAGAATAACTAAAGTCAAATCTTTCTTCCAACTCCTGCACGCCTGAAAAGGGATCAAGTACTATGGGAGATAAAACTTGCCAAAATCTGTTTTCTCTTTTCCTTAACACAGGCGATTGTCAGAGGTCAAAAAGGCTGCTCTTTCATGTACAGTTTTACCCATGGGATATGTCATCATGCCTGACACCAGGGGCTGTCATAACCAATGGAAGAACTTCTTTTGTATCTTAATATTGCAGTGGAACTGATGAAAAGGAAAAGCCTTATTTAAAGAAATATTTTTAAGCCATACTCATTTTGAAATAAACTAAAAAACAGCCCTAGAGATAAAAATAAATCCAAAGAGAGAAGTTTATTTAAAGTGTAATTTGTAAAACAGAGTTCAGTATTATGAAAACTCAATATGTTGTATTACTAAATTAATACAGTTGAAGGTTAGCAAAATTCTGGGTGGACATGACCAAGGCCATAGGGAGAGACAGTGATGAAACTTTGTACACAAAATTGCATGCAATACTGTCAGGACAGAAAGGAAAAATGTGATGTTGACAGACATTTTTAGTGAAATGTCAAGGGTATGTTGAGTAATGACGTGTGTGCCTTTTGTAAATTCACCTTCATATCTCATTGAACTAGGCTGGGTTTCCTCCTTTATGGTGGACTCTTCCCAACAAAGTGATCCTTCCCCCAGTTCATTTCAGCCAGTACTTTCTGAGCAGCCAATATAAGCTCAACATTTGCTGAGACCTATTATTATCTATTATTACCAGGCCTTCTGTTAGTTCCAGAGACACAAAGAATACAAGAGACCCAGTTTCTGTCCTTGAGGACTTATAATCTAATGGGGGAATGTACAGTATAGTGTCAAGTCCACTACATCCTCAAAATATCAAATATAAGCCTCCTTGGGGTCAATTTCCAACAGCATCTCCAAGGGACATCCTGTGTAGAATGTGATCCTCAAAGCTTATATGTCAATTCAAAGCCCTTGAATTGACTATCACTTGTTATGGACTTGTCTTCTAATAATTGATTCATTTTCTGTATCCCTTTTGTTGGGTTATACTTTCTTTAAGTTGGATACTTATTTATAAACCAATATCTTAGGTATAGAGGTTTCCTTGTCCCAAGATTACCTTGATTTCTGAAACTTTGGCCCTCATTCAGGTCTTCCCTCAATTTAAATATCAGAATCATTAAGGTAACATCTTCTGGGGACTTCATTAACGTGTTCAAAAACCTTAGTATGCACAAAATTAGCAGAGGATTCTGGAGATCGGGGTCTTTGGATCTATCCCAGAAAACTGCTTTCCTAGGCCTATGCCAGAGCTTTGGAAATGTTAACAAACGTTTTAGGAGTTTCTGATGTTCATAGTGCAAAGACCACACTTTGAGGAACCTTATATTATAGAATGCTCCCTCCCAGTATGACAAATATGTTTCAGCCTGAAAAGGAGTTAGACGTTTTGTTGCTGTTTCTTTATTGTCATAAAATACATTCGTAAAGTCAAGTGTAGCTTTGCCAGGCAGTGTCTTAACATCTAACACTCCTTCAGAAATGTGGGAATGAACCCTGATCCAGCCCACAGTTCTTTGCAATAGAATTAAGAATTAAATTTTTAAATTAAGATTCACCTTTTGTCTACCAGGCAGCTTTTTCTTCTAACAATATTGCTGAGCCTCACGTACATAAACAAAACTCTATTAACCTCTGAGTAGAACCATAAACAGAAATAATAATAGCTTTCTGCAGAAATGCCACTGTGGAAGAGAGAATGGAAAAGCTCCTTTTGGAGGTTGGAATAACAAGTGCATTAACCAATATTTTTTCCTGTATGTTTAGACATTAAATCAGTTGGAAAAAAGCTGGAAACCATAGGTTAAAATAGAAGAGGCTAGAAACCCACAGGGAAATGAAAGTGTCAGAAGTTTTCAACAATGTTAAGCAAACAATAATGGCACAAGAGACTCTGTAAGAGACTGCAAAGTGGCACTGTGAATGTGGGCATGGATTTCTGTATAGCTACAGTCATAGCTATCTGTGTGGTTCTAGATCTTATGAGCCACTGCATCAGTCCCAGCAGGGAAGCAAAACCTCCATTGTAGAGACCAGGGCTCAACATAGGTCTTTGCAGATGTGCTGGGCACACTTTATTCAAATTTGAATTTAATTTAGCTTAAATATGATTTATTAAATATATTCTCTCTAAATTAAATTTAAATAAGCACTTCCAAGGGCTGGCTAAGTGTTGCACTGCTGCTACACAGTGTGCTTACACTCTTCTAAGAGCTTTTGACCGTGAACTCCTTTATAGCAACCTTCTGAGGTAGTATAATTATTATTCCCATTTTACAGATGAGGAAACTGAGGAACAGAAAGATTAGATAAGTCACCTACGGTCGTACAGTTAGCATGTGGCGGATGGTGTTTGGAGTTGTGTTTAAACACTTGGTTTAGGATCACTGAATGAGCTCATTCATCTCCTCAACTGGTTGACTAGATTCCTGGGGGAAAGAGGGTCTGATGAAAACTATGGGTTTTGCTATTCTTCCTATCTCCCCATTCCCCTTTCTTTTTTTGCTTGGTGCCTCTAGTCTTCCTAAGACTTAACTACTTAGTTTGTACTCTTCCAATGGGCAGTGGAAGGGATATTTTGCTAACATTTGGGGTCATGTATCTGATTTGTCTGTTCATGGGCCCTGGGGAGGGTTATGGTACCCAGGACCACAGTGCTTAAGGACTCCTCAGCCTCAGCTCCTAGAACTGGCATCTTCTTAGCGGGAACCACAAAGTCAATTGCCGCAACAATTTCAGGACGTTACACAGGCTTATGTCACTGCCTGCCGCTTGCAAGGAGCTTCCTATATAAGGTTCTCCATCCAGAAAATGAGTGAGGGTCGTGACACTCCCCCGGCATGGAGGCCATTGGGCCCGGCGGAGAATCTGCATAAATCTTTGGCCTCCCCTCCATTCCTACCGTCCTTGTCCGTCTCCTCATGTTTCGTGTGAATGACTGTGCATCTTCCTGACTGCTTCCACTTTCCCAGCTCCCAACCCACTCTTCAAACAGTAGCCAGAATGGTCTTTTTTGAAACAAATTTGTGTCACTCCATTGATCGACCTCCTTCAGTGACACCACATTGCCTTCACTACTTTTTTTTTCTCTTCTCCTTTTTTTAGGAGGGAGAGGAATCAGTTGGAGATCGTGTTAAAGATGCAGGTCCCTGGCTCCATCCCAGACTTATGAAATCCATCTGTGGGAGTTGGGCCTATATGTCTGCATTTGAAACATGTTCACCAGGTGCTGCAAGTGCACACATTTCGGGAGAAATACTACCCTATGGGATAAAGTTCTGTTTCCTTAACGTGCTATATAAGGTGACTCTATAAAAAGAATGCACATTTCTGGGCGCCTCTCCAACCTCATCTCCTGTCTGCTGTTGCAGCAAGAATGACAGTTTGGGGTTCGTGAATTCCCACACTGTTTTTCGTTTCCTTTGTCTTTATTAAGGGTTGCTGCCTACAGTAGGGCAGGTTGTGCACTGCACAAATCTAAGGGTTACCATTCACATTACAATCTGAGTGATGGAGGCCCTGCCTTTGTTCATGTTTCCAGTGCCTGGAATGCCCTTTTGCTTCCTCTCTTCCTGACTTAGGTCCAGTTATCTTATAAAGACACAGCTCTGGCATCATCACTTTTCTGGAACCCAGGAATATTTGCATAGCTCTATTATCACATTTATCACATTATATCTCCATGTTCTTTTCCTGCATCTGTATCTTCCAGCAGATATGAGCAATTTGAGGACAGGGTCTTATTTATCCACTTACCCTCACTGTCAAGTACAGTACTAGACCCAAAGTGGACACTCAACTAAGGCTTATAGAATTAATGGATAAAATTGGATGATTAGACCAGCATTCATTCATTCATTCGTTCATTCAAAAACTCTTGTGTGGGCTTCCCTGGTGGCACAGTGGTTGAGAATCCGCCTGCCAATGCAGGGGACATGGGTTCTAGCCCTGGTCTGGGAAGATCCCACATGCCGCGGAGCAACTAGGCCCGTGAGCCACAACTACTGAGCCTGCGCGTCTGGAGCCTGTGTTCCGCAGCAAGAGAGGCCGCGATAGTGAGAGGCCCGCGCATCACGACGAAGAGCGGCCCCCGCTTGCCGCAACTGGAGAAAGCCCTCGCACAGAAACGAAGACCCAACACAGCCAAAAAAAAATAATAAATAAATAATAAATAAATTTTAAAAAAAACACAATGCACGTAGAAGGATGAGTTCGGCGAGGGAAACATGCCTAAGGGGATTCCAGAGCCTCATTCTATCCTGGAGTCTTCAGCATTAAAGTTTAAAAACAAAAACAAAAACAAAACTTGTGTTCCTTAGAAAGCTGATCCTATAGGTTTACATAAAAATGTAATTTTTACAAGTTTTTGTAATTTTTGCATTGTTAATGCAATTTAAAAGACATGTTATATATTTTAAGTAGATTTCTGTATTTTTAGTATGTTTTAGCAGCAAGTAAGGAAACTAAAAATGGTTGGAAAAACAATGACACTTATTAAGTCTCATAGGAGGATGTCCTAGGGCAGGACCCGCTTCAGGTCTAGTCCAGCAGTTTAACAAGGCCATCCTGGATTCAGCTTCCCCTCTGCCATCTGTCCATCCACAGCATCAACTGATTCCCCAGGGAGTGAGAGGACGGCTGACTTGTTCATGTCTGGTGAAGCCACGGCCTCCAGCAAACGCTTCTTGTAGCCAGATTGGGTCACATGTTCATTCCAACACCAACTGCTGGCAAAGGGGATGAGAAAACCTTATGACTGAACAGGCCGCTTTAAAAACTAAGGTCAATTCCCCAGTTCTCCAAACGCATTTTACTCCTCCGTGGACGAGGATGGATCGGGTATTTGGGCGACAGGGCAACGTGTGCAACAAATACCCAGGTGGCCCCGCTGTGCTTTGGCGATCAGGCCGCACTGCCCGCTGCAGCGTTTCCTCTAGGGGACCCCAGGAGACACCCTGAGGAGGGCCTTCCTTTCAAACCCAGGCCACATCAGGCAGCTCAGCTCTTCCTCTTTTTTTCATCTGGTTTTCAAGTCAGGGGGAATTAGTTCGGCAAATCCACCTGCCAAACAATTCCAAGAATCAGAGATTTATCAGCAAGGCCGAATCACCATCTTCTCACTTGAGGCCTCTCGACACAGGCAAGGCCCCCTGGGTGTGATGAGAGCCGCGCCATGGCTGCCGAGCGAGGGGTGCGCAGGGGAAGCGGGAGAGACGCCTTTGTGACAGCCCAGAGCTGAGTGTCATTGTGGAGGCAATCACCACCTGCTGCGGATAATTTGCTCCCCGACCGGGGACCATGAGAAGTTCCTGGAATCAGTGTGATATGAAGATGCCTGCAGCAGGGTGAGTAAAGCCGGCAGGAAGTCAGCCGCCGAATGGAAGAACGGAGCAGCGCCAGCTCTGGATTGCAGCCCTCGGCTCTGGTTTCCCCCTTGCTCTTCGAGGATTAAAGCAGGGGAAAGAGTCACTGTTAGATGAGAACGCATTTTCCTCGCCCCAGTTTGTCTTCAAAACTCTGCCACCTCTTGTTTTCCTTCCATTTTTCTGTCCGTGTGAATTCAACTTTAGGTCAACCCAGCTGACCAAGCTGCAAAGCTCCTTAGCTTATTAGGTTAACCACGCCACACGTTTTGGATTTTGGTAGACTTATTTGACTCCTTCAACAGTAATCATTTCCCGTAGTTCCCATTCCATTTCTTTTAACTCAGAATAAGAGAGACTGAAAAAAGATGGAACATTGCATACCATTTCCCTATCTTGTCTCTCTTTTCTTCTTGTTACGAGTGTTCAAGAGTTTAAGTACCAAAGAGGAAAGACACCTTAAAATAAATAGATAGATGGTATTTTAATGCTTTCCGTGTGCCATGTTCTGTTAGAATTGAGAACTTTTAGGAGTTGATTTTATATATTCATATGTAATACATATGTAAATTATAATCACATATATATTAAGGGATATATATATATATATCACTTAATCCTCACAACAACCATATGATATAAACATAATTCTTTTTTTTTTTTTAATGATGATGACTCTAGTTTTGACAATTAATGTATTTTTTATTTATTTATTTATTTATTTATTTATTTATTTATTTATTTTTGGCTGTGTTGGGTCTTCGTTTCTATGCGAGAGCTTTCTCTAGTTGCGGTGAGCGGGGTCCACTCCTCATCACGATGCACGGGTCTCTCACTATCGCGGCCTCTCTTGTTGCGGAACACAGGCTCCAGACGCGCAGGCCCAGTAGTTGTGGCTCACGGGCCTAGTTGCTCCGCAGCATGTGGGATCTTCCCAGACCAGGGCTCGAACCCGTGTCCCCTGCATTGGCAGGCAGATTCTTAACCACTGCACCACCAGGGAAGCCCTAAACATAATTCTTACATTTCTAATATCCCTCATTTACTGATGAGGAAGCCTAGGACAGAGAGGTGACTTTTCTTGCCCATCCCAGGCTAGAAAGTGACAGAGACAGGAAGCAGCCTCATGGGACCTGGTCTCAGAGCCCGTGCTCTCAGAACGACATGACACTGTGCCACCGTTTTGGCCTTCAGCAGCCAACTTCCGTCACTTCTCCCAGGAGTGCTGGCTTCATGCGGTTGGCCGCATCACCCCAAATGCTTCCACCCATCCTCCCTCCATCCCTGCATCCCGCCTGCTGCCCAGCAGGTCTCGCTGAGCACCTCCTCTTGCGAGGCCATCTGCTAGGCACTGTGGATACAGGTAAACGAGACAGGGCTCTTGTGAACCTCGTATTCCCCTGGCCAACCGAATGCCACCCTTCTTTCAACGTGCATTAAGACTCCTCTTCCCCAAGTGAAACGTTCCCAGTTCTCATAACACTCTTCCATCCTTGCTAAGGGCATGCTTGGGTTAAAGTACCGTTTTCTGTACCCTGAAGGCACTCAAAGAATACTCACGGTCCATGGAAAAATTAAATCTGTGATTAGATGAATAGCAAGATCTTCATTCTGAGAATGTCTAGTAGGTATGTCTAAAAATGTTCTATGGCACAATTCATCTGGTTTAGGAATTCCACACAATCTTTTATCATCTTGATGAGGCAGAGATTTTGCACATTCATCACATGAGTTTTCATTTCCTTTAAAATATATTCCTTATGATAGAAATGAGATATACAGTACAATAAAAATGACGGTGACACATCAGTCTGCGGTCTCACAGCATTAGTTTGACCTTATGTTCATCTCTCCATGTGTCAGATAGGATTATTTGACAGGTTATTGCAAAGCACCTGTGGATACCTGGAAATGGGATACAAGAGACTGAGGAGCCTGATTGTAATATTGCAGAAAAAGTTTATGTCCTGAGGTCATTCCTCAAGCCCTTATTATTCTGCCCACCCTTTACCATCTTGGCCTCGTTTCCTGCCACCATCCTGCCTACTCCTTCCCTCCAGTATTGTTTCATGCCTCCGTGACCTTGCTCAGCTGCTCCTTCTTGCCTCCAGGCCCAGCCCTTCACCTGGCCTATTTTTAAGTTATCCTTCCACACTCAGCTCAAGTCCTCACTGACCCCAAGGCTAATCTAGATGCTTCTCTTCTATGGCCCCTTAGCACTCCACGTTCTATTTTAGTGATTATCTTACTGTCCTGTGGAGCCGCCCCACTATTCAATGAGATTCCTGACACCAAGGACCTCGGACCTCATCCCTTTCATCTCTGCATCTTTGATTCCTGACAGATGCTCAGCAGATGCTTCTTGATTATGAAAAGGGCCCCTGAGAAGCTCCCTCCCTGAATCAGACTCACAGCCCTAGAATAGGACAAGCCTGCAGAAATGAGAACCACGGAGATTTAAATTCTCCGTAATTGGGTTCAAGAGAAACTCTCTTCCCGTCATCTAAACATCAGTAACACAACTCTTCCCTCTTAGAACTCCTAGGCAGAGATTTCGTTTCTGGCATCCATTTCTTCTTCTTCATCACCTTCTAACATGCAAACATGCACCATCACTCACTGTTGAAATGTCTGTACGTACGTGGACCTTCAATGTCACACCTAGGACAGGCCCTGTCCCTAGAAATATTCTCCAGGCTTCTAGAACCTCACAACAAACCCAATCACATTACCCAAAGTATGTTTTTTTATTCCTTCTTTTTCTTACCCATTGCACAACTATCCTATCCCTCTAGACTCTGGGTTGTTTTTTTTTTAATACTATTTTAAACAACCTTTTAATTTT
Organism: Eschrichtius robustus; assembly: GCF_028021215.1. Lineage (NCBI taxonomy): Eukaryota > Metazoa > Chordata > Mammalia > Artiodactyla > Eschrichtiidae > Eschrichtius > Eschrichtius robustus. Next base: position 29,127,591 of record NC_090825.1, read on the forward strand.
AGAACAGTTTTAAATTTACAGAAAACTTATGAAGATAATAGAGAGTCCTCATATAGCCCCCCCCACACCCCAATTCCCTTATTTTTAATCTCTTACATTACATGGTATATTTGTCACAATTAATGGACCAATACTGATACATCGTTATTAACTAAAGTCCATACTTTATTCAGGTTTCCTTAGTTTTCTTTTTTTTTTTTAACTTTTGGGTTTTATTTATTTATTTATGGCTGTGTTGGGTCTTCGTTTCTGTGTGAGGGCTTTCTCTAGTTGCGGCAAGCGGGGGCCACTCTTCATCGCGGTGCGCGGGCCTCTCATTATCGTGGTCTCTCTTGTTGCGGAGCACAGGCTCCAGACGCGCAGGCTCAGTAATTGTGGCTCACAGGCCCAGTTGCTCCGCGGCATGTGGGATCTTCCCAGACCAGGGCTCGAACCCGTGTCCCCTGCATTGGCAGGCAGATTCTCAACCACTGTGCCACCAGGGAAGCCCCTTAGTTTTCTTTTAACGTAAAGTTCTTTTTCTGTGACCCCATACAGGACGCCACATTGCATTTAGTCATCATGCCTCCTTATGCTCCTCCTGGCTGTGACATTTTCTCATACTTATTTTTTTGTTGTTTTGTTTTCTTTTTGATGACCTTGAAAGTTTTGAGAAATACTAGTCAGGTATTTTGTAAAATTTGTTGTTTTTTCATGACCGTGGGTTTGGGGGAAGAAGGCCACAGAAGTAAAATGCCATTTTCATCACATGACATCAAGGGTACATACTATCAACACGACTTCTCGCTGATGATGTTAAATTTGGTCACCTGACTGAGGCAGTGTTTGTCAGGTTTCTCTATTGTGAAATAACGCCCCCCCTCACACAATTCCATCAAGGCAGAAGAAAGTTACTATGTTCAGTGCACACTTAAGGAGTGGAAAGTTATGATACACTTCTTTGAAGGTGGAGTATCAACATATATTATTTGGAATTCATATTTATGTCGGTATGAACCGATGGATATTTATTTTATGCTTTGGCTTATAATGCAATACTACTTAATTTTGTTTGCTCAAATTTTTCCAGATTTGACCACTGGGAGCTCTTTCTATTGGCTCTCGTGTCCCTTTGACATATCTCCATCAATATGTTTGGACTTTTTGAGTACTTCCTTACATTCTGACGCTAAAAAAATATTCTAGGTTCATCTTGCATATTGCTTGCCCTAGGATCAGCCATTTCTCCAAGGAGCTCTGGTCTGTTTGTTTGCCCCTTCTTTCCTTCCTTCCTTTCCTTCCTTCCTTCCTTTCCTTCCTCCTTTCCTTCCTTCCTTCCTTTCCTTCCTTCCTTCCTTTCCTTCTTTCCTTCCTTCCTTCTTTCCTTTCTTCCTTTCCTTCCTTCCTTTCCTTCCTTCTTTCCTTCCTTCCTTCTTTTCCTTCCTCCCTTCCTTCCTTCCTTTCCTTCCTTCCTTCCTTCCTTCCTACCTTCCTTCCTTCCTTCTTTCCCTTCTTCTTTCCTTGCTTCTTTTCTTCCTTCATTCCTTCCTTCTTAATGGTATTAGGAACAAAGATGTGGGCACTAGGTGCAATTCTTGTTTTTAATAGTTAAAACTCCTGCAACACATTAATTTACTTTGCAGATTAATTTATTCTCAATTTTATAAGGGATCTTCACTTTCTCTGGCCTTAATTCTGCTGAGTTTCATGTAGAACCTAGAAAGTTCAGTCATCCCCACTTGGACAGTAGAATTCTGGCCACACCTATTTTTGGTTGGGATGCTCTTGTTGCAATTCAGACCTCAATCAGATTTTGAATACATTTTCTAACATATGAGGATGTTGGGTAATGTAACCAACTCATTAACTTTTCTATGTTCTGGCTTTCTGGTCATTCTAAGGTTAGGAAGTTATGTAACCATCTTGTAATCCAAGGGAGCATTTTTGTAGGACCTTAAACTTCGTATCTTCGGAAGCACTAACATCTCTTCTTTCCTCTCTGGACCTGACCCTGGTAATACATTTCACTGTGAATACATAAGCCAGGTACACACACAGAGACACCAGTTGTCGTATCAATTATACAAAAGAAAGCTGTTAGCCTGAGAGGTTTGCAACTACCTGAAAAACAGACATGAAAGGAAGGCGTAGGCACAGCCTACATTTTAAAGTCCCTAACCGTTGTTTATCCCAACACACTGTTTCAGAGACACCACTGGTTTAAAGGAGGTTTGAACAATCATTTGGAACATATTTTTTTCTGTCAGTTGACACAAACTGCAATACGTCACATAAATGCTTTTCTCAAAGTGATTGAAAGCATGATTTACATCAAACCTATAAGTTGCCTTATGATAGAGATGTTCCTGGGTTATTGGTGAGGTATTCCTGAGTTCCGAGCATGGGCTCTTTACCCAGCTTGTGCCAACGCTGTCTCAGAGAGCTGGTGAGCTCATACGTTCAGGCTAATTTAAATGGAATGAGCGGGGAGGTCATGATCTAAATCCAATCAACAGACTGGTGGGAGTCCAGTGACTGTTCTGACACATGACATTTAGAGCCCAGAGAAAATATAGCAATTTCTGGTCTGGTTTCTGTTATTCTCTAGCCCTGCAAGCACTGGGTAAACACAGCATAACAAATTTGAAGCAAAACAGATCAAATAAATTTTATACGGCTATTACATTGAAAAGCAACTCTGTAGGAGGTCTGTCTAAATACTGAAGGAAGTAAATCACATTCGTGGACCATCCTGACCTCCTCTTTTAATTCTTGGTGGTGCATTTCTCAAGTATGAAACCAAGTTTAATAGATGACTGTGTTGTTTAATAGAATATAAGCATTTTGTCAAGGCTTGAGAGTTATTTTCAAAGTAGGGAAGATTGAATTTTGAAGCCAAGTGAGTTTGTTTCTCTTTTTCTATCTGGTTTTTAGTATGCTCAGGCACTTTGGGATGACTTATAAAAGAGGAAGAAATCCATGCCAGCCTTAAGAAGTGTACCACGATGCATCGACACAAATTGGTTTTGGAAGCTGTAAATCCTTGGGAAAAATTACCCTAAGTGAAGCTTCTATAATTATTGACTCATTTTATCCATGGAAGGATTTGCTTCCTAACAAAGGTGTAATGTCGTTAAAAGCCCAGTGGTCTCATAAGTTGATGAAAACAAAGTCATTATGGAAAGCGTCATTCATGAGAGATTCTGTAATGCTGTGGAAGCAATGTTGCCCTTAGATTCAAAAGTTTTGTGTCCCTATTCATCAATGTCCTTGCTCTGTGTCCTTGACTTCTCATGTTACCTCTTTGAACTGCTGCTCAATTAAGTTCAGTCTCAGAGAGTCTTCATGCTCAAGTTTGCAGTCAAGAAACTATTTTGACACCATAATTAGAAGAGCTGTTGGGGCCAGGTGGCTCAGCTAATACTCTCCAGACTCAATGGAGAAAACATTATAAACCACATGTCAACATATGAATTTACAAAGAGAAAAATGAATACTAAGGGCACCGGGATACACAGGTTTTCCGGCCAGTGCACTCTCTCTGTACTGACATCTCCAGGGACTCCAAATTATAGTCAGAAAACTGAGCAGTGATTATGGACCTAGAGCCAAGAGTCTTGAGATAGTCTTGAGAATACTTCCTCCTGTTCGTGGTGAAACCTGGCAACTCATCTCTACTCAGAGAATAAAAGGTTTCTCTAGTGATCAGCTGTTTATTCTCTCTTAAATCCATATTCTTTCCTCTCTCTCTCTCTCTCTCTCTCTCTCTCACATGATGCTGAGTAACACTCTCAAGTTTTTTGTGTGTGTGGTTTTTTTTTCTTTTTAGACAGTAAGTCTAAAAAGAGAAAGAGGAAAAAGACACAGAGATCATAAACTACAAAGCACTGTTCATTGTGTGTCAATTACTCTAGTATCAGTTTATCTTGGGTTAATTTCATACTCCTGCATTACTCACAGGTTAACTAGAACAGTATTTGTTAAACTTGGCTGCACATTAAAATCACCAGAAAAGCTTTTAGAAATCCTGATGCACAGGTCGTGCTTAAGACCAATTAAAGCCCAACATGTAGGGCGTGGGACCCAGGTATAAATCTTGGATTTCTGTAACACCTTACTGAGAGACCCGAATTAACTTTTTGGCCAACCCAATATTTATTAAAGCTCCCAGATAATTCTATTGTGCAGCCAGCAGTGAGAATCACTGCTCTATAGGCAAAGACCTAATTCAAATATCTTTCTAGATTAAATGGGAACCGACTGTATGTCCATAAACTTCTAATCATGCAGACTGAATTATTACAATTAATGGACCTTGTAAGGTGTAAATTAGCCTCCATCTTAACTAGTTCAGTTTTTTCTACCTTACCAATAGTGCCTGTTTTCCTTCAGAGTTTTCTGTCTTTTCATGTTTCAAAGCAAGTTCAAATGTTTCCTTACATTCCTTGAAAGACAGTTTCCCCAAAATATTTTTTTCTCTTGAATTACTTAAATGGTTCCCTTAATTACCCCTTCTTTAAAGAATCTTCTAGAAACTCTGAGAAAAAGGGATGATTATTTCCCATACATGATAGACACTTAATTCATCTTCCTCTTTGTTTCAATACTATGGACATACACATACTGATCTTGTAAGAGCTTTCCATGTTACTCATTGAAATGTTTCCCAAAGAATGAGATTAAACCCGATTTCATAGAAATCTTGTAAGGAGCAGATCCTTGGATCCCACCTCAGACTCACAGAATCAGAATCTCTGGGAGCAGGGCCTAGAAATCATGACTCATAAGCATCTCAGTGGTGTTTTCTAAAGCGCACTAAAGTTGTAGAACTACCGTCTGTAGGCTTTCTTGCAATGTGCTGCCATCTTTGTCATAACCTCCCAGAATCCAGGAATGAGGTCTGTTCCTAATAACATTACTTATTAAAGGATTAGCTTTTTCTCGGCTATTTACTATTTTTTAAAGATATTAATTTATCAAGCCCCAAAGTGTATTCCATCCAGGAAGTTTTCACAGAGGGAGATAGATTCACATTGTGTGTTAGTGTATAGATGGACCAATATTGAAATGATGAATGTTAAGACAGATAAAATAAAATTGGAACACCTGGAAAATCATTCATAGTAAACTGTTAGGGGTTGACTTCATGGGCAGGGGCCAGAAGCAGAAAATAGCCAGTTAAATTTAGATAGAGGAAATTAGGAGAGCCTGGGAGTAAATGTTTATTCTTATGCCATCATAAAGGAAATGAGGGCAAGCTGGAGAAAATTTCTGTGAATTGTATAATATTGCATATTCTGCAAAGCCATGTTAGAATGAACTAAAGCAGGGGGAAAAGTCCAGAAACACATAGCTAAGGGCAAAAATGAACCTTCTAAAAAATAAAAATAAAAACAAGTACACTTCGTTGACCAAGAAAAACAGCATGACTGCTATGGTTTTTAATGGCTTCTAGAATATGTTATTTATTGTGTATGTAAATGTGTGCTTTAAATCATGCAAATACATTTTGTGGTCTGGGGTTAAAAATACAGTATGTAGCCAACTTTAAAATGAAGTGAAGCACATGCTAAAAAGTAAACTGGGGTTACAAAGAAGACGTAAAGCATAACCATGGAAACGGTGATAAAGAAACATGGAAATGTCACATTTGAAAGAAAAATTTGTCAGCAAATAAAATAAACAACTTTTGTGTGCCCGAGACTGAAATAAATTTTCATTGAACCTTCAGATTGTCTTTTACATTCTTTGGAAAGTTGAGCTTAAAAAAGAAGCAGAATACGGGCAACATGATTCCAAAAGCTGACATGTAATACAAATAAGTTCCCAAGAAGAAAAGAATAACCTAACAGATAGCCTGTATTTGGAAAGTCTTGAAGCTTGCAAGGCTCATAAGCAAGAAGAAAATTCTAATAATTACTGTGTGCATTTAGTAAGAACAAGGTATTTTCACAATTCTAAGAGGTAGTAAATTCGCTATTCAGGGACCCTCAGCTGAGCATACTGTTAAAATAAATAATGAATCATTAATGAAAACTAACAGCACCTTTATTAAAACAGACAATGAATTATTAATGATAGCTAAATATCTCCAGCAAAAAAGGAAAGACTAACTAATGGGAAGTAGTCTGTTGCATGAAGGAAAGTGATCATTTAGAAAAGTTTATTATTCAAGTGATTTCGGAACAGCCCCAAGTCCAAATGCAACTTTGAATAGTTTGTTCTACGGATCTGAACAAAATAGAAAAGCAGAATAAAAAGGAAGCGTGTTCAGACAATAGATGTTAAAAATTAGGATTGAAAAACAAACACACTTTTTAGGTGGGTTTAAAACACAGTACAAAAAAAAAAAAAAACCAAAACCAAAACAAACAAAAAAAACACAGTACAATGTTGTCACAAGTTTACATGATTCTCTCCTCCATATATATTAAGGAGAATTTCTTAGTGTTAATGTAGATCAAAGATGTTCAAACTCAACATCAGAAATGCTCAGAATATGCTGGAAAGACACACAAGACACCAGTAAAGTGTTTTTCCTGGAGAGAAGAACTACAGGGCTGGGGGTGAGAGGCAGGAAGAAAATCTATCCTCTGTTTGAAATGCCTTCACTGTTGTCACACTTTCTCCAAGCCGCCTGTCCACGTGAGCTGAGGTCTCGCTGCCCTTCATCTTTTCCTAATTCTGAGAGCAATTTTAGTCTGAAGAATACGGCATTAGCTGTATATTGCTACATAAGAAATCACCTCCAAACTTAGAGGCTTAAAACCATAAGCATTTGTTACCTCACAGTTTCTGAGGGCAGGGTGGAACTGGCTCAGAGAATCTCAGGAAGTGGCAGTCAAGAGGCTGGTTAGGCTGCAGCTTTCTGAAGGCTGTGGGAAACTTTTCCGAGTTCATTCATGTGGCTATTGGTTTTGGGCCCCAGGTCCTGGCCGGAGGCTTCAGTTTCTTCCCTGGAAGCCTCTTTATCTAAGAGGCTCCCACATGGTATCTGGCTTCTCTTCTAGGGAGTTATCTAAGAGGTAGAGAGAGTGAAGCACAAACATGGCAGCTTATCTTTTATAACCTAATTTCAGACGTGATGCATTATCACCCCATCATATCCTATTGGTTACACAGACTGGCCCTGCTACGATGTGGAGGGGGTGAATACTTGAGGGGGGGATCATTGGGGCCATCTTGGACATGCCTACCACGAACGCCATTTGACACTTAGGGTCCTGGACTAAACTTCTTCACCACTTGGATTATTAGTTCCTTGAGAGCAGGGCTCAAATCATATGATCCTTTTATTTTTTGCCCCTAAATGACTTAGAAGTTCTGAGAAGCTTTCATTCATTCTCTCTTGGTTCGTCCAGATCTACATAATCTTAATTTAGGGAGGAAAGCAAAGCCTCTGATCCCATGTGTATTAGACTAAAATAGGATACAGTGATGAGACATGAAAGGGTAATTGAAAGCATAACTCAGATTTTAAAAAATTCAAGGAATACTATAATGGGAAGTTTGACAAAGTAAGATATTTACTTTTTTTTTGGATGGCTTTTCTCGTATCTTGGGAAAAATCTTCCTTTCAGGCCCCCTGTATATGGATGATTTTCAAGAGCCAGTTTTAGACATCTTGAAAAATCATTATTGTTTGCTAGTGATCTATGCATAGGGCTTCTGGGGGAAATACTGTCCTAGGAACTGAAAACTTTCCCTTTCAAGAACAGCATAATCAGGTCAACTCTGGTTAAAACCAAACCCTCACTGAACGCCACTGTTGGCACTGTTTAGAACTCTTTTAAAAGTGAGTCTGATGTCGACTAATTTGTAAATGCGCAACTGTCAAAATATTGATCAAATTCTTTTCAGCGAATGAACTGTCTTGGATTTTCCAGGGTCGTTTGTTTGCATTGTCCGCTCCAACTCCTTCCTTGTACCATTATGCAGATTTATTGCAAATGGAAGTCCAAGTTTTCCTAAACCTACAGATTGAAAGAGTAAGGAGCAGTCATACTCTAGGCGACACTGAAAAACATTAAAAAAAAATCTGTAGCAACAATAAAGGTCAAAACTTCTGTTTAAAAGAAGAGGACCAAGAATACTTACTTACACGAAATGTGTTATTTCGAATACTAAATTGACAGCAAATAAAGAATGACTGACTATACACCCCACACCTTTGGTAGATTTAAAATCTACCAAACCAACAGTATGCTGATGGAAAGAGCACAACACGAGATCCTGTTTCTCAGTCCTAAATATCTATTATTGAAAGAGCATATCTGCTCATTATTGAAATGGCCTCTCATTTTAAAAGAAGCACTTTTATCATTTTCAAAGCACTTTAAATTAATTGTCATTTCATGCACTCAAAATTCAGGAAATTGACACTTAAGAGTTAATTGTTTTCTCCTTCATGGGTTTCATGATCCAGAAATCTTTCAAACTACCTTTTCTCTTTAGGCCATGGGGCTGTGCTAATTAATATGACTTGAGGTACTTTTCTCTCTTCCTTCCTTCCATGAACTTAAAACCTTTTCCATTTGATTCTTATTCATGTTTCACCTCTGAATAATTTTAAGTACTCACTATAGTTTTTTAGTATAATTCTTTCTTCTCAGATCACTTTTAGAACTTGAAATGAACCAAGGCTAACCCTTTCATGTTACTGGTGAGCAACACAGAAATGATCCCCTAGAGAAATCAAATAAATTACCTGGGGTCACAGTTACCAGGGTCCCAGATGTTTCATCTATTATATAGCTTCCAACTGTTAAAATCATGATCCAACTAAGTTTATATTTACCCAATAAACCTCTTTCATTCTTTGAACCACCAGGCTCTCTGTTAATTCTAGTATGAATTACTCTGTCAAGAAATACTACTACTATCTAATATTGATTGTGTGATCATTCTGTATCACACAGTACGTTACATGTATTATTCATTTAACACTTACAAAAACATTGTGAGATGAGTAATTTTATTATCTCATGCTGCAAGTGAAGAAACTGAGGGAAAGAACAACTAAGTCTCTGGACCAAACTTACACAGCTTCTAAGAGGTGTATCTGGGATCTGAGGCTTCAACCCATGTGTCCTCCACCACTATGAGGACAAAGCATGAGCTAGCTTTTGCTTTCCACCAAAAGGAGTAAATACACCCAACGTGGATTGCTTAGGGGCATACATATAGTCTTTATTGTGACATGAGGGGTAGGAGAGGTTTTACAGTATGTCAAAGTTGTTTACCTTAGTTGGGTGTTGGAGATTGTGGAGAAAAAATCTTTCATAGGTCAGAGGCAACATGTTTTTCTCTCATTAAAAAAAAAAAAACAAGAAAGAGGGGTCAGGATGGAGAGAAGGTGGCAGTATCTGAGATGAGAAAAAATGGCCTTCCTATAGAGTTATTAAGGAAAGCACATATTAGGGCTTAGCCCTGGCTCAGGGAGAGAGCATTCCCCTTATCCCCATGCTAAACATCACCTTGGTTTTTTATTGAATGCCTATGAATTTTATAAGGTATGCACGTACACAATAAGAATGAGAGATATTTTTGGCAACTTATTTATATGTATAGTTTATGACATTAATGATATACCATCACTTCTGCAGTATAAACATAAATATAAATATACCTGCACATACATATTTTATATTCTGTATAAATTCTTCTTTTTCTATACTCTTATGTTAACTTTAATATAAACTCATGGGAGTAAAGACTTTAACATTAACCAGCGTATTTTCAACTCCTCAAAAAGTGTCAGGCACAAAGTAAGTACTCAATAATTTTTTTTAAGAATTACTGAATAATTGGGTTCTACCAAGGGGTTGGTTATGATTCTGCCTGACCTGAAGAAATATTTCTTGGGTCAGCACACCTAAACCAGTGACCAGGGCAACCTCACGAAAGGAACAGCTGGCAATAGTGTTTTAGATTGATAAAGTGCTTCGCTCATTCCAGAAGACATTACCAGCCTTTTGTTTCAGTTGATTTGACAACAATCCTACAAGAATAGTATTAATAAACTCATTGGATAGTTAAAGAAACTAAGGCAAAGAGGGTTTGAGTGATTAGCTTAAATTCATAGAGATGGTAAATTTCAGAATTTGGACAAAAATCAGGGTTTCTAATCCACACTCTTTCCACAACATGCTGTGGCATGTAATGAAATAATGGAATATTGACCTTCACTGAAACAAGCATGAACAGGAATTCATGGGTCTTTATACTTATGTTGTCAATAGATTAGAACCAGAAGAATAAAATACTATGATGAATTTGCTATTTAGAATTAAGCACAGAGAAAAAAGAGGAAAAAAACCAAGATTAAACAAAAGAATACATTTCCAACCCTGGCAATGAAAGATGGGTGGTAAATAACCTAGCAAAATATGGTGAGAACTCTCAGGATGTAGCACATAAAAAACATAAAACTAACATGCTAGTCAAAAAGTCATGAGCAGCTAAGCTGGTTCCTCAGCAATAAAGCCTTTTGTAAATAATTAAAATGTCTCAAGTGTGAAAATATCAGCCCAAGTGTGTGGGGAAGTAAGGGAAAAGGAGGAGACAAAACAAAGAGACTCTTCAGGGAAGATAAACAGGAAAAGATTGGAGTACCAGCTTCTAAATTAAGTACCTCCAAAGAATCTCTCTATTCTCCCGAAATGAAGTCCCCTCACCCTCTGATTTTAAATGAATTCTTATCAATAAGTACTTTTGGAAGTGAGTTCTTCTGACTGTAACTTCCTGAGAGAGGTGGAGCTGTGTTGTTAACATATACTACCAGAGATCCACTGAGACCCCAGCAATGTGAGGGGGCTGGAAGCACAAATTTCATTTTTCTTTAGCTCTCCAACCGGGATGAGAAATATTTTCAATTTATATGCATGAAAGACTGTTTCAGGGGAAACCATCCATAACATTGGCACATCTTGTTCTATTACATTCGCCACATTCCATCTACTCTTGCATCCATTCGTTTGTTAGTTCAACAAATACTTGTTGAGTGCCTAATACGTGGCAGGAATTTATGAACACAACAGACAAACCCATGTTTTCATTAAGTGGGTGGAGACAGACAAAATCCATATAGTATATTTTGGTAATATGCTCTAAAGGCCACCTTTTCATATGTATTTCATATGTTACCACCTTTACCATAACCATTGCCTCCTGACTCCCTTTACTGCCTCTCAAACATCAACTTGCACTCCATCCTTCCCCCCACTATCAAATCTCCAGTCTCCTTCTTTCTTACTCCCATACATAGCCTTTGAATACACAGAGCCTTTGAATATACAACCTTCGAATTCTAGTAGGAAGTTCGTTACATATGCCACTCAGTTTAGATTCCCAAGGCTAATATTGATCTGAAATTTGTTATGATAAAAGCCAAGTTCATACACTGTGACCCTCACTTCCCTGATTACAATGGACTGATTCAGAGTTAGACACTTGACCCAGGCTGAACTAATTGGGTATGAATTCCTTACCCAACATTTGCTGAGTGAATGAATTCTTGGTCTATCCCCACTTTTGTCAGTTGGATATGAAAGGAAAACACTGAACTCACTGGTGAGAATCTACATATGGTGATCTCTAAGAATCTCTAAATACTCCATTTATTTCAACACTGTAATAAGTATAAAAATACTTGACTTATCCAAATTTGCCTCAAAATCCTCCAGTGTTTATTTGGTTGGCCTTACCTTAATGTGTCTGAAATCTCCAAAGACAATTCTACTGTTAAGTCCATGAAGCCACTTTTGAGATCAAGGACAACTTCCTGAGATTAATTTTCCCTCCTGAAATCTTACCCTAGAAACACAGTCTGATTTTTTTACCTTCTTTAATGCTTGCCTGAGCATTAATTAATCTCTTAGGATTCTTACTCCAACTTTACCCTGTAATTTTAGGCACAGGCAAACTTTCTGCAGCTCTTGATTTTCTTTCTACCTTGAAAAAAGTACAGCATTTGCAAGCATAATAAATAAATAATAAATAACCTATTTAAATAATAAATAAACCTATTAAATAAACCTATTAATGCAATGTTTTGAAGGACTACTGCTTTTAAGATTTTGTTCTTTTTATGAGCATAAGAAGCAGGTCAAAAAATTTATAGGAATACCTAGAGGGGTGTTTTAACTCAAGACATCTTGAAGACACCAAAAATAGAACACTGTATGTTTTTTCTTTTTATGGTAAACTTATGCTGAATAATTACATTCAGCATAGATTCAATATAGTGGTCATTTGATATTAATTTCCACTTCCCTCTCATATAAAAAATTGGTAAAGACACTTAACCATTAAGAAAATAGTGTTTGATTTTTCTGGTTGAAGTTTTTTTCTCCAAGTTTCATTGATCTTCTTTTGGGTCGTACACTATTCTCCACTCCCATCAACCTGCAACAGTATGTTGGTCCTTACTTAGAGACTTTGTAACGACCTGCAAAACGTTCTTAGGCTTCGTTTATGCACTTGTTCAAAATTATTCTCCTTGGTGTAAAAAGACTACAATTTGGGGTCCATCTTGAGTGTTTTGGCAGATACCAGAAGGGGAGCTATTTCCAAGGAGAGCATCCTTAGCTATTCCCTTGGGGCAGAAGCTCAGGGCTGTAATAGTCAGAATTTTTCTGAAGCTACCATAGTATAGACTATACAAGTACACAGGTCTTTTGTCTTTTATGAGTTTTCTAATTAATCATTGTAGAGAAATAGCTAAAGAAAAGCGAATTCCCATAGAATAAGAAGGTATAGAACTTCATACATTTTACAAAACCTTTATAGCTGTGGTTTATTATTTTTACTTCTTGCATGCAGGTAGCTAGAAACTGCCCTTTAACTTCTGCTGCCTACTTTATTCCTGAGGGTAGTTCTCACCAAATATTAATCCTTTGTTCTGACTCCCATTAAATGGAAGTACACATCTAATTAGAGAAGGACAATGGATATAAACCAGTTCATATGTGGTTGTTTCAGAGTTATTTGCACTTCTGTGGCTTTCCAGAAGGAGTAAAATCTATTTCAGTGCCCGCTTCAGACTTTTGCTATACTTTCTTAGCATGTCTGTGTTTTATGTGACAATGTAGGGAACAGCTTGGGACAATGTTTCTCACAGGCTTTCATCTAAATGCCTTTAAAGTCAGAGGATTATTAACTAATATAGACTCCAATAGAAATAACACAAATGATATTCTTCACAATATACAGTATATATATTCATCAATTCAAAGAGCTCTCTTAACATGAAGAGAAGTATGTTTTTAGATTGAGTATCTCTGCAAATGTCCCACAGACTAGCTTGTGCCCTAATCTAACATACAATACATAAAGAACCTGAACCTTATGTTAGATGATCTTGGATTTAATTCAGTAACACTACCTGTGTGGTCTTCGGCAGGCAGAGTGAAAAATTTGTGCCAGTCTCCTCATGGAGATTATAATAATATCTTATTCCATTGGGCTTTTGTGAGGATTAAATTAGCAATAATGTAGGGATTGTGCTTAACATAGAGCTTGCCATATTTTAGGAACTCAATAAATATTAGGTTATTTTTCTTTCACTTTTTCTCAGAACTTTAGAAACCAGAGGTGAGAACATCACAAAAGAACAAATGACTCTGCTTACACTAATAGGTTCCAATAAGCAAAAGTATCCAAATGAACCATTTTATTCAGTAGATCCACTTACCGAAAAGAGATTCAGAATTCAACTATGGAGCAAGGATTTGTGACTACCTAATTTATTCTCTTCTTTGGTCATTGTCAAATGAAATTGATATCACCCTCCACATTGAACAATCAGGGAATTTGTTTCAGAGCTTTTAGACAAGCCTCTATCTGTTTCCCTGAAGCCACTTTCTGAACGAAACATCCAAAATATAATGTTTTTACTTTCAAAAGCCAAGATATATATGAGATTCAGCATATTTCAGGGACACCCAAGGAGATACTGACACAGTAAGTCTAGGGTTAGGTCCCAGAATCTACATCTTTAATTACCCAGGTGAGTCGTACCCAGGTGAGCCCTTAGTCCCATTTTAATAAACAACAATGTACAGCATCTGCTGACCAGGGGAGTTAAGAGCAATGTGACTGATAAAATCTTGGTCATGATTTTTGTTGAAGGATTGTTACCTGGTATGCCGCTCCACGAACCTTTGCCATGAGATAGAAAAGTATCTTTTAAGATTAAAAACATTCCTCAGATTGTGGTCAGCTTACTTATGTCTTCTTGCCTGGACTGAGTGAAGCCAATTTCTGTCCCTAATGTGGGTGAGTTTTATTCAATCAGTTGAAGATCTGAATATAATGAAAAGGTTGAGTAGGAGGGAACTCTTCCTGCCTGACTGCTTGAGGTGGGATATTGGGCTTTTCTGGACTTCGGACTCAGGCTGAAGCATTTGCCCTTTTTCAAGCTTTCTGGTTTTCAGACTGGAACTTACACCATCAGCTCACCTGACTCTCAGGCCTTCAGACTTTGACTGGAACTACACATCAGCTCTCGTGGGTCTCCAGTTTGCGAAATGCAGGTCTTCTCAGCTTCCATACTCACGTGAGCCAGTTGCTTCTAAATCTCTCTCCCCACCTCATCTCTTTGTCTCTGTCTGTCTCATATCTATATCTATGTCTATATCTATGTCTATGTCTATATCTATATCTATATCTATACCTATGTCTATACCTCTATATATATGTCAAAAGTGGGATGATATATTCAAAGTACTGAAAAAAACTGCCAGCCAAGAATTATATATAATGTATATTATTATATCTGGCATTATTATTATTAATTATTATTATTATATGGAATTACTATATCTGACAAAACTGTTCTTTACAAATGATGGAGAAATAAAGACCTCCCCAGATAAAAATTGAAGGAGTTTATCATCACTAGACCTGCTTTACAAGAATTGCTAAAGGGAGTCTTTCAAGTTGAAAAAGAGACTAGAAAAAAAAACAATAATAAAAGTCAACAAAATTGAGTTAGTTTTTTAAAAAGATAAACAAAATTGACAAACCTTTAACTAGACTGAGAAAAACAGACTCAAATAAAAAAAATTAGAAATGAAAGAGGAGACATTACAACTGACACCACGGAAATACAAAGGATCATAAGAGATTACTATGAACAATTATATGCCAACAAATTGGGTAACCTAGAAGAAATGGATAAGTTCATAGAAACATACAACTTACCAAGACTGAATTGTGAAGAAATGTTAGAATCTGAACTGATCTCTAACTAATAAGGAGATTGAATCAGCGATCAAAAACCTCCCCAAAAAAAAAAGCCCAAGACCAGATGTCTTTATTAAATAATTCTACCAAACATTTAAAGAATAATTAACACAAGTCCTTCTAAAACTCTTCCAAAAATTTAAGATGAGGGAACCCTCCCAAAAATCATTACCAGCATTACCGGGATACCAAAATCAGGCAAAGAACAATACTACAAGAAAAGAAAACAGCAGATCAATAACCTTGATGAATATTGATACAAAAGTCCTCAAAAAAATTCTAACAAAGAGAATTCAACAACACATTGAAAGGATTATATATCATGACCAATTGGAATTTTTTTCCTGGAGTGCAAGGATGGTTCAATATATGAAAATGAATCAATGTAACACACCACAGAACAGAACAAATATCAAAAACTAAACCATATGATCATCTCAATCTAGGCAGAAAAGCATTTGACCAAATTCAACATCCTTTCATATTAAAAACACTCAATAAACTAGGAAAAGAAGGAAGTTACCTCAACATAATAAAATGAATATATGAAAAGACAACAGCTAACATCATACTCAAAGTGAAAAACTTAAAACTTTCCCAATAAGACAAGGCAAGAACTCTCGCCATTTCTGTTTAATGTAGTGTTAAAAGTCTTAGCCAAAGCAATTAGGCAAGAAAAAGCAATAAAAGGTATCCAAATCAGAAAGAAAAACTAAAATTGTCTCTGTTCACAGATAACATGATTTTATATAGAGAAACGCCTAAAGACTTCACATAAAAAACTGTTAGACTTAATAAAATTCATTCAAGTTGCAGAATACAAAATCAACACATGAAAATCAGTTATGTTTCTATACAGTAATAATGAACAATCCAAAAAAAATTTAGAAAATAATTCTATTTACAATAACATCAAAATGAACAAAATATTTAAGAATAAACTTAACCAACAAAGCAAAAGACTTGTACACTGCAAACTACAAAATATTGCTGAAAGAAAATTTTTAAAAGACACAAATCAATAAAAAGCCATTCCTTGTTTATGGATTGGAAGAATTAATGTTAAAATACTATATTCCTCAAAGCAGTCTACTAACACAATGCAATCCCTTATCAAAATACCATGGTACCTTTTGCATAAATAGAAAAAAATCCTAAAATTCATATAGAATCTCAAACCTAAATAGCCAAGAAAATTTTGAGAATAAAAAATAAAGTTGGAGGACTTAAACATCCTGATTTCAAAACATATTACAAAGCTACAATAATTATAACAGTATGGTACTGGCATAAAGAAAGACATAGAAACAAATAAAATAGAATAGAGAGCCGAGAAATAAACCCACATATAAATGGTTAAATAATCTTTGCCAAGGATGCCAAGACACAATGGGGAAAAATAAACTCTTCAACAAATGGTGTTGAGAAAACTGGATATCCACAAGCAAAAGAATGAAGTTGGAACCTTACCTTACACCATATACAAACATTAACTCACAATGGATTAAAGACCAAAACATAAGGCATGAAGCTATAAAACTCCTAGAAGAAAACACAAGGGAAAGCTTCATGATATTGGATTTAGCAATAATTTCTTGGATATGAAGCCAAAAACGCAGGCAACAAAAGCAAAAATAGACAAGAGGGACTACATCAAATTTAAAAACTTCTGCACAGTAAAGGAAACAATCAACAGAATGAAAAGACAACCTACAGAATGAGAGAAAATATTTGCAAAGCACATATCTGATGAGGGATTATTATCCATAATATATATTAAAAAAATTCTACAACTCAACAATAAAAACCCAAACAATCCAATTAAAAAATTGGCAGAGGAACTGAATAGATATTCTCCAAAGGAAATATACAAATGGCCAACAAGCATATGAAAAGATGTTCAGCATCACTAATTATCAGGGAAGTGCCAATCAAAACCACACTCATTAAGATAGCCATTTTCATAAAATAAAAATAAAAAGTATTGGTGAAGATGTGGAGAAATTGGAACACTTGTACACAGTTGGTGGGAATGTAAAATGGTATAACCACTATGGAAAATGGTATAAGATTGCTCAAAAAATTAAAATTACCATATGCAAATTTATGGGTATATAGCCAAAAGGATTGAAAACAGAATCTCAAGGAGGTATTTACACGCTGATGTTCACTTCAGCATTATTCACAATAGCTAAGAGGTGGGAGTGACCTAAATGTTCACCAATCAATGAATGGAATGGAAAAAAAAAAGCTCTTGTATATGTTAAATATTCATTTTGAATGCTTTTGGCACATGTAGGCATGTACATATACTTTATACAGTCTCTATCTCTCTCCATTATATGTGCATATATATATATATATATATACATAAATAGAAAAAGAACAGAGAAAGTATATATATATGTATATATGTATATATTATATGTATATATGTATCTATGTGTACATATGTATCTATGTGTATATATGTATCTATGTGTATATATATGTATATGTGTATATATATATCTTCTCTGTTTCTTTTTCTATCTATCATCTATCTATCTATCTATCTGCCTACCTATTTTAAAAAATCTTAATGGAGCAAAATTCATAAACTGACTTTGTGGAACTGCTCCCTACTCCAAATAATCTTCTACTAACAGACTGGACATTTGAGTGTAGCAACTCTCTCTGCTTCTCTAGGAAGACAAATGTCTGCATTACAGGAATCTGTTAACAGACTAATCTTATTGTTAGTAAGAGTGGATCACTTTGGCATTAGTAATTCAGTCATTCATGCTTTCAACACTGCTTGTAGAAAAATTGACTTGACTTCTGTCTAAGTGCTGCTGAGTCAGACCTCTTAATGATTTCTTATTTACTGCATTTCCAGTGCAGTTCCACAACCATGAAATAATTTCAGCATCTTGAAAGTAGAACCAGTAAATTAAAGACGATCTCACAGAGAACTAAGATTTGCAAGGAGCTATATAATGAGGATACAGACCAGGTTATATACAATCAACAACAACCAAAAAACTTTTCTGCAATCTGCTTACTCCTTATTATGATTTGTTTCTAACTGGCCCCCTGTGGCTGTCTGAACACGTGACCACAATTTGTTGACTCTCCTCCCCTTGAGAAGTGGGGTCTGTGTTTCTTCCCCTTGAATCTGGCTGGGCATGTACCTGCTTTGACCAACAAAATATGATGAAAGTGACACTTACAATACTTCTGAGGCTAGGTTATAAAAGAACTTGAAGTTTCTGCCTTGTTCAAAGGGATGCCTCCTCTGAAGTATTGAGCTTAGTTTAAGGGGTCAGACAACCTGAGGTCACCATGCTATGCAAAAGCCTAAGATTCATAAAGAGGTATATGAATGCCCAACCTTTAAGTTGGTAATTTAAGATTGAGCCCAACCTTTAAGTCATCTCAACTCACACAGGAGACACGGAGAAGGGGTCACGTAGTAGCCAACACTCATGGCAATATACTACATGGTCATTCGTTTTTGTAACATTTGAAAAAGTAAAATATAATCAATTCAATTGGTAAAAATCAAACAAGAGCTTATATTATGTACCAAATATTGTATTTGGGCATTCTTTTTCTCAGAGAAGGACCCCAAATTTGTGTGAACTTCAACCTCACAAAACCTGGATTCACCCTATCCACAAGCCATTGTTGATCAGAGAGCTCACACACATTCTCCCTGGGGCTGAGAACAATCAACAACTGTAATCAAAGTTCAGATCATTTAAGTAGAGGGATGGAAGCCCACCTCCTCTTATTAAAAAGTGAGGAAATTGGCTCTCTGATCTTCACAAAATCATAAAGTTACTTTAAAATACATTCATTTATTCACTCATTTATTCATTCCATATGCATACACTGAGAAGCAGCTATAAGCCAGGTATAAGCTGTTTCATCTGAGTTAGGCCTCTCTCTAGCTGGCTACTGTTCAGTTTCTAAACTTGGGTGGATGGGGGGACATTTGGATTTGGAGAATAAAGAGGGCAGCTAAATCTCTACCCCGTGGAGCATCTGGAAGGCAATTAGACTTTAATATGCAAACACTTCACCACCACCAGCCTCACTCTAACCTGATCAGAGGCATTTCTGGGTGATAGTTAATCTGTAAGCTTTTGAGAACTGCACTGTCTTAATTCACTTCTCATACATTTATTTATTAGAAAGTGTCTATTAGAATTGTTGTCCTAAAAGATGGTATAAAAATAGAAGGATCTTACAAAGCAGGCAAAAGAAACAGAGATAAATGGTGTGGTCTTGAGTATAGAGAAGTGATACTCAATACATTTGAATGTCATGAAAAAGAAGACAAAATGAGAAAAATAAAAACCAGAACATTTGGCTGTATCCATGTGCCTCACTTTAAAATATTTTTTAAAAAATTAATAGTATTTGGATGTATTTAAATGTTGATTGTACATATTACAGCTCTCAACGCAAGGCTCTCCTGGTACTCTATTTTACTCTCAACAGTTTTGAACTACAGAGATGATCAGGGATGAACATTTAAAGTTGACTTAATTAACAAAGTAAGAATGTCAATTTTTACTCTGCTTACAACGTATTGAGATTATAATTACATTTAACCTTTTCTTATTTGTATTTAAAATGTTTCATACTTATTGTACTTATTCTCACATGTTCCTTTCACTCCCAATTTTGAGAAAAAAATTGAGAAGAAACTTTTTTCCTAAATACTCTACGTTTCTTTGGTTAAAGAGCAGTGAGTGAAACTGTTTGATTATTGTAAAACAAGCAGTTTCAGGGCATATTGAGTGGACTGATACCTAGAAAATGTCATTAAGCTGTGATCAAGGAAAGAAGATGAGATGATGGATTCCAATGAACTCAATCACTGTTTGAAGCCTAACTCTGGGCAAGTCAACACACTGATAAGAGGACATGACAATGTCAAGGACTAATGAAATACCCAGAGACATGCAGGGTCATCCATTATCTAATTATTCCACTTTGGAAGTGATTTAAGCAAAAATATTATTCTGGGGTGAAGACAGAATAGGGGAACTAACATTTATTTAGCATCTATTGTGTGCCAGGTATTTTACATATGTTATTTCATTTGATCCTCAAAACAGGTCTTTAAAGTGAGTATTACAACCTCATTTTTTATATAAGGAAACAAACTCTAAGACCAGTAAATAGCCCTTCTAAATGAGCAGAACTAAGTAAGGGGAGGAGCAGTGTTTCAAACCAGATTTTTATTACTACAGAGTTATTGTCTTTATAAAATGTTGCCATTTAAAAAACAAATAGAGATAATATGGGAGTTAAAGATATCTGTGAGCACTGCATAAACATTTATAATGTATATTTTTCTCAGTTTTTATTGAAATACTAGAATTCTTGACTATTAAATTTTCACTTTCAAACCTTCAAGTTTGAGACCTTTGATACTGAAGTGAAAGCTTTGAAGATTTGCACAAAACTTACATGAAGTCTCTTAACTGAACTTCAGGGGAGGTCGTCTGCGTGAATGGGAAGGTAGACAGGTTGATTTTCAAGAAAGATGGGGTGGACTAAAGACTGATGGTTTAATAAACTGGAGGAGCATTGTTGTCAGCAGGTGAGAAGGAAAGCAAACGGAAGGTTGCCTGAAGTAAAAATGGGGTGTAGGGGGAGGCATGGATAAACTAATCTAGAGATCTAGAGACCTAGACCCAGCCCAGAGGCTGAGTCAACATCAGGTGGAAGTGGGGGGAAGGAAGAAGTAGCTGTAGTCAATGGGACATGAATATCTACCTTTTCACCTGCCATACAATGTTAACCGCCATATTCCTGTGGTTCCTACCAACGCCCAATACCCTGCTCCAGGTGGGGGAAGCTTAGGGGGTCCCAGGTGCAAATGCAGCAGCATGCTCAATGGTGGAGCAGAAGCCCACGCCTTCTCTGAGGGGGGCACACATTTTCTGGTCCATGACAGTCATCTACACATGAAAACCAGGGAGATGAGGATCATCAGACACCCCAGAGCTCCATCTCCCAACTCCCCCAAAATATCTTTCTCAGACAGAAGGAAGACGACAGAATGACTAAGACACAGATGGCTCTTGTTTTTCTTAACCTACTCTACCTCCATTCCTAGGGAAACGCAGTCTGTATCCTGAATCTTAAGATAGTACCAGAGATTTGCATCCTTCTCCCCAGAAGGAAGGGTTAGTTTGGCCACCCCTTGCCTTCTCTTGGGGATCCTGAGAGATAGGAGAGTTTGATGGGCAATAGCCCACCCCCCGCAATTTTTTATGACTCCAGTTTTATCTGTGGCAGTTGAGAAGGACTCCAAAGGGCCTCTCTGCTTCTATATGCAGCCTTGCTCCACAAGCCTAGGAGTTTAGTCAGCATTTGGAGCAGATATATATTCTCTGATATCCTCCCCACAGATTAGGATTTGACCAACCGGTGAGTTGGCAGAAAGTTCCAAATAGACATAGGTTAGTGCCGTATTGTTCAGGATTTGGAGAGTAAAGATATCCCCCAAGCATAAAGTTAGGGCTGGCAGGAAGAATGCAAAAATGCAAATTACAGGCTCCTAGCCCAATGGGGCCTGTCTAATAAAAAATTCATTCATTATCGATTTACCTTAAGGGGATTAAAAATACAATATGCAATAAATCTCCTTTGCCATTTTAGGCATCAAAAATTTTAAATGGCCACCTGGGGAAACCTTTAAAAATTAATAATGCCAAAGTAAAGAAGGTCTCCAGATCATTCCATGGTTTCACTATAAGTTGAACTAAGTAATCAAATGTCTTAGGAAGACTCTAAATGTGTCAGAAATACAGATGAGCCTAATCCAACATTATTTTAAGTAAAGGTCTCAAATGACTTATATTCCAATGACCAAGGAAAAGAAATTGCCTGCTTTCTCTAAGAACAGTCCAAGCAGGGCCACCATTAGCCTGCATAATGGCTTTGAGTGAATTAGAAAATGATGGCTTCTCTGGGTGGAGGCTGCCCAAGTAGCAGCTGGGAAGGGGAGCAAAAGCTGATTTCAGGTCCTCATCACCTTGGCCTCAGCATACACCTGAACAGCTGTATGCAGCAGCTCTGGTTAGGTTAAAATTTAAAAAAAAACCCTATTCTTCAGGGGGGTGAAACCTAGGTTGGGGGTCTCAAGAAACATGTATAATTTGCCCACGAAGTCTCTCTTAGTCCCATAGAAGGCTTCATCAGGACCAGCCTTGGACATATTACTTAAATACTCTCTCATACTGACATTCAAGAATGCTTTTTTAAGAATGTTTTAAAACTAAAACATTTTAAGAATGTTTTAAATCTAAAACATTTTAAGAATGTTTTAAAACTAAAATATTTATCCCAGTGCACCCAGGGGGAAAGTAAGGGCTGGTGCACAGGCTTGTAGGCTCCTGACCAATGATTCACTTACCTCTCAACAAAGACTTCACAAGATGGAATTTGTATTCACTCAGGTAATTTACTTTGTTTTCAAAGAAAAATGGGACTCCCTTGAAGGAAGCTGTCACACAGATTTTATGTTTCAGATGTGTCTCCTTTGTTCATGTGTTTGTAAAACGCAGGTGAGGATGTAGCTCTCCCTCCATCTTCAAACTTCAAGGAGAACACAAGAAACAGCTGAATGTTCAAAGAGAAAATTGATTTTAAAGGCAAAATGAGTAGGTGTGTAACTAATGTTTTAATAGTTCTTTGGGGGAATTTTCTGTCCCTACAAATTATATACTCACTGTAAAACATTCAAACAATTGAATATTTGAGTCCCCTTCACTATTCTCCAAATGCTACAGCTCTCACCAGAGGCAACCATGGTTATTAATTGATTATTTCTAGAGATTTTTCAAAGAAATTATATAAACACACATATCTATACATACATGTCTTTAGATATCGTTTTAAAGTAAACTTTTTAAAGAATAACACATATATACAAAAGTATGCATGTCATAATTTTACAGCATAATGAATTGTCACAAATGCAACATGCCAATATAACCACTACCCAAGTCAAGAAACAGAACATTATCAGCACCTCAGAGGTCCCCTACCTATCAATCTACATACAATTTTTGTACATAAATGTAACATAAGATATACATTTTCTGCCATTTACTTTTTCTCTTAAGAATGTTGTTATGCCAAGAACATATATACTTGTTACACTATTATATAATATTCCTTAGTATGGGCTTCATATAAGTTATTTAACGTTACCCTATTAATAGACATTTAGTTTATTAAAATGATCTTGTATAACATTTTAAGCTCAGAAGTTTCAACTCTTTGTTTTACCAAAATAAAAGTCATCCTTTTGGATCTTTATTTTACCAAAAATAACTGCTAACATAAGACTGCAATAATCCACATGTTGAAAAAGGCCTTCCAGGGGCCATCCAGATCTTCTGAGTGATCTGTGCAGATATTATTCAGTGATGGGGCAAGCAGATCATCTTGGCTTCTTGTACCTCCATTTCTCACACAGGGGCAGGTAAGACTTGCCAGGGCATGGAGAATAGCTAGTGCTGTAGTCTGAATCCTAGAGCCAGCATTTTCCGGGGGGAAAAAAAAGACTCTTGGTTTGTCACATTTGCCAATTTCATGAGTTCAGTACTCCCTCAAGACTAATTTCAAGTGACCAACTTGACCTCACTGAATACAGTGTTGGGAAAAGATGCAGACAATTAGCATTGAATGGCTGCAAGATGGCTCCAACAAACTGCCTGGGGTCTGAGGTAAGATAGTAACTACATGACTGCATGGAAAGTTGTCACAAGAACCATGAATCAGGGCTAATTTTTAAAAAAGGAGAGTGGAAATTTGAAATAATACCCAAAGGTAAGGATAAGTGAAGAAATGTCTTGGGTATTGCTTTGAACAGGATTGAGTGTTCAAGCAGTGCCTTTCTGTTTTAATCAGCCACATGATACTTGGTACATGAGTGGTTGATCTGTCCACTCAACAGGTAAATGTTAATATTCTATCAATATAATTATCATATGTTATGGTGGAAAGTTGTATATGGTAGAATTTCCCTTCTTCTTGTCTGCAACAGTCAGAAGAGAGAAGAAACAACCTACAAAGAAATCAAC
The DNA here is from genome assembly GCF_028021215.1 of Eschrichtius robustus. Lineage (NCBI taxonomy): Eukaryota > Metazoa > Chordata > Mammalia > Artiodactyla > Eschrichtiidae > Eschrichtius > Eschrichtius robustus. Next base: position 29,151,911 of record NC_090825.1, read on the forward strand.
AAAAATTGAGACAGGGCAATTAGATAGAGCATCTCTCAAAAATAACTGCATTTAGTTGAGACAAATTTATTTTGTACCTGTCACATATCATGGGCTGTTCTTGGTGTTCAGGGAAACTGTAAACAGGGAAGGGAAAGTTAAGGGAAGAGAGCTTTAAAAAGCAAAGCAAGGGGGCTTCCCTGGGCACAGTGGTTGAGAATTTGCCTGCCAATGCAGGGGACACGGGTTCAAGCCCTGGTCTGGGAAGATCCCACATGTCACGGAGCAACTAGGCCCGTGAGCCACAACTACTGAGCCTGCGCGTCTGGAGCCTGTGCTCTGCAACAAGAGAGGCCGCGATAGTGAGAGGCCCGGGCGCCACAATGAAGAGTGGCCCCCGCTTGCCACAACTGGAGAAAGCCCTCGCACAGAAACGAAGACCCAACACAGCCAAAAATAAATAAATAAATAAATAAATAAACAAATAAATAAATAAATAAAAGGAGTTCCTTTAAAAAAAAAAACAAAGCAAGGTTGGAAAGGAGAAGAATGGTCATTATGCATCCTAATGTTCAAAAGTTATTCTAGAGAGAGTCAGAAAGAGAGTGAGGGTGGGTAGAGAGATTTGAAGTCCTTTCTAAGCAAGACACAAAATGCAGAAGCCATGAAAGAAAAGACTGATAAACTTGATCACATGAACAGAATTTGAAATGGCAAATATATACTGTCAACTAAGTATAAATGAACAATCAAACAAAAAACCCAGATATTTCACATTGCCAGGGTCAGTCCCTACTGATGGCTCTCAAACTGTGTTAGTTTCCTGTCGTTGCCTCTTTTAGTTAGCTAGGGCTGCGATAACAGAATACCACATTTTCTCAAGGTTCTTGAGGCTGGAAGTCCAAGATCAAGGTGCCAGCAAAGTTGATTTCTGCTGAGGCCTTTCTCCTTGGTTTGCAGATGACTGCCTTCTTGCTTGTCCACACATGGCCTTTTCTCTGTGTATGCATGGAATGAGAGAGAGAGCTCTCTGGTGTTTCTTCCTCTTATTAGGACACGAGTCCTATAAGATTAGGGTCTCACCCTTATGACCTCAATTACCTCCCTAAAGATTCTATCTTCAAATACAGCCACCTTGAGAGTTAGGGCTTCAACATATGACATTTGGAGAGACACAATTCAGTCCATGACACTGGCATAACACATTATACAAATTCATCAGTTTAAACCAACACAAATTTATTATCTTGCAGTTCTGTTGGGTCAGAAATCTAGGTTCGTTCTTCTGCTCCAGGTTTCACAAAGATGAAATCATGGTTTCATTCTCTGGGATTTTATCGAGAGACTCTGCTTCCCAGCTTATTCGGGTTTTTGGCAGAATCCAGTTCCTTGCATTTGGAGCTCCCTGTTTCCTTGCTGGCTGTCATTTGGGGACCACCCTTAGCATCTAGAGGCCTCTCTCAGGTTCTTACATGTAGGCCCCTCTGTCTTACAGCCAGCAACAGTAGTGAGTCAAATTCTTCTCACACTTGAAATCTTTGACTTCTTGTTTTATATTTTAAGGTATCGTGATTAGATTGGACCCACCTGTATAATCCAGGTTAATATCCTGATTTAAGGTCTGCAATCTTAATCACATCTGCAAATTCCCTTTTGCCATGTAATATAACATCTTTACAGCTTCTAGAGATTAGAGCAAAGAAAACTTTGGGGGCCCATTATTCAATTTACCACAGTAGCAACTATATTAGAGCTTCAAATATATCCAAGAGATATTTATGGAAACATTAAACAATAACCGTGACAGAAGATCTTGGTTTATTTTTTCCAGGCTTATGAGAATGGTTCTAGCATTTCATCATTCAGCATGATGCTGGCTCCTGACCTGAGGTGTGTGTGTGTATGGGGTGTATGTGTTGTGTGTCTGACTTCTCTGTTAATATATGTATATTTTAAAGTATCCATTTATCCCTATTTTCATTTTTTTTCCTTTATTTTTTTGGGCTGAATTGGGTCTTAGTTGCAGCATGCGGTGTCTTCACTGAGGCATGCGGGATCTTTTGTTGTGTCTTGGGCTCCTCTTTAGTTGTGGTGTGTGGGTTTTCTCTTCTCTAGTTGTGGCGCACAGGCTCCATGGCACGTGAGCTCTGTAGTTTGTGGCACGTGGCTCTCTAGTTGAGGCGTGTGAGCTCAGTAGTTGTGGTCCGTGGGCTTAGTTGTCCCGTGGCATGTAGGATCTTAGCTCCCCACCAGGGATTGAACCCACGTCCCCTACATTGGAAGGTGGATTCTTTACCACTGGAGCACCAGGGAAGTCCCTTTACAATTTTTAAAAATCAATAATGGTTGTTTGGATGTTTGACATTATCAAATGTCTTCTTGGCATCTAATATAATGCTTATTTTTTTTCCTTTGACCTATTAATATAGTACATTAATTATATTATTTATATTAATAGTTTTCTTATTATCGAATTATCCTTACATAATGGAGTTGTTTTAATATGTGCTTATAATCCATATTATGTGAGATTTTTGCATAATGTTTTAGATACAATTTTCTTTCTTGTCTTGTTAGTTTTCATATCAGGGTTATGATGACCTCATAGGAAGAACTGGGATGATTTCTTTCTCTCTATACTCTGGAACTGTTTAAATATTACACCAGTTATATGTGTTTTAAGAGTTTAAAAGAACTCATCTGAAAACCACTTGGGCCTAGCACTTTTTTGAGAGAAAAACTCTTCAATAACTTTCTTAATATTTTCCTCTTTTGGGGAATTATTGGATCAGTGCCTCATTAAAATAGAACAAAAATCTAGTCCTCCACCACAGTCAATACACAAACTTTGAATAAACACTGTATATATCAATACTTCAAGTTTTAAATATGACCAGTGGACTTGTTTCTTCCTTGTATCTTCTCTGGGCTGGATTGACAATAATACTACTCACAGAGGGACAAATATGTCTAAACTTTATAACATTCATAGTAGAGAAACTTGTCTCTCAGAAGTATGTTGATGGGAATGGAATTTCATTGACTTCTTAGTACTAATTTATAACTTTTTCCTAAAATGAAGAAAATGAAACTATATTTTCAAAATCTGTTGCCAATTTTTCATCAGTACTCAGTTCCAACAATTTATTCTTTAAGGTTATACATTTATAATATCTTTTGATGAAAGAAATGAATTAAAATCTAATGAATTCCCTAAATGCATCTTCTTTGAAGAGAAAATAAAATTCAAAACTTCCTATTAAATTTGAAAAGTTTTCAGTGGTTACTTTATGTAAGTGTACAATATTCAAATCATCACCTATTTCATGGTTAATTATTGTTAAATTATGGAAAATGTCACAATGGTCTGTAGAAACTATTCTTCCAAGCTTTTAGTTTTCATTTCTGCTCTGTTTGCCATTGAAAAACATGTGGCATTCTTTTCTTGCATGGAAGTATTAAAGTTATTAAAAATACAGAAGAGACTATGGAAAAGTAAGCCTGGATGTCTCTTTTGCATCTTTAAAATGTTAGGACCAAAAACACTAAGAGATTTTTCCGTAGCTCAAATATTCTTAACAGAATTTTCCCCCTTGATAATCCTTGTATGTCAGTATGCAATAACAGTTGCTTATGGTCAACTCATATGGTAAATAAAATAAAGAGAGTAATGTCAAAGTTAATGCATTAGCCTTTATGTAATTCATAGTTCTTAATGCTTCAGTCAGCACAATATTTAGGTCCACCAACATTTTTCATAGCAAGACTTTCTCAATGAAGGAAGCAGTATGTTGATCTATATGCTAGCACAGCTTCTTAATCTGGATAATTACTTCAGAATGTTTTCTTATCATTGCAGCTTCATCATCAGAGCGTATTCCTTCAGAAAAATTAAATTCCGAACCACATTTGTTAACAAAAAAGTCTTGAATAAAAATTAAAGTGATTGCAAAAAGTAACAAATTATAAAAAGAAATAAATATTTACCTTTTATTATTTATATACATCTAGTTTACAGTTGATACCTTAAAATATCACAAGTTATAATGCACATGACTTTTGGGGGCGATTTTAGTCGAATTTGTTTTTCTATTATGTATTATAATCAATCAATAGTGTTTTAGGGACTTCCCTGGTGGTCCAGTGGTTAAGACTCTGTGCTCCCAATGCAGCGGGCCGGGTTCGATCGCTGGTCAGGGAACTAGATCCCGCACGTCACAAGGAAGATCCTGCGTGCTGCAACTAAGACCCAGTGCAGCCAAATAAATAAATAAATACTAAAAAAAAAAAAAAAATACTGTTTTAGATGGCTTCCTTGGGTTGACTAGTATACAATCATATCATCTGCAAAAATAAGTGTCTTCTTTCCAATAGTCATACTACTTATTTCTTTGTCCTTTCTAATTGTATTGAGTAGTGCATCCAGAATTATACTGAACCTTAGTTTTTCAGCCTCAGCACTATTGACATTTTGGGTTGGATAGTGTTTATCGTGGGTGGAAGGAGGGGAGGGCTCTTCTGTGCATAGTAGAATACTTAGCAGCAACCCTGGTCTCTACCCACTAGATGCCAGTAGAAACATGATGTGGTCAAAAAAGTGAGCTAGGGGTAAATAAGTACGAGAGCAAAGAGGACAGGACTAGCAATTAGGAAGCTGGATATTGAAGGGGAAGTTTTCTGTGGAGGGTATAATCCATTACTGAGCCCCTTGCAGATGCTTTTTGATTTATTATTTGACAAAAACCTGAAAATGTCCTAACTTGCCTTGTAGTCAATTTTATCTCCTAAGAAACAGAGACAGCAGGTAGGTGATTTCCTATCATGAATGCAGACCAGCTACATAATTTTCAGAGTACCATACAAAATGAAAATGTGGGCCTTTTGTTCAGAACTTACCAAGAATTTCAAGATGGTGATGGCAGAGCATTAGGAAAAGTGTGGGGCCCTTGGAAAAACACAGGTTGCATGCTGCATGAAGCTGGTCCTGCCAATATGGAATGATTCATTCATTTACCAAAAAGAAATGGTGGTGCCTGGGAGAAGACATGCATTTCACACTTCATGAGAGCCAATGAAAGGTATGTGTTAGATTTTAGAAAGATGGCCATTAAAAAACATCAGAGAAAAAGTAGGCGTGACTTTATGTTATGAATCTATGAAACCATGGAAAGTCATTTTCAGAGAATTGGGAAGTTCTTGAAAATTTAATTCTGATTTCATAATTACAGGTGAGAAAATGGAGGGTAAGTATATGAAAAAGAGAGGCTCCTTAGATGAGCTCATATTTTAAAGGACTTGTTTGTAAGATGAAAACAGGGGCCTATAACCAAAAGGGGATGTCGGGGGATACTACAATACTACAGAAAAACACCAGGATGGTCAAAGCGCAGAATGATCTAAGTCTTGGAAAGAAAAATGTACACACAAACACACACACACACAAGGCTCTTTTTACCTATATTACAACAAGAACAAGGAAAGAATAGCAGCCAAAAGTTGAGTTATAGGTATAAAGTAAAAACTCCTGGATAATAAAATAATAGGGATAGTTCTGCTACTTATTGATGAGCCAAATTGTGAGAGGGCTGAGTAGTGGGCAGGACTTAACCTGGGGAAAATTTTCTGGTACATTTTCCAAGACACTGTTCTAGACCCTGTTCTTCTCAACATATCACTGACTTACCACAAGATAGACTAATAAATTAGATATAACTTGCTTGAAACTTCCAGACAGCTAATATTTTTGGAGACAGAGCCATTATCTTAAACAATCTTCATAACTAGAATCAGAGTTTAAATCAGATAACATGAAGAAAAATAAGTATGAAGTACTGAAATTAGATTGAAAAAAATCAATTGCAAAAATACAGTATGAGAGAGACATGATTTATCAGCCAAAGACTTCAGGGTTTAGATTAGCCCAAAACTGATGTGGTTATGTTAATCACAGAAGTATACTTTTTAGTGACAAGTGAGTTCTCAGTGCTCTGGTTAGATCACAGCTGAAATGCCGGGTATAATTCCAAGGGCCACAACTTAAGATGGGGGATGCCTGTAAAATATAACCACAAAGAAGGGGCTGAAAATGTGATAACTAAGTCACGGTAAGTATGTGGAGCAAGCGGAACTCTCATATCCTGCCAGGGTAGGGGCTGTAAACTGGTGCAACCACTTTAGAAGAAGGCTTCATCTTACCTAGTGAAGCTAAAGATATGCATATCCTACGACACAGCAAATTTCTGCTCCTAAGTATATACCCTGGAGAAATACTTCTGTGCATCAGGATACATGGTCTGGAAGGTTCAGAGCAGCACTATGCACAATAATACCACACTTGGAAAGTTCCAAAACAAGGCTCCATTTTAGAATGGCTCTAAGCAATCTGGCATATTCATTCAGTGGAACACAATGAAAAACAAACAGAAACAGCTACACGGAACACTATGCATGAGTTTTATAAATAGCATGATGAGCAAAGGAATCAAGATACAAATGGATCTATATATTGTATGAGTCCATTATGCAAAGCTCAAAATAAAAAAACCCAGGAAAAACTAAACGATGATGTTTAGGGATATATAGTTAGGTGAATAAATTACCAAAAATTAAATAGATAAAGGCAAAGAATGAATGACCCTAAAGGTCAGGACAGTGTTTTTCTCTGGAGGTTAAAGGAAGTAAAAAAAAAAAAAAACTGTATTGGAAGCTTTTAAGCTGTGGACAATATTTTGCTTCTTGCCTTGAGTAGTGATTAGACAGGTGTATAGAATTATGCACTATGCTAGTTGTTGATTTTACTGTACATTATATCTAATATTCACAAATTTAGAAGAGGTTAAAAAAGCTAAGGGGTTCAAAATTTTATGGAGATTTAAAAAAAATCTCAAGGTGTAAAAACTGGGAAAGGGAAGACTCATAGGAAGCCTGATAATTATCTTCGAATATTTTAAAAGATATTATGCTATAGTGGAAATTTTGGTTTCTTTTCAAACTCCTCTATTTCTGGGTTCTGAGACCCGCTTTTCTGGAAATTACCCCCTCTACCTCCCCCTCCTAATTTCATTTACATGGTTGACGCACTCATTTTAGTATAGTGGGACCCACCCACTCACTCTCCCCCTACCCCCCATCTCCCCATCCCTCCCCACCCCTCCACCCCACACACGTAGCCACAGTTGATTAGTTGAAGAGAGAATAGCTGACTCAAATTAGGCCACAAGAATCCATTCTCTAGAAATGTGTATTTGGGACCCAATAGCGCAACTAGAACTTATAGTTGAAGTTACAGGGTAAAATGTTTGACTTTATGGAAGCAATGTATTGATATTATTACAGCATCACTTTCTCCTCAGGTACTAATTGCTCTGTGCAGTCACCCTGGAGGAGTTTAAGTGTGGCTTGAATAACTGAAAGAGATTACAAGCAGAATATAGGAACAGACTAAAGCTTTCAATTAAAAACAAACTGCAAAAGTGCTTAAACACAGAATATAGACACATGACCTTTTCCCCCATGCATCCTATTGCTTACTAATTTTAAGTGCCTCTATTTAAAAGTAGTACTTTTCTCCTTAAATTTAAAGCATGTCATTCCTTTCCTCAAACCTCTAATCAACAGCTCTAATATGATTCATTTTACTGACATTTAGATTTAAGAACGGTTGCAGTTACTATGTTGTCACTATTCGCTTTAATCTCTCCAGATTTCACCCCTTGGCTTCAACTGGGTGAATATGTTTGTCATTTTATGTGTTCAAACTCCCAACACTTGTTTCTTTCCTAGTGTACTGTTTTACTATTTCTTTAATAATAAAAATAATTATATATAAACAGATATAATGTGCTGACTTTAAACGTCAGAATTATATTTTCTAAGATGAGGAGCCAACATGGTAGAACTAACATGTTGAGTAAACAACATTAATTATTACTGACAGATTTTCTTTGGTGGATGGGCACAAGAATTCTTCAGGTCAGAACATTGATTAATCCATTGGAAAAAATTGTGTGCTGAAATTTAGATTATTACTGTAATGATAAAAAAAAATGTATCCCTATGCTGTACAGATCTTCCTTGACTTATGATGGAGTCACATAAGTTGATTGTAAGTCGAGATGCACTTAATACATACCTAACCTATCGAACATCATAACAGCTTAGCCTACCTTAAGTGTGTTCAGAACACTTACATTAGACTACAGTTGGGCAGAATCATCTTACACAAAGCCTATTTTATAATAAAGTGTCAAATATCTAATGTAATGTATTGAGTACTGTACTGAAAGTGAAAACAGAGCGGTAGCATGGATACAGAATGGTTTTAACTATATTGGTTGTTGGCCCTTGTGATCACGTGTCTGGCTGGGAGCTGTGGGTCACTGCCTCTGTCCAGCATCATGAGAGAGTGTCGTACTGCATATCACTAGCCCTGGAAAAGATCAAATTCAAAATTCAAACTACACTTTCTACTGAATGCATATTGTTTTTGCACTATGGTGAAGTCAAAAAATCATAAGTCAAACCATCTAAGTTGGATACTATCTGTATTGCATTATTGAAAGAAAGAGAAAGAAAAATAATAAGAGTTGGAGAAATTGCATTATATATCATCCATTATTTAAAATAATCAAGTAGTTCATTCAACTGTAGGATGGAAATGCAAGGGTCTTTTTTAGCATAAGACTTTTTGTTTGTTTAAGGTGAGAAAGATACTTTCCCCCAATTTGACTTTTATTTACCTATTATCTGAAATATCCACTAGAGAATTTCAATTTGGGGCAATAATTTTAATTCTTGTATGTTTCCTATCCAGCCTTTATTGTCAAATTTTTAAAAACCTGGAAGTTAAAATAGAACTGAAAATCCATAATAATTACATTTTCCTATTCTTCTCAAATGAGCTAAATAATTGTACAGACTGTTAAAAAAATCCTTAATTTAAAAATATTTAAAAATATTCTAGAATTACTATTCAATATCTGAATTAGGAAATGTTAGTGTGGAAATAGAGGAAGAGAAATATTTGTGTAATTTTGGCACTGAAAGTCCATGAAGTTCAAGGTATTAGGGCAGCTATGGTAGGTAGCCTCTAAGATGGTCCCCACTGATCCCTACCTCCTGATATTCATGCATTATCCATTCCCTTTGAATATAGAGTGGATATATCAACTCATTTCTAGTAAACAGAATATGACAAAGCTGTGTGATGTTACTTCTAAGATTAGGTTAGAAAAAGGCTGTGGCTTCCATCTTGGGCATGTTTCTCTTGCTCTCCCTTGGATTGCTCACCTGGGAGAACAGAGCTGCCATGTTGTGAGGCATCCCTGTGTGGGGCGCACAAGTGAGGGATCGATGCCTGCCAATAAGGTATAGGTGAGCTTGGAAGTAGAGCCCACCTTCAGATGAGATTATAGTATTAGCTGATGGTTTGACTGCAACATTATGAAAGACTTTGAGTCAGAGGCACTAGGCACAGCTAACCTGTGCCCAGATTTCTGATCCATAGAAACTGTGAGATGATAAATATTTGCTGTTGTAAGCTGCTGAATTTGGGGGTAATCTGTTAATGTAGCAATAGATAGCTAATACAGTTGTACTAACAACAGTGAGATTTTGGGAATGAGTACACTTGATAATATTCTAGGCATGATTTCACCTAGAAAAGTAGGGCAACGGGGTTGAAGTGGACAGAAAAATGGCCCCCAAAGATGTCCACATTCTAATCCATAGAAACTGTGAGTATGTTACTTTACTGTGGAAAAAGGGAGTCTGTAGCTGTGATTAAGTTAAGGTTCTCAACACGGGGAGGTTATCCTTGACTATCCAGTTGGACGCAATGTAATTACAAGGGTCATTGTAAAATGGAGGCAAGAGGATTAGAGTCAGAAAAGGAGATGTGACGAAGGAGAGGTTGGAGTGATGAACTTTAAATGAAGATGAAGGATGAAAGAATGAGTCACAAATCAAGGAAGGTAGGTGGCTTCTAGAAGCTTGAAAAGGCACAGGAATTGATCCCTCACTAGGGCCCCCAGAAGGAAGGCATTTCTGCCAACACCTTGATTTTATCCCAGTGAAACTGATTTTGGACTCTGACCTTCAGAACTGCAAGATAATGTATTTGTGTTTTCTTAAGTCATTTTGTGGTAATTTGTTACAGCACCAATAGGAAACTAATACAAGGGCTTTTGGTGAACATCCCACTGTCTTGTGTATAATTCATTCTCTCTGTAAATTGTTGCATTGACATCCACATGTGAAATGGCAAACCAAGGGTTAAAGACAATGCATAAAAGGTGAGATCTCATGTCCAAATTAGTCTTTAAGTAAGAGCACTTCCCACCCCCTTCCCCCTTCCACCTCTGGCATCTCAATTTCCCACTAAAAGACCAAAGGGAACACAGGAAAGAAAAAAAAAAAGCATCATAACAAAAATTAAAACTGATGAACAAATGAGAGTCTAAACTGTATGAAGGCAAGAACCATTTCTCTTTTAATCACCACTGTTATCCCAGCAAACAGCACAGCCCCCAGCGTACTGCAGAGACTTGATAAATGTCCACTGAACGTTGTCAAATGCACACCTTAAAAAGCAGAAATTGTCAGAACTTGCCTGTAATAATAAAGCAGATGGATTAGGGTTGATTAAAAGCTATGTAGACTTTACCTCACGACCTGTCCAGTTTCTCTTCTTGAAATGTAGACTACCTGAGAAAAACAAGTGAGAATCTTTTAACCACTACTACTGTGTGCTCTTTGACTTAGGTCACCAGGGACAGTTCTAACCAGATGACTGGCGTGGGACTGGTTTCTCTTCCACAAAGACTTTGCTTTTTAAGAGACAGAGAGAGGAGTGTATCTTGCCTCCACCCCTTTATTCTAGATCCGTTTGAATGCAGCGACTCCTAATTTAGTGTAGTCTCCGGGTGTAAAGTTTATACGTTAAAGTTAAGACAGGAAGTACAGCCAGTAATTTTACAGAGTGTTTCATCTATTTCAATTGTTCTATCAAATAGTCATCTGTGAGCCAAGAAGGAGAATAGGACAAAACTGAAAAAAAGTGATTATCAGACAAAAATTGGTAGTCGTGCTGGGACTTGTCTATATCTTTGCCACCAGACACAAACCTGAGAATGGAATTTGATCCCTACAAAAGTCGAAAGAGAAAAAAGCAAGAAAAATCCATATTCTTGGTCTGATGAAGGAGAAAACGAACAAACAATTTTCTGAAGACTTAGAAGAAAAGCATATGCACACATATGCATTATGTTCACAAAACTGGTTCTTTTATGCATACAATTTTTTTGTTTCTTTTTGTTTGTTTGTTTTTTGGGGTTTTGTTTGTTTGTTTGTTTTTGGCCACGCCACACAGCATGCAGGATCTTAGTTCCCCAACCTGGGACGGAACCCGCACACCCTGCAGTGGAAGCACGGTGTCCTATCCACTGGACCGCCAGGGAAGTCCCTATGCATACAGTTTTATGACTAGCTTTTCTCACTAAAATATATTGTGTACATTTTTCTATGTTGTTGAATGTTCTTCTAGCCTATTGTCTTACGAACTTTATCATTTTTCTTCATAATGCCATACATCTTAATGGATTTAATAATTTTTCCTGTTGGTGGATTTATAGGTATTTTTATTTTTTAACATAATATATAGCTCCTTAATTAACATTCTGGTAGCTATATATTTGCACAAATGCATACTCGTTTCTTTGGAATATATTACTTGTAGAGAAATTGCTACATTTCCTTCATTAATACTTTTTGCAATTTCCATTGAGCTGTGCATCCATATTAAAATAATTCACAATAATTATTCTCTTTTTATTGAAGTAGATTGATATATAATATTATATGTACAGGTGTACAATATAATGACTCATAATTTTTAAAGATTATACTTCATTTATAGTTATTATAAAATATTGGCTATATTCTCTGTGTTGTACAATATATCCTTGTAGCTTATTTTATACCTAATAGTTTGTACCTCTTAATTCCCTACCCTTTATTGCCCCTCCCCCCTTCCCTCTCCCCACTAGTAAACAGTTTGTTCTCTATATCTGTGAGGCTGCTTCTTTTTTGTTATATTCAAATTTGCTGTATTTTTTTAGATTCCACATATAAGTGATATTATACAGTATTTGTCTTCCTCTGTCTGACTTATCTCGCTTAGCATAATACCTTCCAAGTCCATCCATGTTGTTGCAAATGGCAGAAAAAAAAATCAGATTTACAAAGAAAAAACATTAGTGTTTTATGTCCTTCCCTTAAAAACACTTTATTTTTAAGCCTAATTTCATCCTTGTTGGATATATGTCTTCAGCTTATGGAAGAATGGTAAATAAATGAGTGGTATACATTATGAGTCCCCGACAAATATGAGTGCGAGTTTTAGCTGCCTTTATACAAAATATTCAGTTTGGCTTGGGACAACATGGTTGGCCACATTTCCGTAATTGCCCTAGACTTTTCTTGCATATGATTCTGCAGCAGAAGAATCTTGGCCCAATCTGAATTTTGACTAGCTATGGGCTATCATTCCCTGACCCAAAGGAAGTACTTAATATGTTTGCTTAATCCCAGCCTTGTAAAGTGAGGCCATTGGTATTTGAGACAAACCTTAAAGGATATGCTAAATATTCATGTTTCTAAATCTCCCAGGTTACTGCTTGTCAAAGTATGATCACAGGCCAGCAGCTGCAGCAGTAGCTGGGAACTCATTAGAAACAAATTCAAGGGCCTTACCCCAGACCTACTGAATTTGGAGGTGGGGGCCAGCGATCTGTGTTGTTACAGGTCCTCCAGGAGATTCTGATGTGTAACTGCTGCCTTAAGCAATAACTTCTTATTAAGTTCAATAGTCCGAAAGAAATATATCTGAACAGGACTGATTTAACTTATTATACAAAGGTCTCCAATGAACTACAGATCAAAATAGGGAATGAGAAATTATTTATTGAAACAGGTTTCTGCATCTTTAAAATTTCTATTACACTATTCAGACCCCATGAGAAGGTGTTTTTTTAAGTGAAAAATGCAATATAAAATGATGTATTTTTTATGACAATAACCAATGTCTTTAAAAAATATCAGTGTGTGTGTGTATGTGTGTGTGTGTATATGTGTGTACTGAAACATTAAATCCTCCTTTGTCAGCGATAGTGTAGGATTGGTTTCCCTTAGTTCTTGTGCTGAGGCTTTTAATTCCACACCACTCCCATCCCCCTTAAGGATCAAGGACCTGTCTTTTGTCCTGGGCTGTTGTTCTCATGGGGCAAGTCTCCGGCAGTACAGGCGAGGTCCTTCTGCTGGATAGGCTGTAGAAGACATGCAGGCAGCCATAGGGATGGAAGGCCCTCACCCAAAGGGTTTTGAAGACAGTGGATGTGACTCCTTTGCTCAGGAACAGAGGGAAGTGGCCAGGCTTCATCTCCCTTAGACCCCTGACCTCCTCTAAATTCATGATGCCCATCCCCCAGACAAAGGCTGTGGTGGAATTGCCCAGAGATGGGGCACAATTTTCTCTCTAATCATTTCTGTGGCAGAAATTCTCCTGCAAGACTTCCCTTTTGATTCTCGGAAGCCCAGTGTGGGAATTAAAACGACTACTGCAAACAATTTTGTTTTCTCTTTACATTTATACTGTAACAACCCTTGTTCCCCTCAAAGCCATGGGCTGGAACATGTCTCAGACTGACAAGGAAAAGACAGGAAAAGACAGCGTAAAAGAAAAATCTCTGAGATTAATATCTCAAGAAGTCTTCCCACTACACTCAGGAAACCAAACAAAAAAATAAAATGAATCTGCAAACTCATGCTGTTCATTTTTGTGCCTCAGTGGCAAGATTTTGTTTTGAATCAGTGGTTTCATTTCAACTAGGCCATCTGGTGGGAACTCTTCCTACTCCTTTCTGTTCTTTTTTTTTTTTTTTTTCTCCCTTCTGTTCTTAAAGGTTCTGGTTCTTAGGTTGTTTCGTGTCAGTGTAAATGTGTCTGCTCTTGTAACCCAACTCAGATTCCTTTGGGAAGCAGACATAGTATAAATAGTGAAAGATGCAATGAAAATTTGGTCTCAGGGCATTATGTCCTGAGGCAAAACTTTGCAAGGTTGTAAATAAACCTGTGCTCTAAAATGCCACTTCTTTAAATATGAATGGTTTTATTTATTTAATGGAGTGTTAAGCTCTGGAATCAGATTTCTTGAGATCTTCCCAGTCCAACTACTTTTCATTTGTGTGACAACTTTTTCCTCATCAATAAAACAGGAAGAGTAATAATATCCCTCCAATAAGGTAGTTGTTAACTTAGATAAACTATATGTAAAGTGTTTGCCATCTTGTCTGGAACTTAATAAATGTTAAATGAATGTTGACTGTTGCCAGTATTGTTATTATTGTCATTGTTAGTTATTGACAAGTTTGCTCAAAAAAGTATTTAAAAGAGCTGCAAAGATACATGCAGTTCATAATATGTCATAATTAGAAGGAAATGAATAAGATTAAGAATATGGATAGTTATGATAGTCTAGACTGATCACTGCTTTGTTATTCTGATTGTATCTTTAATAATCTATCTTTGTCATTGGAATTATAATCAATCAGATAATTTTAACATTTTTGAGTTGTTAAGGGGATTACTTTTTGCTTTCTCATTTCCACTAATAGTCTAAATCAAGATTTCTCCAAATGTTTGGAAATAAATAGGCATTATTACATACATTCTAACAAACACACATGCACATCTGCACACACACACACATGCTATAAATATTACTATGTGCAGGGCACTAGAAGTCACAAGGAGCAAAATTATAGTATCTCTCTAAAGAACAGCCCACCACTCTTCTAGAGAGAAGGTACTTATACTAACCTGTACATTGATTTATTTAAATGACCAGAAAGCATCATATAAATGAAGCTACTGGAGAGATTTTGAGAAATCCAGATTCCTGAGACAAACCTACTGAATCAGACCCTTCCAAGATGGGAGTTATTACAAGGTTTTTCACAACCTGGCCTCTCCTGTTAGAATGAATAATAATGTTGACTATAATGAAAGGTATGCTGATTATCACAACCAGAGGCATTTTATAATTCAATTATAGGGAAGCAATAAGAATCCCATTAGAATTTGGTGTCAGAGAAATGGTTGTGGTAGACTGGAAAAAACAAGGAAATTGATAAGAACTGCTAAAATTAAGACCAGGAAAAAGAATAGGATTGCTGAAGCATTCCTTCTTGTATCAGCAAGGAGGAACTACAGTTTCACATATAGATCCTGTTCTCCGGGAAAACTTTGCTATTCACACATAATTTCAGGGGAAAAAACTGGACTTCGTTTTGAATACAACCATTTTGCATGTAAAATTGATAAGGAGTGATATTTAGCTGATTCAGTCATTCTGATATCTATTTTGTGGTGCCGGAGAATTCTTCCCCTAAAATTGACCTCATTTTTATTCCCCTAAAACTTCACACACGCCTTCCTCCCCAAAATCATATTTACAGTTCATGTGAAATAGATTTGGACCCCTGTCTTTCTCTCAAATTTTTCTTCAACTCTAAATTAAAAATAAAGGAAATGACAGGAAATCATTTTCACCAGAATGAAAGCACCACACACTTCTGCCTGCTGACAAAGACATTCTTCATCCCATGTGGCTTCATAAACTGCTGTCTTAAAGAAGAGAGAGTTCTACAGGACCTTTCTCTTCTGTGATAGTATTTTTTAAATCATTAAAAAAAAAAAAAAACATAATGACTAGGGGCACTAAAAACGGCTGCTTAGACTAATAATCATATCCATTTTATTCTATTTATTTTAAAATTATGGTTTCTCCCTTAGTCATCTTTTAAGCAATTAACCTCTACAAGTTTAAAAGCAATCTGCTATTTGCTTTGTGCCTTTTCTTGGAAATCGGTTCTGTATTTGTATTGCTATGAGGCAAACGATTTAGACTGAAGTTCCCATTCGTTTGTATTGAGTATTTCATTTTGTGGCACCTCTTTCTCCTAATGTATTGATTCCATTACTTTATAAAGGTTATTTTGATGTCTTTTTCTTAAAGTACGCAGCTGGTCTCTCCCTTTTTCTGAGATTCAAGAGGAAGTAATTTTAAATGTTAAAGAGCATATTTGACAATAATATTGGGCATTTCACAGAGTTCTGCTTTTTTACCACTATTCTCAATAATTTTATCAATAGATACTGAAAGCTTGCTCTCTGCAAATCACATACTAAATGTTTTAAATGCATTATCTCATTTATTCCTCCTCACAACCCTTTTATGGAGGGGGTAATATTGGCCACATTTTACAGATAAGAGCAGGGAGGTATACAGAAATGTTAAATCATCTGCTCAAAATCACACAGGTTAATAGATGCAGAGCAGGGACTTGAACCCAAGTCTAGATGACTCTAGAGCTGACCTTATACTGCCTTTCATGTTTACTATCATTGTGTAGTATTTTTAGTTTTGTAAGCTCTGCATTTGTAACAGCCTCTGTATTTGCAAATATGTCCCCCAGAGACATCAGGTCCTAATCCCTGGAACCTGTAAATGTGACCTTATTTGGAAAAGGGGTCTTTGCAGGTGTAATTAAGTAAAGGATTTCAAGACAAGGACATTAACCTAGCTTATCCAAAAGGTCCCTAAATGCAATCACATGTATCCTTATAAAAGGGAGGCGGAGGGGATTAGACACAGATGGAAGAGGAGAAGAAAATGTGGAAATGATGGCAGGTATTGGAGTGATATGGCCACAAGTCAAAGAATGCCAGCAGCCATAGGAAACTAATAAATATTCAAGAAACTTGAATTACTTCTCTGATAATTCTGTCAACAGAAGAGAGAAGGTACCTCGGTGATGATGACCTTATCTGTTAAATAGTCTGATATTTTTTTCAAGTTGACTCCATGTTTCCATATTTCCTTGCATTATTTTAAAACAAAAAGAAGGTATACACACTGAATAGTGAAAATGTTTAACTCTAGAGAGCAGATTTGAAGAAGAAAATTAAAACAAGTGTTTTTGTCATTAATTCTTAACTCTTTTTATCCTGTTTTAACTCCTATCTAAAGCACACTTGATCAGTGTATGCCTGGAACTTGTTCTATTTTATGTCCTTAGAGCTGCTATTTCTTTCTTGGCCTTGCTCTGATGATGCAGGGTGGTCCAGTGCCTGAGAAGCAGCCCAGCTTGGCATTCTCCTCGGAGTTCCTTGCAGTTGTGATGATGGGCAATTTACTACAGGGTGTCATATTGGCAGCCTCTTTAATAACTTCCTGATGAAAAAATCCATTTCCTGAAAGTTTACCTTCCTGCTCTCTTGAATTCTTATGGGAGAAACTAGGGGAAGAAAAGCAGCAGAATAGCCTGATGTTACTGATCATCTCTTCCCTTTTTCCTCCTCTCACTTGCCAACCTCATGATGAACTTTTTTACTTCCTTATGTGAAAAAAAATTCTACATCCATTGGTTATTTCTTTTAGTTTGGTTTCATATTCAGACTACATAAGAAATAAATCATACTTACAAAAATCTTGGGTGATATCACAAACCATCTTCTAAAAGAGTTTAAAAAATTGTTTTAATATTTAGATAGAACATTTAATATTTAAATAGAATTTAAAAATTCTATTTAAATGGAAATCGATATTCAATATTCAAATAGAAAATTTAATATGTTTAAAGGCAAAGCATAATGATTTTGTCACTATTTGCATATTTTTTCCCTGACTTTTGTCTTCTTGTTCTTACTCTTATCCTATTTATCACCAAATTTCTACCCTAAGTTTTCTCCTCTGCATAGGAAAGGATAAAGTAGCTTCTTAATATTATACCTCTTTCTAATCCATTCATAAGTATAAATGAACTGAAGCTATCAATTATTATGGGTTGAATTGTGTCCTCTTCCCCAAAATATTTTGGAATCCTAATCTCTAGTTCCTCAAAATGTGTCTCATTTGAAGATAGGGTCTTTAGAGGGGTAATCAAGTTTAAAAAAATATGTCATTAAAGTGGGCTCTAATCCCATATGACTGGTGTCCTTATTAAAAGAGAAATTTGGACACAGAGACAGACACACACAGAGGAATGACAATATGAAGACACACAGGAAGAAGTTGGCCATGTGACTGAAATGGTGTGTCTACAAGCCCCGGAATGCCACAGGTTATCAGCGAGCACCAGAAGCTGGAGGAAGCAAGGAAGGATTCTCCCCTAGAGCCTTCAGAGGGAGCACAGCCCTGCCAGCACCTTGATTTTGGATTTCTGGGCTCCAGAATTGTGAGACAAGAAATTACTGTTGTTTTGAACCACCCAGATTTTTTGTAGGAAACTAATACATTAATACATTTTTAAAAACCAACAACTAAAGAAAGAAGTATAATAAATTCTAACTATTTGGGTATTTAAGAATGACAATCTATATCAAATGTCACCATCCTAAGGGATCGTGTGGAGACAGAAGTGTGAGTCAGAGAAGTTGAGAAAGAGCAATTGAGGAAACCAATTACTTCAATCCAGCATGGCTGCCCATCTCTCAAGATATCTTGCAATTTGTCACTCTGTTTAAAAAGAGTTCTGTAATCTCAGAATTTTGCCTTTTTGAGGAGTGTCAGAGATCATCTTGTAATTTTTGCAGGCATCCCTTGCGACTCAGCTAAGTTTCACCACAGTGGTGGAGCCTTCCTTATCTTTGAAAGAATTGACCCCTCCACCTTTTCTGACCTTACAAAATTCCATTTATCTCAGCCCCTGTCACACTGTATGTACAATTATTTGTTTCTGTTTCTTTCTCTTCCACTCATATATTGGTTTCTAAAGGCTACATATTGGCACAGAACAGCTATTCTGTACATATTTTTGGAAAAACAGAATTAACTGTAGTCTGTGGAGGTCAGCTGACTCACACAAGGTCACTGTGATAGTCTCCATTTGCTGCTGTAACAAATTACCACAAATATAGTGGTTTAAATCAGCACAAATTTATTGTCTTACAGTTCTAGAGGTTAGAAATCCAAAATTGGCCCTAATGGGCTCAAATCAAGGTATCGGCAGGGATGTTTTCTTCTGGAAGATCTGAGGGAGAATTTGTTTTCATGCCTTGTGCAGCTTCTAGTGACGGTCTGTCTTCTTTGGCTGGTTTCCACATACTCCACCATCAAAGCCACAAGTGTAGCATTTTCCAATCTCTCTCTCTCTCTTTCTCTGACCTCTGTCCTCCCTTGACTCTGACCTTCCTGCATTCCTCTTTAAGGGTCTTTGTGATTACATTGGGCTCACCTCGATAATCCAGAATAGTCTCCCCATCTTAAGATCTTTAACCTAATCATGTCTACAAACTCTTTTACCATGTGAAGTAACATATTCATAGGTTCCAGGGATTAGGACATAGACATTTTTAGGGGGACAATTATTTTTCTACAATAGTCACACAACCCCTTCCAGACTTTCCTTTGGTTTTGCCTGCCACCTGCAATAAATACTCTGATGACAACTGCATAGGCATCTTCGGCCCAAGTTTATCCTCATGGATCTTCAGGCTTCCATAGTAAAATGTTTGCTGTCTATTTCTTCTTAAATGCCCCACAGATACCATAAACTCAGCGTATCTCAAATTGAACTTATCATCTCTGCTTGTCATTTCCACCTCTTATTGGATATTGGCTCATCAGTGGACACAGCAGTCACCAGCTAGAAAACTTGGGATGTTACTTGTTTCCTCTTTTTCACTTAACCCCACTCTAATCAATCACCGTGCTTTGCTGATTCCACTTCTAAGCTATGCCTCAAATCTTTCTCTCCCTAATTACTCCTCATGTCATGTCCTGAGTCAGCCTCTCATCAGTTCAAACCTTGACAATAAAATGTCTTCTGTGTCAGCCTGACTCTCATCTCCCCTTAAATCCATTCTCCTATCTGCAACAGAGGACTTATTCAGTAGCTATATCTGACTGGTTTAAAAGCTTTAATGGCTTCTCATCAACTACAGAATCACACACAAGTTCTCTGGCTTGGCACTCAAAGTCTTCCATGATCTGACTCCTGTCTACCTCTCCAAGCTCATTTCCCTTCACCCTTCACCTCAAGGTGGAACCAACTCCATGGTGAAATTTTTGCTCCAGGTTTTCCCATAGGACCAGACTGAAGCCCTTCACCAACTAAGAACACATTCTTGCTCAGCTGTTTTCTACACCCTATTCTGCTTCCCTCATTCTTGTTCTCCAGAGACCACACTGTCAGTAAATACCTTTTATAAGCATCCACTTCTCAGGCTCTTCTTTAGGGAACTCAGCCTCAGATACAATCTTTATATCTCATTCATACCAGAATCCCCCCTCCCTCACCTCCTCCTGACTTCCCCTCCTGCCTCATCAGCTTCAATGGCATCATATAGCCATGTCTAGACCAACCACTGGTAAGGGAAATAGCACTACCGATAGCCTGTGTATCTGAGATGGAATGATTTGCAGGAATCAATCATTCAAACCACTGCAAATATCAATGGATGTGCTCAGCTCTGTAGGAGGATTTTATTCTTCCCATAGTTTACTTGGTATGGGGCACTGGTAAGTCAATTTCTGTGTTGGTTCTCCCACCCTGAGTCTGAAATTGCAGGGAACTGTGATGAGGACACAGTAACTTATTTGACTGAAAAAGCTCTTGGTAATCTTAGAGAAACAGTATTTTTCCAGCTTGTCTAATTTTTAGGCAATTCCAATGCCCTAAGTCTCTAAAATAATTTTTTAAATTTTAATGGGAGAACATTACTCCTTTGGGAGATGACTCTACCAAAGAATAATACCACATTTCATGATTTCCACTGCACAATGACACAGAGTTGACAAAGAAAGCTTCATTTCTTTGCATAGCACAACTCTGCTAGGAAATGCTGTGAGAATTAACAACCAGTCTTGTCCTGAAATCAAAAGGTCAGGACAAAACATAAAAATCAAAGCAGATCAGTTTATTATGAACAAAACTCATGTGAAATAAGTTTTTCCAGACATCTATGATATCATCAGGAACAATAAAAATTATCTGCTGCTTCAGTTTGTGGAGAAGCTAGGAAATTGGAGCAAATGGGGTGAAAATGGGGTAGTTTCTTCCCTAATGTTCTCTGAATTATCACTCCCCGTTTTCCAAGCTCTCCCCTTGGCGTGTAGCTCTGTACTTTCTGGTTCTCCTCTCATTGTAAGAAAACAGTGAAAAGAAAAAGGAAGTGAGTTGACAGCCAGGAAGACAAAATAGTTATTATCTGAAAAAACAAAATATACAGCCTTTACTCTTTTGCTTTCAATTTTGCAGCTCTTAAAATGGAGTTTGGGGGGTTTTATTTTGTGTTACCACTTCCTCAGGAGCAAACATGAAGATAAATGTGAGTGTTTGAAAAGTAAAACAAATGTCTTACAAGGAAGGAGCAGTTAAATCAAAATACTGGCTGGTGTGCCATTACTTTAGAGAGTGGAAAAGAAACTCTATAAAATTTAGGGTCCTTGACAGTGGTAACTTAATAGATATACTTTTCTAACATAGGAGGCCTCACAATGAGATGAAAAGCAGAATGTCTTGTGGGAGACTAGAAATTTGATTCTGTTTCCTGCCTTACTATTTGTTCATTGTGTGACCTTTGGCAAGTCACTTAACCTCTCTAGCTTGAACTTTCTTACTTTAAAATTGAAGGAGAGCAGAATATGCCACCCCCCAAATATGCTATTTTGGCATATTGATTATTTTGAATTAGTTGCTTAAGAAACAGTTGGTGCAAGAAGAACACTCTGACCCTCCTTTGTCCCACTGAAAACAGGAAGTAACTCTGCCATGTGAAAGGTACCCTCCCTGTACCAGGCTTCCTTATCACCAGAAATAGGGAATTTAGGTCCAAGAAGGCTGTATAACAAAACTTGTTACTTCCTAACAAATTTACTACCTCAAGCCCAGACTTCTTTGTCTTGCCAATTTTTCACAAATTTATTGTTCTTTTGTTTAAAAGGTATACAAGCTGCCTGCTTCGGTCACTTCTGTGAGTCTAATATTTTTTTATAATGCTCCCATACATAGAGAATTAAATTTGTTTTTCTCCTGTTAATCTGTCTTATGTCAACTTAATTGCAGGCATACCTCATTCTATTGTGCTTTGCTTTATTGCATTTTGCAAATATTCGTTTGTTTTTACAAACTTAAGGTTTATGGCAACCCTATATCCAGCAAGTGTATTGACACTATTTTTCCAACAGCATTTGCTGACTTCGTATCTCTGTGTCAGATTTTGGTAATTCTCATAATATTTCATACTTTTTAATTATTGTTATAATTGTCATGGTGATCTGTGATCAATGATCTTTGATGTTAATATTGTAATTGTTTTGGGGTGTCCATGAACTGCACCCATACAAGATGGCAAACTTAATCAATAAGCATTGTGTGTATTCTGACTGTTTCACTGACCAGCCGTTTCTCCATCTCTCTCCCTCTCCTCAGGCCTCTCTAGCCCCTGAGACACAGCAATATTGAAATTAGGCCAATTAATGATCCATAATGGCCTCTAAGTGTTCAAGTAAAAGGAAGAGTTGCATATCTCTCACTTTAAATCAAAAGCTAGAAATGATTAAGCATACTGAGAAAAGCATGTTGAAAGCTGAGGTAGGCCAAAAGCTAGGTTTCTTGCACCAAGTAATTAGCCAAATTGTGAATTCAAAGGAAAAGTTATTGAGGAAAATTAAAAGCACTATTCCAGTGAACACATAACTGATAAGAAAGTGAAACAGTCTTATTGATGATATGGAGAAAGTTTGAGTGGTCTGGAGAGAAGATCAAATGAGCCACCATATTGCATAAACAAGCCTACTCCAGAGCAAAGCCCTAACTCTCTTCAATTCTATGAAGGCTGAGAGAGATGAGGAAGCTACAGAAGAAAAGTTTGAAGCTAGCAGAGGTTGGTTGACGAGGTTGAAGGAAAAAAAGCCATCTCTATAACATAAAAGTGCAAGGTGAATCTGCAATGTTGATGTAGAAGCTGCAACAAGTTATCCAGAAGATCCAGCTAAGATTATTAATGAAGGTGGCTACGCTAAACAACAGATTTTCAATGTAGGCAAAACAGGCTTATACCGAAGAAGATGCCATCTGGATCTTTTACAGCTAGAGAGAAGGAAACCAACTTCAAAGGACAGGCTGACTCTCTTGTCAGGGGCTAATGCATGTGGTGACTTTAGGTTGAAGCCAATGCTTACTTACCATTCTGAAAATCCTAGGACCCTTAAGAATTATGCTAAATCTACTATGCCTGTGTTCTATAAATGGAACAACAAAGCCTGGATGACAGTACAATTGTTCAACATAGTTCACTGAATATCTTAAGCCCACCATTGAGATCTACTGCTCAGAAAAAAAGATTCCTTTCAAAATATTACTGCTCATTGACAATGCACATGGTCATCTAAGAGCTCTGATGAAGATGTACAACAAGATTCATGTTGTTTTCACGCCTGCTAACACAATATCCATTCTGCAGCCCACGGATCAAGGAGTCCTTTCCACTTTCAAGTCTTATTATTCAAGAAATATATTTTGTAAGGCTATAGCTGCCATAGATAGTGATTTATCTGATGGATCTGGGCAAAGTCAATTGAAAACCTTCTGGAAAGGATTCACCATTCTAGATGCCATTAAGAACATTCATGATTCATGGGAAGAGGTCAAAATATCAACATTAACAGGAGTTTGGAATAATTTGATTCCAACCCTCACAGATGACTTTGAGGGGTTAAAGACTTCAGTGGAAGAAATAAGTACAGATGTGGTGGAAATAGATGTGGTGGAAAGAGAACTAAAATTTGAAGTTCTGAAGATGGGACTGAATTGCTGCAATCTCATGATAAAGCTTTAACAGATGAGGAGTTGCTTGTTGCAGATGAGTGAAGAAAGTGGTTTCATGAGATGCAATCTACCCCTGGTGAAGATGCTGTGAAGACTGTTGAAATGGCAACACGGATTTAGAGTATTATGTAAGCTTAGTTGATAAAGCAGCAACAAGGTTTAAGAAGATTGACTCTAATTTTGACAGAAGCTCTGCTGTGGATAAAATGCTGTCAAACAGCATTGCATGCTTCAGAAAAATCATTCATGGAAGAGCCAATTGATGCAGTAAACTTCATTGTTGTCTTATGTTAAGAAATTGTCATGGCCACCTCAATCTTCAGCAACCACCAGCCTGATCAGTCAGCAGCCATCAACAACGAGGCAAGACCCCCCACCCTCAAAAAGATTACAACTCACTGAAGGCTCATGATTGTTAGCATTTTTTAGCAATAAAGCAGTTTTCAATTAAGGTATATATATTTGTTTTTCAGACATCACGTCATTGCACACTTAATAGACTACAGTATGGTGTAAACACAACTTTTATATGCATTGGAAAACCAAAAATTTTGTGTGACTCACTTTATTGCAATATTTGCTTTATTGAGGTGGTCTTGATCAGAACCTGCATATCTCCGAGGTTTGCCTGTATTGGGCCAGCCAAAGAACCTAGAAGGAAAGAATAAAAACATTTTCCACCCCTAGAAAATATTGAGATAATAACAGTAATGCTGTTAATTATAACAATGGTGACATTTACTGAGCACATGACAAGCACTGTGTGAAATGTTACACACATATCTCATATTCTTTTCTCAAAAACCTATGATATACAATTATAGGAAAAAATCTGTAAAAAATACAAACACATGGAAGCTAAACAATACACTACTAAATAACCAAGAGATCACTGAAGAAATCAAAGAGGAAATCAAAAAATACCTAGAAACAATGACAATGAAAACACAACGACCCAAAACCTACGGGATGCAGCAAAAGCAGTTCTAAGAGGGAAGTTTATAGCAATACAGTCCTACCTCAAGAAACAAGAAACATCTCAAATAAACAATCTAACCTTACACCTAAAGCAATTAGAGAAAGAAGAACAAAAAAAAACCCCAAAGTTAACAGAAGGAAAGAAATCATAAAATCAGATTAGAAATAAATGAAAAAGAAATGATGGAAACAATAACAAAGATCAATAAAACTAAAAGCTGGTTCTTTGAGAAGATAAACAAAATTGATAAACCATTAGCCAGACTCATGAAGAAAAACAGAGAGAAGACTCAAATCAACAGAATTAGAAATGAAAAAGGAGAAGTAACAATGGACACTGTAGAAATACAAAGGATCATGAGAGATTACTACAAGCAACAATATGCCAATAAAATGGACAACCTGGAAGAAATGGACAAATTCTTAGAAAAGCACAACCTTCTGAGACTGAACCAGGAAGAAATAGAAAATATAAACAGACTAATCACAAGCACTGAAATAGAGACTGTGATTAAAAATCTTCCAAAAACCAAAAGCCCAGGACCAGATGGCTTCACAGGTGAATTCTACCAAATATTTACAGAAGAGCTAACACCCATCCTTCTCAAACTCTTCCAAAATAAAGCAGAGGGAGGAACACTCCCAAACTCATTCTACAAGGCCATTATCACCCTGATACCAAAACCAGACAAAGATGTCACAAGGAAAGAAAACTACAGGCCAATATCACTGATGAACGTAGATGCAAATATCCTCAACAAAATACTAGCAAACAGAATCCAACAGCACATTAAAAGGATCATACACCATGAGCAAGTGGGGTTTATCCCAGGAATGCAAGGATTCTTCAATATACGCAAATCAATCAATGTGATAAACCATATTAACAAATTGAAGGAGAAAAACCATATGATCATCTCAATAGATGCCGAAAAAGCTTTTGACAAAATTCAACACTGATTTATGATTAAAAACCTTCCAGAAAGTAGGCATAGAGGGAAGTTACCTCAACATAATAAAAGTCATATATGACAAACCCACAGCCAACATTGTTCTCAGTTGTGAAAAATTGAAGCCATTTCCTCTAAGATCAGGAACAAGACAAGGTTGTCCACTTTCACCACTATTATTCAACATAGTTTTGGAAGATTTAGCCACAGCAGTCAGAGAAGAAAAAGAAATAAAAGGGATCCAAATCGGAAAAGAAGAAGTAAAGTTGTCACTGTTTGCAGATGACATGATACTATACATAGAGAATCCTAAAGACGTTACCAGAAAACTCCTAGAGCTAATCAATGAATTTGGTAAAGTAGCAGGATACAAAATTAATGCACAGAAATCTCTTGCATTCCTATACACTAATGATGAAAAATATGAAAGAAAAATTAAGGAAACACTCCCATTTACCATTGCTACAAAAAGAATAAAGTGCCTAGGAATAAACCTACCTAAGGACGCAAAAGACCTGTATGCAGAAGAGTATAAGACACTGATGAAAGAAATTAAAGATGATACAAACAGATGGAGAGATATACCACGTTCTTGGATTGGAAGAATCAACATTGTGAAAGTGACTATACTACCCAAAGCACGCTACAGATT
Organism: Eschrichtius robustus; assembly: GCF_028021215.1. Classification (NCBI taxonomy): domain Eukaryota; kingdom Metazoa; phylum Chordata; class Mammalia; order Artiodactyla; family Eschrichtiidae; genus Eschrichtius; species Eschrichtius robustus. Next base: position 29,178,358 of record NC_090825.1, read on the forward strand.
CAATGCAACCCCTATCAAACTACCAATGACATTTTTCACAGAACTAGAACAAAAAATTTCACAATTTGTATGGAAACAAAAAGACCCCGAATAGTCAAAGCAATCTTGAGAAAGAAAAATGGAGCTAGGGCAATCAGGCTCCCTGACTTCAGACTATACTACAAAGCTACAGTAATCAAGACAGTAAGGTACTGGCACAAAAGCAGGAATATAGATCAATGGAACAAGATAGAAAGCCCAGAGATAAACCCACGCATATATGGTCACCTTATTTTTAATAAAGGAGGCAAGAATATACAATGGGGAAAAGACAGCCTCTTCAATAAGTGGTGCTAGGAAAACTGGACGCAATGTAAAAGAATGAAATTAGAATACTCCCTAACACCATACACAAAAATAAACTCAAAATGGATTAAAGACCTAAATGTAAGGCCAGACACTATAAAATCCTTAGAGGAAAACATAGGTAGAACTCTCTATGACATAAATCGAAGCACGACCCTTTTTGACCCACCTCCTAGAGAAATGGAAATAAAAACAAAAATAAACAAATGGGACCTAATGAAAGTTAAAAGCTTTTGCACAGCAAAGGAAACCATAAACAAGGTGAAAAGACAAACCACAGAATGGGAGAAAATATTTGCAAATGAAGCAACTGACAAAGGATTAATCTCCAAAATTTACAAGCAGCTCATGCAGCTGAATATCAAAAAACAAACAATCCAATCCAAAAATGGGCAGAAGACCTAAAGAGACATTTATCCAAAGAAGATATACAGATTGCCAACAAACACATGAAAAGATGCTCAAAATATGTAGCATTTAATTTGGCACCACTACTTCATCGGATGCCAAAGAAGTCTGAGTTGGAGACACAGACAACATAAAATAAAATGTTTAGAGATTATCATTTGTATTACAGATATCAAGGAACCAAAATGAATTTATACAATTGAATTGCTTTTACATTTTATTATATTGCTGCTTTCATTTCTTTTTATTTTTGATTTATGGGTAGTCATATTCGAAAACAAGTGAGTTAGCATCTAAACTCAAATAACTGTAAATGGAAAGGTTTTTTTTTAACATGTTCAATACCCCTGTCACCTATATTTTGAGTTCATTCTGCAACTCTAGCTCTGACTCACTGATATGAAGATGGTATCTTAATTGCGTAAATCTTTTTTCCCCCTTTTTCAAAAGTGATGAAATTCCCAGTAATTAGTAATTATAGCACATTGCTATAAATTATGTTTCTGGGAGTCCCTTGCCTTCTACCTAGTTCAAGGCCCTACAGGGCAATGCCTTTGTTTTTAACCTTCCCTTGCGAGATACAGTCCAATTATTCCCCGGGCCACTCCTGGGCAATGCAGCAGCATTGTTCATGAGAAGATCAACACTCTTCCCAAAACAGCAGAGTTACAGTGAGCACTTATTAGTTGTTCCCGCACAGTATAAATCCAGAATATCTGTCCAGGTGGGAAAAGAGGTTCAGAAGTAAACCTCTCTCCCTTAATAGGAGATGACTGATCCTCTCTGTCATAATGAGGATGTGTCTAAATTCCTGCCAAAATCCCCCTGTTCTCTTGTTAGATTTCTAAATAAAGAGCTGATGCCATGAGTCTAAAAATTCCATTTATGGAACAATTTCATGGGTCCCACACTTTCATGTGTGAGTCATTTCCTGCTAAAAGTTTTATTTCCTGTGCTTTGCATCATTAATTAAACCTGTGTTTATGTTTGAGATGCTACAAATTCTCAGCTGTAATATTGAGTATAAAAATGAAGCAGTGTGATTAGCAAATGACATTACTATTTTCTGAAACAAAACTTCACATATAGGAGCATAATTTCAGCTCATCGTCCACATAGGAGGTATACGCAGTTACAGAGGGCTCAGAATATATTTCTACAAAATGTACAGAAGAGTAGCTTTACATCATATAAATGAGCTGACTTGCTCTTGGGTACCTATTATTCCATAATAGTTGAATAAACTTTAATCTGATCATCTGAGGTGATTCAGTCTCTTATAGTTTAAAGCCTTTTTTTCAAGTAAATATTTAGTTAAAATCCTTATGAAGTTCATTCAAAGTTCAGACCCCTTATGAAGACTATTGTTGCCTGTCTCAAGAAGTGACCACCCTGCCTGTTTCATGAGATGGCATCTGGGTATAGAGAGAAACGCCTATTGTCTGCTCCAGAGAAGGTGTCTCTTTTCTGCTGTCTCTAGCTGGCCCTTGGGTGCTGGACTCTGTCCCTGCTAGAGACGCTGCTCAAGTCTCTTTGGCTTATGCTCTGCTCTCAGCACAGACAAGAACTGTGATGGCAATTGCTTCTGGGAAACAGCCATCTCCTCCTACTGCCTGGGTTTCCCTCCTTCCTCCCTTGAACCTCAGAGACTTGGCTGCACTAGACCTTGGCCTCTCCACTCCATAGCCTTACTATATTCCCTCCCTTGTGCCGTTCCAACCACCCTGACTTAATTCTGAGTCATTTTCTACATCCTCTCTTTCTTCCTTCTTCCTGCCCCACAGAGGTCCCACAAAGAACTTTTTGGATCTGCTCCACACCTCACAGGAACTAAGGGGAAGTAGGCTGGGGCTACCTCAAGTCCTCCCATGCCTCAACACGACACATCACTATGACTTCACTGCAGCTGTGCCCCATCGGCACTGGGCTTTTACTGACAAACTGGCACTCACCGGGGACTGGATACTAGGAGTGTTGGTGGACCAGCAGGGTGAAAGCTGGATTGGATTAGACTCAAGAAACTTCGGAAGAAGTGGACACAGTGAGTTTAGGAAGGAGCCTGCTTCCCCTTGTTTCCTGACTCCAGAAGAAGGCCTTCTCTAGGATCACATTCCTGGCCTCTCTCTGCCTCTTCACTCTTCCCCAGGAAACGAGCTGACCTGATGCTGAATTGCAAAGAGAGAACAGAGACGAGGTGCCATATTCCCTTCCCCCCCACTCTGGATCTTCCGACCTGCAGAGCACACTCATTCTGCTCTGCTCTCTTGAGACAAAGGGGGCTGCCCTTGCAGGAGAAGCCTACGCCTGTCCCACCTAATGACTGGGGTGTCAGCCTGTCTAATTAGGTAGAGAAATATTAGCCAACCTATGGACTAGAGGACCTAAGCTATGATCTCCCATATTCTTTTTGTCATCAATCTCAATTTCTCTAGATCCTCTGTTTCTCTCTCAATTTGGATCTCACCTGGAGCAGGACACAAGGCATTATTTACTAGTTGTTTCAAATGCCTGTAGAAACAGCATTCTCAATAACTTTTGCTATAAAGGCAGCAAATCAATATGGCAGTGCAATGAAGGGTAATGTAGGGTCAAGACAGGTGTGTTTTTTTTGTTTGTTTGTTTTTAAATGGGAGCTATGACAGTGTATTTGTATGTAATAGGATGGTCCAGTAGTAAGGAGCAAATAATAGAAGATGCAGGGGAGAGGATAATTGCAGGAACCAAGTCCTTCACTAGATGAAAGGAATGCATGGAATCCAAGGCACTGGAAGAGTGATTGCCCTTAGATGAGAGACACCAATTACCTACGGAAACACAAAGGAAAGAAGAATATGGGTTCAGATATAATCCACGGTCTGGGAGGACAGGGAAGTTCTCTTCTGATTGCTCCCATTTTCTCAGTGAGATGAAAAAGCAAGGTCATCTGCTATTACGATATGGACCAAACTATAAATATTCGGATAGTTGTGTTGATTCTATCTAGCAGTATTTCAGTTTCACCCAGTGTCCATGTGATTTCTTTAACTTTTAACTAAACCTGAAGTTTCTTACCACTGTATGGATTCTGGTCTTTCTTGTTTTATTTTTAATTCTCTTATTGTGTTGTTTACTTTTATTTTCAACAACTTTGAATTCTTTTCAGATGTAGAATGAGTAAATAATTAAACAGATGGAGAATGAGTAAGCAGGTAAACAAAATAAATGCATACTAGTTGTAAAGTATTATAGCTGCTCTTCACCATGAGAAAATTTGTATTAAAATATACAATAAGGATGAAATTCTGCATTCCATTGTATTTCCCTGAGTGGAATTTTGAGAGCGGCATACCCTTGTTTGCATATCTTTCTAGCAAAACTGAGCTTGCCCCAGAAGGTCTACTTAAAATATTGCAATACTTCTTCAATACACATTTTGGAATGATAAACTTTTTACTTCTCATTTTGATGAGGAGAGACTCAGATAGGGGGTAGCCAAGACGCTTGCCCTGTGTTTTATATATAAAACAGGAAAAAATAATTTTGAAACAAATCAGACATAGGTCAAAGTTATGAGTCTGAACCCACTTTGTCCTTCATCCCATTGTGATCTTATATGCTCGTATAAAAGTTAATGAAGTAAAAAGTAATGGATTAATAACCGTGACAAAACTGAACATTAAGTAATACTTAGTTGTAAAGTCAAAAGTATTAAGGGATAAGTGAAAACAGACAAGTCTGTGGACACTGAGACATCACATCCCATTAGGAAGGCCAGCCACCTAATGTTTACATGATCAGTATAATTAATCATCTATCATAAAAATTACTCATTTATTAAATACTTTTTAAAACTTTCTTTTAAAAAAGTATTACTTGATTTTACCATTGGATCAGTATTTTAATCAAAGAAACTATGTCTGAAGTTTAAAGAGTCACAGACATCAACTCCTCTAATAAAGCTAATTTTCACAGCTATGCCATAGAGATTTTATTAACTTCATTAATTGGATGATGATGAGGATCAATATATATACCAGTTCCTGCTTCACAAATTTAGGAGGAAGAAAAACTTTCCTCACATGAATAAAGCTGAGAGAGCTTCTCTTTTTCTACTTTCTTCTTGTCACTCTGCTGAGACTATGGGAAGGTACAGGTGATAATGACTGGAGTTGCTAATACAACTGAGCCACTTTTCCCAGTTGGCATGGCCGCTGTGAGTGACTATAAGGTCTAGCTCATGGCCTTTGACTTCCAGCTTCTGTGTGCTCAGATAACATAAGTTGGTATGGCCCTGAACCTTGCTCTCACTCTGGTCCTCTCTACTTTCTTGCTTACATGAGGTAGGATGGATAAGTTATCCTAACGGGCTAGTCATTGTGTTTCCTCTTTGCTCATTTTGAACATCACTTGGACCCTGGGGAGCTTGCATTACTTTAGGATTGAAAGCAGACCTAGGGACTTGGAAAAGAGAGAGCTGCTTGGTCCTTAAGCCCAAGCTGCATTTTGCAGCTTTATGGGGGATTCTTATATTATGGTATCAGGCAGTAGTCTAGTTCACAGTAAAGTGATGATTTGATTTCCCATTTGTCATTGTCCCACTGCATATATAAATCCCAGTGGACCCTCCCAGAGAGACGAGGGCATCGGACCTCACAGTAGAAATTAGCTACTTCTAGATCTTCTGGCCTTTTATAACATCCTGAAATCCCCTCACCCCTCAGCTTTAAAAGAGATACAGATCTACTGCCAATATCCAGGATTCCTATGCCTTATTTGAATATGCCAAAACATGGCCCAGGTGGGTACCGAAAGAAGTAAGGATTTTAGATGGCAAGCCTCTAGTATATTCTATATTTAGAGAGTGGAGATGGATTAGCTGGCCTGCAGGGGCAGGAAAGATAAATATGGACTTTGGTTAAAAATGGCATAAAATGATTGAGGTCTTTACTTCTAACATTTCATATAGTTATAGTTTAAGTCAAGAAGACCAAGCTGTAGCCTGAAACTAACCTGTCACTTAAGCAAACAAACTTTAATTTCAAATTAGAAATTCCTTTTTCTATGCATTAGAAATCAACATCAACACAATTTAGTAGCTGAAAACAGTTGGCCTGTTTTCACAAAAATAAATGTTAAAGTTCTTGGTAAAAACAGTTTTGCTCTAGAACAGATTATGGAACAACATCTTATTTAGAAAAGCCTTCTGCATAAGTAGCCAACAGTGTTTTTATGCTCTCATTCACCAGTTTTTGCTTACCTCTTAGATAATCCTCTTTTGAGCCTGTACCTAGCCTTTTCATGGATCCAGGTACCCAAAGCTATTACCTTCATTCTACAGTCCAATCCTAGCAACAGCAATAATATTCTCTAAGTTTATTTTTGCCGTCATTTAACTCAATCAGTTTATTAAGTTTTGAAATACAAAATGAAATTAGGTAAATGACATTTTAGCAACCTGAGATCAAGTTATTCACGACCAGACAAAGCTATGGTTAATATTAGTGCTAAAGAAATAGTCAGTGCTATGTGAGACATGGAGCAGGGAAAGCAAAGCATAGTCTCTACATATGGGGATTGTGGGCATTTGTTGCTGTTTCCTTCTATTGCTGTAAAAGAAATTACTTCAAAATTTAGCATTTTAAAACAACCATTTGATCTTGCCAATAATGTTGTGGTCCAGAATTCAGGAAGAGCTCAGAAGGTTCTTGCTTATGGCCTCACATGCTGTTACAGTCATATGTTGGCTGGGGCTCTGGGCATCTAAATACTTGACTGCAACAAACGTCAACATGACTCACTCACAGGACTCTCAGCTGGGCTGTCACCCAGAGCAATGTAACAAGGCCTCTTTGTATACCCTGGGTTTCTTGCAGTGTGGAAACTGAGTTTCAAGAGTGGAGACCCAACTCGAAATATCTAGACAGCCTAGATTCCAAGAGGCAGGGCAAGAGCTGCACGGTTTCTTTGGGTCTAGCCCTGGACTGCACAAATGTCACTTTCCCTGAATTCTATTGGTTGCAAGGTCACCCCAGCTGCAAAGAGAGGGGCATTAGACCTCACCTTTTGAAAGGAGGAATATCAAAGAATTTATGACATCTTAATCTGCCAAGTATTGCTCAATTAGCTACCTAAAATCCAGCTTCTAGAATGGTCACAGGAACCCCTCTCAGAAAAGATACACCAATTGTGGAAGAACTTGCTTCAGAGATTTTTACCTCTCTACTCCTTATAGGTTGAGTAGAGTAATTATTTCCACTGGGATCATAGGAAGAAAATAATCCTATTTTTCCCTGTTATTCTGTTTACAGGTGTATACATAGTGAAATTCTTGGAAAGACTGAAAAGATTGTTTTATGAACATTGATTTCCAGGAGAAAATTTTCCATCTGCTCTTTTAAACCAGGGGTATTATTTTCCACCAGATGTGTTCAGTGTAAGTGGTCAAATAGTGTCACGTTATTTTTCTGAATTGTTTTAGTTGAAATATTCATATTTTTTAAAAGCATAGTTTTGACAGAACCCATCTTCACTAGAAAGAAGTCCTGGCAGCAGAAAATGTCATCCATAAATTGTGATGTAGTAATTGCTTATGTACAGGAACGTATGTTTTTGTTTGATATAGAAAGAAGAAATCTTATCACTTGAAAAATATATCTAGTTTTGACAGGTATACTTAAACAATTGTCTGTGATTTGTTTTTCCACCTTTGAATTTTCCAGGAAAACTTCAGCTTTGTCTTGATTTGTTTGGTTTGAAATCATGCAGCCGCACTTGTCCCCAGTCAGTCAAAGAAAAAAAAAAGTTTGTTTCAAGCTGGGCAGAAAAGTACTATAACACTTGTTTTTATCTTTAAGGTCAGGTTTAAATAGGGTTCAACAAATAAAAAACAACAAAAAGTGGAGGAAGATTGAAAGAGTTTATTCTCACCACTCCTGGCCCAGTGCTTCTCAAATGTTAACGTGCATATGAATCTTTTGGAAAACTTAACCCATGGATTCTCAATCTGTGGGTCTAAAATGGGGGCTGAAGATTTTGCATTTTCAAAAACTCCCTGGAGACAGCCATGCCACTGGTTAACAGACCACATCTGGAGCATCAAAAGGGTACACTGACTTAGAAATAATTAGATTTGACTGAGAGGGAGACATTGGGAAAGGGAACTGGCAGAGACTCACTCCCTGTTTAGATGGACTGCCAAGAGCCACACATTTTAATGTATTTAAAAATCTTAAACTTTTTGATTTTTAAAAAGCCAATTAATCTTTATTAATGGTAAAATATATGGAAATACATATGGAAATACTGGCAGGTTTTATGAGTTTTCATGAAACAAGTTAGGTAAAATATAAAGCATTGCATGCACTCATAGTTGCAGTTAAAGGCATGATAAAAAATAATTCAACACATTAGTAGAGCTGAGGAAGAAAAACCATTTTCCCAAGAATAAAAACAAAGTGGATAACAATGGCTTTGATTAATATGGGAAATAACAGTATTTAAAATGCTAATATTATTTATAATGGATTTTGGTAAGTTTTTGAACCAATGATAATTGTTTTATAGACAGAAGTAAGGATTTTATCCTTATATGTCCTTCCCTTAAAATATTATTCTACAAAGATGAGATATGAAATAAAGCATAATGAGAGGAACAAAACTAACAAACACGAAACACCCCAAAAGCCATTGTTAACTTTTTGGTATCTCTTTCCAGACTTTTTTTTCAAAAATCAACATATAGTTTTTTTTAAATTCAAAAATGTTTTTTTACTGATAGGTTAGATGATTTTTTTTTTTGCTTAGTACCTCATTAGCATTCCATGTTAAATATTTTTGTACATTTTTAGTAGCTTTATAGTGCTCTATCATGTAGTTATTTCACAATTTATTCAATAATCCCTGTATAAGTTGCTTCTACTTTTCACTATTTTGTAACACCACAATTAACATTTTAAATGCTCATTTTTGCCCTCCTGTCCATTTTTTCTTAGGAAAAACTTTTGTGATTGGTATAACTAGTTCAAATGTTGTGTATGTTTCTAGTGTCCTTGCGTACATCATTTCAGAAAGACAAAGACAAATTGTTTTCCTGAAATGTACAAAATTTTGCTCCCTCCAGCTCACTCACTGTCTTAACCTCTGCCAATTTGCCATTTGATAAATGAGACTTCTCGTACTAGCAGAGTTGCATGATAAAGCCATGCTCATACACAGTTAATGGAAGAGTAAATCAGAACAATATTCCTGGAAAACAATTTTTAGCTGAGTGTTAAGAGTCTTGAAAACGTCCACACCCTTTGACCTATTTCTGAGAATTTATCCTAAAGCAACAACTCAAAATGTGGAGACATAATTGTACATGCGAACGTTTATACATTTATTTTTTTAATAGCAGAATCTTGTAAACATACTTCTCTAAAAAAAATAAAGAAACTATGTAAATTATGTCATATGTATTAAAATTATTAAGCAAGGATTAAAATAATGTTTACAAAGAGTATGAAGTATGCATACAAAAATGCTGGGTGGAAGGGAATATACCCAGATCATTACAGAGTGGCGGACTGTGAGTGGTGAGATTCATGTTGCCCAACTCAAGAAAGTGCCATTTACATAGAATCAATATAAGTGTCACCCCTTGGAGTTGTACAGTGAAATAACACTGGTGCAACTCTTGAACTTTTTATTCTCTTTGACTAGCAGGCACAGGTCCCCTTCTGGCTAATGTGAAGGGATACCCAAAGGGAATTTTCATGAGGAAGACACAAAAAGACTAACAGCCAAACAAGAAGATGTTTACTGAATGTCCAAAATTAAAGAGCTGAACATCAGTACCAGAAGTGTTCTGCCAGATATTGGGAAACAAAATATAGAATCAGAGAAACAGCACTCTAAGGTGGGATGGCTTCCCTACTTATTAATACTAAGAATAATTAATACTATAAAATAATGGAACTAGTGTGATACTTCAGACCGCATATTCAGCTTAATCTCTATTTAAGATTGTATTTCATCTGATTGTAGAAAAACCTAGTCTGATCAATTCAGGGTATATAGATTTTGCTTCCATTATTTCTTGTATAAACTCAGTGAAATCAGGGCTTCCTCCTTTAATCCCCCTGCTCCTCTTCTCCCCAGAAGATTCCTAAACTGTAGCTCATGCGCTGTCCTACCATCACTGGGAGAGAGGTTTCTGGTGCCTGGTCATCAGCATCTGTCCCATCTGGTTTCCTCCACTGAGTCTCAATGTATTTGCTGCAATAGCTCCTTCTCTCTCTGCTCTGCAGAAACCAGCCTGTGAAGAACTGAGTTCTCCTCAACCTTGGGAGACCACTCCCGAACTGCAGCTCACTCCCAGCCACCTCCTCCCAACACACAGAAGCTGGAGAGAAATTTTGTTCATTCTTCTGCTCTTTTTTGGGTTGTGTATATTGTGGGTGGGGCGAGGTTATGGGGAGAGAGCCTCAGCCCTCTCTGCCTGAACATTTTATGCTACCATTTCTCCTCTGTGGCTGCTTCAGCATGCTTGGGCGTGAGGGAACAGGGAGGAGTGGAAGGGGCTAACCTGAGAAGTTTGGGATTTTGGGGGGCTCCACAAAAGAAGTGAGATATTCTCAGATCACAGATTCCCAAACGCATGCAAAGGTTTTATCATTTACCTCACTCACAACTGGGACTCAGCCTCAGGCAAGAGATAGAGGGGAAGGGTACAGGGACTCCCCTGTTTGTGTTCCATTATTCATCCTCCTTTTACCCTCAAGCTAGTAATGTCTTTATCTAGTCTGTGGTGGCAAGACCATCAGGCATTTCTCTCACTCTCTCTCTCTCTCTCTATATATATATATATATATAAAATAATATAATAATATAATATATATATAATATATAATATAATATATATATAATATATATAATATATATATAATAATATAATAATAATATAATATATATAATATATATATAATATATAATATAATATATAATATTATATAATATATATAATATATTATATAATATATATATATATATCAGGCCCTTGCAAGTCAAAAGCCTTGGCTTTGAACTACTGTTACTGAACCAAACTTGGGTCTGCTTGTCCCCCACTCAGCCAAGCCTATCTACTGACACTGGGCTATGGTAAAGGAAGGTACAGTGTTTATTGTAGGGCATCAAGCAAGGAGAATGGACAGCTCATGCTCAAAAGACCTGAACTCCCTGATGACTTTCAGAAAAGGGTTTTTAAAGGCAACACTTGGGGTGAGGGTTGCAGCTGGTGGACTTTCTTCTGATTGGTTGGTGGTGAGGTAAGAGGTAATAGGGTGATGTTTCAGGAATCTTAATCATCAAACCTCTGGTTCCAGTCTGGGGTCTATGTGCTAGTGGTCAGCATGTAGTCACCATCCTCCACCTGCGTGAGGGGGTCTTAGTTTCTGCAGAACAACTCAAAGATATATGGCAGGTTGTAGTGCATATCCCTTGAGGAACTAGGACTCTGTTTTATTGCTGAACTATTGTTTAAGCTATCATTCCTTTTCTTCCTTGATTGCTTTCCCTTTGTTTCTGCATTCCTTCACTTCCCTAATTAATAACTGCTTAGTCTGCTCTTTGGAAGTCAGGGAAGACCTAGGAGACTAGGTCTTTTTCTATGCCTTTTTCTACAAGCATGAAAAGACTATGCCTTTTTCTACAAACATGAAATGTGGGGCACAAAGGTGCTTTGTACCAGGAGGGCTCCACAGGGCCCTTTCATTTTTATCCCCACTTTTCTTTAACACTCTTCAATCCTGAGGGGAATAGGGGTAAGACAAGAAAGGGAATAAAGTTTTGGATAGAGAAGTTAATCATAAACTCGTCAGAGGAACTCAGTTTTAGGACTTATTTCACTACTACTGGACCTGAAGACAAGAATTTGATTCCTTAGGTCTTACTGCATGTGTGGGGATCTTCTCTTCAAAGATACTCACTGTTGTCCGGGAGAATCCTGTTTTCCAGGCCCAGGTAAAATTCAATACTGTCAGCCAGTCCCAAAACAGGGGCTGCCATAGAATAGGTACCCAACAAATATTTGTTGAATAAATGAATGAATACCCCTTAGGCAAGGAGGTAAGTGAAAGGACAACCAAGGAATAGAAAGGAATGGGAAAGAAGACTTATAATGTTCTCCTCAAAAATCTCCTTTTTCAAAGCTTCCTTTAGAAACGAAACTGACTTTGTCCTCAGGTGTTACGAATTCATTATTAAACTCTCTAGAAGAGTTTGCTCTTGAAGGAATCAGGGGCGTGCCCATAACCTGCATAATCCTTGTATTTCTTATGCTTCGTTCCAGAGGCTGCTTAAAAATTTATACATACAAAACACTTCACAAGCGCTCAGCAGAGATGTCACTTTCAAAGCACAAGTATTCAATTCAAGTTCCTCTCCCAACGAAAGCAAATATACCTATTTAACTTTTCCCTATTGTTCTTTTTTTTTTTAAAGATTGTTTTTTTGATGTGGACCATTTTTAAAGTCTTTATTGAATTTGTTACAATATTGCTCCTGTTTTATGTTTAGGTTTTTTGGCCACAAGGCATGTGGGAATCCTAGCTCCCCGACCAGGGATTGAACCTGTACCTCCTGCATTGGAAGGCAAAGTGTTAACCACTGGACTGTCAGGGAAGTCCCTCCTTATTGTTCTTAAAGAGGAACAGAAGGAAAACAAGCCACTCCCTAGTACATAGCATCAGCGTTCTTTTACATAATAGCACCGAGAAGAAATCAGCTTGGAACTTTTGGAAGGCTGTGTTCCTCTACTTTGTTTCTAGAAGAAGCCTTCCGATTATAATCATTATCTGTACATTTACTGGATTCCTGCTACGGGAAGTGTGCATACTAGAAAGTTAATCTTTCTCCAAAAGTTTAATCCTGCAATTCTGGAGTTATATCCGAAGCTTAAAGATGGTGACTTGATCCTGTATTTGGGTGGAAAAGACAGTAGGCACTTTGTGCTCGGAGAATAATTCCTCCTACCTCAACTATCTAAAGCTTCATAGAAACAAATGGATTTCCGTTGCAACTCTGAAGTTTAGCTATTGTGAGGCATTTAATTACTGGAAATTAAATTGTGTCTGACTTTAAAATATTAAGTCAAGTATTTACTTCTGAATACACACTGGTTAAAAGTCTTTGTTGTTTAAAAAAAATATGTATACAACCATACGTGCCAAACTGTGAGTTATACATTTAATATATATTAGCAAGGCCCAATTTTTGAACAAGATTAGTTAAATAAATAGTACATTTAATTAAAATTTAATTATTATAAAATACTTAACAAGGGTGTTTTCAAAAGCATTTGGATTTCTTAATGAGATTAGAACAGATTAATATAAATGCCAGGGTAAATCAAAGTTCACTTTTTTCAGATTTAATTAAATTTCCCCTGGAAAGAAAAATGTGGCATGAGGACTTAAAAAAAAAAAGTCTCTGCCTTCTTTGGATCTCAGAATATTTCAAATACATTTTTTCAGTGCATTGGGACAGCATTTGGAAATGATCTAGTAACGGAAAGTGGTGTGATGTGCGTGCTTTGAACATACTGCCATCAAGTGGTGGTGGTAATTTTTTATAACTAGAGGAGTAGATAACTTGGGTTCAGAGGGTGTTGCCTCTGGCCCTGAGGAAGTCAGCTAGCAGGGGCAAAGCCTCCTTCGGCCCTTCACACGACGCTCAGTCTCCGTGAAACAGTTCTCATGAGAGTGTGTTTGACCCAAACCCAAGCCCTGCCCCCTCATTTAAAGCCTCTTTGGCTCCTTGAGCTCTGACGACTTGCTGTGGGGTCCGTCTATGCCCACTCATTCTAACCCCAAAGGCTGCTGTCTGTTTTTCCTACTTAGTAACTCACTCCGATCTGCTCCCCCAGGTTGTGTTTGCTTCACAGCCCCAGCCCTTGTTTTTTCCTGGCGTCTAACCTGGGCAGCTCTGGTTATGCTTATTTGCTAATTCAACATGTATATGGCACACACTGTGGGCCAGGCACTGTGCTAAGTACTTATCAAGTAGTCACAAATATTAACTCACTTTTTCATCATGGCAACCCCATGGCAGAGTCGCTATTGTTATCAACCTTATTTTATAGATGAAGAAACTAAGTAACTTGAAAGACTAGGATTCAACCCAGCCAGGCTGATTCCAGAATCTCTGCTCTGAACCTTTACAGGCTACGCTACCATTCCCATCCAGAATTGGAGGACAGGGCTACATGTTCTGAACAGTAAACTTTAAACCATGTTCACAGATGCTACACATACAACAGCCCAGGCATTTAAAACACACAGATTCATGGAGCATTAAGCAAATAGTATATTTTAAGATAAGCAGTAAGATTGCCTTATAAAGCATTAAAAATCTAGAGTCCAGTTTGATCCCTTTCGCACTTATCCTTAACTCTTCTTTTATTTTATTCATCCCCGCCTAATCTCATACATGATTTTGAATTAAAGAGTTTATTTGTTACTCACATTGAGTCTAAACAATTACGGAGGCTGGGAGAAATTTTCCAAGTGCTTTATCCCCCTTTTTGGGGTTAGCTCAGCATCTAAGTGCCTCTTGTCCTTTTCTCTGGATTTTAGGTTCATTTACTTTCTATTTTTCTTCTTTGCTACAGAAGGAACTACTTAAAGCTGTGGTTCTCAAATTTTTGATCTCAGGAACTCTTTACATTCTTTAACATTACAAAGAAATTTTGTTCATGTGGATTAGTATCTATCAATATTTACCACCTTTGAGATTAAAATGGAGAATTATTCACTTACTATATATGTTAGTTATTAATATATATCAAAATAAATTAAATATATAATAAATGTATATAATAATTCTTAGTTTAATTTAAATATAATTATTATTTATATAATAAATATATAAATAAATGCTACATTAAAATTATGTATAGTACATTAACATATATTATAATAATAAACCCTTGACATATTAGCATAAAGAACATATCTTTATGAAAAACATATGTTCAAAGCCAGAAATACTTTGTGGGAAGAATGGCATTGTTTTGTATTCTTGTAAATGTCTTTAACCTTTGGTTTAATAGAAGACAGCTAGATTCTCACATCTGCTTCCGTATTCAACCTGCTGTGACATTACATGTCATATAGTTCTGGAAAACTCCACTGTACACTCATGGGAGAATGAGAATGAAAGAGGCAAATAATGTCTTAGTATTATCAGGAAAATAATTTTGACTTTACAGACCCCTTGGAAGGGTCTCTGACAATACACTGAGAACCATTGGTTTAGAAAGAACAGATAGGAGAGAGGGGAGAAAAAGTAGGTCCACTGGTATCCTGTTCCCAGCTGTCATTCATCTTTTTTAGAATGTGGTAAAAGGGAAGGAGCAAGAGAAAGTGAAGGAAGACTTTTCTACATTTTGAGCAAAAACACACTGTGAATTTTTTCTCTAACTTTGAAGAAGAAAGATTCTTATTTTATTCTCGTTGTAAGAAAAATGAAAGAGCCTGCCTGACTATTTTTTCAGACCAGAGTCTCGAGTAATTGAACACAATACTAATTTAACAAGACAATTGTCAGCCACTTTGCCCTAGGAACACTTAGAAGCAACTTGGAACTTCCATAAAGTGCCTTGGAAGAGAGTTATAAATTTTACTGAAAATATTGTAAAGAGAGGAAAGGTTTTGGGTTTTAGTGCTGAGAATTTAGTTATGAACTAATTGTGACCACACTTGAAGGAAATAATAGTAGCTAGAGAGTCACCTTTACTATAAATGTTACACTATTACCATTACCACCACCATCACTGCTACTACTAACCATAATAATAATGTTGTGCACTGTGTAGATGGAACTCACTGTTTCACTTTCCAGGCTCCCAAGCAGGCACTAGCGGTCCATTTGACAACAATAGTCTCTATATGCTGAATTTTCTATCAGGCAAAGTGTTGCCTCCCCAAGAGCCCTGGAAAAGTAGAATCCCAGAAGAGCTGGGTGTGACCCTTCCTCCAGATTCTTCATTTTACATTAATTAAGTATTAATCAAGGTCCGGAAGAGCAAAGTGAATCACCCAAGTGACACAATATCTAGTCATTTAAATAAAAAGAACTAGAAAACAGATCTCCAGACCCTAAGTAGATAAAATATGTTTCCATTACCTCTTTACAATTAAATAACTATAATAATAACTCACAGTCACAGAGACCTTACTATAGGCATGCACACTTCTAATTTGATCAGCTCCATTTTTAAAAATAATTTCAATTCTAACACATTATTTCTTTTCTTTTTTAAAAAACATTTCTAATTTCCAGTTTCTTGAGAGAGGCCTAGGCACATTGATTTCCAAATTTTTTATTTTCTAATATATATATTTAAGGAAATAAATTTTCTGGTAAATATTGTTTTAGTTACAGCCCACAATTTTTTATATGTAGTTCTTTAAGTGCTTCTCAGTTCCAAATATTTTGTAATTTGCGTTGTGATTTTGTCTCTGATGCACTGATTATATAGAAGTGTGTGCATGTGTGTGTGTGTGCGTGTGTGTACGTGTACACCTCTGGTTAATTTTCGAGTACATATTGTGTGGGGAAAGGGTTTATTTTGTTTGGATTTTTGTTTGTTTTTTATCACCCAAAGTCCACAGTTTACTTTAGGGTTCATTTTTTTGTGTTGTACATTGTATGAGTTTTGATAAATACATAATGTCATGTATCCACCATTACGGTATCAGAGTATTTTCACTGCCTCCAAAATCCTCTGTGCTCCACTTACTCATCCTTCCTTCCCACTAAACCCCTGGCAACCACTGATCTTTATACTGTCTCCATAGTTTTGCCTTTTCCAGAATGTATTATTGTTGGACCATATCATGTTTTACTGCCTTTCATTTGTTTTTATGTTATTTTTTTTGTTTGTTTCAGTTCTAGCACCACACAAGTTGTATAAATGAAAATCTGACACATAGTGTATTGTCTTAAAGCTTTGGGGGTTTTTTGGTTGTTATTTGTTTGGGTTTTTTTTTTTTTTTTTTTTTTTTGGATGACTTTGCCCACACCTCCAGCTGTCTGAAAGATTAAAAAACACACAAAAACATGTAAGTTTTCTCAGCATTTCTCTGAGGTGGTGGGTGGAATCTTTTAGCCCATGAGGGAGTACTTTGAGGCTACTGGCTTTATGTCAGGGGCTCAGATTCAGTTCTTCCACTTTGCAGAAGCTTTAGAACCTTAAATTTGGTTAAACCAACTTACCTCTGGGTGCTAAACTGTCAATAGATTTACAGGTTTGGAGGGGAATGCATGGTCAGATGGTACATTCACTGAGAAACAGTGAGAAGTTGCAAGGATTCATATTATATAAAGGAATTCGGTCACTTGGCATATTTTTGTTGTTGTTGATAATAATTACATGATTGATGTTTTTGGCAAAAGGAAAACACCATATCAAATTTTCCATCTTTGGTCTTCTCCCTCATCAGCTATTTCCGTAATATGAGTAAGGCGTCGAGAAAAATGCCAAGTCAACATCAAATTGTAACTGGGTGAATTTTTAAACAACTAACAGCTTTTTTCTCCATTGGGGTTCTTGACTTTTACCTCTCTTGCCACATCTTTCACTCTTGTATTTGTGGCTATAATGGAGAAAAGAGATATATTACATCATTCACCTTTGAGTTTCTCTGCCCATTCCTTGTCAGAAGGTTCTTTTGGCTCCCTTCCTGCCCCACACCCCATGCAGTCATTCATGGTAGTTCAAAGTGGATATCAATTCTGGGAGTCCTAATATTGGGTTGGCCAAAAATTTCGTTTGGGTTTTTCCATAACATCATAAAGAAAAACCCAAATGAACTTTTTGGCCAACCCAATATTATATTTTAACCAGAATTTGTTTGACTTTTCCCTTATGTAGCATCTCTTGACCCCCAGATTTCACCCTAAAGATCAGACTTAATCTTATGAAAATTTCACAAGGAATAAAAGTTTGTCTCTCCTTCTTCCCTTTATCAGTCCCCGCTTCCATTGCCAGGATTACTATCTCTTTCATTACACTCAGCTCATCTACAACTTCCTGCATCCCATTTTCTGCTAATCTTCTTAAAGAAATTAACATAAAACTATGGTGTAAGTGGAATAAGGTCTAAGATGTGATCCCTTAAGTTTCCAACGGTCTTCGGGTTAACAGAGGGCTCCTGATTTCTAAAAAACTTTAAATACTCAAAGAAAAGCAGCTTTTAGAATTATATGATAGACATTGGGCTTATATTTTAACAGGCTTCTTATGTAATGTTAGTCTCTTCTGTGCTTCCAAATACTCATGCATTTTCAACCTGTACTAGAAATAAGCACAGTGATTTCTTCTCTTTCCACTTTTTATGCAAGGTTTTATACACACACACATATAAATATATATGTATATGGATACACATATCAAAGAATATGGTATGGAAATTGCTAGTAGCTAGCATGAAGAGGCAAAGATAGAATCCATTCTTTGGATATGACTTCCTGATATGGCATATTTTCATTTTCTACTGACAATTTATTTAAATTCATATGCAGTAGACTTGTCCTCATGAACATTTTGCCAGAATAAAAATTCCACCTTGACTAATGAAATAATGTTACTTTCAAAGCAATGGAACTTAATATAATTATTGGTCTTCACATCATCACGATTTTAGCATACATTACAATCATTAATTTCCTGATGCTGTTAAAATCCTGCCTTGTCTTTGGAGACACCCTAAGTATCTTTAATAGGAATTATTTGGCAAGCCAGCAGGAATTTAATATAAGAAGAGATCCATCTGGTAGATATATCAAATTATTAATAGTACTTGGACACTGAGTTCCACTTTTCAAAAACTAATTAAGCATAAAAAATCAATTTCTTAACAAATATCGATGTGTTTTCATTATAACTTCATCACAGTTGCCTTCCTCACATCTGAGTGGTTTGGAATAAATAAAATTTTTGAAGACCTGTTATTAACTTGGTGAAATACCATAGATGATGACTGAGTAAGAAGACTGAAGTTAACTTCATGCTTCATTTAAATGTCTGGATCTATTTTGCATGGCTCTAGCCAGTCTTCTCAAACTTTTAGAGGACTTGACAGTTTAATCACATGCTTAGATCAGATATGTAAGAATATGTATGGAAATTGCTAGTAGCCAGAGCAAATACAGGCCTTACTTTGGATTGGACTTCCTGATGCAATTCAAAATAGCATGATTTAAAGCATCCAGTTTAGTAGTACAAGAATTCAGCTGTCTCCAGGGTGGCGCATAATCTGAAGGCAAACTCTTTTCTCCTTGGGGATTTGACTTATTAAAGGCAATTGTCTCCTACTATGTGGAATTTTGTGGAATGCTCAGGTAAAGTTTGTGGCTGTGGTGTCTATTGATCCTATAGAAGACCTTCAAATTCTATGAAAGTTTGTAATCTTCATGTAGGCCTTAAGAATATTCCCCCCAACATTTAACCCTCTATTTATTCTTTTGGAGGACATAGAAAGATAGATAATACTCAAAAAAAAGAAACTGGCTAAGGCTGAAAGAAGTACCCACAGATACTTTGCCTTTAACATGTACACACACACACACACACACACACATACACACACACACACAAACCTCCCAGCTTTCCAGCATTCCAATGTGGAAAGGTTGCAAATGCCATGGAGATTGAGGATCCAGATTCAAGTGGTACCTAGGTGTCAGATCTGGGACAGAGTTTGGCAACAATAGGTCCAATCTATAAAGACATTCACAAGTCTATTATAACATACTGTGGGCTTTTCATAAAGTCTATTCAGTTTAAAGTACTGTTCTTCATTCTCAAATTTTCTGATTCTTACTTCTTTTGGTGTAAAACATTCTTTCCTATGTGAAATGATGGCCAGAGAAGATATGGTGCTTGTTTTTATGTTTTTACTTGAAAAAAAAAAAAGCAAGAAAGAAAATTGGCAACCTGACATTGGCTTTCAAATTTGCTCTTGAAATATTACCAGCTGGAAAATCCAAGAGTCTGGAAATCATTATCACACTTGGAGCATGGAGCACACATCCTTCCTTCATTCTTGCTAAATGAAAGGGAATTATTATTTTGGTTTTATAAACCATTCCAAAGAACGTTTTTTATGTTATTGCCCTGTCCATTCAGAGAAGTTCCCTTCACAAAAAACCAAAATGAAACAAACAAAAAAACAAGCTAAAAAGTAAATAAAGAATCAAGAGGGAATGTAACTGTAGTATGGTTATAGCTTATTTCATGAAGTACATGGATGACTGAAATGCTGCCAAGATATCATATTTCTTTCCCTCTAATCCCGTATTGCCTATAAAATTAGTACTGTGATTTCCTTTGACCTAAAAATATCACATAATGCAATAAACTTTTCTTCTAGTAATCTAGGGAAATGATTATGAAATGGGAATTTTTGATAACATATTTGAAAGGTACCAATAAAAAATGTGAACAGATGAAGTCTGAAAAATCCATGAGAGCTTAACTGTGTAGAACCTAATGCATCGTGATAAAAATACAGATTCACAGTGAGAAGAAAAATTAAAAGTAACTTTCTCCATGTGATTTTTGAAGTCATCAGAGAGTCAACCTAATCTGTACCACCTCTATTTCTAGTTGTACTACCGTGTAGTTAATCAGCCTTCAATGGCTCTTTCCTTTCAAAATGGGCAGTGAATGTATATTGTTAGGTATATTTCTTTATAAATATCGATTATGTTAATTTGATTGATATAGTGTTTTTTCAGGTTTTCTATATCCTTAAAGAATATTTTATCTACTTTATTAAGAGTAAATTTTCAAAGTCTCAAATATAATTTTATATACTTTTCATTTTAATTTTATATAATTTTAATTTTCATTTAGTTCTGCCAGTTTTTGCTTCTATTATTAGTTGCGTGACAAATAGGATTATTATATATATATTTAATTTTTATTGGACTATAGGTGATATATAATGTTTTGTTAGTTTCAGGTGTACAGCAAAGTGAATCAGTTATACATATATCCACTCTTTTTTAGATTCTTTTCTCATATAGGTCATTACAGAATATTGAGTAGAGTTCCCTGTGCTATACAGTAGATTCTTAACTGTCGCGGCCTCTCTTGTTGCGGGGCACAGGCTCCAGACGCGCAGGCCCAGTAGTTGTGGCTCACGGGCTTAGCTGCTCCGCAGCATGTGGGATCCTCCCAGATCAGGGCTCGAACCCGTGTCCCCTGCATTGGCAGGCAGATTCTCAACCACTGCGCCACCAGGGAAGCCCGGTCTTGTTTTATTTTAAAATCAAATTTGATGATCTATGTATTTTAATTGTTTAATTCATGTACAATGGAATTATTGATGCATTTGGGTTTAAGTCTATTATATTGCTACTTATTTTATAATTGTCCCATTTTTTCTTATTCCTTTTTCCCTCTTTTCCTACAAGCTGTTGACTTAAGTGTTTGCTTAGTTTTCCTAAATTTTCTCTACCAGCTTTTCAGCTATATCATTAAAAAGTTTAGTGGGTTGTTTTAGGGATTAAATATGTAACCAGAATTTATTAATATACACCTTAATTTATATTATACAGTACCTTAAGTTATTGTTAAGAACTTTACAATAATATAGTTCTACTTACTCCCCTCTCTTTCATTGTGCCATATTGGTGGCATATATATTTACTTCTATATATGTTATAAACACCAAAATACACTGTTATTGTACATGCATTCATTGATTGCCTTTAAAAAATAGGAGACAAGAAAAAAGTCTTTCATATTTATTAACTAATACATTCCCCATTTCCAGTGTTCTTCCTTCCTTTATGTAGATATGAGTTTCCATGAGGTACCATTTTCCTTAAGCCTGAAGAATTTACTTTAACATCCTTACAGTGCAGGTCTGCTGGTATCAAATTTCCTCAGCTTTTGTTATCTGAAAATGTCTTCATTTTGCATTCATTGTTCAGGGATTAATTTTGCTGGATATGGAATTATGGGTTAAAGGTTTTTTCTTTCAGTACTCTAAGGATATTCTATTGTCTCCTGATTTGCATTTCTTTAATCCCATCAGTTGTCATTCTTCTCAATGCTTTCCTCTAGTGTATGTAATATTTTTTCTTCTCTATGTACTTTAAGGTTTTCTCTTATCCTTTATCTTTATGCAATTTGACAATTTGACATTTGACAATAAGTCTTTGTGTAGTTTTTCTTTGTGTTTTTCCTGTTTGTGAAATTACATGTATATTATAATTGTATATGTATATATATTTTTAATCAACTTCAGAAAATGGCTATTGTATGTTCAAAGATTTTTTTTCTGCACCAGTATCTCTTTTCTCTTCTTTTGAATCTTCAGTCACACATATTAGACTTTTTGATATTTTTCCATAGGTCACTGGAGCTCTGTTTATTTTTTTTTCAGACCTTTTTACTCTTTGTGCTTAGTTTGGATAGTTTCTAGTGTCTTACTTCAAGTTCATTTATATTTTCTCCTAAAGTCTCCAATCTACTGTTAAGTCCATCCAACACATTTCACATTTTAGAAAAAAGATTTTTCAGATGTAGAACTTCCATCTACTTTTAAAAAACTAATTTCCATTACACTGCTTGGCTTCTGTATCTGTTCACATATTACATCCATATTTTCATTTACATCCTTAAAATATTTATATTTTGTACAGTTGTTTATTGTCTTTGTCTGCTAATTCCAACATCTGTGTCATTTCTGAGTCTGTTTCTTTTGATTTTTTTTCTGATTATGGGTCACATTTTTCTGCTTCTTGACTGTTTGTTTGACATCAAAGATGCTACATTGTTGAAACTCTAAAATTCCTTGTCTTCCTGTAAAGATTAAGGTTTTTTTTTTTTTCTGGTTGGCAGTTAATTTATTGGATAATCAACTTTATCTTACTAGAATTTCTTTTTAGGCTTTGTTAACTCTTATGTTATGGTTAAAGTATCCCTGCAATGAAAGACATCTTTTCTTTCTGGGTTCTCACCCTAATTTTCAGAGTCTTTAGTGAGGTTTCTCCACTTTAGCTGGTTGAAACTCCAGTCACTTCTAGAAGTGTGCAACTTCCAGTCAGCTCCCAATCCCCCTGTGCATGGGAAGGCTTGTTTTTGATCAGATCCAAGGAGACACTGAGCTAATTTCTAGACCTACTTCTGTACATAGCTTCTTCTACTCCATTATTCTATCCAATAAATTCCAGCTGCTTCTTCAGCCTGAAACTCCAATCTCTGTTTCCTCCACCTAGTGAGACATTTTCCCTCTGTTTAATGTCCATTTCTTCAAGTCACAGTCAGGAAATATCCCCCAGGAAGAAATCTGGGGAGACTGTGCACTATATGTCCACTGCCTGAAAACTTGCTTTATATATTTTTCTAGTTTTATAATTGATTACAGTGGATGGGAAGCATGACACTCTTAATTCCGTCATGGTCATAACCAGAAGCAGAACATGGGAAGAAGCAATTCCTATGTTCACATGTCCCTTTGTGATCATCATTATCCTAAGTACAGAGGAATGGGACCTAGCCTGTGACACAGAACAAAAACAAATTATACAACATAAATATAGGTGCTAAAATGACTGGTACATGCTAAATATCCTGTTGGCATACATAGATTCACCCCACAGTATTTACTGAGTGAGCATTTTGACAGTCCTAGGTTTGGGTCTGTGAAAATTTTTCTAGGTTCTGTATATCTGAAAATGAAAAGCAGTACATGTATTCAGATATCCGAGATTCTACTGGTACATTTTAGCCCACTGGAATTGAGAGGAAAAGGTTACCAATTAGGGCTGTCAATAATAATTTTAAGAAAAATCTGACTTGAATGAAAGAGTAGGCTTTGGTGCAATTGGTCAGGAAGAAGAGTCAGGAATTGGTACAGTGTATTGTTATTCATGATGGAATGTGTGGAATTAGAGATTCTGGAGTGTCTGGAAAGTCAGGCATATACTTTTAACAGGAGGTGGGGAACCACTGCAGTTTTGTAATGTATAAGGAAGGAATAGCATGATGAAGGAAGATTAGACTGCCAGAAGTATTCAGAAATAACAGGATAAGTCTTTATCTGCATATGGAAAATTGGAAGCATAATAAAAAAAAGATCCCATCAAGAGTAGAAATATAGGGACTTCCCTAGTGGTGCAGTGGTTAAGAATCCGCCTGCCAATGCAGGGGACACAGGTTCAATCCCTGGTCCAAGAAGATCCCACATGCCGCGGAGTAACTAAGCCTGTGTGCCACAACTACTGATCTTGCACTCTAGAGCCTGCAAACCATAATTACTGAGCCCGCGTGCCACAACTACTGCAGGCTGCACGCCCTAGAGCCCGTGCACCACAACTACTGAAGCCCGTGCACCTAGCGCCCGTGGTCCGCAACAAGAAAAGCCACTGCAATGAGAGCCCGCAACAGAGTAGCCCCTGCTCGCCACAACTAGAGGAAGCCCACACACAGCAATGAAGACCCAACACAGCTATAAATAAATAAATAAATTTATTTTTAAAAAAAGAGTAGAAGTATAGAGGATAATGACTTTCAAGAATTACTCAATTAATCAAAACTGTAATTCTCTGGAAATTATTCATTTATAGAGAAACTACAGTGGAGTTAGTTGTCAAACTTGGCACATGTAGAGATCCAGTTTGCTCTAAAGCATATTCCATGAGAGAGATAAAGATGTGGGCCTATGTGCACAAGTGCAATGTTGCAATAAGAATAATTTGATCACATTCAGCAAAACTAAGGGTTTACTGGCAATGGTTATTTTTTTTCTGGGGAAGGAAAAAGTAAGAAATGAATTCATGGCTCTAAATTGAAGATACTAAAGGTGTTTTGGTTTCTCTGAAAACTTCAATATGGGAAAATAAGAAATTAAAGCAAGAATTCTGACAAATGAACTTTGGCTTATCTCAGTCATAGAACATATGACTCACTCTTTCTCATATGGTACCAAGTTATTTGTCTTGTTTTGTTTTTAACTTGATATTGTTTCAAATCTGATTGCTCTCTAAGATTGAAAATTTAAGTGTTTGCCTGAGAAAGGCACAACCCATATATAAGACAAATCATGTGGCCTGGAAAATATGACACATAAAAGAAAAAGTCATATCTGCTTCAACAGAAAAGACCTCAAGAATTTGGAAACAGAATTAAATTCTCACAGCATTATAGTTATTTGCCACAAATAATATGAACCTAAATCAATACTTGTTTGAAAATGTGTTGAGAAAGACATTAGAAGATTGCAAAACTGAGTTGTTGGCCAGGTTATGGGTAGTTGGTAAGAGTTAGGTGTGTTGGATGAAAGTTGAAAGGAAAGCACTTAGTCTGAGCTTTCAGAATTGAGAAGGGATTGGGATGATGGAGAGAATAGGAGATTTTGTGAAGGTGGTAACTGATGAGCTGGACCCTGAAGGACAGGTAGAATTGGCTGAGATAGGAAGCTGCCTTTTTTGCAAAGAGAGGATGTAGAGATGGGAAAAGTGGGATATAGTAAAGAAATGTGAGCAAGTTGTGCAAAGGGAATTTGTGGCTTACAGTTAAGTTTGGATTGAAGCTAGATTGTAAAGAACCTCCAATGGGGTCTTTTTCCTCCAGGACAGTGGCTCCAAAAATGTTTCCAGCCCCACCCCACCTTCACCCTCCCTACATGAAATGCCCTCTGATATTTTCTGTTCCATTGTATTCTTCACTGTTTCATTTTTAAAGAATTCTGACATGATCCACTATAGGAATTACATATTCTTTTAAGAGGTCAAAACCCACAGTCAGTAAATGCTGCTCTTGTGAAATTCATGAAAGTGTCTGAGTTGCAGAATAGAGAGCGAATATGAACTGGACTGGCTGCAGAGAGTGACTGGAGGGGAAGAGACAGGGAAATCTGGCTTGGCTGCTAATTGTGGGCACTAGGGGAAATATTTGTTGAATTAATGAATATAAAGTGAGCAAGGACATTGCAAAACATGTCAAGGAGAGGGAATGAGAGAATGATCTAAGGTGATGAGAGAGAAATGAAGAAATGCATGCAAGACATATGTAGAGGACCAAATAAGATTTTCTAAAAATCCATCTATGTATATATACTTATGTATGTATAAATATTGAATTAGTAATAAATAAAATCAAAGCAGATTTATGAAATAAATGTCTCAAAAACTTATTGAAATATTATAAGCAAATCTAAACTATTCAAAACTAAGCCAACCATCAATGTAATGGAAAAATTCATAGAGCCTCAGGAGAAAAGGAAAGAAACGTTTAGCATCTACCATGAGTCAGACATTAATATGTACAATTTCTCACTTAATCCTCATAACTCTGTCAAACAAATATTGATGTCCTTGTTCTACAGATAAGGAACTGAGCCTCAGAAGTTAAGTAGTTTTTCCGAAGTCAAAAAACTAGTTGGATCAAAAGCAAACATCTGGAGCCAGGTGTGTCTGGTTCCAAATCTTGGGCTTTATCGATAGTGTAAAATTCTATTTATGAAAAAATGTTACAATTATTTTTTAAAAGAATAAGGTGTATTTCATTTCAGTACACAGCAGGACTTTTCAAGCCAACTTGTGGTCTCAAAATAACTCTTTGTAATCCATCCTTGACTATTTACAAAGAATAAATAAGGATTTATAAATAAATGACAGGTAATGTTTTAAAAAATAAATGTTTAATTTAGTTTTAAAATTGCTGTGATAGTTACGATTAAATGCAAGATCCAGATACACTAAAAATTTAATTAAAAAACAGTAAGGATGCCATCTCAAGAACAGATGGGAAACTGTCCATTTCTTTAATCATCTCCTCTCCCAACTGATTCCACATGGGGAAACAAACAAGTCACATATCATATTAATGCAAAACACCAACATGAGCAGTGCTAGAAACCTTGCCCAGAGCTGGGATTTCAATGGAAAGACAATAGATTTAATGGGAAACTTGGAATAATAACTAAACTACCAATTTCAAGAAAAAACACACAGTAAAATGCATGTATTTCAGTAATAGCTCAAATTTTTCATTAATATTTTAATGTCAGATCACTTTCAACTGGGATGCTTTAGGAACTGAAAAAAATTATCATGTTCTTTCTGTGAAATGAAAGACTTTGCCTTAATTTTGTAGTGTCTGTTCTTCATTTATCTAAATTCTGTATAAAAACTTCTTTTCCAAAATACCACATTGGCAGACTGGGACCTGGGTTCCAAAGACAAACACTACAAATAACTCTTTGAAACAAACAACAACCAAACAGCTCCTACAGATGGGCACAGAAATATTTTGCTCTGACGTGGGAATAACAGCACATATCTATGGATGGTTTATGAGCTCAGGCATTCTCTTCTGGTGCAGCTGTGGAATTCGATGCACCCTCACCTACATCCTTCCCCAAAAGCAATTTTCTCAGCAATCTAGAAAACATTGGTTTCTATCCCCCAGGCGTTATAGACTGAAATTAAAGCTTGGAACTTCTTAATAAATGTGTAACACTAGTCTTCAGTTTAAATATACTACTGGGATGACAAGCAGCAGGAGTGTCTTGGAGGTCATTTCCAGGCAGGTATTCATCCCTTAGAAGCATTTTCAGGGATGACTTATTTCCAATGGATAAAGGTTTACTAGATATATTCCCCCAAGCTGTAGAGGCTGTTTGGAATCTTATAGTCTTCCGAATTTGGATAACTCTAATGTGAGACATAGCAAATGCATCAGGCTCCAATTCTGTTGGCAATAAATCTCCCTCAGAATTCCCATTGTATTTAGTTATGCCTGCTGCGTTGGGTGTGAGGAAACTCATGGGATAGGAGATTTCAAAGTTAAGTAAAGCCAACAGTGAAATAGTACTAAACTTTTATCCAATCAGGACACGTGGATCAATTTCAGATTAATCTTAAAAGACATTTCTTCTATTAGGACATTACTGTTATTATTCTTACAGTTTAAAAGAATCATAATTTGATGTATCCAAGCTTTTGGGGGAGAAAATTCCTTATATTTGTGACATACATATATATACTATTATATATGTATATCATTTTTCCCATTATTCTATCTAAACTTGTAGAAATTACTAAAGGAAAATTTTTCTTACCATTGTTAAAGACCATAAGGAAGACTTTATTCAAGGGACTACTGCAGTGAGGTTTTGCAGTAGGGGATAGAGTTGGGGCTCAATTCTGAATACAACAAGGAAAAGTGGGGATTTACAGCCAAGGAGCAGGGTTGGGTCTATGGGGGGAAAACTACTAAGAGGAAACAGCAGGGCTAAAGGCTAAACTGACTTGACAGGATCCCTGCTGAAGACAGGCCAGAATGATCAGCTATCAAGGGTGAGGGATGAGGTATTAGATCAGATATGGGTGGGGGATTTTCACTAAACTGACCCAGCAGGATTTTTGCTAAAACTTGACAAAGGGGCCAAGGACAGAGTTCAAGGTGGGACCTCAGAGGGAAGAGGGCTCAGAGGAGGCTGACTCGGGTTTGGGCAAGGTGAGAGTCTTTCTCAAACTACAATTTAAAAATATTACCTGGAAGGCAAAACTGACCAGAAAAGAAGCTCATTAAATATTCACCTCTCAAAACAATATAAAGATGTGAATTCCCCTAAATGTTAGTTTTGTCACCACCACCGACAAAACTTGAATGCTTGCTGCGGGTCAGGACCTATACCAGTTCTGGGATTAAAAGATGAATAAGACCCATTCTGTCCCTGTCTGGGTAGCCCATACAATGTAGCAATTAAAACTGGTCATTAGAGTAGGACCTTCCATAGGTTTCTTTAAGAGACAAACAGGAAGAAAAAAATTCCCTTTCAATCAAGCCTCTTTCCTTCTCTTTCTGCTTGTCCAAGAACCCCTTGCTTAATCCACTAGCTTCCCCGCTTCGCCCCTCCCCAACCCACTCCTGCTAACTTAGCGCTCTCGAGGGTCCGCACCGCCGTCTTCCGGCCTTCGAAGCCCACTGCGCTTGCGCACATCCAGGTCTTACCCGCCAGCAGGGGGCAAGTCACGATTTTCTGTCCTCCTCGGCTGGGCTCTGGCGCCCTTCTTCTCCCAGCCTTTCCCTTAGCTCCGGCCTGGAGGCGCTTCCTTAGCAACGGGTCGCCCTTGGCAACAGGAGGACGCGGGCGGGAGGACTGGGTTTCCCGCGCGTTCCTGGCACCTGCCTGCGGTGGGAGGCGCGGGCCGAGGCATGTCGGAGATCCTGTGCCAGTGGCTCAACCAGGAGCTGAAGGTGTCCCAGACCGTGAGTGAGTGTCACAGCCTGGGGAGAGCGGGCCGGGGGCGAGCGGGGCGCGGAGCCTGGAGCGCGGCGCGCTGATGGAAGGTGGCGGGGCAGGCGCTAGCCGCCCGCTCCGGCTCACCTCAGCCGCTGCAGGGCTTCTCCCGCCTCGGCTCTGCCGCTCAGCGTCATCCATCAGCACGGTGGTCCCAATCCCGCAGGTTCTGACCTACCGTGGTGCTCAGCCGTCAGAGGCTTCAGGGAGGGCTCCCTTGCTCCTTTGGAGAGAAGAATTTTCTGGACTCTATCGTCTGGCCCTGACATTGCTCCTTTCACACTCAAGCGTGGTGTGCTACTAAGCCAACGAAATATGAGGCCTGAAAGCCAGCTACCGCGCTACTAAATGTGTGCCCCTGGACAAGTTACAATACCCTCTCCTTCTTCCAGTGTGTCTCCTCCAGTATAAAATAGATCCAGTCATACCTGCCATACCTAACTGCCTCGCAGGAGAGGAGGGTGTGTGAAATGAGTTAATGCAGAATATGTTAACTTTTACAAATTTCAGCAGTCTTAGCTCAAATGTACACATTAGCTGCTTCTGACCACTTTTCACTCTTCCCAAAGCTGACCTTCTTCACTAACCTGATTTTACCCGAGCCATGAAGTTGCCGCCCCAAGTTTCTAAATCTCAGAACCACAGAGGCAGTTTTACATGTTGGCACCTTCTGTGACAGCCAAAATTCCAGAATAGCACTACACCCCATTCAGCTTCTTTCTGTTGTCTCTTAAGGCTTAGTTCATTTTCCAGCTGGTACGGTTTTTGCTCAAAGCAAGAGGTTTTCAGACCGAATCATTTCATCCTTGCATAATGCCAACTTGCTACCAGAGGGGCAATAGTGCCAACTCAACCTTAAGTCTTAAGTCATCCACAGAATTTGCTAGATCAGTAGTGTTTCTGCAGCCGCACAGTATTTGTTACCAGCGTTTAAGATCTTTAACTTTGGAGCTTCTCCAGTTGCCTTTCTTGAGGCATAAAACCCGGAGTTTTTCTTTGCCAAACCACCACCGGCACAAGCCCTGGGAACCGCAGTAATTTTTTCCCCCAGGATTCTATGATCATCCCATGTGTCTCTGACTGTTCCTCACCTAAAATACGATGCTGATCTCAGGATGGCGTTTAGCATTTTTCTTTTCATATTTCTTTCTCACCATAGGAGCCAAAATGTAATAACATGCCCTTAAGATATACTCTTGCGAAGAAAAGCAGTTACAAATTGCTGAGTTCAATTTGGTTTATTTACTTGATTAATAAAAACCGCACCCTTTGCTCAAGTCCCTAAGACTCTGTTGTATATTGAAACACGTTTGAGAAAAGTAAATAAAATTCATAAGAAATATATAAAAACAGTAGTATGCCATTCTAATTGTAATCATTTTGGGAATTTTGGCTTTGAGAGGAGGAGGAAGAATTACTTCATTCCGTGAATATTAAAAGACTGGAGAATTTTTAAGTAAGAATTTAAATAACATAAACTATAAATGGAAAATTCCCAGTGTTTGCTTTCCCGAAGCATAACGCTGGAAGCTGTTAGCAGAGACAGCTGCAGTATTCTGCATCCCATTCACTAGCAATACATATTCATTTTTTGATCCCAATTGCTAAGAGGAGCCTAAAAAGAGAGAGACAATCCCCTAAGTAACCAAATTCCATATTGTAAAAGGCTTTTCTGACTGTAGGGCACACATTCAACTGTGTTTGGAAACAAACAAGATAGGATTTGTGCACCTAAGAAGCGCACTGCCAGTTGATTTCTGTCATTAGATAAGCCATCCTATGGTGTACAATGGAAGGCTTAGAATGGTTTAGAGGAACTCTCATGGAAGGACTGTTAAGTGGGTACAACCTCTGGGGAAAGTAATTGGGCAATTGCTGGATAAGGGTCCTGTTAAGAGCAAGGATTTGGAGGCCAGACTGTTTAGGTTGAAATCACTTATTCACACTTACTAGCTAGTGACCTTGGGCAATTTATTTACCTAAATTTTATGATATTCGAAATAAGGGTAATAATAATATCGCATTGAGTTGTGTCAAGACTAAATGAGACAATAAATGTAAAACATTTAGAATAGTCCCTGAGACATAGTAAATGCCAAATCTTACTTTACAGAAACTATCATACAAAAATAAAATCACCAATATGTAAGGACATTTGAACAAGGATGTTTATTGCTACATGGATTGTAGGGGCAAAAAAGAAAAAAAAATGGAAACAGTTTGAATACCCTTCAGTAGCAGAATACTTGGGTAGATAATGCAATGGACTGTTACACAGTTGTTAGAACAAATGAGGTAGTTGCTATAACTTTTCACCTGAAGAATGCTCAAGTAAAACACAAAAGTTATAGCTTATTGTAACCAATATAATTTCATTGTTGCATGAGGATGTGTGAGAGAAAAGTGCAGAGAGGCATATACTGGGCTGTTGACATACACGGGACTCTTCATTTTGTGGTTTGTGTAAGCATAGAGAGAAGTGTGGAAGGACATAAACCAGTGTGTTGGTATTGGTTACCCTGGGAAAGAAGATTGCTGGCTTTTTTTTTATACATCTGTGTTATTTGGCTTTTTGCTTGTATTGCCTTTATAATTTGAAAGGAAAATACAGTATAGCCTTACAAATATAAAATCAAAGAAGTAGATCAAACATCACATGACGAAATAGGAGAAAAAGAGGTTTAACATTTTGGTTGAAATATAGTAAGTATCTTAAAGTATTGGAGGGTTACATAAGAGTTATTTTCTCTAATAAAGTTTATAAATGGAAGAAGAAGAATAATAAAAGTTATCCCTTCTTGAGCACTTAGGTACTTACACCAGGCGCTGTGCTAAGCCTTTTACATAGGTTTTCTTTTTTAATCTTTAAAAAAGCTCTAAGAGGCATTGTCCCAGTTGTACAGATGAGTAAAAGAGGCTGAGTGAGCTTGGTAATTTGTTCAGGGTCACCCATCTAGTAGGTCCTAGAACTAGAATTTGAAGCTACATCTTTGACTAGTGCTTTTAGGCACTGTATTATATATTAGAGTTTATGCTTAGGGAATATATTTTTTTAAAAATTTACCCTCCCAAATGTATTCATCTGAGCTCCTTTTAATGAGGATTATTGTTCAATTTGAAATCACAAGCAGTACAGAAATTCAACCACCCAGGCATGTTGTAACTTCACAGGGGATAACCTAATTCCTACATGCTTAAATGGCAAAGGTGGATTTATTGGTGTTTTTAAAAAGTGGTTCAGTCCATATGTTTCTTGCTGGGACAAAGAAAACAGAATGAGAATGCCAAGTGAATGCACTGCTGTCATTGGAGAGGTAGCTAAAGCCGATTGATTTCTGGATTATTCTGAAAGGTAGAAGTCAATTTGGGTAAAGCATCTCATGTTGAATTTTGCATTGTCTGGACTACCCTGAATATCAGCAGTAAGAAAATGAATTTCAATGATCCTCAATTGAGAATGGTCTCCCTCCACTTAATGAGGTTTCTGGGAGTCACCAGAGGCTTGATTAGTGTCAACACCTGAAGATTCAGATCTATGTTACTAAAGCTAAGGATCTCCAGTGAGTTAAGTTTAACTAAACCGTTTGTCCTGGAAAATAATGCTTAGATGTATATGTTAATGAAATGTCTTAAAATACAAAAAGTTGTTCAACACAAAATCACATCTGAAATTCAAGCAATTATTTTTATAACAAAAATAAGCAATATAGAATAATGTTACTAAGAGATCTGCTGTAAAATTCTTTACAAACTCTCAGTTATTTTCAAGAATAAGCATTGCCTCTGTTTTACAAAACGCCTATGAATACACTGTAAGAGGAAACTGGCATCAGAATGTCATAACTAAACATTCTCCACAAATGAGTAGAAGCATTTGAATTCCATGTACTGAACAGATCAGATTCTTTGTAAAAATGGTTGTGTAAGACAGTCCATACTATTTTGGATTCTGGATGGAGCTATATTGAAAATTGTAAATACCTTATTATGCATACTTTTATTGTTTCAATAGTCTTAAACATTGTTATCAGTAGTAACAAGGAACCAATAAAGAGAAAACTGAGTTAATAAAGTTTAGTATCCCTAAGTCTTGATTTTGTAGTAGCCAAATTATAAATAATGATCTCTAGTCCCAATTTTATACCCTGAGAAGTAATAATAATAATTGCTATATATTTGGGAGGGTATCTAATGAGATTGCAAATGGAAGATATCTACCACAGTGCCTATCATCTATACTAGAGCTAGATACTCAAATATTATTTCAACCACTTTTCTGCCTCTCACTTTAGAATTATGTCTATTATAGTGTCTGTCACATGATAGGCACTTAGTAAATAATTGTTTATTACATGAGAATGTATGAGTGAGACAAAAGTAGGGTAAAGTATTGTTTTTGACTGAACCTTATGGATTTGTTCATCTTGAAAATGTCACCCTGGGTGCTTTGATCCTCACCTTCGTGATTTCAGAAGCTCTGCTTTATTACTTAAAGCAACTTCTTAGGAATTGTCACATGCTAACAGAAATTACATTCTGCTGATTTTATCAGCTACAGTACCAATTCATCATGTGGAAAAGGACAGCAGAATAACGTATACTGGCAATGGAACGTAATGCAAGTCTTGGTGGTCTGGTACACTCAGGAGGAGACCAAATTTACAGATCAGATTGCTCCTTGACAGTTAGAAATTAGACATTACCAAAAGAATCCTCAAATCAAGCTAATACTTGATGTGTTTTACTTTTCTGCTCTAGAGATATTTTATCTAGATATCAGTGAGTGGTTAGATTTGATTAGATTAAGTTAGATTAGATTAAAGTCAGATTCCCTCCTCCTTCTCTTCCCTCAGTGCTTGGGAAAATCATACTGTTCAATGATATTTTCCAGTGTTACTACTACTACAGAAGCTTCTAAAATTATGATATTTGTGTATTTTTCTTCCATTTCAGCATATCTCTATTCTGAATAAGTTTAACTAATACATTTCAAGATTATCATTTACATGATGCGTAAAAAATTTAAATAGATAAATTATTGTGAGTTTTGAGAGATGGCCTATATTCCTTGTTAACTGGTTTTTTTTTTATAAGTGGGTTTCCGTAGTGGCTAATTTTGTCCTTTTGTATTAAATCTCAGTAGTTTTTGTTTTAGAGAGTGGTATTTTCTACTGATGTCCCAAATTTTAGGGACATCCTTAATTTGGACCCCCTTGTGCACTGACTAACTAACCCATTATGCACTAACTATACTTAATCTGGGTTCCCTTGTACACTACTAAAGGTCTTATGTCCACACTTTTTCAAAAGTACCAAATTTTATTTTAAGAAAAAAATAGAGATATCAAAAAATCCTATTGAATATTTATTATATACCATATTTTATAATGTATTGTAATGACATTTTATTAGCCTGTGACCTTACCATATCATAGAGACATAAAATTTTAGATCTGAAAAAGAATCTTAGACATCATTTAATTCTTCTTTGGCACATGAGGAAATCAAATCAGATATGTGTAGAGATTTGTTTAGGGTTATACAACTAGGTAGTGGAAAGTTAGTAGCAGATTCTGAGTACGCTGACTTTTAGTTCATTCCTCTTTCCCCCAGGTATTATTAAACCACACATTTTCTCATACTTTAGCCTTTCAGGGTCATTAGGAAATACATGGTTTGTCATGTAATGTAACAAATTATTTGATATTTCCTGGTTAGTTCAGCAGCATTTTCCTTGATTGAAATTTGGCCTCTGTTGACTAGAAATTGAGACAACAAATCTAATAACAGAAGACTGTTGTATAAATCAATGTCAAAATTTTAAGATATGAAGTTCCAAGAATGCCACCCAAAATTTTAACCATTAAAGAAGGTTATATAATATAGCAATTGAGATTTTTGTTTCAGATAGTAAATCTTGAGAATTATGATGAAGTCTTCAAAGGAGAAAATTATAAAAATTGATCATCCTATTCTGGTACTGGAAGAAAAGAAATTGTCAATGTCCTCCAGCCAAAGAGCACAAGATACACCTGTAGTTGAACAAAACTGAGTTTACTGACTTGTTGCAACACATACCATGAGGAACTGTGGGGCATCTCAAGAAGAGGATGTTAGAAAGCCCTTATAGCATTTGGGTTTGTGTTAGGGGTTTCTTGGGGAGGGCTCAAGGAAGCAGTGCTTTGCTCTGAATTGGATCCTGTAAAGGGAGCATAGACAACTCTATGATTGGATATCTTAATAAAACCTATCTAGGGGGGCTTCCCTGGTGGCACAGTGATTGGGGGTCTGCCTGCCGGTGCAGGGGACACGGGTTCGAGCCCTGGTCTGGGAAGATCCCACATGCCGCGGAGCAACTAGGCCCGTGAGCCACAGCTACTGAGCCTGCGCGTCTGGAGCTTGTGCTCCGCAACAAGAGAGGCCACGACAGTGAGAGGCCCGCGCACCGCGATGAAGAGTGGCCCCCGCTTGCCGCAACTAGAGAAAGCCCTCGCACAGAAACGAAGACCCAACACAGCCATAAATAAATTAAAAAAATTAAAAAACAGAAAAACAAAAAAAAAAAACTTATCTAGGAAGTGGGAGAGCAAAGCAAGGAAAAAGAAAAAACAGCAGCCACTCATATCAGTCAGAATAGGGGGATAATATTTGATCATTTTTTGTGTTTTGGCCAATACTGTTTCGGGCTGAGTTCAGACATGATTACAGAGAGATTTTGTTTTTGTCTTAATCC
The DNA here is from genome assembly GCF_028021215.1 of Eschrichtius robustus. Taxonomy (NCBI): domain Eukaryota; kingdom Metazoa; phylum Chordata; class Mammalia; order Artiodactyla; family Eschrichtiidae; genus Eschrichtius; species Eschrichtius robustus. The sequence goes on from NC_090825.1 coordinate 29,214,127, forward strand.
ATCAGGGTCACTGTGTAGCCTTGTCTGGTGTTGGTGTGATGTGAAATTGATTATGTTCAGCGGGAGAAGGCCGAGGTCTAGCTGTGAGTGCTGGGCCAACTCCTAGGAACACCAGGGCCTAATTGGGCCAGGCCAGTACCCAGCCACCAGCAGCTGCTTTTCTCTCTCTCAAATGGAAGTAAATTTGCTTGGCTTTTAAAATGTGGTTGATAACCTAGGCTAGGTCTTTGATCTTCTAGTGAAGAAGGAGCAAAGGACATTTAGCATAGAATGTGTAGGTCTATAGCCCCTTGTCTACAATCCCCAAATCCCCAAATCTCTTGAGTCATTTGGTGGCAAAACTTGACCAGAAATTCTGTGAGGCTACGTTTTGTCTTTATTTCTCCCACTCAAATGGTTTGCTGTAAAAATCAACTATGTTTGATTACATGTGCTTCCCCAGACTGGCGAGAGTGTTATAGCTTATCTGGCCCCAAGAGTAGGCCTGTATCTGAATTTAAGGATAGGGTCAAATATTTGTTCTCTGAGTACTGAGTTACCTTTAAATAAATAAGTTTGTACTGTAGTCATTGAGGATCTATTACTGAGCTCAACAATTGTGTAATTGATATAACCTGTTGTCTTAGATTAGGAGGCAGTAATAATAACAATAAAATGATCACTGAGCACTTACTATATGCCAGGAATTATGCTACGCACTTTACATGCCATTATCTCATTTAATTCTCAAACCAACTCTCAGGAGGTAGAGCCCATTACTCTCTCTCTTTTAAAGACAGGACACTGAGGCTGTGTAACTATCCAAAGTCCCGGGGCTTATAAATGGTCAAAGAGTCAGACTGGAGTATATTTCTCCAGAGCCTGTGCTCTCCTCATTACCATTTGGAATGTAGAAGGCTTATCTTCTTTTGTGCTTTGTCCAGCTGGCTCAGGTGGAGAAACACATAGACCATTTTGCCCTCTGTCCCAGCCTAAGGTAGACAAAGGCCCACATTAAAGATTTCAGCAAATGAAAACATTAGTGATGGGGATCAGATCTGAGGCTTGGAAGACGGGAGGCATGGCTGAGTGGCTGCTGAACAACGTTTCCCAGATGTAGATCATTTTAGAGCTCAGGGTGAAGAACGTCACTGGGCTCCCTTGGTTCATGTATTTCTCATATTCTGCATTGCTCCTTACCCTAGAGTCAACCCACCTCTTCCTTCCTGTAGGTAATTCCAGTTGTGAGTGCAAATTAACTTACAGAGGTGGCCGTCATGAAGTTAGTCATGGTATTCCGGAACATTTACTGGGATGGAAAATTTGATAAACCAAAGGGAAAAAAATAATCTTTCCTTTGAGTTTTCTTTTTTCCTTACTGTTTCCCTCCCCTCTCCTCTCTCCATTTCTCTTTCTCTCTCTGGCTTCTTATCTTCCTTTCCATACTTTTTAATCTACATATTCCTGGCTTATCTGCTTTTTCTTCATCTGATTTCTTTCATGTATTCTTCTTTTTCCTCCTCTTTCATTTTTTCTATGTGTTTTCTCTCTGTTACTTTTGCTGTTTGCTATAGCTCTTCACTCATTATTCTCTTCTGTGTTCCTCTGGCGCAAAAAAAAAAAAAAGAAAAAAGATCTGAAAGTGTCTAATACACACAGAGCTGCAGACACATGCTTTCATACTTATTTATAGTAAACTACTTGACAGTGAAATAATGTGTTTACTGTTCTTCTTTGACCTTTATATCCAAAATACCCCTATTTTAGCCATATCAGAATTGCCTTATTAATAAGTCCTGCCACTTCAAAAGAAGTGAATTATGATTTTATTTTTCCAGTGACTTTTTGTAGCAAAGAGTTTGCTACAGACCATTTGCCTGATAAATTGAGAGTGATGGACTAAGATACAGTTATTCCCCAGTTATTCACAGGCTAGATTTCAGGTCTTCAGTCAACAGGAACGATAGGCAAAGTGCAAAATCCGGTGAGAGTGGGGGAACGAGGCCACCCAAAGGCGACATAGCAGTAGCCCCTGAATACAAAATAATAGTCTTTAGATTTTTAGTAGGAATCCATAGTCTGACAATGACTGTATGTCCAATGGCACTTCAGAAAGCTAAGAATAGGGACGGGCTATAGAAGAGAGAAAGGAAAGAAGCAGAAAGGAGAAAGCAACAGACAGAAGAGGTGCAAGGCACAGCCAGAGCAGCCCAGATGGCACAGTGAGGACAGTGGTGGCAGCCGAAAACCAGGGAACAGCGTTGGATGCCAGCAGTGGTGAGTCTCTGAGGAAAGGAGAAATCTGCAGTGACTCAGCAGGAGGAGATGGCACACCTCTGCCTTTTGGGGGCAGAAGGAGCTATTTGGATTTCAGTTGCTTCCAAGACTACTGCTGTATGATGCCAGAAGGCAGTCAATAGATTCTAGTGCTAGATAGCTTAGGGGCTCACCCCAAGTAAACAGAATCAGTGAGAAGAGTTGACATCTTTTTAAACTACTTTATAATTATATTGATTTAACCTAAGAATTGGAGTATTATTGAGTATCAGATACTTTGAGAACAGATATTAGGAAAGCTTTGGGCAAAATTGTGGGCTGGTGTCAAATATGCAAGAGTCTTATGATAATGTGAAGTCTTCTGAGTAAGGTCTCTGTACAGTGGCCTTTACGGAGCAACTCAACTCACCTCCCTGCAACCACGCACCAAGCATCAGTTCTACAAATCATAAAGAAATTATTTTTTCTTCATTTTCATATAGCCACCTTATTAATAGTCAAAGAGATAAAAGAGGATAATTCAGTATGAATGAGTTTGCGATACTGTGATGATATATACTATTTTATAGATATTTAGTATTGCTATTGCCTAAAGGACTCTGATAGAAATACATTGAAGATTTTCAGATGATTTTGAAGTCATTTGAGAGATGATGGCTTTGTCCTATGATATTTATTATACATATTTATTTTATGTGTCGATTTTGTATATCATTCTTGAATACCATGTAACCCTATATCCTTCACTTCATAAGAAAAATACAAGGGACCCCAAACTAAGGACATTTTTAAAGAAAGCAAATTCTGTTTAACACTTAATTTCTTTTTCTGCACTCATCATTATGTGCATACTATGTAGCAGACATGGTACCAAGGAATTCTCATACATTACCTCTAATCTTTAAAATAGCTCTCCAAGATAGATATAGATATGATGAGGGGACAGAAACTCAGGAAGCTTAAGCAGCTTGGAAGAGGTTGCACAGCTAGTAAAAGGCAGAGCCAAGATTTCTGCATAGATATCTCTGGCTCCAAAGTCTGTCTTCCTCTGGGCTTCTCCATCATTGCACAGAACACCAACTAGACTGGGGTAAACCCTGGAGCCAACAAGGAAAACCTTCATTATGTTCAGTAGGCTTTATTTAAGAAGGTGCAGATGATTTCTGTAAAATTTCCATTGCAAAATGGTTAAAATTAAGTTTTGAGGTTTAAAGAAGTTAGATTGTACCTTACCTGGCCAGAATATGAAATCATCATCCACAGGTTTTACTGATAACTAAGGTATTAGAGTATAATTTTATAAAATATATTGAGGGTTTGTTTTTAGATCTAAGGTTATATGTTTTATTGGTTGTGTTTTGTTTGGTTTGATCAAAAGTTGTCTTTTCCTTCAAAATGTCATATGTTATCAAGTACTGATCTACATTTATTCAGGGGTCTTTATAAGATGTCTACTGTTAAACTTCAATATTTTCATTTGGTTATTACAGGATGTTTTTAGAAGTATTTTCATGGCATTTTGAGTTCAAGTTAAATTATGAAGTTTTACTCTATGTGTATATAATGAAAATATATAAGCTCTATGTACAACATTATATTTACCTTTTTTAATCTCTACGTTCTAAAATTCAGGTCCCAAGTCATTTGCAAAGGCATTTTCCAATGGCTATCTAATTGGAGAAGTTTTGCACAAGTTTGCACTTCAGGATGATTTTGCAGAATTTTCAGAAAGCAGGTTAGTGAGATTATTCCTTACTTTAAAAAAGGTCAATTCCTTTGGCATTTGGATGGTTTTAGCCCAAAGTTAACATTAAAGAATCATTTATCACAAGATTCCCCTAAACCAGACAAGCATCCATTGGTATGGAAATTGTTGCTTCCTCACATATACATACTTCATTGTCCCAGGAGTACAAAGGAGAGAAAGTTATAAGGTTGCAGCAAGCCCTCATCTCTAGATGGGCCCCATTTTAATATCTTCTGTATTCCTGCAGTCCTGTGTTTTATCAAATTTGTGACGCTTTCACCCATCATTTCTCCAAAAGTCCTTTCTGTCCATTTCTTTCTCTCTCTCTTCTCCTTCTGGGACTCCCACTATGTGTATGTTGGTATACTTGACAGTATCCCCCAGGTCTCTGAGACTTTGTTGATTTTTTAAAATAAACTTCTTATTTTGAACAGTTTTAGATTTATAGAAAAATTGCAAAGATACTACAGAGAGTTCCCATATTGTTCACATCCAGTTTCCCCTACTGCTACCATCTTATATTTGTATGGTACATTTTGTACCAAAGATTTGTTATAATTTTTATCTATTGTCTTTTTTGTTCCAGTATCTCACCAGGATACCACATTATATTTTATAGCCATGTCTCCTTAGACTCTTCTTGGCTGAGATACTTTCTCAGACTTTCTTTGTTTTTGATAATCTTTACAGTTTAGAAAAATTAAAAACTGGTCAGGTATTTTGTACATTGTTCCTCAGTTGGAATTTGTCTGATATTTTTTCTCATGATTAGAATGAGTTTATGTGTTTTGAGATTCTGTTCATTTTTCTTCATTCTTTTTCCTTTCTGTTTCTCCTATGAATAATTTCAGTTGATCTATCTATGAGTGTACCAGTTCTTTCTTCTGACAACTCAAATCTCCTGTTGAGCTATTCTAGCGAATTTTTACATTTCAGTTATTGTACTTTTCAACCTTAGAATTCCACTTGGTTCTTATTTTTATAATTTAGATTTCTTTATTCTATTTTTGTTGAGATGTTGTTCTCATACTTTCTTTTTTAATGGTTAAAAAATGGATTGTTTTAGTTCTTTTAACATTTATAATAGCTGACTTAAGGTCTCTGTCTAATAAATTCAACATCTGGGCTTCCTCAGAGAGTTTCTATTGACCTTTTTTCCACCGGTCTGGAGCCCTAACATAAACTGCTTTGGTCCAGAAACATGTCATGTGTTTTTGTTATGCCTTGCAACTTTGCATATTAACATTCGTCCTTCACTTCCACCATGAGAAACTTTTATTCATCCTTAAGATCCAGCTAAAAATACACCCCTTCTCTAAACTGTGTTTGGTCCCCTAGCAGATTTAATTTTCTTTTCCTCTTTTTTTTTTTTCTCTTTGTTTTAATAACACTTTGGACATCCCTTTTTTATCACATTAAGTTATAATCGTTTAGTTATATGTCAGTTCTTATCAGAGTTACTGCCATGTGAAGGAGCCCAAATAATGTTTGATAATGAATATATGAATGTTTACTCCTTAACTAGATTGCAAAGTTGCTCAAAGTTGTGTAGTATGTTTATTCTCTGTGCTCCAGGCATTGTCCCTGGACCATAGCAGGCACACAGTAATGTTTCTCTATTAAATAAATGAATGATTTCAGAAAGTATATCTGGTTCGGTACAGAAAACTTAAAGAACCATACTGATCAGATCATGCATGCAGTATTTCACGTGTACTAAGTTGGCTCTTGTTAGCCAGGCCGTGGAGGCCTTTGTGTGAAATGGAAATAGAGACCCCATATGGATGGAGGTAACCGTGAAGACACAGGTCTTAGTGAACAGAGAGACCTCTGTGCAGAGAAAAAGAAGCCCCTTTTTGGATGAAACAACCTCATGCCAGGTATTGCCCCGCCCCTGCACAGGTGTGTGCCTGAGTATTATCATGTGTAGCAGTCCTGCCCTTCACTCACTGCAGAGGACTCACTTTCTGTTCCACTGAGTCATTACTTTTCTTAACATGGAGAGAGGGACCTACTTGTCCTGACAACCAAATACTATCCATCTTTAGTTCCTGGAACAACCCACATTTTTTCCAGGGCACATGGTATTTTAAAGAAGGCAAGAATTAGTAAATCTGTGGATCTGACCTTTGTAATAGTGTATTTAGTGGGGGAAAGGACCCTTCTTTGTAAAGCCTGTTTTTTAGACAGCTAGCTAGTGCCAGAGCTCATGATTTGGGGATTTTTGTGTAATATTTTCTAGGGTCTTTAGTCTAAAATGTTAACAGTAAACTAAATCTATGTTGCTAATAATTTGAAGTTATTTGCTTTGGGAATTACTTAATCCTAAGAATAACTCATCTAACTCTGAAAGAATTCTGTTTTGGGATATTTTTAGTCCATCTCAGAGGGTGAAAAATGAGCAGATTAGTTAAAAGAATAAAAAGTAAAGGAACATGGATATCCCTTGGGAGGGCAGCTTCTAATTACCTTGTGAGATGTATTCCCTCACCAGGTGGCAAGGAGGAGAGGAGATTGGTAATCCCTTGGCAAATAAGGACTGCAAGTAGAGAGGGAGAAGACTTTTCCCAGAATACATTCCTTATCCCCTCAGGGGTCATCATTTACATCATATGCTATGTCTTCAGAGCAAAGGTGTCCCAGTGGATTCTCTGGGTTCAAAAACAACTGTTGATTATCATGTTATACTGATTGAGCATATACTGTAACAAGAGTGGACTCCACCAATTTACACACCAGTTATATTCCCAAAATTTTGGTTGGAAATTTAGAGTATATATTAAAAGCTTCCAGAGGGAAATACTATTACACCTGGACACTTCGGCCAGACCATAAAAGCCATTTTAAAGCCTACTGTGTCACTGAACCCTAGTGTTAGCAGGCTACACTGCATTCTGGGGGTTGTGTAATACAAGAAAGAGGAGGGGAAGTGTTCTTCACTTTTATTGGGTGCAGGGCTAAATTTTGATAAAATTTGGAAATGAATAGTGTTTGTTTTTGGATTCTCCCTCCCGAATTATGGTGCCTCTAACCTCTGAAGCCCAAGGTTATGACCCAGGCAAAATCTCTGAAAAGTGGCTCTCAGACCATATCTTTCCAAGTAAGTGTAGTGGACAAGGCATACAGGACTCCTAGGATAGGAAGGACATGAAAGGATGAACTGAGATGGAAGATCAAAAGGGGATGCCAGGTGCCCGTCCAAGGAATGTGAACACAAGTCTTTGATTTGACCATCCTCTGTCACAATAAGACTCTTCAAAACATGGTCTGCTGTACCCTAATCATTTTAGTCCAGTGTTTGTTATCTCAAACTGTAAGGTCATTTGTGGGGGAACAAATTGCAAAACTGGACATGACATGAGAAGACCTAAAACAATGTTTTACCCTTTTTTGTTGATAAGATTACCTTGTAGCATTCCTTATCTCTTCTTATCCCCTCTAAGATCTGTTTCTCTGTATCAATTTAAAATATTTCATTCAAAGTTTGGTTGATGTGGTATGCCATACTAAATATACTTAACCAAATAGAGGAAATAGGACGATAAGTTACACCACAGAACTGGAAAAGGAATTCAGTGTCTTGTGTCACTACATTTTTTGACATTGGCCTTTCCATGATACTGGCTCCTTATTTATATTTAGAAATCATTCCTATATTTCCCCAGATCCACCTCCTTGGCAGCTAACAGGCACTTTTAGACTAGATTTTAGGAGGTTCACAAATACCCACAAATGGTATACACATTTTGTGTATATGCATGAATGTGTGTTTTCTTTCCTGTGGAAAAGGTTTCATAGCTCTCATCAGATTTCCAAAGGATGGTATATGGGATTTAAAAACAAAAAAGGTTTAGAACCACTGCTTGAGAGCTATCTCTTGAGAAATAATATACTAGGAACCGTATATAAAGTTTAAGAAGTGCTAATTGGGCTTTCCTGGTAGCTCAGTGGTTAAGAATCCGCTTGCCAGTGCAGGGGACACGGGTTCCATCCCTAGTGCGGGAGGATCCCACATGCCGCGGAGCAACTAAGCCCGTGCTCCATAACTACTGAGCCTGCGCTCCAGGGTCCATGAGCCACAACTACTGAGCCCACGTGCAGCAACTACTGAAGCTTGCATGCCTAGAGCCTGTGCTCCGCAGCAAGAGAAGCCCACGCACCGCAATGAAGAGTAGCCCCTGCTCGCTGCAACTAGAGAAAGCCCGCACGCAGCAACGAAGACCCAATGCAGCCAAAAATAAATTAATTAATTAAATAAATTTTAAAAAGAAGTGCTAAGTGATCTCTTTCAGCTTCTAAACATTCAGTTGAGGTCATTAAAGGTCATTGTATCTTCCCCAAATAATATTATAGTCCAAAATGAAGTTATTGAGTGAGTAACCCTATATTAGAAATTCCGCCAACTCCCTCTGTTCTAAAGTATCATCTTTTTTCAGGGAGAGGATGTGACTTTGACTTATATTTAAGTATATTCAGTGTATTTTTTCCATCAAAGAATGTCACTGAGTTTTTGGAAGTTAAAGTAAGGAGAAAATAGACCAGTGGTTAAAATTGACATTTGCATGCAGTTTGATCACAGAGAGGCACAAAAGTTGAAAATGCATCAACACCTTTTGCTTTCTTTCTGCCACTGGATTCATAGGCTTATTGACAGCCCTAGGTCATTTGAGACCTCTATTACAACAGTTACATCAATTTATCACTACTTGTTATTCATCTGTTTTCCCACTATGAACTGCTAAAGGGCAGGGTGTCTTATCTTTGTAAGATTTTAATAAATTTATAAAAATTTATTAAATTAAATAAATTATTGGTATAGTTGAGAGAGTAAATTAATAAACGAATTAATGAGTTTCTTCTAGAATGTGAGCCTAATTTGATAATAGGTGATTCAATAATACATATATTTTAGAAAGTCTTTAGCGATTCTTGAAGAAGTAATATGAAGTGTACAGTGAAGATTACATAACTAATTTAGTTGTATAGCTAATATTATTTAATTAAATATTTCTAATAATGCCTGAGGGGATTGTTGTGAGAGTTGTCACTGCAACTGAAAATAAGGTTATTTTCAGGTTCTAGTAATGACATCACTTAAAGAAATGGACATTTAAATTGCAATTTTGTCTTCTGAGTAAAATATTTTTCAAAACGATAGTTAAGTTTTTCCATTTAGAAGAAGGCCTTTAGTTATGTTTTTGTACTGGCTTCTTGCAGAAATTCTAGCATCTATTTAAGTAGAAGAGTATATGAAATTAATGGGTTTTAGTTTAGCCATTCAAGAGAAATAAATGCATGGAGTTAGGACAATACACCAAATCTCAATGTATCTACCTGATTAAGTGGTTTTAGAGAGGATTGATATATTTTAAAAAACATGGGATAATTCATAATATGGGATCATGGTAATACCTCTGATATTTGTTGTTTTAATTCAGTGTCTAATTATGTAAAATATTTTAATGCCTAGGATTTCAAGTGCCAAACTTAATAATTTTTCTCGCTTGGAGCCCACACTTCACCTTCTGGGTGTGCAGTTTGATCAGAATGTGGCCCACAGTATCATCACAGAAAAGCCTGGGGCGGCCACGAAACTCTTATATCAATTGTACATTGCTCTCCAGAGAAAAAAGAAAGGTGTGCTGACTGGAGTGGAAACGCAAACCATGCAACCCCTGACAAATACAAAAGTTCAAAACGTGAAAAGCGAGACTTTCCGAGATGTAAGTACATAAAGAAACATTATAAGCATATCACAATATAAAGCTTGGTAAAGGGACACAGCAGTGATGTTGCATTCTCAAAGAAGCCCCATCGAGCATATATGTTCCCTGATGTATGTTACTGGCCATATTTGGGTTTTATTTTATATTAATATTTTCAATTCATTTATCCATTTTTGATGCCTGTCTCCATCCTATCCACCAATTGCCAATAACTTATCAATCGTTTGCTCCTAATTCCCAGTGCTTTCTATGCCTGCTCCTCTCATTCCATTTCTACCCCATCCTATCTGCTCAGACCTCCTGCTGAGCTACTGCAGTAAACTACTAACGCGGCTTCCGATCTTCAGGCTTTCTACTGGAGGTTAATCAACCACTAGGTGAATCTGCCCTCAATTCCACTTTTGTTGGTTTCTTCTGCTCAGAAACCTGCTAATTTACAAATAATCTTGTCACCAAGTTAGACTAGCATCCAAGTTCTTTCACTAAAGAGTCTCATTCTGTCTTTCTAACTTTATTTCTTCATAACCCTCAGCATAAAGTCTTTCTTCTACATTGATTGGCAGCCTGTCCTTGAATAGGACTTGTATATTTCTGCTCTTCCCTCTCTACCACCCAAGCTCACCCTTCTCCTCTCTCCGCTTCCCCCAAACTTTCCTCCGTCTACTCTGTGCAACCTTCCCAGTATACATGGACTCTTTCTGCGGAGCTCATAGGGCACAGGTAATCGTTACTCTTTGGTGTTAACCTCCTCTTGCTGATAGTATTGACTAACTTTCATTATTTATCTGTCATATGGCCTCACAAGATTTTTAGTTCCTCAAGTTCAAGAAATATGCCTAGTACAATGCTTTCAACATTGCAAATACTCATGAAGTGTCTCTTGATTATTTGATACAACTCTTTAGTTGACAAATCTCTGTAGTTCCTGTGCTGTTTCCTTATGATAAGTGAAGGCCATTAACTTTTCCAGGTCTGTAGGATAATGGGGAGTACTGTACTGATGTAATGCATAAAAATAAATGAAAATAATTAAATTTTAAATTTTAATTTATGAAGCAGCAATGACAATAAATGTGAGAGCTACTTCCACTTTTAGATTTGTCTACTCTTGGTGGACATCCTTATGAGTCTGGTAGCAGAATGAACTCAGCACCCACAGAGAGCTAGAAATTAGATTAGGCTGAAAGTCAATAACTTAGTATCTCATCCTGCTTCCTTCACGTGCAAGCTGGTTAACTTTGGGTCAGTCCCTGGAACAGTCTCAGTCTCACTTTATCCAACTGTAAAAACAAGGATGTTTATCTCTACCTGCCTGAGAGTTAGGTTTTTTGGTAACTTCAAGAAAAACAGTATATAAGAAAATTCTTTGTAAAGTATAAAACAGTCAGTGTAAACAAGTGCTACAAGTGCTGTGGAGCTGAGTCCAAACAAAAAACCATTGGGTTTAATGTTGGCCACGGTGACCTTCCAAAGTCAATTACTCATTTATTGAACAAAGATCTGTTGGGCTTCTACTTTATGTCAGGCACCAACACAGTGAGTAGTACAGGAAAACCCCCAATTCTCTTAGAGCTTACATTTTGGGGAGAGAAAAATGTTTCAGCAGAGTGGTGTGGATTGCAGTGGAGATGAGGAAGAATGGAGCACAGACTATTCTTTCAAGACATGTGGAGATAAAGGAGAAGAGAGAATAACAGTAGCTGCAGGAGAGAAGCTCAAGAGAAGTGTGAGATTGTTTGTTCATTTTATGGAAATGGAGACTGGAACAACTTGGCAGTTGAGAAAAAGAATCAGTGGCAGGTGATGAGTGGTGTGAGGACCCAAGTGGAAGGAGACCCTCTGGGGAAGAAAAGAGGAAGAATGAATCAATGGTTCAGATGAAGGAGGAGACATCTTATGAAAAAAGTAGACATGCCTTTTTCTTTGATATAGGTGGAGGATGCAGGTGTCTATTACATGTTAATATCAATAATGATGAAAATTTATTGAACATACATAGTGAGATGCCAGGCCCTGTTCCAGGTGCTTTATGTATATTATCTCATTTGACCTTCACAACCATCTTATGAGATAGGTACTTTTATTATTCCCATTTTACAGATGATAAAACTGAGAGAGCTTAGGTAACTTGCTCAACTTCATGAAACTAGTAGGTAGTAGAGCTAAGCCTCAAACCTAGGCACTCTGACTCCACACATTTAACAGCAGGCTATTTGATGGCTCAATGGATATTTCCTGGGCTGGGGGGAAATAGAATTAAGTTGAACAACAAAAAAAAAATATATATATATATATATGTTGCAGTGGGGTGGTAGGATGTTGAAGGACCTTACATGTTCGTTGCCACTGTGAAGATGGAGGCCAGGACATTTTTAACAGGGCCTTAACTGATCTTCTGTGTAAGTGTCAGTATCTACTGAGGCAGTTTTAGAAAAGAAGGACCAAGAATGGTTTGAGCAATGGTACCATTTTAAAAAAGTTTTTTAGTAAGTCATCAGCTTCTAAGTAGATTACTTTCGAATATAAAAGTTTTAGTTAAATACGTTAGCCATTGCTCTGTGTCCCACTTCACAATCATCACTGAGAGTTCATTTTCTTTTACTATTGTACCCTCATTGCCAGTGGCCTGGAAGTTTTCATTATTTCTTCACTTTTTACTAGGAAGTGGCTTAAGTAATGGACAGAATCTAGCTTCTTATATTATCTCTTTTATGTTGAAATTGGTTTTATAAATTATTTTTATGAAAATGTATTTGTAAGGATACAAATACCATTCATTGAAAATTAAACTCAGGGCAAAAAGTTTAATTATAAAAAGTATATATGAGACTTTTGTAAGAAGGCATTCAAATCATGCATTTTTATTGTCCTTACATCAGTTAAGGGTGTGAGTGATTGGTATGGGACTTGAATTTGCTTTAGCCATCAACAGTAGTAATTCACAGAAATTTTATTTTGAAGGCAAATTTTATGTGTGCTTATAATGACAATATACTCTTTTTTCTCTAATAATGGAATCTTCTTGAAATGCTTTCTTCATTTGGAGACATAGAAACCTGATACCACGTCAAACTGATTTCAATCTGATGCAGGTTACACTTAGGTTTCAAGAAAAATATAAGCACACGAACAAAGATCTTGTCCACATGCATATTGAGAAACTTGAAAAATTTCAAAAACTCCAGGAAGAACAAAGATCTTTTAAAATCTAAAAGGTTTTATAGAACAATTTTTCCAGAAACTCATTAGTGCATAGTATATTGTTTGCCACTTATGTCTATATTACGCATTGCATAAGCATGAATCCAGCCCGAGCTGCCAGCTCCCGGTACATGACTCATGCTCTGCCTGCTCTCACCTTTCTCTCCCTCACTTTTCCCCTTTCTCTGTCTCCACCGTTGCTGATGGTCGCATCTCCCTGCGACTAAGAACTAGAACTGCCATGCTTTGGAACAGTGGGACAACTTGACCTCTTTTTAAGCTGTCTGGTAGAAATGAATGCTTCAGATGCTTTCGTGATATGGGGGAGGGTTGCCACCAGAATGAAAATACACACATTTGATCGGCATAATTTGGGGATTCCAAAATTGTGTTTCAATATCATACTTTTCAAAATAAGTTATATTGACACTTGCTTCCTAACATTACACAGTTGTAACACCCAGTCCATTGGTTAATTGCTGAGTTCCGAAAATTTCAATGGAAAATTTGTATATCTGTGTACCTGTGAGTGTATAACATTGCATATTATTCTGATGTACTGAATAACTAAACTAATGTGTATGGGATATTTAGCAACGCTTGAGCAGAAGACGACAAAATGAAATAATGGCTAAAATCCAAGCAGCTATCATACAGATTCCTAAACCCGCATCAAACCGTATTCTGAAAGCACTTGACACTCAAAAAATGTTGAAAAAGAAAAAAGAGGCAGAGGTAAGTGATAACCTTTTAATAATGTGTTGTGTTTATCTTAACAAAAGGATGATCTTTCCCTAAAACATATAGAGAGACTTCCCTGAACTCCCTACTTCCTTTTCAAATTACTTCTGGTATTGTCCCTTCTCATTTAAAACTCCTCCACCATATGCATATCCAATTCATTTTATAGTTATTTGTTCAGAAATAGAGAATGTAGCTTTAGGACAGGGATGGCAAATTCTGTTAAATGACAGAACCTGTGTTCCTCCTGTGTTGTGGATTCTGTGGTCACTAACAAACTATGCCAGAGTGGGTGCTGTTGTAATGGGTCATGATACCCCTGGGTACAACAGGGGCCAGTCCAGGTACCCATACCATGCAGGTGCCATTCCTACTATTTGCTTTTTCTCATTACCTCCTCCCCATGCTGCACTGTCTTTCTATGAATCCTAGAAATGTTAAGCAACTTGCTTGCTCTCATCATATTTAAATTTAAGATACTTACACTATTGATATTTTACTAGACCATACCAGCTGTCAATCATTACAATAGGATACAATCTCATTATATTTCACAAGGGAACAATACTACATTTTGATACTAATTCCTGCAATCTACACTGCATACTGCTATAATGATTGTTAGGGATAGTCCCTCCCTTAAGAAAAAAGATTAATAACTACCATTTACTGATCATCTGCTATATGCCAGGCTGTGGGTTGGGCACTTCACATCATCTTTAATTCATAGATAATTCTCTAAGTAGGGTATTATTTTCCCCATTTTTTAGTTACGGAAAATGAGACTCAGAAAACTGACATATTTTACCCAAGTACACAAGGCTGTTAAAGCAGAGATTGAGAGGTCTCTCTGATTTCTAAATCCATTGCATTTTATATTAATTCACATTTTTTTAATGTTAAAAAATCCTATAGTTAGATTCTAAAAAGTACTACCCACAGAGGCTTTTTTCCTGACCCCATTTTAGTAAAAGTATTTAATTCTCCTGTTTCCCTGAGTTGATTAAAGCTTATTAATAAGGATTTGCAGGAGGCAGAGGATCAGCTAAAATTAATTTTCAGAGAGCAAATTAATAGTGTAGGTAAGGTTGCACAACCTTAAATGTTTAAAACACTCAAGATGATTTTAAAGAAATATTTATGTCCAAAAACATGCTTATTCTCATTTAAAAGAATTGTAATTAACAATGCACTTCCTGACTGTTTGATAATCTTTATTCTCATTAAATGCCCTTTGATGTACTGTCAGAGCTAGACTTGTGAACTGAATGATTCGGGTTAGGCAGTTTTCACCTTCTTTTAGATATATTTAGCCTAGTCTAAAAGTAACAAATCAGAATAGAAAAATATTCTAGAATGTAGCTTTTCAGATCTCGCTTCCCAATTAGATTGAATTAGTAATGCATGTCACTTTATAAGTTTGAATGAATGTGGTAAATGAAAATGTTCAATGTTTTTTTAGAGGTGAAAAACTGATAATGAATTTCCTTTAAAGGATGTGGCCAATGAGATTAAGAAGTTTGAAGCATTAATAAAAAAGGATCTCCAAGCAAAAGAAAGGTGGGGTGCAAATTATCTCAGTAATCACAAAACTACATTTCGTTCTACTTTAACTTTTGAATATTTAGAAATAGTTTACCTGAAATAGCTGTTCCAAAGATGTTTTCACCTTGTAGAATCTTAATTAAGAGCATATATTAAGGAAGATAAATGAGCTAAAATTCAGATTAGTTGTTCATTAACAATTTTTGTAAAGATCAAAAGGGAAAGTGGCTATTATGAGATGTGATGTTAATTTATTTGTCTACGTTTTACTTACCCTTGTAAGTTCACACATGTTTTTTAAACACTCATTAACATTTTTTCAAGTTACTATTAATTTACATTTGTCACAAAAAAGCCATTATTAGACGCTAGTTTGGTTGCTGTCATGTTGCGTCCTCAGCATTTAGCACAGGGACCAGCAGTAAAAAGTTGTTGAATGAGTCTGTTGACTGAATGTCACTAAAACAGTTCAATGAGTTCTTTACAGAAAGTGCCTGGTTAATGGGCTTCTTCTTCCTAAAGATAAAGATCTTCTCCCCTTTTGTTTCCTATTACGGGTCATTGACTCACGGAAAATAATTGATTAGAGAGTACACATATACGAACAGCTTGAATTTCTCTGCATTGTTTTCATGGAAACTATCTAAACTCTACTCATTTATGTTTTATAGAATAGGAAATAAATCTCTTAAAGAAGAAAAATATACATGAATTATATACTTCAGTTCCATATTAATATTTTTGAGGAGAGGGAATATAGTCAAATGAGGAGGAATAAGAATAAGCTAGAAGGAGAAGTGGAGAGGAAGTCAAGTGTGAAAGGAAAGTGAAGCAGAATGAAGAATGTATACATTAATTGCCTTTCCCCCTTCCCTCTGCAGAAACTCCTGATGCCCTCCCCATATTCATCAGTGCTCACCTCACTCCTAAAATAACCACAGCCCAAGCCTACTCCCCCATGCAGCTGCCACCTGACCCCCACCACGCCCACCCTTGACCTTGGCCCATGAAACCACTCCACTTCTTCCAACTCTTTCACACATCTCACCAGCCACATGCTCCGGAGTGACAAACGGACGGTGTCCACCAGAATGACTATCTTAAGATATTGAAACACTCTGTTGCTTTTCGTGAATGGTATTCTCTGCAGCCCCGCAGCCCACCCCTTTCCTGGGACGCCTCGATTTCCACACAGTTTAGCAACCAGAATCAACACCAAGCACAACAGCGTCTTCAATCCCTGTACCAGCATCCATTCTGATTCGTTAGTGTCCTTGCCCTGTCCGTGGTTCAATGTTTTAAAGATCCTTCCTGTACAAACATTCACCCTGATCCTCATTGCCTTCCCAGCCCAACCTGAACCTAGGCCTCTCTATCAGTTAGCTTAGAAACCCCGAAACCAGAGTGGGTTAAATTAGATGGATATTTACTTCTCTCTCCTATAATATTAATAGAAATCCGAAGGTAAGCAGCCCAGGGCATGTGTTGCTGCTCCAAGGTCAACAAGGACTGAGCCTTCCTTTTAGTTCCACTGTCCTGATGTGTGGTTTCTGTCTTCAAAGTCACGTTCGCAAATAAGAGATAGCTTCCGAGGCTCCGGCCATTTGGCCCACGTTCCAATATCAGGAAGGAGGAGAGGCAAAAAGTGGATATCCCATCTGAAATCGCTCCTTATACGAGCCTTCCCAGAAGCCCCATATAACATTTCTGCTTATGCCTTATTAGTCAGAATTCAGTCACATGGCCATACCTAGCAGAATGGGAGGCTGGGAATTGTAGACTTTAGCTGGGTAAGTTGTTTTCCTGAATAAAACCGTGGCTCTGTTTTGAGGGAAAAGGGAGGGAAATAGCAGTGTCTATCACAAGTCCTTTCTCTGCAGAAGCCTCCACTTGGTCTTGCCAGAGATTTACCACTGGGGGCCCGTGAGATATGGACATCCTCACTCCTCAGAGCAGCAGGATAGGGCCTGGGGCAGCTAGAGTCCCTGGACCAGTCACCTGTGGCTGTGAGCAGCCCCATCTGTGACTCCAAATCCCTTCCAGTACACTTCACAAAGGACATTTTTTCTGATGGACCCCCAAATAAAAAATGTTGAGAAGCACTGGTCTAGAGCAAACTTTTAAAGAAAAAAGAGCTATGGTACAATATGGCCTTTCTTAATCTCTGTTATTGACCACTGCTTCTTTAGTTCATTCTGAATCCTTAGCTTAGAATCAAGCATGTTCTGGGCTTTTCCAGAAACTTCACACTACTTGATGACAGAGAGCACTAAAATCATCTCTTGGGTTGACCTTACGAGCAATTTCTACAGCTGCCCCTTTCACAGCCTGCTCGTGAAAGACTTTCCCGGGATGTCAGTTCAAAGTCTATCTTTTCTCTTTTGTGAAAGAATGAAATGATGTCTGAGTGAGAGCAATGCAAGAACAGCCACTGCTGCTTTTTCCCCACATGAACTATTTCTTTATTTTTTAAGACAAATAATAAATGCCATCTGCTATTTGTTTCTTTAGCTGAGGCTGTTGGCTGCTGTAATCTGACATTTGGATTCACAGATTTACCTTAGTCTCCTTCTAGCAACTGCTTATATATATACACAAATTTGGCCAAGGTTCCTATCACTAATAATTCATACACGTACAATTATTAACTCTATGGAGGCCTGGCAAGCAAACAGATATAAAGAAAACATAATTATTGCCCTCAAGAAACCCACATCTCAGTAAGATGAATATTTATTCAAGTAAATATCACGTAGCTTTCTTCAGGCCTTAATTGGCATAAGACAGCAGATGGGTGTATGTATGGATGGTTGGACAGACTGATTGATGAACAAAGGAGAACCAGTATCTCAAGTACATTGTTGGTGGCATAAATACAGTGTTGAGAGAGCTATTAACCCGTGCTCAATCTGAGGCAAAATCTTTTAAACAACACATTTAAGTAAAAATATAGTAAGGATTTTGATGAAGGATCTGAAAAAGTTATGCCACACAATTTTCATAAATAATTGCACTAAATCTTAATAAATAAATAGGGTTAAAATTTGTCTTTGATCTTACTGAGGCTTTGTTAGCTACACAATTTCTGCTCAGTGACTCTCAGTGACAGAATACAATCAAAGGTTGAGCCCCTGCTGATAAAATAACCAGAATTTCAATGTGTGATTTTTTAAGTTATATTACACTTGTACAGTGCTTCTTAGCATATTATTTGAAATTTAGCAGACATTAGCTACATGTCAGGATTATGAGGCACAGGTACACAGGAGAGTAAACTAGGATACTTTTCTTCTGCGCTCAGAGTTCAACTGGAAGCAGCAAATGTACAAATAATGAACTATAATAAAATATCCGTACTGTAAATATGTGATTATTAAACAGAACTAATTATAACTTAAGAATTTTAATTCAACTATGTAAATGATTTTGATCTTTGATTTAATGAAACTGCATGGCCACAGATTAAAAACAACACGTGTGATTATTCATTAAACATGAATTAGCTATGCTTTTATAAGAACACTTCTATCTATATGAGAATTGATGACTGTTTAATCCCTGCATACCATAATAATGTGTCCTTGTATTTTGAATAAGATTATAAGTTATATTTTAAACTGAACACATCAATAACTTATGACATTAAGGATAATAATTATTCATAATATTAAAATTCATTATTTCTTGGCAAGTAACGTTATATCTTATACCATTGTACTGTTGTATGTTTTTAATTTTGTAAAGAGTATGCAGATGAGAATTGATTATTTGATCCTTATGTACATAACAATGTATCTTTTACTTTTAAAGGCAACTTTTGAATGAATCTATAAATTCTGTACTAAGCCACCATTTGCCTCACTAAATTGAGTGTGTTTGCTTTCTGTTGGTGAGACCACCAACTCTTCCTGATCAGTAAGTTCTGGACATGAGGTAGGACAAGAGCCCCAAGGTAGATCTTCTCACTTGGGTCTCCAGGACTTGGGCAAAAGGCTAGGTCAGACCTGTGGTGCAAGTCAACTCTCCACTGCTGAGCTTCTAGTAAGAGCTGGGCTGCTGTCCTAAGGAGTCGGAAGTTACTGGGAGCTCATAGAGCAACTTGCATTCACATAGGTGAGAGGAGAGTTGTAGTGGACAGAACCATCCATGGACGTACTCTCAGAACCATCCATGGACGTTTCTGCAGAGGGAAGGGGGAAAGTCAGTCTTTAGTCCTCACATTAGTGTACCTGGCCGACTCTTGTAGAAGTATGCCTTCCCTGACACTTGGGTTATCAATATTGCCTTACTCTTGACTCCAAGCAAGGGAGGCAGGAGGCCTAGAACCAGCAGGAAGAAGAGGGAGAGAAATCCAGAATCTCTGGGCACAGTGAAGGTCATGAGAAGTAAAAGAGTAAGTAGGCGCCAGGCCTAGAAAGAAGGCTATGCTAAGGACCTCACAGATACAGAGTCCAGAAATGGGGTGAGGCAAATGGAATCTGTTGATAAGCTGTGGATCTCACACTGAAGTTCTAATATTTGCTTCGATGCTTGTATTAATAAATGAACAGAGCACTCAAGGGAGCCGTCTCCAGAGGTCTTCCTCCACAGTCACAAGTAGTGGTGTGTGATTGAGTTATTTTCTAAAATTTAAATAAAAACTATTGTCCTTAGTGCATCCAAGACTTCTTTAGATACAACAGACCAGACAACCACTGATTTGTTAAACACTTATTCGGATGATGACTACATTAAAAAAATCCAAAAGCGCCTCGAAGAAGATGCTTTTGCACGAGAGCAAAGGGAGAAAAGACGGCGGAGACTCTTAATGGACCAGTTAATAGCCCACGAAGCACAAGAGGTAAGATATTTAATTGTTGATTGAATAATGGTGCTGCAAGATTTTACAAAATGTAGTCTTTTATACACACGTATGTGTATCTTATGTATGTATTATGTGCTACTCTGAATCAATGTCACATCCTCACATCATAACAGCAAATAACATTCAGAAAACAAATCTACATAAAACATTTACTAAAGAATCTAAAATCTGGTAATGGTTATACAGCATTGTGAATTTACTTAATTGTACATTGAATTGTACACTTAAAAATGAATTGAAATGGTAAATTTTATGTTATGCATATTTTACCACAATAAAAAATACTGACAAAATAGGAATCTAAAATCTATGTCAGCCATGTATATCTATTGTTACATTTAGAGGTAAAAAGGAACTTTTCATCCCAGTTTTATTAGATATAATTGACAAATAAAAATTGTATATATTTAAGATGTATAATATGATGTTTTGATATATGTACACATTGTGAAATGATTACCATAATCAAACTAATTAACACACCCAAAACCTCAGCAAAAAAAAAAAAAAAAAAGTTACCATTTTTGTGTGTGTATTCGGTGAGAATACTTAAGATCTATTTTTATAAGTTCAACTTTTTTAGATTCCACATTTAAGTGAGATCACGTAGTACTTGTCTTTCTATGTCTGGCTTATTTCACTTAACATAATGTCCTCCAAGTTCAAACATGTTGTCACAACTGACAGACTGACAGGATTTTCTTCTCTTTTAAGGCTGACAGTATTCCATATATATACACACACATATGTATGTAAGTTTGTGTCTCACATTTTCTTTATCCATTCATCCATCAGTGGACACTTAGGTTGTTTCTATATCATGGCTGGCCATTGTGAATAGCGCTGCTGTGAACATGGGAGTGTAAACATCTCTCTGAGATACTGATTTCATTTCCTTTGGATATGTACCGGAAGTAGGATTGCTGGGTCATATGGTAGTTCTATTTCTAATTTTTCAAGTAAACACTATACTGTTTTCCATAGTGGCTGTACCAATTTACATTCCCACCAACAGTTTACAAGCGTTCCCTTTTCACCACATTCTTACTAACACTTGTTATCTCTTGCTTTTATTTTACATTTTTTGATAATAGCCATTCTAACAGATATGAGGTGATGTCTTATTCGGTTTTGATTTGCATTTCTCTGATGATTAGTAACGTTGATCATCTTTTCAAATACCTGTTGGCCATTTGTTTGTCTTCTTTTGAGAAATGTCTGTTCAGGTCCTTTGACCATTTTTTAAATTGGGTTATTTGGTTTTTGGCTATTGAGTTATTTGAGTTCCTTACATATTTTGGATATTAACCAAAATGTATGGTTCGCAAATAGTAATTTCCCCCATTTTGTAGGTTGCCTCTTCACTCTTTCGATTGTCTCCTTTTCTGTGCAGAATTTTTAGCTAGATCAAATCCCACTTGTCTATTTTTACTTTTGTTGCCTGTACTTTTGGGGTCATGTTAAAAAAATAATTGCCTAGACTATTGTCAAGAAATGTTTTTCCCTATATTTGCTTCTAGTAGTTTTATAGTTTTAGGTCTTATGTGTAAGTCTCTAATCCATTTTGAATTGATTTTTATATATGGTGTGAGATAAGGGTACAGTATCATTCTCCTGCATGTGGATATCCAGTTTTCCCAGCACCATTTGTTGTTGAGACTCAAGATTGCTTTGGCTGTTTGGAGTCTTTTGTGGCTCCATATGAATTTTAGTATTATTTTTCTATTTCTGTAAAAAATGCCATTGGAATTTTGATAGGAATTGCATTGAATCTGTAGATCACTTTAGGTATTATGGACATTTTAACATTATTAATTCTTCCAATCCAGGAACATGGGATATCTTTTCCATTCATTTGTGTCTTCTTCAATTCCTTTAATTAATGTTTCATAGTTTTCAGTGTGGATCTTTTGCCTCCTTGGTTGAATTTAATCTTAAATATTTTATTATTTTTGATGCTATTGTAAATGGGATTGTTTTCTTAATTTCATTTCAGATAGATCATTGTTAGTGTGTAGGAATGCAAATGATTTTTATATGTTTATTTTGTATACTGAAACTACTGAATTTGTGTTTTGGTTCTAACATTTTCTTTTAGTCAGTCTTTAGAGTTTTCTATATATAAGATCATGTCCTCTGCAAACAGAGACATTTTACCTCTTCCTTTCTGATTTGGATGCCTTTTCTTTCTCTTTCTTGCCAGATTCCCTGGTTAGGACTTCCAGTACCAATAGAAGTGGTGAGAGTGGGCATCCTTGTCTTATTTTTGATCTTAGAGGAATGGTGAAAATCTAAAAGCTTTTAGCATCATACCTTTAGGTATGATGTTAACTGTGAGCTTATCATATATGACCTTTATTATGTTGAGTTACATTCCTTCTATACCTAATTTGTTGAGAATTTTTATCATGGAAGGATACTGAATTGTTTCAAATGTTTTTTCTGTATCAATTGATATTATCAAAAAGGGAACTTTTAAATGAAAACATGGAAAATTAATTAGTCCTCTCAGTTTGATCTACTCCAGTGGTTCTCAGAGTGTGGTTCTTGGACCAACAACATGAGCATCAGCAGGAAACTTTTAGGAATGTGAATAATTAGGTCCCGTCATCCGTGTTAACAGGCCCGCTAGGTGATTTGATGCAGCTATAGATTGAGAATCACTGATCAACTCTTATGTTGAACACATATTTACTGAACCTCCTCTGTGCTCTGGGGACTTGTCCTAGTTCCGGGATACAACAGTGAACAAGAATAATGGGAAATCTGCTCTCACAGACCTTGCTGTTTGGGAGAGGATCTGTAAACAAACAACTACATTGGAGTGTGGAGGAGCCATGAGGGTGATGGGAGGGACAGGTGACACATGGGAGGGAAGACCAGCCCTGGCCTGGTTCAGAGATGATTTCTGGAGGGGGATAGCACAGACGCATGAGGAAGGGTCGGAGTTAGCTAATTGAAGGTGGGGGTGATTTTAGGGGGTGGGGATGGGGGTTAGTTTCCAGCAGAAGCCAAAATGGTGGAAGGCAAACTGTGTCTCCAGAGAGAATATCATATGGAAAGGCTCAGGGCTTTTAGCAAACTAAATGTCATCAAGCAGGAGTCACCAGAGGTCACATCATAATAGGCCTTGTAAGATATAAAGAGGCAAATAGGAGATTTTATCCTGAGTGCAAAGGGGAACAAGAGTGACAAGGCTAGATTTGCCTTATAGAAAGATCGCTCTGGCTTTAGTTTTAAGAATATGTTACAGGAGGGCTAACCAAGTTATAGTTGTTGCTGTAATCCAGGTAAGAAACTATCCCCATTTAAATTTAGGGGAGTGGCGGTAGTGATGGAGAGAAGTGGCTTCAGGAGCTATTTTAGAAGTAAAATCAATGGGACTTACTGATTCATTAGACATGGGGGAATGAAAACGTGGAATGAGGGGCCCAGTGTCTGGCTTGGACAGCTGAGTGGATGGAGGAGTCATTTGCTGTGATACAGAAGATGGTAAGAGGAACGCACTTGGGGAGGAAGGTGATTTGAGTTGTTAATGTAAATAGGACAAATCTGTATGTCTGAAATGTGAAAGACCATTTGAAGATACTTCTTTTATTCACCTGACCACATCTGGTCTGCTCAGTGGTTCTGTTAACTGAAGGGAAATCCAAGCTTCATGTAAGTATGAAGAAGTGAAACTGTTCATCCATGCGATCACTCCTTTCCTAGTGAAAAATTCAGAGAATAACTCTGCCATCTCTTTGTGCTAAAAGGTTATTTCTTACTTCAGATTCACAAATATTTTTACTCAGCTTGATAGTCACTCTTTTAATTAAAAGAATTACAAATTATGAAAATTAGATGATTAAAAAGTAGATTTTAGGGGGCTTCCCTGGTGACGCAGTGGTTGAGAATCTACCTGCCAATTCAGGGGACACGGGTTCGAGCCCTGGTCTGGGAGGATCCCACATGCCATGGAGCAACTAGGCCCGTGAGCCACAACTACTGAGCCTGTGCGTCTGGAGCCTGTGCTCCGCAACAAGAGAGGCCGCGATAGTGAGAGGCCCGCGCACCGCGATGAAGAGTGGCCCCCGCTTGCCACAACTAGAGAAAGCCCTCGCACAGAAACGAAGACCCAACACAGCCATAAAATAAAATAAAAATAAATAAATAAAAATAAATAAAATAAAAAGAAGATGAAAAGCTGTCTTTAAAAAAAAAAGTAGATTTTAAAATAACTACCTATTTCAAGTTTCATTAACTAGCAATAGGATTTTGAACACACTTTCATTTATTTTACAAAACAGTTGTGTGTTGGCTGCTAGGTTTTTTCTTTCTATTTTTCT
Organism: Eschrichtius robustus; assembly: GCF_028021215.1. Lineage (NCBI taxonomy): Eukaryota > Metazoa > Chordata > Mammalia > Artiodactyla > Eschrichtiidae > Eschrichtius > Eschrichtius robustus. The sequence continues at coordinate 29,238,535 of NC_090825.1, forward strand.
GCTTATAATCCATGATTGATATTTACCTAGAAAGTGGGGTGAATGAATTCTTTCTAGCTTTCCTCACTTTCAACCAGGATGCTCTTAGCGTTGATTTTTTAAGGCTCTAGCTGGAGATCTGTTCAGGGATCCAGCAACCTAAGAGACATTGAAGGAGGTCGGTGCTCTAACTAATGATATTTCCACCAAGGGAGCTCATCTCTGTGCTGCTTCTTCTCTGTGTTTGGGGAAAATGCTACTTCTAGAACCAGGCTGGGTCATGCAGCAAGGGACCTCCGCTCCCACTGCTTCCTTCCCATTAAGTGTCCCCACCTGCCTGTGCCGCTGACCCAAGTGCCCCTACTCCACAGTGGTAGAATGTGCACCATGGTCTGCCTTCCCATCCATCCTACTCTCCTCCAAAGAGAAAATGGTACTTGTCAGGGTTAGCATTTCCTCTGCTTCCCTCAAGTATCTGCTGCTTTTCGGGAGCGTGACATGAATCTTGTGTCGGCCCTGGATACTTTTATTTCGCTCCATTTGCAGTGAATCTATCAGAAATGCCTCATAATATCTGCTCTAGCCTCCAAGTTGTTGCAATCTCCCCCTGGAGTTTACAGACCCTTGTTTTAGTTGGGCTTATAAAGAGAGAGCCAGAGATCTGTGCTCAGGTTGCTATCTTGCCTAGTTATCCATAAAGAGATGTCATTATGTGAATGAAATGATGAGACTTAAGGTTAGAAGGATCACTATAACTTTTTTAGAGGATAGATTCTGGAGAGGGATTGGGGGGAAGGCAAGGTAAGGAGGGGCTGATGTTGTCCACTATGGGGTGTCAATGGGCAGTGTCAATGGGTACCGAATGGAGTAGACAGTGATTTAAAACCATACATAGGAGGCAAAATAGACTACTTCTTCAAGAATTGTATTAGGGTGACAAGAGGAATGGACTTAGGATGACCTTAACATTTTAGGTCACCGAGTCATAGGTTTATAGTGTCATCAGTGGAGATGGGAAAATACTGGGGGAGGACCAGGTCTAAGGGGGAGTTAGTGAGTTTAGTTTAGGACTTGTTGAATTTAAGTACTTCATAAGCATTTAAGTGGAGACTTTCAGACCGTGAACTCTATATGGCTCCCAACTGGTAGTGTGATCATTTGGCCAGCATCTTAGCTTGTTCTTGGGATTCATTCCAGCGCAACTAACTCTACCTTCCCAGAACCTTTTCTGGATTATTTCCTTGGAACTGGCATTTGAACACCAGACAGCCCCCCATCTCTTAACTAAAAGACCCTTGAATACTTAGCTTCCACGTCTTTCCTGCCATGCCCCATTCCTCCAGGAGAGCCACTTGGGCATCTTTGGAGAATTAAAGCAATGGTATGCACCAGAGTAAGCTCCTAGCTCCAACTCATGGGAAAGGCAGAGGTCTTGGCAATCAAACTGAGCATGTTTTGGATTGTGTATCTATAAGTCTTACCCAAATATGATTAAATATACTGAAAAGAGAAATGTGACTTCTCTTATTTTCTATTTTATTCATTGCAGATGTAGACTATTTCATCGATGTTAAGGGTTAAACAGACATCTGTAGGCTGCCCTAAGCACTTAACCGTAACATATTTTTCTATGGGAAAATGTGTCCCAAATTGTAATGAAACTTTGGGAAAAAGTATATTTCTAAAACATGAACTACTTGTACAATGGAACAAAATAAGAATATTTTCCACTCAACTTTTGGTTGCAGGTCTTAATACACTTGATGGTTCTTCATACTGAAGCTTCATATACATAGCATTGACTCAGCCATTCAACAGTAATTTCTTTTCTTTTCCTTTTTAATCATAATGTGTTGTCATCTAAGCAATAACCAAGGCATATCTGACCAACCCAGTTCTTCATCAGGGTCAGAATGACCAGCTCTCATCTCAACAACCAAATTGCCTTGCCATGTAGACACAGACAAATATAGAATATATTCCAAATTCAATATAGAATTCACTTGGAATAATAAATTAAGGCTTTACTTTTAAAAAATATGGCTGTGACTATGCTTTATGTATCCCAAACCACCCCCAAAACGTGGTAGGCAGTTTGGTCTGGGCTCAGATGTATGCCTTTTGCTGGTCTTACCTGGCTTCTCTCAGATGTCTTTGGTCGGCTGGTGGGTTGGCTGAGGCTGGCTGACCTGGAAGAGTTTCATTAGTTCCAGCTGAGAAGGCTGGTGTCTCTTTTTCTATGGTTTCTCATTTTCTAGCTGAGCAGAAACTGTAGTGACAGTGGCAAGGGTTGCAAGAGAATTAAGAAAGTCAGACCGCAAGTGTTTTGTTTTGTTTTATTTTTGCTAATGTCCCATTGGTGAGTTCAAGTCAGAGGTCACCCCATACCCCATATTTAAGGAGTGAAGAAATAGATTCTACTTTTTGATGGGGATATCTGCAGGATAGCATTGGAGGCTGTGGATGAAGAAAACTGAAGAATCTGTGGCCATTTTTACATTCTGCCTCACCTCCACTATTGGACCTCAAAAGAAACAAATGATTAACATTAAAGCTTCTCGAATGTTGTAGCTAGATGAGACATGTTTCAAAGTTGTTCATGATTTTATTCTTATCTGATATATTAATAACAGAAAAAATTTCATATTTATTTTCAGTTGAATTTTATTTAATCTACACTTTTATATAATCCCCAAGTTCAAGTTTTGGTATTTTCCACAGAGTGTTATTGTTATTTGTATCTTGATTCTGAACATATATATAGTACTTCTCCCACAATCTGAAACAGTGTCACTAGTGATGCCAGATTTTCTTCCTGAACAATTCGATTGTTGAGTGTTAAATGGACAACCCCAATGTTTAGTTAGATGTTCTCCTAAGTCTTCTCCCTGGAGAACTTTAATTACCGCCTCCTTCCACATGGTGTCTCTGTTTAGACAGAGTGAGAGAGCTTGAAGATGCCTTGGAGATCATCTTCTACCCAAACCCTTCATTTCCCCTGTCAAGAAATAGGCCCGGAAAATCCAAGTTACTTGCCCAAGACTGCAAGCCAGTTAACAGTACAGCTGGGGCTGCACTGGGAAGGGCCTCTGATTCCCAGTTTGATGCTTCTTCCACTGTTCTCTGGTTCCCCTTCGGTTCTCTTAAAATAGCCAAGGGAGCCAAGAGAGTGCATCTAGTTTCTCTCTCAGGTTACAACCACTCAGATTTTCTAAGATAAACTGTAGGTCATTTCCCCTGAGCCTCTTCTCCAATCTGCCCAATCTATCATGTAGGAATTGAGATGGCCCCCCTGGGAACTAAGCAGATCTGCCGTCCTCAGCCAGACAATGTCTGCATTTATTTTTACAACTAGTATTTATGTTAAGAGTGCATATAGCACGATTCCAAGTTTCTGAAAACATGCTTATAAATGGAGAATTACACCCTTTGTTTATAAAACCTTGAAAAAACTTACCTAATCTGTTTTTGATCCGATTTTAAAGGAAGTAATAATTCATTTAGAAAAAGGAGTTGCAAAACCATGTGTTTCCGGATACCAAAATTATACAACTGTCAGTGGAAATTTTCATTTTTATAACTGGATTTTTGCCATGTTCACATTTAAATCAAATAGCAGAATATCAATTCTGCAGGTGAATACTATGCCTTTTACACATGGTTTACGTGTAGGCTTCTCAGCCCAGTGGGAAATGTGGACATCACCTTGACAAATGATTGGCTCTCGCAATGGTGTTTCCAGGAGGCTTATCGGGAGGAGCAGCTCATCAACCGGCTGATGCGACAGTCCCAGCAGGAGCGCAGGATCGCCGTGCAGCTCATGCACGTTCGGCACGAAAAGGAAGTTTTACGGCAAAACAGAATTTTCAGAGAAAAACAATATGAGGAAAGACGGCTTAAAGACTTCCAGGATGCTCTCGATCGAGAAGCGGTAAACAATATATCCCTTAAAAACCCTCCTAAGGTTACTTTTGATCCTTCCTACCAAGTCAAGGTAAACAAGGCTGCGTTTAGATGCCAATCATTTAATGAGTTGATTTTTTGTATGATCTCTCTATTATCTCCCCTTTTTTATCTTTGTACAACTGCACTGACGGCACACATGGCATCTACATACTATACTCTCTCCCTTTAGTCTTGATTCTACAAATATTTAATGCTCACCCTCAGTCCTTATGTCCACATCTCTCTGGTCATTTCTGTTGTCTGCAGCTCTCCAGTAGATTCCTCAAGAACAGCTCATGGGAACAATATTCCCTGAGCGCTTGCATATTGATAACAGTATGTGCCTTTTATACTCGTCAGTTTTGCTGTATATAAAATCCTTAGTTCACATTTTCTTTCCTTGAATATCTTAAATACATTATTCCATTTTCTTCAGGTATAAAGTGTGCTGTCAAAAAAAAATGAATGATAATCTAAATTTTGTTTCCTTGAGTCATTACTCTTGTTTTCTAGACGCATAAAGGACTTTCTTTTTCTTTAAAGTCCACTAAGTTCACTGGAGTGTTATTGGTGTTCATTATTCTAAGTGAATACTATTTTCAGGCAGTGAGAGCACTTTCAAGCTGCCTCCTTTTTATAGGACACCATTAGTCTTTAATAAGCAATTCCTTGCTTTCTGGTAAAACAAGATTTCCCAGGCCCATACTGTACTATTCCTTCCTCAGAACTAGAACAAACCATTTTTCTAGGGCACCCTGGTTCGTTGTAGTTGAGAATGGTTACAGAAGCCAAGATTTGGGTGCCAGGTGTGCTCTTGGTCACCATGGTATCATTGTGTCTAGGCCCTTTATAACTCTGAAAATCAAATTATCTAATCTTTTAGTTATTTGAGATATTAACATTTTCCTTATCTTTGTATGTACAGTTCTAATAACCAAAATAGATTTATTTTATCAAGCGATTTATATGAATCACTTCTTGTCTTTTTCCTCTTGGGGTGGTTTCAGATTTATTCAGTCTGTTAAGCCAGATTTGATTGAAGAAATATAAAGCTCATGTGAGTGGCATTTTAGATAGCCTGTCTTTACTGCCATAAAATATTCATAAAACCAGGCTGAGCAGAAGAGAAAACCTTACAGAAAATAGGAAGGCAATGCTTTATTTATCAGCATCATGGTTTCCACTGTGATATTCCATGAAAGTGAAACACATTTTTTGCCAAAAGTATGCAATTTTGAGAAATGTCATTTGGAAAGTACAGTATTCTCCAGAGTCAGGAAAATGGTGCTTTTGCCTTTGTAGAACAGACATAGCCAAAACGTTAGGAGTAGAGCGGGGAGCCATACCCCATGAATTTGACCTGCATGCTCTCAAGTGTCTTTAATAGCCGAATTATCTGGATAATTGTCTCATCTCTCTTTTTTGACAAGAGTAAACTTGAATGGATTGAGTGGCATTTGCTTACATTAGAAATAAGTGCCTGTTTGCTAAATATGTTTGCTTCACAAGCCCAGTTAATTCAGTGCAAAATAGTAAAGCGCCGGTCTCAGAGCAGGACTGGTCTCACTGTGATGAGAAGCGGGACCTGTTCTTTCCTTACCTGGGCTTGGACTCACTTCAGAGGATCGGGACACTCGGTCTGCTAGAGCCTCAGAGGCCAGAATTGTGAGGCTCTGAAGCCCCTGAAAAAACATTACACAATTACCTTTCCCAAAGCTGAGGCATCTGCTTGCCAGGCACCCCTCCCTCTGAGATGGCCTGATTTCGCAGTTTGAATGCATCACATCCTCCAGAAGGAGTGGTTCCTGAGTACTTAGGCTGCTTCCTAAGTAAGGAGGGAGGAGGAGAGGGAGAAAGGGAAAGAGGACTTCATGTTTTTCACCATCAGGAGTTTCTGTTTGTTTGGTTTGGTTTTTAGGTTAAATCTGCTGATCTCTTTTTTGAAGGCAAATGGGCATCTATTCTATATTAATTGAAACGGTTGCTGATTTCAAATTTCAGTGCCACCTACTATTATTCACAGTAATTCACTGCAATAGCATTTAACGCTTGTGAGCATTCACTCTGAGTCCAGCATTGAGCTACGTTCATTACACGCATTATAATTCTCACAGCACCATTTGGCAGTGGATACTGTTCTTGTGTACATTTCATCCGTCAGGAAGCTGAAACTCAGGAAGCTCAGAGTGGCACAGCTTGGCGGTGTGGCCCTAGCACAGCGGTTCTCAGAGGCTAAAGTCCAGGCTCATCACCGCTGAGAGTTACTAGCTTGCACGCACTTCTTTTTCCTTTTCCTTCTCTCTTTATTTGGGGCTACAAGCCACTTTGCTGTAATGGGACTGGAAACTGTGGTGGGTTTAGCATGGGGGATGGGGAGAGGGTAGAAATAGCAGACTCCATGGCTAAAAAGAAGGAAGAAAGGCCTGGAAGGAGAGAGGGAGCAGGGAGGGAGGGCGAGAACACTGGGAGAAAGGTGCTCCATTCCTGCAGGGGGTGTTCCTGGGCTCCCGTCAAGGTTTTGGTTCCGTGGCATCTTAAATATTTCCACATGCTTTCCAGGCACTCAGTAGTAAACCAGCCTCACCACCCATTTCACTGGCTCGCTTCGTAAATTCTCATCTGGCTGCTTCTACTCTCTCAGATTCCTCTTCCCTCTGAACTCTTCACACTTCACGAAGCATGCCGTAAGGCTCTGTACTTAAACTGGATGCTTTCTCCGTGAAAACAGGGCCTACAAAACAATACAACAATAACAAATTCTGGTGTCATTCCTGAATGTGCCGAACGTACAGAATCGACCTCAGAGGTCACCCAGACCAACTTCTCTCCCAACAAAAATAAAGCAAACTAACAAAATAAAGCAACAACAACAAACCAAACGAAGCTTCCATTTGGTTCAGTGGACAGTAGCAGCCCATTGTCACGCATTTAGTTACTTGTGAATAGTATCATAGGTATTTGCTCTGACAGTTAATTTCTGTTCATGCCAAGTCTTTTGACCATCCCCGCTTCACAGAGAGGAAGTGGAGACATAGGGAAGCTCCAGTTCGGCCAAGGTCCCGCAGCTAGTACTTGACACCTGTACAAACTGAGGCTTGAATTCGAGCACAGCTCCGCCAGACCCATGTTTACCGCCATCGTACACTTGTTGGGTTAAGTTTCAGGAGGCAGCTCTTGTTTCTGGAGCACGTTAGCACAGGATAGAATTTCTCAAGGAGCTGGTATAACTGTTTGAAAAGCAACACTTGGTCATGCCAAGTTTGACCTTTGTACTTAGTGTGAAGAGTGGGTTCCCTAAACAAAATAATAGTGCAAAGCAGACAGAGGGTAATGCCAAACTATTTAAGTATTTTCTTACTTTCTGCAGAAATACATGTCTCTATGAATGAATTTTATCTATTTATTAAGGCTGTAACAGCAGAAGGTTTTGTTGTCTAAACACATTTAACATTTGTTGGCAAATGTGTTACATTCTCAAGCCAGTATAATCAGGGAATTTCCAAAATATTTTCTAAGTATAAATCAGTATCCTAGAAGTCTCCCACTAAAAGACATAGGGCATTGGCCAGAGCAGATGTGTCAGGTTAAGGCTCCTGAGATGGGTACAAAGGAGCCAGCTATGCTTGGCAGCCAGCTATGCTTGCCTGTTTCTCTGTGATCCCCAACTCTATTTGCAGTCCATGAACTCAGGACTTCTTTTTAAACACTTCAGATCCAATTTATCATTAATCCACATAGCACACTTTTCCCCGTACTGGGTTTTGCTGATAACATAAGCTAAGGGTGGGATATTTCTGATATTGTCTTTGCCATCACACTAAGTACTTAATGTATCAAGGAGAAAGTGCTCTCTCATGATTTCTTTCTTCCTGATATAAAAGGAAGTTTCATTCTATTTAGAGATTTTTTTTTGGCTGTTGAAATGATGACGTTATTTCTACTTGAATCATTGCCCAATTACAGTGACTTGAAAATATGTCTTTGCTTCTTAGGCTTTGGCCAGACAAGCCAAGATTGATTTTGAAGAACATGCCCTCAGAGTTAAGGAAATTCATGAGCAGATTGCCGTGGAAAGGGTTCAAGCTCATTACAAAAAGCATTATTCAATATGTGCAGAAATTTTGGATCAAATCCTTGATTTGTCCACTAAAGTGGCGGACTATCGAATGTTGACAAATAAGTAAGTGTTGTTTTTTACTACAATAGTTAATACAATAGAGACACCACAGCAAACGAGAAAAGGGTAAGATTGTGATGTAGGCACTAAGTTGATAAGTAAAGAGAGATAACAATGTTTTGTGAAATGAAGACTAAGACGTGGGGTCCAGGATACCTTGATTACAGACTTAATTCACCCAATGACTAGCCTGATTTAAGGTGTATTTATGTCTTTTAACATTTAAACTTTGTGTCTAACTTCTCTATAATTGACAAAGACAGCTGTGATAATTTATTTGAAACACTAGGAACTTCCTAGAAGATAGGAATTACTTAAAGATTATTTTACTAATCATTAAATCAATTTTCATTACACCTTCTTTCTAAAAGGAATCAACCTATTTGTAAGGAAACATTTAACAATACAAAAAAGATTAAGAATATGCCAAAATAAGAACAAAGGATGGGAGTTCCCTTGTGGCCTAGTGGTTAGGGTTCCAGGCTTTCACTGCCGTGGCCTGGGTTCAATCCCTGACTGGGGAACTGAGATCCTGCAAGCTGCATGGTGCGACCAAAAAAAAAAGAAGAAAAAGATAATTCAAATAAAGTAGAAAGTTAAAAACAAGGAATACACGAAAACACAGTTATATCGGTACTAGTAGATTCGCCAGATACTGCAACTGAGCTGCAAATTTTATCTGAGCTTCCAGGTGGCCAAAGCAAAAAGGGCAACACAGTTTGTCCTATGATTTCTGTTTTCCATTCTAGTTCTTTACAAAATACAAAACTTTTCTTGGTCCTCAGTTTAGACTAATGATTTTCTCACGTGGCCCCACCTAAGGTATAATGAGTAGTGTAGTAGGTCTGGTGGAGAATGACCTCAGCATTCTGGCATCTGGCTTCAGAGACCTATCTCTTGTGATGTCCTTTCCTGGAAGCTGAAGGGAATGACGTCACAACAGATCTCAGTGAAAGCATCTCTGCAAGGACAAGGATAAGTCACTCCACTTAAAGTTTTGACCTCTAATGTTACCCAGACTGAGATCTTCTTGAGAACCCACAGTGAAAAGAATGAAAGCCACGTGATATTCAGGGTCAAATAGAAGATGGGTAAACCATCCCATCACCCCTGGACTTGATAGGAGCTTTCTCCACAGCTCTCACCCCAACAGCTATATTTCTGATGCACTGCCATATAAAAACTACTAAATGAAATAACATAATGATGAGGACAGTTTGAAGATAAAGCTATAAGGGTACAAGATTGAGAAAAGAAAATAAATAAGACTAAAAATTAAAATGAATTCAAGAGTAAATGTTTAAAAATACTTTTCAGATTAATATAAATTCAGAAGTTCAGAAATTATAAGAATAAAACTGTGAGGAAGGTAATCTATAAAAAGGTTAAAAAGGAAAGGTGATACAATGCATTATAATGGTAAAAAAAAATAGGTTAAATTACAGAAGATAAATATAGTGGATTTAAATATAAAAACATAACACAAGATAATTCAGAGGGAAAAAAAGTACAGATTGATTTCCCTAAACAAATAAAGACTCATAATTCCAAATTAAAACGTAAATGCAAATCGCATTCCGCTCTGGGAAAATGGAGTAGAATGCGTTTTTCCCTATTCTTCCCACTAAGTACAATGAAAAGCCCTGAACATTGTGTGTGAAACAAACAAGAAGACTCTGAAGATGGACAGAAAAAGTGAGACTGGCTGGGGACCTCAGGACACGGTGGTGAGCCTCCTGGGTTCTCCTTGTCCTCACACATCCCAGATTGGAACTGAATATTCTGGCAACAGACATGCCAATGGTGTAGACAAAAATAGCCCCAACAGAAGCCTGCTGTTTCCAGTCAAAGAACCAGTTAAGGAGCAACCTAGCAAGATGGAAAACTTTTAGACAATAACCACTCTTCCCCAAATACCACACACACACACACAAAAATGTAGCCCCATTCCCACCCGTGCCAGCAAAGGCCAAGTAGAGAGCCTGTCTTCCACCCTCACAAGGCTGCAACGAGGGACCTCTGGGACACCACGAGGGTGGTGTCCCAGAGGCCAAGTAGGGAGCATGGACTTCCACCCCCACCTGGCAGTACTGGCCACTCCTCCCCTCCCTACTGGGGCGGTGTTAGAGGAGCCTAGGGAGGGTCAGGATTTTCACCATCGCCCAGTGGTCACAAGGCCACCCGCACTGCAGTGGAGACCATGTGGAGGGCCAGAACTGCTACCTTCTCCTACAGTAACAAGGATGCCCTCCCCTCAGGTTGTGAGGAAGGCCACGTGAGGACTTCTGTCCACACCTGCCAGTAACACGATGGCCCCTTCTCTTTCCCTTGCCTGAGCAACGTCAGAAAAAAACAGCTAGAACAGAAGGTTCATGCAAGATTCAGAGTCTTGCAACATAATCCGCAAATGTGCAGACTTCAGTAACAACTCATGCATCATACCAAGAACCAGGAAGAGCTCAAACTGAATGTAAAAACTGAGTATATAAAATTAAAGTTCTAGAGGTATTGGTATCGTAAACTTTTAAGGGAGCTTTTATTAATACTTTGAAATTTTAAGTGTCTAAAAGGCAATATATAGATGCTTATATATGGGTTGAATCATGTCCCCCCAGAAAGATATGTTAAAGTTCTAATCCCCCATACCTCAGAGTGTAACCTTATTTGGAAATAGTCACTACTGATAGATTAGTTAAGATAAGGTCATACTCGTGTAGGATGGGACCTTAATTAAATATGACTGGTGTCCTTATAAGAAGTAGAGAGGAGACACACAGGGAGGACACCATGTGACAGCGACGGCAGAGGGTCATGCAGCTGCCAGTCAGAGAATGCCAGAGATCCCCATGACACCAGCCTGGGAGAGCCTGGAAAGAAGACTGTGGGAGAAGGATTCCTCAAATCCCAGTTCCGTGAATGCTTCTGTTGGGAGAGGTCGTGGAGATAGTCCCAGTAGCACTGGCTGGGGGCCAGCATGAAAGGAATCAGATGGTAACCAGCTGTCCTAGAAGTATTATTTCTGTGTCAAATAGGTGACCTAAAAATCCCCTTACAGAGCACAACTCATTAGTAAGTTGAGGACCTCCTGTGTGTATTGAGTTTAACTAATATAATATTTCACAGACTCATATATAGTCTGCCTTTTATTACTCTATAAATCCTGCTTCGTGAAAATTAATATTGAGAATATATTGGTTATATGAAACCATTTTTATTTTAATGAAAAAATACAAAAAATGTTAAAGTTCCAGAGGTATTGATACCGTAAACTTTGAAGGGGTCTTTTACTTTGAAATTGTAAGTGTCTTTTACTTGCAGCTGAACACAATGATTACACGTATATGTTAAGATCTTTTTAGTCTACACTACTAACAATCGAGATAAACTCACATTATTCTATGTACTTCCCTAAACAAGATGTTATCAATATATATTTCTTTCTAAAGCACAGGGGTATTCTTGGTATCAGCCTACTTACATGAACTGACTTTTGTTAAGACTGCTCCTTAATAAAATAATTGATATTCAGATAATAGAATATTAATTCAGTAATTGCATCATGAAGTTTTGGACAATATATAAGTTGTTAATCATTTACTTCACCAGAGGAGCCAATGCCATTTCAATAATTCTGATGTTAGAATTTTTCTATGTGGGACTTCCCTGGTGGCGCAGTGGTTAAGAATCTGACTGCCAGTGCAGGGCATACGGGTTCGAACCCTGGTCCGGGAAGATCCCACATGCCGCGGAGCAACTAAGCCCGTGCGGCACAACTACTGAGCCTGCGCTCTAGAGCCCTTGCTCCGCAACAAGAGAAAATGCTATAGTGAGAAGCCCACGCACCACAACGAAGAGTAGCCCCCGCTCACGGCAACTAGAGAAAGCCCATGTGCAGCAACGAGGACCCAGACCCAACGCAGCCAAAAATAAACAAATAAACAAATAAATTAAAAAACCCGGAAAAAAACAAATAGGGCTTTATTTTTAAAAAAAGAATTTTTCTATGCCTAAGCTATTAATTTCTAAACTTCATATCTCTATAATCTTTAACAAATATAAATATTTCATTAATGGAGAACAATGATTATATTTGAAGTTCACATTTAATTGAAATACTCTTTATTATTGTGGAGAAACATACCTAACATAAAATTTAGCATTTTAAGTGGTTTTCAACCATTTATGAGTTCACTGGCATTAGGTACAGTCACACTGCTGTGCAACCATCCCACCATCCACCTCCAGAACTTTTCCATCATCCCAAACTGAAGTGCTGTACCCATTAAATACAATACTAACTCCCCATTCCCCATCCCTCCAGCCCTGCTAACCTCTGTTCTACTTTCTGTCTCTATGAGTTTGTCTGTTTTAGGGTCCTCATGTAAGTGGAATCATACAATATTTGTCCTTTTGTGTCTGGCTTATTTCATTTCGTATAATGTCTTCAAGGTTTATCCATGTTGTAGCATGTATCAGAATGAAATACAACTTTTTAAGTTGCAATTTCAAGCTTTAGTCCCACTATTTTTAGAGAAATGCATCTGAATCATGTCAGGCTGTTTAATTCCTTTGCACATTTTGTTCCTCTTGGAACTACTTTCCCATCGCTCTGTCCTGATTACCAAGTCATTCATCTGACTTAAATAGAAAAAGTACTGAAAAATAATTGCACGGGTTACCAAACGTGCAATGACAATAAGACTACCATAACATTAGATTTTTTTTCTGTTACAAGTTATTTGAAAATATGTAAACCAACTGTCATCTTAAAGAGGCCTTGGAAAGTATTCAGTCTGTTCATTTTGCATAGGAGGACACGGATACTGGAACATTTAACTGATTTCCAAAGCTTGCACAGCCATTTAGTATCACAGCCGGAAATCAAAGAACCTAAGTTTTGTGATAGTCGTCAGTATTTTTAGATATATTGTGCTTTCAGTGCACAATCAAAGAAAATTTGAAGAACCAATGGCTTTAGGTAACATTTATTCATTCAAACCTACTAAGTTTCAGCCATTTTACTGGCTATTAGAAATGTCATAGTAAGAGGAACCTCTGGCCTCAAATAGCAGATCCTGGTGAATGAACATGGTAATAGAAAGACTAAGATTTAAGATGTGTATTTAACTAACCATTGATTCCTCTCGACCTTTTTTTCTTCTTTTTTGCTGTAGCCTGATTCCATATAAGTTGATGCATGATTGGAAGGAACTGTTTTTTAATGGAAAGCCCATATATGAGCAAGCGTCTCTTAAGCATCTGCCAGCTAAGCTCTCTGCAGAACAGCTTACAGAACTGGAGAAAAGGGACTTGCTAGATAACAATGATTACGAAGAATATAAGGTACCTACTGATGTGGAATAATTAAAGAGAATGCAACATAATAAATAGTGTTGCTTTAGCATTAATTTTGTGATATTATTTCTTTTCATCTCTACTAATAAAACTGGGCATTTTGTGTTTGCATTTTCCCTTGGTTTAATTTGTATTTATAGCACTAACTTTTAAATACCTAACCTATTCATAATCTATTATCTGTTACCTCCAGTAATACTAGAGGGTGGTCTGAAAAAAAATTACACATAATACAATAGGTAGATTTCAGAATTTTAAAGTTTTTAATTGTTCATTAGCAATTTTCTTTGTGTGAGCTGTCTACCTTTGCTTCAAAACCCCTGGTTAAATGTATTTTTCTAGTAATTTATCTAAATAGCATATTGTTTTTGGAGGAAAATGGAAGAAGAGGAGGTCTGAGTTTTCCAAGTAGCATAGATGCAAACAAAGTTTTATTCAATGAGTTTTTAAAAGGTATGGGGTGCCAACTGTGCTTCTTAGAAGAGCTGCTGAAAAACCTTTGGGGTAAACATGCCAAGGTCCCATTATTGGCACTGCCAACTGCTAACTGTGAGACCTTAGGTGGCCAGTCCCTTAAGTGCTAAGAGCCTCGGTTTCACAATATATGAAATGGGAATAATAATATGACTACCTTATTTTGTTGTTGTGAAACTTATTTAAGATAATATGTGTTAAACACTTAACCAAGTGCACTGAGTGTTGGATGCAAATAATATGTACCAGTTTCTTTCCTCACCACCCTGCCCTCCCTACCCCACTTCATCTCACCTTTAGTGGGAAAGATGTGAACTGAATGGCTATAGGATAGAAGTTCTGGGTAGATCATCAGCAATGGGGCGAAGAATGAGGCTTTTAATTATTAGAAATATTATTGAATGAGTTTCAGAAGAGTAGTAAATTCAACATGAAAAAAAGAAAAGATGGGACTTCCCTGGCGGCGCAGTGGTTAAGAATCTGCCTGCCAATACAGGGGACATGGGTTCGAGCCCTGGTCTGGGAAGATCCCACATGCCACGGAGCAACCAAGCCCGTGCGCCACAACTACTGAGCCTGCGCTCTAGAGTCCACAAGCCACAACTACTGAGCCCGCGTGCCACAACTACTGAAGCCCACGTGCCTAGAGCCCATGCTCCGCAGCAAGAGAAGCCACCACAATGAGGAGCCCACGCACCGCAATGAAGAGTAGCCCCTGCTCACCGCAACTAGAGAAAACCCACGCGCAGCAACGAAGACCCAATGCAGACAAAGATAAATAAATAAATTTAAAAAAAAAAAGAAAAGATGATGCGACCCAATCATCCGCTGGTATTTAGCAAATACTCAATGTTTGTTGAAAGGATTCACAAATAAAATGAATGAATGACAATGAACAGGGCAAAGTGTAAAATAGCACTAATATGTAACTATTGAAGAAGACAAGCTTATTTTAAAAGAAGGAAAGAAAATGAGATTATGAGAAACTAAACGTACACCATATTTTAATTGGATGAATCTATATTTGGATCACTAAAATAATTATTATTTATTAAGGATTGGCCAGAACCTTACGGGATATATGTGCATATTTATTTTGCATGGTTGTAGAATATTCTAGATCTAGTATGTCAACCTAAAGTTCAACGCTACATAATAAAATGCTTTGACAGTGTCAAACTATGTGAACGTATTTCTTTCCATTGTAAATTCAAGTCATTTTACTTGACAGATTTTGCTGATTCATGAAATATTTATTTCTGAGTTATTTCTTAACCAGCTCTACCTTGTTGCTTTCATAAATCAGGAGACCTGGTAGTCTGCAACTTAGCAAAGATTTGTCTTTTTAACTATTTTCTTGTTTGGGAAATTGTTACCACAGGAACATGCTTGTCTCACCCACATCCTGAAGCAGCCGGTACGTTTCTTTTGCAAGAAATTATAAACATTTTTTAGGAGTACGTGGACGTCTGGTAATACAGTTTATTTTGTTTATGGCCTTTGCTGTTGCCCTAGAAGTGAATATTACCTTAGGATTTCTGATATGTGTTTATATGCTGTGTTCATTTTGACTACATGATGAAAAATATACCACATACAAGTGTTAGCATATACTGTAAACTATCCTATTATCATTCCCTATTATTATAGCTTTTGTCTCTTCAGATACTTGTTAAATGTTTTGCATTTAAGTAAAAAATAAATGTTTCAACTTGGAAAATACATTATCTGGCTTAAATAGTCTTTCACAACAGGCAGAGGATCAACACATCTGGCTTAATAAACATGGAACAGTTTTAGCAAAGTGCTAACTTTGCTTAGGATTTTTAATCCGTCAATCAAACACATAGCTTAGAAATTGATCTTCAGAAAGTTTACATTCTTAGCATACTTTATTAATGCCTATACCCACCATCAGTGTAGAACTGATGCTTCCTGGTTTTGAGATCATACTTTTAAAGCTCTGTTAGAGTAAGCTATCATGTTTAAAATTTTTAAATATCACACCTAGAAACTGGCATAAAAACACAATTTTGCTCATGTCCATGTCATATATAGCTGCCAAAAACTTGACATTATTTCCCAATCATCATACTCTCTTTATAGACTGGCTACATGTGAGAGAGCTGTAGCCCAGGAATGGTGTGGCCAAAACTATCATTTATCTCTTCTAAGAAGGAGGCAGAAGCAGCATCATGGAGCAGCCAAACCCTACTGGGATTCCCAGCCAACCGCCATAGGATAACAAGGAGTTGTTCAATAGAGAGTGGGGAGGAGCCCCGAAATGCTATGGACCGCCGGCAGCAGGCTAAGCCAGGAGCCCAGCTGCTCCAGTTCAGCTGACAGCACACCCCTCACATAGCAGCCACTGGTTCTCAGTTATGCAGTGGACTCCTCCTGGTAAACCCCAGACTCCCCCAAATGCAAATCCTTTCCATGATTCTTCCTGGCAAATGACTCACAATTCCATAGCATTTTATTTTAACATAAGTTGCTTATTAGCAGTTATCTACTGAATGAATTTGAGTTATTAAAATGGGGTGTTCATAAACTAAAATTAGCTCATGGCCACGGTTTCCTGCTGATGCAGATTTTTCTAAGAAGTCCATGCCACGAAGCACTTGGCAATTTGCAGGGCTCTACTGCGCATGCTCACGAACAAGTTGTAGTTGGAATTCCTACAATTTGGAGGAAGGATGTTTTGTGTCCAGTACATCATTCGTGTTGTCTGAAGCTGGTCATAGTTTTTAATTGCTGTTATTTTTGTTTTTAATGAAAATTACTACTGAAGTTAATGATCACTTGAGTTTGCTGTGGTTGTTGGGCTAACCCTACAGTGTGTGTCGAAATGCACGTTTTTATCAGCCGCACTTTTGGCTTATGATTTTCCCTTAACTAGACTTTAAGATGTAATTGTATAGGTTATGGTTTAACATTCATACTCTTGTCACTACAGCAGATGTATACCTACCCATCCCCAAATTTACTTATAGAATGACATTTATTATCACGAGGTCTTTTTCCACTGGGGAATAGGAATGTGGGACTAAATGTACCATTGGGTAGTTTGTCTTCCTATGTAAGTCTCATCTGACTTGTTTGACCTAAAGGCACTATCCAGATACTATCTTCTTCTTACTCTCCAATCCCAGCCTTTGGCGTTGATCCAGTGGCTTTTTAGATTTGACATCTGACAGTGGACTCTCCAGCCTAGCTCTTGCCTTGCTCCCTGGCTTCCCAATGAATGACCCAAATTTTCATAGTTTAGTATTTAATCAGTTCCCTGTGGGCAGAATATCAGTTTGAAGCCTGTATCACTCAAGCGATGTCACTGGATAACTGACCCAAGCACAGTGATAGATTTTAGTAGATGAGTCTTAACGTCATGTGAATAGATCATCTTATTTTTTTTGTGGCTGTTATCGTTGTTGTTTTTGTTGTGTGTGTGTGTGTTTAAAGATACCCATTGTATTGGCTCAAGCTGCCATAAGAAAATACTGTAGACTGGGTGGCTTCAACAACAGGAATTTATTTCTCACAGTTCTAGGAAATCCAAGATCAAGGTCCCAGCTGATTTGGTTCCCCAGTGAGGACTCTCTACCTGAATTGCAAACGGCCACCTTCCTGTCATGTCCTCACATAGAGGAGAAAGAAAGAGAACTTTGATCTCTCTTCTTCTTCTTAAAAGGACACTAATCCTGTCATGGGGCCTCCACCCTCATAACCTCATCTAAACCTAACTACCTCCCAAAGGCCCCACCTCCAAATACCATCACAGTGGGGGTTAGGGCCTCAATAAATGAATTTTGGAGAGACACAATTCAGTCTATGACATACGTGCTTATTCAGGACACTTATAAAATGTCGCAAAGTGCAAACTTACTAGTCAAGCAAGGAACCCCTAATTTCAAATGAAATTTTTTTTTCATGGCCTCTTTTGTGCCCTGCTAAGAAGTCTTAATGACTTACTTTTTGACTGTGAATTTATGATGGTTATATCTTTTATTTTCAGATATGCAGGAATATATGTGACTGTTAAGTAGGTAGAGTAAGCACTTGCTTACATGAAGGGAGTTGAGATTTTCCGTCAGGTCATTCTGCTTTAGAACTCCTGCCTGCCATTGTACCTGGTGGTCCACATTATTATGTGGGCTAAAGACATGGATGGAGACGTCAGATGCATCTGCTAAAATACAAACATTTTTCAAGATAGGTAACAAAACCATTATCAGCCTCCAAAATAGGAGCTAAGAAAGAAGTTTGGTACTGAAAGGAATGTTCCCAGGTTCGTCCTATGTATTCACTGCTGTAATTTTCCTCTCCCTTTGCTTACATTTTGACTCAGGCTCTCACTAAATTTCTCCTCTAATGGTAAGGCTTTCTCAGGTTAGACCTCATTGTGTGTCTGTGTCTTGGTGGAATCACCATTATGCCCTACAATACTGATTAATGGTTATCAAGCATAGTGATACTAACTCACAAAACAAAATGTCACTATATTAGTCTTCAAAGGGAGCTATAGTTGCCCTAGGCCCAAGGGTGTCTTCTAACTGTTGTGGGCCAAGGACTTCAGATGGCTGGAGTAGGCTTGGCAGAGGTCTGGGGCTGTGTCTATCGGGTATGCGTCTTGTGTAATAGAAGGGAAGCCTGGGTCATGGGAAGGGTATTTGGCTTCAAATTACTAGAACTGAAGACAAGCTGAGTTCATTAGTAAACCATGGTAGGAATAGTTGAATTAAGGTGTCAGGTTCAAGGCGTTAGACCAGAATTGAGAAATGGTTTGCAGAGTTAAAGAACTGGCACCCAGATAGAAGTGGAATGGAAAGAGGAGTGAGAAGGACATAGCCAACGAGAAGATCCCTGGGTGACTGATATGAATGAGACTAGAGTAAACGTTCACCACTCATTTTTGTTTGCTCTAGATCACATAGAATAGGGAGAATCTAATTCTCTCCCAGGCTCCCTCTCATCTGGGACCAGTCAAGACAGAGAGTGGTCAAGTCTTCCCTGGGTTTCCTGCCACTGATTTTCTGGTTCATCCTTTACCTACTTGGACAACAGTGGAAGCCAGCTTCTATGCCTCAAGTCCAGCTTCTCTTCAATCAATTGCTCAGACTTCCCATCTAGTATTTTAGAGTTAGCTCTGGGGATCTGAACACTAAAGCTATGTCTTGGCAGATAAATATGGCAAGAATACATTGGGGTTGGTAACCACAAGAAACTTGAATGGATCCAAGAAAGTCTTTGAATTTTGGTATTGGGCAGATGTGTTGGACTGAGAACCAGAGAAACTCCCATCCAGAAGACCCCGTACCCTACCACTCCTGTCCAGTACCCAGAGTCTGTCAGCCGTATTCTTTAGTACATTGGTCCTGGAGTAGTCTTTCATATATTGGTCAATGCCATTTCTAAGCTGTTTTGGGGTGCTCTACACCTCTTTGAGGTATCAACCTTAGCAGTGAAACAAAGAAAATAGAGAGAGTGACAGTGGTCATTATTATGAGAGAGGGTATTCTGTGTGGAAAAATTGTGTGAATTTTGCAGTGACAAGATAGTTAGACCAAGTCATAGTGTCTCCATGCTTTGTGACATTTAAGAAATTTTAACCAAGCCTATCTGACTGTCCTTGGCTGGGCAGTGGCAACAGATAGGTGAATTTGGATGTAGAAATCTCTGGAAAAGTTCTTTCTGTGGTCCGCAAGACCACAGAAATTAGTAAAAAAGTGATCTTGAGGAAGACTACCACCTCCCTGATGATGAACAGAGCGTAGTTTGAGCATCTAAGGAATGAGCTTACTGTTTTCATAAGGATGGCCACTACCACCAGAATTGTTTATGGCACAAGGAGAGATGTGATATAAAGTCCAGTGTGATGCTGTCCCAAGGGCACTAGGGCATCAGGAGAAATTGCAGTAGCCTTAGTCTTAATTTGTTTTAGACCCAGGCAATTCTGCTTTGAAAAGCACTGGGCTAGCTGCACAGCTGCTGCAGCTCCCAGTGTGCCATGATCAATGCCTTGGAGGGCCATGTGGCTTTCCAGGACAGAGAATGGAACCAGGAGTAGGAGCCTGTCATTTGGGGGCAAGTAAGCTACTCTTCCACATGACCTCAGTGGGTCTCTTTGCACGTGTCAAATCAGAGTGATAAGCAGAAGCCCCTGCCCACTGTTTGCATCTGATTTGTCCTTTAATTACAGCAGCACTGAAATGTAAGTTTTCAGGACAGAGGATCTCTCAGAGTGGCTTAGTCTCAGTTACCCCTGGTAATCAAGCCTGTAAGACAAAGTATCAGCCCAGTGATTCTAGCTGCCTGACTTACAAGTAATCAGTAGCCCAGAGTTTTGGAAGAAGAAGCCTGCCATTGCTCACAACTGCTGAGCTTTCTGAACTTCTGGACTTGTTAGAAGCTAAAGTTATTGGATTGCATAGGGAGGTGCCAGGCTCCCTCACGTGTGGGCCTGTAGGCTTTGACAGTGATCTTTGTCACATTCTAGCTAACTGACCATGGCCAATTTTAATTTCCCTCCAAAAATAACCACAAGGTAGATGGAGTCTGTTGTCCTGGGTCTTCTTTTGTGACAGACTAGAATTAAATATGTCTGTTTCCATAGTATTAGATCAGGGCAGACTGGGGAAGGCCACTGCTGGGACAGAAGTGAGCAAGCTGCTGAATGAAAGCCATTATTGGACTAGGACCGTTCTTCAGATTTCCTGATGAGCCAGAGTTAACCATGGGATCAACCTATAGAAAGGCATTGGCTACTCACAATGCTGCTTCTAGCCCAAACAGTCTTCAGCTGAGCATAGCAGGTGAAGTAGTGATAACATCTGCCTTTCCCTCGTTACCATGGGCGACGCTTGCACTTCCTGGCCATAGATAAGATGTGGTCCACACTCAGCACTCTAGTGCAGAGGCATGCCTCCTCTCTGCAGATGCGCCTACCATGCCAACGTCAGTGAGAACTGTACATCACCATGCCCCTGCCTTCTCTGGAAGCTGAAGGCCAAATTGTCTGGCAGGAAGGTGTGGCCAGGCAGCTGACCATACTCTGACCTGACTGGAGGTCAGGTGACTTGGAAAGGCTGCCAAACTCACTCAGCAGGGCCAGCTCATCTTTTCAGGTTGTTCTGAGGGCTTCTTGGAACTGCGTCCCGATAGAGAGCCCATTCCATGACAATTCTTGGATAAGAGGTCAGGATTGAGTTGCACATCAGCTAACTCTCCGTCCTCCCTTCCTCCTTGTCAGATGCAGTAGAGGGCAGCCTCCATCTTTCCATCAATCTTGCCAATCTTTGATAGGAGCCTGCCTATCAAACAGGTCCCACACAGTGGTCAAGAAGCCCTGTAGGGCTGCCAGGGTACATGAGCTGAACTCCCCATCAGGCAAGATATCCAACCATCCTTTCTTCTCCTGAGAACCATGGATAATTGTGAGGAATTTTAACAGCTGAATTACAAATTTAAGCAGTTCCTCCAGATCCTCTCAGGGTTTTTGTGTGGTTGGAGGAGAAAGAGCCTGGGAAGAGAAGGCAAAGAACAGAGGCTCCAAAAGCTGCGAAGTTTTACCTCAGTACTTCTCTGTGAAGTTTGGTTTTTTCCTGAGTGCCAAATTCCCCAAGCACAGTAACTGGAATATAGCCACTAGACTTTCCATGTTGCCATAAAATAGGTGTGCTTCTATATCTGATTCCTTCTGGTAGGAGACAGGACAGACCCCAACAGAATGTCAACCATGAGAGCTAGTGCCAGGGGTTGGGTTCTTAGAGCTGGAACCAAGGTGGTCAAGATAAATTACCTGAAGTAGCCAGAAACGGGAAGAGGCAGAGATGGGATCAAGCCAAGTCCTTTGAGCAAGTCAATGATCAAAGCTGAGACTGGGTAAGAAACAGACTAGAAAGTGGAAATGAAGCCAGCAGGTTGGAAGCTAGGCAGTACTGGAACAGGCCAGGACTCAGACGAAAGGCTTGGAAGTTAAGTAAGGAGGCCCTGGGCAATTGCCACAAACAGAGCTGGAATTTCTGCAACTTATTTTTTATTATCTGCCTGTCATGTGGTACACCTTTGGGTCAACGTAGTTTAGGAGACCCAAGACAAATATCCAGTTGGGAATATGAAAGTAACCAGGTCATAACAGCTTGCCATAGAGCAGACCTTACCTATCCATGCACTCAGCCTGCTCCTTACCCCCTCTGGACCCTGTTAAAATCTCTGGCAGAACTTCTTACAAGTCCCAACTTATAAATTATTTATAATTTAGTACATTTTAACTGAGATGTTTTCTGCTGCCATAAAAAAGGATGGCTTGATTTAATAGAGAAGCTCTTTCAAAATCATACTACAAGCTGTTACTTCTAGAAATGCTTCCAGGGTTAGCTAATTTCATACATAGTGTGTGGATTCTTGCTAACTTCCGTCTGTGAGGATGACACTTTCTGATCTTGTTCCTAGGTTTTAGGTTGGTTTGTGCCTATCTTACTTAGGAGAACTAAGTCATCTTTGTATTTAATCAAAATTAATAAAATGCAATATCCATGCATTCACTCATTTATTCAGTTCACATATATTGAGCCTATACAGCTAATTGAGTCATTCATTCAGTCAGTCAGTCAATAAATATTGAACACCTATTATGTTCCAGCACTGTTCTGGGAACTAGGGATATAAAGTTGATTAAGGTAGAGATCCTTCCCTCTCGGTGCTCTCAATTTAGTTGGGATGAGAGAAAAACCATTCCAGAGCATGATATTAAGTATGGATAAACACGGAGGTTATGGGGGGCCCATTAGAAGGGATGAGTTTCAACTGAATTGTGAAATATGAGTAGATGTCAGTTGGTTTAAAGGTATTAACTCAAAACTGACCTAATCCTATGAACTGTGAGCTTATACATGTACTCTCTCCCTGTCTTTGTATTTTCCCCATGATTTCATTTAATTTCAAGCATGTAGACAAAACTAAGCTCAGGAAGTATTTGGGGTGTCCTAACTAAGAGTCACCTGCCTCATCAGAATTTTTCAGTAACTGCTAAAGATATCACCTTGAGTATGTCCAAAAAACTTTAAAGAGAAATATGTAGATTTTCCAGTGAATTTAAATATTATAAATGGACAATTGGGCAAATGTACCTGGTTAAGACATCATCACCTGCCCAAGGTGTTTGGTCTTGAGTTAACAAATCCCCTCATCTCCCACTCACGAAAACTTTCCCTTTGGATACAGTTTAGCTATTAGTTGGTCTGTTTTCCAACAGGCCTGAAAATTTTATTTCATTTTGAGTAATAAAAATAATTGATAATAGTTTTTAAAGATTTACATTATGAAAAAATTTTAAAAACAGGAATTGTACAAAGAACTATTTTCTAAGATACTATAAAATAAGCAAGCTAAACTAAGATCTAAATCACACAAAATAAGATCTAAAAATATAAGCTGGATCTTTAATTATTACCAATTATGAGCAATTTCACTGAGAATTGTATTATTATGTTAAGAATGTATTTGATAAGTAAATATCTACTCTGTACCTCTCTGGTTTGAGTCATCGTTAGTATAAAGTTAAGCATTTACTCCTCCTATTTACAGATATCTAAGAGATGAATCCAAGGTGGTGCTTAAAAGACATGAAATCAGAACTGAGGATTCCTGATGTCTTGTCAAATAAAAGATCCTTTATCTTTTATTTTTCAAACAATGGATTGAGACTAGATTATGAAATTAAGTTATGGATCACAACCATTATTTATTTAAAAAATGAAAACACAACAAAATAAGAGAAATACAATGCAATGCAATATAATAGAAAATAAAGCACATTACCAGGTAGTAAGGATGAGCATTTCATAAAACTTTTTCTTTTCTGTTCTATATATACCTGTACACAAATACTAGGTAACAATGCAAAAATGTATTTTTTATGGAAGGACCTTGTTAAAAAAAAATGTCTTAGAAGATGCAGTACAAGTGGAAATTGTGCAACAAGAGAAGCTGGGCAGGTTGAGGTACCCTCACAGGGGTTCAGACCAATAAATAATGGAGACACTGGGTGAAGTGGTTGACCCAGAAGCCTTGGATGGCTAGAGAGAAGTCCATCATGATGAATATAAGTATAATGTCCCCTGGAACTTGAGGATTGGCGATAGCTACAACAACCCCTGAGGCTGCTGCTACTACAAGCCTTGGTTGTATTTCAGGTATCACGAAGGGTCATCTCTTCCTCACTGCCCGCAGAGTGGTATGCCAAGAGAAAGCCAGCCATGGGAAAAGCAGAATTAAGGTATTAAGGTCTTGGTAAGCTGTACTCTAAAAGGGGCATAGCCTTGATTTGTGGAGTTGCTACCTGTGTTGTTTCTTGAAGTCGGTTTACCTGAAGCTTTCACCCTAAGTCCTTTGGCCATTGCGTCAATATAATCTGTCTCTTGTTGGGTTTTATCATCTATAAGTAAGAAGATTGCATTTCAGGAAAGCTCAAGGAAACTAGCAGGTGTCAAAAACAGTGTGTTTTATCCCCTAGGAGGTTCTTTCTCCGTCTTAGGAGAAAAGGCATTTGTCCTGTTTTTCCAAATGCGTCAGTAATTGAATTGTGAAACACTTGGAGCCTACCAAGCTGGGAATATCTGGGGTACTTCAGGTCATGCAGATGTTGATAAATTCTAGCAATCTATGAGGACAAACACTGGATCATGTGTACTTTCAAATTAGTACCACCATTCTCCAAAAGCCACATTTGAATATCACTGCTAAATATCACTGGCATAGCCCAATGTTTTTTATTGAATGTTGTGCTAGTGACACTCAGACTTTATGGACTAGTGAATATCTCCCAAGGCCCAGATTCTGTTTCTGTAAGTTGGTCAAAGTGAACCACATCTCCCCCTCTTTAAAGGGGAGATCAGAAAGCTGTATTTCCAATTTGAATCTATAGAAGTGGCAAGAAATGAGAATGAGATGCATTTGCTTTGGTCCAGGGATAATCATGTGCAGGGAAACAATCAGAATCTGTTGCGAAAACCACGCAGCTCCACCAGCATCATTATCCAACCACTTGGGCAATGTTTCAGGCAAGGAGGAATCTAGTGGACTGAACACATGGACAATCTTAGGCTTGCCCTTGAAGTGTGCACTTCAGCCCACATTCAAAGCACATTGGTTCCGAGCTGATGCTGTCTGTAAATACTCATGATGCTTTTAGCCATGATTACTAACAAGAGGACCAAGGATGCTGACACATTAGGCCACAGGAAACAAAAAGGATTTGACAGGGTGGAAGTAACCAGAGTGGGAAGTCTGGGTAACCATGTGGTACCTACAACAGAATACAGGGAAGCATGTGAGTGTATTGGATCCAGCTTGGAAAACAGTGTTAGGTCCATGTAGTCTGAGAAGATGGGAAGAATAGGTGGATACCATGGTCTCAAGGCAGGATTCAGTTTCCAGAAAATTCAGTGTAGGTAAATTAATAAAAACAGTACTGGTGAACAGGTTGTGACCAAAGGCAGAGGCTGTTTACTCTTTGTTGTATTTCATGATCTCTGTGTGTAGGCAGACAAGAATTCACAAAGACAGGTGGACTCTAGGTGATGGTGGATCTTATACCTTCTCAAAAATGCATACAGATGATATTTATGCAGGTACAATAACAATATTAATATTAAAATAAAGAGATAATAATTATTTGTTATATGTTCATGACAGTTTATAGTAATCAAGGGCAAGTATCATGGAGCACATCTACACAGAAAAAGTGTCTTGGTAAACTAATAGTTTGTACCAGGTGATACTTACCTGGTGTTGCCCACTCTGGGCATTGAAGTCTTGAAACTAATAGTCAGATGTCAATTTATAATAATACCTGAAGGAATAAGAATTATATACTTTATTTTATAATTTTATGTAATTTTATCATATAATTAATGTAATTATATATAAAAAAACATATAAAATAAGGATCGGGTAAAAATTTCTGTTCCTGTTCACTAATGAACTAGTAAAATCTCTTTAGCTCATTGTCGTTAAACTGGTCATCTTTATTCTGGTCTAATTTCCTTCTTTTTTCAGTTCTCCTGACTTCCTTTTCCCTCATCATGTTCTTGTTCCAACCTGACATGTTTCCCTTTACTTATCCTTTATCTTTAGTCTTATTAGGAATTTCACAACTGTATCTTTAAGGTGATGCTGTAAAATGTGTTCTACCAAATCCTCGATTTGTCCATCTCCAATGGTCAGGCTTCAGTCCTTTCCCTGACCTCAGCATTCAGTTCTCTTCACAGTCAACATTCTATCCCATTGTGTTTGGACACATTCTACAACTAATCAGTGATAGAATAGGGCTTTCTTCTGACCCCTTTGTGAGGAAGTGCGCCTTTCTGATTGTGGCACAAGCTGGACGTGGTTTCCCTTTGGGCAGAAATGTGACTGCTGTCACCCCTCCTTTAGGGCACTACTATGTGCCTGCAGCAGCAGCCTGAGAACTTCTAGTTAAGCATTTAAAGTCAGTGGTCACATAGGCTACTTACACAAGCCTTTCACTCAATCTTTGCAACAACCCTGTGAGATAGATACTATTATCATACAAAGATGAGGGAATTGACAAGGGTGCAAAACAAGTAAGTAGGAGAACTATTATGGGAACCCAGGTCATCTGATTTAAGTCCTAGACTGTTTCCTTCAGAATGAATTAAATGACTGCATAGCACAAAAATCATTAGAACATTCAAACTTTCCACTTAAACTTGACCTTGGACTTATAGCCTTTTTAATTTTAAAATAGCACAGTTTCTCTGGTTTCCATTTTTTATTTGGTTATTTTCTGATTGTCACATTACATAGAATAATTATCACTTGTCTAGTTAGAAGTATAAATGATTCCAATGAATGAAAGCAGAAACAAGTAATCAATCATAATAATCAATAATTATGCAAATCAATTCAGTATTTACCTAATTTTGAATAATGCATGTAATTATTATGCACAGAGTTGTTAGAAAAACCAAAGGCATTAAACTAAAACAAAATAAATTTTACAAATAAAGGGTAGTTTGTATAGAAGTGACAAATATATGTATATACTAATAAATTCTACCAATTTAAAAGAAAAACCTGTTATGAATACTTTTTTGTTTATATGTTTCAAAAAGTATTTCTTTATCTCTTGTGTTCTCATATCATAAATTCAGGCACCAAACCAGATAATACCAGTTGTAAAATAATCTAATTTTTTGTCTGCTAATGTGACATATAAATCTCACTAGGTACTAAATTCTTACACACACTTAGATCTGTTTCTAGAATTTATATTTTTGTGCACTGAATACCCTGTTTCTGCAAATCTTTCTTTTCATTACTTTGTTCTTAATAAGTACTTTAATATCTGGTTAGGCAACACTCCCATACTACTTTTCTGTTTCAGTTTTTAAGTGAATGTTTTTATCCGTTACAATTCTTCTTCTGCTTCAACTTTAGAACCATTTTGGATGTCATCCTGAAGGAAAACAAAAATAACACTAGCACTTTTGTTTCATTTCATTAAGTCAGATTAATTTGGAGAAGAATTAAATGGCTTATAATATTGGACCTTCTTGACTTCCCCTTTATTCAAGTCATTTTTCTTACACTCCTCAGTAGAAATATGAGGTTGTTTATATATAGGTTCTCTATTTCTTGTCAATTCCAATGATTTTTGTCAAAGTTTCTAATTGCAAGCAAAAAAGTTGACTTATGCTGAGTAAGCAGAAAACACATTCAAATATGTTGGGTAGTTTAGTGAATCAGTAGGTAGATTCAAGAACCAGGCTCAAGGTTAAACTTCCAAGGAAAATGATCAGAACCATCACAGCAAGTTCTGATGAGAAAACTGTCACCACCATGGAGCACTAGAGGTTCAGGCTGCAGCAGCTACCTCTGCACCAGGAACTCAACTGTTACTTCTAGGAACACTGCTACTTCTTTTTTCTTCTTTTTTTTTTTTTTAAATTTTGTTGAAGTATAGTTGATCTACAATGTTGTGTAAATTTCTGCTGTACAGCAAAGTGATTCAGTTATACATGTATATATATATACATTCTTTTTCATATCCTTTTCCATTATGGTTTATTACAGGATATTGAATATATTTCCCTGTGCTATACAGTAGGACCTTGTTGTTAATCCATCCTATATATAATAGTTTGCATCTGCTAATTCCAAACTCCCAATCCTTCCCTCTCCCACCCCTCCTCCCACTTGGCAACCACAAGTCTGTTCTCTATGTCTGTGAGTCTGTTTCTGTTTGGTAGATATGTTCACTTGCTACTTCTTTCTTTATCTTATTTGCATTGGCTAGAACTTCCAGAATAATGTGACTATTAATGTAAGTGATGAGCATCTTTTTCTTGCTCCTGCCTTTAATGGAAAAATGTGTTGTTCATTTTGGTTCACCATTACATATTGGTAAGATATGTAAAAATGTTAGGGAAATCATCTTTGATTCAGAACATATTAAGAGATTTGTTTAAATTTTTTTCTCATTAGAAATGAATTCTGAATTTTATCAGATGCTTCTTGGTCAAAATTATCATATATTTGTATTTTTTAATTTTAACCTATTAATGTGATATAATAATAGGTTTTCTAATATTTACCCTTCCTTGTATTCATGAAATAACTCTTATTCAGTCATGGTGAGACAACTTCAATATAGTATAGAGGTTATGAGCACATGTTCTGGAATCTGCCTGCCTGGGTCCTAATTTAGGCTCTGCCATTACTATTTACTGTGACCATGGACAAGTAACAGCCTCTGTAATTCTTAGGGTTTTCTTCTGCAAAATTGGCAAGATAATAATACGTATGTGAAAGTTGTGTGAGAATCATTTGAGATAATTCCTGAAAACAACAACATATGAGATATACTGAGTGTGTAATAAATGTCAATTAATATAATTATTTTATCTTAATATAGACTGTTTTTGTCAATACTGTATGCGTGATTCTTGCAATATATTTCCAAATGAGATTGACTTGTCATTTTCTTTTTGGATGCTGTCTTTGTCAATTATCTTTGACACCTTTTTGGTATCAGTGTTTTGTTAGTCTTGCCAAGTGAACTGGAAAGCTTTCTATCTTCTTCCATATTTCAGAAGACTTTAAATAACATTTAAACTTCTATTTAATTAAGGAATGAAAAATTTTCTGGTTTTTTCTGTTAACCATCAGTGTCGTCACATTTGCTAGGTATAGTTCTTTGACAACGTTTTCATTTCTTTCATGGCTTTCACCTTTACAAATATTCCATTTAAATTAACTTTAATCATTTGTACTTTCTTAAAATATCATTTTTACCATACATTAATAAATTCAAATTTATTATGGTAGAGTTGTACATAATATTTTCTTAAGGATTTTTAAGTCTCCTTAAAATCTGTTGTTGCCTTCATTCCTATGTTACAAAATTGATACTTGCTATTCTTCACCTTTGTTCAGAACTGGTAGCAATTTCATTATGATTAGTATGGATAAGTTCTAGAAATACATTAATGAAAAGTATCTCAATAGTTTTGCTCTCTGTCAACTTCCATTATCATGAGTTTCTTCCTCCTTGTTCCTTTTTGGTTATTTTTAAATTGTCTTTTACTATTTTCATGCTTAGTTCATTTATTTTCCTTCTTTTTTATTTTAGATCAAAGCATTTTAGGCTAAGGGACTATGAATTTTCCTCTGAGTACAGTTTGATCCCATCTCATATTTTTTAATCTATTATTTTTAATGTTTTGTTTTAATCTGTTGTTTATAGACATTTATAGTTTTAATTTATTCTTTAATCTAAGAATCACTCAAAAAGACTGTTTTTAACTTTTAAAATTAAATTAAAATTGATTTCTAGTTTTATTACACAGAGGTCAGAGAATGTGGACTGTACAATTTTTGTTTTTGTTTTTCTTTCCCTCTAATTGTTTGATCATTTAAGCAAGAAACGTGAAAAAACTGGAAGTCGTTATTACTGTCCTGCCCCTGGGTTCTTCAGAACCATTTTTTTTTAGATTCCATATATATGTGTTAGCATACGGTATTCGTTTTTCTCTTTCTGACTTACTTCACTCTGTATGACAGACTCTAGGTCCATCCACCTCACTACAAATAACTCAATTTTGTTTCTTTTTATTGCGGAGTAATACGTAGAGAATGGACCTGAGGACATGGGGAGGGGGAAGGGTAATCTGAGACGAAGTGAGAGAGTAGCATTGACATATATACACTACCAAATGTAAAAAAGATAGGTAGTGGGAAGCAGCCACATAGCACAAGGAGATCAGCTCCGTGCTTTGTGACCACCTAGAGGGGTGGGATAGGGAGGGTGGGAGGGAGACACAAGAGGGAGGGAATATGGGGATATATGTATATGTATAGCTGATTCACTTTGTTATACAGCAGAAACTAACACAACATTGTAAAGCAATTATACTCCAATAAAGATGTTAAAAAAAAAAACAAAAAAAACTGGAAGTCGAACATAGTAAACTGAGAGGACAACATATTGGGCATGAAAATTCTCTTTTATCTATCTTACTTTAAAATATGTAAAACTAAGCTTAGTACTTGCATAGGGTAGCCAAATAACTCTTACTGTCTTTTATCTCTCTACCGATAATATCAATTTAAGTGTCTTAATGCTCAACTTTCATTACAATTTGTTTCAACTCAATATGCCTACTTTCATAAACTGTTAAGTATTTTAGAGGCTTGGTTTTTTTTTTTCTTTTACTTTTATATGGGAAGCTCGTTTTTCACTGTCTAATATGAAAGTATTATTCATGTTATTACTCATTTATGTAATGTAATTAAAGTATTGATTCACTTTTGTTTGCTATAATTTGTATTTACTTTCAATTTTCGTATTTCCTACATACTTAAATTCCACTTTTAAGAATATTTCTGTTTTGTTTGTTTCATTATTATTTTTGCAGAACATGGCTGGAGAATGGACCTTACCAGAAGAAATGGTTGATAATTTACCACCCTCCAACAATTGCATATTGGGCCATGTGATTCACAGACTAATTGAAAGTTCTCTTCCTCCTCAAGTTGAATCAACAGTACCTGAGTTACCTTCATTTGCTATAAAAGGATGCGTGTTGGGGAAAACATTTAGTGGAAAAACTACTGCTCTAAAGTCTCTAGAGAAAAGTAAAATTTCTTTTTTGTTTGTGTTTTTTTCCTTTATTGGATTCTATTTACAATGACTGTAGCTGCAAATGGCTATGTCTGTAGAAAACATACATGAGAATCTGCAAATATATTGGGAAATTCTGTCATCAAGAATTTTGTAATAGGGTGATCACATAATTTATTGTCCAAGTCAGACACTTGTAGGAGTAGAGCTTCATAAATTGGGACTGTCCCAGGGAAACTCGGATATATGAGCTTGCTATATAATTATGATGCACAGTATAAAGAGAAATAATGTCTCAAACTTTACTTAAACTTTCATCATAGATTTTACTTTACCAATAGATGAAGTAGGAAAGTAATAACTTGTCACAAATAGAAAAGAAATCATGACTTCCCTGGTGGCGCAGTGGTTAAGAATCTGCCTGCCAATGCAGGGGACACGGGTTCAAGCCCTGGTCCGGGAAGGCCCCACATGCTGTGGAGCAACCAAGCCCATGTGCCACAACTACTGAGCCTGCACTCTAGAGCCTGTGAGCCACAACCACTGAGCCCGCAAGCCACAACTACTGAAGTCCACGCACCTGGAGCCCGTGCTCTGCAACAAGAGAAGCCACTGCAGTGAGAAGCCCGGGAACCGCAAAGAAGCGTAGCCCCTGCTCGCTGCAACTAGAGAAAGCCCGCACACAGCAACGAAGACCCAACGCAGCCAAAAATTAATTAATTAAAAAAAAGAAAGACAGGAAATCAACTTAAAATTATAAATGTTTTAATTCTTCACATTGATTGAGTTCTTTCCCTTTAATGAACTTTTGGCTTTTTATCTAGAAGTTCTTTCAGTTAGAAGTGAATCTTAGTTTTCCATCTATTTAATTAGTTTTTCTTCACTAATACTTACCTTTTACTGTTTTTACTGGAAAAATCAAAATTTTCACTGAGGCCAGTCTGTCTTGTAACAGTCCAAGGCAGAGAACAGTAAGTCATTATTGAGAGGTTAAATAGACCTCTTTAAAAGGCAGCCTAACAAAAGCTCAATGAGATACCACTCCACACCCTCTAGGATGGGTATAATTTTTAGAAATTGGAAAAAAAGTGTTGGTGAGGATATAGAGAAGTCGGACTCTCATACATTGCTGGTGAGAATGTAAAATGGTGTAGCCACTATGGAAAGTAGTTCGTGATTCCTCATTAAGTTAAATAAAAAATTACCATATGACACCAGCAATTCCACCACTGGTATATACCCAAAAGGACTGAAAAGAGGTGTTCAAAAAAAACCATATGCAGGAAGGTTCATAGCAGCACTATTAATAGTAGACAAAAGATGGAAACCATCCAAATGTTCATCACCTGCTGAATTGATAACAGGATGTGATATATCCATACAATGGAATATTATTCAGCCATAAAAGGAGTGAAGTACTCTATGTGCTATGGATAGACTTTGAAAACATTATACTAAGTGAAAGAGGTCGAACACAAAAGACCACATATTGTATGATTCCATGGATAAGAAACATCTAGAAGAGGCCAATCCATAGAAAGCAAATTAGTTGTTGGGGGTAAGGGTAGGGAGATAGGGAGTGACTGCTTAATAGATACAGGGTTTCCTTTGGGGTAATGAACATTTTCTGGAAAAAGGTAGTGGTGATGATTGGACAACATTGTAATGACCTAAATATCTCCGAATTGCATCTTTTAGAATGGTTAAAATGATTCATTTTATGTTATGTGAATTTTACTGCCATAGTAAAAAAACCAGCTTGATCCAAAAAACACTGCTGGGGCACCCTGAAGAGCGTACTCTAAGGGTGAAGCCAGCACAGAAGAACAATGATGTCAATTTCCTAAATGAAAAGTTATTAATAAAATTGTCGTTTGTATTTTAGGCTTTCCTATTCAGGTACTTTCTATTGACACTCTCGTCCAAGAAGCGATCCAAGCATTTCACAACAATGAGAAGATCAGCGGAGCCCTTCAGAAAGCAGCCGAAGAAAAGGCTCTACCAGTTAGGCAAGAGAGTAGTAAAGAAAGCCAGGCAAGTGAGATTTTAGTTTTCTTTTCTTCACCGTGTACATTAGAGATTTCCAACTGGATGGCATCTAAGAGATCCTCTAGACCAGAGGTTGTCAGACTTTTCTGTAAAGGTCCAGAGGGTAAATATTTTAAGTTTTATGGGCCCAGAAGCAACACTGAGGATATTACATAGGTACTTACATAATGAGAGAAAATTTCAACCCCCCTCTCCACTCCCCACATACATACACACACATCAGTTGGCCTAGGTGGGCCATCCCAGGTGGTGGGCTGGCTTTGTGCCCAGTTACCATCAGCTGGAGACATTCTCCTGAGGAAAGAGCCACCAGCTGGTAAAGCTGGTAAAGGGGTGGAGGGGCCCAATTGTGAGGGCTTGGAGAGGGGTGAGGTATGAGTGTTTTGGACGAGTTCACCACGTCACCAGCTGTCAGAATGGAGTTCCACTCCCGAGAGCCTGACAGTGGCCAACAGCAAGTCCCCATCTCGTAGATGCAGCCTGATGCCAGTCCTGGGCAGCAGCCAAGGAGGGTGCTGGAGAGGAGCAGACAGAGGGCGAGGGGGGCGCCTGGCTTGGTCCTCACAATGCTATCCTGTGGAGTGATGCCCAAAGACTGTGTAAAAACAGCCAGCCGATTTTGGTCCAGGGACCATAGTTTGCAGACCTCTGATCTAGACTAGTAGATCTCAGTTTTGAGGGGTGGCTGGTAGGGGAAGGTCTCTTACGGTTTACCTGCATTACCGTTTCCATCAGTGTTGCATCTTGCTACATTATTACATAAAGATTCTAGGGCAGGAATTAGGAGAATGTGCCCCCCCCCCGCCCCCCGAGAATCATGGTGTGGTCCAACCTGCTCATTTTAAAGGGAGACAATAGAGACCCTAAGCATGAGTTGATTTGCTTGGGGTCAGAGGCTTGTTGACGGCTAGGCTGTGATTGGAATCCCAGATTCTAAATCCAGTACTCTTTTCCCTGCCTTATCCTGTTTCTGAAACTGAATAAATTAGCGGAGAATCTAATCCAGGTCATTTGCATGAGCTGCAAAATAAATACCATTTAAACGTGATTCTGGAAATAACTGGGAGAGTTTTTCTTCACGGTGGGCTGCCTCTTCTTCTCTGTTGTGGTACTCTGTATTCTAATCAATATGGTGATAGATAATGTACATGTTTTTCCTTTATTTCCCTTTTGGGTATGACTGACACCTCTAAGGTTGTTCTTTCTAAGGTGGTTTTCCATAAACTCTACCTCTTTCTCAGCTTCCATTATACTTTCATAATGGCAGTTGCTTATTTTACATAGAAATTGAAAAACAGATTATACCATGGGTTACTATGTGTTTCTATAAGTACAATTATCAAATTTTGTTTGCTTCCGGAACTCACTGAGTTCTTCTTAATATCATTAATGTTTTAGATAAAATAGTCTATGTTTTTAAACCCTACTTATAGACATAAAATTGAGAATGTTATTAAAATATGACAGTGTTAAAATCTCTCCATGTGTGTTCGCGTGTGTTTCCTCCCCAAAGGATCTGCAAAATGTATTTTCAGCTGAAGCATTACCAGAAACAGAAGATAAAAGCAGACTTAGTAAGTAAGATATCGAAACAAATAATCCATCATTTTCATGAGAGAGACAGATAGATGAACAGTAAGAGCACACGGATGTGAGCACAAACCAGCTTCCAGGGAAAGAAAGGGGAGACGGGGAGGGATGCCTGTCTACATGGTCACGTGACAGAGACAGCAAGATAAACCCAGACGTCCCTAACCACTGTCTACAACTGGGGGTAAGAGATGACAATTTCAAAGGAATCTTCTCACACCCCTTCAAGTAGCTGCTCAGTTTTGCTGTGGTTTTGAAAACAGCCAGGCTAAATCATCGTCACTCTTCCTGGCTTTGCAGGCAGACAGTAGTTTATGGTTTCTTCTCACCTATGCAGCTGGGGGGAGTACTGCTGTGCTCTCTGCATGCTGCTGCTTTGCTCACTGTGATGAGGAAGGCTGCGGCTCTGTCTCTTCCACCCACCTGAGCAGTGGTTCCTTAGATAAAGCTAAGTTTATTCCCAGCCTTGGGCAAAGCAAATAGAACCAAGCTTCCCAAACCCAATGAAACGTTACCTCCCTTAGGATCTGGGCTTTAGTCCTTCAGATCCTTGGTAGAACCATTGAAGGAAAACAATTTTAAATCTTAAATATCTTTTCTATTTGTGCTGGTAAGGCTTTGCCACATTCAATCTTTGCCTCATATTCTAGCATAAAATCGGTTGCTTCTGTGCCATCACCATTCTTGCTATCACCTTTGGACAATGTGCACATTTATTATGAGCAGGCAACTCCACCAGAGCAGTCAAGTTTCACATACTTTAAAAGAATATAACCTGTCCCTTGTTTCAGTTATTTGTGTCTTACAAGATAATTTTAATTGATTTTTTAAACTATCTAAGTATACTTTGTGACATATTCTATTAGAGAAGTCCAGTAAATTACAAACAGACTCTGAAAACTTATTTTTTCTGTGGAATTTAACTAAAAAACCCTCTGACTTCTGGAGTTTTCCACTTTCAGAAGTGTTTGTTACCTACAACTTGATAATCCAGGAAAGTAAAAACGTAACAAATTAACATCTTAATGACTTCTCTTGAGATCTTGGCTTGTTTTCCGAGAAGAGAACCCAAACTATGTTAAAGTATTTCTAATGATATTGTTCTGAGTGAGCCATACTGGAAGGAAGTAGAAAACACCAAACCACACAGTGGCCAGGACTTAATGTTGCGGAATGAAGGTAAACGCCATGCTGTGCTGATGCTTTTACTCCTTTCCTCTGAGTATCTCAGGCATAGCTGAATCCAATAACCCACATGTCCAAAGCCATAGACGGTCAAGTGTTAACATGGTTGTTAGCTGTAAATACCGGAGTATGTTCTTACCACTTTTTCTATTGCTAGGTACCAATACTAGAAAAACACCAAAAGCTGAAGAAGTCGTAGCAAGTGAGAGTTTCTCTGAAGTAAGTACTATAACCTAACTTTGGCTCCTAGTGTATTGAAATGTGTTTTGATTCATAGCCTTTTCACAGCATTTTCATCTTCAAATGAAATGAAATAGCAATGTGCTCCTCTTTGGTTTAAGATAAATCTGATGGTGAAATTAGCTAAGCCTGAATTTACTTGATATTTTTTATATTCTTAATATCCTTTGAATCTAAAGCAGTGGAAATTGCTTTCAGTTTTGCCAGGTAAGAAAGTAAACACATGCTTTTAAAAATTTTAGACTTATGCCAAATTTATATTTATGTATTTTTCTTTATCACTTAATTTATGACTTTTATTTCCTTTCACAATTTCTTTACCTTTAAAGATTTTTTTTTCCAGAATTTATCCTTAGACTTACTGTTGACTCTGCAGAATTTTTTATTAATCCCTGAAAAAATATTTACAACAATCTACAGGCTATTGCTTCTGATGCAAACTAATATTTCTATATATAGTATTGCTTTACTGTATATTGGAAACATTTTTGATCATCAAATAGAACGGTCAGATTAATCAAGTGGGATTTTATTAAATAAAACTAAAGGAAATAAATAAAAGTATATTTGATTACCTTTATTGTTTGTTTCATCAAGGAAACCAGTTCCATAATATTTTAGATTTCAAAACTGCTTAAAGATAGAATAAGTTTTGGAAGAATATACAGCAACCTGTAAATGTGATGACCTATGGGGAGAGAAATGGGTTTAGAGAAAGTGATAAAGGGGGACTTATAATTTTTACTCTGTGTATTTTAAATGTAAATTAGCAGAAAGACTAAGTATATTTTTATATTTACATTTATTGAGTTACAAATCCCCCAAATTCCATATTCAATTCAGTTCAAAGGGCATACTTTGTTCCATGCATTGTTGTAAAGGGGGAGTGGATATGTCGGTGAACAAAAAAGACAGGGTTCCTGGACTTTATGGAGTTTACATTCTAAAAGATGGAACGAGATAATAAACCATAAACACACAAATAAATGAATTATATGAACCATTAGATGGTGATGATGCCATCAGAAAAGAACAAGTAGGGTAAGGAGATCACCTTGAGAGAGTGAGATTTAAGCAGATTGAAAGAATCACCCACTGGATCTGGGGAACCATTTCAGGCTGCCAGAATAGCTGGACGACAGTCTTGAGGCAGAAAGGTGGTTGGCCAGCAAGGTGGGGGAAGAGAAGGGATGAAGTTAGAGAGATGAGTGGAAAGGGAGAAGAATCAGGGCAGCCAGAGCCTTATAGGCAATGATGAGGACATTGGGAGTAAAGGAGGAGCCTTTGCAGGGTTTTCAGTAGAGACAGAGTATCATTTGACTTATAAAATGCTCACTCTGGTGACTGACTCAATTTCAGAATAGGCGCTAGGGATGTTCCTGTGGATGTGGAGTAGCTTAATTAGACTAGCCTTCCTACAGATAACAATACAAAGGCTGGACAAAATACAAAAGCTAATTATCTGAGGGCCTGAAGCAGACAGCAAAAAAGCAAACAGCAAAAACCAGGCAGAAAATATATGGGATTTGACCACTGACAGAAGAAAACTTCAGTGGGCAAAAGCCAGGCTTATGCAAGTTACCCCAGAGGACATGCCGCATCTGCGTGCCATGAGTGGTTAGAACCCGAGCAGAAAGCCCTAATCTCTTTGATTTAGGATATTAGAGAATGAAGTTTGGGGATGCCAGAGCAGCTGATAATTAAAGAGGAAGATCTTGGAAAGGACGGAGCCAGAGGAGGAGCCCCGAAATCTGCATATACATTTTCCTTAAACGCTTGGCTGATTCCAAAATTGTGCTAAACGATCAGTGTCTTCACCAGAGAACACGACCATTTAATTTTTTTCCCTCCAAATATTTGGAATCTGACTTTTAAGTCAGCTGTCCCCTACCATTGTTTATTTTCACAGCTCACTGTGCGTGCTCAGCTTGGTGCAAAATCAGAAGAGTTGCTGAAGAAAGGAAAGAGCATATCTGATATGTTGCTAGTCAGCATCATGGTAAATGCTATTAAGTATGTATCACACTTTTCTCTTTTATATCTATTTAATATGTTCTTTATCAAATAGAGTTGTATAAAGAATAATACAGAAATATTTTTATGTTCAGCATCTAATGAATTTACCTAAGTAAACACAGCAAGATAAAGATAAATTTTGTGATTTACATGTCTATATTTCACTCCCCCCCCACCCTTCACCAACCTTGACTTCATTCACCCAGATGTGAATTCAGGTTAAGTTCTATCCCGTGTGGGGAATTCAAGGAGACATTAGGTACTTGGAAAAGCCAAGGGACAGATTTTGGAGAAGGGGGACCCTAACTATGTGGTCACGGGCCAGTGTGCTTCCTCATTTTGTGTTTCTGGAGGAGGAAGTGACCCCTGTGACTCAAAGGCTGGGCAGTGAAGGGTAGGAAGGCCATGAGAAAGTAGAGGTTGCATAGGCAAGGACTCACATATATGCATAGCACAGAGATGATGTGCAATAAGGGTAAAGAAAAAATTTAAGTAGGCTATAATATTGTAATTCCTCCTTTCTAAGGATAGAGGATTCTCCTCAGCCCTCCTTTACAATACAGAAAAGAGAGAAATTAAAAGAATCCATAGGGGTTCTGTTGATCCGTGTAATAAAGAAATGAGGCTGAACAGGCTGGAAAAAGGAATCAACAAGGCTCCTGTTGCAGGGTGTTGCAGAGCTTCGAGTGAGTGAGGGGTTTGGGGTAGCTGTGCTACCTGGGAAACGTTAAGACTGAGAGACGTGAGAACAGGACGTTTTGGAGAAGTTTTGCCGGGCATCTGGAATGGACTCCCCCTTTAGAGTTTTCTTAAGAGACCTCATTAAAGATTTAAGTTGCCTCTCAGTTGTAATGTATCTTGGACTGATTAGTCTTTGAATGCAACACTGAAGGAACTGGGCCACAGTGATGCTATTCTCAAAGCTGGAGTCATTCTAATAGTTGCAACATTTTTCAGTACTGGAATAAGCCATGGGAGTCCTTGTTCAAAGAAAATTGTATATGAAAAGCATCAGCTATAAAGCAGATCTTAGCTGTGGTTTCACTGAAGTTGGAGCGTCTACATCCCCTCCCCAGAGCTCCACTACCCTCCCACCACCGCCACCACTACCGTCATCCCCTCTGCCCCTGAGGCACCATTAGAGAACTGTCATCAGTTTGACATCCTTTCATTTAGTCCAAATGCGTTCTTTTTCAGTGAGGAAAGGAAGGCACGTGGCAGCTCAGTTAGGCAATCCGGTCACGTATCTGGTTAGTGGCGTAGCCAGAGCCAAAGCCCAGGTCTCCTCACTCCCTGTTGTCTGGTGTCCTCACACTACAGCGTGACAAGTGTGGCCCTGACCTTCTCCTCCCTCTGCAGTAGCTCCTGAGACTGGAGGTGGGAGAAGAGGTCCCTCAGACCTGGTAAAGTGCTCAAGAAATTTCTCTCCTCTAGCTGAGGCCAATGAATCAACAAACTCATTCTGTGCAGAATGCTTACCACACTCTGGACAAATTATAAAAGCAAAATGTAGGCTTTCCTTGCTCTTCATAGCCTAGTAGGAGTAATAGAAGCAGTGACCTGAAGGCAGCTTGATACTGCAGAAAGATCACTGGATTTGGGGTCACTTGCCATTTTATGACTTTGAACAAGTAATAAAACCTCTCTGAACTTTGGTTTTCCCCCTTCTTCCTTGCCACACTGATAGAAGGGTCATGTACAGGCACCAAAGCAGACTTCCAAGCCTTTAGAAAGGGATTCTAATTGTTTAAATGAGTTCCAACAGAGAAAGAAATGAAATCATAACATTTTATCCAAAAATCAAAATCTTAATCTTACACAATTGAAGCGTTTTGGAGAGCAAAGTTGAAGTTTTTTTCCAATTTAAAGAACTAAAATAATTCTTGGAGCACCTATTCTCTATAGAGGATGCTGCACTGAGTACGAAAACCAAAGAAATGACCCGTGCCCTTTAGCAACTTATAATCTAACTGAGATAAAGAAGACTCACTTGAATTTTTCTGTCAAGAAATATAAGAATTACAAATCGTGTGGTGAAGTGAATGAGGGTCCAGAGGAGTTCAGATCAGGCTGTTATGACTCCGTGCTGGATTGGGTGGGGTAGGAAGAAATTTCCAGGTTGGCGATGTGAGTATCCACCATATGCTACACTCTGTGCTGGGTTCTTAAAATGCGTCATTTCAGTTCATCCTCACCAGCGTCTTGTGAGGTGTGTTATGTTATCCCGCTGTATAGATGAGGAAATTGAGGTTTTAAAGAGGAACAGCCTATGAACACCGCTAGGAAGTACAATTTATACTCACATAACAGTGAGGAGATTGGTGTGTTCAAAGTGAATGGTTCAAAATTGTGAGAGAAGAAGTTATAGGGAAGTAAGTTGTGGCCAGTTCATTTTAAATACCATGTTATGGCTTCTAGAATAGATTTGGAGGGCAGCAGGGTCCCACAGAAGGATTTTGAGCAAGGGAGCGATTGTGGTACATTAGGAAATCTAATTTTGGCTGTAAAGAAATAAACTTCATGCAGAAGGAGGTTACTGTGAAATTGAAAGAAAGATAAAGGCAAGATTCACTGTGTTATTATTTCTGAAGGACTTGTGTCTATCAAAATGTTAATGATTTGTCCTTTCCTAATTTAGTCAGATACCTATATATAAAGGCTGGGTCCTGGATGGCTTTCCAATGACATTAAACCAAGCGAAGCTTCTGGAGGAAGCCCTCACAGGCTGCAACAGAAACCTCATAGAACTGGAGGGAAAGAAATCACAAATATCCACATTGGCTGTTGACCCTACAACTTCCAGAGAAGTGCCTCTTCCCCCTTCTGCGTTTGATTTTGTCATGTTATTAGATATTTCAGATAATTCCTCACTGAATCGCATGAATGACATCATGGGTAAGCTGGACACCTTTTTTAAAATATTCTTTTCTATAATTCAGAGCTCTTTATTTTTCTTTGCCTGAAATGGTGACTATTCCCATTCAGGGCCTTCAGGAGAAGGCCCTTTACAATTATAAGTGGATAATAAAGAATCCATTTCAGGCTTCCAAAGAATTACCTAGTACAGCACAGTTGCCTCCTGGGGCTCCGTCAGCGTTCAGCACTGTAGCCCAAGCCTGGAGCTCATGGAGAATTCCATGCCAACTACAAGCATCTCATTCAACCCTTCCATCAACTCGGCAGCTCCCCTGGCCCAGAGGCGCCCTCCTTTTCGAGGCTTGCATACGTGGAGGAGCTCCTTGTAGCTATCTAGTACATCTTAGTGTGCCACCCAAAGCGAAGTTCATGAACCACACTGGTGCTGCAAGCAAGCATCTGGTAACAGCCTTCCCTTGGATTGCGTGTTAGCTGAGGAGCAGGTATCAGTTGGCTGCAGTCCTTCCACACTAGGGTCAAATAGTCTTGCCAAGATTCATGGTTTATTTAACTACTTTTCATTGTTGAAATGAAAATATTACTTTATTCCACAAATTCAGTGGTTATGGGTAAAAGCACATATTCTTGAACCCTGGCTTTCCAGGTTATTAGGCATTTGACCTTGGGAAAAGTACTTCATTCTTCTAAACCTCCATTTCACATCCTATATAATAGAATGCTTCATTGTATTGTTTTGGATATTAAAGGAAAACTGTTTCTTTACTCACAACACTTCTGACACCAAAGGTGTGTGGGTTTTCCATAGCACCCTGTTCTCCAATTCTTGAAAAACACCAACTGGGGGTCCTATAATTTAGGTTAATTCTGGCACTAACTCCCCAGAGTTATCACAGGTTTTCACAGGTTAAGGGCTCAGTCCCACAAGACTTCTCCCCACTTCAGATGCCAGTCTCAAGTAGTGGATCCCCAGGTTACCCACACTCCTGTCTGACTTGACTACAAATTGGGGGTTTCCATGACCCCTCCTCAAGTCTGATAATTTTCTATAATGACTCACAGAACTCAAGGAAACACTTTACTTACTATTACTGTTTTATTATAAAGAATGCCATAAAGGATACAAATGAGCATCCAGATGAAGAAGTACATAGTGCAAGGTCTGGAAGAGTCCCAGGCTCAGGAGCTTCTATGCTCATGGAGTTTCGGGGGGGTGCCACACTCCTGGCACGTGGATGCATTCACCAACACACAAGCTCTCTGAATCCCTTCTTTAGAGTTGTTATGGGGGTTCCATTATATAGGCATGACTGACTAAATCATTGAGCGTTGGTGATCAGTCTCTATTCCCTTCCCCTCCTTAGAGATCAGGGGGTAGGACTGAAAGTTCTAGCCCTCGAGTCACTTGGTTTCTCAGGCAACAGGGTCCTACCATCCAAGAGTCACCTCTTGGGCATAAGCTCAGATAAAGTTGAAAGGGGCATATTATGAATAAAGAAAAATGCTCCTTTTACCTCTATCACTCAGGAAATTACAAGGGTTTTCAGAGCTCTGTGTCAGGAGCCAAAGTCCAAATATATATTTCTTATTATATCACAATATCACAGGTATTAAATGAGATAAATGTTAAACATTTAGGATAGAATCTGGTACGTGATACTAGGCACGTAGTATCTGCTAGGAAAAATAGTGGAAGACTTTGAAATGAACAAAAGATTATTGGATATCCTTGCAATAGAAGGTTGAGTATTGTCTTTTGGACCCCGAGGAGTGTCTGGTTTCAGAGGGGTCTATGCCTTTCATTGGCTTTGACTCGGCTCTTCTGTAACTATAAATTGTAGGAAACTAATAGTAATTCAAATGATTCTGGTTCATGGACATGCAAATGAATTCGATTTAATTAAGATAAAATTAATTTCTATACTTTGAAAAGATGATTCCAAATATTACATTGCTGTATATATAGTAACCAGTCTTTCATCTATTACCATCTATTTCAGCATTCCTGACTACCTGTAAATAGGTCTGTTATTCAGATTGTCATTTGTACTAGTTGTAACATCACATCTTACTGGTTCCCTCATTACTTGAAAAATTAGATGATGTCATTTTAAATTTGTTTGAGTGTCTTGATTTTACCTTTTTAAAAAACTGCCCTTTAACAAATGGTAACATCATTCTTTCATTATTGCTGTTACTACTAACACAATGACATTTGGAGCTAGGAGAGACTTAGGGGATCATCTATTCCAGTGCCTTTATTTATAGGTGGATATTTAAAGCATGAGCACTTGACTTGTCCAAGGTCACACTCTTCCTTATTTTGAGTTTGTATAATTTTGAGATCTTCCTTTCATTGTTTAGTTAAATAAAATGACAAAGCCATTA
This sequence comes from Eschrichtius robustus, assembly GCF_028021215.1. Taxonomy (NCBI): domain Eukaryota; kingdom Metazoa; phylum Chordata; class Mammalia; order Artiodactyla; family Eschrichtiidae; genus Eschrichtius; species Eschrichtius robustus. The sequence goes on from NC_090825.1 coordinate 29,281,950, forward strand.
GATATGACCTCAGCTGTTGAGCCCAGTAGTTTAAACTGGATGCTGTCCATCAGATCTCAAAAGGGAGAATTTACTTCTCTCCATACAAGGGAGCTATGCTGACAGTAGTGATGATTCTGCTTTTTCAGCCAAATTCTCATCCCTGTTCAGGATCATCTGACGATTGGCAAAGAATACTGCCAATCCATGGCCATCTACTGACAGAATAAGGCCCTGAACTCAAATCAGTCTGACTTGCTTTCAAGATATGACGAGTTATTAAGTACACACAAAGACCTGTGGGTGAGATGGTCCCTGAAAGCTGATTATAATCCTACAAGGGCCTTAGAAGTTTTGCCTACCCTCTTGAGGATCCCTAGGAAGCATTTGTTGTGTGTTTCAAAAAATAGAAGGAAACCAATTGGCACAAATTTTTCAAGAAATCTACTCAATCCAGTTTGAGTTCTTTCAATTCCCTATCAAAATTACATGACAAATGGTTCTGGAAAATTTATCAAAGCTGATGTTAGCATCTAACTAGTTTAATTTCTTAATTCTAGACCACTTACTTATAACTAGGCTCAGAAATGCCCTTTATTCACTACGACAGGGAGAATTTTTTTTGTCAAGTTTTTTGTACATATACACATAAATAATCTTATTTATCTACCCTCAGAACTTAGTGTTAAAGCACTATTAATTTTTTTATTTTTATATGTATTTCTAATCATATATATTCTAGGTCTGAAGTGAACTGAGCCAACTACTAGATTAGGTTCTTCTAAATCACAAAAACTAGTATGAAATCATTGAGTTTATAGTTCTTACTTGTTTTGGTCAGAACTGAGTAGGCTAAATGTGTCCACAACTTTGAAAATCTATCTGCAGCTTTTATGTTCAAGTATTTTAAGTTAAGATAAAGTGTGATTCTTACATATCTTAAGATTTTTCTTTTTTAGAATGTAAGATTGGAATGGCCATTGAAAGATCACTTTGCCAATTTGCTCTCCTCATCTTAAGCAAGACTCCACCCACTCTTTTGGACAGATGAAATTCTATCCTTCAAAAATATCTTGTTCATTCACATATTCATTTATTATTTATTGTGTGCTTGCTAAATGCCAGACACTGTGATTGGCACTGGTGATACCGTAATAAAGAAGAAATGGATCCTGCCTTCAAAGAATTTAGTGGAAATTGTAACTAAGGAAACAAGGAGTTATAGTATTGAGTTGTACTTCCAATACGGCAGCCAATAGCCACAGGTGGTTATTTAAATGATTTAAAATTAATAAATTAAAAATTCAGTTCCTCAGTCACACTGACCACATTTCATATACATATGTGACTAGTGGCTACCATACTGGACAGCACTGATGCAGAACATTTTCATCATCTCAGAAAGATCTGTCTTATCAGATAACACTGTTATAGAGTGATGGGAGCTAAAAGGGTGCCACTAGTAAATATTTATCTAACATTTATAACATGCCAGGAACTGATAGTACAGAAATGAAGGGCAAGTCCCTGTCCTCAAGTCGTTGACAAAGTAGTGGGAGAAGAAACAAAAGTAAGCTGATTATTATAATATAGTCACTTATATGCTATACTAGGTGAACCCAGCATGGGAAGAGATTTACCAGACCAAGACAGGGAGGAAGGGCGAGGGAATCGGCAAGCAGGGTTCATCTAGAGAACAGCAAGATTATCATTAGGACTGAGAGGCAGCAGGGTGTGGAAGAGTGACAGAAATGAGCCTGGAGGGTAGGCAGGGGCCAGCTGAAATGTCTTGCCCCAAGTTAAAGTGTTTGAACTTTATCCTGAAGCCATGTGAGGTCACTGAATTCTATTAAAGCTGAGATTTAATGCAATTCAATATGCTTTTTGTAATGGTCATTCTAGCTGCAATGTGGAGGATGCATTGGAAGGGGAGTGAGATTGGAAGCAATGAAATGAGTTATAAAACTATCACCATCTGAAAAGCAACAAAGGCATTAAGACAGCTAGAGAGGCAAGGTAGAAAGAGTCAGCTTCAGGTGCTATTTAGGGGGAAACTATAGAACTTACTGATCAGTTGGGATGGGGGCATTCATTTTGTTGTGAATTTAGTGCAGGGAGAACAGGGTGACTTCAAGTTTCTGACTGGCACAACTTTTTGAATGATAATACCATTCACTTAGAGAATATGGAAAGAAACACAAGAGTTTCTTTAGGGACATGTTGAACTTGAAGTACCTGGTACCTATGGGACTTTTAAGCTAAGATGTTCAGAGGGCAGTTCTATAGATGGGTCTCGATGTCAGGAGGTAAGTGTGTACTAAAGTTAAGGGCTTGAAGGTAAGACAAATCATCTAGGAAGAAAAGTGTATTTTAAGAAATACCCAGGATGACAGCCAAGAAAACTTGAGAATAATGGGGAGAGCAAAGGAAGAAGTGTTTAGAAGCAGCAGCTAGAGAGAAAGGAAGAAATCCAGGGAGAGTAATGTCATATAAGCCAAAGGCGGACAGATTTTCAAAATAAAGGTGTTATTCTCTCCTCCTCCCAGACCAGTGGGCTGGGGTCCTGAGGCCTGGGCTGGGGCGTGGGATCCCAGTCACCAGCGTTGGATGCAGCATGGCCCTGCAATGCTTGGGGTCCGTGGGGAAGCCTGAAGAATGTCATCACAGGGAAGCAGCCTTCATGCAGCCAAAGCCAAGCAGGCTCAAAGACTGAACATCAGTCCTGCCAGGGCTGGGCAGAGAGGAGTGGCCCAGACTCAAAGCCAACTGGCAGGAGACCAGGAGACCTAAGGGGAAGGTTCAGCCAGTGTGGGAGCATAAGATTTTGTCAGAAGGGAAGAATAGGTGGCTGCCTGGGTTTTTAGCCAGTGCCTTGGGCCATTGGTCAGCCTGAGAGGGAACAGCAGTGTTCATAATATGGGGAGAGGTACTGAGAGGCTTTGAGTGCAGGCTCTGGATGGATAACTTTAGTCACTTATAGTGACTGAAAAGAAATATGAGGGGGCTTCTAGGGCTGATAATGTTTGTTTCTTGATCTGGGTGCTGTTTTCAGTTTGGGAAGTCATTGAGCTGTATAATCATGTATGCATTCTTTTTGGCAGGTATAGTTCAAGAAATAGTTTAAAAATTAAAAAGAAGTTCAAAAAAAAAAAGAAGTTCAGAGCTTGGAATTAGATTGACTAGAATCAAATCCTTTCTCTGTCATTTATGAACTATGCCATTTGGGACAATTTTCGAATCACAATCCTACTTCACAAGTTTTGTTGTGAATATAAAATAATGTAATACAGTCTTGCCTCAGCATTCGTAGGGGATTAATTCCAGAACCCCCTCAGATACCAAAATCCAAGGATGCTCAAGTGCCTTATATAAAATGGTGTGATATTTGCATTGAACCTATGCATATCCTCCCATATACCTTAAGTCATCTCTAGATTACTTATAATACGTAATTTCCTCTTTTTCTATCATGAATGTAAAGGGAGAACAATTGATTGCTATATCCTGTGAAGGTCCTTCATTTTCTTGAACACTATTAATTCGCTTTTCAGTGTTCTCTTGCATTGACTGAGTAATCTAATTCCTTTTAATCTAGTTCAAGGCTTTTTTCCCTCTTTATGATTTTCCATTTATTCTGAATTCATGAGTATTCTGGACTTTGTACCTTAATCCTGAATAGGACTCAATCAGAGAAGTTGAGATCGTTTTTGGTTTTGGTCTCTTGTCGTATATTCCTTTATGTCTCTTCTAGAAAAATCATAAAGTCTAGAAAGAAAGATAAATCACTTTATTGTACTGTAATATAATATCCACAAATAAGTTGCATATTTGACTTTATGGCCACTCTGCTATTTCATTCTTAGCTTTTACAGCATGGTGTTGATTTTCTAATTGTTTCCTAATTTGTTATTCATGACAAACCATCATTTTTTATTCTCATCTCTTCATGGTCAGTCCCAAGATGCTCTACCTTAAAACTACAGCTCCTCTTTAATGTTGTATTTTACCTCCTTTTCCCCAATTTCCAAGGGAAATTTGAATTCTGATCCCAAAGCTATACTTTTTCAACATTTTGTTAAACATTTTAATTAATATTGGACCAAAGGCAGGACCATGTCTATTTGACTTTCTTGTATCAGTACATTTTAGCAGTGCTACTGCAACTTTGACTGCTTTAGCAAATTGTCTAATTAAGTAATTTCCATAACATAGCTGAAGCATTTTCAAGTGAAACTCCTCATGAAGACATCAATCAACGTGTAGCTGCTAAAAACCAAGATGTGGATGAGGACCAGAATTTAAGAGATCAAATACAGCATAGGTTAGTTTAAAACTCAGTGTCTTGCTTCTTGTTTCTTACCCTTTGAACAGACTGACAACTAGTCACTTTGGAATCATCAGATCTAGAAAAAAAAAGTATTTCTTAGCATTCAGTCTTTTACAGGTAAAACAAAACTAAGTAGCTTTGATGTTGAGTGAAATATTTATGTGTTAACTTTTATAGTCAAAGCGCAAGTCATCATAGTCTGGGAAGAAAAGAATTAAATCAGGCAACATTTCTCTTTATGGCTACATGAACTAACAAGTTCATTATATAGAATCCTAATTCAGCCCTCATTCAGCAAATGCCAATGAAGATCATGGAATGTCAAAGAGCTAGGCATCAGACTATAGAGTGTAATTCTAAAACTACTTCTGTGTTACTAAAGTGAAGTTATGCTTAAAAAACCTTCTTTTGATCGTATGCAATTTGCTCATTGGAAAAAGAAATTAGACAAAATTAGACAATTTTTTGAAACCTTGAGAACTCTAAAAATATGAAGTGAACCAGGGAAGAGGAATTTGAGCTACATTAAGCCTGCCTACTCTTGGAAGACAAGACTGTTTCAAAAATCATTCCAAGAGTATATTTGAGTAAAGCAAATAAGTAAGAGCCATCTATACTTACTCAAATGTCTCTTTAACTTCTCTAAGAAAAAGTAGATGACCTATGTGGCCCAGGCTGTAGCTACCGTCAGAAGGGTGTTCAGAGTTTAGTCTGCTATGAGTATAGGTGATGTTTCCTTAGATCTTCACTTAGAGACATGAACCCACACTAAAGGCTTCCTGAAATGATAGAATTGCCAAATCTTCTTTTACTCATTCATATACCTCAAAATATATGGCTAGACGGCATTAAATGATTTCTTCTTTAAAGTGGACAGTATTTCATTGCCTGTAGATTTCTTAAAGTCGCTTTTTCAGATTTATGTTGGCAGCTTATTTTTTCATTACGTACATCAGATAAATCATGCTTAATGTTACTCTAATATTTCAGTCAATATGTTATATTCATATAACGTTTGGGTTTTGCAGAATTGTAGGCTTCTTGGACAACTGGCCTTTATTGGAGCAATGGTTTACAGAGCCAGAAAACATTTTGATAAAAATTAATGCTGACATAGATAAACAGTCTTTGTGCCAAAAAGTAAAGGAAATGTTTATGACTGAAATAATGAAAAAAGAGAATAAAGGTAATTACAGTTCTTTATAATTTTGAGCTTACGTAACGAAAATGTGTGGTTTTAATGAATTTAGGAGGAAGTGAAAATGCGATTGCAAATTTCTCTCTTCTCTTGGGATCATACCATCTATAAGTATCTTCTACCTCTGAATTCAGCTTTCCACTGCAAATGTTTCTAAATAAAAGATTTTTCTCTCTTCACTTTAATTTAATTTAATCAAAAGAGGTCATCTTGCTGAAAGGTTGTTTTCAGGTGAAAAAAATAGCAGAGTTAAAATTAAAGATGTTACAGGGAAGGGTAAAGATTTCAATCTGTTGACCTCAGCATTATAAGGAAGCAATGAGTGAATTATCCTTTTAGGATGAAAACACTAGGCAGATTATTCCCCCCAAATCTTCTTGTGTTGGTATGAATTTACTGACTATTAACTACTTATCTATAAGCCTGCTTCTGGGTGCATCTCACCTACATTAAACCATCCCAACCTCCTTCCTCCTTCATTCAACCAATAGTAATTGCCCATTAACTTTTCATAGTATTATTGGAATTTGTTATTGAAAGGAATTTTAGGCTCATATACTGTCAATGCCAGACTTCAATGGAGATTTTACCTTTGAGAAATGAATTCAGAAATAAATCTTTCCCTTTTGTTTATCAATCACCCCTGACTATATTGACAACTGCAATTTCTTGGTATAATAAAAAATGGCCAAAATTAGTAATATCACAAGGATTCTAAAACTGCCTTGGTAGCATGCTGTCTCCCATCCCTAGATTTATGACCTAACTACTATAATGTATTGGTGAACTGACACTAAAATAGTGCATAGATGTAAGCCACAGTCACCTTGGGGACCCAGGAGCTCACACTTAGAAAGACAAGCATCCACATCGAAACATCTGCTCCCCAAAAACACCCATGTGAAGCTTTCAGACAAAACAAAAATCAACCCATATATTATATAAGGGGCTTAACATGTTTGTTTTTTTTTTTAATTTTTAAATTTAATTTAATTTAGTTTTATTTATTTATTTATGGCTGTGTTGGGTCTTCGTTTCTGTGCGAGGGCTTTCTCTAATTGTGGCAAGTGGGGGCCACCCTTCATCGCGGTGCGCGGGCCTCTCACTATCGCGGCCTCTCTTGTTGCGGAGCACAAGCTCCAGACGCGCAGGCTCAGTAATTGTGGCTCACGGGCCTAGTTGCTCCGCGGCATGTGGGATCTTCCCAGACCAGGGCTCGAACCCGTGTCCCCTGCATTGGCAGGCAGATTCTCAACCACTGCGCCACCAGGGAAGCCCTTAACATGTTATTTAACACTCAGAAATTAGGCTGAGAGGAGGGAGGAAACCTCTAGGGTCTTGACTGGGAGGCAAAAGCAAACTGATTCTAAGCCGTAGCTTCAAACATCTACCAATTAGAATCAGTGTTTTTGCCAGCTATCAGACTCACTTCAACATTTTCCTAAGGATTTTACATTCTGATCACTTATTACATTAACAGACTCTACTGCCACTTATTTAAGATTTACATTCCAATCAGTTAATTATTTTTAATAAATATTTTGTCATTAAAATAATAAATATTTACCTAGCCCAGTGCTCTGTATTAAACATCCTGATTAAGCTAAAAACAAAAAATAAAAGGATATGGTACTTCTATGAATATTCTGCTGTTTAAAAATGATCATAATATACTGTTAAGTAGGGAAAATCAGGTTATATTTAAATTGTCCCTTTTTTGTTTTTAAAAGTATGTCTATTATTAAATATATAGGCACAGAAAAGAGTCTGACAATATATGCTAAGAAAAAACAAAATTCAACCCAGTAAATTCAAAGCTCTAACTGGCTTTGTTCAGCTATTCCTGAAGTGGGCAGCGTCCCATCTAACAACTAGAAGGGCACTCTGAGGAACGGTACAAATGGAAGGCTTTTTTAGATAGGAGGGTGGGGCAGGGAAGTCATTAGCAAAAGGGGAAAAAAAAAGGGGGGGTTATTTTGGGCCAGGACATCTTCTTTTTGGAGGAAGGGTACTGCAAGGGTCTTTACCATGCAGATTGCCTCTTCTTCTTTGGGTGGGTGGGGAGATATAGAGAGGACCCACATGACAGATCACAGCATTGGTGCTGACCAGAAAATTCCAAGCTGGTGGATTAAAATTACATTTCTGAAGTAGGTAGAAACTGCAGCTGAGGCAGGTAGTAAGTCTAGGTTTGGTATCATGGGCTTTATTTAGTGCAAGTGACGCCATTTGGGGCCTGTGGTTTTCTCTTTAGCCGTACAATCCTTGATGAGGGAGAAGGAGGAAGACAAAGAGACTTAACAGGGAATTTCTCTTTCTGCTTATTTGTCTAAAGTGTTGGAATTTTTAAAACAATAATTATATATCACTTTTATAATCAGAAAAAAAATTCCAGTTTGAAAAAAAAAATCTAATAGAACGAAGCCTCCTTGGCTTGCTGAATTGAAAAGAATAATCTGAGGGCAAAGGGAGTATGGATAAAAAAGCCATACATGGGTGCAGTTATTCACTGCCCCTGCTACAGGGGTAAAGTTGCGGCCGTTTCCAGGGTGGAGGGCTGGGAAGTTAGGGAGGGTGGGGAGGGCATGCTGGGAAGGGTGAGCCTGAATCCCCAAAGGCAAAGGGCCATAACAACGATAGGAGCCTAGACATTCAGGAACCAGCCCTGCTCCGCCCCTCAAGCCCCTTGGGCTGACTGTCTGCTCTGCCTGGAGCACACGTTCCCTGAACCTGTTCAAGTCTTTGCTCAGATGCCACCTTCTCAGCGGGTCTACCCTGCAAAGCACTCTGGTTAAATAAACTTTAAGAGCTGCCCCACAGCCTCCTGACCCCTTTTACTCTGTTCTATTTAGCTTCACAAGGCAGTGATTTTTCTCTTTTGTTTTACTTTTGTATCTCTGGCAACCACAACTGTGCCTAACATTGTTCTTCTTCTTATTATTATTATTACTGACAGTACTGGTGTAGTTTACCTTATTGTTATAACCCTTCCTTTTCTTCACGGCACAACTCAGATTCAATAAGTAGTTGCTGCATGAAAGAATGAAATGCTAAGACTTAGTTGTGTACTGAGCATCATTCTAAATGCTTCATATGTATTTACCCCTAGATGTCGGTGCTGCGCATTTCTTTTCCCTTCCGTGTCCTCCCGACCCTCACCTCTTCTGTCACATCGCTCTTCACCTTCTCTTTGTGCTTTTTCACCTTGTTTTTCCCCTGGAAATTTTGACGTAATTTTTTATTTTTCTATCCCAACACACCAGCTACTTCTAGATTGTTGGTTTTACACATGGCACCCCCTCAACAAGCCTTCCCACCTGATACACACACCCACCCACACACACACACATACACACACACACACAAACACACACACACAAACACACACACACACACACACCATCCCCATCAGAGGCAGGGGAAACGGTATTTCTAACCAGGCAGAGAAGACTTCAAATCTTAGTTTTACTGACTGAATGATTTAAAGGAGAGCCCTAAAACATGAATTTCGCCCTAATTCAGTAAGAGCAGTTTTATATTAATTTAGGTTTATCTTAGTTCAAGTGAAATAGTAGGTGTCTGGAGCCGCTAATAAAGGTCCATTCTTATCATCCTTTTGAAGTGAAAAAGAAATTAGAAGAAAAGGAAGCTGAGGAAAAAGAAGAAGTTTCCCCAACTGAGGCTACATCACCTCTCCCTCCTCCCCCTCCTCCTCCTGAACCAGAAAAAGAGAAGGAAGTCCACCCTCAGCGTGAGCGTTCCAAAACTCCTGCTGCAAAAGGAAAACCAGCATCAGGTGATTGACAGAACGATTTCTAATCCTGTTTGCCAGTTTCTCATGTTCATTTTAGAAAAGAATTATAAATGATAGTACCAGTCCATTTATCTAGATTCAGGCTTTGAGCAACTTCAGTCGTATGAAAGCAAGCTGTCTGCTCAGATGAAGAGGAAAAGCAGTAGTCACTGAGAGCACAGCTGTCACAGAGCAGAGGTGCTTTACTGTGTGGGAAGGAATGTGGAGTCCTGACACCCAGATCTACTGATTAGAATAAGACCACAGGTGAGAGGAGGAGGGCGCAGAGAATAACCAGAAGGAGATTAGAGCAGATCAAGAGGACAGACGTCTGTTTGCAGAGTGATAGGGTTGTGTTTTTGCAAAAAGAGAGACCATCGTCAGAAAATGAGAGTTAGCACAACCTGTTGTCCACAGGAATAAGGAAACATACCAACAGCATTCTTTAGAGACGAAAATTTATATGTAACTGTCACTCTTCAGTGCTATGTGATTATAAAAGGCTAGGAACAAGCACCTGACATCTCAGTAAACTTGTATATTTATAATATATAACATACATGAATAGAGTTTCTATAGAGAATATTTTTTAGCTTAAGTTCTTTCTAGATCCTTAACCACTAAGGACCATTAAGTCAAGTGGTAGACAATATAATGACAAAAGTAAAATCCTCAATTGTTGAAATGTGTGATATTGGGAGAATGCCAGGATCAGCTTGGTGCTGTGTGTATGAAACAAATGTGGCTCTAGTGGCTGGTTTTAGCTTTGTAAGTAGCTGGCTGTGCAGTTACACAAGTCTACCTAGGTATTCTTGATATTGTGTCATGATTGCATTTCTAAACTCCATAATATTTCTACTTCATGGAGATTTGAGATGGGTCTGATTTTTTAAATTCAATTTATTTATATTAAACAAATACATTTGAAAACTTTAATAACATATATTATGGTCTATTAAAGACCATTGTACTCCAATAAAGTGGGGCTTAACTAAAGGCAAAATATGCAAATTCTAAAAACAATATTTTATCATATGAAACAATAAAGCACAAAGCAATTAATTAACCGTACATACTTTCCCCATTAGAAAAACAAAGCAGTGGTCTGAAGGACAAATGGAAACCTTAAAAATGCTGTTTAGCCAGGGAAGACAGTTTCCACAGAGGCTCAAGGGAGCCTGGAGTTACCCATCTAGGCCTTTAACCTATGGCCGTGGCCTCCCCTCCCTTTCCTCCCCTCGGCCTCACGGTCAGGAGTATCTGTGGATTGGAGCCATTCCCTGAAACCCATCTTCAGCATTTCTGGTTACAACACGGTTCAGCCTTTAAATTTCTTAAGTTTGCTCGTGAAATTAAATAAAATTGTATACTTGAATACTGTGCATGAGAGGAATAATAAAGCTATTGCTGCTTCAAAGAGTGGTTGTATCTGTCTCTTTTTTCCACCAAGGGCAGGGTTAGTGCCTGATCTTTAAAAATGTACAGAAGAATTAATCCCCAGGGGCCCAATTACTGCCTTCCAACTGCAACGCATCATTGCAAGGGGATCTCAGTGCTAGTAGACGTTGATGAGGCAATAGTGCAGGCTGCGCTGCCCTTACAGCTCAGGGAAGCTGGGATAAATGATTTTAGGAAGGGAAGTTCCCAGGTTTGCTTATTTTTATATAAATAACTTACAGTTTTTTTCAAAAGAACATACTTACAGAACTAATAGCCTAAGGCTTCTGAACAAACCCAAAGCAAACATCCAATTACAATCTCCTTTAAAAGCTGAGAAGAAAAGAGAAATTATTTACTAAAAAAAAAAAAAGGGGGTGGAAATAGGGTAAAGAAGGAAGCATAGTACACTGCGTACTAATCGTCATTTTGTCCAAATATAGTTCTACATTGTATATGGGTCTGTTGACCTGAAACAAATAGACTGCCAGATATTTCTCCAGCAAAGATGGGTTTATTCAGAATCAGCAGGAAATTATAATTCGGGGTCTGCAACCATGGCAAGCCATGTGCAAGTCTCCGCATGACAAGGGAAGGAGAATGCTTCTATAGAGGGGAAAAGGAAGTTGGGAGGGACATAGTACTTGATGAGTCCATGGCTTTTCATTGGCTGAGTCCTTGCCAGGAAAGAAGAGGAGTCTTCCTTCCTCCTGTTGGGCAATGCTGTCCTCTTAGGGCATGAGAGCTCCCCCTTCTGGTTTCCTGACTCTATTTATTTGTGCTTTCTGTTTATTAATTTTTAACAGTTCTGTATTTTATATCTGCTTCAAATGCACTTGAGATTAAATTTGAAAAACTTCACAGTTATGTCCCATTAAAGGGTTTATTACCAAGTCTACTACCAAATGTCAGAATTTAATTTAAAAATAAAGTTCTGAGCATGACAAAGTATGGTAGTGCTTGCTATCTATCCATGCTGCTAGGAATATATTTTGCAATTTCAGAATACATTTTGGAAATAATTTTTAAAAATAGGCAGAGTGCGTGCTATCCCCAGCAGAAATTAGACTTGCTCACGATACTTTATAAGTTCAACGTCTTAGGTGTCTCTATTTTTACCTTCTTTGCTGTTGCCTTTTGCTAAAGTTTAGAGCTAAATGGTTGGTTACCCAGAGTATTGTTATTAAAGGAACTAAGAGGTTATCTAGACTTCTTTTATAAAGCTTATTTCTAAGAAAAAAAAAAAAGCAACTAATTCAAATGTTTGGATTTATTTATTTATTTATGAATGAGTTTGGTGTTCAACTATTTGGATGTTTAAATGTCCTTTTATGGAGGTTAACAAAGTTTCAGGGTTAATCCTTCTTTCCTTCACTTGTCTTATTTCTATGGAATCTTGGTTTTTGGAGCTGAGCTGTTTAAATGTAAGTGATATGAGTTATGTATTTACACATTCTTATAACTAACAAACACTTCTAAATACAAAGAATAGGTCAGATGATCTCTCCATCACAAGCATTTAAATTGTCCCATATGTGCATTCTTCCAATGAAGAAAAAAAAAAAAAAAAAAAGAAAACTGTAGCCCAGGGCAAAGGGAGGAAGACGACTGAACTTGTTTGGTAAATTATGTGGGATGTAGTGATTTTTTCAAAGAACTAATGATTATTTGGGACATCTTATTGACCTCCAGTTCATCAGTTTCCCATTTTCCCCTTTCCAATATGTTTTTGAATTAGATTCCGGGGAACCCAACGTATATATTCCCAAACCATCCTTTGCATTACAAGCTACAGTCAATGCACAGTGGAATGTAGAAGTCACAAGGCAACCAAGTGTGGGGTCAATAGAAGTTCAAGAATGCTCCATAGCAAAGCAATGTGGTTATTTAACTCTTCTTCAAGGTGTTTTGGCATCATTCTTATCACAGACCCAGTTGTCTTATTGTATAGGGATCATTCCAGTGAACTAAATCCAAATAAAGCCATCTGCTTCAAATGGACTTGTGACTAACTTTTAAAATTCTGCAACTATTTTGCATTAAAGAGTTTACAATCAAATTCACTACCAAATGTTGATATTAAGCTTAGGACTCAACCTCTCAATGTCACAAAATAGAATAGTACTATCAGGGTTGTCATTCAAGAAATTTCAATCTACAGTCTGCCTTCAGATTAATTTTAACTCACAGTAAAGGCCTAAGCCATTTTAGGCAGTTCACAAATATAACTGTTTTTGAGAAATAACATTTGATTGCTTACAAATCATAGCCCAGGATATTGAAGAAAATCATCAATGATATTTATGTGTTGAATTTTGTTTAGAACCCCCGCGTGGTAATCGAGAATCTCCTCAGGAAGGAAAAGGGAAGAAAAGTGAAACTTCACTCAAAAGAAAAGGTACAGATCAAGATAGATATGATTAAATATAATTCTGCATTTTATAATTTTCAGTGAAAATAGCTATATTTATGTAGTAGTATACACTGAATACCTCTCTCAGGCATTTGTAAACCATAAGCCCTTGCCAATAAAACAGAACCTCAGTGTTTCTGTAGCCTGGGTCTTAGCAAAGGTCCTGCTGAGAAAAGTGAGGCTTGTGAGGAATAATTTAGAGAATATCTAAGGTACAGAATATCCATCCATCATAGATATTATAGGTGTTATCCTTGGGCTAAGCTACGCCATCAGAAAACTACATGCTGAACCATATTTTCTTGGACCCCCCATGGAATTGCTTTCACTGATAAGCGCTTTGCTATAAAGTCCTCAACACAATAGCAGTGGAGGTAAAACTTTTATTATACCAATAATAACCTGGTATTTTATTTTCTGAAGGGATAATATGCCCATTATATCATTAAGTCACCCCTATGTGAAATCCTAGGTGGGAAATTTCATTCAGAATCAAGGAACTGGAAAATCTTTCTTCCTCTGCATGGCTAGATAATTAGCACCTCTAAATGATAGCACTTCCTTTTCTTTTTTGGCTATAGAAGTACAGAAACAAATTAGTGTCTAAGATTTAGTATCTGTGCAAGGACCTAGATCCCAGAGTCTGCTTTCTAATTCCTCTCCTGGTTTTGACCTTCTACTTTAAGTTGTATTTTTCCTGACCCTAATTTCTTTTTTTTTTTCTATTTTATTTTAACTATTTCTGTGAAATAAGGTGGATAAAATTTTGTAAATAATTAATAGTTGGTAGAAGAAAATAGGCTTTAAAAAACATATTAGTTAGATTGTACATTGAAGCTGCTACACCAACCAATTAAAGATTGAAATGCAGTTATGGACACATACAGTTGACTTTTGCAGGGTACATACAAAGGGGGTTGTCATGAAGTATGTACCTTTGCTTAAGTTTTCATTACAAATTGCCAGTGTAGTAGCAGCCCAAGATTGTGCCATGTTCACAAAATGATGGGCTTAAAAGGATCTTTATTTTGGCATTTAAAGATGCATAACCATGATTCTCAAAGAATCTTACCCTTCTCTGATTATATGACCTGATAAGCTTATATAACTAGAGTCATTGGTGAGTTAGCACTCAGATGAAAAATTTAGCTATAATTTTGGCCATAATTTATGCTCTGCTCTATCTCACCTGTTTACAAATAGGAGAATAATTTTCACATTTACATTATGCATCCCTTGCTTTCTTATTGTGATCAGCAAAAGCAAATGAAGGATCAGCATAGAATCATCAAAAATAGGAATTAAATATATCTATGCATATTAGGTGCCAAATCATCATTAGACATAATAATTCACATGGTTTGAGAGCATCCTTAGATAAAAGTATACACACTCAAACCATAAGCAGCTACAAGTTCAACCAGTAAAATATGTATTCACTGGAGTCATGCAGTTAGCTCAGTTTAAGTAACTCCAAGTACTTTCAAACATTTTTTTGCTTTTATTTTACTATTGTGTTTCTATTTCCATAAACACAATTTCTACTGTGTTCAATAATATTTGAAATAGGTAAACTCTCGATCAAGATTTAGAAGTCTTTCTTTTACATAGAAATGCTGTTGTTTTGGCATGTATAACAGGATTTCCTTCATTAAGAGGAAGTCTTAATGATTTTAATTCTTAATATTTGGAACTAATTCCATTAGGAGTGAACACTAGTCATTGGTTATCTGTTTACCTCACAGGCTTTTTGATACCAGTTAAACTGAAAGCATCTCTTATGGTTTGAGGAACCATCTCCTTTTCCCTTCCTTCAGACTTATCATTGTTTCCTGCTATTGGCATCTTTGACTCATCCCTATTTTTCTCTGTGTATTAGATCAATCCCAACCTTCTCCCTCCAGAATCTGGACACTGAAATGCCATTTGCAATTCTATTTATGGTGTTCTTAAAGCATTTCTTATTATCTTCAACCATTTGCCATGGCCCCATTTTATTCCTTCATAAAATAAGGGCTTTTCAACTCTATGACCTTACATAGGAGGTGTTAATTAAGGGCTAAATGAAGAGTTTTCCTTAATCAACCAATTTCAGAAAATGCTGAATTACACCAAATTAAAATGTTTTTAATCTCAATTGAGATAGATGTCGATATAGATATGTATCTCCTGTAATCATCTATCTCTAAGGCAGTAGGAGATACACTATGTAATATCCCAAAACATTGTGGCTGCAGAACTCTCTCTTGGAGGGGTATCTGTTGAGACTAGAGATCTGTGGGATAAATGTTTGGAACTCATGTCCTCTTTAGTTCTTCTGGCCTGTCCATGTATTAGTATTGGGACTGTTCCAGTGCTTGCCTTCTGATTTGACATAAACTTTAGGTGCTACCAGGACACGTAGCAATAAATGTTATGTCAATGTTATAAACATTGATAACATTTAATTGGAAAGACATGGAAGAACAGAGAAAAAAGATGAAAGTGAAATGGAATTGAAATACCTAGATGCATCTACTAACATCGTGGCTCTTTAAGCTCAGTCCTGGACCAGCAGCGTCTGCATTACCTGAGAACTTACTAGAAAAAACAAATGCTTGGCTCCACCCCAGACCTACTGAATCTGAAACTCCTGGAGGGGCCCAGCAATTTGTGTTTTAATAAGCCCTCTAGGGAATTCTGGTGATCCCTAAAGTTGAAGAATTACTATATTGATGCCCAAGACTTATTGTTCTATTTTAGCCATTGGAATATCAGAAACATTCAGTTATTTCTAATGTATTACTTATAAGATGTCCTGTTCCCCAAAATATTTAAGTTGGATTACAATTTTAAAAACAACATGTATATAACAATACTTTGAAATAGAAATTAAAAGCCTTAAGTTTTTCTAGGATTAATTTCTAAAATACATTTTTTATCACCTGGGACCTTAAACACAGGAGAGTATGTGGTGCAATGTACAAGGTCTTAATAGATTTTAGAGCACATGTAAAACATGTTAGGTTTCATCTGAAAGTTGATGCCACACATCAGAAAGTTGATGATTAATTTACAATCATGGTTCAGATATCAAAATTCAACAATCTCCTTTGATAATATAATTCATAACCATAGTAACAAACTACCTCTTATGGAGTACCTACCCTATGCCAGGCACAATACAAGATAATTTTTATAATCTCACATAACCCTCATAACCACCTGTGAGGCGTAAATGATAATTTCCCACTTCAAAGATGAGGAAATTGAGAGTCAAAATAAATAAGGTAGTGTTTTGTTAGGAATCATTAACCTATGAGAGGGAAAAGTTAGAGCCTCTTTACACTTTGGCGAATGTAACCTACACTCCATATTAACTCTCAACACTATTCTCATAGCTTCCCTGGATTTTGCCTTAATACCATCATCTAATATAAATGAGTTAAATAATATTATTTATACTCTTCAGTATGAGTCTTTCAATGAATTGATTTCTCAGACTGTAGCTTTTAATAAAAGTTTCACCACAAGTAGAAAAATTAAATTGTAATTTAATTGTAATGCAATGTAAATAGAACACAGTCTTAAAATCAATTTATGAGCCAAGCAAATAGTATTAAAAGAACTACTCTAGCTTGCAAATTTCTAACTATCAATCTAATGAACATTTTTGAACATGAATTACATCAATAGACACTAAAAGGCAATAAAGTATGACAGTCAAATGCATGGACTCTGGAGCCAGCCTGCCTGGGCCGACATTCTAGCTCTGCCACTTACCATACAAGTGACTTAGGGCAAGTAACTTGACCTTAGTGAGTCTCAGTTCCCTCGTATGTAAAATGAGGTCATAAAAGTAACTTCTCTGTGGCTGTAGTAAGGAATTAGTAAATATACAAAAAAGCAGCTGGAACAGAATCTGGCTCAGAGTAAATGGGGCTAAATAAGTATGGGATATGATTATTGACTCCAGACCAAGTTATTAAAGACTGTGGGCAAAAAAGGGGAATCCTTTGCAAAATTGACTTAAGGAGTTTCCAACGCTTATCACTGAGTACAATTATACTAAAATCAGGTCCTATAAAGGATTCCAAATAACCAGTCTTCATTACTTTATAGTTGCCCATGTTCCATATCTCCAGCTCCACATAGACTAACAACGTGAACTCTAGGACACCAAGGAGAGAAAACTTTTCCAAAATAGCTTCTCAATAGCGATTTAGAGAATAAGCTGATTCATGTTCCATCTCTGGCTCCTTACCTGGCACTGACCTCTTTCTCTTCCTGGCCACGTTGCTGCAGAGCAAAAATTTTCATCTTATCCAAGGCATCCTGAGTCTCCACTTCAGTTACCACCCAGAGTCGTTTTTCGCTGAAGCAAGGCAATAAGAAAGCCTTCACTGTTAACCAGTCTTCTAACTTCTACCTAGGGAAGCCCTTAATTTACCCAGATCCTACTAGGAAATATTTTAGGACTGAAAGGTAATAATAATGCCTTTCTTTTAAAAAAATCAGACTTTCACATCTTTTCCTTCTTCCTACAATCCTCTCATCTCCCTGAGTAGTGCCAACTTAATCTGAAAGTGTTCTAGTTTTCTTAATGTCCTCTCATCAATTGATGAAGTTTATTCTTACCTTTACTGAGCTTCTACTATGTTATTTTCTTTGCTCAAGCCTATTGCTCTATCGTTTCAACTTTGACCATTTCTTTACTGATAAAATGATTAAATAAATCCCATGTCCTAAAATTGCATTTTTCTTTTGACCTCATTTTATTTATACTTATTCTCACTCCATGTGCCTCTGTGTAATACCATTAAGTTCTTATAACTGGGAAAAAAAATTTGCTAAAATCTATCTTTACTATATGCCAAGCATAGATTACTCTCCAGAATTTTATGCATGAAGAATGGCCACACTGAGGACTCAGTAATCCAACTTCCAAATGAAAGCAAATATCTTATTAGAAACTGAAGTCTTCACATGGTTGCATGGGTGGTACTTAAAAAGGAATGACCCTCATGACATTTGAGATGTCGATAGATTTTGTTCAAAAGTGGCACCTATTTTCACTCACGGTGACATAGATACATTTTTATTCATTCAAATCTTTTACCCTTTAGCATTTTCATTGTTAACAACTAGATAAAAGTTAAATGAAATCAAAGCACATTGTCCAAAAATGTTCCCTGGCTCCCTCAGTTTTCACTGAATGTTCTTGGTATGTAAGAAAAGAAGAAAAAGAAACTCATTCCAGTCTCACGTTTATAATTACAAAGTTCTCCTTAGGAATTCTCCTTTGAGAAATTCATCTTAAAGTGGCCATAGTATTGTCACTTTTATTTCACCAAAGATTCAGTTCAGAGAATGAAAAATTATCACATAGAAAAATATATCAAGTTATGAACATTTTTGGTTTTCACCTGAACAAAGATGCTCTTAAATTTTTCTAATTAAAAAAAACCTAGATGCAACTTTAAACTTGTAGATGATGAATACTGGTTTTAATTGTATAAGTAGAAGTCATTTAAACTGTTCATATGACATAATTAACAATATCCCCTCTACTTATAATCCATATATTTTAAACTAGTATAAAAGTGGAAGATATATTTACTTTTCTAAACAGCATTATCATTAAATAATACTCATTAAAGAAATATATTTTGGGGAAAGAAAGTGCTGCAAATTCTGCAGGCATCTATAAACTGCATCTAAAATCTTAATAAGGAAACTGAAAATAAGTGGAATTTAAACTGAGTGAATTTCTAAACTATAACTTTGATCCTTTAAGGAAATATCAGTGCTTTCTGAGTTAAGGTAGTTTGATCAGTCACAAGATCTTTCAGACCATAAGGGTACTGCTTCACGGGTCTAGATTCCCCCTGGATGTTCTCACAGAGAGTGGAGCACATGCCCTTTCTGGATTCTGAGCTGAAATTAGGCCTCTTTCTCCTCCTCCTCCTCCACCTCCTTTTCTTCCTTCTCCTTCCTCTCTCTTTCCATTTCCTCTCCTTCTCTCCCCTCCCTTCTTCTCCCCTCCCCCCCATGCCTTAATTCAGCCAGACCTACGGCACAGCAGTCGCCTTCATCCCTACACCCTGACTGTAAAAAGAGATATAGTTTCCCCACTCAGAAGCCCTCTGTCTCATCCAGGGAATGTGGGAATATTCAGGAGGTACCCCTTCTCCTCCCCTACATCCCTCACTGACTCCTACAACACCATTCTTTCTCCCTGCTCCTCCCCTGGGTTTCAAAGAACACCAAGAGCACTGCTCCTGTTATAGCTACCCTCTTTCTCATTCAGGGTGAGTGTTTAATTTGCCAGTTTTTGCAATAGTAAATAAAATACACTTTTCTCTGGTGCCTAAACTTTGTAAAAACCATGTGTTCATTGTGGAAGCAAGGACAGAGATGAAAATAAAATATCAAGTTGTTTTCCATAGCTAATTGGACAAGAGGAGTTGCATTGCTTTAAAAAAAAATTGCTATAGATATTATTGGTTAATTTGGAGGCTATAGAGAACGATGTTTTTTATTTTTTATTTGATAAGGCTGCCCAAAGTTGCTTAAAAAGTAGTTAATGAATTGCCTGAAATCCATGGCATCATAGGTTTATTCATCCACCACAATCTGGTCCCATTCATCTCCTTGTAATGGCATGATTTAATATGCATGTTTAAGGTTCTCCCAGAGGAAAATCTCCAGGAGGGAAAGTTCCAGTAAAGAAATCACCTGCTGACTCTACAGATGTGTCACCTGCCCCAGTAGTGCCACCCCCATCTAAGCCAGGATCAGAAGAATGGGTGTATGTGAATGAGCCAATTCCTGAGGTACGGCAGTTTAGACTCAAGCTAGTAGAATCTGTTCTTTCTCCTCTTTATAGGAAGATTCACACCATTATTTGCACCATCCGAAAGGCCTTTTGTAGCTGGTAATATATATATTCATCAAAAAGCCGAGGTGATCTTTTGCAAATACTCATTGAATCACATCCCGTGCTTTCTCTGCTCCCTAAAGTTTCTGAGTCATGCTTTGAGCGGCTGTTGAGTGCTGCAATCAGGGGAACAACTGGGTTCTTTGAGGACCAATTTTCACCCCAGGGACAAGCAGAGCTGCAGTTTCCTGGAAGAATATCTTCCCCAGAACACATATCCAGAAAATTATAGCCCTCCAACCATGCTCTTATGCCCACATCATAATGCTTTCAAGTGAAGTTTAACCCCTGACTTTTTAGAAATAGAAGGAAAATTTTGAAGCTAACTAAACTAATAAAAGAACAGAGAGCTATCTGGCCTGAGCTCTTTAAATGGGTACCCTAGTGTCAGGCAAGGAGATGCCCAGGTGAGCCCTAGAAGCTCCATTCAGTTCTTTATGCTCTGACAGCTGCAAAGCCCAGTTGTCACCTAGGCAAATCGGGCT